>NC_141685.1:1430360233-1433015233 GCF_964263255.1 Lissotriton vulgaris | reverse complement strand
GTGTGTGGGGGGGTTGTGTGTGGGGGGTTGTGTGTGGGGGGTGTGTGGATGTGTGTGGGGGGTTGTGTGTGGGGGAGGACGATCAACAGATGAGAGAGAAAGGAGAGACAGAGAGAGGGAGGAGAGATAAAGAGAGAGATGGAGGGAGAGAAAGAGAGAGAGATAGAAAGGGAAAGTGAGAGAGAGAGGGCGAGAGAGGGGGAGAGAGAGAAAGAGAGCAGGAGAGACTGAGAAAGAAAGTGAGAGGAGAGAGAGAGACTATGCGCCCTGGTGGGAGCTGTGGCACCGGCAATATTTCTAAAGAATAACATAATGTAATCTAAATTTCCTTCCCTATTTATAGAGTTACTTTGAGAATGTCACTTTTTTTTCTATACCGGTATTTTTTGCTGCCATATTTTTACTGTTCGTGGAGGAAGAAAGAGCTGGCGGGGATGGATGGGTGGGTGGGTGGATGTCGGTGAGGAGGGGAGGGAAGTGGAGAGACCGGGAGGAAGGGGAGGATGAAAGTGAGAGCGTGAATGGAAGGGAATCGACGAGCGAGAAGCAGACAGACAGAGTGTAGATGGGGGTCAGGAGGGGTGAACACAAAAGGAAGAGACAGAGGATGGATGCTGGGCTTTTCTAGTGGAATTATAATTATAGAGCGGACCACAGAGAGGCTTGGCTGTATTGCGTAGTGCTGTTAGTAACGGTAGTGCAGTCAGAGCAACGCTTGTTTGATGGCATCGAAGTGCTTCAGACGTCCTGGGAGGCATGATGTGGAAGTTTGTAGGCGTGACCTCGTACTGTGGTGTAAAGCTGTGTGTGATTTGGGGGGAGGGTCTTTGGGAAAGAGGGGAAAAACACAACTATGGGTTTAGGGGTGGAATGTGTCGATCCTAGAGCCGGAGGGAGGTTTTCAGGACAGAAAGTCTGCAGTCTTGTCAACGGCTCGGCAATGCTGGCTGTTTGTGCCCGATGCAACTTCTGAAGACATGCACTCATCGCGCACACGGACTCAATAGAGCATTAATATTCTGAACCTTTATGAATGAAATGTCTAACTGGCAAAGAGATATCCAGGCACGCACACATCACAGCTTCGGGGTGTTTACCCGCCAATATGTCTTCCCAGCAACAAGTAAACGTTCTGGGCATTTCGAGTGAGCTTGTTGGTTCGCGGCAAGAGGAGCTAGAAAAACAAGCATTGGCCATGAAAGAGACATGGCCTCGCGGACTTGAAAGTGAAAGCACGGCCGTGAGACGCGCTCTGTAGTGGGGGAGGTGCAGGGGTAGATGGGGGAGGTGCAGGCGATGTGCAGAGTTCAGAAACTCACAGGTACATAAACCAGCAAAAAGACCACCGACCGAGGCCAGAGAGGAGAGACTGTCCATTTGGTACCTTGCTTACATGTAGCCAGAATCATTCAAGACACATTGGGGAAGTGGTGGCAGCATCATGATGTGGAGAAAGGGTGAACGAATGCAAGCACCTGAATTCAAATATCAGGGTAGAAAACCAAGAGTCTTCCAAGCACTGAAAGATATGTGCATTACACAGGGTCTAACAGATGGGTGGCAATATAATCATAATGGAGATCCTGGATTTACATTTTTTCACACCCTCATTCCCGGCATGCACGGCTAGATTATATGTTAATGTCGAACTCACTAAAATCTTTACGTTCGATAGAAAAATTGCCGCGTGTCTTGTCGGATCATAATCCATTCATTTTAAACTTAATTTGCGACCATAATAGCCGCCCATCTATGAACTGGACATTCGAGAGGGCATTATTGAAGAACGATAAGTATTGTCAACACATGAAGTGTTGGATCCCGAGATTTATTGAAGACAATCTGGGCAGTGTATCAATCCAGACTGTCTGGGACGCCCTGAAGGCGGGCATAAGGGGCGAGATGTTGCAATTTTCACTTAGGTCTAATAGGGAAGGGAAACTCCGTATGGCAGCACTACAAGAAAATCTGAGTAAAATTGAAAAGGACTTGATTATAGCAACACAACAGGGCCTGTCGATAGCTAACATCCTGACTCAGATAGCCGTAGCCAGGAATCTTATATCAGAAATGTTAGTGGAAAAAGCTATCATTAAAGCATCAATATATAAAGAGAAGGTATATGAGCTAAGTGAACAGGTCGGACATCAGCTGGCAGTTCGTATAAGAGAGGAGACCTCAATTAGCATTATAAAAGAAATTCAAGATCCTAGACTAGGCCTAAGATCGGAACCATCTGAGGTAAGGACATCATTCCAGAGATTTTATCAAGATTTATACACAGAACCTACTGTGGGACTGGGGGATCCTAATTTATATTTAAATACAATACCAGGGATTAGATTTGAGAAGGAAGATCAGGATATGCTAGGTGATCTACCTACTTGGGAGGAGATTCTTCACTCTTTAAATTCACGATCTAGTGGAAAAGCGTTAGGACTGGACGGGATTCCTACAGAATTCTATATGAAATTTGCTGACCAATTAAAAAACATAATGGTAGAACTCTTTATTCATATATTTCAGGGGGAGACTCCACCGGCCTCATGGTCAGAAGCTAAGATTGTGGTGTTCCTGAAAAAAAATAAAAGCCCTCTCGATCTAGGATCTTACCGACCTATCACATTGATCAACGGAGACTCAAAAATGTATTCAAAACTTTTGGCAGCTAGACTTGCACCAAGATTAAATAAAGTAATATCACATTATCTAGCTAGACGCAGAGAAGGCTTTCGATAGGGTCTCCTAGAGATTTCTATGGGCTGCAATGTCTCACTGTGGAATCACTAATAGATTCATAAAGGCTACTCAAAGGCTATACCATAAACCAAGTGCAAAGGTATTAGTTAATGGACTTCTGTCAGAGAACTTTGCGATTTCGAGGGGGACTAGGCAGGGGTGCCCTTGCTCTCCTCTTCGCGATATACATCGACCCATTCATCCGATGGCTGGAGATCCTTGAATCAATACCACTGATTCAAATACGAACGCATAATACTAAAATCCTAGCATATGCCGATGACATCGCGCTTGTTACCAGAGATCCTAATTTAGCCATGCCTGTGATAGAAGAAGAGGCGTATCGGTTTGGGTTAGTCTCCAGCTATAAATTGAACTCTAATAAAACCGAGATTGTTCTTAATAATAAAATCATGATGAGAGACCCTAGAGTGACCACTGAGGCTGTATATCTAGGCGTTAAAATTAATGCCAAAATTGAACATATTGTTGACAACAACATGACCCCACTAATATCACGAACTAAGAAGGAGTTGATCCGATTGAATAATCTACACCTGACTATTGGGGGTCGTAATGTTATTAAGATGATTTTTTTGCCCCGTTTTTTATTTTTCTTTCGAACCATTTGTCTTGAATTTTCTCCCCAAATATTTAAAACTATAGATTCTATGTTCTCAAGTTTCATTTGGGGATATAAGAAACCTAGACGGGCATTAAAATGGATTATGTTACCGAAGGAAAGAGGAGGATTATCCCTACCTAATTTTAAACTTTACTATTGGGCCACCATCTTAAAATACTGTGTCAAAATGATATCTAATGATTGCTCCGGGCAATTGATTCCGACCCCCAAGAAATTATACTAGGAGAAGATTGTACTGGTTGCTTTTGGCGGCATGTATATGATAGCTATTTTAAGAAAGTTAAATTTAAAACTATTGCCGGGGTGTATAAAGTGTGGAGCAATGTTCGTAGGCTTTTGGGGTTTGGGCGATACTCATACTAAACTCCAGTGAGCCATAATATTGATCTACCTGAAATTTTTCATGATAGCTGTTTTAATAGATGGGTATCGGCTGGAATAGTACAGTTGGGCTGTTTTTATGCACCAGGGGGCTTCAAGCTGTTTGGAGATTTACATGCAGAATATAATATTAGCCAAAGGGATTTTTTTAAGTTTCTGCAGGTTAGAAACTTTTTAGCAAAGAAAAATGGCGGGCGATGCAATCTTCAGAATAATCAATTGATTGATAATCTCTGTAAAAAAAAAACGCACCCAAGATTGGGGAAATATACGAAGCCCTTAATTTAGTTTTTCCAGATAATATGGACAAACATTTCTCTGCTTGGCAGATTAAGTTGAGAGTGCAGCCTACCATCCCCCATCGTGCCTATGAGTTAGCCCAAACATCGTTAATATCGATCAAATTACAGGCACAATGCTATAAAACATTTTTTTGCCTATATTATAAGCCAGAGAGAATGGCCAAATGGCCAATAGGGAAGGGAACTTCATGCCCCCGATGTGCGTTGTTTGGGGCCGATATTATACATATGTTTGCAACATGTAAAACGCTTAATATTCTGATCAAAGATCTATCCGAATTCTTGTCCGAGGTGTGCCAAATAAGAGTGGATGTTACAACAGAGGAAATTATTTTGGGGTAGCAAATTATGAGCGGCAGAAAAACATCCAGGGGTTGATTATCGTGGCTATGGCAATCCTTCGACTCTGTATTGCCACAACTTGGCTTGATCTTAATCCTCCTGCCTTCCAACAATGAAGCGCTAGGCTGCTTGCAACTTGCAGCCTAGAGGTCGCAATCTATATCTATAAAAATAAAGGATCTAACAAAAGAAGAAAGGGTAGGCAGATCTGGGCACCGCTTTTGCAATAGATTCAGGGATATACATAGGCTGCAATGTAGTTATTTTTCATTATTTTATTTTTTATGATTTTGCTGTCACTGTATATGTCCAAATGAACTCTAATGTATTAACTTCAGATTTATGATTGTAATAAGTCTTCTTGTATGCTAGTGGTCTTGTGCGGTGGTGGGTGGGGAGGGAGGAGGATGTGTATATATGGGATAAAAAACTGTCAATAAAAAGTTTAAAAAACAAAAAGAAAGAAAAAAAGATAAAGATAAAATTATTTAAAAAAAAAAAAGAAAATCCTTGGTTTTCGGATTTAACTTGTGTTCTATACATATTTGATATGGATAATCTTTTCCTGAAGCAAAATATCTCTTCTGGATTACTTAAAAATAGTGAACAAAAGCTGTCATTATGTAGATTAGATTGTATGCTGCTGTTGTGGAGAGTGGCTAAATATGTGCTGGAGAGTGGCTAAATATGTTTTACCCTTCTATAGCCCTCAGATCTCATTGTTTTCTAGTCAACCCTAACTATTTCATTGATCATATCCTTCATTTAAAAACCTTACTACTGCCATCGCGGGAATGCAAGTCTGTCTGGAACTTCAATACAGGGAAATGGGTATTATTGCTATTAATGTGGCTTTAAGAAGGAAGTTCACCTGGTGTGGGTGGTACATAGTAGTATACACAGGTGTAGATGTTTGAAAAATCTCATCTAATCAACTTTCCAAAGAGAATAATAAAAGGCACAGGATTTGACTGGGCTATGATTTATCCTCACTCAGCCATGGTCTTTTATGTTTCTTTCAGAAGGTTTATATTTTTCCTCGTTTGCAACTGCTTGGATGGGATAACCGATAAGGCCATAAATGCATTTTCCTGTTTGTGTTCCCATTCGGTTGTGATGATGGGGCATTAAATAGTCCTTCTGTTAGACTGCAGATGCAACATATGCACCTTGAATGCCACGCAGAGTTATCCACTAATCACCGTAGTGTAATCATTTGTTTTACATTGCTGTTACAACATATTGTATTCGGAGCTTTTTGTTCACAAAAAAAGACAATGACATGATTAGGTTTTCTTAAAGATGTAACAAAAATTCCAATCCTTTGTCAAAAGTATCTGTTGTATATGTACCTTTTGTTAGGCCTTGCATTTCTTCACATATTGTGTTGTGTTTTCCTTTAACGAATGTAAGTTGAGCGCGGCATGGAATACTCTGTAAGCTGGTGTCCTGAAGTCAAAGTCATACTGCCTGGTGCTCACCTGTGTCTCGGTTATTATCAATAAACCTTTGAATCTTCACTTCATTCATCGAATCATTACAATTGGCGACGATTGCTGGAAAGAACCACGAGGAATTCTATATCTGGATTTATATATTTATATATATATATATATATATATATAATATATATATTTATTTTTTTTAAAGAGGGAAATTTTATCAGTGAGACGCATTACAGCTCTCATTGTCTCTTCGACTTAAGAAGGAATCTTACACTTCTTCGTAACAAACCGTGACTACTCAAGGACATTTGGGTAAGATTTTCCTTTTTCTTACCGTGGTGCAGTGGATAGTTGGATCATAGGGGGAACTGCCTTCAGCCGCATCTTTCGAGCTGCAGCAGTGTTCTTTGGTCGAGCGCATACCCCGCACCCTCAGGTTTGTGACGTGACAGTTTTCCCGGCATGTCACCCTATATTGATAGTGTTCCCGGCAAGCACAATTGGAAGTGACATGGAAAATATACATATTCACGCAAGGTCACGCAGCATGACCTTACGTAGCGGCCATTTTGGAGGAAATTGATCAGGAGAGTTTGAGCTCGTCGGAGCGTGTCGGAGCTTATCAAACTTACTCCCGCATGGTGGAGCTATTTTTAAAGCGATTTATTAGTGAAAACTGATGTGATATTTTGGGAAACAGGTGAGAGAGTCAGGGGACTACTGCCAATTATTCATACTTTACTAATTATATTTTGGCAAAATTTCTGTTGGGTTTATTGAGACTGGGGTATGGGTGGCTATAAGCATTATATTTAACCACAAGCGGGTACCTTTTTATTTTTATAGTATATTGCTTATGGAACAAGGGGATCAAAGAGTAGAACAAGCCATGGCACAACAAAAATTTACAATCAGTAATCCACATGCATTTTGGGTGACAGGATCTCAACCCAGTATAAAGTGGGTGAAATGGAAAGAGTACTTTGTGAATTACATTGATGCTACTGATGAAGCAGAAAGTGAAACCTGATCAGAAGAAAAGATTATTACTTCACTCCTTAGGTCCAGTAGGGTTAAAAACATTCACACATGCCCAAGATCACAGGTGGAAAGGAGAACGTGATTGAAGCTGCATTAAAAGACCTTGATAAATAATTTGCACCAAAAGTGTGTACTGGTGTAGTAAGACATACATTTTTCCAAAGATAGCAAAATAAGGAGGAACTTGTTGACGATTGGCTTGATGATCTTAATAAACTGGCAATAGACTGTAAATTTGGAAGCCTACATGTTGAACTCATTTGGGACCAAATGGTTATGCACAGTAACAATTCTTCTATTCAGGATCGGTTGTGGGTCAACGGGGATGCACCTTTAGGTGATGTTTTGGCTATAATGAGGAAAGCTGAAATGTCAGGGAGGTGTGCCACAGTTGTTAAAGAATTCGAAAAAGATTCTGGATGAGTTTTCAAGCTACAAAATCCAACTAAGAATCAAGGCCAGCACACAACTGGGCGTTGGTGGAACCAACCTCAGAAGAACATAGGAAGGGAAATAAGATTGGAATAGAGGAGGTGCTATTGCTGTGATAGCAAAGAACACTTGGCCTTTAGCAAATGTTGTCCTACGTTAAAGAAGGAATGTGGTATCTGTGGGTTAATGGGGCATTTTAGTAAAATGTGCCGTAAGAGAAATAATATTAAGTATGTATGGAACGATGAAGAGGGAACCGCCGGGGATACGGACAATGAAGATAGTGGTGTTAAGAGTTTACAAGGAAACTATATTTTAAATGTCATGGACAATTCTGTAAAAGGGAAGCCAATAAGTGAAATGTCATTGGGTGGTGTTACGGTTCATGTGTATGCTGATTCAGGATCACCTTACACTATTGTAAATGAGACTGTTTGAAGGAAAAATTTGTGGGAAAAATTGGGCAACAGTTATATCCTACAGATGTCAACACAGCAAGTTTCACTGGGGAAAAGATCAATATGGTAGGGTTCAGGTGGCTTACCTTTTTGTTCAAAGGGAAGTCAGTGAGAGGTAATTTGTATGTAGCAAAACATGGTCTATCTGTACTTGGTTGGTTAGACCAAAAGAATCTACACATCATCCTGGATCCGAATAGTGAAGAAAAAGTACTCCTAATGGATGAGACAAGTAAATTGGGAGATGTTTTGGTAAAGAAATTTCCAGGAGTTTTTGGGAAGAGTTTAGGGGCACTCAAAGGGTTTGAACAAAGGATTTGAACACAAGATTGTACTATAGGAACAAGCTGAACCTAAAGTCCATAAGGTTGACAAATACCTACACTGATAAGAGATGAAGTCAATAAAGAGCTACGAGGGTTATAGACCAAATGTGTGATCGAAGAAGTGGAGAGTTCCAAATGGATTTCTCCGGTCGTGGTCGCACGCAAAAGCAATGGAAAAATCAGTGTATGCATTGATTTACTCTATTTAAATAATAACATTGTTATTGAAAGATTTCCTGTACATAAAATCAATGAAATGGTTTCTTCTCTAAGGGGGGGCGAGCTGGTTTTCCATCATAGATCTATCAGCGGCTTATCACCAAGTCATATTGTCACCTGAATCAAGGAAGTTCACGGTATTCATTACGCCTTTCGAGTGTTACCAGTTCAGACGTATGCAGGGCCGGACTGGGAACCACGGCCGGACTGGGAACCACAACCGGCCCTGGCAAAGTGCTCGGTCTGGCCCTCCCCCACGGGTGCAGCCGAGCTCTTTGCCGGGCCAGTTTTTGGACGATTTTGGTACAGGGACGATTTTGAAGTTATACTGCAAAAACGGCCCTGTAACAAAAACGGCCCCCAGGGTCCCAAAACCAGACCCCCACCTGTGCGGTGCACCGGGGGATTGCCCCGGCGCCCTCTACGGCCAGTCCGGCCCTGGACGTATGCCATTTGGTTTGGCCTCAGCCGCTGCTGTTTTTCAGCGACTGATGCACAGACTGCTTGGAGAGGTGAAGGGAGCGAGTCTTTTTTCAGGATGATATCCTGGTTGCTGCTACCAGTAAGGATGAATATGAACATATTCTCAATGAGGTGTTGGCAATTTGAAAAAAGCTGAGTTGAGTGTAGAACTTAGCAAGTGTAAATTTGTGGAGAGGTATGTATCGTAGCTAGGACATATTATAGGTGAGGATGGTGTAAAACTCAAACCTTCACTTATAAATGCCATTGTGGGTTCACCTGCTCTGACTACTAAGTATGAAGTTGGGTCCTGTTTGGGCATGACAGAATATTGTGCTAAGTACAAACCCAACTTTGCCAGCAAAATATTCAATATAAGCTTGCTCCTAAAAAAGAATGTAATATTTGAGTGGTCGGCTGAATGTGAGAGAATTTTCAATGATCAAAGACGATATAGGAAACGTAAATGCTTTGAACAGCTTTGATCCCAACTTGGAATTTCTTAACTATTGATGCAAGTGATGAAGGACTTGGCGCAGTTCTTTCACAGAAGATGGGTAATGGTAATGAGAAGATCATTTTGTTTGCGCCCAGAGCTGTTTCACCTGCAGAGAGTAAATATCCTATTATAGAAAGGGAAGCTCTGGCCTGTGCAAGGGCTTTAGGACATTTATGGGCTTTTGTTTGGGGAAACCTGTTACCGTCTGCATGGATCATCGACCTTTGGTAAGGATTTTGACTAGTGAGGGCAGTGTTGGAGCTTCACCAGGTTACCAAGGACATCCTTGAGAATGAAGGAATACATTTATAGTATTGTCTATGTACCAGGAAAGGACAATGTGGTGGCTGACAGTTTGTCTAGACTACCTGCACCTCTAGAAGAATGTGTGGATGATCACTGGGGCAGTTACAGTATTGCTTTGATTCAAGATTCTGGTACCCCGGTCATTACTAAAGCTGAAAGGGTGGAAGAACAGTCTAAAGATGAAGATCAAGCGGTTAGTAACCATATTTGTAAGGGGTGGCCTAAAACATTTAATCAATGGGAATTTTAAATCCATTTGGGATGTACGAATGGAACTGTCATTTGATAGAGATTTGTTATTGAGAGGCGAGAGAATAATTCAACCTAAGATTTTACGGAGGAGAGTGTTGCAGTTATGTCACGAAGGACATTTTGGGGTAGTTCGAACCAAACTAGTGGTCAAAGGCATTTTTTGGTGGTTGGGCATTGACAAGGAAGTAGAAAAGTTTGTGAGAGTCTTCAGTTTGTTCTTCTGCGGATAAATCCCTAAAGCCTTTGAGACCTCCAATGAGTGAAGGGTTGATTCCAAATCTTCCTTGGGAGGTGATAGCGATAGACATTTTTGGACCTGTGGGAGAATCGAAAGAATATGGTCTAGTTATAATTGACCTGCTTACCAAGTGAATAAATCAAATAGAGGGACGAGGAAAGCTTGTCCTAGCTGTTCCCCGAGATTCAGCAGAGGCAATCAAAATTGGATAGGACACTTGTTACCACTTATACCAAGAGAAGTATTGTGAAACCCTCATAAACGTTGTGTATAACGAAAAGCGGTATATTTTGTTCTCCGCCCCACACAAACGTTTTGGCAGCAATCATCGGGTTAAACAAAGTGTGTATTGCCTAGCCTCGCCCGAGGCTTTCTCTGGTATTTTTAGTGGCAGTCTCCAGAGATAAAAATTCGAATAACCCCAACAGAAAAAAGGCTCAAAAAGGTAAAATAGTTTCCAGCCGAGTGAGTTACTCTTATTTTATTAGTATCGGTGGATAACTAAATTAAAAGAAATTGGTATGCTCGCTGGAAGGTTAGGAATCCATAGCATATATGACTAGTATTGACAAAAAAGTCGACATGTTTCTGCTCTGTTGGCCCGTGGGTCTAAGAGCATTCGTCAGGACAAAGACAACAATAAACAGAGATCTACCTATCACTATTTGTGATGTAGAGGGTTAGAGGTGTAGATTACAGTCTTACCCTTATGAGGTTCTATGAAGTCACCTGTAAATTTGAAGAAAAGGTTGGGGTCACTAGTGGCATTTACCAGTGTGCTATTTTAAAATGGAAAAACATTGTATCATTTATCATGCAAATTCATTAAAGGCAAACTCTATTTAGAGTATTAAGAACAAGAAGGACATGTTGGCGAATTAATGGTGGCGACTAGTTGAGACATTTTACAATTACAAGGAGTGTAACATACCTCTATTCAGGTGTACTCGAGTTTGTGAACCTGATAGAAAGACGTGATAGAAAAACGGGAGTGAGTGTTCAGCACATTTCCGTGATAGTAAGGGAGTCTGTTATACCCCAAGTGAGGTCTTACCTTATTATTATTTAAAAAAGGTTCCCTCAGGAGATCCCAGGCTATAACAGTATCGGAGAAACAAAGTGTTAGTCATTCCGATACTGTAACGAGTGAATGAGCGAGGGCGGAAGGGGGACGACGACTTACCCGCAGCGGAAATGTGTTCCGCGTCTTGTGCTGGCTCTGCCTCCTGGACGCCAAGCGCACGTTTCCAATGGCGTTTTAACTACGCTAGTCATAGAAATAGAAATGAGACTATTGTATACAATCGTGAAACACACTAAAAGTAGGTATTGGAAATGTTTGTGTGTTTACAAAGTAATTATAGGTTAAGTACATCATGGTTTAGTAATTGTTGAGGAACATAAATAAATTTCGATTCTCATGGGCTTATGAGTATCAGTGCGCCAAATGTACTCTAAATATTCAGATTAACAGCTAGTATCAGCGTGCAAAGTGGTGCCAGCAAATATCATCATTTAGACCATTTTTATTCGTCTTGAGACGGTCCACCCAGCGTTGTTCTTTTTCGTACAGCACTTTTTCAACGTTGGGTGTGTTCTCTTGTACTTTTTCTATGACTGTCCACTTCAGATCTTCAATACAATGGTTATGTTCGATAAAGTGTGCACATAATTTGGTAGAGTTCTTTTTTAAGCGTATGTTACTTTTGTGCTCACCTATGCGCAGTTTTACCTTTCTACAGGTCATTCCAATGTATTTTTTGGCACATGGACATGTGACCATATAGATCACATGGGAAGTGTTACAATTGCTGTGTTGTCGTTGGATCCATGTAAATGATGGGGACAGTTGCAATGTTTTTGAAATGGATGTGGAAGTACAAGCTGTGCAAGAGCCGCATGGGTAGTGGCCTGACACTGGAGCCATATTTATGTTTCTGATCTGATTCGTTGGATTTCTCGGTTTTGGGCGAGTATGAACCAGCATATCACGTAGATTTTTTGTACGTCTATTGGCAAATCGGGGCTTTGGCCAGTTGAATTTGCCAGTATTTACAATATGCCAATTCTTGCTGATCAGTTTATTGACCTGGTATGTTGCTGGGCCAAATGTGGTAACACAGGTTACGAGGTCCTTATTTTCAGTTTTTTCAAAGGAGGTTAGAAGGTTTTCCCTCGGCTGGTTCTGTGCTCTTTTTTGGCATTTTGATATTGTGCTGTTTTTGTAGTGTCTTTGTTATAATCTGATGCTTAGAGCTCGTGATTGTGCTTGATAATCCTTTTTACGACTGCAGTTCCTTTTTAAGCGCAAAAATTGGCTATAAGGGAGGTTGTCTCTGAGTGGTTGAGGGTGGTAACTTTTGTAGGACAACAAACTATTTTTGGCAGTCGGTTTTCTGAAAGTTTTTGTCTCGATTCTGTTGTTCTCAGAAAAGATCGTTAGATCTAGGAAATCAATACTCTCTTTGTCGGATGTATATGTGAATCTCAACCAGGGGTCACGTGTGTTAAGCCAGTCGACAAAGGTCTTTAGGTCTTGGTTATTGAGCCAAATCAAGAAGACATCGTCTATATAACGTTTCCAGTAAATGATACTGGAAACGTATGGGTTGGCTGTTGTGAGCACATGGTGAGTTTCGAAATTACTGACGTAGAGTCCGGCCACCGATGGCACAAAGGCACTGCCCATGGAGGTCCCATGGCTCTGTAGGAACAGTTGGTTTTCAAATTCGAAATAATTCTCTGTGAGTGCCATCCGGCAACATTCCAGAACAAAGTGTCTGGGTGTTCTAAAATCCCAGTTCTCCATGAAGAGTACGTCTTCCAACATTTCCAGAGTCTCTTTTTGGGGCAGACTCGTATATAGGGATTCAACATCCAATCCCACCAGGAGCATCTTTGTGGGGTCGAAGGTTAGATCTTTCAGCTGATTCAACAGATCTCGTCGACTGGCTTAACACACGTGACCCCTGGTTGAGATTCACATATACATCCGACAAAGAGAGTATTGATTTCCTAGATCTAACGATCTTTTCTGAGAACAACAGAATCGAGACAAAAACTTTCAGAAAACCGACTGCCAAAAATAGTTTGTTGTCCTACAAAAGTTACCACCCTCAACCACTCAGAGACAACCTCCCTTATAGCCAATTTTTGCGCTTAAAAAGGAACTGCAGTCGTAAAAAGGATTATCAAGCACAATCACGAGCTCTAAGCATCAGATTACAACAAAGACACTACAAAAACAGCACAATATCAAAATGCCAAAAAAAGAGCACAGAACCAGCCGAGGGAAAACCTTCTAACCTCCTTTGAAAAAACTGAAAATAAGGACCTCGTAACCTGTGTTACCACATTTGGCCCAGCAACATACCAGGTCAATAAACTGATCAGCAAGAATTGGCATATTGTAAATACTGGCAAATTCAACTGGCCAAAGCCCCGATTTGCCAATAGACGTACAAAAAATCTACGTGATATGCTGGTTCATACTCGCCCAAAACCGAGAAATCCAACGAATCAGATCAGAAACATAAATATGGCTCCAGTGTCAGGCCACTACCCATGCGGCTCTTGCACAGCTTGTACTTCCACATCCATTTCAAAAACATTGCAACTGTCCCCATCATTTACATGGATCCAACGACAACACAGCAATTGTAACACTTCCCATGTGATCTATATGGTCACATGTCCATGTGCCAAAAAATACATTGGAATGACCTGTAGAAAGGTAAAACTGCGCATAGGTGAGCACAAAAGTAACATACGCTTAAAAAAGAACTCTACCAAATTATGTGCACACTTTATCGAACATAACCATTGTATTGAAGATCTGAAGTGGACAGTCATAGAAAAAGTACAAGAGAACACACCCAACGTTGAAAAAGTGCTGTACGAAAAAGAACAACGCTGGGTGGACCGTCTCAAGACGAATAAAAATGGTCTAAATGATGATATTTGCTGGCACCACTTTGCACGCTGATACTAGCTGTTAATCTGAATATTTAGAGTACATTTGGCGCACTGATACTCATAAGCCCATGAGAATCGAAATTTATTTATGTTCCTCAACAATTACTAAACCATGATGTACTTAACCTATAATTACTTTGTAAACACACAAACATTTCCAATACCTACTTTTAGTGTGTTTCACGATTGTATACAATAGTCTCATTTCTATTTCTATGACTAGCGTAGTTAAAACGCCATTGGAAACGTGCGCTTGGCGTCCAGGAGGCAGAGCCAGCACAAGACGCGGAACACATTTCCGCTGCGGGTAAGTCGTCGTCCCCCTTCCGCCCTCGCTCATTCACTCGTTACAGTATCGGAATGACTAACACTTTGTTTCTCCGATACTGTTATAGCCTGGGATCTCCTGAGGGAACCTTTTTTAAATAATAATAAGGTAAGACCTCACTTGGGGTATAACAGACTCCCTTACTATCACGGAAATGTGCTGAACACTCACTCCCGTTTTTCTATCACGTCTTTCTATCAGGTTCACAAACTCGAGTACACCTGAATAGAGGTATGTTACACTCCTTGTAATTGTAAAATGTCTCAACTAGTCGCCACCATTAATTCGCCAACATGTCCTTCTTGTTCTTAATACTCTAAATAGAGTTTGCCTTTAATGAATTTGCATGATAAATGATACAATGTTTTTCCATTTTAAAATAGCACACTGGTAAATGCCACTAGTGACCCCAACCTTTTCTTCAAATTTACAGGTGACTTCATAGAACCTCATAAGGGTAAGACTGTAATCTACACCTCTAACCCTCTACATCACAAATAGTGATAGGTAGATCTCTGTTTATTGTTGTCTTTGTCCTGACGAATGCTCTTAGACCCACGGGCCAACAGAGCAGAAACATGTCGACTTTTTTGTCAATACTAGTCATATATGCTATGGATTCCTAACCTTCCAGCGAGCATACCAATTTCTTTTAATTTAGTTATCCACCGATACTAATAAAATAAGAGTAACTCACTCGGCTGGAAACTATTTTACCTTTTTGAGCCTTTTTTCTGTTGGGGTTATTCGAATTTTTATCTCTGGAGACTGCCACTAAAAATACCAGAGAAAGCCTCGGGCGAGGCTAGGCAATACACACTTTGTTTAACCCGATGATTGCTGCCAAAACGTTTGTGTGGGGCGGAGAACAAAATATACCGCTTTTCGTTATACACAACGTTTATGAGGGTTTCACAATACTTCTCTTGGTATAAGTGGTAACAAGTGTCCTATCCAATTTTGATTGCCTCTGCTTACCAAGTGGCCTATGGTTAAGATTGTGGAAAAAGTGGACACACACTGTTCTAAAGTTTTTGGACAAGCTATTTGTTTTTGAAGGTTTGCCTGTACGTGTGTTAAGTGATAATGGGGTACAATTCACGTCCAAAGTTGCAAAAGATTATTTTCAGAAATGTGGGATAAAGCACAAGACCACCTCACTATACAACCTCAGCGGAAATGGCACTGTAGAATGCTTTAACCGAGTGTTAAAAGGTGTGATTCAGGCTGTGATGAGTAAAAGGTTGGATTGGAAATTAGAAATACAAAAAGCAGTTTGGGCTTATAGAACCGCAATGAAGGACTGGGTTCTGTAGGACCCAGCGTGCTAGGGCACAACACCTGAAACCTTCGTGGGTAACCTGCTCCGGCGTACGAATCACAGAGACACGGGACACTTCCTTCGGCGTCAAAGATTCAAGGTTTATTTACTGCAGGGAATACAGTAGTCACGACAAGCAACACACGTGCAACTTGGGGAGACTGCTTCAAATTGGTTCTGTGGATCGCTCCTTTTATACAGTTTTTACCCATAAGACAACATGGCACACAAAAGTTTACAACCCGGTTCCCACCATCATCCCCCAGAGGGGTCGCTTTGGTCACTTTAAAACACACAAGGTCCGGATCATAAGTGCGGAAACATTTGGCGGTTCCCAACTGTAAAAACCCATCTTCCCAACATTAGTGCATTCCAATCGGTAGTAAAACAGATCGAAATAGGAACAAAGACAGGTGCAGAGGAAGACGGAGACAGTGGGGAGATCGGAAAGGGTGTAAAAGGGGAGGTATCGGGAAACACGAGATACAGGCATCAAAGGGACGTGCCTAATGAGATGCACGGCTAAGACAATAAGTCCGTGCAGCAAGATGAGCCTTGAGCGGCGCCATCTGCCTTACAGTAACATCCCCCTCGTCATAAAGACACTTACAAAGGACATGTGTCTTCCGCAAATATCTTGGGAGCCCCAGGGTCGCGAAGCGGACAGCGTCCGTTCGCTGGCTACTTGAGGGCAAGAGACAAAATGGATGCCGTATCTAAGATGGAACCCGTGGGTACAGATGAAAAACCCACATAACAAATGAACGGTTCAAGTTAGCACAGCGAAACTGCGTACACTTACTAAACTCGTCATTTGCGGTTCTTAGATACCAGACTCGACCATATTCGTACGAATCGAATGCACCACTTACAATTGTTGAGGAACCTCAGCAACACATGCTGCAACTGGTTTATCTCCTTTTATCATGATGAGAGGTAGGACACCTAGGTGCAAGTTAAACATCGAAGGGCAATGCATTGGTTTCAATATGCGCAAACTTGGCAGTGCATCAATTTTTTTGGCATAAAAGCTGCAGAGCCCACTTTTAAGTCCCAGAACTGGAGGGGGAACCACAGGCAAGGGTAGAACTCACAGAAGGCAAGTTCAGCAACACCAGAACAGCCAGAAGTCTTGTGTCCCTGAGACTTCAAAATACCGGAGGCAATCCAACAAGCCCTTGGAGATCACTTGGAGGGAAGGCAGAGTCCAGCTCTCCCTACAGCAAGGTCAGAGAGCAGCAGGGCAACACAAGAGAAAAGCAGCCCTTCGAAGTCCGCAGTCCAAAGAGGAGTCCTTTAAGCAGCACAACAGTTTTTTTGACAGAAGTTCAGTTCAAGTTCCAGAATTGTCTGATTTTAAGAGGTCAGAGATCCAGTATTTATACCCAAAAGTGTCTTTGATGTGGAGGAAGACTTCAAAACAGCTCTCTGAAGTGCACAACTATCCATTTCAACCCAGTCCTGTGGGCATGTGTGGTTCCCGGTCTAGGAGCCCAATTCATTATCTACCTTCAAATTAGTTAGTTTTTATATGACTTTAAAAATAAAAATGATGCACAAGCACACAGACGGAGGATTGCACTAAGCACAGCCTCGGTCACTCTTATGTTCTGAGGATTTGAAATGTCCTGGTACTCATGTGCAGACAGCCCATCTCACAATGACTGCTACCAAATTTGCCATCCAGACTATCCCCCAGCCCTGAGGCTGGTGACATCGGCCCAGTAAAACGATATCCTCCTAGGCTAAGCTTCTCCCCCTGACAATGTCGCAGTGAAGTTACACCTGGGAGCTTCAGGCTGAAGCTCTGCAGCACCAGGGGCTCATGTTAATCAGAGACTTGAGCCTCAGTCACCCCACCTTTTCACAACTCATCATAGGATGGGCAGAGGCACAACTAGAGCCACATTTCAGGGGGGCTACTAAACATTTCAGGTGCGGCTAATTCGTCAAGCGATAGAGTGGAGATGCAGGGACTCTTAGAAGGGGTGAAAAAACAAAAAGGCCTTGTTAGCAAGTAAATGGTATTTTAAAGACATGTGAAGTACTCCGGTGCGGCTGTCTGTGTGCCCGCGAAGCTGTCTCATCCCGGACTGCCACACACGACCGGGGGCTGAAGCTCTTTCAGCCCAATTAGCATTGCACGCCTGAGGGTGGGGTAGGACCAGCAAGCCTCATGACCCTGTGATGCTTTGAAAACAGGTGAGGCAGAAAATGCAGGTGGGAAGTTGAGCACTTGAATGTGAGTGAGGTTACTCTACAGATTTACAGCGCTCGGAGATGGATTCCCTTGTTGACCTGCACGTAAGTGCATCTCTACATCACCTCCTAAGCCTTAGGGGACACAAACTGACTGGGCGTGCCTTTCAGGTTCATCCAGTACCCCCCTCCCCTCCCCCCCCCGAAATTCAGCCGAGTAGCAGGAGAACAGCTGTAGGCATTAGGTGCACATTCGTAAGATTGAGCTGGGGCCAGTTAAAGCATTTACATTACTGAAATTTGCTCTGTGTAGTGCTTCACTTGCTGATTAAACAGAGCGCATTGGGGATTCTGTGTGTAGATCATTTTTAATTTCTTTCAGTAGTGCTGGGTTTATGCTCCAGTGTGAATTCAAAAAAAGTAGCTAGACAATTAAATTCCAGACATATTGATGCTCAGTCTCTAGCAAGTAGTAAAATATAAAATCAAAATTGTTAAAAATTCATTCTGCAATAACTACTAATCTAGATGGTTTAACCCAGGCTCGTGTGTATATGGTTATCAGCTTGTGTCTTATGTGTAATGGCTGTCGGGAGCAGTTTATACTGTCCATAGTTACTAGAACTTTTTTTTTTGGTTGCCAGAGAGGGACCAATTGTACAAATTGACAGAAAAGCAGGCACACAGAGTCGCTTCTCGTAAAGCATACACAACAAATCTACACATATACAACACCACACACAAAATAATAGGCAGATAAACCAAAGAAACATTTTAAAAGCATGGAAAATACTTGTACGCATTGGGCAATTATTCTTTGTTAAAGCAATCCATTTTGTGACCCCCTAAATAGGCTGTATCTGGCATTGTGGCCAAAGATCAAGGGTAATGGTTGTTGATTTAAAAATGTTGCTTTGCTGAATTGCCAAATGAAAATACAAGTGCAATGATCCTAGATTATGAACTCCAAAGTCTGATTACACTTTCAACACTGTTGGAACTCTTTTGTGCTCCTTAATATGCATTTATGTACCTGAACATTATCTTCCTGTATATTTGCTACCTTTCAGTCCCCTTGCGTGCCAATATTATGTAACCTTACAAAATGAGATACAGTACGTAAAACTGGGCATGCATGATTAGTCAACAAGCATATAAAGGTGCTGTGTAGTAAAAGTCTCACTGGTGCCTCAAAAAAGGAGCTTCTACAACATAGTACAGATGCTACCTGCTATTAAGTATGCTGCTTTATTTAAAAGTAAATGAGATTTCACCACAATGGTATATGGTCATCGGCTGAACAGCGAGACCAGAGTTCTAATCAAAGAGTCCCCTCTTGTTGCAGAACTTCATTTACCCCAACCCAAACCCACTATATGACAGTCGAGCCCTCTCACTGCGCTCCCTCCCTCTAGGAAATGTATGTCTTTATTTTTACTCCCTATCACTTTTAGACTTCACCAGCCACCACTGCCGGTCTGCCAGGCTATCTGTGGGGGGAGTAATCAGTCCACTGTGTGCAGACAGGACGCAATACATGTTAAAGTTAAGTGTTAAACACTTTCTTCCATCCAGACAAGGCCATCAGAATGCAGATGAATGTAGATAGGTACTCAGACACACCTATCCTTCCTAAGTTGTGACTGTCTAGAGGGAATGCACAAAGTGTAGCTGTCACCCACCCAGACGTGTATTGGAGACAGGCTGCAAGGTACACAGAGTTCTAAGCACAGATAAATGTTCCTTTCTAAAATTGGCATTTCTAAATTAGGAATGTTAAATCCATCTTCACCAGTCAGGTGGATTTGTCATTAGCATTCCAGACATTTGAAACAGGAAAACCTTTCTCCTCTTTGATCAAGAATTATAGCTTACAATTGTATTAAGGAATTCCCAATACAAGCCTATGAAAGGAGCAGGCCTCACAGAAGTGAAAAACTAATTACACTGTTTCTCAGTACCAGGACATGCAAAACCTAAAAGTACACGTCCTACCTTTCAATACATAGCCCTCTGCCCTTGGGGCTACCTAGGGCCTACCTTAGGGGTGACTTATCTATAATAAAACGGAAATTTAATGGCAAGTAGTTTTAAATGCCAAGTCAATGTAAATTTAAAAGGCACACACAGGCACTGCAGTGGCAGGCCTGTGACAAGTTTGAAAGGATACTTTTATGGGAGGCACAATCAGTGCTGCAGGGCCCTTAGTAGCATTTAAATTACAGGCTCTAGGTATATAGTATACCACCTTACATGGGACTTACAAGTAAATCAAATTTGCCAAAGACGGGTAAACCAATTACACCATGTTTAGAGGAGAGAGTACATGCACTTTAGCACTGGTTGGCATTGTAATGCCCAGAGTCCTATAGTCAACAAAAAAGTGGTCAGAAAAGAGGAGGAGGAAGGCAAAATGTTGGAGGGACCCTTCAGAGAGGGCCATTTTCCAACACGTGTTGTGTAGGACTTTAACTATTTTTTTGACGCATTATCAACTACAGAATTACCAATTTTTTATCTAGAATATAAAATTGTATGCAATAGTATATAATGGACATCAAACTTGGTTCACTAAACAGAGTACTGTACACATTGGTATTTTTGTAGATCCTAACACCAAATTTTATATCCATCTACTTATTTCCTGACTGTTTTGGATATAAGCACTTGCATCACTTAGTAGTGTGTCCTTTCTTATTTTAACTAAGCCTTATTTGGGAAAGATCTGTGACTGGCTGTGTTTGTCATGTGTTCTGGCTACACTAAGCAATGAAGCCGGGCAACTTTTCATCTATATGAAATGTGAAGCTAAATAGCCCATCACACCCACAAGTATCCTGATCACTCAATGAGGAGAATGGAAGTATGTGACTCAACACTGCAATCCTTTGTTTAAAACTCCAAAGATATGAACATTGTACAACAAGAACTGCATCCCTTAAGGCATGCAGATTTAGAAAAAAATAGATGTTGGTATTCTTGAAGTTCTTGGGGCCAATACCTGTCACCAAGTACACCAATCACCATGAATCACTGAAAATACACCTTACATCAGGAGGTAGGGGCACAACACCCCCTATTTAATACTGAGCATAGCTGCCCTTGCCGAGCTGGGGAAATAAAGGATGGTATATCCCTGTTAAGCATGTATGCCAGATACGAAATAGATATTGGGAATATTATAAAAGTAAACTATTGGTAATATTTCCCTTCATGTCTTTAGTGTGCACACAGGTACTGGCCTGGGGATGCAGCAATTAACACATCAGAAAACTAAATGGTATAATCATTTTGCACATGAATACAAACAAACCAAACATACTGAAAGGAGCGCCTGGTAATCTATTATAAAACTCCATGGTCCAAAAAGTGTATTCTTAAAACGGTAAGAAGGAAGAAATGTTGTGATCTTAAAAGGAAACCGGTGCCTAAGACTCTGTGCTCCAAAGCAAAACGTTTTTTCTGACACTCCAACGTGACACTTTAATGTAAATAAAAGAATCCCTAAAATAAACGTAAAACCCAAATTGTTCCTTGTGTATACTGGAGGATAACCAAAATGGGGTGCGATGCAATTCTTAAGAGACGATCTCTATGTAACACATAAAAATCAATACAATAATCATCACACCATGACAAAGAAAATTTGTTGTGGGAGTACAAGAGACATTTTAGAGGACGAAAGAGAAATTCAACCAGAATAAAAACCTACAAAAGATCGGTTTTGTCTGAAGCCAAATTTTAAAGACTAAGATTTCTCATGTACAAAATTGTGCTACCATTCCTTGGTTTCACTGCTACCACAGCAGCACCACACTAGGCACTATTAAGCCTTATTGTGTAACTTCCAATCATTCAGCCCGCAAGTCAAGAAATCTGGCCCAATTGTTACAAGAGGTGTTATTCCACTTCTTAAAATTGAGAAAGTAACGGAATTCAGCACTTCTAAGTAGGGCTTATTCAGACGGTGTTGGCACATCCATTCAAGAGAAGCTAAACTTGCAAGACTTATTTCTACTGTGAAATTTAAAAACTTGTGCAACAGTATTTAAATAATGTCAATGCTAGACACTGTCAATTTATCCTTGAGAAGCTATATCCAGTAATCTATATATTATGGTGTTTTTAAAAGAAATTGGCACACTGTGATAGATTTACATGAGGAGCTTCCATGCTGTCTGAGAGACTCAAACTAACTATGTGAACATAAGTACATTGGTGTCTAGGGGTATTATACTTGATACCTACTCATATAATGGAAATTTGGACTCAAGACTCAAATACTCCAGTGCCTGTACCAAGTAGACTGAATAGGCACTCCCTCCTAAATGTGGTCCTTCACAGCATAGGGCCTACAGAATACTACAGCGGGCAAAACTACATCGTCCCAATTTTCCTTCAACCTGTTTATTTCCTTTTCTCCTCTAACCATCTGGTTCCCCTTCTCTTAGATACCTTAAAGTACGTAGACATGGGCATGGTGGGTAATTATTAGGGGCCCTGGCAGGGTGCTGCTTCTATGGAGATCAAGTCTGTGGTATAGCAGACACCCTCAGGCAAAGCAGACAATAACCAGATCCAAGATGGGAAGTGATGACATCCAAGACCAGCATTCTACAGAAAAGACAATACAGTCCCACCCACTATTACCAGTGATCAACATTAAGTTCTAGTCTTCCACTCAGAAAATGTAGTTTCATTCTTCTTCACTATTGATTCTGACAACAACATATACTCAGCACATCAAAGCATTCTCCTAGCCATCATTGTATTGCCCAATTTGGGCTATCAAAATCAATCCCATTGCAATAGCCATCGTTATGACCAAAATAAAATATCCAACCCACTAAGAGGTAGTTATGAAAATGCATTTTCTTTGGTTCCCTGTCATGTAATGTGTTAGTATCCATATATCTCGACCTTTGTGTTAACTACTGTATGTTTCCAAAATGTTGCTATATCTTGCCTTTCTATTGTTGTCGTGTGTCTATAAATTGATTACATTTTTTGGCTGATATCCATATTGGCTGTATACTCCTTTTCTTCTCTGAAAAGTGATCAGATGCTCATTCCAAAATCAACTAAATAAAAGTAAGTCAAAAGAGAGGGAAAAAAGTTTTCTAGTTTAAGGGAGTTCATAAATAATCCCCTAAATTTGACCCGAATGAAGAGTAGGCTGGATTGACACTAGAACATCCATAGGTAGACAAACTCCAAAAACAGGATCTAAATAAAAATGTGCAAATCTCACATACAGAACACAACACATTCCCCTTTAGAAAATATGATTCATAAGAGGAGCTTGTGTGGCTTGAGAAAAACCGATTCGACAACTTGGAGGGATTTTAAAAAACAGTTACAATACTTTAAAATAAAACTACTTTATAACAACTGAAAAAAGATGCATCCACTTTTCGGAAGGCAGGCACCAAATGGGAGACAGTTAGCCCAATTGTTTGCCAGTCAATATTTGCTCCTAAAATCACTGTCTTAAGATATGGGAATACAAAAACACATGAGCGTGGATACAAGTGGAAGTCAAATAGCAATATGCAATGCACTTAAAAAAACACAAAAGACTCTTGAAACCATTCTACACTTGATACATTTACACGTGCTGTGAACAAATAAATGTATTACACTTGATGACAGCTGGAGTTTGCAATGCAAACCGAAAAGGCATTGACAAAATATTACACATTAGCTTGGAATGTCTTAAGAACTCCAGCTAATTGGCTTTCAAATGCAATTATGGAAAGCCTAACCCACTGAGCAAACACAGCCACCTGTTTTCCAGCTGGAATCATAGATTACCAAAATATGTCCTGATAAAATGCATTTTTTTGCAAAGGTCATGTCTGTTCACATAACGGGTGCTACTCACATGACAGAGGGACTTATGCGGCTTTGCAAACATTGTATTGTGACCTCACAATATATATCTTGATGGTGCTGGGATGCCGGGCGACAGTACAATGGGAGACAAGATGAAAACTATGGAGGTTATGAGAGGTATGGTAGACCCCTGAGAAATACTGGTATGCTTCGGTGCAACCATAACACACATTTGTATTCAGTTTCCCTGCGTTGAGTGGTACGCACTGAGGGCATAAGACAAGTAGAAGTTGTTATCTGAACACGTACTGAAGCCTTCTAGCGTAGGAATGTTTACTTAAAAAGGAGCATTGATGCACTCCTCTGCTGAACTCCAACCATATTAAAGCGCACATTTACAGCTGGAATGGAGCAAAATTAGTGGGAGTGTTTACCACCTGAATAACTACACTGACTATAAGGTACTGGGGCATGAGAACTGTGCTACTGAAATTTGCAATAGTGATTTGACAGGCCAACTGTGGAACATAAAATTACAAAGCAATGAAAGACCAGCAAGGGATATTAAAGCACCTGATTGACATTTAAGCTGGTTTGTTAGTGTGGATTCAAAAACATTTCACTGGTCCACAAGCGGACATCCCATCCAGATAGGTTTAAAAACAATACATACATTAAGTGATGGGAAATATGGAATATTAGGTTTATAATCCATTGCAACTTTGAAATATATGATTTTTCAGTCCTCCCCTGTACCATTTTGAGAAAGGACCGGCTACATAGAAGTGAGTATTTCACTGCGCCAAGTATCGAAGGGAACCCTACATGCATTCTCTACTGGCCTGAATTCTGAGCACCTGGTCTAAGATGAAAGGTTGGGCCTCCTTGACTTTCCAGGGTAGTTCAAAGAATGAAGGTCTTGCTCAAAGAAAGGGGCGGAAAAGGTGAGACTGAAGCAGTGACACCCAAGATGCAAGATCCAGCAAGAGTTGTTAGTTAGATAAAATAAACCCTTTAATAACATCTAAATATTCCTTCTATGATCACATGCAAAACAAGCAGTAAGAAAGCATACCAAAGAAAATATTAACTGCACCAAGAGATTCACCTGTACTTAGGCCCATATTAGATCGCTTTGGACTGTGAGGATCTCTAGGTGCTTTCACCTGCTTTCTATGGAATCTGTGGCATACTAGGTCTTTCACACAGTCAGGACAACAGTACTGGCAGGGAAAACTAAATTGGAGGATTCATGGGGGTTGGTCCTAACCCTGAGTAGACAGTCCGCTCCCAAATCCAACATCACTGAAGCTCCTGAGCAAGTTTCCTGCACGTATACAATGAAGACTCTTTAATAAGGTTAAGTGGAGCACCAGTTCGGTCCAGTCCATTTAAACTCCACAGCAACCCAATACAAATCACAGTTCATGTGTCCTCGAAGTTTAAAATCCTAACCACACGGACTAGGGTGGTATGTTGTTGAGCAGAGAAGCCCTGTAAAACCCCTAACATGCTTTGCAGCATATCTTGACAGTGTGCCACTATAATGGATTAGTCTAGGAATGTGGTTAAATATTTTATATCCCAACCAGATATATGGGTTTCTTGCCACACTGATTGTGTGAACTCTTTTGCATAGAATCTGAAAATCCAGCATTGGTGAGTTCCCAACAGGTCCTACATTGGGCATGGCTGCGACTAGATAGCAACCTGTGAAGTTAATGTATGCTCATGGAAGGAAAAACAGTGTCACTAAAGGGTTTAGAAATCAGAGAAAAAACCAACTATACAGAAGCAAACAAGCAAGAACAAATTGTAAAACATCTACACACTTGGTCAGAAAATATAACAATAGGGATCATTTTGCTTTAGGAAAGCGTAAAACAGCAGCCTGCTTAAAGGCAACCACCAGTATAGCTCCTGCTTAAATAATCGTATTTGTGTAACTGCATAGTTAACTTACAAAGTTCTTTATATGTGTAAAAACTATGGGGAAAAAGTGTATTAATATTTTATTTTTCCATTAAAACTTCTTGTTAATTTGCTTCAAGGAGAATACTTCTGCCTATAACCAAAACACTTGCTACCACTGAAAGAGGGCTTTTTTGAGATTTCTTTGGAAATTGAGCTTTAGAGACTTGGGAAGTAACTTGGCAATAGAAAAGAAAATACTAACTTGGAACTTTTTTGGTCTCCCAGAGTAGGCATGTCAGAGGAAACGAAACTGATAGTTTTACATTAACTGGGAACAAGGAAACTAATTTGTGTTAGATTCTACCTGCTGACGATTTGAAATCATTTCATGAATAGGTTTATTCATTTATTTTTATAGAGTATTTTGTATAAAAATAGTTTCTTTTCTCAATATACAATGAGCTGTCATTGGTCTATAGGTCATGTGGTAACCAGCTTGATTTTATTTCGGGATGTCCGTTAAAGAAAAGAAAATGTTTTATAGCAAGAAAAAAAGGGGACCGGTGGAAAATTCAGGCATAAGCTTCCAGCTGTAGGGTAATCTCTGGTTTTCTTTGTCTAAAATGTATGATTACGCAGGAGAAAATATTGCAGAGAATTCCGGTTTCATAAAGACTATTTCTTTTAATCGTTCAGAGGACACAATGTTTATAGGTCTTTCTTTCGAAGGGAAGAAAACAAGTTACTTACCTGTAACTTTGGTTCCCCAGTATTGGTAACTTTCATAGATTCCCATGCTTTTGTATCATTCCCCGTCGTCGGAATGGGAGTCTCGGTAACAAAAATACCATAGCAGTAGGTACAAAAGAGAAAGAAAAGGCCTAGGCCTCATTCCCTTTTGTAGCATATCATCCTCTTTAAGAAATTTTTAACATGGCTGAGATTTAATTTTTCATGGTGACAAACTGTAGCCAGTAGCCTGTTTTTCCTCCTTTCCCTACCATTCAACAATTCTTGGCCCAGGTTTGATTATTTGATCTACACCAAAGAAATATTTTTGCCTCTATTGTAAGCCACCTTTTTCCTTTATGTGTACATAATTATTTGTCACTTTAACCCCTTTGATGCTGATGATCGTGTGCGGATGACGAGCTGAGCTCGTCACGTAACACGGCTTTTAGAAAAAAGCTGCACAGCGCAAAAATAACCGCCGCAGCGATGCAGTTAAGAAGACATCATAGAACGACATGATAGATTTGGTTTCTAAAAGTTTAATTTAGTTTCTCATCTTTGGTGTCTTTAATTACCTAAAATATAAGAAGTCTGGTATTCAGTGACACCGAGTTTATGTCCTCTAGAGGACAAGTGTAAGAATCAAATAATATCGTTGGAGCGCTCGTTCTAGGCAGGTGAGCATATTTCATGGTTAACAATAATTTTCTAGAATAACAAGCTTTGCTTAGTTTCTTCTCACATATTTTTCATATTTACAATGTAACTATTCACATTTTTCAAAATAAGTATGTTATTTTAGGATCCTTAAGGGTAAATTGGGATAATAGTAGGTGGGGCAATTGCAATTCTAATTTTTATGACTTGCATGAAAATTACATATAAGAGTGTGGTATCTTTCAGCCATGCATTGTGGTTAAAATGGTTTTCCAAGGAATGTTTGTATTCTTGGTGTTCCAGGTTGCATAGAATATGGAAGTTAAGATTTAAAAGAGGGTTGTCGGAGGACGGTTGTTGTGTAGTGGCTGAGGTGTACTACTGAACATATCAACAATTGTGAATTACTTATTTTCCTCATTGGATATGAATAGCCAGAACCCCATTGTGTTTCTAAAAACAACTCTGTTGTGAATCTTGAGTAATGCTGAATTCAACCCCTGTCTGTCATTAAAGCGGATTTCAAAACATTTAAGAAGGCAAATTACTGGAATTTTTCCTGGAATGTTTTATTTTATTCACTACTGCTTTGCAAAGTGTTGAGTAACTGTGCAACTGAATTTCACAGTGATTGTTTCTTGTGTTTGACCCGCTCTTCCTCAGCACAGTACACCGCAGTCAATTGGCACATTCAAGCTACATACTGCTCTTCCCAGGCTCTTGCGTTGTCTATTCTGGATGCCTCCCAGCAGCTGTGGAACCTTTAAGATAACAGGTCAAGTTTGCCTTGGACGCATTACATGCTCCATGGAGTGTAACCTCACAGCAAACTAGAGAATGACCTAAGGTATTCTTGCAGTCTGTACCATTAGGAAAATCCTCAGTCGCACTGTTCCTACAATGACAAGTGAAAGGTAGGATCCATGCCTCATGTACAAAGTCTTCTCCTAGTTCTTCATATATGCCTAACAGATGTTGCAAGCAGTATATGAAGTTAAAAATTCAAATTGGCAGACCAATAAATCAGTGCATTAGCCAATCTGCCCTCAGTACCTCTGCAACGGTAAATGGTAATGTTTATATATTTTCTATGTATAACAGTTTATGTCTCGTCTTTCTTAGCCATAATCAGGATTTATAGTGTGGTTAATCATCATTTTCTTGCAGGTGATGTAATTTCTCCAAGTATTGTGTCAGATACTGGCGAGTGTTGTTCTTCGAAGTTATAACGAAGAACATAACACTTCCCCCATTTTTCTTGTTGAATCCTGGTGACCCTCTATTGAAATGGGAAAAGTAGAAAAAGGTCTTCACTGTTTATGCATGCTTCTGTGGTATATCTTTGAGTGCAGAATGCAAGAAATATTTGTTGTTGCACTTTAGGACCGTAGGGTCAAGTGGTTTTTTAACATTTGCTGGACTTATCAACTGATAAGACTCGTGACTTGAATGAATATGAGATGTCGTCTAAATAAATTAGATTTACATTTTTTACCAAATGTATCCCATTCTTGAAATATGTAATTATTTTTTAATGAATGCTGATGCCTGGGAAAAGAGTGGAGGAGTACATTACGGTGTTGAGAAGATTGGCATCAACATGTAATTCTTGCAGGATGAGTGGGAGAAAGCACCCTGTTACCAAATGATGCAGAAGTGGTAACTCAAAAAAGAAAATTACGGAAATAACTTTTGAAGATGATTTTGATTGTGAAGAAAAAGTCTTGCAGGTGAAAGAAAAAGCAGGTGCTCTCTTGGAAGTGGTCCGAATAGAAGATATGTCATGAGACTGTTATACGATTCAAGAGCTAAAACATTGATTCCTAAAGAGGAATTTGAAAAGAACTTAAAAGGCAAAGTCACGCTAGGGACATGGGGGTAAACCTATCAAGCTGTTGGGATACTTTTCGGGGTGCATCTATTTCAAAAGGAAGGTATACAGTGGGGAAGATTTAGGTTTCAAGGAGTGGTGATTCGCTCGTCAGTTGGTTTCACCAGAAAGATCTAATGATTTTGCTTCATTCTAATGAAAGCCCAGCAGTGAGATTACAATGCAAGGAACAAACTAATGATATTGCCATTAATAGGCCAGATTATGACAAGGACTTTCCTGAAGTCTTTCAAGAAAGGTTGGGGTGTCCAAAAGGGTACATTCATAGAATCAAAGTAAACATGGGTTTGTACATTTAGTAAGCAAAGTTCGACGGATGCCCATAATTGTTAGGGACAAGATGCAGGCGGTGTTAGCATAGTTAAAGGAAAATGACATATTTGAGGAAGTTGAAGCAACTGAGTAGCTTGTGCCCGTGGTCATAATGTACAAAACCAGTGGCGAAGTAAAGGTAATTATATGTGGATGTGCGTGAACTCAATAAATGTGTTGTGGTCGAACATTATCCATTACACAACATAATTGAAAGGTTGTCTATGTTGAGGGGTCCAAAATGATTCTTGTCCATTAATCTCACTTCAGCATATCATTTGAGGCAGGACCATCACTCTACCGATTTGACAACATTTGTCACACCATTTGGCATGTTTAGATTTCTATGGATGCCTTTTTGTCTTATTTCAGCTGCAGCAGTCAAAAGGGTGGTGGAAAATGTGCTGGGAGGGGTGAGTGGAGTGAAAATCTGTCAAAATGACATTTGTGTTCTGTGATGAAGTGCATGAAAGTGAAATTATGCAAGATGTGCTTAGGGAGATCAAAGCTGGATTAACTTTAAAATCCAAGAAATGTAGATTCACCCTTAATGACATTTATTATTTCGGACACAAAATCACTTCTTTAAGTATTGAACCTAGCAGTGAATTGGTAAACACAATAACATGGACAGCCGATGAGTAAGGAGGAAGTTATTAGATTCTTGTACAAGTCAGATTATTATATCAAGTGTCCCAATTTTTACAGAAAAAATGAAAAATATAAGAAATGTATTTTAAAAAGATTTGGTGGTTCAGTGAGATGGTGAAGATGAAGGTGAAAACGCATTTATCCTGTTGAAATCACGTGTTTGAGTAAAGCCTCTTGTTTACAAAGTTTTGAATCAGGTCATGGCAATGTCAACATGTCGGATGCCAGTTCAAAGGGATTGGGGGCTGCTTTACTACAAAGATATGAAGTGGTGGAGTGAACTATATTATTCATCTCTAAAGGTTGACCGGAGCAGAATCAAACTATGCTGTGATAGGGAAGAAGGCCCTGGCTGTTTATTGGGAGGTGCAGAAGTTGAAATATGTATTTGGATTATCAAATTTGAGATTAACACGGATCTTAAACCTTCGAAGGTAAACCATTTTTGGGGGGAGGGGGGGAATAAATGTCATCTAAGGAATAATAAGGAGGTGGGGGGGTCTTTACAGTTATTTCACTTTGACATATGTGCCTGGAGTGAAGAACAATTTAGGCGATTGCTGCTCGCGCCTTGTCAGTGCAAGTGAGAAGGATAAGTTGGAGGCCGGAGTCAATGAAGATGATTTTAAACATTGTTTGATCAGTGATAGAATCATAAAGGAAGATGAGTGGTTGGAAGAAGTGAGGGTGTGGAACTGCAACAAGTGTTTAACTATCTCAAGGATGGCTAGAAAGAATGGGATATAATACAGTATCAATTGTGTATATTTTGGATGGTCAGAAATGAACTTGCACATCATGGTTGTTTGCTAGTACTAGGAACTAGATTAATTACGCCGGAATCTTTGCAGGAGGACTGGACTGCATTTGCCCCAGACGGTTATCCTGGCATTTCAAAAACTAAAGAAAGGCTCAGACACATGTATTGTTTGCATAGTATGGATATTCAGGTTGAGAGATCGGTGAGAGAAGGTGTGGAGTGTCTGAATTGTGATAAGACAATCAGATGTAGAGTGCAGCCCCAGGTTTTTTTTAGAAAGTTACCTAAAGAACATGGAGAGGATATTGCCTTAGATATCCTAGGTCTAATAAGGATCTCGAGCTCTGACAATTATGTTATTGTATTGTGTGATATGTACTCAAGGTGGCCTGAAGAGAGAATTACTAGTTCTGTTGAGACACAAGATGAGATTAATTTCCTTGCTCAGGTTCTTCAACAACCAGGTTTTCCTCCATTTTCTTGACCGACAACAGGTGTCCAGAAAAACAGAGAAATGATTTTGTGATAGGTATATTAAGCATAAAAAGACTGTGCTGTATCACCGTGAGGCTAATGGCATGCTGGAAAGGTTCCACAATGTTTTAAAAGAAACCTTATAAAGAGCTGTTTTGGCTCAGTTGTGTTCGAAAAAAGATCAAGAAAAAAGAATTACTTAATAAAGTTAAGAACCACAGAATGACATCGCATATGACAGCAGGAGTCACACCGTTTGAGTTGTTTCGCATAAGGAGGGCTAATATTTTGATTTGTCCTTCATGGGTGATAAAGTCTGAAAATGGTCTGAACATTGAACATAATACAGAAGAGAGAAGAGCACTAGAATTAAAGAAATTGGTTGAGAGTAAAAAGATGTTATGTCTGCAAAGCGGCGAGTGAAGGTGGGTGAATTGTTTAAGCTAAAAAAATCCACAGAAAGAGACTACTCAATCGTTATACAAATTCTCATCCCATATGAATGTAATTAAGGTGTTCAAAAATGCTGTCAGAAGATGAAGAGTGTTGGAAGAGACTGGGTTATTTGATGGACTATGTATGATTTCAGACTTTAGGTTAAGGACAGTGTTTGATCTCGCACTGTGGTTAAGGTAGCTGTAAATTCAGAATTTTTAACAATGCAATTCATAACTCTAAATTCCAATTGTAATGGTATACTTGTTAAATATATTATGTTCCTATGCTTCCAGCTCTTGTAAGGGGTGTCTGTTTATAGTTGCAATATTATGGCTTTCTGTTAAGTATATCTTACTGTTGATTTGTGTTGTTTTGGAATTGTTTTGTTAATGGGAGGGAGGTGAGTGGTATCTTCCTACCATGGAATGTGGGTGCCCATAGTGTTCCAAGGAATGTTTGTATTCTTGGAGTTCTTGGGTGTATAGAATGTGGGGAAGTTATGATACAAAAGAGAGAGGGTTGGAGCAGGAGTTATGTGGTGTGGTGGCTGTGGTGTACTACTGAACTCAAAGAATCTACATATCAATAATTGCTGACTACTATCTTTCCTCAATTAAAATGTAAAATGTTTTCAAAATTATAATGCATCATTCGCTTGCTGAGAAAACTTTAGAAGTGCAGTAAAAGTTGCACAACATTTCAAGTTGGCATCTTGTAACTGGCCCAGGTCCTCTGAATTAAAAAAAGGGATCGCTATCTTCACTTGGTGCTTATGTGGTAGACAATGTACAGATAGCACTTCACACAGTATGACTGCAACAAAGAAGACTTATTGAGAAAACAAGCATTGAAAAAATAATAGGTCTGCTTTGGAAGCCAGCATTTTGGGTTGGTCAATGCTTATTTTGATTTGTCATAGTTTTTGCCAAACTTTATCGTTAGGGAAGCTGTGGGCCCCTAGCAATATAAAACAAGCATTGGAAATGCAATAGGTCTCGCAGCATTAGAGTTAGTGCTTTTAGAATTGTTTATGGGTTTTTTTGTAAATCTTTAGCATTTTTGTTTCCTGTAGCCAATGCTAAAGAATTAAAAAAAAAAAGCCATAAACATTTCTAAAAGCTCTAACTCAAATGCTCCGAGACCTATTGCACTGTGTGAGGTTGAGGGTGAGTGAGGGTGAGTGAGGGTGAGGGTGGGTGAGGGTGAGTGAGGGTGAGGGTGGGTGAGTGAGGGTGAGGGGTTGAGGGTGAGTGGTTGAGGGTGAGGGGTTGAGGGTGAGTGGTTGAGGGTGAGTGAGGGTGAGTGAGGGTGAGTGAGGGTGAGTGAGGGTGAGTGAGGGTGAGTGAGGGTGAGTGAGGGTGAGTGAGGGTGAGTGAGGGTGAGTGAGGGTGAGTGAGGGTGAGTGAGGGTGAGTGAGGGTGAGTGAGGGTGAGTGAGTGGTTGAGGGTGAGTGGTTGAGGGTGAGTGGTTGAGGGTGAGTGGTTGAGGGTGAGTGGTTGAGGGTGAGTGAGGGTGAGTGAGGGTGAGGGGTTGAGGGGTTGAGGGGTTGAGGGTGAGTGAGGGTGAGTGAGGGTGAGGGATTGAGGGTGAGTGAGGGTGAGGGTGAGTGAGGGTGAGGGTGAGTGAGGGTGAGGGTGGGTGAGGGTGAGGGAGGGTGAGTGAGGGTGAGTGAGGGTGAGGGAGGGTGAGTGAGGGTGAGTGAGGGTGAGGGAGGGTGAGGGAGGGTGAGGGAGGGTGAGGGGTTGAGGGTGAGGGGTTGAGGGTGGGTGAGGGTGAGTGAGGGTGGCTACGGTATGGGATGTCTCATATTAAAATTACGTGTGACCTGTGAAAACGTGAGTGAGATACCGGCATGCCATGTTCTCTTGTACAAGCGCAATCAGGTGTTCAACAATGCCATAGTGGGCCGGTTCATGGCTACTATGGCTATTATAAAATAGCAAACGTTCGTCGTTTGGTGAATCATCAAAGCGGTTCTGGCGGCGAGCAGCAGGGGCACTCGACAAATAAAAAAATGTTTGGGCAGCGTTAACGTTTGAATAGCCCTCTTTGCTCACTGGAATGACTCATGGGTCAGCATAGTCACAGTGACTAGTACACAGCGAATCAAGCGCAGAATTCGTGTTCCCTTAAAGGTCAGCACTTTGTTGCTTTGTCAGCAGAGCATCAAAGAGGGATATACCAGGTTACATGTACACCATTGTAATATGGCCGTCCACAAAATGCTGCTCTTGTCTGACCGAGAGGACACCCACCCAGGGCTGAAGGTGACCTTTCCTTTGTTCCACATTTAAAGCCTCGGGTGAGGTGAACTACGTGTATTGTTTGCTTTTACCCGCTGACGTAAAGATTATTCGCGATAGTTACATAGCCCTATACTAGCCATAACTCACTGGCAAACAAGACTGGACCCCGCAAGGTCACCTTCTAAGGTGTCACAACCGGCTTGCATTCCGAGAGAGGAGACACGCCCACAAGAAAAGAGAGTTGCTATGTGACAGGAGTCTACAAACGACATAAAATGTGAACACGGACAGCTGCACTAAGGCCTTTCACAGCTGGATACTTGATCTACCGGTTATTACAGAGTGGCAGACAACACCCTGACAAGGGGACAGGCTTCCCTGGGAACTGTACGTTCTTCCACTCTCCTGCGAGACAGTATGAGGGGAGGACGGAAGGTTGCGTCATCTGAAGCACGAGGGAAGACCTCGGGCGCACTGGGAGAGCACGCGCGGGATCAGTGGAAAGGAACAGCATGGCCTGAGACACCGGACCCGCCTTCTGCATTCCGGCCGGGGCCTCACAAGAGCGACGCCCTGCGGCCAGCGATACTTGCAATATGCCGCCCGCCGCTGGTTTCAAGTCACGCGGAAGCTCCACGTGTGAGGAGGGTGTGTGACGGGCCCGACTGGACCTTAAGAGAAGCCATGTGCTGTGCCCGACTTGAACGAGGAAGCTTCAGGAAAGGAAGGCTCATTTATTAGCCTTTACCATTAAATTGGGTTATAGGAGCATACGTTGTTGTCACGCCTAGAAACAACTTGAGGGTTGTAATGCCTCATCGCACAGGGGAGGGGGCGGAGCGGGGGAGAGGGTGTGTGTGTTAGGAGGGCATTGCGAAATGGAGACGGCGGGAAGGGGGCAGACATGGCGGGGAGGGGGCGGAGCGGGGGAGAGGGTGTGTGTGTTAGGAGGGCATTGCGAAATGGAGACGGCGGGAAGGGGGCAGACATGGCGGGGAGGGGGCGGAGCGGGGGAGAGGGTGTGTGTGTTGTTAGGAGGGCATTGCGAAATGCGAGACGGCGGGAAGGGGAGGGGGCGGAGCGGGTAAACAAAGACGGACGTGCACGCGCTTTTAAGGTCAATGCGCATGCGCATAAGCTCAATGCGCATGCGCATTGACCTTAAAAGTCACGGGCACTGCAAGGAATCGCCACGATTCCTTGCAAGTTAGATAAAGAGTCGATGAGCCCCTATAGTCTCGCTTGCTCGATGCGCATGCGCATCGACAGGCGAGACCTAAAAATGGCTACAAGTATTTTTTATCACAAAAAGCAGACATTGCTAAAGCGGTCTCTTGCACTTAAGAGAAGTATGCCGTGTGTGAGCATGCTCCTTGTGAAAGGGAAAAAATGCTGTCACTCACAGTGAAGATAACAAATGGCTTAAGTGGGCTGCCCTACTGTCTCGTGATTTGTTCTGTAGTGGGTGAAAAAACGAGAATGACACAATAGGAGATCAATAGATGAAGAATGCTGGCTGAAAGCTCCTTTCCTGTACCTATGATTTTATTGGAATCCAAAGGTCTTAGTTAACACCACACCTAATAATACAACACTGATTTAAAATGTTTTTGCCTAGCTGCCATTGTAGTCCTTGGTACTGGGTATGACATGTTTGTGTGTTAAAGTGCTCCTGTGGAACAGGAGAATACCATCACTTGCCGTGAACTTACTGACCCAATGTTCCATGCTGTATGCTGTAGTGGAGTGGGCGGAAGAAATTTGTGAATAAAAACACAATAACAAAATCAATGGAAAAGGATGGCTGGGCGAATAAGTAAGTATATTAAGCATATAATCATAGTTAAATAAAACTGCCTTGGCTAATGCCAGACCTAAAAAGAAAGATAGGCACAGTTGTTGTCAGAGAACAGTGGATAACGTGCCATCAATAAGCCACTGGTGCCGCATTGTGAGATTGGTCGATTTGGTGCCCACTTGCTTATTCTGAAATAGGGCTAGAAGTAGGGAGCACTGGTTGTTTGCATCCAATTTACAAGACTAGCAAGCGTATTCTGTGAGTTTTGGATGCTTAGTGCTGTAGACCCTTCTTTTGCAGATCAACTGGTCTGTAGAATATGGCAGCGGGGCAGTCACATATCAGTAGCTAGTGAAGCACCTCTAACGGGGGTCATCTAAAAGATATGTACACAGTCCCATTCTTGAGAACCTAGAGTATCAAAATTAAAGTAATCTTTAGCCCTAACTTTCCTCTTCCCTGTACCAAGGCTGACTGCTTTTTCTTTCATTTTACAATTCTATTTCCATTCCCCACCTACTCACTTCTTCCTTCTCCTTCCTTTACTCACCATGATCATATTTCTAATGCCATTGGTGTACTTTGTCTTAATTTCTTTCCGCTTACCCTCATGAGACTTAGCAGTCTTTTCATCTCATCAGAGAGATTTGGGGAGAGGATGTGGCCTAACGGCTAGGGCGGTCAACCTCAAATCCGGGGAACCGGGTTATAGTCTCAGCAACAACGCTCAACATCCTGTGATTCTACGCAAACCACGTAATCCTCTTGTGCCAAACAAAAAATTAATGCATCCTTATGTAACGCAATGCAGCTGGTGCTCATGTAAAGCGCTCGGAAACCTTTGGGTCAAGTTGCGCTGTATAAAACTCCGAATCAGAATAAAAGTAGAGCTCTTCTTACAGGCCTTTAGGGGAACCATTAACTATGCGAGCTGCTCAGTCATTTTGTTTCCGCTTTCAACCCTTATTTACACTGGTTTACACAATAGTTCCCACAAACCTGAATCGGGTTGGAAAAACCCATGTATCCTGACTTTTGCCAGGAAGAAAAAAAAAATTAACATCGGCTCTCAGCAGGCTTAGAATCTATCATCAATTCATTCTTCTTATGACCGGGATCTACTTCGTTTCAATTAACAAATTCCAATCTAAATAATTCATTCTTATTCGCTCTTTTTTCGGCCATTCACCGAATCACATTATTGAAGTGCTCCCTCTTCTGCTTTAGCAAGACCCAACTCTGCCATCTTTTTTTCCACCATATCCAACAAACTTCACTTATCTTCCTGATTTCAATACCATATGAATGCTTTATTCTTTCACATATTATCCCTACAATCCAAATACTAGATAATACACTGCCTCCCCAGGCCACTAACATTGTACCTACTTGTGACTGCTTTCTTCCTTTTTGATTTACCCATCGCTACACACTTAATATCCTACCATGTTTTATTCCTCAATCTATTCTTTTTCTCGGTCACCTTTCCTAGCTCTTTCAAACATGCTAGGTTTGTTCTTATTTCCAGAAAATCGTCACTTGGTATATCTTTCTATGCACCTTTCACCCTATATCTCTGGTTTTGTTTCCTTCTAAACTCCTGGGATGCGTTTAAGATAACCAAGGGCATTCAAATTCGAAATCTTGCTTCGTTACTCCGGGCTGGTTTTGGTTCTCGCACACTCCAGAACCTCCTCTTTTCTAAGTCACTAGCCGCTTAAACTCTGTGCATCCTCTTTCTTTTCCCTCTACCCACTTGTCTTCATATTTCCACCACCTTTGAAGTGTTTCATCACTTCATAATTTGCTGCTCTCCGTAGTCTGGAGTCCTATAGTACTGATGTTGCTTGACTCTTTTCAGACACGTATCCTTGGTATATTGGGCCAGTCAAAGTTCAAATCGTCTCTACATTTTGATTTGTGTTCTCTGGTCAGAAATGATTATGCAGTTTGTTTCCAGCTAACATATCGTAAAGGCTCAAAGATACTATTCCCTCTCGTCACATATTCATATGATTGTTGTTGTTATTTACATTGATTTTCATTAAGCACAGAAGCATGCCATTCTGATGACTCATCCTAATTCTAATACACGCCTAATTAAATTGCCATAACTTGCCTCCCACATCTCTTCATTTTCTTTTCTTTCTTCCTCCATCTGCTCCTCTCTTTCTTGCTCATGTTTTTGTTTCAGGATTCCCTTTTCTTTTTCAGCTTCTATTCCAATATCCCTGCAAAGTTTGTAATGTATTCATAGCCTATTCCACCCCAAACCATTTCTTCTTTATATTAACATTTCCTCCTATCCCACCCATACTGTTGCTCTGTCATTTTTGACTCCTTGATCATACCTTATTCATCCTATGTTCAATTACATTACAATGCTTTGAACTACTTGTAAAAATCAGACTGCTCCCCCCACATCAATACATACAGTCCCTCCCCTTCTATTCCAGCTGCATCATTCTTAAAAAATGTCCCTTTTCTTTTATCTAGTGATGCTTAGCCAAGTCAAGATAGCTTTATTCGGTGTTTTGACAAAAAACCATAAAAGCATGACATACAAAAATACAAATAATCTATACATCTCTTTCTCATATAAAAATGTCGTATGATAAAACATCATCTGGATAAAATGAATAAAATGCAACAAATTCATTTAAAATTCATTTACAGGACTCTTGGTATTCATACAGTCTGCTGCTGTATACGTATTATGCGGTGTTTATAAGGAACATTATAATACGAATTTTTCAGTTTTATACGTTATCCACGAAGTCCTATACATTGCCCATAGACCCCCTGCATTTTACGATAAACGTAAGGAATTTTATCATTGTCACTATAGTAATTTCTTCTTGCAGCATATATAGTCTAAACAGTGCAGTCTTGCAGGTTCTCACCCCCCATGACTTTAGCAGTGGTATCAAGTATCTTTTCCTCCCCCATTCATAATACTTACAAAAAAGTATACAGTGTAAGTTTGACTGTCTGGATGTCTCATCACATGGACACTTTTCCATATTTGCCGACCAAATGTTTGTGATGGGAAAAGATACAAGCCTATAGAACGACTCCGTCCTCATTCGGGTCAGGAGCATTCTATGAAAACACGAATAAGTTGGTGCTAAGTAGGCGTGGATTCCCGGGCCGTGTAAGATCTTACGGTGCGCTACTATGGTGGATTTGTGCCCATCTAAATACCATCTTCGTTCCGCCAGTAAATCTAAACACGCCGTTTTTAAAGATTTTTTTGATATTTGTATGCAAGTTATGGGGTTTGTGTAAAGATCTGGTTTGCCGATGGAAAAAAGGAACTTTTTCACATAAGCTAGCCATGGTTGTTTGGTGGATGCCGAGTAGTTTAAACAATCAGTAATTACTTCCCTATTGAACCCTGTGTCCTCACATGTCCAAATCTTGAACCACAGCATTACTGGTGCTACTTTTATCAGGTCTATGATATGGATTCTATCTAGTTCATTATGGCACACAGTGGTAGACGTGGAGCGAGGAACTGAGAGTAAATATCTAAGGAAGGCGTTTTCCACTGTTTGGATCTGAGTGCTATCTGCTATGCCCCATATGCCTGCCCCATATACGGCGGTGGACACGCATTTGGCAGCATATATCTTAAGTAATATATGCACGGGTTTCCTGCCCAATCTCTTGGCAAAGTGTTTAAGGGCGCCTATTGTGCGGGCAAAAGCTAGATTCCTGGAGGTTATGGCTGGTGCCCATGTTCCCTTATTATTGAATATGATTCCTAAATAGGAGAAGGTTTTAGTCATTGCTATCTTGCTGCTGTTTATAAAGATTTTGCAATTTGGTGTGTTTTTTCGCAAGGAGCATGACATTGTAAATGTTTTTCCTTCATTTATTTTTAGGCCTCTTGTAGACATAAAAGATGAAAAACCTGTTATGGCTTTCTGGAGGCCTAGCTGTGTGCGAGCCATGATCACAGCATCGTCAGCATACAATAATAAAGATACTGAGGTACCATTTATTTTGGGATAATCAACTCTAAGATCATTTAAAACGTTTGCTATCTCGTTGATATATAAGTTAAAAAGAAAAGGGGCGAGGATGCAACCCTGACGAACACCCTTTGCTATAGGGAATTTTTTGTTCGCTCTCCATTTTTGCCATACCTAACCGCTGCGCCCGCATCCCTGTACAATTCCTGTATAAAATGTAAGATGTTTTTATCTATTCCCAGCTTTGCCAAGGTATTCCACAGCACAGCGTGGTCAAGGCAATCAAATGCCGAGGATAAATCGACAAAAGTGAGGTAGAGGTTCCCTTGCTTCTTACTAACATACTTGTTTATTATTAGATTCAAATTGAGACCCTGCTCTACAGTACCAACTCCAGTTTTGAAGCCGTACTGCAATTTAGAGAGAATCCCTTTATCCTTAGACCAAGTTTGTAGTTTGGTTAGTAAAATTCTACCTGCCACCTTCATTAATGTATCCAGCAGGGAAATAGGGCGGTAGCATTTTGGGTCCTGTCTATTCCCCTTTTTGAATATTGGGATGATTATGGCCTCATGCCATGAATCAGGGAATCCCAATATGCTATACGCATTTAGTACATTTGCTAGTAATGGAGCCCACATTTCTGCATTGACTTTGAATAAGTCGATGGGGACTCCATCTGGGCCTGGGGCTTTTAAATTTGCGCTTTGCGAGATTGCTAATTCAACCTCAGCAGGGGAAAAAACAGTGTTTAGCGGGAAGCTATCTTGGTTGCTATTATAGATGTTATATTCTAGGGTCATGTTTAATGCCTCTTTTTTATATAAGGAGGTGAAATAGTCAATCCAAGAATCTTCCGCTATTGCTACTTCCATCGAATCTGTCCTGTTGTCCTGGGAGAAGAAAGGGGCATTGATTTCCTTCCAGAAAGAGACATTGTCCCTTATGGAGCTTGCCTTTACTAGAGCTTCCCAGGCCTGGTTTTTAAGTTCATCTTGTCTTTCACGTAACGTGTGCTTATAGACACGTCTGGCTTGCCTAATCACATTATTATCCTTGGGAAGTGTCTTTAGAGCCTGTAATAGGTCTTTGTGAGCTTTAGAACAGGTGGAGTTAAACCAGCCATATTCTCTCTTTGCTATATCTCTTTTTAATTTTTTTGTAAGTTTATCGTTTATAGTGGCGACAATATTCCCATATGCCGCTATAATTTGCTGGGGAGTGGTGTTAGATTCTAGGCAGACCATGAATTGATTCATTTCTTTCTGCACTAGGTCTTTTAGAAAAGTTGTACCATCAATTTCCCCCCACTTTATAGCGTAGCCATTCTTTCTTGCCAGAGAGACCGAGCGGCCATGAAGGATGCTTGGTATGCTTAGCTCAGAGGACTCATCTTTGTCAATCACGATTGTAGTGCTTATTGGAAAATGGTCACTTAATGCCAAATCTTCCATGGTAAAGCCCACCAGGCAACCCTGATTCTTGTTGGTCACTAGGATGTAGTCAATTGTGGTGCCTAGCCCCCGCCCAAAGAATGTTGTCTGGAACGCTACATAAGGCTCACAGAGTTCATTAGCGAACCCCATGTCCCAGTCATGCATTAATTGATTAAGCATATTCCCAATAATCAAATGTTCGAAGTGTGTGGTGGGATCCCCTCTTAAATTATAAATTCCACAATTTTTTGTAGCACTATAGGGGCACAGGTGGCAGTTAAAATCTCCTGCTATCATAATGCAGTCTGCGTTCTGGTCACCCATCGCGAGCATTGCATTCAGCTCCGCTATTAAGGCTTTGGGCTCGGTTTTGGGCACGTTTATGTATATATTTACCAGAAAGAGGGACCACCCCCTTGCTTTGATTAGAAGTCCTTGCAGGGATCTAGCTACCTCTACATTGGAACCACTCGCCAGATGTGTGGATAGTTTTATGTTACGCAGATTGGAAGTAAAGATGCAAAGGCCCCCCGACCCTCTGCCTCGGTTGCCCTGTGTTGCCGGGATATAATGAGTGCTAAAGCCCTCAATATGAGTTTCCTCCCGGTCCCAGCATTCCTGCAAACATATTATATCCTGTTTTGCCATGAATGATAAGAGCGGGTGGGCCCCTACTTTATTACTCAGCCCTGCTATATTCCAGGATGTAATTTTCAAATTTAGTTTGTGTCTGGTGGGTTCTATTGCCGCTACCTGCAGGATTGGGCTCTCTATGCCCTCCAGATTTAATCCTTGCTCCCTATGTGTTTGAATGGGAATCTGTGGGGTTGTGGGGGTACAAAGTGTATTCTGTGGAGGAGGATCAGGCGTGTACCCTACTGATGGTCTATTAACAATGACGGTCTGCTCTTCACTAATTAGGGTATCTACAAGAGTGCCTGGATTTGTCGATTTGGGATTTGTTGTCATTATTGGTCAATCGACCATATCCAAGCAATCATACCTGTTCCTCGTGGGAATCCCCCTCCAGTAATCAGGGTGTGCATTCTCTCTTCTCAATGGCCAGGGATGATTGTCCCACCCTCCATTCCAGTTGTTTTTATTATTCCTGAGCCTATTTCTGTTCCCATTATAGTGCCCCACCTGCGTCCAGGTCCAGTCCTGTGATTCCTCCCAACTATTTGGATCACCATAATTAGGGATATTTAAAGGGGGGTAAAAAAAGGAAAGACGTTGTACGTCAATGCCCCCCCTTTTTTCTAAAGCTGGCCATGAGGAAATGTACTCAGCTGTGTCGGGGTCCTCACAATTGAGTACAATGCAATCACCCTTTAAAGATTTTTTGGTTTCACCAATCCAGGCCACTCTCCTCATGGAAACGATTCTGCCATGATCGTATGGGTGGAGGGGTCTGTTTTGGCTTAACCACTGTAGTACCTTATTTCGCAGGGACCAGGGGGGTTCGTCCGTACCATCCGCCAGCTCTGTGACCCCTGTGAGTATAACAGTATACGGGGTAGCTTCAGGCGGGAGATGTATCGGGCGTCTATACCTTGGGGCCTTCCTCTCATTTGCTTGTAGCTGGGGTGGATGGGTTTTTTGAGATATTGGTATGATGTCCTTTTGTTTCGCTGTTTGGATAGTGGACTCCGCCAAAGCCGGAGTTTTTTGGGAGTTCTCGATGGGGCCTTTTTGTTTCCCCGGCCCTTCTATTGTCACAGGATGTGGGGTAGATTGTATATTATGGTTATCAGATTTTTGAGCTTCTGGGTTTACAGCTTTTTTGGGTGGTTGAGGCTTAGGCTGAATGCCTGATACAGTTGGGCGTTGGGCCTTCAAATTTGTGTTATTTACAGTTCCAGGACCCTTAACAAGCGTGCCTAGTGTATTTTGCTTAAATGCTGGAGCATTTAATTTAGCTAGTTGTTTCTCTATAATCATAATGCTCTTCTCTAGGGGTTGCAGGTGATGTTTTAGCAGTTGCCCCAGACTGCTTGTAATAAAGTTGTGTAATGTTATACAGGCAGAGCATGGTTTCTGTATGTCAGCACCCACTGTTTGTGTTCCTAGAGGCTCTCTAGGGCAAGAGACATGGGGTGTTACTGTGCGATTAGCGCCATTATTAATAGAAGTTGGTTGGCCAGGCACGATGATGTTAGTGGTAGATTTAAGAGAGGTCTTGGTGTTTTGCGCAGCTAATGCTGCCTCAAGTGGGGCATTTTCCATAATTGTGGTTGGCTTCTTTGCTATGGCCCCCTCCCCGTTACCTGTGGGGTCAAGATCTACAATATCTTCATTATCCTGTGTATTTTGGGAGAATTGTAGGTCCGGTGTTGTTTCCAGATCCTCAGAGGAATTGGACCCCAGAGAGAGTTGGGTAGCGGATAAGTCAACACTATTTGGTACTGTATGAATTTGTACGTTCATATTGTCAACCTGCTTGAGCAGGGAGGCGGTTGGACCCTTTTGAGGGGTTTGTGCAGAGGCCAAGGGCCCCATGGACGACCTTCTTGCAACCTCCAGTTCATGGGATACCCTGCGTTGTAGTATCTGTATACTATTGTCTATGACCTCATGAGTCTTGGTGATAAATAAGTCTAGTGGGCCGGTGATGTCGGTTAGGCTAGAGGTCTTTTTGCTTCTGGTCCGTTTATTCATTGTTGGATGGAATCTAGTACTACGGAAGTTCAGATGTGTATGGGGCTAATGCAGAAGTAATATTCAACAGTATAGTACTAAAGCAAGTAATTTATGACAATGAATGGAAATACCGTGGCCCAGTCCAGTCCTGCACAGTCTGGAACGGGCTGAAACGGGCCCGCCCTTGGCCCGGGCTTCGCCCGGCGTCCCGCTCGCGTCCCGCGAGACGGGGGTGGCCTCAGCTTTAAGCGCCGCCTGGCGCGTGAATGACGCGGACTGCGTCTCCAGGGATTCTGGGTCGTGTAGTTTTCTGACCACACAGCCGCGCTCCACACAGCGGCCGGACCCGGTGATGGTACTGGGGTCTGGCGGCGGGAGGCGGGCGGTCAGGCAAGCAAAGGATTCCGGCTGCAGAAACAGAGAGTGCTCACTCCGCAAGGGCTCGCAGCAACGAGCAACGTTTGGAAAAGTTCCCCCCTTCGACCGGGGTGGCCTCAGCTTTAAGCGCCGCATGGCGCGTGAATGACGCGGACTGCGTCTCCAGGGATTCTGGGTCGTGTAGTTTTCTGACCACACAGCCGCGCTCCACACAGCGGCCGGACCCGGTGATGGTACTGGGGTCTGGCGGCGGGAGGCGGGCGGTCAGGCAAGCAAAGGATTCCGGCTGCAGAAACAGAGAGTGCTCACTCCGCAAGGGCTCGCAGCAACGAGCAACGTTTGGAAAATGCTTAGCATTTAACTTAATGCCTACACTTTCAGGAGTTTTGGACATCAACATCGGTACTCGAACAAATTATCTGATGACTATCACCTTGGAGGTTTGTCTGCTTCATGAACTTCTAAAGTTGTACTCAGCACTGAGGTGGTTTTCAGAAATTATACTATTTTTTTCTGAATGGAGCCAATAATCTTTTAGCAGCCTCCCTGTTAGTATATTGTGTGCGACACTGGTTAGGGCATTCTAGTGGTGAGGCATTGTGGTGACTCATACATTATTTTTAATAATTGGATCTGTGGTTTCAGTTGATATATTTTTTCAAATTTTAAATCGTTTTATTATGTTTCATTATTTTATTTTCTGACAGTGCTTTTTTTTTACTATTGTATGTGCAAATAACTAAGAAATTGCTTTGAACCAAACCAACTGCTAAAAATGAGCGGCACCGTAACTTGGAGGTATGCATGGGCCTTCTAAAACTGCTCTCAGGCTCTTGGAGAAAATGTCACATTCTTGTTGTCCTCCATCTCTTTGCAGAAAAATTAATTCCTCACACCCATCTTCTACACTTTGAGTAAGATGTTGATTTATACTGCCACACTATATCTTGCAAATGATACCTGCCACTCGGCGGCAAAAGCATTTCTCATGGTTTGTTTTGCACATTTATTTATTGTTTTCTTAACCACTCATAGGTATTTCAAATGTGCAAAACTATCATAAAACTCTTAATAATTGTACTAACTTGCATGGTGTTGAATAAAAGTTGGTTCAATTTAGAAATGCAATGGGTTAATTCCAATGTTAAGACACAGCTATGAACAATATTACTAACGTTTTTAATTGAGGTGCGAAAGTGTGAGAGAGAAATATGATCCGAACAACTCTCATGCAGCAATTTTTTTTAAAGTATAAAGAATGTGGGGTACAAACGAACAGGAGAACATGAAGAAAGTAACATACAGAGTCAAATTTAAACCGGTTCAATCCTCCAAGCCCAAAATCTGGAAAAAAGAGACCTGAAAAAACTCAACCCAAACTCCTTACCCCTTAACAGCTGCAATCTCTTACTTCCCCCTACCGGCACTACGGACGTTCAGTCCTTGACTGACCACTATCTCAACACGATGACCTCAATAATTAATGAGGCTGCACCTATGCAGCTAAAAAGAGAGTCTCCACTAAAATCTCCAACCCATGGTACGACGGGAGTCTCAATGAGGATAGACGAGCCATGCGAATGGCAGAGCGCACCTGGAGATCAGCTCCCTCTGCACTGCACCTAAAAACACTGAAGAAAAAGAGAAACGCCTACTTCAGGAAAATAAAACGCTCAAAAACAGATTTCTTCAGCCTCCAGCTCGACCAAGCAAAAAACCATCCGAGAAAATTGTTTGAGTTAATCAGAACACAATCCAAGGAACAACCCCAGCCACTCAGCACTATGCGCGAGGCTCCCTCCTGTGAAGACTTCTCCGCTTTCTTTATCCAAAAAACTGACAACATAAAGAGCGATCCCTCATTGACGCAAGCATCTACTCCAAACCTCACGGCATAGCACCTACTGAACCAAAAAACAATGCTACATGGTCATCCTTTGTCACCTACTCTGAAGAAGAAATTGGCAAACTGCTCAGCACCCTGAAACCATCCAATCACCTCGCGGACACCCTTCCTGCTAACGCTGTGAAAGACTTTACTCCTTTGCTCCTCCCACTCTGGACTAAAATTATCAACAGCTCACTTCAACAAGGAACCATCCCGGACTCCCTCAAAGTTGGACAAGTCACACCTTTACTAAAGAAACCTACAGCCGACCCCTCTGATTTAAACAATTACCGTCCCATTACCAATATCCCCACTCTCGCCAAATTGTTGGAAAAATGCGTACAACTACAACTGACTAAACACATTGATCAGTTTGATCTCCTCAACCCTCATCAATCAGGCTTCCGAGCAGGACACAGTACAGAAACTGCTATGACCCACATAATTGACGACGCCCTTCAAATCCTAGATCAAAACGGTACCTGCCTCCTCATCCTTCTTGATCTCTCTTCAGCATTCGACACTGTTAAACATGAGAATTTACTCGAACTATTAAACACAAGAATGGGTCTATCTGGGACCGACCTCAAATGGTTCACTTCCTTTCTACACAACAGGTCGCAGAAATTCAAGAGCAACAACCTGATGTCCTCGCCAATACCTGTTTCGTTAGGCGTCCCCCAAGGTTCCTCCCTATCCCCAACTCTGTTCAACTTAGTTATGGAACCTCTCACCACCTTGTTACAAACATCCAATATACACTTTCACATGTACGCAGATGATACCCAACTATATCTCAAATTACAATCCCCCAAAGACATTTTGCTCCTGAACTCAACGATCAGAAGCACCCAATCCTGGCTTGCCGATAATCATCTCAAACTCAATGCTCTGAAAACAGAGTTCCTTCTTATCTCACCTCCCGCGAAGATCTCTATCACTCAAATTTGGCTTAAAAACCTACCATCGTGGACTCAGCAAAATCTTTAGGCATAACACTTGACACCAATCTCAACATGCAGCAACATATCAGCAAGGCAACTAAGGGAGCGAACTACCAAATCAATACCCTGAGGAAACTTAAACCCTTCCTCCCTGCCAAAGACTTCCAAACTGCAGTACAAGCACTAGTCATCCCTCGAATAGAATATGGCAGCATCGCCCTCTACGGACTCCCCCTAACTACTACCGCACCCCTAAGAGCTTCTCTAAACGCTGCAGTAAGACTCATCACTGGGTCAAAAAAACACTCGCATATCTCCCCTGACTTGAAATACTTGAACTGGCTGCCTTTTGAAGCCCGAATACATCTGAAAAACGCCTGCATGACACACAAGGCTGTCCACCTGAACTCACCCGGCTATCTCACTCAGAAGCTGGCAATTTCTGGCGGCTCTAGAAACACCAGAGGCACAAACAATCTTCTGCTGAAGCCTCAAAGATTCCGGAAGGAAAACACTTATAAACGCTCCTTCTCAGGAATGGCACCAAGGATCTGGAACTCACTCCCTCCTGAAACGAGGCTCATTTCCTCCACTACATTGTTTAAGAAAGAAGTAAAAGCTATCCTCATGGCTAAATACACCTGAACTATTATTTGGACTCCTTTAAGACTATGCACCGATCTGTACTACTTGTTCGACCCCTTTGCTTATTTGTTTCACTTGTTTTATCGACTCATTTGATTTTCTATGCTCCCACGTATTTGTACCATTAGCACTATTGACGTACCTGTTTGACTATGCTCCCCCTTTCTATGTAAAGCGCTCTGATATCTGCAAAGATCTTGTTCGTGCTATATAAAACTTTCAAAATAAATAAAAATAAATAAATAAGAGTAGTGTTGCAACATAAAGGGGAAATTTGGCGGTCTCGTGATGAAGGTAAGAATAGACTGCACATGCTAGCAATCCTCCTCTCTATCTGCAGCATGAATAGTGGCATAGGAAGAACCTCATATCAGATCTCTCCCATTGTACACTGTGAAACGTGCCTTGTCGCCTGGGGTCATGTGGCAGTGTGGAGTCCCCATTGCTGAGGAAATAAGTTATGGGTAAGAAGAATGTCAAAGTGATAGGGTGCGAGCCCGTTTTGCTATTGAAGTTGGCTGTCAGCAAGAGCCTGCAAGGTCATGTGTGGATCGATGCAAACAGGAGCAGGCTGGGTGCCAACCAGAGAGAGAGCTGTCAGGGGAGGGCAGAATCACTGGGAGGGGGGTGGATTCTGAGCAATGCCCACAGACTGGAAAAACATTCTTGAACAGGGCGTGGGGAGCACCAGGCAAAGCAAGCTGTGAAAGTTGATGCATCACTAGCGCACAGCCTTTCAGACCTTCTTAAAAAGAAACTGTTTATGGGGGGGGGGGGGGGGGAGATCATAGGCGTAATAACGAGTACCGCCTAAGTCAGGCGCGCAACACCCATTGGACTCACATGGCTTCAGCACCCATCCCAGGTGGAAGCTGCTTAGGTAACAAAAACATGCATCATCGTAAAGAAATGGGAAACGTCCTCCAGCCCCGGCCCTTCCTAATAATGTAGCATGTAACGGGGCATAAACACAGTATGCAGAAAGAATGCACACACTGATAATACAACAAAAATAATCTTGGAATATATGCTGTACTTACGTAAAAAATGTTTTTCTAGTAAGGCAATTTCCAAGTGGCCTTTGATCTCGTTTAACCGGTCGGAGTCCGTCCTATTAAAATCAGCTAATGCAGAAGAAGCCATGAGGAGGGTCCCTGGGCCAGCCTGCGAAAGAATTCGGATAACATTAAAATTGCTACAAGAAAATGTGATACAATAGCAGTGATGACATGAAAAAAAAATAAATCCAGAGCTAAAATGGTTTGGAGGACAATCATTGTGCAGTCATCGCCCTGCCTGTCCAGCAATGCGAACAGACAAGACGTAAACAATCCCAGAGCCACCCTTTAACACGCACCTGGGGACTTGCCACGTCCCAGTTACGAATTCCAAGATTGCACAGAACCAGTGAGCACCCCAGGAGGCTTCGTGAACGCCATCTCTTACCTGCCACGAAGAGGTGGGTTTACTGGGGCCGAATCCGGTCTTCCTTTCACTCCCCACAAGGTAAAACAAAGCCCTGCTCTACAGACATGCGCTTTGCAGCACTCCTTGGCGGGTGGTGCTCTGTAGCCTCTGTGTGATTCAGACAGAAACCGCTACAGAAATTCATGCCAATGCAGAGGGCTCTGAGTCCCTGGGAACCAGCTGAATGAAGCAAGCCCGGTCTCCTCTACAGATGCTGAGCGGCAGCTGCATCAGGGCAGGAGCTGCCTGCACGAGGAGGAAGATACCAAGAGCAGCAGGGGCGGAGGGGTACTCTACGTCCCGGCGCGCGCTGCTGTCCCGAGCCCTGGGGCAGCATCCAGCAGCCGCTGCACAGCTGAGACAGGGCCGTCCAGGGACACGGCAATAAGAGAGCCGGAGAGATGCGCCTTGGATACCGAGGCAGGTGCGCCTGACCCAGTTTGAAGCATCAAGGAAAACACTGCGGGGAATGCGGAAATCAAACTGCGACTGGTGTTAGAGTGGCTGCCAAATTAAGTGTATGTGAGCCAGACGACACTGCGAGGCCACCAGACTGCGGTGTACGCTGCCAACTACTGAGCACCACGGGCTTACCGAATACATTCAATGTTTATTGCAGGTTGAATATCGTGTCACACCGGCAAAGCATTGTACTTTATTCCAATTATAGTGCTGCTCTATTAATACAGGAAACATTTTTGCTATCATTTCCGAACGCTTAGTTGACATTAATTATTGGATAATATGTCATTCACCAACACTGAAAGCTTTCCAAATTGGTGCGAGTTCATCCATGCTTTAAGGGCCTTTCTGAATGTAAATAAACTGTGAGTGAAGCGCTTATAAAGTGTTGGCGTGTTCCTTAAACAGGCCGCCGGAAAAGAGACATCTCTGCCGCCCTTACCGGTCGCACCAGATCTTTGGGACACAAACCGGTTTGCATCTGCGGAACGCAAGGGGCGTCTAGGTCATACATGCCAACATTTTAGACCAGGAAGTGGGAGATTTAAAAGAAAAAATCGGGAGAAAGAAAATTCCCCATTGACTTATGTTGTAGAAAATGCAATTTCAGGCGGGAGACAGCTCAAATAAAGCCAGTTCTGGCTTTAAAAATCGGTAGTCTCCCGCCTGAATCGGGTTTGTTGGCATGTATGGTCTAGGTATGTATCTCACAGACTCGTGGCGTAGACACAGTGGACCTGGCTTACGAATGGCTTTATGCCAGTGCACAAAGCTTCAAACATTATGATTTCGGAAAGAGGCAACCAATGCTAAGCATCTTAAGCCTCTGGTGCGGAGGAATGAAGCGACATTTGTAATGCTGGGCTGACAGCAGTGGTTTGAATACAATAAAGCCGCTTCAAGATGTAATCTGGAGAACCTTCCAATAGCCCAGCTTGCTTCACATTGTATACTATGCTACTATAGGTCCAAGCGGCTGCTCATTTCAACAGGTGGTGAGGTGGTGTGGGGGTGAGCTCAACACACAAAAAACAAGCACTCGCAAAGCCAATAGGTCTCGCCTTTTGGCTTTACCAATGGTTTTCCATGTCTCTGTTCAGCATTTAAACACAAACAGTGACATGCCTGACCTCATGGGACTGCGCAAGGGAAGGGGCGAGGGTGACAGCAGCAGAATCGGCACCTCCGCCGAGTAGGTTGCGGCACCTGTGAACCAGTGGTAGAAGTGGGCGGGGACGGAAGGGCACGGCGTGCCCCTACTTTGAAAAATTATTACAGTCCGTTCCCCTACTTCTTTATTTTTAAAAAGCGTCCCGGGACGGCAGGAATGCTCCTAATTGAAATTACAGCTGTAGCATTCAGCCGTGTCCCCTGTCAGGTGCCTCGAGCAAGGCCTCTGCAGTGCCCACAGCCTCCTCCCGCTTCCCCTCTGTAACAGCAGGGTCCTCCAAAGCAACACTGACCGGGCCATCAGTCTTGGGTTAGCACGTCTCTGATGGCCCTGCTGTGCAGTGATTTACAACTCATCACTGCCGAGGCTACCTGCCAGCCCCCACTGTGACCGATACAATGGTCACATCAGGATGCTTTGGTGCCCCCCCCCCTTGAACTCTTCTGCCCTTTATGAGGCAGAGTGTGAGATACGCCAAAAAATCACTTCTAGAGACGCCACTGAGTTGGAGTGGGGCGCAATTCAGGGACTGGCTTGAGGGCAAGTTGCAAAACTACATGGGTGAGGGGTAGAGAAGTGACAGATGGAGGGAGCTGAGTGCATGGCAAAGGGAGGAAGGCAGCGGTCAGGCAGCATCTCACTCGTTACCCTGAGCGACTCCTTGTGGCCATGGGAATGTCTACCATTACCATGTAGAGCCCCTGAAGCCCCCTGCTTCTTTTTAAACTTGGTGAGTTTGTAAGATTTCGCACAGTCTTATAAACGATAGAGCGCATCATAATTTAGGAAAAGGGTAGAATGGCAGCTGTTTAGGCATATCATGTGGTTTAATTTGTCTCAGTTTTGGGATATAATTTAATTTATCGTAACAAAATCTGGCACGTACTTCAGCTCTGTCAGGTACATTTTATGCTAACTGTACATTATATAAACATACTGAGTACTATAAACGCTTTTAAGATAGAGCCCGCCTGATCGCAGTTGCTGTAGCACCATCTTGATACAGTGATGTGTTATTGTAAAGTTGCATTGACAGAGTTTTCAGTTCATTAATGCACATATAAATACACAGAAGATGTGTTTATATACTGACAGAATTTGTTGTTGGACAGACAGTTGTGCAGGCCTTAACTGTGCAAGCTGCAGTAGTGGCCTGCATAATGCCCATCCCCAGGTGTCGGTGAGGGGGGAGTTGTGCATAGTGTTTACAACAATTCAGAGCACATAAATGCCATTGGCTATGACTTTAGGGCGCTGCGCACTCGTCCAGGTACCAAACATCTTACAGATGTGCGCTTTAAGCAGCGATCTCTTAGGTAACAGATATCCCAACTGATGCTCAGCTTTCATGCAGCAAGGCTAGCCTGCGGGTTATACGCGTTTTACAGAGTCACACAATTATTCTTCAGGTTACAGGCTCAGGCTTCAGAACTGCCAACTGGACAAGAGAAGATATTCAGAGTCAAACCTCAAATGGCAGAGCCAGCCAACATTATAAATATGTCTCAAGCTTTGGGGAGCAAACCTATCCCTATCACTTAAAGGAGAGATCGTAGAGGCTAAAGTCTCAGACAGCGTTCTAACTAACGGATTAGACAGCTATTCCTGTCCCTTTTTGGGACATCAAAGCTACTCCATATGGTATTTTTTTCAGGCTATGGCAGCTATCCCTAAGGTTACAGGGATGGTTAAGGTTTAGAAATTCTAGCGTTCCATGGTGCTACAGAGATTGTACAGACTCCTACTGTAGCAACAAGAGCTATTCCAAGTGGCCTACACATCCCAGACTTTGTATAACAAGTCTATCCTTCAGGGTACATACTTCACACAGGCTAAGCCTTCACAGAGATGAATCCTTCAAATGCCACATACCTCAAAGGGTGGCAAAGCTATTCCTCCGGTCACAAATCTCTAATAGACTCAGCAAACAGATCCCCAAACTAGAGATGTTAGATAGGGGTTGGAGTTGCCAGTCAGAAAAAACAAAGATACACAGGCTAGGGTTTCGCATAACATAGCTGGCCCACGTGCTACACATGTATTCCAGACTCTGGGCAGTAGATCTATTGCTTAGATAGAGGAGGTCTTATAAATGTTAAATGTTAAATTTAGTATACTTGTAAAGCGCACAGCTGCCCCAGCAAAGGGGCGTCCGTGTGCTGTATACCGCTGGGGAACCCATCCTGGCTTTCCCTGTGAGATGGTCCCTCCTGGGCATCTCCAAGGTGAAGACAAGCATCCCCGGCGCTGATGGGGCCGTTAGTAGAGATTAAGCAAGCTATTGCCCAGAGTTGCTGAGTGGGACCCATGGTTAGAGTAGCACCGAGGCGAGAATTATAGAGTCCGCTGACCTTGGCCCAAGACCAAGGTTAGGTTTCATTCAGAAAAACGATCCGTGAAACACACAGATTTCACTGGGGGCACTAGTTCAGATAGTTATCACCTATGTTTTCATTTCTGAGCTGCACCATGGCAGTTTAAGACCCAATGTAAAACTTCACTGATGGATTAAAAAAAAAGAAAAACACTCTTGCGGGAAATGCCTTTTTTTCTGACATTTTTCTATTCCAAAGTGCAGCCTTGGAATGGAGAGAAATAAAAGGTTTTAAATAAGAAAAATAAATACATAACTAAATAAAGCAAAACAGTGGTTGCAAAGTGGCCAGATTGGTTTTATTCACATCCAAACACATCAGCCTCACTTTACAGACTTTGCAGTGAAGCGCTACTTTTGTTTTCTTGTCTTTCTTTGAACAGCATTGTTGTCCCCAGGTGGGGGAAGTGCACCATTCCTTGAGGTATTGCAGTACCTGGTTGATGGGTGGATTGGAAAACAAAATGTGTACCTCTGTGTTTATGGATCTAGTCTTTTTAAACCATACTATTTACGTTTATTAAGGATATAAGCAATGGACATTGAAACGGTTCCCTTCAGGGCCCTGTAGTCATGTCCTTAACTTTTTAGGTAAAACCACTCACTGATTTCTGAATAGTGAGTGAGAGATCGTTAAGGTAACCATGTGGTTTCTGCTTACATTTCACGTTTTACTTAATCTTGCCCTCCCTATGAGTGCTTTTACTCTTGCTTTTCAGGCAGCATATTACTCTTATCAAATGCATAATTCGAATTAGGTTGCATCCTGGTGTTTATAGCAGGGCACAATTGCGTTGTAGCTGAAGGCCGTGTGAGTTTTTCTCAGGGGGGCAGTATGGTGTTCAGTGGGGGAGAGGATGTGGCACTATGGCCAGAGCTGTCGAATTTGGAAACGGGGAGCCGGGTTCAGCTTTCATGACCAGTCCCCCAGACCACTCTCCTGAGGGAGCACATTCCCATGCTAGAAATTAGAAAGCCCCACTAGACCTTAGAAGCCCAGGTGTCTTAGCACCAGCAGGTGGACCTTTGCAGTGGCAATTGTGGGTTAACCTTGAACGCCTGACCACCACAATCCATACTGAAGTTCACCTCCAGCCTTGCGGGCAGGCCTACGAAGCAGCACACCGAGAGCAACAGTGATCCAGCCACTGTGACTGTCACTGTGGTCACGGGTACCTATTTCGGGTGGGTGCGTAGTGTTTGCAAGTATATTATGCTTTTAAAAAAAACTTGCTGCCTCCTTCCTGGCCTCCAGTAACTTTCAGCAACAATAAAGATGTCATGAAAACGTTGTTGATTAATGTTCTTCCTAGAGAGAGATCAGAGTTGTGTCTAGTGGAAGGGTTGACTCCTGGAAAGGTGGCACAGAGGGTTAATGTGCCTGCTGCAAAGAACATGCACCATGCAGGTCACAAAGTGCACATAATGTTAACTAGGTTAATAGGTTACTGCTTGTGTCAGAGAGATCCCTTTGTTACTTGCAGTTCATAAGTGAAAATCCTAACATAGAACAGTGAGCTATTAACCTATACTGCCTACTAGTATGGTTGTCATGTGGCTTCTACACCTTGTAGTCCTTTGTCTTATGTAAAATTTCCTATATAGTGATCTACACACGTATACATGTTTGTCTCTCTGTAGTGTTCAATGCATAGGTGACCTTTGGGGGCACCAACAAACATTGTTGCACAGGGCGCCACCAGCACTAACACCGGCCCTGCCATCGAGGCCAGTCTGCCTCACCCATTGGTACCTCCATTGGCCTTGTTTCAGCAGTAGTAGCTGCAACTCAACAAGGATCGGCAATGCAGGATTTGCACACACACCAAACTAAGGGCCCGATTCACAGAATGAACTTAAGACTCAATCCTAAACTTACTACTATTTTGGTATTCACAAAATGCACTTACTACTTTTGTAAATTCCGCCTCATGGCCGACCGGAGTAATGTAAATAAATAAATAAATAAAACAAATGTAATTGCGGGCGCTGAAACGCATGTGGAGTCTTTACACCAGTATCCCACTGGATGACACCATCAGACTACTTGGAAAAGCGCTGGAAGAGGCTGTCTGAGATTACAATACCTCTAAGCAGTTCATCATTAAATGTGCCACTCTGGGGGGCGTGGCTAGCAGCCGAGAGAGATGGCTGCTGCCTGAAGGAACTCTAGCCCATCCATGGCTAAATAAATGATTTAAAGCCGTCCGGACCAGAGTGTGGCGAGAATAAAAGCTAGGGGCCCTGTCCTGGTGCCCCCACCTGATGTACCCGGTGCCTAGCGGATACCTGAACCGCGCCGGAGCTGAGCAGTGGCTCTGAGCCCTAATTGTGGAGGATACTGAATGGTGGCGTCGGCCCGGCCCGCCTGAGATCGAGGCCTGGGTCCTTCTCCCTCACGTGGCCCTATATGGTGCGGCAGAGGCCCGCCGCGAGACACAAGTAAGGAGGGGGAGCCGGCGGAGGTAGCGACGTGTGTCGTGAAGCCCCCCCCATCAGTAGTGACGAGATCCTTCTACCGCGGCGCCGGGGAGCGCCAAAATTGAGGTCCCAGTTTCTGGGCCTGTAGACAATCACATACCCAGCCCTGAGAGGGGGCCGCGGTACGGTGCGGTGACTCTGGGGGGCACCCTGCCCATCCCCCTTGCCCCTGGCAATAATATTAGCCGGCCTGCAGATTGGAAGTGGGGTGGTGAGGAGCCGGTGGAGGAGAAATCAGGCCGCCCATTTAACACGGCAGTTTACGGTGCAGCGCCACAAGAGGCTGCCGAAATCGAGGCCCGGGTTTGCAGGGCCTATTCGGTGCATCAAGGGAGGACCCTGTATTGCCCCCCACGAAGAGGCAGAGACCTGTCGGAGACTCAGGTGAGAGGGAAGGAAAAACAGCGTTGGTTGTCGGAACACACCCCCCCTTTCCTGATCTCCCCAGAGGTATGCAACTGAAAGGGAGGAGGCGCCGAAGGGCGCGAAAACTGAAGTCCAGGCCTATGGGCCCTATAACAAAGCCTGAGGTGACCGGCGAAATAGCTGTGGTGATGTGAGGCGGATCGAGGACGGTTGGCTCCCCTTATGGAGTGGCAGCCGGACAACAGACAGCCGAAGGTGAAAGGAGTTATAGAGCTGCCCGCCGGGGTGCACTGTCGGAGATTGGCTGCGCCTGGGTGTGGCTGGACTTGAGGCTCCGGCGTCTAGGCCTGCATACATTTTGAGAAAGACCGAGGAGAAGACCATTACAGTGCAGGGAACCGGCGCAGGAGTGACTCAGACACCTTGAGAAAAGAGTGGTCTCAGATTGTCAAATCCCATGTTATCAATCTGCGACAGTAGGGCGAGATTGCGGAACGACTGAAGATAGCGGGCCTGAGTGGCTTACCTTCACGTGAGCCAACCTGTCGCTGGAGCGAGTCTTGGAGCCTCCCAAACAATGGCGACCGGTGGAAGAGGATCGAGGACCAACGCCCAGGAACAACTAGCAAAATTTGCCTGGGCTAAAGGAGGAGAAAAAAAGAGATTTGCCACGATCTGATAATGGGAGACCAGGAGTGGTGCAACCGCAAGTAACGGAGCCGACTCTCCATGATGTTATGCGGCAATCGGTGGGATACGTACCTCAGTGGACTCGGTTACAGTAGAGGTCTCACTACTTAGAGCTGACTTCAGAAAAATGGATGAAAAGGAGAAGGAGCTGAAGATTGTGACTAGTGCCCTACATACGGACACTGCAGAACGAAATGTTAGACATGCAGAAAAAGCAGGAAAGGATGGCGCAACAACTGGATGATTATGAAGGTAGGGCCCGACGCAATAACATTCGAATTCTGGGTGTTTTCCTGAGCGGACAGAGGGGCCAGCCGCGGACCTATATGTGGAGGAATTGATCACAAAGTATCTGAAGCCGAAGACGTTATCTAGCTACTTCCCAATTGAACAAGCTCATAGAGTGCCGGGAGGTCGGCTTAAACCCCCCCCCCCCCCCCCCCCCCGAGACCATTGATTGCCAGAGTATTTAACTATCGAGACAGGGAAATAATATTGCAAACATCTAGATCTGGTCCCCCACTGAAGATTGATAACTACGAAGTGACATTCTTTCCGGACTTCACGGCTAAGGTCCAGGCACAGAGACAGAGCTTTCAAGCGGTGAAACGGGAATTGAGGGACGAGAAGTGAAATATGTGATGTTCTTCCCAGCACGGCTGAGTGGAATCGGATGGTAAATCATGGTTCTTTGACTCGCCGGATGCAGTATGGGACTGGATGGAGGGATGGAAGACTGGGCAATCGGAGAAGAAATCGCCGTGGCAGGCCGGGGATGTAGAAGGACGCTCGATTGGACATAGAGGCCACGGAGGCAACATTGGAGTCTAGCAGACTGGAGGACCAGAACTAATCCGATTATATGCTGTACTGTGAGAGCTGCTTCTGAACCAGATGTTTAAGTAATAGGTCGGGGGGGTGGCGGTGGGATCTTGACCTGATAATGCTTTTTGTTTATAGCGACGCTCGGGGTAAATGATATGAAGTATCTGCTGAATAGACTGATGTGATATGATGTTGCTTGCTGTTAATTATTGCAAGGACGGCTGTGGAGATTTGCGTTAAGTTTAATGTAGCAGTGGGTGGGAGGGGGGGTTGGTACCCTCTGCATACTTAGCATGTTCCAAGGGGTGAGAGGCACTCTGCCATGTTTGGGGGTGGGTAGTTTTGAATCCACAGGCAGGGTAGCAGGGTCGGGGGAAGTTAAGGGAGATTGCAGGGGCGATGGGGGATTGGGGGGGGGGGGAATTGTTGTTGCTGTCACAATATTGATCGAAGTATATGGACTTCTGCCACAATACTGATGTACAGATTTTGTTGTGAACACGCAGAGATGTATAGGCCTTCTATTTATGGTTCATGTTTGGTTTACGGACTCATAGCCAGAGCAGATCCAGTTAGATATGCAATGCTTAAGATATTACTGACCTTGTTTCCGACCTCCAGTGCAATATTTGTATTGTTGAGCAATGGTAGCTGACCGCGAATCGGTGCTCTCTGTCCTCACCTGGAATGTTAATGGGCTAGGGGATCAAATTAAGAGAGGGATAGTCCAAAAATACCTAAAACGCCAGTCTCCGGATCTGGTTCTCTTGCAGGAAACCCACCTGGTGGGCAATAACAGTAAGGTTTTAAATAGATGGGGATACAACCTCATGGTACATGCGGACTACACGACTGGTTCCAGGGGTACAGGTATCCTAGTTAGGAAAAATGTCTCCTTGATTGTTCTTGATACACGGGCGGGGAGATTCGCAGTAGTTGAGGCTCAATTGGAGGGAAGAGCCCTAAACATAGTCTCAGTCTATTTACCGCCAGCACTAGGTAGAGGAGCCCTTGTGGAACTAGGCCGGGTGTTAACAGACCTATGAGATGGGGCTTTACTAATGGGGGGAGGGTAATAATACGACAATGAATGACTTAACAGATAGACACCCCATCAGACAAAGTGGAAGACTGACTGAGCTTATGGCAGACTTCCCCACAGTGCTGGGGCTTTTGAATGTGGGGAGAGAGTTGCAGGGAGACCCTATAGATTTTACTTATTTCTCCAGTGTACATGGCAGTCTCTCCCGGTTTGACTATTTTCTAACGTATGCAGCCTCAGTTGGTAATTTTAGACGGCCCAAGACGTATCCTCGAGGCCCATCGGACCACTCCCCTGTAGGCATAGATTTTACACATGGCACCCGACAGCAGAGACACACCATAGTCATTAATCCATGGTTGCTCAAAATCCCAGATATCAAAGAGGAGCTAAATGCGCAAACTGGTTACTTCCTGGAAGAGAATGTAGGGTCCGTAGAGTTAGCGCAAATGATCTGGGAGGCTTACAAAATGGTTATGAAGGGATATGCTCTCTCGTTAAAAACGCAATATGTTTCAAAGTGGCGAGAGATATTAACACAGCCAGAAGAGGCGCTTGGGGAGCTTGAGTTGACACATGCACGTCACCCTTCAGATGAGACACTCCACGCCCTGACACTCAAGAAAGAGGAATACAAATTGAAAGCCCGAGAGCATATGATCGCTACAAAAACAGCCACCCATCATAGAATATACGAGCTGGGGGACAGAGCGGGAAAAACACTAGCATGGTTGGAAAGGAAGGAACAGGATATGAGGTGGGTGCCCAGATTACAGACGGCTAGCGAAGAAACTGTATTCTGCCCGGATGAAATAGCAGAGACATTCGCCGTTCACTTCGAGAGGGTATACTCGCCCTCTGCCAGATATACAGCGGAGGAGTTGCGTCAACTGTTGGCAGAATGTGTGTTGCCTACTCTTTCGGACGCAGATAGGGAGTCCCTAGAGGCAGATCTCTCGGATGAGGAAATTTGTAAGGCAATTGGCCAAATTAAATCAGGAAAGGCGATGGTACCGAATGGTACCCCGGTGGAGTTTCTTAAAGCAACGGCCGCCCAAGTGGTCCCACATTTGAGGGGCATGTTTCAGGAGAGCTGGTAAAAGGAAGCCCTGCTCCTGGATCAAAGGTTGGCGAGCATTGTTGTTATATATAAGACGGGCAAGCTGGTGGAAGATTGTAGTTCATATAGACCGATTTCGTTAATAAATGTGGAGGCGAAGGTTCTGGCGAAAGTACTTGCCATCCGCTTAGGAACAGTGATATCCTCCCTGGTGCACCCGGACCAATCCGGTTTTATGCCAGGACTAAATATAGCCCTTAATATCCGTCGCCTTCATAATGTGTTGGCTAGACAGAAGTACCTAGAAGAAGATGCAGCTATATTATCCCTAGACGCCTTTATGGCATTTGACTCAATTGAATGGTCCTATATATTCGAGGTCTTAGGGAGAGCAGGACTAGGCCCGAAATTTCAGAGGTGGGTACGTTTGCTTTACACCAACATATCTGGACAAGTGAGAGTGAATAACTTCAGGTCCAGGCAGTTTTCCCTACGCAGAGGCACTAGACAGGGCTGTCCTCTGTCACCACTATTATTTGCACTGATGTTGGAGCACCTGGCGGCGTGGGTACGGAAGGACGTGATGACCAGGGGTCTGAGATGGTCCCCTGAATATGAAGACAGAATATCTCTCAATGCTGATAACATAGTGCTATATCTAGCGTACCCATACAGATCCATTACAGTGGTCCTACACATTTTTACTAACTTTGGAAAGTATTCTGGCTATGCCATCAACTGAGACAAGTCGGCATTGTACATGCTTCACGGACAGACCCTGCGCCTTCCAAAAGACTGTGCCCTGGTGACTGCGGAGGAAGGTTTTAAATATTTGGGAATTTTTGTTACGACTGACTCGGCTCTTTTCTATAGGTGCAATCTGGCGCCATTGCTGACGCGACTGAGAGGGAATGTCCAACACTGGAGATCCCTGCCTTCATCTCGGATTGGTCGCGCAGCCCTCTTTAAAATGCATGCTCTTCCGCGTTTCTTATATGTTCTACAAAATTGTCCAAATAGAGTTCCAGATGACTATTTTGAAGCAGTGAGGGGGAGGTGCGTGTACTACTATGGGATGGAGGGGCTCCGAGAATAGCGCTACAAAAACTAATGAAGGGATGGTATGATGGGGGCATTGCACTGCCCGACGTACGGTTGTATTATTGGGCTTCGTAATTGGTGACGGTGAATAGATGGAAATATGCTCTACCAGATGATCCGGAATGTGCTTAGATAGATATCAGATGGGCAGGGCTGGTTATCATGGGGCGCTGTACTCGGGTTCACGGAGGAAACAGTTTGTAGGTCCCACTCAGCACACGCTGCAGATATGGAGACTCGCTAACTCCCGCTTGGGTTGGCCAAACAAGCTTACCAATATGACGCCACTGTGGTATTCACAAAAGCTTGGTATGCTCTGTCACCACCCAGGGTTCGACAAATGGGATGTGATTAGTAATCAGTGGGGGGTGATCTGATCAACAGAGGTAGTATTCTTCGGTTTGAAGAGCTACAGAAAGCTTATCAACTGGCACCCGTCGAAGCCTTCCGATATTTGCAAATTAGGCATGCTCTGAGGGCGGCGTTCCCCGACTGTGCAGATATACCGGAGTCCTATCTTAGGAAATTAGGGGGCCCCTGCCTAAAAGAATGAACCCTGGCAAGGAAACAACATGGGGGGTAAAGATAGAGCAAAAGTGCACCGGGTTATGTGCCTGTTAAGGAAAGGGGACGAAAACTAAATAACTAATGACTGAAAACACTCTAGTGTTGATTTCTTATGATATTTTATTTTTGTAACATCTTTTTTTCTTAGCAATTGTTTTTTTAGTTCATTATACGTGCAAATTATTATAGATAAAAAAGACAAAATATGTGCAAATGGTGTAAAACTGGACAATTTGATTAATTATTAAAAAATACAGAAGTGCATTCCTTTTCAACGCGTTTCGGCGTGAGCCTTCTTCAGGAAGTCTGTATTCATGCACCAGTATCTTAAATTGAAAAATAAAGATTACATGTCATTAGTCTGATATAGCGTTTTCATACCTCACATAATTTATAATTACATTTCAATATTTATTTTTTTTATCAATTTCGAAAGGATTTCTCCAGTAACACCCTGTAGTGGAGGCTATACCAAACCTAGAATTCCCTGAATATACACACATATTAAAAATAGAGATGAGCATATCTATTAAATACTTAACGTCAAAACTTATCAAAAAGATTACATCCTTAAAACTCTAAGTGCATCGTGCATTATGTACATTCTGCCAACATTTAATTTATAGACATTGCGGACTCTATATACACTTATGTACATCTTATTTATACATGTTGCTGACTCATAATATCGAAACATTGAACTGATGATTTCAGTTCTATGATGATGGCATCTACTAATGCATATTGGACTAATTTGTATATGGTGACTTGAGGATGGTGTTTGAAGGGGAAAGGAGGGGAGCTGGTGGGCCCTGGAAGGAAGAACTAAGGATGAAAAATACAGGAAAGTGGGAACCTAACTTATCGGTAGCACTAATAGTGGAAATGGATAATATGGAATGGTCAGAGATATTTTACGAACTTAAAAATAGGACACTTCTGGTAATCGCACATAAGAGAACTTTCTTTTATATGGGTCCTGCATTTGAAGACAAGAAAGAAAGGCACTCATGTGTATACCTGCTGGCGAATAAAGCTCAAGCGGATGAGAATGTACTGTTGTTTGATAAAAGAATCGATCCACTTGCTGGTAGATGGTTATCTTGAAAGTGTTCTATCTGACAAAAACAACAGATTTGAATATGGAGGTTAGTGTAGGTCTTGGAGCACTACTTAGTGCTGAATATAATAATGTTGAGAATGTGTACCTGACAGAGGTCTATAGATGCATGGGCGGATGGAGCTTCTGTCTTCACTGATTATATCGATCGGATTGCGCGGTGTTCACTCCAATATATTAACTGTAAAGCCAGGAAACAACAAATACTCATGTACTGAATGCCAACTATTTGTGATGGATAATTTAAGGAAAGGCATGTGCAAGTCAGAATTCTTACCTATATGAGGATATATGGTAGCATGGATCTGAAGACACTAATTTAAAGCAAGTAACGTGTTCACCTTCATGGATCCAAGGAGGACTCCATCTGTGAAAGATTATAATGTATAAACTGTAATGAGACTGCTGGCTAGTAAAGCTGTAGTGTGTATTTTGACTCTTAAAGGATACTGCACTGTATTGTATCTAAATGTGCAGTGAGTCAGAGCTGTGGTCTGGGTGTGCTTGGCGGTGTAAAAAGCGCTGCATACTAATGTATGTATGCTCATTTATACAGTCAGTGTTAATATTTAATGTGATAGGATTTCTTGAAAAACAGGAGTTAATAGTTCCTGTGTATGTATCAAAAGAGATGTAATACCTGTAGCTGATGGTATATTCATCTGTGTGCCGAGGTCGCTAATGCTGCTAACAACGCTGCGTGCAGGGGGCCAGAGACCACAGCTGCTAATTAGGGTGCATGCGCGAATGACAGCGCTTGCTTAAAAATATAAAATAATTGCTGACTAAGTTCGAATGGGTGTCTCTGTGCCAAGAACGCTTAAGATATGGACAAACGCTACCGGCAGAAAGCAAGGGAGCGCAGCTGCAAGTCCAAGTGCTTGCACGAGGGGGAGCGCTTACCTAAAGCTTTCTGCATATTATTGATATAAATCGGCATGTCGTCTTCTTTTTGTCCATCCGCCATACAAGACTTATAACATTATATCAGTCCCGCGTTAATATCTATTACACTTAGAATCTCATACTCCCTTGGATTCTGGTAAATAATCAGCCTAGACCAGTTAGTGAAAACAGAACAGCCACCAAACTAAGATGGCGTTTCAGCTAGTCCCCTTCGCTCAGGCGTTTCCACAGGCTCCTACACCCGGCCTGCCCGTCCTCTCGCGAGTGTTGTCACCCTCCACCTCAGCGCTACACCTTAAAAGCACGATACCTAGTTGCCATTTCAACAGGTGAACCCTGCTGACGGACGATCGGGCTATGGACGGATCCTCATTACTTTAGGTAAGCGCTCCCCCTCGTGCAAGCACTTGGACTTGCAGCTGCGCTCCCTTGCTTTCTGCCGGTAGCGTTTGTCCATATCTTAAGCGTTCTTGGCACAGAGACACCCATTCGAACTTAGTCAGCAATTATTTTATATTTTTAAGCAAGCGCTGTCATTCGCGCATGCACCCTAATTAGCAGCTGTGGTCTCTGGCCCCCTGCACGCAGCGTTGTTAGCAGCATTAGCGACCTCGGCACACAGATGAATATACCATCAGCTACAGGTATTACATCTCTTTTGATACATACACAGGAACTATTAACTCCTGTTTTTCAAGAAATCCTATCACATTAAATATTAACACTGACTGTATAAATGAGCATACATACATTAGTATGCAGCGCTTTTTACACCGCCAAGCACACCCAGACCACAGCTCTGACTCACTGCACATTTAGATACAATACAGTGCAGTATCCTTTAAGAGTCAAAATACACACTACAGCTTTACTAGCCAGCAGTCTCATTACAGTTTATACATTATAATCTTTCACAGATGGAGTCCTCCTTGGATCCATGAAGGTGAACACGTTACTTGCTTTAAATTAGTGTCTTCAGATCCATGCTACCATATATCCTCATATAGGTAAGAATTCTGACTTGCACATGCCTTTCCTTAAATTATCCATCACAAATAGTTGGCATTCAGTACATGAGTATTTGTTGTTTCCTGGCTTTACAGTTAATATATTGGAGTGAACACCGCGCAATCCGATCGATATAATCAGTGAAGACAGAAGCTCCATCCGCCCATGCATCTATAGACCTCTGTCAGGTACACATTCTCAACATTATTATATTCAGCACTAAGTAGTGCTCCAAGACCTACACTAACCTCCATATTCAAATCTGTTGTTTTTGTCAGATAGAACACTTTCAAGATAACCATCTACCAGCAAGTGGATCGATTCTTTTATCAAACAACAGTACATTCTCATCCGCTTGAGCTTTATTCGCCAGCAGGTATACACATGAGTGCCTTTCTTTCTTGTCTTCAAATGCAGGACCCATATAAAAGAAAGTTCTCTTATGTGCGATTACCAGAAGTGTCCTATTTTTAAGTTCGTAAAATATCTCTGACCATTCCATATTATCCATTTCCACTATTAGTGCTACCGATAAGTTAGGTTCCCACTTTCCTGTATTTTTCATCCTTAGTTCTTCCTTCCAGGGCCCACCAGCTCCCCTCCTTTCCCCTTCAAACACCATCCTCAAGTCACCATATACAAATTAGTCCAATATGCATTAGTAGATGCCATCATCATAGAACTGAAATCATCAGTTCAATGTTTCGATATTATGAGTCAGCAACATGTATAAATAAGATGTACATAAGTGTATATAGAGTCCGCAATGTCTATAAATTAAATGTTGGCAGAATGTACATAATGCACGATGCACTTAGAGTTTTAAGGATGTAATCTTTTTGATAAGTTTTGACGTTAAGTATTTAATAGATATGCTCATCTCTATTTTTAATATGTGTGTATATTCAGGGAATTCTAGGTTTGGTATAGCCTCCACTACAGGGTGTTACTGGAGAAATCCTTTCGAAATTGATAAAAAAAAAAAATATTGAAATGTAATTATAAATTATGTGAGGTATGAAAACGCTATATCAGACTAATGACATGTAATCTTTATTTTTCAATTTAAGATACTGGTGCATGAATACAGACTTCCTGAAGAAGGCTCACGCCGAAACGCGTTGAAAAGGAATGCACTTCTGTATTTTTTAATAATTAATCAAATTGTCCAGTTTTACACCATTTGCACATATTTTGTCTTTTTTATCTATAATAATTTGCACGTATAATGAACTAAAAAAACAATTGCTAAGAAAAAAAGATGTTACAAAAATAAAATATCATAAGAAATCAACACAAGAGTGTTTTCAGTCATTAGTTATTTAGTTTTCGTCCCCTTTCCTTAACAGGCACATAACCCGGTGCACTTTTGCTCTATCTTTACCCCCCATGATATACCGGAGTCCTCCACCTTGGAAGACAGACTATTGGATGGACAGCTGTGCACCAAGGCGATCTCCCTCACATATAGGAAGCTTAGCAATAACATGCCAGACTCCTTCACACACCTTAAGGAGAAATGGGAAAGAGATCTAGGGGAGGGTGAAGATGAGGATTGGAGACGAGCGTTGATGTCTCCTAGAGAGGCTGCAATTACACTACGATATCGTCTCATTCAACTCCGAATTCTACATCGTTTATATCTGACTGGGATTACCCTAGCAAAGATTGGGTCTCAGCCAGACGATCTGTGTGTTAAAGGTTGTAAGCAGTCGGCTAGTTTTTACCATATGATTTGGGAATGCCCATTGGTACAAAAGGGGTGGGACAGAATTACCACACACATGCAATATGCCCTCGAAAAGACAATTGCCCTGACACCACGACTGGGCCTATTAAATATATGGGAGGCGACGGACCTTACGGAGACAGAACAACAGTTTGCAACGCTGGGCTTCACATTATTTAAGACAGAAATTGCTAGGGGATGGGGGGGGGGGGCGGGGGGGGGTGCGGCCACCCGAAGTAGCAGTATGGCGGAAGGAGCTTGATAAATGTATGATAGCTGAGAAAGAGGTGTTTATTGCACGAGGGTGTCCAAAGAAATGGCACAGAAAGTGGTCCAAATGGAACCTGTACAGAGGAGAGATATGTATATCCCCAATGGTAGAATTAGAATTGCGGAGGAACAGAGAAAATGCGCCAAATATGTAAATGTATACATTGCTTGAAGCTATTGATCAATGTACTGCTGAATAAGCCTTGTAATGTGGGATTAATTGCACAATGGCAAATGGTCTTTTTGTTAAAATAAATTAAAAAAAAAAACAAACAAATGTGCCACTCTAGGGCTGAAACGAAACTTTTTTTAATACAAAGAGGAGCTGTTCCTCCAGACGACAGGGACTTCTATGGGCAGTACATTCGTCCCAAGGGTAGTCAAACTCTATGTTTTTGACTTCGAACAGAGATGCATCTTGTCGGCACATAATCCTTTTTCATCTGGTATTACCTTTTGGAAAAGGTACATTGATGATATCCTGGTCATCTGTATTAACTGCTTGGGGACTACCTGCCGTTGTTGGCCATTTTCCCTGCATGGATTGTAGTGTTTTCCATCTGCCCTCAACGACAAAAACTTTGGAGTTGGAACCAAATAAGATATGAACACAGAGGTTGCATACAAGTTGCAATTCCAGTAACATGTTCTACTTGATCACAAGCCTGTGTGGCTTATGTTATCTAGGAATGACAACCTGGAAAATCAAGCAGCGCATTTGTGAACACAGGAACACCATCCGGTGCAATAAGAGTATCACCAAGATGACCGAGCATTTCCTCCAGATGAACTATACTATGAATGACTTACATTGGACAGTCATTGAACAAATAAAACCAAACAGTAATACTCAAAGAGTGCTGTTTGAGAAGGAGCATCGGTGTGTCTACCGCCTTGCTACACACAAACATGGCCTTAATGATAATATCCTCTGTAGTTCTGTACTAAAACCATGATCTTTGGGGCCTTTTCCAGCTCAATGATTATCAGCACCCCTTTATTTGGTGAAAGCAACTTATTAATACACTGATCACCTAGAGATAACTTTTTTGAGTGCTGTATGTATGTTTTTTCCCCCTGTGCGACCTGTTAATGGCCCCCTGTATTATGGGTGTGATGGCGTCCTTAATTACCCCAGGGATAGCATTGGTAGAAATATTTGTATGATTGCCAAACTCCAGTCATAGCTATAACAATGTTGCACACTCTAGCCCCTACTTTTGAAACTGACAATTCCCTCAGTACCATGCGATGGTGGACAATTGCACACAATTTGTTCATCCATCCGGATTTAGGCACATAAATACTTGTACTTTGGGAATATTCTTCCCTTCACTGTACAATCATTTTTTGCACAATTCCGCCATAATAATAGCCTAACTAGGGAATCAAATTGGTCACAAACAGCATTGACATCAGCGCGCGATGTAAATATTGGACACAAAGTTTGCTGTTGACAATAGAAAGCTACTGTGTCGTGGAAGTTAGCATGCTAGCATTTTCAGGGCATGTCAAGGGGGCAATTGAGAACATTGTGACATCCTTAACCTGACACCACGAGTTCCGGTTCCCTCGAAGCGCAGAACCCTTTTTAAACTGCTTACAAATTGGACCAGGTATCATCGGGATCCTGTTGCCAGGTTCGCTTAGGTGCCATACGAGCGTTGGACTTTGGAGTAGTGAGTACTTTCAGCGATGAAGGACAGACATTTCTGAAACATTTTAACTTTGTATCTTATTCCTAATGGCTGTTTACTTCCTGTTCTAGTGTGTAAATTGGAGTCCTCGCTCCCCGCTGGGATCCATGTCGTGAGTTGTTTCCACGCTACATGTAAGCTAACCTGCTATTCATCTGCAGCTTCCATTCCTTTTTCAAATCTCTCACCAGATGCCATGAACCCCACATCTTTGTGTTTTTATTTGATAGTAATGTTCAATTTGTTACTCTTTACACGATAATACACTATTTTACCAGCAAAGCTTGCTGATTTTTCTGAACAAAAGAAAATAAGATATATACGCTTGAAACGATTACTTGCACATTTACGAAACCACAGGATAATTAAATTAATACTTATGATTATACAGAGACAAGCACACAATTGCGGCATGAAGAGTGTCACTCGCACTGCAATTTATTTTAATTGTTGACTAGATGTACTCTGTTTACTGGCAAATGTATTTCTATTTTGTGCTTTATTTTTCAGAGTAATGACGCTTTCAACAATTCTGGAGGTGTTCCAGTAACCGTAAGGTAAGCAGTCAATTTTCTCTGCCACAGGTTAGGGTGCACCTTAGCGAGTGCATACTGCTGTGGCGTTACGTTCTGAAGAAAGCCTCGCTACTGACACTTCTGAGGCTGAAACATGTATACCACAATTCTTTCACGCAGCGATGTGACTGGTCAATTTATCTGGTCTATCATCCATTTCACCTTTTAACCTCGTCTTACCTTTCCATTATTAATAATCTTTTGGATTGGTAAAGACAATTTTAATTCATCACTTGATCACACTTTGCACTGTCACCTTCACTAAACCTGCTAAGCTGTAATCAGGCGTTGAAGCACACCAGAGAGGCATTCGGCCTCTCTGATGGGAACCCAATGATGAAGCAAGTCACTAACTAGGTTGGTAAGTGAGGGTTCCTTTGACATGTAAGAGTGACACTCTCTGCCGGTTTGTCATTATTTCTGGCCCCACCCTTCTGTTTTTGTAGTGCGAGTCAGACCCAAACAGAAAAGTTTAGAGTAATTACAAGAAGCCTCGCAGAGCAGCGCATGCGTGCTGGCTCAGGCTCAACCTAAAAAAGAACTTACCTGCCACTGTTGTCTCAGGGTTCTTCTGCTTCAGTTGGATTCGCCAGTTTCTGGTGCACGCTGCCAGGCTCATAGATGCCAATCACAACACTGCTCTCATATTGGTAACACCGCATGAGACAGCAGCGCCGTGATTGGCCTGAGTGGGCTTAACGCTTGCTCAGGTCCTAGGAGCCTGTGTCTCTAATCCACCTGGCTGTACAACACAGCTCGGGTGGAGAGAGATCAAAGTGCGCTTGTCGGTTTGGCTGGCCTTAGACAGCCAGCCAAACCATCACGCGCATTTAGTGTGCACTACTCCCCCACCCATGCTCTCCTCATGGCCCCGTCCAGACATGGCTTGCCGGCTCAAGCGCATAAAGAAAAATAAAATGATAATAAAACAGCTTTATTGTCATTTTATTTTTCTTTCCCTCAACTGACTCTCTGTAGCAGGGGACGACGCTCCTGTGCCATAACGGAGGAGCCTCCACTGGATAGGTCCTGTGTGAGCTGGAAGCGGAGGGAGAATTTTCGTAGCACTCAAACAGAAGAGGGCGGCAATTTTTTTACTTGACTTATGAGTCAAAATTGTGTGCTATATATTGGAGGACAGTATAGTCCCAGTCCACATTGCTGCATGTTGCAAAGATTTGCGTTGAATGTAATATTTCAAACAACAACTTATTATGAATATTATTTGTAAAACTGTGTTTACTCTTCACACAACTGTAAAGTTAATTTATAAACTGCATTGTGTATCTTCCAGATTAAATACATTCCAAATCCATAAGGAAATTCATCTTTGGTTCTGAATGAAAAACCTCAATGCATTTCAGACATGTGTTGTCCTTCATCTGGGGGACTTGGCATGGGTGGTGTCAAAAGCCCAAAGAATGTAGTCTATCCGTTAGGTCCTGAAGTTATGAAGAGCTTTGTGAAGAAAGGTTTAAGTCCACTTAAGCAACCACTATCAATCTTCTGTTTACCCCTGTTGTAATTAAATAAAGTGCCCTTCTGCTACTATCAGGAAGCCCTGTGTACTGCTGTGAAAAACACTGAACTACCATCCACTTTAATATGCACCAGAAATTAGGACTGCGAGAGCCAACAAATTACCAGGGAAAGCTGAGCCAAAGGCCAACTCAGATCTTAGATCCCATGCACAAGCCAAGCCCTTAAACTGTTTGCTATGTAAATCATACAACAAACATCATGTAAAACATGATAAAGTCTTTTCAAAATTTAAAAAAGTGTATTTATTTAACACGTGGAAGCTCAGACATCAATATGTCAATTATATCACTGCACTGAAAAGGACTTTATTAAAAGGGATAGTTGTTAAACATGAACCATTAGTGAACTAAAAAGGAAAGTGAGATGTCATGTAAACCCTGCACAGATTATTCAAGAACCAACTTATAGGCTATTAAATCAAGCACAATAGGTTTTTGTACAACTGGTATTCTGAACTCACGTTTGAAAGTGCTTTCATACGCGATAATGAAGAGAGTTTTCAAAAGACAGCCAGCAGTGGTGTTTCTGGATGGCACCAGTCAAATATCCCAATCTCTTATGCCCACTTCTGGAGTTCTGAATGCCCACAAAACTCAATCCTTGGAAAATGTTTTCACTATATTTGGAGGGCAACCTAATTTTCTTGTTCCCAATGAACTTTTCATTTCGAATTGCATATATCTGTATTCACTCTTGTTTTCAACTACTTTCCATATATATTGTTTTTCAATACATTTCCAGACGTTGGTGTCTTTACCCATAAAGTTCTTTTTTTTAAGTAACCAATTCCATCAACCTTAAAACAGACACAGCCAACGCATTTCATCCCTTATTAGGACTTCATCAGGGCCTGTCCGTCCATGAGCCAGAGTTTTCAAATGTTATACTAGGTCTGTGGAGAGCACGAGGGGTCGAAGAAAGTTTTGGTGAAACAAAATATTTGCCTAAGATCAGTTTAAGCGGGGGAAGCCACGATTTATCCAGGCTTTCTGGTTTCACTTTGTACAAATCAACCAGTAAATGTTTATCTATTTGTCTTTCCTATGTTAAGGCTTTGTTTTTACCTCTTTGCGCTATATACTTACAGAAGCGCCAGTTACATTATATAAGGTCACCACTCATTGTTTATTGGGATGGTAAGAATAAGTGAGGATGTTGAGCCAACATCGAAACTTGAACCTGGTTCCCTAGTTTCAGTCATCGACTTTGGCCGTAATGCCATGACCAGGGTATATGAAGGGAGGCAGGCAGGGAGACAGGAAAAAGCAACATGAATCCTCGGTTCGTTATGTGATGGGCTCGAGGTTCCAACAGGACTTTGAGCTGAGCCATAGCCAGGGTTCAGGCTCGAGCCTGGCTCAAACCTTCAGTGGCTCACCCATCTTATACATACCCCATAAACACCTACTGAAAACAACACTTCCACAGAAATGAGTAACAATCAGAAAGTCTGAGGGTCTGCCCACGTTTAATTTCCATGTATCTAATCCCAGCTGTCTTTCTAAGGGTTGCCTGGTCCTTTCAACTCATTTATTTTTGTAGCTCATTTTCCTTTATCATATCCATTTTAACAACTAATTAAGCCATCACAATAAAGCCTGCAGACAAAGGTGGTGCAATCGTCATCCTAGACACAGAGACTTATAGACAGGAATGTCTAAGGCAGCTACAAGATCGGGAGTCGTACCTACCTTTGAAAGATGACCCAACAGAAAGATTGAAGACTAAGATCAGTCAACTTGTGGAGGAGGCATTGTCAGAAGGGTGGATTACCCCTCAAGAGGGTCAATACTTATGTACTTCTCATCCATCGGTTCCTTACTTCTACTGCCTGCCAAAGGTACATAAACAACAGAGACCACCTCCAGGGAGACCAATCATCTCTGGCATAGGGTCAGTTTTGGAGCCATTATCCACTTTTGTGGATTTTTTCCGGAACCCTATAGTTAAAGAGATGCCAACGTATCTTAAAGATACGAAAGATATGCTACGACTACTACCCAGCATAGACTTCAACACCTCTACGGATCTACTGGTCTCATTTGATGTAGAATCTTTATATACATCAATCCCCCAGACAGAGACCCTGGAAGTTGTGGGTAGCATATTACAAGAGAGGGATCTTCAATCTATAACCCCAGCTGCCTTCATCATGGACCTAGCTGAGCTGGCTATGAAAGAAAACTATTTTAAATTCGAGGACACTACCTATCTCCAGATCTCTGGAACTAGTATGGGCAGTGTTATCGCGCCCAGTCTAGCGAACCTATACGTCCATGTGTTGGAACAGACCAAGGTGCTTAATCATGACAACCCCTACTATGTATCGCTTCTTGTTTGGAAGCGATACATAGATGACATCTTTGTCGTGTGGAGAGGCTCCGAGGCCAGTCTACTGGAATTTCATAACTGGCTAAACAGTTGTAATGAATTTCTAAAGTTCACAGTGGAATTCAGCAAAACAGAGCTACCCTTCTTGGACCTTTTGATATCGGCAACAAATGATGGGCTCACAACAGAACTGTATAGAAAGCCGATGGCACGGAACGCACTCCTCAATTTTGAGAGTTGTCATCCGAGAGCTCTAAGGGAGAATTTGCCCTTTGGGCAATTTCTCAGGCTTAAAAGGAACTGTTCAACAAAGGAAGCCTTCGAGAAGCATTCAGAGACACTGTCTGAACACCTACGGGAAAAGAATTACCCCACTAAGATCATCCGTCAATCTAAGAAAAGGGCGTCAAATAACAGGGACGCCCTGTTGGATATCGCTATCCCTAAAGAGAAAACCAAAAGGATGACATTTGTGAATACCTTTCACACAAAATCTAACCAGGTCCGCAAAATTATAACTAAGCACTGGTCTATTTTGAATACAAGTGGAGACACTTTACCTTCCCCCCTCTTTGCCTTTAAGAGAGGACCCAATATAAAAGATCAATTGGTCCATACCAGACCAAAAAGCAAATTACCCAGACAAGTTGGAACCCTGTGGGATCTACCGCCCGTACAAGGACATCATTCTTGCGGAAATTGCTCCGCATGTCCCCAGACATCAAAGTCAACTATGGTAGACCTAGGAACCATGCGCCCATGGCAACAGCGTAAATTCACCAATAGCAATAGTGAAAATACCATCTATATGATCACCTGTCCATGCCCTAAAAGATACGTCGGCATGACCACTAGGAAAACTAAAGTTAGAATTGGTGAACATAAAAGCACTGTCCGCTGCCGCAAACAGGCAACACGCCTAACAGCTCACTTTCTAGAAAAGGGACATGGCCCCAATGATTTCACATGGACCATACTGGAACAACCCAATATACCAGACCACTGTCCAGACATAGGCAAATTTCTGTTTAAAATTGAACAGAAGTGGGTCTATAAGTTGAACAGTGACAAGGAGGGTCTTAATGAACCCATACCTTGGATGTCACTATAATAGCTACTGGTTCTAACTGTGGTTATATGGGAGTCATTTTTCATGAATGTGTGTAAACAAGATACTCCTGAAAATTTACACCTTTTTACCATCTAGGGTATACACACTGTATAAAATACTCCTGAATATCTACACCATTTTACCATCTATGATACATACATTGCCTATAAACTATCTATATAATCGGTAAGACAATGGTATCTATATGAGTTGTTTTCTGTCCGTAAGCTTGCATTACAAAAAAGAGGTCCCTTCATTATGTAGCAAGAATATGTTCAAAATGTCAAACTACAAAACGGGCAGGCAAAACTAAGGTGCTCGACATCTTTTCCGTTAACACGATGAATGGAAACTACTATTCCCAGAAACCATCACACTTTGTCGCTTTTGAAATACCCGCCTTTTCTTCCGCTCGGTGCCTCCCCAGAATAGCCCAGAGGGACGTTGGGAGACACCGACGGAGAGGTAAGCGGGTGAAAGGTTCTATCATTGATAGCAGTGCCGGCCACTTTAACGAGCGGTTTGCATTTGGTGCCACGTTAAACAGTATAAGATTGCGAGTGACATCCCACGGCTTCTAACATTAAACGCCCGGTCTGTTCACCTGAAAACGCCCACATCGAGTTTACTGTGTCCTTTTCGTGCATGGCAATGACGTTATACGTTATATGTTTTGATTCTGGTAACTCGTAACGAGTCTTGTGTAAAATACAATACTATCTTTACACAGTGATTTCTTTTAGTTAAGACACAATAGAACTAAGAGATAAATTTTGAAAAGAAACTAATATTGGGTCTATGGGCCTTCCAATCACTACATCATTAAGGACTCGGGGTCTGTTGATTTATTATATTTGATTTATTATATGTGTATTTTTAAACCCAAGAATTAAAACACAACGTCACATGTATTTACCTGCGATTTTGTAATAACAAGGAGGTCATTTTTTCAATCTTTTGAAACCAAAGAATACTACATGCTCATCTTGCCTTGATATGAATTGGTTGAGTGCTTCTATGATTGTATTTTGCTAAACAGAGTGGTGCTCCTTATTTATCTGAGCTGCAGCCAGGTGAGGTGAGGCGCCATCCCCACAGAAATTGGGTGAGTGATATCATGTCAATTAAATTGTATGTACATGACCACAAGAATATCGCTACTAAGGAGCGCATTCTGTGATAAATATGCCTGTTTTTCTCTTTTTTCTTTCCTTGTCCATATGACCATTTTAGATTGTGGTGGAGAATCAACACCTGACAAACAGGTGATATTTTTCCTTTTATTTCTTTATCACTGAGTTATGTACAGCAGAATACAGCTAGGAGGTTTTTTGAGTCAACCAGAGTGATTAGGCGCACAACCTGAGTGGCCGCAAAGTACAATGTGACAAGAAGTAGTCAGTAAAGGCAATAGGGCGAGCGGAAATCCCTCACAACCGCTCAAGGTTGGACCAAGAAGATCCACACAAATAACAATAAACAACAAAGCCCCTGCGCTATACAATATTAATCCATTCTTGGTAATGCTGGTGTCAATTGAAGTGATTGGTTGTGTACATCAGCACTTTCAGTATGACAAATCGAGAATAACAAGCCTTCAAATAGACATATAAAAGTTCAAAAGGACGTTCTGTTCTTGGTGTGGTATATCAGTTTATTGTTCCTTTATGTACAGCAGTAGCAACAACTAGGTCCTGATGAATGCATAGGATCATTTCCATTTATATGCAGAAACATGTCGACCACTTGCTGAGTAGAAAATGTGATAAATCTACTTTTTTTCACTGTTCACTTGTTTTTAAACTTAGGGGTCTGAGAGAAAACAATAAAATACCTATTCTACTCAGTTCCACCTAATTTTACTCACTACACCTTTTTTCCACTTGCACTGCTTTTCTTCAGTTGTAAATATCACACCAACACCATACTGACACCACCCAGTAAAACAACTAGCAACAGTCTCCTTACTCACACAGTCCTCACTTTCCAACTAGTGTGACTGCCTTCATACTAACTCCTGGGTAAGGAGAACCCAAATGATGTGATAGTGGTGGTACAGAACGACAACTGATGGGAAAAATTCCTACCTTGGTTGCATGTCAAATGTATGAGTGGTTGAATGGTGTTTACATACAAATGGTATTTAACTCACAATTTAATTATTTGTTGGTCGTATGGTGGTCAGTCTAAAGTACAAAAACATGGGAGTGACTCCTGGCCCCTTTAATGCTGCCTGGCCTCATTCTGTTTTAATATGTCATATTTCTCTTAACTTATCTTATTTGTACTTGTATTTTATTCAGCCACTTTTTCTTTGGCTTGACCACAGCATGGCCCTGTGTGTGAGACCAGAAGCCAGTGATGCTCCACCACCTCAAGCGCTGCCTTATCTGTTTTGAGGCCTATCAAAATGGCACCTGCAGTCTGGATGCACCAAATGCAAACGCAAGGTGTGCTTGCCTCAGCACTTGGAGATTTTAACCTACATCTAGATGACCCATACAATTACGAAGCTCGCAACATACTTGAGGATCTAAACACTACTGGCCTCATTCAATATGTGACCGGTCCAATCCACAATGCTGGTAACTTGTTGGAACCTTCAATTCAATTAATCTTAATTACAATTATGCATCATAATCATAAAATATAGAGACATAAAAACCTTAAAAATACAGTCCACCTTAATTCAATCAAATCACACATTCTATATACAATAAGTACAGTTTAAAAGAAACAACAAGCCAACCTATCATTCACATCATTATAAGCTAGGCACACATTATTTTATTATTGTGTAAGGCTCCTTCTAGATAGTCAGCGACAGCCAACATCACCACATGATCAGGTAATAACTGTAAATGTAAAAAGGCAAGTCGAACTTGTATAAATCCCCTCGATATTAAAAGTTGTAATAAATACCTCTTACACAAAAATTCATAAAAATTACAGAATAAGACCGGGTGTATTAGGGTTTGGGACAAGCAACTGTCACAAGGACAGGTTAAAAGTGCATGGAGATCATATTGACCCGGGGGAAAAGAGATCACTGTACGGATAAAACCCAAGCAACATTTTGTGAACAATGACCCGTCCCAAGGACGATTAACTCCTTTGAGGTATGGTTCAATACCAGTGACAGTTTTCAGGAGCAGGCAGGATCTGTTGAAGCATTTCTACAGCGCCCTAGCTTCCTTCTCACCTTTCAGTCTATTTAGAAATCGTTCCCTAAAAAGAATCCAATCTCCTTTAAGAAGATGTGGTCTGCTAAAGATGTCCATACAAAGTAGGGAGCGGGCGGCAGATTTAACATATTTTAACCATGGTATCTTGTGGCTGTAGGAACACCCCAAACAGTCCTCAATCACACTCCTGTAACCTCTGTCTCTCATCTGCCCAGACTGAAATCCAAAGTAACAATGGGGCCAGTTTGACTTGATCATCCACATACCCCAGACCCAATTTTTCATGAGCAAAGAAGGATGCACTATTTAAGCCCAGGCCCAACAATCTTCTACAGAATCAGTCCTCTTCCTGCTGGATCACCTTGCAATTACGGAACCCCCATATGGCTGCATCGTAAGGCAAGCCTGGAAGACACTTCATTATATAGATTTGCAGTAATGGCAGAATAGGCTTATTACCCATCGACCAAGAACATCTAAACAGAGCTCTACAGGCTGGACTAAATTTAAGTTCTCGATTAGACATTCAGGTGAGCCAATTGTTCGGCTGTTCAAATAGGACCCACAGGTAAGGGAAGGTAGGAACCCTAGTAATTTTTCACCCCTTGATATCAATAGGTCTAGTTTTAGTAACCTTCCTCCCACAAACCATATAATGAGTCTTTGTGATGTTTGTGTACAGATCCAAATCATCCTTAACGTTGACAAACTTATCGACTAATAGGTTTAATCCGGTTGCCGTTCTGGCCATCTGTACTGAATCATCAGCATAAAGCAGGGTGGGCACACTGACTGACTTTATCTTGGGCAGATCCACCCCTTTTTCAATCAAACGTGTGTTCAAGCTATCTATATATACCAAGAACGAGAATGTTGCCATCACACAGCCCTGCCTTACCCCCCGTGGTAGGCTAAATGATTGGGATGTCTCCCCCTCCATGCCATATCTGACACAAGCATCTGCGTCCATGTGTAAGGCTCTAAGAAAATTAACCAAATGCACTGGAAGTCCCAATACTCTGAGGATATCACAGAGCTTCGACCAGTTTACCCGGTCAAAAGCGCTGCCGAGGTCCATGAATGCAAGAAAAATGGACTCCCGTTTCGCCACTACATATTTCCCTATTAAGAGGTGAAGGTTCATGCATTGTTCCAACGTGCTCATCCCTTCCCTAAACTCACATTTGACAGGGCAAATAATGTCAGACCCATATTTTCCAGCTCTAAAAACCATTGCCAGTGTGCCGAATCTCCCTGCAACATGGTCTGATCACCATCTTATAACTTCGATTTTCTACATCTCCCAGTCCCTCCCTATGCATTACAGCACCTCCTAGTCTTAAGAAAACCTTATCCTGGAAGTTAATCACTAAGAATAGCCTAGACATAGCTTTTACCAACTCTCACCCGATCTTACATGGGACACCACTTCAAGTGTGGATAATTTTAATAAATGGATCCTTAACACCCTGGATGGCATACCCTCCTCTCTGAGAGCCTGCTCTCTGACAAGAACGGAAACTTCACATGTCTAGTAGAGAGAGGACCTCAAACACCACTGCAAGTAGCTGTAGAACACCTAGAGATACCCTAACTCAGCTCAAAAGACACACTCATACAAATCGGCTTCCAAATGTACACGATTTGCCATCAATTATATACCAGGTCTAGGACCATCACTACATAAACAAGCGCTCTACAAGTTTCTCTGACACCCTTTCAGGGCACTTACCTAAATAGGTCCTGTGTAATTGAGGAAAAAGTCTTCTTTCTTAATAGTACCAGGCTACCTTCAATCTTCAGGTCTTTACCAGGCCCATACTCATTGTATCCGCTGGCCTCACCAACTTACTCTTAAACTTTGATGAACCAGTTCCCTCCACGAGTTCAACAAGAAACTTAAAATGTGTTTTTTCTATGTCCTCCTTCCCTGCATCTCTGGAAAAGCCTTCTAGTGCGTTCATGACCATTTTCACAAGAGTGGGCATTATGATATTTTTGCGATTCAATAAAAGATTATATCAGAGTAACTTTGTGATTTAAATATTTTACCACTTGCAATAATGTGAACAATAAACACAGCACATTTCTCTGGACCTATCTAAATGAATGTCTCTATTCTGTACTCTGTCCCTTGTAATACGCACGTTGTTGCCATAAAAACAAATTATATGGAACCTCTTTGGATATATCCCACAATATCAGACAATCAAGGCTATCACAGTTTGTAAGGGATCTGGCTTATAATACTGCATTATTTTTTTTGCACTGGAATCCACCGTGCACGACAGTTTATTTATTTGAATAGATAAAGAATAGAACTGTGCAAAATTATTTGCTCATAGCTGAAAATGTAGCCTGTGTTAATCGGTATCACAAGGGCTGGAGCACCATATTGTCCTTTAAACATCTTGTGAAAAGTGATGATCTTGTTATTTTCCAAAATACCAGTGTTCTGTGGGATACCTATCTAAGAAACGATACCACCCCCAGTGCCTTCAAGATGCACATATAAACAAATTATGTTGTTCCTGGCTTAATCTTCCACATCTTTGTGAGGATGACTAAAACCATAGTCTGCTCATTGTTATTTAGGTACTGCGGCTATAGTAGACCCATCAAACTTTATTCATTTGAATTATTATTACAAACAACTGGCAAAGCATAGTAAAAAATATAAAACAATAAAAACAATACTTACAGGGTCTCTTATTTCTTCATTGTCTCGTGTAGATGTTCGAGATATTTTCAGTGGGATTTCATCACCATATTCAGAGTCTGATGCATTTGGAGACTCGGCTAAATCTAGAAACTCGTCTCTTTTGTGACCTCTGAACCTTATTTTGTCTAATTTCTTTAGCATGTTCAGCACTGAAACTTTTTGCTTTACTTTAACATGATGGTTGGGATCTCTGGAACAGAAATGAGAATAGGTTTTCAGTGTTAGAATGAAAAGCATCCACCTATATATTTAAGTCAGGCACTCAATCAGTATCAAATAGTAGATTTCCGATGTTCCCATACAAACAAAACATGTATAACAATGCAAACAATTACAGCCTTCCTGTTACCAATATATACATTTAAAGAAATGCCCTTTAAAAGTACAAATATGTTTGGGATTGAAAGTCATAACTGAGGGTGAATATACAGGAAACGTCAGGACTGTTAGACCCCTTCTCGGGTGTTTGCCAGCTGACACTTTCATGGTTAAATGTTTAGTCTGGATTATATTAATTTGAAAATCTGTGACAAATCAGCCAAAATGAATATACAGAAGAAATTAATTAAAATATACAAACAGCAAATTACATTCAAAATCACAATTAAATGATCTACAGCAATATAAACTAGGCATCGTATTTTAATACTTCAAAGACAGTAAGACCTTCACCTCAAAGCCCCACCCAAATCTAACCTTGTTTCGACAACCACCAGTGGAACCACAACTTACACAAACAAGCATTTACAATGCAATAGGTCTCGCAGCATTAAAGTTTGAGTTATTGGCATTGTGTATGACAATGCGTTGCATAAATTTGTTAGCAAACTTTGAATTGGTGAGCAGTGAGAGTGTGCAAGAGTATGCTGTTGCTCACAGCTGTTAATATTCACACAACTCTGATGATGCACCTCACGCACGGGGCTGAAGCAGTTATTATTCACACAGCTCTGATGATGCACCTCAGGCACGGGGCTCACAGCTGTTATTATTCACACAGCTCTGATGATGCACCTCACGCACGGGCTCACAGTTGTTATTCACACAGCTCTGATGATGCACCTCACGTACGGGGCTGACGCACTTATTATTTACACAGCTCTGATGATGCACCTCAGGCACGGGCTCACAGCTGTTATTATTCACACAGCTCGGATGATGCACCTCACGCACGGGGCTGACCGTTATTATTCACACAGCTCTGATGATGCACCTTAGGCACAGGCTCACAGCTGTTATTATTCACACAGCTCTGATGATGCACCTCACGTACCGGGCTCACAGCTGTTATTATTCACACAGCTCTGATGATGCACCTCACGCACGGTGCATGCAGTTATTATTCACACAGCTCTGATGATGCACCTCACGCACGGGCTCACAGCTGTTATTAGTCACACAGCTCTGATGATGCACCTCAGCACGGGGCTCACAGCGGTTATTATTCACACAGCTCTGATGATGCACCTCACGCATGGGGCTGACGCAGTTATTATTCACACAGCTCTGATGATGCACCTCAGGCACGGGCTCACAGCTGTTATTATTCACACAGCTCTGATGATGCACCTCACGCACGGGGCTGACGCACTTATTATTCACACTGCTCTATCTTGTGTACCTTTGTAACTGTATATATGTAACTTGTTAGTGTGTTTAGTGTATCTTGTGTACCTTTTGTAACTTACATAGTTCTTTTGTAAAGCGCTGTGACACCTTTTGGGTAAAGTTTGCGCTATATAAAACTTCATTAAAGAAAGTAAATAGTATAGGTAAATATTAATTCATTTCAGCAGTGGATATGCGAGTTCCCTACCCCTCCGTCATTAGTGTAACGTTGTGAGGGCACAGAACCGCAATAGCGTACTGACTACAGAGATTGGAATAGCGGCAATAACTAGGGTGGGTGAGCGTGTGCCCAGTCTGTTTCTTTATTCGAACGGGATGCCTCTGTAGTCTGCTACGATGGATGGCATGCGAGAAAGCAAGTCAATGCTGCAGCAGGGTGCCACTCGAACCACTGCTTCTTAATGGAACGTTTAGTGTCGAAAATGCCACATATGCCTCAGAGAATCGTCCCCGTATGGTACATGCCCTGACAACGTCCCTTAAGGATGCCACGCATATCCCCAAAACCCAGGAACGGGGGCAGCAACCAAAGCTTCCTGCACGGAGTATCAGTTACGAACATACCCGGGAGAGGTCCAACGATCGTTCACTCTGACGATAAACGGCCATACCACACTCTTTAACGTTCCTCCCATCCTGAAAGACGAGCCACAGGCTGGCCTAACATCCCCGCTCTGGGAGAAGCGGTTAAAAACTGGTCCGTTACCGACTAACATTAAGAAACCCCTAACCAAGGCAACAAACTTGCTTCAAACTGGGCGGCATCCACAGCCTGTATGAGAGCGGCTGGAGAGTAGCATGTGCGGACCTGCACCAGCATCAAAATAAATGGCATGAACGGACAGCAAAAAGCATGAAAAACACAACACAAAACCGAAACCTTCCGTGGGGCAGGACTTCCGTCTTCGGAAGCCCACGGAGTGCCACGGAGAGAAGCAGTGCTGGTGACGCGGGCTCCCATGCCCGAGGGAGAGCCCCGCGGAGGCTGCAGAAGTCCAGAATGGCGGTAAGTGGCGCTTAGTTGTAGGGGGGAGGGGGGTGCGCTTGTGTGTGTGTGCGTGCACCTGTGTGGATGTGTGCGGCGGCAGCGGGGGGGGGTCTATATGGGTGTTTGTGCGTGCGTGTAGGTGCGCTCGTGTGTGTGTCTCTGTGTGTGTGCGGCGGGGGTCTGTGTGTGTGCATGTGTGTAGGTGTGCTCGTGTGTGTTTGTCTCTGTGTGTGATAAGGATAACAATGTGGCAGTGGCGCAATTTAATGACTGGATTGGTGGGGCCATAGACAAAGTTGCCCCCGAGCAAAAGGTCACTGCCAACAGACGACCACCAAAGAACCCATGGTACGGCCCAGAACTCAAACAACTTAAAGTGACCTGTCAAAGGTATGAAAGACTTTGGAGACAGGACTATGGAGATTCCAGCAAAGACGCCTACAATAAAGCTTTGAATTTATATAAGGAAGCCATTCGAGCAACAAAGGTCCAATATTTTACCACTAAGATCCACGAGGCAGGTAACTCCGTAAAGGAATTATTTAAGTCAGTTTCCTACCTAAGTAAACCACAGCAGGGAAATTACTTTAAGCCCGACCAGAATTTCTGTGACGAGTTAGCCATGTTCTTCCATAGTAAAGTAACGACTATATATGAAGAACTGGCTAAAAAGACCAATCATTCATCTAATGTTCCTCTCTCTCTCTAACCCTAGACACCATAGCACCTCCAGTACACTTAGCAATTTCGACCCTCAATCAAAGGAAATGATCATTAGCATACTAATGACTATAAAATCTGGGTCCCGCACGGACCCATGCCCGCCAGACATCATGCACCTGGCAGCAGACGACATAAAAGGCACCTTAACCAGTTTGGTAAATCAAGTACCGACATCCGGACAATTTCCACTGAGGTGGAAAGTAGCCAACGTGAGGCCACTACTAAAAAAACCATTGTTAGACCCCTCAGTGTGTAAAAACTACCGCCCCATATCCGGTTTACCCCTGGACGCGAAAATCTCAGAAAAGGTAACAAATAAAATTTTGATTGACTATCTAGATAACAATTCCTTACTAGAACCATCACAACATGGCTTCTGGACAAAGCACTACACGGAGACAGCGTTGATCGCTGCGGTCGAGGGGATTCGGACTATTGTGGACGAGGGAGGCAGGGCTGTGCTTATCTTGCTCGATCTGTCGGCTGCTTTCGACACCGTGAATCACACGGTGTTGGAGCAGCGACTTCTTGAGATCAGTGTAAATGGCACAGCGTTGGCTTTCTTTACATCTTTTCTGAAGAACAGAAAACCGTACATCGATTGGGATGGGCTGGTATCTGACAGCTTTGTTCTAGCTTGTGGGGTTCCCCAGGGATCGGCACTTTCACCGACCCGGTTCAATATATACATGTTAACACTAGCTGGGTTAGTCAGGAAGCATGGGTTTACTTTTGTTTCCTACGCGGACGACTCCCAGCTAGTGGTATCAGTAGGAGATAGTGCAGAACAGACGGCACAGAACTTCTGCGGGTGCCTTAAATAAATCATGGTCTGGATGAGTCTGAACTTTCTCAGGATCAACGCTGAAAAAACGGAGGTCATGGAATTTGGAATGGGTCTACCTGCTTGGAATAACAACTGGTGGCCAAGAGAAGCTGGAGAATGCCCACAGCCACTAAAAAAGGTAAACAACCTTGGTTTCTTCCTGGATGAAAAGCTTACAATGGGAACACAGGTGAATAGTCTAGCATCAACCAGTTTCTTCCTTTTGAAAACTCTAAGGAAGATTTTCCCTTTCATTCCAGTGACACTTCAAAAGACAGTAATGGCCACCCTGTTTTTGTCCAGACTGGACTATTGTAATGCCATGCTTCTAGGCATTGACAAGTACCAGCTGAAAAAGCTCCAGTCTTTACAAAACGCAGTCATACGAACGGTTCTTAAGCTACCTTACAGGCATCCCACCACAATGGGCAGGCGAGCACTCCATTGGCTTCCTGTCCAGGAAAGGATCGAATTCAATGCCCTCTGCTTAGTGCATAAAGACTTGTATGGTGGTGGCTCAGTGGATAGCCAAAAACTGTTCCTGTCATATGCTCCACCACGTGAACTTAGATCTTTTAGGCTTAGTTTCATATGTGTCCCAAAGTTTAGGCTAGCGAGATGGGGTGGACAACGGCTAACCTACCAGGCAGCTCTACTATGGAACAAGTTGCCGGTCCACCTAAGATTACAGCTTAGTCATACTCACTTCAGGAAAGAGCTTAAAACTGATCTTTTCAATGCTGGCTAAATGATTAGGTTTCCCGACTATGGCTTAACTGCACACCCCAGCACCAAGACGCCTCGGCAATAGAGCGCTATACAAGCATTTATAACATAACATAACATTGGTTTGGACCAGCTTTAAGTGATTTAGAATCTGGATCTTGAAAGCAAAAGCAGAAGGTTTAATGAGATTCTGGTCCACTCTGAAGTTGTCTGCCTAAATAATTCTTCATCTTCAAGAAAGGAACTCCTCAGGGAACATGCAGCAGTAGGTTACATTCCAGAGGGCTGTAGCACTTTGGTCTGCATCATTTCAGGCACAGGAGCAATCTCAAATTCATGCATCAGAGGAGGATCATGATTCTTTGACTGCTGGCTGATGCCCACAGCTGAAGGTGGGGAGAGTTCATTTGTGTAAGCTATGTAAGGAACCTTATAACATATAGGGATGAAGCAAGACGAGAGTGGAGAAGACCATAGAAGCACCTGCATCCCTACACTTTCATGTGGTGACACAATCTCTGATACCACTATAACCAGCTACCACCCTGGTGTCCTTCATAATTCATCAGCTATTGCTGAGAATTGACTGTTTTCAAAATCTACAATAACTTTTGAAGGCACTGAGGCTCACTAGTTACAGGATTCTGTCTTGTTTTTCTCAATCAAATCAAATGGTTTTGAAAGAGCCACAGATCACCCTGCAATAGTCTGTATCGACAATCAGACAAAAAGTACAGTATATAGAAGCTCTATTCAGATCTGTGATATATTTACTCTATTGTCCATTGGTTTCAACAAAAAGCAAAGGGCTAAATGTGGAAATGATCCTCAGCTCACGATTAAGAATAATAAAGTACAACTTTATTATAAGTGTATTCTATCATAAGAAAAATGTCCCATCCACCTCTATAATCAACTTCCAAATGAACCTTTATCAGGATGCAAATTCTACCTTATTATATCACAAACGTCAATGAAAATATAGAAGATTCCGTCACACAAAGCAATACCACAGGTCTCCCCAATTGCCAACCACAATACAAAAAAATTAAAGAGGAAAAAAACCTTTCATATATTTAAGTCCTGTAGATGCAAATACAATATAGAGATACTGTACACCACACAATCGCTCATATAGCTTGGTTTCCAATTCAATTGATTGGTTTTCATGTCGACTTCCCGCTTCTCCTAAAATTCTCCTTGCAGGTGTTTGCAGGTTTCATTTACATTTTGTGTTCTGTGCATTTTCAAACAGCATTTTTCCAGGCTTAAAATCTCCCACCGAATCATGCTGGAGAACCATTATCCTTCTTAAACTCCAAATTTGATTATCTTCAAATATCACAGCATTTCTGAATTACTTGACCACACTTTCATGTATTATATTCTTCCATCCTTTCCTTGCAATGTAGCCATTTGAATCCATCCCTTTAACAGACTGTTAAATCTTTCAACTATACCATTTGATTCGGGATGGTAAAGTGAAAATCTTTTATATTTTATTCTCCTATTTGTAAGAAATTCTTCCATCTCATTGGAGACTAGTTGAAACCCATTGTCAGTATGGATGTATTCCAGTATCCCTTCTCTGGCAAATAGTTTTTAAAGAAATGTATCACGTTACGCGTTTCCACACTTTGAAATATTTATATTTTTGGCCATCGTGAAAATAGATCAATTAAAATCACATAAGACTGGCCGCTCTCGCTCTGTACAGGTTCCAATATGACCAGAGCAATTTCTTGCCAGGCTTTTCCAGGATAATGGGAGAAGAAAATAACAGGAGGAGGGAGGGAGAGGAGGAAGTGGATTCTGTCTCCCCTAGCAATTTATCTAAACAAAAGGAATCCACTCTAGTAGTGGCGGTGATCCCTACAGTGGTGGGGAGCACACATTGTTGTTTTAAATACCCCTCACACACCAACAGGCCCCTTGGTGTCATGCTTCATCATTGGGGTCTTCGCACCCCTCTACGGGATGCGGCGTGCTACGACTCACGACTAGGTAGGAGCACTGAGAGTGAACTATGTGTTGATGTGTGTGAGGGGAGTGAATGTGAGTGGTGAGAGTGGTGGTTAAAAGATACCTGGCTCGTAGGAGAAAAAAAAGAATAAAAATCTTTTATTAAGCCCTCGGCTGGTATCGTTAAAATTGTGCAGAATGAGGTTGTTGTATTACTTCAACCCCAGAAGTACGTCGACATGTTTAGAGTTAGGGAACTCCTTCTTTAGGACGAGTATACGCACAATTATCCTCACCTTACTCACATGAAAATGTAGGTGTCAAGGTGTGCTCTACAAAAAATAAATATGATGAAATGTACCTATTTGTGTTTTTTACGAATTCTGTTGCGCCCAATAGGCGTTATTAATACAGAACTTCTAGACAGAGGTTAACTGGCCTCATGAGCCTAAAGCGTGGTATTGGGGGTTTTCTCCTGCTGAATATAGCAATGGTTACTGCACAGCCTCGTAGGCCGTCTTCCCCTCAACGCGGCTCCGACGGTATGACCGGAGCCGCGTTGAGGGGAAGACGGCCTACGAGGCTGTGCAGTAACCGTTGCTATATTCAGCAGGAGAAAACCCCCAATACCACGCTTTAGGCTCATTAAGTCAGTTAACCTCTGTCTAGAAGTTCTTTATTAATAACGCCAATTGGGCGCAACAGAATTAGTAAAAAACACAAATAGGTACATTTCACCTAATTTATTTTTTGTAGAGCACACTTTGACACCTACATTTTCATGTGAGTAAGGTGAGGATAATTGTGCGTATCCTCGTCCAGAAGAAGGAGTTCCCTAACTCCGAAACATGTCGACGTACTTCGGGGGTTGAAGTAATACAACAACCTCATTTTGCACAATTTTAACGATACCAGCCGAGAGCTTAATAAAAACTTTTTATTATTTTTTTCTCCTACAAGCCAGGTATCTTTTAACCACCACTCTCACCACTCACATTCACTCCCCTCACACACATCAACACATAGTTCACTCTCAGTGCTCCTACGTTGTCGTGAGTCGTAGCATGCCGCATCCCGTAGAGGGGTGCGAAGACCCCAATGATGAAGCATGACACCAAGGGGCCTGTTGGTGTGTGAGGGGTATTTAAAACAACACTGTGTGCTCCCCACCACTGTAGGGATCACCACCACTACTAGAGTGGATTCCTTTTGTTTAGATATATTTTCCAGGATAATCCCTCACCACCATTGGTTGCACTCTTGTCTTGCAAACGTTATCACTTGACATACACTCCTGACACTCTCCGATTATCGCCCACTGAAGCCCAGGCACCAAAAAAGTGGTCTGACCTTGGTGTGGTAACTGAATCCAACTGTCTTGAATACACTTAGGAGTAATGCGTCTTGTACCTCACCATAATTATTCGTGCTCTGCTGATAATTCATCTCTACTGTTCCAAAACTTTAAACCTCCCATGCTCACACCCTGTTTGGAGCTCCACTCATTCTCAGTTAGGTTAATAATCTCTGGCAAATTCACATCCGCTTTAATAAAAAACTTCCCACTCCTCTTCGTTTAAAGGTCGTTCTGCAACCTCACATACATTTTAGACATCAAGATCCCATAGCTCATCCTCCTCTCTCATCCTGCGAATCTGTGACCAAGCATGAAAGATAATTTTCCACTCTATTTTAAGCTCCTGGAATGCATCCAACCACGAAATTGAACTCATGTAATGCAATTACCCACCTACAAATCCTGCAAGATATTGCATCTAACCTTTTATTCACAAAAACATTCTTTAAGCAGTTTGTGGTCAGTTTTTACTACACAATTAGTTCCTCATAGAATTGCTTTTCATTTTGTTACAGCCCATTAAATGCATTAAGCGTCCCTCTCTATAACAGAGTATCTAAATTCTGGTCCTATTAAAAGTCGAGAAATAAACAGGATTGCTCTCTCTTGATCACCTTCCTCTGTTTTTAAAACTGTACCTAACCCATTTGAACTAGTATCCGGCACCAAAATGGAGAATTCAAATGTATTAAAACTCTGCTATAAAGGAGCTTCAGCGAACGCAATCCAAACTCTCTGGTGCACTCTGGTGTGCACAAATATTTCCCCCCTGTTTTTTTTAACAATCTCAAGTTATTTGTGTAGCTTGCAAACCAGGGAACACACTGATTATAGTATTTTGTCATTCCTTAAAATGTTATTGCCTTTCTTGTTTCAGGTATTGGACGTTTATGCATGGTCTTTACCAGGCGTTTATTGGTTCTCACCACTTCTCTAATTCAGCTTACGACCAACTCAAAGAATTTTTTCACAACTAATGTTGCATTTGTCTTCCTTCAAAGTAAGTCTTCTCTCCCTTAACCTTTTTAACCAGGTTCTCAAAATAGGCTCATGTTCTTCCTGTGCCAATCATTAAATCAATACATCATCTTGGTATATTTTTATCTTTGAAATGTCCCTTAACATATCTTCATTTGCCCTTTGAAACACAGGGGCTGCTGATATCAAAACAAAGAACATCCTTGTAAATTTAAGCAAAACAAAGAGCATGATAAATGATGTTAGGATTCATGGAGTCTTCTTCCAATTTGATCTCTTGATAGGCAGATCATACGTTTAGGATGAAAAAAACTACAGTACCCTTCAATTGTGTCAACATCTCAGTGATATTGGGAAGGGGATACCGATAATGACCATAGCTTTGTTCAACCTTCTCAGATATACGCATAGACTTGCATCTCCTGATGCTTTACGAGCTAGCACTGTAGGGGTTGCCCATGGTCATTTTCACCTCCTCTATGATTCCTTCCTTCTTCAGTTTGTCAATTTGATCTGCCATGGCTTGCCTTAGAGCAAGCAGGACTCCTCTTACTTTACTCACACTGGGAGTATCATAATCGTTTAATACAATTTTATGAATATAATTCAATAAGCAACTTAGTTTTTCTGTTAAAAAAGAATTTACAACATCATTTGACTAACTTGTCATCACACACACTCTTTTCCAAATCTGGCTTTGTTGATTCCTCACTTTCATTTGTACAGGAATTATCATTTCGCACTGAATCCACAGATTGTGACTCAACGTCTTTTAAAACAGTGGGTATATCACTATTTGGATCCAACATCACATTCAAACCACATTGATGGTACCAACTGATGATGCGGTCTCCTTTAGTATAGATGTAACTCTTCCCAGCTGCGAACCTGCCCTGGTTTTCAATGTTCCCTATGAAATATCCATCCAGCTTAATGGGTTGTCCCTATAAACTATAGGCCAAATATCAGGCTTAAATATATTTACTGTGTTTATCAGTTTATCTCAATAGAATTATCTAGGGACCAGGAAAATTTTAGCACACAAGTCAAATAGCATTTCTTCTCTGAATCCATTAATACAGACACAATCAATGGGACTATTCTTGATAATACAATCCCTCCACAATAAAGTCCATCATAGTCACATTCATCCTCTTGCTTATCTCTTCAATTTATCCAGAGACCTACAACATTTCCTGAAATGTCCAAGCTTCCCACATACACAACACTTGGCAGAACAGGCTGGACCAGTTTTGTCATTTGCCAAACAACCTGGTCTATCACTATCTAAACGATTGACGAACAATTTGTTTGGGGTTGTCCACATTTCTTTCCCAATTACACTTCTTCAAACCACAGATGGTGGATTTGAGCCCACTCTGTGGTGCTACTTTACTTTTTGTTAAACTGTATTTTTCCTGAAGACTCTCCACTATCCTTTTTTATGACATCAACACATGCAAAAGAATGCTCAATTATTTTTGCAATATACAACACTTCACCCAATTTAGGGTGGTCTTTCTGTCACAATTCATTCTTGACCCTTTTAATGTTACATCCTAGCATGAACTGGTCATGGATGCGTTCATCAATGGAACATTCAAATTTGCATGAAGCATCCAACTTGCGTAAATAAGTAATAGTTTAGCACTGTTTATTGAGGTTGCTATGCCCTCCTATCAAAATGATACTGCACCAGTACCATATTAACATTGGGAAGGTAATGATTGCGTAACTATTTAATGGATAATTAAAATTAATTTAAACTCTACGCTTCATGATCTACAATGTCATGCAGATATTCAAAACCTGCTTGTCCTTCTAGACCTAGACAATGTAGAAACAAAGAGGTTTTCCTATCTGCACTCAGAGGTTCCACACACCCTAGCATAATTGAAGTACACCTTCTTCCATTTTGCCCATTTGATCACTAGCTCTCCTGGAGAAGATAGGAAATATTGGTAGAGGAGTGGAGGATGTTTTACATTATGCACTAACGCACACTGAATAAAGATCCCACTTGAAACCGAATATTAATTACTATGCATACTGTTCTTAGTATTCCTAGCTGTTTTTAACGTAAATTCTTACCAAGGAGACAATAAAACAATTAATTAAAATAAACAGAATGCACCAGTATCCTATGTAATACAAGAGTATTCCCTCCACAGCTTACTTTGTGGCTTTAATAACATTCAATTTACCTCCATTCATATCCACAAATTCCCCACGCACCCTCTGGTGCCTGAATTCACATCCGAGCAGTGTCTAATTTGTCTGTGTCACCCTCACACCTAACACGGCCTCCTCACAGAGCATAAAGCTCAAATGTGGCAGGGGCACAGATGACATAAGGTTACCATTCCTCACCAAAATAAATACACTGATGCCGCACAGGTGACAAAAGGTCACAGACTTCATCCAAACCAAAAAAAGCAGCTGGGAATTAATCCAATAAAATGTTGAACGTTGCTAGAAAATCTGAACAGCTACGCAGTGCAAGCTGCTCGACACTGGCAGTGCCAGGAACTCCTCACAGCTGGTACCAAGATTGCAGAGATCCTGCACATGAAGAACTCAATCTGCGGATTTCGTCACATGTAGACAAAGAAGTCTGTGCGAGCAAAACACTCCAAGATGAAGTGCAGTGTGCGCGTGTGAATCCCATCTGTGTCACTAATGTGGAAATAATAGTTCGCTCATTATTCAGAACAATAAACTATTAAAATTAATTATAAGTATATTCTATCATAAAAAAACATCACATCTACCGCTGTAATCAACTTCCAACTGACCATTTCTCACATGCATATTCTAGATTATTATATCACAACAACCATCCATGAAAGCATAGAAGATTATATCATACTTAAGGCAATATCACACTAAACCTTGCTGTACTTGGCATAGTAGCAGAGCCATTGACATAGATCTTTATTTCACAATGTTGTATGCCACACACCTAGCTCAGGGGTCTCCAAACACTAGCTCGTGAGCTACCGTAGCTCTCCAGCTACCTCCGAGTAGCAAAATGAATTAAGACTGGAAAATAAATTCCTCCAATACATTGCGAGTTTGCATGTTCAACTAGCTTTTTCCCCTGTTGTTCTAAATGACAGTGCAACATAGGTTACTTGGATTCACAAATACAATAGTCCCAAATACTTTATGGAGGATAGGTTTAAGACTTAAGAGCACTTTACCAAGAGTATGCACAATGCATTAAGACAATGAAATAGGTTAGGGAAATAGGATGCTCCCACTCAGTGGAAATCCCACCCTCCTAGAAGAGTTAACACAGCTGGCAAAGAATGACATGACCACCACATATTGGAGTTGAAACAACTACTAGATACGGATGGATTTATCCCAGTCACAGAATTACAGCAAAAGTAGGAAATTCATTTTTTTGGTAAAACCCAGAAGTAACTTTGCTGGGCGCAAAAACAGTCAGGGATGCTTGATGTTGTATTTTGCTATAAACACCACAGAAGCTATAGTGCAAACGTTTATAAAGTATTACTAGAAACTACTTTGCCAGAACACACTAGGATTAAAACTGACAATATTTTAGTTTAACTAAGGAGGTATGGTGTAAAATTAGTTTAGATATGCACAAAGTGCCCTATAACAATTTCTAACCCAATAATTTTATTGTACATGCAAAAAAATCTACATAAATGTTCTGAAGAATACTGCAAACAGTGCTCAAAATATAAAGTTACTAAAGGCCTCTGGATAAATGTAATCTGGGAATTTTGCATAATTAAATCTAGACCCGCCTTATTCAGCGATAATCTGGAAAATATTCAGAAAATAACATTATATTTAGATCCTTCTATGTCCCCTTTAGGCAGATGGTATAGCAGGGTTAAATAGTCAATACTGGAGATTGTGTTTTAATATATTCTTTTCACAGTAAATAGGTCAGCCTCACTGTCTTGATCATAACTGTTCATAACAAGGAAAATCCAATGAGTGAACTACAGAGCTTGTTGAACGATAATGTTTATAATCTTGTTTATACTGTGCAAAATAGGTGTTTAACAAAAAGCAGCTGTAGGCGACACCAGCAAATTCAGCAAAATGAGCAAAGAAGCATATTGAAAAGGGCATTAAAAATGCACCACTGTGAAACTCAAGATCAAAATAAACTCTGCGAATGCAAGTCCCTACCCTATTCCAAATACCAATCCGGGATGCTCTACCGATCTTGCAGCCCTTTGCCTTCAGTCCACCATATGGATTGGGGAGCTGGTAAAGATGTCAGGAATGTATGTGGACGGGCTAAGGGTTCTGAGGTAAGAGTACCAGAGGACTCCATGTCACCAAGTAGCAGTGCTCCAGCTGTTGGTGGCCTTTTCTATTACCAATCATCATTTTCGGGATAGAGCAACTGAAGTGGACTAGTACTACACTTCCCAGAATGCTTTAGATTGCTAATAAAAATTCAGCATTGAAGAGAGAAAGAGTACTTGTTGACCTGATGTCTTGTGCTACAATTATGCAGAAAAGAGGAGAAGACAGCTGCAAGAGGGAGGGTTTGAAGGACACAAGTTAAAGAAGGTTCTTCGTTTAGAGGGGAAGATGGAGCGAAAACGCAGCAAATGAGGGCAGGAGCAAAGGAAGACAGCAGGGTGGAAATTGTAGAAGGTGAGGGTCCATGGAAGAGATGCACTGAACAGTTTACAAACATCAGACTGCACAGAGAGTGGAGTATATGAGGCTGCCGAGTGGAATGAGGGGTTGGATGGGAAGTGGCGAAGAGTAGGGCTCCAGGGCTCCATCACTGCGCTGGATTGCTGGAAAGTGTGTACTGCCCATGGCTCCTAGGCACCCCCAAGACCCATAATATGGGAGCACCAAGTTAAGGCTAGACTATCATATTTAGCCATGTTGTGGTAAAGGGGTTGGAGAGAGGTGGAGAGGCTGCACTTGAGGAGGAGGGTGGAGCGGAGAAAGACAGCACACTGTAAATCACCTATTACACAGACAGAACCGGAGAGGCAGGATTACCCCCATTCAATACCCACAGTAGCCATCAGTGCTGTGCACTCGCAGGCACAATGGGAGCAATCTTCACCATCCACCCCAGCCTCTGCCCCTCCATCCACCCCAGCTTCTGCCCCTCCATCCACCCCAGCGCCTCTGCCCCTCCATCCACCCCAGCCTCTGCCCCTCCATCCACCCCAGCCTCTGTCCGTCCATCCACCCCAGCCTCTGTCCGTTCATCCACCCCAGCTTAAGTCCTTCCGTCCACCCCAGCTTATGTCCTTCCGTCCACCCCAGCCTCTGTCCGTCCATCCACCCCAGCCTCTAGTCCTCTGTCCTCTCAGAGCAAACATAGTGCATATTGCAGATCTTCTGCCCCATGGTTTGTCTGAGGGAGCACTCAACACTAAAAACTCTGCCTTCTATAGAATTGTGGGAGCTTCAATGTACAGTCAAAATGTTTTAACACAGTGTATTAAGAATACAAAAATTAACTCCTTTTCCAGTTAACATGTTTTACAAATAAAAAGTTATAGAAAACTGCGGTTTTATCTTTTCATATTGAGCATATATACCTAGGGCATCTGACATAACTTTTTGTCAATTAACCAAGCAGACCTACAGAATGTATCAGTGGTTTGACACCTTAGCCAAATTAATTCTACTGTAATGAGCATAAGCTTTCCCTGACAGTACCCTTTAGGCAAGCAGTAATAAAATTACAACTATGCATACAATTATAGATGAAAAATAACATACAGCACCTTCTAAGGTGGCCTTGCAAGGAATCTCTCACTGGAAATCTTCTACCCCCCTGTTTGTCACAGAGTAACCAACAATAAAAAAGTGTCAGTCTAGAAAATGCTTATTTTGGCCCGAGTCTTTAAACAACGTAAAACACATTTTAAAATTAATTATTTTATTACATATGAATCCAAGTAATATCACATTGTACAAACTATACATACAATCTTTATATTGCTTAAGATTATTTTATAAATCGGTCAGATTAAACACTTAACAGCAACCATCAATCTTCCTATGGCACATATTACATCGAAATTTCGCATTTCAGTTAATAGCTCTACTGTTTGCCTCCATTCATGGATAGTGTATTTAAGAAAAAGGGACTTTAAAATAGATTTACAGGATAAATGTGCAGGTTGTTTCACTTTACATTTAAACCACAAGTGGAATTTCCGTGTTCATCCATCATTACTAATTTTACCTTGCTACTACTATGACAGATTTAGAACAATTTTTAATCTTAGGGTCTCTGCTTTAAGTGTGGGATTAGGTAGAGTGTCAAGATAGGGAAACCACTCTCAATTCTGCTATGAATTTAGCATAAATTGAATAGAGGGTTCCCCCTGTAAATACTGCATATCCTGTTTTCTGGCTTTATTTTCTACCAGAGCACGGAGATTGCTTTTTGTGGTTTCAATCTGGAGACTTTTTCTTTTTACATTTAAACCCAACATCCTACATATTTCAACCAGGAATTTTCTGCCACGCTTGGCCCAATTCAGCTCGCTGTGCAAGATCTCATTTTGGCACAGGAACGATCACTTTAGCCCTTCTCCTGAATCAAAGCGCAGCCAGAATCTTACTGACTTAGCATATGCTGAATAGCTCCAAGATGTTATTCCTGTTTCCATTCTGATTGCCTTGTTCACTGCAGACCTTGGTAGCGACAGCAGACTTCTCAGACATTTTCCCTCTTCGTGTTCCCAGTTCAATTTGCCACTTAAGATGAGAAATTCAACTCCATACTGGAATTGCGGGCGGCTCATGGTCGCATAGGCAGTCAATATGGGTCTTAAGGACCTATCTCCAGAACATTTATTAATTTTTTTAAGGACATTTATTGATGCCAAGCTTTTCCCTTTAAGTGATTTGATATGATCTTTCCACATTAGACTTTTCTCGAACCATACTCATAAATACTTTCATTTATTCACAGTTTCTAGATTATTGGGTCCCAAGTACCATTCAAATTTATTAACTTGTTCCTAAATCCCAACACCATTGTCTGGTCCAGATTTATCACTAGCTTTGTTTTATTACAGTAACTCTACGAATGAATCAATTTATTTTGTAGGCCTATTTTGGTCATATCCATTAGGACCCGGTCATCTGCATTTACAAGGCATACCGTAAGAGTACCATCCTTTTTTGGGCTGAGACCCTTTGATGCAGCGAATACTGATGGTAGGTCAGGGAGAAAAGCAAAGGAGCCAGCACACACCACTCCCGGGTACAACCCATTGCTGGTTGGGATTTTACGGTTCAGTCTTTCTCCTGTATCAATGGCTACCTGGGCCTAATTCTGTAGATAAAAACCCTTTATGATTGTCAGGAGGTTTCTTGGGATTTTTTAATTGAATCAATGTTTTCCACAAAAAACAATAAAAACCTTGCCTGCTACAATAAACTGTGAGCTTCTTTGTAACAAAATACCGGTCTACAGGCTGTAACATAGGGTAATAACAATTGGATCTCAAAGCCATTTGCCTTTGACGTATGCTTATCACAATTAAGTCATTCCTGCTACCTTTGTCGAAACCTTTCATAATAAACAGACCAGAGCTATGACATCTGACATACTCTTTCACAAATAATCAGGACTATAGCTTTAATCGCTGCATACCACAAAAGCACCTCATGCACAATCTATTAAGCATAAGTATTTGAACAAGGCAAAAAGCGCAATACAAGCACTCATTCAGTTAAAGGACACTTATCCTGTTCAATTAAGAATTTGTAGTGTAGTACAGCAACATGGCGGCAGAGCCTAAGCCCCTCTCTCAGCACTCCTTCTCAAAGTGCATTTTTTCTTGATCACACATGGTGCCACATGGTGAATAGCCACAAACGTGAGGCAGAGATTGAAAGGGCTGATATTTAAATGTTTCATACAGGATTAACATGCTGCTTTCTGCCACTTCTGAAAACACCACAACAAGTGGTAAAATCATTTGTGATTACAAGAATTGGAATAACAATGTACCTAATGATGTCTTTGGTTTAATCCAAACAGATAAAAGAAGTCAGACATAATTTGAAGGGAGGACCACTGGTACTGGCAGTGTAGTGTGATCTCTGGCTGGTAGGCAGACAGTTCATTATTTATTTATTTATGGGATTTTTAATGCGCAACTACTACCCTAAGGTGTCTAGGCGCAGTATGACCACATGCAGCATGCTGTTATCCATTACTTACCTCCCAGGCTGCACCCCGTTTTAACTTGTGCTAGAAGCTCTCATGCAGTGTAGTTATGTGTTGGGGTTTTGCGCCCTTAATCACTCCGACATAATTTTGGTGCATTGGGGAATAGGACCACTCGGCAGAACAGAATGAATTTTCATAGTTAGGCAGTACCCTCAAAGAAGAGTGCTAATAAATGTGTCAGAAGAGGAAGTTTGTGTTGCAAGTAGTAAACCTAAGCATATACAGCAACAATTGGATAGTAGGTGTTTTTGAAAAAAGCCTATGCCACACATCTTTTCAATCCGAGAAAAACAATCCATAAATACAACACGTTATCATGGATGTATGACGGTACAACGCGCACCGTTTCAACACGTGCCTTCACAACGCGTCTTTAACAACGCAAGTCATTACAACGACTTGCGTTGTTGGGCGCGGATATTAAATAGTATAATTTACTATTCTAACACCAGTCCCCGTGGATAGTAGGGAAGGTGTTGGAATAGTAAATATACTATTCTTTATCCTTTATCGCCCTCCAGCACAAGTCGTGCTTACGACTTGCGTTGTAAAGGACGCGTCGTAAAAGTACTGCGGGGTAACATCCGCATTCAAAATTATGTCCCCCCCGTTATCATGACGCAAGGTGAAACAAATGAACACTCAAGGGCAATTGGAGACTACCACAGTACCTTACTACGAGGCTAAAACATCTAAACGGCATCCATCGGCAAGTAAAAAGTAGCATTGCTACAAAACAAACACATCAGACCATGCAAGATCTCAAGCTACATATCATACCTGCCGTCTAACAATACGGCAACTTGAGGGGCCCATCACCAAAACCTAATAGGAACAAAAATGAGAATGTAACCATCCGTGAAATGTCGTGGACTTTTTGGACAGCCCATCTTAAGAATGTCAAGCTTTAAAAACACAAAAGAAATGCGTGAAAAGGGCTGACCCAAAACCCACTGTCACTCTGTACTTTGTCTGCCTCCTTCGACATGTGGCATGACTTGACCCACATGTCAGGAGGAGTCATTTCAGAAGGTGGTTCACCACAGTGCTCCCTGCTGCCTAGTTCTGTATTCTCAAACTTATGAGATCCTCACCAGTCCTTGACCACTTTGATTGGCTCTAGTAAATGACCATGGCAGATTATGAGATGATCATCATTCTAGAGCCTAAATGACCAGGCAGATATCGCTGAAAGGGCCTGTGTGTCACTTTGCTCAAAGCCACACTACCCAGCTCCGCATTCTAGCCGCCTCAGGCTGCATCATATATTTGGGACTACCACTCCTTTACCTTCTGACCCAATGTACGCAGGCCATGTGGCCTTGCTTAGCAGTCACAACCACCTTCAAACACACTGTATTCTTGGTATGTCCAATAGAAGTCTCTTGGAAAGTGCTCATCTCTATATCTTCCCTCATACCATCACCCACTTTAAATTACTAATCACGTGAAAGAGCTTTTCAACTAAGTCAGCACTAGACTGCTATGGCCCCATGTCTATCTCCCCGATTACCCTGGGGTTACTTACCGAACACTGGAGGTGTGCAGTCATTCACCCTCGAGCGGGAGATTTGCCCGGGCTCTGCCCACTCATGCCCTTTGCTTCACTCTATAAACCACTTCCCTCTCACCCTATATACGACTGCTGACATTTACTAAAAAAGCACAGATAAACTGGCTCCCTGTTGGACACTTGTTTTTATTGATCTTTTTATGGAAATGAAGTGTCTCGTGTGTGCGCACACATTACCCCAGTGGTTTGTGGGATCAATTTGTGTAGATCCCTTTTGCCTCTTCTAGTATCCTCAGTCTATGTAGATGAGGAGTACATTCTAGTACTGGACTGAATGCCCATGGGGTCAAGGCATGCAACGCGTTCCATTTACCATTCCTCCCTCCCACTGTCCTTTTTACTGCCTCTTCTGTACACTCCCCCATTTCTTCTTCTGAACCTGCTTCTTTTACTGACTCTACCCTCGTACCTCCCAGTGTGTGCTACCACTTTTAGGCTACATAGATTTTTGAGTTCATGTTAGTTCGACAGTAATCAGTTTACTGGTGAACCAGCTGGTGGATGTACCAGTTTTGTGTTGAGCTACAAATGCCTAATAAAGTATTTGGATACAAAAAAAAGGGCATTTTTAAGACATGGTGCTTTATTCCAAGTGAAGATGAGGCATGTGCCTGTATGTTGGGCTTTTTTGTTTTTGGAGTCTGGCTCAGTATTTTGGCAATCAATTGTGCATGGAAATGAGTTAGTCAATTGATAGCAGATGCTTTTATTACATACATAATGACAGTTCTATTACTCTCAAATATTACCCCAGATGTTTAGAAATTCATTAGGATTCATGTTGGGTGAAGAAAGTCAACGGATAAAGGTTAATATGATTATGTGGTCACTACCATTTTTCAAGGGGCAAATGAAGTTAGTTACCATTCATTGGATCAGATGTACCAAACAAGTAGACCGGATAGTAAAAGACACCAAAGATAATGCCTTGAGGAGCCTTAAAATCCAAATTTATGAGAGATGAAGGGAGAGATTCCAAATATATCACAACTTTCTTCCTTCAAGGATTTATGCCATTTGGCCCTTGGAGACACTAAGATTAGCCTTGGATGAAGGGGGCAGGTTCAATCGGCATTCTCTTCCTATAAGGAAACCCATTTCAAGATGGCAGCTGTCGTCACTTCTGCAGGCACATGCACTGACAATAACACTAACAATAATTCTGGCTTTTTTACTTTACCATTCCAACACGGTTGATGGCCATCTTTGAACTGTAATGCTAAAATAAAAAACGGAGTATGCAGGAGCACAAAAAGAGAAGTAAGCAGTCTGGTAGCCGTTTGTATTTGTCTAGCCCTTAAAAAAAATATAATTAGATAATAAAGTAGGAAGCAAGATGGGGAGGAGCAGGAGAGTACCCTACACGATGGGGTGATTAGATCATGGTAAGAGGAGAGACCTGAAGAGGCAGAAATGATGGTCAGAAGAAGCAACATGGAAAGAAAGGGAATAAGGAATGAGACTTGCACCACCATTGAAAATTAAAAAGTGTTCATACAGGGCAACAGTGCAAGCATACAACACATCAGCAACATAAAGCAGCAATACTGCAACACTCCAGGAGTGGAACAAACACAAGATTGGGGAGGAAAGCTATTGAAAAAGGAACAGAGAATTGGAACGGACACGAAGGTCATCAAACCTTGAGCAACGGCCAACCCAAAGCCTATTCGTTGTAATGTATTTTAGACAATAAGGTCTTCAACAACAGACCACTAAAGCTGCCTGCCAGAAGGTCCTAAAAAGCAAAGTGTTGGAAATTGGGTTACCGGTTGAGGTGGTTGAAAGCCTACTCAAGCACCAACCACAATTCTTGTCAAGCAAGCAAATACATCATTAAATGTGCTTAACCCTCTGGTAAATCGGCACAAAAGCAGTCAGGCTTAACTTAGAGGAAATGTGTAAAGTAAAGTATTAATGCAGCACTTCAAGCAGTAATAAGATGAAAATACAACACAAAAAACACACACAAACTTAGAACAATAGAGTAAAAGTTATTAAATGTTTTTAGACCACAATGTCAAAAATCCTATCAGAAGAACAGCAAATAAGCAATTTTAAAGATTTAAGTGAAAAAAGGCATAAAAGCACAATACGCTGGTGGGCCAGAGTTAAGGATGCAGGTCCAGTCCTTCTCACTCAGGCAACAGGGCAGCAGAGTAGTAGGGCAGCAGAATAGCAGTCCTTCTTGCAGCAGACCCGAGTAGCAGACCAGAGTCTTCCACGGGGCCAGAGGTGTAATAAAGTGTTGAGTCTGCGGGTATACTATTTCTACCTGATGCCTTCTTTCAAGAGGGAGAAGTTTTTAGAGAATTCACTTTGAAGTTCCCTGCCTGCCCTGTCCGACTTACAAGCTGGCTGAATGAACAATGCAGTGGAGAGACAGGTCCTTTGTGTGAAGGCAGGGGAACAGCCTATTCCATTGCAAGTGGGGCTGTACCCAGCTCCACCCCCATCCTGCCAGTTGATGGCCCATCTAGGCACATCTAATACCATTATTGTGTGGCTGGCTGGGAGGAATACGCAAAGTCCAACTGCAAACTACATCCAGCCATATGACCCAGGAATATATTGCAGGCACCAAATAGGGAAGAAAAATGCCAGGTCTCTAAAAGTGCCATTTTCAAAATTGTAACTTACAATCCGACTTGATCTTTAAAGAGAATTTCTTGTCACAATTTCTCAGGCACAAAACTCAAACTTCTTATTTGCTCCCAATTTAAAATGTTACCACGTATTAACTGTAATAAGGGAACCAAATGTTATTCTATGCGAAAGGTAGGCCTTACAGTAGTGAAAAATTTATTTAAGAGTTTTTCACTATAAGGACATGTACAAAATAAAAGTTCATATCCAATGTTTTTTTAATGCGCTGCACCCTGCCCTATGGGCTGTTTAGGGCTTACATGAAGGGTAACCTACGTTATTAAAAAGGAAGGTTTAGGCCTGGTAAAAGGTGTATTTTGCGAAGTCAAACTGGCAGTTTACACTGCGCATACAGTATGCAATCGCTGGCCTGAGACAGGTTTAAAAGATTACTGAAGAGGTCGGCACAATCAGTGCTACAGGCCCACTAGTAGCATTTAATTTACAAGTTCTGGGTACATGCAGTAAATGTGGCACTTGGGTGTAAGCCAATTTTACCATGTTTACAGGAGACAGTACTTTGTGCACTGTACCTCTGCTAACCAGTGCTAGAGTCCTAAAAGCCAACAGCACAGGATCAGAAAACAAGAGGGTGAAGCAAACATTTTTGGGAGGCCTCTGGAGAAAGAGCAAAGATCAACAGAAAGTATTTACATGGTTTTAAAAGTGCAAGTACATTAAATACATTTGCAGAGTTTGGGGGAGGAGGCTTTAATAAAGTGATTGAAGGAAAGGCATCGTAGGGATCAATTAAGGCAGTTTCTGCATTTACAAAAGTTGAGGTACTAGTTTTCAGTAAAGTCCCAAGTATTTTCTAGAACTTGCAGCGTTTACCATCACATTATGTTTAATAAACAAACAGGTGTTGGTACACAGGAAGACCCTGGTGTATTCTGGTATTTGTGATCAGAAGCTTTAATATTTTTTCTTAATTTAAAGTGAATACAACATTGCTTGTAGGCAATCACCTTCTGTGTGTTTCAAAAGGCTTGTTTTACTCATTGATATCAGCCATGTTTAAATGTACCAACCAAGCCTACTCACTGTGTTTTAAAATGTCGTCCTTTACGTCACTTAAAAGCTTGGCTACCCTATAATTTGTTGAAAAGAAACTTGTTGATTTGCAATAGGTTATGTGTTGCAAATACATGCATTTGACATGATGCATAATCGCCAATATTGACCCTTTCCTTGCTGCCGTCGGCCATTGGCCGACGGCAGCACTACCTTCCCAGTGCTGCTGTCTGCCAATGGCTGACGCGGCCCCGCCTGCGCACGAAAACGCCCACACCGCGGCGGAATTACCGCCGCGGTTAACGGGTTAACTTGCCGATATCCATGCATAAAGGATGAAGACATAAGAGTGCAAAGCTTGCCACTTTCACTTTGGAAAGACATTTGTTCCAAATTTCGCAAAGCCTCTAGAGCAGCTAACACCACACAAACATTATTTTTTGTCTACAATAGGCTTTTATTCACACCAGCCATTCTATGTAAACGCTTCTCCACTACTCCGGATACATGTTGGACGTGCTCCTCCAAAAATGCCGACCTCTTCCATATGTTATTCACCTGCCCGCAGGTACACACAAGAGAACCAAGGGAAAGGTTCCCAGCCTCCCCCTGAGAGAAAGCAAGGGGTCCCGACAGGTAGTGCTGTTCCACAGGGCCCCCCTGAAATGTTACAAGTGTGACGACCTGGGTCATAAGGCGAATGATACCAGGTGCCGCCAGATGGCTAGTGTAGCCTTGGGGGAGGAGATGGATGTCCAAAGTGGGTGGGGTACCGCACAGATGGCCCTTGTCTCGTTAGGAGACTGAGATGGTCACAGAAGCTCAGCTGCACAGGAACACTAAGAAATATGGGCGGTGGAATGGCCAAAAGGTGGAGGCTCTTAGAGATACAAGAGCCAGTGTGACAGGTGACAGCTGTCAGGTGTCACCTGGTTTCTCAAGAGCAGATTGCCCCTCATGCATTTTGCCGAGTTGTTGCCCCCGACAACACAGAGAGCAGTTGTCCAAGGGCTCAGGTTCCCTTCAAGTGGGGGAGGGGTCTCTAGTACTCTTCAGGTAGCTGTGAGGCTCGCCATGCCTGTAGACTGTTGGGGAACGATTTGGAGAGCTCACCTTGGGAGAAGGTGGAGAAGAGTACTCACTTGAAGATGGTGGGACTGCCTAACAGAGCGTGCGTGACCACCCGGTCAATGGCAGCAAGTAGCGGTGCTCAAGAGGACCTGGAGTCTGAAAGGGAGGCCCAGGAACCTGCCTTAGAGAGAAGTGGCAGGAGCTCGGGAAACCGGCTCCCGAAGTTACCACGGCCCAGGAGGAGGTAGACCCTGAGGGGATGCCCCGGAGCCTTCCGGGGAACAAGTAGCTGAACTGGGGGACCTGCCTGAGCGGACCCATTGGCAGCAAGGAGGAGGCCCCTCCATGGAAGAATTGTGCAGGGAACAGAGAGAATGCCCTTCTCTTGAGGGTTTGCGGAAACAGGCTGCAAGCCAGGCAGCAGGTGATCAGTCAGGATCACACTTGATTTACTGGGAGAATGGTCTCCTATATAGTGAGCCTGAGGTTGCTGAGCCTGGATCAGCCTGTGCGCTGGTGGTACCCCAGAAGTTCAGAGCCTTCCTACTGGGGATGTCTCATGTGCCGTTAGCAGGACATTTGGGGCAGAACAAGACCTTTGAGAGGCTGGTCACCCACTTTCATTGGCCCCAAATGCGCAAGAGTTCAGACACTCTCAAGGCGAGTAAGTGCCAGATCGGGCAGGGTTCCGTCGTGTACTTGGGACACCAAGTTGGGAGCGGCCAGGTGGCGCCCCTACAACCCAAGATTGAAACCATCCCGGCCTGGGAGCCATCCAAAACCCAGACAGAGGTGAGAGCCTTTTTAGGACTCACAGGGTATTACAGTAGGTTTGTCAAGGGGTATGGCAACATTGTTGCACCCTTGACAGAGCGGACTTCCAGGAAGCAGCCCAAGAAAGTGACTTGGACTGACACCCGTCAGAAAGCTTTTGAGGCCCTGAAAGCTGCCATGTGCATAGCGCCCGTGCTCCGGGCACTCAACTTTTGAGTTTATCGTTCAGAAAGACGCTTCAGAGCATGGTGTGGGGGCTGTTCTGTCACAGATAAATGAGGAGAGCCTAGATCAACCTGTAGCCTTTATTAGTAGGAGGTTACTTACACGGGAACAGAGGTGGAATGCTATTGAGAGTGAGGCATTTGCTGTGGTCTGGGGACTGAAGAAGCTGAGACCATACCTGTTTGGGCAGGGTATGGACTTTACGGTGAAACACCACCCTGGTACAGAACACGCAAATGCTGATGGTCTGTCCAGATTTTTCCGCCTTAGTGATGAGAACTCCCAGGTGTTAGGGTATTACTCCCCACGTTTCAGCTGGAGGGGACACGTGTTAGTCCTGGCACCATTGGTGTGGGTCTCCCTTCCATTTTCTGCCTGTTGCCTCATATATTTTTGCTGATGTTAGATGCTTTGGGCACTGTGCCACTGCTGTTCAGTGCCACAGTGCAAGTGCTCCCTATTGTAAATTGATTTATTAGTCAGTATTTCCATGTTTGGCTATTTGGTTTACTTGTCAGAGCATTGAGATGTGCCCAGGGCTTGCAATCCAAATACAGCTGGTGAGCTTGCAGCACTGGTTGTGCCACCCACAGAAGCAGCCTTGTGAAATGTGTCTAAGGTCTGCCATTGCAGAGCCTGTGTGCAGTCTGGTACTGTCACACTGACTGGGCAAGTGCACCCACCAGCCAGTCCCTATACCTTCCCTTTTCTTCATATCAGTCACCCCTATAGTAGGCCCAATGGCAGGGTGCATTGTAAGTATAAGGTAGGACATGCCCTGGTGTGTGTGGCATGTCCTAATAGTGAATTACAGCCATTTTTGTTTTTCACTATTGCAGGCTACCTGTTCTCCTTAGGCCAGAATGGGCTGTTAGAATTATTACATCTTATAATCCTAACTGACTCAGAGAACATGGTAGAAATTAAAGTTTAGTATGCCTGGACTCAGAATGATAAAATATATCTTTTAGTGAAGTTGGTTTTAACATTCTGTGTTTGCAAATACTACTTTTCGAAAGCAGGTATTTGCTTGCCTAACCTTTCAAGCCTGCCTCTGCTAGGTTGCATATTCCTTGTCTGGAGTTTGTGAGTGACAGGGCTGGGGGATTCCAAGAGACAGGATGAGTCACCCAGTGGTGAATAGAGAGATCTGCTTCTAGATGGGAGGGAGAATTGCACCTGAACCTTGAATAGAGCTTTGCCTGCCTTCCACAATGCTGGCTCCACCTCCTGGGGTGCGGCTGATGTCTGTCCTGCACAATGAAAGGAGAGAATGAGTCCTGTCAACAAAGTGCTTCAGGACTGTACTTGCCTTCCACAATGCTGGCTCCACCTCCTGTGGGGTGTCTGATGTTTCTGCCCTGCACTGTGAAAGGGAAGGAGAAGTCTGGTAAACAGACTGCTTCAGAACTGGTTTGGACTGGGCACAGGTCCCTCTCCCCTCAAAGAACAAAGGATTTTGGGGTATAAATATTGGGACCCTGATCACAAGAAATTAGATCACTTTGGACTACAAGAAGAAACCTTTACTGAGGAGAGGAACCTGAAGAAACTGAGGAGAAACTATTTCCAAGCTGATGTGCTGCTTGGAGGATTGGCCAGCAGTGGTTGCCTTACTGCCAAAGGAAGGAGAAAGGAACTTTGTGTACTTTGCTTTCAACTTGTGAAGGATTTCCAAGGGCTTGGAAAAGAGCTTGCCTCCTGCTTAAGTCTCAGGGACAACAGACTTCAACCCCCAGCACCCCAGAGATCTTTTTGAAGTGCCTGCTGCTGTTTTGGGCCTTCTGAGGAACTGCGTGTCGCAAGTAGCTGGAATCGCGACGCAACAAGATCGAAGCGTGTCGCCGCCGCTGCAGTCGCACTTCTGAACAAGGGGGTTGCCTCTGGAGTTGTCGCACTGCACCGCATCGAGAGAAGCGTGCCGCAACAAAGAGGAAGCGTGTTGCTGCTGCCTGGCGTTGCACTTCTGAACAAAGGTGTCTCTGCTGGAACTGTCGCATTGCACCGCTTCGAGGAAAGTGCCTCACATCCCCGAGAAGAGCAACGCCGTCAGAGCTGCTGCCATCGCATTTCTGAACAAGGATGTCACTGTTGTAGTTATCGCATTGCGCGGAAGCTTCACACATTGTGGTAGAAGAGTGCCGCAGTTAGAGCTGTTGCCGTCGCACTTCTGAACAAGGGTGTCGCCGCTGTAGTCCATGCATCGAGCCGAGAACTTCTCGCATCCCGGGAGAAGCATACCGCATCTGGAAGATCTTGGCGTCTTTAATTCTTTGCACCTGAACTTTGCCGCATTTCCTTCCCTGCGACATTGCTAGTTGTGGAAGCGCAACACATCGTAAGGTACATTGACGTTAAGTGTCGTATCTTAAGAACTGAACTTAACTAAGCTAAATCTACCATCTTTTTAAAAAAAGAAATTCTTGAGAAATTGCATGACAGCGAAATAGGCAGTAATCACATACAGCATCTGCAAGTTACATACAGCACCACATTTGGGATAAAGGCCAGAAAAACACCAGTATTAAACATTCGCTTACCTGTCTTGGCTTCTCCAAATTTCTAATTCCACCACGAGTGATACACATATCCCTCTCCTGTAGGTATTCCACTTTGACCATTTCCTATCCCATTTCTTCGGACACCCCCTGGCTGTAAACACTTCTTTCTCAGATACCATACATCTGTCAAATTCCTTCAGCCAGATGGGGAGGAGCTTCGCGGGCAACCAAGATGGCCGCGTAAGCTCGGAGCTCCGCGGACCTTCCGATCCTCCGCAACTATCCTGCCCGTAATCCTGATCCACGAGGGTGGATACTCGTTGTTGAGGGCCCACTGAGGCGAGCACCGTTTTCAGACCTCGAATCGCTGTCTCCTACGCGGAGCTACGTCGAGTGGGACTCCGTGCCAGCTCAGTGCCATTGTCTCTGCGGACTCCGCCGCTACGCATTGCCGATCTGCGGAGTGCCTGCCTGCCTTCGCCAGCGACGCAGTGTACTGGACAGCGGTGCTATTTGGACTGCGGAGCGAACCTGGGACGGTATTCCATTGTCCTCCCGGACAAATCTCCGACTCTCTGGGCTTGGACTTGCCTGGCATAGCCCTTTGTTCTCTTGGACCTAACATGGCGGGCAAGGGGGACCTCGACAGGCCGTCTAACAGAGGAGTACGCAGTAAATCGCAACAGCAGCAGAATAGGATTGAGCGCTATACTCAACCGAAGACGCCGCCTGTTACTGGACCCTCTGCCAAGGGCATCCCACATTCGGGCTCGCCGGACGGCTCTGAGCCCACTTTGAGCGACATTCTGGGAGCCATTACAAACTTCCGGGCGGACATGCAGCAACAGCATGAAGTCCTCACGCACAAGGTGGATGGCATGGCCGTTGATCTGTCCCTCATTAGAGCCGACTTGGGCAAAACCAACGATCGGGTCAAGAATTTGGACATCAAGACGACCAGTCTTACGGGAGACGTCTCGGACTTGCAAACTGAAGTCCGGAACCTGCAGAGGACAGCGGAGCAATTCGCGAGGCGGCTGGATGACTATGAAAGCCGGGCCAGGCGGCAGAACGTCCGCATTGTCGGTGTACCGGAGGGTTCGGAGGAGGCGGCGACAGACCTCCTCGTTGAAGACCTAATCAGGACTCATCTGGCCCCGCCTGGCCTCAGCAACTTTTTCTCGGTGGAGCGTGCCCACCGAGTACCGGGTGGCCCGCCGAAGACGGGCGTGGCACCTAGACCCATCGTGGCCCGGCTGCTCAATTTCCGTGACAGGGATGCTGTCCTGCAGGCCTCCAGGCGACATGGACCACTTAAATTCCAAAATGCTGATGTCCATTTCTATCCAGATTTCACCAGGACGGTTCAGCGACAGCGCCAAAGCTATGCAGGGGTGAAGCGACGACTACGGGACCTAGGCTTCAAGTACTCCATGATGTTCCCTGCTAAGCTCCGGATCGAACACGAAGGTCGTGCCCTGTTCTTTGACTTCGCTGAGAACGTTAGTGACTGGCTGGACACTCTATCGCCGCGCCGGGAAGCACAGGAGGACCATGAGGGTGGCGCTGTTGGCGGCTCGGACCTATGAGACTTGGTTCTATAGTGGGTGACTAATTGATTATCTTGCTTGCCTCAGTGGTCTATCAAATGTAGCTTTGAGATGCCGTATTATCTTTCCTGTCAGTACATGGAGGGTGGCGGGAGGTGTTCGCGGAGATTCCTCACTCCTCTGGGTGTCTTTTTGTAGAGTAGTTATGGGGCGACAGGCACACTGCTGGTTGGGGGGGCTTTTTAGTCACATGCAGGGGTGCAGGGTGGGGGGTGCAACTATGCAAGTTTTATTGTTTGTTTGTTCTATCTTTTTCTTCCTTGAGGCAATGGACTGTGTGTTTTAATGTGCAATTGACGTTTGAGTTGGATGGAGTCGGGCGGGGCGGGTTGTTCGGGGATGGGGGGTAGGAAATTGAAAGTGCTTAGCTGGAATGTCAATGGATTAGGTGACCGGGTTAAGAGAGGGGTGGTGATTCAGCTGATAAAGAGAAACATGCCTGATGTTGTACTATTACAAGAAACGCACTTAGTGGGGAACTCTTGTAGGGCCCTGAATCGTAAGGGTTACAAAATGGTTGCCCACTCTGGGTTCTCCTCGGGCTCCCGGGGGGCGGGCATCCTTGTGCGTGCGTCCCTTCCTCTTGAAATAGACGTCACGCTACTTGATGATAGAGGACGCTACGCAGCTGTGGCGGGAAGATGGGAAGGGCGTTCCTTGGCCCTGCTTTCGGTTTATGTTCCCCCTGGCCTCCAATCTAGCACCTTCCAGGACCTTGGTAGCGCCATCTTGTCCCTGCCTTCGGGCTTGTTGATCCTAGGGGGTGATTTCAACTCAGTCTGCTCTGGCACTCTTGATCGCCAGCCACCGAGAGACCTCCTGGGTTCCCAAACGTGGCTGCCGACCTTCCTTGACTCTATGGGTCTGGTAGATTGTTGGCGGTTATTGCATCCTGCGCTTCGCCAGTTCTCATTCCTTTCCGGTGCCCATGGGAGCCTGTCCCGCTTAGATTATGTCCTCACCCTGGCGGCGCAGTCGCCTGCCATCTCTGAGGCACGTTTTCTGGCGAGGGGCGTCTCCGACCACTCGCCGCTGTGGATCTCCTTTGATTTCGGTGTCATTCTGTCCAGCCGCCCGACAGCGGTAAATCCCTGGTATTTCCGCAACCATAACACGCGAGCACTCCTGGCCAAGGCCATCGGCCTATATTTTACTGAAAATACGGGATCCGTGGGCTCTGCGGTCACTCTATGGGAGGCATTCAAAACGGTGTTGCGGGGTGAAGCCCTAGCTCTCATCGCAGCGGCTAAACGAGCTCGTGATGCTGATCTTCTGCATGTGGAGGAGGAGGTCTTGGATCTCGAGTCCCGTTTGGGGCCTGAGCCCGACCCTTCTCTCCTGCACAAACTCTCCCTGAAACAATCGGAGTATCACGATCTCGCCACGAACGCAGCCCTGATCTTGGCAAAGGAGCAGCAGGGCCGCATCTATGACGTCGGGGATAAGGCTGGTAAACTGCTGGCCTGGTTGGACAGGCGGGAAATGGCAAGCCGGGTGGTCCCGGAGATCCTGGGCGAGGACGGAGTGGTGGTTACTGACCCGAGTGCCATTGCCGAGTCTTTTGCGGACTATTTTCGGGGTGTTTATACTTCCGGTTCGGACCGCTCCGAGGCCGACTCATCTGAATTCCTCTCGGCGATAGACCTTCCTTGTCTCTCGGAGGAAGACAGTGTTGACATGGACCGGGACATCACCGCGGATGAGATTGCTCTGGCGATCCGCGCTCTGCGTGCAGGCAAAGCAACCGGACCCAATGGCATACCGGTTGAACTGTACAAGATCCGACCGGATGTGATCTCCCCTTATTTGAGAGATATGTTCCTCCGTGCCCGTGAAGAGGGTGTCCTCCCCTTGGACCAGCGACTGGCCACCATAGTGGTTATCCATAAGGAAGGCAAGCCGCGGGATGTTTGTAGGTCCTATCGCCCCATTTCTCTCCTCAACGTTGAACCCAAGATCCTGGCCAAACTGCTGGCCAATCGGTTGGTCGGGGTTATAAGCGACTTGGTGCACCCGGACCAGTCTGGTTTTATTCCCCGCCGCAATACTGCCCTCAACCTGAGACGCCTGCACGGGTTATGGCCAGGGTTCACGCCCTTACGGAACCAGCGGTACTGGCCTCCCTCGATGCCACGATGGCCTTTGATTCCCTGGAATGGAACTATTTATGGGCGGTGCTGACAAGATTTGGGTTTGGACCGGGTTTCCTGGGCTGGGTGCAACTTCTTTATGCTAGCCCTCTGGCTGCTGTCACGGTTAACGGTCGCATGTCTGCTCCCTTTGCGCTCCACCGCGGCACCAGACAGGGCTGCCCCTTGTCTCCGCTCCTGTTTGTGCTGGCTCTGGAGCCTCTTGCGGCTATGCTACGCTCGCACCCTGACTTGCATGGGATCTCCTGGTCCCCGGGCTTTGAGGACAGGGTCTCCCTGTACGCAGACGACATCCTGCTTTACCTCACCTCCCCTTGCAAGTCGCTTATTGTGGCGTGTGACGTGCTCAGGTTGTTTGGGCGCTACTCCGGCCTGATTATTAACTGGGCCAAATCCTCCCTTTACATCCTCAAGGGCGACACGCCGCGCCTCCCCAGAGGTTGCAACATACAACTGGCCGGGCAAGGCTTTAAGTACTTGGGGATTTACATCTCGCACAACCCTAAGGCGAGGTATGACCACAACTTACTCCCCCCGCTCCACCGGTTGCGGAGGGATGTGGAGAGTTGGCGTAAGCTCCCTCTCTCTCTCTTCTGGGTCGGGCGGCATTATTTAAAATGATGTCCCTGCCCAGGTTCCTGTATGCCTTGCAGAATACTCAGGACCTTGTTCCGGCCCGCTACTTCAGGGAGGTTGAGAGCCTGCAGCGTGCCCTTCTTTGGGATGGTCGGCCTCGTGTCGCTGTCCAGAAGCTTACCATGCCATGGTACGATGGGGGCATTGCGTTACCAGACATGCGGAGGTACTACTGGGCCTCTCAACTCACCGCTATCAACCATGGTTTTTACGGTCCCGTGGACAGCCCGGGCTATGCCATGGATCGATGGCTCTTGCAAGGGGGCAATTACTATCGCGCCCTCTATTCTAGATCCTTTGATCGGAGCCTCACGGGTCCGACCAAGGCGGCGGTCCACACGTGGCGAACGGTTAATAAGATACAGGGTTGGCAGGGCAGACTGACGAAATTCACCCCTCTATTCGATTCCGACATTTTAGGCAAGCTCTGGCATACCAAGGGCTTCGACAAGTGGGACCTCATAGGGATTTCGAGGGTTGAAGACATGCTGGCCAGGGGGGAAGTTAAGACTTTCCCGCAGCTACAGGCGGAATACCAATTGAGTGGAACAGAGTTCTTCCGCTATGCCCAACTTCAGCACGCAATAACCGCCGCCAGGCCGGAGGAGGGTGACATCCCCGAGAGCTCTCCCTTGGAGGACAGAGTGCTGGACGGGCATATGCCGGACAGCGCCATCTCTCTGTCCTACAAAAAGCTGATAAACGTTCAGGTTGACCTCCTCCAGCGCTTGTGGGAGCAGTGGGTGGCCGATGGGCTGGAACTGGACGACGAGGACTGGCAGAGTGCTGTGTCCTCCCCTAAGGAGGTTGCCATCTCCTCGCGTCTGCGGCTGGTCCAGTTTAAAATCCTTCACCGGGTGTACGTCACCGGCCCCCGGCTTGTGCGTATGGGCTTCTCGCCAGATGGCCTTTGTCGTCGTGGCTGCGGAGCCCTTGCTACTTATCTGCATATATTGTGGGAGTGTCCCGCTATTGCCCCTTACTGGGAGAGGGTACATAGAGTGATGAGGGAGGTGACTGGAGTGGAGTTGGCTGCGGAGGCGCGTAGGTGCCTCCTCAATGTCTGGGAGCCAAATGATTATGACACGGCGCAGACCCGGTGGGCTACACTGGGCAATATGGTTGCTAAACGGGATATAGCGCAGAATTGGGGATCCAACGTGGCCCCCCTGGTGGTACAATGGAAGGCCAACATGGATTGGTGCATGTTGCGTGAAAAGACTGTGTATACTGCCAGGGGGCGGCCTCAGACATGGAATAAGGTGTGGGGGGCTTGGAACGCTTACAGAGGTGATTTGTGTCTGCCACCTGAACCGATGCCCCGCGACGAACGCCTGTCGCCGTAGACGTTGGCAACAGCTATGCTACTCTTGTTCTGATTCTCCTGTTCTTCCTCCCCCCCCCCCTTTTTCTACATCCTACTTAAGTTCTTTTCTAAAACTTTTCTAGCCTCTGACGCCTCCTACTGACTCATAGTCATTTTTCCTTCCATTGCCTTTTCTGCGCCCTCGGGCGCTTCTGTTCACGTTTCTGTTTGTAAATAAAATAAAAAACAACCTGCATTGTTCTGATATGAATCGCTTGGCACTATGACCGTTCTGAGACTTTGCTGCCTTGCCTCCGGGATGTTAGGCTGAATAGCTGTGTGCTTTACTACAATAAAGGTTTTAAAAATAAAAAAAAAATAATAATTCCTTCAGCCATATTGCCACTGTCGGCTGCACCACTCCGCCCCATCCTCTCGCTATCTCCCTCTTAATTTGCATCAAGCCCAGCGTCGCCAACTGCTGCTCCATTCCAGTTAGGTCTGTATCATCCCATACATTAAGCAGGCCCAAGAGAGGCAATCGGCTACGTTTTCCCCAATGCAGATTGCACGCGAGTCGCGGCCCTGTCCCATAAATTCCGCACTAACGGGCAGTCTAATACCATATGATAAAAGGTGGCTGGCTGCCGGCAACCCTTCAAACGCAGGTCATCTTATCGCGACCCAATTTTCGCTAGTGTTATTCCTGAAAATTGGAGCGGTGCAGGATACGAAGCTGGATTAGCCTAAATCTGAGTGTAATGGCAGCCTCTCTAGGCGACATTAGCAACCGGTCGCTAATCTTCCTCATCAATCGGTCCAAGGTCTCCCTCCCAGCGCTCTTTAAGATGCCAAAGGAGTCCGACATATTACTAAGTTTGTAATAGGTCAAGCATATCGCCTTGGATTGTAGAAGCCCATCTAACAGGCAATCTTCAAGGGGTGATGATTCCGGTACGTCCTCGCAACTAGGGAAGGCCGCCTGCAAAGCATGCCTAATTTGTAAATATCGAAAAACCTCTACCGGGGCCAATTGGTAGGTCCTCTGTAACTCCTCTAATCTGAGAATCGCTCCTCTTTTTATCAGGTCTGTAACTGTTGAGATACCAATAACATCCCACCGGTCAAACCCCGGATGATAAAGCATGCCAAGTTTCTGTGAAGACCACAATGGGTTACCTTAGTGAGCACCCCTGGACATCCCAGACGTGAGTTAGCTAATCGCCAGATCTGTACCGTATGCAGAGTGGGGCCAATATATTGCTGCTTCTTAGTGCGGGAATACAGAGCACCCAAGATACCCTGATTGATCCATCTGATACCTTTCCAAGGCACATGCCGGGTCATCCGGTGGGGCATATTGCCATCTATTCACAGCCACCAACTGTGAGGCCCAGTAATACAACCTTACATCGGGCAGTGCAATGCCCCCATCATACCATCCTTTCATCAATTTCTGAAGCGCAATCCTCGGGGCCCTACCATCCCATAATGTGCGAATCTCCCCCTCCACAAAATATGTATCTGGAACCCTGTGCGGGCATTTCTGGAGAATGTATAAAAATCGTCGGAGGGCCAGCATTTTAAAAAGAGCAGCGTGGCCCACCAGCGACAGATGAATAAATACAGACACAATGGATTCCGTATTTCAGTGACTTGTCCAGCCGGACAGTAAGTATATTTCATAACACAAATTAGAAAGAATATCCTTCAACAGTCCCACGGTGTGGGGCACAAGCCTGTACCTCAATTACACATAGACACTTTAGTACACTCAAAGTGAACAGAAAGGGCTTTTAGGCAAAAAGCTAAATTGTTCTTTTAAATCATAGTGTGAACAGATATTCTAAGATGCGCCATTACATCGACATCGTACATAGTATACATACTGTATATGGCACATGAGTTTGGTCGACGGCGTTTCGATCCCACATTTAAATCACAGGGATCATCATCAGGACATTTCATAAATGCCTAATAGTTACATGCCTCTCAAACCTAAAAAGGGAAAAGTGGGGAAAGGAGATGTACAAAAGATTATGAACTAAACGAGAATGATTTCAATCATTTTCAACGTGGTTGATCAGTGCTTAAAGAGTGTGTATTTAAAAGACATGTTGATGCACAAACCATAAAGATTACCGCCGTGATCGTGGAGAGCGAGGGACTGTGTTTAGAAAATTGAGAGGATCGACATTGTCTTAATGTGACTAACAGTAGACCCCGTGGGTGGGAGTCTACTGGGAGTCACGGCGATGTAATGGCGCATCTTAGAATATCTGTTCACACTAGGATTTAAAAGAACAATTTAGCTTTTTGCCTAAAAGCCCTTTCTGTTCACTTTGAGTGTACTAAAGTGTCTATGTGTAATTGAAGTACAGGCTTGTGCCCCACACCGTGAGACTGTTGAAGGATATTCGTTCTAATTTGTGTTATGAAATATACTTGCTGACCACTGTCCGGCTGGACAAGTCACTGAAATACGGAATCCATTGTGTCTGTATTCATTTATTCGATTCATCCTGTGTTGCATGGGACCACTGTTTTCAAAAAATTGCTCCCTGAGGTCCTTTGCTGATTCACTTGGGGTCCCTTGTTGTTTTGAAACAACCACCAGCGACAGAGGCAGCGACCTCCAATGCTTAACATCCGAGCGCAGCCTGGCCAATGGGGGTGCCAAATTACAGCTATAGAATAGAGCTGGATCCGGTGTGATGAAGACTCCAAGGTACTTAAAACCATCCGCTGAGAACATCAGCGCACAGTCTTTAGGGAGACGGGGGTTCTGCCCATGTAGCACATACAACACAGACGTAATCCAGTTAATTGCATACCCCGAATACTTCCCGAAGTTTGTGAAGATGTTAACAGTATGGATTGATTTATATGGAGAGGCAAGATATAACAATATGTCATCGGCATAAAGAGATATTCTATCTTCACATTCGTCTGATCCATCTAAAACCCCGCACCATTGTGTCACAACGAATCCAGGCCGCCAAGGGCTCCAGCAGGAGGGAAAACAACAGCGGTGACAAAGGGCACCCCTGCCTGGTGCCTTTCCGCAGGGTGAACTTTTGGGACGTATGGTTGTTGACTCCAACTTGCCCCTTGATGTCAGTATACAGTAGCCTTACCCACCGTATAAACTTAGGGCCCAACCCAGCCCTCACCAGGACCTCAAAAAGATACGGCCATTCGATCGAATCAAAGGCCATGGATGCATCAAGTGACAATATGATTGCATCCTCCTCCAAATACTCCCGACACGCCATCACATTATGAAGCTGGCGGATGTTAAGGGCAGTGTTTCTCCCAGGCATGAAGCCAGACTGGTCTGGGTGCACCAGAGAGGAGATCGCCATTCCCAGCCGTGTAGCGAGGACTTTTGCTAAGACCTTTGCCTCAATATTGATCAATGAAATCGGCCTATAGGAACGACAGTCATCTACCAGCTTTCCGGCCTTATTAATAACAACTATACTAGCTAGACGTTGGTCAGGAGGCAGAACTCCATTCTCCCAGCATTCCTGATACATTGCCAGCAAGTGCAGGACCACTTGAGAGACTACAGCCTTAAGGAATTTCACCAGGGAACCATTCGGCCCCATCGCCTTCCCAGACTTATTTTGGCTGATCGCCTTTTGGATCTCCTCATTTGATATATCCGCATCCAACATATCCCTATCCATATCTGAGAGGGTCGGCACGCCACTATCCACCAGCAGCTGACACGATCCCTCTGCTGTATATGTCGCAGAGGGAGAATACACCTTCTCAAAATAATCCACAAACACCTCCGCTATATCGCCGGGGCTCCGCAGAACCTCACCACTAGATTGCGTCAATCGGGGCACCCACCACACACCCTGCTCCCTCCTCTCCAGCCAAGCTAGGATCTTTCCCGCCCTGTCTCCAAGCTCATACAGCCTGTGCCAGGTAGCTGCTGGTTTAGCCAACACGTGTTCACGTGTTTTGATCTTATACTCCTCTTGCTTTAATGTCAAGGACTGCAGTGTCTCCTCTGAAGGATTTAACACGTGAGCCGCCTCGAGCCGTCGAAGGGCCTCCTCCAACTGTACCAGGATCTTGCGCCGTTTGGCAATATATTTCACTTTCAACGACAGGGCATACCCCTTCATAACCACTTTATAAGCCTCCCGTAGTGTTAGTGCCGATTCCACTGACCTCCAAATTCTCTTCCGGAAAGTACCCCGTTTGCACCCCGAGCTCTTCCCTGATATCCGGAATTTTTAACAGCCACAGGCTGATGACAACGGTGCAACGCTGCAGTCGTTCCCCATGGGTGAACTCCACCCCCACTGGGGAGTGATCTGAAATGCCTCTAGGATACATCCGGGGATTTCTAAAACTACCCACCGAGGCCGTGTACGTTAAAAAGTAGTCTATTCGGGAGAGACTGCCAAGCACACTAGAAAAATACGTATAATTAGAGTTGATGGTTTGCAGCTCTGGTCCCACATCCGGGAGGCCCAATGTCGTGGTAAATTCCGCCATAAACTCATTTAGCCTGGCCCTTTGCCTCTGCGGGTATCTATCAACCGCATCGTCCATCGTCATGTTATAGTCCCCGCCCATGAGCAAAGTACAGTCAGGAAGGTTGGTCAACACCTGGCCTAGTTCTATTAAGGCATCTCTACCCAGCGCTGGTGGCAGATAAAGAGAAACCACATTCAGGGCCCTCCCCTCCCACTGGGCCTCAGCTACAGCAAACGGCCCTCCCGGATCCGCCCACGTGTTATGGACGATCAATGGTGTGTTTTTTCTAACCAGGAAACACGTGCCTCGGGATCCGGTGGTATAGTCAGCATGCACTGGGAGCCTATACCCCTATCTATTAAGAGCCTTACGTTTATTACCAACCAAGTGGGTTTGAGGCAGTAGGCCAAGATCTGGGGAGTGCCTCTTCAGGTACTGCTGGACGACATCCCTCTTTGTCTTATCACCTAAACCATTGACATTCCAGGAAAGGACAGAGCACTGATTCCCGTTAGGCCCCATCCCTTAGTACGACGATATTCATAACCCAGAAGGTCAATAACACAGCAATCACTTCTACATGCAACTCACAAATACAGGCAGCACCAGCACACCTAAATCTGTAGCATTGAATAAGAACAAAGAAAACAAAACATTGCAATACAGTACATTCAGTTTGGAACTCATCACCGAAACACATGTTCCGAAGTCCATCCAGTCTGTAACATAGGAGTTCACTACAACTTTGAAAACCGCAAAAAAACTGCTAAACACCCCCCTCCACCCTTCACTCCCCATTCCACCTCCCTGCCCATAGATATAGAACTGCCGACCCCCAAACACAGCAGAGTGCCTCTCACCCCCCCTGAATTGCTGAAAATGCAGAGGGAACCAACCCCTCACCCTGCAGATACACATCACAGTGATCGTATTTCGCAGCCATCCTTAAATAACAGTAACAAAGCAATGTCATTTCACATCAATATATCCAGCAAATAGTACTATGTCGGATTACCAACTACATAAACATTCTTGCATCTGTGAGTTTTCCCATCTCCCAACTCGTGCCCCTCTACTTGCGTATATTGCCAGTTCTAGATTCTTCAGACCCACTCTAGAATTGTCAGTCCTGCTCGTCTAGCCGACTAGACTCCACAGTGGGATCAGTGCTCACCACCTCCATCTTGACTCTTCTCTGTGTGCCAGATCTACTGGGAAGGTCCCTCCTGCGGCCTCCCACAGTGCTCCAATCCTCCATCCAGTCCCAGACCGCCTCAGGTGAATCAAAGAACCACGACTTGCCATCCAACTCCACTCGCAGCCTTGCCGGGAAGAACATCGCATATTTCACCTCTCGATTGCTCAGCTCCCGCTTCACCGCCTGAAAGCTTCTGCGCTGCGCCTGAACCTTGGCCGTGAAATTGGGGAAGAATGCCACCTCGTAGTTATCTATCTTCAAGAGCGAGCTGGACCACCAAGCCAGTAGTATTATGTCCCTATCACGGTTGTTGAACACCTGGGCAATCAGGGGTCCCGGAGGCGCGCATGGCTTAGGCTTACAGCCTGGCACTCTGTCGGTTCTTTCTATAGAGAAGTAGCTGGACAACGTCTTGGGCTTTAGATGTTTTGTAATTAGCTCCTCCACGTACAGATCCGCAGCCGGCCCCTCCATCCATTCCGGAAACCCCAAAATTTGAATATTATTGCGGCGAGTCCGACCTTCATAATCATCTAGCTGTTGCGACATTCTTGCCTGCATTTGCTGCAAGTCGAGCACCTGTCTCTGGAGTTCCGACGTATCCGTCTGCAGGGCGCTTGTCACTATCTTAAGTTCCTTCACCTTCTCATCCATTTTCTTAAAGTCCACTCTAAGCAGCGAGACCTCAACAGTGACCGAGTCCACTGAGGTACGTACCCCTCCTATTGCCGCCATAACATCATGAAGGGTCGGCTCCGGTCCCGGTGCAGGGGCCACCGCCGCCCCATCCCTCTCCGCTCACGGTAAATGAACTTTGTCTCCCGATTTAGACCATGCACATTTCGCCAACTGTTTCTGGGCATTTGCCTTAGGACCCTTCCCTCCGGTAGCCATGAATACAGAACCCCAAATCTTCAGACAAGTGCAGAGGGCAGCCAAACGGGCACAGGCACAGCAAAGCAAGGAAACAACCAGGACAGAACTCAGCTTTGGGAAGTGCCTCCGCCGCCAGTTTCCGCACCTCACTGCAGGCAGTAGATCGCACAGGTCAGGATCTCAGTTACGCTCCAGGGCTGCCATTCACCACAGGCCGCATCTCTGGTCCGTCAGTTCACAGCCGGAGCACCACATATACCGGACACTGCACTGGAGGAAAACGTCACGGAGGGGGCTCAAGAGGCAGCACGGGGGGTCAGGAGTCAAACCCCCACCTTTTCACTTCAGCATACAACCTTGATGGCGCAGGACAGTACAAATTATCTGCGGACGGGAAGGAGCTCGTCTAGGCAGCGGCCATTTCCCATGGCTGCAAGCCACCCTCCCTAAATCTACCATCTTAAAGTAATAGTATTTATTTATTATTTATTTATTAATGATATTTATAAAGTGCAAACAATGGCCCGTGGGCGTCTCGGCGCTGGGATATCTGCAGGTATTTACTCCAAAGAGGAGAGGGTCTGAATTTACTGGTTAAACAGCCAGGTTTTTAACTGTTTGCGGAGTGACCAGAGTGAAGGGCTTGTTTTTATTGAATGGGGCAAAGTGTTCCATAGTTTTGGGACTGATACCAGGAACCTTCTATCCCTCCAAGAGACCGATTTGGTACGGGGAACCATTAGGTCATTTAGAGTGGAAGAACGTAACGATCTAGGGGGACAGTAGGGAATCAGATTTAGTGTAAGGAAAGCAGATCCTTGATTGTGCAGAGCCTTGTACACAATACAGAGGGTTTTCAATTTAATCCTATTTCTGATGGCTAGCCAGTGTAGGTATCTAATGGTTTCTGTAACGGATTGATATTTAGGAATTCTGCCCAGGAGCCTGGCTGCTGAATTCTGGATAACTTGCATTTTATTAATGACCCTTACTTGTGCATTTATGAACAAAGCGTTACAGTAGTCCAGAGTGGACAACACCAGAGAAGTCACCAAGGTTTTACCGGCCATTTCGCGGAGGAAGGGAAGGATTTTCTTTATAAGTCTTAGTTTATGAAAGGCGGAGGAAGTAATTTGATTGGCATGTCGGAGAAAATTGAGGCGGTCATTGAAGATCACTCCCAAGTTCCTTACTTTACTGACAGGTTGGGGGGGGGGGTCCAAGGGACGTGGGCCACCAAACAGAGGACCATTCTGGGGTCAGTTGTCCAAAGATGACAACTTCCGTCTTGTTGGAATTAAGTTTTAGGCAATTAAGGCCATCCAGTCCCCAATTGCCAACATGCCCTCTTTGAAGTCTTCGGCTATTTTGTGGCCGTTATTTTTAATGGCCAGGACCAACTGCGTGTCGTCCGCGTAGGAGGTAAGGCTCATCCCATGTGCTCAAATGATGTTAGCTAGGTCCGACACATAGATGTTAAAAAATGTCGGACTTAGGGATGAGCCTTGAGATACCCCACATGGCAGCGACAGATTGGACGATTGAAAGGAGCCCAATGTAACAGCCTGAGTCCTGTCAGCCAGAAAAGATGCTAGCAGTTTCTTGGCTGTGTGTTGGAAACCCATGTTTTCGACACGGTCGATCAGAATCGAATGATCGACCGTGTCAAAGGCAGCCGACAAATTGTATTGTGTATTTTTGTCGTTTATGGTCTTGTGGTAAATCTATATAAAGTATACTTATTTTTTATATAAAAACCTTGTGTGGTGTCCATTTGTAGTGTTGTCACTGGGTTACTGTATATGGTCACAAATGCTTTACACACTGTCTATGAGATAAGCCTGTCTGCTCGTGCCAAGATACCAAGGGGGTGAGCAGGGGTTATTTTAGGAGTGTAATCCCCTTATTCTGACTAGAGGCAAGAGTCCCTATTTTATCATAAGTACCTACCTGTGCCAACTAGAGACCCCCAAATGTAACAACTGCACATTACACAAACAGCAACATGCACATAATATATGTTCACCTCAGTCTGGAAAATAGACCCATTGCCATTAAGGGTATAGAAAGGGTTGCAACATCTCTTACTGGGACAAAATCATATTTATGCACATTTTCTATGCTAGTCCCCTAGCTACTATTGTTTAGGTCGTGTTCCCTGCCTGGGGAGAAGAAAGGGCAAGGGCAAAGAGGGTGAGCTGTGTGGAATCCCACACTAGTTAGTCAGAGCCATAAAATTCTCAAAAGTGACCATATACTAGTAGTCTAGTAGTCTTGGTAGTGTGGTCATTTCCAGATCTTTTCCAAACGACATCTAAGTACCAAGGGTTATGGCAACATGCCGGCCTCACACACCACCCAATCTCAATGGAGTCGCTCGTATTACATGGAGTCGCTCGTATTACCATGGATAGGACTCCCTACAATTTAATGAGCCTGGCTCACGTGGTTGGGAGATGGGTTCAAAAGAGCAGTCACACTGGTAAACTACCAGACATGCAACACGGTCACCACTTATTATTGTGTGACCTCATAAAAAGCTAATGAGGTTTTCTAAATACAAACGAGGCAGTGCTGAGCAGACGTCCATAGTCCTACTGGTCAAGAGGTACCCATGTATTAGGATTTGACAGCCATAGGATGAGTGCTTACTGAAACGAATAAAAGCAGCATTAGCTTTATGCAAAGTTGAGGTGCTTGAGTGAGCCAAACTGGACAGGCTCAAACAGCATACCCTGCAGAAGTTCCACACGGAAGAAGGGTCACAGCTACAGTACACAGTCATAACAAGCATTTACAATGCAATGGTCTCGCCATTCTTAAAGTTAGAGCTATTGGCATTGCTCATGACATTATTTTTATTTATGCCTTTTGTTTTTAAAACATAAATAAATGGCATTGTAATTTACAATCCAATAGCTTAATCGCTCGCAAATGCGAGACTTATTGCATTTGCACCCACACAGAGCCACACACACAAAGCCACCCCCACACACACATACAGAGCCACCCACACAGAGTCATTCACATAGAGCCACCCACACAGAGCCACCCACACACAGAGCCACCCACACACAGAGCCACCCACACACAGAGCCACCCACACACAGAGCCACCCACCCACCCACAGAGCCACCCACACACAGAGCCACCCACACACACACACAAAGAGCCCCACACACAGAGCCCCACACACAGAGCCACCCACACACACACACACACACACAGAGCCCCACACACACAGAACCCCACACACACACAGAGCCACACACACACACAGAGCCACACACACACACACAGAGCCACACACACACACACAGAGCCACACACACACACACAGAGCCACACACAGAGCCACACACACACACAGAGCCACACACACACAAAGACACACAGAGCCACACACACACAGAGCCACACACACACACAGACACACACAGGGAACAGCGGCCTGAAAAAACGCTCACAACGAGGGAACAGGGGGAAGGAAAGCAAGCACAACCAGGGGGCAGGAGAGCAAGCACAGCCAGGGGGCAGGAGAGCAAGCACAACGAACGAGGGGGCAGGAGAGCAAGCACAAAGAACGAGGGGGCAGGAGAGCAAGCACAAAGAACGAGGGGGCAGGAGAGCAAGCACAAAGAACGAGGAGGCAGGAGAGCAAGCACAAAGAACTAGGGGGCAGGAGAGCAAGCACAAAGAACGAGGGGGCAGGAGAGCAAGCACAACGAGGGGGCAGACGCCAGAAAACGGACACCATCAGGGAACAGAGGCAAGAAAAGCGAGCACTCACCGGAGGACTCGGCAGCTTCTCTACTTCTTCCGGCGGCGGTCCAGCAGTAATGGCTCCCGAAAAAGCCCTGACATTTTAGGACTGGGGGGCGTGTTTTTCATTCTCTCCTCTTCCCATTGGCTGGAATGTAAAATTCCAGCCAATTGGAAGAGGAGAGAAAGAAAATAGAAAGAACGTAAAAAACACACCCCCAAATCCGGGCTTGAACGGAGTGACGCCCCTCTCCTCCAATGGCTGGCCTCCGTTTAGGAAGCCAGCCAATGGAGAAGAGGGGCGGGTTCAAGCCCCCATACTGTAAAACAAAATGTCTCACCAGCGAGACTGCGCAAGCGCAGCCTACGCAGCCCGAGACCGAAAAACGGTCAGTCCATGATCTAGTGCACTCACATCAGAAAATTGTTACTCTAAATTGCTGATTTAATCCTGCCTGCAAAGTGAACATGGCTCCCATCAATCGTTATTAACTCGCCTTATTGAAAACGTACTTATCCTGCTCCCTTCATAGACCTTAACAGATATCTGGTCCTCCTAGGACTAGACTACAGCAATATTACTGAGCATACAACAGTTTCAGAGATACATACTCCAGTGGCCAGCATATACATTAACTGAATTAACATATACACTCAACCACTACCTTGATGTTGAACGATTGTACAACCTGCACAAGACCTTCTAGGGCAATTATCTTCAAAACCTTAATACATTAGCACCAACAATTTGAAATCAATTACAATTTCTCAGATCAACTACAATGAACTCTGATTTAAAAAAAAAATATGAACGAGGCCAGCCACTAGTCATTCACTTTATGACATGCTTAATCAAACATTGAGAACACAACAAATTTACCAAATGTTCAAGAATTACCTGAAATTGAATGAGCCCTATTTAGACAGGTTCTGCTGACTACACTGTCACAGAGGTATTACCCACCCCTCCTTCATACCCCTCCAATGGCAGGACTGATTATCCTTCTTGCATCTGGTGTATCAAGCTAAACTCATGCCACCAAGCACATAACCCACCCAAGAGAAGTTCAAGTCATCCACTAGACACTAATTCAGCGATCCTATGGGTCTTACAGTGCTCCAATTATTGTGAATGTTAACTGGCAGTTGTATACCACACAATCTGCTGCTATAGTGGCATCTCTTTGCCCTTTGCTAGGCTAAAGAGAGACTTTGAAAATATTTTGACTGTAGACAAGCAACTACTCTGGTTTTGTGGACACTGTCAATCTCAAAAATCACAAATGCTCATTAGAGCAAAAGGAAGGAAATGTACATCTCTCTCCTATTTTTCAAAATAAATACTTACATAACTTAGAGAAAGGCACTCACTGTATTCCATAGAATTTCCTTACAAAAGTGTCTAAATATTGATACTGTAATCACAGATGGGAAAGCCTTAGGAACCTGAGCTCTAATTTTGCATAAACTAAGTTGTCAAAATCTGGCTGCATGGTAAAGTTCCAGATTAACATGAATATGAAAATGTCTTTCCAAATACAGAAGGCAACAATGACCCGGCAACTGATCCAGAGGTCAGAGATATGACAACCATAAAGGAGTGACTAGGAAATCGACAACAATCTCTAAATGTTGGACTAAAAACAAAATGGCTGTATTAATTCATACTTAAAATTATACCATTTAGACATGGCTACAAAACACCAGCTAGTTGTATTTGGTAAAAAAAATACTGTTTCACATTGACAAACGTTTAAAAAAGGCACCATAGTGTGTTTTGGCCCATACATGGGTGAAAAACAGCAGATTGTAAACATACATCTGGATCCTCCACAACAGAGTGAAAATGTATCACATAAGCATACTCTATTTCTCCCATTAACAATGACCGACAAAAAAGCTGTTACACCTCCTCTTTGTGGGAAAACAGCAGGAAAAGTCAGAAAGATAAGGAGTTGTGCCCACTTCTGCCAACGACATCCCTCCGGTGGAGGAGGCAAAGTTAAGCACACTTTACAGTCCCCTCCATCTTGAAGATGGGGGGACTCCCCCAACCCTGATTTTGCACTCTAGGGATTGATTGTGTGTAGGATGGTGTCCCTATATTTTTTTGCTAAGTATACACTAATTTGTATGCAGGATCTCATTCTAACTAACATAGGCTGTGGTTCTATTGATCATTCATAAAGGTATCGTGCTTAGAAGAGGAAGGAGTGACTGCCAATCACTCCTTAGTAGGAAAAATCTTCCAAGAAATTCAAAATTGGTCCCCTGAGCACTCTTGTTATCCAGTTGACCAAAATAAATCACGATACTGGAAGAATTCTGGAATCTTCTTCTATTGTTCTATCCTCGCCAACACATGTTTCATCATTAGCTGACTTCATCAGGGCCAGGGAATCATATATCATAAAATACTAAATGTTCAAATGTATATATATTTAACGTTTTTTTTTTCAAAACAAAGCAAAAAAACAGCAGACCCTTCCAATCCAATACCTAATCAGTAACACCTTAACCAAAAATAGGAAACTTTAAAAGAACATAAGGTAGAACTAATTAAAATTATAATAAATGTGAGTGAAGTAACAGCATAACCTCATGTGTCACAATAGCCAGGCTCAACTCCATATAGTGGAAACAAAATATACCCATCATGCATGTGATTAGAAAGTTATGCTACTCCAAGATAAATACTCAACACTGTGCACTATTCCTCATTACATAATCAAATTCAAATAACCACCTATGTGTGTGACAAATACAAGACTAAACATCTTTAATCAATAATTTTCGCTTATGGAAACGAATTGTGCATCCGAAAGAAGGTGAGAGAGTTTGTTGGTAAGAACTCTGTTCAATTGCATGAATATTTTGTCTGATAGTCGACACGATCACTTGTACACTGGCCTACATTTGGCAAACAAATAGCTGTATGATATCTGTGAAATTAAATAGACCATGTGGCAAACACATGAAACAGCAACCTCCTTCTGATGGAGGTTGCAGAGCATTAGAAAAAACTGAAAAAAACAATATTCGTACCTATAATATTACGCCCCACGATGCTGTGGATACCACAATATTTTTTTAAAGAAATTATGGCCTAACTATATTTTTATTTTCATGTATAGGTGGAACATCACACATTGACTATGAGTCACATCCACTGCCCATTTTTTTTAAATAAGGTCAGCTGATGTGGACCAATGGGATAAGGAACTCTGAGCAGGTTGCGCATGACAATTAATACTTGTGCACACGTTTAGGGTGAGTGAAGAATGCTGTTGCCAGACTCAGTCTGCCATCTGAACAAAGCTAAAACTGTGGCAGATAGGACCCAGACTCTATTGTGTATGGCCTGATACCCTTTTGGGTAGTGACAGTGAATGTGCTTTTCCTTTTGGGGGTAAGTGTAAGACCTGTGGTGTTTTTAGTACACTTTTGGGTTCAGTGTAAGACCTGTGGTGTTTCTACTACATTTTATGTTTGAGCTGGTTTGAATTATAACTTTTGATTAATACATGTTACACTGACTATCGATGCAGCCTTGGGTACATTTTCCTAGTTCCAGATCTAGAGCAAGTGTTTTTTTAATGTACTTGTCTAAAAAGCATATTTATCTTTGCCATCCAGTAATAAAGTTGCCACTTTGAGCTGATTTGCCCAGTGGCATTAACTGATGTGCTTATCAGCTGTGGGGGTGAAAGGCCTCCTTGAGCAATAAGCTAATTCCGTGGAGAGTAAGATCCTGACAGGGCCGTTTCTACCATTAGGCAGGACTAGGCGGCCGCCTAAGGCGGCAAAAGGGGGAGGGCGGCAAAATTATGAGTTTGGGAATCCCCTTGAACTGTGTGTCGCCTTCTACAATTCGACGTGACGTGATGTCAGGTTTGGCGCCACGGGCGGGGGCCGTGTGCCCCACTAGCTCTCCCCATGCCCCAACAGTACACTGTTTGCTGTACTTCAGGTGGTCTGCCCTCTCCACCTGTCGGAATGAACATCCTGCTGGAGCTGCTGCCGGTTACCCTAAAGGTGCCCTCGGCCTTCGTGTAGGTGGCAGGTCGCTGGCTTGTGCGGCCCCGGGAGAAGAGCTGACTGGCTCTGGAGCTGGCTCGGCGCTGGGTTGGGCCGGTGCTGTGGAACATGAACAGCCAGAGTAACGAGGAGACGGCAGACCTGGTGTGGGCCGTGTACAGGGACATCCAGGCCAGTGACGCTGAGTCAGTGGCAAGGTAAGGAAGGGGTTGTGCGCTGGCCTGTGTATTCCACAAACCACACTTCTTGCGAAAGGGCACACTTGTAACTACCAGCCTTATGGGTCTCTGCTGCACGGCACACTGCCATGCACTGGCATAGAGCAAGTGTCTTGAGCCAACTAGCAAAAGTAACCCTGAGAGCCGCTTGGGACTCTTCGCCTAAGACACTCCGCCATGCACTGACATACAAAGTCTGCCACATGGCACACCACCTGGCACAAGGTGCACGAGTAATTCTGCCAGTCTTATCAGACGGCACGCACACTGCTTTGGACACAGGAAGCTTCGCACTAAACGGGATGTTCTGCCTTGCACATGCCGACAAAGTCACAAAACACACATATTGCACCATGGCATATTGACAGGCACAGGCCAACCTTCACTCACACGACATTGTTCCAGCACACTAACACACCACTTACTGCAGCAATGCTGACTGCTATGCTTAGGTATTCCTTTAATTTCCCCAGGCATAGCAGGTACACAGGGCACTTCTCAATGGGCTGTCGCACTGCCTACCAGAAACCACAGCGTCTGACATGGGTCACACGAGTAACTGCAACCTCTGGAAACTCTGCACCCAAATGATACTCTTGCAATCACTTACTTGAGCATTGCATAGCGCAACAAAACCGTGATTATAACAGACCACACAAAGGCATTCATGCCACACTGCAGCACTTCCAGGCCTGTCGCACTCTGTACTGAAAAAACACTGGCCTGCAACAATTAACTGGATGCTGCATTGCACATAAATCGCTTGCTAGTTCCACAGCGGCACTCCAAAATCCACTGGTTTCTTAACACCCCAAGGGTACCCTTCACTGACTGGGCTCTTTGCCTTGCACTGGCACACAAGCTGGACGAAATCACACCAGAAGCAGGAGAGCTTGTAATGTGGCAGTCTGCGCCCACCGTAAAATGTGCCAGGCATTGTGTGCGATATTTACCGCAACTTGTTCTACCAATCAGAGGGTAAGGTGTGAAGAAGTCACGTTGAATGACATTTGGCACAGACTGACCACTTGTAGTTTGCAGTAATCTATCCATAACAGAGTACCTCGGAAGCAAGTTTCTGTGTTCCATTTAGTAGCATAATGGTCGTTCGGTACTGGTCATCACCACGATTTGGCGCTGCCATGTCCTTTTGTCCAAATCAGGTGCCCCACTGTATTCACTTACCACACTGAACCATGCAGTGCATATTGTACACTGAGTCTAGCAACACTCTCAGAAACGTCAGGCTGCTTCCACAAGTCACAATGACCTGCGCTGACTCACGATACATGTCACGCTGCACAAAGCACTCCTTACTCTGTACTGCAAGTATTAGCAGAGGGCTTCTTGCCGCTTTCATCTGCAAGGCAAAGGGCACATAAATCAACTCAGCACTGCCTTCATCAAGTTATGTTGCCTTGCACTGGCACATAAACCATCTTTGCTGTCCGCTGTCTTGCACCAACTGTGCTGTGCTGCTCTGCATTGTTTCCCATTCCTGAGCTGCATTGCGCGTGGTGCCACTTATAAGCGCTTTGCATTACAAATCCACTCCGCATGTATGCTGGCCCTAGTTACATTGCTGCCCACAAACCCTAATACTGCAAGGAGAGCGTTATACCACCACCCACAAGCCTGCATTCTGCCACACATTTTCTGCCCATGAAACAATTAGCACAACGCTGTCCAGCCTGTTGCATAAACAGGAATCACATGCATACCCGAAGATTGTAATTGGAAAAGGGATACTTCTTCTTTTTGATGGATCATCCATCTTTTACGTTCTTTTATATCTAATGTATTAATTCTGCAAGTCTGGATGACAGGGGGAGAGAATGATGGTAGTTCAAGGGAGGGGCGGCATTTTTTAATTCTCGCCTAGGGCGGCAAAACACCTAGAAACAGCCCTGGATCCTGACACCGGAGGAAGGGAGTGGGGTTTTGAGTTTCAAAGTGATTATGGCGAACTCCATGTTAACTATGGAAGGTGAAGCCCTCAGTGAGTTTGTCTCGTTAGTGTTAGCTTTAGTGTCACCAGTCATCTCCTCTCACCGTTGTCACTAAGTGAGAATATATCCCGAATCCCAGCAGTTGTCTGCAGCCAAGCGGAGAGACTTGGTAAGTATAAACAATTAACGCCGCAGTTCCTGCTAAGGTCGGAGTTAAAGTTTTAATATAATTGTTAGATATTTATTCAACAGGTCAATTAGGTTACAGGAGTCTAGATTTTAGAGTTGCTCTTGCACGAGTGTAATTTCCGAGTGTAAGATATTAATATGTTTCCCTGGTCTTAATTGCTGATTTCACTCGCAAGAAAGTATCACTGATAGTCGCCCAAATGTCCCTCATAAATACACGAAAATTATGAAAATGTCACACATTACAATCTGAAACCTTGGTTGCTATGAACCTCTCAAGGCCACCAGGAAGCACTTTTGTCCAAGGTTTCGCCATTCTTTAGGTTGCTGGTCCGACTCCTGAAGCGGCCATAACGGAGGCAGAGAGATTTCGGGAGGGTGGGGGCGCGGAAGCGGGGCGGTTACCAGTGATCTGACGAACCATATAACACCGTCCGGCACCGGGCTTCCAAACAACAGAGCAGTGGGACACAGTGCGTGCGGTAAACTCCCTCTGCATTGGCTCTCCCAGCATCACGTTACAGCTCGACACAGAAAGCCCAGTTGGAAAGCCCTGGAACTCACCTGCTGCGGGCGGCAGTCGGCAGACAGGGGTGCTAATTAAATGATGACCCTGGCAGCGGTCACGGTGCCTCTCTAGGATCACGGTAGTTACGCGCACTTTAAATTGTGAAAGCCCAGTGCTCATGCGGTGAATTAAGGTGCGCAGACACGGGGGCGGAGGAGACACCTACGTGAACGCGCTGCGCTGCTGCACACCGGCAGTCCCAGTCCGGCACTGATAATTAAATGTAATTAAGGCTTACAATGGAGAAACAAAGAACTGAAATAATGTAATACCAGCACTGTTCCACGAGTCATCTGCATCGGTGGCTGACCACGCTCCACACGTCAATGGTTGTGCTTTTTGGTCAGGTTGGTGAAACTGCGGAAATGGCGCGAGACAGTGCAGTGGGAGCGCACGTCGCCGTGAGCGTGCACATCGGATCGCCGGAGAAGACACGCCGACCTCCGAGGCTGCCAACCTCCGAGGCTGCCTGCTGCCTACACTGACCCGCTGCAGAGGGAGAGGGACACACGGAAAGAGCCAGGTGAGTGGGTGGGGGGCAGAGAGGGAGGGTGTGCGTGTGTGTGTGTGTGTGTGTGTGTGTGTGCGTGCGTGATTGTGAGAGGCTGCTGCTGTGAATGTGGAGCAAAAGATGTGCACGGCTGGGGGGGAGGGGCCAGGGGGCGCGTCCACGAGGTGCAATCGGCACTCGTGCACCTGTCTAAGTCCCTTGAGGAGCAACTTGATCACAATAGGTCGAGAGAGCTCGACCTAAAAAGGGCTTTACAGCCTGGTACACAGGAATATGGATACAGACATTATCACCCAGAAGTCGTTACATCTCTAAACAGTGTTAAATATCAGTAACAATAACATAATTGGTGAAGATGGAGAGTGTGAAAGTGCAATATAGATCTCTGACCTATCAACATCGTAGCTCTGCCTCAAATTTCTATTGCAGGCAACAATTACTGAATTATTGACATTAGGCAGAAATGCATGTAGATTAGTTTAACCGTACCAAAAGTGTGACGCACCTATAGCCTTTCAAGCCTAACTGATGCCCGGAACTCAGACTGCACGAAAAACTAAAGCCCGGGCAAAGCTAACAGTTACGGAATATCAGATGAATTGGTTGTATTTTATATTTATTTTTTATTGCAAGCACATGGCAAAAAACATGTCACAACCGAAAGCGATAGCCATATCTTTGCAATAAACAGTTTAAGTAAAAAAAATATAACGCTGTACACCCTTTTAACAGAACAGCAGATTCATCCTAGCATGCAGGTCTACTCGGAACAGATGAACACCTTTTTAATTTTAATGTGTGAGAAGGTGGCCTGGTATATGCTGTCCACTAATTAAAGTGGGCACCCTGTACCCATCCACACAAACCTTATGATGTAGGAGGTCGAAAATAACCTTATTGAAAGCTATCCTAGTGGTAGCTATGGAGAGCAGCCTTTAGGCTTAATCTTGAAGGAATGTAAAGCAGCTTGTTCTACCAGAATATCACCTCCTAAATGACTAAATGAAAGGAGAACAACACAGTGTTTATATAAAAATATGCATTTATTAATATACCACTCTACTAGTCTCTACATGAGACTGGGGCACAAAGCACAAAATACTAAATCAATAGAACATTAGCAAATAGCACAATACATAGCAGGCTCCAGGGGGATGACCGAACCATATACTAAAAAAATGGTATAACAACAACTTCACTAGACATAGTGCCTGGAGCACGTAGAATCGCTGGGACCCCTAGGAACCACCCAGAGGAGTGACACAGGGACCAGGGGCTCGGTAGTCGAATGCCCACCGATGTTAGGTGCTTCAGGTGTGAGGAAGGGTTGCTTGACTTTGCAGCCACGGGGACCAGGAGAGGTCGAGGACGACCAGGATCTAGAGGGGAGGTGACCATGAAGGATGTTGAGTGCTGAGGGGGTCGATGTCCTGCTGGAGCATCAACAAGCCTTGGCAAATGCTGCCCATGCGGTCAGAGAAAACATGTTAGGGTGTGGACCAGCAAGGTCCAGGGGACTGTCCAAGCAATGAAGAGTCAGGGCCGTCTGGAGCAACCATGTAAGACCAATAATTAACAAGTTGACGCTCATCAGGACCCACAGACCAACAGGACATGGATTGTGAGGAGACTTCAAGTAAGATTGCAAAGTGCCAGCCCACAGAACACTCGTGGAGTGGAGGCTGGAAATCATCAGTGCAAATACTGCTTGGGGTCAGCACTACACGGAGTCCAATGCACAGGTTCGGGAATCCTCACTAAGCATATGGAACTGCAAATGTATACAGTGCACAGGGGCTCAGGGTGCACGGTCCCCACGAGGGATACGGGTCTCAATCACTGAGAGGGCAGATGGACCTTAGGGGCCTTCGGCAACCGACCTCCTGTGTTGCTGAAATGTTCGGAGTCCTCAAGAGCTCGGGAGAAGCAAACCGGTCAGGTGCCTGCTTCTGCAGGGGAGTAACTACTGTACTCCAAGGGAGATTTTTCAGTCGTCCAGCGTCGTGCAGGCAGTCTAAGTACTTGGTTTCTTCTTAGCAGAATCTTGTCCAGGTAAAATCTAAATTTCTGTAGTCTGCAGAGGGGCTCTGCTCATGCAGGGGCACTCTCTCACGTAAAACCCAGCACCCTGCCTTCAGGATTGTTAAGGCCTGCCACACGGGTGACTGATAGGTATTTAGGTCTGGTGATTTAAATAGACCGAGTGAACCTATATCTTTAGTAAGTGGTGCAAGCACCAGCTTACACAGTCTGTTGTAGCAGGCTGGTCGTGTAAAATTGGATGGCCTCTCAGAGGTGGCATAATACATGCTTCAGTCCCTTGGAGGCCTCTGGTGTGCCGATGCCCTGGGCACATGGTGTACCCTATACTCGGAAATGATAAGGGTACCCCAGAGTTCAATATGGAGTGTACCTAAAGTACATGAATATCAATTTAAGGGAGAAAGCAGATAGACTGGGGTCCTGAATAGCAGGATCCCTGCCAGACTAGTCAGAAAAACTGCAAAACACCATGAAAAAAGTTGGGGTAATCATGCAGTCAGATCCTACCTTCCTACAATGTTATTATAGGAAATATCATTCAAATTGGTACAGGAAAAGGTGTCATGGGCTGTGAATTACTGTAGTCTGAAGACAGAACATACTGGCATTCTTAAGAAAGAAACAAATATAAAGAACAGAAAGAAAATAAATGCATTGTAAGCTATTGACCTACCATGGCACAGAAGAGCACCCACTTCCTTTTAGAAAGATGCACAACTGTGAGCAGGAAGAACTAATTCTATTACTTCCAGTGAAACTGAGCCAATTGCTGAAGTGGAATGTATACTGTGGTGGCAGGGTCGCGTGGGGTCATGAAAATAATTTTAGCTTACTATTCTTAAATGGATACATATATATTTTTATTTTTGAACATTTGTATTAAATAAAGCAGGCAAAAAAACTAAAGCTGTTTCTAGGTCCGAGGTAAAAAGGGCCTTTGTCTTGAAACAAAAATTGGACACAATTAAATGTAAGTAGGAGGGAACAAGCAATGTTCCATGAAATGTTAAGAAGAAAAAATAAAGGAATGCTGAACAAATAGATTTTTACATTCCAGCTGCGAATCAGCCCAGCCAATAAGTAGACTGATCGCATTTAAAAGAAAAGTAAAGGTGACTAGTTATGAATTAACATTCTGATCTGACTGGAAAGAGGCAGCGAAATCTTTTGGCAGCGCGAATGTGCTGCAATCGCTTTGCGAAGCATGCAGTATACACTATGGTGTGGAAGCTCCGCCCACTCTCCAGCCCATCTTCTTCATTGGATTAAGTTATAACTGCTGCCTTCAGATTTGTTTTACGCTTGTTAGTCCATCCCCTTGACAGTCATGTCAGTCATTTGTATCCTTCTATGGCTACTGGCCCCTTCACTGCACAGACTACTTTCTTCTCGTCCCTCCCTACCCCCCTCCCAGTCCTTGACTTCTTGGGAGCCCTCCCGCCCCCTCCCGTGAACTCCCAGTTGTGCTCGTGTCTTCTCGTGCCTGCTTGCACTCCCGTTTTCAATGCAATAGGCCTCGCCTAAATGCTAGTCCTATTGCATTTGCCAATGCTTATTGGGAAAGCAGCGAGGAGCTGGCGGACGACCATATCCCAAAATGAAGAGTCTTGCATGGCTTAATGTTGTTGCTTTGTTTATTTCTTATCTAGTCATGCCGTAAAAATGCTGCGTTATTTGCACATTCCTTATCTGCACCTTTCTTCTTTACGCGTGATTAGGATTACGGCAGGGCTGAGTTGCTTTGTATACAGACACCACGGCATTCAGCACTGACGTCATAAGTCAGTCTGATTTTGCCCAATGGTTACTGCTGAAACAAGGAGGATATACACTTCCGTCATACAGACGCTACAATAGGTGGGCCGGCAGCAGTGCGGAAGCGTGGCTCTGCAGTGCACAGTTTAAAACAGCACCATTATGAATTGCTTGGTCTACTGCCTCAGTCCAGCCTGCACTGCTGTGAGCGGCTCTAACGTAAGGTTGATCACTAAAGTGAGCGGCGGGCAGTCTGACATCAACTCCGGCAGCATGAACAATAAGAACTTTTAAAACTCACATGCTCGTGAAGCCAGAGCTCCCAGGCCGCAGGTTTAGATCACCCTGTTGTCATAAGAGGATGCCGGTAGTTCATGTAAGTAACAATTAATGTCAAATATGACGAAGTAAAGGTGAATTCCTATACTTTCAGTTTGAATACAGTTCGTCGAGGGTCCTGCAGCTCCCGCCATGTTCATTCCCTTCTCTTTAAGGGACTCTGAAGCTCTCATTGTGTGTTTTGTAAGTTCAGACAATCTGCTGGCTGCCCAGACAAGTGCTGGCCTGGCTGAGTGATTGCTTACAGTGGTCAGAGCGGGCAACACCGGCCGGCCAGCTGTTGCGTGTTGTCTACTGCCGAGAGCCCACTTGGCACCTTTATTTCACTGGCTCGATTGGTCTTTTTAATAAACACCATTGTAGTGTAGTTCCTATATTCCCAATAGGCTCGGCGCATTGCAATAATATATCCTATAGATTTGACGTAGTACTTATGTCGACTAGGTCTCTATCGAATATATTAGACTTAATTGTGAGTGCCAGCTAGCTCAGAGGTCACTAGAAACGTTCGATTAAACAAGAAGGTTTTTGTTTCTGACAACCGCATAAACATGGCAACTTTGTTTCCCCAAGAATAACGCGTATCTTCAGAGTCGTGGAAACAATAGATAGATATTTTACTCAGTCAATCGTGCATGCTTCATTTCATCAGAGGAGCAGAGAAAATAGAGAGACGGCGTTTTCAATAAAAAAGGATTTATTGATTGAACAGTCTTCTTTCTCATGCAAGTAAAGTGAACTGATACAATCGTAATACTGGCTGTAAAGTATAATGTGTACAGCAAGAAGAGTATTATAAAATAATACTGTAAAAGCATGGTATGTTTTCTAAGCCCTAAAATATATACATAAATAACAATGGCTAAAAAGTACTCAACTGGTGCTTCTAAAATGCGCCTACCCCGATGTACCTAACCTAAGCCTGGTACGAGGGAAAAAGTAAGTGTGGTTTAGTAAGTAGGTTTAGTTTATCTTTGTCAAGAATCTAACCAAGATTTCTCTTGGGGTCTAATCAGCTCCATACCTTGTTTTTAGAATGTCGGAAGGCTGGTATCTCTGTCTCTGGACTCGATTTCCTAACACCCAGCGAGAGTAGCTTGGAAACACTGGAGCTGGATTCTCGGCAAGAGAAAGCACAGCTTCTCGATCAGTGCGTCAGCTGGAGGGTCGGCTTCCTTCGGCACTTGTTGTAGCGAGCTGCTTTGGACAAGTAGATCGTCTAGCTGCTCCGAACCACCGTGTTTGCGCTAGGGCAAGTATAGGCATACTTATACCTTGAAGGTGCCTAGTTTGACTTAAAGTCAGACATAATAACGTCACCAAAGAACCCCAAGGGAATAGTAGTTCTTTGAAAACTCCATGATTTCTAGGGCACATCAATATTCAAGAAAGGGGATGTCCCTGACTGCTGAAGCAGAGTTTTCCTAGAAATCGTTGTGGCTTTTTGGAACAAGTGGAAGTAGCCATGCCAGTATTTGGACTGGATGGGTTATGTCTGAATATGGGCATGATTTATATGCCTATATAAGGGCAATGTGAATTATACCTATATAAGGGCATGAATCGGTAAATTACACTAGGATTCTAAAATGCTACACAACACCATATTATATCTGTCAAATGTCAGGCTAGGCGAAGATTAATTCTTCCAATCAAGCTGCACTAATGCAAGCTCCAGCACCGCTGGACAGCCAGACATACTGTCCCAAGTTAGGAGGGGAGAACTGTAACCGATTGTCTGAACCTTGGGACGCTCTTTAAGTGCCTGCTGCTAAAACGTCGCCATCCTGACTAGCTTGGCGGTATCACAGTGCTTTTAAGGTAATCTACGATGTCAGTGGTTCAGCTCCTCAGTACATTTAACATTTTCCTTAATCTTGCATTCCATATGATAGTGCGCTCCTACCAGTACGTGTTTTTTTATTTTTTTCATGTCATATTTAACTCTTGTATAGTGAGTGCAATTTGAACTATTCACCTCCAGCTATTTTATGACAAGGCACAATCAAGAGATTTGGATTTGAAGATGAAGGCAGTGAAAATTCCTCCAAGTGCTTGCTTGTTAAAAAATAGTGTTCACTATAAATGGCCATCCAATCTTGGCCAATTTACAGAGTGCACAAACAAATAGAATGACAGTTTAGACTAGAATACATGACTGTGTGACGGAGGGGCACAGTTGTCAAAATATTGACAAGGCACAAAAAAAGTCAGTGCTTATCGGTGAGTGGGTCTGCTTTGGGCAATGGAGTGAAGGAGTTGTGAGGAAGTGCATTCAAGAGTAAGTGAAAACAAGGGCACGAAGAGGAAAGTGGTGAGGTGTAAAATATGCAGATGTGGAGTGAAAAAGTATGCAAAGATCACATGAGTGACATAGGTTGAACTTAACAGGAGCGATTGAGACATTCAAAAGACCACTATCATTTCTACAGGACTCAGCTGTTAAATTCAGAGCCTCACTGTTTCATAATTGAAACATTTTCAATACAATTATTTACAACAAAATCATTCTTTTTACTCATTTATCTTAAAATGCTAACAACCATTGACAAAGCCAGTAGTCCTGTTTAGTTTTAGAGATATGTCAGTTGTCAAGGTCAGAGAGGAACCAAAATACTTAAATCACAGAAATTATGTGTTTAGGCCATACACTTGATTACATAGGCCATGCATGATCCTTTTAGAGCCCCCCACTTGTGTCATCCCACTTAAAGCCATGATGTCAAGACCTTCAATTTCTGGTGCTTTGCAGCAGTTTTAAGATTTTCTTAAGAGTTTCTTGTTGCTCAAATGGGTGTCACTTCTCATATGTATATGCTTCCATCAGGGGTGGCTCTAGGCTCATGGCGGCCCTGGGCAGGGAGCGTAGGTAGGGGGGCCCGGAAGAGGGGGTCGGGGGGAGTGGGGGTGTCAGGGTGTTTGGAAGTGGAACAGAGCCGGAGGCCACCAAATCCCTGCCAGGGGCTGCCACGCAAATATGTATCCATCCTCAGAGGATTATTATATTAAGGATATATATTGGCGTGGGGGCCCCTGGGGTTTGGTGGCCCTGTGCAGGTGCACAGCTTGCACATGCCTAAGGCCGCCACTGCTTCCATTGTCTACATTGCTTAATTTTGCGCTCGAAAAAGTGTCGCTCAGTCGTTGAATGTCCCTCATAATTACACTGAAATTACAAAAATATCCCACATAAGCAATCTTGAACCTCGGCAGCTATGGAACATTCTAATCATATTTTACTACAAGGTGGTAGGTTTTACAAGTGGCGGCGTCGATGGCTGAATACACTTACAAGCGCTGGGGCTGCGGTGCCTCCCTGCTGGTATATGCTGGCGCAGAGTCACTCATAAGCTGGCAGTATTGCGCTTTCGTTCAAGAGAAAGCGGCCTTCTACTTCTAAGTCCGCAGCTTCTCTCTGCAGGCCTGGCCGCCTCTCTGCTCTGCTCATTTGTGCGAACGTCGTCTCCATTCACCGTGTGAGTGTCCGAACCTTTGCTATACTTGACTTGTTTCTCCTACCATCGAGTGAAGCGGCTGCACAGCTCTCATGTACTATCCAGCCAGTCTCTGTGTTCTGGGACCAGAGTCGTGCCCTCGCTGCGGTAGTTGCCCGCCTAGCTGCCTTAGTTTCCCCTTTTGCAATGTAGAGGATATGGTTGATAGTTTGGCGGATGTAGAATGAAGACAGGGAGAAGGGGGAGGGGGGGTATCGGTGTCAAACATGTTATCAGTCACATCAACTACCTTTATCCAGTGTCAGTGGAGCTTTGGACAATGCCATAAAACCAGGGTTAATGTGCTGCGTTGTCGCATCCTCGGGGGATAACCATCCAACCTCTGCGAACCCTATCTGTGCACTCCGGCAGTTGTGCTTATGTAAGTGTCTTCCACGCTCTGTTTCCCACCGTGTCGATCCAGGTGAGCTCTCCTGTGCGAGCCCATCTGCAAAATACATATACATCTCTGGGATAAGCCTTTAATCACCTTCTTTTGCCAAAGGCAGTTTTTCAGACTATCAGCCAGCTAGCATGTGGCCTGATGGACTGCTCTAGAGCCTAGTACCGGACCTGATGATGGTGAAATATTTCTGTTTCTTATAGGTCAGACTCTATTTTGATGCTTTCAGAGGTTAATTCCCGCTGCCTTTTTAAACACATAACCTACTCTCATACAACTGTTTATTGTCCATGTACCATAAGAATTTTTGTCAAGCACCTTTGTGTAGTTACGTGCGACACGTATGTGGGCAAGCTTATTTCTTTGAATAACCTGTCACAGACTGATAGAGTTTCCCTGGCGATAGGTACGTCAAGTCCCTTCAAATGATGCCGTTTCAAGCCAAAGAACCTTACATATTTGCCCATTGTTTCTTGCAATGCAAATAAATAAATGTATGCTTTCAATGCAGACTTATTTATGGTCATTGAAATTCACTGCTTTGCATTCCCAGGCACCAAGTTGACCTACATATAGGTTTGGTTTGCATATGAATGCATTAATTGTGTACACCTATTTACATTCATATATGCAGCAAGTACTATAACTGAGCTCTGGATATAACAAGCAATTGCAATGCAATAGGTCTCGCATTTACAAGAGTTTAAGCTATGGGCATTGTAAATGACAATGCTTTTTATTTAGGTTTTAAAAACCAAAACATAAAAAACGGCATTGACATTTACAATGCCAATAGCTCAAACTCGCATAAATGCAAGACCGATTGCATTGCAAATGCTTGTTCAGGTCTGGCTTTAGCCAAGAACTTTTAATTTTCCTAAGATTATATGACAACATACATACAGGCTTTCAGCCAGCCCGCTTCATCCCCTATTCTGTTACTATGTTATTCACATTTTTCTTCAACCCTCTACAGCATACAACATGGGGCAGTGGGACGGCCCACTTCAGCCATTCACTTTGAGTGGTGGCATTCTGACTCTTCCTAAGGAGCACACCTACACACAACTCATTTCTCTTTGGTGCCAGTTACTACTATTGCAATGTGAGCTTTTAGAGACAAAAACCATTTTGCTTTTAGCCAACTTTTTTGTTTCGTGATCCTATTGTCTTTGCCACTGCCTGTTTTGTATACTAATCCTCAGAGAAACAGTGATTTCGTTTCCAAAGTCTAAGATTTTAATAGTAATAATCTGTCATTTTTTAATCTAATTTTTTATGTTTTATAGCGCTGTTGATAACAAGTGCCACTACTAACCAGCTTACTGGAATGGAACTATCAGACTAGGCAGGGTGGTTGGTTGTGGTTAACCTTTTCGATTTTTTAGCCTCTAGTCTTATGGTCACTAACAGATCTAAACAGACGTGCTTAAATTACGGTGTTATTCTACTGACCTACGCATCTGAATGTTTAAAATTCCTGAATATGCAAAATATTTAAACAATGAAGCAATGTTTGCATATTGGCTCCACATCTACCAAACAATGAAAATGACTAAAATATTCCTCTATTTACTGCTCTCTTAAAGCTCTGCATTCTGAAACTGGAGACACAAATAGAATAGTGCAGATGTTCTCCAGCAGCAACAGTGTATAAACAACGTGCGTAAGCATTATGCTTTGATTGCAAGCATTTTCCAAACTGTTATTTAAAAGCTACCAATCTAGCATTTGCATCAAAGTTTATCAAAATACCGTCTTTATTGGATCAGAAAGGTTCTTGCACTTCAACACTTTGCGTGCACTTTAATCAGGGTTCAGTACTCTTCAAAAGTAGATGAATCTGTTCTAGTATGAACATGTTTGAAAAGCTCTAGGTTTCCTCCACCCGGAGGTCTGAACGGTTTTTTTTAACATGTTTGCACTCGTATATATATTGGGCCCAGTACCTCCTGCCGTACATTATAAGGATACTGCTAGTGACCAAGGAGTTGCGCAATCATAGAGAGGAAAGAGGTTGAAGGCAAACTTCTTTCATAAGGTGATGGAACTTCAAGGTGAGGTGATGGAACTTCAAGGTGAGGTACAATCTCTATATATTGTATGGCAGAGAGTAGCTTATTCCTTATAATGCATGGGCTCACTATCTCTGTTCTCGCAAACCACTTCAATCCGTTCTGTCTTTTATGTTCACTGCAGACATGATGAATACAATCAAAATCTGTATTGCACAAAATAAGCACATCGAAATGCAGTTAGTCATTTTTGCTAAAAGATATTAGAATCAGGTTAAAGCAAATTCTATTAAAATTCTGTGGATAGATTATATAGAAAAACCTAGAGACTATCTTTTCGCTAATGAAAAAGCATGGACAAAATAAACATCTTGCCTTAAATATTTACTTTCTACTGCTCACTTCTTCTTTTAGAAAATCGTCAGCAGGAGGAAAACCAGCTCCCAATTTCCTTGCTTAAAACTGCAAATGTAATGACTCTCCACAATTTGCCTTGCACCTTGGCTGGTGGCTCAGGCACTAAGCATTGTGACCTCCGAACTCAACTAATAAGTTATTCCAGTTGAGCAGCGAAGTCATTTTTTTTAATTACAGATAACCAGAGGTATCACAACTCCACTGTAATTAGGAAATTAGAGAACATATTTTATATACTGATTGGGGCTTCCGTGTGTGTCATATTCTTTGTAATATTGTTTTTTCTTATGTGTACTATTACTATTATTATTACTAATGGTGGTAGTATTACTTTTGCCATTGTTGGGAGAGCCTGTGCGCGTGGCCTTATTCAAGCCCAATACTTGCAGCCAGGATGTATACAGTAAAACAAATGAATAGTAGGTTGAGGGGTTTATGCAACAAGCCTTTAGCTTGCTTTATGGCGGATTATGGAACTGAGAAATAGGAGTTGTGGGCTCCTTTAACATAACGTGCATTAGTAAAGCACACTTCCACAAAGATGGGTATCTTGGCGTTGAATAACAGATGTTTATTGTTACCCAACTCAACGGTACTCATTTTAACGACCTCAGAAGGATGTAAGTGAGTGGCCCCACCAGGATTTGAACCGTTGAGGTCGAACACAGGTGCCAACAGTGGATGCATTAGTCCACTAAGCCACCAGACCCATTGAACAGATAACAGATCGCATCCACATTGTAAGCTGTGAGGATGATGTTTCATTAGAGCTCTACAATTAGGCATAAAAAGATGTCCATAATCAACTGAGACCTTGGGTTTAGTCGAGGGCACCTGCAAAAGTACAAGTTCACCAAATAAGAACGATCACTTTTATGGTTGAAGGCTGGATACCCTGTTGGTGGTGCAATAACCGCTTCCAGGACACATACTATATTCAGTGCAACTAACCACGCCAGACTTGAACATAAAGATCATTCCAGTTTCTGAATGTACATAAAAATAAATTTAACTAATGGATACTCAATATGAAATAGTTTCTTCTGCATACGTGAAAATAAACATGTACTCTAATGTATACCAAACTACAGCTCGTATGCAAGTCATGCAGAAAATGCTGCAAGAGCGAGAATATCAGTTTTCTTCAAATTCCTTTATTTCCTTGCTGGTGAAAGCAAGGAGATTTGCTAGGAAATTATTCTGTGGTCGTCCTAATGCTTAAATTCCCATAATTACAAATTTCCATTTCTAATACAAAGCTGTGATCCCAATCATTGATAGTCTCTGAGGCAAGTACCACTTGTTCACTAATAACGGCTATCACTTTTTTGTGAGAGTGCACATGACTAAAATCAAAATCTTCCACTGAGCAACTCCCTGGGCGTAGTGGAAGCCTTTATTTGTCATGTTCTCGTGGACATTATCTGCTTGGAAGACCAGGGGAGCAGTGCTTGGTAGCAATCATGTCCCTACCTCTCCTCCTGTTAAGAGGTCTTTAAAGGGCCAGAAAAAGTGTGCCACCAAACTCAGTCATTGCTTCCGGAAAACGCAGTACATGGTGTAAGTATTTATTAACTGTTGGAACTTGTAAATAAACCTTGCAGAACCTAAGCGTCATGAAGCCAATTCAGCAGCTTCAGGACACAACACCAATTGTTTCAGTGCTTCAGTCTGAAAATGTATCGGCTCTGAATCTCGAAATATTGCAAGTTCTTGCTCAATGGGAACGTTTGCTCAGGAAATGAAGTAAATGACATGACATTTATATAATACAGAAAAACAATAGACAGTTCAGCTAATGAATGGTCCCCGGAATAGACTCGAGCAAAGGACCTTGAAAGTTTCCAAGACAGGAACATCCTACGCATGGCTTCCTCATAAGGAACACACATTAATACAATTTATTAATACAGAAACCATGGACTATGCTTCTATTTCACTGATCTTTCTGAAATGAAAAGCACACAGAGGCATGCATGTGGAAAGGCTTGCTCACATTAAATAAAAGTGGACATTTCTTTCTGCAAATATGAATACTGTCAATGCAAGCTGGCTATGGCCTTGTCATGCTATCTAATCTAGGTCTAAATAAGGTATTATTTTCTAATTAGTAAAACACTCCTACAAGGTGGAAAGTGAGTTATAAAGCTTAAGGCAGTTTTCAAAGTGTTAGGTTTATTTAAAGTTCATGCGCATACTAGCTGCCAACATATCCCTTAGTCATAAATGCAATCTCCTTAATAGCCCACCTTTCCCCACTTCTAAAATCTTTGATCCAGCATCCTAGCTGATCTGGGTGGTCCTGCTTACTAACAACAATTGGGCAATAGGGTAGTGGGCCAGTTTTTCCCAGATGTAGCAGAGGAGAGGAGTGTGTAAATACAACTATTTCCTCCGTTACTTTAAAAAGATTACAAACATTAAATGTATAAAATGTACCACTAGCTGTCCTCTAGATGGGCTCTTGATTTGTATGGCAATTTTATTAAAGCACTGAAGTGACCTTACTACCGACCAGGGGCGGCTCCTCCGTTGGAGTGGTGGCACGGTGCCTCATTTAAAATTCCCCCAAAAGATGAAAAATTAAATGGCAATTTATGACCATTTTATTTTTTCCCGAACGGATCATCAGGTGTAGGTGGGCCGCTGCTGGGTGACAGCAGGAGGGAGAAGGGTGGGCTGTCTATGCACTGTTTAAAGTGTGCATGTCTTTTTGGCAGGCCGTCTTGGAACGACCAGCCACACATGCATACTTTAAACTTCTCTAACCCAGCTGTCTTATGAAAGCTGGGTTAGAGCAAGTGCAGGCCTTCGGAGCGTTGTAGAGCACAGAGTGAAGTCATTCCTTCCAATCAGGACGCTGCTCTAATGCTGCATGAGAGCAGCCCTAGGATTGGTCAAGGGAGTTGCAGAATCCAGTTCCTGTAAAAGGAGGCCCGGAGCGGAGGGCGTAGTGTTAATCTTCAGGTAAGTGTATTTTATATTGTGTCTCGTGTCCCCCCACCCCCGCCAGATGCTAGCTGCCACTGCTACCAACATTTGAAGAATGGAGCATGTTTGTTTGAAGGGGAACATTATTCAATGTAGGGTGGAAAATGCACTTGCATTTTATATTGTAGACTGAGTACACAGTCCTATGAACCTAGGAGGTCTAGCATTTGGACACTGGTATTTTTGAGGGGTCAAAATTAAACAATCTGTGATCAACAACACCTTGATAGATGTCAATCTAGAAGAACAACCCCAGAAATAAGGGATTTTATCAGATTCAAGCAGTCAACAAAGGCGGGTTATAAATCGTTATAAGAAAGGAATACTATGGGTTACAGATCTTAAGCACATATTAAATGACCGTATTCAACAATGGGAGAAACATTTTTTTTTAGAATAGCAAATGGTTTAGGAATGATCATTGACAAATGAAGGAAATTTGGGATAAACTCTTCACACAAGAACTGACTCACTCGGGCAAATCAAGGACTATATGCCATAATAAAGTGGCACTACAACTTTCAACTTGTGTTCAGCCCTAAAAAGACTGGTGAGTTACAATTAAATCTGTGTGTGCACCACTGACATACCAATCCTTTCACTACTGGATCCACTGCACTGGAACTCTCGGCCTACTGTGCTGCATTCTCGTTCTACTCCTATTTTTCAACTACTCTTACTAGAACCATACCTGAAAACATTTACATATTCATAAATGTAGGTATTTTCAAGTTTGTGTTCAACATACACCATTCTTCTGATCCTTTCACCATCTCAATATACAAAAAACTGTCTACGCCCTTTTTTACTGTTGTTGAGCAAATACATCAAAATTTGCTGCTACTGCAGAAATAATAAAACAATACATAACTGCATTGTGTCATGGTGGTATGTGTAGTGTAGTAGCTGCAGTGGTGAAGCGTAGGGACTATAGCACCAACAGTAAGCCTGTAATATTGGATTCATAGGGCTATTTTGGTAGAAGGGTTGCAGTTCTGAGCCTATTGTGGTATAGTTTGTTTGGTAGTTCCAGATATAATGTTGGAGTTGTCCCCATTTTTTTTCACTTATTGCACCTCATTTTGTGACATTAAAGTTGTTATAGGGGTATAAATTGGATATATTAAGCACAACTATTTTCTTGTGTTTTTTACACCCTGTGGCACTCTTTTGTTGTTGTTATTCAGGAGTTGTGCCCTCGCCATCCACAGTGTTTACATTAATGGCTTCATTTCCGACCAGGGCCGCAGCCTTTCAAGTGGCCCTCTTACAGAGCCAGTTATGTTCCTTAGAGTCTTGCCCTGATGACTGACTAATTTTTAAACAAATTCTTTTAAATACAGTTTACCTTTAATTTATTATTAATGTGGGTGATGTTTGAGAGTCTATTACGGGCATTGTAAAGCACTCCGATATCCTTCGGGATCAAGTTCACGCTATATAAAACTTTATAAATAAATTAAAAATTGAAGCAGTCCCACCGTGGGCACCTAGAGTTCAAGTTTTTAAATTATTTTTTATTGGCAGCCCAGGGAGTCCACCTCCACCCCGCCATGTCTACTGGGTTTCTTTAATGTTTTGGGTGACCTGTAGTTCATGTGTGCAGCCCTCCCCTAGTCTAGCACAGTCAGTGTTGGAGTGGGAGCTGGAACTGTCCTGCTCCCTGCCGGAGTTCATGTGTGATGTGCCACTGCTCCCTTGGCCTGAAGTCCATGGGGACTATAAATGAGCCTGAAACATTCAATCAATCAATCAATCAGGGGGATGTAAAGTGCGCTACTCACCAGTGAGGGTCTCAAGGCGCTGGGGGAAGGGAGAGGGGGGGGGGAAGGGGCGGGCGGGCAGGGGCGGGCAGAGCGGCTCCGGATCAGTCAAAAGGCCAGGTCTTGAGGTCCCTCCTGAATGTGTTCAGGGTCGGGGAGCGTCTGATGTTGACAGGGAGCTCGTTCAAGGTCTTGGCTGCTATGTAGGAGAAAGCTCTCCCACCGGCTCTTTCTACGGATGCAGGGGACGTCTGCCAGGGCGAGGTCAGCGGAGCGGAGGTTCCTATTGTGTACGTGAAAGGATGCACTCTCATGGAGGTATTTAGGTCCGATGTTGAGTGATTTGTAGGCATGTGTGAGGAGTTTGAAGGTGACCCTCTTCTTGATGGGGAGCCATTGGAGGGCTTGTAGGTGTTGGGTCATGTGTTCGTAACACTATGTCCCAATGACAAGTCTAGCTGCGGCGTTCTGGATGGTTTGGAGTTTGTGTAGAAGATTTCTGTTGATTCCGGCGTAGAGAGTGTTGCAATAGTCCAGTCTGCTGGTTACAAGTGTGTGGGTGACGATTCTTCTGCAGTCGGGGGGGGGGGGGTCCATTTGAAGGTCTTACGGAGGATCCGAAGACAGTTGAAACTAGTGGAGGCGACAGAGTTGTTCTGGCGGTTCATGGAGAGTGAGGAGTCCAGGATGAGGCTGAGATTCCGAGCGTGGTCTGTAGGGGTGGGAGGGTCACCCAGGGCACAGGGCCACCAGGTGTTGTCCCAGGCGAAGGTGCAGGGTCCGAGGATGAGGACCTCTGTTTTCTCGGAGTTAAACTTCAGACGCTATTTTTCGTCCATGCAGCCACGTACTTCATTCCTTGCTGGAAGCAGAGTCTGGTGTCTTAGGGATTCTTCGTGAGTGAGAGGATGAGCTGGGTGTCATTGGCGTAAGATACGATGCTGAGCCCATGCTGACTGATGATGGTGGTCATGTAGATGAAGAGTTGGAGCTGAGTGGCGATTCCTGGGGTACTCCACAGTTTGATCTCCGTGGGTCGGGAGATTAAGGGAGGGAGCCGAACCCTCTGGGTTCTGCCAGAGAGGAAGGATTGGATCCTGTCAAGGGCGGCTCCTCGTATCCCCGCGTCATGAAGTCTGGTTGCGAGTGTGCGATGGGAAACAGTGTCGAAGGCTGAGGAGAAGTCCAGGAGGATGAGGGCCGCAGTGTGACCCTGGTCGAGTAGATGTGGATGTCGTAGGTGGCGGCGAGGGCAGTCTCGGTGCTGTGGTTGCTGCGGAATCCGGACTGGGAGCAGTCTAGGATGGAGTTCTCTTCGATGAAGGCATGCACAATTCTCTCGGTGACCTTGGCTCAGAAGGGGAGGAGAGAGATGGGCCAGTACTTCAGGTCTGTAGGGTCGACCAATGGTTTCTAGGAGGCGTTTCCCCTCCGCCCGTTTCCAGTCTGGGTAGATGTCAGATATGAGGGAGGCGTTGATAGTTCGTTCTAGTTCGGGTGCGACGGCGGCCTTGTGCAATATGTGCGGCGAGGGCAGGGGTCTGTTGGGGCTCCTGAGTGGGTTTTCGTCATGTTCGCGATGATGAGTTCAATGGTGGCGGGATCCCAGGTCGTGATGATCAGCTTATCGGTGGGGGTGGGTGGGGGGTAGAGTCCGGCGCTGGTTCGCTGCATTTGTCGTAGAGGACCTTGATCTTCAGGTGGAAGTAGGAGCTGAGCTTTTCGCAGAGTTCCTGGGAGGGTGTGGCGTCCATGGTTTCGCTGGCATAACTTCCATGATAGATTGTTTCAGGATAGATTATTCATCATATATCAAAATAGTGTTATACTTAATCATATCCAAGGTACCCAATAAGTAAAGGAAATTCCCCGGGTGTACTTAAGGTATTTTAAAGATACACCTAGATCCCTGCAATTATTCAGGACCAACTTATATAAGAACTCCTAGTGCTGGTCGAATCCATAAAGATGGTATTTAACTACCTTGGTCTGAACAATTTGCCTAGGATGAAGCATGTCAAAATAAGTAATCCTTCCAATAGATTTAAAATGAATGCAGGTGTTGGAAATCCCTCTCAGTATCAATATCCAGACATTTATTTTGTAAAGATGTATTTGAAAAGAAGGTATGCCTTGGTTTATTACCTCTCTCTTTTTACTTGAGTACCAGTGTTGTTAACGAAGCCTTGTAAGTGATAGAGCTGGTCATGAGATGGCATAGGGCTGAAGAAAGCATCACTGTAGTTCCTTCAGCATTTGGATTACATGGTCAAATTTCAGACTCTTAATAAAATGTGCTACCCTATGTGGGAGACCTTTAAGGGCTATTGAATAGACCTGCGCCTCCATTCAGTTGAATGAGGACTTCTTAAATCAGCTTCTTGAAGGCAGGGTTTCACTTTTGCAAGAAAGGAACATGTTCTAGGAATGGGAGGATTGTGTAGAGGATGAATCCAAGGAATTTTGCAATGTCTGTTACTTGTGGGCAAGGGGGGATGAAGCCATCTAGTTCATCAAACACTGCAACTGAAGTAAAAGAGCCAACACTCGATTTATGGTTCTTACAATTGTAAATCTTCGATCTGATAGTCGCCATGTGAGAATTGAGGATTATGATTTTAAAAGTCATGGGTGAATACTCTTTGCGCAGAAATCTACATATACAAAAATTCTGGATATTGGAACGGATCCTACTGTGGTAATGCACATTTGTTTTTATTTTTTCTACTCTGCATGGAAAGCAGTTGCCCTACCCCCCCCCCCCCCCCCCCCCACTCGCCCCCACACAGAGAAAGTCCCTCCCACTTGACCTCCCCAACTGCAGGTGATGATCGATTCCTCATCCCATTACGAATTGGAAGTTATTCAAGGTCTTGGCTGGAGAAAATTTTTACCCATACTCTGGCAGGAAGGGGTCTGATCTACAGTAGTAAATTCATTTATGATGGTCAGAAATACTTTTGAGAATCCATGTGGAGGTAAAGGGGGTATTTTGGGGCTGTAAACCTATGCTGAATAGGGGAATATTTCCTTCATAACAATCATCTGTGCTTTCTAAAGCCCTTTTATCCAGTTGCGCAATTAAAGTATTAAATTAGTGGGGCGGAGTCGGTTTAAAAAAAATAAAAAACTCCCCAGTGCTCAAACTATGCAGTTTTAGAAGCAAACTATCAGCCTGAGGATTACCGGTTCTGCTAAATGCCCCAGTGGGAGGTGGTGTGGGTGCTACACCTTAATAAGGAGTAAGGTTGCTGTGATTTTGTTCATAAAATTCATCAGTCATTTCGAGAGCTAAAATTATTTAGTTGAAGTCCCTATTTTGACAAGAAAAGTAGAGGAATGTAAAAACCCTACTGAAAAAGAATACAATTTATGTGAAGTCAAAACTTTTAACACCTTGCACGACCCAACTGAAATATTACACAACGAGCCGTTTCATTTTGTAGGCACATGCCTAGCACTGAGCTGTAGTATGTTGGCAGCAGACCAGCAGAAAATAGCCCACAGGCACACTGCTATAATTAGCTATGAGTCTTATACTACTGTATCAGCAAAAACGCTTGTTCTTTACGATTGTAGACGGCGAGGGTGGTCCACAGGAGCTAGATATGCAATAGGCTGGCTGATGTCACGGATTATCAGGCAATCAAAAAAGCAGTGGCTTGACCTTACACGGCATTTCACTGTGTTGGGAGTAGTTACGTAATGGTAAATAACGTAACTTGATGTTTTATTTTGAAATAATTCTATTTTTGCAATATTTGGTTTTGATTTTTTCCTTTTTCATAAAATCTTTACTCGGCTATAACCAGCCATAAAAGAATGCATCATTTCATAATAAAAATACAATACAGGATCCAATGTAAATGCCGTAAACAAAGAAACAACTACAAGTGTAACACGCATCAGCAATACAATTCATGATTGAATTTCAACAATAATGACCGTGGGAAAAATAAATAAGATAATAAGTCATTTCCCAACAATATTACGTATCCGAACTGCGGAAGAAATATATTTATAAACCATTAGGCAAGTGAGTTCGTCATTTAAAAGCTGAAGATGACACAGGGCGGCCCGACACTTTCTAATATCTAGGAATTTTAACAATGGTTTTAAAAAGGCACGTCTTTCATTAGTGTACAATTTACAAAAAAACAAAGTGCAATGTTCTCTGAGTTGATTCTGAGTTGCAGGGGCATAAATCTAATTTGGCATCAGAATATGCATTTCGAGGATATGAAACCAACAGATGAGAGATTCCAAACCTGAATCTGATAACGGTAATACAATTTGGCGTGGCTAAGTGGAAGGGATAAATAAAACTCCATGCCTGGAGAACAGACTAAAAGGTGAGTGGTCAACAACCCTTTTTTTCGTTGTTTCCTGTATGTCTCTCAACAGATATGAGTGAGCTAAAAAGCCCCTTTTCAACTTAACCCTTGATGTTTTGGCAATATTCCCGGGATTCTCAAAACAATCCAACAATCCCAGAGTCTCCAATTGTACCTTGGCAAAGGAGAAAATGTGCCAGTAAGGCAAAAAAACGAATACTTGCTTTCTTCATCTATAAACTCAAGATCTGGATAACATCCTTACTGCAGCCATGATAGCTATAGCTTAATTGCAATTCAGAAAGAAATTGAAATATCTAAGAACTATCCACCAGACTCCTGAGGCTTGCATATAGCGATTTCCCCGCACTGTATGTTTTTAAAATAATAGCCTCACTTACCTTATCGCTCCTTTTTTTAACTTTCCTGTTGCTGCGGTTTTCATTGGGAATTGCAGGAGGTTTGTACTAAATCGGGTGTGGGGCTAGGCACCTGGCTGCAGCTCTACCGGGGCGGCTGGAGCGTTTCCGCCATCTTGGGAGGAATGCAGGGTTAGCAGGACAATTGTTGCGGCCTTGACTGCCTGAACTGCATAAATGCAGATACAGCGGTTCCCGCGCAGCGGACGAGCGCAACAGGCGCACCACTGGCGCGCCAAAGGCAAGCCCGTCTGCGCCCATCCGTTACAGGCCGTCGCCAGGACCCTTGCATCTTTTTTCGCAGATCCTTTCAGGTACTCACGGGAAGAGCTCCTGGTTCTGGCATCTAACTGCCCTTTTCTACCCTGGGCATTTCAGGAGCAATCCTTCCATTGTGAATTTTGTGCATTTGAGCTGGCCCCAGTAGAGCGGGGGTTCTGTCCACCAGGCTCCACGGAATACAAGTTCCTTAGTTTGAACTGCTGCTCACTGGCGAAACATCACACCGAGGTGTTTGACCTTCTAGGCGATGAGTCCCCTGATGCTCTATTCCTAACAGAGACTTGGCTTACCCGAGACTCAGAGGCAGAGCCTTGGTTAGCTCTTCCTCAAGGCTATGTGTTAGAGACCATCAATAGAGAGGGGGGTGGAGGGGGTGGATTCGCAGCGGCTGTCAAGTAAGCTAATACCTTTAGCTTGTGTAAGAAGAATATAGCGAGCTGCAAAAGTGCCTTATTTAATATCAGTCTCAATCATAATTTCACAGTGTCTGGCCTCTTAATTTTATAGGCCCCCCCGGCCCTGAAGTTTGTTTAGAGAAGACCTACGGAGTAAAGTGTGAAAACTGGCCAGTAAGGCGGCGAATGTTACCATCTTGGGGGATTTTAATCTCCAGCTCGAGAACGGGGGAAAGCCTAGATCGCCAGTTTCCTGGCAGACTTAGAGGCCTTCCAGCTGATGCAGCATGTTAGAGGGTACGCACGTGACAGGCCATCTGTTAGATCCTATTTTCTCTAACCTCAGCTCCATAAAAATCTACTCACCGGTCCCGCAGGCTTGGACTGATCACTCCTTGGTTTCATTCTCTCTGCAGTTGCAGGGTAAAGCGGATGTGATCCGCCCAGCCCAAGCTCTCAAACGCCCTTGGCATAAGTTAGTCTTCGATCTTTTTTCTGCCTTGCTAGCCGAGCATAGGCCTCAGCTACCTCCAGATGTCGATGGGGCAAATCAGTGTTTCCAAGAATGTCTGACGGCTGGCCTAGACAAATGGGGAGGAACGGAGCGTGAGCCATCTAATCCGTGGTTCAACGATTCGCTAACTTTAGCAAAGAAGGGCTGCAAGCAGCTAGAGCGTGCCTGGTGACGCGGTTATGATGAGTCTGCAAAGCTAGAATACCCGGCTGCTGTTAAGTTAAATCCCGCAAAGACTATCTCCTCAACGGCATGAAGAGTGCAGGTGCTCCTACAGTCTCTCCCATTGCTTCTAACCATCAGTGCGACGAACTAGCGCAGATCTTTGTTAATAAAGTTGAGCTGATCTCTCTGGGTCTACCTAAGGCGGCTCCCCCTATGGAGGCGGTGGTGCCAGGAGGGGGGGATATCATGGAGGCAAATGCCTGTCATCTATCCCTCCCCTTGACACCCGAGGCCTTGTCCCAAAAAAATCAAATCAGGTTTCCCGGCTGACCCCATGTCACCTGCCCACTACCGCCAGTTTCACTCACTGATCTCCCCTGTGAGTTTAGAGTTGGCCAACCTGTCTATGAGGTCAGCATCCATACCTCGGGCGTGGAAACATGCCAAAGTTATCCCCTTGATAAAAAAATCTTCTCTGGATCCGGAAGAACCCGGTAACTATCGGCCCATTTCCCAGCTGCCTGTTTTTGGCAAGCTGGTGGAAGCGCATGTGAATTCTATTCTGTCCAAATTCATTGAGCAGAATTATATTTTTGATCCTTCACAGCATGGCTTTAATCTATTCAGAGCAGTCTGGAAGTTGGAGACTCGGCGGCCTTGGTCCTGTTGGACCGAAGCACCGCATTGGATACTGTGTCCCATGAGATATTTCTTAAACGCCTTCTGGAAGTTAGGGTCAGGGATGGGGCCTTAGACTGGATCCGGACTTTCTTAGAGGAATGGTCCTTCCAGGTCTCAGTACCACCTTTCTACTCTCAGGAGTTTGCTCTGCACCAGGGGGTACCACAGGGCTCCATCTTAAGCCCACTTTTGTTCAATCTATATGTGAGACCCCTAGCGGATGTGGCAAAAGGCAGGGGGCTGGCCCTGGTGTCGTATACCAACGACACCCAATTGGCAATTGCCTTTTCAAAGAATTGCAATGCCAATCTGGACAAGTTCAAGGAGGATCTCCTGGCCATCTCCGATTGGATGGCGGCAAACTGTCTACAGTTAAATGCCAGCAAGTCAGAGATTTTGCTGTTCGGTAAGGATCGGGAGTTATGGTCTGAGCAGTGCTGGCTGGTCCACCTGAAACCTGCCCCTCTCCCTAAGGAGGCTGTGAAGGACTTGGGTGTGTGGTTTGATAACAGATTGACGTTCGAGAAACAAACGAAAACCGTTGCAGCGGTCTGCTTCGGGCTTCTGCGAGGCTTGAAACCTTTGCTTGGTTTCTTCCCTCCTAAAGTACGCCAGTCCATTGTCCAGGCGTCCATTTTGTCCAGACTAGACTGTGGCAATTCCCTCTACCTGGGCGCTAAGAAGGCAAGCATTAAGCGCCTACAGAGGGTTCAGAATGCGGCAGCGCGGCTTTTGGTGGCACTACCTAGATCCTGCTCAGTGGCGCATGTGCTCCCTAAACTCCACTGGCTGCCCGTCGAAAAGCGCATTCTGTTAAAGGCGCTGTGCATTTCACATAAGATCTTGACACACCAGGCCCCATTAGGGTTATTCCATTCGTTGGTGCCCTATGTGCCTGGGCGCTCGCTGAGATCTGCCGACCTCGCGCTCGTCTGCGCACCTCGAGTCTGGAAAGCGAGGGCTGGGGGACGTTCTTTCCGCTTTTTGGCAGCAAAACTCTAAAACTCGCACCCGGCTTCCATTAGAGCCATCCCGAACCATCTGGCGTTTTGAAAGACCTTAAAGGCCTGGCTTTTCCCCACTCCTGCTGTTTAATCCCTAGGCTGTACTCTCAGGCTCTTGTCTCTAGTCTCTGGATGCACTGGGACGACTCGTTGCTGAGGCAGCCATGCGCATTACAAATCCAACATAATAATAATATTAGAACTACACACAACACATTAGAAATATCAGCTAGCTGCCCATTATAAGTTAATGTGTTGTTCCCGGAGCACCCCTACTTGTCCAGACCACTGTTGCTTTACAGCTAGGTTTTACATAACAAATAATCCTAGATACATATATATGCATGCCTACAGTTCATATTACAGGGAACATTATGAAACGTGCAGATCCATACGGTCGAGTAACCTTTTACAGAATAGGGCACAACTTTATCTAGGCATGAAGAGATATTACATATCCGAATACTTAGGTAAGAGGGAGAGTACACCACTAACTCCTCACTAAAATGCATCAGAAAAATAAATCTGAAATACTTAATAAATAAAAGCAGTGACCAAAAGATAATGACGGGTTGTTCCAGTACTCCAGCTCCAGAGACTCAGAAATAACAGCCCAGTCCTTAAAATGTTTAATGGTCAAGCTGAATCACTGCAAAAAATAGACAATCCGATAGGAAAACAAGCATCTGCAATGCTATAGGTCTCACATTTATGCAAGTTTGAGCTATTAGCATTGTAAATGACAATTACTTTTGTTTATGTTTTTGTTTTTAAAACATAAATAAAAGGCCTTGTCATTTACAATGCTATTAGCTCTAATTCTTGCAATTGCGAGACCTATTGCATTGCAAATGCTTGTTAAAAAATGTGATGTTAACTGCACATATTTAAAAACATACTGCCTCCACCAGAGGACACTGGAGGCTGCCCGGGATAGAAAGTATGCTGACTGCAGAGACAAAGACATGTAGTTTGTGTGATAAGCAACCCAACCCAAGCCTAGCTGAATACAATGTGGTTTATCAGAGCCATATATTTTAGCCTGCACTGTTCTGCTGCAGTCCGTAATTTGAAGTGGTGGGATGTGCTAATCAAAAAGGAACACAGCTGGACACAAAAGTATACACTGCCGAATAGAGCGACAGACAAAATCGCAAACACTCTGGTACTACGTAAAGCTGAAACCAATGGCATGTGCTTCGCCACAAAGAGAATGCCCATATGCCGTTCACTGCAAAACTACAAAGAATGCAGAACCCGAGGCTCGACAAGCAGCTCGCATCTCCTCTCGCCTCTGGGTAAGAAAAAAATGTAAATAAGAACCACAGAAAGAATCCAATTCAAATACCTACATAGGGCTTACTATACTAGGGAGAGGCTGTGGCGGGCTGGTTTGATTGAGTCTCCTGAATGCTTGAGGCGCGGTCACGAGATGGGTACCTTCCTCCACACGGTATGGAGCTGTGATAATCTGGCTAGATTTTGGACAGGGGTGTGGGATTGCTTATCCGAAGTATTGGGTTGGAACCTTCCTCGTACTCCCAAACTGGGCCTTCTCCATGTCCTTGAAGGGGTAGGGGGTAATCTATATAAGAGGCATCTGCTACTGTTGGGTCTTGTTATTGCAAAGAGAGATGTAGCTCAGGCCTGGAAAAACCCCTGGGCTCCTAAGGTTGTGATGTGGAAAAAGGGCCTTGATTTTTGTATGGGATTGGAGCGTCCAGTTTTTGAAGCCAGGGGCTGCCCTAGGAAACATTATAAAATATGGAAAAGATGGGCGGATTACAGGGGACTATGGTTAGAACCACCAGCGCTGCCAAGGGATATACCTCAGGGCTGATGTGATGGGGCCATGGGGGCGACATGGTACACGTTGGCTTTTTGTATGTAACCTTTTTTACAGGAAAGAAAAGGCATTGTGTGGGGGACAGGGGGGGATCGGGGGGACTGATGGTAGAGGGGTGGGGTAGACTGGGGGGCTATGGGTTTTGTTTTCAGATACTGTATAGATCGCTATGCCGTGACATGCTTGTTTGCAGTTCCTCCGGGGTGCGGAGTGCTGCGTCTTATGTGCGATCTGTCAATAAAAAGAGTTGTTAAAAAAAAAAAGTACCACAGGAAGAAGAGCAAGTTGGGCGCAAAGAGACTTGCTCAAGTTCGGCAGAAAGGATCGGCGTTAAGTTTGATGAGGTCTCAAAATTAAAATACTGCATGTCATGGCTCAATACCGTTTTTTTTTGTTAACCTTCATCTGTTTTCCAGCTTTTTATTAGGTTAAAAACAAGTAAAAAGCTGGAGCTCCAATTAAACTTACGGCGCAGCTAACTATGCACTCCGCCTTGGAAAGCCCAGGAAAAAATTAAGAGCGCAACTCTGGGAAGTTTAGTTTGGAATGGGGGGAAGGGAAGTGAAAGGAGGAACAGGTAGGCTTTTCAATGAGGAGCCAGTAAACAAGCTACCAGCACACCCTCCTACACCATGCCAAACAAAGATGGCGTTGGCCTGTCCAAATGGGCCGTCCGAACAATGGACAGGGTGGTAACAAAGAAGCCTGATTCCCAATCACATGCCAGAGATTACCCTAAACGATGACGCCAGCCAATGGAAAAGAGGGGCGGGGCTTCAAATCCCCTTCTGAAATTAATTGGTTACAAGAAGCCCTCGCATAGCTAGCAGCGCTTCGCAATGCAACACCAGGCGAGACCTAAAAAGGGTGCAGACAGAAAAATAAATATGCCCACAATAATGAAGATGCACTATTGGACAAACACCGCAAGGGCAATCAAACAAGAATGGCACTTGTTACAACACTCTCCACAAAGTCCAATAAAATACAACAATCAATAGACAGGCACAGGGCGCATCCTCTCAACACGCGATAATAAACTAGAAAAATATTATTTTCCTTTAAGAGGGCCTGAAGCATCCAAGATGAAGCAGCCCCCTTACAGACGCAAACATTTTTATTGCAGTATGAGTACAGTTGTACGATAATCATTTGTTCTGCACCTTGTGGGTGGCAAAACCTCTCTCAGAGGAGCTCAACCCCTGAAAAAGGGGGGTCAAAGCATGAGGTGAGAAGTGGAGTGTTGCCCTATCACTCTGTATTCATTGGCCAATTCTTCAATTAATACAAATCTCCCGAAGGAGAGGTGTGAGTCTAGGTTATGGATTTACCAAATTGCCATTTAATTATTTGTTCCTCCCTTTAAGCCAGAACCGTGGGAACTAAGGGGCAGTGAACTACGAGGTGTTGAAAGGGAACACTAGACTATCACTTCATATTCATTGACCAAGTCCCCCACTTACAAATCTCCTGCCGGAGTAGTGCAAAGCATGTGCAGTGCACCAAGTGTGTTGCTGCAGTGCTGTGCAGCAGGAAGGCCAAAAGGCCAATGGCCACGAGCGCTGCTCTGCGGATCTTACAGTTGACTTTTGGACTCTGTTTGCTGCAAGGTCGTCCCTTTTTATTTTCTGTATAAAATGCAGACTCGCTCACATACTGTTTGGAACTCACCCTAGGTTGTAGGGCATTTCTTGTGCAGGTCAAGCATATTATATATCAGCTAAGGCCGCACATGTCAGATTCCTTCTGGATGTCTTCAGAAGTCATTTTAGAGTTGCCTACAGATATTCCCATCACAGTCTAAGATTGGAGAGGTCATTATCAGGGCAGATCTAAGAAAATAGCTTTCCCTAGTTCACATCTGGTGCAACTATTAAGAAGTGTTCAAGTCAAAACATCAATCTATAAACAAAATCATAATGAAGTAGAGTGTAAAGGTTTAGCACAAAAGACGGACGTATATTCGGGGTCTACAAGGAACTGTTCTGTTACAGCCAACTCAGCTGATGCCTTCATCCTTTAAGCCTATTCAAGCCACAATGTATTCGGTTCCTGATTCTGCTGAAGTCTGATTCCTCATTTCTATAAATCAGGACCGGACGCTCAGAATTTTTGGTTCAAAATGCAGACAATACTGACTTCCTCCTGGCGCTTGTATGTCGTTACAACGCTTTCCTTTGCAACGCATGCCTTTTCCACGCATGCGTTACAATGGAATGCAATTACCATGAATATGCCTTTAACACGAAAATACCTTTACCACGCGTAGTTATACAACGATTTTCGTAGTATAACTATGCATGATAATGGTATTTTCATGCTAAATGCTTTCTCCGATCACTGCCCCAATACCTTGTATGTTCCCTCCGCCCTCAGCCCCCAATCCTTCCACACCTTTACTGCCTGCTTTATTGTTTTTGTTTATAGCTATAAATCTATTTTTAAATATGCCTAATATTTTAACCCCTTCCATGCTGATGACGAACCCCAGCCGTCATGCACTACGGTGCTCGTGTGCTGATGATGGCTGGGGTTCGTCACGGCCCTCCCCTGTTCGTGCTGTTTACAGCACACCAGGGGAATCGCAGCCGCATGGAAAGGGTTAAATTATTATAATAACTAAAATTACTCAGTTTTCCTTATTTTTCTATTGACGGACTTCTTCATTTTCTTTTTATGTGGTCCTATTTTTTTTGTTAATTCAGTACGTAGACGCACGTACGTTATTACGTAAGTATTGAAGCTCATTGAAAGACGGACACACAGAAGAGCTGTTCATAGGTAAGACATTTCTTTTAATTAAACCGACTCGTGTTTGTTTTTATTGGGGGGTGGGGGGGAGAGACCCCCTTCAAGCCCCCTTTTTTATTTCTTCCTTTTACTCACATTCCTTTACTAAGTATTTCGTAGTAACAGAATGCGTGGTAAAGGCTATACGTGGTAACCACGCATGCATTGTAGAGCATGCGTGGTTAAGTATAGCGTGGAAACGGCTGCGTTGTAGTGGCCGTTTCCCCCTCCTGGCCACATAAGTAATGATCAAGGCCGTAGTCTAATATTCTGAGTGGCCAACTCTTTCCATCTATCTGGTCAGATTCAAGATACCCCCATGAGGAAATCCAGGAGTCTGGGCTCCAGCTTATTCCTTCCACAATACACCACTTGCTCCCTTGCTGTACATTCTGTCCCTTTTCATATTTGGCAGAAAAAACATGGGGAAATAAATCGGCAAAATTTCACGCAAGGGAAAAACATGTAAAAAGTGTGTGCCTACAGCAATTTTCCTGGTTATGACTCATTTCAAAAGGTGGCAACACTAAAACCCATGGGAATTCCATCCCTGAAAACGTCAAACCCCTTGGTATTTCTCACTGGTGAAATTAGCTCCCAGTTTTTCTGCCACACACATATAAAGGGCTTTTCTATTCAACCAAACAATCCACATCAGTATCCAGGTTTATTGCCATTGTTTCTGCTTAAGTGTTCTTCTCCACACACCCTACTTTGAGACTTTTCTACTTAGGTGTTGTTGCTATGACACAACCGGAGCACATCTCTGAACCATCTGCACAATACTCTTCTTACTTTGCTTACAGCACCCATCACCCCAGTGACGAAACGGTAAATGCTGGGGCACCTTGCAGAATGTGAAGAGGGGCCCGGAGTATCCCATAACAAACAGATATTTATTGGCCTTGGTCGGAATGGGCACCCTCTGAGGATTGGGGGTTGGTGAAGGATTAGGCCCCCCCTGCACCGCTGCATACCTGCATCTCTCTCTGTAATCCCCTATACCTGCATGGATGTGATCTCTCTGCCCAAAAAAATGCTCTTTGGCCAAAAAAGTGGTAACTGTGCGCTATGTAAATTGCAATCGTAAAATACCACCAAGGGACTAAAAACCACAGTGCAATATGGCAAGTATACAAGTCAGTTCATAGACCAGGAATGAGAACTTCGTGAGTGGCACTTGTATAGAATCCCCAAGGTTGTTCTTCTCCACGCACCACATTTCTTTAAAAAAAATGTGTGTGTAAACAGTCTATGGGGTGTTAAGATTGAAAAAGTAAAATCATTATTAAAAGGAAAGGTACAAAACAAGCCACCCAATTGATCAAACGCCAACCTTGGCTGTTTGATAAATAATTCATTGTGTGAGGAAACACTGGTTATAAAGAGTTTGCAAAAAACAGGTGGAACACAGGATCACACAGATGAATTCTGCTTGAGGTTCCAAGTTATAATTGCGCAGGTGGGACCGTCGAGGATCAACACTGTGCCACAAAGGTTCATATATGAATCAGATCTTTAAGTGATCAGAATATAGAGCTGCATGAAAGTTTCCCTATTGCAGAGCTGCAACCAAAGGTCTAGTTTTGCTCACAGAGTGCGTTGTATCAGTCCCAACCTCAAACTATGCATAACTCCATGCCACACCTTCATAAACTGGGGCACATACTTTCACCTAACAAAAAAAAAGTAATAACGTACAAGCAGGCTTCAAAAGAAGGAGAAAAAGATAAAGTTTACCCTTGGAGTGCCACAGCCAAGCATCTGGTGTGCTTTGTGGTGTGATCAGGGAATGGGGTGTTACCAGAATGTGTGGTTGGGAGGAGTGAAAGGTGGGAGGAGTGAAAGGTATGAGGAGTGTGAAAAGTCAGATGGGTGCGTGAGAAGTGGCGATCTCCCCCACTCAGTTTCCATTGAGGCTTTGAGACAGTGGCATAACGAAACTTGAGGTGGCCCCCCTGCAAAGTACATGGAGCCCACCCTACCCCCATACTCCGGACGCACTCAGAAGCTCTAAGGCCAGGAGACCGAAACCCGTGCACAGTGCCAGAGGTGGCCCCGTGGAGCTCGGGTCTCCGCACCGCGGGGACTACAGTGGTTACTGTTACACCACTGCTTCGAGATCAGCGGTTTAAGAAAAGCTGAAAAACACAAGCTGCAAAGCAAATAAAAAACTATGTAACTAGCAGAGCCTGACCTTTCACATTCATTAGATGCCTGTGAAAGGAGGAGCATGGCTGGCTATAAATAACCTTCTCGCGCCTTTTGCTAAACTTTACATCATGGAAGGTGGCAGAAGCAGAACCGCAGCAGGGTACTAGGCCGATCAATCATCAAAGCACACATGACTGACGACAGGGCTGAGCTCACATTAACACCCCACTGGACACATTCGGGAGACTCCATGCTTCTGTGCTTAACATTACAGTACATCTGCCACAGGGATTAAAAGTGCAGAGAAGACCGATGACGAGTGGATACTCATGGGACACTGGCGAGCTGCTTACCTCGTGCTGCCTAAAGAATACACTGACTGCTCATATTGACATACTAAGGCAAAACATGTAAAAATGTAAAGTCCGTACTGGCATTTCCTGGAACAATGACTGTGATTCAAGATGCCAGATGAAATGGTGTGGTAATACTGAAGACAGCAACAGTATCATAATTTTTGTGCTTAAGACGGCTGCCATTATCATTCATCAGAAGGGGAGGACCAGGCGCAGGTGCTGGGGTTTGGGAGGAAAGTATAGGCAGCCGCCCAAAATCCAACCCAAACACCGCAAGATTCACTGCCAAGAGTCAGGGGCATAGGACTCCTCCCCAAAAAGTCGAGCCCAACCCCCTACGGCCCACACCTGGAAAAATATACCAGAAATTGATCTTCAAATACCCATAAATCGCAGTTTTCAAAACAAGAGATAACGAGTGCTACTGCCCAAAACAAAAGGAAAGTTGTGTGAGCTGCACGCACAAACTGCAGTTGTTGTAGGGATGGGGTGGGGGGAGTAGGAGACAAGCTAATGGCAGGTTGCACCATTTTCCGCCCTGATCACTTGAAATCTGTTTAATGACCCAGAAGCAGCTGCTGGGGCCAGAAATGAACTGCCACCAAGCAGACTCAATGACCCAGGTCTCCAGGCAGTGCAGGTGTCTACCACTAGGCCACAGACTAATTATCTACCTCCAATGGGTGAGCTTGCTCCAATCTGTCCCATTATTTGGGTAGAAGACCTGGCGTAGAGGGTAGGTCTGCCACTGCAGGAACTTGACCCATAGGTAAATACGTGCCTCAGCGTTTGATTAAACATTGTGTGATTTGGGGCAAATTACTTAATCTCAGTGTTCTTAACAATTTTAAATTTTACATATGTAAAATATCTTTGCCTAATGCCCATTTGATGTACACAATGTTGTAGACCATCTCCCAACCCATCATGTAATGTACAGCGCTCTACTGCTTCATAGCCAAGTTTGCACTATGTACATACTAATACATACATACATACATACATACATACATACATACATACATAGGTGATAAGCAAAGTCTGTTGCAGACACAGTCTGGTGCTTCGTACATAGAACCTTCTCCATGCACCAACTATCCCTGAAACCCTTTCCAACAAAACATTTCTATACACAGTGCCATGGTCAGCGGAGTATAGCCCTCAAAACAGCACAAGGCACCTGGGATCCGCAGGGAGACATCCTCTGGCATACTGCCCTGCTGCAGAAACATCTCACAACGTTTTAGTGCTCTCCAGTATCTGTTACTAGTTGGCACAACTTTATACCAACCAATCTGAACAGTATGAAATGACTCCAACCCCGTTGGTGCCAGCAGCTCGTCTGCAATGTAACAGATGGCACAAGAGAGAATGGCCTAGTGCGGGAAATATTGGGAGTGAGGAAGGACAATGTTTTATCTGGTACACATCAGAGATATTGGCACTGGTTCACAAGTACAGCTCTTGACAATAGTTAATGTATCAGGCAGCAATCATACAAATGTTCCCAGGCTTATATACATATATAGGATGCAACACAATGGAAAATGTGTGAAATGTTTCGACTCCCTTCAATTCTCAGGAGATCGACAGATATAAAATATCTATATATATAACAAAAAAAAGACTGTCTTAATTCTGCACTCTGGCATAAGAATTACATTTGGTAACTCTTTTAGAGGCACTTTGGGTTTGTGTGTCGATCTATCCATCTATAGATATACATTGGGCTTCGCTTTTAAAGAGGGGTCCGAGATAACCGTGTAGGCCGGTGCAGTGAGTGACTGCACCTGCCAGCAAAGAGATGTATAGGGAGGGAGGGGAGGGGTTGGGTGGTGGGGGGGGGGGGGGTTCATGGGATACACCGTCCCCCTAATTGTCCCCTCCAGAGGGTTGCCCTCCGTGGGTGTACTGATAGTGCACTACCTTTTTGTGGTGCACTGTCGGTCAGGATATCCCCCCCCCCCCCCCCGGATTTTGGGACTTGGGATGGCAAATTTTGCAGAAAAAAAGCCAAATTTGGCATCCCAAAACCCCAAAATATGCAGTATTTTTGCAGCACGCAGAAAATGTGCTTGTCACTAAATACGGCTAGGTCACAACTGGCGACTCCGACAAGTCACTTTGTGACCTCACAAAGTATCCAGCAGCACCGTGCCACAGAACAGAAGGGTGTCTGATGCCAGAGAGAGAGCCCATCTAAATTTGAAAACTACTCTCTCTGGCATCAGACATCCACTATTTTTAAGGTGCAGAGAGAAGTTGGGGGTGGGTATACTGGAGACTCAGGGATGGGGTGAGGGGTGCCATGAGATTGTTGGGGGGAAGGGGTGTTTACCACAGGAGAGAGGAGGAACAGGAGGGGTTGACAGTGTAGAGAAGAGGATGTGGCGTTACAGCCAGAGCTGTTGACTTTGCACTGGGGAGCCCAGTTTAAGTCCCGGCACCAGCTTAACATCCTGTGATCCTGGGCAAATCAATGTATCTCACCAGTGCCCACAAAACAGGTTCAATGTACCTGAGGCTTATGTAAAGCGCTCCAATATGCATCAAGCATTGTCACATCATCACGTGTTCAGGGAACATGGCGGCTGGCTGACGCAGGTGGGGAGAACCTTTGTGTGAGGCGAGAGGAGTCCAGCGCTATGGAAGTAAGGAACAGCAAAGAATGAGGGCGGACTGATCAGTGTTGCAGGTTGTCGTGATATAGTAAGTGGAGAGAGCGGTGTGAGGGCTGCGAACTCCGACGGAATCGCGAACGAGGATAGAGGAAAAACAGTGCTGACAGCGGCTCTTTACATGTCCGTAGACCGGCAGCAGTTATCACCGTTTCCATCGCTACCACCGCCACGCTACGGTAAAGTCTTGTATGGCCTTGGTTACTGGAGTCAAGCTATCCTGGCTGATGGCCAGAAACCGGTCCTAGGATGCTTGATTCAGGTCCAGGGAAGACATGGCTTGGCAGTTAGGGATGGACTGTTACCATGAGGTACAGGGTCAAGACTGATTTGCATCTGCCCATGTGTGAACTGGGGTGGCGTGGTGAGCAAAAGAACGATGGATTAAACCCAAATCTGTGACTGGGGGTGAATGTTTTGCCAATGTGCAACATTCCGTCCATCACCTTGTGTGTTTTGCTGTTTTCCCAACCCCTGCCGCCGAGAGACGTGGCTCCAGTTGGAGTCGTGCGACAGAGTGTTGGAAGAGATTCCACACAGCCGAAATACTCTATGCGGATAAGAGCAGTATCTTTTTGCCTGCCGGCGGGGCCAATTTTGCGCATACAAAATTTGATAGGAATAAAGACTTTAGAGGTAGAACTGCTGAGCCTGGACTGCCAGTTGTTTGTTTGTAAGCTTTGTAGGCCAATCTCCCCCCTCTCAGGGCCTTTACAGCAGAGGGGAGGGGTTAACATTTATATTAAAGGGGGGAAGAAGTGGTTGGAGAGTGAGTCTCACCCCGAGCCCTGACCTCTAATGCACACCACCCCATAAGTTTAGGTGAAGGGGAGCTACGGTATCTATATCAGACCACACTTCTCCGGATGAACTAAGCCCTCGGTGTGAGAATATCAACATTAAAGAGGGGATGTCTCTGCCAGAAAGGAATAGATATAGTTTTCTTTTCAGGAGCTGATCGAAGTTGATAAGTGAAAAGAAAGTTGACGAATCCCCTTTGGTGGCGACTCCTAAGACTCCTGTTAAAAAAACCTCCCAAAAATGCTCAAATAAAAAAGTGTAGGTCAAGAGGTGCGGTCGCTACCTAAACACCTCCTACTCTCAGGTCATACTTTAAATTAATGGAGCAGGTTGCAGGTTCATAACTAGTTGTGGGAGAGAATAAGAGCTTACTAAAACCAGCTGAGAAAACATTATCCCCCGTACAACAGGGTATCCCATTGAGGCTTGAGAATAGTTTCGCTCCGCTCGCAGAGGCTCAGGAAAACTCATCAGAGTTATCCCAGAATGATATAAGGCCTGAAAAGGACGCAAATGGAGTAACTTTGGACGACGCTGCAAGTCTCACATCGACGCATGCTTCTCGAGATGAAGCTGCATCAGGGGTCCCAGACGGTCAGTTGGTAGACTTGTGAAATAGCTTGAGACAAGAAATCTTAACTAAATTTGAGACTTCCGAAAGGAACCAAAAGGAAATTCAAGATAGAGGGGAGATTCTCGAGCAGAAGATTGATGGATTTGCTAAACGTACGGAGAGTCTGGAAGAGGAGGTGTAGGTCTTGGGTGGGGCCACTTCTACCAATCTCAGAGCGATTGAGAGGCTCAAACAAGGGAATAAGGCAATACAGCAGGATATGGTAAGGCTTGACTTGCAGGCCAGGTGAAATAACATCTGACTTCTGGGAATCAACGAAAATGCAGAAGGGGCGGATATAAAAGGTTTTGTCTGTAGGTTACTGGGGGGAGCTATTTCCAGATAGAATGGATATAGATTGGGGAAAAGAGCTCCAGAGAGTACATAGAGACCCGTAGAGGTTACAGACAGGGAGGAAAGCCCAGAGGAAGATATTAGTTTATTTTCTCACATTTTAAATAAAGGAGCTTGTCCTAGCCCGAGCATTAAAAGAACGGTCATTGACGTACGGGAACTCTACCTATCTAATACGATCTGATATGGGCAAAAGAACAGCAGAGCGGCAGTGGCTTTTTGGCTAAAAAATGAACGAACTCCGGTCCAGGGACTTGCAAGTGCAAATGAAATTCCCCACCATGTTGGAGACAATGAGGCAGAATAAAATGTATAACATTCGAGAGCCGGAGGAAGTAGATGCCCTTTTAAAGCAGATGGGAGGATCAGAATAGAGATTTGATCTACATCAGTTTAGGCCAAAGATATATAACTTGTAAATAATTTGTAAATAGCACGATATGGAGGCTGGTAGTAATAATGAGTCTTAGAGGAATAGGGGGAACTTATTCAGTTTAGCATAAATGGTGGTCGGCTTCTTACACTCTATATCAGGATACGAGTCACATGTTGGATGAACCTCTTATGTTCCCAAAATACGACACCACGACAGAACGATCTATGTTTGGGGGTACAGGGGCTATGTAGAGTCAAGGTAGGTGTTTGGCACCTGGACTCATCTCGTTAGCATGGGGTATCTCAAAGGCACTAGCGCCCTAAGAGATCGATAGTGGGGTTCTCCGGGGCAGGTGGGGGGGGGGGGGCACAGGGTATTGGGAGCATGTGGGACAAAAAAGAAAAAATTAGTGTCCTTAATCTGCCATATATTATCTTTATTTTTTTGACAAAATATTAGTTTCTCTTGGCCTTCCTTACCAAAGTGGAGTCAATGGTTCTTTCATGTGTTAGATTAGGAGGGAGTGTTTTTTTAACCTAATAAATGCTTAAGAATTTGGTGCATCTCACCTCATGGAATGTGAATGGGGTGAGATCTATGAGAAAACTAGCCCGTATCATGCAATCTCTTAAGAAATCCACAGTTAATGTTATTTTCTTACAGGAGACCCACTTAGAAAAAAGCGAATGTTTGACCACGTTTAAAAAATGGTCTTGGGTTCAGGATGTTGCCTGTTCTAATCAGAGGGGTAGTGCAAGAGATGTAGCTATAATAATAAGATCAAATAGTGATATTAAACTGGAACGTCACCATACAGATATGTCTGGTGGATGGATATTGGCTAATATTAAGATTCAGAATAGGGCGTTAGTGTGTGTTCGTTATTATGGTCCAAACCAGGATAATAATCAACAAAGGGGAGAGAAAGGGTAATTCCACCACAAGGGTGGGGAGGGAACTCCTGGTCCCCTGGACTGGATATAGAACAACAAGTGGAGGAGTGCCCTCGTGGAGGTTGATTACAACCTTAGAGTTATAAGGTGCTTTTCTTGTACACCAAATAAGGGACAAACTTTGTGCTGGAGCTGGTTTCCGTAATTTTTATATGTGCAATTAACTTTAAGTGAGTGTGTTTAAAAATTGACCAATACTACCCACTAGTGGATTTTATTCCGGAGTGATTGGACAATGAATAAAAAACAGTGGGACACCTATTGCCTGATTAGGTAGGCTATTGGTGTCAATAAAGACGTGTGCTAAGTTGAAGAAAAAGTTAAAATGGTCTACATGTTTCAACCTATGTGTAATTGTAAGGTTTTCGTCAGGACCAGGGTGGGGGAATCTGGGTGGTGTACACACCCTAAGGTGTACCCTGCCCTCGATTCCTTAATGTGGAAATCACAAAATGTGATTAGTTCAAAAGGTGTTCTCCTAGATTCTGAAAAAAACCTGAAAAGAAATAAGGGGGGGGGGGGGGGGGGGAGGATTTTGGGAGAATCAAGTAAACATTACAAGTGTGATATGCTACTTGCTGCTCTTTGCACCTTGTGTCAAAAACGCTCATGACTTATTCTCTCATGAGTGAAACACCCGGTATCAGCTGTAACTCATGACTCTTCCCAGTCAGACGTGCTGAATACTGTGTGACTAAAAAAGGCTCAAGTACCGCAGCGGGACCGTGCATAAAGTGATGGAGTGCTCATACGTAATCCTGTTGCAATTTTCACAGTCAAACGTGCGGACAGCTATCCCAGACTAAAGTAATTGCAGTAAGATCAGCGATTACAAAGAGCAAGCACAAGAACTTACAACCAAACTGAAAACGAAAGGATATCCCAACAAAATCCTGAACAAATGCCAGAAACGGCATAGAATCAGCCACGAGAAGCGCTTTCGGGAAATGTAAGTAAAGACGATACAAGCATTCCCCTCACCTGTGTGACCACATATAACGCAGCATCCAACAGCGTTACGAGATCAATTAAAAACATTGGCAAATGCTAAATACTGGAAATCGGAGATGGGAAAAACCTTTGTTTTCCTTTGAAAGGGCCAGGAGCATAAGGGACAATGTGGTCAACACCAGACCCAAACATACAATAAGCACACCGCCAACAGTCCTGAATGCATGGGGACTACCAAACATCACAGGCCATTACAGATGTGGGAACTGTAGTGTGTGCCACCTCACCACGAACACAAAGACTCTGTCCCTGGAACCAGGGAAAACATGGACTCTCCAAGCCCACACCAACTGCAATAACACCAATGTGGTGTATCGAATAATGTGCCCCTGTAACCTCCAGTACATAGGGATGACTAGCAGAAAAATAAAACAACGTATAAGTTAGTTAGTATGTTAGTATGATTTTTTTGTAGAGCGCACGTTCAACCCCAGGGTTTCTTGGCGCTGTGTGCCGCTTGGGATCCCGTCCTGGCTTTCCCTGTGAGATGGTCCCTATTGGGCATCCCCAAGGTGAAGCCAGGCATCTCCGGCAGCAAGGGGGCTGTTGTGGAGTATAAGCAAGCTATTGCCCAGAGTTGCAGCGTGGGACCTATGGTTAGAGAGGCACTGAGGCGAGATTTATCGAGCCCGCTGACTTTGGTTCGGTACCCTGCCGCGTCGGGAATTGAACCCTGGTCCCGGGCCGACCTCTGCTTCTGGGTCTGCCGCCTCTAAGCAGTGAGCCACACTTCTCCACGGGAACACAGAAGCACAATCAGGTGCAAAAAATCCATATAAACAAAGAGATTCTATCAAGAAAAAGTGCAAGTGTTTATTTTTAAGGGTTTTTATAAATATATTTTTGAAAGGGAGGTTGGCTCTTCATCTAACCGGTGGGATGAAGGCACTATGTGCTTTTAAAATACCCCTCACACACTAAGAGCCCCTTAGTGTCATGCTTCATCATGGGGGTCTTCCCGTCCCTCTACGGGGCGGGCCGTGCTGCGACCTACGAGCTACGCGGGAGCACTATAGTTTTGTGGTGAAAGACTATGTGTATGTGCAGTGACAGTGGAGGTGGTGAGGTGTAGGGACCTAAATAAGTGATTAAAAAAGGTTAAAAATTCCCTGGCTAGTGGAAATAATAATTTTATTCGCTTCCCTGGCTGGGAATGTTAAAAAGGGGTTGTGGGGTAGGGCTGTTTAGCAACTACCGGGTCGACATGTTTCACAGACAGTCCCCTACTGTCTGATCATCAGGACCAATGGTGGTCCCTACTTGGAGGTACTCAGTTCTAAGTAGTATAGCCTAGAGTCCTACAAACTGATAGCAAAAATCGGCTAACAGTTTGTGCTTCAGAGCTTGAGTTGGCCCAATGTGAAGCGTGAAAAAATGAAAAAAGACGCAATGGTCTTTTCTCGGTTCAGAAAAAGTGCCTCATGAGCCGGCAGATACGACGGTTTTTCGATGCGGTCAAGTAACCGCTAAGGCACTGTCGAGCAGCGGTTACTTGACCGCATCGAAAAACCCTCGTATCTGCCGGCTCATGAGGCACTTTTTCTGAACCGAGAAAAGACCATTTACTTGTGGGAGTTGAAAAGGTCAAACATCTCCCTGCGACCTTCTCCAATCATTCTGCGGTATGCCTTTCTTTGAGATTTCAGGAAAAGAGGGCTATGACAAGATGGGCCATGGATCGGACAATTTTACTAGATGAGGCTGTCCAATACAAGATTCAAGAAGAGGTTGCGACTTTTTTTAAAGATAACAATGGGTCAGAGAAAATCCAGGTAATCTGGGACACGTTTAAGGCGTTCCAGAGCATTGGCTACATCTATTATGATGGGGAAAATCGTAGTTCTAGGCAGCGAGAGAACGACCTCTTGAAAAACATTCAAATCAAGGAGATAGAGCTGCAAAAGGCTTCCTTAGAATCCTTTAGTAAGGTGCCTCTTCTCACTAAGGAGTTAAGAGTACCTACAACAAGAATATCAGGGTGTTTTGGATAAGATCTTATTAAACAGATGGAAGGTCAGTAAACTTCAGAATTTTTTATATGGTGAGAAGTGTGGCAGGCTTTTGGCTTGGAAAATTAAAACTGATAAAGTTCAAAACCAAATAAGGAGCACAAAAGAGATTTCACCTGGTCATATAGTAGATACTAATATAAAAATAGGGGCTGAAGTGCGTGGTTATATGGCCAAGTTATTATGCCAAAGTTGGAAAATATTGAGGAATTTCTGAGTAATGTTGGACTCCCCTCCCTGAATGAATATCAAAGAGTCTCTAGCCTCTGGGATAAGCAAACAAGAGATTCGAGCACAGATGAGAAGGATGGCAAGAGGGAAGGCGGCCGGGTCGGATGGCCTTCCGATAGAATTATACCTATCTCTTGAGGATAGTGTGGTATCTGTGTTTAAAAAGGTTTTTGATACTATTAAGAGGGATAGGGAGGACCCCCGGCATGTTGGGCTGAGGCAACAATAGTTTTAATCTTAAAACCAAAAAGGACCCGTTCTAGCAGAGTCCTATAGGCCTATATCCCAGTTGAACACGGATTATAAAGTGTTCACGGGGATATTGCCAGCAAGGGTTGCTAGAACCATTAGGAGTGTAGTCGATCGAGATCAGAGGGGTTTTATTCCTGGTAAGCAGCTCAATGATTTTATTTATACTACTTTTATATATTTTTTCACTGTGTAGTACTGAGCACTTAGGTCCTGAAGAATTGCCATGACGGCAAGAAACATGTTGACCTGACCTGAGGGTTGTAGATATTTTGCTGTGAATCTTCACCGGTATATATCTCCCCTCCCACCCTTTTTAACCAAGGGAGTCAACCACGCTAATAAAATTCATTGTGGACTGACACACCTTTTTTAACCCACCTTCACTCCACGACTACACTTTTTCCTGCCCTTTCACACGCATGCACCATATGGCTGGAACAAAAGATCTCCGATAAAGAGCCGCTTTAAGGGAGCCAGTCAGACATTGCAGCGCCAGTCTGATGAGGAGCAGAACCCATATGATGAAGCATGACGCCTAGCTTGCTGGGTGTGTGAGGGTTTTAGTTCCAAAAAGGGAATTTACCCCCCTTTTCTGTCCTCTACGCTACACACACACTGTTCTTCACATTCCTATCGGGGAACTTTGTACCCTCCTTGTGTCACAAGCAGCTCAATGAACCAACTTTCACAATGCTTGGCGTAGTGGATCTGGCAGAATCATTTAACCTTCCAGTAACACTGGTGGCAGTTGGTGGTGTTCGATCAGGTCCCCTGGTCATATCCCCTGGTCATATCTCTGTGAGACCCTAAGAACTTTTGAATACCCTAAGAACTTAATAAAAGCGGTCCAGTCACTATATAGCGCACCTAGAGCTAGAATTTTAGTTCACGTGGAGTTAACCGATTGGTTTCGCATTATGCGGTGAACAAGACAGGGATGCCCATTTTTCACCCTGTTATTTAACATTTATAGTGAACCATTTGCAGCTTTAATCAGACAATATTCCTCCATCCTTCCATTTAGATATAAAGACTTCGAGGTCAAATTAGCTTTATATGCGGACAAACTTGTTCTGTATACGCTGGATCCCAGGAGGCTTTTCCTAGTTTGATGGCCAAAGCAGAACTGTTTGGGAAGATATTGGGGTATTGTGTAAATAGAGACAAAACCGAAGTCATGGAGTGGAACTAACTGTCTCAGACCACTGGGGTAAAATATCAGATGCGCTATCTTGGCATTATAATCACCCAGAAGCTAGTTGATGTCCCTAGGGTTAAATGGAGGAAGACCAGCCAGGAGGTAGGGAGATTATTGACTAGATGGGCAAATCTCCCTCTTAACCTATATGGCAGGGTCAACTTGATTAAGATGATCGTACTCCCTAAAGTCACTTTTCTTTTTAACAATATACCCCTCCTATTTGATAAAAATGAGGTAGCGAAATTAAAGGGCAAGATAGGCAGTTTTGTTTGGGCTTCAAAGGGTTCCTGTATATCCTGGACAAGGTTGAGGAGAAAGTTGGAGATGGGGGGGACTCGCTCTTCCAGAGACTTATGGGTATATGCACATGTCTTTCAATTCAAATCAATCAATCACTGCATTTCTAAAGCGTGCTACATACCCGTGAGGGTCTCAAGGCGCTGGGGGGGTGGGCGTGGGGGGGGGGGGGGGGGGTCGCTACTGATCGAAGAGCCAGGTCTTGAGAAGTCTTCTGTAGCCCAGCAGGTCGGGAGTCTGTCGTAGGCTGGTAAGGAGTGCGTCCTAGGTCTTGGCGGCGAGGTAGGAGAAGGATCTGCCGCCGGTGGTGGTAGTTTTCCGGATGCGAGGAACTGTGGCAAGGACGAGGTTGGCTGAGCGGAGGCTTCGGGTGGGGGTGTGGAAGCTGAGCCGGTTGTTGAGGTATGTGGGTCTGGTGTTGTGTAGTGCTTTGTGTGCGTGGATGAGGAGTTTGAAGGTGATCCTCTTGTTGACGGGGAGCCAGTGAAGGCCTCTCAGGTGGGGTGTGATACGACTGCGTCGGGGGACGTCAAGGAACAGACGCGCCGAAGCATTCTGGATTCGTTGTAGTCGTCTCAGGAGCTTGGTTGTTGTTCCTGGGTAGAGGGCGTTCCCATAGTCGAGTCTGCTGATGAGGGCCTCTTGTCGGGAGGGATCCATTTGAAGATCCTGCAGAGCATTCGGAGGGTGTTGAAGCAGGACGCAGAGACGGCGTTGACTTGCCTGGTCATGGAGAGGGTTGAGTCGAGGATGACCTCTAGGTTGCATGCATCAATTCAAGAACTTTCGGATGCTGCTAAAAAAACAGATGATTCTGCATTAGGTATCCTCTATGGGGCAATGCTTAGTGATATGGGTGATGAACAAGAGTACTTCCTTTTAAAGTTTGGGGACCCAAATTTGTTTTTTAAAGTTAGATTGAAGATTCTGTTGCAGGTAGTGAAGAACTGGCTTTATATACGGAAAAAAAACTTGGAATACCCTACTATTCGGATTATGCACCAATTTGGGGTTCCCCAGGCACTCCAGCATATTTAGACGACTTGCTCAGCCTACCACTGAATCTTCCAGGCATCTTACGTTAGGGAGATTTAAAAATAGGGGCGGATCTGGTTACTTGGGAAACTGACAGCATGCACTCACGGATAATTAACCAGATTTAAATTCTATCAATTCTCTGCTTGGTGGGCTATGCAAAAATGGGAGGAGCAGGCGGACGTTGCTTGGTTAATTCAAGCCATGAAAGTTGGGGGTATCAATAAAGAAGTGGCCTTTTGGTATCTAACTCTGATCGAAGCAGAAGACGATATATATATCAGGATATCCAAAAGCTTTGGAGTGATGATGTTGATCATCTCCATTTCGGTGAGGCTTGGATGGGCTCTTTTGCATTGCTTCGAGAGAAATTTAAACCCACGTTTCTCAAACGAGTTCAACTTTTTACCCTATACCGGGTTTATTGGTCCCCAGCAAAATTAACAAAATTTTCCAGAACTCAGTATGTTTCTTCAAGGTGTCAAGATCATTTAGCGGATGACCGCCATATGTTTTTAACTTGCCCAGAGATCACAAAATTCTGAATAGATCTTTGTGAATTTTTGTCGGGTGTAATTGGATTTCAGATAGAAACAACTCCTTTACTTATATTTTTGGGGAATAGGCCAAGACAGTATTCTGGTTTTAAATATAATGGCTGTAAGATTAATTTTTGTTGTGATCTTATTGGAAAGACGAGAGATCTGCAGATCCTGGAAATCGGCTATTCCACCCCCCTTTTCTGAGTATAAAAATAATATCATACATATAAGCCAACAGGACATGGCATGTGACCCTAGAAGTCGGGGAAAAAAATGGGCCATGTTGGTTGATTTTTGTCAGAGGAACGGGGTCCAATGAATAAGCCAATAAATAGCTGTCGGTCCTGGTCCCCTTCTTCTGTATGCGAAGTTTGAGAGGGGTAGGAGTGAAAGCAGCTAGATTTCTTGTGTGGAAAGACTTTTCCCGTCTGGCCCTTTGTAAGGGAAGCAGAGTATCACCAACAAGTTAATTGGCAGAATGAGGACCAAAAAAAATCATTATATAGGTAGCAAAAAAAAAAAAAAAAAAAAGAGTCAAGGGGCAGCATGTCCCTGGAAACAGGGCACAGGGGGTTCCTAGCAACAGTGGAGGATGCTCTGTATTTTAAAGGCAGATGCCAGAGGAACTCGCACCTCTGCTGCAGGCTAACATTTTGCCCACCCTCTTGTTACTGGCCCAGAACAGAGCAGAACCAATAAAATGTTGTTGGGGTGGAATTTTTGTAAAAAAAAAAAGTGGGGGTTTTATGAAAGTTGACCACGATTTTTTGATAATCATGATCAGGGCACAAGTCCTAAAAAAGAATGGGGGACTCTCCAAGTTAGGTGTGTCACAGGAAGTGACATCACGTCAGGAAGTGACATTACATGTGCAGGAGATCTATCATTTGCACGTATTGCAAGATTTAACAATTGAAGCTGTAAAATAAGTGGGGGGACACCGTCCACCCGCGTGGTACCCTGACTTGTGCCCTGAAAAGCAGTAATTCATTAGGCTATAAAATACAGATCTATGATCTACACAGTATGTGTCATTTGCAGCAGGCATAATAAGCCTCTGTGTTACTTTATGGAGAGTCTGAAACAGCACTAGACAAAACTCCAATCTCTCTCTCTAGCAGGAGCATTATTCACAGGAGTAATGTTGACATTTTTGATGCTGCCTGAAACTGGGCGCACAAGGAACTCTGCTGAAGATGTTTTTAAATTGTATGTTATTGCTAAATACAGCACCCCCTCCCCCCCGGGTCAGTGCCCAGTGTGGCCGCACCAGTTGTACTGTCCTAAAGCCAGCCCTGCATGGCAAACAACAGACACATACCATAAACACACAATTCAGACCCTTTGAATTTTTCAATGATTATTAACTGTATCAGAAGTATGAAAAAAGTGATTTTGTTGTGCCTAATTAAAATTGAAAAAGTTTCAATTCAAATCATTATGAGACTGAAATGAACTTTACTAAGGTCTGCAGAACAGATAGTGATCTTTTGAGAGTCTCTGACACCTCTTCCCTTCAAACCACTGTATACTGAAGTGTCACACTGTTAGATATTTCAGGCACTTTTTTCTCTCCACATCTTTCTGAAAGCCTTCATTTTCATATCTCACATGTTCCCACTATTACTGGGAGCGCATATGCAAGTATCACTCTGAGCCCTCTGCCTGTAAGGCCTGGGCTTGGATGTGTGTGCATGCATCCTGCACACATTGATAATGCACTGACAGGCACTGCGATAAACTTGCACTGCCATCCCCTATAACTTCAACATTCTCCATTGTGAGACATCATAAACACACCCACAACTTGAAATACCAATACGGTAGAATTGGGGGTGTTGCATTTCCTGGCATGTTGTGCGTTTTGTATTTTTCAGGCATCTATTTGTAGTATTGTGAAGTTCCCCCAAGGATCACACGATACTGTTGCTTTGTTTCAGGTATGTTTACTGCCAGTGGCGGTTTCTACATGGGGGCGTTTGGGCGCCGCCCCCCCTGCTTTCTCGCCGTGCGAGAAGAAGGCAGAAACAAATGGTAGTTATTTATTTATAACTACCATTTGTTTCTGCCTGCCCTTCTCGCACGGCGAGAAAGCAGTCAGCAGATTAGAACTTCTTCCTGGTTACTCGAGTCGAGCCTCGGGGCAGGGGGGAGTGGCTTGTCCACTGTTGTGAATACGGACTGTTTGGACAGCCTGAGAGGCTGTCCAAACAGACAGTATTAGCAACAGTGGGCAAGCCGCTCCCCCAAGCCTCCTCCCACTCTCCGTTCTGCAGGATGCAGACTAGGAAGAATGACGCAGTTAGGGCAGCCGGCCGAACCAATCAGCGCCGGCTGCCATGGAGGGGAGGGAGGCTGCCTGCAAACTTCAGTGACGAAAGAGGCGGCATTCAAAATCCAGGACGGCGGGAACAGTCTCGGGACTCGAGTCGGGAAGCCAATGTAAGTTTTTTATATTTAAATTAATTTTAAAATTAACCTTGTCTTGCAGTAGTCTTAGCGGAAGGGAGGCTTGGGTGAGAGAACACTTCTATTGTATTCTACAACTACGTGCACCTGTGCTCTGCTATCTTCGTCAATTTCTCACAAGTGTCGTCTCGTAGTTCACTTTACAAGGTAGACGGGGATCTACCCCTTTGGAAATGTCTACAAACAGTGAGCACAGCTGTATTTACTAGTGCTGCTATTAACAATCATTTGTACATCACAACCAGGTGCGTAAATATTATGTAATTGGTTACGCAATGTTAAGTATTTCAGACTAGTCCATTTGGAGCACATGTACTTTGTTAAGTAGATTTGCGATTGGAAGCAGGAAGGCTTTTCTTGGTTCCTAGAATTTTTTTTAACTTTCGTATCAATCCTGTTTGCTTCAGAAACACATTCTACAAAAACGCGAGAAGACCAATCCAATAGTGTCACACATATCTATTCTATGAAGAGAACGGTGATAGGCGCCTACATTGTAAGGGGATAATTACGTGTAATCACTATTTGTTTCCCTATTTGATTCACCCATTAAGACAGCTAAGTTGCATTTATTCTACAAGGTCGTGTTTAATTAGTGTGTACACCTGCCCACGACTGACAGCGGAGGCAGTTTACAAGTGCAGTAGGTAGGAAGCGATGTAAAATTCCATACATTTAACAATTTGTGATAGTTTCATTTCTGTCCTATGGTCCAGCCCCTCTGACGGGTTAGGGTAGAGGAGGTTACATGCAGTGGGTAATCTGCTGCGAAGGATTCAGATATGGGGGCGTTGGGGAAACCAACAGGCACTAGGCACAATCTAGTGACAGTAATAATGCTGTAATCTGCAGCGCCACACTTCGGACTTCTGACACTTCTAAGTATTTGCGCAGTTTAGGATCTGCAGGGGATTTTGAGATGGTCATCCGCAGATTATTTCGCCTCACCACTTTCCAAGTCCACCAGCCGCCACTGTTTATTGCTCTTTGCGGGACTGCTCGCCTTGCGTCCTACCTCTGGTCCTCGTCCCCTGGAATGTTCCCTCCCCTGCCCCTTGACCGGATGTGGTGTCCGGTGTCCCCTCCCCAGATCCTTGACCCCATGGGTCCTAGTGCCCACTGTCTGGGCATGACATCATTTAATGTGGTTCAAAGCTCGCAACCCTCCCTCTCCTCACAGCCGGTCTATGCATCTCTATAGGATGCAGCGCTGGAAGCCCTCATCCCGATGAAACAGGCGCTCAGCAGTCCACATCCTGTGTGTGCATTGCAGCCCAAACTCTGACACCTAGGAAACAGGAGCGTCTTCTGCTGCCAGCCTGGGACATTTTGTATACAAGGAGGACACCTGCCAAGTGCCAACCTTCCCCTTCAGGCCAATCCCGTGACGACTGCTATGGCCAACAAATTCTTAGAAAGTTTGGGGCGGCCGTGCGGGCAAGTAACATCATCTTAAAAAGTCCAGCTTTTGAGCAGGGGGAACGGCATCCACCCTGTAAAATAAGTGGGGGGAAGTCGTCCACCCGCGTAGTACCCAGACTCGTGCGCTGAGCATGATATCCTAAAGGGTCTGGTCAGTGCGCTTCCGAAGGGCCTATTTACCTCTGTGCCCACATCGGTAATAGGGTGAGGGTCAGAGGCAAAGTGATTCTCTGCATGGGGCAGAACCATCTCAAAATAGCCTTGATGCTAAAGTGCACAAGCGCTATCAGTATTACAGAAGGAGCTCATTCATCTGCGGCCCCTCCTATACTACCATAGTGCCCAATGAATAATACAGCCTCCCAAATAATGGAACAAAATAAGTTGGCTGATGCGTTATGTATTACCTCAAGAACTTCACATAAAGTTTGGTATGACTGGACATTTACGAACACACTTTCTTTCGGCTTATATCTGCTGTTTGGAACGTATTATTCAATGTTAGTGCTCGCGGTAGATATTATAGGCAAAACAAACATGGCTATTCCATTCAAACAACAAGCATTAAACAAAGTGGAATCGGCGAAAGATCTGTGTAAAGGAACAAACCCGCGCTCTCTAGTTTGAACGGGAAAAAATACATACGTGTACAAATGACTGCCTAAAGTATTTAGGCATTATTTCAAAACCCAATTATAAAAGATCAGTGCCACTTCGCGTTACATAAACAGTCTAATAGTTAAGCCTTTGAAATACAAGAGGTGAATTGAAAGCATCACGTGGGTCCCCGCAGGGTTCATATAAATGCACACAAACAAATCAAATGCTCAATGTTCTGTATGGCACAACACACAGATCCATTGTGTCGATATCCCCAGCAGCCAATTTTAATCCTGCCATTAACACAACCAGAAGAAAATCATTACCAATCTTTCCTAATGAGATGGTGAACAGATTACACAATGAGAAGTACAGCAGAGGTCACCGCAGACGCCCAGGGATGATTCACGGGCTCAGGCGAGAGCAGTGCCCGGTGCTTGGGACTGACACAGCCGTAGCTGATACACCGGCCTCGCCTGGACTGCACCAGGGATCAGTCCAAAGCGGGCGTCATTATTATTTAGTGATAAACTACTCTTTTTTTATTTCTTTCCCTTACCCTTCTACCGTCTGAAATCGCCAAAAAGATGGTCCATCCGGGGTACTATTAAAGAGCTACAACAATTTTTTCCTCAACTCCCACCGATTAAAAAAAGAAAAATAAGAAAAAAATAAAAAGCATTACGCATATAACGAGATTCTCAGTATGGAAACTGTTTTCAAATAACAAAAATATGGAAGGCAAGTTGGAGAGTGCTTTTTAAATTTCAAAGGTTACAAACTAGGTGCAAAAATCGTAAGTGAACACGTGCAAACTTAAAATTGTGCATAATTAATAGAAGCAAAACATGATTAATCAGGTATTTCGATATCAGGGATGCCAGTAAGCAATCGTTGAGTCTGCCCTTGAATGAAGTTTGCATCTAAATGATATGTGAAATACTGTTTGGGAGCCGTGGGCGCTGCATTTGAATGTTTTAACAACGAAGAAGCAAGAAATGAACAAGGCAGCACGAGACAACACCGCCGAGAGATTTCACAGTTCAGACACCAAGTGCACTGCACATTTTCCCTTCCCATTTTGAAATAAGTTAAAGTGCGGTTGATTGTTCAACAGGGGCACTTAACACTTTGAGGCTTTTAATAAAACACAATTATTCTGGCTTTTAAAACAAGGGAGCAGTGCTTAATTTGAGCCAGTAGTTAAATACCCGGCACCGGCATTTATGACAATCTGTCACATGGTGGAACTGTTGCCTAGTTAGGAGACTCAAACAGCAACAGTTGTTTATTAATTCAATATATATTAAAAATTACTAACACCTCGAAGCCATTCTTATAGGTTTTGGGGCCTGAAAAGGTCAGAACTGTCACACTTGTATGAGTGTGATGGTTATTAGCTGGTTATTACTGTAATTGGCAGAACTGACAGCAGCAATGGGCGGTGCAAGTTGAAGTGGCCTCCTGGCACTGCAAGGGTGTTTGTCAGGTAGCAGGACCCTCGCCCGTTGCCTTGAAAAGTTGAAAAAGCTCCTCTGATATTCACCCTCGTGCACCCAGGAAGGGAGGAAGGCTAGCAGATTGCAAGTGCGCTTAATATTTTTAAACATCCCTCGTCCCTAGCAGGGCCAGCAGCGTAGGGCATGGGCGAGCTGGGCCCAGGCAGGGGTTGCCAAATATTCTGAGGGGCACAGCAGGTAGCTGGCTGACATAAGCTCAGGCTAATAGCCGCCCATCCATCCCACTTGTTCTCAATCAGGTCCAGTACAACATGACTTTGTAATCAGCCCTTAATGTACCTTGTTACCACCCAATCAACTTTCTGCCCTCCTCACATCTTCATCACACCTCCTGCCGTCACACTGCAACACTTCCCCCGCCCCCCAACAAACACCACGTTTTCTTTCCGCCCAGGGCACCGTCCCTGCTCCCAGGCACCCGCTTCCATAATAAGAGGACAGTCCATCACCAGCCTCTTTATGGTAGGCTCGTAACACAGGATACGCGTTACGTGGCATTAATAAAACACTCACAAGGTCTCTTTGTGTTGACTACCATCTCAGGAATGTGTCATCTGCTGGTTCAGGTTTCCCTGCTGAGTCCATGCTGGTAAGTGGTTAGGTTTTACAATGTTACTAACATCCAGCCATGGGCAGACTGAGTAATGTCCTCAGTAGTTGTTTTATCTAAGGTTTTTTTTATTTTTACAAAGAACTGCTACCTCCCCAGAGTATTCAGAAGCATGAAGAAAAGAGCGTGCACTCAAGAGGCAGTGACAAGATGAACTCTGCCACTGCCTGGAGTGTTAGCCAGCAACCTGGCCATGGCATGCTAAACTATGGGTCATCAATATCGTAATAGGCCCCTTAATTTTTCGAAAGCTGAAAAGATTTACACCAGATCAAAAAAAAGTATGCTTTCTGGGAAAAGGTCTAGCTTTCTGCCTAATTGGGTGCAATAATTCAGCAGTTTTTGCTGTAGCATTGTCTAAAACTCCTATAGGGAAGTGCATGGGGAAAAGCAATTTTGAGACCCAAACCCTTTTTAATGGCATCTGCTTGACAGATTACCCCCGAAACTGTACAGACAGGTGCAGAGGAGGATGAATTTTATTTGGGACAGTTTAGTGAAGATTTGTCAAATTGTGCTAATATAATTAACAAAATAAAAACACTCTTCTGATGGAAAGTCTGGCCTAACTATAACTATGACACCACTGTGTATATAAAAATAGATTAGTGTACTTTTTCATGACAAACCTCCATCGGACCCTCTTTTTATATAAAAATAAATAAATAAAAAATGTAGTACTCTTCTAAACACCAAACCAAATCTTTATACTACATTCAAACCCTGTAAAATGTAATAAACCCAGCACATCTAGCCTATCCAACCTCTACCATCACCATCTCATACATAATTACACCTACACTAATTCTACCTACGAACCCTAAAAACTCTATGGTTACATAAAATAAATTCTCATCAACCCCACCATATATACAGGCACACATATGTATTCACAGAAAGAAAACAAAGCTTAAAATAACTTTCTAATTAGGTGAATATTTCAGAGACAGCATTAACGTTCAGAACTAAAAAAAACACAGAAATATAACAGTAATAGTTAGCAGATTTAACTATAACTTGTGCCCCCACCATGCACTGCTTATGACCGCACAAATTACATTACTCAAGACATGTTTCATGACATCAAGGAAGGACTTCATCCAAAGCCACAATGAAACCCGAATGTCTATATCTGCCAGCCTCTGTAAGAGCACTGATGAGATACTGTATCAATACCGCAGATAGATTGAGCAAGATCATGCAGAATGAGGGCAACACTCTACCTCTCATGCATTGAAGATTAAATGGTCTCAGACACTTCAAGGAGAGCCATTCCATGCTATGATGGGGTCAAAAACCTGATTGGGAGAGATAGAGAAGCTTGTAAGTTTCTAAAAGTTGGATAATTGGATATTAACCACTTTATCCAATATTTTCATAATCACGTCATGTCATCAGAAAGGGGGGGATTCATGAAAGTTGCACCACGAGGGCGGTGCATCTAGAGAGAAAGTGAGTGCGACTATGAGAGAAAGACAGATTTAAAGAGGGCGCAATTGTGCCACACTCCTGGTCTGAACCCAGTAGGGCCTTGGGAGGGGCGGCCGACCAATGGGAGGCCTGGCCCTCCCGGGGGGTTTTGGCGGGGGGGGGGCAGCCAGCACCTCAGTTGGGCTGGTTGGGCTTTGTGGGCTCCTTTTGGGCTGTTCTTGGGCTAGGTACATAGGTTGGGCTTTGTGGCCGCCTTCTAGGCTGGTTGGGCTATTCTTGGGCTACCTTTGGGCTGGGTACATATTTAGCTGGACATTTTGGTAAACTATCCACCATTTTGGTGGTAGTGACCCAGCAGCCGGTTGTAGACTACCTGGGGAGTTTGTTGGGGGCCTAGATACTTGGCTTTTACCTTCAGGTTTGGTCTTGTGAGGTGGATTGGCGTTGCTGTTTGGCTGCTGGGTTTTTACTAAGTGGCGTTGGCGGTTTTGGAGGCTTTCCTTGCTGATTTTGCCGTGTGCTGTGACTTACCGGCCTAGCGCGCTGCGTGGAGGTAGCGCTCGTTGAGTATTCATTGGAGTGCCCTGGAACGTCGTCGTGCTTGTGGACCGGCGCGGAGTACCAGAATTGCGGGCGGCGGCGTGATGTCAGCTATGGACAATCCGAGGGTGGTGGAGTCCCTCCGCCTCCTCGAAGACGCAGACCGCACTGACATTTTGCGGCCCGGAGTGAAGGTAAGGCCGCCGTGGCGAGCGACGCCACAGCAGCAGCTGTTTTGGCCGTGGAGCCGCCTCGTTTGCTGCGGAGGGAGGGGGGCGCGGCTAGGGGGAGAGAGAGGCTGTGCGGCGCGGCTGCAGGAGGCAGATCGTGGGGTGAGGGGGCGGGGGGAGGAAGGGCGCGGCCCCGAGGCCACCATTACAGTTTGTCTAAGAGAATAGGGGGGCACCTCATGGGGTAGCTTCAAGGGAGAGAGGCGTTGTGGGAGGGGTGGGGTGGTGCTCGGCGGGGGGGGGGTGGAGCCCAAAAAGGGGTGTGCAGCCATAGGTGGTAGAGCCAGTGGTGGAGGATGCCCCCGCACAGGAGAGAGACGGGGGCATCCCCTTTATTAATTAGCACCTCAGAGGGGGAGGTGGGGGCTGTTTCGGGGGGTGCACAAGGGGAGGTGGGCATGTGAGGGGGGCGGGCAGGCCGCGGTCCCCCGGGGTGGGGTCGGGTAGCAGCGAGCGTGGTTATGGGCACAGGGGGGTGCAAGTGAGAATTTAGCATATGGGGGGCCAGGGGGGAGCGTGCTGGTGGAGAGCGTGGTGCTTGGGGCGGCACACTCTACGGGGTCCAGGCCCGTGGGGGGAAGTAGGGGCAGCCAGGGGCCCGCGGGGGTGGACAGGGGATGAAAGGGGGTGTAGGGGGTGGATTGGTGGGGCGGGGCATCGGGGGAACTGTGGAAGGGGTGTTTGTGAGGAGGGAGTTGGAGTCGGTGTGGAGCGAAGGGGAGGAGGAGGGGGGGCGATTGGGGAGTTGGGCGGCGGGACCACATGGCGCGGCTGTGGTGTCATTCGGCAGGGGTGGGGGGGTGCCCGGGGTTGTGGGGACGTGGTGGCTCTGAGGGGATGTGGGGGCTTTTTAACCACGGCATGCTGGACTCCACCCCTTTTTCTCAGCAGGAACACATGGCGATGTGCTCGGAAGAACAGCATGCGGCTCCAACCCACGAGGAGGGTTGTCCGGCTCTGCTTCATGCAGGCGGTCGTCCTCCCATGAGGGACCGGACAGTAGACTGGAGGCGGGGTGGTAGGACCCTGCCAGCCCCACCCCGAAGGGTCGAAGCGGCTGCCGGGGACAGGGGCGGAGGTGCGTCAGTGCTGATCGGGACCTCGAAATGGAGCTGGATGAGAGGAGAAGGGAGAGTGTTGACTTGGGTGAATTGTTGCGCACCCGCAGGGAGAAGGCAGGGCTTAGTAGGCTGGAGCCCATGAGGGGCGGCCAGTGGCAAGACATGGATCTGGAGGGGACTCAGCTGGATTATGACGAGAACAGCTCGGAGGAAGGGGAGATTTGTTAGGGGCGGGACGGGGGGGGGGAAAGAGTCATGTTGTTGCTAGTGCTTTGAAGGCCCGAGGAGTTGCAGAGTGGAGAGAGTGGTACCCCCCTGCTCCACTGGTTAGGCGGCGGGATCCAGTGCAGACGCCGATCTTCATGCTAGATAAGGATGGTGACGGAGCAGGGAGCGGGTCGGGTAGGGCCCACCGGGGTACGTGTCCGTGGGCACTGATGCAAAGGGAGAGGAAGAAGGGGTGTGCCTTAGTAAGGGGACGTACGTGAGAGACACGGGGTGGGCCCGGATGTGGGGAGCGTCGGTGGAGCCGGGGAAGCTAAGCCGGACGGGGGTGGAAAGGGGGTGACAGGGGTAAGGAGAGCCATGACATACCAGTGCGTAAGCTGCCGTATACGGGCATCACTAAGCCCCTGGGGGCGCACTTGTCCTTAGCCACCAAGGAGAAGATTTGGGAAGGGGATTATGTGGACATCTTGAAGCTCTTACATCAGGAGTGGACGGCGAAGGAAGGGTCGAAAGAGGAAGATCAGGAACTGGCGAAACGGCCGAAGGTGCCTCTGACCGTAGAAAACTGGTCAGCTGGGTTTTTGATATTCGCCAGCGTGTACTGTGAGAAGTACCCGGGGCGGGCGGTCACGCTTTTCAAATATCTGGACGTGATCCAAAGGGCGCAGGTCACGTATGGGGGCTACGCGTGGGCGCACTATGACAAGGAATTCCGGGCGCGATTGGCGGGGGACCCGGACGCGAAGTGGGGTGAGATAGACGCGGACTTGGACCACCAGACGATGGGGGAGCGAAGTTTGGTAAGACCATCTTCATGGCCAGCGACTTGCCGTTGGCGCCTCATCCCTTTCAGGCTCGCCCCACCCGTGGCAGGGTGGGACAAGTAGGACGGCATGTTGAAGAAACAGAAGGTGACGGTTCGGGAAGTCCCGGTTCTTTTGGGGCATCTGAATTTCGCGTATCGCGTCGTTCGGGTGGGCCGTATATTTTGCAGGCGTCTGGGTCTGGCGCTGTCTGGTCTCACGTTGCGGCATCATCACCTCCGATTGTCAGCAGGGACAAACGAGGACCTGCGCATGTGGTGAGTTTTTCTGGAGCGCTTCAATGGTGTGCCCATAGCGCCCCCCAGGACGACTGAGAATGGGATGTAACCATCTCGTCGGATGCGGCGGGATGGGTGGTTTCGGTTTGTACTGGCATGGGCGGTGGTGTGCGGAGGAATGGCCGCCACATTGGCAAGGCGGGGGACGGAGCATTGCTTTCTTGGAGCTCTTCCCGCTTGTGGTGGCAGTGACAGTGTGGGCTCAAGAGTTGGAGCACAAACTGGTGATTTTTAAAGTAGACAACATGGCGGTGGTGCTGGTCGTTAACAGACAGTCCGCCAGGGACCCACAGGTGCTCAAGCTGATGAGGGTGTTTATTATGAGGTGTTTGGAGCATGATATTCTGTTTCAAGCTCTGCATGTTCCCGGGGTGGACAATGACATTGCGGATGCTTTGTCTCGTTCACAATGGCAGAGGCTCCACGGGCTAGCCACGGAGGCGGACGAACACAAGACGCAAGTGACGCTGGGGCTGTGGTACGTGTGAGAGACCAGGTATTACAGCTGGTAAGAGAGTCGGTGGCGGTTTCCACCTGGAGAGTGTACGAACAAGCATGGCGGGACTTTCGGGAATGTGGGGCGGTGTGGCAGGACGATCATGGGCTGCGATGCGATCAGGTGGTGCAGTTTATGCTGCAAATGATGGACAAAGGTATGTTGAAGGTGACAATTGCTGGCAAACTGGCAGCAGTCACCTTCATGGGGAAGTTGTGGTGGGGGTATGCGCCGTCCGCAGGGGAACTGGGTGCACGTTTGCTGGAAGGTTGGGTGCAGGAGAAGGTTGCCACAGTGTGTCGGCGGCGGCCCATCACTGCGGGCATGCTCGCCACTTTGTGAAGGGGGTCGAACGTGCAGAGTGGGAAAAGGACCGGAGTTTGACTCTGGGATTTGATCCAGAGTTGTTTATTTGTCAATGGCAAGGAAAAGGGGGTAGGCAGGGGCATGAGCTGTTGCCAGCATTGAGTAAAGTGGTTAGGAGGGGAGTGTGTCCGGATGTGCTTGTTATACACCGAGGGGAAAACGATTTAGTGCAAGGGCCTGGCTTTAGTCAAACAAATGAAGTGGGATTTGTTGGAAGTGCGGCGTCAGTGGTCAGGCTGCCATGTTATATGGTCAGAATTGGTCCCAAGGCATATATGGAGAGGAGCGGAAAAGCCGGCGGCTATAGATAGGGCATGCAGGAAGATTAACAGGGAAATGCAGTGTTTTTACGAGAAGGAAGGTTTGGGTAGGATGGAACATCCAAAACTACGCTATGGGGCAGTGTACTTTTTTCGGGAAGATGGGGTACACCTATCTCGGTATGGGATGGAGTTGTACATTGTGCAAATGAAGGAGGCGCTGGATAAGGCCATAGGAGTATGCCACTATCCTAAGAGACAAGATGCCTAGGGGGGGTCGAAAGCCGTCAAGACGGCTTTCGAGTGGTGTTTTTCCTAAAAAGTGCAGGGGGGGGGGGGGAGTTCATGAGGTCTGGGTTTACAGTTGGGTAGATCTAAGAAGTTATATAGTAGGTAGGTAAGAAAGTTGAAAATTGGAAGTTGGTGTTTATAATTGTTGCAGGGGGGGATCCAATTTTAGGGGTGGGGGAGAGGGATATGTTAGGAAGTATATATTTAGGGAGGTTTAGTTTTGTTCGGCACAGGCCAAGGTTATGTATTTGTAAGTTGCACCGGTTTCCAATAAAGCGGCCTTTTACACACAAACAAGCTGGTCTGTGGTATGTGCTGCCCCTCCCCACCCCACTATGGGCCCAAATTGGACACTAGACAAAATATTATATTCAGTAACCCACTGCTCAAGACGAGCTAGGAGTACCCTTCCAAGAATCTTCATACTAGAGTCAAATAATTATATAAGTCTGTAACAAGATTGGGATTGTCGATCCCCCTTCTTACATACATTGGGATAATTATGGTAGACTCCCAGGAACCAGGAATTCAATCACTTCCGTTTGGAAGATACATGAAAAGTGGGCTACCCATGCATCAGTGGGATCACAACGTATATTTTTGTCAGTGAGGTGGGGACGATTGATTATATCCCCAAAATATTTGTCTCTCAATGTAGCAGTTTCTTTAAGTACTTCCCATGCTAAAGCTTGCATCTCTTTTCTTTTCCTCATCTACACCATTTCCTTGCTATTTTTACCACCTCTGCGGAGCGTGCCTGCTTTTTTAGAACAGCATTTTAATTCCTATAGGGCTGAAGAACATTCAAAGTTAAACCATCTGTGAAGGGGCTTTACTCTCAGAGTAATATGTGCAGATTAGTTATGTGAAATTACTTTATCTTAGCCCTCAAAACCCTGTAAAATCTGAGGACTCTGTAAGCTATCTGATAAACATGCAGTCACAAGGGTGGTGTGATGGGTAACAATCTAGGTGTTAAAATGGTCGGGGCTTACCTTTTCCCATTTAACTTGGACACCCTTTGGCTGAGTGCTCTAATTTTCTGCTCTTGTACGATTTAGCTGATGATTCAGGGCTGGCATGAGGTAACTGTGATCACTAAACATTTTCACATATCATTAAAATCTAAAATGCAATCTGTGAGATTAGGACACAAAGATAAAATCAATTGAGCTCCTCCTCGTACCACCTGTAAAGGTGGGGAGTTCACGTACTCTCTTTAGCTGAACTTAAATCGATTTATAAAATAAAATTATTCAAGACTTTACCATACTGCAAATTGATTAAGTGGGTAGGGCTTTCATTTTTTGAATTCGTAAGACCACAAACCCATTGCCCTCTAAACCCACATAAGTGTATATTGAAATCCCCTACCCACAAAAACATGGTCTTTAGCAAAGGATCAATGACTTCTATTGCTAAATGCTTAAGATTGTTAAAATAATAATTTATCAGCATAATGTCATGGTCGTTCACGAAAGTGAATAGGGTGACCAGAAAAAAGGGTGAGGGACAAATTTTATACACTTTATCCGAGGGTATGAAAGTCGCCAATCCATCTTTAGCCCTTCCTGCAGGGGAGGCACGAGCTGGCTCAAAAACAGCATGAAAGCCATTTAGATAGAAATCCTTCATCATCCATGTTTCCTGGAAACATAAAATGTCTGAAAGATAAACAAAGTTGGTCCAGTCAGCATTATTGAGTTTGAATCGGTCCCCAGCTATATCGCAGGAGATAAAGCACCAACCCGTCTTTGTTGGAGCAATACTAAGCTCTCCTTCATTACTTTGGCATGTGCAGGGAGGGCGGTACTAATAGATACAACTTCAGCAAGGAGTCAATCCATTTGGTCCAAACCTGAGATCGGATCAAGCCTATTCACTGTGGGAACAGTGTGGAAAATAGGTGGAGGAGATAGGCAGGTTGAAACCGGTCTTCCTTGGTGCCTATGAAAGAAAACCAAAGACACTGCTTCAATCTCACTTTGAGGGCGGCCCAGTTGGTTAAGTCCAAATAATGTGTTTTTTTGCCACCACCTTGTTTATGAAATGGGTGACGTCACAGTCATTATTATCCTCTTTGTGAGTGGAGCCTACCCAAGCAACTCTATAGACATGAATTATATGTTCATCTGCTACCTCTTCCTCTCAGAGAGGCAGTGACTGTTTTGCTACCCAAGCCTGGGAAAGACCCCTTGTTATGAGGGTCTTACAGGCCACTGTCATTGTTAAATTTAGACTACATCTTGGCAAAAATGATCGCTTTGTGACTCGCCCTACTATTGAATAAAATAATATACCCGGTCCAATCTGGATTTGTACCCCACAGATCTACTTCCTTGAATCTGCATACGCAATTTAAGGTAATACACAGAATTAACCCGGCAATTCCAGGTGCAGCAGGCCTGTTGGACACGGAGAAAGCTTTTGACTCTTTGGAGTTGCCCTTTTTACTATCGGTAATGCACAGGCTGGGTATGCCCAGGGAGTTCATGGATCTCACAGCCCTTCTTTACTCCGCGTCTACTGCTAGGATACGTATAAATGGCACACAATCCCACTCCCTCATTCTATCCCGTGGAACCAGGCAATGTTGCCCCCTATCGCCACTCCTATTCATACTAGCGATGAATCTGCTCGTCCGAGTTTCAGGAACACCATCTGCAGAGGGGACTCCAGTTTAAAACTGGGCCCCTTCTGGTGTCGTTATATGCAGATGACCTTATTCTCTATGTTTGGGACCCGAAGACTAACCTAGACCGGCTAATTAGCAAGATTATTAGGTTTGGCAGATTCTCTGGCCTCTGAATAAACTGGCACAAGTCAGTGATATTCCCCCTTACTACAAGCACAATGAGATGGGATTGAGAGTTCCCACTTGCCTGAAGCACTGACTCGGTTAAATACCTGGGGATTAATATTAATTTGGATTCCTCCAAAATAATTCCATTAAATTAAGTTACGGTAAGGCTGTACAGAAACTTAAACTGCAGATGGACAAGTGGCTACGACTCCCACTCTCGATTGCAGGAAGCGTGGCATTGATCAAAATGATTGTACTCCCAAAATTCCTGTATCTTTTCAACAATTCCCCTATCCCACTAACAAATTGGTTCTTTATGACATTACGCACACACCTCATCTGACTGACTTGGGGAGGGAGAAAGCCTAGGGTCCGCTGGAAGGTGATGACATTGCCTTACCACAGATCGAAGATTTGGTGTTTCCAATCTTCAGCTATACTATTTAGTAGCACAGTGCAGCTATGCACGCTCCCGGTTCCATCCGGATGCCAGGATCCCGTATCTGCGTCCAGAGGCTTCCTATCTGGTCTTACCAGACTCCCTTAACGCAGTACTACCGCTGGGCTTCCCGCGAGACCCGAACAACATCCAAACAGTCTCTACTACTAGTTGGCGTGACAGAAGCTTATTAGAGTTATGAGTTCCCCGGTGCTATACTCTCTTGGTCTACCGATCCCAAACAACTGTTGGATACCCATCAAAGGGGAAAAGATAATGTAATGTACACTTTCCAAATATGATTTGCGTACTGTTAGGGATTTGTACATCGGAGGGCAAAAAATGTCTGTCTCAGAGGGGGTTAGGTTTAGTTACACCTCCTTCATGAACAAATTTGTACTTACCGGCATGCAGTCGGCATTGAGGACAATTGTCCCAGGATTCCCTTTGGAACCTCAACAGTTCTCTCCCCTCTCCACTGTTTTGGATAGTACTGGGGGGGGACATTTAATGTCCAAGATGTACAGGGCATGCTTAGATACAATCCCAATAAATGAGGCCAAATTAAGGGCTTCCTGGGAGGTGGATCAGGGGCACCCCATTCTGGACGAACAATGGGCAGTATGTTGCAGTCAGACCAAGGAGGTATCCTTGAATAGTCGTCATTAGCTGATCCACTAAGTTTCTGCGGAGAACATGCATTAACCCAGAGATGGCATATATCCTTGACCCAGACAGATCCCATTGATGTTTAAAGTGTAAATCTCCACATGCCGACTTAACCCATCTCTAGTGGAACTATGGCAAAATTAAAACAACCTGGGCCACAATTTTCAAAACACTATGGGAAATTACTGATTTAGACATCAAACCCACCCAGAGGTGGCACTTCTGGGCTATGTGGCCAACATTCCAAAGGCTGTCCGGAAATTTACTGCCATAGGATTACTTCTGGCCAAGATAAATTGCAATTAAATGGGGGGGCAAAACTGCTCCAACACTACAGGACTTGCTAAATAGTCTTGCGTATTGCAACACCAACTATGATCTATACTCCACTATGCTCCCCAGAACGTCCCACCCTGTATTTGAAAGTCCTGAGCAGAATTACTTCCTTTGTTGGTACATTTCTGCTGCACTCTTCACATGGTAGGAAGGAGAATTAAGATGCAACAGCACAAGGCTTAAAATTCCTTGATGCAGCAGGTCTTATAGAAGATAATGTTCTCGCTCAGACAATATTTTTGAAAATAATGGCGCAAATTGGTGCTTACTACAGCATATTTTTTGAAAGACATTGGTTAAAAATTCATAAGTTACCAATAGTTCTCAAAGGGCGCCTATACAATATACCAATACATCAAAGCATATAGAACTGGTACCTTCACAGTTGTGTTTTTTTAAATCTCTATTGAAACAACTTTGAAATAACTGGATCCAAACAATACATCTTACTGACCGATTTAGAAAGAAATTGTGTTGAAAACGTGTCAACTGCTAGTACCCTTAGGTCTAACTTTTCCCTCCAATACTCATCTTTAACATTAGGCCCTTCATGGAACCCCTCCATGCCCACTAAATCCACAGAAACGTACACAAACCTACCTACGTGTATTAGGTTAATCTACTAATTTATTACTATATACAAGGTACTGGAGACCATCAGTACCTGGATGCATCATAACAGTCTCAAACTCAGTGTGACAGAAAATAAATTCTTGCCCTAAGGCCACAACACATCCTCTAATAAATAAACTTAATTCGCCCTTCCCCCACCAAAGAAACCTGGGAAGCGTATAAGATGCTGACCAATGCCTACACTCAGAGGAGCTGAGGTTCCATGCAACTCAAATTCATATACAACCCTACTATGCATAATCCCATAAAATCAGACCATGGCAAAAGGGGTCGTAGTCAACTCTCCTTTTGACCTCATACTCTGGAATTCTCAGATACCAAATCAAACAACTGCAAACACAAACCATGACAACCAGTAGTACAACAACTAAAATGCATTCAACAACTCTCCAAGTTTCTTGATCTCACCTACGCATGCTAGGAAGGATCTGCACCCAAATACTTCTAAGACCAGATACAAAAATTCCAGGCCTCAAACGACTTTGCTCCACAGCAACACAACCTACTATAGGCAAAAATTCAAAGAAACACAAATGTGACAGGCTATTTGCAGCCATGGCTCCTCAATTTGCCCAGTGACATTTAACACAGGACCAACTTACTTTACACAGAAGCTCAAATGGTATGTAAATCAGATAAATTCCTATTTTTCTTATGCACACCCCATTCATTAATGTGCAGTAAAGTAGATGTTATATGTGTATCTTATTGTATCTTATTGAATGTATCTTATGTAATAGAATGTTCATTTGCTTACTAGAAGGATGCACTGCATGTTCAACCTTAGTGTCATATCTCAGCACTGAATGAGTGTGGCGTTTCGGTCTAAAACCCTATGAAAGAAAATGTTTAGGGGATATGCACCAGACTTTTCCTAGGCTTTTAAACTGATCAGACTCTGCAGCAGTCTGTTATTTGATTTATAATTAGTTATGGCTACTTGCTTTGTTTGGCAGTTTACCTTATGTTGCTCCTCTCACATTATTTTATTTTGAATTGATATTGATTGCTATTAAGTAGCCACTTTTTGCCTTCCATATTATTTAAATTTTGAATAAACCCGCAAGGTTTAACTTGGATCTCTGTCTCTTGTAAGTTTATTTGATTTAGCTTGGACTAAATCTTATGAAGACAGTCTCGATCCTACACCTAAATCCTCTTAATTAGAATATCAATTTACCACAGAAAAGTCACTTGAAGGTAAGGAATGCCCCTTAAGTATTCTATTATATTACGGGGACATCACTTGATACCACTGAGACAGCTAAATCATTTATAATCATCCAACGCAGAGAAGAGTGTGGGAATGAAGAACTAGGATAAAGGCAGAGGGGTATCCGATTAAAAATAAGGTATCCAATAAGCACTGTGTTACAGTCCAAACAATCAAACAGAGGGATTAGTGTATCAGCACTTTAGATTCAGACATGGGATCTGGGCAAGAAGAAAGAAGTTGGCTTCTGGGGTAGGTTAACACGCATCTTACAGTCAAGAGGGAGTTACAAATATGGAAGTCGATCACAAGGGAAGTTAGGGAATTTGGAGTCAAAGGCTAAGGATGTTTACATGTGACATGGCACAGAGCCTTAAGTAGATTAAATATTTTTTGTCAGAAACACAGGATGTTTTAAGGTCGGCTGGTCATAAGCAAAAATTCACATCTTGCTCCGCATCTCTTCAGATTTGATATGCTGTAATTAATCACATGGAAATAATTGTTATGGCAAAAAGATCCAGCAAAGATGAGTAATAGAGAATGAGTAATGGTCAGATATATTTCCTTCCAGCAGGCTGTTATTTTGTAAGGAATACACAGAATTTATTCAGAAGCTGTCTTCACTTGCACTAATGCCAGTTCAAATCACACCGCCTAAAGTAACGCACCAACTTTCCACAAAGAGGGGTAGGGCAATATTGGTTACTGGTTGATCTAGGTGGGAACCTCAAAAACCCAATTCATCTTTTACACAAGGTTATGTATTTCAGATTTGATGAACGACAAGTCTCACCTCAAAGGCTGTGGTGCCTTTCACATGGAACATTTTTGTTGCAGCAAGAGCGACCCGGACTGACCGAACTGTACATAGTTCAGGATTGTGTGCATGCGGAGTATCATTGAGATGTGATGACAGAAACCAGAATGTGATGAGGTGGTGATTGGAAACAACCTTAGCAATACTACACCACAAACTGCTACCTTTTTAAAAAATCTAGATATATTAGTACTACACACATTTAAAATTGAGACATGAGATAAATAAAGGAGTGTGTACAAAATAATGTGATTTCTGTGGTCTAGTGGTGAAGCCAGGATTTGATACCTGGCATAGGTTGTGCTAATTCATCCATTTAGATTTTCTTCTTACATGCATTATTCTAAGAAAAACCAACATTCCCAAACTGGTCATCCAACCATTTTTTCATGGAAGATTTCCTGCATGAGACACTACCCATAGAGACCACATGACTGAAACACGATTCCCCCCAAAGCACTTCCACCAAATATGGTGCTACCAGTCAGCAAATGAGTTTCAGGACCTTGTTGGGGGTATACAGGACTATATAAATGCACGTATAATACAATTTTAAATTGTACCATTGTGCTGTCACATAACAGACTGCTTAGCCTGGTAGGCAGCACCTGCTTACAGGAGCGAGGAAGAATGGCTTAGTCTTTTTAGTTCACATCCCTCTTTGCTAGTGGCATCATACCCATTCCATTTACAGGAAGGATCTCGTCCAGAGACAGACAAGGTGACATCTGCAACAATTTCCCTTTGCACGAGGACCCTCATACAACATATCATGTGTGTGGGACGGGGTTGGTTTTGAAACTAATCGCTAACCTTTTTGTTTTACAATTAGCTAGCTTTCAGTTAACAAGTTTATAGAGTGCGCCAGTCCCACAAGCCGTAATATGATACTTCAAAGGAACCTAAATGAAGGACTTCGTAGTGAACAAAATAACAAAGGTGGCAACAAGAATCCAGGTAGCAGCAGTTCTTAGTACATTTTAAAATAAATAAAAATACGTAGGTTAGCAAGTATAGAACATAAAGTTTCAAAGACTGATGAAAGAAAGATAAAAGGTAAAGAGGATAAAAGTATAGCTTGAGGTGGTTACTAAAGATGAGACATACGGAGTGGCTCTAATATCAAAGGGCAGAAAGTAACAATTCTGGCTTACATGTGGTTTCCTCTTATGGTTGAAATGCTCACAAAAATAAACGTAATCAATCGAGCCGAGCCCAAACTGCACCCTTGTTTGCTTAGGGAACAGAGTTCATGTGCTACCGATCAGTGGGATTGGGAAATGTGAGCAGATGGAGTGCATGAGAACAAGCGAGAAAGAGCTGTGCAATGCACACTAGTGCATACGTGTTCCTAGGCTGAAAGGAAGAGGAGAGCATGCAGTTAACACCCATCCCTGAGAATATCACAATGTTGGTTTTGGTAGTATTAGTGAATGGGCAGAATACATCAATGCAATTAGTGAAAACCCTTGCAGAACCCAGAGTGAAACCAGCTCTAGGTGCTCAAATAACAAATCTCCATTTGTTGTGTGTACCATTCCATGCCCTTCCTCTGCCTACTTTTTTCAGCTCAGGCTACTTTCGTATTTAAAATGGCACCGTAACTATAGAAGATTCCCTCGGTGGGGTTCCTACGCCAAGACAGATGTGTAGCTTCACCGAAGTGGCCAGATCGCCAGTCTTCAATCCTGGCAGACTGATAAAACTGCAAACCTACAAGATGTTTCTCCACAAGAGGAGTCTTCAGACGCTCTCTCACTTCTCCATCAATCAACAACTCCTTCCTGGACGCACTAGAGGACAATTTGAAGTACTATCTGTATACCAAGAAACCAAGCTCAGCTTTGTTCACTCTTGAGTCAATAAATAAACAAATGAGTAATGTCACTCCATCAATCGGCTGACAGTGAATATTGTAGTATGTTATGATTGCATTCACTGTCTGTTTTTCAATCGGTTGTGTTAGAGGAGTTTTAGTTTGATTAAAAAAAAGTGATTTATTTAGGTAGGTGTCAGTGAGCCTAACCAGGCCGCATTGACAATCATTCATAAGATCTTGCAGTAAAGTCAAAATTTCTCTCAGGTGTATGGGTATTCCACATGCATGTGTATTTCTTTAATACAAATGTATAATCCATTGTTCTGCTCTCCAGAGGGAAGGATGCGTTTCTGTTACCAGTTCAAGGTCACTTAGCACAGCTCTGCTGGTAGTTTAATAAGCCACAGTTTTAGTGCGTTTCCTAATGCAGGATTTCGTTCCTTAATTAAATATTTACAACTTTAGCCAATAGGGTACTTTAGGAAGTAGGAGTGACTAATGGTATTGTACCAACAAACGTTTTCATGAATAAAACATTTTTTAATCCAATCTTTCTACTTAATATCATGCTACAAATGCGAGCACCTTCTGTCCCTGAAACAATATAAAAGAGGTGTTATTTTGGAGACAAATGTTGTTCGGTCTGCAGAGACCTTCGTGCCTTCTTGAAAGGCAGCCTATAGGTCAGTCTATTTAGGTACTTATAATTATGCGAATTTGATTTATTAATTCATCATTTTGCTTTTTTTTCCTGAATTTTATATGGCACTTACTTGACCCGAAAGTATCAGAGCGCTTTACACGAGCATCAGTTGCGTTACAGACGGACACATTCATTTTTGTTGGGCACAGGGGGATTAAGTGATTTTCCCAGAATCACAGGATGTTGAGCGTCCCTGCCGAGACTCGGACTCGGTTCCCCAGCTTCAAGGTCGACAGCTCTAGCCCCAAGCTACAACCTCTCTCCAAATGCTTTCTGTAAAGAGACTATTTTTAATACACCGATGAGGCTATTAAGTTGAGTATCTGTTCATGTGCAGGTTTTATTAATAGCCTTGGGCTAAATCTATGAGAAAGGCAGAGAGACCATTCCTTCCTAATGGCTCTTTAATTTCTTGATTTGAGTGTCAGCAGTTGCACAATTATTTCCAAGTCATTTCGTTTATATCACATCATTTTGTGACATAATCCCCAGCAATATCTTTATATTTCTTTAAACCGTGAAAAATGTTCTTATCAACCTCTCATGGGAAAAAGTGTTAGGGACAGTAAACCAAGGACAATATATAAGTACCTTGTGTTACCCAAGCAAGTCGCTAAAGCTATTAATTAAAATATAAATCTGAAGTGAGTAACAATGTTACTCATATGTAACAATATTACTCACGAATACGTCTATGCAAAATGGATGAGAATTTGCAGGCCAATGTGTCCGTTCAACAAGAGTAATACCAGGGCCCAGAGGGATTACTATATTGCATCCCTTTCCCAACTGACTGGCCCTCCACAGGTGGTTTGGGTACAAAGGTCATCACAAGCAAAGGGCAGTCACGTGCTTCTCTGCCCAAGGGGTTGAGCCTCTTAGCAACTGCACATCCTCAGCCTTGCCTTGCATGTTCACCCACACCCGTCCAGCCAGGAGACACCCATGTCCTGCACATCTCACCCACTGTCAGTAGACCCTAAACATATCCTACATCTCAATATCCAAAAATAAAAATACCCTAAATCAGGGGTGCACAAAGACTATCCACTAACCAGAATCAAAATTTCGAGGTAACCACTGGTTAGATTGAATAAAAGTACATTCATCACATGTGAACATTGAGAAAATCTGGACAGGATCTTTCCCTCTTAGGACAATGTTGGAAACTCCCATCCTTAGCACGTGCAGCACTTACAGAGTCACACATAGCCAATCCTCATCTCAATGCTCTCCATGACTAGACCTTTCTCTAAGCTCCTCGCTCTGTAAACCATTCCCATGGGGTGGGACTGAGTGGGAGGAGAGCATCTGTACACTTGGAGAGAGAGAGAGGTTGAAAAGGGATGGATCAGAACAAGCCACAGGATTTGGGAGAGAGGGATGACATGCTGAGGAAGGACAAATGGTGCCTCCTGAACCACGCAACAAAATGACAAGGCGCAAAAACCCAGTAGCAACTTCTGTCCCACATATACAAACTAACATATATAGATGTGCACAAATAGGCACATACAAAAGCGCACACACCAATAAAGAAGCGCTGCAAGGACCAGTGAGCAGTACACCGCCATGGAAAATCTGGCATGAGTCTGCTACTGCAGAAGTTTTAGACACACAGCAACCCAATCTACCTGGCCCACCAGAAAGGAAGCACTTTGAGGATCAGTATCCAACCATGGTACTTCTGGCATAAATCTGCTACTGCTGAAGTTTCAGACACACACACACGTGTGCACACACGCACACGCACTACTAGGAACAGTGAACAGTACACAACCATAGAAGCTGGCATGAGCCTGCTACTGCAGAGTTTCCAGATACATTTTGCAAGTAAATGGCAACTGCAAATCGACTTCTGTGCTACTTGTCACACTTGAATGCATGATCTGTAATTAATAAGCCAAGAGCTCCAGGACAAATGCTAATTTGCAAACCACTTATACATGTCCTTCATGAGGTTAGCATACAGTGTTAGATCTCTTTCTCTCAATAGCATCCAAACAAATTAACCACTCGTTATTTTTCTACTTAAAACATGCTTGGAGCTATGGATGTGCGTTTCCTCTCATCCGCACCATCAAAGTGTCACACTTCAAATAAAATAAAACCAAGATGTCACTTCACAACACAAGCAAATCGACTTTTTTCAATCACAGCAAACTTGTTTTACTTTATAAAGACATATGACTTTACCTGAACAAAAATATTACTCTATTTTCGATAGATATCGAATCGGGGATCGTTTGGAAGGGGACTCCAAGTCCCAGGTCACTGTTTCCTACGCTAGGAGGCACCCTCACCCCCAGCGCTAATATTGCATTCCACACTCAGAGCACGGAACGGGTGCGGCCTACGCAGGACTGTCCTGTGCCCGTCAGCGCCAGGAAGAGGCACGGCAGGACCATCCCCCTTGGCCCTGTAGCAAGGTGCTCCTTGGAACTTTTCGCTGCTTTACATTCCACCCAGGTATTTTCTGTGCATTTCCAGGACCCCGCTTGAATCTCTATACGAGCTTTGTTGGGTGACATTTGCTTCTACGCAGTTAAGGTCTTGGATCCTGGACTGGCGGGGCAGGTGTGGAGTCACTCGCCCTATGGTAATGGACTATTTTTTATTTAATTTTGCCTTTGCGGAGGGCGGTAGATCATTTGTTTATGTCTCCGTTTTATTTACAACTAGGGGGGGTAGTGGTGAGGGTATGTTAGGCCTCTCTGAACCCATGCTGTTTTTGATGTTAATCTGGTGCGGAGCGGAAGACCTGAACTCACTCCCCACCCACCTCCGCCTTACTCAGAACCACATCTCCTTCAGAAAAGAACTCAAAACCTGGCTATTCGACAAATAATGAACCCCTTCCCCTAGCGCCTTGAGACCCTCTGGGTGAGAAGTGCGCTATACAAATGCCCGAACTTGAACTTGATGCGGAATGCTAGATTTTGGCAGCCTCAAACTGTATATTGGCCCATCGCCTTAAACATTCAAAAGAGACATCAACATTTTACAGCTTTGTTTTCCTGTTTGACATTGATCTCATATATTCAATATTGGTGACTTAAGGTGTGTTCCCTCCTTAGAGCAGGTTACAACTGGTGTTCTGTTGTTACTTGCAGATTGTCCCCCACCATGGTGAAAAGGAAAGCATCTGGCCCTTTACTTGCCTCTGCTACCCCATTAAAGTCTGCTTCGATAGATCAGAAGTTGGAATGGTCAGTGGGGGGTCATAATCACGGAATTTGCTCTTACAAATGGCAGAGTGTCTTTAAATTCAGGTAATAGCTCTGTGCCTTTCGGTGATGTACCCCTGGGCCCTGTGTCTAATCCCCCGGCCCTTTGCACTAATGAGGACTTTGTGCAGATAGGAAAGGCAGTCAACTCCCACACTGGCGGGAACAAGGCAATTGTCCAGTGCAAAATACCCAAGAGAAGTCAGCGGTGTGGTATATCCGATGTAGCCACCCAGACAGATCTTCCACTTGGTGATGCATCAGTGCTGGCTCAAGGGATTTCTGTAGCTTAGTTAGCAGAGTCCTCAGTGATGGGTATGCCTACTTCACCTGATTCTGGAAGGAAAGAACTATCCTCTGATGTTCATATTCCCAAAATTAAGACTGTTACAGACTGAGTGCTTCCTAATTTTGCACGTTTGAGTGCTCTTGAAACCCAGCTCACGTCCTTACTGGCCCAACAAGCTTCGCCTCTGCATTACCCCTCTAATGATATTTTGTCCAGAGGTGCTGCTTTAGCCCGGCAGCAAGACCCCTCTAACGAGCAGCCAGCACCGTTGGTAGGCATACCCCTCTCAATTAGTGGTGCTGCCCATTCGGGTCACCCACTAGCTCACTCATTATTTGCATCCACTAAACTACCCGTGGGCATTCCAGTTAAAAGTCTTAAGGTCGGTGTCCCCAAGGATAATGTAGTACATTTTGATGTGTCGCCCAAATCGACTATCTTAGTCTTCCCCCAACTGTGTGTCCCTATGTAGTTGTTTAGAATGGTGTACCCCCCTTATGTAAAGAGACATATGAGGAGTTGAGTAATAAGGTTCTTCATTAGTTAGTAGACATAGGAGCCTCCCCCTAGCCCTTACCAGTGAAATCTTCTTTACCCAAAGAAATTGGTTGTATAAGACCACTCAAGGGGGCTGTGCCATTATTAATGTTAGATTCCACTCTGTGGCATGTGCTATATTGGGTTGGAATTCTAGTAGGACTGGCCTAGCAAATGATATAGTCCCAGTTCCCCTAAAGTTTTTCTATAAACCACACGCTATTTCTGTGCTCCTTCAGCAATCCCAGCCTCTGGTTATTGGTGGGGATTGGCTGAAATTCCCTTGGGGTTGGGAAAAGTTACAGTATCATCCAGTTTCGCTGTTGCCTCATGTGTCCGTCCTAAGGCTTGTTTTAATACAACTGTTGGGAATCGAAGTTCTGTTCTATCTGAAGTGGAGTGGCTGTCTCAACCTCCTCTGTGTAGTTGCTGTAGTCGAAAACCACATTAGCCTTCCACTGGTTTTCTGCATCCCTCTGCAGTTTTAAGAAAGGAGCCCACAGTACAACAAATGTAATAACTGTTCAATAGTTGCAAGTGGTAGAGCACCTGTCTATATTTTGATGGCCCAGGTTATTTAATATTGTCCTGAGGAAGTGTCTGAACAAATGACTAAAACATTTACAGGAAAACAGAAAATACAACAGCGTTTGCTCAGAAGAGCAATCACAGGGGCACGGCTGAGCAGCGCTCCTCATAGGGCTAGAATAGTCCTAGAAACACAAGAGCCACTAAATAGTGCCTGCTCTAAAGCGGAAGAGGTAAGACCTCTCCCAGTGCATAAGATCTAAAGACAGATATAGGGAAGGTTCCAAAGAAGAAAAAGACATGTAAAAGGTCATCACAGATGACTTCAACAATTCAGTGTTCAACCTACTTGACAGACAGTGCTCTGAGAAAAGGAGCTTAACCCTTGCCTTGTCACCCTTAATGATGTTCTGTGGCATCGTAAATAGGGCGGACAATCCCAAAGCAAGGAAGGTTTTAGAGATGTAATCTAATCATTGATATGTACTTCCCTTATCCAAGCTAAGACAATCAGAGATTATCTCTCTGCATAAGGACACTTCTGGGTTAGTCCAAACGCTAATCCACAACAACGGAGGGGCCGGATTGATCGTATCAGTTATGTGAAACAAATGTAAGTCAGAGTGAATGATAAAACTAGAGCTGGACGGGGGTAGGGACAGGACCCTTCAGAGGACGCGATTCTCCTCAGTTTGAAGAGAGAAAGTATTCATTTAGCCCTAGACCCAGGGCCCCATATGTGGCAGCTGGGACACAATGGGCAATATAAATAGGGCTCCCGGTTTTATGGTATTTATTTTTTTGCCATTTCCGTCTGCATTTATCCATATTTATTTTTTGCTAATTTTCTCTGTATTTATCCATATTAATTTTAGGTTTTGTGAAAAATTAAGCTGAAATTAGCATATTTCCACATTTATTTAGCCAATAAATATGCACATATACTTGAAGATCTACCAGGTTTCCCTCCTGTGAGCACCTGCACTTATATGAAAAAATGCACATTTCAGTATCAACCTTGTGCATATTTACTGTTGTTAAAGCCTCATTACTAAAATTCCTTTACTTTTTAACCCGCGTATCTAACAATTCACACATCTATTGGCCTGGCAGTCATGGAAGACAATATTTAGAACTAGTCAAAAAACAACACAAATTACGTTTTTATCCACATTTAAAAATAAATACAGAGAGGAAAATTAATGTTTTCTGTCTGTATTTATCTGTAAAAATAAGTAAAACGGAAGACAGGGAGCCTTCATTCTAAATTGTAAAGTGTGGAGAAATGGTCCCTTTCCCAGCAACCATAGGAAGGTTAAGGACAGCTCCAGCTGTCCTACTGAGCTTCAGTCGCGAGCTGATTAAATGTGATTGCCAGCTACCCCTGGAACTAAAAACGACACCGAGGTAACTAAAATCTTGCTGAGCAACTGGTCCAATATAGAAAGCCTGAAAATGTTGGTTTTACTAGGCCCACAGGCCATAATATGAGTTTTAATAACACCGGTGACCAAGTCAAGGCTGCTCATGAAGGAGACAAAGCAGTCCACTAGCATCTGCAGAGCATTGGGGGTTCGTGCTAGTAGGACCGCGTCATCTGCAGTAAGCATTTGGGGTACCTGGATCTGAGCAATCCTAGGGGTGTCTACGGGACTCCTGATTTAATGAGGGTATAAGCCATTAATATAAATAATAGATAGTAGCGGGGCACAACTAAAAATGAATCTCTTTGTGGTTATGTGGTTATATGAGAATGTAAAAGGACGTCTTGTGGTGATAACCCGGAGCATTTTTTCCCCTTTTTTCTCTAATCCTTTAGTTATTTCTTTATACAACAAATTGGCCGTAACAAATTGTAGTTTTTTTACACTAAAAATCCTTTTTAATAAAATTATTCTACATGCTCCGAGTTTCAAACATAAGTGTGCCTCAGGTATAATTACGTGTATTTTATGTGGACTACACATCATGTACTGTAATGTATAAAATAACCAACAATAACATGATCCATTCTCAGGTATATTCCGGTGTAGCATTATGAAATGATTGTGGAGCTTGGTGCTATACCAGAGTAAACATAAGCCCTATACAATACACATTCACGTAGAGACGCCCAAAAACTACCAAAATGGCGGCCCAATTCATCGGTTTTAGAACAGTAGTATGCCCCGAAACAAAATCACACAAGTCCGGGCTCGGATGTTACATAATAATTTTTAATGGTGTGTAAACTTCCTAAAAGTTAATGTTGTGTAAACTTCCTAAAAGCTAGCGTCTCGTAAAAAGTAAAATACAATTCCGCTTCGCAAATTCAAACACAGGTGATTAGTCCCTCTTCATTTGTAGGCACTATCACGCACATGTACAAAAACTACCAAAATGGCGGCCGCACACCGTGCTTATCCTAACGACCGGCACAGGTGGAGAAAGTTAATTAATTAGAAAATATCGCCGCAACAGATAAAAAGACCCGTCTCGCTCCAGCTCACTAACTGACGCTGGAGACCGGGTTACCAGGCAGGCGGCGGCTTGCAGCTCCGATCACGGAGGTTAGAGACAGGGGACGACCGGGCGCTGTGCTTTCATAGACTTTAGCCTAAAATGAGATATTCAGACCGACTCGGCAGAGCCCCCTTTGGGTTCACTATATCTCGAATCTTGGCTATTATGCACCCTAGTATAACTTCGCGAACCTGTCCCATCAGCCAAACTTAAACTTGGTCTGGAACATTAAACATGCTTTGTTCCAAACAAAACACGCCTGATTTTTCTATGCAACTAAACGCATTATGAATACTAAATAGTTCTACCCGTGCAAAATGGAATACAGTAATTTGTAATACCTGTACTCCACACTTATTGTTTATCCAGATAAAAGGAACTTTCTTCAATTATAAAAAAAGAAGCACTCCGTTTCTATCACGCAAAAGCAAGGGCGAGGAGTGGAAAGACGCCTTAGAACCAACCTGATGAATACCCTGAGTCTTCCTAAAGAACGAAACCCAACGCTCCTACTATAAAATACAGAGTAAGCATGTGATCATCTAGTTTTGTAAGGGGCTTATTGGTAGTTTGGTGTAATAAATTAACACACTAACTGTACACCAAACATGATTGTGTGTACACAGGTTACTCAAAGGAACAAAACAGAATTATAACAATGGATAAGATCTATCTATCCCCAGGATTTAGACTGGCACCGCAAATTGAATACTGCGTATTGTGTAAGGAATCTTCCATATACATTTTAGACACCATTAGACTAAAAACTTTCTGTAAATGAAATCCCTCAATGAATTTATACTAATTGATTGTTCCATATACTTTTTAGATTGAAGAATTTTACTGTAGTCCTGAGGAAGGTGTACCATCGATCCTAAACACCGAAACGCGTCGACAATATTGGCTACTTTTAACTATTGTTTACATGTAAATGTGTTGAACTTTAATGTAATGTGATTGTGTTTTTATATGCAAAACTCTTGCCTATATCATGCTGCTTTTGATTAAGTTTTTAATAAATATGATTTTAATGAAGATTATGCCTTTTTGAAATAATTGTGGGACATGTTAGTATATATACTATTGAGGTCAGAAAAGTTTTGGTGTCTTACTCCATAAAGTATATCGCGTTTTGATTTAGGAACCACAGAAAGGAACCAATTTCCCCTGTTTTTGGGGGCTAAAATGCAACCTTGGCAGCTCCCCTCACTCAAGGGAGAATTCAGGTGTCATCTCTCCACTGGTGCCCAAGCACACTCTTTCTACTTGGCCGGTGTGCAAGGAGTGTAGAAAGTTCACTAGTGACTACTCTACCCTCAATTCCAATAACATCAGCCATAACTTGGACTATTCACACAGTCAAAGTCTGACAATAGGTCCATGAAGGCCAGGTACAGTGGAAAAATTCCTGACATAGATGTATTTATTACATTCAGGCTCACGTTTTGACATTGTTGCATTGTACCGAGCCCTGGACGAAAACCAAACTGAAAAGGAGAGAGATGTTCTTGTTTTGGGCCTGTGTGGTGAGTCAATTAAAAAACACTTTACCAATCATTTAACCTGAATTATCAATACGTGAAATTGGCCTGTAGCATTTCGGAGACATACAATCGCCCTTCTTGAAGATGAGCATGATCATAGATAGAGCCCAGGAACGTGGGATATTGGAATTCAAGGAATGGTTAAAAATGTTAGTAATCAAGGGCACAACCTATTTTTGAGAAGGTCAATTGGGACCCCATTTAGGCTTTCCCACCTGAGCTCAAATGCATGGCTACTTCAGCTTCAGATAGGAGCACAAATAGGGCTGGTGAGTACTTTAGTTTACTATGCAATAAAGTATCCAATTCCTCATTTGTGACCATGCGATACATGGCGCTATAGTGCGATATCCAATCACCTCCCATGGTATTACACTGCATGAGAGGGCTTTCAGGAACTTTTCTAAGCCTGCTACTTTTGGCTGTTTCCTAGACTGTTCTGCTGCTATTCTCTGCTGTGGCACGCTGGAGGAGCTCCCGGTACCTTTTGTGCAGGTCAGTATCCCTGAGTTTTGAAGTAGATTTATTCAACAAATGGGTGTCCCGGAGCTCGGCCACAACTCTGGGGGTGGCGGTCAAGGCTTTCCTTAACCTTCAATTGGCCATTTAGCACAAACTGTCAAACCAACGTGGGGCCTCCTTAACAGGCTGGGAAGGCTTGAGTAAAGAGTTCTTAATACTAAGGATTAAGCAGTCGTAATGGGCTAACATTTTGTCCCCTCTAGCATCTGCTAAACATGATGGAACAAACCTAGGTGGGACCTAACTACAGAGATTAAGGTATATCCGGAGTCTTTAAAATGACAAATAAGCCTTAGGCCGTCGGTGGAGTGCTGGGTGTGGGCAGCAACTCTAGGGTCCATATATGCCTGCTCCAAGGACAAAAACCTGTAGCTGAAAGAGCATTGCGGTTGCCCCACGCTAGCTGCACAACATCACCTTTTAAAAACCAGGACAGGACAATCTTGGTCACAAACTTAGTCAATGGTTGAAGCATAGATGGCATGGTTGGGCCACTCCCACGAAGAGCATGGACATGATCGACTACATTTTGTGCATCTATAGGTCTGAGTAGCTCTTCCCCTCTGTGATCGCTGGATTCCCCTAGAGGTTCCTCCACTGCCACCCCTGGGAACCGGGTGTGATCAAGCAACTTGGCGTTAAAGTTGCCTCACAAAATGTAATGTGGCTGAGATTTTAATCCAGCCCCAAAAGATTGTAATTAAGAAAGAAAATTAAGCAAATGGGTAAAATGAATCCAAACAGTTTTACCAAAGCCATTATAGAAATTAATTCGAGAACAGAAACAAGATAGCTTGTCCTGTAACAGAAAAATTAACAATGCAGAGCTCCCAGAGTCAATAACTGTAACTTCCACACTAAAGCTTAAGCTAATCCAGGCAGGGAGCCCAGCGTTAGCCCTACCCCGAGAAGTGGCATGGTTAGAATAACAAGCATAACCATCACTAGTTACTGAGGATGTAAGGTAGCGCAGGTGTGCGCGGGGGCGGTGGAGTATCTTGGGTAACCTTATCCGAAAGGACAGGAGAGGGCATCAAATCTTTTAGCAGTGGAGATAGAAAGAGGGGGCGGCGGGTCTTGATAAGGGGGGTGGCGGTCATGGAGTGGATGCTCTCTCGGGCAGAACTTGAGAGTGATGTAGCGGAAGTAGTCGCTGGGCTCTAGAATTATGTCCCAGACAAGTTGATTGAGATGCTATTGAAAACACGAAAAATAAAACGGATATGAAAAGCCAAGGGTGTATATAAAATAACCTAGAGGGGCAAGGCTAATAGGAATACTTGAATCAGTACACCTGTGGGGACCAGGTAGCAAATTGTGTACAAGGAAATGGAATCTAAAGGTCACAATCACACAGTCACCCAAAACGTCAGCTGGATCTGTCCCAAATCCAAGAGCATCTCCATACCATCAAAATATCTTTAGCATAGAAATCTTGAAACTCCTTGAATGCAAAGGCCACTCTAGAGATTTGTTAAATAACTCCTCGTATGATTTTCTTTACAAAGCTCGAGATGGGAACCCTGATAAGAACTGCCACATAAGGGCAGGCAGCTGGAGGGAGATGGACCATAACCTCATCTGGCGAAGAGGAAGCTGTATCAACTGTTAACCCTCTTCAGTCTAACTCCTTTCCAGTATGGCCTGCTCCTGGTGCGGCAGCATCAGAAGATCATCCGGGGATGGAACTTGGTACCTGGGGCACAATTTGCTGTGGAGTCTGATCCAAAACCTTGAGTGGTTCTGCGTCCCTAACTGTGGCGATTTGTGAGGAAAAGGCAGGATTCACCAGAGAAGCTGGTTGACAATTGACTGTAGAGGCCCTCAGATCCTAGCTGTATGATCATTGCTAGAGAAGTAGGGAGCGCAGAGGAAAACTGTGCTAAGCAGGTTTCGATATTAGCCAGACGATTAAGTAATGGAGAGATTTCAGTTCTAATTAAAGATTTAAATATCTCTAAGAAGCTGCCCACAAATTGACTTACTCCTTGATGACCAAAGATTGAAGAATCTTCATCCCCACGCAGGAGGACATACGTTTCTGAGAATTTCGGGCCACCAACTACGCAGCCTGTGGGGGCATTCAAAGGTGGAGCAAAGCCCTTGCAAGGGTGATTGACTCTAGCACCTTGCTTCGACTTCCTAGGAGGTGCATGAATGGGATTGCGTCTCACCTGCGGTAAAGGGCTGCATATTTTAGATGGCTCTGTGAAGTCAGTAATCGGCATGGTTGATGATATGGGGTTACGAGGCGTCTCTACACTTGGGACAGGAATTGGGCCGGCCGGGGTCGAACACGTGGAACCTAATCAAATGCCATGGCCAGGACCCAGATTTAAAGAAAGTCTTAGCTCTGTGAGATCTATTTCAGTGGTGATAACCTGTACACCTTGATCCAGCATGCGGTCAATTGAAGTGCACGTGGGAGGGGGCGAAGGGGCAGGATTACATCCAACAGCTTTATTATTCCCCATAGCAAACAGCTAAACTCAGGGTGTGAGGCAAAATGGGCAGGACCAGCTAAGAAATCAATAACAAAGCAGCAAATAGATTAGACTACTTTCTACAAGCATAGTAAAACGAATGGGTAGCTTGACGCACACAAAAGACAAAGGGTTTGGGCTCAGCCCAGCCTCCTCCAGGCTCTGATGGGCCTGAGCTTGGACCAGGATTTGCCAGGGCGTGGTGAGAGCCCGTGCTTCACGATCATGTGCCAGAAAGGGGTGTGTCCTTGGCCCTCAGGGTGTCGCTGGTGTCTCGTGGTGCAAAGGTAATTAGGAGTCAGAGTCCCTGGGAGTAGAATGCTAGCCCCAATTTGCATCTCTCCCCAAGCAGCGGAAGCCCACGCCGCACTATCAAGCACTGGGAAGGGGCGTGTCCTTGGTCCTGAGGGTGTCACTGGCACCTCCTGGTGTGGAGGTAGCTGGGACTCCGAGTCCCTAGGTGCTGAATGCTAGCCCCGGTTTATGACGCTCCTGTACACCCTCCATGAAAATCTAGGAGGCAGGGTACGATACGGCAGTGATGGGGAGCTTTCCAGTGTCTTCTCCTTAGCTAGTGAGGTAGGTCAGGGGTGCGTATTGGCATCCCTGCTTTTTATCATCTATATTGAACTATGCACACATCTGTCTATTTCTACCACAAACATACCAAAGATCGCCAATTCATTTGTCATGGCAATATTATATGTCGATGATGCAGTCTTAATGGATAGGACACCTAGTGCCTTGTGTACTTTGATAGAAGGTTTGTTTCTTTTATAGGTAACTTGCACATAGCAACGAACTACGGGAAATCCCGTGTAAAGGCCTGTGGGCCAGGTAAGGAAAATATGCCATCCTTAAAGCTACAAGACCACTCCCTGAGATCCATACAGAATTTTTGTTACTTGGCCATCACCTTCGACTTCTCCAGTTCTTGGCAACTCCATGTGAATGCATTACGTAGGACATTAGGGAGGGCATCTGGGTCCCTTTTTAACCTTGTTCGGAGGGAAGGCAGGGGCCCAATTTCCCCTAATATCAAGATTTTTAATCTGCAGCGTGTCTCTACAGCTACATATGGAGTGGAGGTTGCAGGGTATAAATGTTTCCTCCTTACAGGTGGAAGAAAATAGATTCAGCAGACAGATATTGAATATTCCACCAACCAGCTCTTTCTTATTCTACACTCTGAGCTCAAATTAGACTATGTCTCGGTCAGAATCAAACTGGCCCCACTATTGCTTCGGGTGAGTGTGTGGTCCAACACTTAAGCAACATAGATCCAAATCTTGATCGCCTTAACCTAGATAGGGGGCTTTCTAATGCCTGGCTGAAGTTTATTTGTAAATCCTTCATTTATCTCGGCCTCCCTGAAGTGTTTAGTGTCCCAGACATATTATGCAACAAAAGGCATAAAAGGTTGGTAAAGTTTCGCCATGCGGAGTAAACTTTTCCTAAAGGATGGAGGAGGTTTTTAGTAAGCACGCTGTTCACAATTATTTTATTACACTAGCTATGGGAGGTCAGGCATTTGTTCTCACAATGGGAGAGGTCCCTTTCATTAAGATTTAGGTCAAGCACCATCGTGTTACGACTTTTATGCTTTTCTGATGTGACATCGGGGTGGGGCAGTGAGCCACCAATATATCCTTGTGACGGGCTGGCAGAGCAGGCGATGTTACATTTGATATTTTTGGGGTAATCGTCATTCCTCACCCCCACTCTGTCCTTAGCACATTTTGAAGTAGTTTGCAGTTAAAAATTTAGGGAGGACTTACTGTATCTCCAGATGTTAAGCAGCCCTGGTATTTGTTTTAATGCATGTAGCCTACTTAAAATGTCTTTAGCATGTAGAAAATCGACGAAGGGATAATGGCTGGGGAAGGAGTTTGTTGCCCACTGAATGCTCTTTATACGGCAGTCCACCCTGCACTGTTATTTATTACCCGACCCAATAATAATGTTTTATGTCCCCATTTTTTGAATTTACTTTTGTATATTAGGATGCTTATTATCCTTCTATAAAGTTTTATGAAGTCGGAATCTGTCGTCTTTTTAACTATTTTCATTAATATTTATCCCGTTATGATGGGTCCTTTGTGTATCTATGTTAAATTATATTATGCTCTTTTATGATCTTATAAGATCGAATAAAGATACTTTGACTTGATAAATATTACAATGACATTTCTACATACTTTTTTACCTACACCTACTTTTGCCAGCACAAGGCAAACTCTAGCAGGCCTTGCAGCACACTTCTTGACACTAAATAACAGCTCGACCAATTGTAAGGTAGCTTGGATAATTTGTGCACTTGCTGCTGTAACGTTTTGAAAAAGGCAAACCGCGCAATACATTCGATAATAGCAAATTATGTCCTATGACTCATTTAGTCATCTTACTACTCCACCAGGAATAATTTTCTCACTCTTTCCTTACTTAACATATGTACAGAAAAGTACCTAGCCTGGTCACAGCCTCCTGTCCATGGCAGAATGCTAGTCGGCGACTTTTCAATCTTGCTTCAGGCATACCACCATGTTATGGATGCCAGATGCCACCAGCGGCACCAATGGGTGGGGTTGTTAGGTAGGTGCAGTATCTGTGTGGGGCAGCATGCTAACAGTTTGGGCGTCAGAGGCTTACAATATGGCAACATTTTTAACAAGTGTAGTTCATGATCTGCATTACTGTTCGTAAAAATCTACACATTATTTTGGGGGGCAAAGCGAGTTTATATCACCCACGGGGTGCACCAGAGAGCCAACCATATGTCTGAAACGGAAAGAGAATCATTGAAAAGGCAAAGAAAATCTAAAAAAAGGATAAAGGCAGAGATTATACGGAATTCATTCCTGTATGATCCATGATATCCAGCAAACAATATTTTATCCAGAACCAAAGTATTGTAGGTCATTCGGAAAACATGAGCTTTATATTCAGCATTTACAACATAATGAGGACACATTTTGAAGAATGTGAGTCTGGTGGGAGTTCAATACAACATGCCCAACAAAATACTGTGTTTAGACGTGCCTCGAAGGGATTAAATATATATTTGTTCTACTTTTGGTTTGCCCAAAATACTTTTCCCAAAGGACCAATCTGCATTAAATTTGCAACAAAGAGCTTGAAATGGATGGGCCACGCGCATGCCAAACAGAAAACGAAACATATATATCACAGTCCATAGGAATGCTAAAAACACTATTGAGTAACCAGTGTTTTTTTCTTCTTCTTACAAAAAGGAAAGGTGTTTTACCTCACACACTACTTAATTTTGCACATCAATTCACAAAAATATACATGTTGGAGGGTGGAAATACTGTTGATGATGATACTATGTAGCAAATGATACCCAAGGAAGGACTGAACCATAAGCCCCCAAAATATCATCTGGCATGTTCAACGCTGTAGACTGGGATTACGGGGTGCGAATATTAAAATTAGGCCTATTAGCTTTGTCAAGATGTCATCACAAAAACAGAAGTATGTTATTTACTAGGCAATGAAATCAACGTTCAAATGCCTAAGGACACACTATTTTCCAAACATATTGCCTATCAAAAAGCAATTAATCCGTTATCTTTTTCAATATCAGTAAATCATTTCATAATCCAATTACCGAGCTCATGAGTATTGTTTTTATCTTTAAACATGCAGCCATTGGAATCCAAACAAAGGTGTTTGCAACCTAGAGCCGTAAGTCTAAAAACCCTAGCTCCAAGAACGCTTTCAAGAAAAAGAAAACCCTCCCAAGGCCATACATGGAAAACAAAATGTGCTTCTCACTATCCAGAAACCTTTAAGGGGTCTAGGAGGTATGCACCTGTTACAACGCATTCGTTACTCCGCACTACCATTACAACGCATTGCGCTGGGGGGCGCTATAGGATAGGGAATAAGTATAATTTACTATCCAACACCTTCCCTAGGCTCCACGGGGACTGGAGTTAGAATAGTAAATTATACTTACCACTATCCAGCACCCCAAAGCGCTATGCGTTGTAATGGTATGCGTTGTAATGGTCGCGTTGTAATGGTAGGTAGTTGTAACGGTATGCGGAGTAACGTCATACACCCGTCTAGGAGAGTTTGCAACAGCTCCCGGTTGCCCCCAACTATAACAAACTTGTGCCACGGTGCTCCTGCTCTCCCTGGAACCAATCACAAAATATCAGAATAAGGCAGTCCCAGAGCATTCTGGGACGCACTTTTTTTTGTTGTAACTTCTGCCTTGCGCCACAACATACTGTTTTTAAAAATATGTAATATATTGGATACCCAGCTCCAATCGAGTGCTGAGGGGGAACCTCAAAGCCCCAGGGCCCCTGCTCACTTCGGGCCTGGCACAGCGCTCCAGAGTCGGCAATGGAGTCAGCAACTGTATTCCTCAAGATGCCGTCAACACAGTTGGGGGTCTTCTGTCCTTCGCCTTCCGGTACCCCAAATACAACATGACCAGGAAGTAGGTGCTCTGGGGTTCTGGGCCTCCCCAGGCATGGTTGGTGAATATGGCAGTGATGTCTCCGGGGTGGTGGCGGTCCCCGTAAGCTCATATAATTAGAGCTCGGGAACGGTCTTTTCTGTCCCCAGGTCAGTGGCCATGCCAAAACAGGGGCACAGTGGTACTCATGTTGCACTCCGTGCTTACTGCAAAACCTCCATTAATCATAGAAAATAACCATGTTAAGGGGAAAGTCACTCGGCCATAGCAAGCCATCTGCCAGTGTCCAGAGCATGAGACATGGAAACATTTCCATTACCAAAATCATTATCAGCATCAATAGGAGTTGCATGCAGCTAGGAAGTGCAGATATTAAGGCAACCTGTGAAACCAGAAGTGAAACCTAAAATAGGGAACCAAAGTCATCAACAACTTGCTGGCTCAAATAAAGTAACATATTCAACAGGATGCACTAACAACCTGGTGAGGGTGAAATCAGGGTAATTCGGCTTGGAGAGTCTCATGAAAAAAACAGACAATGAATTCTTCTTTGAGTGATTTTAAATGCTGTCAGCCACGTCTGCCAGGCCAATAGCTGTGCAGAATAACGGGTAACTGGTTAAAAAAGAAAGGAGTTTTCGTGAAGGAGTAGATGTGCACAACAGTAATAATTTTTTATTTCATGTTTTCATATTAGTGCATTGATTTATCATCTGTGGGTATTCATATCATTGAAATATATGAGACATTCAAGCATGCATAAATGTGGAATATACTAGTTTAAACTTCATTTCATTTTTTCATGAAACCCAAAATAACTAAGGATAAATACAGGTAACATTAGAACAAAATGTTTTGGATAATTCAGATGGAAATGTCAAAAAAGAAATACCATAAAACCGGGAGCCCTATTTAGAAGTAATAATTAATTTCAAAATGATTGTTTAATGAGGCCTTTACCACATTTACAAAAAATCTCATTATACACTGACGACAACCCGCCGGTCTTTTCGTGAAAGAAGTGGACACGTATTGGGAAATGATGGTCTGAATAGCTGAAACACAGATTTGAGACAGATGGTCGTTGCTTGTTCATGGGCTCTATTAAGATTCAAAGATCAGCAAATGAAAACTAAGGGCTAGATGTAGGTAATTCTATTTTAACACTTCTAAAATACCGAATATTACCGATTCAGTATTTAAGAAGTGGTAAAATAGAAGGGGGCACATGTAGGTATTTCAGAATCGGTAAATACAGAATCGGTATCCCCCATTGATTCCTATGGGCCTTGAAGCCCATAGGAATCAATGGTGAATACCGAATCGGTATTTACCGATTCGGTAAATTCCGATTTTTGCAAGGGTGCAGGGGGTGTCACTTTGACACCCTCTGGCACCCCAATTTCGGACTTGTGCCATGTGGCACACAGACATGCCCTAAGGGCATGTCTGTGTGTCACATTGCACAGGTGTGCATGCACAGATGTGCATGCACACCTGGATTCAGTATTTTACCACCCAATTGGATTGAGTGGTAAAATACCGAATCTGAAAGGCCTGCAGCACTCAAAGATGTGCTACCTAGATGTGCTTTTACAGAATCAGTATTTTTACCCAGTCTGTATTTACCGATTCGGTAATTTTACCGAATCTGTAAATACAGATTCAGTAAAATACCGATTCTGTAAAGCATGCTCCTACATTAGAAAACCCTAATACCGTTCGGAAACGGCCGAAATCGGCTGTTTCCGACCAGTATTATGGCTCCTACATCGGGCCCTAAGATCAGTGAGGTGTCTCTAGTCAGCTATATATTCAGAAGGAAAGTGACAATCTGTCACTAAGAGGATTTACTGCCATCCATCATGCTATGATGCTAATTTAAAGGTGGCTGAAACCATACTTCGGTCCCAATTAGGAACCATCTATGGGAGTTTTTCAAAGAATCAGCTATTTTAACCGTGTAGTTATAGAGAATACTGTTAGACCATAAGAAAAGCATTTTAGATTTATCAAAGCTTTGGTCTCATCGGACTCATCATTGTGATACTTTCTATAAAAGTGCGCATGCACATGACTTACATCTTGTACCATGCAGTTGGGTTGGGGGAGTGGCAGGATGAGGAAGTGGAGGTTTAGGACATCCTAAAATTCCTTTGCTTCATCCACGGAAGACCATGACATGTGTGAGGTAACCAGAAAGCAAGGACAAAAGCCACAAGGTGAAAAGTACACCATAAAATAACACAAGGAATCAGGAGCAAATGAGTGACAAAGCCAACTAGTGATAAGCGTAAGCCCTCAGTAAGCTGATAATAGCTGTTTTCACAAACAGCTTGCACTGCCTGGTAGGCAAGACCCAAACAAACAAAAATTACTTGAAGGGGTAAGTAACAAAGCAAAAGGTGAAAAGCTGCTAAGTTCAGAAGTGTGTCACCACCTCTCTCTAGCCAGTGTGCTTCCTACTCTCACCAGCAATCCACATTCATCTCTTGCCCGTGTTCCATCCTCCCTGCCTTCCATATTGCTTCTCCTCTCCCATGCGGCTTCAAGCCCCCTGACCTGTGTGCTCTGCCCCAGTGTTACTTACTTTCCTACAGATACCCCATGTTGCATCGCCCACCCACTCGTCTCAAAAATAAAAGAAAAAGCTCCCAGCTTTTTTGGGGGGATTTTCATTTACAGATCCAACCCTGATCACCTCAGTTTGGAGCTGCATGTTGCCACACCTACAAAATGATGCGGGCAGATGCTTACTTTTTTTGTTTGACAATGCTGCACAGCAACCGGGATGCTGCACTTGGTGTTCATGAATTAAAAGGTTTGAAAATATTACTGAATAACAATTTATTTGAAATATAGATGTATATGATTAGTTCGCTAGTCTAACATTTGTAATGAACCAAAAAAAGGACTGCAGGTACCACTATTAATGTCAAAATTAGGTTAAAGTTCGGGTTAACAAAACAGTAGAGTGCAACAATCCGGTTATCTAAGCATGTGCCAGAAACTTTATAGTTAGTGAATACACTTGACACTCATTAAGACTATCATCTCATCTATGTTTTCCAAAATGTACATAAAGTCATTATCTGCACTGATCAATCAATTTCACCTCACATGTTATAACTATGCAGATGACATACAAATACTCCTTAAAATGGAAAGCCCCAAAGACATTGGAACCTCATACATTTTCAGTTGCCTCAGAGCCGTGGATCAGTGGATGACATTGAGCCATCTCAAATTGAATGCTTCCAAAATGGAAATACTCACATATGATGACTGGAAAAATTGTGACCCACTCGCAGCGTAAGCCGACGATCTGGGAGCACCGCCTAAAGTATCAAAGGAACTAAGAAACCTCAGAATTACCATGGACTCCAAGCTATCAATAAATGCCCAAGTGGACAAACTAGCGAGATCAAGCTTTGTTACTATAAAAACTCTGTGAGGCATCTTCCCCCCACCTGGGATTTCCACACAAGGTCCAGGCTACTATCTCTTGTTCTGTCTAAACTCGATTACGCCAATAGCCTTTACCACAGATAATCTTTAACTACGAAAAGACTATACAACAGATTCAGAACTCTGCTGCCAGACTATTCTTACATATAAACCACAAGCCCACATCTACGCTGCCTTGAAGGCCCTAAATTGGTTACAGTTTGCCAAAAGATCCACATTCAAGCTTCTTTATATCACCCACAAACCGATACAAGGAACAGAACCACTCATCAGGAATAAAATTACCAAATACATTTAACAAAGGAACCTCCACTCTAGATTGGCACCTTGTGTCAAAATTCAACCATGGGAGAAAATAACAGGTGGCACATCCTTCTCTGGTCAAGCAGCCAAACTATGGAACTCCTTAACCCCAAACAGAAGATCCACAGAAAACTACCTTATCTTCAGAACACTAATCAAGAGTTAGCTCTTACCCTATATAACCAGCATACATCAACAAATATACAGCATATCCCTGTGTATATCAGCATTTATTTTGAATAATTATGTGTACCTATATATGCGTATTGCTTTGCATAAACGTGTATAAAAATTGGGTTTATAAATATATAGGTATTCGTTAGTTCTGCTTAACAAATGTACATATTAGTTATGGTTATATTTTATGTTTAGCATCTTTATAAGTGACTCCATGAATAAGTAAATTATTATCATATCTATCTACAATTGCTTCACTAGTGAATTACTTTTACTTAATAAAAAACAAATACATTGGAGTTCCGGAGCAGCGAGCACTTCAAAACATCATCAGGGGTAGCAAGAGCTATATAAATGCAATTACATTACCATAGAGTGCGGGAAGGGAAGTAAAGGAAGAGGTTATAGAGAAAGAGGCAAGAATAAAAAGCAAGAGCGAAAGAAGAAAAGAAAGAAACAAGGAAAGAATGATAGAAAAGAGGAAAATTTAAAAAGAAAGGAGAGAAAGAAAAAAGTACAAGAGTATAACTTAATACAGAATAGTTTCAATTTGAGACAATCTGCTATGTTGTGAAATAGCAGTCAGAAGAGCAAACCAATCGACACAGTGTTTACAACAGCATAGGCGAGAGATGGGATCTGATAAAATGAGCATCAGAAGAGTTGTGCTATCACATCAGGCTCTAAACACAAAGGCAGCACTAAAGTAATTCTAAATTAAAAACACCTGCACTGAATAGCAGTAGCTTAGGAGTGGATGTGCTTCTTGTTAGAGAGCAAAATGCAGTCACTCAAAGTGAAGTACGCCAGTGATTTAAGTAGGCTGACCCACATCTCCATGGTATATGCTGTAGTGGGTGGGAACAAAATGTGAATGACCACAAAAGGCTAATGGATGAAGAGAGGTGGCTGAAAGCCCCAATATGCAAGTATATTACACATATTTTAGTAAAATCAAAGGTCTTGGCTAACGCTAGACATAAAAAGATGTTTGAAAACGGCCACACGCTTGGAAGACTTTTAAAACCTATGAAACTAACAAGTGGCAGCACTTCTTCAGCAAAGAGGTTTTAATAAATTTGAAATATAACCTAATGATATATAGGTCTGGAAAGTTTCCATCAGTGGATTTAAATTCACCTCGGATCAAACCTTCTGGCAGTACCAATTGCAGACTGTGCAAATATAAGACAGAAACGACCCTGCATCTCCTGTCCACATGCCATTCCCTAGCAAAAGAACGCTGCATTGTACATTTAATCAAATGGGAATTCGTACATGGGGACAGGTTTTGATCCAATATTTAAATGGTAAGAACAATAACTTATTCACAAAATGTATGATACAAATAGAAAGGAAGCTGGAGGAAAAATGATTTACTCATTTTACTTTCAGCACTCCATAAATGAAATAGGACTGCAGGACCCCCGATCCTAACCACTTTGGTTGACATGGATTGCTTTTCTTACCATAAATGCTTTTTCATGCCTCTCTGTTAAAAAAAAAAAAGTTTTACTAGACAAATAAATTGGTGCCAAGTTTAAAAAAGTGCTAATCGGTAATGGATTTGTGCACATGCAATAAAACAGACATTGTTTGACAAAAATCGGTTTTGATTTGCATTGCTCTTGAATTTTACAGTGCAGTGGTTTTAATTAGTTCATGAACTTAGTAACAAAGTTATTCAACAACATTTTTAAATAATTTCTTTTAAGTGATAACTTGTAATTTATAATGAATCTTTGACATTGTCTTAATTAATCAAATAAAGATTGGTTGATTTATTGAATCTAAAACGTTAAACTGTGTAGGGATGAAAAAGAATTGTGATCTAAAATACCAACAAAGGACAAAATGGATATTGGTAACCATATATGGAAAACCAATGGATAGAGCATGGCTGAACTACACTTAGCTTTGGTAGCCATCACAGGTTTTGATATTGTAAAAACCGCACAGACAACATGCTTCAAAAGCCCATTGATGCCATTAACACTGTTAATGTCCAACTCATTCGCGAGTGAACACTCGCGCATTACCTGTAGCAAAGAAAGATGCATAAGCGAAATACTTTCCAGGGTGCAGTTAACTTTGTTTACTGTATTTACAACTAAATATGTTTTCACAGCATTTATGAACTTCCATTACTAAAGGGTGAAGGATATGAAATTCTTCACTCTTCCAAACTGATGACTCAATTCCAGAGGTAAATAAAAATTAACAAACGTCTGAGAAAAGCATATAGCTCACCTCTCCACTGCAATGCCTGGCCAGTGTATCCTTTTGTCAAGGGAACTGATTGTTATACCACACTTCATAATTTAATACAAAGAACCTCCAATTAATGCCTTTTTTGCCTCATTGACCCCTGTAAAAAATGTATCTTTCTTGTTCAGCTGGTGATGATATTCTCTTGCTCAGCTTGGAAGTCATTTTCTTTAAACTTTGACGTGAACTGTGGCAGACTACAGAAAAATTATGATCTCCAGATACCAGTGAGTTGCAAAATGAAACCTGGAAGGACAATAACTTTGCAGTAAAAGAAATGTATACTGTTATCTGCTGTACTTGTATGATATTGGACAGCAATGAATTATAGTTCTATATTCTATCCGGGAGACTATTTAGAATATTATGTGGTTTACTTTCTTATTACAGGTGTGTTCCATAGTAATTATTTGCCTGTAATAAGCATAGTACATTAGTGCTTCCTTAAAATAACTTAATAAAAGCAAGTAGTGCTGCCACATTGCCTATGCCCTCAGGGAAGCACCCGAATACACTTCGCATCAAAAACAGGGTGCTCATAGACTAAGCTAAATCTGCACACTATCTTCCTTGTAACTTCTCAACAAAATATCAGAATGGCAGCTCCTTGCAAGAGGAGAATTCCTTTTCATAAAGAGATTTTGTAATAGGCGAGTCGGCGAAGTACTTTTTTCCATCCACACACTTTTTTTGTTTTTTGCCTCATAGTTGCCAGAAGTTGCATGGCAAAGTTGACACTGTCTGCCACCCTCGACTTTATATCCTTGAATACGTTACATTCAGGGACTTCTAGATGAGATGCCAGCATATGAAATGAGTACAACTGGATTATTATTGGAAGGAAAAGATAGCAGGTAAGGCAGCAGACCATACATTATGAGGAAAATACTCACATGACATATATTGCAAGTCACCACTGAATTCTATGATCTTATAACAGCACTCGACATATGGCCTCATTCTTCATTATGGTCTCAGAACTCCACTGAGACTTCCAATATGCATATAATGTATTGTTGTGGGCGAGGGGGATAGTTACAATTAAAATTATAAGCAAATCATACCACAAAACATACAAATGTTTTATATGCTTGATTGCGGATATTAAAAGAAAACAAGCATTGGCAAACGCCAATAGAGCGCGCCTTTAATAATGCAAATGCAGAGCTCCTGACTTTATCAATGTTAGTAAAATTGTATTAAAAAATGTAAAAGCAAAACATTTTTTTATTTAAAAGCAAATATATCTTATGGTATCTCAAAACTAGTCCCTGAATTCTGAGTTTTCAATCTTTATGAATTTCTATGGTTTATTTTCCAAATAATTTTACCTCCGTAAACTTTGAATATAATTAAAAAAGAGTAAGGAAGTATCAGAATGTAGATGGGAACAGTTACCAAAGCCTAATATATTTTCCAGAGGATTCAGCTATTTGCTCCTCTGTGGTAGCTCAGGAAGAAAATTTATAGAACTTCAGAAGAAGAGTCATGGTAGGTACGCATTCTGCCTAAGACACATGTAGAGTGAGAGGAGCATATGGTCATTTCAGTAGTGCCATAAAAGACGGTCTACCAAAACTTGTGATTTTATGCAAGATGTGGAAAGGAGAAGATAAAACAAAAATATCCCTTAAAGTCTGCTTCCAGCCATATACCAGCAAAAATCTCTCAGTTGTTGTGTTCTTCCAGACAGGCTGGGAGTGGTGGGGAACAACACAGCACAAGGGGTGGAGAGGGCTGTACTTGAGAGGGGGCAAGCAGCACAAGAGGGAAAGAGCAAGAAAACATATGTACTCTCATGGAGTGCTGTATGAAAAGTTAAAAAGGGTTGTATGACAACCACGCTTTCCTGTCCCATGCGTTGATTACCAACGCGGGAAGAACAAAGAATGCGTCTGAAAAAGCACATTCCATCTACAACGGAAGTTGTTACAAAGACTTACCTTAGGGGGACGCCGGACTTTGGAATAGCATAATGTACTAGTCCCCGCAACAGTATGGAAAGCATTAGACTTTAAAACCTAATGCCACTTTACTTCACGCATGTTGTTGTAACCACTTGCATTGTGGAGAAGTGTGGCTCAATGGTTAGAGCGACAGACCCTGATGCAGAGGTCTGACCAGGGTTCAATTCCCGCCTCGGCGGGTCTTGGGCTCAATTTCCACGGACCTGATAATTCTCGCCTCGGTGCCTATTCTAATCATGGGTCCCGCTCTGCAACTCTGGTCAATAGCTTGCTTAATCTCCACAACGGCTCCAACAGCGCTGGGATGCCTGGCTTCACCTTGGGGGTGCCCAGGAGTGGACATTTCACAGGGAAAAGCCAGGATGGGTTCCACAGCGGTATGCGTTACAGCGCCAGGACACCCCAGCTGGGGTATTAGTGCGCTTTACAAGTACACATTCTTCATTGTAAATGGAATGCGTTGTTCAGACGCATTCATTGTTCTGCCCGCGTTGCAAAGGCAACATGTTGTTCGGCGGTCATGTTATTTGATGTTTCCTGGAAAAAAAGCAGTTCCATACTGTGAACAATAAAGCATTACAAATCATCCAATCAAAAGGACCATAAAGAGGATAGGCTCCAAGGGAGAGACAAACACGGAAGAAGGCAAGCCATCAAAAAAGAAACATGCATGAGTCAAAGTCCTGTGCACATGTATAGAGAGTTACAAGGACTTGATATCAAAACCAAATGTATTTAACACTGCTCATAGGAAAATAACGGAGGTCGACATCCAGGGTTTCATGTGGAATAGGTTATATTTCAATTTGATCAGTACAAAAGACACAAACCTGCCGACACGTGTTTCGTCACACCATGTAACAGATGTGACTTCAGGTCTGGGAAGGACATAAAATGAAAAACAAACAGAAGGTGATGACCAAAGAAATACATGTTACCACAAAACATCTAGTGAATAAAGTGGAAAAACAAGAGCCATCAATTCTGTGGAGACCCCAAAGTGTAAAAGTACATTCAAAAGTGAAATCCAGAGCACAGATTGGACCACCAAAATTAAGTGTTGTGGAATGTGACTAATTATCCAAATTGCGAAAATTGTTGACGGTAGCGCAAAAGAAATTATGGCAGAAGCAGAAAATTGAAACCAGTAACTGTTCGTTCATCACAGTCTAAGAGAAGACAAAATGTATCAGAGATGGTGAGATCAATTTAACATTTGAAGAACAGTGCTAATGTGAGACTAAAAATGCCTGAAACCAAATCGAAAGAGAGAAGCCCAGCAGTAAGCTTACAGATTAATAGATTTTGTTACTAGTTATGGTAAAACATTAAGTGCAATGTCAAGGTGGCTCCTATAATAAGGTCAAGAAAGTATCTGGAACAATATAGAAGGTTTAGACACGGAGTCCAATGAAACAATGATTAAAACACGTGTCAGTCAAAGTCTAATGTTAGATAATTGAGGGATGTGGAAGGCAAAAAGGGTTAAGCCTAGCACTAATGTAATTAAACACCAACACAAAAAGCTTGCTAACGTCGGTCCAGTCATGAAAAAACCACACCAGAATAATGGGGTAAAATAGCATGTGCAATAAAATATCACATATCACTACCAATATATTGGAGGGTCTAGTTCACAATGTGTTTTCACAGTGTACCCAAAAGAAACAGCTTCAAACCAAATGTATCAGAGACAAAAGAGTCATCCCTACAGTGATCAAGGAGGGATACCCATCAGTCACCACACGGAACCGCCCTTCATCATTTGTGATTCCACCAAGGCCATTGCTGGTATAGCCCATCAACTGTCACGGTCGGGGGTCCTGATGTTAGGAGGAGCTCCACCGCCGGGCAGTAGGGTCTAGCTGGGGTCTTGCTTCTCAAATTATGAGGATGAATATATCAAACCCTGGGGACTGATGTTGCAGTGCTCAAAAGGTGTGAAAAAATGAAAAAAACTAGTGAGTGTAAAATAGGATAGGGGGTACTTATAACTTTATTCTGGTGTTACCCTACCTTCCAATGTTAAAAAGTAGTAGTTAAGTGACAGTCAGAAAAGATATAAAGACCGTCTAGATGTAAGGCGTGGTCAACATGTTTCAGCAAATAATAGACGTGTTTGTCATTGCTTTCTTCAGGACCATATTAATAATAGCTACTGCAAGCAAAGTGATAGTGAATATAATAAGTGCTCAAAATCAAAAAAGATACAGAGATCACCTGATATCACTAGGTGTTCTGCTCCCTCTTAACATGATTTCATTTCTGTAAGAGGTATAGACCTCACCCCACCTGGCCACGGCTCAGGAAAGAGGAGAAGCACCGCTCTGTCCGTCGGTACTACAGCGTCGGCATCCAAGCCGATCGGCTATTATTTGCTGAAACATGTTGACCAATGGCCTTGGTGGAATCCCAAATGATGAAGGGAGGTTCCGTGTGGTGACTGATGGGCATCCCTCCTTGATCACTGTAGGGATGACTCTTTTGTCTCTGATACATTTGGTTTGAAGCGGTTTCTTTTGGGTACACTGTGAGAACACATTGTGCGCTAGACCCTCCAATATATTGGTAGTGATATGTGTATAGGGAACATGTTGGAGCACTGTCTTTAAAATTCCCCTTGGTCCTAATCAACTGTATTTTGTTTGTTCAATAAAATATCACAACATAAATGACTGCTATATACGAGGAAGCCCACCAAGCAGAACGTATGCAACAGTAGAAAAATTATTCAAAAAGTTTTCACGAGTGTTCATGGAAGTTCAAGGTAAGCGTGACAAAGGTAGTTGGAAGTAAAGGAAAGCAGACAAGAATAGAAAGATATTGGTCATGTAGGCGATAATAACTCTAGAGTGACTACAAACATGTGTAACAAAGTGATCTAAAATGGTTCAGAGGATAAAAATAAAAAAATATGCGCAAGATGTTTATGTTTTTGAGATTTTTATTGCGCGCAAATACCCGAGGGTGTCTCGGCACATATCGGACTTCCCGAGATAAAAGCTACCATATGAATCATTGATCGAATAACCAAATTTTCAGGAGTTTGCGAAAGATGGTAAGGGTGGGACTGGTTTTAATGGGCAGAGGAAGAGAGTTCCACAGCCTGGGGGTGGCTACTAAGAAGCGTCTGTCTCCCAAGATGGTGGTTCTGGTGCGTGGGACAGCAAGAAGATAGGTGCCAGCAGAACGAAGAGATCTTTGCGGAGCATAGATTCGAAAAGCATCTTTAAGGAACCTTGGTCCAGAGTCATGGATGGCTTTGTAGGCGATGCAAAGTGCCTTGAACTTTATGCGACTCTTAACTCTTAACCAATGCAGATGGCGTATGGCCATGAAAGATGGGGCGGCGGCTGGGGATATCAAGCAGAATTCTGGCCGCTGCATTTTGCACCGATTGTAATTTAGATAAGATCTGTTCTTGTGTGCCAAGGAAGAGGGCATTACCATAGTCCATTTTTGAAAAAACACGAGTGGCAATTAAGGATTTCCCTGCTCCTGGAGAGAGATATGGCAACAGTTTTTTGATCTTCCTTAGCATGAAGAAAGATGAAGAGACCACCGCATTCACGTGGTGTTTGAACAACAGCTTCTCATCAAGGTTTCTGACCTTGGCAACCGGAGTCGGGGGTGGTCCTGTACCTGTAGGTTTGAAGGATAAATCGAATAAATCTGTGTTGGGGTACATTAAATGGACTGTGAGTACACATGGAAAATCTGCCAAAAACTAAATGACACGGAAGTCAGTGCAGTCTGTTACCTACCGCGGAACCGGTGTTAATTCCAACACGGTCGCGGTCTGGTGAGGGTTCAAAGTGTAATGCAGGGAAACGGAATCCAGAATCCCTGGTGTGAAGACACGGAGGCAAAAGGACGGGTGCGTCCAAACGCTGAGGAGACCTACATGAAAAAGGTGCGGGGAGACGTCAAATAAACAATCTCCGAAGGGTCATAGCGTGAAGCAGCCATCGGAAAAGACCAGCTTACCTGAAAACTAAAGAAACAAGCAATTGAGAGTGACAATAAAGCCAACCAATGGCAAGCAAAGGCCGGGCTGTACATACACTAAGTTCACAATAGGTCTTTCACAACCAGACTGCTTGTGCTGCTTGGTAGGCTCGATCTAAAAACCAATATTAAGTACAAACAAAGTACAAGGGCTTGTGTCACATCATTATACAAGACAACCAAGTTTGAAATTTGCGGAGGATAATGAATAGCAATTGTAAATGTATAAGCGCTTATGACCCTTGACGAGGCATTGAGGTACTTTGTCTGCAAGTGGCACGCTACTCCAGAACCTAGGATTAGTAGTAAGTTGAAGTTTCAGTTAACAATCATTTACGACGTTCTTACCCTGACAAAATGAGACACAAAACATTAAAAACGAGTCAATGATGAAAATAATGAATAACACATTAACACTGCAATGCTAAGCACTTTTATGCCATTTTCCAAGGCAAGAGTGTAGCTCTGGTTTGATCCATGGCATTTCCATTGAATTCAGCATCTATTGACAAAGGGGAGCAAGTAACCCTCGGCTAACCCAGTCTTTTCATACACAACCCCCAACATGCCATATCTGTTCATAATGTGTGGTGAATGATGAAGCAAACAGGAGTTACGCAATAAAAGCACATGGGCCGCTCTATAGCTCTCCGGTGCCCTAAGCCCTACTTCCTCGTGTCGCTGACTCTACCCAGTCAGCCCCTTTCCCTCTATCACTCCCTTGTCACTTTTCCCGTCTGCTTCACACCCTCTACGTTAACCTTCTCAAGATCCACCACTGATTTTTCACACTTGGGATTCGCACGTGACCTGGCTGCTCCCCCCAAACCCCCTCCCACCCCACAGCCTGTGCCCTTTTCCCAATTCAAAGCATCAGCCCCTAAATACAGTCTTGTCTTTTTACTCGACCAAACGTTTCTTCCATGCCCCTTCATGTCTTTTACATTTTTACCCTGACTTCTTATTGTGTTACAATTTCCCTTCCATTCCGCCTTTTAATTGTAGCTCTATATGTACATATTGTATTTCAATGTATTGCTCTCAATATCTTCCTGTATCTTTTTACTCGGCTGAGAGGATGTCATTATCAAACCTATATGAAGACACAATGACTATAGCATTAGGACTAGGAGTAACCTAAAAATCAAAGGAAAAGTTTGATTCGCCTTCTAAAAGTCAGTGTGTGAAACACAACAGGCCTGAAAGCACTCGTCTGTGAGGTCACCAACTCTTCCAGGCTCATCACAGGTGAGTAATGTTAAACACTGCCAACACTGCGAATGGAAGAAAATAGGAAAACCCCTTCCACTCCTAAATCAAAGAACGCATTCCTGTATTTCCGAATAAGGAAATTTCACCCGAAAATCAAGACAAGAGTTACACTGCTAAGGAGCACCCGCCTTTTAACTGCAGTAAAATGAGCCTGAAATGTTGAGCTCTCAGGGCAATTATATTAAATGTGGCATTACCAGGCACCTGTCAAAGATGATTAATGGATCAGTGTATTTTTGGAACCCGTCAAAGTTAGATTATTAAGAGAAGGAGTGCAGAGTGTTTTATTACCCATGCTGGCTGAGACACCACTTACATGTAAAATACAGCAGCAGTGGTTCCAGGCAGGCAGTGGTTCCAGGCAGCTTTGTGTCGGTCAGAATCTAAGAACCAAGCAAGATCGTTCCTAGGAGAGTCCAAGGCCACAAGGGAGGTGGCCAAGCGCAAGAGGCTTACAGGAGAGGTACACTGGGCCATCCAGCCATGGTCACAAGGGCCAGAGGGCTAGAGGTATTTTCGGGCCAATCTTTGGGTGGCCATGGTGCTGGCTGGTTGCTCATAGACCGAACACAAAATTAGTGGGGAGCTGCCAGAGGACGTAAGCCTGCGTGCAGCACGTCAGTAAAGGAGTCTATTAATGGACCCAAGGCGTGTGCAAGGCCTGCAGTGGAGTGGGTGACCTTGTACTTACCTTGGTATACCTCACGGCAGGGTAAGGCAGTGACAGAACACAGCATTCGCAGCCCAGGCCCGCCGGATGGCATACACTGAAAAAGTATGGTAGCGAGTTGGGTCTAAAAAAGGTGATTGATGGTTAATACCCCTCCCCTGCATAGACGGTGAAGCTCCAGCTCAAAGGGCTCCAGTTGGCAGCAATAAATGCAGGACTGATGCATGTTGAAGAAAGACTTATGATATGCCATAAATGTATCTGAACCCATGATTAATGACTTGATTTATGGTCCTAGATATATTCAAGGCCTGGTGTTGGTTTATGGCCTTTTGATTGATTTAGGACTTAACTGATGACCAAGTTTGATTTATTACTTGATTTATTGTCTGGTGATTGATTTATGATATCAAAATGTGTAACTGACTTATAATGCCAAGTGATGAAGGTGGATTAATAACCCAAATATGAGAGAAGCATGGGTGACTATGTACAGCACATGAATAAAGCTGCGGCTGGTAACTCCCAACAGATCCAACATGTGGCATTTCAATTATGTGCAGGAGTGGCCATGTGCGAAGATTATAGCTAAAGCATTGTTTTGCTACTAATTCTGTTAGTTTGTTCCAGCAGCGCATGCAAAAGGATTACCAGGAAATGCCTGGTTCTCTGGCTTCCAGTAATAAAGGAGATCTGTTCATAATAGAGTAGAGTGAAAAAAAAGCCTGGGAACTAGATTACAGGACATTTTCCTTCCAACCAGTTCATAATCTGTTCAAGGAATGGTTTACAATGTCCAGTACTTACAACAGGGAAAGTCCTTGTGTGTTTCACACACTATTGTTTTAATGAGGTTGGGTACAACACTCATTTAAGAGAGGCACTGAAAGTAACAGTTTTTTGGGTGCGTTTATATTGAACTTGTAGGTTTAGGCCAAAACAATTTGTAATTGTTGCTAAAATTGTAGCCATAACTGGATTACTCCGGCAAACATAGTGAAACCGGGACCATAAAACCATAATCACAGTTAATGCTAAATTAATAAAGCAAAAAAGTACATGCACAGGAATGGGTTTCTAAATGCATTTGGACGGGAGTCCTGTGTGGCATTTTTGAGACCTGTGAAGCAAAGTAAATAACTTTAGCGACGTTTCTGAATAGAAATTATATACACGAGTTTACATGGTTGGCGCTGTGTTTACCATTCTGAATGCGTCCGGATCAGGATATGAAACTACTTCAAATTAAAGACCACACATTTGTTCAGCGCACGAGACATTATGACAGCGCGAATCAACGCCATGTTAGCAGAACCCAGATGAGCCCGGGCTGCCATCCAATGCATCCAGTTTCTCAACAAGCAGTGGTAAATGCAATAGCTGTCGCCTATGTGATTAATAATATGTTGGTTTTTGCTGTAAGTTGTAGCTTGGTGAGCAGTTGTGCATTATAACTTACTGAAGCCCCTTTTAAGATTAATATTATATATAATAGATTTCACAAGCACAGCGCAAGTGCTGTGCATACTAAACCTAAAAAGTGAAAAAAGGTAGCACGTTGAAGAACAAAAGTGGCATTTTCCTAACCCGTTTTAACTGGCCATACAATGAAGGGATGGATTCTACAACAGAAGGGTGGCACAAGGGCAGGACTGGAGACAGTAAAGTAGTTTGCTCCTGTGTGATGCCAAGGAGAGGCGACCTAATGTGCAGATTAATATGTGAGCTTGATCGGCCACCTGGCCAGATATTACGCACCAGAGTCATGTGTTCAGGTTTATTTTGAATAGCAGGCACAAAGTCTTAGGCATGTCGCGTTCTTGTTTTAAATCATAGGCCTGCTGGCTACGTAGCCAGTTAATGGTAAATTATCCTGCCAAGAAAGAAACATGCTGCATGTCGTTACTCATTTTACTTGAGATCTTAATAACAGAACAAAGCAGAACCACTTGCTTCTTGAAGGTTGCTGCGCACGACTGAGCTCACGGCAACGTGGACGTCATTACATTTGGTAAATCAAACAATTTGCGGGGGAAGCACCTATTTAGCACAAAATATAAGAGGCACCTGTAGGAGAGTAGGGTCTGCAATCCTATGAGCACCCGGATTTTTTGCTTTTGTTTCACTGGTTTACGACTTTCTCTGGCTGTGGGCCTGCTAATCAGACCCACAGCCTGGCTGTTCTCTTTCTAAATTACGATATGTACCCTAGGTGCATTTACCAATTGGTACTGGGCCGCCTTATCAGACCCCGTAACGCAGGGCATAGGTGTACCCAGGGCCGCCAGGGGCTGCAGCATGTATTATGCCACCCCTGGCTGGCCTCTTAAATTTGACACAACTGGCTGCACGACAGCTGGGGCGAAGACGTGTAACCACCCTTCGCTTTAGGTATAGTAGCTCTATATCTAACCATACAATGGACACCCGAGTTCCTATCAGTCACTCCTATGGCAGGCCTTAACAATCCTGAAGGCAGAGTGCGTGGGCTCGTGTGAGCTAGGTTCAGGCCCGAGCCGAGCCCGGTTGCAGCTTGCGGAATCAAGACCCAATGGCTGTTCCATGATAACGCGTACCACATCGGTAACTTCGGTGTCGCGTTATCAAGACATGTCGAGTAAGGTGTCATACGAATCGGGATGCTGCCCTCTCACCAACCCTGGCGACGAGGTTAACATTCCGCCCCTCTAGAGGGACACGACATGTACGTAACTGTGAACCCCGGTTAAAGTTAACTGAAGCCTCAGCTCCACAAAATGGATGCTGCCACCACAGACACAAGTCTGACCTCCTGCTGCTGGGAGTCCTTCCAGCGAGGAGCACTTGGACAAAGGGTTTCCTGTCGAGGGCGCTGTTCGCACCGTCCCAGACAGAGTTTGTGTATTCTGGGTAGGTAGGGCTTTGGCGAGAAGGTGACTGCGGAGTGGCACCCCGGTGCTCACTACGCATCTGCCGGTTAGAACCAGTTCCAGGGGCGACAGCCCTGGCCTGGGGAAAGTCCGGCAAGGGAGAGGGGCGTAACTACCCCCCTTCCTGGTCCCACCCTTAGGGCAGGACCTAGTCATGTACCCACCCCTTTCTTTAGGATAAAGACCGGAGCGGGGACCCTTCCAAATTAGATCATCTTTGAATCAAGAACTACTTTCTACGAAAGGACACTCAAGACTCTTCTCAAGATTTCTCCCTTGTGACTAAGGAGTAGTCACCCTGCATCAGCAGGCACCATCTAAGAACTCTGCGGTTTGCTGCAAGTCCTTCCTCAAGGATCCGACGGCCCAGCTCGACGAGAACCGGCTTCCCTGGCACCTCTGACCTCTACCCACGTCATCAGCTCAGCTGTGATCTGTGGGTGCGACGAGACCTCGAGGGACCGGCCATCATCAGAACCTGCACGCTCTTAAAAACCAGCACGACCATCGAGGTAACTCTCTGGTGAGTGCTCTGGGGTCCGAGAAACCCCGACCCTGAGCCGCTCTAGCACCGAAGTGCAGTCTCCCAGCATCTCCACGATCTGCGTGGGGCCCTTCTGCTCGCTGCTCAGCACGTTGTCTGGTCACTCGCCGCTGGCTTGTGCCCTTCTGTGACGACATCCGAGAATCATCACTGCTGGTCTGGTTGCTCCAGACTGGCCCTTGCTTCCATCTTTGCGAGAGGCACCCCGGACCCTCCTGGTCCACTCAAGACGCCATCTTAGGCCCACCCCGTGGCCCTGAGATCTGCCAAGGCTTGTTGCCCCATCCTGGGCCCAGCGACGCCGACAGCATCATCCTTCGTGGGACAGCTCGCACCTCCACCGTGGTCGCCGACAACGCCTCCTGGTCCGTGAGACTGCAGAGCCTAGCGTCGCCCACTCACCTGGTCGAGGTGACGGCCAACCGGTGCCTTCCTGGTACCCTCTGACTACTGGCTAGTAGTACGAACTTGGTCCCCTCTGCTTTCAGGTTTCATCAATCTCCGATCCAGGCTTGGATCTCTACGAACTATTCAGCACTGGTCGCCGGCCAGCAACTCCTTCCTTCCGGCTCCTGGCTCATCAGCGAAGACCCCGACGCCTGTAAGACTTGTGCAGCCGCAGCCCTCGTGGCTAGGTAACTCGGCATTTCGGTGCCTGCATAGCTTCCTTACTCTAGGGTCCCGAGTCCCTCGCTTCCGACTTGCCTTATCGGGTCCGCCCGAGACCTTAACCTTTCCGTGTCCTCGGACACTTGTTTTTAAACTGTGCACTTGAAGTATTTGCTAAAGAGATTTGGTTTGTGCTTAGTACCCTGTCCTCATAAAGAGTACAGGGCTGTTGTGATTCTTAATAAATATCCTGTTTATTTTCATAACACTTGTGTGGTGTCCTTTCACTGGGTATTCAAGGGGTACATGTGTGGTAAACAGCTGGCTTAACACGCCCTCTCGAGTCTTTAGCCTTAGACTGCTCGTATCCACGCTACTAGGATAGCTGGTCTATAGGTTGACTTACAACCACACACCATAAGGGTCGTTGGAACGATACATAGCGGTCGCTAGAATAGCGAACGTTGCATATCGGGCCAACTTCTCACAGCACCTATGTGAAAAATATGTCGACTGAAATTAGTACATTCCACTGCAAGACGACTCATGTAAAGTTTTCTAACTAAGATAAAGAAAACACAACAGAGGTGCAACGGAAATTTTGTGCTTCGTTCCATTTTTTTTTCTCACCAAAGTTAGGACTTGCTTTGTGGATAATGAAAATACGAGGTCTGATGGCTCTAAATAAAATTTGAACAGATAAACTATCACAGAATGACTGGCATGATAACATTGGCTGTGCACACAATTATAATAATTAGCAGTCCTAAAATTGTTAAAGAGATATAGTACAGCGAACAAAATAGCACGAGTACACAGCGTGAATGCCAATAGGTCTTTAACTTTTTCAGCATATTTTCTGGATATTACTGGTGCCATTGTGAGAAGCTTTGTAGCAACAAACTCCGGTATATGGAAATGTAATGGCGTGTGACATGACCGAATGGCAGCAGCCGGCGAAGCAGTAACAACAAACTGACGCAATGAAAACAGTAGGGGTTTGTGTGACTAGCGTGCACAAGCTAGAGTGTTAATAATGTTACTATTCCGCATCAACATGTTTGGTCACTGGGAAATTTGCGGTACCTCAGTTATTATAGGCAATTTCACATTTATCTTACTTTGTTACTAACTGAGGGCAGAAAGAATCCCCGAGCCCCCATGCTGTGATGCACAATCTTGGTTAAGGCAGACTTCTCTAAGAAATTATGAAGCAATGAAAATCTTAAATCTGCCATTCTCCGTTTCTGCTCACTTTCATCCCTATGTTGATAATTATTATTATTATTATATTCTTATATAGCGCCAGAATCGACCCCTGAAGGGGTATCTCCGCGCTTGCCTTGGGAACCCGTCCTGGTTTTTCCCTGTGAGATAGCCCCTACAGGGCATCCCCAAGCTGAAAGCCAGGCATCCCGCCGCGGGGGGCCGTTGTGGAGATTAAGCAAGCTTAATGCCCAGAGTTGCAGAGTGTGAACCCATGATTAGGTCAGGCACCAAAGCGAGAATTATCGAGTCCATGGACATTTGAGCTCAAGACCCTGCCGCGTCGGGAATTGAACCCTGGTCCCGGGTCTGACCTCTGCTTTAGGGTCTGCCTGCTCTAACCAGTGAGCCACACTTCTCCACCATAATGAGGTGCAAAGAAAGAAAACAGAAGCAGACATTCTGAAGCGGATTCCCGTGAACAAATGTGTGCAGCCAGGGAAACTTTTGTGTGCCGCCTGGGAAAGTCAAGTAAAGGCAAAAAAAAAAAATTCTAGCCATGCGCGCTACCACGACGAAAGTATACGAAAATGAGTTGCATCCCAGCCTTTACCTTACAATCTCACCAGGCTGCCAAGTTTTAGTCCGAAGCAGTGGGTAGTTAAACTAGAAGTCTCCACCCCTGTTAAAGCTACAGCAGTGTTCACAGTAGGATTAACAGCAAGAGGAGGGCAGAGGTGAAGGAAGGGAAAAACATGCTGCCAATAAGCAGGCTTGCATAAAAAAAAAGTACCACACAAAAGCGGATGTACACAGTACTTCAGCTACAGGAACTGATAAGAGCTTCTTTTGATAAATTAAATACAATAGATTTCAGGTGAAACCTAAAAAATTGGACCTGACTTGCAGTGAAAGGGTCAAAGCCACGATGCAGGTGGACTTAGGAAACACGGTGGCAAAGTGCGGTTCATGGACACTGCTAAAGTACTGGCGCTTTCAGAAAAGCCGACCACAATGGGCTTCCCACCGATTACTCTTCCTGCACTTACCTTCCCCGCAGGTTTCCGAATCTTAGGCAGCTATCTGCCAGCAAACTGAGACAAAGAGGCTGAAACAGGCTTCACCGAGAGTTAGAGGTTAAATAAGGATTCCCTAAATACACATCACTCTACACGAAGCAAGCTAGACTGGTAGAGATAAAAGTCCTCACACAAGATCTACTTTGAGGCACCTGGGACGAACTTCTGCTAGAGAGAGGAAAGTCTGTCAGATTGCTGACTGATGGTGATAGGCTTGATTCAGTGGTAGCACTGGGGCACAGTCCCACCTGCACTGCAGCATTACGAAGGGCAGAAGGTGATGGGGAACTACCAGGCCCAGAGAGTACTGATTTCATTTCAGCAACCATCATCTGTTTAAAAGCAAAATCAGGGGCAGAAAGGCAACCCCCAAAATCGTGACTGTGTCAAACAAACAAGACTTCAGGGGTGTGAGGCATATCCAAAAAAAGAAAAACATATATGAACAGAGGTTTAGAGGGCCAGGGCGAGCAATAAAGAGGATTTCACTGGGATACAGTTGCCAGAGTAGAGCAATAATCTGTGAATTTCTTGTGAAAAGTCCTCGAATCCCCTGATTACATACAGCACTTAGGATAATAAATGCATGGCTAGTGACACTAAGTAATATCAACTTCATGAATGAAAGCGCTTCAAGGAATTAACTTCATGTCTGATGGCACTTGGTAAGTTCATGACGGGGGGCATTTGGAGCGTTCATTTCATAGCTCATGGCACTGTGGGGCACTCCATGGTAAATGCATGTCTGATGGCACTAGAGATTGTGCCCCATCTACCGAGGGTCGTTGGGACAGACAGGTAATGGCAGTATGTATGTAGTTCATGCCTAAAGGTAACTGGAGCATGTATGACAGGTCTGATGCCACTTTTAGATACATTTGTCATATCAGGGAGTAATATAACTGAAGCACTGACTTATTGGTGACATTCACTTCTTTTCTGATGGCAACGGAGGGCTCACCTTGCTGATGGCACTTGACAATAAGTACTTCATGACTGAAGGTAATTGGAAGGGTGACTTTGTTGTGTCTGGTGGTCCTAGGGAATTAACAACGGGTGGCATTTGGGTTATAAGTTTCAGGGCTGATGGTGCCAAGGGAAATTTAAGTCACAGTGAGTGACACTTGGGGTAATTCATTATGCCTGTCAGCAAAATTAACTTCATGAATGATGGAACTTTAGAGATTGACATCAGGGCAAACCGCATCCAGGGCATTCACATTTAGGACTGATGATACCTGGAGTTAATTCCCCTGGTGCCAAACAGACATTGCCTCCAAGACTGATGGTTCAATAGAGGTAGCCCTCTTCCTCTCTGATACCACTATTACAGAGGGTAGAACATCCTACAGTATGGGCAACAGAAGATATACCAGTCCCACAAGGGATAAGGACCATCCTCCAGATTCCTCTACTGTTAATTTGGCATGGAGTGCCGGGATGCCTTGAATGAAGAAATAGAACCCATGGAATAGAGATTCAGTGTCTCTTGTCTACTTTTTTTGTTGAAAAGTCTAATTCTCCAGCAGAATAGGCAACTATTTGAGTTTGATTTATGTGATAACCCTTGTATTTCTAACAACACTCTGAAAATACTGGCTCATTTCATTGCTATGAACAATGTTGAAAAATAAATAGCATGAAAAATACCATTTGCAACTTAAAGGACTGTGATTGTTAGTATTCACTACAACAACTCTTGAATTCTGATAATCTGCCATCAACTATTGCATCTATGATTAAAGGGCTATTTGAAAATGTTCTTTCTCAACAATCGAAAGCTTTGTTTTAAAATTGGTTCACTAACATAAGGCCCTGTTTCAAAAACCGTCTAGAGAACATAGACTTCTGTAGAAGAGGAGCCTTTGCTGATGAAGTACTCATCAACGAGACCCTTGCTTGTTGCGTTATTGCCTATTAACCACTCTGCCTCCCCAATGGCCCTTCCTCATTCATATCAGACAATATGAATGTTACTTCTGCTAATATCTCACATACGGTAGGTACTGCTTCCGTTAATATCTCACATACTGCTCACCTTCCTCCAGAGACCACAATTTGTTATGTTTTAACTGATGGTCCTCCATTCCCTTGAAATTTCTTAGCGTCTTATTTGCAACCAAAAAGAAAAGTTGTTCACTGGCTTGAGACACAACTGAATGCAGGATGTATATTTCACTACAACATAAATATGATCAGACACTTGGGTAGGTAATGCTTTTAAACTCTGTGCCAGTGACTGCATAGTGGTTAATTTAAAAACTGCTCAGTTATAGGTTCTGTGTTTTCCACGTCATATTGCTGTTAGACTCACTGCAGGAAGATCAAACTGATGGCAGTTTTTTTTTTTTTTTTAAATAGGACCTGTTGGACTTGGCCCTCTCTGCAGGGTCACCCCAAACAGTTTGCCTGCAGCATTCTGAATCCGGTTTTGCTGGCATTAGGACCCTGTGCTCTTTCTCGCTGCTAACCAGTGCTACTGGGCTTGTGCTTTTTCCCTAAAACATAGTACGATTGGCTCACACCTGATCTGCCCATTTAATTCACTTATAAGTCCCTAATATATGGTACTATATGTATCCAGGGCCTGTAACGTAAATGCCACTAGTTGGCCTGTCACACTTACTATGCCTCCCTCTACAGTAGCCCTTTGAAACATGCCTCAGGCTTGCCATTGCAGCCTGAAGTGAAGATTTAAACTGCCAATTCAACCCTGAGCCATCTTTTTTTTAATACATATAAGTCACCCCCAAGGCAGGCCCTAAATGCCTTCAGGGAAGGGTGCATTGTGACATGTGATTTAAGTGTTATATGTTCTATTTGAGAAAAACTCCTTAGCTAGTTTTTCACTACTGTAAGGCCTATCTCTCCCATTGGATAACATTGGGTTGCCTCATTACATTTAATAATGGACTTCCCCCGTCGCAGCCACATCTCCGGACACCTGAGAGACCTGCACTGGCTCCCGGTCAACAAGAGAATCACCTTCCGTCTCCTCACCCACGCACACAAAGCCCTACACAGCCAAGGCCCAGGATACCTCAACAGCCGCCTCAACTTATACGCTCCCAAACGCCAGCTTCGATCGACCAGCCACGCCCTCGCCGCCGTCCCCCGCATCCGAAGAGCCACCACAGGGGGACGGTCCTTCTCCTACCTCGCCGCCAAGACATGGAACTCCCTCCCCACCCACCTCCACCTGACCCAGGACCACCTCGCCTTCAGGAAGCAACTCAAGACCTGGTTGTTCGAGCAGTAGCAGACCCCCCCCCCCTCCCCCAGTAGTGCGCTATATAAATGCGATGATTGATTGATTGATTGAATAAGTGCTAACTTTTGATTGGGAGCAAGTAGAAACATGTTTGGCTCAAATGAATTGTAATTTTAAATCCTCTTTAACAGCAATGTTGAATTTTTGATTAGTATTTTGAAATGCCACTTTTAGAAACTTAAAAGAACAAGCATTTACAATGCAATGGTTTTGCCTTTGTTAAAGTTAGAGCTATTGGCATTGCTCTTGACACTCTGAAGCTCCACTCTGCACTCTGAAGCTCCACTCTGAAGCTCCACTCTGAAGCTCCACTCTGCACTCTGAAGCTCCACTCTGAAGCTCCACTCTGAAGCTCCACTCTGAAGCTCCACTCTCCACTCTGAAGCTCCACTCTCCACTCTGAAGCTCCACTCTCCACTCTAAAGCTCCACTCTCCACTCTAAAGCTCCACTCTCCACTCTAAAGCTCCACTCTCCACTCTAAAGCTCCACTCTAAAGCTCCACTCTAAAGCTCCACTCTAAAGCTCCACTCTAAAGCTCCACTCTAAAGCTCCACTCTAAAGCTCCACTCTGAAGCTCCACTCTGAAGCTCCACTCTGAAGCTCCACTCTGAAGCTCCACTCTGAAGCTCCACTCTGAAGCTCCACTCTGAAGCTCCACTCTGAAGCTCCACTCTCCACTCTGAAGCTCCACTCTCCACTCTGAAGCTCCACTCTCCACTCTGAAGCTCCACTCTAAAGCTCCACTCTAAAGCTCCACTCTAAAGCTCCACTCTAAAGCTCCACTCTAAAGCTCCACTCTAAAGCTCCACTCTAAAGCTCCACTCTAAAGCTCCACTCTAAAGCTCCACTCTAAAGCTCCACTCTAAAGCTCCACTCTAAAGCTCCACTCTAAAGCTCCACTCTAAAGCTCCACTCTAAAGCTCCACTCTAAAGCTCCACTCTAAAGCTCCACTCTAAAGCTCCACTCTAAAGCTCCACTCTAAAGCTCCACTCTAAAGCTCCACTCTAAAGCTCCACTCTAAAGCTCCACTCTAAAGCTCCACTCTAAAGCTCCACTCTAAAGCTCCACTCTAAAGCTCCACTCTAAAGCTCCACTCTAAAGCTCCACTCTAAAGCTCCACTCTAAAGCTCCACTCTAAAGCTCCACTCTGAAGCTCCACTCTGAAGCTCCACTCTGAAGCTCCACTCTGAAGCTCCACTCTGAAGCTCCACTCTGAAGCTCCACTCTGAAGCTCCACTCTGAAGCTCCACTCTGAGGCTCCACTCTGAGGCTCCACTCTGAGGCTCCACTCTGAGGCTCCACTCTGAGGCTCCACTCTGAGGCTCCACTCTGAGGCTCCACTCTGAGGCTCCACTCTGAGGCTCCACTCTGAGGCTCCACTCTGAGGCTCCACTCTGAGGCTCCACTCTGAGGCTCCACTCTGAGGCTCCACTCTGAGGCTCCACTCTGAGGCTCCACTCTGAGGCTCCACTCTGAGGCTCCACTCTGAGGCTCCACTCTGAAGCTCCACTCTAAAGCTCCACTCTAAAGCTCCACTCTAAAGCTCCACTCTAAAGCTCCACTCTAAAGCTCCACTCTAAAGCTCCACTCTGCACTCTAAAGCTCCACTCTGCACTCTAAAGCTCCACTCTGCACTCTAAAGCTCCACTCTGCACTCTAAAGCTCCACTCTGCACTCTAAAGCTCCACTCTGCACTCTAAAGCTCCACTCTGCACTCTAAAGCTCCACTCTGCACTCTAAAGCTCCACTCTGCACTCTAAAGCTCCACTCTGCACTCTAAAGCTCCACTCTGCACTCTAAAGCTCCACTCTGCACTCTAAAGCTCCACTCTGCACTCTAAAGCTCCACTCTGCACTCTAAAGCTCCACTCTAAAGCTCCACTCTAAAGCTCCACTCTAAAGCTCCACTCTAAAGCTCCACTCTAAAGCTCCACTCTAAAGCTCCACTCTAAAGCTCCACTCTAAAGCTCCACTCTAAAGCTCCACTCTAAAGCTCCACTCTAAAGCTCCACTCTAAAGCTCCACTCTGCACTCTCAAGCTCCACTCTGCACTCTCAAGCTCCACTCTGCACTCTCAAGCTCCACTCTGCACTCTCAAGCTCCACTCTGCACTCTCAAGCTCCACTCTGCACTCTCAAGCTCCACTCTGCACTCTCAAGCTCCACTCTGCACTCTCAAGCTCCACTCTGCACTCTCAAGCTCCACTCTGCACTCTCAAGCTCCACTCTGCACTCTCAAGCTCCACTCTGCACTCTCAAGCTCCACTCTGCACTCTCAAGCTCCACTCTAAAGCTCCACTCTAAAGCTCCACTCTAAAGCTCCACTCTGAAGCTCCACTCTAAAGCTCCACTCTGAAGCTCCACTCTGAAGCTCCACTCTGCACTCTAAAGCTCCACTCTGCACTCTAAAGCTCCACTCTAAAGCTCCACTCTGCACTCTAAAGCTCCACTCTGCACTCTAAAGCTCCACTCTGAAGCTCCACTCTGAAGCTCCACTCTGAAGCTCCACTCTGAAGCTCCACTCTGAAGCTCCACTCTGAAGCTCCACTCTGAAGCTCCACTCTGAAGCTCCACTCTGAAGCTCCACTCTGAAGCTCCACTCTGAAGCTCCACTCTGAAGCTCCACTCTGAAGCTCCACTCTGCACTCTAAAGCTCCACTCTGCACTCTAAAGCTCCACTCTGCACTCTAAAGCTCCACTCTGCACTCTAAAGCTCCACTCTCAAGCTCCACTCTGCACTCTAAAGCTCCACTCTGCACTCTAAAGCTCCACTCTCAAGCTCCACTCTGCACTCTAAAGCTCCACTCTCAAGCTCCACTCTGCACTCTAAAGCTCCACTCTCAAGCTCCACTCTGCACTCTAAAGCTCCACTCTGCACTCTAAAGCTCCACTCTGCACTCTAAAGCTCCACTCTGCACTCTAAAGCTCCACTCTGCACTCTAAAGCTCCACTCTGCACTCTAAAGCTCCACTCTCTAGCTCCACTCTGCACTCTAAAGCTCCACTCTCAAGCTCCACTCTGCACTCTCAAGCTCCACTCTCAAGCTCCACTCTGCACTCTCAAGCTCCACTCTCAAGCTCCACTCTGCACTCTCAAGCTCCACTCTCAAGCTCCACTCTGCACTCTCAAGCTCCACTCTCAAGCTCCACTCTCAAGCTCCACTCTCAAGCTCCACTCTCAAGCTCCACTCTCAAGCTCCACTCTCAAGCTCCACTCTGCACTCTAAAGCTCCACTCTGCACTCTAAAGCTCCACTCTGCACTCTAAAGCTCCACTCTGCACTCTAAAGCTCCACTCTGCACTCTAAAGCTCCACTCTGCACTCTAAAGCTCCACTCTAAAGCTCCACTCTAAAGCTCCACTCTCAAGCTCCACTCTCAAGCTCCACTCTGCACTCTCAAGCTCCACTCTCAAGCTCCACTCTCAAGCTCCACTCTCAAGCTCCACTCTCAAGCTCCACTCTCAAGCTCCACTCTCAAGCTCCACTCTCAAGCTCCACTCTCAAGCTCCACTCTCAAGCTCCACTCTCAAGCTCCACTCTGCACTCTCAAGCTCCACTCTCAAGCTCCACTCTCAAGCTCCACTCTCAAGCTCCACTCTCAAGCTCCACTCTCAAGCTCCACTCTCAAGCTCCACTCTAAAGCTCCACTCTAAAGCTCCAATCTAAAGCTCCACTCTAAAGCTCCACTCTAAAGCTCCACTCTGCACTCTAAAGCTCCACTCTAAAGCTCCACTCTCCACTCTAAAGCTCCACTCTGAAGCTCCACTCTGCACTCTGAAGCTCCACTCTGAAGCTCCACTCTGAAGCTCCACTCTGAAGCTCCACTCTGAAGCTCCACTCTGAAGCTCCACTCTGAAGCTCCACTCTGAAGCTCCACTCTGAAGCTCCACTCTGAAGCTCCACTCTGAAGCTCCACTCTGAAGCTCCACTCTGAAGCTCCACTCTGCACTTTGAAGCTCCACTCTGCACTTTGAAGCTCCACTCTGAAGCTCCACTCTGCACTCTGAAGCTCCACTCTGAAGCTCCACTCTGCACTCTGAAGCTCCACTCTGCACTCTGAAGCTCCACTCTGCACTCTGAAGCTCCACTCTGCACTCTGAAGCTCCACTCTGAAGCTCCACTCTGCACTCTGAAGCTCCACTCTGATGCGAAAAAAAGTATTTCACAGTGCAGAGTAACAGTCCTAAAATCCTGGCTGAACATAACAGTCTGCAGTTTCACACGTTACATTTGTGTTAGCTGCATTAAGTCATAATTTATTGTCAAAGGCGAAATTCTGATTTAAATGGTGTATTCTGCAAACCGGACCCCGTTGTCTCCACTGCCCAGTGATATGATCAAATGCTTTCAGATGTTAAATCTACAGAAAGTTAAGCACTCCATTGATAGGATTCTCGTAGAATGGCCTGTCATTAATGTGGCCTCCAGGTTCGGAAGCATTCTTGAACTGCAGCAGGTATTAATGAGCGGGAGGGCGGGAGGGGGCGGGAAAGGGGGAGGAGAGACGCAGAAGACGGCCGGAGCAGGAAGGCGGGTGCCGGCAATGCCGGAACAGATTCGGGGGCGTTCCCGGCTTTCGGCTGACGTCGCGTGACGTCGGCAAAAGCCAAAGAATCTCGGGAACGCCCCCGTGTCTGGTCCGGCATTGACGGACAGGCCCCTCGTCCAATGGCTAGGCTCCATTTATGGAGCCAGCCAATGAATGACGAGGGCCGACCCAAACCCACACACAGTACTCATTAGGTTTTTGCCTGCGCAAAAAGAGCGCATCTTTTTCGCGAGGCAAAACCTAAAAAGGGGTGGGGCTAGGTCTATTTTTTGTCAGCAAGGCTTGGCCACTAAACATTGGGCAAACAAAAAGATATGCTAATACTGAACCAACTCTATAGAAGTGTTTTGGGATGTGACATTGAACGAAGCAATTGACTGAATGAAATGACTAAACTGCAGAATTTATCATCCTCAGATGGAACTTCCAATTTACCAGGCCATCTCGAGACATCTGGTCACCTTTTATATTAAAGGAATATTTTGTACTCTTAATCTAAGATAATTTCGTCCTTAACAAGTGTGCCAACAGATGCTAAAATTATTCCTGCCACTTTGTCTGATACGTGAGGTTGATTATTTTTGCACTTTTTTGCCATTACCTACTGTTTTAACCAATGCACCACGATGCTTTAGGGGGCTTTCTGCACCGTATCCGACCTATTTGAAGGAATTTGACCAATGGAAAACAGCAGTCATTCAGATGTACCTTTTAAATTGCAACAAATATCCAACAAGCTACTGGTCCGCGGTAGTTAATGGCATTACCGGGATGCATGAAGGAAGTTTGCTAGACGGACCACTTTGAAGGTGAAGTAAGTCTTCCTGATAAAGAAACACAATATGTTTCCATTTTCTCCCCAGTTAGCATACAGTTCTGATACATTGTCCCAAATGCGTCCGCCCCAGATGCGAGAATTTTGCTAGCAAAGACATTTCTTTAAGCAAAATAACCCTCGACTGCCGGAGGATGTTTTTCCGAATGGATCTAACAACTCTGCCGGCTGCCAGCTGAGCAAAACACCTTCTCATAAATTTGCGACGAGAAGTTAAAGCTCCGAAACAATCGGGTCAATCTGGAGCCTTTGTTTTTCAAAAGCACGCAGTTCCCAGCCCAACCACCATTGTCACGCATAATTACACTCAAATTATAAAATGTCTCACATAGCAGCCTGCACTTGGTAGGATGCGGATTGGCGTAAACTCCCCTGCGTCAGTTAAGTTTTATGTTACACGTGAGCGTCATGTTAAATAAGCCAATGCCATATGGAACTGCCTTGGCGTGCCCTGTAGTCTGTTAGCGCCAGTAAAGGTGTACTGTTCCCAAATGTTTTGTTTACATGCTAACCAACAATTTCTTGCTACGATAATATACTAAATTGTGGGCAGACACCTCCTCCTGGCATGATCCAGCTACCCAGACTGTACTTTGTGAGTGGGTGGGTGGGTATGAATTGTGCGCCTCACACTTATCAAATCTGCTGTAGCCATCACCAGGCTTAGTGCTGTGGCACACCGGAGAATTCGGAATGGATCTACATTAAAGACTCTTCCCCCTATGATATCTCATTCAGAATAAACCTTCTCCCAACTAAATCGTCCCTGTTAGACATGTTTACTTATGCCAGGCGATTTTTAGTGGTGTGGCCATTCTTGGGCTTCTTCTGGGCAGAACCTGAAAGCGATTTTCTGAGTGTTGTATCCTGACTAGGGTAATCATAAATGCTAAAAACTCTTGGGAGTTGATAGTACCCCCCCTGGTATTTTGGGCAGACGAAGGGAGTGCAGCACAAGCGCTTGTGCCATGCTTGTCGGCAAACTTGCCACCCAGTGTGGAGGCAATAGGTATAGCACGCAATACACACCAGTCACCAGGGCATAAGAACATACGGGACGTTGGCAATGATAGCGCTGGTGTAAGTGCGAGATAAACACGTGAGAAAGTGTAAGTGCAAAGATAAACACGTGAGAAATAGCAAACAGTGCGTGAAGAGAAGTGGCGCGGCAGGCAACAAAGAGTACCACACACAGGTACATAGAGAGCACTGCAATAATGGCAAACACGTAAAATTGAGAAATACTACCTGTACACTCCTGATAACAGCACATGTGTTGCTCTACCATGAATAGGGAAGGTCTTATGTCAAATAGTCATTTCCCTCCTTCCATTGGTCCTGCTGTCTATCTTTCATCTTAGGCTCGGGTACCTGTTGGCAGCCCACCCGCGGTCTGCAGCCTCAGTGTAACAATCAATTCAGGTATAAGGAGAACATCTGTGGCTACCACAGCCCGAGCCCGGACTGTCAATAATCGTTGAGGTGGGTCCCTAGAAGTCCTATCTGGTATCTTGCCCGGTGCCCCCCCCCCCCCCGGTGTCAGTTCTCTATCCCTTTGGGGGGGGGGTCCTAGGTACCTTAAGGACAAGCTATCCCTGTGGTAGGATAGTCTGGCAGCCGGCAGGCCGGACTGGGGGGCATGTGTTGTCGGCTGTCCCCGTGGTTTTTTCTGTTTTTCACTTGTAAGACCACGTCGCTAGTTATTCCAATATATGCATTTGCATACTGCAATAGACTTCTGTATTCTGTAGGGGATTAGTTGCTCAAGCGCAATCTTGCAGTTTAGTGGAATTTTGTGCAGCGCTTGTATGTTGGGAGGGATGCTCTGCACGGGGGGCCCTCCATCTCTGGGTTTCTTGCCTGGGATAGTCTTCACTATGGCGGTAGAGGGATTGCACCCGGGGGGGTTATGCCAATGGGTGCCTGAGTGGCTTTTATTTCTCCAGGCATGTCCCTGCGCAGGTCAGGAGCTTAGGGGGCTCTCCGTTGCAGGCGCAGTTCTCCCCGGGAGGTGGTCGTAAGGTGGCTTACAGACTAGTTAACTTAATGGTATCATGGCCGAAGCTGCTTACCAGCCCAAAACCCAAGTCGGCCTTCAGTCTAGCGAACTTAACGGTATGTCTGAAGCCGCTTCCAGCCTAAAACCTAGTGGGCGGGGGATGCCGGCTGTTCGGCCTGCGGACCCGGATTATCGCTTAACTGGGACTCGTCCAAGTTCTGTAGTATGTCTGGTGCCCTCCTAGTCCCTCGTGTCAGTGAGCACAATTACTCTACCTGCTGGATTATGAAGACAGTGATTCAGATGCATCAGTGACTCCATGGCGCAGTTTTCTGACGCTCTGTGGGAAGGGATATGGTGGTGTCCCAGCGGCTCGCGCTGGACAGCCTATTTCATGTTACTGAGGGCCTCTGTAGTAGGGGCCCCTTCCTATCCCTTTGTTTCCCTGAGGGGTTGTAGGACAGGTTTATTGGTGCCTGATGGTAGCACCCCACGCCTATGGGCGTTGCCCTGTTCCTCCTCTGTCTGGAGGTAGCAATTCTAGGTGTAGGTTGCAGGTAAAGAGCAGTAATAATGGTGGGGGGGCCCGTGCGGCAGCGGGAACCACCTCACGGGCTGTGGCGGAGTTACTGGGCGATCCGGAAGAAGAGAGGTGCAAACGCTGGACGTCAGCGGGCACATAGGGGTGCCAGAGCATAACCTCAGAGCCTAACCTGTAACCTCATGGGAGGTGCAGGAATCCGTGTCGGCGCCCCAGTAGTCCTTCGGGCGGTTGTGGGCCTGTGCAACCGGGTGTTTGCCTAGTCACGCCCAGCAAATGGGCGTGTCAGTATAATTATGGTATTTGTACAACAGTTGGGTGGTTCGCCACTGTGTTGTTTGGCTCAACAGGCGGGCAGGTGGCGAGAATGCGGCCTGCCCTAGGATAGCCCGTAAGTTAACCCACCGTCATTACATATGTTGTATGTAATAAACCTGCAGCAATTTTTCCCAAACCTAATACTTGTGTCTTTGTGTTATTTGCGGGTTTGGGCATGTGGGGCGGGTGTTCATGTGGCCCTGATGTGACTATGCGCCTGCCCGAGGCCACGCAGTGGCCATTAGGAGGGCGGGCTCCTAGTCATGGAGGGCTGTCCCGCCCCCACATGACATAGTAGTTCCTCACCCATGGCAGTCTCCCCTGGTTGGTGGAGACTGTGTAGGTGATGCACGTGCGGGGCGGCTGGGAGGAGCCGGCGGGAGTATTTCTGACCTCTGCCCCGCTGGGGAGGCCTCTTTGCCGCCCCGGACGTCGTAGTTCAATGTTGGGACACTCTTTTCCCGCCCTTCCTCTAACCCAGAGTGTCTACTTGAGGGGGCTCAGGGGGGAGCATTTAATGTGTTCCTTTTTCGTTGCAGGCGGAGTTACTGGGCGATCCGGAAGAAGAGAGGTGCAAACGCTGGACGTCAGCGGGCACATAGGGGTGCCAGAGCATAACCTCAGAGCCTAACCTGTAACCTCATGGGAGGTGCAGGAATCCGTGTCGGCGCCCCAGTAGTCCTTCGGGCGGTTGTGGGCCTGTGCAACCGGGGGTTTGCCTAGTCACGCCCAGCAAATGGGCGTGTCAGTATAATTATGGTATTTGTACAACAGTTGGGTGGTTCGCCACTGTGTTGTTTGGCTCAACAGGCGGGCAGGTGGCGAGAATGCGGCCTGCCCTAGGATCGCCCATAAGTTAACCCACCGTCATTACATATGTTGTATGTAATAAACCTGCAGCAATTTTTTCCCAAACCTAATACTTGTGTCTTTGTGTTATTTGCGGGTTTGGGCATGTGGGGCGGGTGTTCATGTGGCCCTGATGTGACTATGAGGACAACAGGCAAAATTAGCTGCTCCTATCATGCTGATAGCTGCATTACATAGCTTCTCCAACCTGTTCCTGAATTATTGCAGATAAAAGACAGTAGACCCAACTGTCAATATGCCAACCAACCATCATGGCCTACAGAAAGTCAGCCGACAGAACTAGACTAGAAGCATGCTTTTTAAGGGTAGGGCATTTTTAAAATAAGTATTAAAAAGTGCCCCCCACCACTTTTTTGTGACAGTGTCCCCCAGTTTGATGTCCTGATGAGATCCCATAAATAACAGAGTTCGAATTGCATCAACAAGTTTAGAACCCCTAGGGAGGCCTTTTTTTAAGGGAACCTTTATTTGTACTTAGATGGACTATGTTGCGAGGTCCCTTTGCAAAGCTCAATAAAATAGAGTGATTTAATACCTCTGGTGTTTTCACACTATCAAAAGTGAGACCATACAATTTGCGCAATCTTTTGTAGTTCATTGGTTCTGAAAAACGTTTGAACTGGGACATCCCTCTGTATATGTTTTACCTTGTATGTGGTGACATTCTTTCTCTTGTACATTTTTGTCGTTATTAGTTTTGTTGGGTACTTTTTTGTACTAGTTCAAAGAAATGCATTTTGATTGTGTAGTAGGCCATTGTTTTGTATAGCTTCAGTGTTAGCCCGTTTTCTTCATATAGATTGTGTTAAAATATGAGTTTGAACTACTAATGAATAGGAAATTTGTGATCAGGTCGATTAAGAGTCGGGATCAGCCATTCAAAAATTTGCGATAGAGGTGCATCAGTAGTGGCATATCTTGTGGTTTGTCCAACTGTTAAAAAGTTGGCATTTTCCTGCATAAAAGCTTCTAAGGACTTCTAGGAGTTCTCAGCTGTTTGGCCCTGTTGATTGCTTAATGCGTATTTGGCCAAGACAATAGGGAACTAGGTGTGGTCAGGGCGGGTTATCCTGCCAGGATGGCTGGGGTGGAGTTGTTCTCTGCTGCACTCACATTTAAAAGTGTTTGCCTCCAGCGCACACAAAGGAACCGGATTATAGCCTTGTGTCGCTCTAGAATTATTGGAGGTGTAGCATTGGCAGGTGAAGGACGGAGCTTACCAGTACCAGATGTAGGGGTAGCCAAGAAAATTCTCCCATTTCAAAGGGTGGCACTAGGTATACATGTTGGGCCTCCCGAGCCACTCTTCAGTGCACTCCTGCAGGGCCGGCTCTAGGCTCATGGTGGCCCTGGGCAAGGAGCGTAGGTAGGAGGCCGCCAAATCCCTGCCAGGGGCCACCATGCAAATATGTATCCATCCTCAGAGGATTAATATATTAAGGATATATATTGGCGTGGTGGCCCCTGGGGTTTGGTGGCCCTGTGCAGGTTCACAGCTTGCACATGCCTAGAGCCGGCCCTGACTCCTGGTCCTGAAGACATTAATGAAGGAGGGACAACTTTTCACCAGGGGACTGCACCACTGCTTGAGGCCTGCCATGTTCCCCAGCGGACTGTCCTGCTGCTTGCTGTCATTTGAGGAGATGACTGCCCTGGTGCTTAAGGGCTGCCTTGATCTCTGCAAAGGAAGAGGGGGCTTGCTCGCTTCACCCCAGGCTACTCGGGTGACTCTGAGGGTCAGATGGCTGACCTCATGTACTGCGCTACAAGGTCACAACAAGCGCCAGAGGCCTCCCTGCAACTGCCCAGTTGACCTGACTTAGCCTTGTGGCCTCTGCTAGAGTGAGTCCCTGATCCTCAAGAGAGGCCCCCCAGATCCTGGACATACTGGCATTAGAGTGCACTCCTTTACCTCCATAAGAAAAGAAGGAATCCTGAAGTTCTGGATTCTTTGCCCCAAACTTTTGAGAGGCACACTTTTACAGCAGGACTAACCTGCTACATGGATCCAGCCTAGTCCATCGAGGTCTGCTCAAAATTGTGACTTTTCTCCGGTCTAGCATGACTGCAAGTGGCACTTTGTACTTTAGGAGCAATACCTACCCAAAAACGTTAAAACATATCTCCCATTCTACAGACTGGATTTGTGTTGTTTTGCTCTCATTTTATTTATTAAAAGGTAATCTTTTCTTCAAAATTGGTTTGGGATGCGCCTTCTGTTGTGTTTTTTTTATTTCTGTTTGTGTGCTGCATAAATACTTTATGCATTTCCTTTAATTTAAGCCTACTTATTTTATGCAAAGCTACCAGAGGGTTAAGCACATGTTAATTTTGTGAGATTTTGTGGTTCACCCGGAACATGATTGTGGTTCTTGACTGAGTTGGGCTTCCACCCCACCCCCCAACTAATAACCCAATTTTCACATGCCTTTTGCTCAAAAACAAAAATATATATTTAACACTATGGGCACTGAATGCTCACTGAACCCATCCACTTGCTCACACTATCTACCTGCCACAGGTTTGAACCAATAGATTTGGATAATAATGACTAACTTCAGCATGACAGTCAGTGTACTATTATTCTGCTGGTTGCTCCATCACAACTGTATTGAACAACCACACGATTTCCTCTAGTTTTATTCATAAATGTATTTTCGTGAAATATCATTGGTCTGCAGAGCAAGACGTAATCAAGATGGCTTTCTTTTCTTAAACAATTTAACGCTATTGTGTTACAAGAAACGTGGGCCACAACCAAGCAGTTGAAGATGGTTACTCAACTTATTCCAGTCCAACCTACCCCTTCCTGCTCTGGGAGGGGTAAGGTTGGTTTCATTATATTTCTGCCTGTTACTTTAAATTGCAAGTCACAGTAATGCTCAACCAAACCTTCAGGCAATATCACTTTGTTTTTGAACCATGGAGATTATTTTGGTGGTTTACTTTTACAATATATTTGATCAATATAATAGCAGTATTATCAAAAACCTCTCTCATTTCCAAGGGTATATCAGGGACTCAACAGATCAAATGCATTTTAATGTTTTGGCAGGGGATTTGAACTCTTATAGGTGTTCTGATACTGGTTTATTATATTCTGAGCCTGGTTGGTATCGAAGCGGATGGTTTGTTTTATACTGCAAACATGACCACCCAGGTGAGGATCTGTAGGACGAGGTGTTCATTTAACAATGTATTCACAGATGTTATTTGGTTCAGACTACCCTAAAATGTCCTCCATTTCAGGGAAAGTGTCTCACAGCATAATAGGTTACATTTTTATTTCTCATAAGTTCAAGGACAGTGGAACTGCTTTAAAAACCATTATTAGTAACTGTAGAGCCCATAACCCCCTTTTTCCTTCTTGGTCTTTATATTATAGACATGTCTACCCTGTTTCAACTTCTTACAGATTTGGCTCTATTAAAGGTAACGTCTTAAGAGTAGAGTAGTGTTCAATTTCTACAGAACAACATGCACCTAACTTGGGCACCCAAAAGATACAAGTTATTTTTCGGTCCGGAGGCACAAGTTGACTCTTCAAACAGTCTGTGTGCTTTGCCCAAATTTGTTTTCATGTTAAGGAATCCCTTACTGTGACTTGTAGGTGGAACCAAGTGGTTTGGCAAATCTTGTACTAAGTCTCACTGTATTCTTATGAGCACTTCAAAGGAATAAATACATGTAATACTCTACTTCTGGATCCGACTATAAAAGTGAATAGGAAACCTGTTTTAAGAAAGGGAGCTTGGAATGATCTACAAAGTGCTTGTGCTATTAAAGATAAGGCCACCTTTTGGATGATTAACTCGCCGTGGGAATAATTCCAAACTTGGCACTAACATCATTATTCAGTCCTAACAGGGTGTACAGTGGTAATGACTACTCAAACACAGAATATCATTCTGAAACACTGGCACAGTCTAAATGGGGGTCATACTCCTATTCAAAACCACATTGTGCCTTATGGCGGTCAGCTGATCTTCAGGACTAACTGGCTCATGCTAGGTCCTGGGTGACAGCTAGGAAATCTGATAAAACAACTGTAAGAGGGCATTTCCCATGTGGATGGTGCAATGTCTTGAAACGTATCAGACACGCAGAGAAGTAACCCTATGGGATGGCAACGTCTGGTATCAGAATAAAAGGACTAATTGTAAGTCCTCATTTATCATCTATAGGTTGAAAAGTTCATGTACTACCTTCTACATTAGTCTGACCACGAGGAAGGTAAAGGTATGAATGAAAGAACATATCAGTACCTTTAGGGAGGAAGACTTCCGAACCTCGGTCTAGGTCCACACTCTCCCCACAGCTCTGCTGTGCCATCTCATGCCTCCAGACTCCGACCTCCTCCTTGGGAGGTTCAAGGCTGCTGCCCGCTCCTGCGCCTGCTGCCCGCTCTAGCTGGGACCAGACTGCCTGAAACCACTGTAACCTTTCTCAGCATTTTTTTTCTTCTTAATTTTTCCCTGTTGTGCCACTGCTATTATGCCCATCTGCGTCTTGCTCTAATTCCACCACTGTTTTTATTTTCTCCTGCCTGCCTGTCCTTTTGCCGCTGCTGCCCCTGCAGCCCCTGCAGCCCCTCCGCCCCGGAATTCCCCCTGAGAATTCCCCCCTGGAATTCCCCAGCTCCCACCTCCCTGCCTCTTCTCCCTCCCACCCACCTCCCCTACCTAATGGCGGGTGCTGTGCGGTCACACCGCTGGTGCGCCAAAGGCAAGCCCGTCTGCGCCAGTCCACGACCCGACTGCGGTCAGCACCAGGAACCCTGGACCACCGACTACACATCGCTACGACACCTCCACCATCCTCGCACTCAACCCTGGAAAACCTAGAGAATGACAACAGGTCTCGCAGAACACGACCCACTGCCAGTTCTCCTGTCTTCACTGCCGCCAGACCCTCACCGCCACCCGGACCTCCAACACTGCCGACGCCAGCACTACCCTAAAATGCTTCCTCCTCAACGTACGCTCTGTACACAAAGCCATGGAAATCTGGAACCTACTCTGCTCTCTCTCTCTCCCAACATTGCCTTCTTCACAGAGACATGGAACAACGCATCCTCCGCCCCCGACGTCAGCACCGCCATCCCAGACGGATACAAGATCCAGAAGAAAGATCACCCCAACCATCCAGGAGGGGGCCTTGCCATCCCCCACAACAGCACCCTCCGCCTCACCAGCTCCAGCGAAACCTTCCACTCTGCCGAACACCTGCACTTCCAGATCGAGACTACCATAAAATAAAAAAAATACAAATAAAAAAAATAAAAAAAAAGAATCGCCAAAGCCACACTCAGAGGAACCCTTGTCTACAGACCTTCTGGCCCCCGAACACCCTTCGCCACCACTATCACCGACTTCATCACACCCCACGCCATCACCTCAACAAACTACATACTCATTAGAGACCTGAACTTCCACCTCGACAACCTCAACTCCACTATCCTTTGTGACAACTTCGCCAGCACCGGACTTAAACAACTCGTCACCACACCGACCCACAGAGCAGGACACACCCTTGCCCCATCTTCACGTCAGGAAACAGCGTCCAATTCAGCCACACAACGCAGCCGCCATGGACCGACCACCACTGCGTACACTTCGCCATCAATAAACCCAAGGCACCCAAACCAGCCCCACGCCCACCACGAAGGATTGAAGCAAGGTTACCGACGAGCAGCCTCACCCGCGACAACCACACCTGGGCACCCAACGCAAACGACACAGCCAGAGAACTCCACACCTGGATCTCTGACTGCGCAGACTAGCTTGCCCCGCTACGCAACCCCGACAGACAACGGCCCAGGAAAGCTGCCTAGTTCACCACCACTCTCCAAGAAGCCAGACACACCAGCAGATACCTGGAGAAGAACTGGAGAAACACCAAAACCAAAAACCACACCACCTACAAGGATGCCTTGACGGACTACCACAACCAGATCAGATTCACCAGGAGGAGCTTCATCCACAACAAAATTCTGGCCAACTCCACCAACTCCAAGGAACTTTTCAGTGGCATTCAAGAATTCACCAACCCACGCAGCGAAGCCACAGACATCACCCCATCCCAAGACCTCTGTGACAAGCTTGGAACCTATTTCCACCTCAAGATCAAAAACCTTTACGAGAACTTCATCGACCATCTACCAGGCGCCACAGACGGCACCCGCCCCCCAGAAACACCAGCCAGCCCACTATCTCCAACTGGACACCGATCATGGCCAAAGACACCGCCTCAACCATAAAAAGCATTCACTCGGGCCCCCACCGACCTCTGCCCCCTCGCATCTACCATAGAGCCGCTGCCACCATCGCATCCGAACTACAACGCACCATCAACACCACCTTCAAAACAGGCACCTTCCAGACGACTGGAAGCACACATAAGTCAGACCTCTGCTCAAGAAGCCCATAGCTGACCCCACCGATCTGAAGAACTAACTCTCATCTCCCTCCGCAGCCAAAGTTGCGGAGAAAACAGTCAACAGGAAACTGACATGATTCATTGCAGAGAACGCCATCCTCGACCCGTCCCAATCCAGATTCCGAAGCAACCACAGCACAGAGACTGGCCTACTCGCCGCCACAGACGACATGCGCACCCTCCTGGACCAAAGCCACTTCACAGCCCTCATCCTATTCTACCTATCCTCGGCCTTCGACACAGTCTCCCACCGCAAATTAGGCACCAGACTACACGACTCAGGCATACAAGGATCAACAGCCCTGGACTGGATCTGATCATTCCTCACCGGAAGAAGCAAAAGGATCAGACTCCCACCCTTCCTCTGCGACCCCACGAAAATCACCAGCAGAGTCCCACAAGGTTCATCCTGAGCCCCACCGTCTTCAACATCTACATGGCCCCCCTCGCAGCCATCGTCCAACAACATGGCCTCAACATTGTATCCTACGCCGACGACACCCAGCTTATCCTCTCCCTCAAAGACCCAAACACTGCCAAACTCAACTTCTAGAAAGGAATGCAAGACGTCGCAGTATGGATGACCAACAGCTGCCTGAAGCTCAACGCCAAAAAGCCAGAAGTATTCATCCTCGGTACCACCCCTTCTGCATGGGACAGCACCTGGTGGCCGAAGGCCCTCGTAAGCCCACCTACCACCTCAAACCATGCCAAGAACCTCTATGTCATACTCGACTCATCACTCACCATGAACCGACAGGTCAACGCGATCACCTCCAGCTGCTTCAACACTATCAGCATGACCTTCAAGTAGATCCCCCCCTGAGTCAAAGAACACAGTCACCCACGCACTCATCACCAGCAGACTGGACTATGGAAACACACTCCACGCCGGCATCAACAAGTCCCTACTTCGCAAACTCTAGACAATACAGAACACCACCGCCAGACTCTTCCTCTGCATTCCCTGACACCAACCCATCAATCAACACCTATGAAGTCTCCACTGGCTCCCTGTGGAGAAAAGAGTCATTTTCAAAATCCTCACTCACGCCTACAAATGCCTACACAACAACGGACCCAAATACCTCAATGATAGAATCTACTTTCAAGAACCCAAAAGAAACATCCGATCTTCCAACCTTGCACTAGCCCAAACCCTGCGCACTTACAGAGCCAGAGCAGGCGGAAGATCCTTCTCTCACATTGCAGCCATGACCTGGAATGAGCTACTGGTACACATCAGACGCACCCACTCCCTGAACACCTTCAGGAAGACCCTCAAAACCTGGCTCTTCGGCTAAACAGATCTGCGGACACCCGCACTCCCTCTCGAGTGAGTAGTGCGCTTACAATTCCCAGATTGATTGATTGATTGGCTTGGAAATCTCACTACCAAATTAGCTCAACATTTCAAATAGATGGAACATGAGCCAATCGATTTTGAATGGACAATTTTTAAAATATTAGACCAGGGGCTCAGCGGAGTGGAGGCAGTTCTAGTAAAGAGAGGCTTGTTGGATTTTTTGCTGAAGGAACTAATAAATATGGTCTGAATGACTTAATGGAGTGGTATTAAAAAATAATAAAAAAATTAAAAAAAATCAGACTTTGAGGCTCCATTATACACTAGAAAGTAGGGCTTGTGTTATACTTCACAGGAGCTCTTAGTTTCTTTGCTGAGGACATACAGTTTATGGATTTGTGTTCAGTCTTCTCATTGTTGGCTCCTCTCTCTTTTTTTACCCCTGTTTTACACCCGTTTGCCCAATGCGTTATGATTTTTTAAAAAAAATTTTTAGGGGTGGGCACCCCTCTATGTTCTGACAGGGATTAAGTCAACACCCAGTAACCGAAATAGAATGCATTATTTTAATATAAGTGTCCATTACACGCAGAGTTAGCTATATTTAGATCCAATGTGCTGATCTGCCAAAATGGCGCCTGTTATCCTGTTAAATTTCCTTACTTTAAGATGGTGCTCGGTGGAGTGCCGCTCTAGTTGCCCGTGAAGACTTTTGGGCTGCAGAATGTTTGTCACTTCCCTTTAATAACTGCGTTTTATGGCAGACGCGGGATCCATTCATACAGCACAGGTAAGGTGTTGGGGAGAGAGAGTCAGTTTAAAGTGTGGGGTTTCTGGTTTGTCGATACTGCTTAGTAGAACTGCATTAGCAGTTTTGTTCAGTCTTTTCTTAAAAATAAGCATGGTGATAAGTCCTGGTAGTTTATCAGGGAACTATGTACTTTATAGTACTTATTTTTTCACTCTTAATTTCACAATTAGTGACAGCACCTGTACTGGTTAGAAATTAGGACAATTTATCAGGACGTTCGTAGGTATATGGAGAGGGGGGGCTCTCTTTTGCCTGATTTTTGGCATTGGGATGCGGATTAGTAAATGGTATGAACTCTACATGAATACTCCTTGAAGGTAATCATTTTGAAATGTCATTTAGCAGGTGTTTGGGAAGTGAGCTTTTTTCCCCATTATTTTATGAGCTCTTGACTAACTGGGCATTCTGTGATGTCCGAATTGGTAACCGGTGTTGAAAAAATCAAAAGTTAGAGATAAAAATTCTGCCTCGTTCTGCTTGTTAGAATTACAAGAATAGTCTGTTTTTAACAGTGTGTTTTAAGTGGCAGTATCAGACCTACTCTTTAAAGTTGTGGTATCCGGTGTCCTCTGGCATGTACACGCCTGGAAGACATTCAGTAAACATTCACTTTATTAATAGAATAATTTTATGTTTACATTTTCTTGGTTAAACTATGTTCCTTTTTCATGTCTTTTTGAGTACCATAAATGGCCTTTTGTCTTACTTCTCTTTTTAGGTTTTGCCTGGCGAAAAGATGCGCTCTGCGCATCTTTTTCGCGCAGGCGAAAACCTCTTGAGTATTGTAGTGGAGTTAGGAACGGCCCCCGTCATTTATTGGCTAACTCCATAAATGGAGCCTAGCCATTGGACGATGGGCCTGTCCGTCAATGCCGGACCAGATTCGGGGGCGTTCCTGAGTTTTTTTGGCTTTTGGCGACGTCAGCCAAAAGCCGGGAACGCTTCCGAATCTGGTCCGGCATTGCCGGTGTTCCTGCCTTCCTGCTTCTTCTCCGTGGTGACGTGTCGGGTCTCCTTCTCCGTGGGTCTCCTTCTCCGTGGCTAAAGACTTTCAGGTAAGCGGTTCCGTGTGTGTCTGTTCGCGCCCCCCCCTCCCTCCCCCTCCGCTGTCAGTGTGTGGCCGTTCCCGCCCCCCTCCCGCTCTCCGTGCCTTTCCGCCCCCCCTCCATTGCATTGTAAATGCTTGTTTCTAATGCATTTCGAGAGTCAAGATTTAAAATGTTTGATATCTGTATGATATGGGAGCTGCATCGCTTTGTCAAAGCTTTAGTCATATTGCAATAAATATACAGGAAAACTGAGGTAGTGTGTTTTAAGTACACGAGTCGGAAAATGTAATCTTACCGCCTTATCTGTTGAGAGCATGAGAGTTGTAACCCAAGTACAACTCGAAAGAAAACTTTAAATCTCAGGACATTACGTTTTTTTAACTACACAAAAATGAAGCTAATAAAAAATAGGCATCGGACTTGCACGGCAGGCCTCTTTCTTAAAATTGTTCTGCGATTAAATGTAGCGATCAGGGTTTAGAAAACAGTAGCCCAGGGCAGGGCCCTACTATTTTAATGACTGTGGTCTTGTTATGTTATATTCGTGATATGGTGACCCTTTCGGAATCTAGGCTTTTTGTGCCTTTCTGGGCTGGGATTCTTGTTGACACACTTAAGGTGGCCGTTCGCTATTGTATTTGTTTCCTCTTGATTTGAGCTAAAGTCGGCTTTATTGGATAATGGCTGCTGGGGTTGGAGTAGGCGAAAGTGTTGCGTATTATATTGGACAGCGGTCAGCTGTATCCGGTTTTTAGATCGGATGCAGAGGTTCCTTTAATATTGGACCGGTGTCGGTGAGAGTAAGGGTGTCTGGAAGCAAGAGGGGTTTCCCCAAGTCCGGGATGTCAGTCTCAGCTTTTTGGATTCTGGCACTTGCAGTCCCACAATTTCAGGTGGGGAAGAGTAAAACCAGACCACACAGCATAATGCAAAGCACTGTGAGAGGAACAAAGGCAGGACTGGCAAGTTTGCACAGCAGACGTGCTTGCATACAGACAGTCTTCATATTCAGATGGATCAGACTTATGAAACATGCTTTTCTGATGTGCAATACCACTCTGTCGTTTTGAGGAGTTGGTGAATGAGAATTGCCTTCCCAGAATTAAAATGCACCCCCTCACATATTTCGCAGTGAACCTGGATATAGGATCGGCTTTCTGCACTTTATGGTTGAGTGCTCATAAAATGATTTGCTCTGGTGTTTCATTATCAATGACGTAAAACCTATTTGTCGGTGTTTAGAAAAAACTAAGGATGAATGAAGTGCAAGTAAAAAATAATCGCTTAAAAAAATCTAAGTGATGAAACCCTCGTGCCAGCATGCCTCTGAGGCAGCAGTTGCACTTTGCAGATGCAAATAATTGTAAAAAACCGGCAAGCGATGGATCCATATTTGAAAAACAAAATTACTTCAAATATCAGGCATGCATGCATATAAGCAAAATTGACAGATCAGATACACACACAGGTATTATGATTTATGCTCCACTTAGCTCGAGTGGAGTGCTGCAGCGTTAACTATTGCTTTTTGTGTGTGTGTGTGTGTTTTGTTTGCTCCTCTAGTCGTCACAGGCAGGTTTGTCTGGAGGCAGGCAAAAGAGCAATTGTTACCACTATGATTCACCTGCTCAACAAGATACCTGCGGTTTCAGTGGCTGCGGTGACCCTTTGTACAGCAGAAATTCCCTGCCTCACCACTGACCGGCCACTCAGACACCATGCACCCCGAGGCTCCTAATGAGGGGTTGAAGTGGGAGTATTTATTTGTTTAATGTAAACACAGTCGTGAGGTGAGCGTTTTTAAAGGGGCGGGGGGGAGTGAGCATGAAATAAACATTTCATTTTTAAAAGACAGTTTATATACAAGCTTTTTGTAGTTTTAAATTTGGAAAAATGAAAGATGTAACTTACCTTTTTATAAGGTACTTTTTGAGGCAGGCAACAACCACAGTAGATTGAGAACTTTCCTGCGGCCATTACGAATGTTGGCATTGATTTTATATAGTGTGGACATGGCCTGGAGGCATCAGAGCACTTTACAAGAAAACCAAGCTGCAGGGAGGTATCGCCGGCAGCCTGTCATCCGAGGAGATGGTTGGCTGCAGGGAAAGTAGGAGGCAGGCGGACGAGAGCCTGGGGCAGCGCTGCGTGGTATCGGCCAGGCGCCTGTAGGACGGCAGCACGGGGCCGCGGCCGACGCCTTGGCCTTCAGCTTTCACTCTGCAAGATAGTGAATGCTGTGGCCCTACAGGGAGACCAGAGTGAGTGACCTCTGCCCCCGCCCATCAGCCCTCCCCTAAAACTAAAGACGATTCTAACTCGGAACACTTCAATGAGCTGGTGATGAAATCAGACCCCTCCTCCCCCCCCCCCCCCCCCCCCCCCCCCCCCTCCTCCATTTGTGTTTTGATCCCCGAACAGCCCCCAACAAAGATGCTACTCGGGCTTCCTCTGCTGTCCTGATCACCAACCGCACCAAAAGGCTATTCCTGAAGTTGTCACGATCCGCCAGTTATTTCACTCCTCAAGATGGCAATCGCCAGTGTCTCTCCAGTGAGGCCTGGGTTTGCAAGTTTCCGGACAGGCTTCAGACACAGAGAATTGCCTCTGGTTTCAGGGATCCAAGCACTGCTTCCCTGGTCTTATAGGGACTGGTTACAGTTATGAAGTACGGGCGTTGGTTTCAAGGATCCCTGTGCTGTTTTCCCAGGCCAGCTGTTTGCTGCCCTCTCCCAGCCTGCCCTCTCCCGGCCTGCCCTCTCCCGGCCTGCCCTCTCCCGGCCTGCCCTCTCGCCGCCTGCCCTCTCGCCGCCTGCCCTCTCGCCGCCTGTCCTCTCGCCGCCTGCCCACTCCCAGCCTGCCCACTCCCTGTCCTTTCCCAGCCTGTCCTTTCCCAGCCTGCCCTTTCCCAGCCTGTCCTCTCCCAGCCTGTCCTCTCCCAGCCTGTCCTCTCCCAGCCTGTCCTCTCCCAGCCTGTCCTCTCCCAGCCTGTCCTCTCCCAGCCTGCCCTCTCCCAGCCTGCCCTCTCCCAGCCTGCCCTCTCCCAGCCTGCCCTCTCCCAGCCTGCCCTCTCCCAGCCTGCCCTCTCCCAGCCTGCCCTCTCCCAGCCTGCCCTCTCGCAGCCTGCCCACTCGCAGCCTGCCCACTCGCAGCCTGCCCACTCGCAGCCTGCCCACTCGCAGCCTGCCCACTCGCAGCCTGCCCACTCGCAGCCTGCCCACTCGCAGCCTGTTCTCTCCCAGCCTGTTCTCTCCCAGCCTGTTCTCTCCCAGCCTGTCCTTTCCCAGCCTGCCCTTTCCCAGCCTGCCCTTTCCCAGCCTGCCCTTTCCCAGCCTGTCCTCTCCCAGCCTGTCCTCTCCCAGCCTGTCCACTTCCAGCCTGCCCTCTCCCAGCCTGCCCTCTCCCAGCCTGTCCCCTCCCAGCCTGCCCTCTCCCAGCCTGCCCTCTCCCAGCTTGTCCCCTCCCTCTCCCAGCCTACCCTCACCCAGCCTGTCTCCTCCCTGCCCTCTCCCAGCCTGTCCTCTCCCAGCCTGTTGTCGTGTCCTGGCGGCAGCAGGCAGGAGCGTGCACAGCGTCCCCGAAGTAACAGCCCTAAAGCAAGCAAGAAGTACGCCCCCCTCCCACCAATCCCTGTTAGGTAGTGGAAACTGTCCAAACTGGGGTGCAGACAGCCCCTCTCACCTTTCGGCCTGGTACCACTGCACCAGCCGCTCTACTTCCCTACTGACCGTTCTCCACTTCAGCCCCGTCTAAATTACAATTCATGCTTGTGACCCTTTTGCCTGCTTGTGCTTGTTTTCATGACCCTGTTGCCTGCTTGTGCCTCCGTGTGCCCATGTTGCCTGCTTGTGCCTCTGTGCGACCCTGTTGCCTGCTTGTGCCTCCGTGTGCCCCTGTTGCCTGCTTGTGCCTCCGTGTGCCCCTGTTGCCTGCTTGTGCCTCCGTATGCCCCTGTTGCCTGCTTGTGCCTCCGTGTGCCCCTGTTGCCTGCTTGTGCCTCCGTGTGCCCCTGTTGCCTGCTGGTGCCTCCATGTGCCCCTGTCGCCTGCTTGTGCCTCAGTTTTCATGTCCCTGTTGCCTGCTTGTGCCTGTTTTCGTGCCCCTGTTGCCTGCTTGTGCCTCCGTGTGCCCCTGTTGCCTGCTTGTGCCTCCGTGTGCCCCTATTGCCTGCTTGTGCCTCCGTGTGCCCCTATTGCCTGCTTGTGCCTCCGTGTGCCCCTATTGCCTGCTTGTGCCTCCGTTTTCGTGCCCCTGTTGCCTGCTTGTGCCTCTGTGTGCCCCTATTGCCTGCTTGTGCCTCCGTTTTCGTGCCCCTGTTGCCTGCTTGTGCCTCCGTTTTTGTGCCCCTGTTGCCTGCTTGTGCCTCCGTTTTCGTGCCCTTGTTGCGTGTGCCCCTGTTGCCTGCTTGTGCCTCCGTGTGCCCCTGTTGCCTGCTTGTGCCTCTGTGTGCCCCTGTTGCCTGCTTGTGCCTCTGTGTGCCCCTGTTGTCTGCTTGTGCCTCTGTGTGCCCCTGTTGCCTGCTTGTGCCTCCGTGTGCCCCTGTTGCCTGCTTGTGCTGTGTGGGTGTGTGTGGAGGGCTCTGTGTGGCTGTGTGTGTAGGAAGCTTTGTGTGGCTGTGTGTGTGGGGGGCTCTGTGTGGCTCTGTGTGGGGGGCTCTGTGTGGGGGGGTGTGTGGGGGGGGGGGCGCTGTGTGTGTTTGTGTGTGTCATTTGCGAGAGATAAAGCTAGTGGCATTGTAAATGACAATGCCATTTATTTATGTTAAAAAAAACATAAATAAAAATAATGTCAAGAGCAATCCCAATAGCTCTAACTTTAATAAAGGCAAAACCATTGCATTGTAAATGCTTGTTTTTGCTTCTAAGCAAGGTACAAAGGAGTGTGTGCCAGCATTGGCACTATTGAATGTACAAGTGGCACCTTGTTGTAGCCAAACTGGAAATGTTACAACAGCTACTCCCTTTGCCATCTACAGCTTGGTTTTATTCTTCCTATGGAAAAAACTCAAAAACATTTTTTTTAATTACAAGTGGCACAGTTGCCCTAATATACGTTTTGTTTTTTTAATGTATGTGAGCACTATGTTTTTCAGAGAGCCTGCCAATACACTACATGAAGGGTGTTTTTGCAGGAGCATAGTAGGTGATGTACAATTCACTTGGTGCTACATGAAGTCAATGACCGAGAGTCATTGTGCGTTATTTTGATATTACTATTGAGTGCCTTCCCTGCGAAAAGGAGCTCCGCCAATGATGAGAAGCAGGAGCAAGCAAGCTTGTTACCCAATAGCTCATGGTGGTAGCTACTTTGTGTGTATGCAAAAGCAAGCGCCTAGTGCAGAGTTCTTCAATCTGTGGGGCGCGTCCCCCTGGGGGGGCGCGACACCATCCCAGGGGGGGCGCGCACTCCACTCCAATCTTTCCTTTGTTTGGAGAACTCTGGTGTGGCTGGAGGGGGTGCAAGGGGAAATCGATGGGGCACTACGTGCCTGTCCTTTTGTCTGGGTAATTGTCCCAGGAGGGGGTTAATTAACGGAGTTAACAGCTTCAGCATCAGTGTGAGGCAAGGAGTCTCCTCTGCTAAAACCGAAAGCAAACAGACATGCTTTCGGTTTTAGCAGAGGAGACCCCTTGCCTCCCACTGCAGCTGAAGCTGTCAACTCCGTGAATTAACCCCCTCCTGGGAGAGTTAGCACTTCCCAGAAAGGACCAAAGTTTCCAGAGAAGATTTAAGGCATGGGCAAAGTGGGCTCTGGCCCAGGGCCCCAGCCCTTCAAAGAGGGTGGGAGTGAAGGGGGGGGGGTGAAAGAGCCAGCTCTGATCTACAGAGACTTGCCCTCATGACCTTGAGCAATTTTTAAACACAATGTTGTAAATAGTGTTTTTTTATCATTCATATTTAATGTGTATTACCGACATTTTGCAGACAAAATGTGTTATACAAGGAAGCCATAGCTGGATGGATTAGTGAAAGTATGAATAGATGAGTGAAGGGGTGAATGGAATGATGAGGGAAAGGATGGATTGATGAGTGAATGAGTGGAAGGATGGATGAGAGAAAGGGTAAATAAATAGATGTCTGGGTGGAATGGTAGATGTATGGGTGGAATGGTGGGTGGAATGGTGGATGTATGGGTGAAATGGTGGATGTATGGGTAAAAGGGTGGATGGATGAGTGAAAGGATGGATAGATGAGTGAAAGGGTGGATGGATAATGAGAGAAAGGGTGAATGGATAATGAGAGAAAGGATGGATGGATGCATGAGTGGTGGATGGATGAGGGTAACTAGATGTATGTATGGGTGGAGGGGTAGATGGATGGGTAAAAGGGTGGATGGATCAGTGAAATGGTGGATGGATCAATGAAAGGGTGGATGATGGACGAGTCAATGGGTGGATGGATGAGAGAAATGATGGATGGATTAATGTATTGATAAGTGGAAGGATGAATGAATGGATAGATTAGATGGATGAGTGAAAGTGTGGATGTAAGGATGGATGAGTGAGTGAGGAGGGTAGATGGGCAAAAGGATGGATATAAGAGTATAAGGGTGGATGAGTGGTCAATGGATGGATTTATGAGTGGATGAGTAAATGGATGAGTGGGTGGATGGGTGAAGGGTGGATAGAAGGATGGGTGGCTAAGTGAAAAGGGAATGGAAAGGGAAAAGGAGGATGGATAGATGGATGAGTGAAAACATGGATGAATGATTGGCAGAATGGATGGGCAAATGTGTGCATGGATGTAAAGAACAACTTAAAGATGGATGAGTCAAAGAATGCATACACGAGTGAAAGGGAGGGTGGAGAACAGGAAGAAAGGATGGATGGATGAAAGGTTGAAGGGGTGGACGGATGAGTGACTGGGTGGATGGATGAGTAAGTGAAAGGATGGCTGGATGGGTGAAAGGGTAAATGGTTGGATGGATGAGTGGAAGAGTGGAAGGGTGGATGGATGAGTGAAAGGATAGCTTGGGTGAAAGGATGGATGGATGATGGATGGATAAGTGAAAGGGTGGATGGAGAGATGGACGAGTGAAATGATGGATGGGAGGATAGATGATGGATAGGTTTGCAAATGTTTGAAAAGGTTTGGATATGAATGGGACACAGATGGAAGGACAGAATGAATGGTGAAAGAATCAATAGATGACAAAATGTACATGATAAATGGGGAGGGTTGTGATGACTTACTTTGCTTTCTGGGTGCCATAAGAGCTGTATTTCAGAGTGGGAGGTATTTAAATTGTCTGGCTACTCCCTTGCCTATGTGTTACTATTCTGTATTCTATGTGTGCTCATGCGTGGGATCTACACATCATGCAATGACATTTTGCATGACATCCAACTGCTACTTGAATGGAAAGCCCCGAAAAGCAAAGTCAGGTTCCATATTTTAAGTTCCACTTAATGAAACACCCATAATGTATTCCCTATAGTGGCTTCATCACAGCAATCCTCCCTTTAGTTCACTTATGCATGGTGCTTTACATCTTACAATTTATTAATTTATTTATTAAGGAGTTTGTGAGATTGGGTTCTCAGCACTTGCGGTATTAAAGACTAAGTACGGTTCAAGACTGGATGTGGAGCACAACCCGAGGATGGCAGAAGTAAAAATCCACCCACAGATAGATAGTCTAAATGTGGCTAAACACCGGCACACCCATCACATTCATGTTGGTGGTGTTAATATTAATCTATGTCCTGTGTAAAAGAACGCATCCTAGTAAAAAGAATTTGCACACATTTTATCTTGGAAAATTATGTTTTGGGCTGTGTAATACGCCTCTGTCATTTCACCACACTCACTCACAAACCTGCAGTTTACTAAACACTCTTATTGTGTTGAACATTATTTGCCGGATATGGCCCGTAATATGCGCGTGGCAGTCGATCATGTAGTGTACCAGATTCCAGAAATTTCTGTCAGGTGGTGGGCGGGCCCAACATCTAAAAAAAATTCAGCTGGGGGGGCTCAACCTAAAAAAGTTTGAAGACCTCTGGCCTAGTGGGACATTGAGTTTTTGGGCTGTGGACACGCATTGTCTTCTTTTCACCTAAAAATTACAATGGCAAGTCCTCTTACAGCGAACTTCTATGTCTGATACCTTAATTCACTTAGTTTAAAAAAGTTGTTTCCACAGGAGAGGGAAGCAGTTTTTTCTTATTTGTGACTTATTTTGAGTCGTGGGCTCCCTTTTTCCCCCTAAATTCACTTTTTGCTCCTCCTTTTAGTTGAGACCTCATTTTTCCAGCCAAGGCCCCATACACAGAATGCAGATTCACAAATCTTTTCCCGGAAGCAAGGCTGACATGCAGGTCTGTCATGCATAAACTAAACATCGTTCACCAAGTTAGAATGGTGTCTTATAAGTGAGTGACACACAACATACCCACAACATACCCACATAACATAACATTTCCACAAAGGGTGGGTGTTCAGGTGGGGTGTAATGTTTAGACTATTCACAAACATCTTGCAATGATTTTCCAAGTCATCTCTGTAACCAGCTTCCACTCAGATATTTCGGGAGTCAGTCGCGTGATTCTCTACTTATTTATAGACAATGTATTAAAGCACAAATCAGCGAACTACTGGAGATGCCATCTTATGAATATTAATAAGCTAACCATTTCTATGCCAGTGTCCCTTACCAGCACAACTGCACACTGAAGGCGGAGAGGGTGAAAAGTTAGATAGTGCATGGTATTTTATGTAAGGGTCCAGCTGTCCCTTTAACCCGCTTCACACGTGTGGGCTGCAGTCTCAGGCGGGTGACCTTCGAGTGGATCCCCTCTGTGGCGTCAGTGCACGTTTAAGTCACCACTCAAAACACTTCCTGCAATATTTAAATCAAATAAAGAGCTTTAATTTTTCAGAAAAAATGCAAACTCCTGTAAAGGAAATTGCCATGTGCTTTTCTATTAATAAATATAGAATCACGGACCAAGTGCTATCTAATATTGGCAAAATTAATGTTACCGCATACCTACAGATTAGTGCCTTTTTGGGTAAATTCTACAACTCATATATCATATCATGAGGAGATAGGCGATAGGAAACTAACCGAGCAAATGCATACGCAATGTAAAATACGACAAATAAAACTAAGTCCAGGAGTTTCGCAAGTGAAATATGAGAGTCTGCTTCTAGCCGCATGCTCGAATACGAACAAAGTCTGTTGCTTCTAATGACAGTCTCCGAGGAAAAGAAATTAGACATACTCTTAACCTCCAGGGTTGCGGCTCAGCGAGGCAGGGGGCATATTTAGAGCGCTAGTAAAAACCCAGCCTGCACATTTTTAGCACAGTTTCCAGGCGAAAACGGGATTCCTGTGACCTACATTCGCCCAGAAAATAAATGGCAGGTTTCTCAAAGGAGAGCGCGCTCACCCACGCGCACCGAAGAATGGCTCACACCTGAAGGCGGCGGAAGTGTCAAGATGCTTCACTAATGTTTTATACGTCAATTCCCCTCCAACACTGCAGAGTATCTCTCGGGTATGCCCTTTCGTTCTTCGCATACTTAAAATGATAAATAAAGCCCGTGTGCCTTTAACAATATTTAATAAATCTCCCCTTCCTGTACACATTTTGAACAATACTGGCATCATGTGGGGCGTTTCTCAGCTTATGCTATTGGCTGTTCGTTGCATCATTCCACCTCCTCTGGAGTGCTCGTGCTGCAAACCATTAAAGACCATTTTATATCCCAAAAGCACTCTAAATCCTCACACATTAAATTAACTCATACATGAATTGCATACAGAAAGTAGTCAGTTTTACTATGTTTTTACACTACAGCAGGCTTTATTTATGTTTTAATTAGTAATCAATGAGCATGCTAGGCCTACTGACTTTTCCAATGCTGGTTTCTCCAAAAGGTCAGACGAATACCGACATATGTAGGAAAGGGAAAGAACCGGTCACTTTTCTGGAGTTAATATTCAAAATAATCTTTTGGCACCACTGCCAAGCACATTTTGCTGGACAAAAATTGTTAATCGTTTCTTTTTCTAGCGTAGATCAAGCACCAATGAGCAGTACAGGCTTTACACAGAGTCCTTTGTGCTGTAACAAAAGCCCCAAATATATATATATTAATCCAAAAATACACAAAATAAATATTATAGTTAGCGTCACGTCACATTTCGATCCTCCAGGCCTAACATCAAAATGATAACATCAATGGTCACTAATGTGGCAGCGTCAAGTATATTACTGCAAAAATGAAAGGCTGCAGTTGTAGTGAACGGCAGCAGATTTCCTCCCAACCAAGAGAAAATCGAGGTTTCAGTTGCACTGAAGTAGTAAAAAAATGTCCTTAAAATCTCCTGTACCTAAAAAAGAAATAAGAGCTCTGTTACGGTGACTCTATAGCGGTCCTCACTGAGATTATGTGGGAACAAACTGTTCAACTGGATAACGCAGAGAGAGTGGAGGAATTTAAAGGCTGTAGCAGCACAGTCAGAAACCAGATGTCCTTGCATGCATTAGATAAGCAGGTGAAGTGGCAATTCCACTGAGCACATCCTGAAAGACTTCAAGGGGAGTAAAGGCCGCAGTACCTCTGGCTACTAGGCGCCCTACAAAATAAAAAAGCTGAAAATCTACAATTGACACCAGGGAACAACTCCTAAAAAGAGAAGTGGGGGGACTAACCTAGTTAGGCAGCATGCAAGTGACATCACGCACACAATATCACACTTGGCATCACAGGAATTGACATCATAAAAAGTGGCATCACGAATGACGACTTTACAGGAAGTGGCATCACAATAAGTGACAGATTTTAAGCTCTCACATACATTTTGAGCAGGTCTATCACAAGTCAATTTGAGTGCAATTCGAGTATACAGACAAACCCTCCTGATTTAGGCAGAAGATTCACACTTTTGTAAGCTACACATAAAACGATGTTGCCTTTTGTCAGCATAAAGCTCCTTTACCCAAGGTTTGAACAAAAACTCTACCGCCAGCCTACTCAACGAGGCATAATATTCCATATGGAGCACATTTCCATTTAGATATGATAGCTTTACCTGCCTGCGCTCTCCAGAGGGGAGACCATTCTCCTATGCAAAGTATTCTTAACCCCTTCGCTGCTGATGACGAGCTCAGCTCGTCATCAGCCACGGTGGTCGTGTGCTGATGACGAGCTGAGCTCGTCATGTAACGCGGGTTTTTGTAAATTGCCGCACAGCGGAAAAATTACTGCCGCAGCGATGTGGTTAATCAGCCGTCAGGGCCAGACTAAGAACCAAAACCGGCCCTGGCAAAGTGCTCAGCCGGCTGTGGGTGCGACCGCGCTCTTTGCAAGGCTGGTTTTCGGCCGATTTTGTTACAGGGCCGTTTTTGCACGGCTCTGTAACAAAAATAGCCCCCAGGGGCCCAAAACCGGCCCCCACCCTCATGGCGCACCGGGGGATTGCCCGTGCCCGCAACGGCCAATCGGGCCTGTCAGCCTTACCCACATGCACTCATTTTAGGAGATTGGGGCTCATTTTTCACCAACAGACAATGACTCAAAACAAGAGAGAAGGACAGAAAGGGAAAATAGGAGAGCGATCAGAAAACAATGATGAATGCATAAAAGGGGCTGAAAAAAAGAACCTGCAAGAACAAGCAATTTTAGGATAGTGAAGAAAAAAAGGTTACTGCAAACTTGGAATTCAGCAATAGGACCCTAAGAAAAATAATTGCATATTTTTTTCCCCCAAAGCCACGGCAAAACTATTCAATGAGGCTATTTCCTCTTTGTATGTGTCCAGCAGAATGCAGCATACATGCAAAGAGGAAATAATGAGGAGAAATGGATATATTTCGTCTTGCTATGCCAGCCTCAGGTAGACTAACAAGTTTGGTGCAAACCTATATTTACAAGTCTTTGTAAATATGGTTTTCCGTCAAAATATATCAAAGGATGCACAGGGAGGCCCTAGCACCACCCATATAATGCCTACTTGATGAAAGGTAATGAAATGCAGGGCAATGTGTGGTACTGTAAATCCCAAACCAGATTTTACGTTGCGGTTCAGCCAGAAAAGTGACTTAACCCCCATGCAAAATCTGAGCCTCAACTTAAATATTTATTTCTATTTAAATTCTGCTACAAAGAAAGTGGCAACAAGAAGAACACTGGCAGTAAATCTGTTCTGGTTAAATGGTTGCAAACACTGTATTTTAAAATATCTTATGGGGGTAAGGCACCTGCTGCAGAGATCTGTGTGTTCCAGTAAATCGGAGTGAATAAAAATGGTAAGATAACTCTGGATGGAGGTTAATGCACTTGCTGGAAAGATCTGGTTTTATTCTCAGTTTTGACTCAAAATAGCAAGCAAAGCACATCATGTAACATGCAAATGACAGATTTTGTTTTATGTATCCAATTATGTGGGTTACTGCTTTGAACACAGAGATCCTTATGTTACTTGCAGTTGCATTATAAACCTTTTATTGTAGCACTGTGAACTATTGAAGAGGATATATGACATCTACACATTGTAATCCTCCACTGTTTTATGTAACACATCCTTTACAATGATTTGCAAATGCATATGATGTAATATGTATGTGTGATGTGAAGCATTCCGACACCTGCATTAGGATGAGTAGCGCTATACAAGAAAACAGTGGTACTTCAATTATTTCAACCCCTCCTCAGGGATAGAAAGTGCTACAGAAGTTACATTTATTTTTGTGTAAGTACTGGGAAAGACCAACATAGCTGACATTCTTACAGTGCATGTATATCTCTTAGACAGGGACTGAACAAAGTGAAAACTACCTCTTAGGTATGTGTGAGTGCTAACAAGGTGTGAGCCTTTTTTTTTCCTCTCTGCTGCATTTGCTTCTAGGCGCGAGGCTCCTTACTGCTCCCAGCCAGGAGGCTCGAACTGTAGGAGGCCTGATGACACCCCAAATTCAATCTTTGTTATTGGCCCTGCAGGAGTCTGGAACAAGAAAGCCCCTTCCATCCCCACCTGCATGTTGTTGCTTATCAGAAGCAGACAACGTGCAGGTGCTGCTGAATGTGTTGCGGTGTTTGAAAATTACACCAGGATGATTTCACCACATTTTTCCACGGGGCTCAACTTCTTGACAGGGTGGACGGCGTCCAACCTGTGAAAATAGTGAGTGAACGCCATTCACCAGCGTGCACCCCCGACTTGTGCCTTTATTGACACAGTCTACTAAACCATACGCTGCCTTCCGAAAAATCAGAAAGGCCATTGTTTACAAACAACACTTCCTATAATGTATCACAACAAACTGATGATTCCGGTCATGCTGGTTTACAATTGTTAATGTTCTTCCGCCCAACCTCGATGTAATCCTGTTACTTTTGAATGTTTCATTGTAAAGCGCCCTAATTCCGTCGAGGTTCAGCTGAGATACATAAATGTGAAAATAAATTAAACAAACTGTACTTAAGAAATATTCTCAGGGACTGTATAGACATAAAAAGCTGCAGTATGTTGTCCCCAGCAGCTGAAGTTCATCTACCTCTGCCCCTCACCCCCAGCCCCAGACATCTTAGGGACAAGGGTGCGACCAAAGCCCAGGACATGTGCCCCTACTCTAGTACTGTGCGTTAAGTCTTCTGCCATGTCCTGTGTGCACTGGGCACAAGGCATGGCCTTTCAACAAACACTGAGTCCAGTGTCCTTGCATACAGTGCCGGATGGACACACTGAATGGCCTCCAGGAATGTTGTGTTCAGGACATTACTGAAGAAATAAATGGGCATGGATTTCGAACATCAGTTTTTGCACTCTCACTTTAGAAGGATTGCATACTGGAATAGTAATGACAAAAAATTAATTCTGTGAACCTGCTCTTACTTCCCTCCAGTACTGAAGACGGAGAACTGACCCTGCGGTGAAACCAGTGCATAGCTATCATCAAAGTCAAGATTAGTAGTATAAGGGAGACACACATTGATGCCATGTGCCCCACAATTTAGAGGGGAATGAAAAATGCAAATCCAAAGTCAAGTTTTGTAACAAAACGTTTTTGCCTTTTCAAAGGATAAGCAACCTTTTCTACTTTTCTGGATATCACCCATTCCCATATCAAATCAAAATCAACGCAACAAAAAAAATTAAAACCAGCCCTACACTGCAGAAGGCCAAGCCTAGATTGAGTCACAGCAACCCATCTGTTAGAAATGGGAGTCTAGTTAGGGGAGGTATGTACCTTGCCTGAGAAGGGACCCTTCTTCTAGTCAGGTTAAGAGAGTCATACACCTAGATAACCCCTGTTCACCACTCCCCCCCCCCCCCCCCCGATAGATTGGCACAAGCAGAAATGGGAGTCTAGTTAGGGGAGGTATGTACCTTGCCTGAGAAGGGACCCTTCTTCTAGTCAGGTTAAGAGAGTCATACACCTAGATAACCCCTGTTCACCACTCCCCCCCCCCCCGGTAGATTGGCACAAGCAGACAGGCTTATCTCAGAGGCAATGTGTAAAGCATGTGTACAGAACCACACAGTTAAGACACTACAAATGGACGCCACACCAGTTTAGAAAAATACAAGTATTTTTATCTAACCAAAACAAGACCAAACATACAGAAATCCAACATACATATATCAAGATATCACTTTTAGAACGATTATTGCACAAATAAAGCGTATATAAACATATAGCTCCAACTGAGGCTATTATGAAGTCGTGACAGGCACAAATCCCAAGTACGGCGCCGACCACAAGGTGTGCTGGCCGGCCACGGAGCCACACAGACCCCCCCCCCCCCCAAGTAATAGTACCTCGGAAAACGAAGTCAAAGGACAGTGAGGCGTTGATGGGCCAATGCAGGCCGGCACCTTACTGCCACAGGGGAGGCGAGGCGAGGCTTAAAGTCCACAAGAAGTGAGTGCACTTGCCAGGTCGACATGGCAGTTAATAGCTGTGCTTGCAGAAACGTTCAGGTCTGAGACACATTTAAAAGGCTACTGGTGTGGGTGGCACAATCAATGCTGCAGGCCCAGTAGTAGCATTCGATTTACAGGTACTGGGCACACACAGTACACTTTACAATGGACTTACCAGTAAATCAAATATGCCAATCATGGATAACCAATCATAATCACAATGTAGACAGGGAGCTCTTGCACTTTGACACTGATCATCCTTGGCAAAGTGCCCAAAGGCATCTAAGACAGCAAAAATGAAATCCAGCACACAGTTAAAAAAATGCAGGAGGTCGAGGCAAAAAGTCAGGGCAAACCATGTCAAGGATGCCAAGTCTAACACAATCTAACCATGTCATTAGTGTCTCATCTGAAATGCTAATGTAGTAATAAAAAATAAAAAAATATCTTTTCTATATCCAGTACAAATAAGCACCATGCAACAACGGTTACCAAAGTCGAAGCTTTGTCGAGATTGGTCCAATTTCTTTGTCAAGCTGCCAGGTTGGGACAGGTGTGGACTCACAAAAAAAATTTCAAAGAAATTACGTGAAATAAAAAATTAAGTACTTTTCATCATGAACTATTGTGGAATCCTCATTTCTTACAGAGGAGCATGAGTGTGCCTACAGGGATGCAACTAATGCACCATTAGGAGCACGTACTTAATTATACTTCAGACGCCCACGGACGGAGAACGCCACCTGTAGAGCACCTGAAAATTTGTGAATGTATCACAGTACATTGAAAAAAGAAGGCATTGGAAAAATTAGGCTGTGCACCTGACCCATCAAATTTGCCTTTCACAGTTCCCAACAGAGAAATTTGCATTAAGACTACAAGGATGAATGTGGTTGGGCTGCTTTGTATTAAATCAAGTTCCACTCACTGTAGAAGCCAGGCTCTCCTTGTTGCAGGAATAGGTACCAAAACTCTAGCTTTGCGTGGATCAACTGAACACTGATAGGTTTTGGACTGGATCTTCTACAGACGGCGCTAGAGGAAATTGGTGCCCTGTCACTTAACTTGATATGGGGCACTTCGGGACTCATGCGTGGCAGGAGTTGACTGTTGGAAAGTGGATGGGAGAGAAGCTATTAAACCCTGATGCAATTTGTAAACTGCATAGGAGGGAGACATTGCACCATTAACATGAAGGGGGAAAAAACGTGCCCTCCTCATGCAGACACCAACTACTGGTTTGTGAATAAAATATCCAAAAGGAGGTAAAAAATAATCTCATTTATTAGGGAGTCACAGTTCCAACAGATGTGTTTAGAGTGGGCGGCTCCAAAATGATAATAAATCCAACAAGCAGCGACTTGCCCCTCATTGTGTATATTATGCATTAACAGAAAAGAAAAATCTTGCAAACTGCTAATGCGGTATCTGCCAGACATAAAAAGGATAAACAGGCTGTAGTGCGGTGGAAAGAAAATAAAATCAAGCTGAGCTCCAATGACCTGGAATCAGTAGTTAAGTCAATCAAATCCTTTATCATCCGGGCTGAATGCTCAGGAGGATACAGGCGTCCGGTGCAGGCCACCATAGGAGGGGGGTCCAGCATAAAAGAGAGGGAAATGAAAAAAAAGGGAGGTAGGGATTAGATGCCATTAGAACAGAGCCACAAATACAATACCAGGCCCAGCAACAGTAAGAGTGAATCGCATTCTGCATGCCCAGGAATTAAGAAAATAATGGAGACATCTGGACCAAGGGACCATGTAAATGAATAATACATAGAAGGCAAAAGAGGAGACCGAGCTATAGAGCACAAGTGACTTTGGGTGCTCTGCTAAGGGATTCTCTACTATGGACTAGAGAGACTATATATAAAGGCCAGTCATTGCTTACAGGTTAGGGAGTCCTAGCACTCATCATTTCAATGCTCAAAAACAGAAAGAGCCTGGGTTCAAAATGAAGGCTTTTCTAACTTCACAATGAAATGTATTTGGCCTAAAGGCTTAGGGTAACACACAGACTCGGACTCGAGCTATCAGGAGATCTGTCTTTGCCAATGCAAGTCAGAGGAGCCTTCCATCCTGACCAAAGAGGCTCCGGCACCATGCACCAGGTTTTTTTTATCTAAAGTTTTCAGAAAAACGTGTGCAGTTTCCAAACTTTTAATTAGACTTGAGTTTGCAGTTTCATCACTCCCTGAAAATGCCCCTAAATCCAGTTTAACAAAACCTTTGACATTAATTCTCATAACGAAACGCAATAAGGTGGAAGAACAAGGCAAGCTTTTTTCGAGTCATTTGAAGGGGACGGTAATTACATAAACAGATTTGGCAGAACTCAATTGAGAAATCTGGTGGTGATCCATCCTGCCCTGTCCGCCTCCTCCTATTGAACCAATGCACCCAGAAGATACCAGGCGCACGGGCCAAACACAGGCAGAGATGACAAAAGCATATTCAAGCCAACATCCCTCCTGCACTCTCAAGCATCCCACACCAGTTGGCTGATCCCACCAGAAAGCACAGCAAAATGGGTCTTGGCCGCAGAGTCGTCTCTGTCCAAGAACCCGACACTCGTTCGTAGCAAGAACGTAATCGTGGGAACTGGCACAACACGCCACTGACCTTGGGACCCGGGCGCACGCTGACATAGGCAGAAAAGCACTTACTCACCACATAACGCAAACTCTAAATAAAGAACCAACTACGTCCCTGTAACTTTTTCCGTAGCAAACCACCATCTACCTACCTGCTCCCAAATCCAACACTGGCCCTTTTTGCGGAAGCAAGTATCTACCCAGTGTTCAGAGCAGTGTCCTTTCAGTGAAAACAATCGATATCATGAGAAAAAAAAAATACAACATGGCTGGACTTTCGCAGGTACAGTTTTCACAGGGGCACGCTGAACGCAGCGTTCATGAGAGATTTGCCGTGTAAAGCACTCCTGCTTTCGTCAGGCTGACCCGGCTCTGTGGCAGCTGACAAGTTCTGGCTCAGTAGCGCTGCAGTGATGCCACGGCACTGATACGCATTAGTGGGACCGGCTGTTCGGAGTCCTAAAGGTAAAGCCTTGAACTGTGCACGCGCTCCATCACTAGTGTTTTTGTAACTAAAGTCATCAGAGAGGCAGCGGCGGGTCAGACACCTCTTTTACGGCTGGGCCTGGCAGGAAACCAGGGGAATTTTACAAGCATCCTGGAGAAAACTGTGCGGATGTTCAAGGTTACAATATTTATTGTTTTTGGGACTTACATTAAACCTCTGCTAGCTGAGCCAGAATCCAACAATGTTGCAAGAAACAGTAACATTCGGTGAGGCTTGAAAACAAATGCTTACATGGAAATCTTCACAGTTGAACATCTATCTGCAGGGGCTGGAGAGGAGGGGCTGGCACGTGTGAGGGTGAGTTGTATTAACAAGTGGATGTTCGCAAGAATCGTGGGAAATCAATGGTCGGGCGAAGTCCGCGGGCGAGCGCAAGGGCTGGAGGGGCGTGTCAGCGGTTGGAGGAAGTCCAGAGTTGCGGACGACAAGGTGCTGCAGTGAGGGGACCCCAGGAACAAGGGATGTGACTGAGGGAGACCCAAAAGGGACGGGGGCAGTGAGGGGCCTCAAAGTAACAGGGGCAGTGTGGGGCCTCAAAGTAACGGGGGCAGTGTGGGGCCTCAAAGTAACGGGGGCAGTGAGGGGCCTCAAAGTAACGGGGGCAGTTAAGGCAACCTGGCAGCACAAGGTCTGACGAAGTAGGCCAAAGCTTTAGGCAGCAGGAGGCAAGTGATGGAAAGTGGCCTTGAGGGGGCTGGTGAAGTGGAGGACGGATGCCCACGTCGGAGATGTTGTCTACCACCCTCCCCGGCCGCGGGTACCCGCCTGGCGCACTTCTTCTCACGCAAAGCATCCGCCGCAGCAGCAGGAAGCGTCCAGGTGTGTAAGTCGGGCTCAGGGTGCCGCGCTAAATAATGCATGCAGATGCAGGGCTGGGGTTACACGCAGCCCCGGGGACGGGAGAGGCGCCGATAAATTATTCAGCTGGCAGAGCTCCGGCAGAAGGCTGCGACTGACAGCGGTGGTAATGCCCTTCCACTCGTCCCCCGAGCCCCCTCCTTCTCCGTCTGAGCTCCTCTGACAGCTCTGCCAGTGCTGCGACGGGCACACAAAGCTAGCCTGGGCCCACAACTCTGGCCGAGCCTCGAGCCTTCGCGGTCACAAATGCACGCACACGGGGTGTATTAAAAGTTCCCTTACCCGAAATCAGAGCGAACTTTCATTCACGCTGTTGTCCCCGCCGGACCACGCAGCTGCGGCCGGCGACCATGAGCACAGGCTGGGTGCAGGACCCGGGCTGGGAGGCGGTGCAGCGCGCGAGGCTGGAGCCCGCTGGTCTCCGGGGGATCGGTCCCAGGGCGCCCACTGCTCTCTTTCAACCCGCGCGCTCCCTCGCGGCCACCCTCTGACAGCAACAGGCGCGCGCCGTCTGTTCGCAGGCGCCTGGGGACAGCGAGCACTCGCACGCAGCTGCAGCGCATGCGCAGATCGGGGCAAAACACTTGCCTCGGCTCCTTGAACACAGTGAAAGGCAGGTCTGTGGGAGGGGAAGACGAATTGCCCTTGGGCCACGGCGGGAGACAAAAAAGGCCTGCCCCACATATCTATGTCCATTGCGTTACTATTTTGAGTGATGACCATTAATTTATACCGCCGGAAACAAATAAACATGAACAGATACTACTTACCTTTATATTACATGATACACTTTAAGCCCTCAAGCCTGAAAACTGCATGTGGGGTAGAGAAATGCTGTGATCACATTTGACCCACTAAGTCCATGTCATCACTGACACTGTTTCCAGCCCTGCCCTTTTCACCTGCAAATGACTGTTCTCAGGTGTGTCTATCTAATTTTGTTCAAAGGAAACAACTCGAGACTACAACACACAGCATGCATTAATCTCACACTCCCAAACTTTTGACTCCTAAATAATTTGCCGGGGTGAAGTATACGTTAAACACTCTTAAAATGCTGCGCCTTCAAATTCGCTGAGAGGAGGCTTTTTTGACCAGTTCTGATGACAGATCTAAATCAACATCTGAATTATCGAGTTTGCTAGCCCAGTTTGACTTGGTCTGACTTCTCCATATCATCTGGCACGTGATCCAGCAAAATACTATACAGATGTTTTATCTTACAATCTTTATTCTCAATTGCCTCAAGCAGAGGGATCTTGGTCAGGGGCACCCCCAGTCTACGTTTTTTTCAATAAACGCTTTCCTTGAACATAATTAAAATATGGACTGTCTGGTATTCTGTAATCCCTCTGAAGTTCTGAAAAGGAGCACAATTGATCTGATAAGAAATTATCCCCAATCTTTGTGAGGCTGTGAAGCTCCCATTGTTTCCCCATTGTGTCAGAGAAAATCGGGGGTAAAAGTGCTGAGCGCCAAAGTGGTATATAACTACTATACTTTAAAATTTTCATGAACTTTTGGATTCTCCCCCAGATTTTCTAGGCACTGATGATAATTTTAAATCGCACCTTCTTAAAATAACTGGGCTCCAATTGACGGAGCAACAAGGACTGCCCCTTCCCCAATTGCTAGCTTGTAAATTGTTGAGGGGGGGGCTTCCAAGCCAATTGTTTAGCTGGAAAAAAGGGAGAACGTTAAGTGCCCCAGGGTTGAGATTCGCCAAGCCAAGGTGGTTCATATGTTGGTTTCAACAAGTTGTCACCCTTAAAAAATGGTTTGGGGAATTTCTGGGAGAAGATAAAATATGGTTTGGAGAATTTCTGGAAGAAGGTACTCTTCACAAGGGTGTGTTTCATCCCCCAGTGTTTCGAGCGTGGCTGGCCCGATTAATTGCTATCTGCAATTTAGAACAAACGTTTTATGATTTTGAAGGGAAACAAGCCAGGAAGTGGGAAAAAGATTTGGTTCCCTATGTCGTACTGGTTAAATAGGGACTATAATTCAAGAGTTTGATCGCACTTTTTAGCATTATAGAAATTTCCAGCTATACTTAGAAATAATGGCTATCTGTAATTAATCGATGTAGAAATGTATTGATTCATATTAATGCTATAAGCTTTTTTTAGCTTATTGTATGAATTCTTAATCTTACTGTATGAATTTGGTATTACCTATATATTGTTTATTGTATATTGTATTTATTCGAAATGCTCCTCTCTGGAGAAGTACAAAAAAGCCATTGATTCCAATCTGTGTCTGTAATGGCATTACACAAGATGTCACCTTACAGGTTTCAAAGTTGGTAAGTAAAAAAAGTTAACTTTCTTGGTCGAATCCCCCAGTGGTTGGGATCACTTAATGGGCATTAATTTGGTCAACAGGATTGGTGAGGCGGTGCGGTTCAAGAAACCTGGGACAGTTAAACTTATGGATCTTCATGATTAACATAAGAAAGGAAATTGGTTCACGGGCTTCACCCCGTACAAATCTACTTCCTGTAGCAAGTTTTTCTTATGGGCTGGTTGTTGGTAGTTATGCCAGGCATCTAGTCGCTGATTGGCTGAAGCCATCAGTTTGGAGGCCAGCGTGGGCCACCTGGTAGGTTCCTGGCAGACCAGAAAGCCCGGAGGCTTTCTGGTCTTTTCCAAAATTCTGCAGACCTACTCCTTCATGAGGGCTTCACAGTCAAAGACAAATGGCTTGCCAGTGATACCTGGAGGGCTTGACCCTCCTTGCTTTGGCAACCCAGGCCGGGCTCCAGGAGGGTGAAAGTCACCACCAGGAGCCCTTGGCCAATGGACTGGGATGGCAGCCCGTGCCCCTCGCAAAAGCAGAATGACTCCAGACAAGGGGTGGCGGGTGGGTGAGGCGGACGCTCTTGCTCCATCTTGGCGTGGAGCTGAGACCAGACCTCTGTGAAATCCAGGCTGGGACCAAGGCTCTAGGTACTGGATTCTCCCAGGTGACAAGCCTGTACAAGCCTGAGAGAGATCCTTAGAAGTTTTTCGTGTATGCCTGGGAACTCTAAAGCTGTCCTTTGTGATGCTTTTTTAGTGCTTCATGTGTCTCTCTGACATTGTCGCACCAAGTAGGTGCCAAGTTCACAGGATATGTTCTAAGTTCAGTTCATGAAGCTTTATTCGGTACAAAAGAATTGACCATAAAAGCACATATTTAAAATACATATACAGAAAACATTAAAAAATATTTGTAAAAAAGGTGTGATATGTTCTATCATTCAGCAGGGTTTTGAGCCCTGTTACTCTTTGCGTATGCTTCTCCCCCATGTCACAGAGTTCAGAACAGAAACATGTTTTAATTTTTTTTCACCCAAATAGACAGAGACATCTGCAAACAGCCTGGGTCTTTGTTTGTTCAGTGGTACCACTGAGGTAAGGGAAGGCGTGGCAAACATAGATAGGCAGCATTTGATTGTCTTTCCTTTGGAAGCCACCAGTCTCTCTTGAAGGCCAACACACAGAAGGATGAACTGCCCATCCTCTTGTTGGAAGTACTCCCATCTAAAAAGCAGAGAAATGAGGACGTGAGGACGAGGGGTTTATGACTGTGATAAGTATGTGTGTGTCCAGGAGTAATGAAGATTATGGTAAATACTCAACACCTACCTTGGGCTTGTCTCTACCTGGATGAACAGCAATTCCATGAAACTAAATAGTGACAAGACTGAGGTGATGGTATTGGGGAGGAATCCCCAGCTTTGTGGGCCTCAGTATTGACCTGCCACACTGGGAACACTGCCTACTCCCACAAATAAAGTGAGGGGCCTCAGCTTCTGGCTCGACTCCACCTTGTCTATGAAGCCACAAGTGGCCAAAGTAGCCTCCACATGCGTTGTTATTATGAAATGGCTTAAGAAGATCCTGTGGATACTTCCTTTCTCTGCCCAGAGAACAGTCATCCAGGCCCATGATATTATCTAGACTTGATTATGGCAACATCCTTTACTTGGCACAGACAAGGTAACGTTAAGATGCCTTCAGGTGGTCCAGAATTCTGCTGCCAGGCTCTTGTTTCGCCCCCTAAACGTTCCTCAGCATCTGGGCTTCTTTGCCAACTTCACTGGCTCCCAGTGGACAAGCAAATAACTTTCAAAGCTCTCTGCTATATACACAAAATCTGTGTCTGTTCGGGACCACTGTACTTGCAAAATCTGGCTATTCCCTACCATCCTGCTCGCACCCTGCGCTCACGCAATCAATCTCTTTTTGCAGTTTTGAAAGTAAACACACCCATGTGGGTGGCCGATCGTTCATCTTTCGTGGACTCAAGTTGTGGAACTTCCTCCTCGAGTACCAGAGATGAAGAACCGGGTTTTAGAACCCAGCGGCGCCAGGGAAAACGCCAGATGTCTTCAAGTTCCCCTGCCTTGGCAAACAGACACGGGACACTTCTCGGTGACGTCAAAGACCAAATTTATTGGCTGCAACCAGGAACAGAGGTCTACGAAGCACAACACGGGTGGTTCGCTAGAGACTGCACAATTTAGTATTGCGAGATATCGTCTTTTATGCCAAAAATCACATTCCTGACTAGCATCAATTATTTACAAACAAACCAATCAAACAGTGACATTTCAAAAGTATCGCACAACGACAAACCCACTTCCAGTTGTCCAGCCCACCAGAAATGACAAGGCAAAATCCAACATTCTTGCTCGGACAGGCCGGACGAACCCATAATAAAAGGACCTCAACCCAAACCATAATTAAGCCATAAAAAGGAAGGACAGAAACAGATGAGAAGCAGGATAGAAGGGTGTGTGCATGTACCATAAACTCAGCAATGTTCTGCTCCTTTATCTCTATCTGACCAGCTGACTAACAAGGAACTTGCTTAACAAGGTCAGCTTCGGGCAAGGGAGTCAGTTCGCTCAGGTCACACAGAAGTCAGCTAAAGGTGTACGTGTCCCGAAGACTCGTTCGGCCGTAGTCATCAGCCTATGTGAGGGCAACCACAAAATGGCTGCCGTACACAAAATGGAACCCGTAGGTTCGAACGAAATCCCTGAATACGTAGTGTTTCGATAGATCGATTATGATGAAAACACTTGTACATACCGCACTCGTCATTTGCGGTCCGCTGATACCAAAATCGTCTAAATACGACGACCTTTATTGAACGGGTTCAGAATCACGGAACCTCAGAGATGCTGTGCTTCCCTTTCCAACTGCCGCAGAGAATTAAAGACTCTGTCTTTTAGCTTCTTCAGACTGGTCTATCCATAGTCAAAGTGCTGGGAAACCCTGGTGGGTAGCAACTCACACTGTATACGCATTCAACAAGAATAATATTAATAAACAATCAAAGTGTTACAGTCATGTCCCGCTTTCTCATCTCGGTCATACCAGTAAGAGGATGCTAAAGGTGAAACATGACTCAGCCACTTTACAAACAGAGTGACAATACCATATACTGATACTACTACACAATGGGGCTGATTCACAGAACTAATCTGAGATAAATCCTAAATTTACTGCTTTTGGTATTCACAGAAGGCATTTAGTAGTAATAAAGTTAGGACTTCTAACTTTACTACTACTAAATGCCTTTTGCGTATACAGAAACTCATTAAGTTAGGATTGTGTCTCAGTTAAGTAGTATGAAAGTTAGGAGTCCTAACAACTACTCCTACTAAAGGCTTTCTGTGAATGCCAAAAGTAGTAAGTTTAGGATTTTATCTCAGATTAGTTTTGTGAATTAGCCCCGCAGAGTTTGTTGGTGGACATTAGCCAACTAATCCAGCAGAACTGGATTAAGGACCACAACAACAAAATTCAAATCATACCCAGTTAAGACATAAAGCCATTTATGTGAAACAGAAGTATTCTTAGGATCCCAAGCAGCTGCTTAACAGACTTCAGAAGCGGGAACATCTGTAAGCTCAGCGCAGGAAGCCACCGGCGTAGCTAGGTGGGGGCGGTCCGCCCCAGGCGGCACTATTTTCTGGGCGGCAGCCACGTGGCACTGATGGCCCATGACGGCGCCCTTTATAATTTTTTTGGGAACACTGACAGACTGTCAGTGTCCCCAAATAAATTATAAAGGCCACCGTCATGGGTCATCAGTGCCCCTACAGTGAGCGATGTACAGTGCACCCCCACACACACTTGCGGCTGTGACTTGTGCAAAAAACGCAAGACGGGTGCAGTCCCCCACGTAATGCGTTTCAGGCGGGAAACAGTGGATTGGCTGGCTGGGTGTGCCTGAGACGACGGCGTGGCCCCTGTGCAGCCTGTGATCGGGTTCCCGAGGCCGGGAGGCCTAACTTTTTGTTGATTGCGATTATGGGGCCAGCGAGATGGAAGCGGAGGCATCCTGCTCTGCAGTGGGAGATCCGGAGCGGGTGCGGAGGCAGTGCCGCTGCCTAGCCAGTGAGGTGAGTGAGGCTAAGGGACCCGCTGTAGTGGGGCCCTAGGGATCTGGCGTCAATGCCTGTGTGCGGCTGAGCGCCTGGAAGATCGTGGCGAATTACTACCACTGAAATCCAGCCTACGTAAGAGCCGCTCTGGATCTGGACTGTGCTGCCTGGCTGCCCGCCCGGGCCAGGATTGCCTTGGGAGCGGGGTGGCTGCTCTGCTGTGAACACATGTGTGCCGCAGCGGCGACGTATCCCCTGGGGTGAGAAGGTGCAGTGATTTGCGACATGCATTGAAGTGTGGGAAAGTGTGTGTCTAAGGCCTTCTACCCGAGGATACATATTTTTTGCCTGCCGTCTGAGTGTGCATGTCGGCAGACTATCTCGCTAAGTTGCAGGGTCTGTAGTTAACGCATGCTGCGATAGCAGGATGTGTTTTCAGTATCCTGCCAAGTTCCAACAGACTTGGGCCCCCAGGAAAAGCTGCCGCCCAGCCGAGCTTGACTGTGCCCACTAACCTCAACACCAGGACATTTCAGGGCAGCCCTGGGCATCAGGCCGCTGCCGCGCAGAGTTGTTAAACGTTGCACTTTCTGGGAAGATTGCTGCAGGTTTCCCTCGTCTACAACTGCAGGGCCTCCCTCCTTTTCACTATAGTTTTTGTTGCTTCAACAGCCAATGTAGGAATCGTTTGGCTTTTCTTTTAATATCAACAGTATTGTTTGTTTCTGCTGTTGTGGTGCAGGTGCCCGGTGCACATAGCGTGCGCCAGGTTTCCCTCTCTTGACTGTATTTCAGTTTACTTTTACATCAGGCAGTGGAGAAGTCGGTGTGCTTTGTGTATTACAGTAAGCAATGCAGTGCTAGCCCGCTTACCTTTCTTTTCTAGCTCCATCTGCAAGTCAGAAGCATGCTACCATGGTTCATGTTCTCCTTTCTCTTTGCTCAGGAAGCAATTTAAATGTCAAGATAACTCTTGTGAATAATATTCCTGCTGGAGCCAGATATGCGTTTTGTCTAGTGGCAGTTTCACCCATCATCAAGTAGCGCAGATGGTGAATGTGCCTGCTGCATAGAACGTGTGCCAGACAGATCACTACACTGCATTTTATGTGGCAAGCTCAGGGGGTTCCTACTCTTGTCACAGAGATCCTTTTGTTACTTGAAGTTCATAAGTTACAATCCTAAAATAACATATATACATATGAAACACAATCAATGAGCTGCATCTAAACTGCATGGTATAGGTTAGAAACGTATTTTTCCCCCAGGTTTTCATTATCTCAATGTTGCTAAAAGGGTTAGGTTGTGTGGAAATACATTCTTTTCAATAAAACCAACCACAGTGGTACGTTTAAAATCCTGCGTTTGTGCCTCTCTGGACCACACACACTTAAAATATACAGCCTGCTAATAAGGATGATGTGTGATTCCTACAACTTGTAATACTCATCGTTTTACATAACATTTCCTATAAACTGATTAGCACATGTATGATTTGTTCTCTCTGTATAATGTGTGTATGATGTAAAGTGCTCTGACACCCTATACTGGTATGAGGAGCGCTATAAAAGAAATGAAACACGTGAAAGAGACAGATTAGTGCCCTCCATTTCAGGTGCTTTGTAGCAGTTTGAAGATCTTACAGTTTTTCATCGCTCATATGGGTTTTGCTTGTGGTATTTATCTGTTTCCATGGACTTCTTTGCTCGATTTTACTCGCCAGAAAAGTGCCACTCTTAAGTGTCACACATTTGGCCATTGAATGTCACTCATAAGTACACTGAAACTATGAAAATGACACACCTAAGCAATCTTAAGCCTTGGCAGCTATGAGTACCGGAAAGGTAAACGTACTGCTGTCATCACTGCTCCCTAAAACACTGTGATATTCCTGAGGCTTATCTTCCGTATGGTGCGCAATCCCCTCAAATAAAACAGGAATGCATGGAATTCCCTTGCTGATACTGTGTGCATGTATCTTTGTATGCTCCTTTTTTTCAGATGTCTCTTCACAAGTGTGACCCATTCCCAAGCTGCGTTTATTTGTTATGGTGTTTAGTTTGCATGGTTCCAGTCAGAAGGAACATTAACTATCCTAAAAGTATAAAATCCAACAGCCAGATGCATCAAACCAAAAAGTGCTCGCAAAAATAGCGATTAGCTATTTGCGAGCGCTTTTTAGCATTTTCCAATGCATCAACCAAAAATTGCAATTTCGCAAAATACTGAATCGTTAAAATAGGGAAAAGAGAAATAGCGATTCCATATTAGCGAGAATTAAAAAATGCGATAGCAAATAAGGAATTGCAAAAAAAATCTCAATACAATGCATGAAAAATCGCAAATTGCGATTTTATCGAAAATCGCTATTTAGCAAGTGCAGATTAAGAGGAATCACAATCAGGTGGTAAAAAAATAATTTCCTAATCAGCTGCAAATCATCTGAAGGCTATTCACAATGGCAGCACTCTACGTGTTTGTGAGGAGGAGGAGGATGCTTGCAGCAGGCCAGGCCAGAGGAGAATCCAGGAGAGAATCTTCCACCTGTGCATCACTTTGTTGGGACAAACTCCTGAGCACATATATGAAAAGTACAGGCTGAATGCTGCAATGATTCACTACTTAATAGATGAATTGGACCCACTAATGCAGCGCCAGACACTTAGGACCCATGCCATCCCAACTCATGTCCAGGTTCTATGTTGCCTGCACCTGCTTGCATCAGGCAGTTTCCAGGGTGTAGTGGCAGAAGCTGGAGGGGTATCACAGAGCCCACTTTTGCGGTTCTTCAAATCCTTCCTGGCCGCCATTATGGCTATGATCCACAACCACACCATCTTCCCCACAACCCAACAGGAATTTACCCAAACTAAACTGGACTTCTACCAAGTTTCCCATTTTCCACACGTGATCTGATGCATAGAGTACACCCACGTATCCATATGTCCCCCAGCAGAAAATGAGTATATCTTCCGTAACCGGAAATCGTATCACTCCATAAATGTTCAAGCAGTGTGCAATGCAAAAAACATCATAACCGACCGGACCTTGTAGCGCAATACCCTGGGAGCACCCATGATTCATACATCTTTCGACATAGTGGCATTCACACACGTCTGCTCAGGGGCGATTTTGGCGAAGGACATCTGCTAGGTAAATTAAATACATATACTCATCACTGAAGTATGAAATGGCAATGCATACCTGACACTAACACTTTGCTTAATACCCTGTAGGTGACAGTGCATACGGCGTGAGGGATTTCATCATGACTCCATACTTGAACCCAGCCAGCCCACAACAACAGAGGTACAATGCAGCCCACATCAGGACATGTAATGTCATTGAACGGACATTTGGATTGCTCAAAAGTCGCTTCTGCATCCTGCATAAGACTGGAGGAGTAATGCTGTACCATCCGGAAACATGCTGTAGGATAGTGGCTGCATGTGCAATGTTGCACAATATAGCAACAAGGAGAGGTATCCCCATAGAGGAATCCGACACTGAGGGCAACCAGCCCCCAGCACACCCACGACGGGCCCATTTAGGCCAGTTCAGCGGAGGGGCAAAAGAAACGTACAGACATCACCCAGCATTATTTCTGAGGTATGTAATGATGAGACACAACACTTAATTTCAGGAAATGAAATGTATTTATTAGCACGTGAAGCGGTAGGGGTGTTTATATAAACATAGCTGGTGGCCATTAGCACATTAACTGCATGCACTAAAGGACAAATGAGACACACAAAGGACTTGATACTCAGTCTCAAAGAATGTCTTGGACATGGTTACATCACCTTGGAAAATTCCAGTAATCTAATTTTGTTTAGCATTTCCTCCCTCTCACACCCAAACGTCTTTCACCTGCATCTGCATCATCACTCCTGGATGCAGCGGGAGATGTTGGTCTACGGGTACTGCACCTCCTGCCAGTGCTGACTTGCGCAGAGATGTTGCTAAGGCTGGATGCCTCACTACCCTCTTCCCCTGTAACATTGCCGTGCTCACCAGTACTAGACTGCATCAGTTCAACGGCAGTGGTCATTTGACCAAGTGCTTTGGACACATCCCCACAACAATTGCCCATATCTATTTGCATTTGAACCGATCTACGTGACAGCAGTGCAATGCTGTTGCATATCTTGTTGTTAGACCTGGTATAGCCAGCAATGCACATCAAAAACTGGTGATGCCTCCTCCTCTGTGTGTTGTGTCCCTTCTGCATCACACGAGCCACCTCCTGCACATCCTATTGGGAGACCTCAATTTTCACCTGGAAAAGAGCAACGACAACAACACCACCACCCTTCTGGACAATTTCGCCAACCTCGGACTCAAACAACTTGTTAATACCCCCACACACCACGCAGGACACACTCTCGACCCTATCTTCATCTCCAGCAAACATATTTCCTTCAGTCACACCACAGTTCTCCAATGGACGGACCACAGCTGCGTTCACTTCGTTTACAATAAGACCACAACCCACAACCATCCTCAACCTACCCTGCGAAGAAACTGGAACAAAATCACCATCGACCAGATCTCCACATCGCTTCTTCAAAACCCCCCTGCCTACTCATCGAACCCCAACCAAGCAGCCATTAACCTCACTCAATGGCTAAGCAACACTGCCGACAACCTAGCACCTTTGAAAAAACGTCAAATCAAGCTAGGCAGCAAAAACGCCCCCTGGTTCAACGAGGATCTTAAGAAATCCAAGAAACTCTGTCGCTCCCTTGAGAAGGCCTGGAAAAAAGACCCAAACACCAACACCAGGGACGCCTTCAAAAACGCCACCCGCATACACCACCAATTGATCCGGACTGCCAAGAAAACCGCATTCAAAGACCGACTAGACAAAAACGCCCACAACAGCAAGGAATTATTCAACATCGTCAAAGAGTTTACCAACCCCACTGCCAACTCCAACGACATCACCCCCTCTCAAACCCTTTGCGACTCACTAGCTTCGTTCTTCCACGACAAAATCGCAGACATCCACAACAGCTTCGACAACCAACCCGAAGACCAACCCACCCAACCCTCTGCCGTACCTTCACCCCCCTTGAACATCCTTAATGACTGGAACCCAATCTCCACTAAGGACACCATCCGCCTGATGAACTCCATCCACTCAGGATCCCCCACAGACCCATGCCCTCACCACATCTTCAACAAAGCAGACTCCATCATAGCACCACACCTCCGAGACGTCATCAACTGCTCCCGCAACTCCGCCACCTTCCCAGAAAGCTGGAAACACGCCGAACTCAGCGCCCTTCTGAAAAAACCCACAGCTGACCCCACCAAACTCAAAAACTACCGCCCCATCTCGCTCCTTCCATTCCTGGCCAAAGTCATCGAGAAAGCTGTCAACAACCAGCTCGCCGCCTTCCTCGAAGCCAACAAATCCCTCGACTCCTCACAGTCCGGCTACCGAGCCAAACACAGTACTGAGACCGCACTCATCACAGCAACAGACGACATCCGAACTCTACTGGACAATGGAGACACAGTCGCCCTCATCCTCCTCGACCTCTCCGCAGCCTTCGACACAGTCTGTCATAACACCCTGTTACAACGACTCAGAAACATCGGAATCCAAGGAAAAGCACTGGAATGGATCACCTCATTCCTTACCGGAAGAACTCAGAGAGTACGCCTCCCACCATTCAAGTCAGAGGCCACTGAAGTCATCTGCGGGGTGCCACAAGGATCTTCACTCAGCCCCACCCTCTTCAACGTATACATGAGCCCCCTCGCGGCCATCGCACGCCAACACAACCTCAACATCATCTCCTACGCTGATGACACTCAACTGATCCTCTCACTCACCAAAGACCCAAACATCGCCAAAACCAACCTACATGAAGGAATGAAAGAGGTAGCCGAATGGATGAAGCAGAGCTGTCTGAAACTGAATTCAGACAAAACAGAAGTCCTTATCTTAGGGACCTCCCCCTCCACCTGGGACGACACTTGGTGGCCAGAGGCCCTTGGAAAAGCACCCATCCCGACGGATCACGCACGGAATCTAGGCGTCATCCTGGATTCCTCACTCTCGATGACCAGACAAGTCAACGCCGTCTCTTCATCTTGCTTCAACACTCTTCGCATGCTCAAAAAAACATTTCGCTGGATCCCCACCGAAACTAGAAAAACGGTCACCCACGCACTGGTTACAAGCCGCCTGGACTACGGAAACACCCTCTACGCCAGTACCACCGCAAAACTTCAGAAAAAACTCCAACGCATCCAGAACGAATCAGCCAGACTCATTTTAGACATACCGCGTAAAGAACACATTTCTGGTCACCTGAAAAACCTCCACTGGCTCCCCGTCAATAAGAGAATAACTTTCCGCCTCCTCACCCACGCACACAAAGCTCTTTACGAACTTGGACCCGAATGCCTCAATACACGTCTTTCCTTCTACACCCCCCCCGCCAGCTGCGCTCTTCCAACCAAGCCCTCGCTGCTGTTCCCCGCGTCAACAAAACCACCATGGGAGGAAGATCATTCTCCTACCTAGCAGCCAAAACCTGGAACTCACTTCCCATGCACCTTCGCCTCACTCAAAACCACCTAGCATTCAGAAAGCAACCTAAAACCTGGATATTCGAGAAGTAATTCCCCACCCCTCTTCAAGCGCCTTGAGACCCTCTGGGTATGTAGCGCGCTATATAAATTTATTGACTTGACTTGACTGTGGCCCTGCGTTTTGGCGGTGCCTTGGGTTTGGGTGGTGGTGTCACAGGTTTTGACACGGCAGCCTCTTCAATGACCTGTGTGCTGTCTCCACATTCACTGTCATCAGTGTCTACTTCTGCTGCATCTGTGATGTGAAACAGTGCAAAATTATTTTGTGTTGGTGCTAATGTTGTGTAACATTAAATTAATTTACATTTAAGCTCTCACTGTTTCTCATCACTGACCGTGCAGCATTTTTGTAGCATTTAGGCTTACAATGTTGTATTATTACTAGCAATTTAGTTCTGCAGCCTGCAGGTCCCATAATGCATTTGGGTCCCTATGTGAAATGTGGCCTGGACTTTTTTTACTGTGATTTTGGTGGTTAATGATTGGGCACAATTAGTATGTACATTGAAATGTTGATTTTCATGCATCTTACCTTGTGTGCTACTGGCCGCCCCAGATGTATCCAGCTGCATTACTCCCACCACTGCTTCAGGCTAGATAGTGCCCTCAACCTGGTCCTCCAGGGCTGTGTTGTCTGGGACTGGTGAGGTTCCTCCTCCGGTCCCCTTAGCCTCCTTCAGCCTTTGCGCTATCTGCTCCTTGGCACGGCTACGGAGGTCGTACCATCTTTTCTTTAAATCATCTATGCTGCGGTGTGTCACCCCCACAGCATTTACTTTGTCCTTGATCCTGTTCCATATCCTTCTTTTTTCTGCTTCAGGTACTTTCAGTGAGAGCTTCCCAAAAAGCTTATCATGGCTGTGTGTCACCTCCTCAATGAGGTTCTCCAGTTCTCTCTCACTGAACTTTAACTTTCTCTTCCTGGGCACTGCACCCTCTTCAGTTGGTGTTTGGGACATTTTGGCTGTCTTCTCCTCCTGTCAGCAAACAACAATTTGTATTTTCTGCTCTCTCGCCCAGCACTCTGCATGGGCTGATTGACTTCCTGGTTGTGAGGTCATCAGCCTGCTCCCAATGTGACTCTGTAGTTTTTCCGGTCTCGCAATTTGCGATCTCGTAAAGTGCGAGATCGCAAATTGCGAGAATACGGGTTTTACACATTTGCGATTCTTTATCATGGAATCGCGAATGTATTTAGCGATTTTTAGCGATTCTTTATTTTTTCGCATTCGGCATCATGCATAGGTAATAGCGAGTCCTTATTTGCGATACCACAATAATCGGAAATAAGGATTCTCTATTTCTTTGCTTGATGCATCTGGCTGCAACTTGCCCTACAGTAGGGGCCCTGCCTCTGCCACCACTGTGGGGTCTACACAGGAGAGCCTGAGGCAAGTGCTGAACGGACATGTCGCACCTCACTCAGACCTGTCCTGAAGAGCTGGGCCACCCACGCTGTGGGGCCGGCCCAGGATTTAGATTGTCATGCCGCCAGGCCTGTTATTTATTACCAAACATCAAGGAGCCCGGGCCGGCCCGGCCGACACAATGCCACTGGGTGAAGGAGAGTGCTGCGTCATGCACTCAAGAGACCATGGTGAGAGACTGAGGGGCGATCGTCACTGGTAAAGTCACGCTGCCTCAGCCTAGGGGAAGAAGAACGAACACTGTGTGTTAGCCAGCCAATGCCACTAGTTGTCAGTCACAATATCACAATTAAATTAATTTAATTTTCGGAGAGCGCACAACGTTTCTATTCTAGTACTACTGCAGCAAACTGTGCATTCATTAGGGCTCCCATGAGGCCGAGCATTGAGGACAGCAGTAGTCTGGCTCCCCCGCACAGGCACCGGCTGCATTCACTGGTGCACTTGTGCACAGTCAGGAGTTGGAGGCAGTGTAGAGCATGATTGTGGGGATTATTCCCAGCTAGGGATACAGCCGGATGCAAAGAGGGAGTCTGGCTGGGGAAGAATCTTACGTTTAGCTTTAGGATTATTACTGCTCAGTGTCTCCAAGTTTAAAAAAAAAATAATACAGCATAGATATCTAGGCTATGTGTACCTCAGTCAGCCTCGTCTCCCGAGGCTTGACCCCCCATCATGCCTCATTGTATTGTAATGTAAATACTTAGACTAGCCATGCAACTTACTTTCAACCTAAGGTTAATATAGCTGGTGGCGCTGTGCGCAGTGCTGTAATCAACTAATTGATTTTTATTAAACTGCTCAATATGTCTTTTGAAATAAATAGCATCATTATGCATAGCTGCCTATGTTTCAGATTGCTATGTGTGACATTTTTAGAATTTCAGTGTATTATGAGTGACAATTCAACAACTGTGAGTGACACTTCCGCGTGAGCAAAATCAAGCAATGAAGATGATGGAAACATATAAAAATAATAAATTACACCCATTTGAGCAACACAAAACTATAAGAAGATCTTAAAACGGCTGGAAAGCACCAGAAATGGATGGGCCCGCACATAGCTAGGGGTCACAGCCCAGGCAGTAAGGTACTGAATGGGGTGATGAGGAATGAGGTTAAAAATACATGATAACGGGGTGGAGTAATGGAGTATGTCAAACGTTATGACGTAAAGCATGCCAAGAATGTCAGAACACAAAAGCAGTGTGGGATTTCGCTAAGTCACTAGGCCTTGTGTGAAATGAACTTCTATATCTCAATAACAAGCTGGAGGTTTTTGGCGTGATAGAGCCAAGCTACATGGTTGACTTCATTGGGGGCTCCGGAGCAAATATGTCCTTTTTTCCGCAGCCTCCCTCTCCCGTTATCGTCCATGGGGCGGCAATCTGAGGGATAGCCCCGGGCGCCAGAAGCTCTAGCTATGCCACTGCAGGAAGCTGAAATAAGCTAAACAAACATGAATGACAAAGGGAATATCAGATAAGAAATATCAAAGAAAAATATGTACCCAATCAATTGGACATGAGCTCTTTGACCTTAACCAGAAATATCAAAAGTAATGAAAAGAAGATTAGAATTCCTAAAAGGTTTTGAGTGCTAAAGGAACGTTAGAGCTGCTCTGTTGACATCCAGCAAATGAAAGACTTCTTCATCTTCAGAAAGAACCACATCTTGAAAGCAGTGGAGGAAGAAGACACCTGAGCAAGAAATCCAGGGTCAAGATACAGAACAATCCTACCAGGAGAAATGGACAAAAAAGGTTGTCTACATAAAGTGGCAAAGAGAGTTTTGGGAGGAGCGGCCGACCGGAGGGAGGCCTGTTCCTCCCGGGGGGTTTTGGGGCCCAGGGGGTGGGGGGGTGTAGTAGCCAGCACCATAAGTGGGCTGGTTTTGGGTTGGGTGGTTTGTCCTTGGGCTGGTTGGGCTGCATTTGGGCTAGGGGACATAAAACCGGCCATTTTAGGTCACTGTCCACCATTTCGCTGGCAGTGACACAGCAGCCGGCTCGGGGACTGTGGGGAGGGGCGTTTTCAATTTTTCCCACCCGCCCGCCCTTTATGGGTGGCAAGAAGGGGATGTAGGGAGGTTTGGTGTAGGGGGTCGTTGGTGAGGACAGGCGGATGTTTTTTTGGGAGCTGGTGCATCGGGGGGGGTTTCTGTACGGGGTTTTTGTCGCTGGAACAGGTGCTAGTGTGTTGTTCAGTCTACAGTTGGGCGGTTTTCCCTAAGGGCTGGGAGAATTTAGGAGGTCTGTTTTCTGAAGGAAGGGGGGATAAGTGCAAAAGGTTATTTAGTTAGGTAGGGAGGCAAGTTTACTTTGGCTAATTGTTCATGTTTTGGTTTTGGAGAACCATGTTTAGGGGAGGGGGTGGGGGGTCCTCTTAGGAAGTTGTTATTTAGCGAGGCGTCGTTTTGTAAGGCACAGGCCAAGGGATAATTTTGTGAGGTGCACCTGCTTCCAATAAAGCGGCCTTTGTCACACCTTAATCGGAGTCTGTGTCAGTGCTGTCCCCCCCCTCCCTGGTGGGCCCCAAATGATCCTCAATATGTGCTGCTGAGCTCACCGCCACTAAGTATACAACCTTTACAGTAAGAAGCATGAAATCAATTTCAGTTATAGTGTCGAAGGAATGAGATTGCAAAGCTCTGAGCATTAAAGGCAAACACAAAGGAGGAGTCAGGAAGATGAACAAGACGCTTCAGTGCAAAACTCTTTAAAAGTCAATAAAACAGTTGCCACCTGACTCCAATCTGGCTCGGGGACTCTGGGGGGCGTTTTCAATTGTTCTGGGGGGCGGGGGACATTGGCACCTGGGGAGAAGTTTCTTCGGAGAGCGAGGGGAGTGTGGTGCCGCCTACTAGGCCGCAGTCCCCGGGGGGGGGCACGGAAGGTTGCTCGAGCAGGGGGGTGGGGGGAGAGGGGGGGGTTGGGGAGTGGAGGGGGGGCGGCTGGGACCAAGGGGGGGAAGAGCCGGTGGGGGGCGTTCATGACAGTAGACTGGTGGTGCCGCTTGGGGGGCGGCGCGGCTGGGCGGTGGGAGGGGCGACGGGGAGGGTTCAGGGGTCGGACTGGGGTGCAGGGTGTGTGTGGGGGGTGGAGTGGACCGCAGGGAGAGGGAACTGGTGGAGTGGGGTGTGGGGAGGAGGAAGCCTGCAGATAGGGTGTGGGTCAGGGGGGTGACCAGGGGTTGGGGGGTGGGTAGAGGGGTAGGGGGACAGGACGGCGCGGCGGGGGGGTCAGGAGGGTGGCCAAGGGTTGGGGGGGTGGGGAGAGGGGTTGGGGGACAGGTCGGCGCATCGGGGGGGGCATTCAGCGGGAGGGGGCCGGGGGATACGAGGAGGTGGGGGGGCGCGGGGGGAACCAGGCAGGACGGGGGGTCGTGTTTACCCCGGCATGCTACACTCCACCTTTTTTTTCCGACAGGATCGCTTGTATTGGCGCTCGGGAGAGCAGCATGCGGCTCCGCTCCACCGAGGGGATGGGCTGGCTCTGACTAGTACAGGCGGCCGCGCTCCAACGAGGGACCAGACGCCGGCGCACGCAGGGAGGCAGGCTGGTAGGTCCCCGCCAGCCCCACCCCGAAGGGTCGAGACGGCCGCCGGGGGACGGGGCGCAGGTCAGGAGCTGCGGATTCGGAACTGGAGGAATATCACAGGTATGAGAGGAGAAGGAGTATGGATTTGGAGGATTTGTTGAATCAATGCAGGAGAAAGGCAGGGCTGAGCAGGTAGAGCCCAGGAACATGGGTGGCAGGGGTATAGAAGCGGGGTGCAGGACATGGACCAGGGTGAGATGCTGCAGTTGGATTATGAGGAGGAGTCCCCGAAGGAAGGGGAGATTCAGGAGGGGAGGGGTGAAGGGAGGTTGGGGGGAGAGAGATGTAATGATGTTCGTAGTGTTTTGCAGGAACGCCATCGACAAGGAGCTGCGAGAGTGACGGCCCCCTTGCTCCACTGGTTAGGCAGTGTGATCCAGTGCGGACGCCAGCCTTGACGCCAGGTAAGGACAGTACGGGGAGCGGGTTGAGCGCAGCCAAGCGTGTCGATGTGTCGGTGGGGACGGAGGCACGGGGGAGATTGGGGCGAGGCTTAGTAAGGGCCGGTATGTGGTCGACGTGGGGGTTGGCCCGGACGAGGTGCGCGTTGGTGGGTCAGGGGCACAGGGGCAGAGAAGGCAGACAGGGAAGGCGTCGGAGGGGCCGGGGTGGCAAAGTCGAGCAAGGGCACCAACGGAGGAAAAGGGGGGAAGGAGAGCTGTGATATCCCAGCGCGTAAACTTCCATACATGGGCGTCACGAAGCCGCTGGGAGCGCAACTGTCTCTGGCGACGAAGGAGAAGATTTGGAAAGGGGAGTATGTGGAGATCTTGAAGCTCCTGCATAAGGACCTGACAGTGAAGGAAGGGTCAAAGGAGGAGGAGCAGTAGCTGGTGCGGCGTCCTAAGGTGCCCGTGACTATTGACAACTGGTCGGCGGCCTGTTTGATCTCCGCTAGAGTGTACTGCGAAAAGTACCCGGAACAGGCAGTGGTGCTTTTCAAGTATATGGATGTGGTGCGGCGGGCGCAGGTCACGTACTGGGGTACGCCTGGTTGCATTACGAAGAGGAGTTCCGCGCGGGCTTGGCTTCCGATCCTGAGGTGAAGTGGGGCGAGCTGGATTCGGACCTGTACCTCCAAACTATGGGTGGGGCGAAGTTTGGATGGGCGATTTATACGGCTAGCGGCTTACCGCTGACGCCGTCCCCCTTTTCAGCGCGTCCCACGCACGGGGGAGTGGGGCATGGAGACTGGTCCGCTACCACCACTGTGGGCGCCTGTTGGGATTTCAACAAAGGCGACTGTGGCAGGCAGTATTGCCGTTTTCGGCATGAGTGCTCGAAGTGCGGGAAGAGACACCCAGTGGTGGGCTGCTGGGGGGTCGAGGGCAATACCCAAGGACAACAGCTCGCGGCAGCCGGTACCCGGTACCCAGGTGGGGGGCGGGGGCAAAGGGAGTCAGTGGCTTTGGGAAAAGGCTCATACACCAGTTAATTTGGAGCGGCTGGAACCCTTTCTGGCGGCTTACCCGCGGGTGGACGATGCGGACACGTTGCGGCGGGGTTTCCGGGAAGGTTTCCGGCTGGGTTATGAGGGCCCGCGGATCGCCAGGTGGGCGGAGAATCCTAAGTCGGTGAATGCGCACAAGTAGGTGATACGGGAGAAGTTGTTTAAGGAGGTACGTGAAGGGCGGATGGCATGGGCCCTTTTCGAGAGGCTCCAATGCAGGATTTGATCATTTCACCTATTGGAGTGGTGCCTAAGAAGGACGCAGGGCAGTTTCGTCTGAATCAGCACTTGTCGTTGCCGGAGGGGTCGTCGGTGAACGACTACATATCCTCGGAGATGGCGTCGGTGTCATACGCATCGGTTGATATGGCACGGCGAATGGTGGCGGCGGGTGGGGCTGGGGCCCCCATGGCGAAATGCGATATCAAGTCAGCATTCAGGCTGCTTCCGGTGCATCCGGAGGATCACCAGTTGTTGGGGATCCAGTTCGACGGGGACATTTTTGTGGATAAGGCATTGCCATGGGGTGCTCCATGTCTTGCGCGCTGTTTGAGCGTTTTAGTTCTTTTCTGCAGTGGGATTTTTCCTGGCACTCAGGCTCACACACAATGACACACTATCTGTATCAATTCTTCCTGGACGGACGGCCTGGTTCGACGGACTGCCAGCAGCAGCTGGACAGTTTCACCAAACTCATGGGCTACCTCGGGGTGCCCTTAGCGCCAGAGAAGGCATGCACGGTGCTGTCGTTTTTGGGAATTGAGCTCGACTCAGTGGCCATGAAAGCACGCCTGCCGGAGGAGAAGGGAGCGAAGATGTTGGCTTTGGTGGATGGCATGTTGGGCAAGCAGAAAGTGATGGTGCGGGACGTACAGGTGCTGCAGGGACATTTGAACTTTGCATGTCGCGTGGTGAGGGCAGGGCGTACTTTCTGCAGAAGGCTGGGACTGGCACGCTCGGGTTTGACTCTTCAGCATCATCATGTGCGCTTGTCGGCGGGGACGAAGGAGGACTTGCGTATGTGGCAGGCGTTTTTGTGGCGTTTCAATGGTGTGCCCATGGCGCTCCCGGAAGACTGGGTATGGGACGTCACCATGTCGTCGGACGCGGCGGGGGTAGGCGGTTTCGGTTTGTATTGGGAGGGCAGGTGATGTGCGGAACAATGGCCACGGCACTGACAGGGCGGGGGGCGGAGGATCGCTTTCTTGGAGCTTTTCCCACTGGTGGTGGCAGTCTCCGTCTGGGCACGGGAGTTGGCGCACAAGAGGGTGCTTTTCAAGGTGGGCAATATGGCAGTGGTGCAGGTGGTAAATAGGCAGTCGGCCAGGGACCCACAGGTGTTGAAATTGATGAGAGTCTTTGTGATGCGCTGTTTGGAGCATGACATATTGTTTCAAGCTCGGCACGTGCCAGGGGTGGACAATGACATTACGGATGCTTTGTCTCGTTCACAGTGGTGGAGGTTCCATGGGCTAGCCATGGAGGCAGACAACTGCAAGACGCCAGTACAGTTGGAATTGTGGGCGGTAGGAGAAGACGGGTCGTACAGCTGGCAAGAGCGTTGGTGGCCGCGTCTACATGGAGGGCGTATGAGCAGGCATGGGGTGAGTTTTTGGAAGGAGGAGCCGTGCCTCAGAGAGGGGGTTGGAGTCGGGAAGAGCAAGTGGGGCAATTTATGCTGAGCATGATGGATAATGGTTTGTCGAAGGTGACGATTGCGGGGAAATTGTCTGCGGTGACTTTCATGGGCAAGTTGTGGTGGGGGTACGCACCGTCCTCGGGGGAGCTGGGGGCATGGCTTTTGGAGGGATGGGCACGGGAGAATGGGGCCAAGGTCAACCAGCGTAGGCCGGTTACGGAAGGCATGCTTGAGGGACTGTTGCGGACGTTGCCGGCGATTTGTCGTGACAAGGGTGAGACTTTGTTGTTTTCCACACTCATGTCGTGGATGTTTTTTGGAGCTTTCTGAGTTTCGGAGCTGCTGGGGGGGAAGAGGTAGGCAGGGGATCCTGTCGGGGGAGGTGGACCTGAGGGCGACGGAGGTGGCGGTGCATCTGAGGCGTTCGAAAACAGATCAGCGCGGTGTTGGAACGTGGGTGGTGATGGGTCCGGTGGCGTCGCAGGCGGTCTGCCCGGCAGCATGGAGACAGTTATTGGCGTTGGATCGGCGGTTGAGGTCAGGGGAAGTGTTTACACGGATGGACAGGGGCAAGGAAACTGCGGCTCAGTTGTTGTGGGTCCTGCGGCATGCCCTACGGGACATGGGTGAGGATCCGGTGGTTTTTGAAACACATTTGTTCCGGATCGGACCCGCAACGGAGGCGGCAAGGCACAGTTGGGGGAGGGCAGACCTGATGCGTTTGGGGCGTTGGCGGTCTGATTGCTACAAGAAGCATGTCAGGTTGAGGGGGGTAGGGGAGGAACAATGAACAACATGCCTTTTCGCTATCTTACATCTGTGTCTTTGCAGGTGCGGTAGCGGGGCCGTCTGCGGCAAGCATGGAGATTTGCATAATAGGACATTCTTTTGTGAAGCGTGGAGAGAGGGCTGAGTGGGAGAAACAACACAATTTGAACTTGGAGTTTGACCCAAGGATGTTTCACTGTAATTGGCAAGGAAAAGGGGGCATGAGGTGGCACAAACTGTTGCCGGCATTGAACACAGTGGTAAAAGGGGGGGTGTGCACAGATGTAGTCGTTATCCATTTGGGGGAAAATGATTTGGTCCAGTGCAAGGGGATCGCCCTAGTGAAACAAATGAAGAGGGATCTTTTGGAGATAAGGCACAAGTGGTCAGGCTGTCATGTGATTTGGTTCGAGTTGGTTCCGCAAAGGTTTTGGAGGGGGGACGGAGAGGCCTTGAGCCATAGATAGGACCCGTAGAAAGATCAATAGGGAAATGAAGGGGTTTTGTGAAAAGGAGAGAATGAGCACGATGGAACATCCAGAGTTGAGGTATGGGGCAGTATATTTTTTTATGGAGGACGGGGTTCACCTTTCCAGGTACGGGATGGAAATGTACATCGTTCAACTCAAAGAGGCGTTGGATAGAGCACTAGGGGTGCGCAGGTATCCTAGGGTTCAGGCGTCCTAAGGGGGGGGGGTCGAAAGCCGGCAGCGTCTTTCGAGGGGCGGTTTTCCCTAAGGGCTGGGAAAATTTAGGAGGTCTGTTTTCTGAAGGAAGGGGGGATAAGTGCAAAAGGTTATTTAGTTAGGTAGGGAGGCAAGTTTACTTTGGCTAATTGTTCATGTTTTGGTGAACCATGTTTAGGGGAGGGGGTGGGGGGTCCTGTTAGGAAGTTGTTATTTAGAGAGGTGTAGTTTTGTACGGCACAGGCCAAGGGATAAATTTGTGAGGTGCACCTGCTTCCAATAAAGCGGCATTTGTCACACCTTAATAGGAGTCCGTGTCGGTGCTGTCAACCCCCCCCCCCTCCCTGGTGGGCCCCAAATGTTCCTCAATATTTGCTGCTGAGCTCACCACCACTAAGTATACAACCTTTACAGTAAGAAGCATGAAATCTATTTCAGTTATAGTGTCGAAGGAATGAGATTGCAAAGCTCTGAGCATTAAAGGCAAACACAAAGGTAGTCAGGAAGATGAACAAGACACTTCAGTGCAAAACTCTCTAAAAGTCAATAAAACAGTTGCCACCTGACTCCAATCCAACCCATGGATTGCAAAGTAGCCTTTATTGCTGCCACTTAGAATCTTAAAGTAGGCACCAACAGGCTCAATTGAAACCCATTCCACAATAATTGTAAGGCAGACAGAAAATCACAAGAGAGAATAAAGACACTCTTAGATAGACACCCCTTTGTAAAGGAATACCGGCGTCTGGAGTAAGATCTTGGGGGTGGAAAAACATCTAGATAGCTGGATAGCTTGAGCTCTGTGAGAGCGATCCCCTTTTCTTTGCAACCCCATCTGTGCATCCTCTAAACAGATTAAGCAAGGTTCTGGAGAGCACTACCCTTATGAGATTGGAGCTAAGATGGAATCCAGGGAGGGCGAGTCTTTGGGTACTCCAGTATGGGAAACCAAACTTGTGGGTTTTGTTTGTATCCTGGATAGAAGTTGTATCACTGGAATCTGAGGAAAGGCATACAGTGTTTCCTAAAGCTATGGGAAGGACAGAGCATCTGCCCCCACAGCTGTTGACTTTGTGGAATGAGAAAAGCACTTTGAAATCGCAGCATTGCCATTTACGGCAATCAAGTCCACAGGTGGAGTTCAGAATCTCCTGGAAATCACCTGAACACCTGAGGATGAATGGCTTGGTCCTGGTAACTGGGAAAATGTGACTATCAGCCCGATTCATCATCGGCATGTTTTGCGAGTCTGTAATAGCGAATTATAAGGAATCGCTATTACAGACTCGCAAAACGGGATTCATGTAGGAATCGCAAAATAAATTGCGATTCCTACACATTCCTTATTTGCGATTAGAAAATTGCTAATCGCAAATAAGGAATAACTCCTCATTCATTCCTATGGGCCTTTAAGTTATTCCTTATTTGGATGCGATTTCAAGGGTGCTATGGGTGTCCACAGAACACCCTGTAGCACCCCTGAAATGTAAATGTTGACTTATGTTGCGCACACAAATGTCCAAAGGACAAGTGTGCGTGTAACATACAACTAAGAACAAGCATTTACAATGCAACGGTTTCGCCTTTGCAAAAGTTAGAGCTATTGGCATTGTAAATGACAACATTTTTATTTATGTGTTGGTTTTGAAAACAGATAAATAAATGGCATTGTCATTTACAATGCCAATAGCTTAATCTCTCGCAAATGCCACACACACCCACAGAGAGCCCCCCCACACACACAGAGCCCCCCCACACACACACCCACACAGAGCCCCCCACAGATCCACCCCACACACCCATACAGACCCGCCCACACACTGTGAGCCCCTCCCCACACACCCACACAGAACCCCCCCCACACACTGCGAGCCCCTCCCACACACCCACACAGAGCCCCCCCACTCACCCACACAGAGCCCCCCACACACCCACACAGAGCCCCTCCCCCACACAAACCCACACAGAGCCTTCCCACACACTGCGAGCCCCCCACACAGAGCCCTCCCACACACTGCAAGCCCCCACCCCCCCTCTCCCAAGTAAATGTCCGCTCTCAGACCTATCATATGAAAGAACAGAAGTGAAGGTTTAATTCGCCCCTGTAATTACCGGCATAATTATAGCCGTGCGAGGCTGCGGGGCGGCAGGCGGTGCAGGTTCGGGCTGTTCCCGAGCCAAAAACTGAAGGCTGGTCCCAGAATCCAGATACACAGTGGGAGGAGCACCACGAGCAACAGGCTTCAAGGTGCTAAAGCATAGCGCTTTTTCTCCGGTTCACCGCGGGATGGACCGGTCTTAGCCGTCTGTGCTGTTGAGCCATCCGAGAGCGGAAGAGCTACAGAAGTTCTATTTGGCCAGCGGGGACTTCAAGGCGCTGCAGCAAGCGCCTTGTGTTCTGTAGGCAGGCAGTGTCTGCTACAAAGTGCTGCAGCGGCCTGCATTTATTCACAGGGCCTCGGGAGGAGTGGAAGAGCTGGAGCGGCCTACCTTCATTGTGTGGCAGCAGCTTCAATGAGATGCGGCGTCCTGAAGCGCTCTAGGCAGCAGGGGGTTCAATGAGCTACGGGCCCTGAGTTTAGAAGGCGGCAACGGGTGTCAATGAGCAGTACAGGGTTCAAGGAGCTGCTGCAGCCGGTGCTCACTAGGCCGCTGGGCCTTCAAAGACAGCAGATGGCATGTGTGCTCTAAGCTACTCGTTTTCCAGCAGCGCTATGTTCTCTAGGCATTCTGGCTTCAAGGAGCTGCAGCATCATGTACGCTTTGGGCCGCCTTTGCTTCCTTTGCAGCGCTGCTTTAAAGTGTCACAGAGGCCTGTGCTGTTTCTGGCATAAGGGCTAGAAGGGGGTTCAGACCAAAAATTATCTAGGCAGGCAGGGCTACAAGGAGCTGTTCTCGTGTGTGCCCTCCTGGTAGACTTCAAGGAGCTGCATGGCCTGCGCTGTCCAGCCGGGGCGGACGATTTCTAGATGGTAAAGCACTTTAGACAGCAAGGGCTTCAATGAGCTGTAGTGGTTTGTGCTCTCCTGGTCGCAAGGGCTTCAGGGGGCTTCAGCGACCTGTGCTGCCCGGCGGGGGCAGGTGATTTGATTTCTAAGCAGTAATGGATTCAATGAGTAGCAGCTGCCTGTGTTCTCTGTCTGGCTTCAAGGCGCTGTACTGTCTGTGCCCTGGGTCAGCATAGGCGTGAACGAGCTGAACGGCCTGTGCACGATCTTCGAGGAGCCTCAGTGGCCTGGGCTATTTCTGCAGCACCGGCTTGAAGGAGCTGCGTGGTATTCGCCCACTGGGAAGAAAGCGCTTCAAGGAGCTTTAGTAACAATTTTTCTGAACTTTCTGCAAAATCTAAACATAAGAAACCCAAACCTCAGGAAGACATGCTCTGACAGTAGGCAGTTTCCAGGAAAATCTCTTCGGAATCTCCCAGGGATATAATGCAAGCATTGGTACCACGTGGCATGAGGAGAAAAAAGGCAACTGACTCAGGACCACACAAGTGCGTGGATTCTCTGCATTTAATACCTTCCAAGGAGGCCGTAAGGCATGTGATAAGCTCCGCTATCATCTCTTACTGTTGTCTTTGCAGCGTTCTGCTTTCAGGTAGCTTTGGGGATTAGAAAACTACTTTTGGAAGAGAACATTAGGCTATTAAGGTTAGAAGCAATTTCTTGAAAAGTGGGGCTGAGGACTCCCTGGCACTCCGTGTCTATACACACTCTGGTTAGAGGCGGCAGACCCGAGAGCAGAGGACGGCCCGGGACCAGGGTTCGATTCCCGGCACGGCAGGTTTCTGGACCAGGGTCAGCGGACTCGATAATTCTCTCGCCTCGGTGCCCACTCTGATCAGCGATCACACTCGGCAACTCTGGGCATTAGCTTGCCTCATCTTCACTAACGGCCCCACCAGACCGCCGGGGATGCCTGGTCTCACCCTGGAGATACCCATTAAGGGACCATCTCTCAGGGAAGCCAGGAAGGGTTTCGCAGCGGTCGAAGCGCCTTGGGACCCTACGGGTAAGTAGTGCGCTATATAAATGCCAATACATTTACATTTACATTTACATCACCGTTATTTATCTCACTGCCCCAACCCAGCTCAGAACCTGGCTATATGCACCATCAGGATTCAAGCAAGCCGGGCCGAAGACGGATGAAATGCCAGAAACCGGTCCCCGGTAGCTTGTTTCCTTCCCAGTGTAAGAATTGGCTTTTGTAGTTTGGTTTGCCCTGTTCCCATCATGCACTGGGACAGGAACAGACTAATTTGCATACAGCCAGGTTCTGAAACTGGGATGGTGCAGTGAGCTAAAAAACGGTGTTGGATAGCCCTGATCTCTTGACTGGGTGAGAGTATTCTGCTTAATTCAGAGACTCTGTCCCTCACCACCCCTTGTTGTAAATATTTTTGTCCACCCTAAGCGTGGAAGGGTATACTCAGATGTGAGTCCCTTGCTCATTGCACCATCAGGATTCAAGCAAGCCGGGCCGAAGACGGCTGAAATGCCAGAAACCGGTCCCCGGTAGCTTGTTTCCTTCCCAGTGTAAGAATTGGCTTTTGTAGTTTGGTTTGCCCTGTTCCCATCATGCACTGGGACAGGAACAGACTAATTTGCATACAGCCAGGTTCTGAAACTGGGATGGTGCAGTGAGCTAAAAAACGGTGTTGGATCTAGCCCTGATCTCTTGACTGGGTGAGAGTATTCTGCTTAATTCAGAGACTCTGTCCCTCACCACCCCTTGTTGTAAATATATTTTCAAATAGTAGCATTTAAAAATCGATTATTTTAAAGTACCATGTTCCAGTAAATTGGCATTCTTTCAGGTATAAAAGATATCTAAGCGACCAATCCAAGATGGCTGCCCCAGTTACGATCCATGAGGGTAATCACATGAGTCATCGCTACAGCGTTCTGTTAAAGAAATACATTACCTAGTATTCCTTGCGCGGGCACAAGGTGGGGTCAGAGGGTAACTCGTTTTACGTACGCACCGTCCTCAGCTGAAGCGTGCGTACTTGAGATCTCGTCCCTCGTGTCTGGTACGGCTCCAGTTAGCGGCTTATATAGATTTCCGTTTTCGTCCCCACACTCAGCATGCCGAAAGCTAAGGGAAACAAGTCAGGTCCCGGGCCGCGCTGTGATTCGCTGACGTCACGGGGGTGTCCCGGGCCGGCAGCCAATCACAGCGCGGCCCGGGAATGACGTCACGGGGGTGTCCCGGGCCGGCAGCCAATCGCAGCGCGGCCCGGGACAAAGGGGCGGGGCTTAAAAAAAGCACCAGAAACGCCCCCGAATCGCGTTTTCTGGAGAAAGCGCGATTGACAGCCTCTGTCTCCCAATGGCTAGCCTCCATTTATGGAGCTAGCCAATGATAGACAGAGGCGGTCCAAACATCCCTAGTGTAAATAATAGTTTTCGATCTGGGAGGGGCTTTGCCCCTCGCCAGGTCGAAACCTAAAAATGCACAAAAGTGCAGTTTTCGATATTTACCACGAAGTCTGACTTTGCGGTAAATAGCGGCAATAATAGCGAATTCGCAATTTTTTTTGTCATGAATAGCATTTAAGGAATCTCTAATAGAGATTCCTTAAATGCGATTGCAATTTGAAAAATGGCATTTTTTTGCGATTTCTTAAATTGCGAGTACATGACCCAATGATGAATTTCATATGCCATTTTTGCGGGCGCAAACGGCCGAATTCTGCGATTCGCACCGTTTGCGCCCGCAAAAATGCTTCATGAATCTAGCTGTATGTCTGTCGACTCAGGTATTGTTCTCACATTGAATTTGCACTGCCCTCAATGACAAAAGATTTTTTTCAAACCACCACTCTAGTTGAATTCCAAGGAGACCCAGTTATAGAGATCTTGTTCCTCCTTGACTGCCACCATGTTGTCAGAATGGACAAGTGCTACACTCTTTCTAAGCAGAGGTATAAAAGATTTGTGAGCTGCTGATAGTTCTTTGCACTTGTAGATTGACTGACTTTCTTGAAGTGACCATTGCCTCTGGACAGAGTCTGTGCACAGGGCCACACCCCAACCCACTGCGCTGAAATGTGTTATTATATCCATCTGTCAGGTTTAATGTCATTTGATTAAAATTATACAATCTTTTCCATTGATAGAAAGTCTTTTCATACATTTGAAATCTGAAACCATAGCTTTATATCTGAAGAAAAGAAGAGGAAAATATATAATCGTATTAAGAACAAAAGGCAACGTGGGGACCTCAACTGTAAAGCCCAGATAGTGGCTGCATCCATGAACTCCACCATATTGAATGAAATTTGAGTGTTTTCATCGCTCATAGGCTACTGATGACATACCCAATGTTATTTAGGGGAGCCTTGATCGTCGTACAACACACTGCGGTAGCAATATTTAGTTTTTGTTTCTATCTTGGTTTCCTCCATGTGACATCTTGTCAACTTGCAATATTTGTTGTGGACAACTAACACTGCTGATTGTATTGCATTAATCATTAGCCTATTAGCTTATTAGATTGGGGCAGTAACATAAGTTGGAAAATATAGGCGGTCCCACCTGAAAGTTCATCAGTATATATCGCCTCATTTTGAGCAATCAACGTTGATTTAGAAATGGAGTTCCCAAAATCTGAGGAGTGGTGATCAAGCGTGTCTATGAATTGCCAGAATATTTTCAAGGATCCTGACCCACTGAGCTGAACAATTTGCAGCCATTGATCCTCTGTATGGGCCCTGTCTAAAACTCACACTTGTTGTTTATAATGTTTACTTAAGTGCTTAGCTTCCATCGTAGGTGTGTGTCACGAGGGGGGCCAGTCCGGAACCGAAAAGAGAAACGCTATAAAAATGAAGCCAAGAGATATACCGGACTCACCTCTCTCCCCACAGCAACCCAAAAATTGGAACCGGGAAGAAACAACACTCTTCCGCCCGGACGAAGAAGCTGGACCCTGTTTCCTTAACTGGGCCGAATTTGCGGAAGGCCCAGTTAAACGCGAAGGTGGAGATGTTGGGGAGCTAAACGAGAGGAGACCGCTGAAGGAGGAAGCGAGCGGAGAAGATCCCAATCGGCGTACGACTGAGCCAGGTGGCCAACGGCTCGGCGCATTGCTCAGCCACGCTTCAGGAGAAACGTGGCTCACTCAGGTATGGGCGTACATCGCGGGTTGGGCAGGGAGGAAGGGTTTTAAACCCCCGTAACTACACCAGCAATAAACCCAGTCACTCCCCTTTCCCGAGCACTACCGGCACGGAGTACCTACCTGCTTGTTTGCTTATTGTTTGGTTTTGGGCACTACCCTTCCCTACCACTGATTATATTGGGACCACCGACTGAAACCAAGTCTTTTGCCTTTTCATTTTCTACATACTCCTGACCGGCGACTGGCCCCGTGAGCACCCTGGAGTGGAAGAAAAGAGGAAAATTCCTTCTGAGAGGGCGCCTATCCCCCAACAAGGAACAAGAAACCACCCTACCTTAGACACAGCTGAAGGCCGAAAAAACTGTTAACACCAATAAAAACTGGGTTAACACCACTTAAAGTCTCAGAGAGTTCCTCTAACCCACTAACACTGGTGGAGAATGCGGGCATTGAGGCAGCCATCTGTACCGAAAAGATGGAGGACCTGTTGCAGCACTTAGTGAAAGGCCAAGAGCAGCTATGGTGGGCCGTTGAACAACAACTAACATCCGCCCAAGCGGACTGAGAAACATTCAAAACCACGATTTCAGCCCAAATCGAGGGGTTACAGAAAATGATATTGGAACCCCTGACAAACCCCTACAGGGAACCCCCGAAGCCCCCATCTCAGTCCCTCGGGGGCATCTCTCCAGAAATACATACTTGGAGAAGACCCCGACGCGTTTCTATTAAACTTTTAATGGGCTGCACATGCATGCAGTAGGCCCCTGGAGAAGTGACAGTTTTTTCTTGCCCCTCTTTTGTCTGCGGAGGCTCAGGCAGCATATCAGGTGGCCAACGCCTCCGGGAATGTCCCCTACGCCACTATTAAAACAATCATCCTAGACCAACTTGGCCTTGATTCGGAGGCCTATTGTATACGATTTAGAAAGGAGAGGGGCACACCAAGGGAAAACCCAAATACCTTGTTTTTTTCGTTTAAAAATGGCCACTAATAAATGGCTCACTCCTGCAGTATCCTCCAAAGAAGAAATCATGGCCAAAATATATTTGGAGCAGTTTTAGGAGGCGTTGCCATGCAATACTCAGAAGTGGCTGCGCCAGCACCCCAATTTAACAACGGATCAAGCCATGGAAATGGCGGTTACATTCGCCAGGGCTCAATCTCGGCTGCCACCCTGGGAGCCAGAAAAAACCTCACGAGTATCATCTGCAAAGGTGGAAAAGAAACCTCGAGCCGGCAGTGAAACTTACCAACCCTGCCCCCTCAAACCTGACATACCCAGCTTCCGGGGGTCACAATGTTTCGAATGTGGGACCTGGGGGCACATCGCCAGACTATGCCCCCAAAGAAAGCCGCCGGAAGAACCCATGGAAGTGGGATACCTCCCCAAAACTGTAATGTACTCAGTGGAATTAGGAGGAGCATATCATGTGAGAGTAAGGGTGAACGGGGAAGAAGTTAGGGCTCTTCTGGATTCAGGCTGCAAACAGTCCGTAATAAAAGGGGTGTTTGTCAGGCCCAACCAGGTTCTCCCCAACTCCTGGGTATACATTAAATGTGTCAATGGGGATATAAAAGGGTATTCCATAGCAAACATAACCTTAGAGCTGACAGGGGGAAAGGCTTGCTCAGTGAGGGTGGGTGTTCTCGAGACTCTCCCTGAAGAAATTATCCTAGGGACAAACAACCCTAACTTCCTGGATTTGTTCACCCACACCCTCAATCTGTCTGCTCCCCATAATCGAAAGAAAAGTCAAGACCCCCCTTCTGTACCAGCCTGACTTTCCCCTGAACCTTGGGCCACTGATAGAAGCTTTAAATTTGCACAGGCTAACAACATCACACTGTTCAATGCCTGGGAACAGGCACATGTGACACAAGACACCCCTGACCCCAGATTTCCCCGTTTCCTTATCAAAGAAGGTCTCCTCTATAGACAAGGTGATAACGATGCACCCCTTCAGCTTCTCATACCAATGTGCTTTAGGGAACAAATCATGTTTTATGCCCATACACATCTGTTAGCTGGATACATAGAGAGCGAGAAAACCACCCAATATGTATTAAGGCACTTTTATTGGCCAGGGCTATACAAAGATATCAAGACCCATTGTCAATCCTGTGATGTGTGCCAGAGGAACACCCACTGTCCACCCGCTGTACCATTACAACCACTCCCGATAATAGGCACCCCGTTTGAAAGAGTGGCGATGGATTTGATAGGGCCCCTACCTAGAACTAGAAAGGGTAATCTATAGGTACTGGTCATTGTTGACTACGCCACCAGATTCCCGGAGGCTTTTCTCCTGAAGGCCCCTACATCCTGTGTCATAGCTGAGAAACTAATCGAATTGTTCTCCAGGGTAGGGTTCCCTAAGGATATCTTAACTGATCAGGGCACGTCCTTTGTGTCCAGGCTGATGCGGGAGGTATGCAAAGTGCTAGACCTTCATCACATTAAAATATCAGCGTACCACCAGCAAATGGATGGACTGGTTGAGCGCTACAATGGCACCCTCAAGTCCACTCTCAATTTTTTTTTTCGGTGAATGGGACAGAGTAGGATACCATACTACCCTTAGCTCTTTATGTCATCAGAGGGCAAACACAAAGTATGCTCGGATGCTCGTCATTTGAGCTGTTATACTACCGCCAGCTGCAAACACTCCTCGAGATGACAAAGGAAGCATGGGAAACCGAAGAAGCTGGAGAAGAACGCAACGTCCTGGAATATAGCCAAACCCTGAAGAACCAACTAGGGAAAATAAGAGAGTTGGCCTATTCCAACTTGGAGAAAAGCCAGGAGAAACAAAAGAAATACTTCAATAAGGGAAAGCGTTGGAGAAGACTAGAAGTGGGTGATTGGGCTCTAGTCTTGCTTCCTTCTAGCACAAAAAAAATTCAGGCAGAATGGATGGGGCCATATAAAGTGACCGGAACAGTAGGGAAAACGAGCTATACGATCCAGCTCTCTTCCCACAAGAACCAGATCTACCATATCAACTCCCTGAAAAAGTGGATAGGTTCTTTACCAAAGAACAGCCACCTTACCATACCCACGAACTCTTTCCCTAAGTCAACACTAGAGCTGCTAGTGATAAACGACAAACTCAGGAAACAAGAACAAGATGACTTGCAGAAAGTTCTATTTCCTTATTTTCCAACCTCCCTGGGAAGACCTCAGTAATTGAACACCGAATAGAGACCCCGCCCGGTGCCGCGGTTAAACATCGCCCATATCGGATACCAGCCGCTAAAAGAGCGGACGTGCGTAGGGAAGTACAGGAGATGTTGCGTCTAGGGGTGATAAGACCGTCCAGGAGTGAGTGGTCCCCACCAATAGTGATGGTCCCAAAACCAGATGGTGGTATAAGGTTTTGTATGGACTTTCGTGCCTTAAATCATATATCTTCTTTCGATGCCTACCCAATACCCCGCATCGACGAGCTCTCAGAAAAACTCGGGGAAGCCAAATACAGAAGTACATTAGATTTGACCAAGGGTTACTTGCAAGTGCCTTTAAAAGAGGAAGACCGGGAAAAGACGGCATTCGTAACTCCTGATGGGCTCTATGAGTTCAACGTACTTCCCTTCGGTCTGCATGGAGCGCCCGCAACATTTCAGCCCCTCATGAACGAAGTGTTACGGGAACACTAGTCTTTCAGCTCCGCGTACCTAGATGACATCATAATCTTTAGTCCATCCTGGGAAAGTCACCTTAAGCACCTACAAACCATTCTAGGAGCCTTAAAAGAAGCTGGCCTTCACGTGAACTCAAAGAAATAGAACATTGGCTATCAGAAAGTGAAATATCTGGGGTACCTACTGGGTCACGGAGTCATTGAGCCACAGATAGAGAAGGTACGGGCGATTGCAGAAACTCCCTTTCCCAAGAATAAGAAAGAGATGAGGGCCTTCTTAGGCCTTATCGGATATTATCGCCGCTTTATCCCCGCTTTTCAGAGATAGCAGCCCCGTTAACAGACAGGCTAAAAAGAGATTCCAAACCCACAGCATATCAATCCCCAACATCTGCCATGTGGGGCGTGTTCAATTCCCTCAAAAGAGCAATAACTACAAGTCCGGTCTTAACTTCCCCGGACTTTACCCGTCCTTCATCCTACACACTGACGCATCAGAATATGGGGGGGGGGGGTCCTATCGCAGCTGTCTCCTGAGGGGGTAGAACACCCATTACTCTACATCAGTAGGAAACTTTTCCCTCAGGAGTTAAAATATCCAACCATTGAGAAGGAATGTCTCACGATAAAGTGGGCGGTGGACAAGTTAAGATATTATCTCGAAGGACATCCTTTTAACCTCTACACAGACCACGCACCCCTTAAGTGGATGAGCCACAACATCTCCCAAAATCCCTGAGTCTTGAGATGGTTTTTATCGCTACAACCCTTTTTCCTTTATCGTCTGTCATCGGAAGGGAACCAATAATGTTAATGCTGACTTCCTCTCTCGATTCCCTCTCCCCAATCGGGAGAATCCAGGGGGGTGGTGTGTCACGAGGGGGGCTAGTCCGGAACCGAAAAGAGAAACGCTATAAAAATGAAGCCAAGAGATATACCGGTCTCACCTCTCTCCCCACAGCCACCCGAAAATTGGAACCGGGCAGAAAAACACTCTTGCCCTGACGAAGAAGCTGGACCCTGTTTCTTTAACTGGGCTGAGTTGGCAGAAAAACACTCTTGCCCTGACGAAGAAGCTGGACCCTGTTTCTTTAACTGGGCTGAGTTTGCGGAAGGCCCTGCCCCCTGGAACGTCACAGAGTCAGACCCGCTAAAACCAGGAGGCGAGGACAGGGAGGTGTGTCCTACACCCGAAGGAGATCCCGAAGGTGGAGAAGATGCCGAGCTGAATAAGAGGAGACCGCTGAAGGAGGAAGCGAGCGGAGAAGATCCCAATCGGCGTACGACTGAGCCAGGAGGCCAACGACACTGTGCATCGCCCAGCCACGCTTCAGGAGAAGCATGGCTCACTCAGGTACGGGCGTGCATCTCGGGTTGGGCGGGGAGGAAGGGTTTAAACTCCTGTAACTACACTGGCAATAAGCCCAGTCACTCACCTTTCCCAAGCACTACCGGCACGGTACGGCCTACCTGCTTGTTTGCTTATTGTTTGGTTTTGGGCACCGTGTGACTCCTCACTACCCTTCCCTACCACTGATTATATTGGGACCACCGACTGAAACCAAGTCTTTTGTCTTTTCATTTTCCACATACTCCTGACCGGCGACTGTCCCCATGAGCACCCTGGAGTGGAAGAAATGAGGAAAATTCCTTCTGAGAGGGCGCCTATCCCCAACAAGGAACAAGAAACCACCCTACCTTATTATAGACACAGCCCAAGGTGGAAAAAACTGTTAAAACCAATAAAAACTGGGTTAGAGTCTCAGAGAGTTCCTCTAACCCGCTAACAGTGTCCAATTAAAGGGTATTCTCTAGATTTGACAGAGGGCCCTATTAAGGTTTCTTTTTAGGATTTTTAGTTTGAACATTTATCAACAGTTCTTGTTAACACCATGATTAAAAGAATGGATAAGCTGCTTTGGTCTATGGATTTGTTGGTCCAATAATGACTTAGTGATTTGGGACTATGTTTTACTGTGATCCAGTTGCTGGGGACTTAAATTGCATAAAGATTGGATCACACCAATGCTATTTTCTATCTTGACCCAGTTGATAATGATGGTACTAGTATCAGTGCTTAATTTAAGCAGGTGGATGCAGGTGGAGTCCCCTGGCACTCATCTTTGGGGACCAGCACTTATATTTGCTTATCAGATGTTGATCTAGAGCAAGAGAGAGAGAAAAACACAAAAAGGAGAAAATAAAAGTCAGAAAAATGGCAACAAAGGGAGAAAAGAGGGATGGAAAGGAAACTGCAAGAATGAGATAATAGGGTATGACGTGTTTGATGGACGAAAAAGGCATGAGGTGGAATCAAGGCTAAACAGCTTGGTTATTCAGCACCCAATATTTGATATAACTGACTAGGGGCTTCTGAACAAATGTTTGGGCCCAGCAATTATTGTTTTTGTTTTGGTTTTCTACAAATTATGCACTGTAGTAACTAGTTGAGCTAGCAGAGGAAAGGTAGTTTAAAAGTTGCACCCACTCAGTCAATTTCCCTAGTGATAAATAGGATTGATATCTACAGGGCAGAAAGATGACACTGGCCCTCTGGGCAGCATGGTCGCTCTCAAGCTTTGTCATTACATTAAAGGTGGACAGTGGTGAAAGAGCTCAGCTGAAGCAGAGGTACAGTCGAACACTGGATTGGTTGAGGTGACCGTTGTGTTTATTTCATGGTTTTCTCTCCCAGGAGCCTTCTATTCGGAATCGTACGTTATAAGAATGTAAAGCTTTCAGTAGGTTGTAGCCCAACTGGCCCTTGCACTGCGATGGTGGAATCTCTGCTGGGATACTCCAAATGTGGTCTGGCTGGGCAAAAAAGTTAGGTTAAGAGCCAGGTTTAAATCGAAATATCCTGTTAATACTGGCAATACGTTTTTCTGCCTTATAATGTGTGTATTGAGAAAATAGAACGCTTTCTCTAGTGATTGCACTTAAGCTCATCCTTTGGTTAAACACAGATATTAAGTAGGAGAAGACAAGTGATAGGGTTGGCAGTTTGGGACAACTTCAACTGCGATGATCCTATGGAGATTTATTCAGTTGAACACTTCAAGATGCTTTAGATAGAAGTACATACGCTGCCTTTTGCTATTCCCCTGTCCTTTTCTTAAATGGCTTTATATGGTAACTATGGTAGCCTAGAAGGGCTACAGGATTGCTCCATCAGGTTTAATGCAAATTATGTCATTATGTCCCAGAAAAGAGCAACAGTCGGCCTCATCTAAGAGTTTGGATAGACTTGTGACATTCTCAGAGAGGACTGAGAGAACATCCTTGCCAATAGCAGGCAAATAATGGTGCTTTATTGAATATGAGTAAGAATAAAATATGCTCACCTAGGAACTCATCGGACGGTTAAGTGTGGTGGCCAGCCAGCTCTAGTCTTCCCAGGCCAGAAGGTGAATTCCGGTTTCAATTTTGCAATTTGTGGACCTTTCCCCTTGAGCACGGGAGACATTACATTTTTAGTTCATTTATTGAAGACATAATGGATACAGCACCCTGATGACCCTTTAAGAGTGATTTTAAGATGGATCTAATGCGTGGGTGAATGGTGCTAGTTTTAGTGAATAGATCGGGGTATCCATCACCTATTGATTTATTAGGAATGATTGCCCATGCCCATAAATCTCCCTTGCATGTCTAGACTAAACTCAGTGCTTCCAGACTGGGTCAGATAGCCTTTGTAGACTAATTTCCCTAGTGAACGGCCTCATTTATAAACTCGATGCCTTCAGTATTATCAGTGTTTAGCCGTTTCAGATGTTGAAGGGACTTAAGTAGCTTAAAGATGTTCCCTCTGCTTAAAATATCTTGTTGACCTCTTGACGTGTACTCTGGAGTCAAAAAGAGGTAGCGGCAACCACAGCCCTTTTGCGCCAGTCTCATTTGGGCTTGGTGCTGAAGTAGATCAGGAGAGAGGCCAGGGTAATATTTTTAAGGAGAGGTAGGCGCTTGAAGGGCTTGTAAGAGTCATCAGTAAACCTTTGGGGATGTTTGGAGAGGTTGAAGTGTGTAGCAGGGATTTGTGGTACTCTCTTCCTTGAACTTTGTTACCCTCAAGGACTTGTTGATTTCTGATATTGGGAGGTCAGAGTCGGCTCAAGCCTACCCTTTTCAATTCCTCAGATATGTTTGCTGGAGTTGTATGAACCAGAGGAGTAGTTGCTGTTTGGAAAGGGGGCCAATGAATTGATGAGCCTATGAGTGGAGTGAGTTTTGAACGTGTGTGAAACGTAGTGGCGGAGGGGCCTGCCTAATGTTACTGAGGCGTTGAGATGGGTCCACATTTTCTAAAGTGATTGGGACCGCTGGACTTGAGAAACCTGGGAGTGGATCAGCATGCATGACTGCTGGTAGAGTTAGGTTGGTTGATGTAGTAAGTGAGCTAAATGTCACTGTAGGAATGTCAGATTTCGCTTCCCCACAGGTGAGTTTTTGATGGATAGAAAAAACTGGAAATACTTTAGTACTTGAGCTTGTGAGCGTGAAAAAGTTCACAAAAGTTTTTGATCTGCGTTGCCTTTCAGAGTTTCTTCTTTTGTCTCCTTGTTAGAGGTTTCAAAACCTCCTAGGTTGTGGTGTAACTTCTGTTGACTTACGTGTGGGTGACCCTCTAGAGAAATGGGGTCAATGATGGGTGAATATTTGTGTAGTGTGTGGTCATACCGTCTTGGAGATAGTTAATTCCAGTGAGGTGAGAGTTGAAAAATTGTCTGTTTGAGAGCCCGCTCTTCTGAATACCATGGGAGGCCTGAAGACAGGACGATAGGAGCTGACTCAGTTTACCCGGGATACCAAGGAGGAAAGAAGTAATGGCAGTTCAGATGGTTTGTCAATAATTGGGCAATAATTACATGGTGGTTGGCTAGCATTGATGAAAAAGCAGCATTAGCATATTTGCTGTGCGACTGGAATGGGCACGAAAAGTCGTTCCTCTTTTCTTGGATTTTCAGCATGTGCCATTAGGGCAAGGCACTTGACCAGTCAGCACGCGTACTTTGATGACGATCACTTGAAACAGAGTAAATATTAACCAAGAAGGCGTGCATTCCTAAACCCTTGCACTCATTATCTGAATTTGCCCTGACCCATGGTTTGCACCCAAAGAGAACATTGAAAGGATTTAATGGATAAAACCGTAGATATTCCACATGCATGGCATAACACCATTTACACTGAACAAAATCATGTTATCTTGACAAAAACGTCATGGTTTTATATTCAAGATATGTACATAGTTGTTTTTAACACTTGACTCACTCTGTATAATGTTGCATTAGTTATTTTGGGAAGAAGTTTAGCTTGATCACGGTAATTGCGAGTGTTCTGGGAGTTGTAGTTTGCGGGTTGAGTTGTTTGAGGGCGTGCACGGTGCAGTCAGTATCAGGTGGCTAATTACTTAGCACGTAGGAGGGAATTTATTTATTTATTTATGCAGTTTTATATAGCGCGGACTTTACCCGAAGGCGTCAGAGCGCTTTACAATAGGAACAGAAATGATACAAACTGAGAACATTACACGAACAGCAGATTGCAAAAGCATACGTTACGTTACATACGGTAAAGTGATCATTGTGAGCAAACAAAAATACATGAGGTAGTAAAAATTGTGAGCAACCAAAAATACATGAGGTAGACAAGGTAATAGTGACACTTCTGAGCAAACAAAATACATTAGGTAGTAAAAATGTGAGCTACCAAAAATACATGAGGTAGTAAAAAGTGCACAGGAGGAAAAAGTGACAAGTGTGCAGGCTACAAGAGAAAATAGAGTATAATTTGAGGTATAATACTGCAATATATGCTAGGCACTCAAGCACAAGAACAAACGTTACGTAGGTGAAGGTGGCACTTGTGCAAGTGTCAAAGATAAAAAACATGTGAGAGGAAGCAAACCGTGTGTTACAGGGGCAAAGTGGTGAGTGCAAGTTGCAAGAGGGTACCAAACACGAGTACATGGATAATACTGCAATAAAAGGCAAACACTCTAACCACAAGAACACACTGGGAAGGCACTTCCATGGACATGAAAAGTAGAAATTTTCAGTAGTGGGAGGTCTTCCTTCATATAAAAGAGAGGACGTGAATTACTTTTGGAGGTGTCTCTGGAGGAGGAGAGCTTTGAGGTCCCTTTTAAAGGCCTGGGAGGAGGCGGTGGTCCGGAGCTGAGGCGGGAATGAGTTCCAGATTCTCACTGCGTTGCCTGAAAAGGATAGGGCCATCGTTCTTTCCTTCTTGAAAGTGGGAGGTTCAAGCAGTAGATTCTCTGCATTGCGTGAAGGTCTAGAGCCTCCAGAGAGTTTCAGTTTATTCGCCAGGTAGCGAGGAGAAGAGGAGTGCAGGGCTTTGTGGGTGATACAAGCGGTCTTGTAGATAGCTCTAGCCTCAAAGGGAAGCCAGCGGAGGGTGGATAACATCGGTGTGATGTGATCGTTTCGGATTGACGGCTTAAAACGGGGGCTACTTGGCAGAGGTAAAACTTATTTGGAGTTGGATGTCGAGTTGTAAGAGGATTGTATTTTTGGCAGGTATGTGATGTGTGTGAGTGGGGGTAATTGGAGCATGTTGCGTATGGTTTGTAGCATAAGGATTTAAAGTGAGTCTGTATTGTCTGTCAAGAGAGATTAAATATTTGGAATGTGGATGGGAGTGCGTCTGAAAGAGTGGCGAGTATGTCTGAATTGAAGAGTTAGCGGGATGGTGGGGACAGTTGGGATCATATAGAGACGGTAAGGGTCGACATGGGAGTGTACTCACAGTGAGTAAGAGGTATGAGAGGAATAAGTACAAGTATGGGATGGATGATTCATTTTTATTTTTTAGTTGTTCACTGGGGGTAATTATAAGTTTGCACACGGGGTATTTAACATTTTTCTGTTCGGATATTTTTCTGTTAAAATACTCCTATGGCAAGGGTAGGGGAGGATTTTTAACACTTGCTTATGCGGAAACCAAGTAATAAGGGCAACATGGTCTATTATATATGTGTTATTAAGGACAATGTAGAAATGACGTCTTTTTAAATTGCCAATGCAGTTACCCCTGAAGAAGACCTTGATTTAGTTTGAAATGCATTGGGTTATAATAAAGAACATTGCCATGGATAAATCATGCGTGTTTCGTCGTATTCTTGAAAAGAGGTCCGGATGGGCACATCTTGAATATTAGAAGCTATTGTAAACAGCACAACACCTTACATGTGGATTCATAAAAGCACCAACAAAGCATTTGAAATATTGGAATTACATGCAGATGTAACAGGAGTCAAATGGGCAAGCATTGATGCAAAAGCAGCATTAGCATATTTGCTGTGCGACTGGAATGGGCACAAAATGTCGTTCCTCTTTTCATGGATATACTTGGAGTCAGCCAGGATGAAGGTGGTTATCGCGGCTACATTTGAAATTCTATTGGGTATTGAGGTAACAAATATGGTTAAGGTCTCTAATAGGTCAACCTGAATGTCTAGTTTGCCTGATTGCTAGTTTGAGGTGGTCATTGCCGCCAGAGATAAGCAGAGAGCAAGCAATGTTTTCTTTAAGTTCGGGTTTTATCAATGAGTTGCCCAAACCAGCAGTGGAGTCTCCAATGGAAGTTCTAATAGGATTGGTTTTTATACAATCTGGGAGGCTTGAGTGATTGACAAGAGGGCTCATATAGTGTCCAGGACATCGGTAACATCAGGATGGGAATCTGATAGTCTTGGGGTGTTGTTCAGTGATTCATGGATTAGAGGTTCCTGAGTGGCTGCTGAGGCCTCTGTAAATAGGGAAGGTGTTGTCTCTATACAGTCAGAGTGCAAGAGTAAGTAACTGGAATGCTGTTGAGTGACCTTGAAGCCGTAGTTTCAACTGGGGTATGAATTATTGTCTGAACACCTACAATTATTGTCTGAACAACTACAGTTTTATTAGTTGTAGCAGATGTTGCTCCATCACCATGTGTGACCTCCATGATTCTTGAGCCTTTAATTCAGATTGGCTTAAGATTTCCATAGTCAATAAGACCCGGTTTAAATGGGGGGGGGGGGGGGAGGGGGGGGAGAAACCGCTCATTGAGGATACTAATCGAGCTGTAGTTGAGAAGAAAAAAGTGACAAAGATCACTGTGTGAGGAAAGGATAACAGCACCTTTGGGAGTGTTTCTGGAAGACTGAGCCTTTAAGCTGGCCTGAATCTGGTTAGGATCTTCGTGTATTGGGCGGGCTTCACAATCCTTATATCATCAAGCACAGGTCTTGGTGCGTGGGTGGATGCTACCACCATCCACAGCACAAATGTCGGTAGCTGTAATTATCAGTTTTTTTACAGGCAGAGAATACAAGGTTGTTGTGATAATCAGTCCCAGGGCATTAGTGAGTAAATTGACCTGCCTGCTGCGGCGCAGCTGACAGAGCAGCTAGCCCAGGCTATAGTTCCAGTGAGTATTGATTCAGGTGCCAGAGGATAGGGTGTTGTCCCAGATAGGCGCTCATGGTGAGGGTGCCTGCAGGCGCAGGGCCGATGCTACCTAGGATCAGAAGGGCGTTAAAGAGGAAAAGTGCCCTAGCCACTGCCTCAGAGACCTTAAAGGTGGTAAGAGGAATCACAGCAGGCACTGAGACAAAGATTCAAAGTGCTGCGGACTGAGCCAAAGAATGTGAGAGCCATGGCAGCATTGCAACATTGCTTGGAGTGGCAACCAAGAGCGTACTGGTGATGGAGAGCCCAGGCCTCATGTGCTGTGGGTGGGCACGAGTACAGCAGTTTCCACAAAACCATTTGTTGTTATAGTCGGAGGCAGTTGGGTTGCAGTAGAATTCCTTTCAACAGATGTGGAAGATGAAGCCACAATGTTAATTGGAACTGAAGAAGAGGAAGAACCAGGAGGTTCATGTTCCATTGGAGGGAAGAAGGCCTCCACTAGTAGAGAAGATGAGTAAGGAAAAGGTACCTGTGAATTCTGGGCCACAGGAGAGAAAAAACAAATACTGCCATATGTCCTTGTATCACCAGCCATTCCTTCATTGGTGCCAAAGCCTAGGCCAAAAGATCTAGAAGCAATTTCTCCATTCTGTCCTGAGGAAGACCGGCTAACCCTAGTTAGGCCCTGAAACTTGCTCTAGGATGAGACTGGATTTAGAAAATGTAGGAATCCTCCTGTGTGCCTTTAGACAAGATATTACTGTCTGGAGGGATTACCCCACTGCTTACACTGAGGCTCCGATCACCATCGACTCCCAAGTACTGCATCTTTCTTGGGGATCTTAGCTTCCACCTTGATTACCTCAGTGCCGCCAACACACCTCCTGGAAAGCATGGGCAACATCGGCCTCAAGCAACTTGTCATGACCCCACCCACATTGCAGGGCACACGTTGGAACCCATTTTTACATCCAATGACAGTCAAGTACAACCACATCTCACAGCTAACATGGACCGACCACTACAGCGTCCACTTCAACATCTCCGGACTTACCTACACTGGTACCATGCCCCCCAGCACCAGGCGCAGAAACTGGAAAAAGATGTCAGAAGACAAGTGGAAAAACACTCAACTCCCATGTCCCAGATATAACATCCTCCCCAGAACAGGCTCCGAAGAACTTCTCTCTGTAGATCACAGAAAGCACCTATGCAATCACCCCTGCCAAGCTGGCTAAACCCAAAGGAACTGTCAAAAGAGCGAGCTGGTTCACCGCTAAGCTGAAATCCACCAAACTCAAATGCCGGCAATTAGAAAAAAAGTGGTGCACCCGCAAAGCATCCAGTGTTCCAGATATTGGAGTAGAATTAGCCTATATCTGTGTAGCAATAAGACATTGGAGCCAGGATTTTTGTGAAGACCATGGTGGCTGAACTGAGACAGAAGTCCTCCCCCCTCACTGCCTTAAGTTTGTGCTCTTTTTTGGTTGGCCCTCTGTACCTGACATTTATTTAGTTCTCCTCTGTGCCAGTTCTGCTACATGTTTGTATCTTGTGACCTTCAATTGTGCGCTTCCCCAGCCATTCGGCATTTTCTCTCACTCCCTTTTTTTCTGTGCCTGATATCTATATTTTTACTTAGTGATCCTTCTTTGCCTTATTTTGTTACCTTCTGTGCCTGTCATTCTAATTGTGCAAATTTTCCCTCTGTTCACCGTCTGCTCCTGCCACCTCCGGATTTCCCCCACTTCCCAGCGCCCATCCCAGGACCTACTTAACGGAGGTCACAGTGCAACTCCATTGAGCATACACAGTGTCAGCTCCCCTCTTGCTGTCTTCACCTTATCCCCTTCTTTGGTTTGCCCTCTGTGCTCTGTGCCTAGCATACGTTATTCAGTTATACTCTGTGCCTGTTCTGATACCTGCTTATGCCTTGTGACATTCAGATGTGCGCTTCCCCTGCTGTTCGCAGCTTTCTCTTGCCAACTCCCGCTTTCCGTCACCCAGTGTTCCTTTCTGTGTCTGATATATATTTTTACTTAGAGATTGTTTTGTGCCTTATTTTGTTACCTTCCGTTCCCAATATTCTATTTGTGTGCCTTTTCCCACCATTCGCTGTCTGCTCCAACCACCTCCCACTTTACCACTGCCTCCCGCTTCTCACCTCCCAGGGCCTACTTATGGAGACTGCAGCACAAGCACATCACAGTTGTGCCAAAGAGAAGTCCGTCTGCATCCGTCCACGCCCAGCACTAGGAACCCTGGATCTCCTCCCACCCAAAGCTAAACTGCCACCGAACTCCGAGCCCTGGATCCGCGGCGCACCCTAACAACTGCTGCCGCACATCGCCATGTTCCACCAGAGGACCATTCTCCTGCCAGCACTGCTACTTCTCCTGCAACACTGAAGCAACCAACAATGCCACAGACACTGCAAACATGATTGCGTCCCCCACACCTACTGACCCCACCAAGGCACAACTCCAGTGCATTCTACTCAACGCACCATCCCCCAGCAAACACGCCACAGAGATCTGAAACACAATCTCATCCCTCACTCTGGATGTCTTCTTCCTCACAGAGACCTGTTTGAACCCCTCCTCTGCGCTGGACATCGCCATTGCCACTCCTTAAAGGTACAAAATAACACACCAGGACCTAAACAAACAAACACAAGGGTGAAATCGCCATCATCTGCAAGGACACCATCTGCTGCATGACCCCCTCAAACAACTCCACCCCTATAATGGAGCATCTCAACTTCTAACTCCACACAGACGGAAAAAGCACCATCAGAGGCACCCTCACCTACAGGCCACCAGCTTCTGCAACACCATCCCTGACCTCATTACTCCAATTGCAATTGACTCCAAGCATTGCATCTTCCCAGGAGATTTCAACTTCCACCTTGATGACCCCAGCAACACCAACACAACTGACCTCTTGGAAAGCAAGAGCAACAACAGGCTCAAGCAACTTGTTACCGACCACACCCACATTGCAGGACACTCCTTGGACCCCATATTTACATCCAGTGACAGTCAAGTACAACCACATCTCACAGCTCACACAGACCGACCACTACTGCATCCACTTCATCATCTCAGGACTTACCTACGCTGGTACCATGTGTAGGAGAGTAGGGTCTGCAATCCTATGATCACCCGGACTTTTTGCTTTTGTTTCACTGGTTTACGACTTTCTCGGGCTGTGGGCCTGCTAATCAGACCCACAGCCTAGCTGTTCTCTCACTAAATTGATGCGTGTACCTTAGGTGCATTACCCAATTGGAACTGGGTCACCCTGTCAGACCCTGTAACTCAGGGCATCGGTGTACCCAGGGCCTACCAGGGGCTGAAGCATGTATTATGCCACCCCTGGCTGGCCATCTAAATCTGACACAACTGGCTGCACGACAGCTGGGGCAACGTGGCGTACTCGCCCGTTGCTGTAGGTATAGTATCCCTATATCTAAACTTAAAATGGACACCCGAGTTCCTATCAGTCACTCCTATGGCAGGCCTTGACAATCCTGAAGGCAGAGTGCGTGGAATCGTGTGAATTGGGCTCTGGCACGAGCCGAGCCCGGTTGCAGCTTGTGGAACCAAGACCCAATGGCTGTTCCATGATAACGCGTATCATATCGGTAACTTCGGTATAGCGTTATCAAGACATGTCGAGTAAGGTGTCATACGAATCGGGATGCTGCCCCCTCACCAATTCTGGCGACGAGGTTAGCATTCCGCCCTTCTAGAGGGACATGACATGTACGTAACTGTGAACCCCGGTTAAAGTTAGCTGAAGCCTCAGCTCCACAAAATGGATGCTGCCACCACAGACACGAGTCTGACCTCCTGCTGCTGGGAGTCCTTCCAGCGAGGAGAGCTTGGACAAAAGGTTTCCTGTCAGGGGCGGTGTTCGCACCATCCCAGACAGGGTTTGTGTATTCTGGGTAGGTAGGGCTTTGCGAGAAGGTGACTGCGGAGTGGCTCCCCGGTGCCCACTACGCATCTGCCGGCTAGAACCAGTTCCAGGGGTGCGCAGCCCCTGACCTGGGGAAAGCCCGGCAGGGGAGAGGGGTGTAACTGCCCCCCTTCCTGGTCCCATCCCTAGGGCAGGACCTAGTCATGTACTCACCCCTTTCTTTAGGATAAAGGCAGGAACGGGGACCCTTCCAAATCAGATCATCTTTGAATCAAGAATACTTTCTACGAAAGGACTTCGAGACTCTTCTCAAGATTTCTCCCTTGTGGCTAAGGAGTAGTCACCCTGCACCAGCGGGCACCATCTAAGAACTCTGCGGTTTGCTGCAAGTCCTTCCTCAGGAATCCGACGACCCAGCTCGACGAGAACCGGCTTCCCTGGCACCTCTGACCTCTACCCACACCGTCAGCTCAGCTGAGATCTGTGGGTGCGACGAGACCTCGAGGGGCCGGCCATCATCAAAACCTGCACGCTTTCTTGAATCAGCACGACCACCGAAGGAATTCTCTAGTGAGTGCTCTGGGGTCCGAGAAGCCCCGACCCTGAGCAGCTCCAGCACCGAAGTGAAGTCTCCCAGCATCTCCACGATCTGCGTGGGGCCCTTCTGCCGCTGCTCAGCACGTTGTCCGATCACTAGCCGCTGGCTTGTGACCCTTTGACGACGAACGACAACCAACGTTGCTGGTCTGGTTGCTCCAGACTAGCCTTCTGCTCCTTTATACGAGAGGAGCACCCCGGACCCTCCTGGTCCACTCAAGACGCAATTTTAGGCCCACCACGTGGCCCTGAAATCTGCCAAGGCTTGTTGCCCCAATCCTGGGCCACGCCGACAGCATCAACCTTCGTGGGACAGCTCGCACCTCCATCCTGGTCGCCGACAACGCCTCCTGGTCTGTGAGACTGCAGAGCCTAGCGTCGCCCACTCACCTAGTCGAGGTGACGGCCATCCGGTGCCTTCCTGGTACCCTCCGACTACTGGCTAGTAGTACGAACTTGGTCCCCTCTGCTTTCAGGTATCATCAATCACTGATCCAGGCTTGGATCTCTACGAACTATTCATCACTGGTCGCCGGCCAGCAACTCCTTTTCTTCCGGCTCCTGGCTCGTCAGCGAAGATCCCCGACGCCTGTAAGACTTGTGCAGCCGCAGCCCTCGTGGCTAGGTAACTTCGGCATTACGGTGCCTGCATAGCCTCCTTACTTAAGGGTCCCGAGTCCCTCGCTTCCGACTTGCCTTATCGGGTCCGCCCGAGACCACTAGAACTTTCAGTGCCCTCGGGCACTTGTTTTAATTGTGCACTTGAAGTATTTTCCTAAGAGTTTTGTTCTGTGCTTAGTACCCTGTCCTCATAAAGAGTACAGGGCTGTTGTGATTCTAATAAATATACTGTTTATTTTCATAACACTTGTGTGGTGTCCTTTCACTTGGTATTCAAGGGGTATGTGATGGTATAACAGCTGGCTTAACGCGCCCTTTAGAGTTTAGCCCGAAGACTGCTCGTATCCACGCTACTAGGATAGCTGGTCTAAGGTTGACTTACAACCAATCACCATAAGGGTCGTTTGGACCGATGCATAGTGGTCGCTAGAATAGCGAACGCTGCATATCGGGCCAACTTCTCACATTGGTGAGCAGCGGTTGGGATTTGAGCTTGCTGTTGTTTTACCACGCGTATCCTAAGAATATCTTGTGAAAGATCGCATAAGTACTTCAGGTACATATAACTTAGCTTAGAATACTCTGAGTTCTACTGAACCAGCTGTTGTAGCTCCTCAAGGCCTAGCACACCTTGGCTACAACTCTTAGCAAGGGGATCAGTAGGTAAACCCATAGTGTAGGTAGGTGCATCACTTACACCACACTAGAAGCAGCATGTCAGACAAAGGAGGAAACTCTGAGTCTCCCCTTGTGTCAGTCGACCTTCCACAGGTCACCTCCAGATATGCTGCACTTAGCTTCCAAGAGATGCGACAGATCTGTACATCTCGGAAGTTAAAACAGGGTGCAAACCCTACCATTCCGTTTCTGATTGGTCTCTTGGAGACTTATGATGCAAGGAGGGCGGGTAACACCGACCCTTCTCATCCAGAAGTGGATATGCCCCCCCTCGAGGGAACCCGAGGTGACCCTGACCTTATCCATCTCTCCACAGAGGGCGAAGAGGAGGAAGAGGAGCCAGAGACATCTGGGGACGAGGCAGACAAAGGTCCAGTAGTGGTTAGCCAGCTAACTAGGGACAACTTAAGCCGGCACGAGAATGGTACTAGGAGACCCCTGGGGCCCCTCTCAGGCCAGCTTAACATTGGGAGTGGACGAGTTAGGTCTCTGTCGAGAGGCTCTAACAGATCCGCTCGAACCAATGGCTCTCGAGGCTCTGCTCGAAGAGGGATGACATCCCCTCAGAGGAGAGTGTACGAAGCGAAGGAGCGGGAAGTCAATCTGCGGATCGAAAGGGAAGAACTGGCCCTAGCCAAAGAAAGACTCGCCTTTGCTAGAGAGCAAGAATTGAGTGGGACAATTCCCACTGGTGGCAGCATTCCCCCACGGGAACCCAGGAGTTTAGACACTAAGCACCTGAATAAGATAGTGCCCCCCTTTAAGCAAGGGGACGACATCCACAAATGGATTACTGCTTTGGAGCGGGCCTGCACTGTACAGTGCGTCCCCCAGAGTCAGTGGGCAGCTATCTTGTGGCTCTCCTTTGAAGGTAAAGGTAGAGATAAGCTCCTCACTACTAGAGTCGAGGATGCTAACAATTACCAGGTCCTGAAGAACACACTGATTGATGGGTTCGGCCTAACCACTGAGCAGTACAGGTTGCTGTTCAGGGATACCCAGAAAACTCAGTCTCAGGACTGGTCTGATTTCGTTGATTGTGCCACTAAGGCTTTGGAGGGCTGGTTGCTGGGCAGTAAGGTTACGGATTACACAGGATTGTATAATTTGATCATGCGAGAACAGATTTTAAACAATTGTCAGAACCAGTTGTTGCATCAGCACCTTGTCGACTCGGATCTGACCTCTCCCCAAGAATTGGGAAAGAAGGCAGACAGATGGGTCAGAACAAGGGTTAAGCAAAACCAGGGCCAGAACCAGGGTGGTCAGAAGAAAGCAGACCAGAAGGGTAAAGATTCGAAAGGGGAACAAACTGACCAGAAGTCTTCGACAGGTCCCCAACAACCCAAAGAGGGGGGGGGGGGTCAGGCTTCCCAGAAAAAGAAGAATCAAGAAGGCCAATCGAAAAGGTGGTGCCAATACTGTAAAAGTAAAACTCACTGGTTTAGTGAGTGCACCAAGAAAGGAGGGCAGACTCCTGCTACTGCAGCCCCTAAGGCACCTGTGCCCCCTAGTACAGCCAGCAGTAGTAGTGCGCATCCCAAGGGACTAGTTGGGTTAACCTTGGGTTCTGAGGGGTGTGACAACTTAGTTGGTACGCTCACTCAGGCTGTCCTTGTCTGTACGGGGGATGTGGATATATCCCCTGATGTCAGTCCCAATACTTTGGGCAAATACCGACAGACGCCTTTAATTAATGGAAGAATGGCTCAGGCCTATAGGGACACGGGTGCCAGCGTCACCATGGTGACGCCTAACTTTGTGGACCCTGGACAGATCATGCCAGGTACAGATTTCCTGGTGACCAATGCCAGCAACGTCACTACCAGTCATAGTTTGGCGATTGTTGCTTTCTCCTGGGGAGGGGTAAATGGCCAGAAAAAGGTTGTTGTTAGTTCAGACCTCCCAGTGGATTGTTTGTTGGGCAATGATTTGGAGTCATCGCTATGGACAGAAGTGGAGCACCGGACTCACATGGAAATGTTAGGCTTGCCAGCACATGTGCTTGCTGTGACTAGGTCACAGGTCAGAAGATGCCCCACTGAACAGGTGTTGGATCCTGGAACAACGGACCAGACACCTCCCAAGAAGAAGAGCAGTCGGGTTAAGGCCTCGCCTTCCCCCTTGCCCCAGGTCGAGGATCAAGTCTCAGAGGAGGCTGACCTCCAGGAATTGCGGGAAACTGAACCTAAAGAGCTCGAACTTGATCAAGTTGAGTTTCTGGACTCAGGGGGACCCACACGAGAGGACCTGGGGAAGGACCAGTTAGGCTGCCCTTCCCTTGAACCCCTCAGGCAGCAGGCTGCTGCTGAGGCTGCTGGGAACGCCACAGGCACCCATAAGGTATACTGGGAAGATGGACTCCTGTACACTGAGGCAAGAGACCCCAAGCCTGGCATGACCAGGAGGCTGGTTATCCCCTTGTCTCAGCGTGGTTTCCTCCTTACCTTGGCCCACGAGATTCCCTTAGCAGGACACTTAGGCCAGACGAAAACGTGGGACAGGCTTGTCTCGCACTTTCACTGGCCTCACATGAACGAAGATACCAAGGAGTTTTGTCGCTCCTGTGTCACCTGCCAAGCCAGTGGTAAGTCAGGTGGCACTACAAAGGCCCCCCTTATACCAATGCCTGTGGTGGGGGTGCCCTTTGAACAGGTGGGGATTGACATCGTCGGTCCCATGGAACCACCAACAGCATCAGGGCACAAGTTTATACTGGTGGTAGTGGATCATGCCACCAGGTATCCTGAAGCTATTCCCCTTAGGACCACTACAGCCCCTGTGGTGGCAAGAGCCCTAGTTGGAGTATTCTCCAGAGTGGGCTTCCCTAAGGAGGTCGTCTCCGACAGAGGTGCAAACTTCATGTCGAGCTACTTAACTGCTATGTGGAAGGAATGTGGTGTCAACTACAAGTTCACTACACCCTATCATCCACAATGCAATGGGCTTGTTGAGCGATTCAACAGAACCCTGAAAGGGATGATTCATGGACTACCTGAAAAGCTTCGGCGTAGATGGGACGTCCTGATTCCCTGCCTTTTATTCGCTTACAGAGAAGTCCCACAGAAGGGGGTTGGCTACAGCCCTTTTGAACTTTTGTACGGGCATCCTGTAAGAGGACCCCTATGTTTGGTGAAGGAAGGATGGGAGAGACCTCTCAAAAAGCCTACAACCAACATAGTGGACTATGTGCTTGGTCTCCGCTCGCGGATGGCTGAATACATGGAGAAGGCATCCGAAAACCTTAAGGCCAGCCAAGAACTCCAGAAAGCTTGGCATGACCAAAAGGCTGTCTTGACTGTTTATCAGCCCGGACAGAAGGTGTGGGTGTTGGAGCTAGTGGCCCCAGCAGCACTCAAGGACAAGTGGTCCGGGCCCTACACCATCCTGGAGAAAAAGGGAGAGGTCACCTACCTGGTAGATCTTGGAACTCCCCGGAGCCCCCACAGGGTGCTCCATGTCAACAGGCTCAAAGCATATGTCAACAGGAAGGACATGAGTTTGCTCATGGCCATAGATGAGGGACAGGAGGAGGAGAGTGACCCTCTCCCCGACCTGTTCACTCAGAATCCTGACGATGGATCGGTAGATGGTGTTGTCTTTTGTGGCAGCCTCTCCGAGCATCAACAGGAGGATTGTAAACAGGTTCTTCAATCCTTCCGGCATATGTTCTCTCTAACACCCAGTCAGACTAATTGGTGTACCCATGAGGTTGACACTGGTGACAGCTTGCCCGTCAAGAGTAAAATCTACAGGCAGCCCGATCACGTTAGAGACTGCATCAAAAGTGAAGTGCAGAAAATGTTGGAGCTGGGAGTCATTGAACCCTCGGATAGCCCTTGGGCTAGTCCCGTAGTTCTAGTGCCGAAACCTCACACCCCGGGCGGTAAGAAAGAGATGAGGTTCTGCGTAGACTACAGGGGTCTCAATGCAGTCACTAAGACTGATGCCCACCCAATACCAAGGGCAGACGAGCTTATCGATAGATTGGCTTCGGCCAACTACTTAAGTACGTTTGACCTGACAGCTGGGTATTGGCAAATCAGGTTAGCTGAGGACGCCAAGCCTAAGACCGCATTTTCTACCCCTGGTGGGCATTATCAGTTCGTGGTGATGCCCTTTGGTTTGAAAAATGCGCCTGCCACCTTCCAACGGTTGGTGAATCACGTTCTCACTGGGCTGGATGACTTCTGTGCGGCGTATCTTGACGATATTGCTGTCTTTAGCTCCACCTGGGAGGATCACCTGGTCCACCTGCGGAAAGTGTTAGAGGCTCTGCAAGCAGCAGGTCTCACTATCAAGGCTACCAAGTGCCAGATAGGGCAGACACAGGTTGTGTACTTGGGCCACCTTGTCGGTGGAGGCCAAGTTCAACCACTGGAGAGCAAGATACAGTCAATCAGGGACTGGGCTCCTCCAACCACCCAGACTCAGGTTCGAGCTTTCTTGGGCCTGACTGGTTACTACCGGAAATTCGTCAGAAATTACGGATCGATTGTGACTCCGCTCAATGAACTGACGAGTAAGAAAATGCCAAAAAAGGTTCAGTGGACAGTGAGCTGTCAAAAAGCATTCGATGACCTAAAACAGGCCATGTGCACGGCACCTATCCTCAAGAGTCCAGACTACTCCAAACCATTCATTGTCCAAACAGATGCGTCTGAGTTGGGTGTGGGAGCTGTTCTATCTCAACTGAATTTCGATGGTAATGACCAGCCCATTGCTTTTATAAGCAGACGGCTGACCCCCAGAGAGAAAAATTGGTCAGCTATAGAGAGGGAGGCCTTCGCTGTGGTGTGGGCCCTGAAGAAACTGAGGCCATACTTGTTTGGCACTCATTTCAAAATTCAGACCGACCATAAGCCCCTCCTATGGCTAAATCAGATGAAGGGTGAAAACCCCAAACTGCTTAGGTGGTCCATTTCCCTACAGGGGATGGACTTCACAGTGGAGCATAGACCTGGCACTGATCATGGCAATGCAGATGAGCTCTCCAGGTATTTCCACTTAGAACAAGAAGACTCACCTGGTCAAGGTTAGTTTATTGTCCCAACGTTTGGGGGGGGGGGTCATGTAGGAGAGTAGGGTCTGCAATCCTATGATCACCCGGACTTTTTGCTTTTGTTTCACTGGTTTACGACTTTCTCGGGCTGTGGGCCTGCTAATCAGACCCACAGCCTAGCTGTTCTCTCACTAAATTGATGCGTGTACCTTAGGTGCATTACCCAATTGGAACTGGGCCACCCTGTCAGACCCTGTAACTCAGGGCATCGGTGTACCCAGGGCCTACCAGGGGCTGAAGCATGTATTATGCCACCCCTGGATGGCCATCTAAATCTGACACAACTGGCTGCACGACAGCTGGGGCAACGTGGCGTACTCGCCCGTTGCTGTAGGTATAGTATCCCTATATCTAAACTTAAAATGGACACCGAGTTCCTATCAGTCACTCCTATGGCAGGCCTTGACAATCCTGAAGGCAGAGTGCGTGGAATCGTGTGAATTGGGCTCTGGCACGAGCCGAGCCCGGTTGCAGCTTGCGGAACCAAGACCCAATGGCTGTTCCATGATAATGCGTATCATATCGGTAACTTCGGTATAGCGTTATCAAGACATGTCGAGTAAGGTGTCATACGAATCGGGATGCTGCCCCCTCACCAATTCTGGCGACGAGGTTAGCATTCCGCCCTTCTAGAGGGACACAACATGTACGTAACTGTGAACCCCGGTTAAAGTTAGCTGAAGCCTCAGCTCCACAAAATGGATGCTGCCACCACAGACACGAGTCTGACCTCCTGCTGTTGGGAGTCCTTCCAGCGAGGAGAGCTTGAACAAAAGGTTTCCTGTCAGGGGCGGTGTTCGCACCATCCCAGACAGGGTTTGTGTATTCTGGGTAGGTAGGGCTTTGCGAGAAGGTGACTGCGGAGTGGCACCCCGGTGCCCACTACGCATCTGCCGGCTAGAACCAGTTCCAGGGGCGCGCAGCCCCTGACCTGGGGAAAGCCCGGCAGGGGAGAGGGGTGTAACTGCCCCCCTTCCTGTTCCCACCCCTAGGGCAGGACCTAGTCATGTACCCACCCCTTTCTTTAGGATAAAGGCAGGAGCGGGGACCCTTCCAAATCAGATCATCTTTGAATCAAGAATACTTTCTACGAAAGGACTTCAAGACTCTTCTCAAGATTTCTCCCTTGTGGCTAAGGAGTAGTCACCCTGCACCAGCGGGCACCATCTAAGAACTCTGCGGTTTGCTGCAAGTCCTTCCTCAGGAATCCGACGACCTAGCTCGACGAGAACCGGCTTCCCTGGCACCTCTGACCTCTACCCACACCGTCAGCTCAGCTGAGATCTGTGGGTGCGACGAGACCTCGAGGGACCGGCCATCATCAAAACCTGCACGCTTTCTTAAATCAGCACGACCACCGAAGGAATTCTCTGGTGAGTGCTCTGGGGTCCGAGAAGCCCCGACCCTGAGCAGCTCCAGCACCGAAGTGCAGTCTCCCAGCATCTCCACGATCTGCGTGGGGCCCTTCTGCCGCTGCTCAGCACGTTGTCCGATCACTAGCCGCTGGCTTGTGACCCTTTGACGACGAACGACAACCAATGTTGCTGGTCTGGTTGCTCCAGACTAGCATTCTGCTCCTTTATACGAGAGGAGCACCCCGGACCCTCCTGGTCCACTCAAGACGCCATTTTAGGCCCACCACGTGGCCCTGAAATCTGCCAAGGCTTGTTGCCCCAATCCTGGGCCCAGCGACGCCGACAGCATCAACCTTCGTGGGACAGCTCGCACCTCCATCCTGGTCGCCGACAACGCCTCCTGGTCCGTGAGACTGCAGAGCCTAGCGTCGCCCACTCACCTAGTCGAGGTGACAGCCATCCGGTGCCTTCCTGGTACCCTCCGACTACTGGCTAGTAGTACGAACTTGGTCCCCTCTGCTTTCAGGTATCATCGATCACTGATCCAGGCTTGGATCTCTACGAACTATTCATCACTGGTCGCCGGCCAGCAACTCCTTTTCTTCCGGCTCCTGGCTCGTCAGCGAAGATCCCCGACGCCTGTAAGACTTGTGTAGCCGCAGCCCTCGTGGCTAGGTAACTTCAGCATTACGGTGCCTGCATAGCCTCCTTACTTAAGGGTCCCGAGTCCCTCACTTCGGACTTGCCTTATCGGGTCCGCCCGAGACCACTAGAACTTTCCGTGCCCTCGGGCACTTGTTTTAATTGTGCACTTGAAGTATTTTCCTAAGAGTTTTGTTCTGTGCTTAGTACCCTGTCCTCATAAAGAGTACAGGGCTGTTGTGATTCTAATAAATATACTGTTTATTTTCATAACACTTGTGTGGTGTCCTTTCACTTGGTATTCAAGGGGTATGTGATGGTATAACAGCTGGCTTAACGCGCCCTCTAGAGTTTAGCCCGAAGACTGCTCGTATCCACGCTACTAGGATAGCTGGTCTAAGGTTGACTTACAACCAATCACCATAAGGGTCGTTTGGACCGATGCATAGTGGTCGCAAGAATAGCGAACGCTGCATATCGGGCCAACTTCTCACACCATGCCCCCCAGCTCCAGTGCGGAAAATTGAATAAGAAATCAGAAGACGAATGGAACAAAACTCTCAACCACCTCCCAGACATAACATCCGACCCAGAACAGGCTGAAAGGAACTTATCTCAGTGGATTTTAGAATGCGTCCATGCAATTGCCACCGTCAAGCCCGCTAAACCCAAAGGAGCTGCCAGAAGAGCCAACTGGTTCACGGCTAAGCTGAAATCCACCAAACGTAACTGCAGGCAACTAGAAACGTAGTGGTGCACCAGCAAAGAGACAGTAGACACACTAGGTGAATTATCGGCTGAAGAGTCTTAATCTTGAATGGAGTATATGGGTCTCACTTTTGTACATTTTTGAAGTTTATCAGCAAACCAAATTATCCCTGAAGTGTTTGGCACTAGAACAGTCTTCTAATACACCCCTTGACCTCTCTGATTCCACGAGACTGGCATTTAAAAAAAAAAGTTTTCCTTAGAAACGTTCGTCATTTTTGTATTCACCAGTTGTTACATTAAATTTTCCCATAGCATTTACACTTGTGTAATGTCTATTATGGCATCTCAGCCTCATATTTGATTTGTATACCATATCTACCACCCCTGGTAGCCTACAAAGTAATCATACCAAGAGTCCATAGATCTCATAACGCAAACTGTGCTCAGTGTAGGGTACCATGTCACTGTGTGTGTTACAAATGCACTCAGCCTTTCCTCTGGGAAGGAATCCAATATATAAGGAGGATAGCGGTCTATCAGTTGCAGACGTATCTACATGAATGAACCGTACTTGGTCCACCTCCACAAGAGGATATATATCTGCAGCTCTGGGGCACCCCATCATGGCTCTGTTAAGTTCTTGCTATTCAGGAAGCTAATAACAACTTTCGCCCACACGTATGCTAGTAGTTTGCTAGGGGTACAGACCCCTGTACTCCTCCATGCATAGCACTACACCTTACGCTAAAGCCCAAGTTTTCAATTCGCTTTGTTATCGGTTTTGCGACAGACCCTGAGGGGACTTTCAGTGGCATGCAGCATCTTTGCGGGCTATACCCAGGACCAGATCAAGGAATCTGTTGTCTGCCTTCTTTTCTGGTTGTCTTTTATAGAACCTCAGTAAGCATATGCAGGTGGCCTGGAGGTGCTGGCGGTTTAAAGTTCACTCTAGATCCCTCACAACCTGCATCCAGAAGCACTCCATGACCGGGCAGCCCCAGACCATATAGAAAACGTCTGCGCCCACTGGATGCTTCTGGGACAACCTAAGTCTGTAGTAAAGAGAATAATTCAACGTATGTGGCTAGAGAAACATACAGTGAAGGTAGTTGAATTGTGTGAACTTAAATTGTGTGTTGCATGTGTATTTGTATGAGAGTTTTAGGGTGTGGTCCCACTATATCCCAACAAAGTCTCTACCGAGTAGATTTTCACATTTAGCACGCAGCTCAGCTACGTCATCTGTTCTCATGGAGAGTGCAGTACTATACTGCCAGGAAGCCATAAGACTCCCTCAGCCAAAGGTCAGAAATGTCTGCAGCAGTCATGAACCAGTTTTTATGGCTCCAGCTCTCCATACAGCCATCAGACTGCCTTGCCAATGCTCCGTATGTCAGGAATTGGGTGCCCAGCATCCCACTATGTGTGTCTAGTTCCTTCGCTGCTTGGAATGCCTCCTCAGAACAGTAGTCTCCAGCGTCTCAACCTCTTTTGTCCATACTGCCATTCGCTGGGCCATAAAATAATCTCCCCTGGCCATCGGGAATTCCACCATCGGTGCTCATCAGGGCCTATAGCAAAGTTGGTCTCGCTCTACTCCAAATTCCTCCCCAGCACCTAGGAGCTATGCAAAGGAACCTCACTTGGTAGGGCTGGATCAGTTTACCCCCCAAAATCATGGCCTGCAGTGCCCCCTCTCTGTTTCCCATCCCATGGTCCCTCAACTCTACCTGATTGAGCTACACAAACAAGTGCGCAATCCACTGCACTTGTGCAGCATAATAAAAAAGCTTGAATTCCGGGACCCTAAGCCCCCCCCCCCCCCCCCCCCCCCCCCCACCCTCTCAAGGTTGGCTACTGAAGGGTACATAGAGGCACTCAGGAATGCTGACCATCCCGAATTAACTCAAGAAGCAGACCATTGAGGGATCTGAACCATGCCTTGGGTATCCAGACAGGCAGGTAAACAAAGTAATAAAAAACCCTGGGCAACGTGGCCATTTTAGTCAGGGCAATGTGTGCCATAATCTGGAGTGTCGGCGTCCTCCAAAACCCCACCATACCCTGTAGGGCACACAGCATTTCTCCAAGCTTACCCTCACTGATGTTGTTATCCACGTGATACATTTTAACCCCCAGGTATATGAGGGACCTAGGCGCCAACCTCAGTAAGGGCTGCTGTATTGCTTCCGAAGCCTAGGGACCACTGCGAAAGTACAAGGTATGTGCCAATTTGTTTGTAGGCCAGAGACTTGGGAGAACACCTCCAGGCAACACATGCTCCACTGGATACTCCGGCTGGTGTCCCTCAGGTAACTAAGCATATGATCTGCATAGAGCAAAGCTATAGGCTCGCTGTCGTGAAGGGGGAACCCTTTTTCCTGTTCTTCCTCCATCACACATTCATGTCATATGCCCTGACAGATCTCAAATGCCTCTGAAATGCACCTGCCTATTCGTACGCCATCCTGCGCATCTGTATAGAGTAGCCAAACCCATCTATTCTAACCCGCTCCTAACGCCAGCCAATGCATGACTGCCCACTGGTAGGGCCACTGCAGGATGTCAAGGGCTTACAGCATCCGTGTATTGTATCCTCGATGTTCCACAAGAATGCAGTGCAATCACCAAATATTTAGTGAACTGTTGCGATTGGCGGTAAATCCATTCTGGTCCTCGTGTATCAGGTAAGCAAGGTGTGGCTGGAGTTGGTTTGCCAGGAGTTTGCTAGGGAACTTAATCTAAATTTAGTACTGACGGGAGTCGATCAGCTGACTTGTCCAATGCATCTCTTAAGGGTTTGGGTATTAAAACTATAAGGGTGTCCCTTGTTGTATCTGGTAGGTGCACACATTCCAACACACTGGCATACATCTCAGCCAGCTTTGGGACTATTTGTGAGGTATATGTCTGATAAAATTCGTCTGGCAGGTTATCTGTCCCTTCGTTCCTAGCTCCTCTATGGTGGCACTAATTTCAGGTTCTTGTAATGGGGGCCATCAGACATGTTTTCTCCCCATCCGGTAGTCCTCCTGAGGCTTGAGCCGAGAGTGACTACATGGACTAACTATCTGCTACCAACTCTGTTTTTTTAAAATTGAGATTGAACGTTGTTTTTAAATATAGCACTTACTCTACCATTGCTGGAACAGTGCTGGTACTGCGCGATTAGCGGGGCACGCACTCCTGGGGTCCGCTCCGAGTCGCGAGACCGCCATTTTGGGAGGAGTTTTGGACAGCGGGCTAGTCTTTACAGGCCGGGGGGGATAAAGGTGAGGAGGTCACTAGCGGGTTTCCTGTAGTCCTCCTGAGGCTTGAGCCGGGAGTGACTATGTGGACTAACTATCTGCTAACAACTCAGTTTTTTAAAATGAGATTGAACGTTGTTTTTAAATATAGCACTTACTCGACCATTGCTGGAACAGTGCTGGTACTGCACGAGTAGCGGGGCACGCACTCCCAGGGTTCGCTCCTAGTCGTGAGACCGCCATTTTGGGAGGAGTTTTGGGCAGCGGGCTAGTCTTTACTGGCCGGGGGGATAAAGGTGAGGATGCCACGGACGGACGCGCCTAAGGCAAGCCTGTCTGCACCCGTCCGCGCCGGATCCGTGCCTAGTGCCCTGACCCCTGTGCGTTTTCCCACAACTCCACAGAGTCTTATAACATATTCACGGGAGGAACTGCTAAGGCTGAATCAAAAGAGTAAAACCCCCCGTTGTATAGCATATAACCTAAAGAAAGAGCCAAAACTGTTGTGAAGAGTGTAAACTACAATTTAGCTATGAGACAGTGAGGAACCTAAAAACCCACAAAAAATTGATTGAGATGGCCAACAACAACGGGATTAAAGCAGTATTAATCAACGCACACTCACTAGTGAAGTATAATGTAGAATTTGTGGAGCTAATAGATAGTCATAAGTTAGTAGTGGCCTTTATAACTGAGACTTGGGCAGATGCAGCATCTGATCCAGAGCTGCTATTAGCGCTTCCCGCTCATTATACTATGACTAGAATTGACAGAAAGAACAAGCGGGGGGGGGGGGGCTCGCAATAATTTCCAGAGAAGGCTTGAGAGTGGAGAGAGGTGTGGGCAGTGGCTCACTGGATTGTGAAAAGCTGCCTTTCCAGATAAAGATCAACAATAACAACACATTTAAAGGGCTCCTCCTATATCGTCCAAGAAAAGCACAAACTTCTTTGATAGAAAACATTAGCCCATTTCTGGAAGCCAGTATTAACTGTTTAGACTGTACAGTTTTGGAGATTTTAATTATCACCTGGTAAAGGAAGATGATAACAACATCATGGCACTTATCAATACCATGGCTAGTTTCTCCCTGAGGCAGATTGTTAGGCAAAAGACACACATTGCAGGGCATACACTGGATGGAATATTTACATCAAATGATAGGGTAGAAGGTTGGAAGTCATTCCAGTGACGTGGTCAGATCATCAAGCCATCCTATTTACTGTGCGGGATAACTGGCAACAAATAACACCAATGAATTCCCAGACCGCTGTGGTATATCAGGATTGGAATAAAATCAATCCACCACATTTTCAGGATCAACTACTGAGAGCAAAACCTAAATTGGGGAAGGACTCCGACGTTATGGTTAACAGAGTAAACTCCTGGGTAAAAGGAGCAGTAGATATAGTGGTCCCCAAAAAGAGCTTCCTTTCTAAAAGGAAAAAAACATCCGAACCTTGGTTTACAGAGAAACTTAGAGTACAGAAAAAAGTATGTAGAAGATTCGAAAGGAAATGGAGTCGAATATGCAGAGGCAAAGAAAGTTGAATACGCACATACTTTATTACATTATAAAAAAAATGATTATTGAGGAAAAAAGTAAATATTTCACTCGGAAAATCCTGGAAGCTAACAACTCCAGCAAGAAGTTGTTTAGTACTGTGAAAAAACTAGCTAAACTTCCAGGAATTCTTCAGAAGATAGAGGACCCGGAATTCTGTAACATCTTAGAAGATTTCTTTACCAATAAAGTAGAGTCAGTATACAAAATTTTCGGAGATAGCAATAATTCATCCGCTGAAAGAAATATGCCAAGGTCATATCCTTCATCCTCTGGCATGCGATTTTCCTTTCTTCCACCTACTGAAGATCAGATCACTCAAGTAGTGAAGAGAACCAAGTCAGGAGCTCCATCTGATCCGTGCCTGCCTAAAGTCTTTCATCTGTTCCCAGACATGATCAGTGGGCAACTTAGAACAGTTTTCTTGGAAATAATCCAGTCAGGCCTCTTTCCAGATTTATGGAAAACAACCTCTGTCTGGCCTTTGTTAAAGAAAACTAACCTCGATCCTACAGAACCAAGTAGTTATCGGCCAGTCTCCAGGATTCCCTTCTACTGTAAGGTGTTGGAGAAAGTACTTAATAGACAGATCACATCCTTTATCTCTGATGGAGATCTTTCAGATTATTCGCAGTATGGTTTACAAGAAGGCAACGGAACTGAGACCGCCCTGGTGATGGCAGCAGAAGAATTAAGAAGAACAATAGATGATGGAAAGAAGGCTGCCTTGATTCTGTTAGATCGGAGGCCTTCGACCCGGTCAACCATCAAATTTTAATTGGCAGACTGGAAGAATTGGGATTCCAAGACATCGCCATTACCTTATTGACATCATTTCTAACAAATAGAACGTTTGTAGTAGAAATGGAGGGAATGGCTTCTAAATTGTTCAAACTGCAGTGTGGGGTGCCTCAGGGCTCATCCCTGAGCCCTACACTGTTTAATATTTATGTGGCCCCTCTGGCAGCAATTGTAAGGCAATGCGGTTTTTCGGTTATCTCCTATGCTGATGATACGCAGGTGGTGGTCTTGGTATCCGATAACATCGAGGAGACAGCCGACTGCTTTAACAATTGCATGCTACAGATTAATACTTGGATGCAGAATAATTGCCTTAAATTAAATAGTGACAAGACAGAGTATTTATTACTAGGGTCTAACCCCTCCTTCTGGTCCCCAAGATGGTGGCTGGCTGATTTGGGCGACTGCCCATCGCCTGTCACTAAGGTCAGGAACCTAGGGGTAATAGTTGCCCAAAGATTAACCTTTGAAACCAAATCAATAAGCTCACTTCTACTTTCTGGAGCATTTTAAAAATGATAAGGAAGATCTGTCCCTTCATCCCTTTGGATACTCTAAAAACGGTGGTCACAGCATTGGCCATATCACGACTGGATTATGGAAATGCCCTATATGTGGGAATCCAGTCACAGCTTTTACTTAGACTCCAATGTATGCAAAATGAAGCGGCAAGACTGATTTTGGATATGTCTAAACATGAATCAGTTGTTTGAGGGACCTCCACTGGTTGCCAGTGGGAAAAGGGATTATATTCAAGACACAATGCCTGGCATATAAGGCACTACAAGGGAAAGGGCCACTGTATTTGAGAACACACCTCAAGAAGTACATGTCATCCAGAAATCTAAGGTCGGCACAGGCACAACTATTGTCAGTCCATAGGTACAAGCAGTTACCCTGGGGGAAGGAGTTTCATTGTAGGAACTGCAAAGGTGTGGAACTCTCTCCCCTTGGCGATACAAAAATAGCAAGTCTCTGTTGAAAACATGGCTGTTTAAGAACTAATAGGTTTTCAAGTACTATCCCACCACAGAATTCTAGCTTTTCCATTATTATTATTATTATTACTTTATTTCGGCCAGTTTGGCCATAAAAGTCACATACATACATAAAAATCAAACATTAATATAAAAGTATTAAAAAAGTGTTGGGGGAGGGAATAGCTTTTACAATTCATTCTTTAGGAACAATCATGCAGTATATTTCATTTCAAAGAAGTTTTTAAAAGTTATGTAAAAAACTGTTACAAATGTAAGGGTTGTGTAAACATATACACATTTCCAACTCAGAGGCAATGACCTTGTTTTTTACGGATTATGTAAGCAGAATATAGAAATTTACTTATACTGAATACAATGAACTGGGTTGAGTTACTTTTCATGATCCTAAAGGCTGTTGAACAGGACCTAGTTCCCAGAAGGTTACACATTGGTTTCAGCCAATTCTTTCTCGGTTTCATGTATGCCCTACAAACAAAAAACATGTGAACCTCATTCTCAGAACAGTCATTGGAGCACATAGGGCAACACTGCGTTTTAACAGTTGAAGCTCCCAGTCTTTTTTGTGCCCATCTGTCGGTATTGTAATTCAGCATAAGTATCCCATATCTGAACTTTAGGTAAAAGGTTTTTGCAATGGGTGGCTCTATCTCGTCCAGGAATGATTCAAAGCAGAACTCATCCTTAAATGATAAGAAAGCCTGAACTGCGGAACCAACACTGCTTCCATCTACTAGTTCTCTACTCATGTGGGTCCAGAAAGCTCGCTTGACTACTAGTTTGGAAAAAGTAGGCATTTTGTCTGGAGTCTCCCACATTGAGTATAGGCCCAGGAGTGTAAGCCATTTTTTAATATGCACTAGCCAATGGATGGAGTTAAAAGAATCAAGAGACATCAATTCTTGCAGACCATTTCTATAATCTATCAACTCAGGGGTAGTCCAAAGCCTAACCCAGAATAATAATGGCCTTAAGATAACTAGATGGTCTGTTCTCCTAAAGTTTAGGTCGAGTTGGAGCGGTAAAAGGGGTGTGCTATTAGGAACCCTTACAGAAGCCCGCATGAATTTATTGTCCAAGATTTGAAAGCTATTCTTTGACCAAGGGCCCCATATCTCTGCTCCATATAGCACAGCAGATTGTATTTTAAATTTAAAAAGTTCTAAAACCGGGGTTACACTTTTGCTTGTACTAGAATTCATTTTGCATGAAATAGGTTTTACATTTTGGGCATATGTTATCTTACTTTTCTCGATTTGGGGTTTCCAGCTTTGCTTGGCATCGAGTACAACACCCAAATAGGAAAAGTTATCCACAGTATCTAGTTTTTGGCTGTTCAGGGTCAAAAACCCTCTATCTGGTATACTGGGATTTAATGACATGCATTTGGTTTTGTTTGCCTTAATTTCCAAGCCCTTTGTCTGGCAATAGCAGCTGAAGGAGTTAAGGAGTGTCTGGAGGCCCCTCTTTGTTTGCGATATAAGGATAGTATCGTCTGCAAAGAGGAGCGCAGGCACCCCTACCCCATTGAGCTGTGGCGAATCATTAACACAAGCATTTAAATAATCTGGGACATCATTAATGAACAGAGAGAACAGAGTAGGGGCCAGGACACACCCCTGGCGAACCCCACGTTCAATGGGAATGTTACGTGTCAACTCGCCATTTGGGCCCCACCTGATGTTTGCGAAGTTATCAGCATGCAGCTCAACTATTTGGGCTAAGAGGCATCCTGGTAAACCTATTTCTTGTAAGGTTTTCCAAAGTAGACTGCGTGGGACTAGATCGAATGCAGCCCTCAGGTCAACGAAGGCTACATACAGGTGACCTTTTTTCAACTGCACATATTTCCAAATCAAACAGCAGAATCGAAAAATTTGGTCTGTTGTGCTGGTCTTACTCCTAAAACCAGCTTGGAATTTGGAAATTATGTTTGAGACTTCAAGCCAGTCGTTGATCCTATATAGAAGGTGTTTGGCGTACAATTTTTGAAGCGTGTCCATCAGACTGATTGGTCTGTAATTGGAGGGTACCAGTCTATCCCCCTTTTTAAAAATTAGCACAACCTCCGCTGCCCGCCAACTGTCTGGAAAGTTGCAATTTGTGGATAAGACGTTGAACAGACGGTTCACATAGGGGGCCCAGACGTCAACTTCATGTTTATAAAGATCCCCCGGTATTTTGTCCGGACCAGGGGCTTTAGAGTTTTTAAGTTCGTTGATCGCCCTTACTGTCTCTTCCAATGTGAAATTGAGGGGTTCAATAGGAGGGGGGGGCCTTAGGCTACATTGGATATCACTATCGTATTGTTTGTACAAATTTGAAAAGTGAGTTACCCAGGTCATCTCGTCCAGGAATACATCTTTCACAGCTCTCCCAGCATGACCCCCATTAGCCACTAGCCTCCAGAAGCCAACATTGTCATTGGTTTTTGCAGCGGTTAGCATTTCGGCCCAGATTGATTTCTCCCAAAGTTTTTTGGACACTTCTAATGTGCGTTTATATTCCACCCTTGCAAGTTTTACTTCTTCTTTTGACTTGTTTTTAATGGCAAACAATAAGTTTGATTTTGCAGTTCTACACGAGTGGTCATACCATAACTTTCCGTGGTTTGCCACTCTTGAGTTTTGCTGCTTCTTTCTCGGCATTTTGGATAGATGCGTTTTTAGTTCGGAAAAGAAGACTTTGTGTAGATCTACAAAATGTACAAAATGATCACGTAGGAAGGCGTGGTCAGCTATATGTGCAAATGTTTGGTCAAAAAGAGAATACACCAGCGCTAAGGCGTTACCATCCGCCAAAACACGTGGCCATCTTACTGCACGTCTGTTGTTACTTATGTGGACGTCCTCACATATGCTGACATTGGATTCAGTTGTAATTAAAGTGGTGTCACTGACCATGTTCATATTAATGTAACTTTCCACAGGGTAGTGATCACTTTCACCCCTGCTTACTACTTTCAAATCAATCAAAAAGTGCCAGATGTTAAGAGAAACAAGTATGAAGTCTAAATTGCTTTTAGCTTTAGAGAAGGTTGGTAATTTTTGCAGGTCCGATGGGAGTCGGCCATTGCCTGCTCTAAGGCCGTGGTCTGCGGTAAGTCTTAATAGTTGGCTGGCCAGTGTTGAGTATTTGACAGGTTTGGTGGTTTCAAGCTGGGGAATGTTGTACGCTATGTCCTCTTCTTCGAACACATCAGAGATTCCCAAGACAGGTTCAAAGTTACAATTTAAGTCTCCTCCCAAGATGACCGGGGTGTCTCCAATTACATTTTTCAATAGAAGATCCAGAGCTTCAAGTGTTGTTGACACCTTGGAGTGACTAGTCGGTCTGTTGTAAACATTGACAATGTAACATTCCTTTCCACATGGTGGAGTGACCCTTAGGACTAAAATATCCGGAGAACCTGTATCAACAATGTCAACCCGCATGACCAGGGTGATTTTTAGCCAAATTAATAAGCTCCCTGATGGTCTTCCTCTATCAGACTCGGCTGCCTTGATACCATAAGTTTTATATCCTACCCGATGAGGAACTTCTAAAGCCCAAGTTTCTTGTAGTAGACACATGTCACAGGTGTCAATATAGTTTGCCCAATCAGGGTCTTTTAAGTTCTTACAGACACCTGCGATGTTCCATGATAGAATAAGTAAACAAGGAGCAGTGCTCTGATTGTCAGGGGGAGAATTGGCTACACACTGATTGGGTAGGCTGACTACCTGCACATTTGTTGTATTTTTTATATTTTTCTCTGCAGCCTTTGCATTTTCTCTAACTGCGGTATCTAGTCTCCCATCATGACCACACTCAGTTGTGCATACATTTCCAGCTTTGTATGATAATTCCATTTTCTGGGGATCTAAGATAATCATGAGATTCGTGTTTCTTTTAGTCTGCTCATCATCATGCAATTGAGGGACATCTTTAGGTTTAGAATTGCCTTTGCCCAATCTACAGAAGGTGTCATATAATTCATAGATGCAGTCAGGCATGGTGGCAAGTCAATCCACAGCATCTAGACAACTAAATCTATTGAAGGTGGAAATGCCAGACCACATATTATAATCACCATGTCTAGCCAAGTTTGGAGCACCAGTCCACATATTGTAGTCACCATGTCTAGCCAAGTTTGGAGCACTGCCATAGTACTGGTTAACAGGGTTCCACTTAGGGCCGTAATGAATAGGTCTGGGTGGAGGATAGAAAAATGATAAGGGTCTGGCTTCAATAGGTGGATTCACACCGTACGATTTCCAATTGCAGATTTGTTCAGCACTCTGGGGTTCTTCAAAGGATATGACAATACAATCACCCGTGATTGTTTTGGCCGTTGGCCCTACCCAAGGTACCCTCCTAACCATAAGGATCATACTTTTCGTCTGGTTAGGAATGGGTTTGTATTTATTTAGCCAAAAAATCACTTTATTTTTTAGCGATTGAAAGTTTTCTTCGTATGGGCTATCCAATTCAGGCACCCCTGTGAGAACAGCTACAAATGGACTAGCGTCTGGTGGCAGATCTATGTACCCTCCTCTAAAATTATTGTGAGTGTGACTAATCTGGTGGTTTGGCTTATGAGTGGTATTTGAAAAGGATTTGTCAGGCAAAGATTGAATGCCTGCGGTAGTAATGTAGGGGTAAACAGGGGGATTGGATTGAGGTTTGTTTGAGGCTAATCCACTCTGATTGGAAGAGTGGGAAGAAGAAGGAATTGGCGGTTGGGAAGTATTAATGTGAACCTGATTTTTCTGCGTGAATTTGCTAGTAGTATTTACAACTGAGGAAGTTGAGGGGGTTTGATTCAATTGAGATTTAGTGCTAGTTGATTGATTAGCATTTGTATTACTTGCTATCCCCACCTTTTTTTGCTGCACATCCAATAGGCTAGTATGTGAGTTTGTTGATGTACCCGGGACAGGGACTAGAGCTTGCTGGGTGACTGTAGGCGCTTCGGTATAGTTGAGACTTATGCTTGAAAGAGTGATAACACTTTTCTCAACTTCAAGAAGCTGGTTCTCAATACCAGTTAACCTAACTTCTAGTGGTTTCAGTAGTCTCTTAAGCGTCTCCCACACTAATTTTAAAAATTCTTCCCTTCCACCATCTTGATCTGCCATATGACAGGAAACTCTTTGCCCCTCGCTAACTAGATGATCAGACATGGCAATAGAGATTTGCTCATCTATGCTGTTGTTAGTATTTTCTACAGTTACTAGCGCTACATCGTGTACAGAGATCTCAGATGTTGCAGTGGGCATATTTGGTGTTTCCCCCTTAATGTTATGGCTAAGTGCTACTTTTGCTTTTTTCCTAGCAAATGCGGTTAGATGTTTGCGCTTCCGTTTGTGCTTGGATGGTATCTTGGCGGGTGATTTATTTTTGGTAGACTCTGTCTCAACTGGCAGCTGACAGGTAGGTAATGGGCTTATGTTAGGTATCGTCTCTGCTAATGACTTACAGGGCGCCCCATCTGGAAGGACCTCAACACTCTCTTTTAAGACAATCAACTCTAATGGACTTCCTGGCTCGGCCCTAGCCGAAGGCCCATGGGGTTCGTAATTGATAGGAGGAATGGTTCCTCTACTATTGAGTGCACCTCGGCTAGGGCTATAATTGGTTTTGGGTCAGAAATGCGTTCAGGAGTTCTGGAGGTAGCAATGCTGCCTAGGGAGGATTTTTTCCTGAGCGCTAATTCAGTTGAGAGCCTCCTAGCACATTCGAGTTCGAGTGATACTTTGTGCTGGAGTTTAGTTATTTCATTATCAATGGAGAGGCTGGTCCTAGTGATAAAGTCGTCTAAGGTGCCTGTAGCTTTTTTAGAGGTCTTAGTTGCCTTGCTCCGGGTTTCTCGTGAGGACATTGTGGAAAAAGGGTATTGCAATAAATATATAAAAAAAATAGGTTCAGGTGTACTAGCTGCAGAGACTCAAAGAAAAAAACCAAGAGAAATGGCCCGGTCCGGTCTTAAAACGGTCTCTAACGGCCTAAAACGGCCCTGTCTTTGCCCAGTCTTAGCCCGGGCTGCGTCCCGCGCTGCGGGAGTGAGATGTTGATTTGAAGCCTCAGGAGGGCGGGGGGCGGGCCAGCAGGGAGAGCGGACCGGAAGCTCTCCGTCGGTCTAGCAGGGACTTCTGGGAATTGAAGTCCCCGCACGCTCGCAGCCCCGCTGCAGCCACACGCCCGGTTCCGCTTTCTCCTTACCGCTTCGGTGAAGGTCTTCCCAGCAGCAGGTGTAATTCCCTCCTTGACGCTGGCGATGGGGCACCCGCGGAGCGGGTGCGCCGAGAGGTGAAGGTTGCGCCTGGTTGAAAAACGGGTAAGCCGCTAAGACGCGCTGGCAATACTGTACTCCTCTGTTCGCTTTGGTGCTGTTTAGATAAAGTGCTTTTCCATTAGTCCTAGCGCCAAGACGCCCTTGGGCACACGCTGCCATTTATAAGTCTGTAACAATCAAATCAAATCCGGTAATGGTAGGAGGGTAACCCTACTAAAGAAAGCATCCAGTGCCTCTCTCAAGGGTGGACTCCCAGCTTTATACAATTCCCTGTAATGGTCCATGAACACTGCATGTATGTCAGCCTACAACTAGATGCTGGCCCCCTGTGAGTCAGTGATTTGTGTGATCAAGTTCCCTCGGTCCCCAGGTTGGGCAAGTCAAGACAGCAGTCTACCGGCTGGCCCCCCTCCAACCAGTTACAAGAATGGGATTTACCCTGCACCTCTTGGTGCTTCTTACACATCTCTCCGAGGGTCCACAGGGCCTCCGGATGGGTTGCACTCTCTGCCTCCAAGTGCCAGAGAGTCTCCTCCAACTTGGATAGTTCCCCTCGCAGCGAGCGACCCACTCCCACTGATTGACTAAGACAATGCCCCTGGACAACCACTTTAAATCAACACTGATGTGGGAGGCTATGCGTGCATTAAAGTAATCAGAAATCACATTAGTCAGTGGATCCCGAAAAGTAGGTTCACATAAATAGTTAGGTGCAAGTCTTCAGGTCGGTATAGGCGCTATGCGACGTCCCACTGCAGTTCCAGCCACGGGAGGTTATGTTCCATGGGACTGGCATGAAGGCATTTTTATCCAAGAGATCCAGAAATGCTCTCAGTGGAAGTCTATTTAACTGGATGTTAGACTGTCAGACTGTCATAAAAAATCCTGTCTCCAGAGGACGGGCAGAGAACTCCATGACATATCCTGCCCTGATCACATTAAGTCTGTCTAACAAAAAGGAGTTTGGCCCATGCGGACAGAGGTGGGGTAAGGGCCCAAATACTTTGTGAAAAAGAAAGGAACCCACACTTCAATACGTTTTGCACCATTCGGTTTTGGATGAAAAGATAAACAAAGCTTAATATGTTTATCAAGGCGATTATTTGCGCCGTTTTTATTCATCAATTTTGTTGAAAAAAGCTTTGCATGTACAGAGAAATCCCACTGTCATTTACGTAATAGCCAACAAAGTTGTGATAGCTAATCTTTAACAACACAAAACATAAATTTACAGACATAAACAATATGAAAGCATATAACTAGTGAGAAAAAAGTTATTTGTTTGCAACAAAGTGAGAATGTATCAAAAAGGGAGGGAAAGATGTCAAGGTATTTTTTCAATAACATCAATAAACGCAATTAAGCAAACATATTTCCATCAAAAAGCAATTATTGCCCAAGGAGCAGCCTTTGAATGAATCTGCATGAATCTGCATGAAAACAAAATAACCTCTCGGAAACAATGTTTTTAAGGCTATAGATTCCTAAGTATTTTGTTCGTATTTCCAAACTTAGGACGTAATCCTGTTCGCCTACGCGTTTCGAGTTTGCAGGGTTTCTTCACAAACTCTCTTCAGGGCCAAATGAATTCTTTCCCCTGTTCCTTAACCTATTAGTGAAAACACAAGCAATTGTGGACACTCATTATAAGTTGCTCGCCTGAGCCCACTCATACCTTCTCATATGTACAACTTTAAAAAGAAACGTACCTCAGGGGACTTGAGGTAAGTTCGGTTCATCCAGAGTGCTAAAACGGGATTTTTCGGGTCTGTGCGCTTTCTAGAAGACACAAGATGTTGTGTCAGGGGCTGCTCTGTTTGAAACTATTATCCAGCTCATTGTAAAGGTAGAAATGGCCAATCGTTTCCTACCTGGATATGTGATTGGGAGGGAATCAAGTGGACGCTGCAATTTTGTTTTTGGAGGTGGGCATGTGGCCGTTTCCAAATCTTCTTTGTTCAGGGAGGGTCCTGGGGCGGGCCGGTTCCCTTTTACTATTCCGTGAATGTATCTGCAGAAAAAAGGGGGAGCAACGAGCGCCAAATGTTTAGAAACGCACTCGTTCGCTAGTCTATGGGTTGCGCGGCTTGTGGGGAACCGGGCGCTTACATAGTCTGGGGGAAGCGCGCGCGTAGGTGCTTTGCCAGTTTATTCATTTCAGGACAGCGTGGTGGCATTTGTAGGTTTTGCACAGCGCGGGGCAATGGTTAGTTAGTTAATGGGTAAATCGCGGCCTGATTCCCCCGTTTTGCAGTCAAGTGACAGCACGTACCTGCTGGTGTGTCAGCGTGTTCCACTTCCTCATTCCATCAGTTAGAGTGAATGGCATACAGTTCCAACAGTCTCTCTGAGAGGCTCACTGTTATATGGCCAATCACAGAAGGGCTATTTTGAAAGCCACCACTGATGCATTATGGGACCTGAAGTCAAATTGGATATAAGTCAATTTCAAAGTCTGGAAATTTCACTTATTGAATTTAGGCCCGTGTTGATGGTATCAAAGCGGAGTATCAGGTACGCCTCTTTGCGCAAAAGTGCCTGCTCTACATTAGGCGATCTATGTTGTGGGTCTAATCCAGACAGGACCGTCCATTTGAAATCTGTTTCTCTGTGGCTGGCAGCTAGAAAATGCTCCACCATTGGGGCATTCTGCACTTTTTTCTTTAGTCTCGAGCGGTGTTGTGTTATCCTGACAGTGACCTGTTGGCATGTTTTACCTATGTACAATTTATTGCATGCACACAAAATCCCGTAGATGACATTTTTACTCTTACAGTTTGTATGCAAACTGTGTCTCCATTTGATGCCATTGTGGCAAAATTCATCTCCTTCTACAACATTCTTGCAGGCCACACAAGTACCACATTTATGGTGGCCTGTAATGGGTTTGAGGTTCCATTTGGATATGAGATCACTCTTTGGTTTTTTTATGTAGCTGTCAGCTCTAATGATCTGTTGGCCGACGCTCGGATTTTTCCTCATTGCAAAAATCGGCTTTTGTAAAGGGAATTCCATTCCCTCCAGCAAGTGCCAATTGCGCAAAATGATTTGGCGAAACTTATTAGTGTGAGCCCCATAGGTAGTCACACAGACCAGTTTCTCCAATTCCTTCTTGTTCTTTATTTTAAGCAAATCTTCTCTAGGAGTGAAGCGTGCTCTTTTTTTAGAGTGCTTCAGGAGTTTCTGGGGATAGCCCCTTTTGTTTAGTTCTTGGCAGAAGGTGTCTGCGTGTGCATTGAACTCTTCGAGTTCAGAGCAATTGCGCCTGATTCTCAATAGTTGGCCATAAGGGAGGTTCTGTTTTAAACACTGTGGATGGGCACTCTTATAGTGTAAGATAGTGTTTTTATCTGTTGCCTTCTTAAACAGAGTGGTGGTGAACTTATTTCCCTGAATGCAGACTGCCACATCAAGAAACGTCATTTTTTGATTACTGAAGTTGATAGAAAATTTGATGTCAGGGTGTCTCGAGTTTAGCCATTCATGGAAGGCTATGAGCTCCGTCCGGCTCCCCTGCCACAGGAGCCAGACATCGTCAATATACCTCAACCACTGTCTGATGTTTGTACTGTAGGGGTTGTCTTTGTAAATGAACTTTTCTTCGTATTGGGACATATACAACACGGCCATTTCTGGTGCGTATGGACATCCCATAGCTGTGCCTTTGACTTGGACGAAGAAATCGTTCTCAAATTTAAAATAGTTGCTTTTCAGTGTAATGCGGGCCAGAGCTAGAATATGGGATGTCCATATGCACCAGAAATGGCCGTGTTGTATATGTCCCAATACGAAGAAAAGTTCATTTACAAAGACAACCCCTACAGTACAAACATCAGACAGTGGTTGAGGTATATTGACGATGTCTGGCTCCTGTGGCAGGGGAGCCGGACGGAGCTCATAGCCTTCCATGAATGGCTAAACTCGAGACACCCTGACATCAAATTTTCTATCAACTTCAGTAATCAAAAAATGACGTTTCTTGATGTGGCAGTCTGCATTCAGGGAAATAAGTTCACCACCACTCTGTTTAAGAAGGCAACAGATAAAAACACTATCTTACACTATAAGAGTGCCCATCCACAGTGTTTAAACCAGAACCTCCCTTATGGCCAACTATTGAGAATCAGGCGCAATTGCTCTGAACTCGAAGAGTTCAATGCACACGCAGACACCTTCTGCCAAGAACTAAACAAAAGGGGCTATCCCCAGAAACTCCTGAAGCACTCTAAAAAAAGAGCACGCTTCACTCCTAGAGAAGATTTGCTTAAAATAAAGAACAAGAAGGAATTGGAGAAACTGGTCTGTGTGACTACCTATGGGGCTCACACTAATAAGTTTCGCCAAATCATTTTGCGCAATTGGCACTTGCTGGAGGGAATGGAATTCCCTTTACAAAAGCCGATTTTTGCAATGAGGAAAAATCCGAGCGTCGGCCAACAGATCATTAGAGCTGACAGCTACATACAAAAACCAAAGAGTGATCTCATATCCAAATGGAACCTCAAACCCATTACAGGCCACCATAAATGTGGTACTTGTGTGGCCTGCAATAATGTTGTAGAAGGAGATGAATTTTGCCACAATGGCATCAAATGGAGACACAGTTTGCATAAAACTGTAAGAGTAAAAATGTCATCTACGGGATTTTGTGTGCATGCAATAAATTGTACATAGGTAAAACATGCCAACAGGTCACTGTCAGAATAACACAACACCGCTCGAGACTAAAGAAAAAAGTGCAGAATGCCCCAATGGTGGAGCATTTTCTAGCTGCCAGCCACAGAGAAACAGATTTCAAATGGACGGTCCTGTCTGGATTAGACCCACAACATAGATCGCCTAATGTAGAGCAGGCACTTTTGCGCAAAGAGGCGTACCTGATACTCCGCTTTGATACCATCAACACGGGCCTAAATTCAATAAGTGAAATTTCCAGACTTTGAAATTGACTTATATCCAATTTTACTTCAGGTCCCATAATGCATCAGTGGTGGCTTTCAAAATAGCCCTTCTGTGATTGGCCATATAACAGTGAGCCTCTCAGAGAGACTGTTGGAACTGTATGCCATTCACTCTAACTGATGGAATGAGGAAGTGGAACACGCTGACACACCAGCAGGTACGTGCTGTCACTTGACTGCAAAACGGGGGAATCAGGCCACGATTTACCCATTAACTAACTAACCATTGCCCCGCGCGGTGCAAAACCTACAAATGCCACCACGCTGTCCTGAAATGAATAAACTGGCAAAGCACCTACGCGCGCGCTTCCCCCAGACTATGTAAGCGCCCGGTTCCCCACAAGCCGCGCAACCCATAGACTAGCGAACTAGTGCGTTTCTAAACATTTGGCGCTCGTTGCTCCCCTTTTTTCTGCAGATACATTCACGGAATAGTAAAAGGGAACCGGCCCGCCCCAGGACCCTCCCTGAACAAAGAAGATTTGGAAACGGCCACATGCCCACCTCCAAAAACAAAATTGCAGCGTCCACTTGATTCCCTCCCAATCACATATCCAGGTAGGAAACGATTGGCCATTTCTACCTTTACAATGAGCTGGATAATAGTTTCAAACAGAGCAGCCCCTGACACAACATCTTGTGTCTTCTAGAAAGCGCACAGACTCGAAAAATCCCGTTTTAGCACTCTGGATGAACCGAACTTACCTCAAGTCCCCTGAGGTACGTTTCTTTTTAAAGTTGTACATATGAGAAGGTATGAGTGGGCTCAGGCGAGCAACTTATAATGAGTGTCCACAATTGCTTGTGTTTTCACTAATAGGTTAAGGAACAGGGGAAAGAATTCATTTGGCCCTGAAGAGAGTTTGTGAAGAAACCCTGCAAACTCGAAACGCGTAGGCGAACAGGATTACGTCCTAAGTTTGGAAATACGAACAAAATACTTAGGAATCTATAGCCTTAAAAACATTGTTTCCGAGAGGTTATTTTGTTTTCATGCAGATTCATGCAGATTCATTCAAAGGCTGCTCCTTGGGCAATAATTGCTTTTTGATGGAAATATGTTTGCTTAATTGCGTTTATTGATGTTATTGAAAAAATACCTTGACATCTTTCCCTCCCTCTTTGATACATTCTCACTTTGTTGCAAACAAATAACTTTTTTCTCACTAGTTATATGCTTTCATATTGTTTATGTCTGTAAATTTATGTTTTGTGTTGTTAAAGATTAGCTATCACAACTTTGTTGGCTATTACGTAAATGACAGTGGGATTTCTCTGTACATGCAAAGCTTTTTTCAACAAAATTGATGAATAAAAACGGCGCAAATAATCGCCTTGATAAACATATTAAGCTTTGTTTATCTTTTCATCCAAAACCGAATGGTGCAAAACGTATTGAAGTGTGGGTTCCTTTCTTTTTCACAAACTGATCACATTAAGAGCACGTTTGTCTGAAATGTTGGGACCAACATTGGCGGAGTACTTGTTCTTTTTAGGAAAATCAGGTTGGGGTTTCTTAAATTTCAAATTAGATTTATTTCTCTGAAGACAGCTGTCTCGTCCTGGGTTTCTACATGGAGCTTGTCATGGTTAGCAGAGGAATATTTCTTTGGCTGTTTGCTGAAAGAGAAAGACAGATGGCGTTCCTTGAAAATGTTATGAATGCGTTCTTCTAAACTGGAGCTAAACAGTTCAGTGCCAGCTGTCGGGAAGCAAGGCTGGAGGTGTCGTTGATGATGTCAAGTCTGGTTTGGGTGCAAAGAAGCAGAACCTTGAGGCCATCCATGCTGAGTACCTTTCAGGTAAGGAAAAGCAGACATTATTACAGCTTCATACACAGCAACTCTTAAAGCTAAAGGGCTTTTGAACAAACTTTTCGGAGTCTGATCTTTCAGGTCAGTATTATCCGCCATTGACTTTCTGACCACTAAGTATGCCACCAACGTATCTACTTGCACCGGGTCAGGAAAGAAAGACCCACACTCTAGAAGAAGTTAGAAACGTGACATAAAACTTGGAACACTTATCCTACCTGGATCTTGCCATTTTCTGAGAACCGTATTGTTAAACCTGGCAACCTTGGATTGGTTTCCCCTGATTTTTTGCCTTCAGATCTCCTGTTTTTGCTGATGTTGTTTTGCTAGCTTTAGGACTCTGGGAACTTTTCAAATGCTAACCAGAGCTAAAGTACATGTGCTCTCTACTTAAAACATGGTAGCACTAGCTTATCCACATTTGAAATATTTAATTTACTCATAAGTCCTTAGTAATGCTCACTACATGTGCCCAGTGCCTGTAAATTGAATTCTACTAGTGGGCATGTAGCAGCGATTGTGCTACCCACTTAAGTAGCCCTTAAAGCATGTCTCCGACCTGCCATTGCAGAGCCTGTTTGTGCAGTTTGAAACAGCCATGTCGACCTGGCAATTTAACCATCTTGCCATACCCAAACCTTCCTCTTTAATACATATAAGTCACCCCCTAAGGAAGCACTAGACATCCCAAGAACAGGGTGGAGTGAATGCAAAAAGTAGGACATTTCCTTTTCAGGTTTACATGTCCTGGTAGTGAAATACTCTTAAATTAGTTTTGCACTACTGCAAGGCCTATCTCTCCAATAGGATAACATTGGGATTACCTTATTACATCTTCTAACTGTAATTTCCAAATGAGAAGAGATTGGACCACTAAGTATGATGTTTCTGTAATCACAATTTAAAACCATAACTTATGGTGAAGTCAGATTTTAAATTATAATGGCACTTTTAGAAAGTTGGCATTTTGTCACTTTAGCCATTTTCTGCCTTCTGCCTGTCTCTGAAAACACAAGCGGGGTGGGTGACAGTTGGGCTTTCTGCATTCTCTCTAGGCAGCCACACACAAAGGGAGCTTAGGTATGACTGATGGACCATCCACATCCTGGGGGGGCCATCCTATTCAGGTTGGGAGGGAGGAGCGAACACCTACACCTAAACGGACTGTGTCATGTCCCCAAACAAAGGGCTGCATACCGCCCTGTAGTGAGACTGGAGCCAGGACAGGAAGGGCAGGGACTCTGTACAATTCAAAGACCTCTCTTTGAATTCTCCCTCACTTCAATGTCATAACTGGGTGTAAGTACTGTACTCTGGCACCACCAATTCAGTACACTTCTGGACCTGTGGATACTACGCCAGAAAGAAGGACTGGTATGCTGCTTAAAGGACTGCCAATTGTGCTGGACTGGACTCTGTTTAACTCTTGCTCTGCTAACCTGCTGCCCTCCTTCCTGAGAGTAAGAAGGACTGGGCCTACACCTCTTCAACACAGAAGCAGAGTGACTCCAAGTGCTTGCTGGCCAGTCTCCTGATTAAAGTCCAAAGGACATAAAAGACTTGCAACAGTCCTGCTATAGCACCTGAACTCTGCTATCTGATAGTCTTGTGCTGCCAAGTGGTGCATATCCAGTACAGGACCCTCGGAAGTGGGTAGAAAGTGCTGCTCCAGTAAAAACCTGTGTACCGATATCATTGCACGGTCTGGAACCGGCGCATCTCCTTCAACAACGACGCGTTGCTGCTGCTGTGCGCTCTGACAACGACGCATCACAGCTGCTGTGAAGATGGAGGACATCTCACCGCTGACAGCGTGGCAAGTCATCTCCATTCCCGACACATCTCCGACTTTGAGCTGCTCGGAGCTGACACATCGCCTACATCCTAAGGATTGATGTAGACTCATCGCCTCCTTCCCTTCTTGCATCTTGTCTTCAACGCAACCACGATCCAAGGGCCTTGGTTCCTGTATCTGACGCATCCTCAATCGTGGTCAGCCTGAACATTTGGATTTGACCTGGTCTAACACGACCAGATAGCCCCAGTTGGCGTATTTTACTTTTAAGCACTATATTTCAGTTTATTCTTTCAAAATTCATAACTCCAGTTATACTTAATGTTTTTTTGTCACTTTGGTCCTGTGTTGTTCATTAAATTAAGCTCTATTTTTCTAATCCGATGTGGTATCTTTTTATGTAGTGTTTTCATTGTTGTATTGTTTGAGGTGTTGCACAAATACTTTACTCATTGCCTCTAAAGTTAAATCTGACTGCTCTGTCCCAAGCTACCAGACCAGACGAGGAGCACAGGCAATTTATTGTGTGTTTCTGACTTACTCTGACTAGGGTTGTTGTTCCTGCTTGGGCAGGGTGCATACCTCTGCCACGCAGACGCCCAATTTCTAAAAAACTTCCTTAATAAACTAGTGAATCAGAAAGCCAGGCTAAGGGCTTAGTTGCAATTGCCTAAGCAAAGAGGACGCTGAAGGGCTAAGCTCATCAGGAGAGGGAAGGAATCCAACTCACGCTTTCCAATGTATATGGCATGGCTAACAATTCTTGTTGCTCCTGCCTCAGTGTCACCAAATCTTTCCCCTGAATCAGACCCCTAAAGAATGTTCAGCGGTACTCAAGGAACCCTTAGTACCAGGGAATGAAACAACCCCTCTGAAACCACCCAGTGGATCTAAGCCTCAGTGCAAGACTCCCCACGCTGCTCCTTCTGATGATGAGCGGGAGAGATAGAGCATGAAATAAAGCATCCTCAATATGCACACTATTTTCTGAGTGCTTACCCATATAAAGAAATATCACTGAACAAACAACCAAAGAACTGGACTTACCTGTACCCAGCTGCTTTTTCTGAAGCCACTAAACTTAGAATGCATAAGGAGCGCGATTCACATATTCATATTGACGTACTAGAATCATCATGACTGCACTGCAAATGTCCAGGTAAAGAGCACCGCTCTCCAAAAGCGAAGGACGAGCAATGAAACTCAATGAAGGATGAGCTCTGCCCTTTTAAAGATGATAATTAACCATAAACAAAATATTGTACCATAAAATGCAAGGCAGGGATCACATCAAACCTTCCTTTCTATTGTTCCCACAAAGCTTCCATGGATGCTCCTATGCCCCACAAGGCAGTGAGCCTCATGGATGAAGATGAAAAGCCAAGCAGAGACCTCAACTCTACAAACCTTTGTAAGTGACACAAGATGAAAAACTGGAAGAGGTAGAGAAGTCCTCTCTTCCATATGGTAGAAGAGACAGAGAAGTCCTCTCTTCTATATGGTAGAAGAGACAGAGAAGTCCTCTCTTCTATATGGTAGAAGAGACAGAGAAGTCCTCTCTTCCATATGGTAGAAGAGACAGAGAAGTCCTCTCTTCTATATGGTAGCCAGATTTGGCGGTGGGGAGCCATTCTCTTCTTCCCTTGGATTCTCATCTTGCTGGTATGACTCACCTTATACTGTTTGGACTATGAGGAGGAACAGGGATGTAGAAGTAATGTTTTGAACAACAAAATGTTTCTGTACTGTGTTTGAAGAGCTAGAGTAGAATAGTGTAGTCACCTGGATTCTGGCACAGACAGTCTCCCTTTACAATGATTGAAGATATGGGTTTGACTGGCTACATGCAGCAGGAGCTGAGCTCACAAGCCTATATCTACTGAGTTTCAAGACAAGTCAAGAATGTTTATTCAGAAAATGAATCCATCATACATACAATACATAAAACAATGCAACATCACATTTGATTAAAAGCCTTCATACATTAAATAATATCGTTAAAATTCAACACAAATTTGCAAATAGTGCAAAATAAGGTCATATATCCTACTTCTCCAAAATGCAAAACACCTTAAAGAAGGCACCACAATTTCACAGTTCTAGAATTGGTCACGTTCATCAAAAAAGTTCTTATACCCAACATGTTTTTCAGACAGTTCAATTTTTTTAACAATTCAAACTATTGTAGGCTCTGCCAACTTGCACACTGTAAAGAAATGGGGTCTTACAACCTATCATTTCTAATTTTTGTACTCATGGTGCAACTAATAAAGTGCAAGCCATAATATTAAGTTAATTTAAGAATATAAAACTACTGATTAAAAGAAACTGTACATCATTTGACCCAACATTAAAAGTTTAAACTGCTAGAAATAGTGACTGGAAGCCTATGTTGTCAATACAACCTGCAACTAAAACTTTAAGTCCTTTTTTTTCCTCAATAGCCCCACCACAAACAAGTATATACTAGGGTAAGACACAATATCAATTGACGTGTCCCTCTTCAGTACCCTTAGAGCTTCATTTTGGAATCCTAAGCCAAGCCTATTCAGTGGCGTCCGGCACAGGTAAGTGCTGTGGGCGGTGAGGCGGGAAGTCGACAGACTACGGAATAGGTACAATGAAATAAATAAACAATACCTATTCCGCCGTCTGTTGACTTCCCACCTGCCATGCCCCACCGCTCTTACCTGTGCTGGTAGCGGCTGAGCCTAATACATAAAGGTCGAATCCACTTTGTTCTTGGGATAAAATAAAACTTACAAAAAAAGAGCACATGACTAATATTTTCCTTGCAAGGTAAGGAGCACATTGGACATGTATTAATAGGGTCTAATGAACTTACTACAGACCACGTGGATGTAAAGGATCTTATTTCTAGTGTGCCATAATGGAACTTCAGGTATTAGCTTTTTGCCATCTGTTGTTGCTATATGTCCAGAAAGGGCTGATACCATGGGGTAACCTTAACACAGAGGAACTCTTCTGATAATCTCCCCAGAGTGGAATTACAAAAATAATTAGCTGTGGCATAGTCCCAGTAGATGTTTTTTAGTTGCTTTTTAGAATATATAAACATAGTTCAATCTTCTGAGTCAGTCCAGAACCTTTCAGATCCCAGCCTTGAGGACCATTGTTGTATATGCCTAAACCACGGGAAAGTGGTGTTCTTATCTACGGCTAGAAGTTCCTTCACACCATTCCTACAAGGCACAAGTTCCTCCGTAGACCAAAGTCTCACTCAGTATAACAAGTGTCTTAACTTGGCAATACAACCAACCCTTATGAGAGCTACATTAAAAAACATTGGGATCAAGGGAGTACTCTTAGGGAGATGCAACAGAGAACGAATAAGACTATTCCCGCTCAAAGCCAGTATCTCGGAGTTTGCGTGTCCCCAGATTTCAGCGTCATAAAGTGCCATGGGTTGAGCCTTTAATTTATACACTTCCATAGCAGGTAGTATGGCTCTCGTAAATGATGCCTGATGTTTTTTGTTGATGACAGCAGATTGATGCTAGAGCACTGCTCTGCACTTTTGAATATGTGGGGAGCACGAAACCTTAATATCCATCACAATAACCAGATATTCAAATCTAGAAACACACTCCAATTTCTCCCTATTCAAATGTATAGTTCTCTGAAAGACTTATGGGGGCTGACTGTTATGCATTTTGTCTTTTACGCATTTATCTCCAGCCCCTTACATGAAAAAACCTGTTGGGATTTCTCCAGTAGTTGCTGCAAGCCAAAACAAGTTTGGGAGATTAGCAAGGGATCCATATTCTAGTCCATTCTCTATATATGACTTATGTGTAGATTTAGACAAATGGAAGACAGAGGGCTAATCTGCCCCTCATTGGTGTACGGGCCGAGAGGGGTGGTTTTGTTCTCCCTTGGCACCAATTGAGTGCTTGATGATGGGCAGATTAGCCCTTTGTCTTCCATTTGTATAACTCTATACATAAATCAGATATGGAGAATGGACTAGTAAATGGATTGGTGGATCTGGTTTTGTAATATTGTGATGGAAGACGCATGGAAGAACTTACAATTGGAATAATGGTTGAATCATTTATAAATAACGGGTTATTGTTTGTTATTAGCCTACTTAATTTAATTCTCTACTAATATTGTACCCTGAAGAAGTCCATTTGTATATGGATGCAACGCATTTGCTGCTTTATCGCTGTACACATATGAAGCACTTTAAAGGAAAAAGAGAATAAAAAGAAGAATTATATTGATTATTGAGAAAATACTTATTGAATTGTGTTATTGCTGTTAAAGAGGAGCACCTCTGCAAATGTATTTTCTCAGCACTTCATGATAGAAGCCATGTGATCAGAGCTGCAAGGAGGAGAGTCCGCTTCTCCATCAAAGCTGGGGGCAATGCGATACACTGAACAAACTTCTCGCATGTGGATTTATGTTGGATAGAAGATGTGAAGTCAGAAACTATTGCTGATGTATCTGTTGGCTTGAAAGGAGTTGCCCTCTTAGTTTTTAAATTTCCAGAAGCTGGGAGGCTAGAGCTCTTAGAGCATTTGAGGGAGTGGTAGGCAGAGATATATGAACCAGAGAAGATAATAGTCAAGGCTTTTGATTGCAGTATCCACCAGCACCGATTGCAGAGCATGGTGGGAAGGGATTGTGTTTAAAGATAGTCCTCTCTGAGTGTGATTTCTGTGCTCATCACCTCTATTACCCTTTCCAACATACGGTCTATAGACATGGGCTTTGGGGCAGCTGTTTCAACAGCTTCCCCTCCAGCTAATTTCTTTCTCGCCATCCTGCAGGGACATTAAAATGCCAGTCAACGTCACTCCTTCGTGAGAGGTAGTGGTTGACTGCCCCATATAACACACTAATGACAGACACTTGTGTATATAAATACCTATAAACAGCGAGAGCCAAGAGGGGTGACCCCGTCCACCCTCTTCCGGACTATGACAGGCTAAGATGGGCACATGCTGCCTCAGTATTCGCCCGAGTCTCACTGCGGACTAGCATTGGCGCTAGGTAGCGCTAGATTTTTGCAGGCCCACCCTTCTGGGTGCATGGTGAGCCAAGGGACAAGTCCGACCCCAGCTGATAGTGAGGAGCTACAAGAGGGGTTTGAAGACCAAGTAAACCCCCTGTGAGTTTAAAGAACTGAATGTTGGTAATAGGGCTCTGCAATTCAATCTTAGTTTTCTTGTTAGTGGGACACTGTATGTCTCTGCACCAAATCTGCTGCAGGGCTTTGTAGCAGAGGCTGTATGAAGTGGTTAAGAGGACATTTAGCGGAATAGAGGAAGTGAAGTGAAGATGTGTACTCAAGATAATTGTGGATTTATTCAAGGATGTTTATTCATTATGGAGTAACCGGAAGAGATTAAGTGTTACTCAAAGTATCACCTAAAATATGAAAATGTTGTATTTAAACCTATCTCAGACGTGGAATTTGAAAGCTCGGCAGTCCAGTTTGCATAAACATGGCCCTGGCCCACTCTTAGCTTAACATTCATTGCACATACTTCAGTGGCAGTGAAATTTGCCTTAAAAAGAACAATATCCTGTCAATGAAAACTTCAGGAAGCTGCTTTTTGTCTTGAGTCTGGAAACTGTATTTATTAAAAAGATGTGATCACAGGAAGATCAGGCACAAGTCTCCCCAGCAGTTGCCAAGGAGAGCAACTGCCCTAGATATGACAACACACACATTCACAGCAGTCATCGAAGGCTTCTAGTTCTGGGCCACCTGGTGAAAGTTGTGCAAATGGAGGCCAGGTATCATGTAAAAAGAGAAACTGAGAACAATTGTCTTCAGTTGTATCCCCAAATGAAACCTGGTGCTCTGTTATTCTATCCAGACAGCTAGTTCTGAAAATGAGTATCGCAGTGTCACATACAACCCCCATTTCACTGCACATTTAGGGCTTTCGGTATTCATGAGGACCAATACAAGATGGCGTCTGGGGATTACACAAATAGACTGTTGCAAAAGGAGACTTCTTCACCCTTTTGGCTCTGTACTGAGCGTTATCTTCCACTGTGCACACTTAGAGTAGCTAATGTGGTGGCGGACAGTCAGATATTGATGGAGACAATTAGGCCTATGTTCTAAGTTGTTCAGAAACTGCATTATTTCCTTGTGCAACTGAGAAGCATGCAGTGGTATCACTCAAATGAAAACTTCAGGGCGAAGTGTCTCTACAAGTGGTATTTCTACACTGTGATAACTCGGAGGAACACGAAAGCCTTCATTCTGATCTCTATCACAATTGTTGTAGGTGCTGATGACCAGGTCACACAGCACAGAGGGTGAGGAGATAAGGTTGTGATACTGCAGAGATACGAGAAAAAAAAGTCCCTAACTTAGTATACGGATCTAGTGTTGTACTATAAACAAGTACAATGATGGTGGGGTCTATAAATGTACTCAATTATTTAGTCAAACTTGTAATAACTAAAACAGCAACAGTTACACCATATATTCCTTTAACGTGTGGTGATTCCCTCATAGCACACTAGGATGTGGATGCACAGAAAACATCAATGCCAAAGACCAAACTTTTCAAAAATCACAAAATCGATTTTTATTCATGAATTTGTTAAAAACAATCAAGATACATATAAAAACATCTTTGCCAATAGTCAATATTTGTAACACATTTGAATTAATGATTAAAAATGAGCAAATAAAACTACACAAAAGTCCTATTTGGATTGATAAATAAAAATAAACAAGAAAACTACACAAACGACACGGCGTTTCAGTGAGATTAGAATCAACCACCCTCAAGGTCGAATTTTGTGTAGTTTTCTTGTTTATTCTTAATCATCAATCCAAATATGACTTTTTTTAAACTTATTTTTAATAATTAATTCAAATGTGTTACAAATATTGACTAAAATGGAAGTTGTTCTGCCAAACCTTTGTGCTTGATGTTGGAAGGTTTGAAAGGCGCTCTTGAAAGACTTCCTGGGGCCAGTGGAGAAGTGCTGATTAACATTGAAAATACATTGAGGTGCATGGATTGAGCTGTAGACTGTTTTAGGGCAGTGCATATGACGATTTACTATTTCCCAAAACCCTAGTACCTGATGTAGGCCTCCGATTGGGATTAGCTTTAGAAAATGAATGCTATTTTCCTATGTTTTTGAGACTTCTCTAGTACTTAAAATAACATTGTGCAATTCTTTATAGGACTGCTTGACGTACCTTGCCATTATTACCTATGCTGGTAATTACAAAATAAACTGGAGAAAATCGAACATGCGCCGAGGGAATAAACCTTGCACATGCCATTGTGGTTTTTATTTCAGCATATCCTCTCTATCGGTGGTAAAGAATTTGAAAACAAGCTTTACCAGCTGCACCTGTTTGTCTGGTTGGGGTGTGCTCTGGATTCCTTCGTAGCAAACCAACCATCACAGTCGCTTTTATTTGTGTGGCTCAGGTATGCTTTCTTTTGCATACGCTGACGTATATTTACTATGCTCCAGGCTAGCAACACCTGTATTTGTTTTTTTTCTAAGCCACTAGCTGGTATGTCACTGTCACAGCTGGTTTTCTATACACGCGTCTCAATATGGCGAATCCACGCTGCACCCCTCAATTTCACTGCCTTATTTTTCTGATACAGTGCATCTTCTATGCAGTGCCCCGGACCTAAACAAGTCAGAATTCAGACTAATGAATTTGTAATGTAAAGTATTTTTGACACGAAGGGCCTGATTTAGAATGTTGCGGATAGGTTACTGGGATATAATTAAGGCTTCTGGTTTTCCGTTTTTACTGATTTTTACAGATAAACACAGGCAGAAAATAAAGAGGAACATTACTGAAAATGTTGCCTCTTGTGAGAAGCTCTCCATGCTGCCTTTCATCAATTCTAGGCAACAGCTGAGCAGGCAGACAGCATGGCGGGCTAAAATACAGGTTGACATTGCCTTAAATACAGGCATATGTTAACGTATATTTGTTGTGTGATGCTAATATCTACCTGTGAGTGTAGTCTTTTTTTATTTGTGGCTGCTTAGTTTGCTAAATCGTGACAGGCATCCCTGTTTGAGTGCACATCGAAGAGTTATTTAAACGCAGAAATATACAATTTTACAGCTACATTTATTCTTGAAACGCAAAATAAATGTGGATAAATACCAACAAGATGGCCCAAAAATAAATATGGATAAATACAGACGAATATGTTAAAAAAATAAATACCATAAAATGGGAGCCCTAGATATAATGCACTTGTAATAAGTCCGAACTATGGTCTTTATGATGTGTTGAACCTTTTATATCGTTACTTTGAATCCGGCGGCTAGCCGTGTGTTAAATGAACACCTCTTCCTAACTCTGGCACCTCTGCCAACAGTGGACTATCCAATGGCTTCTGGTGGCCACCCCTATCACCTACTGATGAACTCTGGCTTGTGGCGGTCACGCCACTGCTTAGTTTGTAAACCAATAAGTGCCCAGTCCAAAATTGTGCTCAGAAGCCTGCGGTCGAGCCATCGAAGGTCAGAGTGCCGAATACCAAGGCTGCAAAGTCTTGGTTCCACCTGTTACCTCTTTAATCCGGCACCAGGCAGCCCCTGCTCCGTTTTCTCATTTTTGCAGGTTAGTTAGCATTTCTGCCTGCTCCCTTTATCACAGTTTTTCTGGGTTTCCCTTCCTCCTTTTTGTGCTTTTCTTTCTTTTGCTTTGGAGTACCATCCCCAAAAATGCGACCTGCAATAACTGGCTCACATCACATTAAGCCTCAAGGTCACCCACGACTTAACTAGGACATCCTGGTGTTATGTTAGGTATCCCCCACAAAAGGAAGCATATGCCACACAAAGTTGCCACTGCTGATGTCTGGTTATCAGCCCATGTTTATGGTGGGTAGACATGGGCCATCTATTGTACCAACTAACAGCCCCAGAAGGAGATGGGCATCCTGATGTCTTGAGGCTGTCTCTGCCGCCGTGAACAATACTGTTTTATATTAAGGTGAGATTGAAAAGAAGGACGTTTGGGCCACCACTCTCACAGCGCTGTCCCCCCACATTCATCAAGGTTTTCTTTTTCAGTCCTCCTTCATTCAAGTGTGTTTCATCCTCTCTGGGCATGTTCCTGTAATTCAGACACATCTTTTAGCATCAGCATAAGACACTCAATCATCTGAGAAACATACTGAGTTACTTTGGAACTTAGAAACAAAGCAGGCTACATAGCAGTTTGATCAGCTAAAGTGTTTCCCATAGACACTTCATCTTGGGAGGACTAATGCGACGCTCACTTTTCAAATCCAGATTTTGATGGTAGCATAAGACCTTAAAGCAATCCTCGACAGAGGTACCATCTAAATTAGAGTTACTCTGATGCGTGGAAACCCCATTGCATCGAGAAGGGCCCAAAACCATGAGCCACTCTGCAGGCATTTTTGGACTCATTAAATGTAGTAACAATTATTCAATCAGCCAGAATCCAAGCACAGATAGGAGCGACCAATCCAGCAACATGAGTAGCGTATACTTAAGGTAAACATTGGTACTCCACAACTTTATACAGTGTCGATAAAGCATAATGAACTACACCCTTTTCTGATACACAGTCCATCAACATAGTTCCCAAGATCACAACTGGGTATTGGTGCATCAGAGATTCACATGGACCATATTTAGATGGGCAGTTATGATGAGAACATCATGCGGCTCACCGTCTCTAGCAGAGGGTAGCAAGAAGGCAAGGTTTAGGATAGGAAATCAACTAGAATTTCATACCAGTATAATCTTGCAATGGACAAATGTTGAGATTTAGTGGGTTGCAAAAGGGCAAGCATGGCATGGGTTACACCAACTTTGAGTGTGAAGCCAAGGAAAATGTTTTCAGGGGCTTCTAGGAGATGGGTGGCCGCTGCCATGGCTCATAAACAGGTGAATGTCTCCCACAACTGCATCAAAGGCATAACTGTTGTAAGGCACAGGTTTCTTTTGATTTCCATGATCTTGCCCCAACACCCCTAATGCAAACCCTCTTTTTAATGGCAATTCAAAGTTATTAGTTTGTTATAACCAGGTAGCCCTAACGGAAAGGCGATGACCGCACTTGTTTCAAACATGCAAAGTATTTTTCTGCCTTCTTTATCCAATGCAATACCTCTATGGTGTCTTTCTTTATGTAGTCTCTGAGGGGTTAACAATCGGTGTAAATCCCAATATCCATTCCCATCATCCCTAACAAAGTGTTTATCTGAGAGACAGTGACTGGCCTTGGTAAGTTATGGATAGATTCAATGTGATCTGCAGTCAAGCGGTGATGTCTTTATCTAAGTAGCGAATATGGGAAAGACAGAATTATAATTTTTCTTAATTATTTCTTAATTTTTCTTTAGAAGCCTTGTGCTCTTTCTTACCGAACTCAGTAAGAGATATAGGTAGACTGTCTTTCATTTTACAGAGAATCAGATTCAATCAATGAATGATGTACAAATGAAACTTAGGTATGTCTTGCTGAGAGTGTACAGATCTTTGAGTGCTTGACAGAAGATGGACGGTGACTCGCCAAACCCTTGATAGCACAACGTTCTCTGCCGGTATGCTCCCTGTGAATGAGAGCACAAATAGACATTGACTCTCGGGATGTATAGAAAGAGAATAAGGCTGAATAAAGATGTACAACTGTAAATCCTTTGGAAGTGACTTGGATACAAGACAGTGTGATCGCAGGTTTAGGAACAACAAGAAGAATACTAGATATCACCACAGCATTACCAGCTTGCAGGTCTGGCACAGGTCTGTACGTGTCTTCACCAGCTTTTCCATTGGTAAAATGGGTCTATTACACACGCTTACCTCTTTGGGTGCTGAGGCTTTTCTACCACTAGTGCTGAACCCTTTAATTGATATGTGGGGTACTTCATTTGTTACGCCTTTCGAATATTTTTCCATATAAGGTACCATGCCAAATTTGTGAACAATATATTGGCATTTAAGGTAGCCAGAGTGTCAGGATTCCCCTGGAGGGCACTGCTCTCAATCATTCAAAAGCCCTGGATGAGCAGAAGGAGACCATTCTGCTCCTGCTTCTTTAGGGTCAAGGCAAAATTCAACTCCTACTGGGCCTTCTGAGTCTCACTTCCAAGAAGCACTCTTGCCCAGGATTTCCTTGTGAAATAAAGGAGGTTAGTTTCCTTGACTTTTAGGAAAACACCTCCAGAGTTGGTACAGAAGGAATAACAGTCTCTACAACACTTGATTAACAAGCAGGCTTTCTGCACTTCTTCCCACTGTCCCTTCCAAATTAATGACTTCAGTTCCAGGTGGTGGGAGCTGCAGGATAATAGTTACCAAGCTTTGTTTAGTAGAAGTGGCCCTGAGCCTGTCCCCACTAAGGGCCAGATGTACAATGGTTTTTAACGTGGGCGAAAGGGTCTTAGACCCGTTTGCACATGCTAAAAACCATGGGCCCATGCACTAACAGCAAATGAATTGCAACTCGCAAAATACTGTTTTGCGACTCGGTATTTGGAAGGGGCGTTCCCTTACAAATAGTGACTCCATAGCCATGTACAAATGTTTTGGGACCGCAATTACAGTCGCAAAACATTCGCAAATTACCACCTACATCAAGTAGGTGGTAATGCATTTGCAAATGGGAAGGTCCCCCAGGGGACCCCTTCCCCTTTGCAAATGCATGCAAAATAATTTTTTAAGGGCAGGCAGTAAACCCAGGGACCACTGCCTGCCCTTAAAAAATGAAACAAAAACGTTTAATTGTTTTTTTAATGCATCCCTCTTTCCTTTAGGGAAAACGGGCTGCATTTAACAAAAAGGCTGCTTTATTTAAAAGCAGTCCCAGACATGGTGGTCTGCTGAGCCCAGCAGGCCACTATTCCTGGGAGGGCCAGCCATTCCAAATGAGGTCGCAAAATGCGAGGGCTGTCATGAGGGGAACCTCATGGAGTTTGTACACGGTGCTGGAAAAGACGGTTGCCTTGCTGTCTGCTCCTGTTGGTGGGTGTTTAAGGTGTTTTGTTTTCCTGCAATAAATCTACTTATCGGATCCACTGCTGTCTGCCTCTTCACTACATAAATTTGGCGACGAGCCGGAGAAGGTAAAAAGAAAGCAGCATTCACCAACATTTCAAAGTTGCTTGCGTTGCGCTGAAGACCCGTTTTCTTCATGTAGCTGTTTATACTCATCCCAGGGTCGTCAGCTCATTGAACTATGTCATCCGACCTCTGGTAGGATTTATATTTTTATATTTTGAGCTTCCTCTGCCTCTTCACTACACTCTGATCGCTGTACCACACGTGTGTAAGTAGTGTTAGTATGCGTTTATACAAACCAATGCATCATGGTCCTAGGGAGCGCGACCTCCCACGAGCAGCTCATACAATGTCCCAGGGTGTGCATTCGCGGGACATTTATGTTTGCTATTATACGGCGGTGCATGGCTTCCACCCTGTGATAGCAAATCCTTGTTTGACTAGTTGAAGCGAGAGGAGGAAAACCTTGTATCGCTTTAATAGAACGGATCCCGATGGTAAAAATGGAGAGAAAAAAAAAAGTAAAAAAAATAAACCCAGAAGCGGGGTCTCACCCGTTCATTTAAATGAGGAGGTAATGTTCCGTGGCCAATCCTATTATTATATTGCGGGGTTTCTGTAGGACTGGGCGTCTTAATGTCACATGTAAATTAGGCGCGGGAGGGCACAGAGATGTTTCGCAGCCTAGGGGATCGCCATCTTCCATGGTATTGTTTACTAATTGTTCCGGGGGCTTCGAGGCCAACTGAAGTCCGGGGATTGCCACCCTCCGGGGCTTTAATTAAAAATGCAGGGTGGGCCTCGGCAGTCCCTGAAGCCTCGGTAGTCCTAGGTAGTGCCTTATTGGTTCTGTAATCACACGGGCAGTACTCATGGTGTTATAAAGTGATACAGCATCGAACCCTTGCAGTTGTAGAATTACGCAGGCTTCATTTATGTAATAGTCTGTTGGTTTATATTTGTTAGGTACACCGCAAAATTACAAATGTTTTCCTTCATAATCTCTTATAAACAGACGATTTTCACAATAAATTACAGAAAAGTGTTGTCAGAAAAAGAAGACCTATACACTCACTTATTTATTGGAATAAAAACAACCTTTAATAAAACAACACAAATAAATGGAAACACAAGTTTATTAGAACAAACAACAGTATAACATGAAATACGTGGGTTGGACTCTTCCGGAAGCAGCGTACAAAACCTGCAAGACAAAAATGAAACCGAAGTATGTGTGCCATGTGGAAGAGGAAAAGAAAGGTAGTCCAAATGAAAGGAAGATAGTGAGAATATGAGGCAGAGGGAGTGGGTGGAAGGGATAAGGGGAGGGAGAGTCAAAAGAACAGAGGGAGGAGGAGAGAGAGCATCGGCCTACTGCACCCAGCCCTCAGTGCTTACCTCCTGTAAACCTTTTGTCTAGGACGCTGGGATCCGCGAGAGAGTGTGGTCCAGCAAGTCCTTAAAATGAAACATATGAATGAGGCCAGAGATTATATTATTAGCTATGGGAACATCACTTACCTGCACCTGTGCACCCAAGGTGCTTCACTCCAGCACTTTACCCCGCACTGTGCTTAATTGTAGGTCCTGCACACGAGGCTTCATTGCTCACCTGCCACCATCGGTGTCCAATGACGTGTTGGTACAAGCTCCGAGTCCGGGGTACCTTTGTAGGTTGGGAGAGCAGGTCTCTGGTGCGGAATACGGTGTCTTGATATCACGATGGAAGGCGTCAGAATGCCAAGGGCATCATGACGGGGTGAGCATCCGCTGTGCCCATTTTGGCTCAATCAATTCAATGTCTGAAAAGGGAGAAATATTTTAATGGTGGAAATGTCTGGCGGTAAATGAAGGTTTATTTCATGCCTAATAGAAAACAGCAGTTGAGTGCATCCTTCGTTTTTGAAGTACGATCTACCAACTGTTAGTGGTAATCGTGGTTCAAGAGGAGTTGGAGTGCACGACAATACACAAGGTTAAATAATAATATGTTATGCCAACGTTTACATACAAAGGAACAAAGCGCATACTAGAAGCATAATGTGCGTGTAGTGCAGTGGTGGAAGCCTGTTTGCATGTACACTTAGTAATGAGTTCACTACAGTGCCCTAAAATCCAACGCCACATGTCTGTAGGGCAGTGCTGCCCGCTGGCTCTGGCCTACAGTACGGTCCAGCAGGTCCTTAAAATGAGACAGAGATGAGACTGAATCAGGTCAGAGATCACATCATTACGCACAGCAACATTGCTTGTTCGCACCTGCATGCCAAGGCTGATGCACCGCACCCCTCCAGCAGCACCGCGTTCTACAGGTGTCTGTAGGGTAGCGCTGCCCGCTGGTTCAGACCTACAGTACGGTCTAGCAGGTCATTAAATGAGACAGAGATGTGACTGAATGAGGTCAGAGATCACATCATTATGGACAGCCACATCGCTTGTTCGCTCCTGCGCACCCAGGCTGATGCACCTAATCCCTCCGGCAGTACGGCCAGAGATTAGATTATTAGCTACGGGAACATCGCTTGTCTGCACCTCTACACCCAGGCTGCTGAACCCCAGCCCCTTCATCCGCACTGTGCTCAATTGTAGGTCCTGCGCACCGAGGCTTCAGTGCTCACCTGCCACCATCGTTGTGTCCAATGACGTGCCGGTGCAAGCTCCGAGTCTGGGGTACTTTTGCAGGGTGGAAGAGCAGGTCTCCGGTCGGGGACGGTGTCATGACACCACGATGAAAGGCGTCAGAATGCCCAGGTCATCATTACGGGGGAGCACCGGCTCTGCCCATTTTGGGTCAATTAATTCAGTGTCTGAAAAGGGAGGAATAATTTAATGGTGGAAAAGTGGGCCGGTAAATGAAGGTTTATTTCTAGCTTAATAGAAAACACCAGTTGAGTGCATCCTTCATTTTTGAAGTACGATTTACCAACTGTTAGTGATAATCGTGGTTCAAAGAGGAGTTGGAGTGCACGAGAATACACAAGGTTAAATAATAATATGTTATAGTGGACAATTTAGGTAGTAGTGTTCCCAAAGGGAAACGTCCACACAATCCACTAAATACGATAGTAGTACATAAAAATATAAAGCGTGACAAATTTAATGCAGTATACAATGTATAGAAAACGGGTGCTATATCCGCCCCAAACAACTACTACCTCAAGGTGCTATAGACACAAATCAATGTGCAACCAAATTGAAAATACAAAATTGAGGCTGGAAATATAAAATAATACTAATATAAATATGACATACAGAATAGCGTACATTGACATAAAAACAAACATATAGATAACATACAATTCAATGACATCTATAAAGATTGACATATTTAAAAACACATATGGAACATGATCTATATATACATTTGGAAAACACAAATAAACCACATATTGGGTAACACAAACACACTATATGTACTTCTTTGCGTGTATTAGTCTATACATCCAGAATGTAACAGAGTGTACTGTAGACTTAATAGTCATGGAAAGTTGAAAAAAGTGACCAAGAGACCCAAAAATACCAAAGTAGATTTAACTAGAGTCAGAATAGACAAACAACCTTCAACCCTCACAGAGTGAGATTAAGATGAGTGCTAGAAATGAAGTGAGAAGATACCATGGAAGGAGACGAAAAAAGAAAGATAATATTGGACCCACCATAGGCACTGGTGGTGATATCCAAATGTCAGCTTGAAAGAGATGATCATGGATCTATCCATGCGTGAAGAACCAAATTTAAAAGTCGCTGCGGATTCCCAACATAATTTCTAGGGAATACATGGGTATAGTAAATATTAGCACAAATGTAGGCTATGTCCAGAAAATGTTGACAGTCAGTACTTAACAGTCTGGTTAATCACAGCCAAGGGAATAAAGTTAAAGGTAGTAAGAGTATCAAATCCTCTATTCAATGATTATTAACACATTGTGTATTCACTATTCTCCTAACTGTCAATGTTCATGGTAGCCATTCACAGTTGGAAAGAACAAGCCCTCTTTATAACTGAGGTTTGTAAGACAGCTACACAAGATCTAATGTGGTGGTAATATGGAAACTCAGTGTGACCCAGCACTTATATAACAACAGCACCATTACCCTCCTCAAGAAAACAGTATCAATCCAATACCATCAACACTACGTTAAGATGCTCTGGGCAACGTGTACTCACCTAATGTAAAAATTATCTAAGTAATATCCCCACACGGTGCTAGTGTAGGACAATCAGAATATCAAAGTGTCTACACATGACACCAGCCCAAAGGAGTCTGGTCAGTTGGCCTAAAGAAAACGATATTAGAGAATAAAATAAGTCCAAGGGATATGGAGGACAAAAAGGCAATGGGCATGTTAAATCAACCTGTCAAAGTACACTCACCAAAAGGTCAACTGTAAAAGCCTCTGTTGGGTGAAAAATAGTAGTGTGGTCCTCTAATAAGGGCTACTGGGAATGTCAACGATCATATAATGAATAAAAAGCATACTATCCCTGCTCCTGTAAGAGTAGAGACCTAGGAACAATGAGAAAAAGAGGATATGAGGAGATCGTGGGTGCCTATAATATATCACATAGGTACTTTTCCACAACCAGAATAAACATAGAAGCCAATAGTCCTGACACTCACCTCTAACCCGAGTAATCAATGTTAATGGCACCAGATGCTGACAGCTAAATATGTAATAAGACGCAAAGGTTGCTAGGTAGTCAGCATGTAGTAAAAGCGTCTAGGGTAAGACAACCATAATACGTTGTAACCTAGAAAGAACCAGGAACCGAAAACAACAGTTAGGCGATGTCACAGTAAAGAGGTGTAAACGTGAATTCTAAACCTTAAAAAAAATGGCCCTGTCAATCTCCCACTCTTTCCCCTTACTCTACGTGGTGAGAGTGGCTTACCCAGACAATCGAAGTTTGTAGCAGCAGAGCGCTCCGTCACCTCCATATGTGAGAGACACGCGCGTGTGACCATTCTGTTAAATTCACCCATCATCACGGACTCCAAAGCGGGTCACATGACCCGGAAGCCCTTAAGAACTCCAGAAGCGTGAAAGGACTGCACTCAAATGCAGTAAGGCCTGAAAAAAGTTGCGGCCATCTTTGCCTGTGAAAAATCGAGGGACATTTAAAAGGGGTAGAAGCATTTAACGTCCATCCCGGCACATTGAAATTTAAAGAGTAAGGGAAAGAAACATGGATTAATAAAATCCAGATCTTTGTGGAATATCGACTCACCTTAAAATGTTTTGCTTTTATACGATTTCCAAATACAAATAAAGAATTGATGGTACAACAAGAAGATTGACTTAGAATTGCCTGGATCTTCGCTCTTGGAATTGATGTTTTTTGACTATGTCTTATTGTCCAACAGAGGGTCTACTGATCCTATTGTAAGCTATAACTAGCTAAGACTAAAAAGAAATATATAAGGTGTGCTTTGAATAGCCTCAATTTTGTATTTTTAATAATATGTTATACCTACGTTCACATACAAAGAAACAGAGCGCATGCTAGAAACATAATGTGCTCGTGTAATGCAGTGGCGGAAGCCTGTGTACATGTATACTTAGTAATGAACTCACTACAGTGCCCTAAAAGCCAATGCCACGTCTTTGTAGGGCAGCGCTACCCGCTGGCTCAGGCCTACAGAACGGTCCAGCAGGTCTTTAAAATGAGACAGAGATGTGACTGAATGAGGTCAGAGATCACATCATTATGCAGGGCAACTTCGTTTGTTCGTGCCTGCACACTCAGGCCGATGCAGCCCACCCCTCCCGCAGCACCGCGCTCAATTGGAGCCACTGTGCACCCAGGCCCCACAGCTCACCTGCTGTCATTGTTGTGTGTGCAAACACTAAGGGCAGCAGTGTTCACAATTCAGTTGCAGTGTTGATTGCAGGATGGTGTACACCTCATGGATTCTTTTCGAAACACGACGGGCAATAAGGTTCACAATTTAGAGCCAGTGTTGATTGCCAGGATGGTGTACACCTCATGGATCCCTTTTTATATTGTGCATTGTGATATGCGAGGTGAATGCCGCCATATCACCTAGGACATGGTGGAAGAACTGGGACATGTGGCGTTGTTGTTATTCTATTTATACGTACGCAAAGTGGGCTGTGTTTGTGTACGCCAGGCCAGCGTAGGTGTGTGAATATTTGTTCCGGGGATCTGGGCATTGTTCAGTTCCTGGCTGGCCAACTTATGTGTGTTTCTTTTGCAGTTTTAACATTGCAGAATGTGCAATTTACATTAATGTAGCATGTATCGGGAGGGCGGCAACTATCGCTAATGAGATGCTGTTTGAAAAGATTTAATGGCGAACATCACATGTTGTTGTCAATGTTGTGGATATGCACAGACACACATGTCAATGATGTGCGGCATTCTTGAAGTGTTGCTATCGCGAAGCGTACACATGTGAATGTGCTCTGATGGAGGGAGGATCAGCAGTGAGGCTACCTCATACACAGTGTTAACGCTCATTACAGTTAAGCACCCGAAACGAATTTGAGAAAATATATTTATCATAATATAAGTTTATTACAGTTAGAAATATATAATGTTTAAAATATTTTAGATTATCGCTTGCTCTCATATACTGTTTAAAGTTATTTAGATATACTTCTGAGAAAAAAAAAGAGGGAATGGCATAGCCGACACAACACCATACGTCTGTGACGTAACACAGGGCTTGGCGGCGTGCACTCGTCACATACGTAACACGCAGCGGGCGCGACCCCATACGTACATGACGTAATGAGTGGCTTGATACTGCGTACCCATCGGATACTAAAGTAGCAGCTGGGGCGACTTCATGCGTATATGATGTTACGCGGGACGCGGTGCCACGAACCCGTCGGATACGAAATGCACATCATTTACGAGTTTAGCAATATGATGGATCGGATTCCTGTGGTGATGGAGCTTGGTATGCTAACGGTATGGGAGTGCAGTTTTCTCAACAACAAAAAAGAGATACAGAATTTTTGGGGAAGATATAAAACATTACATCATTTTTAAAGTTAGAAAAAAAGAAGTATAATAGAGTTCCAAAATATTTAAAAATATAATAGAAACAATGTAGGTTTTATAAACATTAAAATATGAAATGAACTTTTAAAAAATCTTTGAAATTCACTGAAAAAACAAAAGGTTTTAAAGACGTTACAGTAAGGAATTAGCATTCAAAAAACCTTAAAAATTCACAAAAAAAGACATAGGTTTCAGGGACGCTATAGTTAGTTGAACATTTGACTCATATAAAACCAGAGAAATTCGCCTGTTCCAGTTAGTTGAGCTAACTGTAATTCGCACGCCCGCAATGCACTGGTGATGACGTCACATATTACATCACTCATGACATGGTCAGTGACATCACTGATGACATCACTGATGACATCTAAGGTTTTTTAGAATCAATCGTTTTTATTAAGCAGCATATCCTCCCGTAACACAGCTTGGCTGCCTACATCCATCGGCCGGCAGAGCACGATCTAGCAATATTTTAACACAGCCTTTGGGCCTACACCCCGGGGGGCGATCCGGCGGGGACATACGAAAGGCCAGGAAGAGAAGCCAGGGATTTCAATAGTACTGCATTTTATAGAGAAAAACCAAACCGTGCAACAAAAATACAAACCCTCCCCCTATTCCCGACCCCGACCCCGCCCCCGCCCTCACCTCCCTCCCGCCTCCCGCCTCCCTCCTCCGCGTCAGCCCCGCATACCCCTCCATGCACGCAAAATCCTTCCCTACTGCCAGCACACATCTAAGGTTTTTTAAATGTTAATTCCTAACTATAACGTCTGTAAAACCCGTAACCGGCGTAATCCTGAGCCGAAGGGGAGGCCTCCGAGAGGTACCGACGGAGAGAGCGGGGCCTCATCCTCCGAGCCGTTGCCGTGTGAGGTGAGGCTATATTCCCACAACTAGTTGGGGATGGTATCCTCCACTTACTACAGAGTTTGCAAGGATACGGTAGGATCGTCCAACTGACCACACCTGATAGATTTAATATAGTTTCAAAATGTATTTGTTTTGCACCTCGACTTTGAGTGTAACTTTGCAGTAGCATTATTGCAGCTTTGGCCCTGAAGAATGCCGGTGAACTTTCACCCCATGGCAGAAACATGTTGGCCTTTTTGACCACCTAGCAAAGAATACAGTGATTTTTTCACACTGTTCTTTCACTCTTTTTAACGTGACGTCTAGGTGAATACTAATAAAATATTTTTTTGCCTTGACAGTCATTTTAACATCACTCACTCTATTCACTGCACTGCACTGTACCAGCACCGCCAGTGGCGAGGACACTCTCATTCTTTGAACCCCAGCCGTGTGGTATCCAGCCAATATATCTAGGCAGGGAAACACCGGCTGGGTTCTAGACATCCTAAATGACGATGCTCCGCCACAAGGGTGGGCTGATAGGACTTTAATCACATTTTTCAGTGCCTCTTGACCACTTGGGGGCTGGCTCAGGGCATGTCCGGTTTAGATTACTCTTGGTGAGAACCGATAGGACTTAGCTTTACTCCAGACCGTCAAGTTTTTTATTGTTTCTTGTGGTCCACATACACCCATACCAGAGTCCCATGCCAGAAGTGCTCCCCTTTCTCTCTCGTCCATCCTGTGCTTGCATACGGCTATGCCCATTATAGATCTTGGAAGAGATCACTGTGGATGCATGCAAGTCTGATGCTGTCGCTCCTGTCCTAGACTGATCACCCAGAAGGCCCTGGTCGCTTGCCGCACAATATACGCAGCACTCCCCTTCCTTGTTAATTGGTTATGCTTCTCTTGTGAAGTTGTTCTTTTTTCTTTACTTGATATCTATGGTGTTTTATTGTGTTACAGACGCATGTTTCTGGAGGGGGATTATTCGCGCTCTGTGGCATTGACAGTGAATGCGAAATTGAAATTCAGTAAACAAATATATCCAAAAAAGAAAGCAAGAAAGACAAAAAGAAAATGAAAAAATTAGAGTTAAAAGCTGACTTGTAATGTGAACCAAAACAGACTACACCTGTCTACCTTAATGAGCTAATAGGTAGCAGGACATGCAAAATGTCTGCAGTATTTGTTTACATGCCTATCTGTTATTGACCACTTTAAATAGATCAATTAGGGTTCTTCAACGTCTTTTTCAAGATTGATGAAGTCGTTCCCTTGTCAGCTCAAACACTGAAGGATATAAACACATCTTTGTGTCTTACTGAAATTCTCATGCTATCTGTTATCACTAAAAACCTAAAGGTGTGACATATTCTCTTCCTATTTCCCTTAACCCTAGTTTTTCTGAAAATCGTTTATTACTGAAAAATGTGGTTATTTCTGTGCATGTGTCTTCCAGTGTTTGAATCATTGTGGCTCCCTGTTCTTCTAGTTTAGCTACCCTTCCTTTCAGAAGTGCAAATGTGTAGACCATCTTTATGACACAGTTTCTGACTTATTTTAGGTGTCTTTGCCAAATCTCAGATGTGTTATTATTCTGTTGTTGTACTTCTTTTTCAAAGACCACCAAATATTTTACCTTGCTGGGAAAACAAACGTTAAAATCGGCCTGCATCACGTTCCTATACTTATAATAACTTTTGTTAGCAATCACATATATAGTCCTGAATGTATGAACCATTTATTTAAATATGGATCTTGTTTTATATTAGCTTAATGGCCCCAGTAGGGTCAGAAGCTCCAGAGTTCAGTGTGCTTATTTTTCAAACAGTGTAACCTCGTTTTCAAATCTGACAATGAAAGCAGGATTTGAGGAGAACAGTGCGGCCAGTATTGGGTACATGGATAATATCTTTCTTTGCACTTCCTCAATCAATCAGGTTTCTTGTATAGCGCAACTACTCACCCGTGAGGGTCTCAAGGCACTGTGGGAAGGGTAGAGGATGTGGTTGAGTCGAAGACCCTGGTCCTGAAGACGTTCCTGAATTGTGGTCTTCCTTGAATGGAAGACCGCGATACTCGCATATCAGAAACATTTTCACCGAGAGTAACAATTTTTTGTCATGGGATCCTGCTTCTTTGGCTTGTATAGAAAGAAAATGTGTGTGTGTGTGTGTATGTGTGTGTGTGTATATATATATATATATATATATATATATATATATATATATATATATATATATATATATATATATATATATATATATATATATATATATATATATATATATATATATATATATATATATATATATATATATATATATATATATCCTTTTCCAAGTCTCCTCCCCCAGCCGGGAAAGAAGTAGCAGCACTCACGGGGTATTCACAGTATTTCCTTTATTGTTCCTTTACAGACGCGTTTCGGGTCAAGCCCTTTTTCAATGTGACAACAAGAATGTTGCACAGGAACCATTTTTAAACGCAATGCGTGATTTCAAGAGGAAAGTGAAGTAGGCCTACCCGTTCACAATCCACGGGCGCCATGTTGGAATGTGCAAAACAAGCAAAATAATTCATACGTATTCGGCAAGTAAAATTACTTAACATTCATGGTTTTAAACTGAATATAATTCATACTTTTAGCCGTGAATCGGCTAGCCAAATACATGACATGTTGCAGTGATACTTCTTAAAGAGCAAATACGTATATAGCTTAATACTATTTATATTGACCATTCACAGTTCTTTCTACATCAGTTTATCACATACTAAATATACGTAATTTGACTCTTTGCTGTAACTCTCGTAAGTAATATGATGTTGCCTGACATACAGAACATTCCTTTAAAATCTTGCCGTATTACTTTGGTGTTTGATTGCAAAATGCTTGGCAAAATGCTTGGCTACAGGTGTAGCAAAGCATTTTGCAATCAAACACCGAAGTAACAGGGATCTATGGGTGTGAGTTCAGATACTTGGAGAAGGATTATTACACGGCGTACCAACCGTGTTTGCGGCACCCACCGTCAGTGCCCCGTCATCTTGGTGCAAACAGGAGCTCGAATATATATATATATATATATATGCTATATATGCTAGGTTAATTATATTTTATTGCAACAGACCATTTTCTAGCGAGAGCCAATGTCAGTTGAATTGACAATTCGCTTTTATATTTTGCTTTGCTGCTTCCCATTTTGCATTAAGCACTAGTTCAACTTTGGGCTTCCTGGCATGTTGTGATTTATTTGGCATGTGGTGGCGGGACCTGCCTCCGAGAAGTAGGAAACTCTACGCAATGCCTCCTGGGGCCAGAGGCAAAGCAGACGTGTCTCTGGAGGAACTGAAATGGAGATAAGCCTAGAAAAAAAAGGCAAATGAGCACGGATCAGATCAAACATTTATACATAAATTCCCAAATGCATTTACAGTTTTGTATGTAGCTTGCTCGCAGGGCTTATATTGTTTATGGTTAAAGTAATTTTCAAAAACGGTGCACACAATTGTCATCAGGGTAGGAAATAACGGAAAGGAGGGAAGAATACAAGGAAACTGGTTGGGCAGGTAGGATTGTGAGAAGCTCGGAAGACTGAAAAAAATGTGTTTAAATATGACCTAAAATGCTCTAGAAATAGAGTGTACATGGGGAAGATAGGCAGGACTGTCAGGACCTGAAGCACAGACCCTTTATGGATGAACATTTAAGAGAAAGAGACACGTTGATGTAGCCGCCTGGCTCTTCATGAGCCCCTCTGGGTGTAGTCTGAAGGTTCACTGAATGGAAGGGGGTCTATGGGTGTGAGTTCAGATACCTTCCATTTTCCCCTCTTCCATGTGATCAGTTAGAAGAAATAAGAACTGCCGGGAGCCCTTCCCATTTTCCATTTCCTTCCCTACCTCCTGTCAAAGGATGGGCTGCAGGCAGAAGGCCTACAGACTCTACTCCCTTTGATAGAGTGTTAATGAAGAGTAATAAAATCATCATAGGTATTAAACAATCTCAACGTAGTAAGCCCCGACCGGAAGGGACTCCTGCAAATAATATATGCCAACAACATGGTAAATGCACATGAAAATACTTAAAAGAGTGAGTGGGAGTCATAAATGAGAACAGGAAAAATTTCTTCCTGGAACATAGTACCTTTACATAGAGCAAATATGCAGAAGAGGCTAAAAGATCCCAAAAATAAAATAGAAGGCGAACAGTGGGCGCTCTTCATCTAGTGGCATGAGGAAGTCTAAAACCTCAAGCATGAATCCTATTTTCGGAGTAAGAAAGATACTCAGGAGAATTTAGAAAACTCACACAACCACCCTAGGAACATGGTTAGGACTTATGCTCCAACTGCTCTGTGTTTTTTCTACCTATTCCAACAGATCACTGAACCGCAAGAAAAAAAGGAGAGTAATGATTTGAGGGAGGAGGATTTATTGAGAATGATCCCCATGCCTACCAATGGGGCTGAGGGTGCAGCCGAATTTGCCTCATAAAATGGATCAGCATCTGCAGAACCACCAGTGCCTGGTGCACAATGAGGCAACTTGAAAACGAGTGCTACAATATGATTGGTGGTAGTAAAGTGACCAAGTTGGACGCAGTGGGCGGACAGGACGGCGGTTCAAACGGATCCACCATTCTCCCCACCCAGTGAGGCTGATGACGAGAGACTGTCATCTTCCACCCTTCTTCCTCTGAAGGACTACAAGGCGACTGAGGGTAGAGATATGGTCAATTTTCCTTGGACCCCATATGATTTAATGGATATAGAGAAAGTAAAATCCCAACAGTGTGGAAGATGCTTCTCAATTTTGAGAAGAATTGCAGTGTGTACAGACCCAATAGGGCAGAAATTAACCAGTTATTGCAATTGACAGTGCCAACTGATGTGAGAGAAAGACTAGTGGAGAAAGCTCAATGACTAAGAGTGGACCTGGGAATGCTGGGGAGTTGAATGTGGTGAAGGAAGCATTTTTTAATTCATTTCTGGAAATATGCTCAGTGAAAACTAACTGGACTAAAATGTACAATTGCAAGCAGAATAAGAGTGAGGCTCTGCCTATTATTTGGGCAGACTTAAGAATGTGTTTAAAGGGTATTAGGGTATAGCCTGTCCTTCAGATATGGCTTAGGAAACTGCTGATGCTGCTTTTGTGCCGGGTGTTGTTGCCAAATGTTAAGAATCAATTGACCACTATATTTATTAGATGACAGACTAAGAAGTCAACAAAGTTAGTAATTCTCACAAACCACTTTATTTTATCACAAGAGAAAAAGAAATAGAATGCTAACTAGAAATTGATTGCAACAAAGTGATGGATGGAATGCTAGAATTAATCTTAGAGTCTGGCAATTGCTTGGAGTCGCACTCCAGTACATTGTATTTGCCCACCATGCCGCTGCATTTGTTACCCAGGCATATGCAAATCACTCTTAGTCCTGCTCTAGTAAAAACAGTCCATACCAAACTGCCAGGCCAGGTCTTCTCTGAACTGGCACAGAAGCAATCCAAGGAAGGTTTCACCCTGATTGGGGTTGTTCAGTCAGTTGTAGCTTGGTTCCAGTGGCACAGTGAACATGGGACCCACCTCTGGGCATACCCCACTCACTGTCAGGTCATCACCTTATTGTTTTTTTTCTGTAGGAGCGACATGAAGCCACAAAGCTAGCTAACAACTTTTCCCTCTTACCAGGCAATCCAACAAAGTCAAAGTTTACCAAGATTGAGGGGGAAGAGAGGATGGGAAGAGAGATCAAGTGTTCCTCAATTACTGTTCTATGGTATGACTATCTACCCAGGCCAGGTAAGGTTCTTCCTAAGAGAGAGAGAAGAAAAAAGAGAGTGAGATATTGCTAGAACCCGTGTGCGTGTGTGTGGTAAGATATTATACTGTTCTCATCAGCATATACCTTATTTAATCCCCTCCCCCATTTAGTGGTACAATGAAAAGGTTCAGCTATAATTGAATGTGTTTGTCTGAAAACAGAAAGAGAATATGTGTAAAGGTGACAAATACAAATGGTGTTAATTCATGTATTGTCTTTTGTATACTCCCACCTACCTAAGCATATAGTGTTCGCTATGTAAAGTAAGCTCCAGAAACTAACTAAAAACAAATCAGTCCATAACAAGTAGATAAAAGACATACATTTCAATCATGTTGTCTTTTTCAATCCTAAACCTGAATCCAAAAAGAAAAAAGAAAAATATAGGGCATTTCAAGAATTGAAATGTAATCTGTGTTGTCCTTAGTACTTCCTATTTTAAATAGTTCCAACACATAACCTTATTTTCCTTTGTGTTATTTTGTGCCATAGGTGTGACTATACCAACAAGCAATATAGAATTATCTGTGTCAACAGGCAAGGTAAACATCAGGTAAGTATTATATGTTTTACTTTGGTTAGAGCAGAGCACGTGTTACCTATAACTGTAGAAATGCAGATTAGTTCATGTTTTTCACCTCTTTTCACTTTGTAGGTTCTTTTTTACATGAATCCAAGATGCCGTAATGCCGCAGGAGCTACCAGGACTGAATTGGAATGTGTGGAATAATGATACCGGAAGAACCCGACTAAACTGCAGAGGGTGCCAAGTTCATTTGGAGATACCCGGAAGCAAAGGTAAGTGACCCAACCACTGGAAGCTGTAGGCACGAAACCGCTAGAAGGTAGGCAGCTTCCTGCCATCCACGCTGGCTCTTATTCTTTGTTGGCTTTGCCCCTGCCGCATCTGGCAAACAGTTGTGTTGGTGCCCCCAACCGGTTTTGGTTTGTCAGGAAACCGCCTATAGAACAGCCTAAACAAACAGAGGGCATGGACATGACCAGCAGGTTCCCAAGTACGATCTTCAGTAGGTGCAAAGGGTTTCAACAGAGACGTGAAACACAGGATGAATTTGTAACATGATGGGTAATTCAGTTTCATAACAACAGGATTTACTTCCTTGATGATTTTTTAAGGACCTAAACCGAGGCTTGACCATGCGGGAGCCTTTTAAAGCAACATTATGTGTGGATAGCCATACCATATACCCTATACTGTAATCAGGACTAGGTTGCCCATGTGAATAAGCATAATTCACTTATGATTCCTTAGCGCTGTCTAAAGTCACGTGGGGACAACATCTCTTATAGCGCAATTAACAACCACGTTTTCCTTTCTGGTACATTACCAAGATGTTTAGAATGACATGGTCTTGTACGTAGTGATTCGGATTAATGTACGTGGTCTATTATCACGTTTCTAGTTCACAAAATCCAGTAGTCGGCTACTGTGAGATAGAACATGCTGATTAAAGATTACATCCTGGCAGGCCGGGCTAAGCCTTTCATCCCACAGGATACTTTAATGAAATGCTTCCAAACACTTTCACTTGCAGATGCGCTCCCAATTTTGGGGGACTGGGCAGCTTCGAATGCAATTTCCGTTCCATGTAAACACAGCAATTACTTTATCTTGCCACTGTCACAATAATTCTATGGAACTGACTGTGGGTGAAACCAGTGGAGCCTTGAGTAACAGTGAAAACAAAGCTTTATCTGACTTTGAGCCCAGTGCCAGAGAAGTTTTGGCCCTGCATTCCCAGTCAGTGTCTTGCAAAACGGCATATTTTGATGATTGGAGCATTCTTGCGTAAAACCGGGCCTCGAGAAATGTGATCAAAGGTCTCAGCCAAAAAAGCAGGAATTGGGGGAGGTGGAGACCGCCGGCTGCAACATCCAGGCGGCCACAGATGTCAGCCACAGTGAAAGCAGAAGAGAACTGCATCTTAATGTAAACACATATATATGTATATCCTTTAACAACATCAAACTAGTGCATTTGATGCTTTACGTATAGTTTTTATCTGCCCCAAATATGCAACCCCACGAAAAAAATATATTCGCCCCTTTTCTTCGGAATAAGGATTTTACACAAGTTAGGTCACCACTGTTATATTTCCAATTTGTATCTATTCTTGAGGTCTGTTTTCATGTATCATGATTCTTTGCAGGAATTTTTCTTTTTGAGAGGTGATATATGAGTTTACATTCTATGAGTGTTTTTATACCAATGAATTTTATGACCTATTTGTACTTTTATGATTTACTGTGCTAAAATCGAATAAAGTATATGTTTGATTTGTGCAATATCAGGCTCAGTTGGCTCTTAAATTCTTTTTCTGTACGTTTTTTGAGAAATTATCGTTATCATAAACACAGATCCAGCTAGAGCTATTTGCTGCCTGGACGTGACATCAGTGAAAATGACGATGGTATGTTGCTGCAATATATCAATTGTCACAAAAAAGCTTCCAACCAAACTCTGCATTGTAAAATCAAAGGTGACCTAACTACAGAGTAAATAAGCAGCTCTGTCAGTCAGGGGAAGAAAGCAGAGGGCTTCCTCATCATAGCCACCTTCTATCAAGGAAAGCAGCAACTGAAAGCCAGAATGCTCAGGGCAATTTAAACAGCAATCTAATAAACAATAGAAGCAATGACTTCATGAACAAGCAGGCAAATGTAATAAGAAGAGAAAGGGGAGGTAAGATACCATACATCTTCCCTTTTTAAACCAAATAAATAAGTAAACAAGCATTTACATTGCAATGGTCTCGGCATTATTAAAGGTAGAGCTATTGGCATTGCTTATAATTTTTTTTTTTTTTAAATCATAAATAAATAGCATTGTCATTTACATTGCCAATAGCTTAATCGTTAAATAAATGGCATTGTCATTTACAATGCCAATAGCTTAATTGCTCGCATATGCATGACCTATTGCATTTACACCCACACAGAGCCACACATACACACACACATACAGAGCCACACGCACACACAGAGTCATTCACATAGAGCCACACACACACACAGAGCCACCTACAGAGAGCCACCCACACATAGAGCCACCTACAAAAAAAGCTATCTACACAGGAGGAAAAAGTAAGATGGGCAGAAAGAAAGACAAGAATGGAAGGGGAAAGGAAGAGTGAAAGAAGGAAGGAAACTTAGAAACAAAGAAGGAAGAAATAGTGAAGGGTGGAATGATGGATGGACTTTAGAATGAACCAATTGGAATTATGGATGGAGAAATGGAACGATAAGTAGCAGAGTGAATTGAGGATTGATGGAAGGATAGTTGATGGGCTAGTGACTGGATCAATGGCTAAAAAGATAAATGGATGCATGCATATACCGACGAGTGGATGGACAATGAAGGAAGCATGCAAATGTGGATGAATAAAGGGTGAACGTGAGAACCGATGGATGGATGTGTGGGGAGACAGAGGGAAGGAGAGGGAGACCGACCGAGGGAGACAGAGATACAACTACATTCAAGACACTTTTTCCTACATTAGTGGGCACTAAAGGTACCCTTTCAAGTTTATACTGGGTGGCGCTCTCATATGAAGCCCCCCAGACACAGTGGTGGCTGCCACCTATTAGAAATGGTAGGGCGTGCAAATGAGATGTGGGTGCCAGTCCATGCGGGCACATACATCAACAAAATTGCTGACATGCATTACATTATTGTAACCTTAAAACGGTAATGTGGAGCAATGGACTGACGGGTAAAATATTAACAACACATATAACTGCAGGACGGGTAGGTTACTTTTTTACCGTTGGGTTTGGCACTACTTAGTGTTTGTGGGGGAAGGCGGGGGGTTATTACTTTTTCTTCCTCATATGTCATTTTTGAGTAGTCATGCTGCATATTCATACAACCAACTGGCTTTGTGTGCGAATATGCACATGCTGGTTGTGACTTGACAGCTCAGTGGACATTGTTGTAAACTGTTACTAACATCATCTAATAAAAAAAGTTTTGCAAAAAAATTAAAGAAGATAATGGCCACACCAAATCAAAAGTCAGGCAGATCATTCAAACGGAGGACATAACCTGGGACTGTGGGACAAAACAACAAGTAGAGAACATGGCCGCCAACACACTTGGGTCCTTTAATAAGCTGCAACCACTCAACTGCTTCTATCATCTAAAGAGTCGATAGAAGAGATGTCATCCTCATCATTAAAAGTCTCTAAGATATCAGAAGAGCAACATGAAATGAAAAAATTGCAGCACCATCAGTGAAGGCTGAGATTAAACTGCCCAATTCCTAACATCATTGAAAAGCTGATTTAGACAATAGTTTCATGCTGACTTGTGTTTGAACAGTTGGTTATCTTCTTGAGGTCAGAGTATAAGTTTAAAGAAACAAACTTATGAGTTCCTTTTGAGTAGAGAACGGAAAGGGAAAATTAGAAAAGGTCCCAGAAAAAACGGGAGTATATGGTCCTTAAAAGAGAATGAGAAGGCCAGGAAGCAGAGACCTGGATTGTTGGGAAGCTCGAGTTCCTGTATAATACCATGCTCGGTAGAGTTAGGGTTTCATCAAAAGTCAAACTGATAAATAAGGATCATTTTCAGGGAAGCTTTGTATGATGACAAGAAAGAATCCTTCCTTCCATATGTAGGTTGGCATATCGTTTCTGGTTTTGGGAACCAATAGATCGGCTAAGCAATAACAAAAACAAGCACTGGTAAAATCAATATGCCTTGTTTTCATGAGGTAAAGCATTCAAACCAGATAACAACAAATGCTGTGGGGAGCTGGTGATTGTGGTGTGGTAGTACTGGGGGTAGTGTTAATGATGAGGGTGACAGTAGTGGCAGCTGTGATAATTATATTGGTCCGGGAACAAAAATGTGTGTGGGGAGGAGGCAATGCCTCACACCCGAGTACAGATAAAAACAAAACTGGTCACTAAAGTAAAGGACATAAAAAAATTACTCATTTCCATCAACAATGCATGCATGAGATACAGAATTAAAGCTGTGATGACGGAGTGTATTTTTAATGTAAAATTGGCCCATGTGTTGCAATGGAAGCACTTCATATGGATTGGACATGTGACGAATCGGCCAGAGGAGTAATACTCCTCTGGATTGAGACAAAGCTCATTATGCGGTCTTTAAAGAATTAGTAAGAAAAGTCGACAGACAGCTATATTGTTAATGAATACCTAGCAAAAACTTACCTTAAATTCGGCAAAGACAGCTTAGCTTGATAATTAACGTGAAAATGAGTACGTTTGAAAAATTCTGTCAAATAAAAGTTAAGAAACAATAGACTACAGGACGAGATTTGCATAAACAGGACGGTCGTAGGTAATAAGCTGTAGAATCCTCCAGGGGGAGCTCCACTGCTGGTATTGTATTCAAGACTGGAAAGCACTGGGGACCTGAACGACAACAAGGTGCAGATTCTTCTTTCAAGTGCCTCCTATGACGAGGGACAGACCCGCATAGACTCTAGGAGTCACGCCCCGTAAATGCGATTTTCAGAAAAACCTAGGAAGGAGCCCGACTTTTGGAAAGGAGGAATGGCTGTGTAACAAACACAAACGCTTGATTCCTTTCATCTTTACACCTTACTTTGTCCACAACCTCCCACTGCAAAAACTCCTTCCCACCGCACACTGACCGCGTTGTTAACCGCCAAACACACAACAGACCAAGTTTTCGCAAACAAACAAAAACACGTTTCTGATCTACAACCAAAAAGAGCAGAGACTTTCTTGCACTTTCCATATAAACATCTCGATAACCAGGAAGCCATTCTCTTTAGGTCTATCAGCCAGCGGATCATCCTTCTCCACAGCCCACCAGGCCGGGGATGTTTCGCTCCGACAGCGGGACTACTCACTCTCTCATCCACTAGCCAGCAGACTGTTCTCGGACTCTCCCAGCCTGAGAACCATTCGCACGGCATACGAGTGAACGGACCATTCTCCCAGAGTCCATCAGATAGTAAACCAGGGGGAGGCCTCACGAGTTAGAGAAGGGCACTGCACTTGGAGCCTGCAGGTGAATGGACCGTTCACTTGCAGCAGGCACGGTGGTTTATAAAAGCTCATAACGCAAAACCGCTAAAGAGAGGTTGTTGTGGCTCGATCCTTGGCAAATCACTTAATCTACCCGTGCCTACCGAAAACTGAATGCGTCCTTGTGTAACGTAGCTAGAGCTCATTTAAAGCGCTCCAATACCTCGGGTCGAGTTCGCTAAATAATCTGCAAAAAATCAAAGAGCCTGAATGAATTCATAGACCATGATAGCACTCGGCACCACAGTGGCTTGCAGCAGGTAATCATTCGCCAAGCCTCACTCTCCAGGCAATCAGTCGGCATGCAGACACAAAGCAAGGTAGCCAATCAGAAAGCAGACAGGGCCAATCAGCAATCACGCTCCGCTAGACTTTTACCGGTTCCTAAAACAAGAACTCAACTGCCACTCGGCATACCTCAGAGTCGACCTCAAACATAGGCCAGAGCTTATCTGCTGACACCCAACCCATCCACTACATCTAAAACGGCACTTACTTCTGTGGATTTTATTCTTTCTACAGCTCCCAAGCGCTAGTGAAGCCACCAAACAATATGGCTTACCTGCCGGTCCTTGCATCACGGAGAAAGCAAGACGATCCTCATGGGAAGACAAAACAAATAATGGCGGACAAAACGCTCCAAATTTTTCGGATTGGGGGTGTGTTCGGTGTTCTCAGAATGGGCATGGCCTAAAAGCCTAAAAGTGGAAAGAAGAACACCGATATATATATATCGGAGGTATCTCCGCCGAAGCGGCATTTGTGTCTGAAATAACTTGTGAGGGAAGACATTATATGTATTCCTGAGGAAGGTGGCTTTATTATATGGTCCGCCAAAATGCGTCGATGCAAACGAAAAAGGAGGATTATGTTCTATAGCAATTGAAGATAATTCTGACGCTTTGCTGAATTAAGTTTCTGCTTTGACCTCCTTATTTATCAATAGGAATTGAATTGTTTCCTTATTTTACTGTCTGTCCCTGTTTTTAACTATTGTTTTTTAATTATTCTATGATGTACTGTAAGATGAATAAACTGTCTAGTATTTTTTCATAATTCTGTTGGTTTGTATATTCTGCCTCGCTAGTTTAGTATCACGTTGATGTCATTGTTTCTATTCATGTGTGTTTGAGAACGTATGGTCTAAAAAAAAGTTGTCCCAAAGGGAATTTTTTGCTTGACGAAAGTCTATTGTGGTACTCCATCCCTTTGGCTGTGGGGTCCCTCTCTCTTTTATTAGAGAACATTTTTTAAACGTGTCAATGTGTGGACAATGACCTAATTGGAGCATCAGCCATCTCCACACATCCCACACCGTGGAGTTCACTTGACAGGGCCACAAGAGCTCTCTCGCTCCAACGTTCTCCTCTTCCTCACAGGGCACACTGGTCTTGGCAAGCAGGCAGGTGCTGGACTCTTGAGTCCAGAGCAGGTGGTCTTAGTTTCCCTGGGCGATGTCCCCTTAATAAGAAGGGAGAGCAGGGCTTGGCCCACAGTCCTCACACAGCCTGTCTAGCTGCTTGGCAGATGACCATTTTTGGGGTCTCAACCTCCCCTTAATATGGACCAATTCCAGACACCAAATGTGATTTCATTTAATTTAGGGTCTGGGCCTTTGACGTTTTATGCTGGGATTCTAATTCTTTAGAAGTACACACTTCTCCTCTCCCTCTTCCTTTTGAAAAGCCATCTATCACTGCAGGAGAGACTCTGAAGCAGATAGTCCCACAACACAGGCTATGGAAGTGACTAGATTTTACACCTGGATGTCAGCCACAGTGATATGTGCACCAAAATGTTACGCTTGGGCTCTTAGGCCCCCTCTTCATGATATCCTTAACAACCCCATCCCTTTCCAGAGATGTGTGCAGGACCCTTCCTTGTGATCTCTCACTGAAACAAAAAGAACCCGTTGAAGTGTACAGTGGGAGCCTTGTCCTCCGTCTCCAGTGTGTCCCACCCAACTCACAGGAATGCATCAATACACAAATCTGTCTAAGGGATTCCTCTAAATCCTCATGTCTTCACCATGCAGGCCTGGGCCTCCCAAAAGGGGCCACAAGGTCCTCCATGTAATGAACCATTACAGGCATTCTTGCACTCAGTGTATATACACAGCACACAGAGTGCCCAGCACTGTTACCTCCAGGTATTATGCCACACAGGCACACATATATTCAGCACACACATTCCATTGTACACACTCCTCAGTCCTGTAACCTTATTGTGTTGCCACTTGAGGCACACTTGCAGCCAACAACATTCACCATGCATGCGCTTAACAACACTACACCCTTCATGGACAGTACTCCTCATAGGTACACATATACCCAGTACAGGCGATCACCATGCACGCACTCCACAGCACCACATCCTTCATGTACTGTACCCATTGCAAATATGCATGCAACCAGTACATGCACTCACCATGCATGCATTGCACAGCACAGATATGTCCCTGAACTGTACTCTTCCCAGGCCCACAAACAACCAGTGCAGAGTCACCTCTCTTGCACTGCGCAGCACTTTACATCTAACTGATGTAGGGCAAAGAGTGAGTTAAGCGCACAGCAGCGGAACTTCAAAATGTGTCATTCCAATGACCCGTTTTAAAAAGGAACTGTTAACTCCTACTTTTCACAACACTGCATGCTGCCACCACTGTGCTCGTGCTGTTTAGCTGCTGGTGAAAATAGTAACCTTCCACCACTATGAGGGTAGCGCTTTCAGCCCCCCTCCCAGCCCAAGAAGACCGCAATCTGTGAGACAGGCCTATGGCATGGCACACACGCATAATCTGTGTTTGCCTAAAACAACTAAAATCAGCATTAGGAATCCAGAGACAGTACAGTTTAGCACTCTGGGCTGAGGTACACATTCATACCATGCAGAGTGCCTTTCCGTCCCACTAGCATCACTTCTCATCTCTCGCAGTGTTATGCTCATTCGCGTGGGGATGCACTTACGTCAGGTTCTTGATGCACCCCACCACATAGCAGTAAAGAACGGCCTGACATTCATATGCTGATTCCTAGCACACTTTCTCAAATGATCCTCTAAGTAGAAATGATTTCTCCAAACCCAAAATACCACAGTGAGGACCACACACAAGCGATCCCTCCAAGTGTAATGCGGTTGTCGCTGACGTTCATCTACACCACATGGCCTACAGTGATCAGCTTGCTTCCTCACAAATGCACTCCTGTTTTTTTTCCCTCATCCTTCTAACAGCATTCAGGTTCTCCTGGCGTGCTGGGTCTCTGCATGCTGTCATCACCAGTGCAAATAAGCAGCTGCAAACAGTCATGAGAAGAGAGTGGAGTGCTTTATTATGCGACCAATCAACATTCAACGAAAGCAGCAGTTGACAGCTAAAAGCTCAGGGGAATCAATCAGCACTGTAGTAAACAATTCTAGAAGCAATTGCCATACGAGGAAGGAGGAGAATGTGACAGAAGTTAAGTGAACGTAAGATACAGCACACAGGTTGGACAAAAGAGCTTGGTCTCTTACAGGAGCACTGTGGTGTCCTATCATTCCCTGGATGAATGCGTGAGTGTATGTCCATGTTCTCCAGCTCAACCGGGAATGATAATCTGGGATGGGATGTGTGACGTCACAGCAGTGAGTGTCACAACCATGTGTAGGTATGGCGGATCACAATGTGTGTCCCAAAGCCTTTTTGGAGCTAATGACACTTCACGCTTATTATGTCACACGTGCAAAGACGCAAGAGCCCGGGAAGGCAGGAGTCAAGAGACCAATGTGAATCCACTGATAATCCACGGGTCCTGCACAGCTTGTCTCCCACGTCCTGTGTACCCGATGCTGAAACTCCAATTGAGTGATCTGTGGCTGCAATGGAGTTAATGAGCTGAAGGAGGGCCAAACCAGAGGCAGAGGCTGAGCAGTGAAGCCACACTGCACCTGCATACCAGCTAAGTTCAGCATAGGTCCAAGTAGACTGGATCCATGCCAGCCTCACTACTAACTATATAGTTAGTTCCACTTCACCACAGGGTTCTGAGTGACATCATAAACAACTCGAGCTTCAGTCTCATTATTTGTGATGCAGTTGTGGCTTTTTTTCACAGAATGAAAACAAAATCAAGTAACACTATCAAAAAATGTTCTGCGTTATGCCACATAATTGAGCTTTTATTGCCACATAATTTGTGCACCTTTGCTGCATAATTCCAGTGGCCCTTGTTAGGGGCAAAATTCAATGATGCAATTGGGGAGACACGTCATTGTTTCCCAGATATCTTCTGAATTTGACCAGTTTAATGTTAATGCTATTGAGGGTGGATATGGTCTAGTGGCTAAGGTACAGTTTGGGAACCTGGGTGGTGTTACATTCTTATATGTGATGTTTCTTTAAACCTTTGGAATGTTAATATGTCTATGATCTATGCAGAATGTTGTTTGGTCAATTGAAGATTGCCGTTCCTGAGTGAACATCTAAGGGGTCTTTTTCTACCAATAAACTTCAGTATTTTCTAACTTATTTCGCTGTGATTTCTACTTTTAAAAGGTGTCTCGTTTATTTATTGTTATTTCTTGGCAAATTCCTCAATCTCCCTTTGCCTAAAATGTAAATATGTGAAGTGTTATTCGAAAACGCACAGCCCACTTAACACACCGGATCTTGCGCTGACTCCCTGCACCACCCACAATGTTCCCAGCTAGATTGGCTGTATTTAAATACCAAAAAGTACGGATTGTGAATCACAAGGCCTGGCCTGCCTGCCTCCACTTGTTCTTCCCTATGTGTTGTAGTTGTTTGTCTTGATGATACCATTATCCGGTGACATTAATCTGACAGGCACTGACTGTAATTGTCCTTGTGCAGTTGCTGGAAGGGAGCCAGGAATCTGGAATGTTGGCAGCTGTAAAGGAGGCGCTCTGGGGCCACCTGGGGGTCTGTGCCACACGCACAGCATGTCGTGCTGCAGCAGGCTTCATACTGCCGATGAAATGCCAGGTACAAAAATCATACATGCCTGTAAAGGATAAAGTTGGAATTGGAGGCATACTCAGTGGTGGAGTTAAGGCTAAGCATGGCTCACTTGGCTGTTTTTGGCACTCAGACGGTCTCATCGGTAGCGTAAAAAAACCACACCATTTTGTAGTTGAAATTGCGGGGCAAAAGACTGCCTTTAGAGTTGATGGTTATGTTACAGGTTATGTAGATACCAGTTTGGTGCTTTCCGTCTCAGACGTATTTTCTCTAAAACCAACAAGAATGCATATAGGCAGGGTTTGATTGGAGCTGGTGTGCAGAGGTGTCGACGGATATGCGCTGCTTGTAAGAGCACGCCTGGCAGCTATTTTAATGTGTATTAACTATATGGGCTGGCACTAATTTTTGAGGGCGGCACTTTTTTTCCCCCCTATCAACTTTAATTCAGAGCCAGGGAGAGAAAAACACCAAAGGGAAAAAAAGAGGAAGAGAAAGACGGAAAAACAGGGACAAATAAATAAAAAAAAAACGGGAAGAAAAAAGAGTCTGCAAGAGTGCGGTAAAGAGGAAGGGAGTGTCTGGTGGGTGATGAAAGAAGTATGAGGTCACGGGGCCTGCGTGGTTCGATAGCGTAGCCGTAGACCATGGGCTTCTGGCCAAAACGTTGAGACCAGCCGCTCACCCTTTTAAAAATTAATCACTGCATATCGGGTCACGTGCCAACTGCAGACAAGTCTGTGTAACGTTCAGATGACGGTTTTCAATCTCAGCATTTCATCATTTTGATATTGATAACATGAGTGCCCTCGGGTTAGGCACTAATGGCATCTATTATTTATGCTTCAATCTAGTTTGTAGTTGCTGTATAGGTTAACACTCAATATTTGTACTAGAAGTCGCCATTGGAAGGTGGAAATAAAGGAAACAGAGCGACTCCCCGGTCTGTATGGTGTCCCATCTGCATTCACACACTGGAATACCAATCAGTATAACTTTATTCGGTCTGACTGGAAATGGACCATAAAAGTACATAGATATATTGCACATAGCCATATTCACACATAAAATAAAAAAAAACGATCTTGCACCAAAAACAGGTAAAAAGATATATGTATATAAACACCTTTAAAATTCCATAAGGACAAGTCGTAATCCAATTTTAAATAAAAAAAAGCATTACACTCATACAGAGAATGGCTGAGAATTAAAAATAATAATGGGGAGGGCGAGCGAACAAAAACCTCTTTATGGGGTCCGCTATGTGCTCCTACTATCCCCCTAAATTAATCCAAAACGTTTCAGACAAGCTTCATGTATTAAACCATAATTTTAGTGAATTAACCTAACAGGTTTTTTCTAGCCCTAATGGCTTTCAAAATGGCACAGACATTGAAAACAACTTTGGGTTATCTCAAAGCTGGTAAATAAAGGAGAGCTGGTCTACAACATCGAAATCCTAGCCTCGTTTACAATGGTGTTAAAAAGTGCTTTTGTGCTAGGCTGTGCAAATTGCAGAAAAACTTAAAGTGCAATAGCGATGGTGCAGAATTATTGTCACATGGACAAGTGCAAACTATATTTCCCTCTGGGTCCAGACATTTTTTGAAGACTAAGGACCAATGAATTGACCCTGCTCTGAAGCGAAAGAGAAGTGACCGCTCACATCTAGACAAGTCCAAGGATAAATATAAGGGGGATTCGTCTGTATGTAGGAGACTACAGTAGTGCAACACCGAGGATATAGATAACTCGTTTTTCAGTCTGTATTCACAATAGCCCTTAAATGATATATTCACCTCCTTTCTAGCATTTTTGGGGATACAACTGGGATCAGTAAACCAAGAGGATATACAGAGGGATCCAAAAGTGTCCCGGGTGTAACTCAGCCATAGTATGGAATAGATCTTATTATTAAAACAGTAATAAGATGGAGTACCAACAGGTAGACGAAATCAGAATAAGACCTCATGAAAGCCAATTGTCCCTATATCGTTCCCCTAGATGGGTGTACATTTCGTCTTCAGAATTCAGACCTAATGGTGCTTTAGTGTCTAACTCCAGCATGTATCTGGACTCCAGGTGTCGCAGTTTGAGCATTCTGTCTCAACCTCTGTTGCATTTGGGGATACGGTCAATAGCAACAAGCATATTACTGTTGCGAACCCCATCAAAATGGCATCAAACTGGATATGATTTGTCCCTGTTCTGGAGGGCCCTCATATGCTCCAACACTCTTTTCTTCTCCGGGTACAGAGTGTTGCTTACGTGATATTTTTTACATGGGCAGGTTAGTACATATTGCAAAACAACAGTTGATGGATAGAATGCAGAACAATGTCATACATTCACCCCAGTACAGAGATCTGGGCCTAAATACATCGTTTGTTTGCACTCCACACCACCCCAGTTCAGACATGGCCATATGCAAATCAGGAATGACCCTGTGCCTCATGGGAACAGTCCAGCCCGAACTGCCAAGCCATGTCTTTCCTGGACCGGAATCAAGCATCCTAGGACCGGTTTCTGGCTATCACCCGTCTTCAGCAAGGATAGCTTGACTCCAGTTGTGTGGAGAGCATGGGACTCACGTCTGAGCATACCCATTCCACTCAGGGTGACAAAATGCAAAACAGCAGTTGATGGACAGAATGCAGAACACTGTCATACATTCACCCCAGTACAGAGATCTGGGCCTAAATCCATCGTTTTTTTGCACTCCACACTACCCCAGTTCAGACATGGCCATATGCAAATCAGCCTTGACCCTGTGCCTCATGGGAACAGTCCAGCCCGAACTGCCGAGCCATGTCTTTCCTGGACCGGAATCAAGCATCCTAGGATCGGTTTCTGGCTATCAGCCGTCTTCAGCCAGGATAGCTTGACTCCATCCCATATACATGAAAATCTGACTGACAGGACAGATGTTTGTCAATAGTCCTGTAAGTCTTAGTTACTGGAGAGAATACTTTGTTCACGGTAGTGCTATATTTACACGCCTTACATGTAGTGCAGGTACCAAAACCCTGTACTGTGGACTGACTAGGCATCGTATTTGTTATTTCATTCCTGCATAATTTGTCACTCAGGGAAGTTCCCTTTCTGAAAGTGATTCTGAGGTTGTACTACATCATTCAGAGTCATTTCATGTTTTCAATATACCCCAATGTTTGCTAAGACTTTTTCTTACATCTTGGCTCTGTTATTGAATGTGACAATGAATCTTAATGTGGGTATATTAAAGGCAAATATGGTACATTACCTACTGACCACTGGAGCTTAACTGCACAGACAAAAAATTGTTCTTGTTTAGTTCGTTTTTGTGTGAGAGACTATATTCAACTAATGGATATTATTTTGTTTGTTTCACTTTTTTTAAAACTTTTTTTTGTATTTCCATTCATCCTATGTTATAAAAGGGAGGACCACAAAGCCCCCTAAGGCAGGATTGGTGTCTATCAGCCTCCCCGGATGAATAATTGTGTGATGTTTGGTATTAACCTATAGTATACTCATGCTGCTCTCTATCTTCTGCAACAATTTGCATGTATACGTAGCTCTGAGAACCTTTTCAAAGTATACGTTTATATATGTTTGTATACTATGTGCTTTTGATCAATAACATAACTGTATTGTCTTTTTTTGACAGCAATACACATATGCCATATTTTCATATAATTTGTTCTGCTTATATAAAGGGATTTATCAATTGAATGTATTAGTATATATACACTGATATATATTTCAGTGAACACTATCATTGCACTTTATATTTTATTTATGAATTTCAGTGCAATATATTGCTATGTATACATGTTCCAAGATGGCCGAAATATTTCCCAGCTTCTTACATCTTATATGCTGGTTGTCTGTTGTTTATTTTGTTGTTTCAATTGTTCTCTTTAAATGTATGCTGGGTACAAATCTCCCTTACCTGTGATCAAGGCGTGTTCTATGCCGAAACGCTTTGGGTTAATCAGCTATTATGGTAATTGTTAGACCTGGCACCATTGGCGTGGGTCTCCCTTCCATTTTATTGCCTCCTGTGTTTTTTATAGGTTTTTGCTGGTTTAGATGCTTTGGGCACTTTGCAACTGCTATCCAGTGCCAAAGTGCAAGTGCTCCCTATTGTAAATTGTTGTAATGGATTAGTGACTCCATGATTGGCTTATTTGAATTACTTGTCTGACCCTTATACAGTGCAACATGTGTGCCCATGGCCTGTAAATCAAAGGCTGCAGGTGGGCTTGCGGCACTGATTGTGCCACCCACAGAAGCAGCTTGTAACATGTGGCTCAGACCTACCATTGCAGAGCCTGTGTGCAGTCTGGGACTGCCATGTCGATTTGGCAAGTGCACCTACTTGCCAGCCCCTAAACCTTCCCTTTTCTACATGTTAGTCACCCCTAAGGTAGGCCCAAGGTACCCCCATGGTGCATTGTATGTAAAAGGTAGGACATGCCCTGATGTGTGTGGCATGTCCTGATAGTGAATTACAGTCAATTTCGTTTTTCACTATTGCAAGGCTACCTGTTCCCATAGGCCAGAATGGGCAGTTTGATTAGAACATCTTATAATTCTAACTGACTCAGAGAACTAGGTAGACATTCAAGTTTAGTATGCCAGAACTCTGAATGCTAAAATACATCTTTTAGTGAAGGTGGTTTTAGATTCTGTGTTTGAAAATACTGCTTTAAGAAAGTAGGTATTATCTTGCCTTATCTTGCCTAACCATCCAGCATGCCTCTGCTAGGTTTGTGTATTCCATGTCCGGTTTGTGAGTGACAGGGGGCTAGAGAGGGCCGTGGCTCCAGCAGTCTGATGGGTCAGGACTGGGCTGAATAGGACCTGCATTGAATAGAGAGTGGGGGCGGAGATTTCCTTTTACTGACCTGATCCCTCACAGAACAGAGAGTAGGGAGAGGAGATTTCCTTTCAGCTAGCTGGGCCAGGTCTGCTTACAACAATGCTGTCTACACCTCCTGCTAGGAAGCTGCACAGAACTGGTTTTGACTGGGCATAGGCACCCTCTGCCTTCAAAGGACAAAATAATTACTGGTATAAATATTGGGGCCAAGACCCCAGAACATTAGATCACTTCTGGGAATCAAGACAAACCTTTGCCAAGGAGAAGAACCAAGGAAGCTGAAGGAGGAGACTGCCCCAGTCCAGATTGCTATTTCTGGGGTTAGCCTGCACAGGTTACTTTATTTGTCAAGGAAAAGGGAGAAATACTTTTGTGAACTTTTCATAATCTTGAAGAAGAATCTCCAAGGGCTTGAAGTGTGCTTGCCTCCTGCCTGAAGTCTCAGGGATACAAGACTTCACCACCAGCTCCCCTGAAATCCCATGCTGGGAATTCTACCTGCAGAGAGATGCCTAATGTTGTTTGGGCCCTCTGAGAAGACTGCGTGTCGCTGGGAGCTGGAAGTGCAACACAACGAGGAAAAGTTTGTCACTGCTACAGCAGTTCCCGTTGCATCGCTGAAGAAGCGTGACGCCGACGCAGCTGTTTGCCGTCGCATCACCGACGAAGCGTGTTGCATCACCAGAAAAGCATGTCACTGCCGCAGATGTCGCTGTCGCATCACCGGAGAAGCGTGTCGCAGGGCCTATGGCGGCACAGAAGTTACAGAGTTCGCCGCAAAGCCGTCAGGCGAGCACGCATCGCATCCAATGTGGTTGTATCGCATCAAAGACGCCATTTTGTCGCATCGCACTGGATCGTCGTATCGCTTCGAGGCGCCATCTTGTTGCATCACAACCGGGCCGCAGTAAGAAATGATGCATCAACTCCTCACACAGTAAGGAAGCGAGCCTCAACTCCACTGCACAGCAGTAAGGAACCAACGCATCCACTCCCCTGAATGTAAGGAACAGCACATCAACTTCCCTGCGACCCTTTTGTTTGTTTTGCGTGACGCATCTAAGGTACTGTATAGTGTCGCATTTACCATCTACATTAAACTAAGCTATTTTCTACCATTTTAAAGTCTTACTTTTTATTACAGTATTGGGAATTTATGTTGTCTAAGTCTAGTAAAGTTTACTTATTTTTCTAAACTGGTGTGGTGTCCATTTGTAGTGTTTTCACTGTATTACTGTATGTGTTCACAAATGTTTTACACACTGCCTCTGAGATAAGCCTGTCTGATCATGCCAAGCTACCAAGGGGGTGAGCAGGAGTTATCTAGGAGTGTATCCCCTTATCCTCTACTAGAAGCAAGGTCCCTATTTGGACAAAGGAACCTACCTCTGCCAACTAGAGACCCCCAATTCTAACAGGAATAAACCTCTCGATTTGACATTTTGGATGACTTCTTCCTTTGAGGCGAGTGCGCATAACTGCCTCAGGTCAACTGTTCATTTTCCACAATGTTCCTCTTATAAAGAAGAAATATATATAGCACTCCAGTTCGGGTTTTGCGTTTTGCTGAGACCGGCGGGAGAGCTTTGCAGTGCACAGGAGTAGCGGCAGCACAGCAGTAGCGGGATCGGGACCGCTTAAGACCGCGATCAAGATCAAGAAGCTGCCCTGAAGCTGCCCTGAAGTTACCTCGCCTCGCCCCACCTTGCCGTGCTTTGCTGGCGTGTTGGTGACGCGAGAGTCTCCGACCCGACCCTCGACCCTCGGCCCTCGGCTGTGGAGGCTGTGGGGGAGGCTGCCCACGCTCGGTGCTCAGTGCTAGGAGCAGAGCGAAGGGGAGGCTTTGGGAAGCTCCGGCGCCAGCGCTCTGTATTGCGTGTCCTGTACCCTGCACCCTGGGAACGATGTGCACCCTGTGCTCCGGCGCCCTGTGCCCAGTGCCACCTTGCCCGGAACAGAGCAGAGCAAATCGGAGGCTATGGAGGCATTGGAGTTGGCTAAAAAAAAAACAATGCCGGTGCCAGCACTCAATTTCTGTGCCCCGTGCTCTGTGCCCTCTGTGCTGGGTGCAGAACAGGAGGCAAGCGGAGCAGAGTGAGCTAAGTGGAGCGGAGTGAGGACCAGCGAGGACTGGCGGGAGGCAGTGAGCAAACAGTGAGTAAGAGCGCTGCAGATAACACTGCAAATGCTGCAATCACAGCGAACCCCGCACAACACCAAATAACGGACGGCGCCCCCCTGACTGTCCCTGCCCCTGCCTCTCCAGAGGTGAGGTGAGGAGGGGAGTTTGGGTGACTGCTAGGGGTTTTGGGCCAGGGGTTTAGCGTGAGAGGGAGAAACAGTGGGAGTAGCTAAAGAACTTCCATAATCAAACAGAGAAGGCTGCCAGCACCAAAGCTATACTGCCTTGTGCAGTAGATCCGCAGATAGTGATCCAACAATTACAGAATTGCACTAACACTAATTCACACCACCTATTGCAACTGAATAAGGGTCACCAGCGGCACGGTAGACCTGCAAATATTGGTCCAGCAATCACAGTTTACCCCAACACCAAATTCCATCCCCTAGCGCAACCAAACAAAGGACACTAGCAGCGCCCTTAAGGGGAAACAGGTCAATAACACAATTGGGCAGTAAAGAAACATGAGATCTGGGACAGTTCAGCAGACGAACATAGGCAAAAACAAAAACAATAAAAGTAAGACAAAAAACGCCACAGTGCAAGGGCCAAAAACAAGCACATAAAGCGAGGCCCACAGACACAGAGAGAGGCTAGTCTCGGCACCAGCGCTGGAAACAATACCCCTTAGTCCGGGTAAAAAAAACGGCATCCAGAAATGTTTCCTTCTAAAGGACCCAATGGCCGCCATTTACACACCAACTACAGAGACAGCATTCCTGCCTTGTCCCGTAGCACCAGCAAAAAGGGCAAAGAAAGGTCATGATAATTTAGGAACAGTCGAGCAGCAGCAAAAGCGCGTACTTACACCCAGAAAAATAAGACTCCCTTCCATAGAGCAACAGCCAAGCACCCCAACACATAAAAATCTATCCCTGATACACAGAAACCAATCACGGAACCGCAAACAAGTAGATGGGTTACAGCAATAGCACAGATACACCGCTTTGCCATGTCAACAAACCAAACACCAGGGAGAGACTCAAAGGCGTACAACAAAGAGTACCGGGAGGAAACAAAAAATAAACTAGATGATCAGGAAACACAACCGGACAACGCCTGGGCAAGCTAATTTTCAATATCAAACAACGTAAACATGTTGCAAATACTAGGAACTAACACCCAAATTTAGGAATCCCTGAATGAAGTAATCAAAGGAAACATCGTATCACATTGTAAAGAGAAGGGAGCATCAGGAAGAGCAGGGATGTTAGAATCTACTTCAGCACATCAGATCCAAAGAAAAGATCTACAAACAAGTGCACAGGAAGAAGGAAACTTGTCATTGGAAAAAAGCAACTAAACTTGTCATCACCAATTACAATTGCATCTGTCAGCAGGATTGACAAACCAATGAAAACACAGGAGGAAGGAAGCTCCTTGACGAACATAAATCAATTAAACTCCTCATCGCCGATATCAATTTCATCTGCAAGCAGGAGTGATCATAAGTCCAAGGAGACTGGAAATTCCCTTGATGAACTGCACATGGCCCCATGGAGTAACACTCTATTAAGCACACTGGAACAAGCAATCAGGGTCCTGAACTTTCAGTCAGACAAAATGGAAGTCCAGATTGACCTTATAAATCTAATAGCTGGTCACATCGCAGGCATTAACACCAACCTGGACTCAATTACTTCCCTGGTAAAGCGCACAGAACTCCTGCCAAATAACCGCAACCAACAGCCCAATTGTGGTTGCAGAAAAATAATAGATAAATGAGCAAATCTGCCAGAAATGTTAAGAGACATCCTAGGTGCAGTGCAATTAACAACAAACCCTAAACAAAAAGGAGCAACTCTAAGGGATGACAAGGGTAAGGACGAGTTCAAAGGAAAGTACACATCGAAGGGGATACAAGATACTGACAAAGAAGAAACAGAACAAGTGGAAACATGGGAAACTGAAATAAGGGACCAGCAAATCTACGTCACCCAGAGCTCCACGGATACCTAAAAAAAAAAAACTTACAAAAAGACAAAGGAAATGTGCTAGAAAGGGTAGGGTAAAACACAATATTCAATCAACTACAAAATTAGAGAAAAACTTCTCCATTTTCACTAATCAAAATACATGAAGGACAGAAAAAGAGGCTTTGAGAGTTAGTATAACCGAAGATCCAGCACTAGGAGCAGCCCAACCAAAGCATACAACGGATCATAACAGATGTAAAACACAAAGCAAAATGCACTAAGAATTGTGGCCAAAACCCCCAAAGAGAATACAAAGCAGATGCTGCATATAACATCTAACTATCGGCCGAATGTAGCACCCTCACTAACCTCCGGAAGCTCAAAAAAGCAACCAGACCAGACCCAACACACAGACAAAGGAGAAGGGGTGGAAAAAACACGGCAGGACCTAACAAGAACTAGATTTAAAGAAGAAGGGGGTTTAGAAAACGGTACACAAGCCGATAACAGGAGAAAAGAGGTCAAAACAATACACTCAAAACAAATACTAAACATTGAGAGGAGAGAAGGAGCAGAAATAGCATTGCAAACCCAGCCCAGGTTCACAAATGAAGATAAGAGGGGTAACAGCACAGAGAATGGATGGCAAACAGCTTGGAGGGAAAAGGGTAAAAAAAACTAGAACAACCGGGAAGAAGGGAAATCACACCAGGAATTAAGGCGAACAAGTTAACAGAAAATAAAGAACACAGTAGCCAAAATCCAATCAAAATCACAATAATCAGAAAAGGAAGATCATGTAAGTTGCCCTCTAACGACAATTACAGTAAGCCAAAAGGGCCAGCAATACATATAGAATCTGGAAAACGGGAGCAAGTGTCAAAAGAAGCAAAAAAAAAACGAACCTCTGCAGGAACAGTTCAGCAAAGAACTAAGAACCCAAGAAAGACAGATCAATAATGAAACTGCAAACATTAAAAACATACAGACAGGAATAGAGGATGGATCTGGAAGTGTCAGCTGCTCTGAAAATAACCAGAGGGAGAATACTTGCAAGTTGATATTTGTACCGGAATATTGCACAAAAGGAAGGCAAGACACACATTTTAAGGTTGTTCAAAGAAATTCCTGAACTAAACGGAAACCTTTTGCAAGGCCTTTTAGCCGTAGAATTCAAGAACTCCCCGGAAAACCCAGACATTGAAGAGACCTTGACAACCTGGTCCTCATAGGATTTAGTTGACAGGATATATACTACCAGAACAAATTTCGAATTCTGGGGAATTATACTGAGACCGTACAAACACCCAAGGTATCCTTACCCCCTCTTGACTAACCAGAGGACTCAAAAATCGGAAGACACATATGCGAAAAATCAAAAAACATGCTTGTATGGAGAACTATCCATCACGCCACCAGATCTAATAAATTCAAATGAGAGCAATGAATCTGGGAGGCAGTTAAATCACGCCACAGATGACGGCACGGACTGATCTTGGGTGCCAAAAGCACTAAGCAATACCCGTACCTAATAAACAATTAAACTCGCCAACGACTGACGAAAGGTGGGGGCAGAGTGTTCAGACTAGAGAGCAGGGCCTTAAGTATAAGGATTAAGGTAAGAACATGATAAAGATCTGTTCATGGAACGTCCACAGATTAAAAAACCTGGGTCATGACCACGACACTCTGTCCTTCCTCGAACAACAAGATATAATACTCCTTCAAGAAATGTGGATAATGAATCCCACTGCAATATCTGGTTACATTGAACATCACATCCTAGCAGTGAAACTTGCAAGATTTGGTCATCCGAGGGGGGGTTTATCAACATACATATCACAAAAACATAGTTGGCAAAAAGAAGAGTTAGACACCGGGGCAAACTGGCTCCAAGTTATAAAAGTTACCGGAAAGCGAATCCCAACTAAAATGGACTGGCAACTAATTTTAGTCAACGTATACGTCCACCCCGAAGAAAAAAAATCAGAAGGAACATTTTTCAACGTTAATAAATCTGATTAAAACATTACAAAAGACGTACAAATTCTGCCCTTTAAGAAATTCCCCATACAGGATGCTGTTTATGAGTCTCCGGGAGTGACTGCTAGATGCGTGTAACACACTATTCCCTGCCGTGGGCTTACGATATAGTAGGGTACGGATTTTACCATCCCTAACGTTCACTTGCAGGTCTAGATAGTTGACCTTTTCTTGGCTCACTTCCCCTGTGAATCTTAGGTTACAATCATTGTTGTTTAACAGTCGTATGTACTCATTGGCCTCTGCCACAGACCCATCCCATACTAGGAACAGGTCATCAATGTACCTGCACCAAGCCACAACAAACCTAAGATTCACAGGTGCAGTGCTGAGAAAATGCAATAACATGGGCCTATCTGGGAACATTTCATTAACCTGGATTTTTGGCGGCCTAAAAGGCTGCAATTGCGGATACACGGCAAGATAGCAATCATAATATGGATATTATATTTGTACGCTTAGTATGCGGGAAGCGATGTTTAATGGACTTTTTTACATCGTTGTTCAGGAATGACCCACACATATGAGACACTGTGCATGTCACAATTCGATAATTAAGTTTATTTTGCCGATACACGGCGTGATTATGGTTGGGTGGTTCTTTGAAATAATAACATGCACATTCAAAGATGGCGCTTAAACATGAATGTTTGAAGCAGTCCTATGTTTGTTTTTACCACCTACAACGGAAGTACATAATGGCGCCGCGTAGCGCGTTCGTTTGTAACACTGACGAAGGGAGTTTCTCCCCGAAACGCGTTTGTTTTGGAAAAAAAACCTTTTGCTGACAACTGGAACCCAGAGAGTGCTGTATTTCTTCCAACCCGGATGGGTATCATTTGGAGAAATTGGAGCGAACACATATATATATCTATACTACTATTATAAAGAGAGAACTTGCACCTTTGAGCCAGGTAAACTCGAAAACTACACCACCAATCTGAACACCCAAGACATCTTAGAAAACCTCAGGGCAAGCAGAAGGACATAGGCTACATAAAAAAAAAAAAAAAACGTTGTTTAAAATATTTAGAAATAAAAATAAAGTAGTCCCTTGCAAGTAGCGCTGGCAGCTACGTATGCGTGAGGAGAGTAGCGTCGCTCACGAGCAACAGGAAGAGCGAGGACATGAGCGCCGGGAGGAGCGTCTGTGTGAGGGGAGGAGCTGAGTTCACCAGCAACAGGAAGAGGGGAGAACATGAGCGCCGGGAGGAGCTGCGGAGCGGCGAGAAGCGGAGGAGCAGTGGCAGCGCGGGGAGGAGCAGCGGATGAGGTAGCTGACAAGCTGTCAAGCAGTGGAGAGGTAAACACTCCAGCGTAGGGAGGAGCGGCGGATGAGGTAAGTCGGGACCTGGGGGGAGTTACAAAGCCGGGGCGGGAGGTGGGCGGGAGGCTCAAGGCGCGAGGCGGGAGGCGGGAGGCGGGAGGTGGTAGGCGCTATGCCCAATGTTGGGGCGGGGGGCGGCGGGCGGGAGGCTCAAGGCACAAGGCGGGAGGCGGGAGGCGGGAGGCGGGAGGGGGTATGGCCAATGTCGGGGCGGGAGGCGGGAGGGATGCGGACTGGGCAATGTCGGGGGGGGTGCACAGAGGCTTAAAATGCTGCCCCCAGCCCCCTTCTGCTCCGGGCAAAGCCGGGGCGGGCTGCTAGTATATATATATAAACCATAGGTTTCACACCATTTATAGTTACCTGGAAATTTTACTGACATAAAACCATTGAAATTCCCACGTTATAGTTAGTTGGACTCACTATAACTTGCGCGTGTAATGCACTGCTGATGACATCACATATTACATCACTCATGACATGGTCAGTGGCATCACTCATGACATCACTGATGACACCATCCAGTGAATGTGTGTCTTTCTGAAAAATAAATATGTTTTATATATGTATATGTAAAGGTCGATGGAAGAATAAATGGTTAAATAAGTGTCTTAATGGATATTTTTTTTTTAAATGATTGGTTAACTAGCTTATTAAGTGTATCATAGTGAATACATATATTAGCGAGTATTGTTTCAATATTAAATGTTTGTATCAGTGTTTCACTTTGTATATAAGTGGGTGCATAGGTTGGTGAGTAGCTACATGTGTGTTTCTATGGCTTATTAGATGTTTTTTTTAGTATCAGTATAAATGTCTGTATGATTTGGAGGGGGTGTTACTTAGCACACTGATGCATAAATGACTGACCCACTGTTTGTATGTGTTTTGAAGACAGCATATGTGCCAGACTGTATGGGTGAGTGAGTGTGTATATGTATGTGTTAGTAAGTGAATGACTGTCTCACTACTGTCTTTATCAGTAACTACATATGTTTTAATCTAGTATATGTGAGTATTGGTGTATATAAGTAAGTATATGTGAGAGTGAGAGATTAAAAGAGTTCTTGTTTTAATAAGTATGTGTTTCTATAAGTGATTGATTAAGGGAGTAAGTATATGTAAGTTTCCTTAGAAGTAAGGTGGTAGTGTGTGTATAGCTGTATATGCAAATAAATGGATGTTCAATAGTTTATTTGCATGTGTGAGTATGTGTGTGAGCAACTTTTGGAAGACTGTCGTTGTATTAACAGATGTATAGGTGTCTCACTACATATGATGAGTGAGTATATGTATGAGTGACTATATAGAAGTGTTGGTGAGTGAGTGGATGTAATATGTGATGTCATCAGCAGTGCATTACACGTGCAAGTTATAGTGAGTCCAACTAACTATAACGTGGTAATTTCAATGGTTTTATGTCAGTAAAATTTCCAGGTAACTATAACTGGTGTGAAACCTATGGTTTTTTCAGTGAATTTGATAGGTTTTTTAAATGCTAATTCCTAACTATAACTGGTGTGAAACCTATGGTTTTTTCAGTAAATTTCATAGGTTTTTTAAATGCTAATTCCTTTCTTTATCGAGTTTCTAACCTATGTTTTTTTTTACAATTTGCTGTTTTGTGTAAGTATTAATTTTGAAGTTTTATTTATTTTTTTAAATAATTTTTTCCCGGGGCGCTCTGGGTGCACGCTCCGGGAAGCTCTCCGGAAAGCGCACCCAGAGCGCTACTTTCGTTCGTGAAAAAAATATGAATGAAAAGTTAATAATAACGCAAAACATTTCGTACCATACAAATAAAAGCAGGTTTTTTTTATAAGGAAATGAAAATGATTTTGCATTTCCGTAAAACTATGAAGACGTCACTTCGGCGCGCAACGTAAGCGCCCCCGGAAGCGCCTACGTTCGCGCCGCGTATGCGCCCCGGAAGCGCCTACGTTCGTGCCGCGTATGCGCCCACGTTCGTGCCGCGTGTGCGCACCCGGAAGCGCTCCGGTGCGTGCAGCGTCAGCGCGTCAAGTCATGTGACCTTAAAATAACACTTTTCATTGGTTGCTAACAGTTTTTTTTACAAAGAATGAAATCCCCACCCATTTCCTTCACTTCTTCTTTCACTTTTGTGACTGAAAGACCTGTTTTTTGCTCCTGGATCTTTCTTGGTTTACCATGGCTGCCAGAGAATCCAGCAGTGATGAAGAACCTGATTTCATTAATGAAGAGCCTCCTACCCCAAAGGTGAAGGAACATTTTATTTGGAAGTTTTTTAAAATACCACCTGACCAAAAAAAGGTGAATGCTCCAAAAGTGGAGTGCAGGATTTGCAAACAAGTCCTGTCACGGGGTGACCCCCAAAAAAAATACTCATTTGGGAACTTAACGATGATCCGGCATGTGGAGAGGAGGCACCCCCAGAATTTTGCCTGGGAAACTGTCAGGGCTCTGGCACAAGAGGTTCCCAGTGTTGGGGCCTCTACATCCACCGGAGGAGCAACTACTTCTGGGAGGGGGCAATCGCAGGAGCTCGTGCCAAACATTCAACCTGCTTTTAACCATGGTGTCCTGAGATGCAGATACTGCAATCAACTCCTTACCTTTGGGGAGCAAAGTGTCCAGCTCATGGTTCGAGCATTGGAAAACCATCACTGCCCTTTCCACCCCTATTTTTTTTTGTTTTTTTTGCTCCTGTTGAGCAGTTTCCATTCCCTGTTTTTGTTCCTGTTTTGAAATACCTCCAATTCTCATCAAAGAGCTATATTCTTTAAAAAATGAAAAAGAGTAAGTGAAATGGAGTGCAATGATAATGGAAAGGAAAATGAGTAAGAAAGAACAGAAAGGTATGAGAGGAGAAAGGAAGTGAAGTAGGGGGACTGAAAGAAGGTGAATGTTGGGAAGGAAAGTAAGGAGAAGAAGAGTGAATATAGGGAATGTTGATATTCAAAGAAAATGTTGAAAAGGAACGGGGGTGTGGAAGGGTAAGAAAAGATGCATTGCTGGAGTTGAAGGCTGAAGGACTCATTTATGAAGCCATGCGTCACCTTAACACCACCAGAGCGTCATATTTACAAAGTGGTGCATCTAGGTAGATGTGTCACTTTGTAAGCCCCTGCGCCACATTATTCCTACATCAGGTGTAATGTATGCAAAAGGGACGTATTGACGCAAGAAAGGGTCGTAGAGGTGACGCAGTGAAATCTATGAGATATCACTGCGTCACTTTTATGACGCTGTTGCGTCCAAATCTTACACCTGTTTCACAGCAGGCGTGCAGGCCCTTTCACATGGGGCTTGGCCCCATGTGAAAGGATACATTGCTGGAGTTGCTTCATTTTTGAGACACACTCCAGCAATGCATCACTTTTGCGCTAACAGATACGTCTGAAATACTAACGTATCTGTAAGAACTTCCAACATAATAAGTCATAAAATTAATATGACGTATGAGTAGAAGACTAAAGGACTCATTTATGAAGCCATACGTCATTTTAACACCACCAGAGCATCACTTTTTGTGACGCACCAGTGCTGTAAAAAATGCACCTTATTCAGTCATATTTACAAAGTGACACATCTAGGTAGTTGCGTCACTTTGTAAGCCCCTGCGCCACATTATTCCTACGTCAGGTGTAATGTATGCAAAAGGGACGTATTGACGCAAGAAAGGGTCGTAGAAGTGACGCAGTGAAATCTATGACATATCACCATGTCACTTTTATGACGCTGTTGCTTCCAAATATTACGCCTGTTTCACAGCAGGCGTGCAGGCCCTTTCACATGGGGCTTGGCCCCATGTGAAAGGATGCATTGCTGGAGTAGCTTCATTTTTGTGACACACTCCAGCAATGCTTCACTTTTGCGCTTACAGATACGTCTGAAATACTAACGTATCTAAAAGAACTTCCAACATAATACGTCATAAATTTAATATGACGCATGAGTAGAAGACTGAAGGACTCATTTATGAGGCCATGCGTCACTTTAACGCCACCGATGCGTCACTTTTTGTGACGCACCAGTGCTGTAAAAAATGCACCTTATTCAGTCATATTTACAAAGTGACGCATCTAGGTAGTTACGTCACTTTGTAAGCCCCTGCGCCACATTATTCCTACCTCAGGTGTAATGTATGCAAAAGGGACGTATTGACGCAAGAAAGGGTCGTAGAGGTGGCACAGTGAATAAACTGGGGGCCTCATTTCTGAAAAGTGACGCATCGCTGCGTGCAAACAGCGATGCATCACTTTTCTGTGCGCACTCCTTACGACATTCCAGATGTGTCATATTTAATGTATGACGAATCATGTCGCAAGGAGTTACAGATACGTCAGTATTTCTGACGTATCTGTAAACACAAAAGTGACGCATTGCTGGAGTGTGTCACAAAAGTGACGCATCTCCAGTAATGCGTCCTTTCACATGGGGAAAGCCCCATGTGAAAGGTCTTGCGTCAGTCTTACGCCTGCTGTGAGGCAGGCGCAAGATTTTGACGCAACAGCATCCTAAAAGTGACGCAGTGAAATCTCATAGATTTCACTGCGTCACTATTACAAAGCTTTTTGCAGGGGAACGCCCCCTCTGCATACATTATACCTGACGCAGGTATAATGTGGCGCAGGGTTTTAAAAAGTGACCCATCTACAAAGATGCGTCACTTTTTAAATATAGCGCAATGAGGCGCATTTTTTACACCGCTGGTGCGTCACAAAAAGTGACGCACAGGCGGCGCAAAACTGTCGCAAGGCCTTCATAAATAAGGCCCTGGAATTTCCCCATGCTTCGCTCCCCGGTGCGCTTCACGGTGCATGTACTAGGCGCTCCCCCCGCGCAAATCGAAAAAAAATATTTTTTTTAAATGCCCCGCCGGACCCTATTTTAGCCCCCACATCAAACCTAGGGGGTCAGGAGGTGGTCTACCCTGCCCCCTTATAGTCATTTCTCCCTTTTTTTTATGTCACCTCTTGTGTCTCGATCCTACCGAGACACAAGATGGCGGCCGCTCCGGACTGTTTCGAATGTTTACAGACACCCGTGAGCCAATCAGCAAGTCACGTGGCGCGCCCGTTGCGCTCCCCAGTGCGTGTACCGGGGCGTGCTTATAGATATATATATATTTTTTTTAACCTAAATTACTCAAAATCCACTGGAGCACATATCGCAAGACATAGCAAAGGCACATCGGGCTACCAGTCCCTACAATTTTGCCAAGTTTGGTGGAAATCCATTCAGTCGTTCGGGCTAAAAGTGAGGTCGACCGCCCTATGGAAATTAACATGGGGAAAACGCGTTTTGGGACCCCCCTTTTATCTCAGCCCCCGCTTGACGAATCCCCCCAAACTTTCAGAGAAGGACCGGAGCTCGAAGAGGCCATTTTGAGGAAATTTTCAGGCAGATTCGTCAACCGGCGCCAAAGTTATTCCAAATAGAATTTTGAGATTTAACATTGAAAAAAATCCTAACTATAACTACCTACTGGCGACCGCCAGTAGGTTTATATATATATATATATATATATATATATATATATATATATATATATATATATATATATATATATATATATATATATATATATATATATATATATATATATATATAGCTGGAACAGTTGAAGCGGTGACTAAAGAATAAAATTGAACTTACTGAAGGGTCCGGTCTCGTTTGTTAGTGGGAGTCGACATGCACAAGGAACAACGAGCAGTGAGAAAATATATATATATATATATATATTCAGGAAATGTCAAGACAGTGAAGCCTCGGTACAACTGTTTTTTTTCTACAATCTCTTATAAAGACGAAATCTATATAGCTTGAACCTTCTCACTATGGAAATGTCTTGTGATAACTTCTTACAATTGCACTTAATCAGTGCATAAAGTCATTGCGTCTTTGAAATTCTAAACAGCTCATCTTTTCCTCAGCACATGATGCTTCATTATTAAGGATATAGTACCCCTGGATTGTGCTTTCCTCAGTGCTTGTTAAGTAACGTCAATTATAATTCTGACCTTAGTTCATATATGCCAATGAGACTGAATTGCTCACAAAGATTGCTTTAGGTAAATAATAAATATTTTTACTTTCCTGGAGCTTTAGAACAAGCAAGTATTATTTTTCTCAAAAGAGTTAATTGTTGGGGAGTCTTATCAACCATTTGAAACTGAAAGCAATTAACAGACTTCACTGAAGAACATGACAAATCCATTTACTCTTGGAAAACAGGTAAATCCCGTTTTGGCTCAGAAGAGTTAATCTTGAAAGAAAAAGTCTTTTAACTTTGGAAACTGAAAGCAGATAACACCACATGCTACCAAACAAGCTGAATGCACTTTCCTTGGGTTTCATGATAACAAGGAGAGTTTTATGATCTATGAAGGTTTAAATGCTTGTACAAAGCCTTCTCACTTTTGAAATTGAATTGCAGTTAAACAGGGTTCACAGCCAAGAGAGACAAATGCATTCCTGTCCTTCTTAAACAGTAAACTGAAACAGATATTTGTAAGATGAAACTTTGATTTTCCAAAATGGAACATGCTTCTACAGCACTGCCACACCTCACAAAGGGGAAACAGAGGCCAGTCCACATTGGCAGATTTACGGGCGATTAGGCTCCGTAAGGATTCTGAATTATTGAGAACGAACAAAGCCTCCTTCAAAGGTCTCACGAACACAACATTTTAAAATCAAGTGTTGTGTAATAGAGTGGAGTGGAGTGTCGTATATAAAGTGGAGTGGAGTAGAGTGTAATAGAATGAAGTGACATAGAGTGGGGGTGCATAGAGTCGCATAGCATAGAGTGGAGTAAAGTGTGAGGAAGTGAGGAAAATTGCTGTAGAGTGCGGTATATTGGAGTGCCGTGGAGTGGAGTACAGTGGAGTGGCATAGCATAGAGTGGCGTAAAGTGGGAGAATGAAATGGCATAGAGTGGGCTAAAGTGGCATAGAGTGGAGTGGTGTAGAGTGGCATAGAGTGTTGTAGAGTGGAGTGTTGTTGATTAGAGTGGCATAAAGTGGCGTACAGTGGAGTGGTGTTGAGAGCAGTGGCACAGAGTAGAGCGAATGGCATAGAGTGGAGCGGAGTTTAGTGGAGTGGCATGGTGTGCAGATGTGACTCCTCCGTTGGAGAGGAAGGCCATCACCCCTCTTAACTGCCATCCAAAGCACCCCCAGAAATGAAAAATAAAATGGTAATTCATTACCATTTTACTTTTCATTGTCCTGCCCTAAAATGAGAGTCAGGATGGGGCAGGGCCTGCTGAGGGATAGCAGGGAGGAGTGGAGGTCCGGGGTCTGCCTTTGCACTGTTTAAAGTGTGCATGTCTCTTTGGCTGGCCATCTTGTGACAGTCAGCCAGACATGCGCACTTCAAACCTCTCAACCCCGCTGTTTTAAGACAGCTGGCTTGAGATTAAGTACAGACATCCAGTACGCTGTGGAGTGCCGAGTGAGACGCTCCCTCCAATCAGGGTGCTGTTCACATGCTGCATGTGAGCTGTGCCAGGGTTGGGAAAGGGAGTTGTTTCGTGCCCATAGCCCCGCTCTTGAGAAAGAAGATGACCCAAGCGCAGTATGTGTAAGGTAGGTGTTTCTTTTTTCTTTTTTTCAATTTTATTTACCCATGCGCCCGCCCTCTCTCCCAATAGATGTCAGCTGCCATTGATGGTAAGCTGTAGAGTAGAGTGGCATAATGTAGAGTGTAGTGGCCTGAAGTGTCATAGAGTAAAGAGCCATTCTGTGGGGTAGAGTGGCGTGGAGTGGCACTGTGTGAAGTAGGGTGGCGTAGAGTGGAGTGGCATAGAGTGGCATTGAGTAGCTTAGAGTGTATTCACCTAGATTGGCCTTCAGTGCAGTGCAGTGGTGTAGAGTGCAGTGGCATAGAGGGGAGTACTGCAGAGTAAAGTGAGATAGAGTGCACTGACATGGAGTGCAGCAGCATAGAATGCAGTAGCATAGAGTACAGTGATGTAGAGTGGTGCAGAGTAGAGTAGAGCAGTCTAGAGACCAGTGGCATGGAGTGGAATGGCATAAAGCTGAGTAGAGTTGAGTGGCTGAGAGGAGAGTGGTGCAGAGTAGAGTACACTGGAATGGAGTGCAGTGAAGTAGAGTAAAGCGATGTAGAGTGGAGTAGCGAAGAGTGCAGTGGATAGATTGCAGTGGAATAGATTGGAGTGGTGCAGAGTAGAGTAGCAAAAAGTGCAGAGGCGTAAAGTGTAGAGGCGGAGAGTGCAGATGGCATAGAGTGCAATGGCATAGAGTGTTGTGGGGTAGAGTGATGCAAAGTAGAGCGGTCTTGAGTGCAGTAGTGTAGAGTGGTGTAAAGTAAGTAGAGTGGGATAGAGTGCAATGGCGTAAAGTGTTGTGGTGCAAAGTAGAGTGGCAGAGAGTAGAGTGATGCAGAGTAGAATGGCATAGTGTGTAGTAGCATAGAGTGCATTGGCGTAGAGTGGTGCAAGTAGAGTGCAGTGACGTAGAGTGGAGCGGTGCAAAGTAGAATGGCATAGAGTAGTTATGTAGAGTAGTGTGGCGTAAAGTGTAGTTGCATTGACTGCATTGGCATAGAGTGTGGTAGAGTGGCAGAGAGTGCAGTTGCGTAGAGGGTTGCTGAGTAGAGTGCAGTGACATAGAGTGCAGTGGTACCGAGCAGAGTGGCGTAGAGTTCAGTGGCTGAGAGTACAGTGGTGCAGAGTAGAGTGTTGTAGACAGCAGTTGTGTAGAGTGCATTGGCATAGAGCACAGTGGTGTAGAGTTGTGTAGAGTACAGTGGCGAAGCGAGCAGGTGAGTAGAATGGTTCAGAGTACAAATGAGTGGAATAGATTGCATTGCTGTGACATACAGTGTAATGGTGTAGAGTAGAATGGCATAGAGTACAGTGGCGTAGAGTGTTGTATAATTGACTTGTGTAGAGTGCTGTGGTGCAGAGTAGAAGGGCATAGAGTGAAGTGGTGATGAGTAGAGTGGTGTATAGTGCATTGCATAGAGTGCAGTGGCATTGAGTGCTGTGGTTTAGAGTAGTGTTGTGTAGGGCAGTGGCGTAGAGTGTAGGGGTGCAGTATCGAGAGGAGAGGCGTAGAGTGTAGTGGCATAGTGTGGACTGGTGCAGAGTGGAGTGCAGAGGCATAGAGTAGAGTGGTTCAGAGTAGAGTGAGGTGGCGTGGAATGTAATGGGCAGGGTAGAATGGTGTAGAGTGCAGTGGTGCATAGTAGATTAGAGTAGTGTAGAGTGCAGTGGCATAGAGTGGAGTTGTACAGCGTAGAGTGCATTGGAATGGTGCAGAGTAGAGAGGAGTGTTGTGGTGTGCAATGGTGAAGAGTGCTGTGATACAGAATAGAGTAGTGTGCAATGGTATATAGTACATTCACGTAGAGGGCAGTGGGGAAGAGCGCAGTAATGCAGAGTAGAGGAGATTGGCATAGAGTATAGTTTCATAGAGTGGTGCAGAGTAGAATGGTGTAGAGTGCAGTGCCATAGAGTGCAGTGGTGCAGAGCAGAGTAGAGTGGCATAGAGTGCAGTGGCATAGACTAGTGCAGAGAAAAGTAGAGTGCAGTAGCATACAGTGCAGTGTCCTAGAGTAGAGTGGTTCATTATTGTTGTCATTTGTCTAGTAATATATTACATATTGTGCAAGGTCATGAGAAGGTACTGGGGGTTGAGTTGTAGATTTGTAGCTATCAATAACTTTCAACTTACACATTTGTGGCCTCATGAGTCCACATTTATGAGGCCCCTGCAGTACCTTTGCGCTACCGGAACGTCACTTTTTGATGTTCCGTGGCGCAATGTGCCACGGCATATTTACAAGGGCATGTAACGCCACCTTACATGGCTTTTCATGGCCTTGTAAATATGTGCCCCATTCACCCATGGAACGCCTCTTTCACACAGTGTGAAAGGGGCGTTCCATGGGTGTTGCTCTGGGTGTTCTCACTCAACACCCATGGAATCTGAAGCATTCCCAGATTTACAAAAAATCAGAAACCTGGCAATGGTTCAGAACCTAACGCACCCCAGGCGTGGATTTAGGGAGGCGCAACAAGGAGAAATTTTTCATTTCTCCCGGTTTTTTCCCTATTCTATGTGTGCTGCAGAATGCAGCACACAAAGAAAGAGGAAATCGCCTGAATTGATTGATTTTGTGCAGGAAGGTGTTCCTTCCTGCACATAATCAATCAGCCTGGCAATGCAGGCGCATTCTTGCCCTTTTGTTTTGACGTAGGGTAGCGCAGCAAGATTCCTTCCCTAAGTCAAAACCTCATAAATAAGGCCCTTGATTTTGTAAGGTATCATTGTTAGTAACTCATTATTGGAAGATTGCTAAAAAAAATCACATGTTATCAATATTATGACTGCAATCCAAAACCTAAAAAGCACTAACGTTTTCCAGTTATGAAATGATGTTCAAACCATAACTCCTGTAGCTCCATGCACTTCTTCTGACCTCCCTGATGACATCTCAAATAACATCACTAATGACATCTCTTACACTTCAAATAACAAAAGTGATGACATCCCTGATTAGGTCACATAAGATACCAACAGTGATGTCATTGATGAAATCAATGTATGAATAACAGCAATTTATTATGTGTAGTGTGTGAATGAGATGGGAGACTAATACATTATTTAACCTTTGCCTTAAGCCATGACCATTGTTCCAAAGCAAGAACAACATAAGCATAATATTTGAAAGTTGTTCACCCAATATGCCGTATTCGCAGATTTACATTCAGTCATAACTGTACGTTTATAACTTAATCTATCTTTGTTACAGCTACCTGCATTTCTCAAAGGGATTCCTGGCAGGCTTTTATGAGTGCAGATATCTCCTCCACAAGTGCAGAGGAAACTGCATCTGCAAGTCCCACTGAAGAGGAGCAAATTAGATGATCCACGGCATGGTTTGCCTTGAATGTTTGAGAAAACCAAGAAGAATGAACATTTGAGGGCACTCCCAAATTCCTCTGCATCTCCTTTCCAATATGGAAAGATGTGATACTTACTCTAGCCAAGGTTTGAAGGAAGCACTTGGCTCTCTGTGGTCCTCTGTGTTGACCTTTCATTTGCCATATTGCCTCATAGGGAACTGCAACCCCAATGTGTTCTGTTGTTACAGCTTCTAGAGTTTGCATCATAGGGCTAGCTAGATAGTTCACCTATCTACCTATACAGTATAGGCCTTCAAAGTACGCAAAACGGTTTTATGTGATCAACCTAATTTACAAATAAATCATTACTAGAGATGGTGTAAGAAGATACAACTATGTAAACTTGTTTATGATGTTTATATTAAAACAATTAGTGATGTCAGAAGTATGTAAAACAGTGATGTCATCAATTGTACATAGGGCCACTGAAATGATGCTGCAGGGGAGCTGTCAAATTATGTAGCAGGGTTGAATAAATTATGCAGCAACAAAATTTAGGGATTAAGGCAAAAGAAAACCTGCACCACCATTAAATGTCATAAAAAATAGATTTAAACAGAAGGTGCTAGTACCCAGGAACGCAATCCCTATACGGTCCAAAAAGGGAACTGGGAGACCCTAGTTCCCTTAACAAAAATCACAAAAAAATGGTCTGCGCCCTTCAATGATCAATTACATATATTGCATCTTACAAGTAAAGATCTTATTTAAGTATACACAAATTCAGTGTTGTCAGTTTTCCCAAGAAACAGTAAACGGAGGCTTCCTCAATTCTTGTTCAATTCTTTATTTAATTTTCTTAATTCAAATGCAGATAGCCAACGCGTTTTGTCCATTACCGGACTTCTTCAGGGCTGATTAAATTTCATCAACGTCATGGACATAGTTCCTTCCATCTCGAAAAACTGTTATTCAATAATTTTGGTTTTATTTGTAGATAAACTTCTTAAGAAAAGCACGATATGTTCACCTTTTTTTCATTCTTTATTTTCCGACAAAGTGTAAAACCGCAATATGTTAGCGTCAAAGTCACTGTGTGGTCATCTGGTTTTGAATAAATTATGCAGCAAGAAAAGGCAACTTATGCTAGCAATATGCACCACATTTATTGCTAGCATTATTTAACCATTTTGTGATGTTTACATATGGTGATACTGTCTGGGCAAAGATTCCACATCATTAGCACCAGTTTAGTAACCAAATACAGAAACAAGCAACTGAAAGATGACCAGTTAACCTTTGTTTTTTGTTAACATTTTCAGATTTTGCAGCAGATGATGGATTATGTGGCGAATGCAGCAGAATTGTGTAATTCCAGTGGCCTTGATTATATGCCAAGTGCTATGTGTGACTTACTGTTCAGCACTTGACAGGAATGGGGAATAATACTCCAAACCTGCTTGCACTGAGATCATTCTAAGGAAGAAAAGGTTGAAAGTGACAAGCTTCATGGTCCTGTGTCAGGCCTTTCATGGATGTAAGGACATGGTTCCAGGTCTGTGAACCCCATCAAGATCCAACACAAGCGCACGAAGCTTGCCGCAGGTGTGCAACTCAGAGTGATGTAGCTTGTGCAGGTTTTGAGGACATTGGGGTCACACTGGGGGCTGCATACCTAGCCCAGGAGTCCGCAACCCAATAGCTGTTTTTTTTATTGTTTAATGCATAGGATATCCGTTTTAGGCCCACCTAGAGGAACCAAGGACTCAGGGAATACTCCCCCTACTCACTTAATGTTCTTTCACTTTTTATTTCAGGGAATGGGGACTCTGTGTATAGATTGTTACTGAAATTGAGGCATATCTATCACATAGCTTTAGGTCTATGGATCCAACTTTGAGATCATGGATCCGGAATTGACAACAAGAGAACAAGTTTGCTGGTCCATTAAGATTTTATTTTTTTAACTTTTGAGACGGAAGAGCGCCTCAAAACAAAAATTGAGAATTTCCGCTCTGGGGAGAAATTATACGCACATTTCTTTTGTTGTTCCTAAAGGTGATAGATTTAGGGAAAACACAATGAAGATAATATGCCTGTGGTTCAAAGAGACAGAAACTGGGATCGGCATTAATGAAAGAAGTGAAAACGTATTAAGCTGCATTAAATTGATTCTTTTTATGATGTGTGCAGTAGGTTTGAAAAATGCCGCTGAAACAATTGTGCCTATCATAATTAAGCATTTTTTAATTAGGATTATTAACTTCTATAGTGGATGCTAATGACTGTTAATTGTTCAAGCTGTATGTATGAACCTGAGTCCAGAAAAGATGCCAGTTCAAGATCCTCACGCATGCCTACAAAGTCCTCCACAACCTAGGATCTGCCTACATCAACCATCGACTAAACTTCCACCAACCCTCTAGACACTTGCGCTCCTCTCCACTCGCCCTTGCACGCACCCCACTGCATCCATCGCAACTGCAGCGGTGGCCGCTCCTACTCCTACATTGTGCCAAGACCTGGGACAACAGGCCCTTCGCTGGCAGACTACAGAAAGAGACTCAAGACCTGGCTCTTCAACGGAGACACAGCGCCCAGAAACCCCTAGGGGTTACATTGTTGCACTTTACTAATGCTGCTTGATTGATTGAATGAATGATTGAGTGGAAGCAGATGGTATGTAAGTAGCGGAAGAACAATCAACACCTGTTAATGCTTGAAGGCTTGCTGGCCTTAGGCATAAAATAACCCATCTCCTTAATCTCATATAACAAACACTTAGACAACAGTTTCGTTGTACATTATCCATCAAGTATGAAGTTGTTACGCGTCTGGGAAACCGCTAGAGATGGGGCGGTTAATTAAGGAGAATGTTGTTTTTTGTTGTCTGATATGTTTTCGTTTCATAGCATTATCTGGCATTATACAGTTTTACTCACATGAAGTACAAAAGGAGGCTTGCTCCAGAACAAGCTCGGTGAAACCGAGATGGCATCTACACCCTAAGGGCAGGGCTGCCTATCACTTGATAAGAAGATAACATGAATGTGTGGGTGATTTAATTAAAATCGGCTTAATATTTCTAATTAAGATGTTAATCGGTCCTCTGACAGAGTTGCACGAGTGGTGAGGGAGGATACTGTGTGAGAGCATCCGCCCGTGCTTGTGATTAGGGTAACAAATGAAAGCCTGCCTCCTTATGGGCCTCTCTGAGGTACACTATAGTCCTCTCCTGTTTAAAATAGGGAATTCTTCAGATGTTAGGGATGGGAAACATTTTTTACAACGCAACTTTTACAACGCAGTGCCTTTACGACGCAACTTTTACAACGCAAACCATTACGACGCATTGCGCTGGGGGGCGCTCTAGGATAGGGAATAAGTTTAATTTACTATCCAACACCTTCCCTAGTGTCCACGGGGACTGGAGTTGGAATAGTAAATTAAACTATTCACTATCCAGCACCCCAAAGCGCTATGCGTTGTAAAGGTTTGCGATGTAAAAACCGCGTTGTAAAGGCATGCGTGGTAAAAGCATGCGTTGTAACGCCATACATCCGTTAGGGATAAATATAAAGTCGCACTGTACTCTAGCACACATATTATTAAGATGATAATGATTAACAGACATATTTAATTGAGTATGGGGTCCCAAGTTTGGTTCCAAATTGTTTCTGTGGTAAATTAAATAGAAGTATGTTAAACATGGAATCTGGGCGTTACCGAATTTCAAAGTGCACTGTTTCCTCCCAAAATGGTGCACATTTCAAAGTTCAGGCAAAGATAATAATCATGAAGACACTACTTAAAATGATGTTATAGATGCAACGTACTAAGAGAATGCAATGTTCAACTTGGAAATCATATGCCAAAACATTCTGGGTGTTATATGTGTAAATAAGAATGGAAATGCATCCTCGTTGATCCTTGATATATGTATGGAAGAACAGGATCTGGAAGATAGCTCATTTATTGAGCGAGAGGAAACAATTTATAAATTAATCAATGACCAAAGCGTCAATCTTGAATTACCATAGCAAGAAAAGTGTTTAAAGATATAAACGGGCAACCAGAATTTCTTTAAACTGGTACGCTGCTCGCGCCACACTCTTGAAATCCCCTCCTCTTTTTGGCAGTGATTTGCAACAAGTGCTTGAGCGAGTTAGGAACCCTAGCACATATAGCTTGGAAAACTACAAAATTAGTTAAATAGTGGGATGTTGCATAGAAGTTCAGGAATAAAATTCTATATATAAATATTTGAGGAAATGATAAGATTTGTATAATGCATGCACTATTTAAAATGAAGTATAATGCGCCTACTTAGATTTCGATTTGGTTATCCTTAAGCTCTCGGTGGAAACACGTTCTGTGTGAGTTGGGCGTAGCTTTTTTGTTCTGCGTTTTCATTAGCTTCCTTACTGCATTGTATCATATCTTTGACCAATGTAGTTTGGTTTTTTACTTAACAGCTGGTCTGACTGTTATGAATCAAAACATCGTTTAACACGTTCTTCTACCTATCATCGGCTCTGCATATTTTTCAACAGACATCAGTAACCTTTTTTGTAAAAGTTGCATTCGCTGAATGGCACACAGGCTAAACAAACTCTTTGTGTGGTTCTATCCTACCTGAATGGGTCTCGGTAGTCTTGGGCCCAGCATCAGGTTTTTAGTAGTCACTGGATATATGATAAGCCGGTGTGGAACCTTTAATCAAGAACCCTCACAGACTCTTGCAAAAATGAAGCTTCCAGGAGAGTGGCAGGTTTTTTATTTGCTAATCAGCCATTCTTGCAAGAGTCAGTCAGGGTTCTTGAGTGAGGTGTAAAACTCATGCTAGCGATAGCATCTTCTCTGTAGATGTCCATAGGTTAAGTCACACTAAGCCAGAAGACTCTGTGCCCTACTTTGGATTGTGTCACCATGTAGGTATCAGAGTCCTCTGGTTTAGTGTGAAAGGACTTATGAACATCAACAGAGAATATGGCATCGTTAGCATGAGTATTGCCCTTTAATCAACTATCTGTATACGAGTATTGTGTACAGGCTCACCCTTTTGTTCTATTTCGTTACATATTTTGAAGAATTGTATAGAACATCGTCAATCGAAATCATATGAGTGATGTTCAAATTAACGATGATTGCATGCAAAATCAGAGAAAGAATCAATTTTCAGCTAATGAGACGAAGCCAAAACAATAAGCCTATCAGTGTGGTGTGTAGGCCATCATTCAGGAATTTCATCATTATCCATCACAGGATGGGTATACATTATACTGTAAGCCGCTTGGCCTGGCACCGTTTGTGTCAGGGCCTACACATGAGAAAGGGCATACCCTCGATCAAGTGTTCTCGTCAGTCCCAATTGCCGACATTGAAACGCTGCCGGTGCTCTGGACGGATCACAGGCTGATTAGGTTTTCCGTGTTGGAGAATGGGCGGCCTGACAACTGCGCCCCACGGTGCCTAGATCAGCCTCGAGAGCGTTGCACAGAGTGACGCCTGATATGTTGGAGCAGGCGCTCATGGAACATCCTTGTCATCTTTCGGGGGATCCGGAAAGAGACACTGAGGCTTTGCAGCGGTGGCTGACTGAGAGGCTGGACGATCTTGCCCCTAGGGCAACCCCTGGTCCACGGCAATACGGCAATCTGCGCCGTGGTTCACGGAGGCGCTGCGTGTGGCTCGCAGCCAATGCAAGGTTGCTGAGCGGGCCTGGCGCCTTCAATATGACGGGGAGGCTAAACTCGCCTACAGGTCGGCTGTGAAGGCCTATCACTGTGACATTCTTGGTGCCAAGAGGGAATACCTTGCCAGGAGGATTGAGGCGTCGGCGAACTCCTGTAAGGAGATCTTCACGATCGTGAAGGAGTTCACGACCCCTAGCTCCTACTCACCCCCGCCAGTATCATCGGATGCGTGGGCGTGTGACCTTGCCACTTTTTTCACCGACAAGATCAAGGCGATTCAGGCCTCCTTCTTGGAGAGCTCGGAGGAGGGCTGCTGCGGCCCGGGGCAGGACATGGAACATCATCCACGTCGACGGCAGTGTTGGCAGACTTTCCACCTGTCTCCAGCGATGGGTCCCGGGTGCTGCTGGCCAGCCTTAAATCTGGCTCGCCACTTGACCCCTGCCCTGCCAAATTTTTGGCTGGGATGGCAGCGGTGGTGAACCCTCTGGTCAACCCGATCCTCAATGCCTCCCTGAGGGAGGGGAGTGTCCCACGCACCTGGAAAAGGGCAATGGTGATCCCCCTCCTGAAAAAGCCTGGTCTTGATGCCGAGGTTTTGGCCAATTACAGGCCAATTTCACTTCTCCCGGCTTTGGCTAAGATCACTGAGAAACATGTCCATGGCGTCTTGTCGAGCTTCTTAGAATCCAACAATCTGCTCCATCCATCCCAATCCGGTTTCCGTCCTAATTTTAGCACGGAAACGGCGTTGGTGGAGGTCTCAGAGATCATCAGGGAGACCTTGGATGTGGGTGGCAAGGCCATGTTAGTCATGTTGGACCTGTCGGCGGCCTTTGACACTGTCCCCAATGAGGCGCTCCTCGCCAGGCTCTATGACATCGGCCTAAGGGGGACGGTGCTCAAATGGTTTACATCTTTTTTGGATGGCCGCCGCCAGACGATCTGGGTTTCCCAGAGCTCCGCCGAGATGCCGCCATTGGGAGTCGGGGTTCCACAGGGTTCTGTGTTGAGCCCGTCGTTGTTTAACATCTTTATGTCCCCTCTGGCGGCTGCGGTGGAGGCTTACGGAGCCCAGATCGTGTCCTACGCCGACCACGCGCAACTCCTCTTCACATGTGGTAAAGATCAGCCATTTGATGGGGAGAGAATTCGGGATTGCCTGGGAATGGTTTTTGGATGGTTCCAGCGGAACAGTCTGAAGGCCAACTCCAGTAAGTCGGAGGTTTTATTCTTCGGCTGTGCCACCGACCCCGAGTGGCGGCAATGGTGGCCGGCCGCCATGTGTCCCCCGGCACAATCCTCTTTGGTTGCCAAGAACCTTGGTGTTAAGCTGGATAACAAGCTCTCATTGAGAGCGCACGTTCTTGGCCTGTCCGGCACCTGTTTCGGCATTCTGAAGATGCTCGGCAAGTTCCTTCCTTTATTATCTGCGGAGCACAGGCGGATTACGGTGCAGGCGCTTATTGGATCCAGGCTAGACTATGCCAATGCCCTCTTCCTGGGCCTCCCGGATTACTTGGTCCAGCGCTTGCAGGTGGCACAAAACTCTGCAGCCCGTGCGATTTTTGGTCTGCATAGGCGAGCAGGAGCTTCTGGGCTGCTGCAGACGCTCCACTGGTTGCCTATCCGGAAGCGGATTATGTTTAAATCCCTGACGCTGATGCACAAAGCATTGTTTGGCTCAGGTGCGGGATATCTGCAGAAGAGACTGGCTTTCTATCGCCCTGCCCACTCACTGCGATCTGAATCCCTCTTCACTGCTGTGGTTCCGAGTGTGAGGAAGGCCCGCATCGGGGGGCGTTCTTTCAGCCTCAAGGCCCCCCAGCTTTGGAATTCGCTTCCGTTGGCACTACGCAGTACCCCCAATCTGCTTCAATTCAGGAAAAATCTGAAGACCTGGCTTTTTAATCTTTCTGTTTAGGTGGGTTTCTCTTTCTTTTGAATCTGCTTTTTCTTGTTATGTTGTTCTACACTTGAGCCGCCTGTGGAAAGCGCCGGGACACTCTTTTAGAGTAGCCGAGCGCTATACAAATGCAATTTAACATAACATAACATAACAGTAGAATATAATGAAAGCAACATTATTGCACTGTTTTACTTCATGTGGCCATGATGACTTTGTAATGATGTTGACATAAATGATTTGTGTTTTTTATGAAAATTGTTTGGTGCATTTTGGGTTCAAAGTTGTACGTACATAGGTAGGGTGTTGTGCAGTTCACGCAAGCTGTTTTTTATATGCATTGTATGTGATTATTATATGTATTATTGTTGATTTTTTTAAATAGATACATATTTTATATGTTGTCTGTATATTTTTAAAATTCATAGCCCTGATGAAGTCCTATTGGACGAAGCGCATTCGCTGGGCTGATTCACTTTTTGGTAAAGGAATCAATAAAATTGGATTTGAATATAAATACACAACTCCTGACGGACTGAATCTGAATGGATGTTATTTGTGACTTTTGGGTGGCAACATTTCATATTATGAACTCATATTACTCTTATTGAGACATACTAATTGTGATTATTTGCACTCTTTTTACAGATGTTTTATAAATGTTTTGATAGAGTATGATTTCTAAGCAGTGGGGTCGTTAATAGTAGAGTGTAACAGTTTATATATATAAAAAACAAAAACACACTATTGCGATGCTAAATAAGCTACACTTCATATGCTCAGTTTCTCATTATAAGGTGGGGCCGAGTTTACCAGGTTAAGTCAATGCTCTCTGACCAGGATGTTGAGATAGACGTCTCAGCCTAGGAAGTACTTGCACCAGTGAGTGCAAGTCACAAGGCAGAGCTTTCATTTATTTATTGGTTTATTCATTTTTTAATTATCTAGTTATATTAGTGTTTCTATTAAGCAAATAGCAGGCTGCACAGTGCATCACAGCAACGTGTGATGATTCAAGAGGTAATCCAAGATAAAACATATGACAGTATTCAAATTTTAAGTATGACAGGTGAATAGGTAAAATGAAATATTACACGGAGCAAAAACTTTAATTAAAATTCCAAAATGGAATGTAAACAATTTGAAAACAAGCATTGGCAAGTGCAATACTACTGGCCGGCTCAAGCTTGTGCGATCATTATATTTCTATTATTATTTTTGTAAGCTTTTGTCACAAACATAAAAAGTGGTGAAAAAGAAATGCTGCAACCTCCTAAACAAGATGGCCATACACTTGTATTAAATATTAAAAACTCAAAAATAAATATACCATTTATTATAATATAAGAATAGGCCATGTGCTTCATGGCTAGCAGATATACTTAGAGCAGATAAGGAAACCCTTATTAGTTTTAATGTTCATCACAGGGAATTTTGATTGTTAATGGTATAAAGAACATCTACTTTTGGTTTTCAATTATGGTAACTCTAGGACTACCCTGTGGACCAGTAGGTCTCACATCCAGCACCTAGTCGCGAATCACGAATGGCAGAGCCCACACCAGTAGTTGCACGGAGAGGAGTAAGAGGAAGATGCGGCTCAGTCCGGACAAAAGCCTGGTCACAGTCATGGAGGTGACTGAACACCTGGTGCCACTGAACCTGAACTACACAGGCCGGTGGGGCCACCAACCTATATCGGCGACACTCGGTGAAAGGCCACTGTTGAACGCTGCCTCCGGCCTACACTGCGGTCCAGTAGGTCACAGAGTCATGATTTAGCAACGACGGAGTTTGTATAAGTGTACCGGCATCATCGCAGACTGCATTCCATCTCACCCCCAGTGCCACTAATTCTGTTGCCCGACATTCATGGACACTCATTCATTGGTGGCGTCTGAATCTATGGACTAGGGCTAGTTTTCATCCTCATGTAGCTGATACCGAATTGGTTGTGAAAACGAGGCTTGGGCTCTCCACCCAACAATCTGCTGATTCCGGATTACTTATGGTAACTCCAGCCAGAGTATTTGTGTGCTCTATAAGTACAGGTCATTCATTCATCCGTTTGTTCAATCATTCATTCATTCAATCATAAGGCACAGGGGAGCATGTAATATAGGCTATATTTTCCCCTTCCCTCTGTACTGGCCCCATTTGGTCCGAGTTTTTCTGGATGAAATTCCAGATGCTATTTCCTTTAGACATTAACACTTTTGTTCACCACCTGCACTTTCATCCAGAAAAACTGGGACCAAATGGTTATTCCTCGTACTATGGGGATTAATCATGCTAGGCAGCTTTAGGTGTGTAGATACTAGGTCACATCTTAAATCCCAGCCACACTATATCTGCACCTAAACCCACTCTACTAGTCCTTGTGGCAGAGGTGGGTTATGGAAGGGCAACTTTGGAAGGTGTGTTAATGTGAGTGGGATCATGTAGATTCTCGGGTGTGTAGGGAACAAGGGTTGAAGGTAAAGACATCTGCAGAGTCAAGGAAGCCAGTTCTGCTTTGGTAACGTGGTCAGCATTGTTTTCTGGATCCTTGTGGCTTGAGATGAGAAAGCGTGGACAAGTATGTGGTGGGTGGGGGACTGTGCACACTGTTCTTTCAACCCCCTATGCCATTATTCATTTTCTTAGTGGATGACTCAGGGGGCTTTTTCTGCTAGCCGAGGAAAACCACTGAGCTGCTGATCTCAAGATCAGACGTGTCATGAGTTGCCTGTTCTGCATTCTCACAGAAACCTGTGTGGGCATGAACACTGCCTCCAACAAAAGTTAGGTTTTCTTACTCAGACGTTCTGTAATGTCACATTCAGAGACAAAATACTATGAATCACACTTTCGAAACATTTTGATAACCAGCAGAATTTGATTGTTTCTAGATTACAGACTCATTTAGATACAGTGGCAAATAAACGTTGTGCTTTCGGGTCTGCATTCTGTTCTTTTGCCAAGCTGGGGAAAGCAACCTTCAGAAATTTGGCCTTTCTAAATCTTGAAAATGACTGGTTGTACCAAGTTGTGTTCACATACCACAATTCCAAAATCCAGCCAATAGGGCCTCTGCCTTCATTTCATGTGAATTTTAATATATGCTCTAATCTGCTTAGTTACATCAAACACAAGGCAGCTGCCACTAAGAGGAAAAGTGTAGGACCTTCCTCTCTGCCTGGTCCAGGGGGGGGGGGGGGGGGGGGGGGTTGTTGTCGATTCACCGGTGACCAAGGACCATTTCCATCTGGGGTCATTAGCATCTAAGTGATCTATTAGAGAAAAAAACTGTTTATTGGAAAATGCCTTAGTCAGAGTAATGCATAGTGCATAGTAATAGTGGTTACTAAAGCAGCAGCAGGAGCAAAAACATGAACAACCGAAGCTCAACTCCTGCCCCAAGTCTGGTCATGCCTTGCACCCATCCATTCTACACCCTGCACAGTATCCACAATTGCTGTCCAGTGGGAGCAATGTGGGGCCTTTGTCCATGTGCACATTACAGACCGCGCCCCTGCCCTCCCATTGACCCCTAGACACATCCGATGAGGGCCCAATGGGCACTGGGTGTGACCTTTGGCCATGCCCTGTGCCCCATTCCAGTGCCCTGTACCATAATTCTCACTGCTCTTGGTCATGTCCATTGGGTTCTGAAAGCTGAGGACAGGACTTTTTGGCCTCATGCTGTTACCGCTCATCTTGATCCAACTGTACTGCCACAATGTCGGATTGTGTGTTTAGACGTTGCCCAGCACGCCCTGAAGCAATCCCAGCTAGATATGCCATGTGGCAATGGCCAGCAATTGCTAAGCCCAGCTTGTCACTGATAGTGGTTATCCTTGCCCTGTACCAAGCCTCAGGTGCACACCATGTGCCCAAGCTTTGCATGCACTGGGCTCAGGGCTTTCCTTTCAGCCACATCCTATGACCAGTCCCTCTTTACCAGTATCACTTGCATATGGTCTTCCGTGCTATTTTTGTGCATTATCTCTTACCAAGAACTTCACATACAAAATGAATTGAAATGCACCTCCGTGCCCCTTTTAACTCCCCCTTTGAACAATCTTCATAAATGTTCCAAAGATAAAACATAACTACAATAAACACATCTTTGGATAGTTTCATTCAAATGTACAAAGTTACAGGCAACACCAGTTCAGTTCATGAACCTGTCTGCAGTACAGACGAGAACCAGTGAAGGGACTTGGTCATGTTTGTTTGTGGTAGTTATTGTGTTAGGGTTACACTAAATGAACGCCATGGTACATTTTACGTGTAGTCTTTCGGCTGTTAGCAACCCATGGCTAAATATAGAATCTTTCATGGGAAAGCGGTATGACTGACTCCTCTGGAGATGTCTCAGACCTCATGGGGGTGGGCCACCCTGACCTTCCCCACTCCCCCTTCCCCATAAGCATAGTGAAAACCCAGCAGCCAGATTTACATGAATCCACTTTCAATTTAAAACCTCAGAGAGACTATGCAGGATAATATTGTGTTGGTTCTAATGACATAGTAGGGTTGCAGACAATTCACAATTTGACCAACATCACCCCAAATGTCAAATTCAGGAGTCTTTAAGGCTATATGTTGGAGAAAAGATGAATAAACTACTCCGAAGAAGCCCTAATCGTGATGCATTTCTAAAATACCTATGTGTTGCCAGAGTTTTCCTCCCTCAAATACAATCTTGTAGTGTGTGTTTACCTTGAGTCACGCCCTGAAGGGAGCGCCCATCTGTTCCGGACCTGGTGATCCTCCGGAATACGAGCCACTCCTCTCTGCGCGCGCTTTGTGTATGAAAGCGGAAGTAACCACGATAATATCTTATCTCTCATCGTTATGATATGACTGTCAAATATTTCTTTTTTCGAACTATTAAATTAGTGTAGCTTTAACAATATGGGGAACAGACCAGTGTAATACAACAACCAGCAAAGCTCACACACATTTTGCTATTATGTAAGAAGACATTTTCACTTTCTCATTTCTGCCTTGAATATATTTAGCCCTTAATATCCACAAACAGACTTGGTTAAACATAGTGTAATTGTGCATCAGACAAACACATGATTTAATTAGACTTCGGAGAATAAGTGCGGCCGTTTACAGATCTCTCAGGAAGTGTGTGATATTAGAGAGGTTTTGAGTCCTAAACGCTTCTTAGAGACACAAGTCACCAATTAACGCTAATGGACAGCTTCTTGACTCATAGAACGGTGCACTGCTTCCTCGCAGTGTAATAAGAATTGGTATAAATAAGGGTTTCAACTGAAACGTCAGCATGGTGAGTCATCCCTATGTTGTGTTTGCAAGCAGCAGTACCATTTCCCCAGAACCACTCAGTAGCGGAAATGATGTCATGCATTGACCCCGACAACATCATAGGAAGTGATGTCTCATAAACCTTGACTCTATTTACCTCATAATAATGGTCATCACTTAGTCCTAGGCCTTGGTTAAATCACTGAAAGGAGATAAAATAATAAAACTTGTAGATAGATTTAACATCTCGCAGAAGCAAATAAAAAGTAGGCACCTGCATTACGAGGAGGCACAGAGGTATCTAGTAGATAGATTTAACATCTCGCAGAAGCGAATAAAAAGTAGGCACCTGCATTACGAGGAGGCACAGAGGTAGCTTTTGCAAAGTCTGGTGAATTGTACATGATAGCCGTGTCCCAGGATTTGGTGCCAAAAAAGGCTAGCTCTTGCAGCTGGTGATTGAGAGTTTGCACATAAACACGGCTATTTCTATTATTTTGAGAACCACAGACTTAGGCGTTTGCTCACCTCAAGGCAATTTCTCATTGGGAGGTCACTATTATCACATATGTATCTTTCATGTACAGTAATATACACCGCTTAAATTGATCTCACATGCACTCTACACCTAACGGATCCAGTACCACAACATTATAGAGAAACACAGGAGCATATTCACAATGAGCCATCGCCGAATAAACGGCACTGTAACGCAGCAAAAGCCATGATAAATTAACCTCCCCATTCACAAATACAAGCTGGTGAGAACAGCCCACAACACCAGTTTACATGCGAAAGCAGCCGCAAAAAACATCACCACAGAGAATTCCCCCAACTATTGCTAATGAGATGCAGAGTAGGCGTTCCCGTGCAAAAAGCCGCGACAACACAACACCTCAACTTTAACAACGACCAGCCAGCTTGGCGGTAAGAACACAAAACCCGCGATAAGGCGAGTTAGCAGGAGGAAACTAACACCTGCTTTGACCCGGTGTAAAGTCGGACGGCAACCTGCACCACAAAAAGGACCCCAGCCCTGGGTTTCATCGGAAGGGCAAAAGATGCCATGGAGCCACTCATCATGCAGCCCGGACACCCAAGAGGACCCCAACACCCACCCGGAACCACCCCCCGCCTGACCATCACAGAGGCAGCGCAGACAAAGACAGCGGCTCCCCATGAATCACACCTGCCTCCCAGACCCAACATCTGACAATGTGACTGTCCACAACAGTCTGAAAGGGACAACCATCCTAGGCATCCTGACCATCATGGCCTAACAGGCCTATGGCACCAACACAGCGGACAACCAACATAACCACCCCACACCAAGCTGCTGGCTGTGCTGCACCTTTTGGCACCTGGCACACCTCAACCAACAACCGCTAGAGTTGGAGGAGTCTCACAGCCAGCCACATCCAAGTCCCCCACATCTGTCCTGGACATCACCATCACCCTGGCACCCCAGTCCCCATACGTCCAACACAATGCGCAGGAATCGCTGGAGACCAAGCAAGGACCATATGCCATAGCAGGATGCACGCACGTGTTGGGGGGCAATCCACAGCACACATTCCCTACCTGCGCCCCCTGGTGACACAGCACACAATCACCGCAACAGGAAGCACACGTCACACATCAATGAGCAGGCAAAATCAGAACACTGTGGGATCTTCACCAATGTCGTCTCCTAATTCACAGCCAATGTGCATGATCCCTTCATCAGTTCATCAGCAACCAGCTTTCCCACGATGGCACCAAGAGACATGCACAGCTCCTTGGCAAGTTCCAAATTAACACCCCACTCACCTCAACTCCACAACCATGCAATCCACAACTCTGGCAATGCACATGTCACAAAATCAGAACCAACATGCCCAACAACATGCCCACCCACCAGACACGACCGAACAACTTGCAATGGTAACCTGGGCAAACTGTGAATATGAGCCATCAAAGGCATGGCACCTCAGCCACACAATAGCCGAATGTGGGGAGAGGAGGTAACCAGGCATGTGAGAAGGATGCAGTAGAACCATGATTGGGAAAGTACACAGTGCCAAGAGTGGCAGCGATGTGCTGGACAGACCGCAGTATGCAGAACACACCCATATCCACGGTGAAATACACTTCTGGCGTATGCAGTGTAGTGTACAGTGGACGCAACCACGTCACCCCAGCCAGTGGGGGTCCTCTTGAAAAGGCTGCCTGTTACGCCCCCGTAAGCGTGAGCAGAGTGGGATGGCCCAGCGTACGCCAGGCCAGCGTAGGGATGTGAATAAAAAGCACGTAGCCCTGGGCGTGGTCCTCTTTCAGAAAGCCCAATGTCTCTGCCAGGGTGGCGCCACTCACATCGCCACAAGGCCTCTCAGACCTTCGCTGGCCCACATTACTCCTTCCTCATTCACATACACCACCTGCGTCCTCTGCGGCCCAGTAGGTCTCATATGTGAAACTGTGTCCTGGGTCCTGAATGGCAGTGACCCCAAATCCAAGCTAGCAGCAACAGCACCAGACTGCCGCAATTAGTGAGGCATAGTTCCATATGGGCATCTTAAGACAAGTGGTGCCACTAACCCTGTTCAACACCAGCTAACAACACATGCTGCCACAAACTCTGTTTAATGGCAGCCGGCGAGACGTGCTGCCACTAACCCTGTTCAACACCAGCTAACGACACATGCTGCCACAAGCTCTGTTTAATGGCAGCCGGCGACACGTGCTGCCACAAACCCTGTTCAACGCCAGCCGGTGACACGTGGATTAGGGACCAGTACTACCATGTGGACTAGTAGGTCTCACATCCAGCACCTAGTTGTGAATCACGAATGTCAGAGTCCACACCAGTGGTCGCACAGAGAGGAGTAAGAGGAAGATGCGGCTTAGTCCGGACAAAAGCCGGGTCACAGACATGGAGGTGAACGAACACGTGGTGCCACTGAACCTGAACTACACAGGCCGGTGAGGCCACCAGCCTATGCCAGCGACACTCGGTGAATGACCACTGTTGATCACTGCCTCCGGCCAACACTGCAGTCCAGTAGGTCAAAGAGCCATGATTTAGCAATGGCGGAGTTTACTGGCATCATCGCAGACTGCATCCCCTCTCAGCCATGGTGCCACTAAGTCTGTTGCCCGACATTCATGGACACTCACTGGTTGTACATTGGTGGCATCTGAATCTATGGACTAGGGGCTAGTTTTCATCCGCATGTAGATGACCCAATTAGTGGGGAAACCGAGGGTTGCGCTTTCCACCCCACAATCTGCTGATTCTGGATAAAATCATACCTTCCGCATCATGCTCTGGAGGACACCTTCCACTGTCCACTGCAACCCTCCGCAACATACACCTCGGTCATTGATGGGGACCCGCTCAAGTCGAATGGCCCATCTGACTGCAACGCAAGTCACCGACCCGTGGCTGGGTGCCTGTGCCAGCAGCAGTGCAACGGGGCCACTAACTCTGTGCCGGTCCGGGACCCCATCTTCTGAAATATTGGATGGCCACTGAAGCATTGGCCTTGGGGTCATCAACGCCATTTCTCTGTGGCCTTGTGCTGTACACAGCCTCCGGGCCCAAATGCGTCCCACCAGGGCTCACACACCAAAGCAAGTCCAGACCAGCCCGGACGTCGCATCACCGCAGGAGGCACACGCCACCACTGCTAGGACCACCTCAAACTGCCATCTGCCAGAGTTGAAACTGTGGTCCTGACAGACTTACGGAGTTGCTCAGACCTGTCGTGGATGCCATCATCGGCCTGATACCCTGCAGTGACTCAGTGCACCGCAGGCCATTGTCCGTTGCTGATTGTGTTTTGTGCTGTGGAGCGGTTGCGCAGCTATGTCACCTCAAACAGTGTGGGGGCCCTGAGACATTTATGGGGAAGATGATGCAGGTCTAACACACCCCACTGCATCTGCATTTGGAATATATCGAAGGGACACAATCTGAGACTTTTTCTTCACAGTGTCCCAACCCCAATGCACTGCGACTCACAGACACTTCTGTTTGCATGTCGGCTGTCCTCTGTCTTTCTCGGGCTCACTCCATGTTGCTCAGCAGTTGGCTCTGTTATGCAGATGTTTTCTGTTTCTGTTGCACTGGTGTACAATGTTCAAGTGGTTGCCAGCACCAGACATTCTGTGCGGAATATCTTACACTCACCCCACACACATCCAGCACAGGCATCACTATACATGTGACCCTGCCAATAAAGGGGCCAGGCGCATCTGCCCGTAGCCAGTTCAGCATGACATATGCGTGTGTCCCTGTGGTCTTGTATGCATGAGGGCCCTGGGCACTACGACATTACATTGTGCTGTGTACATCAGACGCAGACTTGTCACAGCAGGCAGTTGGTTGGAGCTTGGACAAGTAGCTTTGTCGTCACCCACTCAATTCGTAAGGTGAGTAGCCAGGGCCATCGTACGCAGAGCCAACATGGGTGTGTGACTGCTATTTAAGTGCCCCTGGGCGTGGTTCTGTACTGTGAATGTACATCTGCATGTGTCTTTAAGGCAGTGTGAGTCTCCTTAGTGGGGTGTGGTTGGGCCCTGAAGGGGATTGACACCTACGTATGTGTCCTAGTTCGCATTCCATGGGTTCAGCCACCACCAACACCTGTTGGACCACCTCCTTATGGCATACTGACACATGGCATTGGGGTGCCATGTGTGGCTGGGTAAAGTGTCCTGAGCCAGCTGTGCTTGCAGGTGCTTCCTGCTGTGTGGTCTGTTGTAGGCTCGGTGTTCTCCTCTGAGTATCTTGGCTGGCTGGCTCGTGCTGGGGGGTTGCGTGGGAAATCCATGAGCTGTTGTCGACAGTGTGGTGGTCCTTTCCGGCATCACAGATGTGCTGTATCTATTCTCTGCTGAGGGTGTTGTGTGCCCCTCTGCGATGTGAAGTGTTGACATGTATGTTGGCTCATTATGCTGGTTTGCATGCAGACTTTATGACAATGTACATCGTGACTGTTTGTCAGTTGCTGGTAGTGTTCTTTCACCTCTGTGACGCTGGTCTTGTTTTCCTGCGAGCTGCACCCAGTCTTCCTCTCCCTCTTCTCCTTGGCCTTCCCCGACCCCGTTGTTCCTTGATGGTAGTCTGTGGGGGTTGTGGGGTTGTAGTTGGCCTCTGCGCTGGGTCAGGGTGCATCCATGTTTGCTACGTGCTTTGGCTTGTTTCTGGTGTGTTTTTTCGGTGGTTTTCATGGTGCATTGTCCCGCAAGTCACGTGGAATTTGCAGGCCTATGGCTGGTTTTCACTACTTTTTTACCGCGGTTGGCCTCATCGCATTTTTTTGGGCCTTTGCGTATCACTTTTTTGCGGTGTGGCGTTGATTTAAACACGTACATTTCACGTGTTATCACACGTTCAGGACCACATATATATTCTCCTACACACATAGAATACAAAGATTAAAATCTGTTGAGTGCACGTCGTAGTTCATAGGCAGGGTCTATGCCAAAATATTGGTATTCCAGAAGGACTTCTTGTCATTGAAACTCTAAAGCCCTTATCAGGTCTGGTGGTGCTTCAGAAACGAACTATCATCCTTTAGTTAATTTCAAATTTAGCTAGGCATTCTCCAAATGGGGACAATGCTTTTCCTGTATGTGGCCACTTAGGCGGTCCCTTCTCAGTTGTAAAAACTAAGATTAAGCCACAGTTTCTTTCCTTAACTTTCATCAGCAGGGCAGATGCCAATATGTGTTTCTGTTTGCAAGGCAGTATACGGGGTGCTAAGGAAGACACAGAGATCCCAATGTCGACCTTTGACAGCTTCTACATGATATTAATGTTTATAAATATGAGCTTAATATTCTGCTTTTACTGTGGTCAGTATAAATACACAGGGCTTCTTCTGCATTTAGGTGTAAGTTAAGCTGGTATGGAGATGAACTTCATCCAATGTGTCCCTCAAAGACTTCAAGGAAGAGATAAGATTCTAGAGTGTGCTTTCCCAAAAACCTGGATGGCATTAGAGCGCGGAAGAAAGATGTTATGAGGTTTCCTTTTGGGGCCAGACCAATCTACTGAATGTAAGTCAATAGATTTAATAAGATTAAAATGGAAGTGGCTGGGTCACAATGCTGTCGATAATGAACTATTGTAAAAAAATAGGCGCATTTCAATTAAAATATTTTGAAACCTTAGGCAAAGGAAGCACCCATGCAGGCTCGTGCAACATGGCGCAAGGGAGCCTGTATTATCAGCAGGATTGTTTTTGTGAAGAAATTGGCACCTTCATGCACATAAACAATCCTGAGAGGCGTTTTCCTCTTTCTACATGTGTAGCATAAGGTATATAAAGAGGAAAAAACTAGGAGAAATAAATATATTTCTGCTTGTTAAGCCTGTCTTGGGGAGGCATAAGATGTTAAATCATTCCCAGGTTTACAAGTCCATGTAAATCTGGGAATACCGCAAAAACCATGGGCGTTGCATGGGAACACCCACCACAACGCCCATGGAACGTCTCCCTTCTACAGACTAAGGCTACACGATTTGAGCTACGTCGCCCTGCTCAAGATTTATGAGGCCACTCAAAGACATGCAGGGTGGCTTTGTGTGGCTTCATAAATCTAACTCAGAACCTTGCGTCACGCATGTACCACTTTGTGTGGTGCAAACATGACACAAGGTTCTCATAAATAAGTCCCTAAATATTTAGTGGGGCCAATTAAGTGAAACGAGTGGCAGCTGGCAACAATAATTAATGGTGAGGCACTCGCCATAAATGTTGCCGGCCTCCTGTCTCTCCAAACCGATGCACCTCTTCCTGCTCCGATCCTGGAGGTGACAAGCAGCAGGAAGGAAAGGGAAAGACTTCCCTCCTTGTGCAATGTGAATCTAACTGTGCAGCTCCAGGTTTGGTTGGAGCAGGCTAACCAAGCACTCGTTTTGAGGCTGGGGGCCTGTGCCTGCAATCCCTTGGCAGTTTTACAGCCCTGGGATTGCTGGCTTTGAAGTGCGCATGTCAGACTGGCCGGCTGTGGGCAGCTGGCCAATCTGACATGCGTACTGAGCACCTACAGCGTCATCCTGCAATCTGCAGGAATCTGCCCCAGCCCCAAAACATCCACTCGATACGGCCAACAACACATAAAATAATAAAATGCAAATGACCATTTTATTATTCCGTGTTTACCACTGCGCTTACAGCACGTAGGGCAATGTTCTTCCACCCACGAAGAAAAACTGCCCAAGTGAAGCACACCTGCTCACTGCAGGTTATTGGCATAGACGGCAAAATGTAGAGCTCAGGGCTCACAGGGCGGCACTTACTGGTGGGGCTGCGCGACGGAGAGCCGGCACACTGACCAGGTCTTGCACGTCCAATTACAAACACACAGTGGGGCACACACTTGGTCCTGTCCTCACAGAACAAAACAGCATTTCCTACAGCCACACCACTGAACTTCTTTGGACTGATGACCACTGCATCCACTTCTCCTTCAGAAAACCCACTGTGAACGCGCACCGCCTTCCCACGCAGAAGTTAGAACAAAGTCACTGATGAACATCTCAACTCTGCCTTCGCCAGCACTCCACCTCCAATGACACCAGACTCTAACAACGCATCACGCAACCTCCAATGATGGACCACAAACTGCACCGACAGACTCACCCCCCTCAAGAAAGCTACAGGACGACACAGCAAGAAAGCAAGCTGGTTCACCCCTGCACTCCAAAAATCTAAAGCTCCTGCCGACAACTCAAAAAGACATGGAAGAACAGCAAAACCCCAGAAACATGAACCGCCTACAGAACAGTCACCACAGCACACCACCAACTCATCAGATCCACAAAGAAGAACTTCCTCCTAGACAGAATCCTCACTAACGTTCACAACTCCAAAGAACTCTTCTCCATCATCCAAGAATTTGCCAAACCCGATAAGAGACAACAGACATCCCACCCTCCCAAGACCTCTGCAACAGACTCAGCACTTTTCTTCAACCTCAAGATTAAGATGCTCTAAGGCAACTTTGACAGCCAAGACCTCTGCATCGCTGTAGACCCCACCCCCAGCAATGCCACCCAACAGACCCTGCTCACAACAGAAGACACCCTAAAGACCATGAAGAGCATCCACTCTGGAGCACCCTCAGACCCCTGTCCTCCCCACATCTTCCACAGAGACACCTTGGTCATCGCATCCAAACTACACAGGGCGATCAACTGCTCCCTCAAGACTGCCACTTTACCCAACAACTGGAAACACGCCAAAGTCAACTCCCTCCTGAAGAAACCCTCCGCAGACTCCACAGAACTCAAGAACTTCCAGTCCATCTCCCTGCTTCCATTTGCAGCCAAGATTATTGAAACGGCCATCAACACTCAGCTAGCAAACTTAATTGAAGCTAACAATGTACTGAACATCTCCCAATCCGGATTTTGCTGCAACCACAGCACCAAGACCACCCTACTCGCTGCCACCAACAGCATCCACTCCCTCCTCAACCAGGGCCAAATGGCAGCCCTCATCCTCCTGAATTTCTCAATTGCCTTCAACACTGTCTCCCACTGCACACTAGGCACCAGGCTCCACAACGCAGGCATCTACAAAAAGGACCTTGGCTGGATACTCTAATTTCTCACAGGCAGAACTCAGGGAGTTAGACTCCCACCCTAACGCTCTGAACAAACCGAGACCAGATGTGGAGTACCCCATGGATCCTCCCTCAGTCCCACCCTCTTCAACATTTACGTGGCCTCCCTCGCAACCTTCGTCAAAAACCATGGGTTCAACATCGTCTCCTACTCTGACGACACCCAGCTCATCCTCTCTCTCACCAAGGAACCCATCATCACCAGGTGCAACTTCAAAAAAGGGATGAAGGCATTCGCCACCGTGATGAAGAAGAGCTACCTGAAACTCAACTCCAAGAAAATAGAAGTCCTCATCCTTGGCTTAACCCCCTCTGCATGGGAGGACACCAGGAGGCCTCCCGCCCTTGGAAACCCCCTCACCCCGATAGACCATGCCTGACACCTAGGCATCATACTAGACTCATCGCTCATGATGAACTACCAGATCAATGCCGTATCGTGAGACTTCTTCTACACCCTCCACATACTCCTAAAAACATTCAGATGGATCCCTTTGAATGCAAGAAAGCGGTCATGCACGCCCTCATAAGTAGCAGACTGGACTACGGCAATGCTCTCTACCGACCAACAAAAAGCTCCTTCACAAGCACCAGACCGTCCAGAACGCTGCAGCCAGACCGATCCTAGTCATTTACTGTCACAACCACATCACCAAACACCTCCGCAGTCTCCACTGGCTCCCCACCGAATGAAGAATAACCTTCAAGCTCCTCACACACGCATACAAGGCCTTCCACAACATCGGACCAGCATACCTAAACAACCGTCTCTACTTCCACGCACCGAGAGAAACCTCTGATCAGCCAACCTCTCCCTGGCCACCATCACACACATTTACAAGGCCAGAAGGGGTGGAAAGTCCTTCTCCTATCTGGCAGCCAAGACCTGGAACAACCTCCCCCTCCACCTCTTGCAAAGCCCTACACTGTTCTAGTTCAGGATGGACCTCAAGACCTGGCTCTTCAGGTGACCCCAGCACTAAACGAAGCTGCCCCACCCATCAGCAACTTGAGAACCTCACGCATGAGTATCTGCACTTTACAAATGTAAATGTAAATGTTTTTGTACTTGTATAGCGCACAGCTACCCGCAATGGGTTTCCCGGCACTTGTACGAATACCGCAAGGGAACCCTTCCTGGCTTTCCCTGTGAAGTGTCCACTACTGGGCACCCCAATGGTGCAGACCAGGCATCCCTCGCGTTGTGGGGGCCGTTGTGGAGACTAAACAAGCTATTGCCCAGAGTTGCAGCGTGGGACCCATGATCAGAATAGGCACTGAGGCGAGAATATCCGGTCAGGGGAATTAATGAGCCCGAGACCCGCTGGGGCAGGAATCGAACCCTGGTCCCTGGCCAGAGCTCTGTATCGAGGTCTGCCTGCTCTAACCATTGAGGCACACAAACCCCTGATTGATTGATTGATTGATTGATTGATTGATTGATTGATTGATTGAACGTAGCAAATTTGTTTGCATAATAGAGTTTTCATGTTTTGCACATGTACATGTTTTGCATATGTATGCAATGTTGTATCATTATGGTAAGATGATATACTGCATCCTATGGTGATCTTTTGTATGTTCTAGAGTGTCTCTTCATTGATGGATGTGTAGTGCAGTATTGGCTACTTTATAGTGAGGGTACAACTCTGTATTTAGCTCTTTCTCCAGGATGTTTCCTGTCCCAACAAATTCTAAATCAGCACAGAAGTAATCCTGGTCGTTTTGATATAACACAGTATGCATCTCTACGCTCTGTATCACTAAGAACCAGGGCTGGCGCTTGCTTGTTCCATTCAGTCAGTTGCAGACGCGTAGAGCTGGGTGCTGTGCGCGCCATATCTTCCACTCGATTATTCTCAATATCCTACTGGTTTTGACCTGGAACAACAATGCACTAAAAGCTAAGATGGGGAATGATGCATCACTTGACAAAGCATCAATGATTAAGACTGAAGATGTGTATGACTCATAAAGTAGGGAGGAGGAGTGGGTGTAGTGATTGTGCTTTCAGGATGAGATCTTTCTGATGTACCAAGATGTTTTATGTCATATAATGTAGCAAGGGTCACAGCAGTTTTTATAAAATCAATGAACAGGGTCACTCTGTAATGAGTGAAAGTTACAATTCTCAAGAAGACTGTCCGCTTGATAAATGGTACGCAGTGGTAGAGTTTAAAGCAACTAAAGCATGTATGCAAACTTATTATCAAGTTGATCTCGTTGGATAAACAATTGCAGGAAGATTGGAATTCAGCTCCATGGTATAACTGATCTGTGAACCATGATGAACAATGTTCCATGGATTGGCCTACGATGGGAAAACAGGAAATGCATGGGAAGATTACAATAGAATGATTGAAGTCACTGAAAAGCATAGACACTGTCTTGTCTTTTGTAACGAGACAGGAGTTTATGCTTTGGAAAATTACTTTGTCATTTGAATCCTTTCAAGGTACTCTCTGGCATATTATCAAGGACTGGCAATACATTATCACCGCTTTTATGGGCAGGAAACTGCCGATAAAGTGGCGATAATGGGCTTGATAATATGCTCTATGAATTCCAATCGAAGCCGATGTTAGATGTGAACACATCTAACATGGGCTTCGATTGGAATTCATAGAGCATATTATCAAGCCCATTATCGCCGCTTTATCGTCAGTTTCCTGCCGATAAAAGCAGCGATAATGTATTGCCTGTCCTTGATAATATGCCCCTCTGTCTCTCCTTATGGGGGTTGGGGGTATAATGCAGTGATCTCCCTCCAATGCGCTGTACTTAAATGATTCTTTTCTGGCCTCCATTTCCTGTTTTATGCACATAATATGATATCACGGCCAGTGTCAGCAGCGTTCATGCACTTTAAGGTCACTGCCTACTAGCAACACCATGGCTACCTCTTCTTGAAGATTAATTTCCCAGATGCTGCCTCCCCTGTAATTATATATATATATTTTATAATTTTATATAGCGCGAACTAGACTCGAGACATGAGCACCAGTTTTGTTACAGATGGACACATTCATTTTTGTTAAACACTGGAGATTAAGTGATTTGCCCAGAATCACAGGATGTTGAGCGTCGTTGCCGAGACTCAACCCCGGTTCCTCAGCTTCGAGACTGACAGCTCTAGCCGTAAGCCTACATCCACTCCCGTCTTCTAGAACAGAGACCACCAACTTTGATTTTAAGAAAAGGATCTTGCAGTCACTAGGGTCATGAAAAGCACCAAATCACACTTCTGCCTGGAGATGGGGTTAAACTCATGTTGTCAGCTAACACTGATGGAAGAATTTGATGACGAAGTCCTCACACGGCAAGGAAAGCTGTGCCATCTTGTCTTCTTTCTGATACTTCTGCGGTGTCCTGCACTTTTTCCTTGGTGAGTTCTAGAATCTTAGAGTGCGTTGCTAGTGCTCAATGTTTTCCCTGTTCCGCAAGCAGGGAATAAGGTCCTGTTGAGCAGGGAGTATACCCAGAGTGTATCCACAGGCATATTGGAGGGTGACTAATGCCCTCTTGAACAAGGCCTGTGGGGAGCCTATGATTTCTGGCAACTCTGGGTCCAGTGGAAGATACAGGCCTGCTCATAATCACACTGATTGAGGAGTATAGTGACCTTCTCCATGTAAAATTAATGAATGTACCCCTGAATGGGGCTCATCACTTACACATGAAATGCATGTCTCAGCTTGTGTGGGGTGTGCATGTAGACTGTATGTGGTATAAATGCTGTCCGCTCGCACCATATATTGGATGGGCACATGAGAGTTGGTCCTTGTTTATTGTAAGGCCATTCAAGATTTCCTGTATTTAGAGCAGTGCCTGAACTGTGCCTCAGTATCCCCATCGTCTGCCGGTGAGATTGCAGTATACTTTGAGCCTAGAGCCGAGCCTGAATAAAAATGGTGGTAAAATGAAATGCCTAATCAAGTATGCCTCCAGATATCTGACCACTGCTACCCCTATCTCACATAAGTGAAGACCAATCCACTTGCTGTGGTAACATGTGCCCACTTTTGTGGTCTACCAAGAACTCTATATAAATCCTTGGGTTCACACTCAGAGGGTCTACACTGCCTTCATGGGAATCCACATTTTCTTTCCAGGTGTAACCTTTCCTTACCCTCTTTGATTAGCTATTAGATAAATCAAGGTCCCTTGAGCAGTAGATTTTATTCATCTTGGCTGGTGCAACACCAGAGATTGACATATGCTCAGGAATTGTAGTTAATTACTGTTTTCCCAAAGGGTGGGAACAAGCCTCAGACTCTTGAGAAACTTATGCTGAAATACCCGGTGCATACACATAGCCAATCCCAAAAAAAGGACAGGAGGTAAGATTTGGCTCAGTGAATCCTAGGAACCTGCAACTCAGACTACAAGAACCAAGATGGATGCAAGACTGTGAGTGTGTTGAGCGTACATCCAAGGATGCTACTTGCAACCCTGGCACTGTCTTTGCAACACCTGACCTCAGATGTGACAGAATCAAATCCAAGAACTCAAGGGCAGCTCACCCTCATGGATACCTGGGCTCTGCACCCTTGTTTTCTACCTATTTGTCATTACACTAATTGTGGATAATATTCTGTGTAATAAAAAAATGGAGCATCAGGAGCTTGAACTGTACCTTTTCTGGCAGATGAAGTAAGTAAAGAAATGTTACTAAATGTATGTGCTTGCAGGTGAGAGTTTGTGTGTGTGCGTGTGTGTGTGTGTGTGTGTGTGCACGTGCATGGGTGCGTGCGTGTGAGGGTGTGTGTGTAAGTGTGAGAGAAAGTGAGTGGGTGACAGTCAGTGGCAGGTAGTGAGAAAGAGAGAGACTGGGCGAGTCCAAGTGAGTAAGAATGATTGAATGAGAGTATCAATAAGTGAGAATGAATGAGTAAAAATGAGTGTGAGGGAGCGTTAGTGTGAGTGAGTGTGTGTAGCTGTATTTAAGAATGAGTGAGTCAGAGTGAGTGTGTATAAGTGAGAATGAGTGAGCTAGAGTGATCTGGAAGATCTTGATGCAGGAAACTGCACTACCAAATCCTGGTGCTGTAGTCACAGCATGAGAGCAGTGCCAGGATTGGGTAAAGCAGGCTCCCTCAGCACTTGTAAGAGTACTATAGACCTGGGTTTCTATAACCCAGCTGACTAAGACCACTATGTTAGGCAGGCGCGCAATGCCCAAAGGGCTCAAAGGGCCTCAGCCCCCACGTCGTGTGTGTGAGCCCGGGCTGAGACAGCTTCCCGGGCATACACACAAACAGTTTTTGAGCTGCTGTAGACTGGCTGGTCTGGCGCCCGTCTTATTGCAGCTGCACCCGAGTACTTCACAGGTCTTTAAAAGACCATTTGCTTGTTAACGAGGCTTTGTTGTTTTTTTCACCCCTTCTTAGAGCCCTTGCATCTCCACTCTGCACATAGCTGGAGGAATTAGCCCCCCCCAAAAAATGTATTACCCCCCTCGAAATGTGGTTCTAGTTGCGCCTCTGATGTTAGGGAACTTTAAAATGTGCATGTCTGGTTGGCTGTCCAAGACGGCTGGTGAAAGAGGCATGTGAAAACGCTACAACGGAAGACGCCACGCGATGGAGCCGGCCGAAATCCACCTTTAAAATTTCAACCATACCGGGCTACCTTACCTGAGTGACTTTGATACTTGAAAATACATTCTCCTTCATTAAAAGTGAATAATAAAACATGAAGAAGTAGGGGAGATTTCACTGAAGATACCCAGTATTAATTGGACTGGACGCAAGGATAGATTCCTACATTGACATTGTAAGAAGAGCTTTCTTTATTTGCCCTGAAGAAGTCTGTGGAGGACGAAACGCGTTGGCTACAGTGCGTTATGAAGATTAAATAAAGATTGAACTTCAAAAATAACATCGTTGATTCTGCTACTGAATGCTTCACTACTTTGATTTTCTAAATTGTGGTGACCATTGTATATATTTTATAAAAAAGAACTTTGTGTGCTGGATCAATATTGATACAAATTGAAAGTTGGGACAATTAGTTGTTCTTGGAGATTTAGGGGACTTAGAATCTCCGATCCATGGCACCAATAAGATTGAATAAGGCAATACTTTGGATAGGTGCAATCGTGCTTGGACCCCTTTCCCCAGCATGGTCAGCGACTGGCTGCCGCCCCCTCCCATATGACCACACCAACCCCCGGACATATGAACATGAAACATGATTATCTTTAGAAGGCGGGGGGTCGCAAGACCCCCCGGCCGTATTTATTAAGGTATAAAATTAATACATTTTTAATTGCATGGTAAACAATTTATACAAAAATCAACAGGACATTAGATACACTATTGTCAACAAGTTTGAGACTAACCTTAACAGAAACTCTAATACAGATTGTTTCCTAACCGAATCTAACATCCTCATCTAGATTTTTGTATACTACATTTCTGGCCATATGGCAAGGTCGCTAACCGGTGGCAGGTCCTACTAGCTGCGCCTCACCTAGAGATGTGTGCATGCGCAGCCGGGCCAGGTAATTACCCGGTCCACGCCGTGAACTCCATTTACCCACTAAAGGAGGGCCCTTACTCTGCGCCATCTGGTGACGTCTTGAGTATGCGCGCGTGGGGTGGCTACCAGCCTAAGGAAAGCGTGACTACTCCAACCCGCGCTCCTTTGAAGCACCAGTTACCTTGCCCCTGAAGTTCTAGGAGGGTCCAATGTCCTCCTCCCCCTGGGCGGGAACCTCCATAGGATGATGCCCGCCCCCTCAGACCTTAAAATAGCTGCTCACCGGTCATGACCTTACCGCATGCCCCATACCTAATAAATACGACGACCTATGGAAAAAGATTCTAAAGGACAACTACACTGGCTAAATTATGCACGCATCAATGTATCGCTACAAAGGGAGAAAAGGCCTAAACACAATTGCAACATCAAAACACGTTTGCATCAATGTATCGCTACAAAGGGAGAAAAGGCCTAAACACAATTGCAACATCAAAAACACGTTTCAGCCCAGTTCACTAAAAGGGGAAAAATTCCTAAAGAAAGCATCATCAGCGTAATATACAAACCAGATAAAATTCACTTACGCATGGAAAATTATGGTCACAATATCCTAGCAAGTTACACCTAAACCAGACTAGTAAAGCATCAACCATTTAGTTCCAGGGATGGTGGGTGGGCAAACAAAAAGCCCCGAGCGCGGGGCACGACGCGATGTGGGGGGCGTCCAGGGAACAAGAGGGTCTCCCGGGCGCTCCCCGCCTCTTTATCCATGAGGGGCCGGATGGGGAGTGCTACGCCCCCAACCCAGCCCCTCCTGCGGCCCGCCCCCCTGACCCGGATGTCCTATAATGCCATCCGGATCAGGGAGGGCGCCAACCAATCAGTGGTGGGGCGCGCCCAGGAGGGCACGCCCCACCACCGAGAAGCACGGAGGAGGAGGCGGTCGCCGCGCCGCCATGCGGGCGGGGGGGCCAAGAGCCCCCCCATTTCATTCTTTTGCTCTCAATGGTGAAAGGGACATGTACATTTTAAAACGCACAGCTCCTTGCTGTTACCACTCGGCAGCACTGGCCCGCCCTATCCTGACACTTAGTTCCAGACGGGGTGCTGAAAAATAAAATGGTAATAAATAAACTTTATTTCCATTTAATTTTTCAGCTCTGGGGCTTGTTGGGCAATACTTCTCCACTCAAATGGAAGAACCGCCCCTGTGCTAAGAAATGTGTATGAACGGTCTAATGTCCTTTTTCACAATAGATGCGATTATGATCATACTCTGACCAGTGTGCAGATACTTACACCACACTATCTTCAAGCACATGTGACATTAAGGACAGAAGGATACAAGAAAGTACCTAGCCTGCCTTACCTCCATTGAAAACCAGCAGACTTTTTCAAAAGCAAAAACTCAATAAAATTCCATCATTGTTCCTTTGGCCGCTAGATGGCAACATAGTTACGTGTTTTGAAAAGTCAAACGCATAGTGGTGCTACTTCAATCTGTGACTTGGTCTCACCCTATTAACTGTTCTAATTATCAAAGTTCTTTGCAACATATTTTGTGCTGAGCGTAGAGATAAACATTATAAACAGAAGGATATTTTTAAGGTAAAAACTGTATTTTCTCTCTTGCCTGGTCTCTCAGTCTGGTATTAATTGTGCGATTGTAGTGGAATCGGGCGAATCATTTCGTGAGAAGAAAAAGACAGTTCTGTTAAATTGATGCACATTTACGTTTTTCCAAGAAAGATATGAGATATAATGCCAAGCCACATGAACAGGCAACCTCATTGGCTGAGAAGAATCTGTACTTCTAGTACCACAGATGCAAAAATGATGGAATATGCATCCTTTTCACTCAAAAGGCTTCTCTTGGACAATAGAAAGAACAGTAGAGAAAATGTCTGTAATGTTGTTGCTCTTTAGTTATGTCCAAGACGCACAGCTCCAGTCAATATTTAATAAACTCTTTTGCAAGCGCCAAGCTGAAAAGTCTGTAAATAGTGGATTGTGATGTGTTCGTTAGTACTTTAATTTGATTTGTAAAGGGAGTTCCACTTATCAGTTATTTCTATTGTTGAAATTAAAAATTTGAACAAAAAGTGATTTAGTGATTCTCTTGTTTTAGAAATTGAATGGCATGGCTGAATTCCAAGCAACTAAAAGACTTTTAATTGCTTGGAATTAAGTCATGTCATTGAATTTTTAGTAAAAGTGGTTGAAACATTTGACTTAAAAGCCAAAAACATCAAATCTATGCCATCCCTGTCGCGGGTAAACCACCTGCCCCAGCAAACGAGAGAGGGGAGCAGAATATTTAGCCGTCACTGATTGGACAAAGTAGTGACCAATCAGGAAGCATATAAGAGTAATATATATTTTTAAGTTTGTCCAGGAACGGGTGGACAAGAAAATTACCATGGTAATGTACCAGTTTGCTACTGCAAGCAGCGCACTTATCTCATACGTAGTGTGCCAAGGGTCTCGTCCACCGAAGGTGCCCTTGGTGGGATCTGGGGTCGGGGAGTGGGCACAAGACATGGTCTAAGGGCACACTCCGAACAAGAACACACTGGGCATGGCTAGTGGCCATAACCAGCAGGTTCTGAGGGCAAAGGGAGTGGGCACAAGTTATGGCATAGGGCCACAAGAAATGCCCGGCTGGCAATATGGGCATTGAACAAAGGTTATCATAAAAAAAAAAATACTATGATTATACTTTGTTGAGCTACAAACAGGGCACAAGTCGGGGGTACGCGCAGGCACACGGAGTCCACCCATTCTTTTCACAGGGTGGACGCCGTTCCTGCTGCCTAGAAGTCGGGCCCCACAGAAATATGCTGAACACGTCCTGGAGTGATTTTTAGACACCGGGACACGTTCAGCAGCGCCTGCACATTGTCTGCTTTCGATTCCCAGCAGCAACGTGCAGGCTGCAGGGAGCTTTTTTTCACCTCCAGCTGGGCCGAAGTTAAGGGACCATCAGGCCTTCTTTCGTTTGAATATCCTGACTGGTGGTGGCCTAGAACCTCACACTTCGACGTAAATGCCAGGGAGGGGAAACAAAAGCACACAGCTTGTTATCTCTTCACAAGTACTTAAGAGAGGCAGTTTTTGCCTTTGTTCTGTCCATGTATATAATAGATGCATGCACTGTAAGAATGTCAGGTGTGTTTGTCTGTCCCAGTATTTACACAAATAACAATTTCAATAGCACTATTTGATTTCTTTTATAGCGCTATGTAACCGGAGCCCTTTACGTAACATACACATTATAAATTGACAATAAATCATGTACATGTGTAAATCAATGTACAAGATGAGTTACATGAGACAGTGAGAGTTACAAGGTGTAGGAGCCACATGTCCCTTATACTTCACTGTGGTCTTTTAGAAGGTTTACAATTTATGAACCGCAGGCAACAAAAGGATATCTGTGTTAAAAGCTGTAACCCACTTTACTGTCTACATAAAATACAAATCTGTCATCTGCGTGTTAGATGATGTGCCTTGCAGGAGACACATTTACCTTCTCTACTACTTGAAATCTGGGACTTCACAAAACACAGACCTCTCCAGCAAGTGCATTAACTCACCATTATTACTATTCTCTGAGATTTACTGGGCACCTTCGCAGCAGATACATTAACCCAATCAAATATTTTAAAATGTAGACTTTGCAACTAATTAAGCATAACCTCTACTACCATGCTTCTCCTTGTTGCCAGTTTCCTTGTGGCCGGTTTAAGAAAAAAATGTATTGGTTGAGGCCCAGATTTTGAGTCAGGATTGTGCCACTTTTTTGGCAAAACCCCAACACCAAATCTCATTTGTTAAATCTCATAATGCACTTAAATGTACGCATGATACACCTGATAAACATGTGTGAGGTCCTAATATCTGATGCCACTTCTTGTGATGTCACTTCCAGTGAGGTCACATCCTGTGATGTCACGTGCAGTGTTACGCGTCATGACATAATGCGCTGTGATGGCACACGTCATGATTTCACTTGCATACTTTCTAACTTCTTTTTTTTAGGACTTGTGCCCTGGCTACAAAGTTTTCTAGTTAATGCATGTGAGAAAAAAAATATTTAAAAACTTAATTTAAAGGAACTTATGTTGGTGGATGTGAATCATAATGTAAAAACCATTGATAATTAAGGTTAGCTGTGCAACCAGAACACTCTCAAGTGCACTGGTCCGGACTTTGCATGCAGTATCACAGAGGACACCACAAATGGCACTTTCATATGTGATGCCACTACTCACATCACATATGACTTCACCAGAGATTTCTTGTACACCAATAGACAAGCTGAAAATATTTGTACTTTTTATATGGATTTGTTGGATTTGTTGGACTTTTCCTGTAATTAATCTCTGCAATGACATCTAGGGCTTTATGGTGGGACTGAGACCTGCCAGATAAATTTCATGTCTTTATAAATATTTATTGCTTGTGAGAATAACTGCAGCCGCATTTTCTCCCTGTGTAAACGCAGGGGGAGACATCTAGTTGCTGACATTGGTACAGCAGACTTGCATTTGCATTTAAATCCCATTCATATTTGTATTACTTTTGAGTGGAACAGCAGCATCATTTCCTCTCTATACAAACTTTGTGAGGACAGGAAAGAATACAAACTTTGTGAGGACATATAGTGATTAATAGTGGTATAGCAGGATGTATTCTCCATGCAGTATTCATAGGCATATCTATGCAGTGGAAAGGGTTTCTTTCCTCTCCATATGATCCCTCTGAGGACACACTGTTGACTGTAACATTCATCATATGTGTCGCCACTAGAGATATCAATGATGAGGCCATTTTTTAGCATTATCTGTGATGTCACAGGCAAGGTCTAGAGCAGTACATGAAGGAATGTGTTTGCATATCAAACCATTATTGAGATTTTTTTAAGTTTAAGGTTTTGGATCCCATCATTAGTCCCATTAAGTTGAGCTGTTTTAATATAATTCTTTTGTTAATGTGTGAGAAACATATAACTGTGTACTGTTGTTCCACGTGTACTTCACGAGTTACTGAAAGTAATTTTTCTGGTACACTGGTTTGAGTAAAAAAGATCAGTAAAAGTGAGAATTGTTCGTAATTGAGTGAAAGAGAGTGATTCTATTGATATTGGGGCAAAGGAGTGAGTGGTAGATGAGTTTATGGGTTGATGAGTGTGTAAGTGAACAGGGTATTTTTTTTTATTTTTTATTTGAAAGGTTTTATATAGCGCTGGCTCGACCCGGGGGTATCAAAGCACTTTACAAGAGTACAGAGGATTATAAGACAAGGCACAGTTATTCAATAGCAGAGCATTCAAATAAAACACAAAAATAAAACAAGAAGGGCAAGGAACAATATACTCGGAGGGCTAATTTAAACAGTAATCAGAGGCACAGGCTATATAGCAGCATATTCAGAGAGGTAATATTAAAAGGAGTACGTTCAGACAGAATGGGCAGGGAGCAATATATAAGTGAAAGCTCTCACGGAGGGCTATTTTGAGCAGTAACAAGAAGCAGGATAAGGTTACATAAAAGTGAAAGTCGGAGAAAAAAGATTGTGGATTGGGATAAGGAGTAGAAATAAATAGATGAGCATAGGGGGTGAGGTAGATGGCAAGAGATTTTTGGAGGAGTGGGGGGATGGTAGTAGACGGGTGAGAAAGGAGAGACGAGGGGAAGGGAAGGAGTGATAAGGGTGAACAATAAGAAAGAGCGGAGGAGAGGTGAGAGAAAGGAATGAGGTACGGTAGAGTCAGGAGACTAGGGATGGGTCAAAGGAGAGTCAGGATGGGGGAGGATGAGTGATAGAGATGGGGAAGAGGGAATCGAGGGAAAAGGGACGAGATAAAGGATAAGCGAGGCGGGGTCCCTGGGTGTAGGGTCGAAGGTGCCATTTATAGACCCCAATATTGGTTGAGAAGGTGAAGTTTGAGGTCTTTTTAAAGCTGAGGTAGGGGGGTTACATCTCAGGTACTTGAGGAGAGCATTCCAGATGATCGGCCCATTTCCAGAGAAGGAGTGAGATTGTCTGGTTCTCTTTTTAGACAAGGAGGGGGACGAGGAGGAGAGCGTTAGTACTTCTCATCGGTCTAGACTAGCCTGCTTTTTTGAGTTTGTGTGAGAGGTAAGATGGTGTATCTTGGTGGAGAGCTTGATGCGTAATGCATGCTGTCTTGTAGAAGGATCGACCTTCAATGGGCAGCCAATTAAGGGACTTAAGGACTGGGGAGATGTGGTCAAAACGCTTATAGTCAGTGATCAGTATGGCTACTAAGTAGAGCACAGATCTGAGAGGGGCTAGGTGTACTTTAAGGATTCTTGTGAGGATAGCGTTACCATAGTCAATTCTTGAGAGTACTAGAGATTGGACGATCCCTTTGAAATCTTCAGGTGGAATGAAGGGTTTGATTTTCTTCAAATGACGTAGAGTGAAGAGTGCTCATTTGGCTGAGTTTTTTATGTGGCCGTTGATAGTTATGTTTTTATCAATGGTGATCCCAAGAGATTTTACTGAATTAGATAGGGAGAGCGGACAGTTAAGGGCATTAAGGTCAGAGATCCAGGATTGGATAGGGAGCTTGTTGTTTTTCGGAGAGAAGAGGAAGATTTCAGTTTTTGGGGGGTTTAGTTTGAGATGATTGGAGTAGAACCAGGATTGGATCTTGCCCAGGGTATTACGAAGATGAAGTATGTCAGAGTGGGACCTAAACTTATAGTAAAGTTGGTTGTCGTCAGCATAGAGGTAATAATTGATTCCAGCTTATAATAACCTAATAACATAGTGAGTGAGTGACCAAGAAAGGGATTGATAATGAGGTGAGGGGGTGAATGTGCGTGTGTCTGTGCATTGATACACGGCATAGTCCCTGGTTATAAGAGGGCCAGAATTCCGTTCAGGGATATCAGGGGGCTAGAATTTACAATCTCGCCCAGAAACTCTGCACCAAATTCTACCAATCATGATTTGTTTTTTAACTGGGAATGGGGAATCACTGCTCAGAACTGGAGATAGCATATGCCTAACCAGGTATTCTTTTCCAATTCTGTGAAAAAACACTGAGATTTTCAGCCTGCTTCAAGCAGGGAGTTTGGGATCTGGACAGGCTTCAATCCGTCGAGGGTAAACATTGTCTGCTTCCCCTGTGCAGCTGCAGCAGGGGTCAGTCAGATCAAGTCTGTGCTGCTGCCCTGAGCCCCTGCACCCAGGGATATCCTAAGGATTTTTGGGGCCCTAGGCCAAACGTATTTTGGGGGCTCCTGTTCGGATCAGCTTTGAATTTATGATCCAGTCTCAGCTCTTTCCTGCCCTCCTTGGCCAGGTCACTAACAGTGCACAGGCACACTAGTCCAGAGTCTAAATGTGTTTATATCTAATATTGAGGGATAGTCACTTGTTTTCAATATTGTAACACAGCAGCAGCTCACTAATATTAAATGCAAATAATCTCTGTGACACCCTCCCATTTTTCATATGTGAAATCCTGTTTGCATCTAAAATAAACTTTTTTATGGATTGTGAGAGGTCACCCCCTCTCCCCGCCAAGCCTCCAACTTACCTGCAAACACACCGCTATGGTCTGCATTACTACCTGGTCCCGATGACCTCTACAGGGGCTGGAAAAATAAATCAATAGTGAAGACGGACTGTTGTTCCTCCCCACAGGAAAAGAAAGGACGAAAGAGGAACCAATCAGGAGAGCCCTGAGCAGGAGAAAAGGAGCCAGGAAGGAAGCAAGAGAGAAACTCATCATACGAAGGAGGAGCACATGTAACAACCCCAGAGGAACCAGAGACGACCCGGGAAAGCGAAGGAGTGCAGGAAGCAGGAAGCAGAGGAGGAAACCGAGGAATGGGGTGAAGAGTGGTGGCACTCTGGAGCTGACGCGCAGGAGCCGTTGCGGCAAAGGTGGTACGTGGCTTAAAGGGGAGCACCCTTGGGCTGGTTGGGAGTGAGGTTGGGGACTAGCGTTATCCCCTCCGCGTTCTCCTCCATTCCTCATTCCCACCCATATTCCATAGCCCAAAACCTCCCTTTTTCTTTTCTCGTCCGCATTTCATAGCTCAGAAAAAAGATCGTACTTTATTATTCTTTAATTTATGTATATGTGGGTGTCATTCATGAGTCCACCCAACACTGATGTAAAAAGGGAGTATAGCAGCCAAAAGAGAAGGCGACTCTAGGGGAATCCGGCCACTGATAGAAAAGCCAGGAACCAGGCACCAGAAGAATAGCCGAATTGTTTCATTTTGGCTTTTTCACCTGGGTGTGGTGACGGGATTCACGCTGCATTCCAAGAACATCCCCAGTGACTAACCCCTCATTTTTGTTCTTCTGCTCCTCTTTACAAGCTCCACAGGACCCCATCAGAAAGCCGGAACACCTGGAAAAGAGAGACAAATCAAATCATGAAGTGATTGAACCCTCATCAGTGAACAATATTGAGTACATTTCAATTAAGATTGTGTTTGCAATAAATAACCCCAAATATAACACATATCTGGCCTCCTCACTTCTGTTTCCGCCCATCCTTCCGACATGAATGTTGCATGAAACTTAAACACAACATTTGTCTGCAAAATGTCTGTAGGAGACTCTCACCTATTACCTAGATTAGAAATACATTAAAGGAAAATGTTATTTGCAACAATCTGTTTAAGAAATATTCAAGGTCATCAAGGCAAGACTCTCTACAGAACAGATCTGGCTCTATCAGTGGGCCCTGGGCCGGAGCCCACTTTGCCCATGCTTTAAAACATCAAGTTGGATCAGGTGTATGGCTCAACCAGAACTATCGGGACCAGAGGCTGTGGACCCAGTATTCTGGGTCCATAGAGACTTGTTTCTTAGTTGCAGAACTTTACCGGGAATTATAGCTCAACGCGAAATATCTAAACTTGTAATAACTAACGGCTTTAGGATAGAAACAGCTTTTTGCTGTGCGCATTGGTAATTGCTTGGAATAGAAAATATAGATGTGAGGGTCTGGGCAATCCTGCTCATGACAATTGGGTTATTAGTCAATTTGGAAACATTGATTTATTCATTCATGTTTAATCAAAATGTAAGGTATTTCCATAAAGGAAGACCCAGAACGTACAGATGCAGGATATTGCTCAATAAAGTATTTTGGGCTTTTTTAGACGTGAAATGTCACCTCAACAAAGAGGTTCAAAGTAGAAAGAATTTCTAATGCAATCTTTGAACAATATGGAGAAAAGTAACTTTGATACCCAGCTTGCTAAACAGCGAGCCATTCCAATGGCAGCCAGAAAAAGCCTGAACCACAGACATACAGTCTAGCTGTGTGTAATCTGCAGATGTTGCTAAAAGTAGGTGCATTGTAGCTCCAGATGAAGCGCTTTGATCATGTCTTAAAGTGAAAGGCTAAGTAGACAACTTAAGTGGGCTCTAGCATTCAGTAATCTGCAGAACACACGTTTGAACCCTGGGAAAACCACTTCTGCCTTCCATCTTAGGATGGTCAATTGAGCGCCATTTAATTGGGTAACAATAACAGTTATTATTTACCGTGCCTAAAAATCTCAAAAGTGAATTATGAAGGGCTTATAAAAACACATACTAGTATCTATCATACCGCACACATTATACATAATTGAAACATTCTTACAACTCCAAAAGACCCATAAATAATTCTAAAAATATTGTATGGATTAAATAGTCTTTTTTACACATTTATTTAATTTCATAAAGTGGCGTAGAAAGCTCACACAACTGAAATTATGTTGAAATCTTGTTTTAATAACGGTTCTAGTCCTGCTTCCAATTGTAGCCTTCAAAGGCCCAAGGCCTTTGTGGTGTATGGAGTATTATCAGCCATCGGGAATATTGGAGTATTGTTAGTCTGGTACCTTTAATGCAAGCTTTCCTCAAAACTATGGTTATTCTCCTTTTCAATAAGGTGCTTAAAATAGGACAGAGGATTGGAGGTATCTCCCATACTATTTTCTCGCCTTATATCCAAGGCAGTATTCAAATTTTGTAGGATCTACCATGGTCAAATTAACACCAATAAGAATGCAGTTTACATCAGCTAGGACAAAGAGTGTTTTCTCCTGTAAACTCATCGGAGTTTGCAGAGATTTTCAAATCTCTGTGGCAGGGTATTGGGTAAAGTGTACAATAAGCATTAATCATGCCTCGTTTAAACATCATCGCCTAAGATACTGCCATGAGAGTTCCCAGATATGATTGAGATAGCTCGAAATGTCTCCCTATGAATTCATCCCATAGTATTGGTCTTATAAAAGCCTACTTCTCGCTTTCTTTTTCCTCCAATGCACCTTGAGAACTACCATCTGTTGAAAACACAACTGCTGACATTTGACACAGACAAAAGCACTATCTCTTTCAGTGCCTGTTGGCTGTGTTTACTCCTAGCCTCCTAAAGATATTCTGTTTAATACTGGGATGGAACCAAATCATATTCTGAAGCCAATGTTGGAAATCAATGGCACACATTTAAAAAATGTCCACTCAAAAATGCCTACTTATGTATTTTAATGGTCCAGATCCCACATTTCAATGCCATATAAGAAACCTGCTCCCCCACACATACCTCTGAAGGAATGATTCATTTATGTAGGCAGGGATTTTATTCCAATGTTTAATTGCACACCTTGAAATTGCCATTGTATCTGATATTGCCTTGTTGAATGCCTTCTGCATAATGGTGTTCTAGTTTTGGTTTCGGAAAAACCAATGCCCAAATGGAGAACACTTCACTTCATTCATTTCATATTTATTTGATTCAGACCTCAACTGAGATCAACAAATACATACATACAATTATTATTAGTATTAAGATAACATTTTTAAAACTCTTTCTAAGATGGAGAAATAACAATGTATTCCGGTCAACTTATACAGCGTTTGATTGTATAAGTATATTAAAATTATGCACTTTACCTTTAAAACAGCTTTTAAAAACTTTTCAAAAACGTAAAAAGATTATAGCATACAAATTCATTAACTGGAGAATTACACAGCAAGATTAAATCATTTAATAAAATAGCATTGTACTTTAATTGAATTGGAATTATGTATCGTATCCGAGCCTCTACCATACTTGAGTTAGGACAAATTAATAAAACGTGATGCAAATCTTGTCGTCCACCATGACACAATTCACATATGCCTTTATGAGGAGATAATTTGATTCTCGTACATTATCTACACCTGAAGACTTGTTTAGTTTTTCCTTCCAAAATTCATACATTTTTTCGTTCATTGTTTTATATGTCTTCTTTAAGCGTCTATCTATTGTGATTTGAGATTCTTGCAGGCATTGTTGAATTCTCTGTATATTTGAGGACTGGTACCACAAACGTATGCTCCTTTAGGGTTTGCTTTGAGACGTGAGGGAGTTTTTTGGGTATTCGAGTAAGAAAAGTCACCACAAAAATGGTAAAACAAGCAATACTCTATCGATAGTGGAATTTCGGTATTCTGCAACATTTTATCCACGAACAGATGCCTGTACTGCATGACTGACCCAAGTTATTGTACAAAATACATCCGCATTTACAAACAAGTAAGTTCATCACGGGTCCGCTAAGCACGTTTTGCATGCGAACTGAAATCCATTACTAATTTTTTCCTTCCCCAATTTTACAGATGGTCTAAAAATATTGCATAACACATTGTAAGTGTATGCACGTTTTTCATACGTTTTTCTTCACCGTGTTTTTTCACGATTGAGGCACTAATGGGGGATTATGCAGGATCACAACACCATTCCATGAGCACAAGGGCCATGATAACCATTATGACACCCTGCACAGACAGTGATACTCTATACTGATTGTGAAACATAATACATGGTATGTATTAAAAACAGATGCTATGATTTCGTTTTTTAGATATGCTCCCCGAAGAAGGGCTTTCGAGCCCGAAATGCATAGGAGCAAAATACCAGTGTATGGATAATCACAGGAATATGGATCATTGATAAACATGAATAATGAAATGATGAAATTTCAGATAAAAGTTTGTGTATGAAAGGCATTAAAAAGAATTCAAACAAAACAAGAAAAGAAGTGATGGAGTCCTTTTACTCATAGGAACCCACAGGTGTGCCCAAAATGATGCAACCAAATTAGTTTGGAAGCACAGCACTAACCTATTGTACAAAATATAACATATTCATAAAAATATGCAGATAAAGTGAAAGTAAAGGGCATTTGTTTCGTGACAGGGTCTGTTTACACGACCCATGCATTCACACCCCGGAAATCATCCTATATTAGGATGCCTGTTTTTGGTCCCTTCCCTATCAATGATAATCCTAGAATGAAAATGAAGTTACCAAACCATCCGGTTGTATTTGTCCCTTTTGAAGCATTCTGATTCTTGTCACTTCATGTGTCCTCGACACCCTTCTGTTCTTGTTGATGAGGCACATCAAATCAAGGTCTTGATTTGGAAGGGAGAAACGGATCTGGCTTAAATGGACAAATCTGGGGTCTTGCAAGCACTTTTTCATGCATCTCAGACAGAGATGGCTTTAATAATTCATGACCCGTACTATCTACTAAAACCAGATTCCGATATCTTGTTCTTAATGAGTACATGGGGTGAGTGAAAATTGTAATTTCTCGTTTCCTATTCCATTTCCCAGGTGTTTGCTTTTCTCAGTGCTACTTATGTCGTTTTCTGGTATGCCTTTTGTACTAATAATACAGTATCATTTGCTTAGCTGTAAGAAACCTTCATCCTTTTACCTATCCATAGTGAGTGTTTGGTGCATTCTCCTGGCAAGTGTCAGGAACAAAAGCCTCGGGTCACAGTGCACATCCAAACACAAGTCACGCAGAAGCATACATTACCATCACAGTGGTTGTGGAAGCAGGGAGGTTGGCGCTCTAGTGTTCTGTGCTGGGCTGGTCTACAGAAAGCGGGGGCTGCTCACTTCCAGGTTACACAGAGGAGGAGTTCTGGGGCAAGATGGATATAGACACAATATGAATCCTCACTCACTTGGGTTGAGGGCCTGCCAACCGCACTTGGTTGGTCTCCCTTGCGCTTTGGCTAGTTCGCACCTGTTTAGAGCTGGTGCATGTTTTGTTCTACCTGGGGCTATGTCTGCATTTGGTTTCCGAACCGTCTACTTTTCCTCCACCTCCAGTTTCCTGATCTGTGACTTACTGAGGATACTGGGTCCTCTTCCCCTCTAAGAACTCCGGTCCAGAGTTTCTGAGTGCTGCCCGCATTCCTCTGTTTGGGTCTCTGGCTGACTCCAGGCAGGTAGGGGGGTAGTTACAGTGGTATTCCCCATTTTGGGGTGTCAGCGTATGCATGCATGCAGAGAGTTTCCAATCTTGCCTCATTTACCTCTCCTCATTTCTTCTTCAGACTGTCTACACTCAATACCCACTCCTCTTTCTCGCTGATCTGATGCTCCTGTGGATTCCTGCTGAAGGCAGTGCCGCTTCTCTCTCCTGCATGTCCCTTTGTCCCTTTACTGTTATCCCCGTTGTCTTGAGAATACCAAGCATAGGGCATTACCATCACAAGGCAAAAGAGGGATTCACTTCCCCCTGAGCTACTTACAAGCCCCTTCGGAATCCTGGCAGCAAGATGTCTCAGTGAGTTAATCACTGACTGCAGGCATTTATGTGACCTACAGATTACAAGTACACTTCCCAGCAGGGCTAGCCCAGCCTTTCATGTTTTCAAGGTAGATTGACCATGATTACATTGGACAGAACTGACATCTGTCATATTGCTCTCCCATTTCTGACAGCCAGTAATTAGTAGCATTTGAATAGGTGAGAATGAGGTGTGATTGGGTTCCCAGTACCGGGACAAAAGGCCTTGGGTGTGGGGAGGAGTTGTTGAGATCTTGACAGGATGACCTGTGGGATGGACCCAAGCTGGCACCCTTCTTTTGCCCACCCCCCCCCCCCCCCAACAGCTAGACCAACCCAATCACATTGGGCCGCTTGTTGACATTACAGTGTTGACGCTTCATCCATACCACTGATCATGGGTCCAATCTCTTGTATGTATTAATTGCTCTGGAATAAAATCTCAGAAAGTATGTGTAGGTTCCAAACACCATACAGCTACTAAGTTTTGAAGGTGCATACTAATGTAACTAAACCGTGAGCCCATGTGTGTGTCGGCGAGACCCACAAAAGAAATAGTGTTGGATTCCCATCAAATGTCTTGCGATGATCTATATTCTCATCTGGTCATTCAGAAAACATGGGGTGGAATGTCCCTCAATCATTGGGACAGTTTTCACACCCTAGTTGTCATAAGATCTCAGTGGGTCAAACCCACACACACTGTGCTGACCAAGAGACAAATGACAAAGTATGGGAATGTGTGCAGTGCAAAGGGAAGTGATTCGTGTGAAGGATAAAATAGAGTGGTGAGAACATAGGTTGCTACATTTTATTTAGATGATTGTTTCACCCTCTAATTAAAAACAAGAACAGTGCAAAAAGGAAGGGGGCAGCCCTAAACAAATATCGACTACCACCCAGACAAGGCCAACATGTTTCAGCCATTAGGAAAAAGAGGTTCCACTGGCTTTCTTCAGGGCCTCTGTTCTTAAAGAGATTGCTACTGCTATAGTAAGTGTCCTACCAATAAAGGTGAAAACAGAAAAAGGATATACGTGGACAATTTAGTCATTCATAGGTTCCACCCGTGTCGAAAACTGGAGTAGTCTCACATCTATAAAACAAAAGACAAACACAAGGCTCTCAGTATAAAATACATAGCACCGGTGTCTTACTACCTAAAAAACATTTCATTGAGGTGTAGCTCCAGTGGAAACATGAGAGGCTCTATGAGCAATTTAGTTTTACTCACCACACCCCATACTTCTCTCCCATAGAGCGGGGCCTCCGTCTTCCTGAGCAGGGTCCAGGAGAGGTGAGGTTTATTCCCCGGCCAAACTGGGTGAGTGCTAAATCAATGAAATGTTTTTTAGGTAGTAATACACCGGTGTTTTCCCTTATTGGCGAAGTTTATATAAAAAGGACAACAGAGGGATATAAAACTGACAATATTCGCCAGTTATACTTGGTTTTCCTCAGACCATGATTTAATCTTGGACTACACCACAGTTCCTTACTGATGAATTTACTTTCTATTTCAAATTCAAGGCGACTCCACCTCTTGTCTCGCCGGGCCATCAAGAAACACAATCCGTTAATCCTGCAAATTTGCCATTTGTACAAAACCAAATTTGAGATGAAATTCTTCCACTAATCACTAAACTGTTCCCTCAGTGGGTAACCATAGCTGTGCTTATCAAATCCCCATGTTGTCTAGGCCGCACCTGTTTTCAGGAGTCCAAGACTCTCTTTTGTAAAAATTATTCGTATAGCCTTCCCATAAATTGGTCTACTATTTTCCCTGCCCCAAATGTTGATAACATTCCAGTTTTGTGCGCCGCGTCTCCCTGCGTGGGCTGCAAAAGGTCTTAAGCTGCCACGGACCCTTCCTGAATCCTGATTGTGCCTTGCTGTGTGGTACTTGAAGTTCTGCATTTATAATGGGAAAAGGAAATCTGCAAGTCCCAGAATGTAAACATTTGCTATGACACGGAGTAAGATACAGCCGACATGATGATAATTCTACAACCACTAGAGGAAATAATAACAAGCATTGGCACACACAATAGATCTGGCCTTAGCAAACTTGTGCGAAAAAATGGCCACCTAATTGTTCCCGCCATAAGCTTGCATTATTAATTTTAAAGGTACAAAAAAATCCATTGAGTCAGCCATTTTACTGGTGATGTATTGTTATATAAAGGGCTTTCAGTTGTGCAGGACATTGTATTATTATTAGTAATTTGTGAAGGAGACAAGAATAAACCACCACCTAGCCAAGCACTCAAATCGCAGGCAGCTACAATTCAGTGGCGGATGGTGAGATTTGAAAGAGGTGTGACGTAAAATAATTATTGTACTGCACTCCAGCGAGCAAGTGAGCCCGCACAACCTACAGAGGGTTTGGGGGGTTCTCTCCCCGAGAAAAGTTTGAAAAACGGGTTGACAAATGGTTCATTTTCAAGCAAATTTGATAAAGCAGAAAGGTTAATAAAGCAATTGTTAATTGCCTTTCTATTTCCCTGTCACGCAGCATGACACCTCTGTACAGCTCCCTTCTATGTCCTTGCCTTGCTATGTCCCTGTCAAACACCAAGGGATTCTGTTTTTGAATCTGACTCAATAATTTTTTCTATTTTTTGGTTCACGCATTAGAACCTAACGTATCCTTAGGATAACTCATCAAAATAGTTAAATGTTTTTTTTTAAACAAGTAAAAAGCACACAGCAGTGGAAGGTTATGTTTAAAAAAATTTGTTTATATTGGTATAAATCACAAAATGAATTAATGGGGATAAAGGTTGAGCAAAACTATACATTAACCATCATGAATAGCAACATATACATATTTGATTGACAATTCATAACAGTAAGATCAACTCCAGTAAATAAATGAGGAAACCAAAGTCAAAAATGTATCCTGGTATCCTGTAGTAAAAATAGCTGAGGAGATGATGCTTATGTCGACGTTTCGGTCTTTTGGGTTGTCATCAACAAGACCATCATCAGGACTAGATTTTTCAAATGTAAACCCCTGTACAAAAAATTATATACAGTTAAATACAATTCGTTGATGTGGTAACAAAAAAAGGAACATCAACTGACTATTTACAATTCAACCCTAACCAAACTGCTGTGTGCGTCACATCCTATTGATGGACAACTAAACTAAAATAATATAATTTCAGAGAATTAAAAATGCTTTGTTTTTCGTGTCAATCATTTACACATGAATTTATTTTACAAAACAAATCAACTATTGCATTCCGTGACAAAGGTGGTATTTCACTCACTTGGATCAACACAGAATATATAGTGGATCTTCAGATTTGTACGGAAATTCAACCTGGGGTTATTCTGGATGTAATCTAGAGAGATATATACATTATGTCAATCTAAGAATTCAGAAAGAGGCGCTATTATTAGTAGCTACCATAGTGGCTGCTGTGAAACATATCTGAATTCAATCTCTTGTACAGTCAACGCTTGTACCTTCAAAGTGGACCCTTATCCGGCTAGTTCAAAACAATTATCAAACGGAAAAAGCAACCTGAAATGAAATGAATAGGGTTCCTTATGTCTAGATGCTCATAAAGCGATGAGCGTATCTTATAATGCAATCTCACAAGGACATACCTGTTTGATAAAACATTATAATACAATTATGCACAGCATTTTCTTCGAAAGTTCAGTAAAATAGCATTAAAACATCAAACAATATGAAGCATGCCTGTAGGATTCTGTGGGGAATGTAAATCTTTATAAATATGGTTGCACAGATGTCTTTTTCATTTTTGGATTTATTTTTAAAATGAAAAAAGTACGGTCTGATTTTTGTCTTTTGCAGTTTTGCCAATTCTGTGGATAAGATGAAGTGATTGCAACTGTCTGGCTTTTCCCACACCACAGCCCCTAACATTTCCATGTGTTGTTTTTCAGAAGCATTTATTTTAAAGCAGAATTACAGAATGACTGCTGGGAGTGAGTCAGACGTGGTGCATATGGATTCCTTCATTTAACGGTGCACTCAGTCAGACAGTATTACCAGAGTCACACCTGACTGTTGAGTGAACTGAGTGCAAATTCAAAATGTAGTTGTAGCACAACTACTGTATATCTTATTAAATAAAGTAAGCATTGGACTTCCTGCATAAGACAGAATCAGAACTGAAACGCCTCCAGGTGCCCCCATTTTGTTTTGGTACAAATTTGTAAACAGAGTTTACCTATTTGTCAGCCTATTTTGGCCGGGTTCACAGTTCATAGTTTGCTTTGTGGAAACAGTCAAACCTAGTTACCCAGGTCTTTAAATTAGCCTCATCAGATCTGGAAATCCTGTCTCATCATCACCAATAATGCAGACAGGCATCATCCATTCACAGAGGGGTGTGCTAATCCCCTCCCAGCTTAATGATGATCTACGGCAGTAAGAGGTCCCTCAAACGGATGAGATCCTATCTTCATTGCAAGGAAGCAAGCAAATACCTCTAAGAAAAAGAAACCAGGGCTTGAAAAATAACACTACTGCACATCAGACATCTTCTAAACATGTCTGATGGCGCCATGCTGGCTTGTTGCACCAAACACCCAGGGAGCTTCCTTACATGGGGTATTCCTCCCTCACCCCTTCGTCCTTGGGCCTTTTCAAGGCTGTATCTGTATTTCAGGTATCGTTCGCCCACAACACCCTGACACACGAGGAGGACAGAATTGTTTTTGTTATTGGCAGCTGCACACTCATGAAAAGAATGTAACTTTATGTTCTTTAGTTAAATAGCTGTATTACTTTTTACAGATCAGAAAATTGCAGGCTGATATTTGAGGAAGACCTCTACAGGTTATCTGCTCAGAATGAGTGGGCGCGGTCCAAAAGCCCATATTGAACTAGCCGCTGCTGCCTTTACCAGCAATTACGAAATTCCACACCTAAAATAATGAAAAACTGATATGCTGAAATCAATGTTTCCATGCTTAATACAAGCTAGCATTCGCCATTTTTAGTCATATTATACTTGGATATTTGACCTGCATGCAGCAGATAAAATATCTGGGGGTAACATTCCCGATAAATGGTGTTCCTGATTCAGCTGCTAATTCCGGTTACCAGCGGACTTTGATTTGCCACCGACTCTTCTCCTTGAGGCCTTCTGTAGTGCCCTGTTACCAAACAACTCAAGATAACGGGCTGACTAATGTTGCAGACTCTTGTGGTGAACCGTATCTAGCAATGCACATATGCTATATTAAGCTGCTCTGTCTTGTGAGGCTTTCATTGGTATGATAGATTATGTGGCAAATGCGGAAAATCTATAATTATGTGAAAAATGCTATGGCCGCAAAATCGCATAATTCCAGTGGCCCTGTCTGTGCTTCACTCCCATTATGCAGAGAGAATTGAGCCCTTCCCTTATGCCAGCACTTTTCACACCGGAGGGGATGTTTCTTCTAGAGCGCAAAATGTCTACCTAACCCCATCGCCTCGCCTGCCGTCCACACGCCAGGCGTGTTAGACTTCAGGCTGATCGTCTTCATTCTGCAATCAGCAGGAGATTGCTGCATACTCAGTGGTCCTTGAAGTTAACGTTCCTTACCGTGGAAACGTTGTTCATGCTGGACAAAATGCAACAATGGGATATGTTTTTGATGAGGCTTTTTATAGCATAGGAGCCTAAGAGGATCTCCAAAGGGTGGCTGTGGAGCCTCTACTTGACTGGGGATCAAAGGCCTTTGGTTGATCAAGCTTCTGAGCTGGCACCACATCAAGTCTGCAGCATTATAAATTGATGAACAAGTCTGCAGAAGAACCAAAGAAGGTTTTGCCTTTGAAGGCTTCAATATTTAGAAGCCACCAACACAGTCGCATGTGAGATTCATCGTTTAGAAGGATGATGTCCATGTACGGGAGGCTGTCGAAGAGAGGGTTAGTGTTCCAATACAAGAGGACTCAAAAGTGCAGAGAGGGTAGAAAGATTTCAAGGATGTAGCCTGCTGAGCTGGTACAGAAGGCAAGCCGAGGTCATCAGAGGAAGAGTATGGACTGACAAGATAGCTTTCAATTCCCTTCTGAAGAGGCACAAAACATTTTCTGTAAGTTTGATTGCACAGATGACTGTGCCTTCCAAAAAACCTAAAAGGTCTGTACTCTGAAATGGTATGCAAGATGACTTTTCATAGTTGAACAAGAGGCCTACACTGTAGAGAAGGAAACTGTCTGTTCTAAATGCTGAGAGGGTACGTGGAGATGCATCAGAAGGATTTCGTTCAGATAGACAACGAGGCAGATGTCAGGTGGAGGAAAGGCAAGCAGTACAATTGCCATCTCAAATGTCTCCATATAAACTTTATAAATTGGTTGATGGTTTCGGCAGATCATAATTAAAAAATAAGCACCTTTGAGGACTAGTCTAGATAACCAGTTCCCGGGGAAAAGATAATTTAGAAGAAGGTGGACACCCTTCATCATGAAGTGTTTGTAAGTGATCCATTCGCTGATAGCCAGGCCCTTCATGATGGTGCAGAGGCCCTTCTTTTTTTGTGGATGAGAAAAGATCAAGCTAACAGAACCACCCTCGAAGGATGCAGGCATGTTTGAGTCTTTCTGCACCATGTCTGAAACTTTCTGATCCATAACCAGACATCTGTATTGTGGGATTATGTGGGTCACAAGAGTCAAGCATTTAATGCTCTCCAGAATTCCAGGGGGATTGTAAATTCTTCTTATTCTTGCAAATTTGAAGATCTATAACTTGGCCTTTGGGCTTGAGAAGGAGCTTCTCCCAGTTTCTTGCCTTTAGGAGGGAGGACTGGTCAAAGAGAGTCCAACAGGGAACACAACAGTCAGTCCTGTTGAAGGAAGAATGGTGATGCGCACTGTCATGATTACCCTGATCACGCATAAACCATACATGGTTTCCCTTGTATTAAGCATAATTTAAAGTGTAGAGAAACCCACCCCATTCCCATGCATCCAGCACTACCACTGGTATGTGAAGTTTAACATATGTGTTGTGTTGCATTGCATTTGTATATATACGTCTTAGTACGTGATGTCTGTTTATGAAACTTAAAATGCTTTTGGGGAAATGTGTTTTTTGATTTGAGACACTGTTCAGGACATTGGACATTATTTGGTGAACTCAATAGTTGAGCCTTTGAAATCACCCTTGCGCGTGAGGAAATACAGTCGCAACATTGCCAAGAAAACAGACGCTCAACAAGACTGCAGAATCCAGGATCTGCAAGGGAAAAGTGCTCGCGAGTTGAAACGCTCCGCTTTGGTGCCAGTAAGAATGCTGTTTAGCCGCTTGTCACGTAAAGATGTGAACAGGCATGACGGCCATGTTGGGTGTGGTCTTCCTATTTAAGACCACACCCATCTTCTAGAAGTTGCTTAGCCTTCTTTGCGCCTTCCAGTGCAGACCTGCCTTGTGGAACCGCTCACCTGTAATCCATCTCTGAAGGTTCCGGATTTTGGATTTCTATTTCCTAGAGACTCTTGGAGCTCCTCACCGCGGTGAAACCTGTGACAAAGGGACAGAGAAGAAGAAAGTTAAGTACCACTTTTGTTTCTTTGGCGCCCATCGCAAGAAAGATCTTGTTAGTAAACAACATTCAACAGAATTTTGGTACACTTGTCTCATGAGTGGAAAAATACTTATTTTTTTCTTTTAAAGCAAGAACAAAGGACGTTTGGGAAAGGAGACTCTTTTTTTTTTTTTTTTTTTTTTTTTTTTTTTGGAAAACCTTTATTTATAAGAAAAAGTACACCGCTATTCAGCCGTACATCCCGGAGGCCAGGCAGCATTAAGGCAATAGGATAGGTCATGTACCATATCGGAAGCAGGAGCAATCAGGTTTAATTTTTAAATAACATCAAAGCTGTAACAAGTAAACCATAAGGTAAAAGGGCCCAGAAGGCCAAGAAAAAGAAGTGTGCAAGAAGCACAGGAGAAAAAGAAGGGAAGAGAGGGTAGGCTGAGGACAATACAGGTTCAGCGGACTTGCGTGGCGGCAGGAGGTCGGGGGCTGCACACCCAAGGTAACACACTGATAATGACAACAATGAGGCATGTGGGAAGTAGTACCACAGGATAAACAATCTGGAGCCACAGGTAAGGGGCACTACGGGGAAAGCTGGATCTCGGGATCAAGTTCAACGGGGGGGTCGCAAATATCACCTCTATAAGTGTTCCAGGCACCCCAAACAGACCTCCACATTTTAGGTTTACCCCTGGCTACATACACCGTCTTTTCACGCAGCATGCACCAGTCCATATTAGATTCCCATAGGCTGAGCGAGGGAGGAGCAGGCGCACCCCATTTCTGGGCAATGTCTCTCTTAGCCACCATATTGCCCAGGGTGATCCAGCGGGTCTGTGCAACATTGTAGTCGGTCGGGCCCCAGATGTTAAGGAGGCATCTCCGGGCCTCTGCCGGCAGGGCCACACCAGTCACTCCTTCCATAACCTCATGCACACGCTTCCAATACCGGGCCACATCCGGACACTCCCATATGATGTGCAGGAAGGTCCCAAGCATACCACACCCCCGCCGGCACATGCCGTCCATAGAAAGCCCCATACGTAGAAGTCTGGGGCCGGTGACATACACTCTGTGCAGTATCTTCAGCTGTACCAGGCGGAGCCGTGCAGATATGGCCACCTCCCTAGGGGAGGAGATCGCCGATTGCCACTCCTCGTCATCCACCTCTATACCGTCATGCACCCACAGCTCTCTCAGTCGCACCAGCAAATCCACTCTTACATTAATAAGTTTTTTATACGTTAGGGAGATAGCGCTGTCCGGCATATGGCCGTCCAGTACCCGATCCTCCAGGGGGGATGATTCAGGGATAGGCTCCCCTTCCACTACATAGGGAGAGAGGGCATGACTAAGCTGGGCGTGCCGGAAGTATTCCGTCGCCGCCAGTTGGTGTTCAGACTGCAGCACTTCAAACGACTTGACCCGTCCTCTGGACACCATGTCCCCCACCTTGGAAATCCCAATGGTGTCCCACCTGTCGAAGCCCTTAGTATGCCACAGCTTCCCCAGTATATCCGAATCAAACAGCGGGGTGGCCATAGTAACCTTATTATGCCAGCCCAGAGTTTTAGTAATTGTGCGCCATATACGCACCATCGTCATAGGACCTGTCAGCTTCCGATCCAGAGATCCGGAGTACAACGCTCTATAGTAATTCCCATCTCCCACTAGCCACCGATCCATAGCATAGCCCGGGTTGACCGCCGGGACGTAGAGGCCATGATTAATTGCCGCCAGCTGGGACGCCCAATAGTAGCGCCTTACGTCAGGCAGGGCAATGCCCCCGTCATAACTTGGTATAGTCAACTTAGCCAACGAGATTCTCGGCCTACCATCCCACAGCAACGCCCGCTGCAGTGATTCGATATCAGTAAAGTATTTCGCCGGTACAGGATCCTGTGTATTCTGCAGGGCATATAAGAAGCGAGGCAGCGCCATCATCTTAAAGAGCGCGGCTCTACCCATCAGGGAGATCGGCAACTTCCTCCAGCCCTCGACGTCCCGGCGCAATCGCTCCAACGGCGGGAGGAGGTTGTGCGAGTACCGGGCTCGGGGGTCCCGCGACACGTAGATGCCCAAGTACCGAAAGCCCTGCTGGGCCACCTGAATTGAGCACCCACGGGGGAGGCGCGGCGTGTCTCCGGACAGTACATACAACGAGGATTTAGACCAATTAATCGCCAAGCCCGAGTGGGTCCCGAAGGTCCGCAAGAGTTCAAAGGCCATTATGAGCGAGTGGCATGGAGAGGAGAGGTATAGAAGGATGTCGTCCGCATAGAGCGATATCCGGTCCTCGAAACCCGGGGACCACGGTATCCCAGAGATATCGGGGTGCGTTCTAATCCAGGCCGCCAGTGGCTCAAGTGCCAAGGCAAATAGGAGCGGGGAAAGCGGGCAGCCTTGCCTAGTGCCCCTGTGCAGCGCAAAGGAGGCAGACAACCGACCATTGACCGTCACATTGGCCAGTGGAGCGGAGTACAGCAGTCGGACCCAGCCGATGAAAGCGGGGCCAAACCCCAACTTGGCAAGAACTGCCCACAGGTAGTTCCACTCCAACGAGTCAAATGCCATAGTGGCGTCGAGGGAGGCGAGGACAGCGGGTTCTCGGAGCAGGTGGACACGCGCCATTACTGCGTGGAGCCGTCTCAGATTGAGCGCCGTATTCCGATGCGGGATGAAACCGGACTGGTCCGGGTGCACCAAGTCCGAGATCACTCCCACTAACCGATTAGCCAGTAGTTTGGCCAGAATTTTGGGTTCGGCGTTTAAGAGGGAGATGGGTCGGTAGGATCGACAAAGATCGCGAGGCTTCCCCTCCTTATGTATCACCACAATGGTGGCCAGCCGCTGGTCGGGGGGGAGTTCTCCCACCTCGCGGGCCTCAAGAAACATGTTCAACAGAGGTGTCGCAAGTGCGTCGGCCCTGAGTTTGTAGAGCTCAACCGGGATGCCGTTTGGCCCCGGCGCTTTGCCCGAGTGTAATGATTTAATAGCCAAGGCCGTCTCATCCACCGTTAGGTCCCTATCCATATCGTCGCGCTCGAGGTCCGAGAGGCAGGGAAGCTCAATGTTCTCCAAGAAGGATGCCGACGCAGACTCCGGGAGGGGGTCCGCCGAGGCGTAAACCTCCCCAAAGTAGTCCGCGAAGGACCCAACTATAGCCGCCGGGTCCGTGAGGGACAGGCCCTCCGCACTGGTCAGCTCCGGGACCACCCGAGACGCGAGTTCCCTTCTATCTAGCCACGCCAGGAGCTTGCCAGCCTTGTCACCCGCGTCATAAATTCTGCCTTGCTGCTCCCTGCTCAGGGCTTTCGCCGCGTCAGTGGCGGTCGCCCGAAGCTCAGACTGCTTGAGGGAGAGAGCGTGGAGTAGCTCGGGAGACGGGCCCAGCTCCAGCTGGGAGTTTAGTGCAGCAATGTCAGATTCCAATCGAACCACGTCCTCGTCCCGCCGCCGGCGGACCTCCGCAATCAGGGAGAAGGCCTCGCCGCGAAGCACAGTTTTGAAGGCCTCCCAAAGGGAAACAGACGAGGCAACTGATCCTGTATTCTCGACGAAGTACCGATCCATAGCCTTAGCCAGGAGCGACCTAGTCTTCGGGTCGCGAAAATACCAAGAGTTGATGGGAGCCACCCGCGAGGACACGGGGGTTCGAAAGTCAAAGGAGACCCAAACCGGGGAGTGATCCGAAATGCCCCTAGCCAGGAGACGCGCAGTGGACACGGACTGCGCCTGGGCAGCCGGAGTGAGGACGTAGTCCAGTCTAGAAAAGCTACCATGGGCGCCGGAGAGGAACGTGTACTGTCTCTGGGAGGGGTGCAACAGACGCCAACAGTCAACCATCCCCATGGAATCTAGGAAATCAGACAGCCAGGACTGGGAAGGACGCAGATCTCTGGATGGGAAGCTGTCCAGGTCCCCGGAAATGACAGAATTAAAGTCGCCACCCACAAGCAGCAGCCCCTCAGGGAGACCCAAAATGGCGCCAGCTAGATCCCTGAAAGTAGTCTCTTGTAGCCCCGGGGGAACATAAACCGAAACTAAAACTAGCGTGCGGCCCTCCCATTTGCCCACCACAGCAACATACCTGCCCCTCTCATCCGCAAGCACCGACTCCGGAAAGGAGACTCTTGATGAAAATTGCACTTTTTTTTCTTCTTTTGTCCTCATACACCATTAGATGTACCCAGAGTCCATTTACCATTTAAGAAGTCTTTATTCGATTGCTTCTTCATAAAAGACATACATACAGTATATACATCATAAAAGAGAATATATAATTTTGATAAAAACATCTAAAAACATATTAAATCAATTAACAGACTTTCTTATAAATGAGTACAAGAATTTAGGAAAACACAATAAATGCCAGGGAGACCAGAAAAATGCAATAAACTAATTACATATGGATAAGCATAAGTCATTAAAAGGGACTAGTTATTTGCTTTTGGTGAACCTGATTCTGAGCGTCCACGCCCATCCTAAGTATTTTGCCACACCTACTACAATTAATGGGGTTAGGTTAGTTGTTAGAATTCTACTGGCCTCAATAGCTGAGCGAGTACCCAGGCTTCTGCAGACCGGGCTAAGCCATTTGGACCTAGGGGTGGCATACAAGGGGCATACAAACAAAAAGTGATTTAAACTTTCACCCTGGCCGTGACAGTTTGGACAGAACCCTGACCCGCCAGAGCCCCATTTTTTGGTGAACTCCCTTAATGGAAGTGAACCACATCTAAACTGGTGGAACAATTTGCGATCCACTGGTTTAGTAATCAAATCCCAATATTTTTCAAGCTTGGGGGCATCTTTAAAATCAATAAATGAACTAGTAAGATTGCTTGAGGGCAGTCTCAGATGTCTGTTAGAGGTCACCCAGTCCCAATAGAGCACTTTTAGTGTTTTCTTTGAGGGAAAAATTGTGGATTCGGGAGCTAACCACAGTTCACCGTACCCTAGAGCATAGAGGGATGATCTTAAATCCCTAAACCAACCAATGTTCGAAGAGCCAGGAAGATCTCTGACATCTAAACATGCCCTAGCATAAAGGTTGAGTTCCGGCGTCGTCCATAGGCGTCTCCAAAACGCCATTGGGCAAAATCTTGCCTGGTCTTCCACCGGTTGACACCCTAGATCATACATAAGCAGGATCCGTGAAATACACTCGCAACATTGCCAAGAAAACAGACGCTCAACAAGACTGCAGAATCCAGGATCTGCAAGGGAAAAGTGCTCGCGAGTTGAAACGCTCCTCTTTGGTGCCAGTAAGAATGCTGTTTAGCCGCTTGTCACGTAAAGATGTGAACAGGCGTGACGGTCATGTTGGGTGTGGTCTTCCTATTTAAGACCACACCCATCTTCTAGAAGTTGCTTAGCCTTCTTTGCGCCTTCCAGTGCAGACCTGCCTTGTGGAACCGCTTACCTGTAATCCATCTCTGAAGGTTCCGGATTTTGGATTTCTATTTCCTAGAGACTCTTGGAGCTCCTCACCGCGGTGAAACCTGTGACAAAGGGACAGAGAAGAAGAAAGTTAAGTACCACTTTTGTTTCTTTGGTGCCCATCGCAAGAAAGGTGTTGTTAGTAAACAACATTCAACAGAATTTTGGTACACTTGTCTCATGAGTGGAAAAATACTTATTTTTTTCTTTTAAAGCAAGAACAAAGGACGTTTGGGAAAGGAGACTCTTGATGAACATTGCACTTTTTTTTCTTCTTTTGTCCTCATACACCATTAGATGTACCCAGAGTCCACTTTTGTTTGCTCTGCGGGCCCCCATTCAGTAGTTTGCACCCATGGCAGGGAGGCTCTGATCTTAATGGATGCACTTTACACATGCCTCTCGTACATGGGCATTTCGATTATTCTAACTGGATGACCCCAGAAACTGACCTGAGTGGTAAGTAAGACTGTGCAAAGGCATAATCATAGGACTGATGAATCTCTAACGTCACAGATTATCAAGCCAGCCCATACATGGGAACCAAAAATCCTTTTTCTTCTTCCAAGTAGCCCTGTCCAATGTTACTGAATATTTAATCGAGTTTACCCAATCCAAGAATGTTGGGGGGTCGCTCCTAATCTAATGTTTACAAATTTCTCTACGGGCAAGCAATATTAGATAGAGAGACAACTTGCTTATATCTCGAGGAAGCAAATCATAATTCGAAAAAATTCTAACGTTATGCTCACTTGTATATCAAAACCGAACATGGCTTTCATACCTTCAATAACCGACCCCCAAAACAAGTGTAACTTTGGACATCTTAAAAACATGTGTATATCATCAGCTCTTTCCTGCTGACACTTCGGACAGCAGGGTGTGGGTCCTCTCGCGAATTTGGAGAGCTGGAGAGGGGACCAGTAAACTCTGTGGAGAGAGAAGAGATGATTTCTCTATAAATTGGCAGCTGATATTGTAGAGTGTAGTAAATCAAAAGATACTTGCCATATTTCTTCTGCACTGGAGTCCGACAAGCATTCTCCCCACAGTAGAGATGGTAATGTCAGGTCGCCATCAGCCAGATCAATCATCATCCAATATAGGTTAGCTGTCTCTTTCTTATTCCGCGTCCTCATATTTAAGGCCTTCTCCAAATCATTTGAGCCACCCACCTTTACTCCAATTGCCTGGCTCCAACTTCTTATTTGGAAATATTAAAATTTTGATAATTTACTGTCTGTAATGTTACTCAGTTCTTCCCATATTAGCAAGGAGCCCTCCGACATGAGTTGAGCCCATCGTTCAATCCCGACCGATTTTAATGGAATTGCCAGTGTATCTTTAGTCCACTCCGGTGACCCCGGGGATTCCCATATAGGTGCCATAGCGCTATAATAGCTGATCTTTAAAAGTTTTCTAACTCTTGGAGCTCCTCACAGCGGCGAAACCTGTGACAAACGAACAGAGAAGAAGAAAGTTAAGTACCACTTTTGTTTCTTTGGTGCCCATTGCAAGAAAGGTGTTGTTAGTAAACAACATTCAACAGAATATTGGGACACTTGTCTCTTGAGTGGAAAAAGACTTTACTTTTCTTTTAAAGCACGAACAAAGGACTTTTGGGAAAGGAGACTCTTGATGAACATTGTGCATTCTTGTTGCTAAGGAAAGGTTCATTATATATATTTGAAGAATATTGTTATGCACAAAGGAAACAGATTTTGTGGAATTGCGGATTTGTTTTTTTCTTTCTTGTATTCTTTTCTTTGTATATTTTAGAAGCAGAACGCTCCAGTACAAGATTGAGGAATGTAAGCAGCACACCTAAAGGATAATAATTTCACTAAAGTGTATGTTAGCTTTTATCATTGTAATGAGAGTTATGCTTTGTTTCTTCAAAGGGTGAATCCTCACTAAATCACATCCTCACAACTCAACCGGTGTGCAATCAATCTTCAACCCCTAAAAGACATACTGGGACGTTAGTCACATGAGCAAGGTCAACAGCACGTGCCCACCAACGCCCAGTGTCCGACACTCTTCCCTGATTCCTATCACGTAACTTTAGCGGGCTAAATCACTGGTTATAGAATAGGGAACTGGGAAGTTGGTCCATTGCATCTCTGTGAAACCTCAACTACTCACACATAAGGTAAGAGTGCTTAGTTACCTGACAGAAGGCTAAGCCCACGAATTAGGTTTTGCCCAGACGTAATGGAACAACCTCAGCAAATTTCGTTACAGGATATAGCCCTTATTTTAGCTGATATAAAAGCTGAAAATGCAGCATTACATAGAGATTTGGTGTTCAAACCTGTTCTTAAGCATCCTAGTTTTCAGCCAAATTTCCAGTCCACCTCCCAAACTTTGCATAGTTCTACCTCTACTACGCCAACTCAAATTCAAGTGGTGACTCCAGTTTCCGTACCTTTAGCACCACCTGAGAGGTTTCATGGCGATAGTAATAAATTTACTATTTTCTTAAATCAATGTCACCTCCATTTCATTGGTAAATTTACTGCGTTCCCTGATGACTCTTCTAAAATAGCTTTTATCTTGTTCTATTGAGGAGAGGAAGCCGTATTATGGTCAGTCCCATTGGTAGAACGTGATGACCCATTGCCATGTGATTTCGGACGCTTTAAAAACATCATGAAAAAATGATTTGCCAAACATGTGTTTATATAATCTGTTGATAATGAGTTGCTTAACTTGAAGCAAGGCTCATCTGATTTGATACATTACATTTCTCAGTTCAATTGGTTAGTTATAGAAGCTGAGTGGCCTGAGGAAACAAGCATTGGAAATGCAATAGGTCTCGCACCATTAGAGTTAGTGCTTTTAGAATTGTTTATGGGTTTTTTTTGTAAATGTTTAGCATTTTTGTTTCCTGTAGCCAATGCTAAAGTATTACAAATAAAAAAAGCCATAAACATTTCTAAAAGCTCTAACTGAAATGGTCTGAGAACTATTGCACTGTGTGAGGGTGAGGGTGAGTGAGGGTGAGTGAGGGTGAGGGTGAGTGAGGGTGAGTGAGGGTGAGGGGTTGAGGGTGAGTGAGGGTGAGTGAGGGTGAGTGAGGGTGAGGGGTTGAGGTTGAGGGTGAGGTGTTGAGGGTGAGTGAGGGTGAGGGTGGGTGAGGGTGAGGGTGAGTGAGGTGTTGAGGGTGAGTGAGGGTGAGGGTGAGGAGTTTTGGGTGAGTGAGGGTGAGGGGGAGTAGTTGAGGCTGAGTGAGGGTGAGTGAGAGTGAGGGTGAGTGAGGGGTTGAGGGTGAGTGAGGGTGAGGGTGAGTGAGGGTGAGGGGTTGAGGGTGAGTGAGGGGTTGAGGGTGAGGGGTTGAGGGTGAGTGAGGGTTTGAGGGTGAGGGGTTGAGGGTGAGGGAGGGTGAGTGAGTGAGGGTGAGGGTTTGAGGGGGAGGGTTTGAGGGGGAGGGGTTGAGGGTGAGTGAGGGTGAGTGAGTGAGGGTGAGGGGTTGAGGGTGAGTGAGGGTGAGGGGTTGAGGGTGGGTGAGTGAGGGTGAGGGTTTGAGGGTGAGGGTTTGAGGGTGAGGGGTTGAGGGTGAGTGAGGGTGAGGGGTTGAGGGTGAGTGAGGGTGAGGGGTTGAGGGTGAGTGAGGGTGAGTGAGGGTGAGGGTGAGTGAGGGTGAGTGAGGGTGAGGGTGAGTGAGGGTGAGGGGTTGAGGGTGAGTGAGGGTGAGTGAGGGTGAGGGTGAGTGAGGGTGAGGGAGGGTGAGGGGTTGAGGGTGAGTGAGGGTGTTGAGGGTGAGTGAGGGTGAGTGAGGGTGAGGGTGAGTGAGGGGTTGAGGGTGAGTGAGGGTGAGTGAGGGTGAGGGGTTGAGGGTGAGTGAGGGTGAGTGAGGGTGAGTGAGGGTGAGTGAGGGTGAGGGGTTGAGGGTGAGTGAGGGTGAGGGGTTGAGGGTGAGTGAGGGTGAGGGTGAGGGTGAGTGAGGGTGAGGGGTGGCCAACATCGCTATCCTCGTTAAACCAGTTGGCTCATCAGTGTTTGTCAACAGTGCGCCTTGCTGAGTAAGCAGAAAGAGATCGACGGCGGTTCGATAATGCCACAGCTCTGTGCTAACAAAAATGCGGAAAAAAGTAAGCATTTAAATCATTGGCAAATTCTACGGAAATGATTGCAAATGGGAGCAGCTCTGCTTGCAAATCCTCCCTCCGTCGCCCAGGCTGCTGGACTGGAATTGCAGCAGCTAGAAGTGAGGAAGAAAAAAACAAGCAGCAGAGCACGGCGTCAGTGTTGGCATTGCTGGGGGGTAGGGGGGAAGTGGGGATTTAAAAAAAAAATGCGACACGGCGGGCAGGGGAGGGGGCGGAGCGGGTAAAATAAACAAAGCGCAGAAAAACACACAGAACCAGGGCTACATTTCACACATATTAAAGAAACCAGCAAACAACTACAACATAATGCAAGGCAAAATAAATACTAATTAGAGCAATGGTGCCAAGTACTAATCCTGCGTAAGCATGTGTACTACACTAAACAAGCATATGTAAAATGAAGAATGAAGGAAACAGTCCCAAATTTTGTGAAACTTATTAGTAGCAGCTTGGGTTGAAGACCGGAGATACAAGAAGAGAGATAACGACCAGGAGTTAGATGGTGAAACGTAATCCTCACGCTGCATCCAACACCAGCAACAACCAGAGGCCAAGCGTAGCCTGGCAGCCGGTAGCACGAGCCAATAGAGAGCTTGATTACAGACACAGGCAACAGCAGACAACCGCTGCAATCGCAAAGGACCCTGAGCTGAAAATAGCGTCCACAACCTCTACCTTCACTCTCATTTCAAAATCCTTCTTGGTTTAGTAATCCTCTGAGGGAAAAATGCTTGTGACGTGTGTTGTTACTATGTGCACGACGGGTGGCTGTGCGGTGCTCTTGCGTGCACCGTGGCAGACTGTTACTGAGTGCACCACGGGCTGGCGTGACTGCTACTGAGAGGACCAATGGCCGGGCAGAGATGAAGTGTCACTGAGTGCACCCAGGTATGTGTGCGGTGCTCTAGAGAGCACGACGGGTAGACGTGAGCTGTAGAGGTGTTCATCCCAGGTGGACGTGAAGTTTTCTTTTACTCACCACGGGCAGATATGATGTATTTTAATGATCCCTATCTACACCACGAGTAAACATGAGGTGTTGTAGTGTTTGCAAGACCAGACTTACCTCGCTCCCAGTGTAGACACAAATGTAGTTGAACCGTTAAAAGGGGGGAAGTGGGGATTTAAAAAAAAATGCGACACGGCGGGCAGGGGAGGGGGCGGAGCGGGTAAAATAAACAAACAAGACGGAGGGAAGTGAGGGGAGGGGGGAGGAGAAATGCGACACGGCGGGAAGGGGAGGGGGCGGAGCGGGTAAAATTTTGAGGTTGGGTAGATGGTTCCTGGACAGTTTGTTCAGTCAGTATGGAGGGGATCAGGTGTGTTTCTGGGGTTATGATTGGTGTCAGAGGTGGTGTGACGCTATAGTTAGGATGAATACTATATGTGTTCAGCACCAGGAGTTGACAGGGTAGTGGTAAGTGCTGTGTAACATAACTTCGTGGAGTGGTTGACGAAGGGGGGTTTCGGATTCTTTGTTGGCCTGGTGGCGATGGTAATGGTCGTTAGGCGCGTAGCACTAGTTTTAGGGTACTGCTCGTGTACCTTAGTGCCACTCCAGATGCTGATGAGTGATTTTTGTTGATCCATTCTGTCTTGTTCTGTGTCTTTGGGTGCAAGGTACCTACCCATGCACCAAGCCTTCCTGTTCGCTTTTAGGCTGCGTGGGGTCTCCAAGTACAAATGAGAACTGCGGGTTACGCCTGCCCCTCCTCCCCCTGGTGCCAATAGTCGTCGATTTCTCTGGACAGCATGCGCGCGACCATAGCCTCCAGCAAACACACAGGGTGGCATGTGCGAAGTGAGAGTCGTGGCTGAGCTGTGATCAGAGCATTCACGGAGGGGGCGGAGAGTCAGTCTGGCGAGCAGGGGGAAGCCCAATGCTGCCCGCACGACAAATCACTGCAGACTTCTGTTGTCTCAGTCCTAGATGAAATTAATAGAATCGAGGTGAACGGGGCAGGCGGGAGAGGATTTCCCAACCCTACGAAACGGGAAGTTTAATTGAGCTCCAGAATTTTGCCAAACTTGCTGCTTTCCCCTTCTTTGACACACGATTGTTGTGAGGGGAATGACACTTGCTCAAAGTCGTTCTTTGTAGGTTTGGCCTTAGCCACACCATATTATTACATTAACAATCTGAAAATGGTTGATTTGTGTTCTTGTTTTTTTTTTAATGCATTGTGCTTTCATGATTTAACACTTTTAAATCGAATAAAGCCTATTTTGATTGATTGTGTTCTTGTTATGAAGAGAATTGTTTGAGAAAGGCCTGTCTGAGATTTAATGCCAGTGTAATCTTAGGTTTATCGTGGCAATTGCATACTGTTCACTTGTTAAAGAAGAATGGAAATGTCACGCTGTTTAGACCATTGAACCGCAAACGTTACAATAGTTCATGTTTGAACACAATGGTCACGGTTCGGTAGGGAAAAATACTGTTCACTTGTTAAAGAAGAATGGAAATGTCACGCTGTTTAGACCATTGAACCGCAAACGTTACAATAGTTCATGTTTGAACACAATGGTCACGGTTCGGTAGGGAAAAAAACAAGACGGAGGGAAGAGAGGGGAGGGGGGAGGAGAAATGCGACACGGCGGGAAGGGGAGGGGGCGGAGCGGGTAAAATAAACAAAAAACAAGATGGAGGGAAGAGAGGGGAGGGGGGAGAAGAAATGCGACACGGCGGGAAGGGGAGGGGGCGGAGCGGGTAAAACAAGACGGACGTGCACGCGCTTTTAAGCTCAATGCGCATGCGCATTGAGCTTAAAAGTCACGGGCACTGCAAGGAATCGCCACGATTCCTTGCAAGTTGGGGAAAGAGTGGATAAGTCCCAATACTCTCGCTTGCTCGATGCGCATGCGCATCGACAGGCGAGACCTAAAAAGGGTGTTTTTGTTTTACAGAGGTTTACGAGATGAGCTTAAGGACATAGTGACTCAAATGTTAGATCCCCCTGATGATCGCAGTGAATTCATAGATTTAGTGGTTAAATTGAACAATTGTTTATTAGAAAGAATAGGAGAACGAGGGAAGTCAAATTAGTAAATATTGTTGTTCAAAGAACAAGGTACTCTTAAAAGAGAAACCACACATAAAACAGATTTAGGTGAACCCATGCAAATCGGTACAATCAGGGGACCCTTTACCAAAGAAGAAAAGGAGAAACATCCCAAACTTAATCAATGTCTTTATTGTGGGAAACCGGGGCACTTTGTAAAGGAATTTCCCACACATCCAAATAAGAGTAAAATAAAAATGCCTGAAGTAGCCATAGTCCAACAACAATTGGAAAACTAGGGAACTCGATAAAAGACGAGGTCAGTTTGTGGAGTCCTTCTTATACTTTGGCCTCCACAGTACCCACAGTAGTTTTTCAACATTTTAGCATTCTAGTAACTTTAAAAACTTCAGAGAAATCTACACATACCTGGAGTGTTGATGCTTTAATTGACTCCGGGGCTACTGGAAACTTCATTGACACCCAATTTTTATTGAAGTTAGGTTTTCATACAGTGCCAAAACCTCAACCTGAAATAGTACGAGCTGTGGATGGAAAAGAACTAATGTCAGGATTGATACAGAATCATACTGAGACTTTAATTATGATGAGTTCCACCATTCTCCAAGAGAATATAACATTCGATATTATAGATGCACCCCAGTTTTATCTCTTTTTGGGAATCACATGGTTAATGCAATATAACTCTCAGATAGATTGGGTTCAGAAAACTGTAACATTTACTTCACACCATTGTCGCAAAATGTGTTTTCAACACAACACAGAAGAGGATAGAGTTCAGGGATATGACTTACCTAAAGATTTAAAGAGTGTGTTGCTCATAGATTTAGTACCTAGATAGTATTCTGATCTTTTGGATGTTTTTGATAAAAAGGCAAATACTTTACCACCCCTTAGAGATTTTGATTGCCGTATCGATTTGGTTCCCGGGGTGACAATACCGTGTAGTCGTATACACGCCCTAACCAAAAAGAAAACGAATATCTGAGAACTTATTTAGATGATTATCTTGCAAATGGATTTATGCGGCATTCCAAGTCCCCGGTCTCGTCCCCTCTTTTTTTTATACCAAAACAAAGGGAGTGATTTACTTTTGTGTATGAATTACCGTGCCCTTAACAATGTGACGATTAAAAATCGCTATCCGCTTCCATTAGTTCCAACTTTATTAGATCAAATCAAACAAGCAATCATTTATACAAAACTTGATTTGCGCGAAGCATATCATCTTGTACGAGTCCGAGAGCGTGCTGAATGGAAAACCGCGTTTCGCACTAAATTCGGCCTATTTGAATATCAAGTTATGCCCTTCGGACTCTGCAACACTCCAGCCGCTTTTCAATTTTTTGTAAATGAGATTTTGCAAGAATCTTTGGATATTTGTTGCATAGTCTATATAGATGATAGTCTCATTTATTCCAATTCAGTATCTGAGCATGTAAAGCAAGTACGAGCCATTCTTGAAAAACTGCTGCAAAATTCACTATATTTTAAATTGGAAAAAAGCATGTTCCACATGACTAAAGTAGATTTTTTGGGGTACGTTATTAGTCCTTCTGGAACTAAAATGGATCCTAAAAAGATCGAGTCTGTCCTTACTTGGCCTAGCCCAACCTCAGTGAAACAATTTCAAAGTTTTTTGGGCTTCGCTAATTTTTTATAGGGGTTTCATTCGTGATTTCTCCCAGACCATAACGGCAACACAAAACTTCTTCAGAAAGGAGTGAAATTTGAGTGGACTGAATCTGCTAAAAAGGCTTTTCAAGACTTAAAAAGGCAATTTACTTCAGCCCCCATATTGAAGCATCCCGACCCTTCACGCCCCTTCATAGTAGAAGCTGATGCCTCACAATTTGCATTGGGTGGAATTTTGTCACAAAGAAATAAAGATACTGGACAAATGCATCCTATAGCCTACTATTCTATAAAATTGTCTCCAGCAGAGCAGAATCATGCTAATGCGGACAGAGAACTAAGGGCATGTATGAGCGTCACATGACACCTTTTGATTTTTCAAATAATGCTTTTTTGAAAGAATTCGCAACTTACCACCAACTAGAAGTTGGTGGTAATTTGCGATTCCTTAATGGCATTTTGGAATGTTTTTTTCCTCAATACATTGCATTTAAGAAATCGCAAAATATGCAATTCCTTAAATGCAATCTCAAAATAAGGAATGGCAAATTTAGCGATTCCTTATTTTGCAACCAAAATGTTTCATACATACCATTTAGCGAAAATGGGTTCGCAAACGCCAGAATTCTGCGAATCTCGGCGTTTGCAAACCCATTTTGCCTTGATACATATGGCCCTAAGAGAATTAATGGAAAAGTGTTTTATTTCGTGGACTGGAAAGGTTATGGTCCTGAAGAGCGCTCTTGGGAGCCTCTTGCTCATTTACAAAACACCCCGTGCTTAGTCAAAAAGTTTCATATTCATTATCCAAATAAACCAAAGCCCATCCCAATAGTTTTAGGGGGATCTTGAGATGGGAGCACTATCATGATTACCCTGATCACGCACAAACAATACACGGTTTCCCTAGTATTAAGCATAATTTAAAGTGTAGAAAAACCCACCCCTTTCCCATGCATCCAGCACTATTGTATTGTATTGTATTGTATTAGGTTTTTATATAGCGCTGCTATCGCCCTACGGGCATCCTGGCGCTCAGACAAACCCGGGACAACTGTACCTGCAGCTCAAGTGATGAGGACAGATTGACTAACTTCTAGGAAATAATAGGGTTTTCAGACCCTTCCTAAATTCCATCAGAGAGTCAGCTAGCCTAAGATTCTGTGGTAGCCTATTCCATAACTGTGCAGCTGCTACACTAAAGGCCCTACCCCTCATTCTGGCTCGTTTAAATCTGGGAACCGGTATTAATCCTGTATTGGCAGACCGTAATTGTCTAAAAGGCTCATACCAGTTGAATTTATCCTGCAGGGGCAGTGGTTCATATCCATGAACCGCTCTAAAAACAATGCATAGTGACTTGAAGCTTATCCGCTCTTTTATTGGCCACCAATGGAGATCAGTCAGTGCCATAGTTGTGGAGGAGCTCCATGATCTATTCAGAGCCACCTTAGCTGCTGCCGACTGCACCCGTTGCAGCCCCTGGATGATATACTGGGGGCCCCCAAATATAGGGAATTACAGTAATCCAGTCTGCTTAGCACTATGCTCCTCACTACCAATGCTCGGGAATCATCTGACAGAAGAAGAAGGATCTTTCGCAGCATGCGAATTAGAGCAAAGCAGACTTGAATGGTATGTGAAGTTTAACATATGTGTTGTGCTGCATTGCATTTGTAACTCTTGGAGCTCCTCACAGCAACGAAACCTGTGACAAAGGAACAGAGAAGAAGAAAGTTAAGTACCACTTTTGTTTCTTTGGCGCCCATCGCAAGAAAGGTGTTGTTCGTAAACAAAACTCAACAGAATTTTGGGAGACTTGTCTCTTGAGTGGAAAAAGGCTTCTCTTTTCTTTACAAGCAAGAACAAAGGACTTTTGGAAAAGGAGACTCTTGATGAACATTTGGCATTCTTGTTGATAAGGGAAGGTTCATTATATATCTTTGAAGAATATTGTTATGATTTTGTGGAATTGCGGATTTGGTTTTTTCTTTCTTGTATTCTTTTCTTTGTATATTTTAGAAGCAGATCGCTCCAGTACAAGATTAAGGAATGTAAGCAGCACACCTAACGGATAATAATTTCACTACAGTGTATGTTAGCTTTTATCATTGTAATGTGATTTATGTTTTGTTTCTTCAAAGGTGATGCCTCACTAAATCACATCCTCACAACTCAACCGGAACCCCTAAAAGACATACTGAGACGTTAGTCACATGAGCTTCAGATCGCTGGTAGGAAATCTCAATTAAAGGAATAACAGTTGAGTGTTTTTCTAAAGATTTTCTAAAAGTGACATTTTTCAAACATAGAAGTGATGTTTGTCTTGTTGCCTCGCAGGTCGACAGCATGTGCCCAACAATGTCCAATATCCAGCCCTCCTCCCCGATTCCTATCACGTAACTTAAGTGGGCTAAATCACTGGTTATAGTATAGGGAACTGGGAAGTTGGTCCATTGCATCTCTACCAAACCCCAACTATGCACACATATGGTAATAGTGCTAAGTTACCTGACACACACTGCTTTGAAAGATATGGAAGACTATAAGGGCTGGTGTGATGTGAGTTTAAATGATTAGATTGAGTTGCAGCACAGCAAAATGAACAACAGTAAAAGTAAAATTAAGAAATTTTGATTATGCCTGGTTATCCAGGATTTGTATATTTAATTTACTGGTAAGTCCTTAGTAAAGTGCACTGTGTGTGCCTAGGGCCTGTAAATGAAATGCTACTAGTGGACCTGCAGCCCTGGTTGTGCCATTCACATGAGTAGCTAGGTAAACTTGTCTGAGGACTTCCATTGCAGTGTCTGTGAGTGCAGTTTTAAACTGCCATGACGATCTGGCAAGTGTGCCCACTTGCCAGGCCCAAAGCTTCCATTTTACTACATGTAAGGCACCCCTAAGGTAGGCCCAACATACACCCATGGGCCGGTTGCAGTGTATGTGAAAAATAGGACATGTACTGGTGTGTTTTATATGTCCTGAAAGTGAAATACTACCAATTTCATTTTTCGCTATTGGAAGGACTATGTCTCCCATAGGCTATCATTGGATCTGCCTTGTAACATTTTACAAGTGTAACTTTCATTTGGGAACAGCTAGTGATTTAGAGTTTGGGCTCTCTGAGCTCCAAATTGTAAAACATATCTTTTAGTAAAAATTTGTTAAATTGTGTGTTTAAAAATGCCACTTTTAGAAGTGAGCATTTTCTTATTTAACCGTCCTGTTCCTCTGCCCGCCTGTGGAATCAACGTCTGGTTTAGACTCACAAGGGCTTGTTCGTGAATTGACTCTAGACAGTCATGCAAAAGGGGTTATGGTGTGCCCTACATATCCTGATGGTCCTTCACCAGGCTGATGAGCCTTCCTGAGCTAAAGTGGTGGAAGGTGTTGTCACATACACCACACTGCCTGCCTCTCAAAATGCTGTCTCCATTCCCCTGGAATGTGTCTGGAGCTCAGGCAAGGCAAGAACTTGTGCACTACAAAAACAATCATTTTAAGTAGGCCTAATTCAAAGGCCCAAAGGATATAAGTATTGGATCTAAAAACCCAGACTGGTAAACACTTCTGAATAAAGAGGAGACCCTGCAAAGGAGAAGAGCTTGAAGGAGGAATACTGCCCCTTTGCTGTGTGTTGCTTTGCTAGTTTGGCCTGCAGTTGCTGCTTCTACTTTGGAGAGGAAAAGGACTGGACTTTGCTGTGTATCCTGCTTGTGAAGTTTCTCCACGTGTGTGTGGTAGCCTCCTGTTAAGAAGTCTTAGGGCCGGAGGAGGAGTCTAGCCTGCAACCATGATGGCGCCTGACTCCTCGGCTCCGCCGACCCGCCCGCTTTCTTTCCGAAACACCGCTGATCCTGACATCCATCCTGATAAAGCGTCGGCGTTTCGGAACCTGGTGGCGATCCTGATTCCGATGGTGTGCTCCCCGCTGTATATCTTGCGGCAGAACTGGCGATACGTCCCTACTTTCGTTCCAGCGTGGCGCGTGAGCGACCGGGTCTTTGTTCCCGGAGACGGCTGTCCCAGAACTCGACAACAGCGGATACTTGCAGCGGGAGGGACCGGCGGCTAGCGAGTTACTGTTGCAATTCCTTTCTTGCTACAGTGTACCGCCCGGCCCTGCGCACCTCTACGCTTGCTACCTGCAATTGTTGCCGGCGCTTTATTGTACTTCCCAATTGACTTGTGGCCGGCACTGGGAGCCTTATTGTTCTTTAGCGCTACGGTGGGTGCCATCTTTCACCGAGCGCTCAATATTTGGGACTGCCGACCCCGGAGGACTGATCGGAGAGCCCATTACGGTGCATGCTACATTGTAGCCGGGTCTTGGTGGCCAGGGACAGATTTGCGGTTGTCAACCCCGCGGCTGCTGTGCTTCGTGGATCTAATACTGGCGCTCTGTTATTGCGATGGACACCGGTGGACATTTTCGAAGACAACAACATGGCGGCGCCCTGTGAGTGCATGTAACTGCTGCTGAGGAACCTCTTGGGATTGCTGCTGTTCTGGGCGCTCTGAATAACGTGCGAGCTTCTATGCGTTTAAATGCCCAGGACCTAGTGGGCCGACTGGACACTATATTGCCCGCTGTGCTCCCGCTTGGCGGTGCTGCTCATCATGCTCTGTGCGCCTTGCCCCATCCTGTGCTCGACGGTGGTTCCCAGTCTACCCAGACGTATGTGACGGCACTTGACGCCCAGGGAATAGTGGCCGCTGCGCTACCCATTCAGGATGTGGTGAGTTGCGGGACTCTAGATCCTATCCGTCGGCTGGAGGTTTCTTTTTGGACACCATGCTTTGCGTTTACTTTGTGGCCCCCCGGTGGGTCCCTTTGTATCATCATGGGATTGTTGCTATGGTCCTGGCCGGTCAACTTTCAGGTACTGCTGCTGTGTTTCCACTGTTACTGGGTAGTTCTGCACTGTTTGGCTTCGCGTTGGACAGACCTCTGTGGATGGTGTTTGGCTCGGTTATGGTCCTTACATTTGCGATTCCCGTCTAAGATGGCTGCTGCTCGACTGGACTTTATTGACTGGCTGGAACGACAGGGACAAGGCTGAAGATGTTTTCTCTTTCCTTACTTTGTTCTGCTGCGGACATTGCTGGTGATTAAATTGGACAGCTGGGGAGGTGAACGTTGGTGCGGTGTCGGGTTGGGGTCTGGGGAGGGGTGGCCGAGGGCGAATCCATTGATTGCTTGTTTGTTTTATCTGGCCCTCCTCCGGTCTTCCTTCTCCTCCGGGGGTTGTCTCTCCCCCGTCTTTTCCCTTATGTGGGTACTCTTGGGGCGACAGGCACGTTAGTAGGGGGGGTGGGCCGTAGCCTCTTCGACGTGCAGGGTGGGGGGGTTGGGGCTTGATTTTCCTTTCTCTTTTTTGTTTCTATGGCCTCTTCTTATCTTTTCTCTTATTTCTCTTTTTCTTCTTATGTATCTTGGGTCAGACGGGAGGTTGGGTTTGGTTCTTTACAGGACGTTTTTTTGTGTTTTGCGTCTATGTCTTTATCACATGGTTTATTGATTCTATGATCAAGATATCGATTTTAATACATAGTCACTGAATGATTACAGAACTTGCTTTTCCTTCCTTTTTCCACTACCGTTTGAGGGCGCATATCCTGTCACGAATTTTCCCATGTAATAAGTGTCCTTTTTATACGTCGTTAGATCCTTTATTGTTGCTATAGAATGATCCCTTCTATATCCTATCATACCGTGGACAAGCTAGATTGTAACTCCTGATGCGATATATTGATTGGGCGGGCGCTAATTGGGGCGACATCTACTTCTGTGCTTGTGTATCCTTATTGTAAATGATTCACGCCAGTATTTTGATAACAATGTATCACTTGTGGATATCCTTTATGTGGCTCGCCCACTCAGCTACCCTGTCTGACTTTAGGACGATTCGTCAAAATTATAAAATGAAACCCTCTTTATCCTTTTCCTGTGGCTCCTTGCAAGTCCATCGTAGTGTTCTTATTTTTGTCATCTGTTGCAGCGCAAGGTACCTCGGAATGGTTGTATATTGTCATAGCGGCCGGCCCGCAGTGGTTGTAGGCAGACGCTGTGTACTATGTTTACGGAAAATAAAGGTTTAAAAAAAAAAAAAAGAAAAGAAGTCTCAGGGCCATCAAAGACTTCACCTGCAGCATCCCTCAACTCCGCTGCTGGGAGTTCTCGCCTGCCAAGTGGTGGCAATTCCAGTTCTGCGCCCTTGGAGGTGGCTCCTGCTGCAAAAAGCTACAAAAGACTTGAAAATCAATGCTTTGCCCTTCCAGCTCCTGTTTTTCTGACGCAGCACCACTGTGCAGCAAAGGTTTCCATGCACCGCCGCAATGCGGTTAAAGAAATAGATGCAACACCTGCCCGCGGCCCAAGAAACAGCAGCATCCGAAGTTCAAGGCACCATGTCTCTGAAGTCAGAGACTCCCACACTGACTTTGACGTAGGCCCTGCTAGGTGGCTGAAATAATCAACACATCGTGGGGCGGCAGCTGAAGTAATCGACGCAGCACCTGTTTGCCGCCGCCGCATCGACCTCCAGCATGTCCGGATTTCCACACATTGCACCCGAGTGTCAAGTTTTCCACAGCATCACCCGCAGACCAGAACAATTTTAGATTTCAATGCATCGCTTCCCCTTACAGTCCGGGTTTGAGACACCACATCTCCTGCATGTAGCAGAACTGACTCTTCACCTTCCCAAGGACTCAGGAATCGACCCATCGGTGTGTTTTCCGAAATTTTTTCTTTGTGAATTTTGACCCCTCTAATGAACTTTCTGTAAAATCACCATTTCAATAGAGCTCTCTGGACTGAATTGCTTATTCATTTATTATAAGTGATATTTTGAGTTGTGTATGCTGGATTTTTGTCGTTTTTAACTTGTTTTGGTTTAGAATTTAGATAAATTTTCTAAACTGTTTTGGTATCCATTTGTAGTGTCTTCATTGTGTTACTGTATGTGTTATGTACAAATACTCTACACATTGTCTCTGAGATAGGCCGACTGCTCGTGCAAAGCTACCAAGGAAGCAAGCAGGGGTTATTTTGGTTGTGTAACTCCCTTGCCCTAACTAGAAGGAAGGGTCCTTACTTGGACAGGGTGCAAACAACCGCCAACTAGAGACCCCCATTTCTAACAATTAGTAATTCTAGAAATGTAGGTAAAATTGTATAGGCAATGCAAAGCTCTCAAGTTTCAGAAGGCCATGCGTGAATTACTTAGACTGTCAAAAAAATCGGTGGGGTGGGGGTTATGAAGCATTGTAAGTATATCACCTAAAGATAGATTAATTGTGCTTTACATAAAGGAAATGGCTGTGGTCCATGAATCAAAGTCATAATGGCGGAGTACTGTGAACAAGCATTAAACTATAATGACTGCTCATGTGGTCCCTCATCCAAATGTTGCAGGTAAAGCCTTGCAAGATTCAACGATGAGCAGGCCTGGGAAGTTGAAGGTGGAAGACCGCCTTAGACCCTGATTATGAGTGGGCCGTTATTGCATTAGGTGCAAAGAGTCCATCCTTATCTTATCTATCCTGCGGCAAACTCAGAATTCCGCTACCACTTGTGATAATTAACGCACCTGATGAAAGCCGACACCGGTGTTAAGTATTTATCTTAAGTACTGCCTGTCATAAGGTTTTGTGAAATAACATGCTGATTTCGGTGTAGTATTTACCAGGCATTTTTCCCACTAAATATTGATGGTTTTGACCTGCGGAAGAGAGACCGAGGGATCATTAACAGGGGGTACTGCCCATATCGGAATTTATTGGCCACTGGCAACTTTGTCCTTTGACCTCTGATTGGTAGGACAACAACGCCAAGTGGCGGGCGCACGGATAATGTGTTCAGAGAGAAGAGAACTATAGATAAGTCGGTTTATAGTCCTGATTTTAATGAGGGGTACATAAGACTGTGACACACAATCACACGCGGACATTAGAAACCTGAAGTGCCTTGGTAATCCCAGATCATTGGAATTCTTCTAAACGCTGATGCCCTTGGAACAGTACAACAACCATTAAAAAATACCATGATCTTGCCAGCAGATGGCGAGATTGCATTAATGTTCTTCTTTTATTCTAGTCGATGGTTCCTTTTCTCCCTATTTTGGTTTTTGACTGCGGACATTTTTGAGCTACTGCAATTCTTTAAGTGGAATGGCTTTAACCAGGGCTTTAGGTGGGAAGAAAACAACCGGGAAGTCTCTCAAACGGGCGTGGCCGATGTAATTAGGGCGTGGCTTAAAACACAAGCTAAAAATCTGTGTTTCGCATAGTGTGCCCCCTACTGGAATTTTGCTTCTGCTGTCATTGCATCCAGATATATAACACAACAAGTAACATTATACCTACAACAAGAAAGAACTACTGGCTGTGCCAATGGTTGTTGGTTGCTTAAGTTAAGTAATCAGCAACTATGGCTTCTTGTATGTATTGAAAACGCTTCAGTTCTGTATTGATTGAGACTGTGAAAGAGCTAAAACGAGTCTCTTCGAAGTTGCATCACAGGCACTGAAGGGTGGCACTGCTGCAGAGTTAAGATTTATTTTTCACCTTGAGGGTGTAGGCCAAAATGGAGAGCCCCATAGGGACCCGTCTCAGCCACTGCTTTTTAGAACTGTCCGTGCTGAGCACCGGCGGGACCCGGCTCACCTAATGCCCTGGTTTTACGACGCTCCAGTGCATGCGTTTCACCTTGGATTGTGTTTTTTAGTAGGCGGGTAGAAGTGGAGGAAAGGGTAAAGGTATCTGTTCTTCCCTTGATTGCTACACTCGAGCTTCAACTGCCCCAAAATTAGATTTTGACCGACAGAGGCGAAGCCCCCACATCCTGTTACATGTAGCTTGGCTGATCTTAAATGTAAAACCTGAATAACACATAGAAGTGCAACAAACAGTGTGCACGATCCAGACAAGTCAAAAATAAAAGTTCTGCCTAGGAGCGCGCTGCCAGTTCTGCGACTGAATAGCCCGAATGGCTTACTTTTAATCTTAATCTTTTTAATTTTTAATCTCCCCTCACCTCCGCTTCCTATCGTTTTACACTTGCCGGTTCCTCTTCCCCATTTCTGCCTTTCTCTCGCTCCCTCTGCATTGAGAAGGGGTTGGAGACCCAGTCTGGAATGTAACACATGGTCACAACGTGTGGCAGTTTTCTGATTTTTCCTTTATTTTGTGGCATGTTTAGGCATAAAACAGCATGTCAGAAATGGGAGACGTGTTGTGTGACACGTGTCACATGAGCTATAACGTGTTACATGCTAGAGTGATCCATGTCACCATTGGGTTTCTGCCGTCACTTTGTCAAGGTCTGATGACATATTTGTCGTGATCCCCAAAAGAGTGCGTGTGCCAGCCGTAAGCCACCACCTGCAAAAATCAAGCACCATTTCAAAGGAAAATTCCAAATTATGCGAGTTTTTCATCTAGCTGCTACATCAGAAAAAGCAATAATTCATCCATGGGGCTAAATATGGAAGAAAGTCGTCATGCAAAGTAATGGAGAGGGTCTGCTGATAAAAGCGCAAGGGGCCCTTGAGGTCTATGCAGACGAATGTTCGAGAATCGTGACGTCATGTTATTCTCGAGGTGGGAACTGGGAAGGTTCATAGGTGGGGCTGCCTGGAGGCCACCAGGCCGGCATGAGGTAGAGCTGGGGTCACTGCAGATAGCCATCTTCGACCTTCCAGATTAAGACGGGACAGAGATCTCCCAGGGGAGGGGCTAGCTGTGTGCAGACAGTGCACGGAAAGTCGAGCCTGCTCTGTGTCGGCTCAATGACTGGAAGAAGTCCGCAGACACAGAGCTATGGAATATCTTCTACACAGAACCGTCTGTGAACCCGCTGAACCTTATTGCCTTTTGTTACAAACAATCACTAGTTTTAAAATAAAACCCGGAAGTGAGGAAGAGTTTGCTCCGATGTCTCCCGGAGAATTTACTTGCTCTGCCCGCTTATCAGTGTAATATGGGGATTGTGGGAACGCATTTCCCAGCACTGCTATTAGAAGCCAGGCCCAGTCCTTCTTGTAAAGGGATACCAGGCAATTCCCTGGTCAGAGAAAATACATCATCACATACGTTGCCTTATGCATGCATGCATCGCACAATTTTACGTAATCCGCATTTAATCAGACACATTTTAGCTCAAAAAACAAATTATGAAAAGTTTTGGTGTTCAAGAAATGCAGGAACTAATCTTGCACACTGGGTAGTCCGGTGCAAAAAAAGGCCCCTGCTGTCCGTGGTCCAAAAACCCTTGCACGCGGCGTGCAAATCGGTGCCCAGCAGTCCACTGTCAGCAGACAAGGGTTTCACTGGCAGCATCCCAACATGATGGGTCATTGTAGCTCAGGCGCCGATGTAATCAAAACGTGCACCCCCATATTTACAGGCCAGCCACGAAACAAACGATGGACTATAATATCATTAGTAATTTAGGTCATTGCTGGAGTGAAGGGAGATTATAGAAATTCTTACTGGCTATGGGAAACCACAAAAAAACAGTGTCAATCGACAGAAGCACGAGAATTTTCACAAAGAAAGTCACCCGAAAGTAAGTGAAATATATTACAATCTTGAAGTTACAGGTTTCACAAAAATTCAACAAAAATAACACTGGTGATAGGATTACACAGTGACCAGTAGAATTCATGGCGTGTTATACTGTGCAGCTACACTCTTGTTTTATGCTGCTGTCATTTCAGAGACATTTGTACAGTCAAAATGGAGGACAGGATCAAGGGAGGCGATTCTGCAGGGGAGACGTGGCCGACGTAGACACTAGACGACGCACCTAATCCCTCGGCAGTAATTACAGTGATGACTCCACTCATACAGAGTGATAATTACTGGCTCTGTATCCGATGAGTGGGCTCAGCTACATTTTGTGATCCATGAAAACACAGACATGGTCTTACTGTCTCATCACTGTGAGAGCCGTTGAACGCCACCTTTACAAATTTGCTGTTTGTTGTGGGAAGTCCTACCTGGGCGCGCTGGCGCAGGCGTGGGTGATGAGAGAGCTGGGTCGCCAGGTGCATGTCCCAGAAGGCACACGGTTCAGCAAGCACTGCACTATCCGGGTGGTATTTCTCTTTAAAGTACAAAACCAAGGCAGGAGGTCTGGCGGACAGGTTGCAGATCAAGGATGGCAAAGCGTAATAAGTACATGAGGACACCATTGATCAAAGAGCAAATCACTGACAAGAGATTGACATGCAGGAAAACAAATAAACAAATAAAGGTTTGTTTGCCTGATAAGGAACAATGACAAAGGGATGAGTTATATTTAATTAGCAAGAAATCAGTTCATCACTTCACAACTCATTGAAAAATCTCGTGGAAAATCCCCCCGTTTGTAGATCAGGTGTTAAATCATCCATTGGAAGAGTCTCCTCCACTTTGGATTCCACGAGGAAATGGATCCTGTGGCGGAGGGAGTTCTGTGAGGGATTCCTCAACAAAGCGAGCGAATCCTCCAAATGAGTCTTTAGCACTTTCACTAGACATTGAAGGATTTATGTTATCAACCATAGGTGAAATCGATCCCGCTGTCAGTGGAATAACTTGGTCAGGTCGGTGATCATTGCAGTTGTAGATAGTTATTTCGTATTCTGTGGATTTGTTTGGTGGAATTTGTGAGCGACTTAAACCGAGCCACAAACTCCCTCATTCTGCCGCCAGCACCACCACCACCATGGACCTCCATTAGACACCACCTAGAAAATATTTGTCAAAGTAAAGAAAGGGTGCCTGCGCCAAGCATGATGTGTACCGTAGTAGAGGTTTTATTCTATGGGTAAACATCTTCCTCTTCTTTTGCTGTACAGAGTGAGGGTTTTGACGGGGATTGTGCAGGAGGAACAAATGAATGCACAGAAGTAGGTCTGTGCAATATCTTTTGGCACTTTAAGAAAACTTACATTTTGCTGCCTGCCTTGCTCAGGTAATGGAGACATATTTAATGCTTATATGGGCAATGTAGCCCCTTCTTGCTTGTTCTTACTACGCAGCAGTCTAGAATAACCATAATGTAAAAGTTGACCCTGAAACCAGGAACTGCTGCCACATGACTTTGAGCCTGATGCCATCACAATTATTGATGTCGCTATAGCCTAATGTACAACTCAAAGAGAACCTTTATTGATAAACCACTGGAAGATTAAAAAAAGAGCTTTAAAAAGCAATTGTGGTCGTGCCCACTAATATTAATGCATGTGGACAGTCACACCCACTGTTTTTATACAAAAACATCAGTGGGCGAGGCATAGAAAAGCGTTAGCAGTTTTTGTACCCTTATGTAATGAAAAAAATCATGCATAAAAAATGTAAATACCTATATAGAGGAGGGGCTTTGGGTCAGCTCTCTTGATCCACTGGTCTGGTAACAGTCATTCACATTGTGCTTCCCTCCTCTGCAGCGTAAAGCTTGGGGCTGGTGTTCAGTTCTCTTCATACATTACAAGCTTTGTCCTCTAGATGGCAGCATTCTGCCTCATCACATATGCACATACGCACATCTGCCTAAAAAGAAGTGAACCTTTGTTCCAGGAATGGTGGGCCAATGCTTCACCAACTTTTTTCTTTCAAAGGCAAATAATTCCCTTATTTCCATGGGACCACAGCATCATGCAAATTAGAAACCCCTTCGGGAATATGGTGTCCCACACTTCGCTCCAGCGAAATCCAAATAACAGAAGGGACAACACAATCATCTGTGGCCACTTCTGTAATAAACATGGTATCCCGGGGAAGCAAAAAGTGGGCCCAAACACCCGCTGTGCCGCTTAGGCACAATGTATAACATGGCCACAAGTGATCTGACCCGTCTCTTTCTGAGGTTGCAGTTCTTCTGCCACGTTGGCTATTGCAAAGCAAATCTTCATGCATGTCTGCATTATCATCCTCACACTAGTCTTCAAGTGAATATTTAATGCTTCTATTAACCCCTCCCCTGCTGGTGACGGAACCACTCCGTCATCAGCCGCGGTCGCGCTGTGCTGATGACGGAGCGGTTCCGACACAGCCCGCTCGGCATGCCTGCGCGGCACGGATTCCGCGCCTGCGCTGAGCGTTCCATTGAGCGGGCGGGGCCGTGACGGAACTGCTCCGTCATGAGCACAGCGCAACCGCGGCTGGTGATGGAGCGGTTCCGTCACCAGCATGGGCGCGCCGCATGGCCCCCCGCCCCCTTAGCACTGCGGCAGAATAGCCGCCTCAGTGAAGGGGTTAAACCACTTTAGCTCAATGCTGGGAATACCACCTGTGGTATAACCTCTACCAAGCACCTGCTTTAACCTTGCCTAATCATTTCCACTCATGTTGGGGTAGACCTCACCAATAGGAATAATTCTGGAGTTGAAAAGTAGGATGATATCAACCTAAGCAATGCATTTGTTTTCAGAGAGCTGGATTGGAGTCGCTTCGAAATGAGCACAGCTTTTAACTACAGGAGGAAATCTACAGCTAGTAAACACAACATAAAGCGTAGTGGACAACTTTCCTTGGAGCTTTTTGGAAAAAAAAGTGAGGTAGAAAATATACAATTGTGATATATTCAGGCAAGGGAGGGGGCTGTATGAAACCTCACAAGGATTCATAGCAGATTTATACCTCCTTAAGACTCTCCTAATAGATCACCTCACTGCCTTCTAAGATGGACTCCAAATCTATTGTCAATAAACCATAATGTTGAATAAGAGTCTTGCACAAGGCACTATTGTTATGCAAGTGTAATACGGATTTACTGAATGTCTCAAAACTTTCACAAGGCAAGACTTTGAGTCATGGGCTAATTGTCTTCCCAAATTTGAGAGTTTCGCTTATGATTTGCTGGGTTGAGGAATCATTTTTGTTCTTTGATCAGACCATTGAACAAAAATGGTAATATCTGAGGCAGGACATTTTTGAATCACTTAGAAAATATGCTGAAAATATATATATATTTTTAAAACTTTTTATTGATAATAAAAGTAAACATTGGACAATTTCAAGGAGTACATTGTACTCAGCAATCGTTCATAGGTAATATGATGACACATAGTGGACACACTATAAGCTCACAAGAGAAAACAATTATCACAATCAGCCCATCTCAGCAGCAGCAGCCTCTCAATCCTGAATACCCCCATCTTTGCTGAAAATATTTTTGCCTCTCTAAACTAAATCACCTTTCTAAATTTTAGATAGCCTAATTTCTCCCATAAGTTTTCCCACTTTGGGGGCGTGGCTTGGATGCCGAGGAGGTAGGCAGCGTGAGCTCGGAGCTCCGCGCCCGATCCTGAAAAATATCCTGAATATCTGGTCGGACCCCGACGAAACTGGTATAATCCGATACTGGAAGGTGCCACGGAGGGTCCGGCGCCGACGGCGGACGACTCGAGACCATTCCCAGCCCGGTACCTGAATCTGAAGGTTGGACTCAGGCGTGAAGTCATCGAGCTAAGATGGCGGCGGTGGCATGAGGCACGGAGACGACGGAGTCGCAGGCCCGGAACCACTTTAAGGGCTGCCACTCTTCTCCGATAAGAGGTGTAGGCGGCTGCATCGGACCTCTCTCGGGGTTCTGGAGTGGACCTTTCGCGCGCCACCGGCTGTGGATGGGAGCCGAACCCTTGGTAGTGGCGGCGACAACGTGGCGACAACCCAGTGACGATGACCCCGGATCTCTGAGCACGACTGGCGCCAGCCGGCTTAACGGTCAGTCGGAAACCCTGATTCCGAGAGGCAGCCTTGGCCCCAGAGACTAGAGTGGTGCTCAAGGCGTGGAACTCAGCGGGCCTTTCCCACTACTGCTACAGGGGGACCTTCCCAGGGGCGAGGCCCTGCGAAGTGCGGAGCGGGTGCAGAGGCAGCTTTGGAGGCCACCACTCGTTCCAGCCCAGATGGGGAAGCCGAAAGGGAAGGGGGATGGTGCGACTGACACCGAAGCCACAGAAGGAACGGATCGAGACCAGTCGGCGCTGCAGCGTATGCAGGACCGTATCCTGGAAGCCATCGCTACCACAAAGGACGCCTTGCAGCAGGACATAGCCCAGGTGGCGACGGGCTTGGGACTCCTGAAAGCTGACCACGATAAGCTCAAGGACAGGATGAAGTCCGTGGAAATCACGGTTCAGGAATTGGCCCCGAGCCATGCAGCGGTGAAGGCGCAGATGGCGGATGTGATGGATCGGTTGAAGGTGCTGGAACGGAGGGCCGAGGACGCGGAAAACCGGAATAGGCGCAACAACGTACGCCTCGTAGGCCTGCCGGAAAAAATCGAAGGAGACGATATGGTGGGCTATCTCGACAACTGGTTACGAACTGAGGTGGCACCAGAGGGATTGTCCCCCTTCTTCTCCCTTGAGCGAGCACATAGGGTTCCAGCGCGTCCGCCGGCCCCGGGCCTCCCGCCTCGCCCGGTGGTGTTCAAGTTGCTCCATTACAGGGACAGAGACTGGTTATTGCAGAGAGCGAGGGAGGCAGGACCCTTTCAAGTGGACAACAACAGGGTCACTATGTTCCCAGACTATACGTTTGAGACGCAGAGGCTCAGGGCTAATTTCCTGTCCCTTAAGCGGGAGCTCCGTGATGAAGGCATCAAGTACTCCCTGCTCTTCCCGGCGAAGCTGAGAGTGGTGGTAGATGAACAGACACTCTTCTTTACGTCCTCGGCGGACGCCTGGGCCTGGTGGGACACTTACAAAGCGGGAACAGATGGCGCCAAGGCCAGGGAGGAGGAGGCTAAGGTGGCACAACCGATCAGGAAATCTCAACGGATCAGGAAGAACCGCAGGAGGACCGGCAGGCCTTCGGTGTCGCAGACGGAGACGGAGAGGCAGGCGGCCCTACAGGCAGTGGCGAACTTATCCAAAAATACCAGGAGCCAGTCCGGGAAGGGCACGGAATCGGAGGACCTGGGCACGGGCTCAGAGACGGGACTCTCGGAATTTGGTGGAGCCCGAGGCCCCATCGTGACGCCGCAGACTTCGGAGGAGATCCTTGAGGCGTGTTAATCTGGACTAGTGGAGCGGACTCGCTGGTTGGACACCGGGGCGTTGGGCCCGTGGCAGCGGAACACTGTTACATGAGGTTTCGGGGCGCTATGATGTGGGGATTGTGGGGTGGAGTATGCGGGATTGATTTGCTTTCACAAACTTTTCGCATCGAACCGCGCCCTACTGGCCCTTAAGGTCATCGCAGTGGAGACTGCGAACATTACTGCCTTTCTTTGAGGGGTGGTTGGGAGTGTTGGTTTGGATGGGGATACTTCCATTTGCGGGGGGGCCTGTCCTGGGGGGGTGGGAATTGAGAGCAGTTGGGGTTGCTCTGGGTGTTGTTGTTGGAGGGGGGGTTTGGCTTCCTGTTTGGAGAGGGTGGGTGGGTCGGTCCGTGGTCGAGGAGCGTGCAAGGTCAATGATCTCTATTGTTCGGTCTGGATGGGCGAAGGGGAATGGCTAGTCACGGGGAATTGAAATGTGTGTCCTGGAACGTGCGGGGTATGCAGTCCATGACACGTAGGCATAAAGTTCAGGCATACCTCAAGCGTAGGGGGGTGCACATAGCGTTCCTGCAAGAAACACATCTTAATAAGCAAGAAGGGATCGCGCTACAGAGGCGTTGGAGGGGACAGCTGTTCAATACGACGTTCTCAGCTTTTGCAAGGGGGGCACTGATTTGGATACGAGCGGGGGTTCCCTTCCAGGTTACTAAAACATTGGTGGACCCTGAGGGCAGATATGTGGTGGTGGAGGGGAGGCTAAGAGGCAGGGTAGTGTCTCTCTGCAGTGTGTACGCTCCCAATGTGGATCTGCCCGCATTTTTGTCCGTACTCTCGGGTAAACTGGCGGGTTATTTGGCGGGGCCGGTGCTCCTGGGGGGGATTTCAATTCGGTTGAGGATGTGGTTTTGGATAGGTCCCATCCCCCACTGCGCGCGTCCCCAGCGCATAGGGTGGCCAAGCGCAGGCTGGAGTGGCAGGAGAGTTGGGCCCTCACGGATGCATGGAGGGCGTTACACCCCACTACTAGGGACTACTCCTTTCACTCGCAGTTGCATGATCTACATGTTAGGCTGGACGCATTTCTGTGTTCATCATATGTACTTTCTGCGGTGGGAGGGGCGGAATATTTGGCCCAGACGATGTCGGACCACAACCCTTTGTTGTTATCCCTGAACTGGATGGTGGCCGTTAACTGCGTACCAACATGGCGCCTGCAACCTGATACCATGGATGACTTGTTGTTCAGGGAGGCCCTTGGAGACTGCATAGAGTGTTATTTTGAGGAGAACAGTGGCTCGGCCTCCACGAGGGCGGTGGAGTGGGATGCGTTTAAGGTGGTGGTGCGAGGGCACTGTATTGGACACACGGCTCGGGCTCGCAAGACTTTGATGGATGATTTGGATAAGGCTGAGACGCGGTTGAGGGATCTGGAGAAGGGTCGCCCGAATCACCCTGAGTTGCAGGAGGGGCTTAGTGGGGCCAGGGAGGGGCTGGCAGTGGAACTGGAACGGCTGCGCAGCTTTGATCATAAAGCGTACATGACGAGGGCGCATGCGGAAGGCGATAAGGCGGGGTCTATGCTGGCGTGGCTTGCTAACCCAGTCAGGAGGGGTATGCCGATCATGATGATCCAGGAGACAGGGAAGGAGCCCTGCCATACCCAACCCGGGATACTGAATAAGTTTCGGGCGTATTATGAGGGTCTCTATGAGAGTGGAGAAACAGGGGGGATGGATGAGCTGGGCGAGTTCTTGGACGGCTTACAACTGCCGAGGGTGGAAGACACAGAGGCAGAGGAGCTGGGTCGGCCCATTACGCTCGGGGAGATAGGGTGTGCAGTAAAACAAATGGCCAGAAATAAGACCCCGGGTCTCGACGGACTTCCGATCGAGTTTTATAGTAAATATCTGGAGTACCTTGCTCCCCGGCTGCGAGCAGTCTACAACGAGGCACAATCGAGGGGTCGGCTCCCGGGCTCCATGTGTGAAGCCATCATGATCCCGCTCTTAAAACCGGGCAGAGAGGGAGCGGCCTTATCCTCTTACCGTCCGTTGTCCATGCTGACAACGGACTACAAGATCCTGAGTAAAATTCTTGCCAACAGGCTGCTGGTGCACATGACTGGCCTTGTTCATAAGGACCAGTGCGGCTTTATCCCAACGCGCAACACCGCCCACAATATCCGCAGGCTTACGAGATTGATGGGAGCAGACTGGCCGGGTGCCGTCTCTCCATTTGTTCTCTCTATTGACATAGAAAAGGCCTTCGACAGTCTTGAATGGGGGTACTTGTATGAGGTGATGCGGCGCTTCGGGCTGGGGGACGGATACATAAACTGGACCAAGGTCCTGTACACTGACGCGGTAGCGAGAGTCCGGGTGGGCACTCTGATCTCGAGGCAATACCCTGTCCGGCGAGGCACTAGACAGGGGTGCTCCCTATCTCCTCTCTTGTTTGCCCTGGCGATGGAACCCTTCGCTGTGGAGGCCAGGTCGGGCCGCCACTATGCCGGATTATCGTATAGGGGCAGGCCACACTTCATTTCTTTATACGCAGACGATCTGCTGATGTTTTTGGCTAACGCGGGCCCCGAGCTTGTGGGGGCAAGACGGTTGTTGGAGCGGTTCGGCCGGTTATCAGGCTTGAGGGTCAACTGGCCTAAGTCCTGCTTATTCCCCCTGCGATCAGGAGAACCGTGCCCACTCACGGCGCAAGAACTCCGATGGGAACCGCGCTGTCTGCATTATCTGGGAGTCTATATCTATCACACCCCGGCGGATCTGCTGGAAGGTAACATCACCCGTTGTATTAATGCTCTGCGGGGGAGCATGGATTTCTGGTCTACACTGCCGCTATCCCTGGCTGGTCGGATCTCCCTGCTTAAGATGGTGGCCCTGCCCAGGCTGTTGTATTATTTTAGGACGCTCCCGGTGTGGATCCCGTGCTCTATTTTTCGGCGCCTGAGGTCTCTGGTCATAGCGTTCTTATGGGGCACGGGGAGGAGGCGCATAGCGCTGGACACTCTGCTACGCCCCAAGGATGAAGGAGGATTGGCGGTGCCTGATTTTGAAGGGTATTATCTGGCTGCGCAGCTGCAGGTCTTCACTCAGGAGGTCGCGAGAGTGTATAGAGGCCCTGAGGAAGCGAGAGCAGAAGGTACCCCACGACACGTGCTGGCGTACATCACACTGCACCAGAAGCTCCTGGTTGGGGACCTGACGGTTGAGGAGCAGACGTTCCGACTCTGCTGGAACCGTGCACGTAAGCGAGCGGGGGTCCGCCTTATGTATGCTCCTGAAATCCCGTTGGGGATGGTCACGGCCCTCCCTCATGGAGGGGACTGGTCGCGCTTGCTGGTGTGGGAGGAGGCGGGGATACACATGCTGGGCGACTTATATGAGGATGGGGTACTGCTGCCATTTCAGGAATTGCAGGAGAGGTTTGACCTGCCGAGGGGCGACTACTTGTTGCACGCGGCAGTCACGGGCGCCATGCAGGCTCACTGGGGGGAAGGATTGCAGGAACCGGGCACCTCTATGGCATGTCAATACACGATGATGGCAGCAGGGACCTTTAAGGCCGTCACCTGCTTGTACTCCAGGATGCTGAGGGAGGCCCTACAGCCTCTGGTGGTTCTGAAGGCCAAATGGGAGCTGGACCTCCAATTGGAGATCCCTGATACGACCTGGGGCCAGTTGCTGAGGCGAGTACGGAAGAGCTCGAGAAACGCCAGGTTTCAGTTAATCCATTTCTACATCATTCACAGGGCATACCTCACGCCGGGGAAAATACGACAATATTTTGGGGTGGAACAAGCTGCTTGCCCCAGGTGCAATACAGTTGGGGCGGATCTGGGTCACATGTTATGGGATTGCCCCTCTCTGGGAGACTACTGGCAGGAAATTGGGAGGGCCCTCAACAGTGCAACAGACAGGGACATTCAGTACACGAAAGCAGTAGGGGTCCTCCATTGGTTTCCACACACGCCTAGAAATAAGACTACCAGCAAATTTATAGACTTGGGGCTCATTCTGGCTAAGCGGGAGATAACGAGAAATTGGAAATCAAGAACGGGGCCCACGTATAAAAGATGGTATGGGGAATGCCTGCGGTGGGCGGCGTGTGAGAGCACCTTGAGGTACCAGGTGGCCTGGAGAACGAATGATGAGAAGGCTATGGAGAGGGCGACTGCGTGGGAAATGATGGTGCAGGCGCTCCGAGACACAGCTGACGAGGAGCGGGAGGGCGAGGAGGAGCTGGATATGGCTAACCCTGTCACCTTACCGGGGGACACACCTTAGTGAATGTATGTACTTCCTACACCACAACAGACGTTCTTACGACAGTGATTTAGCACAGCGCGACCACGGGGGGGAAGGAAGCTGGAATTGGCGGGCTGTTGGGGATCGAAATTATGGGGCGGGGGAGGGGTGAAAATCACAAAAGCAACCCAGCATTACTTTGGTAATACTAGTGTCGGGCAATGTAAGGTATTACAAGGACTACTAATGGACGGAGGCCGAGCTGCGCCTAAGGAAGGGGCGGGCCTCCCGGACTGTAGTAAAATGGACATTGTCATTTCTTGTTTTAGGTGAACTTATAACTCTGGTACTACTGTCTGTACAATTATATTGGTGATGCAATAAAAATGATGTTAAAAAAAAAAAAAAAAAAAATAAGTTTTCCCACTTTTTAGATGGATACAAGCATTTTACACACCATACTGCTTCCCAAACAAGTTTAGATTTGGATTTGAAAAGGCATGTACTGGTTGATATATGTTTTGTTATTGTGGAATCATGAACAGGTTTTGTCACATCTCTAGACTTAAACGCCTTTTAGCTTTCTAATTTGTTTAGACTTTTTTCAGCATTTACATTTTTCAACTTTATTTTGTTCAACCCTCTTTAGTTTCATTCTATACATTTCAGTTATTCAGAATGGAAGTATCTACTATGAACCAATTATTGAAAATACAATTTGTAGTGAAAATATAAATGTGTCACAAAAATCCTGACGTCAAGGAGGTATATGCTTCAACTTCTGAAATGCTAAAACTACATGAGTGACTACATTGCCTGGGACATGATTGGATAATGAATTTCACTACTTTGGACTGGATCTAAGAAGCTGAACATTGGATTTCTGTATCCAAAGCATGAGTTACCCTTGCTCCATAAGTCAAAAGGTGACCTTAGAAATTAAACCCCAAAGACAAACATATGAATATATGTCTTTCTAGAGAATCATGATGGGCAAATGGATGCAGACGAGTGATATCCTTAGGTTATCTTTATTTAAGAGCAAACACCAGAGAACACTCAGCTATGCATGAATAGGCAGTCTTTTTGCAGACAGTCAATGAAGCATTTTTCAGCGCATTGACAATGGGGCATCTCATCTGCTACACTCCCAGGGACAGACGAGGGCATCCTCGGTTCCTGTTCTACTTCAGAACCTTGTGTCATGTTATGCAGTCTGCCTCAAATCTTGTGGGCTGGACTTTTTTGTTACATAGTTCTTCTCTTCACGTGCTTGTTTGTTGTCCCACAGGTGTGTGATTGAAGCGTTAAGCACCTTAAACCTCCCGCCCACCCCCGCATGACAGATGCGAGCAGGGGTGCGACTTTTCTAGACAATATCTCTCAGTTTCTTCCATTGATGGAAGACGCTGTCATTTAAATCCTAAAGGAGGCATCACAGGCAGGGCAGGGGTTTCCTCTAAGAGAGATACCTGGGGCCTCATTTATGAATAGGGACGCATCGCTGCGTGAAAACAGTGATGTGTCACTTTTCACTGCGCCCTCCTTGCAAGACCAATGATGCGTCATATTTATAGTATGACGCATCATGGCGCAAGGAGTTACAGATACGTCAGTGTTTCTGACGTATCTGTATGGCGCAAAAGTGACGCATTGTTGGAGTGTGTCACAAAAGTGACGCAACTCCAGCAATGTGTCCTTTCACATGGGGCAAGCCCCATGTGAAAGGGCCTGCATCAGTCTTACGCCTGCTGTGAGGCAGGCGCAAGAAATTGACGCATTTGCGTCCTAGAAGTGGCGCAGTGAAATCTTATAGATTTAACTGCGTCACTTCTATGACGCTGTCTTGCGTCAGAACGCCCCCCCTGCATACATTATATCTGGAGTAGGTATAATGTAGTGCAGGGGTTAACAAAGTGACGCATCTATGTAGATGCGTCACTTTGTAAATATGGTGCAACAAGGCACATTTTTTTACGCTGCTGGTGCGTGACAAAAAGTAATGCACCGGCGGCTTAAAAGTTACGCACGGCATCATAATTGAGGCCCCAAGTGAGTGGAAATTGTCCCTGCTTGATCCAGTGCAGATTGTGTAGCATCAACTGGTGGGTCGTCGGAGTAGAGGGAGCAGAAAGGTAGAACAGCTTCCATGGACTCATTTGATTGCACAAGCAGGGACCCTGGTATACATATGGAGGAGTGGAACCTGAGCCCCGATAAAGGGGATGCAGGGCACACCTGCCCCCCCCCACCTCCCCCCCCCATAAAGTAGGATATTTGAGGTCAGTGAACAAATCATTACACACTTGACTTGACTTGGTGCATGTGACTTCATTCCATCGCAAATCACTCAAAATTGTATCCGGGACAAAAATTGATATTTAGAGGACATATACACTGGAGTCATCTGCGTAATTTCCTCAAATGCATAGGGCAGGTATTCCACACTCCCACATCCACATCCAGGCAATGAATATAATTCACACAGCTAAAGATAGCTACAGGCGACCAGACGCAGGAAGGTTCATTCTCAGGAGCAACACGTAGGAAACTGTTTCTGGACCCCAGACTCAAATGGGTTCAATCAAGGTCAATGCTGGAGGCAAGACTATGATCTGACGATTTTAACATCTTAAAAAATAAATACACATGTCGAGGATGGATGCAATGGAGGTCATCTTCAATTGGTCCTAAATGCTCATCAGTGCTTTTTAACCAATTAAAATGCTGTTGCTTTATACGTTTTTGTATTTTTTTTTCTTTTTACATGACTGATATTTACTGAGTTCTGAAAGCAAGGGTCATATGTTTTGATTGCCCTGTTAAGCAATGTTTGGTTTTCTTGCTTTGCATTTTCGAAAATGTATTAAGGTGAATCTGTGCAGCAGTAAGGGACACCTGACCCAGCTGTAGCAGCATGAACAGCCTCTCTCAACTTAGTTTGGTGCGCTACTTATCTCACTTGCTGGTTTTCTTTATTTTCCCACTTCTCTGACCCATTTGCCCTTTTTACAATTCTCCACCACACTGCTCTATTTCTGCCTGATGTCAGTCATTATGGCTATTGTTTGCATTTTATGTATTTTCGTGTTTTATTGGCTGCCCCAAATTTGAACAATCATACACCCTTGTCTGGCGGTGGCTCGTAACCTCATCGCTGCTGCCGACCATCGCGTGCACTACCTTTAGAGTGCTGCGCTCGTCCGTTGGCCATCACGGCCCCGCCCGCGCAATAGAACCTTCCGCACTAGCGCGGAACGCTCGGCGCAGTTAAGAGTTAATGTCCTCAGAATCCCAAATTCGCCATTTATGGTGCACATTTAAGCACCTACTTGAATGCAAACCTACATACATCCCATCTCGTTTCAAAAGGACATTGATTGAGATATTAACTACATCAATGTTCCATTGCTAATTACTAGAACCTCCTTTGTCCTTAAAAGTCTCCCCTAGAGGAGTACTTGGCTGGGTAGCTGAAGTCCCATTTTCGAAATCAGATCATGGTAGGAAGGGCAATGCAGCTGCTCTCTTTACCGACCTCCCTTGCAGATCCTGTGAGGCCTCTCTCATAGAGCTGAGCTGTGATTCTCAAGATAGATGGGAAGCTAGCTCTGGTAATGAAGACGATTCAGAGGTCATTCTGGATAACTTGTGTCAGTCCAAAACTTCCATGTAAGAACCTGAATGTAGGTGGATCTTAACTAAGGCTATCAAGATACCTTGAAGCCATATGGAGCACCATACTCACGTCCTGGCTTTTACTTAGCAATCTGATTCATTCTGGGAGTTGGAGTTCAAGTTCACTTTTATCGAAAATATTATTCTAAAGTTTTACATTATCACAAAGAAAGGGGACCGGGAGCACTTGTAGGTCCAGCATACACACTCCTCAAAAATATCCTGATGAATTGCCACTTGATCTCTCTAAACCCGTGGTACTCATAGCATTGCCCACTGGCTGCCAGCAGTCCGGCAGGCCTTCCTTGGCGGCCCTTGGACCTTGCAGGTTATGTACCCATGGCAACCCAGAGAGAGAGTGGAGAGAGAGAGAGAGAGTGGAGAGGGGGTGAAGAGAGAGAGAGAAAGAGAGAGTGGGGAGAGAGAGAGAGAGAGACTGGAGTCTGAGTGGAGAGAGAGAGAGGGGGTGGAGAGAGAGTGGAGAGAGAGAGTGGAGAGAAAGAGAGAGAGTGGAGAGGGGGTGAAGAGAGAGAGAGAAAGAGAGAGTGGGGAGAGAGAGAGAGAGAGAGAGAGAGAGACTGGAGTCTGAGTGGAGAGAGAGAGAGAGGGTGGAGAGAGAGTGGAGAGAGAGAGTGGAGAGAAAGAGAGAGAGTGGAGAGAGTGGAGAGAGAGACTGACTGACTGACTGAGAGACTGACTGACAGAGAGAGAGCCTGACAGAGAGAGAGAGAGAGAGAGAGAGAGATAGACTGACTGACTGAGATTCTGACTGAGGGAGAGAGAGAGTGACTGACCGACTAAGAGAGACTGACTGACTGAGAGAGACTGACTAACTGAGAGAGACAGACTGACTGACTGACAGAGAGAGGGACTGACTGACAGAGAGAGACACCGACTGACAGAGAGAGAGACTGGCTGGGAGAGAGAGAGAGAGAGAGAGAGAGAGAGAGAGAGAGAGAGGGAGAGAGACTGTTATGGGATTGAGGTCAACGTGTGTATGAAGCTATGCAATGCCTCTTAAGATTGCTTTTGTCTGCTAATAAAAATGTATTATCAAAATGTGCGCTTTGTAGTTACATCTGCTTTTGAAATACAGCATTGTTGCATTGTCTGTTTTGAAACTGGTTTGATTTTTTTTTACTTTAGCCCTGCTGCCTCTGATCCGCCCCCCCCCCCCCTCACTGACCTGACCCCCCTACCCCACCTCTACTGGTGCGGCCCTCAGCCACAAACCACACTGTAATTTTGGCCAGACAGAAAGTTTGTGAGTACCCATGCTCTAGACAAACAGGGCAAGAAACATGTACACCTCAATTTGTAGCTCTCAGAGATCATCACATCCACTGCTAGCCACATTTAATCAGACAAAATAGACTCACTTATTAAAATTCCCGTTAGAGACCTACCTAGTCTATCTTATACATCACCACGCTTCTATTCACTCAATTACATCACTAATCTACACTTACTAGCCCTACACTTCATTTCACATAAGGCATTCAGGACTAAAAGATCTCCAATAAAGAGCCCCTTTGCGGGTGCCCATTAGGCATTGCAGCACTGGCCCGTCAGGCATTGCAGCACTGGCCCGATGAACAGCATTGCCCTATGATGAAGCATGACACCTCCTGGGGTGGGAGCGAGGGCTTCAGTTCCATGTACTTGAATTTTGACCGGCCTGCTAATCTTTCCCTCCCCTCACATCTTTTTAAAGGAACTGAATACTCTTCTTGAGATAATTAAAGTTCTACATAATGTAACTTTCTAGAAGAAAAAAATGGATTTGTATGTGGTAACCATAATGTCAAGGAGTCCTGTGCATCAATATAGCATATCATATAAGATGTGTGCCATGGACACTGATTCAGATAAGGAAAATGGACCCCCTGAATCCTGGTTGGGTATTACAATAGAATCATAATTGTCCTGCAGTTGGGCCATCCCATTAGTGTGCTATAGTGCCACTGCACCTGCTGCACCAATGACAGCTGTGCCTCTGACTATCTTTAGTCCTAACTGAACTGATGACATGCATGCCAAAGCGCAGTAGCCTTCACATGCACATGGGTTCCCAAAAAGTTCTAGAATTACATAAAATGTTGAAAACTAATTAGTATGACCTTATGTGTCAAATTCAATGAAGGGAGGGTTATAATCTAATGTTCATCCGATGCCGTAAGAAAAATCTCTGGGTACCTTTAATTACATTTCCATTTAAACATACTACTGAAAGCAACATAATTAAAAATACATGGCTTTTTAGATAACTATATTTTTTATTTCAATAATAATAGTTTTGTAGGAGGTTTAGGGAGAATGAGGCATACCTTCTATGAATTAACAGATAATTATTTAATAGAACCATGGTGTTCAAAATTTAGAGTCACAGATGGGTAGCCTAATCGTTTATGTTACGTTATGTTATGCTAGAGATGTTTGTAATGCGCATGTACACCATAAGGTTTCATGGCACTAAATAGCAAGAGATAACACAACAGCAGGACATGCTGTATCGAAAGAATGCACTAGTTGTACAGTTGTTGAAATAGTCAGGTCTTGAGTGCCTGTCTGAACTTTATATAATTTAGAGCCATCCATATCCTGATAGGAAGTGAGCTTGAGATATGAGGGTCCAAGACAGTGAATCTGATACTGCCGATCCTTTTCTTTTTGAACTTGGGGATGTAAAGGAGGTTCTGAGAGGTGGATCGTAATTTCCTATCCAGGTGTATTTCATAAATCTGGAGTCTATGAAGGTGGGACCCTTCTCAGCAAGGACTTTAAAGAGATTACACTCTGTTTTAAAGACATTCCAGCTATCTAATTTACTTTTGGTGATAACGATCTCAGTGTTATCCGCGTTGAGATTAAAAGGGTTGCTATTCATCCAGTCGCGGATGAAACTCGTAGGGCCATATTCATGAACACATTTTCCCTTAGACACAGAATGGGCAAAACCCTTTGATGCCTGTGGCCCATAGTGTTTTGAACATTTTCCTTAGACAATGGGGATTTGTCTACCCTAAAAAGTAACTGCAGGTCATTTGTGTAATTGTAGATTGTACAATTCGTATTTTTGTGCGGCTGAGTTGGCAGATATATATATATATTGAAAAGATGCGGTGAAAGAGCGGAATCTTGAGGTACTCCACAGTCTAGGTGAGCTTCGGTTGCCCTAAAAGGGGCAAGCCATACTGACTGGGATCGTTCCTTCAAGAACGATTTAATACAGTCTAGTGCAGAGGAGCAGAGCTCCGCAGCCTTGACACAGTCCACCAGGATATTATAGCCAACCATGTCAAAGGCTGCTGATAGGTCCAACAGGACTAACGCCAGGGTGGAATCTTTATCACATTCTCTGTGTTTTTCACCCACCACTGATAATATTACTGACTTAGTAGAGTGTGCTGGATGAAAACAAATGGGATTGGCACTGCAATGGAAATGTTGACTCCTCTAGATAGGAGCATAAGCACTGTGCCACATGAGACTCCAACAGTTTTGCCAGAAATGGCAATAGAGAAATCGGCCTATAGTTTTTCTGCAATAAGGGATCCTCACCAGACTTTTTCTGGAGTGGTATAACCCCTGCATCTTAAAGAATCTAGGCACACAGTCTCGAGAAATGGAGGAGTTCAAAAGGGGCAGAGCAAGATCCGTGAAAGTTGAAAAAACTATTTAAAAAACCTGGGGAAGGGGCACAGATTTTTTTATGAGCTTGAGTTTCAATGCTAATTGGTGAAAAGATAGCTAGTGTGGTGCGGTTCCTATACCGCAATTTGTGTTCTTACTAAAAGTTATGCTGTTTTTTATGGTTTTAATCTAGTCAACGAAAAGGCATTAAGTAAGTCACAAAAGTTCTGGGAGTGGCAGAAAGGGAGGGTCAGCCTATCAGGGTTGTATAATTCTGACACTATTTATAAAGACCCCCTTAGATTTGTTTGTGGATTGTAGAATTCTGTTGGTGAAGAAGGACAACCGGCCCTGGCAAAGTGCTCGGCCGGCTCCCCCACCCCACTCGGGGGAGCTGGAGGTGCCGCCGAGCTCTTTCCCGGGGCCGGTTTTCGGACGATTTTGGTACAGAGCCGATTTTGCAACTATGTTGCAAAAACATCCTTATAACAAAATCTGCCCCCACCCGTGTGGCGCACCGGGGAATTGCCCAGTGCCCGCTATGGCCAGTCCGGCCCTGAGAACAACTTTGCCTGCATACGTCGGGCTTTGTAATCATTATAGGTGTTTTTTGATAGATTTCTTTTTTTCAATAGTGTAATCTTTCCCCCATTTCCGTTCACTTTGGCATTATTCTAACTTGGCTAGCATAAATTCTTCCGAAAACCATTTAGCAGAATCATGGCATCTAACCAGTTAAGGTTCGCTGCATAATTTCCTATCGCCTTGCTTGTGGGTCAGGCTCTGTGGCAGCAATTCCCAGGGTTTGACCTTCAGGGAATATCACTGTTTTGAAGTTCCCTTGATTTACGAATGTCAAAGTAAAAGAGTCACATCGTCCGTAGTTTTCTGTCAGCATAAACCAGAAAAAAAGAAATATTTTACAATTTTCGATAAGGATATTTAAGGAACAAAAAGCAAGGGAACAATTAAAAATTCAAAAAACTTCTACAAAAAGTGTACGTTTCTAAACTGATCATCAATACAAAAGTGATCACATACTTGCTAACATTTTATAATTACACCTGGTTTGAAAAGTTTGCAGAGAACCAGTTAATGAAATATGAGGTTTCTGTTGTCATATATATATATATATAAGCAGAAACTCAATGATTAATATGAGATGAAGCTGTGTTGTGACCTTTTAATGCATTGGGTTGTAGTATTCTCTTTAAAGAGGGGAGCCTTCAATTCTTTCCTACATTTGAGTGGGGTTGGGGGCGGTTCTGATGGTATGGGGAGTTTGTTCCATATCCTGTGTGCATAGATAGAAAAGGCCTGCTGTCTATCTTTTCTTTTTTTACTCTAACAGTCTGAGGGTGCCAGGGCTGTGGGTGTACCGAGGACTGCTGTAGATAGTGTGCTAGGCTGCAAGATAAGCTGTGGGTTGGTCTTAATGGCTTTGTAAATGATGCAGCTGGTATTGAAGAATGTAATCGCGAAGGGAGCCAATGGAGTTCCTTCATGATTTTTTTAAATGGTTCAACGTTCTTTAGAAGAGACAGCTGGTACATTTTTGTATTTTTGGCAATGAGTTCCTTGAGGGCGGGGTTGGCGTTCTGGGTGAATCCAAGTGACTTGGAATTTTTTCAAAGTTGGCTTTTGTAGCCATCAAAGTTCATGTCATTGAGAAAGGCTTATACTGTATCTTGTTTGTTCTTGGCAAATAACAGGAATTCAGTTTCAGTTGGGTTGAGCTTCAGGTAGGCATTGGACACCCCGGTTTGTATAATGTGCAAGCTGTGTTTGAGACGTTGGCTGTCAGAAGCAGAAGAGACTTTCAAGTACAGCAAGTAGCCACCTAAGCTTTTACCTACATTTACCGTACAATTGCACAACATAATGGGTTTTGGTATTGACCTTTTACCTAGTTAAGCGGTGCATAACTGTTGTGTGGTTTACCCCGAAAACTATCCTCATTAATTATGCATGAGGATTCACAGAATCACAGCAGGATTACCATCTTCTGCATAATAACTATGTATAAGGGTCATCCCTTCCGTCATCATCGGCTGACATGACACAGCAAGGTAAAATTCCCTGAGGGTACCTTTTGGGTACATATACACCACACCTTTGCTAGTGTAGGAAGAGGAGAAAGACTTCCATGCTGACACACTGACGCAAGATGCTGAGATTCCTGCACATAGACACTCCAGCTTGCAGTGGTCTGACATCCCTCGCTGGGTGTCCATCTCAAGGCCAAGACGGGGTCCCACAGTCTCTCACTTCAAGTAATGGGGTTGGCCTCATCCTAGGGGGATTCGTGGCTTTACACCTACACACTTACTAGGTACCCTTGGGTACATATAGTTAAGGTTGCATCGTAGAAGTACGCATTATCACTGTCATGTATTTATATGCTTGCATATATTTCTTTGTTTTAGCACAATGGTAGAAATCTCCTATCCATTTACTCTATTGGTGCTTAGTATGGTTTATGTCTGTTTCTGTCTTATGGTTGTTTCAGCACACCTATTTTACACTGGAATGATGTTGGCTCAATAAATACTTATTGAAAATGTCCTCACTGTTTATTCTGTGTATCTCTCTGAGACCAACGTAAGCACGAGTGACTAAGCGAAAATTACTATACCGTTTCCACAATCCCTGATGGGACAGGGTTGTCAAGTTCGATAGTTGCCAAGAACTATTCTCCCCTTGGTAAGATGAGTTTACAGTGGCATTGTGAGCTAGCTGGTATACAGGCAAACATACCCAGCAGGAGTGTATGAAACCAGTCTGGACACCAATCGAGTTTGAGTTTGAGTTTAAAGCATTTGTAGAGCGCACGTTCACCTGGCGGTTTCATGGCGCTGTGGTGTACAGAACCCAGAGAACAAGAAGATCAGGAAGGAGGCAGAGAACAAGACAGTTACAGTGGAAAGGTTTGTGTAAAGAGAAAAGTTTTAAGCGCCTTTCGGAAGAGTATTGAGTAGGAGATCTGAGGTGGGCGGGGAGAGAGTTCCAAAATGCAGGGGCAAGTGCGGAAAATTTCGAGCCCCCCACTTTTTACGCCTAAAGCGGGGAACTATCAACAATTGTTGGGAGGATGAGCGCAGTTACCTAACGGGGGCGTAGGCTTTAATTTCTGAAGAAATAAAAGCAGGGGCTGCGCCAGCCCGAGCCTGAAAAGTAATAAAGCCCATCTTGAACTGAGTTCGTTCTCGGATAGGGAGCCAGTGCAAGGACTTGAGGAGAGGAGTGACATGGTGGAACATGGCCAGGTTATAAACCAGGCGGGCAGCCTGGTTTTGGACCAGCTGTAGTCACCGCATACTGTAAGCGGGCATGCCACAATATAGAGCGTTGCCATAGTCTAGGCGAGAGATTACCATCGCCAGGACTATGAGTTTTAAGGCAGAAAAAGAAAAGAACCGGGTAACTTTACGAATGGTGCGGAGTGAAAGAAAAGAAGAGGACACCACTAAATTAACCTGGGAGTGCAGAGTGAGTTGGTCGTTCAACTTAATCCCAAGTGTTTTCACAGAGGAAGATGGAGAAGGGGGGGGGCTAGGGAGGGGGGCCAGAAAAGAGAAGTCCAGGGACTGGAGCAGCCACCTGTCAAAACCAGCTCAGTTTTGTCTGGGTTTAACTTCAGGTGGTTGTAATTCATCCACGTTCCCACAGTAGTATATATTGTCTAAATGTGCAGATCCTATTTAAGTTTATAGGAACTACACAACGAAATTGTAAAGGATACAGTTGACAGGAGGCAGTATGGACTGATGAGGGACTCCACAGGTGACAGGGATCTCTTGTGAACTGGAGGTTCACTTATGAACATACTGGTGTTGGTTGGAAATGTAGGAGGAGAACAAGTGAAGGAAATTGCCAGTAAATCCCTTTCGAGACTCCAGTTTGCATATGAGGGTGGAATAGTCAATTGTGGTCAAAGGCACCTGCAAGGTCCAGCAATATCATGGGTCATCTCCAACTGTGGTCAAGATGGCATAATTTACGATGTGTAAAATTGCTGTCTCAGTGCTGCAGTGTGATCGTGGAAAAGATAGTTAGTTTTGGTGTTTTAAATTAAAATAGCTTTTTATTTTACTACTTTGTAATGGTAAAAAATACACATTTTAAAAAAATCACGAGTGTCAGTACTATCACTACTTTAGGCCAAAATAATACAAATGTATTTATGAACTTTGTATATGAAAAAAGAAACATACATTGAATGCAGAAAAATATATAATAAAAGAGCTTTACTTTAGGGGAGGAAACTCAGCATTTTACACATTAGAAATCAAAGATCCAAATTCTACTAAAACTAGCATCTGCCAAGTCGGGCTGTGTAGTTTATTTTACTGAGCTGTAAAATCTGGATAGAGAGGGATGGGAAAAGTCATCCCTCGCATCCTTGGTGGCTTGGTGGGTAACGGATTGCCTGAATTAATAGCTCTTCTTGGAGCAGAGATGTCTGTCCTCCCCAGTGAGAGGGCCTATGTAACTATCTTCTGGTGGTAAAAGTGGTCATCCTGAAACCCTCATATCCCAGCAGATCCTACAGAGACCATACACCAGAGACACTCCAATGCCACGCATACACCGCCTGCATTTAGGCCTACATGTGGGTTGTTTTACCACAAAATATTGTAAATAGCTTATTGGTTCTGAGTAGCAGCAGTAGGCAGATCTTATTAGAATAGGGTAGGTCTAAACACAAATGAGACCACACCCATCCGCCAGGTGTGAAGGGTGTTCGTTACATAATTGGACAGTGTGCACCACCCTGCTTTGGGCTCACATATCCTCCCTGTGGTGTACCACGCCACCTTTTTCCATAATCTGGGCCAAGACCTGTCAAAATTGCACTGTTTAAACTGAAGACTTTTTTGTTGAAAGGAGATTCAGTGGCCATTTGCAAATTACAGGGTAAATAAATTGTGTGTCATAATAACACAAAGCAGGAAAAACCTGCAGAAGCAGCGGATGGATTTCACTTAAAACCAGTAAAGGAAAGAGCCTGAAACAAAACTCCCTCTAACAGGATTAGAGCGAGGACCTTACCGTGACCCACCTCTTCACATTCGCAAGAGTGGACACACCAGCCTGTCAGAGCTCAACAGCCGAGGACCACAGGCGCTTCCTCCATTTCCCAGACACGTCTTCTGCATGTCAAGTGTGCTGACCCGGCCTAACCTTCAGGTATCCTACCATGCTGGAGGGCAGCTCACCGATGTCAGCCACAGTCATTCAGTCACAGAGCACATTTGTGGTCCAAACCGCCACAATGTCTCTATCAGGAGTGGCCTCCTTAAAAGGATTTAGAACGGTTTCCAAGATGGCCACATCTGCATGTGCACGAATGCATAGTGTCATTTTTGGAATGGGGTTTCTTATGTTTTGAGAAAATCCTTTCCAAGATGGCCAAAGTGCATGTACATGCAAGCACATTGGCCATATGTGAATGGTTTTTCTTAGAGAAAAAGATAAATCATTCTAGGATGGCCAGTGTGCATGTGCTGTTCAGGTATTGTCAGAGCAATTTAGCATTCCTCTTTCCATTTACTTAGTATTCAGATGTCTGGTTAAGCAGCCAGGGGCCGTATTATAGAGAGTGCCCCGGGGGCGCAATGGGCATGCATATGAGGGAATCTCTTTGCCTCTGTGTCTGACACTGGCGCAGAGGCAAAGAAGCTGATAGAAGCAACATGGACAGTGCGCCCATAAAAGGTGGCACACTGCCAGTGCTCCTCCCCTGATAGCACAATTTTGCTTACACTCACATTAGCACACAGCATGGAGCATTGTGTCAGTCCACTCTAACCAGTGACTCCCTTAATTTTAAGTACCTGCACAAAGTCTCTGTACTTTGTTCACAATCACAAAAAAATAGTTCCTTTCTCTTCCTTGATAACCCTGTTTCCAAGTGTCCTTTTTCATTGTAATTGGTTTTTTATATCAATTTTAAGTAATGGGTATTTATTATGCATGGACTTCTGATGTCCAAATAAATGATAATGTTGTACCTGCTTTTTAAAGGAGTTGGCCTAACGGCTAGGGCGTCGACCTCGAACCTGGCGACTCGGGTTCGGGTCTCGGCAATGACGCTGAACATCCTGTGATTCTGGGCAAATTAATTAATCTCCCTGTGCCTAAAAAATAAATTTTAAAAAAGGAATGTGTCCTCGTGTAATGCAACTGGTGCTATGTAAAGCGCTCTGATACCAAATTCGGGTCAAGTTCCCGCTATATAAAACTCTAAAATAATAAAAAATAAAAATAAAGGGCAATTTGACTGGTCACTTAGCTTGTGATTTAGCCTTACCTTCTTCACAAATACTAATAATAAAATGCATGGAAAAATGAAAGGATATTATATAAAAATACATCTCTAGTAGTGTTGATACACGTCAGTGAATGTTTTATAAATTTTAAAAAATTAAGTCAAGCACCTGGCAGCCCTGTTTAGGTGACCACATATTTTCATTTTTTTATTACGTTTTGTGGCTCATTCTTGGAATAAAAAAATTGAAAATAAATTAATCAATCAATCAATCAGTCATTTGTTAAGCGCACTACATACCCGTGAGGGTCTTTAGGCACTGGGGGGGGAGAGTTGGGGCTGCTACTGATCGAACAGCCAGGTCTTTCGTGTCCTCCTGAAGGTCAGCAGGTCTTGGGTCTGTCGTAGGCTCAGTGGGAGGGTGTTCCATGTCTTGGCGGCGAGGTGGGAGAAGGGTCTCCCGCCAGTGGTTGTTCTTCGGATGCGCAGGACGGTGGCGAGTGAGAGGTCGGGGGAGCGTAGCAGGCGGTTGGGCATGTAGAAGGAGAGCCGTCTGTTGAGGTAGGATGGGCTGGTCTTGTGGAGTGCATTGTGTGCATGGATGAGGAGCTTGAAAGATATCCTCTTGTTGACGGAGAGCCAGTGCAGGTTTCTCAGGTGGGGGGTGATGTGGCCGTGTCGTGGTACATTGAGGATCAGTCGTGCCGAGGCGTTTTGGATGCGTTGTAGTCGATTGATGAGCTTGGTCGGGGCTCCTGCGTAGAGGGCGTTTCCGTAGTCGAATTTGCTGCTGACGAGGGCCTGGGTGACTGTCTTTCTTGTATCTGTCGGGATCCCTCTGTAGATCTTGCGGAGCATGCGGAGGGTGTTGAAGCAGGAGGAGGAGATGGCGTTGACTTGCTTGGTCATTGAGAGCGTTGAGTGGAGGATGATTCCCAGGTTGCGTGCGTGGTCGGTGGGGGTTGCACCAGTGTGCCTAGGCCAGACCTTTTGGCGCTTGCCATGAAATGCAACCGAGTTCTAGTCCAAGGTAGCCCCCGCACATGCTCAGAGTGAACAGGCCCATAAGCATGGGAAGGTGGTGCCAGTGATGGCCACACGAAGTGAGAGGGGCTGCTGGTGCTGACCCCTCATCTGAGGACAGAAGAAGGCAGGTGTAGAATGTTTGCACTTTACTTCCCATCAAAGAGGGGTGCTGGGCCTGTTATGCTGGGGGTTCCGGCAGGAATGGGGCAAAGTCTGCAACAAAGGATCTGGGGCCAGCAAAGCTGCTCACCCACTGGGTTAGGTCCGCTTCATTGCATCTCTTAACATCGCTCCTTATTAACATCAATAGACAGAAAGACAAAAACATATCACTACAGATGTGCAAATGAAGATGAGGATGGGGCTGGGGGACATATGAGGATTGCTGCACAGTGGGGAAAGAGGCTATTCCTATTGCTCCAGGGCGCATACTACACACATGTGACTAGGTGTGGGGTTTCGGGTGGGATCTCAAAAAGGTTCGCAGACAAAGGTACTCTGGGTAGAGAGGGTTTTATTATTTTGTAAAGTCTCCGCTTTTGTACAGGCACTCTGTAATACGGGAGGGGATTGTCTGTGTCTTCCGTCGTGTCTCTTGCAGCTCCCAGCCGCCGTTCCCGATGCCTCCTGGGAGTTGTAGGCCGCTCTTCCGCCGCCTCGAGGGCCTCCCGATACCGATAATGAAAAGAAACCAAAGTCAGCCTGGTTTTGACGTAGTGTTTCCTCCGTCCTCCGATCTTCCTCCGCTCTTGAATACCACTCAGCTCCGTTCTCTCGCCACCAGTCTCCTTCTCCTCCTCCGGGTGTCTCGCACACCTGGTCCGTTGTCGGGCTGGGCTTTACCTTGGTCAGGTGGGCGGGGTCAGGGTCCAGCTCCGCCCAATTAAAGAAACACGGCTCATTGTCAGCCGTCCAGGGACTGCATGATGTCTCAGGTGTTTTCCAGGTGTCTGTGTGCTGTTTGAAAAGAGGGGAGACGTGAACAGGCAGTCCAGGTGGCCCCGCTTCCGGGTCCACCTCGTCACACCCCTCCCCCATAGGATTCTCCCGATCGGGGAGAGGATACCTAGACAGATAGTCGGCGTTGGGGTTGTCCTTACCCTTTCTGTGGCGTACCTGAAACCGGAACGGTTGGAGCGCCAGGAACCACCTCATGACCCTGGGGTTGTTTGACATGTTGCGGCTCATCCACAACAGTGGAGCGTGATCAGTGTATAAGATGAAGTAATGCCCCTCCAGGTAATAGCGGAGCTTCTCTACTGCCCATCGAATGGCCAAACATTCTTTTTCGATAGTGGGGTACCGCACCTCCCTAGGGAACAATTTACGGCTGAGGTAGAGTATGGGTTGGTCAACCCCATCCTCGGTCTCTTGTGACAACACTGCACCTATGCCAAAGTCAGACGCATCTGTGTGTAGCACAAAGGGTTTTGAGAAGTCTGGGGAGGTAAGGATGGGACTTGTGGTGATGGCCCGTTTTAGGGACTGGAAGGCTTTCCACATAGCTGGGGATGGGTTCTGTAGGTCTGTTTTTTTGGTTGTTTTCTTTAACGCGTCTGTTAGCGGGGCAGCTACGTCTGAGAAGGATGGAATAAATCTCCTGTAATAACCCACTAGCCCTAAGAAAGCCCTCATTTCTTTCTGGTTTCTTGGAAAAGGGGTATCTGCTATTGCTCTCACTTTTTCATGTTGGGGTTCGATGACTCCGTGTCCTAGAACGTACCCAAGGTATTTGACCTTCTGGAATCCCATCCTTGATTTTTTTGAATTGATGTGTAGACCGGCAGTGTATAGTTGGTGTAGTATTATGTGTAGATGCCGCAGGTGTTCCTCCCAGGTCGGGCTGAATATAATGATGTCGTCGAGGTAGGCTGAACTGTATCCTTGGTGTTCCCTCAAGACCTCATTCATTAATCTTTGGAAGGTGGCCGGGGCCCCATGGAGACCGAAAGGTAGGACGTTGAACTCATATAGTCCATCAGGTGTGGCGAAGGCTGTTTTCTTTCTATCTCTTTCTCGCAACGGGACTTGCCAGTACCCTTTGGTCAAATCGAGCGTACTGATGTACTTCGCCTCCCCTAGTTTCTCAATGAGTTCATCAATCCTCGGTATAGGGTAGGCGTCAAAGGACGATACTGCGTTTAAGGCCCTGAAGTCCATGCAGAATCTGCTACTTCCGTCCGGTTTAGGTACCATCACTATGGGTGACGACCATTCACTCCTAGAGGGGCGGATCACTCCTAGTTTAATCATCTCCTTCACTTCTTTATTGATAGCTTCCCTCTTGGCTGCTGGGATTCTGTAGGGTCGTTGTTTCACGGTGACTCCTTCCTGGGTCTCTATCCGATGCTCAGCCAACGTGGTCGTCCCGGGAAGATCAGAGAATATAGAGGAAAAGGGCTGAAGGACCCTCAGTAGTTCATCATGTTCTTTCTGGAGTAACTCGTCGTTGATCACAAGATCTTCTAATGTTGTTCCTGGGTTGGGGTCTGTGACGTCTACTAGGTTAGATGCAACAGGGGGAGTACCCAGCCATTTTTTTAGAATGTTTATGTGGAAGATCTGTGTTTTCTTTCCGTTTAGAGTTAGGCGATAGGTGGTTTTCCCTATTGTCTCAATGACTTGGTAGGGTCCTTGCCACTCATTATGAAATTTCTTTGTGGGGGAGGGTAGTAACACTAACGCCCAGTCGCCGACGTTGAGACACCTCCATTTCTTTCCCTTGTTGTAGTGTTTTTGTTGCTGATTTTGTTTGTTCTCCAGTTGCGTAAAGGCCAGGTCGCGTATCTTCCCGAGTTTGTTCTTGAGGTTTTGACTGTATTCCAACAGGGTTTTGGTTTCCCTTGAGGGCTCTGCTTCCCATACCTCCTTGGTCAACTCCAAAAGGCTCCGGGGCTGTCTCCCATACAGCATCTCAAAAGAGGAGCAGCCCAAACTACTCTGTTTCTGTCCTCTGATGACGTATAACGCCAGTGGTAGTAATAGGTCCCAATCATTGCCGTTTACCGCTAGCATTTTCTTCAATACGGATTTCAGTGTCCCATTATAGCGCTCCACCAGTCCGTCTGTCTGGGGGTGATAAACTGACGTCCGGATCTGGTGGAGACCTAACAATGTACATACTTCCTTCATTACTCGTGACATGAAGGGGGTCCCTTGGTCCGTAAGGACTTCTTTGGGAAATCCCACTCTAGAGAACAACTCCAGGAATTTCTCAGCGATGTTCCTTGAGGTGGGGTCTTTCAGAGAAAACGCTTCCGGGAAGCGAGTGGCATAATCCACTATTACCAGGGCGTATTGATGCCCCCTTCGGGTCTTCGGTAGGGGACCTATTAGGTCCATGCCGACTCGCTCGAACGGCGTTCCGATGGTAGGAAGGGGTTGGAGGGGCACTGCTGAAGGTCGCTGGGTGTTTTTTCGTTGGCATATGTCACACGTCTGACAATGGATCTTAATATCCTGGTACACCCCGGGCCAATAAAAGCACCTCAGTACGTTCTGGGTGGTCTTCTCGCTTCCAATGTGACCTGCCAACAAGTGCGTGTGGGCATAGAACATGATTTGTTCCCGGAAGCAGGTCGGGACCAATAGTTGCATGGGGTCTTCCTCTTTCGCTTGTCTATGTGAGAAGTTGGCCTGATATGCAGTGCTCACTATTCTAGTGATCACTATGTATCAGTCCAGACAACCCTTATTGATGATTGGTTGTAAGTCAACCTTATAGACCAGCTATCCTAGTAGCATGGATACGAGCAGTCTAAGGCTAAAGACTCGAAAGGGCGTGTTAAGCCAGCTGTTATACCACACATATACCCCTTGAACACCAAGTGAAAGGACACCGCACAAGTGTTATGAAAATAAACAGTGTATTTATTAAAATCACAACAGCCCTGTACTCTTTATGAGGACAGGGTACTAAGCACAAAACAAAACTCTTACGAAAATACTTAAGTTAGCACAGTATATACAAATGCCCGTGGGGCACGGAAAACCATATACTCTGGAAGTGGAATGCGAAATTACTAACAGGTAAGTACAGTACTAATAGGCTTTGGAATCGCTAGGTCTTGACTATAGAATCGTTAGATTACTTCTAGGAGGCCCAGGGGACTCGGGTGCAATGTGTGCACTCTCACGCGAGATGCGGGACAAAGTCTATGGTAGCTAGATTTCACAGAGTTAGTGTTCTCGGGCGAACCCGACCTGGTAGGAGGAAAACGAAAGTGGATTCTGACCCTTGGATAGTGAGGCTATGCTGGGGCACCGAAATGCCGAAGTTACCTAGCCCAGGGGCTGCAGCTGCATATGTCTCAAAAGACGTCGGGAATCCTCGTAGACGGACCAGGAGCCTGGAAGAAAGATGCTGGCAGGCGACCAGTGAAGAGAGTTCGAAGTGATCCAAGCCTGGATCTTGAAGATGGACGATACCTGAAAGCAGAGGGGACCAAGTTCGAGACTACTAGCCAGTAGTCAGGTGGCACCAGGAGGGCACCGGATGGTAGTCACCTCGACTAGGTGAGTGGGCGACGCTGGGCTCTGCAGATCTCACGGACCAGGAGGCGTTGTCGGCGACCAGGATGGAGGAGCGAGCTGTCCCACGATGGATGAAGCTGTCGGCGTCGCTAGACCCAGGATTGGGCAACAAAGCCTTGGAAAATTCAAGCCCACGCGGTGGACCTAAAATGGCGTCTTGAGTGGACCAGGAGGGTCCTGGGTGCTCCTCTTTTGGAAGGGAGCAAGGGCCAGTCTGGAGCAACCAGACCAGCAGCAGCGATGTCGTCGGGCGTGGTGAAGAAGGCCACAAGCCAGCGGGCTAGTAGCCAAACAACGCGGTGAGCAGGCAAAAGCAGAAGGGCCCCACGCAGATCGTGGAGATGCTGGAGGGCTGATCTTCGGTGCTGGAGCTGCTCAGGGTTGGGGCTTCTCGGACCCCAAAGCACTCACCTGAGGGACACTCGGCGGGCTTGTTGTGAAGAAGTCGTGCAGTCTTGGCGATCGTCGGTCCCACGAGGTCTCGTCGCACTCACGGTTCTCAGCTTGGCTGTAGAGGTGAGTAGAGGTCAGAGGTGCCAGGGAAGCCGGGTCTCGTCGAGCTGTGTCGTCGGATTCCTGAGGAAGGACTTGCAGCAGACCGCAGTGTTTTTAGGATGGTGCCTGCGGATGCAGGGTGACTACTCCTTAGTCACAAGGGAGAATCTTGAAGAAGAAATCTTGAGGGGCTTTCGCAGAAAGTCGTGTCTTGATTCCAAAGATGATCTAATTTGAACAGGGGGCCCGCTCCTATCTTTATACTAAGAAAAGGGGCTGACCCGGTGACTAGGTCCTGTCTATGGGTGGGACTAGGAGGGGCGTGGTCACACCCCTCTCCCATGCCGGACTTTCCCCAGGCCAGGGGCTGGTGTGCCCTTGGAACTGGTTCTGACCGGCCTATGCATAGTGAGCACCGGGGTGCCACTCAGCAGTCACCTTCCTGTAAAGCCCTGCCTACCCAGGATACACAAAACCCTGCCTGGGATGGTGCTAGCACCGCCCCGGACAGGAAACCTTTTGTCCAGGCTCTCCTCGCTGGAAGGACTCCCAGCAGCAGGAGGTCAGACTCGTGTCTATGGTGGCAGCATCCATTTTGTGGAGCTGAGGCTTCGTTTAACTTTAACCGGGGTTCACAGTTACATACATGTCGTGTCCCTCTAGAAGGGTGGAAGGCTAACCCCGTCGCCAGAATTGGCGAGGGGTTAGTATTCCAATTCGTATGACACCTTACTCGACATGTTTTGATAAAGCAATACCAAAGATAGCATTTAACCGCGAGGATTATAATGCACTTAAGAGTATATGGTATGCGTTATCATGGAACAGCTATTAGGACTTGGTTCCGCAAGCTGCAAACGGGCTCAGCTCATGCCAGAGCACCATTTCACACGATTCCACGCACTCTGCCTTCAGGATTGTCAAGGCCTGCCATAGGAGTGACTGATAGGAATCTGTGTGTCCATTTTTAGGGTTAGATATAGGTATACTATATCTATAGCAAAGGGTGATTACACGACTTTGCCCCAGCTGTCATGCAACCAGTTGTGTCAAATTTAGGAGGCCAGCCAGGGGTGGCATAATACATGCTTCAGCCCCTGGTAGGCCCTGGGTACACCTATGCCCTGAGTTACAGGGTCTGATAAGGTGGCCCAGTACCAATTGGTAAATGCACCTAGGGTACATGTTGTAATTTAGAGAGAGAACAGCCAGGCTGTGGGTCTGATTTGCAGGCCCACAGCCAGAGAAAGTCGTAAACCAGTGAAACAAATGCAAAAAAATCTGGGTGATCATAGGATTGCAGACCCTACTCTCCTACAGTCTATATAACAGGTCGTCTTTGATCACGAATCGAGGATAAACGACCGGCGTCATGTTCTGTCCCGCGTGTGCCTGCTCCCAGGCATTGAAAAGGTTGGAGTCATTGGCTTGGGCAAAACGAAAACTACGGTCTCCCTCCCAGGGATCAGGGGATAGCAGGGCCGTAATCGGTTGCGAGTCAGGGGCCCTGTCCCTTAGTTCCTGGCCCTTAAACATGTCTAGGAAATGAGGGTTGTCTGTCCCTAATATGAGTTTCTCTGGAAGGGAGTCTAACACACCCACCTTTACAACCAAAGTATCCTTTCCTTCTAGATCAATGGGGACGTATGCTACCGGGTAACCTTTGATGTCACCGTGGACACATTTTATGTATACGGTCGCATCTGGCATTACCTGGAGGGGTCTTACAAAACATCCCTGGATCACGGACTGCTTGCATCCTGAGTCTAGGAGGGCACTAACCACGGTTCCGTTGACTTGTACACTCACGTGATAGGCTCCTCCCAGTTTGGCGGTGAACATGACTGCTTTTGGTATATATCCGACTTCCATGGGTTCCTCTTGATTCCGTTTTTGGGGACACAAGCGTGCGATGTGCCCCCAAGCTCCCCAGTCAAAGCATTGGGGCCCCCGAAAGGGTTTTATCTCCGGATTAGGAAAACGGGGCCCAGGCAGACCAGGGGGTGGTCGAGGCCGCCGATCCGGCCGGTTTGTTGGTCTGCTTGTTTTCTCGGGTTCAGTGTTATGTAGACGCGGTTGAGCCCTGACAAACGTGGTTGCCATTTCCATGGCTTGTTTGGTGGATAGGTTAGAGTGTTGCCTCAGCCACCTCTGTGTCCCGTAAGGCAAGGCCTCAAGGAATTGCTTGAGGTAAATCCAATCCATGATTTCCTCCTTAGAGCTGGACATGGGGTTGAGCCATTTGTCGGCCGCGGTTTTTAGCCTGTAAAACAATGTCTTTGGATTGTCCCCGGGGAGCCCTCTCTCCTTGCGGAAGCGTACCCGGTAGGCCTCGGCATCTAGGCAGAGGTGGTCTAGAATGATCTCTTTAATCTGGGCATATGGGGTCTGTCCATTGCTGTTGGTGACTTGGTATGCCGCCTGTGCCTCGCCTGTCAGCAGGGGCGCGAGAAAGAACGGCCATTTCTCCAACGGCCATCCGCACGCTAACGCAACTCTCTCAAAGTTGGTCAGGAATGCGTCTGGGTCTTCGCCGGCGATGTACTTCTGGAGGGAGATCCCCGAGAGGGTCTGTTGAGGTCGGAAGTCCCTGGCCTGGGGGGTGGCAAGCGCTCCTGTTTGCTGTATCCCCTCTAGTCTTGTCACAACAGTATTTCTGAAAGTGTCTCTATCAAGCTGGGCCGAGGCGAGCTGTTGTTCCACAGCCCATCCTAATTGTTCCTGGCCCTTGACCAACGCTTGTAGCATTTCCTCCATCTTTGTATCCTGGATGGTTACTTCTGTGCCCGCATTCTCCACCACTTGTGGGGTTTCGGGTGGGATCTCAAAAAGGTTCGCAGACAAAGGTACTCTGGGTAGAGAGGGTTTTATTATTTTGTAAAGTCTCCGATTTTGTGCAGGCACTCTGTAATACGGGAGGGGATTGTCTGTGTCTTCCGTCGTGTCTCTTGCAGCTCCCAGCCGCCGTTCCCGATGCCTCCTGGGAGTTGTAGGCTGTTCTTCCGCTGTCTCGAGGGCCTCCCGATACCGATAATGAAAAGAAACCAAAGTCAGCCTGGTTTTGACGTAGTGTTTAGACAAGGGAAGGGGGTGAGGAATTCACACGTGCACAAACAATCGTATCCCAGTATTGGTGTAGGTAAATCGTGAGGGGGGGAAGTGCAAAGGGATCCGCGTGATTCCTCAGGGAGGTTTGTTCCACTTACGTCCTGCCCACCCACTGAAGCGTGACCGTACCTGCTCTAGCCACACTTCTCGGGAAGTGTGGCTGGGCGATGCGCTATCCCGTTGGCCTCCTGGCTTGTCGCGGTAGTCGCTGTCTCTGTCTTCTGCCTCCTCCGACCTCGTCTGCTCCTCCCTCGCTGCCTCAGTTCCGCGCTCAGCTACCCTCGCTTCCTCCGTCCTCCGATCTTCCTGCTTTAACTCTTCCGTCCTCCGCTCCGCTTCACTCGCCTCCTCCGTCCTCCGATCTTCCTCCGCTCTTGAATACCACTCAACTCCGTTCTCTCGCCACCAGTCTCCTTCTCCTCCTCCGGGTGTCTCGCACACCTGGTCTGTTGTCGGGCTGGGCTTTACCTTGGTCAGGTGGGCGGGGTCAGGGTCCAGCTCCGCCCAATTAAAGAAGCACGGCTCATTGTCAGCCGTCCAGGGAATGCATGCTGTCTCAGGTGTTTTCCAGGCGTCTGTGTGCTGTTTGAAAAGAGGGGAGACGTTAACAGGCAGTCCAGGTGGCCCCGCTTCCGGGTCCACCTCGTCACACTGGGCTATTTTCTGACTCCTCTACCGACCTTCCATAGGCTTACTGCAGCAGAGTTTCAGGCACGGGGGCTATCGGAATACTCTCCAATGAGGGTTACTCTCGTGACGACCAAACCGAGGGGAGCGTCATAATGGAGGATGGCGTCATGGTGCCTGCTAAATGAAGATGGACTGCCCTGGCTGAACAAGGCAACGGAGCTCTGCTTCAACGAAAACTCTGCATCAGTGACAAATGCGCTGATTTGATGGGAGGCATATAAGGCCATTCTCTGGGGGATTACTATTGCACATGAGGTGGGAGGCAAAAGGGAGCGAGCTCGCCGCCAATTAGATTTAGAGCAGAAACTTCTGGACCTGGAGTTGGACTATCAGACGGCGCCATCTGCTGGCAAAAGACTGGGCTTCGTGGCCAAGACGGAGGAATTTCGTGCATTGGTCACGGTGTGGTCAAGAGGGCACATATCGCTAAGCAGAAATGCACTTATGAGCTGGGAGATAAGGCAGGGAAACTTCTGGCATGACTGATCGAAAACAACCAGGAATGGAGCCATATTGCAGGCGTTATTGCTCCAGTTGGGTCAATAGTTGTAGTACGTGAAGCCGTTGCAGACATGCTGGCTGACTAGATTCAGAAGTTTTTTCACGAGAGTCAATTGGTGGTCCCAGAGCCAGAAATGTGGGTGTTCGTGAAGGACTGTCCCTGTGGATGATTAGGGGGTGCTGTGGTTCAGGAGCTGGTGGCTGAGCTTACACAGGAGGAAATTCTCTTTGTACTCACGCTGCTCCTTGCTGGGAGGGCCCAGGACCCAAACGGCCTTCGGTTCACACTGTTCGTGTGAATCTGCATTTAACAGAAACATGGCCAATCACTGTAAAGCTTAAAAATAAAGCCATACGGTGATTTGGCATGCAGTACTCCCACCCTCGCGCTGCCTTCTGAGCACCGGTCAATGGAAACAGGCAAGCCTAAACTGCTGTAAACACAACCAATCCGTGCATTGCTGTCATGCTGTTTTTAGTTGTAAAGGGCATAAGTGCAATGCAATGACTGGTGTGAGCAGGTGACCCCAGCGCCCTAAAGGAGACTTTGGGAGCTGTGCTGTGTTCCCCAGGCTCCTTTGCTGCATGGGTTCATGAAGCATAAAGCTCGCTTGTCGGGCTGGTCAGAGAAAGAGACCTGTCCAACCTGACATGCGTACTTGGCTTAATACCTGCTGTGTGCCAATCGGCAGGACTGGCTATGCCCTGCCTTGACACCTGACTTGTAAGCAACACAATGCTGTGGTAACAAAGAAGCCAAAAGGATGGTGGAACCTTCTTTACCAATGCACCTGACCACAATGACCAAAGTAATATTTTCCCTTTAAATCAGTTAAATTTATAAGCACAGGTGCACCACACATAGGAATTGTGCAAACTAGGTCACAAGTTTGTGACAAAAGATACTGAGAATCAATTCCAAAACGATTTTTATCAAAAAAGATTTTTCTTTATTATTCCATTTGTCAAAGAACACAGCCGACGCGTTTCGTCCCAGAGGGACTTCTTCAGGGCTGTATTTTAACAAAAAACAAAACATATAAACAAATCATTAAAATTGTGAACCATCTGTAAACTCAGCCGAGCTACACATAATTACATGCTTAAAACATACGAATGTCAGTGTTACTTTGTCTAAATCATATATTCTACATCAAAAAAGAAACATATGACATCAGGCCCAGATAATGGCCAAAGCTTTCACAAACCCCTTGTGAAAAAGTGTAGGCTAGAAATACCATTAACTATTGCCAACATACACTAGGTGAGGTCTCATAGGTAGATATTTACAAATACAGGGCAGATCCATTTGATGTGCCCACATCAGGGTCATCCTATTACTGTATTTGGAAGTACAAGAGTTGGTGTAATCAACACATATAAGAATCAGGAGAAACAATCCTAATGAGACAGCAGCGAAATTGTCATATTTCTTTATAATTCGATGCAACCGTCAATGTTTAAGTAAAAAGGAATTATATGTACAACATACAAGCAATGTCCTATAAGAAAAGCAAAGGTTATGGGAAAATTCAGTTCAATCAATGTCATATTTAATTTATGGTAATGCATGTGTCGCTCAGAGGGGGATGGGGCAAACACCCCTTTGCCCTAAAGAAGGAACCGCTCCTGTTCTCGGCCCTAGAGGAGGTATAGGACGCCGACGGGATGGTTCAATTCACATATATGCAAGCAGAATATGACATGGCCACTTCTCAAATATTGAAACACTTGCAGTTAAGGCATGTGCTGCAGGCTAGCATTCCTAAGGACGAGGAAACAAGGGAAGATTCCTCATTGGAGCTGTGGTTGCTGGATGGTCGCATGGTCACCAAGGCCATCGCCCTCAAGTATGCTACATTGATGAGGGTCACGCAGGGTGAGCTCACACTCTTACGGGAACAATGACAGGCTGATGTGGTGGAGCTAGAGGACTGGGACTCGGTGATGCCTTATAGTTTCTCTGGGGGTGGGTGTCTGGGCCAACTTTGGTCTTATTCAATTGAACATCCTGCACAGGACGTATTATACCCGGGTCCTGCTCTATATAATAGGTAGGGCTTCGGAAAATCGTTCTCTTCAGCAGTGTGGCCAGCTGTATACTTTCCTTCACATACTGTGGGGCTGTCCAAAACGTGGCCCCTTCTGGGAAGGGGTGACGATGTCCCTTGCAGAGGCCTCAGGACTCCGCTTGCCACTGCCCACATCAAGGGTGTTGCTGGGGTCACCTCTGACACTAAGCTCATGACCAACTTGGACCACATTGTAGCTAAGAGAGACATTGCTAGACATTGGGGCGGTCCGCATTGTCCGGAGCTGGCGGAGTGGCGGGACGGGATGGAATTGTGCAGAGTCAAGGAAAGAAAGATATATAAGAGTTGGGGTTGCATGCGCAAATGTGAGAACATTTGGGGAACTTGGGTGGGGATTGGTTTTTGCGCAGGTCATGGGGATAGTTAGGTCCGGGGTGACTGAGGCAATGGGATTAGGACGGGGGGGGGGGGGGGGAGGGGGGCTGGTTGGGTAAATTATCCATCTGTGAGAAAAGTGCCGGGGGTGGGACCCGAGCTTTGGTTGTTCCATGATGACTGGTGAGTTTGTTTTCTTTTGATATTTCACGGATGTTTTGGTCCTTAAAAAAAATCAATGAAACATTTTGGGTTAAAAAAGGAAGATGAGAGAGTGTCTGTGTATAGTTGTGCATATTGATCTTAATGTGTGCTTAATACAAGTGTGTAGTACGATGTTAATGTGATGCCCACGTACCCAGGAATTTGAACAACATCAGCTATTTGTAATCTGACAGGCATTTTTTTTAATTTTCCATGACTAACAATTTCTCAGTGTTTATCAAGTCAATATCCTAGTCACATCGAGGCATGTCACATATGCATTTGGATTTATCCAAACAACATCTTAAATATTGAAAAACGGTTCTTTTCATTTCTTTGCCTTTTTTAGGCATCACAGCCGCCTTGCCCTATGAAGGAGGGACACTCTTGTGAAGTAGTCAAACTACTGAAGTTTTAAGTTCTACTTACAGTGAAAGTGAATGTGATGCATGCGCACGTGGGCACACACACACTCTCTTTCTCCCTCTCTGATGGAGTACAACATTATGTGCATCACCTGATGTTAGAACGGCGAAATAAAAATAGTATGCATTCGTAAACACTGGAAACGTTTTTGGAAGTGAAATGCATAAACACCAATAACTACTTTTTTTTTAAAAAATGTTAAAACACTGGATACACACCCTACAATTAACGCAGACACGAGAACACCCTCTCAAATACTAAAATGTAAAGTTCGATTAAATTCAATATTTCTTGGGCAAAAATCTGGAAAAATTGTAGTTGGTCTTCACACTTTTCCTCACAGTTTAACCATCAACAAACTGGGAGTTGAAGGGTTGTGAAGTCAACCCTTGAAAAGGAGGTCATTGCAAGTGCAGAGAAATGATGGTTCGGAAGGCTGCATTTACTCCACACCTTTCATGCTGCACACCCATTTATGGCCACGTAAATATGTTTTATCCTGCCTTGTCAGCAGGATAGCTTACCTCCTGCTCTTCGGTGGAGTAAAAGTACAATTAAAGTATTTTAAGTGCCAACATTCCTATTCAATTTGGCAGTAGCGCACACTATTTCAGTGGGCAGCTTTCAACTTGCTGAGTCAGTGTTTCAGAGGCCCTCTTTTATCTTACAAAGACAGAACACCCACTTCCAAAATTAATTAGATATTTGGCAGTTATAGTTTAACATAACTAACTTCAAGAACCTATTTCTCTAACACTTATAAATCCAAGAGCAGGCACGCCACATGTTTCCTGCTACCAGTGGCACTAGCAGAGAACATCTGCCGACTGAGCACATTGCTCAGGATCATCACAAAACTGCATCCTCCTTCAACTAAGCATTGGCAACAGGTCTGACTGGTAAATTAAAGTGCCTCTTCAGCCACCTGTGAGTTAAGGCACCCAGTAAGTCGCCATAGTTTAATTCACCCGTAGACACATTCTTGCATTCAGCCACTTACACATGGACAATAAAACACACATACACAACCTCAACATACATGTGCAAGCTAGAAGTAGCAAAGTAGAAAACATAGATGCTGCCACCAAACATGGCGGCACATGCTTGCAATACAATATAAAATTGTGCCTTGCAATGATACTGCACTTATTTTTCATGGCAGTCATGTTAACAAGCAACGTGTTTTCCATCTTAAAACGGTGAAACAATAGTAGAATTTGTTAGTACCATTTCCTATCAATATGGCTACGCAGTAAAACTTGCAATGGGTAGCCATCATGGAGTGGTATTATGTATAGTATGCCTTTTTTGTACAGACCTATTTTGGCCAACATAATGCTTCTAAATGTGTCAATGTCAAGAACTGGATGGAGAAAAGAGGCGAAGGCAATATGCCTGACTGAACGGACGTGTCTGAGCGAAGCTCCGGCAACCTACCATATGTGTAACCCCACCTCGATCAAGTGAGCTTCTTCAGGGCATTGTAATATGTAATTTAGCGGTCCCCCATAAGATGAGCTACGTGGCAACAGAGAGTGACAAGTTGCGCTTTGGTGAGGCTTTCTTGAGAATATACAACATGCGGACCGGAGTGAGACTACAGCCGCCGATGAGGTACAAATTTGGCAGGATGCATGGCTAGCGTTAGCGGAGCAGGAACAGAGGTCAGCAGACGGTGAGTGACTCCGGCCGGGTCACAGTACGGTATGTAGACAGTGTATCGAGCATGGCCACTGTGGCCTACATCAAGGTCCGGAGATTGCACAAACTAGATTAGGGCCTACCTGGCCAATCCCGACATAGGAGGGAGGTGGGGAATGGGATATCGCCTCCTTTTCTCTTTATATGGCATTTACAGAGTGCTGCTTCTGGCGTTGGCCCAATACTGAGAAGCCTTGCCTTGAAGGGTAATCAGACATTGGGAAGAATTGGCAGTGTGGTCACAGGAATCAGCCTACTTCACATAAAAGACATCTATTGGCTTTCTTTTTTAGGATGAACATAGGAGATTGTTTCCCAGGATTACTGCATGAACTATCAACCGGATAATTTAGTGCTTTATACCATGGTGAATGAAAATGGCTGTGACAGACTGCACTAATGGCGAGGGTGATTTAGATCCCTAGAGGTAAGCCCTGGTCAGCGAGCTTGTCTATCTCGGCAAGTTTCTTGTGTTTAGTGTCTGGAAGGGATAGGGGGACCATATTGAACTTTGCGCTGTCTAGAAAGGCGCCTAGACCGGAATTGGATGAGTTGTGCTGTGTCGAGGAGTCAGTGTATGTATTCAGTGTACAGTGGAGGAAGTACATTGTTGAAAGGACACGCTGATTTATGATCAATAATAACAGAGCGGATCAAACACTATCCGATCCTGGTTGGGGTGTATACGCGACATAGAAAGGGGGTTTTACCTCTTTCCTTGTCTGTCTGTTGCCAAAACCTAAAGGGGGCTCGGACGCCACCTCGAAGACCCAGAATAATATTGAGGAGAGCATGGCTAAGATAGCGCAGACGTGGGTGGCAGGTGACAATGGTGCTGATGGAGAAGTTGCGCCAACCTCCAATTTGGACCTCAAACATCTGATGAGGAAAGGAGATAAAACCATCACTGAAAAGATAGATGGAGTTGCAGTCGCAGTAACTTTGCTCAGGCAAGTAATGGATAAGCGTGAACGAGTTTAAGATCTGGGATCAAGAACAGACATTTTGGAGGAAACATTGGGTGCTCACACTAGTCAATTGAGAAACCAGGAGCGACGTCTACAACAAAAGGAAATAAAGGCTGCAGATTTGGAAGATCAATCTAGGCGCAATAATATATGTATTCTTGGATTACCGAAAGGAACAAAGACGACACCGGTAGAACTGTTTTGGGAGAACTGACTTCCTAAGGTACTGCCGGGGCTTAATATAGAGGGGGAGATGCATGTAGATAGAGCACACAGAACCCAGGCGACAGACCCAAACCTGGTGCAACTTCACCTATACTGATTGCCCGCATGTTGAGATACCAAGACCAAGTGGGTATATTGGCAGCAGTACATGCTCAGGGTTAAATAGAATAAAATGGCACCAGAAACTCTTTTTATTGAGACTATGGTGTGGCTACAAAAAAAATGTAAATCCTTCGTGGAGGTTAAGCGGAAACTCAGAGAAAAGGGATGGGATTACCGCTCTGTTACCTCCGGCGTGCCTGAAAGTAGATTTGCATGACAAGAGATACTTTTTTTAATGATCAGGTGAGGCATTATAGTTCATGGGTAATCATTGGCCAATATGTCATTGGTGAATGTTTTGCTGGCTATATATTTAGTTTCTGATGTATACTGAAAAGGGGGCTAAACTTGTACCAAATCACAGCGAGAGGGTGTGTTACAACTGAATGAGACTAGAAGGGGCGTTAGCCGTAGCCTAGATAGGTAAGAGAAATAGAAGGTTCTCGACATGCCTGTCAGAGACTGTGATGCTGTTCCTGGGAGGATTCGTAAATGGAATTCCAGAGAACATTGCGCTATCATGGGGAAGGTTAATTGTGTTCTTGTGCCAGGGAGGGAAGACCCCCAGAGTGTCAGATGTGATGACCAAGTTGGGGTAGGTCCCACTGTAGGTGTCTAGCATGCATGGAGGGAGCAATTACAGATTGGAAAGACTTCAATATCAGAAGTATGGGTGCCAATGCATCGGCTAATTTACTCATTTACTCATGGAGGTAAAAATTTTGTCTTGCATTGTAAAGGGGATTTATAAATCAATTAAGTGTCAAACAATATGCTCTTATGAACGTAGGCAGCAGGCTACATGAAACGCATCTACTACCTCAAGAGGCTGAAAAACTGCGAGCCAGATTGGGGGGGAAGGATATGGTATTCGAATTTCACCTCCTCTGCAAGAGGGGTGTTGATATGGGTGGGTAATAGTGTTCAATTGCATGTAGATAAGGAGTTCAAGGCTGCTGATGGTAAATATGTGGGTGTGGTGGGGGAGATTGGGAGTAAACCCACAGTGTTGTTTACAGCATATGCACCAAAAATAGATACTCCTGTCTTTTTTGGGGAATTGACGAGTATCTTAGCCCTCTATGCCCATTATGACATTACATGCATGGGGGATTATAACTACGTGTTAGACAAAGACCTAGATAGCTCTAGACAGTAGACACGACCACTGGGCAGGGCGTCTAAAGCATTATCAGAAAGCATGGATATGTTACATGTAATAGATCTCTGGAGGATTATTTTCCACCATATGGTATGTTTTCTAGAATAGATTATATGTTGATACACCCACAACAGGCCACCAAGCTTGAGATGATAAGGTATTTTGACCATACATCAGATGATACCCCTTAATTAACTAGAATGCTGGGAATGACATCACTCACCCCAACATTGCAATGAAGAGTTCCAATACGTGCATTACATGATCAGGCCTATAAGGAGACAAATCGGGAAACAGTGAGGGAATATTTTGATATAAACACGGACACAGTCACCTCCTCTGGAATCTTGTGGGAGGCTTTCAAGGTGACAATTCGGGGTAAATGTATGGCCATTACTTATGGGGTGCGAAGGTCACTAATACGCAGGGGCCCATTAGGATGTAGGGCGGATCGCCACTGCCCCATGGCGGTTGTGATCCGCCCTACATCCAAGCCCGACCACCATCCATTTCCCCCGTCATATTAGTATGGTGGAGGGGACCGCGGCGGCGGGAAGACCGTCCACCACTATTCCACCCGCTCATTTAGTTGACCGGGCGGAAAAGGGTTTCATATGGTGGCGGTGTCTGCTAGACACCGCCATCCATATCAGTATGCAGGCGGGAGGGAGCCTTTCCGTGGCGGCGTTGCCGCCATGGAAAGGCATGTGGTTTTTGTGTTTGGGGACCAGTTGTGGGCCCCCAGGATAGTGGAGGGTTGGGGGGGCACATGGTGGGTACCTATGGTACCCCCAGCAGTTCCATGCACAACATGGCAGGCACCGCGCGGTGCCTGCCATGTTGTGCATGGAAGTGGACAACATGCCTTCCTGGCATTGTGGCGGGCGGTGCTGAGTGCACCACCTGCCACAATGCCAAGAATTCAGTATGTGCCCGCCACTGTGGTGGGTGCATCCTAATTGTCCTCACGGGACCCCCGCCCTTATGGCAGGCGGTCCCTTTTACCGTGAGGATGGCGGGCGGATAAAGTCTGCCTGCCAATCCTAATGATGCCCACAGTAACTAAATTGGAGTGCCAAATTGGAGGTATTGAAGGCAGGCACCACATACAGATCTGGTATGGGAAGAGCGGAGTAAATTACAAGGGAAACTTGATGAGACAAGGGATGCCCTGGGACACCATGATTACAAGACATGTTATTGGCATGGTGAGTCAACAGAGAACGAGGAGGGAATCCAGGGGTAGCGATAAAAGATGAGCAAAGCCATACCCATACTAAAAATGATGCTGTATTATAACTATTTCCCAGATTTTATTCTAACTTATATGTACAACCAGGTGAACATGATGAGGTGGGCATTACATCAATATTAGATGAAGCCTAGCTCCCAATATAGGATAATGAGTTGAGAGAGTTACTTAATACCCCTTTAGATGAAACAGATATATGATGGGTTATCAACCAAAGGAACACAGGGAATGCACCGGGCAGTGGTGGTCTGGCATTCGAGATTTACAAAGAATATGTTGATATCTTATGCAAATCGCATTAAATATGTATTAGGAGGCGTTGGAACAGAGGACACTGCCTGCTACACTGCGAGAGGCATATATAGTGATACCTAAATCAGGGTGCGATGTAACTGAGTGTGAATCCTGTCGACCACTATCGATGATCACTGTAGATGCAAAATATTAAGGAAGATTTTGGCTCATCGTTTAGCTGGAGAGACCCTGATCTGGTGCACCCAGACCAGGCAAGGTTTGTGGGATGCCGCACTATCACCACTAATATACGAAAGACCTTTCTTATATCAGAACACATTTTCAAAAGTAATGAGCCTTATGTGCTGGCAGGTCTCCATGCACATAAAGCATTTGACACTGTGGACTGGTGTTTTATATTGAGTGTATTATGGCTTTATATTTTAGGAGATACTTCTTTACAATGGGTGTAACTACTTTATACAGACAGAAGCATAGCCTGGGTGAAGGTGGGTAGCAGGATTTCAGAAAGCTGACCACTGGAATGAGGGACTAAAGAGGGTTGCCCCGTATCACCATTGATATTTGGTTTGATTTTTGAACCTTTGGCAAGATTGATTCGAACTGAATATGAAGGTGAGGGAGCACAGATAGGTCATATGTGGGAGATTATTTCTTTGTACGCCGATGACTTTTTGTGACATCAGAACAAAACATTACCAGACTCCCGGTCAGAGAGAACGCTACTCCAAATTGAGAAGGAGAATCGACCACAATTTAATAAAAAACGGTTAACCATATTCCATCGACAAAACTAGTTGTGGATGAAACAACAGGAGATGTACCAAAGAAAGAATTGATTAAACTTTGGGAAGACAACAAAAAGACAGAATACAACTGAATTGTCTAAGAATAAAAGCTCTGGCCTTGATCCAAGAGGCACTCCTTCAATATTTTAGAAATAGGAAATGCTGTATATGGAAAAGTCTATAAAACCATAGGTGTGATCGTGATTACCTCACAAAGTCAGAATTGGGATATTGTTGGTCTGGGGTTTTGAAATAAAGAATGTAAATAAAGTCCTGGGGAAGGTGTAGAAGAATAAAAAGGGACACCGAAATGCGTCGACATTTGGACAGATAAACATTGATTTTTAAAAATCTCTAATTGTGATGAAAGATATATATTGGTTTTTTAACAATTTTTAAATGTGTTATATGAAAATGGAGTATGCATTAACAAACTGAAGTTGGCCTTTTATGTATTAGGGGAAGGTCTTTGCTGGAGCAGTAAAGCTGGGCTCAAGCTTCGGATTTTTGACCAACTAAAGACAATCATTAATGTATTTGACTTTTTATGCAATTTCTTTTATATTGTGTATTGATTTTATGTAGTGAATTGTATGAAAATTTTGTAATTATAAATGCAACTTGAAAAACGTGTTAATAAAATAACATTAACTAGTGAAAAAATGTGTAATGATATTTAATATCAGTGATATTCTTTGTTTCAGTGGAAACTTTACTTGGTACTGTGAATGAATGCAGACACAAAAGTGAATTTCTTTTGACTGGTATTCAGTGCGCCCATTCTACCAAGAAGAACTCCAGCACTTTTCCCTCCAACACCAGTTACATTAAGCAGTCATCCAAGAAAAGCTGTACGTTTGGACTTCAACTCATTCGGGGAAGCCCAGAAACCTTACATTGTTCCGTCTTGAGCGGCCTTCTGTGTCCTACACTTGTTTGTGCAGGCAGGCAAGTTCTGCTCGCATGTCATCCACTTGTTTCCGAGGTCTTGCAAGTTGGGGCGTATGGACGACAGGGAGAACTCGGAAACATCTAGTTTAGGTGTCAAAAATAGTTTATGGTCGACAGCGATGGGAGGATGAAATTGGACACCCATTGACCGACAAAGAATGGGCCTTTTGTCTCGAACAAACTCACAGGATGTCCCCCAATCATTGACATAAATTGCTTCATTTCAAATTCATCCACAGGATGTACGTTGCCCCTAGTCAACTAGCTAAATTGGACCCCTCTAAACACACAAACTGCCCCAAGTGTAATGCCTTGGATGCCGATTTTGCTCATATGTCATGGACCTGTCTTCCTATTTTAGCTTATTGGCAGGAAGTGTTTGCTTCACTGGCACAAATAATTGAAACACCCCTTGTACCATCCCCTGAGCTAGGGTTGTTGGGACTGGTTCATCATATTAAACTTTGCTATCGGCGCTTTGCTGCGATAGAGTTACTGCTAGTGAAACGTGAGATTGCGGTTCTGTGGGGGGCTAGGGCTCGTCCAACTAAAACCACCTGGCTTCGTAGTCTGGCGTATTGTAGCGTGCAAACTTAGATCTATGCTACACTCTAACCCCCAACCTCCAGCCCCGGGACATTTGGTGAATCTACAGCACACACCTGCAATGCACACTCCTTGCAGCACAGGCTGCTCCCTCCTCACCAGTCTCCTTGAATGCTGAGTAGGCTGTAGTTAGGCTCCTTTCCAAGTTTTTTGGACAGATATCTCCCCCTGTACACCCCCCATTAACTGCAACACTGATATAGCACATTCCTTCTAGACACCTCCCCTGCTCAACAATTTGATGACTTTCGCATTTCAAGTACTGGAACCCAAGCATCCATTTGTTTTCTTTTCACTTCGAATGGTTTTTTGGTTATAGTTTTGTGTGTAATATTGCTTTGGTGCTTTATTGGTGTATTTATCTTTTAGTATACTTTTATGTTTGATATCGCACTGATTCATGAGAAATGTGGGTCATACATCATTGGAGTTTATTTCTCTTGATTTGCTGTCATGGGTGTCTTGTATTTTTGTTTCTAAATTTCAATAAAAACTTTAATTTAAAAAAATAATAGTTTATGGTGCCTTCTTCAATTCGGTGGAATGGTTGCGGAGAGTGGCTTCCAGTTGAGTCAATGCACCCAGATTATGATTAGAGGGAATGTTTGGTGTGCTTGGGCTTTACCATCAGGACTCCTTCCTATAGCGTATAAAATGTCCACGGACTCTTCCAATGAAGGCTCCAAGTCGCCAGGTGGAGTCGCACCTTATGGACTTGGGACCACCAAGTGACCATCGACATGGGGTCTCCAGGACTCTAAAGTGACGCTATGGCAGTGGTATGGGCATCACGGTAGGGAGTGAGGCTCAAGGCAACATGTCAGCAACAAAGGGCCCAGTCCGACAGCCTGGTAGTGTGGTCTCAGTTGAAAAAGTCTGGTATCCACAGGAATCCAACCCGGTCTCCAGGGACATCCTGTTACTTGAACAACCCCTATGCCCTCCAAACAGGGAGAGTGAACCACCAGTGTCCATCTCCCTTGCCCCAGACGCAGCCCAGAAAAAAGAGTGGGCCAAGGCCCAATTCACCTGCTAATGGCCTATACACGTTTGATTTTGCTGCAAACACAGGGTAAAGCAGTGCCCCCTCCTTCTCGGGCTCCCACTCCCTGAATGTGTACATTGGGCCTCTGCACAGCATCTCTCTGTTTACGCAGGCGTATCAGCTGATCACATGCAGGGGGCCTCTCAAGCATTTAGGCCACTGAAGCTGAGCCCTCTCAGGGCACAGGGGTTGGCCTGGTGCCTCGCTGGGCTATCTGCTCCCCAGCTACATATGTTTCTGGTTCTCTGGTGGTCTGTCAACAAGCACTGTTTGGCTAGGCACCTCTTCTCACCGCAAGCCTTGGTCAACATCACAGCTCAGTCCACTCCCTCTCACCGCTTGCCTCACCCTACCAGCACAAGTCAGGGCTCCCTGGTGCCGTCATCCTCAGGCGGTACAAAAGGGGTGGTGATGGACGGAGCATCTGAACCAATCAAACACTCACACCCAGTCAACAGATCTGGGTTTAATTCATCACCGTTCATTAGCCCACTCTTGCCACCCCAGTTCAGACATGGCCATATGCAAATCAGTCTGACCCTGTGCCTCATGGGAATAGTCCAGCCCTGTCCTAGGAAGCTTGAATCCGGTCATGGGAAGGCATGGCTTGGCAGTTCGGGCTGGACTGTTCCCATGAGGCACAGGGTCAGACTGATTTGCATAAGGCCATGTCTGAACTGGGGTGGCAGAGTGGGCTAAAGAACGGTGATGGATCAAACCCAGATCTGTTGATTGGGTGTGAGTGTTTGATTGGTTCAGATGCTCCGTCCATCAACACCCCCCTTTGTATCGCTTTGTTCACCATAAGTTGGCAGGGTATGCTCAGACGTGAGTCCCTTGCTCACTTTGCCACTGGATTCAAGCAAGCCTGGCTGAAGACGGCTGTAATGCCAGAAACCGGTCCTAGGAAGCTTGAATCTGGTCCTGGGAAGGCATGACTTGGCAGTTCGGGCTGGACTGTTCACATGAGGCACAGGGTCAGACTGATTTGCATATGGCCATGTCTGAACTGGGGTGGCAGAGTGGGCTAAAGAACAATGATGGATCAAACCCAGATCTGTTGACTGGGTGTGAGTGTTTGATTGGTTCAGATGCTCCATCCATCACCACCCTCTTTTGTACCGCTTTGTTCGCCATAAATTGGCAGGGTATGCTCAGACGTGAGTACCTTGCTCACTTTGCCACTGGATTCAAGCAAGCCTGGCTGAAGACGGCTGTAATGCCAGAAACTGGTCCTAGGAATCTTGAATCCGGTCCAGGGAAGGCATGGCTTGGCAGTTCGGGCTGGACTGTTCTCATGAGGCACAGGGTCAGACCGATTTGCATATGGCACTGTCTGAACAGGGGTGGCAGAGTGGGTTAAAGAACGGTGATGGATCAAACCCACATCTGTTGACTGGGTGTGAGTGTTTGATTAGTTCAGATGCTCCGTCCATCACCACCCCCTTTGTACCACGTTGTTCCCCATAAGTTTGCAGGGTATGCTCAGACATGAGTCCTTTGCTCACTTTGTCACTGGATTCAAGCAGGTCTGGCTGAAGTCGGCTGTAATGCCAGAAACCGGTCCTAGGAAGCTTGAATCCGGTCCAGGGAAGGCATGGCTGGCAGTTCGGGCTGGACTGTTCCCATGAGGCACAGGGTCAGACTGATTTGCATATGGCCGTGTCTGAACTGGGGTGGCAGAGTGGGATAAAGAACGGTGATGGATCAAACCCAGATCTGTTGACTGGGTGTGAGTGTTTGATTGGTTCAGGTGCTCCGTCTATCACCACCCCCTTTTGTACCACTTTGTTCGCCATAAGTTGTCAGGGTATGCTCAGACGTGAGTCCCTTGCTCACTTTGGCACTGGATTCAAGCAAGCCTGGCTGAAGAAAGCTGTAACCAGAAACTGGTCCTAGGAAGCTTGAATCCAGTCCAGGGAAAGCAAGGCTTGGCAGTATCGGCTGGACTGTTCCCATGAGGCACAGGGTCAGACTGATTTGCATATGGCCATGAACGGTGATGGATCAAACCCAGATCTGTTGACTGGGTGTGAGTGTTTGATTGATTCAGATGCTCCGTCCATCACCACCCTTTTTTGTACCCTCATCCTAAGGCAGCAGTGTTGGTGCAGCAAGCCGTGACTCAGATCAAGTCTTGTGCACCGACTGAGGCAATTATGGGCCATATCTGACAGAATGAGTAATTCACTGCAGTCAAACACCATCAGGTCACAGGGTTCAACCTGGTGCCTCACTGGGCCCTCCGCTCTGTAGCGGCATCTGTCGCTGGGTCTCTGGGGGTCTGCAACTGGCCGTTCAGCATGGCGCTTCTTACCGGTAGCCTTGGTTGGCCCAACGGTGTGGCCCACTCCCTCTCGCCAGGTTGCCTCGCTGTACCGGCACACGTGTCAGGACTCACAGGGGTCCTCAGCCCCAGGCAGCGGGGTCAGTGCAGCAAACCATGACTCCGTTCGAGTGTCATGTTCTGTCTGCGGCGATTACGGGCCAGATTGGGTAGAAATTGGATGATGATTTTTAGCAGGCCAGAGGCTGAGCTCACAGGGGTACCTCTGATACGCCTTCCACCTTGGGCCCTTGGCCACGCCCCTCCGTCATGACATTTCATTGTATTGTAATTGAATAGCAAACAAATCAGTCCTAAGACCTCTGATATAACATTTCCCAATCAAGCCTATTGCCGCTTACTACAGTAATCAGTGATAATCTATTTAACAGTATAACTTGCTACAGCCTTTAACATATCGTAATAACACCCCAGTCTTAAAGGCATGTTGGTTTTAGTACAGGCTTTTTACAATAACTATGACAGACCAACTGCTTTTGTTGTGACATTTCATAGCAAACAAGCCAGGCCTATGACCTCTGACATAACATTTCCAAAAGAACCAATCAAGCATATAGCCTTCATCGTTGGCTGATCATTATAACAAACTCAATGCGAATGAGCATTCTCATAAGGGAAGCATCAGGCATACCATCATAAAATTATAAACATGTACAGAAGATTACAGTTGGTAAGCTAATATTCAATCCTTCTTAATCTGTCATAAGAAGGATTACTACAAACTACCTTGGTGGGTCAGAGGGTTAACCCTGAGAGGTGTGGTGCAGCGGCCAGGGCAGCTGACTTAGGAGCACAGGGCTCACGGTTCGATCCCCGGCGGCAGCTCCTCTCAGCACCATGTAACTCTGGGCAATAGCTCACTTAATTTCCACAATGGCCTCCAGGGCCTTGAGACCCGTAAGGGTGAGTAGTTCACGCTTTACCAATACGGATTAACATTTACATTTACAACCAGCAAAAGGATCACTGACAGAACATCGACAATACTAATACCGACCTACAGAAATATTGGGACATAAATATCATTGTCAAAAATATTGACCTCCTATCTTCATAATTGGTAAGTACAAAAATATCGAAAAAAATATATAAGTGTTAAAAATATCGAAGTACATAATATTGTTTTTTTAATATGTATTATAAATAATGTAAAATAAATGAAATAATACATTTTACTTAAAAATGTTTTTAGATTTATTTCTACATTTTAACAATTATAAGTAATAAATGTAATTTAAACATACATAAATAAAATGTCATTTATATATATTTACTTAAAAATTATAAATAAATAATCATTTTAATTAATTATAAAATGTTAGAAATATAATAAAAAACAAAGATAAATATATATATATATACATACACCTGCAACATAAAAATAAAAACTACAAAACTATAATATAAATTAAAATATTAAAATATGTAATATTTTTTAAACCTACCTTTTACACTAAATTTAGTGCAACAGTAGGGAAAGTGTTGGATAGCGGAGGGTAACATTTACTATTCCCACTCCAGCAATTGCACCAATAGGGAAAGTGTTGGATAGCGGAGGGTAACATTTACTATTCCCACTCCAGCAATTGCACCAATAGGGAAAGTGTTGGGAAGCGGAGGGGAATAATTTACTGTTCCCACTGCAATGAGTTCAACAGTAGGGAAAGTGTTCAATAGCGGAGGGTAAAAAATGACTATTCCGACTCCAGCGAGTGCAACAGTAGGGAAAGTGTTGGATAGCGGAAAGGAATAATTTACAATTCCCACTCTAGCAAGTGCAATAGTAGGGAAAGTGTTGGATAGCGGAGCAGAGAAAATGACCATTCCCACGCCTGCAAGTGCAACAGTAGGGACAGTGTTGGATACCGGAGGGTAAAAAATTACTATTCCCACTCCAGCGAGTGCAACAGTAGGGAAAGTGTTGGATAGCGGAGGGGAATAATTTAGTATTCCCACTCCAGCAAGTGTTACAGTAGGGAAAGTATTGGATAGCTGAGGGGAATAATTTAGTATTCCCACTCCAGCAAGTGCAACAGCAGGGAAAGTGTTGGATAGCATAAGTATAAAAATTACTTTTCCCACTCCAGTGAGTGCAACAGTAGGGACATTGTTGGATATCAGAGGGAAATATTCTACTATTCCCACTCCAGCAAGTGCAACAGTAGGGAAAGTGTTGGATAGCGGAGTGATAAAAATTACTAGTCCCAGTCAAGCAAGTGCAACAGTAGGGAAAGTGTTTCATAGTGGAGGGGAATAATTTACTATTCCCACTCCAATGAGTGCAACAGTATGGAAAGTGTTGGATAGCAAAGGGGATACAATTAAAATTTCCACTCCAGTGAGTGCAACAGTAGGAAAAGTGTTGGATAGTTGAGGGGTACAAATTATTATTCCCACCACAATGAGTGCAGCAGTAGGGAAAGTGTTGGATAGTGGAGGGTATTAATTTACTATTCCCACTCCAATGAGTGCAACAGTTGGTCAAGTGTTGGGTAGCGGAGGGGAGAAAAATACTATTCCCACACCTCCAAGTGCAACAGTAGGGAAAGTGTTGGATAGCGGAGGGGTAAAAATTACTATTCCCACTCCAGCAAGTGCAACATAGGTAAAGTGTTAGATAGCATAGGGGTATAAATTACTATTCCCACACTTGTGAATGCAACAGTAGGGAAGGTGTTGGATAGCGGAGGGGTAAAAATTACTATCCCCACATAACAAAATTGAAATGTAAAAACAAACAAAATAACTACAATACAAAATATAATTAAAAAAGCATAACAAAAGATATATGAATATAAAAATTTACAAAAAACATATAAAAATATTTTAATGTAGCAAAAATCTACAATTGACGTAAAAATATACGTTTTTAATTTAAGAAACAATTTACAAACAAATAAATATTGTGTAATAGAAATCTTTCTTAATCCCAAAATTTTAAATTACATAAATGTAATATTTATTTTCCTACCCTATACCACCACACAGTTTACAACACCCGTCTAAATTAAACAAAAAAGTGTACCTCCATAATTACCACAATTAATTCTCAATTAAACAAATATTAATCATTATAAAACACATTTAAAATGTAAAAATGTATGTATAAACCAAACATTACAGCTATTGAACCTAAATCCGCAAACAAAATAAAAACTAAACAATTACCAAAAATATTCACCAATTAACAAATGAATATCAATGTTCAAGTAATGAATAATTAATTTAAACTAAATTACTTTCCACACTACACCCCAATAAACACCAAAACACACACCTAAAATATTTACGCAATTTCCATTACTAATTTTACATTAAAAAATTAATATCAATTAACAACAATCATTATTTTTTTTAAAAAATGACTTCACACCATTTACCACTATAACCCCCACAACCCACGCATCAAAAGTATTACACAATTGGCATATTTACATTTTTATTAATTAATTAGCATTAATTAACAAATCATTAAATAATTATAAATAAATTACCTCCCACCATATTCCCCTATAAATGCCACCACCAATTTCGTAAAACATTACAGTTAACATAATTTATTAACAATTAATTAATTAATACCAATTAACAAGCAATATATAAATCATTATTAATACATTAATTCACACAATTACTATATAATAAATTACATAATGATATTAAAAATTATAATTAATGTATTAAAATGAAATTACTTCCTACCCTACTCCCCTATCAACCCACAACCCGCTCCTAAAAAAATAACACAACTAACATAATTACCAATTAATTAATAATTAACAACCAATTAATAAATAGTTAATAATAAATTAATTCCCATAACTAATAAAAAAAAAGGAAATAATAAAATTTTAAAAAAAATTAATTATAATAAAAAATTACTTCCCGCCCTATTCCCCTATCAACTCACATTGCGCTATGGAACTAAAACGCAAAATTTTATTAGAATAAAATAAATAACACGTATATTAAAAAACAAATGCAATACTTAGACAAAAAAATAAAGCACATACATTTAAAATACATACTAAAATACATAACACTAACTAAAAAAACGATATTTTTCACAACTATATTTTTGCAAACGATATTAATGACTTTGATTTTTTCTTACCTCAAAATCGATATTCTTGACCACAATATTCTTGCAGTAGATATTTACGCATCTCAATATTTTGCACTCGATATTAGTACAAGTTAAAATTTACTACTTGATATTCTGACTCTTTACCCCAGCACAACAACCCTTTCTTACTACAGTAAACCATGTAACCAAATGCCTGTCTACAGGCCTTTACACAGTAGGATAAAATCCACTCTGAAATGTCTATTGGTTGAACATATGTTTTTCACAATAAATAATCCACGCCTCCTGCCTTTATCATAGCTTTTCATAAAAAGCAGATCAAGCCTATAGACTTAACCATAACCATCTCAGTTCTGCTGTATTGAGCATTCATTTTCCCACAAGGCAGAAAGTGCCATACAAACACTCAGTGGAAGCACACACCTTCTGTCCAATCAAATTCTGTACACAAGAAAATCCACATGTGGTTGGAAACAAAGGGCCTCATTATGGGTTTGGCGGTGTGGAAGCGGGACGATTTACTACCAAACCCGAAACGCTGCATGCCTGCCAGATTATGATACAAATCGTTGTCTGGCGTTGAGGCAGTGTGGCGGTCCCGGGGTTAGTGCATTAAAAAGGCTAAATGCACCTTTAATACTGCCCCATCGTGGGACCACCACAGCGAGTTCCAGCATGGCATGGACTATAAAGTCCATTTCGTGCTGGAACTGGGGGGTGCTTGCACACAGGGGGCACAACACGTGCCCCCTTGCCTGCACCCACCTGCATGGGGCAAGGGGGATCCTGTAGGACCCCTTTGTTCCCCTGCTGCTACCTTTTACATGGCGGTGCTGACTGCCATGTAAGGCTGGCGGTCGGGATACTGAAAATATGCATGAAGGTGCCGCAGCAGCACCACCAGCATATTCTAAGTCCCTGAACGCAGCTCCCTGGAGGTTGCTGCAGTCAAATGGTGGTCCAACCGCCAAACTTATAATACGGCTGTCGGACTGTCACCACCACCCCCGGCAAGTCTGGCAGTCCATGAACCGCCAGACTCGTAATAAGGCCCAAACCCATCTCTCAGAAGTACTTCATATAACTGCCCAGGGTCACACTATTTGGCCAGGGTTCATCCCAGGTTTCCTGATTTCACATTGCGCAAATGAATTCAGCCAGTAGATATGCATGTTTGGCTTCCCCTACACCCACTTTACAACCCTCTTTCCCCCGCTGGCATCAGTGCGGCCCTTGTTCACACCAAAGACCAAACTTTGTGGCCCCCAGACAAATGTTTAGGAGTACCCATGGTTTATATACTGCAGCTTTACATTCTAAGTTCATGCACAATTGGAAACCCCAAATGAAGGAGGTAAAAATGAAGTGTCCACAGCACCAGTAAATGAGGGTTCATGTGCCTCTATCCGACTTCTGATTTTGGATTCCCCATTCTTTTCATTATATGGCTGGGGATGGGAATCCCACCTGCCAGGTGATAGTTAATTGTGTCTCTGAGATCTAAGGTGGGATGTTTAAGTAAAGGTCTTCTAATGGCTTGTTTAATAGTGAGCTCCATCACGTACTATTGGTTGGACTCTGTCACATAATCTGATCAGGCACAAACGCAGAAAAATGGAGGGAAGATGGCACTATGGAGGGGTGGTCATGAAAAATAATGTACCACAGGTCATTGCCGGCATTCACAGACATTTACATGGTGGTACCACCCTAGCATTACATGGGAAATTACTCCTGTGAAAGGCCGGTTCCTAGAACAGGAGAAGGCACATCTTTCTATTGAATGGTAGTGCTTCTTCACAGGGAAAACTATTAACCGACTAGAGAATGAAATAACTTTAATAAAAACGTAAGATGCACTTCACACCCTATATTAAAATTTTAAAGTTGTCTGCCGTCTAACGATCTACCTACGTTAAATTTAGGGAAATCAAGTTACGTTTGAAAAACTATGAGAGTATTGATTAAAGGTGTGATACCACTAATTTGTTTATTAAAGGTGTGATACCACTAATTTGTTTATTAAAGGTGTGATACCACTAATTTGTTTTTTAAAGGTGTGATACTACTAATATGTAAGTTCAGAAGCAAGAGTAAATCCAGGACAAATAGACCTATTTCTACCCTCCATGATTTACTCATTGTTTTCTTATTGATGCCATATGTGAATATTTTGTACATATTAGATTTATACCCGACAATCTAGTAATTTTCAGAAAACTATGTTAAACCTCCAACCTCTTTTCCATAATTGATAGACGTGTGTCCAAAAGATGATGCTTTTGTGCTTAACGCCAGGAATGCATTTTTACACTTTTTTTAACTGACATTTAAAAAATAATCTGTTCTACTAACAGAGTAAGTGCATTCCTTTGTGCATTGGATTCCTCACAGCCTAGCTACAATAGAAAAGTCATAATCTCTTAAGATTCATGCTGTTGAAACATGACAAAAAGCCACGGACTTGGGCCCTTAGGAAATGTAGAAGTAATTCTGTTCTAACAAGAGCCTGTATTCTCAGACACCTTCTCGTTAAATTTTTCTGATGATTTTAATTCATCACAGGTCTACACATTATTATGGCAAACAGGTATCTCAGCAATGTAAAGAATTTCATATCAAAGTGGATTACCCCACGTACAGAAGTTCAAAGTGTGGCCTGCAAGTTCACTTTTGGCACATGCGTTATAAGAGTGTCATTGTTTTCACTCTACACCTGGGGCAAAACAATTCAGACGGATTGAATGACTTCACAGAGTTTCACACATAGTTCATAAAATAAACCCAAACTGTTTATTCAAATACCACATTTTAATTAATGGCAAAAAAACCTGGAGTGCCAAAAAATATGAATGCAGTCAAGGTGAACAACATTGATGCAAGAGGGTGGGATTCCTACTACCTTTTCAGGAAAACCACAAAAAATGTGACTGTGTCTTATTTAAATTCATTTGGACATATTTACTAAAGTAAGTTTAAAAGTGTTGATTTACTCATGTGGAAAGTTACTCTTCACTTAGGGGTAATTTTGTACTTTGTGCCATTCATCATTTTTGAGTGTAGACTTACCCCTAGCTGTAGACTTACTTATCCTCACCCCCTGAAACCAAGGCGCAAAAGCTTCTAAGAGTAAACTTACTACTAGTAACTTTTCACAGCAGGAGGAGGTCTCTGTCACTGTGGTGGAGATCTCTGCCAACGGGGTGGAGATCTAATTTCAGTAAAGTATGGGGAAAATTCATGAAGCTCATTCTTTTTTTTAATTGAAAAATTACTGTTAAATACAATTATGAACCAATTTAAAACTCGAAATAGTAAAATAAAATTGTTCATAGTTTCATTTTCTTTATTAAATATTTAAATAAATAATATGTGGATTTATGTGATAAATATTTTTTTTAAACAAAATGTACAAAAAATCCAACTCATACCAGCATATTATTAAAATACATTATTTATTTTTTGATCTACATTTGAACACTAACAAAAAAGAAATAAATATTTAGGGCCTGATTACCAATACAGTGATCCCAAGACTGTCACCTCCATGTTGGTCTGACCGCACAAATACGAGGTTGGCAGTCGGACCACCCCAAGCCCGATGCAAGACAGCCGCCACTGCCAGGATTCTTGATCATGACGGGGTGGCGATGGGGAAAGCAACGGTCTCTGGCATCGGTGCTGGTGCCGGCACCACTGTGACGATTATGACCTGCATTACCGCCGACTTTTTCATGGTGGGGATCCTGCCATGAAAAATTCATCTACAAGGACAAGACACATTTTTTTCTTAACCCGGAAGAGGCTTGGCAATGGCTGGAGGAACAACCCCTGTTGGCACGACCCACGACTGGTGCTCAAAAGTCACTTGCAGTAGAGAGGCCTCCAGGAGGCCCCAGAGGTGCACCCAAATCGCATAGGTCGAAACAGAGCCGAGGAGAGCATCTTTCAAGTGCAACCCCTTACCCCAAATCTGGAGCTGAACAATGGAGTCAACGAAGGGACGGATCCCTTGGCCTTAGTCGGTTGTCGGGGTCACGGTTTTCTTGCCTGGCTGAGAAGTCACGCTCAGATGTGGAGAAAGAGCCTCAGGGTTCAGATGAGGAGGAAGAGTTGGACAGGCAGTCACTGCATCCCTTGGCAGTTGAAATCAATGAGATGGAATAGGAGCCCACGTCAGAAGCTGTGGTGTCTCCGGGGGACCTCCAGGACTCTAACTCGTGAAGAGGGGACCGAAGTGGCTGCCCAAGTCTAGATAATGTCTTGCCTGGAGTATGCAATTTGGACACCCCCCCCCCCCCCCCCACCCCCCATTTCATTTGATTGTTTATCTAGTCTTTATCTATTTTAGTTCTTGCTTGCTATTGTTCACACTTTTGCATGTGGTGACTTTGAAGGTTTAGAGCGGGCCTCTTTTCTTTTGGGTGTTTGGGATTGGGTGGGCGACAGACATCCATCACCCGATCAGCTTATTCTTTGCCACTTGATGGAATATGGGACAGCGTGGGAGAGGGAGGTGGGGAGGAGGGAGATTGCAGGGGGGACGTCGACTGTTTTCAGGGGAGGGAAGGGGGAGGGAGGGGCTACACGTTGGTTGGAGCTGATTGTTAAATTTTTTAGGCATGTCAAAGTTGGGATCACTCCATAAAGGTGTATATTGAACACCCGACTCCTGCTACCACACGCGTATTTTACACCTGATGTCCTCTACAATGGTGGGTAGCCCCCAGGCGGCTGTGCAAGTTAGTGGCTGTGCCAAGATCCTTACATGGAACGTGAACGGCCTGGGCAATAAAGTGAAGAGGGGGTTAGTCTTGGCATACGTGAAGAGGGTAGGGCCGGATATTGTCCTATTGCAGTAAACTCACCTTCAGGGCACTCGATGTGGGTTCCTGGCGAGAGGACCATCTAAAGTTTTGGCCCATGCAGGTTACACCACAGGCTCCAGAGGGGTTGCTATTCTGATCAAGAAATCAGCACCCTTTGTAGCTACTCAGACATGGACGAACCCACAGGGGACCTACGTGGGGATAACAGAAACCTGGGGGCGCCAGAGACTCACGATAATCTCAGTATATGCACCACCAAAACTACAGACTAGAACCTTATCTGGTGTAACTGATATCCTCCTGAACACACCAGATACATTACAGGTGGTGGGAGGGGACTTTAATGATGATATGTCATCTCTGCAGGACACGTCAAGGAATCGACTCCACAATAACTCCCATAGCTAAGACCATCTCTACTCTTGGTCTAATAGATGTTTGGTAGGTGGCTGCATCCAGACGCCAACACTTACTCCTATTTCTCAGGGGCCCACAGGGTGTATTCCAGGTTGGATTATATCTTCCTGCCGCATTGTGCCCTTAGCGTGGAGAATGTGGTGGAGTATCAAGCACGAGGTATCTCGGATCATTCACCTCTTCTGGTGCAGCTGGGGGGGAGACATGCATCAGGGGAGGGGGATGGCATCTGCCGGCGTGGGACCTGCAGAACAAGGAATTGGTGAAGGGATTCAGGGTAGATGTAAAGGTATACTTTGCGGAAAATATAGGATCGGTCTCATCAGGTGTGGTTATCTGGGAAGCTTTTAAGACAGTTGTGCGAGATAGGGCCCAGAATAGGATAGCCTGGGAAAAAAGGAAAGTGCAGGAAGAGCTGAATACTTTGGAAACGCATATCCTGGAGCTAGAGCGCAGGCATGTGATAGACCAGGATGCACAGACTCTTAGACTTCTAGTGGACAAACAACAGCAATACAAGGCCCTAGTGACGGATGAAGCCAAAACGCAGGCACAGGCGACCTTTCATAGACTGTATGATGTAGGGGATATGTCTGGAAAGCTCCTGGCGTGGTTAAGCCGGAGAGAGCAGGATGCCGGCTGGGTGGAACAGGTGCTTGACAGGCACGGGCAAATTAGGCGGAACGACATCCAGATAGTTCAAGCATTGGCCGCCTATTATAAGGATTTTTACAAAGCTAGGGATCTAGGAGCGCTAGCAGATGCACTGACATACATTGACAGCATAGAGACCCCCGTTTTATCTGAAGAGGATCAGTTGAGCCTTGAGGGAGAGATAACAACCACTGAGATTAAAGAGGCCTTGGCCAGACTCCGCCCGGGGAAATCTCCTGGCCCGAACGGATTTCCTGCTGAATTTCTTTTAGAACTGCGAATCTCCTTGGTGGCCACCTGTTGGCCATGTTCGAGGAGGCAGTCCAAGAGGGCATCTTACCGCCTGATCTTCGTATGGCCACAATTATTCCGATCTATAAACATGGTAAACCCCCCGAAGAATGCGCGTCTTATCGCCTCATCTCACTCCTGAACGTGGAGGTCAAACTCTTGGCGACAATTTTGGCCCTTTGACTATGAAGGGTAATTCCCGACCTGGTCCATTTGGATCAGACAGGTTTCCTGCCGGATAGGGCAACTAGGTTAAATCTCAGGAGGACACATAACTGGCTGATGGAGGTGCCCAATCGCATGTTTTTATCCTGGGACGCTGAAAAAGCGTTTGACGCCGTGCATTGGCCTTTCCTTGAGGGAGTGTTAATCAAGTTTGGATTTGGTCCCAAATTCCGGAACAGGGTAAGACTCCTCTATACGGACCCACGAGCCAGAGTAAAAGTAAATGGGGTGCTGTCAGAGGACTTCCCCATAAGGAGAGGGACCCAGCAGGGATGTCCCCTGTCCCCGTTGCTTTTTGCCCTTACAATAGAGATAGCGGCATGTGAAATTAGGCAGGACAAATAAATAAGAGGGTTTAAAATTAAGCAGATGGACACGTATGAGGAAAAAATATCGCTACATGCGAATGACGTCCTCTTGTACGTCACCCACCCAGACACTACGATCCCAGTGATGTTTACCCTGTTGAGTCGCTATGGTGCCGATGCAGGTTATAAGATAAATTGGCATAAGTCGATCTTATATACCCCCAGACAGGGAGAGGACTGGCCCCTCTTGCCCGGTGCTCTTAGGGTCACGGACGAAGGGTTTACATATCTCAGGATAAATTTAACTATGGATAGAAATTTCTCAAACCAGAGAAACGTCAAGCGGGTGCTCGCAAACTTTGCTGAGGCCGCTACTAGGTGGAGGACACTCCCCCTCACGATTTTAGGGCATGCTGCAATGTTCAAAATGATAACGTTACAGCGGTTCCTTTATGCCCTACAAAATGAATATTTCCCACTCCTCCTGCAGGTTTTTAAAGATATAAATGCTGAGCTCCGGTCATTGCTCTGGTTGGGGAGACAATACAGGATAGCCCTAGGTACATTGCAAAGGAACCAGTGCAATGGGGGGAACTCCCTGACGAATATTGAAGCTTATTATTGGGCTGAACACTTATCGACGATCAACGATTGGCTTCACGCTCCAGCAGACCACCCCACATATAACTCCGAGAGAAGGACAATGGCACAGCGCACATGTTCAAATTATATATACGGGGGTCGAGGGAAGGAAAAACTGCACTCAGCAATGCAGGTTACAATGGAGGTATGGGAGAGAGCAACCAGAACGACTAGATGGACTCACAAACCAACGAAACAGACCCCGATATGGCACTGTGCGTGGTTAAAGGAATTGAATAAGCAGTGGGGGTTGAAAGGATGGGATGACATTGGAATTTCCGTACTGGGGATCAGGTGAAAAGGGGAGCCTAAAGTCATTCCAGACCTTGACAGACACTCCAGCATTTCACGATTTCCCGATTCACAAAAAAATAGCGAAATCAGCTAGCAAACGCGATGGCCGCGATATTTACCAAACTGGCCGCAAAAAAAGGTCTCCCGGCAGGTAAAAAAAAATAAAGCCAATTTATTGGCTGTAAGCGCCTACGTCACCACGTGAACGGCGCTGTACAACCGTGAGAGTGCCTACTTCCTCCATTACACTATTTATGAAATACGAGTGAGAAACGGAAAGTGTCGCTTCTCTGCGCTCCAGCTTTGCCGCTCGACTGCTGTCCTGTAATTGCAGTAAAGAATATAAAAAATTAGGATCCCGGCACGGGGACGGGCGGAAGGGCAGAGAAAGAAAAGGACTCTTCACTTCTGCTCTGCCGCTTCAGCTGACCTCCCCCTTTCTTTCTTCCTCCCTCTTATTCCCTCTGTTTGTCTAGCAGCTCCTCGTCTCTTCCTGAAAACCGTGACTCTACGAAACGGTTCTCACCCTCCCTTTCCTTCTTTTGTTAATTTGTTCCCCTGTGAAATGGATCTAAAACAGGAAAACACAGGGATTCTTTAATCTGTTTTCTAAATCTTCTCTGCATGTTTTTCACCCTCTGCATCTGTAAGTTTAAAGAGGGACTTGAGTTATACGCGTTTGGTAAACAGCCCTCCACTCCTCAACAATATGCAGAGGTGTACTGCTTGCTGGTACCCTCATAGGGCAGATTCACAAAATCAAACACTGATACATCTGAAATTTACTCCCATTAGTTTACCCTACCTATGGAATAGTTTTCTGACTTTTTGGAGATTGGCAAACATATTGAGGATGAGTTTTGGAAATCTATAGCAGTCTGACACAATTATTCCCATGAGACAATATTTACTCTCACCTAATTTCCGCTACATATAAAATCCAAGACTAAGGGGGTCATTAGACTGGCGGGCGGGCGTTGTCCGCCCGCCATACCCCTGGGGAATGGGACCGCCCGCAATGCACGCGGTGGTCCCGCACATACGATTAAGTTGCGCCCGCCACACTGGCGGGCGCATCCCGCATTTCTAACACTGCGGCGGGCGGTGCTGAAAGCTCCGCCCGCCGCAATGCCACAAATGCAAGTTAGGCATTTGAATGTACAATGTGACAGGCACCGCGCGGTGCCTGCCACGTTGTACATTCAAATTCAGGGGGTACCATAGGTAGCCCCCATGTGCACCCCCCACACCCAAAATACCTGGGGGGCCGCTACAGGCCCCCATTCGGGGAATGTCTTTTTCTGACATTTTTCTAGTCCAAACTCATGCAAATCAAGACACCAAATTGCCGACAGAACAGTCAGTGGCGTAACGATAATGGAGGGGGCCCCCCTGTAAGGTACCTCTGTGAATTAACATATACTATTCAAATCAAAGAAAAACTTTCACAGGGAGTTTAGACACTGCAGAGTCAAATTTTCTTTTTTGGGTAAGGACATGTTTTTCATTGTAGAAAGTAGATAATTGTGTGAGAGTGCTCTTATGTGCATCTCCTAATTATTTGCTGTTTCTGCAATTTTCGTTGACCATGCCTTCTATTTTCGCTTCAGCCCATCAGTGCTTCTGTTAAATGGACCACTCTTTAACCCACTCCTACATCATTTTTAGGGAACGACCCTTATTATCAGTCTCACAAGCCGTGCACAGTGCTTGAGGGGACCCCCTGGAGTTCGGGGACCCCGCACCGCAGGTTCTGCTGGGACTATTGTTACGCCCTTGCTAAGCGGAACTGTGTGACTGCACCTAGAGAGTGAAGGGAACTGTGTGACTGAAGCCAGAGAGTAAAGGGAGGTGAGTGACTGAAACCAGAGTGAAGGGAGGTGAGTGACTGAAACCAGAGAGTGAAATGTGCTGCATGACTTAATCCAGAGAGTGAAGGGAGCTGTGTGACTAAAACCAGGGAGTGGTGAAAGTGGTGCGCCGCCAGGGGGTGCATACATGGGTGCTAGAACATCCCAGGGAGAAATATGGCCTGCTCCCACGAGGTTAGTAGATTTGAGCTGTGCTTCCGCAGAGCTGCAAAAACTAAATATGCCTATTTCAAAGTGGAATACTATGCTAAAACAGGTTCCATTGATTTAGGGATGAAAAGGAATGATTACGAGTAAAATAAAGTGCTGCAATAATGCTGCTAAATTTTCATTTTTGTGCCGCTAAATTTAAATTTTTGTGCCGCAAAATTTGCAAATTTATGCCACAATATCCTGGGGGGTCTGCCTTGAGAGCGGAATACGGACTGCACCGCACTCAGTAGCTGAAGTATGCGCAACTACGCCACGCCTGGCCGGCAGAGAAGGCGATTGCCAGAGGAGGCCCCCGCTTGAGGGTCGTTTACTGCAGGAGCGCATCCCTTGCAAAGTAGTTTCCCTGACTTCTAAAACTCTGATCAATAATACACTGGATGGGCTAGTGAAGCTTAGAGATACAAGGGAGCAAAATTTGGGGGAGATGGATACAGTGGACTGGGAGACAGCCTTGATGCATCCAAGGGAAGACGCAATTAAGTCCCTTCTCCGGCTCATCCAATATAAAATACTTACGACTGACTACGGCTGCACCGTATGGGGCGCGCTAGCGACACTAACTGCCTGAGATGTGGTCAGGTGCAGGGGGACTTTTACCATACAATCTGGATGTACCCTATAATCCAGACATACTGGGCTAAGATTCTGAAGGAATTAGGTGAGGTGCTGAAGGTGGGTCTCCCGGTGGACCCCAAACTGGTGCTGCTGGGCATAACAAATGATGAAGACTTGAATTGCCCACTCTTGATATTCGTAGCACTAGCTCTGGTGGAGGCTAAGAGGGCCGTGGCCCGGGTGTGGGGTGCTCCCATACCTCCTCGGATAGATGATTGGAGAAGGGGCATGGATATGTATATGGCAGTAGAGAAGGTCACATACAAAGCAAGATGCCCTAAGAAATTCAATAGAGTATGGGGGAAATGGAGACAATATCATGGCCTAGACTGGGGACTGTGAATTGGACAGGAAGAGTTACCTGGCTAACCAGGTTGCATGAGGGGCGGTTTCGGAACGATTTTTGCACTTTACAGAATTATGGGGCACTAGTATATAGCCCTGTGGTGATGATATTGGGAGTGTGGGTTTGGCGGGAGGGAGGAGGGTGAAGGGGAGACTGGGTATGGGAGATGGTTATATGTGACATGCCTGTTATGTTTATGCACTTTACAAAAGAAAATAAAAATATAAAAATAAAAATAAAAGAATATTGGGATGTCAAAAATATTGTGGAAAATAATTTCGCAGGCAACAATATGGTTTTAAGTGTTGTTTTCAATATCGTTGTAAAAATATTTTAGATAAAATATCATTGTATAGAACATCGTTTTTATGTATTTGTGCTATCCATTCTTAAATATTTTCTTTTATTTTATTTATTTGTTAATCTGTATGATTAGCGTGATTATGTTGACAATTTATTTAGGTAAATTGTAAATGGATTTTTATACGTTTTATTAATGTGTATAATTAATTTTGTGTGATTGTGTTCTAGGAGCAGGGTGTTGGGTTTCAATGGGATTTTCAAAATGTGTATATTTAAATTTGATTTTACTTGTAATTTTTATTAATCTGCAAATTAATTATTTCATATTTTTGAACTGATTGTTTTCCTTTTAAAAATAATGTATTTATTTCCATTTTATAAGTATATTAAGTTTAAAACATGGAAAAATAAAATATATACATTTAAATTGCATAATGTAAATATGTATTTGAAATGCATTTAATTATTTATTTAAAAAAATAAATTGATAAATATATTTATGTAAACTTAAGTGAAATATATTTGTTTTGCTTTTTGATTTTAAAGTTGAAATATTTTATTTGTATTTTTAATAAGTTATGTGTTAAACGTGTTTTCTTTTAAATGTAAATAGTTTACAATACATGTATAAATTATTGTTAGCATACAAAATTTGAATAAATATCTATACTCAATGTGTATTAATTATGTTTTTAACAAAATTATATATAGATTTTTTAATATTTTACAATAAAAATGTGTTTATTTTTTATGACCAATGTTATATTTATTTCTAAAACAAGTAATTGAGAAAATACTTTTTTATGTTAAATGAATATATTTTATGAATTTTTATTATTTTTAAGCATGTTTTATGTAGTGTAAATATATTTTAGGAATTTTTACAGTTTCTTTATATATATATTTGTGTGTTTCTTTTTTTGTTTACATTTCGTTTCTTTACTAAATATTAGGTATAATTTAAAAATTTTGATTCAATAGAAAAATATTTAGGGCCTTATGACGAGTTTGGTGGTGTTCCACTGGGACCGCCACCATGGCGGTCTCAGGAAGACAATCAAGCCTGTGGTGAACCAGCCTGCCGGATTATTTGTTAAATCCAGGGTGGGAGGGCATGCTGCAGTGGTCCTATGGTGGCGGCAATCTGTGGCTGAGGCATACAGCCAGCAGTCATGCCGCCACCGTGGGACGGCAGCCACGTTAAGTGCACTGTGTGGCATGCACTATGTTGTGCATGCCCCACAGTGCATGCAGCAGTATGCACCTGTGGGGGGGGTGCATCTTGTGCCCCCGGCACCAACCCCCATGGCAGATTTGCCCAGGGGCCCTGTTGTGGGCCCCTTACCCTACTGTTTCACCAACTATTTAATGATGGGATCACCACCATGAAATGCTTGGTGGAAAGGCAGGGCATAATTTGCTGGGCAGTGCTGTGAATCTAGCCTCCTTTCCATACTGCCACCACCGCGGATTCCAGGCGGAGATCGCGGTCCCACCGCCACCATCATAATATGGCAGGCAGACAGCTGGGGTGGTGGTGATCAGACCGCCACCGCGAGTACAGCTGTCCCAAGGACCGTCATACTCGTAATAAGCCCTTTAATTTCTTATTGGTTCATTTTAAATATATAGATTTATTTTGGTAATAGTATGTTAGAAGTAATGTTTTTTATTTTATAAATAAATAGTTATTATGTTTTACTATGGATTATATATTTAGTAAGTAACTCTTGTAGTGTCGACTACCTGTGTCTATCTGTTTTCCTACCTTCCCTAAGATGTTTTATTTCGAGTGGGAATAGTAAATGTGACCCCTTTAGTGTCCAGCACCTTTCCCAAAATGGTTTACGTGCAAGTGAGAATAGTAAGTGTGACCACTTTGGTGTTCAAATCCTTCCCCAAGTTGGTTTTGATTGGAGTGACAATAGTACATGTGACCACTTTAGTGTCCAATCCCTTCCCAAAATGGTTACGTTTGGAGTGCGAATATTACATGTGTGCTCTTTAGTGGCCAACACCATCCCCAAAAGGTTTAGACTGGAGTGTGAATAGTAAATGTGACCCCTTTAGTGTCCAACACCATCTCAAAAATGATTTATATTGGAGTGGGATTAGTAAATGTGACCCCTTTAGTGTCACTCTTTCCGCAAAATGGTTTAGATTGGAGTGGGAATAGTAAAGGTGACCCCTATAGTGTTCAACAACTTTCCCAAAATGGTTTAGATTGGAGTTGGAATTTTATTTTATTTTATTTTTTATTTTATTTTTTTCGATTGTTGTGGGGCAAGATGGCGGCCGCTTACTTGAGGCCGAAAGCAGCTGAACAGTGGAGCCCGTGAAGAACCCTGCCAGACTCTACATTGTGCAGCTATGACGGCGGAAAGCAGAAAATAAACAGAAAAGTAACGATGGCAGCTTCAGAAATTTAATCTATGGCTCGAACGACTCGAACGGCTGGGAGAAACTGATGATCCTCCTGCTTAGCCGCGGCTCGGCGCTGCAGTTGATCCGCGAGCTGATCTGACTCCCCATCGCGGTTCATGCCTGTGCCTGTGATCGGGCTGCCAGTGAGATACTGCAGAGCCGTACGGAATTGGAGGCAAGGCGGAGGGTCGGGAAAGCTGATCCGGGGCGGACTGGAAGGAGCTCTCTGGTATCGACGCGGTCGGCTCGCGCTGTGTCCCGGCATCAGCAGTGGAGGAGGAGGATGAAACTCCGCGTAGTGGATCAACAAGTGCGAAGTCAGAAGCCGATTCAGGAGCTGACTCAGAATCGGCAGAGTCTGGAGCGGAACAGAACGCGAGGGAAGCAGTAACAGAGAATATTAAAAAGAACTACGGAGCAGACAGCAAAGTCAAAGCAATGGCTCCTAAAGTAAATACTGGAAACAAAACAGCCACAGAAAAGAAAAAGAAGACAGGGGGTGAGATGGCACCAACAGCACCAGCAGAAACAGAGCTGAAAACGTAGTCCCCTCAGGTATAGAAACAAATTGCATCCAGAACAAGACAAGCCATGGCTGCAGCCCCCACTGCCCCTATTGCTGACTTTTTCCCAAAGGTGGTTAAGGAAAAGGGATTAAAAAATACACCGCCGGCAATGGAAGGAGGGGGGAAATGACCTATCGATAGCTGAGAATGTAGCTGCGCTAACATCAAGTGCTCAGGAAGTGGCTCCTATGCCCCAAGGCGGACCAGAACAAGTGAAACCTGGGCAAGTAATAAGTACCAAGGCATTAAAGTCCAACGCTATCGAGAGCTCAGAAAGAGATGCTGTGAACAGCAACAAAATTATTGAAGGTGAGGTAATAGATATAAATGCCAGACCTCAGGACTTTGGTCAGTCAACCAACCAGGGTAGTCCGGAAACAGGGGATCCCAAGGAAGGAGATTTAAGTCAAGTGAATCGGGCTGACAAGGATGAGGATGAATGCACATCAGATGCTCAGGCGGAGCAGGAATCTGCTGAGGCACCAAAAGTATGCCAGGGGCATCCGGGAGGTCGTCCTGAGACTGAAAAATGTAAGGAGAACAAAAAAGTCCTGAGTGAATGCTTCTTATCTGTGTCGGAGGGGGGCAAATGGTCAGAGGAGGAGGACAGCTCCAACCTGGGATCAGATCTGGACTCAAAGAGCGATCATGAGCTGGACTTACCAGTGACGGCAGTAAAATCACATAAAGTTCGAGAGCACTCTCAAGGCGAGCTAAGTTGGGACCATTCGTCGGCAATGCCCCTGCAGGGTAGTCCGGGGGGAGCGGCGGCCCAGATGTCGCTTCTGGAGACTATTCACAAAGAGATCTTGGCCTATAGGGAGGAAGCCCGGCAGGATAGTCGAAAGTCTAGAGCGGCAGTAAGAAAAATGCAGGGTGTAGTAAGGAAGTTATCCAAGGTCTGCATCAACCTGGGGGATCGAGTGACTAATCTCGAAGATAGAGTGGTCTCGACAGAGGTGGAGGCCGCAGCAGCAACCAATAAAGTCGAAGCTCAAAGCTCGCAAATAACAGACATCCAGTGGAAGCTGGAGGACATGGAAAATCGGCTCAGGCGAAACAACCTCCGGATTCTTGGGATACCCGAGGGAATGGAAGGGTCCGATACAAGGGCCTATGTCATTAAACTATTCTAGCAAGCAGGGGATAAAGCAAAAAAAATGGAGATAAGGAGGTTTGAAGAAGAAATCGTCAGAGCTAGTAGTTTTTCGCAGAATATAATAACAATCCAGGCTCTACAGGGAGAATTAGATCAAAAGCATGGCAAGCACAGCAAGTATGGCAAGCATTAATATCTGCACAGCTAATGTAGGAGGCCTGAAAGACTTGAGTAAACGACATAATGTGGAGTATTTTGCAAAGTATAACAATATTGATATCCTCTGTATGCAGGAGACCCATCTCCCTTGGGCTAAACAAAATATGATGAAAATGAGGGGGTATGAAATCCTATCTTGCTCCACACAAAAGTCAAACATTAGGGGGGTCGCCATATTGGCTAAACCTTATCTGGGGGGCTAAACGACACAAAGCTGATAGTGGTGGTGGATGAGCGATAGCAGAACTCAACTTAGGGCTCACTATTTGTGTGGTTTATGGGTCAAACCAAGATGACCCAGATGTTTTTGATTTTCTGGAGGGAGAGCTAGCTAACTGGCCAATACCCATAATAATCTGTGGGGATTTAAATATATCAGTGGATTGGAACGATCCGGCGGGCTATTCCAGGCAGAAACCAAGGGTGTTCCGAGCCTTAGACTCCCTTAAGAATTCCCATGGGCTTAAGGACGTCTGGGGGGATAAGGAGCCTCTTGACCCTAACGTGAAATACACCAAGCTAGATTACTTTTTGATCTCCTCTTCGGAAATGAATAAGGTTGGCATCAGGAAGCTCCCTAAATCAATCTCAGACCACAATCCCTTGATTATAACCTGTGAAATACCAAGTATTGAGAGGAAACAAACCAGCTGGTCTTTTGAGCGGAAGTTATTGTTAGATACCAGATTTGTAGAACATCTTAGAAAATGGGCAGAGTAATTTTATGATGCTAACCGGTATAGCTCATCTAGGAATTTGGTATGGGAGGCCTTTAAATCCTCTCTGAGGGGAGAAACAATTAGCTGCTCAGCTAGGCTTAGGAAGGAGGATAGGAGAGAGGTCGAGAAGCTGATGGATGGGCGTGCTATGGCAGAAAAACAGCATATTAGGGAAATCAGTCTAGGGCAGGAGGGCCAGGGAAGCCTTACAAGAATCACAAATATCAAAGCTAACCTCCAGAAAACAGTTATGGAGAAGGAGGCTAGAAGCTATCAGGTATCAAGGGCAAGACGGTACGAAACAGGGGAGCAGGCAGGAAGAGCTCTGGCCCTGCATATAAGACAGGAAAGAACTAAAAACCTAATTTCGTGTATACAGGAAGAGGGAATCGAGTTTACAGAGCCCAAAGAGATATTGAGAGTATTTCATGATTTCTATCAAAAACTATATGATGAAGAGGAGCAGACCAGCAAGCTAAGTCCGGGCTATGCGGACGGTGGTCCCAGATTAAATGTGCAGGGTCGGGAAGAACTGGAAAAAGATCTACAGATTACAGAGGTAACAAAAGCCCTACACGAGTTAGCTGCGGCTAAGGCTGCAGGTCCCGATGGGATACCCCTTGAGGTATATGTGTGTTTAGAAAAACAGATTGCCATATTCTGCTTGACCTATTTAATGGGATTCTACACACAGGGAGAGTACCAGAATCATGGAAAGAGACGAAAATCATTATCTTCCATAAAAAGGGGAAACCAAAGGAACTACCAGGATCATACCGCCCCATATCACTGATTAACGCAGACACAAAGCTATACTCTGGGCGAGTAGGTTGGGGGGGATCATTGGCCAGCTCGTATCCCCGTGGCAGCATGGGTTCGTGCCAGGGAGGGGCACCACGGACCATATTAGAAGGGCAACAGCATTGTTCGATGCTCAGGGTGCCGCGGGGGAGGAGATGGCCATGATTCTCCTCGATGCGGAGAAAGCCTTTGACCGTGTGGTCTGGGACTATCTCTGGGGCATTTTGGTAGGCAGAGGGTTTGGCAGCAATTTTTTGAGGGCAATTAAAGCTATGTACCTTAATCCGGTGGCTAGGGTTTCAGTTATGGGGCATCAATCAGACAAAATAATAATTAAGAGGGGGACACGCTAGGGGTGCCCCTGCTCTCAGATTCTATTCTCTATGTACATAGACCCCTTTATACAAAGAATCCTGGCCTCACGACAAATAAGCCCGGTGGTGGTCAATGGATTCACCACTAAACTGTTAGCCTACGCAGACGTTCTGGAAATAACAACCGTGGACCCCCACCAAGCAATGTCGGAAATAGTACAATTGGCCAATGAATTTGGCGGCTGTTCTGGGTATAAGCTGAATGAGGGGAAAACCCAGATCATCTGTACAAAAAATATCAGGAAGAGCGATCATAGGTTTGCAGAGTGTGCCGTGTATCTCGGGGTCAAAATTAATTCATCTGTCGAGAAGATGGTTGAAGAGAACTATCTTCCACTGCTGCGCTCAATCGAAACAGAGTTAAGAAGAATTGATGTGCTGCATCTATCCCTGATAGGTAGGTTGAACGCCCTAAAAATGACCATGTTCCCCAAAATATTATATCTCTTTAGGGCTATTCCCCTATTTTTAGGGGAAACAATGATCAAGAAAATTGAATCTACATTTGTTAGGTTTGTGTGGCAGGACGGTAAAATTAGACGCTCTATTAACTATCTATCACTACCGGCGGATAGGGGCGGTCTGTCATTGCCGAACCTAAAATGTTACCATCTGGCATGCCTTCTTACACAAATGAATATATTGATTCAATCTGAACCCCTGCCAGCAGTAGGATCTAATGAGAATCAAGATCCCCTTCCATATTCGAGCTACTGCTGGGTAGAAAGGCATATGGATTATTGCAGTGCAAAGTGGATCGGAGATTCTATAGCAGGACAAAATATAAGATTATTGAAGGGGTTTGGTGGACGTGGAAAACCATTTGCAAAACCCTGGGAATCCCTAAAATAAATGCTAACACAAGTCTGTGGAAATCGAGCCTATTTGCTCACCTAGGCCAGAATGAGAATTGTTTAATATGGAGAGTACAGGGGATAAGATGTGTGGGTGATATCATGTTGGGCGAGGATATATTCAGCTTCAATGAACTACAGCGGAGGTTTGGGATCCCTGGAAATCACTGGCTGTTATATTGGCAAGTTGCTCAAACTATATCTGCAATAAGACCAAAATTAGTGTTGACACCAGATAGTCAACTGATTGATTATTTAAAAAGAGGGGGAAGGAAGATTGGTACTGCTTATAACTTTCTGGTGTCCGGGCTTCCAGATGATCTGGATAAAACTGAGGTGGCGTGGTAGCATAAGTTGGGGGACCCGGATGTAGACATAGATCTGGTCTTACTCTTAAGTAATAAAGTATTCCGAGCTTCAAACTTGAGGGCCCAACACTACAAGACGGTGTTTAATTGTATTATACACCCGCGAAACTGTATGGGTGGGGTTAAGGGAAGACGATAAATGCCCAAGATGTAATACAGGTCCAGCAGACTTGGTGCATATGTTTCATGGCTGTCCCAGTCTGGCCCTAATCTGTAGTGAGATAACAATGTTTTTGAGGAGTCTGCTAGGTAATAACATCAACCTATCCCCCACTTTGGTTCTTTTATGGTCGGACGCCAAACTCAAGGTTGGGAAACACACACAAGCATTGTAATTTATTGCTGTTGCAGTACTTTGAATGCAGATTTCTGCTGGGTGGAAAGATTCTAATGCCCCCACGTTTCAGATGTGGCTGTCTAGGTTGTTGGGTATTCACAACCTGGAAGCCTGCCTATATGAATTTAAGGGAAGAAAGAAGCAGGAGTTTGGTAGGAATATATGGGGACCGGTGAAGATCTGGAGGAATTTAGATTCTTGAGTCATGCTGGGATGAAATTCTTATGAACCCTGATTGTATGTTATTAACTTTTGCACAGCTCTGATTAATTTTATTGCATACTATGAATTTCTATATGTATATATCTCAATATGTATGGTATTATCTTTGAATAACGTCAACTGACTTATTGCATATTATGAATGTTGTATTTATATTTTTCTGGATATGTATTGGTTTTTTAACTGTAACTGCCTTATCTCTTAATAAAATAAATAAAATAAAAAATTAAAAAAAGGAGTGGGAATAGTAAATGTAACCCCCATTATCTTCACACTCTTTCCCCAAAATGGTTTAGATTAGAGTGGGAATAATAAACGTGACCCCTTTGGTGTCCAACACCTTCCCCAGAGTTGCTTAGGGGCTGATTACGATGTAGGGCGGATCACCACCACCCGCATGGCGGTGGCGATTTGCCCTACATTTCCCTCCACCCGCCACCCCAGTGGACGGAAAGACTGTCCTTTGCGACCGGGCGGAAAAAGATCACAATATGGTGGCGGTGTCTGTGGGACACCACCATCCATATTATGATGAATGCGGTAATGGTTCTTTCCAGGTTCTCAGTCTTTGCTGTTGGGGGCCCGTAGCGGGCCCCCATGGTATTGGGGGGCACACGGGGGTACCTTTGGTACCCACCTCATTGCCATGCACTACGAGGGATACATCTGAACTAGACCGCCTAATTTGCGTAACAACTTTCTCTACAAAGAGCAATGAGATAAAAAAAGTTGTGAACAAATATTGGAATTTGATCAGTGAAGATTTGGAAATGAAAAACCCGCCCATGCATTCATTTAAAAAAGCTAAAAATATACGAGAGCATGTGGTTTGCTCCTTCCTAGAGACACCTACACCACCATCACTTACATCTATATGGAATTTACAACCTATTGTAGGGCACCACCGATGTGGTAACTGCAAAGCTTGTGATTACACCTCACAAATCAAGGAGTTTGTGCAGAAAGATGAGAAAATTGCTCTTAAATATTACACTAACTGTAATACCATGAATGTCATCTACTGCATTGTTTGCCCCTGTCAGTTGATATATATAGGGCAGACCAAACAGAAAGTTAAATCCAGAATTCTACAACATTGTAGCCGTATCAGATGCGAAACAGTAGGTGCCCCCCTGGTGGACCATTTCAAAACGTTAAGACATACGCCTAAAGACCTCAAATGGACTGTCCTAGAGAAAGTCAATCTCGGACCAAGAGGTGGTAACATTTGCTCCTTACTGAATGTACGAGAAATGAAATGGATAACCCATTTCAATTCTATCAATGAAGGACTGAATGAGTTGGATAGCAGTTTCATACAGATGGCCACTATCTAGGATTAGGGTTACATTCCACAAAAGTCTCTGTAATTCCGAGTGAGATCCCAGCTCTCCATGTAAGAGTCCACTATGTAGCACTGTAGGGACCACTATAACACTCTGTGAGGTAGTTACGAGGTTCCGGAGACAAACTAATATTCTATAATGAGTGCACTCCAGACTATGAGGTGATTTGGATATGCTGTTCAAAATGTTTTTGTTTATATGAAATATGGGAAATGATGTCTATTCCAATCTTGACCACTTTAATACCCTGTGATGGTAATTACGTGGCCTTAATCTAATCTAATTCCAATGCTGAAATGATATATTGTGTTTCTAAAATACCTCCATCGACACAACACAGGATATTGGAAATGCTGTATTACACCCTATACCCTGTGATATTAATTACCTGGTCAGCAGACCTGATGTTCCCTGCAACATAATATAATTGTATTAGTCCAGCTGTTTAAGTCATCCCTAACCAATTGTAATTACTACATAATTCAAGCTACCGCGTTATTTACCGGCAACGCAATTTAATTTTAAATTTCAAATGGTGCAATTAATGCTTTACAAAGGCTAGTTTCCATGAAACTAGAACGCCGTACGAACGCGTCCCGGTAACCACGACAACAAGCGTAGGCTTTCTTCCATTGCCCTCGCGGTCACGTGGTGCGGAAGCGCCTTCATCGCAATCCCCGGCTAACTCGAACGCCACTCTTCCAAATGTTATGGGAGTTGCAGGATGCCGGGAACGAAGTAGCCTGACCCGCTCCTTTAGGAAAGAGATGCCCCCTTGCAATTTTAACCTATTCCATCGAGCCCACTGGTATACTTTGTACCCGACGCGGTCTGACAAGCTCCTCCTTTTCGTTTACAGCGACTGAGTCAGGAATGGACTAGGACCTGTGTCTTGATCGGTACGCTATTATACAGGTAACGACTGGGGCTTTTAATTTTAATTTTCTGTTCCTGTAAATTGTGAACATCCAAGTAATTTATCTTATGAGGCACACTATATCCTACCCCTTTCTAGATTGTCTACCCATGAGGAGCCTCGGCCATAGGATAAATGGCAGAGTGCTTAAACTAATCCACACTCAAAAAGAATCTATCAACTGTAGACACTCTGCCTCTCTATCGGGTAATTGTACCAATAAGGTGCCTTTAGCCCTTCTAGCGGAATTATCCGCAAAATATCCATCTCAAGCTATTGTATTTGTCTATCCACTTCTGTAGGAATGACTTTGTCAATCAAGTATTTTGTCTAACGACAGACCATAAAATGATCTGAACACAAGGTAATTCTATAAATTTTGTTCATGTATCAACAGCTTGATGTTTTGATTTGAACGCCCCATGTCTCCTACTATAATGCCGTGACCTTTTCAACTCTATTGAATTATAAGTTATGTCACCTCAGACTTTTCCCAGTCACATGCCGCAGTTTTGAATAATCCCAGTCGTGACACTATTCGCACTAGCCCTATGTGGGTATCGTTTATCAGTGATCCCGTACGGACAGAAATTAGCCTGCCACTCCATCCTATGGTACTCTTGGACCAATCATTGGATCTACCAATGTATGTTGTAATTTAATGTACCGCTGTGTAAATAGTCATCATTTAGTGATCACTAAGTAATCCCTTGTAAATACCTCTCTCCTTTAGGAACCGCCCACCCCAACACCCCCCCCTCTCACTGTCCTGAAGAAGACCTGCCATGTAAGGGGTAGTATCCCTACAATGAGGGTCGAAACATTAACTACCAGCCGCAGCACTTGATCGGAGTGTGACTTTGTACACCTGTCATTTATGATGCCATACTAATGTTATATATGATTTTTGATTAATTCCGGCTAGGCTCCCCTGGGAAGCCATTTTCAAATGTTGAAAGCAATTTACAATTGGATTGTCACTTGAACCTACCCACACCTTCCCAACACTGCACCACCCCCTTCCCCTTCCCTGTACAGTGGGCACTGCTAAGATGTGTATCAATTATTTATATGTATATACACCCTAAAAATGGAAAAATACAGTGAAAAACGTATTTACACTATCTGAATAAACAATAGTGTTTCATAAGTAATGTGGTTTAATAATTTTACTGAATCTAAATCAATCCCAATAGGTCTGGGACCACTCTTTCTATAACACATGCACTACATGGCAGGCACCACGTGGTGCCTGCCATGTAGTGCATGGGAATGCCATTTACACTGTGAGTGGGTCTGCAGCCAGCAGACCCACCCGCAATGTAAAGGGGCCAGGATGCGCCCGCCAGTGTGGCGGGCACATATAATTTACATGGCGGGACCGCTGCGACTTCGGCGGTAGGTCCCTGGCTCCCCTACGATGCATCATAATTTATTTATTTATTTTATCATTTTATAGAGCGCAAACCAGACCCCTGAGGGTATCAGAGCGCTTTACAGTATTAAGGGTGGTGTACAAAGCGATGGGAAGGGAGGGATCAATTGGGTAAAATAGGGGATACATAATGCAAGAAAACACGTAGTCTAAAGTCCCGGCTACACGTGGGAAAGAAATTAAAACAGGTAAATACATTGTACAAGAAGGCACATAGTCTCAACTCTTGGGGGAATGCCCAGGAGTGCAGGAATAGGTATCGTCCATAGAAAGATAAAAATGTAACGTGTTCATTAGGCGAGGTATTTACCCATTAAGAAGGTTTTGGTCTCCTTCTTAAAGTGTGCCAAGGACAGAAGTCTTCTAATGGCGAATGGGAGAGAGTTCCAAATCCTTGGCGCAGCCCCAGTGAAGGCCCGATTGTAGTTTTTTTTTCTGGAAGCGTGCAGGTTGCAGCAGTAGGTCTTTGGCAGAATGGAAGTTTCTCGGTCCTCCTAATATCACGGGTTTTTGTGCCAGGAATGTAGGGAAGTTGTTATAAAGAGCTTTGTGTGTAATGCAGGCCAGGTTAAATTTGATTCTGGCCTCTAGGGGAAGCCAGTTCAGCGCTTTGAGGTGGGGAGAGATGTGGTTGAATTTCTTTGAGCCGGTTAGTAGTCTGGCAGCGGTGTTTGGGCAGGCTTTCAATGGGGCCAGAGTTTCTTGGGTAGCCCTGCAAGAGTGGAGCATCTATATTCTAATCTGGAAATGACTAGTGCCTGTACTGCCGTTTTATGGTCGGACGCATCGAGGAAGGGTTTTAGGTTTCTTAGGTAACTCAGGTAGAATCTAACCGTTTTGTCCATCAAGTTTATATGGCCACACATGTTCAGGCTGCCATCCAGGGTTATTCCAAGGGATTTTGTCGAGTCAACAAAGGTAGGAGGGCAGTTTAGTGCTGACATGGTCTTGATCCATTCCTGGATTTCTGGATTGGGTTTGGGTGGAGAGATCAGAAGAAATTCAGTTTTATTTGCATTGAGTTTAAGCTGGTTGGCGGTGAGCCAGTGGACTGTCAGCTTCAAGGCCTCATTCAGGGAGAAAATGTCCTCAGGGGAAGAGATTTTTATGTAGATTTGTGTATCATTGGCGTACATATGGTAGAAGATATTGGCGGCACGTAGAACCTCAGTGAGAGGTTCAAGGTAAAGGTTGAAGAGGGTGGGGGAGAGGGTTGATCCTTGGGGGGACTCCAACAGTAACCAGAGAGGGGGGCGGATAGATTACCGTTGATGAGGACTCTCTGTGAGCGGTTTTGGAGGAAGGATCTAAACCATTCAAGGACGGTGCCCTCCAGCCCATTACTGAGTTTGAGGCGTTCAAGGACAATGATGGTTAACCGTGTCGAAGGCAGAGGAAAGGACAGGTTAAATTTGTTGATGTGTAGGCTCAGTTGCTGTTGCACACATTTTTTCAGAACTTTGGCTAGGAGTGGGATGTTAGATATGGGTCTATAGTTCTCGGCGGAAGCAAGGTCCAGCGTGTTTTTTTTAGGATGGGGACAACTTGGCCACGTAAGTTTGGAGAGGGGAAAGCAAATGTGACCCCTTCAGTGTTAATGTAATTTAATTAGTGGCCCCAGATTTTCAGAAAAATAATTCACAAAAGAAGTTGGCTGTGCACTTGTAATATACCATAGTTCTATTTAGATTCCTTATTATAATGAAGATACATAACACAGTTTGCTATTTTTATTTTTCTCTCATATTTAATGCAGTAACATATAACATTGTAATTATACAACAACATGTTATATTTATATATAGACAATATTTCTATACAATTTTAGTATTAAATAAGCCATATACATTAAGGGGTCGATTACAATGGCGGGTGGATCGCCACCGCCCGCACGGCGGTGGCGATCCGCACGCCATAATTCACCGTTTGCCACCCAATTCCCCCCGCCATATTATAAAGACCGTCCACCGGTTTTTCGGCCGGTCGATGAGTCGACCAAGCGGAAAAGGTTTTAATATGGTGGCGGTGTCTGGTAGACACCGCCATTCATATTAGGATACATGCGGGGATTTGCCTTGCCGTGGCGGCAACGAGGCATAAGGGCCTTGACATTGGGGGCCCGTAGCGGGCCCACAGGTATTTTGGGGGGTGGGGGTGCACATGGCGGGTACCAGGTACCCCCTGCATTTGTCACGGTCCAACGGCTCCTCCGGATCGAATGATGCTATATGGGTTCCACCTCCAGCTTTCTCCGTGCTCAGGGAATAATATCTAACAGAGCACGATAGTAAGCAGGCGAGGGATAAAAGGTCCGGGACTGGAAACGAAGGTAGATGAGGTCTCTGCAAAGATACAAAGAACACACAGTAAGACGAGAATCCTATGCTTCCTGTTTCCTATGAATTCTCTACCTTCTGACCTCTTTCCTACCTGATACGTCTCAGGACCTCTCTCTTCTACCTGTGAGATACTTTCTCTCAACGAATACGTTTTCTGGAAAACACAAGAATGTGCACACAGGTTACATACACTTCTCCCCCCCGCAAAGCTGAATACAAATCTTGGCGTGGTGTTCCTATACCTACCCGTTATTTCCCAGTCCCTTGCTTTAAAAGGTTCTACTAGGGTGTTAAGATTATGGATACCAATGCCACAATTCCCTCGGAAACCAAGAGAGGAAAATGTTCGACGGTTCTGGTTGGATATCAAGCACACTCTTCACCAGCTAATACGGATGGTATGTTTGCCCACACCCCATCAATTTGGCAACTCTTACCGGTTACTGGATCCGAAGAAATGTTCCTCCGAAACCTACCATGACCCTTTGACCATGAGAGGGTGCAATCCAGCGTCTCTCCCGTCAAACGGGTTCAAACGGGTTCCAGAACCGATCAACCTCTTGTCAATAGAGAGGGTGCAAATCCAGCGTCTCTCCCGAGAACTACAAACTCCCAACACCAGTGAACAAAATAATATTTCCCAAAACAGTGTCGCACTCGGGAGGGTGAAATCCGGCGTCTCCCCGAATGCAAAAAAAAGAATCGTGTCCAAACAAAGTTCCCGAAATTCACGAGAGGGTGCAATCCTGCGTCTCTCGGTTCGGGTAGATTCAATTTCCCAGGATAGGTAACCCCGCAGCCGCGGGTTACGATGACACACTATGGAGCACTAGTAATCCAGAACACAATCCCTGAAGCTCTCCGAAAAGACAAAATTACGTGCACCGCACTCCGGTTCTCACGGGTTTTTATGATCTCATCCCGACTCGATGCTCGCTGAGCTTTCTGGGAGTTGTAGTTCCACTATCACTGGGTAGGCACAGGTCGGATCCTGACAGTATGCCCCCCTCCACCGTGCCTCCTAGCGCCCGGCTTCCCGGGGTGTCTGCGATAGAAAGCACGAACGGCTCTTGGAGCATGAACCGCCGTACTCGGTTCCCACGAATCATCCTCAGGTTGGTATCCCTTCCACGAAATGAGAAACCACAGCTTGCCCTGGTGGAATCTCGAGTCAAGAATCCTCCGGACCTCGTACTCCAACTGCTCATCCCTCAGAACCGGAGGAGCGGCTGACATTTTCGCCTTCCCAGCGGGCTTCAACAAGCTGCAATGGAATACTGGATGTATTCTCAAATGCCCCGGAAGTTTGAGTTTGAATGCCACCCTATTGACCTTCCGAAGTACAGTATAGGGCCCAATGAAACGAGGATGGAACACGCTGTGATAGCGGAACCGGATATTCTTAGTCGAGAGCCATACTCTGTCCCCGACTTTGTATTCGGGCCCATCCTGCCTATGTTTGTCCGCCCAAACCTTATAAGTTGTTTTCGATCTTTTCAAGGTGTTTTGGATGACTTTGTGGATTTTGACCAACTCCTCCACATGGGCCGCCACAGAGGGATGATTCTGCACTTCACCCGGTATCACAATGGGCAAGGTCTTAGCATGAAACCCGTTGTTAGCCCTGAATGGTGTTTCCTGGACGGAACTGTGCCAGGTGTTATTATAAGACAGTTCCGCTAGCCACAACATAGAGACCCATGATTTTTCCGCCTCCTTTGCATAACACCTCAGATATTTCTTGAGCGTTTGATTCATCCTCTCCGTCTGACCATCTGATTGAGGATGGAAGCTGGTGGACAATGCATCTTCCACCTGTAGGGCTGTGCACCACATGTGCCAAAACCGGGCGATGAACTGGGGCCCTCTGTCAGATATAATGACTCGAGGAATCCCGTGCAGACGCACTACCTGCGTCAACAGTAGCTGTGCTGTTTGTTTGGCTGTTGGAAGATTGTGGCATGGTATGAAATGCGCCATTTTCGTAAGGCTATCCACTACCACTAATATGGCGTTACATTGTTGATCTGTTGGCAGCCCCACTATGAAGTCTACACTGATGGTATGCCAGGGATGGGAAGGAGTTGGAAGTGGCATGAGTTTCCCTTTCGCCCTACACTGCTCCCCCTTGGCCCTTGCACACACCTCACACTGTCCTACCCAGTTCTCCACATCTTTACCCATCCCCTCCCACCAAAAGTGTCGTTGTATCAAGAGAAGGGTCTTCTTTATCCCTGTATGGCCTGCCACTACAGCATTGTGACACCAATTAAAGGCTTGTAACCTGAGGGAATGCGTGGGCAGGTATAGCTATCCGTTCCATAAGGGCACCCCATGTGTCAAGGCTCGATTGGTATTCTGAGTCGCCCAAGTAACCCACTGCTGAGGGCTTTTCTGCTTCACCACTTGGGACACAAACTGCTCTATTGCATTCGCACATAACACTTTCTCTACGGGTATGATGGCCTGTGCTTTTTGTAGCGATGTTTCTTTTTCTGTCTGTCTTGACAGTGAGTCAGCCTCCTTATTGTCCGCCCCAGGACGGAACGTGACCACAAAATCAAAACCCGCAAAAAACAACATCCACCTCATCTGTCTCTGTGACAAATGGCGAGCAGTTTTCATGTAGACCAAATTCCGGTGATCCGAATACACCGTGATGGAATGTCTCGCACCCCACAAATAATGCCTCCACTCCATGAAGGCCTTCTTTATGGCGAACAATTCCTTCTCCGCCACGGTATAATTGGCCTCAGCGGATGACAGCTTTTTCGATAAAAAAGCCACCGGGTGCAATTGTCCAGTGTGCTTGTCCCTTTGTGAGAGGATAGCTCCGACCGCGGCATCCGAGGCATCCGCCTCTACCACAAACGGAACATCCATTTGAGGATGTTTCAAAATGGGAGCCGTACAGAACGCTTCTTTCAATTTATTGAAAGCCACGTCCGCCTCATTCGTCCACTCAAATGAAGTTCCCTTTCTCAGCAATCGAGTAATCGGAGCCGCCACTGCTGAGAACTGTGCAATGAATCTTCGGTAATAGTTGGAAAACCCCAAGAAACATTGCACTTCCTTCACACTCTTGGGAGTTGGCCACTGCTGAACTGCCTCCACCTTGCGATCTGCCATGCGGAAACCCAAGGGGCTCAATATGACTCCCAGAAACTCCACCTCCTCCACTCCGAACTCGCACTTACTAAGCTTGCAATACAAGCTGTTGTCCAGTAGCCTCTTCAGAACCAAAATGACGTGACTGGCATGTTGAGGGATAGACCTAGAATACACCAGAATGTCGTCGATGTACACGATGACAAACGGGTCTATATAATCCTTCAACACGTCATTTAAAAAGTATTGGAACGCCGCAGGGGCATTGCAAAGCCCGAACGGCATTACTAAGTACTCGAAGAGCCCGTATCGAGTCTTGAAGGCCGTTTTCCACTCATCCCCACTGCGGATCCTCACCAGATGGTACGCACCCCGGAGGTCCAACCGAGTGTAGATGTTGGCCTCCCTTACTTGATCCAACAGTACAGGGATGAGTGGTAACGGATACCGATTCTTAATGGTCTGTCTATTCAACAGGCGGTAATCAATACAGGTACGTAGTTCCCCGTTGGCTTTAGCTATGAAAAACAGAGGTGAGGCCGCTGGGGACCGTGATGGCCGAATAAACCCCATGGCACAAAACTCTCTCAAATACTCCTGCAGGTGTTTGGTTTCAGGCTCTGAAAGGGCGTATACTCTACATGAGGGTATCGCTGCTCCTTCCACCAGATCAATACGACAATCGTATTCCCGGTGAGGCGGTAAGGACGCAGCCTTGATTTCACTAAACACCTCACTATACTCTTCGTACTCCGAGGGGAGGCTAACCTCTTTCTCAACAGCTGTCGCTACGTGATACCCCTGTGATAGAGCAAGGAGATGATGGACCTTTTCCCTCATGCAGGTTTTTTGGCATTCTGTCGACTGAAAGCTAATGGTTTTCTGTTTCCAATCCATAGTAGGATTGTGCAGACCTAGCCAAGGCATGCCTAGAATAACCTCATATTGAGGTGCTTCGATAATATTCAGCACAATGGTTTCTACATGCTCCATAGGATCTCCCGGGAGGTGCAGCTCCACTTCCTCCGTGTGTTCGATGATAGGGCCGGACTTCAGCGGTGTGCCATCTACTGCCAGCACTCTCTCGGGTTTCTGCATCGCCACTCTCACCAACCCCAAACGTGCTACCAAACCTTCGTCTATGAAGTTACCCGTGGCCCCAGAGTCTACCATACTATGTACTGGGTATAGAGTCCCTCGCACCCGCAACAACATAGACAGGACGATGTGCGCTTCCGTGGTCGTGGCGGAACCCCCCGCTAGCGATGGCAACCGCCACCCTTGCTCCTCAGGGTTTTCCTCCAACACCAAGGATGCACTCTCTGAATCCCCCTTTACAGCTGGAACAGCCTGGGTCCTTCCCATCGAATACGGACGGCCTTTCTTGGGTTTTACCGTACAATCCTTAACATAATGGCCCTTTTTTCCGCAATACATGCAGAGGCCCAAGGTACGGCGGCTCTCTCTTTCTGCTCTCGATAAAGGAGCCCTAACCGCCCCCAACTCCATAGGCTCGGCTCCACCACCCTTCTCCGGGGGTATCCCACCTTCAACTTTCTTCTGACCCCCAAGGGGTTGATACCCACGTCTCCGTTCACCCACACGATCCGCTCGACGATGGTCAAGCCTCAGCGTCAGGTTAATAAGATCGGTACAATTAGCAGGCTGCGGATCGATTTGCGCCAGAACATCCTTCAACTCGTCTGAAAGACCATGATAATATAAGGCCATTCTCTTCTCCTCTGGCCAAGCTGTTTCTGCTATCAGGCGGTTAAAGGTGGTCATGTACGTAATTAAATCATTCCGCCCTTGTTTCAAATCTAGGATATCCGTGTCTGCACTTAGGGTTGTGGCTCTTCTATCGAAAACCCTTTCGAATTCTCTCCGAAAAGCCCCCCAATCCGATAGGAGAGGGTCATCATTTTTCACTAAAGGCCCTGCCCAATTCGCCGCATCCCCTGTTAGATACGAGATAGCAAAGGCCACTCTAGACATATTAGTGGGGAATGACGCAGGGCGACATGAGAAATGTAACGTTATTTGCGTCAAGAAATTTTGGACGGATGTAGGACTACCCGAATATCTCTCGGGACTGGCCAATGGAATAGGCTGAGGGACTGTGACCTGAACCTGCTGCACACCTGCAGAAGCATTAAAGGGATTCCTGCCTTGTCTCTCTACCTGTTCTTTCAGAGCAGCAGCTTCTGCTCGTGAAGTGACTAATTCTTGTTGTACCAGCAACAAGGCAGCCATTACATCTTCCAATGTAGCCATCACTACCCGATCAAGAGGAGGCTATTTCGTGGGCACGTAATTCTGTCACGGTCCAACGGCTCCTCCGGATCGAATGATGCTATATGGGTTCCACCTCCAGCTTTCTCCGTGCTCAGGGAATAATATCTAACAGAGCACGATAGTAAGCAGGCGAGGGATAAAAGGTCCGGGACTGGAAACGAAGGTAGATGAGGTCTCTGCAAAGATACAAAGAACACACAGTAAGACGAGAATCCTATGCTTCCTGTTTCCTATGAATTCTCTCCCTTTTGACCTCTTTCCTACCTGATACGTCTCAGGACCTCTCTCTTCTACCTGTGAGATACTTTCTCTCAACGAATACGTTTTCTGGAAAACACAAGAATGTGCACACAGGTTACATACACTTCTCCCCCCCGCAAAGCTGAATACAAATCTTGGCGTGGTGTTCCTATACCTACCCGTTATTTCCCAGTCCCTTGCTTTAAAAGGTTCTACTAGGGTGTTAAGATTATGGATACCAATGCCACAATTCCCTCGGAAACCAAGAGAGGAAAATGTTCGACGGTTCTGGTTGGATATCAAGCACACTCTTCACCAGCTAATACGGATGGTATGTTTGCCCACACCCCATCAATTTGGCAACTCTTACCGGTTACTGGATCCGAAGAAATGTTCCTCCGAAACCTACCATGACCCTTTGACCATGAGAGGGTGCAATCCAGCGTCTCTCCCGTCAAACGGGTTCAAACGGGTTCCAGAACCGATCAACCTCTTGTCAATAGAGAGGGTGCAAATCCAGCGTCTCTCCCGAGAACTACAAACTCCCAACACCAGTGAACAAAATAATATTTCCCAAAACAGTGTCGCACTCGGGAGGGTGAAATCCGGCGTCTCCCCGAATGCAAAAAAAAGAATCGTGTCCAAACAAAGTTCCCGAAATTCACGAGAGGGTGCAATCCTGCGTCTCTCGGTTCGGGTAGATTCAATTTCCCAGGATAGGTAACCCCGCAGCCGCGGGTTACGATGACACACTATGGAGCACTAGTAATCCAGAACACAATCCCTGAAGCTCTCCGAAAAGACAAAATTACGTGCACCGCACTCCGGTTCTCACGGGTTTTTATGATCTCATCCCGACTCGATGCTCGCTGAGCTTTCTGGGAGTTGTAGTTCCACTATCACTGGGTAGGCACAGGTCGGATCCTGACAGTATGCCCCCCTCCACCGTGCCTCCTAGCGCCCGGCTTCCCGGGGTGTCTGCGATAGAAAGCACGAACGGCTCTTGGAGCATGAACCGCCGTACTCGGTTCCCACGAATCATCCTCAGGTTGGTATCCCTTCCACGAAATGAGAAACCACAGCTTGCCCTGGTGGAATCTCGAGTCAAGAATCCTCCGGACCTCGTACTCCAACTGCTCATCCCTCAGAACCGGAGGAGCGGCTGACATTTTCGCCTTCCCAGCGGGCTTCAACAAGCTGCAATGGAATACTGGATGTATTCTCAAATGCCCCGGAAGTTTGAGTTTGAATGCCACCCTATTGACCTTCCGAAGTACAGTATAGGGCCCAATGAAACGAGGATGGAACACGCTGTGATAGCGGAACCGGATATTCTTAGTCGAGAGCCATACTCTGTCCCCGACTTTGTATTCGGGCCCATCCTGCCTATGTTTGTCCGCCCAAACCTTATAAGTTGTTTTCGATCTTTTCAAGGTGTTTTGGATGACTTTGTGGATTTTGACCAACTCCTCCACATGGGCCGCCACAGAGGGATGATTCTGCACTTCACCCGGTATCACAATGGGCAAGGTCTTAGCATGAAACCCGTTGTTAGCCCTGAATGGTGTTTCCTGGACGGAACTGTGCCAGGTGTTATTATAAGACAGTTCCGCTAGCCACAACATAGAGACCCATGATTTTTCCGCCTCCTTTGCATAACACCTCAGATATTTCTTGAGCGTTTGATTCATCCTCTCCGTCTGACCATCTGATTGAGGATGGAAGCTGGTGGACAATGCATCTTCCACCTGTAGGGCTGTGCACCACATGTGCCAAAACCGGGCGATGAACTGGGGCCCTCTGTCAGATATAATGACTCGAGGAATCCCGTGCAGACGCACTACCTGCGTCAACAGTAGCTGTGCTGTTTGTTTGGCTGTTGGAAGATTGTGGCATGGTATGAAATGCGCCATTTTCGTAAGGCTATCCACTACCACTAATATGGCGTTACATTGTTGATCTGTTGGCAGCCCCACTATGAAGTCTACACTGATGGTATGCCAGGGATGGGAAGGAGTTGGAAGTGGCATGAGTTTCCCTTTCGCCCTACACTGCTCCCCCTTGGCCCTTGCACACACCTCACACTGTCCTACCCAGTTCTCCACATCTTTACCCATCCCCTCCCACCAAAAGTGTCGTTGTATCAAGAGAAGGGTCTTCTTTATCCCTGTATGGCCTGCCACTACAGCATTGTGACACCAATTAAAGGCTTGTAACCTGAGGGAATGCGTGGGCAGGTATAGCTATCCGTTCCATAAGGGCACCCCATGTGTCAAGGCTCGATTGGTATTCTGAGTCGCCCAAGTAACCCACTGCTGAGGGCTTTTCTGCTTCACCACTTGGGACACAAACTGCTCTATTGCATTCGCACATAACACTTTCTCTACGGGTATGATGGCCTGTGCTTTTTGTAGCGATGTTTCTTTTTCTGTCTGTCTTGACAGTGAGTCAGCCTCCTTATTGTCCGCCCCAGGACGGAACGTGACCACAAAATCAAAACCCGCAAAAAACAACATCCACCTCATCTGTCTCTGTGACAAATGGCGAGCAGTTTTCATGTAGACCAAATTCCGGTGATCCGAATACACCGTGATGGAATGTCTCGCACCCCACAAATAATGCCTCCACTCCATGAAGGCCTTCTTTATGGCGAACAATTCCTTCTCCGCCACGGTATAATTGGCCTCAGCGGATGACAGCTTTTTCGATAAAAAAGCCACCGGGTGCAATTGTCCAGTGTGCTTGTCCCTTTGTGAGAGGATAGCTCCGACCGCGGCATCCGAGGCATCCGCCTCTACCACAAACGGAACATCCATTTGAGGATGTTTCAAAATGGGAGCCGTACAGAACGCTTCTTTCAATTTATTGAAAGCCACGTCCGCCTCATTCGTCCACTCAAATGAAGTTCCCTTTCTCAGCAATCGAGTAATCGGAGCCGCCACTGCTGAGAACTGTGCAATGAATCTTCGGTAATAGTTGGAAAACCCCAAGAAACATTGCACTTCCTTCACACTCTTGGGAGTTGGCCACTGCTGAACTGCCTCCACCTTGCGATCTGCCATGCGGAAACCCAAGGGGCTCAATATGACTCCCAGAAACTCCACCTCCTCCACTCCGAACTCGCACTTACTAAGCTTGCAATACAAGCTGTTGTCCAGTAGCCTCTTCAGAACCAAAATGACGTGACTGGCATGTTGAGGGATAGACCTAGAATACACCAGAATGTCGTCGATGTACACGATGACAAACGGGTCTATATAATCCTTCAACACGTCATTTAAAAAGTATTGGAACGCCGCAGGGGCATTGCAAAGCCCGAACGGCATTACTAAGTACTCGAAGAGCCCGTATCGAGTCTTGAAGGCCGTTTTCCACTCATCCCCACTGCGGATCCTCACCAGATGGTACGCACCCCGGAGGTCCAACCGAGTGTAGATGTTGGCCTCCCTTACTTGATCCAACAGTACAGGGATGAGTGGTAACGGATACCGATTCTTAATGGTCTGTCTATTCAACAGGCGGTAATCAATACAGGTACGTAGTTCCCCGTTGGCTTTAGCTATGAAAAACAGAGGTGAGGCCGCTGGGGACCGTGATGGCCGAATAAACCCCATGGCACAAAACTCTCTCAAATACTCCTGCAGGTGTTTGGTTTCAGGCTCTGAAAGGGCGTATACTCTACATGAGGGTATCGCTGCTCCTTCCACCAGATCAATACGACAATCGTATTCCCGGTGAGGCGGTAAGGACGCAGCCTTGATTTCACTAAACACCTCACTATACTCTTCGTACTCCGAGGGGAGGCTAACCTCTTTCTCAACAGCTGTCGCTACGTGATACCCCTGTGATAGAGCAAGGAGATGATGGACCTTTTCCCTCATGCAGGTTTTTTGGCATTCTGTCGACTGAAAGCTAATGGTTTTCTGTTTCCAATCCATAGTAGGATTGTGCAGACCTAGCCAAGGCATGCCTAGAATAACCTCATATTGAGGTGCTTCGATAATATTCAGCACAATGGTTTCTACATGCTCCATAGGATCTCCCGGGAGGTGCAGCTCCACTTCCTCCGTGTGTTCGATGATAGGGCCGGACTTCAGCGGTGTGCCATCTACTGCCAGCACTCTCTCGGGTTTCTGCATCGCCACTCTCACCAACCCCAAACGTGCTACCAAACCTTCGTCTATGAAGTTACCCGTGGCCCCAGAGTCTACCATACTATGTACTGGGTATAGAGTCCCTCGCACCCGCAACAACATAGACAGGACGATGTGCGCTTCCGTGGTCGTGGCGGAACCCCCCGCTAGCGATGGCAACCGCCACCCTTGCTCCTCAGGGTTTTCCTCCAACACCAAGGATGCACTCTCTGAATCCCCCTTTACAGCTGGAACAGCCTGGGTCCTTCCCATCGAATACGGACGGCCTTTCTTGGGTTTTACCGTACAATCCTTAACATAATGGCCCTTTTTTCCGCAATACATGCAGAGGCCCAAGGTACGGCGGCTCTCTCTTTCTGCTCTCGATAAAGGAGCCCTAACCGCCCCCAACTCCATAGGCTCGGCTCCACCACCCTTCTCCGGGGGTATCCCACCTTCAACTTTCTTCTGACCCCCAAGGGGTTGATACCCACGTCTCCGTTCACCCACACGATCCGCTCGACGATGGTCAAGCCTCAGCGTCAGGTTAATAAGATCGGTACAATTAGCAGGCTGCGGATCGATTTGCGCCAGAACATCCTTCAACTCGTCTGAAAGACCATGATAATATAAGGCCATTCTCTTCTCCTCTGGCCAAGCTGTTTCTGCTATCAGGCGGTTAAAGGTGGTCATGTACGTAATTAAATCATTCCGCCCTTGTTTCAAATCTAGGATATCCGTGTCTGCACTTAGGGTTGTGGCTCTTCTATCGAAAACCCTTTCGAATTCTCTCCGAAAAGCCCCCCAATCCGATAGGAGAGGGTCATCATTTTTCACTAAAGGCCCTGCCCAATTCGCCGCATCCCCTGTTAGATACGAGATAGCAAAGGCCACTCTAGACATATTAGTGGGGAATGACGCAGGGCGACATGAGAAATGTAACGTTATTTGCGTCAAGAAATTTTGGACGGATGTAGGACTACCCGAATATCTCTCGGGACTGGCCAATGGAATAGGCTGAGGGACTGTGACCTGAACCTGCTGCACACCTGCAGAAGCATTAAAGGGATTCCTGCCTTGTCTCTCTACCTGTTCTTTCAGAGCAGCAGCTTCTGCTCGTGAAGTGACTAATTCTTGTTGTACCAGCAACAAGGCAGCCATTACATCTTCCAATGTAGCCATCACTACCCGATCAAGAGGAGGCTATTTCGTGGGCACGTAATTCTGTCACGGTCCAACGGCTCCTCCGGATCGAATGATGCTATATGGGTTCCACCTCCAGCTTTCTCCGTGCTCAGGGAATAATATCTAACAGAGCACGATAGTAAGCAGGCGAGGGATAAAAGGTCCGGGACTGGAAACGAAGGTAGATGAGGTCTCTGCAAAGATACAAAGAACACACAGTAAGACGAGAATCCTATGCTTCCTGTTTCCTATGAATTCTCTCCCTTTTGACCTCTTTCCTACCTGATACGTCTCAGGACCTCTCTCTTCTACCTGTGAGATACTTTCTCTCAACGAATACGTTTTCTGGAAAACACAAGAATGTGCACACAGGTTACATACACTTCTCCCCCCCGCAAAGCTGAATACAAATCTTGGCGTGGTGTTCCTATACCTACCCGTTATTTCCCAGTCCCTTGCTTTAAAAGGTTCTACTAGGGTGTTAAGATTATGGATACCAATGCCACAATTCCCTCGGAAACCAAGAGAGGAAAATGTTCGACGGTTCTGGTTGGATATCAAGCACACTCTTCACCAGCTAATACGGATGGTATGTTTGCCCACACCCCATCAATTTGGCAACTCTTACCGGTTACTGGATCCGAAGAAATGTTCCTCCGAAACCTACCATGACCCTTTGACCATGAGAGGGTGCAATCCAGCGTCTCTCCCGTCAAACGGGTTCAAACGGGTTCCAGAACCGATCAACCTCTTGTCAATAGAGAGGGTGCAAATCCAGCGTCTCTCCCGAGAACTACAAACTCCCAACACCAGTGAACAAAATAATATTTCCCAAAACAGTGTCGCACTCGGGAGGGTGAAATCCGGCGTCTCCCCGAATGCAAAAAAAAGAATCGTGTCCAAACAAAGTTCCCGAAATTCACGAGAGGGTGCAATCCTGCGTCTCTCGGTTCGGGTAGATTCAATTTCCCAGGATAGGTAACCCCGCAGCCGCGGGTTACGATGACACACTATGGAGCACTAGTAATCCAGAACACAATCCCTGAAGCTCTCCGAAAAGACAAAATTACGTGCACCGCACTCCGGTTCTCACGGGTTTTTATGATCTCATCCCGACTCGATGCTCGCTGAGCTTTCTGGGAGTTGTAGTTCCACTATCACTGGGTAGGCACAGGTCGGATCCTGACAGCATTTACATGTACAACGTGGCAGGCACAGCGCAGTGCCTGTCACGTTATGCAATCAAATGCACAACTTGCATTTTAAACCTTGCGGTGGGTGCTGCTGGTACCACTGCCTGCCGCAATGTTAAAAATGTGTGATGTGCCCACCAGTGTGGCGGGCGCATCCAAATTGCAAATGCAGAACTGCTGCATGCATAGCGGGCGGTCCCATTTCCCGGGGCTATGGCGGGCGGCGGGTGGATAAAGTCCGCCCGCCTTGCTAATCAGCCCCTATATTTGAACAATTTTGTGTTTTGTACATTTTTGTGTCATTTTTTCATTTTTTATAAATTAATACAGTTCTTTTAATTACTTTTTTCAACATAATGTTTACATAATTTGTTTCGGATATATTAAATATTTGTACATTTTAAATACCATTATTTGATTTAAACGTTACACTTTTTCAGATATTTTTACGTTTAACATTTTTTAAACATTTTTATATATTTAAATTTTTTTGATCTTTTAAAAATATATTCCCATTGTTTTCTTTGGGAAGACAGTCTCTGGTCTGTTTCATTTACCTGACATATTTTTTCCGCTACCTTCTTTTTTGTAGTCCGCTTGTCTAATTTTTAGTCTTTTTTCCTAGAAGAGGTTGCGGGAAGTTGCTGCTGTTTGTCTGAACAGCTATGACCATTTTAAAGTTTGTTTTTAGGGATTTGAAGATAGCAGGATATAAGGGGGAGTTTAGTTATAGTGTTGTTTTTGGGTTTGTTATAGATTTACTTGTATTTTTTGAAATTTTGTTCACTATTGTGTTGGCCCAAGTGTAGGGAGAGTTTGTTAGTAATATGTCATTGTGTTATTTTATATTGTGTTATGTTATCTGCTTTTTGACAATTAAGATTCAGAAAAGGGGGTGGTGATGAACAGAGTGTCTGAATTAAGCAGACCACTCTTACCCAGTCCAAAGATCAGGGCTTGATCCATCACCGTTATTTAGCTCACTGCACCATCCCAGCTCAGAACCTGGCTATATGCAAATTAGTCTGTCCCTGGCCCAGTGCATCATGGGAACAGGGCAGACCAAACTACCAAGCCAATTCTTCACCAGAAAGGAGACAAGCTTCCGGGGACCGGTTTCTGACATTTCAGCCGTCGTCGGCCCGGCTTGCTTGAATCCTGATGGTGCAGTGAGCAAGGGACTCATGTCTGAGTATACCCTGCCACACCTATAGTGGCCAAAAACGATTCAGAAAAGGGGTTGGTAGTGAACAGAGTGTCTGAATTAAGCAGACCACTCTTACCCAGTCCAAAGATCAGGGCTTGATCCATCACCGTTATTTAGCTCACTGCACCATCCCAGCTCAGAACCTGGCTATATGCAAATTAGTCTGTCCCTGGCCCAGTGCATCATGGGAACAGGGCAGACCAAACTACCAAGCCAATTCTTCACCAGAAAGGATACAAGCTTCCGGGGACCGGTTTCTGGCATTTCAGCCGTCGTCGGCCCGGCTTGCTTGAATCCTGATGGTGCAGTGAGCAAGGGACTCATGTCTGAGTATACCCTGCCACACCTATAGTGGCCAAAAACGATTCAGAAAAGGGGGTGGTGATGAACAGAGTGTCTGAATTAAGCAGACCACTCTTACCCAGTGCAAAGTTCAGGGCTTGATCCATCACAGTTATTTAGCTCACTGCACCATCCCAGCTCAGAACCTGGCTATATGCAAATTAGTCTGTCCCTGGCCCAGTGCATCATGGGAACAGAACAGACCAAACTACCAAGCCAATTCTTCACCAGAAAGGAGACAAGCTTCCGGGGACCGGTTTCTGGCATTTCAGCCATCGTCGGCCCAGCTTGCTTGAATCCTGATGGTGCAGTGAGCAAGGGACTCATGTCTGAGTATACCCTGCCACACCTAAAGTGGCCAAAAACGATTCAGAAAAGGGGGTGGTGATGAACAGAGTGTCTGAATTAAGGAGACCACTCTTACCCAGTCCAAAGATCAGGGCTTGATCCATCACCGTTATTTAGCTCACTGCACCATCCCAGCTCAGAACCTGGCTATATGCAAATTAGTCTGTCCCTGGCCCAGTGCATCATGGGAACAGGGCAGACCAAACTACCAAGCCAATTCTTCACCAGAAAGGAAACAAGCTTCCGGGGACCGGTTTCTGGCATTTCAGCCGTCGTCGGCCCAGCTTGCTTGAATCCTGATGGTGCAGTGAGCAAGGGACTCATGTCTGAGTATACCCTGCCACACCTAAAGTGGCCAAAAACGATTCAGAAAAGGGGGTGGTGATGAACAGAGTGTCTGAATTAAGCAGACCACTCTTACCCAGTCCAAAGATCACGGCTTGATCCATCACCGTTATTTAGCTCACTGCACCATCCCAGCTCAGAACCTGGCTATATGCAAATTAGTCTGTCCCTGGCCCAGTGCATCATGGGAACAGGGCAGACCAAACTACCAAGCCAATTCTTCACCAGAAAGGAGACAAGCTTCCGGGGACCGGTTTCTGGCATTTCAGCCGTCGTCGGCCCGGCTTGCTTGAATCCTGATGGTGCAGTGAGCAAGGGACTCATGTCTGAGTATACCCTGCCACACCTATAGTGGCCAAAAAGTGGTGCAGTGAGCTAAAAAACGGTGTTGGATCTAGCCCCTGATCTCTTGACTGGGTGAGAGTATTCTGCTTAATTCAGAAACTCTGTCCATCACCACCCCTTGTTGTTAAATATTTTGTCCACCCTAAGCGTGGAAGGCTATACTCAGATGTGAGTCCCTTGCTCATTGCACCATCAGGATTCAAGCAAGCCGGGCCGACGACGGCTGAAATGCCAGAAACCGGTCCCCGGAAGCTTGTTTCCTTCCCAGTGTAAGAATTGGCTTGGTAGTTTGGTTTGCCCTGTTCCCATCATGCACTGGGACAGGAACAGACTAATTTGCATTTAGTCAGGTTCTGAGCTGGGATGGTGCAGTGAGCTCAAAAACGGTGTTGGATCTAGCCCTGATCTCTTGACTGGGTGAGAGTATTCTGCTTAATTCAGAAACTCTGTCCATCACCACCCCTTGTTGTTAAATATTTTGTCCATCCTAAGCGTGGAAGGGTATACTCAGATGTGAGTCCCTTGCTCATTGCACCATCAGGATTCAAGCAAGCCGGGCCGACGACGGCTGAAATGCCTGAAACCAGTCCCTGGAAGCTTGTTTCCTTCCCAGTGTAAGAATTGGCTTGGTAGTTTGGTTTGCCCTGTTCCCATCATGCACTGGGACAGGAACAGACTAATTTGCATATAGCCAGGTTCTGAGCTGGGATGGTGCAGTGAGCTAAAAACAGTGTTGGATCTAGCCCTGATCTCTTGACTGGGTGAGAGTATTCTGCTTAATTCAGAAACTCTGTCCATCACCACCCCTTGTTGTTAAATATTTTGTCCACCCTAAGCGTGGAAGGGTATACTCAGATGTGAGTCCCTTGCTCATTGCACCATCAGGATTCAAGCAAGCCGGGCCGACGACGGCTGAAATGCCAGAAACCGGTCCCCGGAAGCTTGTTTCCTTCCCAGTGTAAGAATTGGCTTGGTAGTTTGGTTTGCCCTGTTCCCATCATGCAATGGGACAGGAACAGACTAATTTGCATATAGCCAGGTTCTGAGCTGGGATGGTGCAGTGAGCTAAAAAATGGTGTTGGATCTAGCCCTGATCTCTTGACTGGGTGAGAGTATTCTGCTTAATTCAGAAACTCTGTCCATCACCACCCCTTGCTGTTAAATATTTTGTCCACCCTAAGCGTGGAAGGGTATACTCAGATGTGAGTCCCTTGCTCATTGCACCATCAGGATTCAAGCAAGCCGGGCCGACGACGGCTGAAATGCCAGAAACCGGTCCCCGGAAGCTTGTTTCCTTCCCAGTGTAACAATTGGCTTGGTAGTTTGGTTTGCCCTGTTCCCATCATGCACTGGGATACGAACAGACTAATTTGCATATAGCCAGGTTCTGAGCTGGGATGGTGCAGTGAGCTAAAAAACGGTGTTGGATCTAGCCCTGATCTCTTGACTGGGTGAGAGTATTCTGCTTAATTCAGAAACTCTGTCCATCACCACCCCTTGTTGTTAAATATTTTGTCCACCCTAAGCGTGGAAGGGTATACTCAGATGTGAGTCCCTTGCTCATTGCACCATCAGGTTTCAAGCAAGCCGGGCCGACGACGGCTGAAATGCCAGAAACCAGTCCCCGGAAGCTTGTTTCCTTCCCAGTGTAAGAATTGGCTTGGTAGTTTGGTTTGCCCTGTTCCCATCATGCACTGGGACAGGAACAGACTAATTTGCATATAGCCAGGTTCTGAGCTGGGATGGTGCAGTGAGCTAAGAAACGGTGTTGGATCTAGCCCTGATCTCTTGACTGGGTGAGAGTATTCTGCTTAATTCAGAAACTCTGTCCATCACCACCCCTTGTTGTTAAATATTTTGTCCACCCTAATCGTGGAAGGCTATACTCAGATGTGAGTCCCTTGCTCATTGCACCATCAGGATTCAAGCAAGCCGGGCCGACGACGGCTGAAATGCCAGAAACCGGTCCCCGGAAGCTTGTTTCCTTCCCAGTGTAAGAATTGGCTTGGTAGTTTGGTTTGCCCTGTTCCCATCATGCACTGGGACAGGAACAGACTAATTTGCATTTAGCCAGGTTCTGAGCTGGGATGGTGCAGTGAGCTCAAAAACGGTGTTGGATCTAGCCCTGATCTCTTGACTGGGTGAGAGTATTCTGCTTAATTCAGAAACTCTGTCCATCACCACCCCTTGTTGTTAAATATTTTGTCCACCCTAAGCGTGGAAGGGTATACTCAGATGTGAGTCCCTTGCTCATTGCACCATCAGGATTCAAGCAAGCCGGGCCGACGACGGCTGAAATGCCAGAAACCGGTCCCCGGAAGCTTGTTTCCTTCCCAGTGTAAGAATTGGCTTGTTAGTTTGGTTTGCCCTCTTCCCATCATGCACTGGGACAGGAACAGACTAATTTGCATATAGCCAGGTTCTGAGCTGGGATGGTGCAGTGAGCTAAGAAACGGTGTTGGATCTAGCCCTGATCTCTTGACTGGGTGAGAGTATTCTGCTTAATTCAGAAACTCTGTCCATCACCACCCCTTGTTGTTAAATATTTTGTCCACCCTAAGCGTGGAAGGGTATACTCAGATGTGAGTCCCTTGCTCATTGCACCATCAGGATTCAAGCAAGCCGGGCCGACGACGGCTGAAATGCCAGAAACCGGTCCCCGGAAGCTTGTTTCCTTCCCAGTGTAAGAATTGGCTTGGTAGTAGTTTGGTTTGCCCTGTTCCCATCATGCACTGGGACAGGAACAGACTAATTTGCATATAGCCAGGTTCTGAGCTGGGATGGTGCAGTGAGCTAAAAACGGTGTTGGATCTAGCCCTGATCTCTTGACTGGGTGAGAGTATTCTGCCTAATTCAGAAACTCTGTCCATCACCACCCCTTGTTGTTAAATATTTTGTCCACCCTAAGCGTGGAAGGGTATACTCAGATGTGAGTCCCTTGCTCATTGCACCATCAGGATTCAAGCAAGCCGGGCCGACGACGGCTGAAATGCCAGAAACCGGTCCCCGGAAGCTTGTTTCCTTCCCAGTGTAAGAATTGGCTTGGTAGTTTGGTTTGCCCTGTTCCTATCATGCACTGGGACAAGAACAGACTAATTTGCATATAGCCAGGTACTGAGCTGGGATGGTGCAGTGAGCTAAGAAACGGTGTTGGATCTAGCCCTGATCTCTTGACTGGGTGAGAGTATTCTGCCTAATTCAGAAACTCTGTCCATCACCACCCCTTGTTGTTAAATATTTTGTCCACCCTAAGCGTGGAAGGGTATACTCAGATGTGAGTCCCTTGCTCATTGCACCATCAGCTAAATGAGCTAAAAAACGGTGTTGGACTGGGTGAGAGTATTCTGCTTAATTCAGAAACTCTGTCCATCACCACCCCTTGTTGTTAAATATTTTGACGATTAAGGGCCTTATTACGAGTTTGGCAGTCCAACCGCTGGAGAAACGCATCCACCCCCGCCAGTAGCTAACAGCGGTGGTGGTCCACAGACGGCCGTATTACGCGTTTTGACTTCCTGTGCCATGGTGCTGTCATAGACATTCCAGAGCGATGCAGTCTGCCAACCCAAGGGGTCTATTAGGATGGAGTGCGGACTCCAGTCCGCCTACCACCCTAGCGGTGCTGGGACCAGCTGCCAGTAGTGCAGAGGTCCTGCACCACCAATTAGGATGCCGCAGTGGCAGTGGCATCCCGTATATATTACATTGTGGCAGGCGGTGCTGTAAACAGCACCCGCCACAATGGAATATATGCTTGTTGTGCATTGTTATGTACAACGTGACATGCACCGCGCGGTGCCTGCCACCTTGTGCATGCCAATGTTGGGGGGGTACCATGGGTACCTCCCAAATGCTGCCCCCTATCCCCCCTCACCTGTGGGGGCCCGCAACAGGCCCCCAAAGAAAACTCTGAATGCCTTTCCATGGCGGGTTGTTTTGGTGGGTGGATCACCTAAGTGTCTTCAAAATAATCCATTAGGTGGCTTAGGTTGTGTCCTTTTCGTTAATTGAAAGGACATTCTATAGGTAAATTGTAGTTACCTCTCTGACAGGGACATAGGCTAGTGCAATAATTTTCTTAATTTCAAAGGCAAACTGACTGTTTGAACTATATCCTACAATTAGTACAGATTGCTGGAGATGTCTTCTCATGCTTTGATTGAAATGGAAATACCAGTGTTGTATAGCTGTGTGTGGATAAAGTTTTACATTATTTTGAAAAATGGTTTGTTCAAAATCCATTATTACTTTATGTGGGCAGTGTTAGAATTGAGGGTCTCTAGTTGGCAGTGGTATGCACCCGGTCCAAGTAGGGACTCTTCCTTCTAGTCAGAATAAGGAGATTGCACACCTATGATAACCCTTTGCTCGCCCCTTTGGTAGCTTGGCACAAACAGTCAGGCCTATCTCAGACGCAATGTGTAAAGTATTTGAACCAAACACCAAGAGTAACACAGTGAAATCACTACAAATGGACACCACACCAGTTTAGAAAAATAAAGTATCTTTACCTATACCAAACAACACCAAAACAACAAAAATCCAATGTACACAACTCAAAATATGACTCTTGAAAGGTTTCAAGCAATTCTGTCCAAAGGAATCTATGGATGTGTGATTTTTACACAAAGAACCTCAAATGCGTCAAAATCCACAAGGCACACGGCGGAAGAGGAGGAAAGTGTTGAAAAACACAGCAATGTGTCAGTTCCTGAGTTCTTAGGGAGGCTATGTCACAAGTCTGCTACACACAGGAGAAGTGATGCACTGCATCAGAACTGTAGGGAGAAGTGAGGTGTCGATTTCCCAGTCAATTCTGGTCTGCGAGTGTTGAGTCGGAGAAAATTGGTGCACAAGTGCCATGCATGAGAAAATTCAGGAGCTGCGGGTGCTGCGTGGATTTCCGTATGCACTGACCGGGGATGCATCGATTATTTTAGCTACACAGTGGGCCTGCTTTGAAGGTGGTGTGCAGCAGTTTCTCGGTCCGTGGGCAGGTATTGCATCGATTTCTTCTGCTGCAAGGGAATATCTACTGCGCAGCAGTGCTGCGCCATAAAATTCAGTCGCAAGAAGAGCGAAGTATCGATTTTGGAGATTTCTTCATTTCTCCACTGTTTTTTGTAGAAGTAACTACCTTCATGGCCCAGAACTGGAATAGGCGTCTCCAAGCTGGTAAGAACTCCCAGAAGTGGAGCTCAAGAAGGCTTTAGGTTAAGTCTCTGTGTCCCTGAGACTTCAGAAGAGGAGGAAGGCCTACACAAGCCCTTGAAGGCTCTTCTTAAGAAGGTTTCACAGCAAAGTCCAGTCTAAGTCCTCTCCTTGGCAGAAGTAACATTTGCAGGCCAACCCAGCAAAACAACACACAGCAAAGGGGCAGTTTTCTCCTTGCAGTGTTACAGCTCTTCTCCTTTTCAGAGGTTACTCTTGACTCCAGAAGTAATATAAAGTTCCGGGGTTTTAGGTCCAATACGTATACCCCTTTTTCCCTCGAAGTCTCTGTTCAGAACATCTCTCTTGCTCAGTAAACCAATTCTGTCCTCCCTGGTCCAGTTTCAACACAGGAGGTGGAGACGACATTGTGTAGAGCAGCCTATTCAGGTGACAGTGACAACTCCTCCCACCCTGCAGCCTAGGATGGCCCATCAGAATATGCAGGCACACCTCAGCTCCCTTGTGTGAGTGTCTGGAGTGAATGCACAAACGGCCTCTGTCATTCTAAAACCGGAAGGTTAATCCACAAGTAGGCAGATGTACACAGGATGGGTAAACAAAAAATGCCCACTTTCTTATGGTCCATTAAGTGTAATGGGGTAACCCTGTAAACCTCAGAATCTGGGCAGGTAATTAAACAAACAACAATGGTTCTGTCGGAAAACACGATTCAGATAAACATAGTACTTAATACATGGCTATAGTCATAGTATCCCATGAAGGATATATGCAATAATTACACACTGACCACAAATAAAAGGAAAAAATACGTCTTTAGTATTCAATTTCTTTCAAACGTTTTGTTTCTGCAATGAATCAGATATGCTGTCCAATTTACATTTATTTACATAGGTTGTGAATACATAAAGTGTCTCGGTCGTGATTGGGACTGAGTGTTACAGGTGACAAAACATAAATAGATAAAACAAAAAACTTTTTCAGAATATCCAATGTAGGGGAACATATTCACAAAGAGATTTAAATTGATCCTTAAGTTCAGTGGGACTTTGTGTAGGACTGGTATATGACATAGAACGTCGCCGTTTCGACCCTGGGGGATGTGCTGATTTATGCGCATCTAAGGCTGGTCTTCATCTGGACTGGAAGGTGGTTGACAGCCTTATTATTAGCTTTATGATTCGTCTGGTCTTCTAATGTTGATGGTGCATGTCAGCCGACAAGCACCTGAGGTACTCCCTGGTTCTTATTATTTCATGGTGGTTCTTCTGCACCAGCGGGTGTAACGTATTTAAAGGTTTGCGTCGCCTTGGCGATTACTCTGGTGTGCAGAAAAAGACATCTGACTCCTTCGGTCAAGAAACAGACCGAAGGAGTCAGACGTCTTTTTCTGCGCACTAGAGCAATCGTATTCACAGAAACTTCAGTGGCAGATCTGAGACACATTTGAAAAGCTGCTTGTGTGGCTACCAGTGCTGCTGGCCCACATGTATCAATTGATTTATGACCCTGGGCACACACAGTGCACTTTACTAGGGACTTATCAGTAAATCAAATATGCCAATTATGGATAACCAATCATAATCACAATTTACACAGGGAGCTCTTTCACTTTGGCACTAATCGGCAGTGGCAAAGTGCCCAGAGTACCTAGACCAGCAAAAAATAATCCAGCACACAGTCAAAAATACAGGAGGTAGAGGACAAATGTCAGTGGAACCCATGTCGAGAAGGCCAGGTCTAAAAGGCAGTAATTGTTTGTTTCAAAAATTAATGTGGTTTTAATAGTGCTTAGTGAGTGCTACTTGTTGATTAGATAGTAGGGCATATATGATTGGTATACTTGTGTTTTGATATTCACCATGTATAGTGTATTTTTCAGTGAAGGGTTTTGGGCACATTTGTAAGGTCCAATCCATCATCCATGTTTGACAATTGCTTAGTTTTTTGTAAGAAATCTGTTGTAGAAAATATAAGATTTGTTAATCATTGTTTAGATTATCATGTAAGAGGGAGAGTTCCTCGCTATGAGGCTGATTACAATTTCGAGCGGTTGGACCACCAACGGCTGCTGCGGCAGTCAGGAGACTGCCCGACAAACAGTTGGCAGTCCGACTGCCTAACTACGACTTGACTGTGGAGGTGGCGGGCAGAACGTGCATTTTTACAGTGTGGATTGTGCTGCCGCCCAGGAAAAGAGCTAATATACAACATCACCTTTTGTAGTGATCCTCTCAGAGTAATATTTTTGCTTGTAGGTGTAGCCCATGAGAGATAATAATTACTTTCCTTTTTATGATGTGCTGCATCTTGCACTTTCTGACATTATGTCATAAAATTGTGTAATAGTATAAATCATTATAATTTAAAATGCATAATGTGTTTATTTTACAAAATTATGCATCACTTTTTTTCTGTTTTATACACATGTAAGTTCTTGCTAGATGTTGCACACTTTCTTTGCAGATTTTCCTTTGATAGTGTTGTAATGTTAACCAGGTGATTTATTTTCTGTTGGTTTAAAAAAAAGTGCACTATTTCATTTTAAATGTTTGTTGATAGGTAGCGGTGGTTGAGTTTGTTGGATTTAATTTTTTTTGATGTGTTAGGGTGATTTCCTGTTTAGTAATACATTTAATTTACTTACCTTTGACATGTCATATTCCAGATATGTGACTGGTTTTGTTTTTCGGTAGATTAGCAGTTTAACGATGCTGTAGTAATTTGATTATAGTAAGTGAACTTAAAGAAGTAGAAGTAGTACAGTGTTTTTATTAAATATTTGTTATTTCACATGTGTACCTTCAATTCATTTTATTTTTTAGCTTACATATTGTGGGTGGGATGGATAGAAAAAGAAGTGAGGAGGCTGTAGGTGTTTCTTAATGATGGATTATTTTATCGTTATGACAGTTTAACCCTTCATTTTAGTTGAACCCAGGTCACCGAATGGAGAGCTGAGCGTGTCATGCTACTGCCGCTGCCTGTGCTGAGTGCAAGCACTCAGCGCTCTTTGGAATTCATTCAGTGACCTGGGTTCGACTAAAATAATTTACCATCCCTGATTTTCGTAGCTGAACAAAACACAGCTGTTCCTCGAAATTCATTCAGCTTTCCCATCTTTACAACGCACTAACGTGAAGTCTACTATATTTCCTTGTTGTCCATTCAAACTGCAACAACACCCGAGTAAGTCTCTGATCTATTCAGCTTGCTCACCTGTTACATGTCCTGAAGATGATCTCGAACAATTGAGATTGAAACGCTGTCGACCCCCTACAACATAAACTCCCTCACTCCGAATTCTTTTGGGAGAAGCCATTATTATTGTTGTCAATGCGATGTCTTTATTTTAATATCACCATCACCTTTCACGTCACGCTTATTTTCACTTACTGTGTGAGCACCTGAATACTATTGTTTTGGAAATAAATATCTGTCATAAACGGACCTATATGTCCCTGTGTACATTGTTCATCGCTCCCTAGAGGAATTCACTTCCTATTCTCAAACACAGTGCCCCCCACAGGGTCACTTTTTGTATGGACCTTTTGGCCACACCAGAACCATTGTTTTTTTAAAGCACATGGTCAAAAGCCATGCATAGTGGGGGGTTTGCTACCCAGAGGGGGTATAGGGCTTGGCCACGGGCCAGGTCTCATCAACCAACACTACGCTGTACAGAGCAAAAGGTTATGCCAAAGGCTGTGCGCAGTACTGGGTTGGCTGCCTGCCGGGCGATGGGTGTAGGGCCTGGCCACATGCTAGACTCTGTGGCCAACCCAATGCAGCGCACTGCTGAAGGCTATGTGCAATGGGGTGTGCCCGCCCAGGGGATGGGCAGGCCCTCTGGCCAACTTCCTACAGCACAGCGGGTGGTTGGTCTAGTTATATACTGTAACTCCAGAAGCTGTGCATGGCACTGGTTGGTATAGTTACACATTGTGATAAAATATTACTTTAAGTTAAAAAAAAACTTAGAAATACACTGAAACCAACATGGGTTAAAGTGACATTATAGTTAAGTTAATATATCAGTTTAAATGTAACAATTTAAAATAAAAAACACTGAAATTCACTAGTTATATATCACTAAATTAACTGTAACTCGCGCCCTTGCCTTGCATTGATTATGACCTCACATATTATATCACTCATGACATGTTTTATGATATCAATGATATACCACTAATGGCAACTGAAAATACATACTTTATGACAACAATGTGCATGGCAGGGCGCAACGTATAGTTACTTCAGTAAAAATGAAGCTTAGCAACAGCGCATAACCTGCATCCTGGGTGATGAAGTTGCATCTGTACTCTGTATTCTGGTCTCAAATTGACCTAAAAAAACACTATGTTTTATTTTTAGCATATCATGTATTCCTGCTACAAGGATATGTTCCTGCTATAAAGATGTTTTCTGTAGTGAACAGCTGTTGTGGATAAGTGTGTGGAGTCTCAAATAACTATGACAATAGAACAGTGTGCATTTTATCAATTTGATTGAAAACCTACCTTTCTCGGTACTAGATTGCATTTTGACCGCCTTAGACATAGAATCATTATACATGAATATACCACAATCAGAAGAGATTGAAGTTATGTGTACTGTTCTTAGCACCAAACCTAGATCACATCAAGTCCCTACATACTTCATTATCTCTTTACTCGACATTCCAATGAACAAATATTTCTTTCAATCTGATGGGGAATTTTCACTCCATATAAAGGGGCTTCCATAGTAGGGGGTTTTGCTCCCACTTTCGCCATTATTGATGATTTAGAAAGAAAATCATCTTGACAACTTTAAACCCTTCAGAGACGACATCCTTTTCTGGAGAAGATATATTGGTATTTTCTTTATTTGGAAAGGGACACACTCTCCCCTTTTACAATTCCAGAATTGGTTAAATCAAAACTGTGATGTTTTGAGATTTACTTTGCAAAGCCATAATACAGAGATGTATTTTCTAAACCTTACTATAAATGTTCAAAAGTATACACACTGCTTTATACTGAAAACCAAGTGAAAAAACACTCTGTTAGCATACAACAGCATTTGTCCTCATTCCTTACAAGACTCATTACATTACAGCCAATTCTTGCAAATCAGATGTATCTGTAAATGTAAAGAACATTGCTTTCAAGAAGTTGAGACACTAGCTATTAAACTCCTGGCACGTGGCTACCCCAAACAGATGGTAGAGTGTTCCTGGTACTACTCTAGAGACACTTTATTAAAAGTCACCCCAAAATAAAAAATAACCCAGAGAAGCTAGTGTGTCACATCCAGGGCACGAGTCGAGGGTACACGCGGATGGACAGCGTCCACCCACTATTTTCACAGGGTAAACGCTGTCCACCCTGCCAAGAATTTGGGCCCCACTGAACAATGTGCTGAACTCGTCCTGGTGTAATTTGCAAACACCTGGGAAACTTTCAGCAGCGCCTGCACGTAGTCTGCTTTCCATCTGCAAAGCAACAACATGCAGATCTGGACAGGCCTTTTTTATTTAAGACTACTGCTGGGCCCATAACAAAGTCTGAATTTAAGGGGTCATCAGGCCTCCTTTTGTTCGAGTCTCTTGGCTGGGAGCAGTCAGGAGCCTCACACCTGATGCAAATGAAGCGGAGGGGAAACAAAGGCTCACAACTTGTTAGCACCTCACACATAAAAAGAGAGGCAGCTTTTCACTTTATTCTGTCCCTGTTTAGGGGATATGCACTCACTGTAAGAATATCAGATGTGTTGGTCTTTCCCAGTACTTACACAAAGCAAATTGCTTTGGCCAATTTTTGGCTTAGAAGAACAACATTAGGCATAAAGGTCTTGGCTGGCTACCTCCTTAAAAACATTAAATACCAAACTAAATGGACCATCGATTCTGCTTTTGGTACAGCTACTGCCAACAATCACCTATGGCAGTGGGGCACAAAAAGGAAGAGATACCACAATACTTGATGCCACAGTAACAACTGCATACAGGGGTATCTTCGGGCTACCTAAATACACCTCGCTTGAACAAATTAGATTAGAGTTTGGCATACAGAAACAATTGATTGCAAGACAAGGGGCTTACATCATCACCTGGAACAAGGTGCGGAAAGCCCCCCAGGGAACTTTAAATAAACAGTTATGGAAGGAGATACAACTACACACTGCAACACCTGCTGGGGTGGCGTAGTGAGCAAAAGAATGATGGATTTAACCCAGATCTTTTGACTGGGGGAGAATGTTTGCATTGTCAGCATTCCGTCCATCATTTGTTTGCTGTAACACTTTTCGCCCTAAGTGGGATGGGTATGCCCAGACATGGGTCCCTTACTCACTGTGCCACTGGATTCAAGCTAGCCTGGCCGAACAAGGGGGACATACCCTGAAACTGGTCCCAGGATGCTTGTTTCTGGTCCAGGGAGGACCTGGCCTGGCAGTTCGGTATGGATAGTTACCATGGGGCACATGGTCAAGGCTGATTTGCATATGGCTGGGTCCAAACTGGGGTGGCGTAGTGGGCAAATGAACGATGGATTTAACCCAGATTTTTTGACTGGGGGAGAATGTTTGCATGTCCGCATTCCGTCCATCATTTGTTTGCTGTAACACGCAGAGTATCTCAACAGCAGCTTACATAACATGGGGCTAAACTAGCTTTGAGAAACACCTACAACAGCCACCACTTTAAAAAAAACTGGTGTAGAAGACAGTGAAAAATCTTTCATGGCTGGAGGACAAGGCTTCTTTATAAAAAAGGTCCCATGGATGAATGACTTTGAAAACCTATACGAAGCCTACAGCGCAAAACTACTTTAACCAGGGCTATGCAAAAAACATAAAAATCAGCTTCATGAAATATAGGCTCGGTCTGCTACACTGTATACAGCATATACCACCTTGGCTAAAGGAGAAAGTGGGCTCTACGTGCCGCTTATGCGGATCAACATCAGAAGACCTGTTGCATATACTATGTTCTTGTAAAGAACTTTTAAAAGAACAGAAGCAATTGCTAAAACGACAATTTAATCTACGAGGGGTTTGCACCAGGAGGCAAGCAGCACTGGCATGCTTTGCATCTAATGATCCACAACTGAATTGCCGTCAAAAGTAACTGAGGTTATACGAACAGAAAATGCCAGTAATGCAGTTATAAAAGAACCTAGCTGTATGAAAGATAAGCAAGACCGCGAGAAGGAGGTGATAAGAACTCCTCTATATTCATCGCTTTCACAGGCACATCTGCGCTCTGTTTCCGGAGTCGAACTTCTCCTAACCAAACTAGTGAATAACCAGAGAAAGAAATAAATAACTGGAATACGTTATACCCCCCTAGTGAACTAGAACTGATTTGCGGGACATTATAGATGTCGAGGTTATTGCCACAAGGAGGTGACAGCATATTTAGCCGAAAATGACTTTAGCTGGAGAAAAGTGAACACATACCCTGTCGCTTTACTTGCTGAAGTAGAGCAATGTTTTTAGAAACAATTTATAAATACAAGCAATGTGAAGAAAGGAGTTTTATGTATGTACATTTCTGCTTTTAGTTGAAATTTTTTGTATTGCAACGGTTTTAATTAACTATGAAAATAAAATTAAACCAAAAGCATTTATATAAAGCTTACTACACCTAAGTAGGCATTGAAATAATGTAAGTACCACTATTTTTCTTCTATAGCACTACTCATTCCAATGCAGAGTGTCAGCGCGCTTTAGGTGAACACGTGCATATTACATGTACAATAAATTATATGAGTGTGTAAATTAATCTAAAGGATGTGTTACATAAAACTTGGGGATTACAAAGCGTAGAAGTCACATAACATCTTCCATAGCTCACTGTGCTATTATACCCGCAATGTCCTCAAACGTACACATGATAGACCTACTAAACATATATGTTAGGGCTTTAGATCTGATGTCACTTCTTGTGATGCCACTTACTGTAAAGTCGTGGCTTGTGATGCCACTTTCTATGATGCCATGTGTGATGTCACGTGCTGTGATGTCACGTGCTGTGTTGTCAAGCGCTGTGATGTCACGCTCCGTGATGTCCCTTGCATACTGCCTAACTAGGTTAGTCCTCCCCACTTCTTTTTTTAGGACTTGTGCCCTGGTCACAACATTTCCACTTGTATCAAATGTGATCTGTAAATGCACTTAAAAACATTGGAAAGTGCTTGCAGCAGGGGGCCTTACATTTTAGTCTCTGGTGTTTACCTACAAAAAAGAAACAATATTGAATGACCATTTAGTTTGTGCTGCCATACTTAAACGGAAAAGAGTGCTGACTCTCACTAATCATTAAAGCATCCCTCCTATCATCGACCATTACAAATGTGAATGTTGCAGCATGTGTCAATTTACTCTTGAGACAAAGGTGTTCAGTCACAACACTGCAGTACAATTACAAACATTCTCTAACTGCAACAGCACCAATGTCATATACTCCATACTCAGTCTGTGTCACTTACTTTATATTGGTCAAACAACAAAAAAGGTAAAAACGTAAATATGTCAGCATTGGAGAAGGATCAGATGCCATGACCTCACTGCCCCTTGGTTTCTCATTTTATTGAATACTAGCAGCCCGTCCCGACGTTGTCCGGGTATGAATTGCTGCCGGCCAGTAGTATATTGTTTTGTAGGATTTCGTTTTGATAGCATTTCTTATTCGATTCACAGTGCACTGCTGATCCACTTAAGAGTGCGCGTTCAGTAGTGTGTGAACTCGAGTTTCCCTACTTTATTTTTCCTTGCAATATTATATGGCGCAAACTCGACAACATGGCATGAGCACCATTTACATTACAGAAGAACACATTCATTTGTGGTAGGCAGAGAGAGACAAAGCGATTTGCCTGGAATCACAGGATGTTGAGCTTATGCCGAGATTCGAACGTAGCTCCCAGCTCTAAAGTTCGCAATTCTAGAACTTGTGGCGGGAGGTGTGTCTAAAAGTGTATGTCGGTGCTGGCCATCAATGAGAGAGACCTGTGCATTTTTCTAATCGGTGGTGAAAAAATACGAGTATGTTGCTGGAGATGTGGGCCGCCGTGCCACCAATGTACTTACCGGGGGGGGGAGGGTAAACACCCATTATTCCGCAACTTTCTTTCCGCATACCATCACTCCGCATACTTTCATTATGAAAGTACCATGACTCCACAAAGCCATTATATAGCATTGCATTACATTTTATATGCTTTTACCACGCATACATTTACAACAAAATTTGTTGTAAATGCATGAATGGTGAAAGCATGTGTTTTTTTAATGTTTGGATAAGGTAAGTATGGGTTTAGGGGTATAAGTTTTTGGGTACTGAGGTATATGTTTTGGGGTGTTTGGGTATTTTAAGGGTTCAGATATAGTTTTGGGGTATGGGGTACAGGGGTAGTTTTAGGGTTTAGGGAAAGGTATGGGTTTTGGGGTAGAGGGGTACTTTTAGGTTTTAGGGCTAGGTTTGGGTTTTGGGGTATAGGAGTATTTTTAGGGTTCAGCGGTAGGTTTGGGTTTTCGGGTACAGGGGTATTTTAAGGGTTCAGGGCTAGTTTTGGGTTTTGGGGTACAGGGGTATTTTTAGGGTTCAGGGCAAGGTTTGGGTTTTGGGGTACAGGGGTATTTTAGGGTTATGGGGTAGGTTTGGGTTTTGGGCTACAGTGTTATTTTTATGGTTCAGGGCTAGGGTTGGGTTTTGGGGTACAGGGGTATTTTAAGGGTTCAGGGCTAGGTTTGGGGTTCAGGGGTATTTTTAGGGTTTGGAAGTAGGTTTGGGTTTTGGGGTACAGGGGTATTTTAGGGTTCAGTGGTAGGTTTGTGTTTTGGGGTACAGGGGTATTTTTAGGGTTCAGGGCTAGGTTTGGGTTTTGGGGTACAGGGGTATGTTTAGGGTTCAGGGGTAGGTTTGGGTTTTGAGGTACAGGGATATTTATAGGGTTCAGGGCTAGGTTTGGGTTTTGGGGTACCGGGGTATTTTTAGGGTTTAGGGATAGGTTTGGGTTTTGGGGTACAGGGTATATTTATAGGGTTAAGATGGGTTAGTGTTTAAGGGTGTTGGGGTATTTTAAGGAGTAAGGCTGGGTTATGATTATGGGGTGCAGGGGTATTTAAAGGGAGCAGGGTGGGATTAGCACACGATAAAAGACATGGCATGAAGGGCGGAACATACCACACGCCCCCAGCATTTGTCACGCCCCCAAGCACACGCCCACAGCACAATGCAGACACGCCCACAAGGGACTACTTTGCTGGCATGGTTCTTTTACCTTTTAAATGTATATGGTGGGCGTCTGCATACCCTATGTGTGGCTCAATGATTAGAGCGGCAGACCCTGATGCAGAGGTCTAGCCCAGGACCAGGGTTCAATTCCCTGCCTCGGCGGGTCTTGGGCTCAAAATTCCACTGACCTGATAATTCTCGCCTTGGTGACTATTCCAATCATGGAGTCCCACTCTGCAACTCTGGGCAATAGCTTGCTTAATCTCCACAACGGCCCCAACAACGCTAAGGATGCCTGGCCTCCACCTTGGGGGTGCCCAGGAGTGGACGCTTCACAGGGAAAGCCAGGATGGGTTCCACAACGGTATTCGTACAAGCGACTTGAGACCCTTGCGTGTGAGTAGTGCGCTATACATGTATCAATTTACAATTTATGTCCTTCTGCTGCAACTGCCCTTTCTAACGCTGTATTCGGTGTTGTGATTGGTGCTGTACTTTTTGATTTTAACCACCTCAAAAGTTTAGACTGTCTATTTATATTATTAGTATGGATGGACATTCTGAGGATGATTTAAAATGGTGATCTGCCCTATGTTGGTACCAGAGAGAGACGAGGAAATTTGGAAAAACTCCTGAAAAATAGGGTGCTAGAACGGATATTAAAAATGATGGACTCCCAAAATTGTTTTTGAAAAAAATTAAAAAATGGTGGACTCCTGGGGGCCAGCCTGCTATGAGCACTGCACATCATGGCCTAGTTCAGCTCAGCCACAATATAAAGAGTTTTTTTCTAAAAAGTACTACTCGGCCATCACTTGACTCTCTAGGGTAGAGCAGGTAGAGGAGTCCGAGTCTTTCAAGGGGGAGGTAGGGTGTCACTGTAGGTGCAAACACACAACTCAACATGCCATCAGGAACCCTAAAAAATCTGGTCCAGCCCAATACTGAGTTTTAAGGGAAAACAAATATTTATTAAACAGGACACTTTAAATCTACCACATTGAAATGTGTACTCCGGTGATTTGAGCACTGGGATGGAAGTGCTGTGGGCTGATGTTGGGCAGAGTACCTTTGGTAATGCAGGAGCCTTCTCTGGAGGAGAAGGACCCCTTCGGCAGGAGTCGGCAGTCTGGCAGGAAGGCAGGAGCCTTCTAATCATGTAGAATACTCTTGGCAGGCTGGTCAGCAGTGGACGCAGGTAAGCAGCTCCCAGGCTCCTTCGGCTTGGGGATACACACATGGGGTTTCATTCTGTGACCCAGACGTCTAGCAGGCCCCTCTCCTCACAGATGGAAGGGTCTTCACTAGTCCGCTTGATTCCTTGGCCGACAACCCCTTTGAAGCACTTGGGCAGCGATGCGGTTGCCCTATAGCAACATCCACAATCTGTGCGAACAGCTGCTGGCCCCAAAGATGTCTCTGGGTGATGGCCCACAACACACAAGCAATCAGCCCTTGGTGCACTGCAGCAGGCCCATAGGAAAGGTCAGTCATGATGGACCTTCAGCCTCACACCTCACTCAGTGGAATCCAAGGCTCTGGAAACCTGCTAGGCCTCGCTCCCTCCAGGCTCTCCTCCTCCAAAACAAGGCACACTAATCTTGGCAGGCAGGCAGGCTGGTCCAGTTGTTCTTGACATCCTAGCCAGTGCCCCCCCGCCCAGCTCGTAGACCGTCAGACTTCAATTCCTGGTGCTGGTTGCAGAAGCTCTAGTTATGATAATCTTATAACAGCTCTGAACAAGTGGAGGTTTTCAGCTTCCACTTTTAGACTCCAGACACAAATGCGAGTTAGGGCTTGGCCCTTTGAACTTCATGTTGTGGGTGTCAGCCTCTTTCAAGTGCCCAATCATGGTTCCATTCTTTGTTCAGGGGCCAGTCTGACACAGCATTGGTGGCCCCAGAACTGATGGACCCACAACTCAAGACATGGATGCAGCAGATTTACTACTGGGTGTCAGCCTTAAGGGCACATATGCTTCTCGAAGGTTGAAAGGTAACCCTGGGCACAGTACTACTCTACACTCGCAGAGCGTGTGTAGTTTGTGCTACTACGGGCCACGCGAATTGCACATAGCAGAGTGCAAAAACGCGTAGCATAGCGGGCATTTTTTGCTTGCTCGCGGTCTTAGACTTCAAGTTGGCAAGCGAGAAAAATCTACATCCCGACAAGACTTTTTCCTCGTTCGCGATCAGCCACATCAAGTAGCAGATCGCGAGCGTGGAAGATAAACCTCCCGACGAGATTCCCAAAGTGGGGAGGTCAGGTTTCTCATTGCCAGTGGTCGCGTATGCTCACGACTGCTCGCGATGAGAAACTACCAGTCCACATTGAGAAAGCTGCTGCTCAAGCACAAATCTACTCGAGCGGCAGAAAACAACTGCTTGCACTGTGCAAGATGCCATTTGCAATGATTGCACAGTGCGGAGAGGCATCCCGCACTGTGTAATCACTCTCTGCAAAGCGCTTAGAGACCCCTGGGTGATAAGGCGCTATAGAAATCAAATATACAATACAATACAATACAATACTACATTTTCCCTACCGCACTACGCAGTTTGTGTAGCTACGAGTAGCGTGCGTAGTGCGAAGTGCACTTTGCGGAGCTAAGTGTATCGCAACTAAGCAAACTACGCCCAGGGTTATTTAAAGGATCAAACTTCAATTTTTTATGATTCTGTGTTCCTGAAGTGTGAACCTTAGCAGTCCCACGCTCTACCATAAACACTCTGCTCTGGCCGCCCTGCCCAGTATCCTTCCTGAATCATAATGGGCCTTTGATGCTCACAAGGGATGCTCTGCTCCCTGTCTTGACCAGCGCGACCAGCACAACCTATATCATATACCCCAGTAGTAGTCCATCTCAAACTCCACATTTATGTTCACCCCAGATTAGGACCCCCACTTTCATCAAGAAAATGGAGATCGGCACCCAAAATGCCCCCTTTTAGCCCCACACTCAGATACCATACCTTTTCATTTTAATGTTTATCTTTGAACTGTATCACAGGCAAATCTTCCATGATTTGCCTTGGGCCAGGTGAAGCCACGCCCTACAGCCACACTCTTACTTGGCTATAAAGACGGTAGGACAAGTAAGGGACTCAGGCAGGTGCAACAAGCATCAAGATAGTTTCCGGTGCCGATTGCCCAATTCTCCATATCAGCCTGGGCCCCTTCAGATGAAGCAGCTTATACCAGTGAACAATCAAATAATGCATAAGATCCCCAGGCGGTTTGTAACGCACATCTGAGTCTCAACAGCGGCTTGGAGTGATCCCATATGTAGCCTCCACATCGTGGGCATATATTGCTATTCCACCCACACTAGTGCCATCTCCCCTGGGACACCAACTTATACTTGCTGTACTGGCATCATTTACTTTATCTGGATGGCTACAATATTATCAAGGTCACGTATAGTTCCATGATATCTACTGCGTAATAAGCAAAGATAGTTCTAGTTCTACGACAACCTTTTACCCAACCACATCATACTCTCTTCCTCAACTGAATCATGTGCATAATAGTATGTACTACGACGAATTCCTGACAAAGGCTTTGCCGAAATGCGCTTAGTGTCAACAAACCGCCAGCTTTTGTCCATCGTTTTTGAAGAACCTTCATTGGTTCACAGAATGATGTGATGTAAAAGTTAAAAAAAAGTGATAAGATTGATTGTTGTAGTCCAAATGCAAATATTTATATATTCACTGTGTATTTGGGCACTTAAAAAAACAGTACTGTAATTAGAGAAAAAAAAATTGACACGTTGTGAGCAGCCGCGTACACCCGGAGCACTGCTCTACTGTCCCGCAGCACTGTTTCCGCCCTACCTTAGTTCTGCTCGATGAATCCCCGGAGAGCCAGCTGAGCCTTTTTTCGGTTTCTTTGAGGATTTCTGGGGATGTGCATGAACTTTGTCGGTCTCCTCTCTTCCTGCCTGCCGCACTGGTGCGAGGCTGCCCTGGAGCTTAGGAGGAGCTGCAGAGCAGCGGCATGCAGGCTCCTCCAGGTCAGCAGAGACGGTGGGGGCAGAGTCAGCATCAGCCAGTTTTTGGATGTGGGGAGCCGGGTGGAGGAGGAATCTTTTCCGGCGTCCAGCGTTGGCTTTTTCTCTGCCGTTTCGGCCCCTCCTGAGTGTGTTGCGGCAGGGGGACCATTCCCAGAGGCAGAAATGGAGCTACGGCGGGAGCCGCTTGGGTTGGAGGGATCCCAAATTGTGCAGGTTTGCACACCATCGCAGGTGAGAGGGAGCTTGGATGGTCTTGGGGGCCCAGTGGTGGCTGAAAAGGAGAGAAACAAAAGAAAAACAAGCATTTACAATGCAATGGTTTCGCCTTTGGAAAAGTTAGAGCTATTGGCATTGTAAATGTTAAAATTTGTATTTATGATTTGGTTTTGAATACAGATAAATAAATGTAATTGGCATTTACATTGTCATTAGCTTAATCTTTTGCAAATGTGAGACCTATTGTACCCTACGGACGAGCTCAGTAGACAGCAATTACTACCACACACACATCCAGAGCCACACACACACACACACACACCCAGAGCCACACACACACACACACACCCAGAGCCACACACACACACCCAGAGCCACAGACACACACACACACCCAGAGCCACACACACACCCAGAGCCACACACACACACCCAGAGCCACACACACACCCAGAGCCACACACACCCAGAGCCACACACACACACATACACCCAGAGCCACACACACACACACCCAGAGTGACACACACACACACCACAGAGCCACACACACACACACACCCAGAGCCACACACACACACACCCAGAGCCACACACACACACCCCAGAGCCACACACACACACACCCAGAGCCACACACACACACACACACACAGAGCCACACATACATACACACACCCACAGCCACACACACACACACACACACCCAGAGCCACACACACACACCCCAGAGCCACACACACACACACCCAGAGCCACACACACACACACACACAGAGCCACACATGCATACACACACCCACAGCCACACACACACACACACTTACCCAGAGCCACACACACACCCAGAGCCACACACATACCCAGAGCCACACACACACACACAGAGCCACACACACTCAGCCAGAGCCACACACACACCCAGAGCCATACACACTCCGAGAGCCACACACACACCTAGAGCCACACACACACCCAGAGCCACACACACACATACCCAGAGCCACACACACACACCCAGAGCCACACACACACATCCAGAGCCACACACACACACCCATAGCCACACACACACACACAGAGCCACACACACACACACACACACCCAGAGCCACACACACACACACACCCAGAGCCATACACACACACACCCAGAGCCACACACACACACCCAGAGCCACACACATATCCAGTGCCACACACACACACACACACACCCAGAGCCACACACACTCACCCAGAGCCACACACACCTACCCAGAGCCACACACACCCATCCAGGGGAGTAAACACATGCAGGGGAACCAGGGGGCAGATGGCCATTATGTGCAGTGGCACACCTTTGCTGTGTGCCGTCACAGATACACGGTACAGGACAAACAAGAACCAATTAGTAGAGTAGTAGTAAGTAAAGCAGTAGAGAGTTGTAAGAGAAAGGAATGTGACAATACTTATGTACTTTTTTGAGTGCAGGTAATGTTAAACCTGGATGTGTTTGACTTTAACTAGAAAGATCTATTGCATTTGCAATGCAATTAGTTGCAGATGCACAGTGAATGAGAAGACTAGGTATTTCAAAAAGCATGAGAGCATTTGTTTTTGAGTTTTTACATATATATATCCTTACACAGTTATATATCTTTATGTAGTTTGTAAATAATAATGACAAAACAACATAAAAAGTTTAACAAGTTTTATTAAAGTAAATATATTTATTAAATTTGTTTTCTTCAGTTTTTAAAAAAGCAAAGTAATGTGCACTACGTTATTAATCAAGGATTTGTATGATGTATCCATTTTGGAAAATTACATGAACTGTTTTTGGCAGGTATTGTATTAGAGCTTCTTCAAAGTCGTCAATGTCGGGTGGGATGTTGAAGTAGTCCATTAGAATTGTATTATTTATTTCAACTGATTGACAGTTTTCTGCGTTTTCAATTTGGACAGTAATCGTACTTTGTTCTGTATTAGAACTTTCCAGTCCATATATGGTTAGATTAATTTCTTCCTGTGGAGGTTGTATTTTCTGTGAAGAAAAAAGAAAAGTGTTATTTTGTTAAGTCTTTTCCTGTTTTTTTTTCTTTTGGATTTTGTTTGTGTTGACCTAAATAGAAAAATGATTGTTATATGCAGGGACAAATTAAGTTAATAACTGGTGAAGGTAATTGAAGATAGCATAGATGTGAGTAAACATAGTAGAGAGGTATTATTGTAGAGTGTATAGTAGAGGAGTAGAGAGTGTGCTGATAATGGTAGAGTTATTAGTCGGTAAAAGAGTTATTAATAGAGAGTGTGTAGTAGGTAGTAGTAGTGAGTTTTAGAGTAGTATAGTAAGTAGTGAGTATAGTGAATAGTGTATTGTGAGTAAAGAGCAGTTTATTTATTAGTAGAGAGAGACTAGTATAGTTGATACTGATTTTTTGAGTGGTGTATAGTAGTTGAGGGACTAGTACAGTAATTTTTAGAGAGTTAGTATTAAAGTGTGAGTTTATATTTAGGAGTACTTTTGAGTGTATAGTAAAGATTGAGTAGTAAATAGTTAATAGTGGAGTGAGTAGTAGAGAGTACTAGTGAGTCTAGTGGTATGGAGTAGTAAAATGAGCAGCATATATTTTCAGTTGTAAATAGTGAGTAGCATATAGTGTTGATTTATTAGTAGAGGGTGAGTAGAGAGTAGTAGCAAGTTGTTAATAGATTTGGTAGAGAGTGAATAGAATTTTGTGTATGGATTATTAGATTTTTGTAGTGTATGTAGTAGAGTGAGTAGTATAGAGAGTATTAGAGAGGGAATTTAAAAGTGTGTGTAGTAAAGTGTGAATATTAAAGTGTGAGCAGTAAAGTAAGAGTAGGTAATTGATAGTTGTTAAATGTGAATATTAAAGAGTGTTTATTACTTTTAGTGTAGTAAAGTGTTATTTTGATGGAGTGAGTAGTAAAGAGCGAGTAGTAAACATTGAGTAGTGGATTTAGTAGGAGAGAGTATTAGTGATTTTTGTAGTAGTTATTAGTAGAATGTGTAGTATATAGTTATAGTTGTAGTTATAGTTGTAGATAGTGAGTATTAGATCGGAGAGTTATTAGTAGTGTGTTATTTGAGTATTAGAAAGTGGTTAGAAAAGTTAGCAGTATACATTGACTAGTAGAGTAAGGTATAATATTGTTTAGCATTTTGTACTTACTTGAAATTGTGTGTTCTGCGTCGTATTTAATATTTTATTGTTGTTGAATTCGTGCACTGTTAGGTGAGTCATTTTTATGTAGGAACCGATTTCTACAGTGAAGTCTGTGGCATCTCTCCAAAGCGTTATTTTGACTGAGTCTGTTGTATCCTTAACAGTTATTGATTTTAGTTTTGTTTCTTGCCCAGCGATAAAGATAATTTTTGTTTCTTCTTCCTGTAAGACAAACATAAATATTTTATAATTTTTTGTATAATGTTAGAGTGTTGGTGTGCAAGAGTGTGGGTGTTAAAGAGTGGGTGTGAGAGTGTTGTTGTGAGAGAATGTGATTGTGAGAGAATGTGATTGTGAGCGAATGTGGGTGTGAAAGAATGTGTGTGTTAAAGAGTGGGTGTGAAAGAGTGCAAGTGTGAAAGAGTGAAAGTGTGAAAGAGTGTTTGTATAAGAGTGTGTTTGTTAAAGAGTTTTGTTGTGAAAGAGTGTTGGTGTGGAAGCATGTTGGTGTGGAAGCGAGGTGGTGTGGAAGTGTGTTGGTGTGGAAGCGTGTCGGTGTGGAAGCGTGTTGGTGTGGAAGAGTGTTGGTGTGGAAGAGTGTTGGTGTGGAAGAGTGTTGGTGTGGAAGAGTGTTGGTGTGGAAGAGTGTTGGTGTGGAAGAGTGTTGGTCTGGAAGAGTGTTGGTGTGGAAGTGTGTTGGTGTGGAAGTGTGTTGGTGTGAAAGATTTTAGGTGTGAAAGATTGTAGGTGTGAAAGAGCGTGGGTGTGAAAGAGCGTGGGTGTGAAAGAGCGTGGGTGTGAAAGAGCGTGGGTGTGATAGATTGCAGGTGTTAAAGAGTGTGGGTGTGTAAGAGTGTTGTTGTGAAAGAGTCTGTGTGTGAAAGATTGTGTGTGTGAAAGATTGTGGGTGTGAAAGATTGTGGGTGTGAAAGATTGTGGGTGTGAAAGATTGTGGTTGTGAACGATTGTGGGTGTGAAAGATTGTGTGTGTGAAAGAGTGTGTGTGTGAAAGAGTGTGTTTGCGAAAGAGTGTGGTTGCGAAACAGTGTGGTTGCGAAAGAGTATTAGATCGGAGAGTTATTAGTAGTGTGTTATTTGAGTATTAGAAAGTGGTTAGAAAAGTTAGCAGTATACATTGACTAGTAGAGTAAGGTATAATATTGTTTAGCATTTTGTACTTACTTGAAATTGTGTGTTCTGCGTCGTATTTAATATTTTATTGTTGTTGAATTCGTGCACTGTTAGGTGAGTCATTTTTATGTAGGAACCGATTTCTACAGTGAAGTCTGTGGCATCTCTCCAAAGCGTTATTTTGACTGAGTCTGTTGTATCCTTAACAGTTATTGATTTTAGTTTTGTTTCTTGCCCAGCGATAAAGATCATTTTTGTTTCTTCTTCCTGTAAGACAAACATAAATATTTCTATAATTTTTTGTATAATGTTAGAGTGTTGGTGTGCAAGAGTGTGGGTGTTAAAGAGTGGGTGTGAGAGTGTTGTTGTGAGAGAATGTGATTGTGAGAGAATGTGATTGTGAGCGAATGTGGGTGTGAAAGAATGTGTGTGTTAAAGAGTGGGTGTGAAAGAGTGCAAGTGTGAAAGAGTGAAAGTGTGAAAGAGTGTTTGTATAAGAGTGTGTTTGTTAAAGAGTTTTGTTGTGAAAGAGTGTTGGTGTGGAAGCATGTTGGTGTGGAAGTGAGTTGGTGTGGAAGTGTGTTGGTGTGGAAGCGTGTCGGTGTGGAAGCGTGTTGGTGTGGAAGAGTGTTGGTGTGGAAGAGTGTTGGTGTGGAAGAGTGTTGGTGTGGAAGAGTGTTGGTGTGGAAGAGTGTTGGTGTGGAAGAGTGTTGGTGTGGAAGAGTGTTGGTGTGGAAGTGTGTTGGTGTGGAAGTGTGTTGGTGTGAAAGATTTTAGGTGTGAAAGATTGTAGGTGTGAAAGAGCGTGGGTGTGAAAGAGCGTGGGTGTGAAAGAGCGTGGGTGTGAAAGAGCGTGGGTGTGATAGATTGCAGGTGTTAAAGAGTGTGGGTGTGTAAGAGTGTTGTTGTGAAAGAGTCTGTGTGTGAAAGATTGAGTGTGTGAAAGATTGTGGGTGTGAAAGATTGTGGGTGTGAAAGATTGTGGGTGTGAAAGATTGTGGTTGTGAAAGATTGTGGGTGTGAAAGATTGTGTGTGTGAAAGAGTGTGTGTGTGAAAGAGTGTGTTTGCGAAAGAGTGTGGTTGCGAAACAGTGTGGTTGCGAAAGAGTGTGGTTGCGAAAGAGTGTGGTTGCAAAAGAGTGTGGTTGCAAAAGAGTGTGGTTGTGAAAGAGTGTGGTTGTGAAAGAGTGTGGTTGTGTAAGAGTGTGTGTGTGTGTGTAAGAGTGTGGGTGTGTAAGAGTGTGGGTGTGTAAGAGTGTGGCTGTTAAAGAGTGTGGCTGTTAAAGAGTGTGGCTGTTAAAGAGTGTGGCTGTTAAAGAGTTTGGCTGTTAAAGAGTTTGGCTGTTAAAGAGTTTGGCTGTTAAAGAGTTTGGCTGTTAAAGAGTTTGGCTGTTAAAGAGTGTGGCTGTTAAAGAGTGTGGCTGTTAAAGAGTGTGGCTGTTAAAGAGTGTGGGTGTTAAAGAGTGCAGGTGTTAAAGAGTGCGGGTGTTAAAGAGTGTGGGTGTTAAAGAGTGTGGGTGTTAAAGAGTGTGGGTGTTAAAGAGTGTGTGTTTGAATGTATGTTTGTGAAAGAGGGTGGGTGTGTAATAGTGTGTGTGCTGAAGAGTATGTGTATGAAAGAGTGTGTGTGAATGAGTGTCTTTGTGGAAGTGTGGGTGTGAAATAGTGTGTGTGAAATAGTGTTTGCGAGTGTGTGCGAAAGAGTGTTTGTGAAAGTGTGCGTGTGTAAAGAGTGTGTGAAAAATATGTGCACTTTTATTGAGCCTACCTCAGATATTGTTCCTGATATGCTCATTAATGAACATAGTTTTGCTTCTCTGACAGTTTTTATGGGCGAAATTGGTGGAGCAGGTTGTTGTAGTATATATTCTGCCTCTTGCATAATTTCCTGAGGAATAGTTAAGGGTATCATTCTTGATAGTTTTGTTTGCTTTGTGATGATTAATACATTGTTTTTTGTTAGGAAATTTCGAATTATAATTGCATTTCCTTCTTTTGTTAGTTGGTAAAAGTCCTCATTGTAGGATGTTGCTTTAATTGAAGCACTTTCATCAGCTAGAGCAAGATGGTATAATACTTTGTATTCTTGTTTTGAATTCTTATAGTTAGTTTTGCTCGAACATTTCACAATGTTAGCTCTGATGGCTTTTTGGTACGGTTTGCTTTCTTCTTGTTTTGTTTGTTTGAGTTCTTGTATGGAAATCATCTGAAACGAGAGTAAATGTTAGTACACATTCTGGGCAATGTTTTCCCCTTTATAATTATCTGGAATAAAAGAACATGTTAAAGGATGCTGTTTGCATTTTAAACTGCTACCCATAATGCTTTGCGATCACTAAAATATGATTCTAATGTACCATAGTGCATTAAATCTACATTACTATATATATGATCTAGTGTTGAATTGTAGTCTGTTGTGTATTGTTGTATTTTTTGGTGACATTGAAATTGTTCTAGCATATATTCTAATAGTAATGTTGTGTTTTGTGACATTTGTGTTAAATCTATGTTGAAGTCTCCCATGATTACATATTTATAATTAGGATAAAAGTTTATTATGCTAGTTAAAACTTGTAATAATGTCTGTAGACGTACATGTGGTGGTTTGTATAGTATAACAAATAAGTAGTCACAATTATTAAGATGGTGAGTAAAATATAAAATGTCAATTTCATGGTGTGTTTCATATATTGGCAATAAGAAAATGTTTTTCCTGTAATAAATGTCAATTCCATGTTTTGTTTGCTGATTATGAAATGTATCAAATATTATTAGATGATATTGTTCTAGTAAGAAACTATTGCTATCTGCTTTTCTAGTTGTGTTTATTTCAGCGAGGCATATAATATCACTATTCATGATATTTTTGTCTGATTTAATAGCAGTGTAATTTCTTTGCAAGGACCGTATGTTTTATGGACAATTATATTACACTGTTGGCTATAGCTATCTAATTGTGGTACTGATATTTGCAATTGCATGTCTGTTCGTAAGCGCGTCATTTCTTCATGTACTTTTGAATGTACAGCTATTTTGTCTTGCTGAAAGTTTTTAATATATATGTTGGCTAAAGATTTTGCTCTGCTTAAAACTACGTAATGCAAATGATGTACCTTGCTATTGTTAAAGTGGATGTAAAGGGGTTCAATAGTTTCTCCTTGTGTTCTATGTATAGTACGTGCAGACGATTGTCGCAATGGGAATTGTTTGCATATAATTGTTATATATGTTTGTGTAAATTGAAAATGTTGTGTTATAGCATGAATTTGTGTCCAATGAGGCAAAATGTTACTGTGATATATGTGTCTATTTTCTTGCCTTGTTAATTTGCCGACTGTTTCTTTATCAAAATTAATCCAAATTACACTTGGGCTGTTATTGATAGCTTCTACAAATTCCACTATACCTGTTGCCCCATTTGTTAATCCATCATTGACATTTATATCGCTAGTTAAATCATACCTTAATTTTAATGCAATATGTAATATGAATGGCAGGCCCATTGTTTTAGTTGTGTCTGTGGGTAACTGTTTTAGTATTTTTTTGACTACTTCACTTAGGTCTGATGCAACTGTATCTATTGCTGTAGCTGTGTAAACTGGGTATTGTGTTATATGTTCCAATAAAACTGCACTATTAATGTTATTCACTTCATTGTTAGATCCCATAATATAAGGGATAGTTTTGCTAATGTTTTCAGGCGGTTCTATTTCTCGTGTTTGTATCTGTATTATATCTTCATTAGTTTGTTTCCCTTCTCTTAATCTGTTTAGTAGTTCAGCAAATGCCAAGTCATTTTGTTGTCTCATTATTTTAGTTAACTCAAATAACTTAAAATGTGTTTGCCATAAATTGCTACTTACTGGCCTGTATGAATGTCTTGGATTTTCAAATATGTACGAGTCAAAAACTGGCTTTAATTGGTAAAAATTTCCAATTGCTAAAATTGATATTCCGCCAAAAGGGAGATTAGACATTTTTATTTCTTGTAATCTATTATGTATGAAATTGAATACATTAGCCCCTACCATTGATATTTCATCAATTATTAGCAATTTAGGATTTTTTAGCTCACTCTGTAGTGTACTTCTATTCTCATGAGTTAGCTGTTTATGAGTTAGTGTTTGCGAAACTGGTATTTTAAAGGTACTATGTAGTGTCTTTCCCTGAATGTTATGTGCTTTTTTGCCTGTTGGAGCAGTAAGCAATACATATATGTTATCTGGATTTTCTCCTGCTTTTGTATTGTAATAACGTAGTAATGTTTGGTATAGTGCTGTAATAAGGAAGCTTTTGCCTACTCCTGCACCACCTGTACAAAATGTGTAGCAGGGTGTTTCTTTTGTTTTTACCCAATGCAAATGATGATATATAAAGTTAAGTTGTTCTGCTTTAAGATTTTGCATTATACTGTCATATTGCTCCTTTGACATTATGTTATTGGTTAGTGCTTCTTCTATATTTGTACTTCTAATGCCTAAATCAAATGATAGGTCATATAATGGCCGTTCATTGTCTTGTACTTCATGGGATATGGTGTTATCTGTTTCTATATCTATTGGTGTAAGTAATGTATCCAATATACTGTTTTCATTGCTATCAGTTGTTAGCTGTTTATTATGCTTATTATATTTATTATGATTAGAGTCAACTAAGTTGTAGATATCGTTCATACTATGTTTCCTTATCATTAATTATCTAATCTTCATTTCGCCATGGGTAATATAGCATTAACAATTCTCAATAGTAATTTTCTGAGTCATTTTTGATGTTAAATCTGCAATAGCGAATTACTCTTGCTTTTTTTCTTTTTATGTAGTCTGTTTCATGTTGTAAATTAATCTCAAGTTCTTCTTCATCTGAGCTATGAAAGTTATTTTCAGTAAGGAAATTGTCATGTCCTGTTTCTTGTTTTTTCTTACATTTCTTCTTTTCATTATACATAGATGCATAGTCTGCTAATGTACATTTTTCTAATTTTTCAGGGCGTTTGCTGTACCTCACTATAATATTATCATATTGTATTTTACAAGATGCATCTGGTAACACATTTATAGTTTCTATGTCTTTTAATAAGTATGTACGCTTTTCATTCGGACTTGTATTAATAAATACAAAAGATCTAGAACTTTTCCGTAAAGGAATTTGTAGTATAAGATAGGCTGCTTCTTGTGCACTTATTTCTGTACAGTTTAAGAATTTGTTACCTATATGCTTAAGTTGTTCTTTAATACTTGGATTGTGATATACTTCTTTAGCAGCTTGGGCAATTAATTTGCTCATTCCTCGCTGTGATTTACTAATATATGAAACAATATACACTGCACATGCATATGCATCTAATATGTATTGTATATCTATATTTGCTTGCCATGCTTGCAAAATAGTAGGATTGTAGTTATTTATAAAGCATTCAGCTGGTGTCCTTTTTAGGAAAATAGTATTTTTTTCTATAACAGATTGTATACATAAAGTATATTGTTTTAGATCTATATTTATTGAATGTAAAAACTGTTCAAAAGTATAAGTTTGGAATTCTTGGGTGTTTATAGTTAGATGTATTAGTTCAATTTGCTGTAAGAGCTCTCTATCTGTTTTGTCTAGCTCTATTGGTTATAGTATCAAAGTTTCAGGCATTGGATATCTGGGATAATGATATTTGCATTTTCTTTTATGTTTGATACGGCAGTTTTTTGTATGGCTGTGTCTTTGTAGGGGTAGTAAAGGCTCTATAGCTGGATCTTGTGAGTTTGCACATGTAACATACTTATTTATAAAAGTAGTGACTTCATTTATATCAGAACTTTCATATAATGGAGCATTTTCTATCCATATTATAGCATGTATATGTGGTGATCCACGTTGTTGGAATTCCACTCTATAAAAGTAATCAATAATCTTGCCAATTGGATTACTTTCATGCAATAAAATACAATTGAATAATTTCCTAACTTGGAAGTCGAAATGTCTTGCACATGTAATGGGATTTTGCTGTATTAATTTGCATTTTGTTTCCCATGACATATTTTCAAATTCTTCTTTTGCGCATTCTGGTCTTTTTTCTATACGCAATAATATGTTAATTAAGTGATACCATTTAGTTTCTGCAGCTGATAATGTTAAAAAAAAGGTTGGTAATCCTAATTGTCTAATCATAGCAAAGAGGTATTTTTTGCATTGTTCCCAATATGGTGGTGAACTACGTATTGTTTTAAGTATTTTGTACCCTTCATTAAACTGTAAAATGGTATCTAATTTTTCTTTTATGTCTTTGGCAGTTATAATGTTTCCATTATTAAAGTATTTTCTAAGAGAGATAAATATTTTGCTCTGTATTTGTTTAATGTGTAATGCTTTTACTTTAAAGAAAATATTAGTAATAGACTTTGCTACTCTTAGATCATTACTTCTTACTTCTGCTTGACAGATTGTGCTGTAATGTATTGGGACATGCCTTTCTTCATTGGTTGGCCTTCGTTTCCCGCAAAATATAGTTGGGAATGCTAAATATTCTGAATCTTTGTCTTCATATAAGCCTCTTGGTGTGTTATTTTCTGCAGGTGCTAAACTTAAAATATTATTTGTTTCAGTAGTAATTGTTTGATTATCTAACATAGTATCTAAATTTCCTGCTGGAATGTTGTCTGAGGAATCAGATGTATTACTTGTATCTGAAGTCTCATCACAACAATGTATATCTTGTGTTGTATAATCCCAATCTTTATTAATAGTGATTCCATATTCTTGAAACAAACTGCTAGTAGTTGCCAAATATAAAGCTGCACATTTTACTTTGTTAGGTTTAACATTTTCAAAATGGGTATAAGATTTATAACTTAATTTCCTTTTTAATTTTATTGGAATTGTCATGTTATCATTAATTTGCCTTGGTAAAACAGTTACAGTTGTCATAACATCTGCAGGTACATTTACTACTGCACCTGATAGAGATTTTTGGAATCCACGTGGTAATGTTCTAATTTGTAAAAAAAAAAGGTATTCTTGGTGATACTAATCTTTCTTTTAAGTTATGCAAGTGTAAGACTGCTGGGATATCAGGAAATGTCATCCCATTATAAACTGAACATGGAGGTATTTTGTCCTTACAAATATATGTGTAACATGTTTGCCATATCTCATCTGTTGTGTATTTACTAATGTTACTTTCTATGAATCTTTGCTCGCTTACTGATAAGGTTTGTTTTTTGTAGACTTTGCTTATGCCATAGTTGATTGCAAATAGTGCAAGTGTACTCAGGACCATATCTTATTTCTGCATGAAATATACTAATTATATAATTTGTTGTTTGACCTGTAATATTTATAGTATTATTAAGTGCATTTTCTCTGTCTTGTGTATGTTTTCTTTTCCTATTACTGATATTTTGTAGAATTTGTATACTATTTGTTGTTTGAGTTTGTGATTCAACATCAGGTGTTACTGTGTTAATTGTATCAGTATTGCTATTAGTTATGTGTGAAGCCAAATAACTGTGTGTTGTTAAATGCAGTCCATTGGCTTGACTATTACTGTTTTGTGTGTTAATAATTGTACTTTCTACTTGTAAGTTTGTTGAAGGAATCTCTGGTAATGCATTTAGAGATATATGTGTCGTATGGACATATATGTTTTTTATAGACTTAACATTTCCTTTTATATGGTTTTGTTGTGTTTTCTGAGTTTGTAATCTTTTCTCTATCAGCTAACTTTATGATGTATTCCATAATAAGATTAATAGAGTCAATTGGTATAGCAATACATGTTCCATTAGGATGTGGTATTGCATTTTCATTTTGGCTATGTGAATCAAATATAAAGTATGGATGTATAGTTTTAAATACAGAAATTGTATATCTACCTATACAGATCAATACACCAGTTTGCAAATTAATTGTAGACGTTAATGTTGATATAAATTTACTTTGTAAAGTTTGTGCTGATTTTGTTATTTCTTCTCTAAAGCAATTCTTGAGCTTAATTGCATATATTATGTTATTGCTATGTATGTAATTTGGTAAATGTTGATATTGCATACAATGTTGTTCATTAACAGAGTGCATTTCTGCGTACAAAGCATCTCCGAGATTAATAATACAATGTAAATCTACACTATCCCAAATATATGCTGGTTTACAGTAGTTCTGTAGAATCGCAAATGTACTATTTTGCAGAGAATGTGTATATTGCATACTATTTGTAATATGTGTATTTTTTTCCTGTGTATGTGTGTTATTTAAAAAATCTAATTTTTGTTGTGCTTGTGTTAAAATATTTGCATCTATGTTGGTATTATGTGTGTTAGTTTGCTTGTTGTGCAATGTGCTATTGTCTATACTATCAGGAAGTATTATGGCATTTCTTTCAGTAATCGGTGTATATGTATGATAGCAATTACTTGAACATGTGTTGGTATGTAAATTACTTGTTGATATTGTCTGTTTTTGTACATTTATGTGTGTGTTATTAATATGTTCTCTTTCTGTGTTGCCCTTAAGTGTTTTCTGGAGTATACTTGCATATGTGTTAGTAGAAGTAGTCTCTTGTGGTGTATTAGTATATTGTGTTGTACTTATGTTCCTGCTGTTGGTTGTAGACACATTCTTAGGTGTTGTTGTTGAAGTTAAAAGTGTACTGGAATATGTACTAGTACTGGGAGTATTGTCAAAAGATGCTAATGGCTGTTTCTCATAAGAAAATATGTTTGCTTTAGATTTAGACCCCTGAATGAATTTTTTTGCAGCTTCTATTCGTGCTTCAAATGCCTGTGTGAAAAGAATTTGACATGCTTTAGTAGAATGCACATACAGATTTTTGGGTGCTATTGCATTCCTATTTTGTTAATTAATCACCATTGCTTTTTGAAGTGACTTTTTTTGAATCGTACTCAGTTTTATTGGAGTTAATTCATAGAGTACGCAATTCATATTTGGTTTCTTTAGATAGTGTGCGAGTTTTGTGATGTACTCTATACGTTTTTCAAATATGAATTGTATGGTAATACATGTTCCATTTGGGTGAGGCATCCCAGTGTTATCACGACTATGTGAGTCAAATACAAAGTATGAATTGTTATTTTAAAAAATGGATATTAAATAAATTTCCATGCAAAGTAAAACACCTGAGTTTAAATCAAGTGCCGGTTTTAATATTTTTTGCAAACTTGGAAATGAAGGGTCAAATTGTTGTCATATGTTCCCATAAGAAGGTTCTTTAAGCTTAAGTGAATATATAGTTGTATTGTGTTCTAAAAAATATGGTAAATCATCTGGATGCATAAGTTGTTCTTTATTAATAGAATGCATATCTGTATATAAAGCATCACCTAATTCCATAATGTAATGCAAGTCTTCTTTAGTCCATGTATTTGCATCTTTGTTATAGTTGTGTATAATTGCAAACGTACTATTTGGCAAGCATTGATACCCTCTTGAATTAGCTGAAAATTTGTAATGCCCTTGATGATAATCTGCTGGCAGTATTGGCATCATATTTTTTGAAATTTAGAAAATATTTTGTTTTTAATCTAATTTTTTTATTGCTAGAAGTTTGGTTATAGCTGTGTCCTAGCCTTTTATTTTGTTACATATTTATACAATATTTTAAACAACTTATTTGGCTATATGTGAAGTTAAAGAAAATATTAATCTACTTTATTTGCAAATATGTTTTGCCAAATCTTTTTTTAACGTATGGAGTTTAATTTTTTGGGTAAAAACGGTAAATTAAGGATTTAGTAAGAATATATATACATTTGATCTACCATTAAGTATGTATATATATATATATATATATATATATATATATATATATATATATATATATATATATATATATATATATATATATATATATATATATATATATATATATATATATATGTTCATCCAAAGCCCTTGCGCTTGAGAGGGCACTCGATGCTGCTGTGTCCATAAGGGATTGTGTAGCTTAAATATTGTACAGTGGCATGGAGCCTACTAAGGAAATACAGTACTCACCTATGGGACTACGAGAGCCATCATGCTATGCGGCATTAACAACAGCCACGCCCACTAAAGGCGGTTCATGTTGATTTAACTAATAAAAACAGGTGATGTTTTTTCCAATGCCTCTGCACAACAGCTCATGATTAAGAGGCGAAATGCCTCGAAACGCGTCGAGCATGAACAATAATTGGACGACAGGAGGGTGAGCTGCAGCGAGGCTACATAATCCCTGATGGGCACAACAGCATCGAGTGCCCTCTCAAGCGCAATGGCTTTGGATGAACAGAAATATGAGGCTGCCCGAGCCGCGGGAATGAGATGAGCACCATTCCTGGCGTGTCAGGAAGGCTGTGGAGGACAATGTTCCATTCCAAGAAGCATGCTGTTGTTTCTGCAAAAACGAAGCCCGCCTTCCCTGGGATCCTTTCCTACTAAAGGTTTTTACACAAGCTTAAATATTGTACAGTGGCATGGAGCCTACTAAGGAAATACAGTACTCACCTATGGGATTACAAGAGCCATCATGCTATGCGGCATTAACAACAGCCACGCCCACTAAAGGCGGTTCATGTTGATTTAACTAATAAAAACAGGTGATGTTTTTTCCAATGCCTCTGCACAACAGCTCATGATTAAGAGGCGAAATGCCTCGAAACGCGTCGAGCATGAACAATAATTGGACGACAGGAGGGTGAGCTGCAGCGAGGCTGCACAATCCCTGATGGGCACAACAGCATCGAGTGCCCTCTCAAGCGCAAGGGCTTTGGATGAACAGAAATACGCGGCTGCTCGAGCCGCGGGAATGAGATGAGCACCATTCCTGGCGTGTCAGGAAGGCTGTGGAGGACAATGTTCCGTTCCAAGAAGCATGCTGTTGTTTCTGCAAAAAGGAAGCCCGCCTTCCCTGGGATCATTTCCTACTAAAGGTTTTTACACAAGCTTAAATATTGTACAGTGGCATGGAGCCTACTAAGGAAATACAGTACTCACCTATGGGACTACGAGAGCCATCATGCTATGCGGCATTAACAACAGCCACGCCCACTAAAGGCGGTTCATGTCGATTTAACTAATAAAAACAGGTGATGTTTTTTCCAATGCCTCTGCACAACAGCTCATGATTAAGAGGCAAAATGCCTCGAAACGTGTCGAGCATGAACAATAATTGGACGACAGGAGGGTGAGCTGCAGCGAGGCTACACAATCCCTGATGGGCACAACAGCAACGAGTGCCCTCTCAAGCGCAAGGGCTTTAGATGAACAGAAATATGCGGCTGCCCGAGCCGCGGGAATGAGATGAGCACCATTCCTGGATTGTCAGGAAGGCTGTGGAGGACAATGTTCCGTTCCAAGAAGCATGCTGTTGTTTCTGCAAAAACGAAGCCCACCTTCCCTGGGATCCTTTCCTACTAAAGGTTTTTACACAAGCTTAAATATTGTACAGTGGCATGGAGCCTACTAAGGAAATACAGTACTCACCTATGGGACTATGAGAGCCATCATGCTATGCGGCATTAACAACAGCCACGCCCACTAAAGGCGGTTCATGTTGATTTAATTAATAAAAACAGGTGATGTTTTTTCCAATGCCTCTGCACAACAGCTCATGATTAAGAGGCGAAATGCCTCGAAACGCGTCGAGCTTGAACAATAATTGGACGACAGGAGGGTGAGCTGCAGCGAGGCTACACAATCCCGATGGGCACAACAGCATCGAGTGCCCTCTCAAGCGCAAGGGCTTTGGATGAATATATATATATATATATATATGTATATATATATTTAATTCCAGTCTCCCGTTTCAGGGAGTTGATTCCTCGTGCACTCTCGTGATTCTTTTTCGGAAATATACCACACGTTTTGTACATCAATCCAGTTTATTTTCTTGTATTTTCAGCAAGCCAGCAACACGAGGTGTCATCAGTGATGTCACTGACCATGTCATGAATGATGTAATATGTGACATCATCAGCAGTGGATTGTGGGTGCGCGATATATAGTTAGTGCAACTAACTATATATGCGAATTTCAATGGTTTTGTGTGAGTAAAATAAGGTTTTGTAAATGCTAATCCCTAACTATATATGGTCTATAACCTTTGGTTTTTTAATTGAATTTTCAAGGTTTTGTAAATGCTAATTCCTAACTATATATGGTCTACAACCTATGGTTTTTTCAGTGAATTTCAATGGTTTTTTAATAGCAAATATCAAAAGCTGTAAAATGTATTATTCTTTTAAATAAAAAATATATTTTATATGTTTTTAATATAATTTGTTTATGCATCTGCCAAACCCTGACCTCTTAGTAGTGACTGTGGTGGAAATGATTTGGGCACTATGACTGGGGTTGGTCTGGAAATGCTTTTAAAGGACACCTTTCATCAATTGATGACACTTTTTCCCCAAACTTCCTTGGTATATTCCAATATATACCAAAGACAGAAATGAAACTGGTCCAACCAATTTTGTCCACAATTTGAGAAATCACGGAAACATGTGAATAAATCTGTTTCTGCTTACATGAGAGACTATGGAATGGGTTCAATAATCAACAATAACTTGCGTTTCAACATGCAAGACATCTACAGAGGAGATGGTGTGCACTTGTCAGATGAGGGGAATAGAATATTCCTCCTGAATTTAAGACTGTGCATTGTAACCTACTTGAAGGTACCTAAATCAGCCACAGAACCCAATAGCTCTTTTCCAGAGCTACCCTACCTCTGATCATTCTAAACATTTATCTTTTTCTAAGTTTTATCACTATTTTTCACCAAAGTACGCTCCCCGGTACGCTTACCGGTGCGCATACCGGGCGCTCCCCACACGTTTTTTTTTTTTTTTTTTTGCCTACATGAGCGTCCTAAGCCCCACTCAGAAAACCTAGAGGGTCAGGAAGTGTCTACCGTGCCCCCTTCTACCCATTCCGAACATTGTTTGCCCTCCATCTTGTGTCTCAATTCTACCGAAACACAAAATGGAGGACTCCCGTAACGCGAACTGGTAAGCGCTCGATAAAAAAAGGTGGGAAAATAATTTACAGAAAAACCACTTGAGACACTTTCGTCAAATATAGAATAGGCCCTACTACATAGCACTCCCTACCATTTACCCAAATTTGATGGAATTCCATTGAGACATTTATGCTGTAGGCCTGACTAAATATCCTGAGGTAAATTACATGACAAAAACACATATGAAGTGTTAGAATTGGCAACCAATTAAAATGTTACTTTCATTTTCTACTATTATATCATGACATTTGATTGGTTATGTACCTGAATATATATAAAGAAAGAGAGAGAAACACAGCCATTTTGACTACTACTTTCTGAAGTACATTTGATGAGCATTTTCACTGACAACTTAAACTTCTTTTTGAAAGGTAAGAAGTTATTTAAAAAATTTGAAATGAGAACTATGTTATGGTAATTTGTGAAAACGTTTTCAGATAGTTATATACTGTTCCTCTGTACGAGTTAGAGATTGAGATAGGCTTCTCTGTTATAATTATGGATTGAGTTTGGCTTCTATGGTATAATTATGAATTTACTTAGTCTTCATCACAGGCACTTTTTAATAGTTCTACTTCCTGCCTGAATCCATACAGTGCCCAAAGATAACTTCACTGTTAAAAACTCACAAGTACCTGTCTGAACTTTAACCCAACAGTAACCTATCTCTATTGATATGTTTATTTTTTATGCAATTTACAGCAAGAAAATGGAAGAACAACAGAAAGAAAATAAAATTTCCTTTCAAATTAAGATTGAAAACAATCCAAATGAAGAAAATGATGAAATTGACTTTTTGGATGACACATTAGACGAAGAATTAATTGAATGTGTAGAAGAATATGAATCATGGAATGAAAAGGAGGACATACCTGATGAATTGATGTTACAAATTCTTTTAGATTTTGAAAAATCTGAACAATAAAATTAAATTTTAAAAGTTAAAATTGTTTGAGACATTATTCTTTTTTATTTGAAAATTATGAAATAGTACCCAAAAAGATATAATAAAAAGTGAGACTTAAAATATACTGTGCAACTTTTTTGTGTTACATAGTAAGTTTGCTCATAGTTACTTCCTTTCTCCAACTATATTATCTCCAATGTGTATTTAACATCTCTTTATCATCTCCTGCCTCCATATTGTTTCTGCTTTCCTGACAGACTATGGTATGAATTCCATATACCACAAAAACTTCTGAAACAACTTGCAAGATATCTACAAAGGAGACGGTGTTTATTTATTTTTAGACTCTGCATTGGTACCTACATATTGCTACGTAAATAAATAAATAAAAAAAAAAACAACAAAAAGAACAATCAATCAATGATCAATCAATCAATTGGCTGAAATTTTCAGGAAAATGGCACATTTTGTTTCTGAGCAACCCCTGAAAATTTGTCGGGGTTTCGTCAAGGGGGGGCCGAGGAAAAAGGGGGGTCCCAAAACGCATTTTTCCCATTCATTTTTCCATAGGGCGGTTGGACTCACTTTTAGCTCGAACGGCTGAATGGATTTACATGAAACTTGGCAAAATTGTAGATATTGTTTGCCTGACGTGCCTTTGCTATGTCTCAATATATGTGCTCCAGTGGATTTTGAGAAATTAACGTTTTAAAAAATATATATATCTGTGACAGCGCTCCGGTTAGCGCCCCGGTTCGCGTAAAGGACGCGTCACGGAACTTCGCGAAGCGAAGCTGATTGGCTCTCCGGTGTCTGTCAACATTCTAAACAGTCCGGAGCGGCCGCCATCTTGTCTCTCGGTAGGATCGAGAGACAAGATGTGGTGAAAAACGAAGGGGGAAATGAAGGAAAGGGGGCAAGGTAGACCCCTCCTGACCCCCTAGGATTGATGAGGGGATATTAAAGTGCCCCGCGGGGCAAAAAATAAAAAAATGTTTGTGATTTTTCGCCATAGAGGCGCGTCCCGGTACGCGAACCGGGCAGCTCACCGGGCAGTTAACCGGCAGCGTAACGGGAGTCTGAGGAGAAGCTGATTGGCTGTCAACATTGTAAACAGTCCGGAGCGGCCGCCATCTTGTCTCTCGGTAGGTTCGAGAGACAAGATGTGGTGAAAAACGAAGGGGGAAATGAAGGAAAGGGGGCAAGGTAGACCCCTCCTGACCCCCTAGGATTGATGAGGGGGATATTAAAGTCCCCCGCGGGGCAAAAAATAAAAATAATAAAAAATTGCGGTTTTTCGCGGTAGAGGCGCTTCCCGGGACGCGAACCGGGCAGCTAACCGGCAGCGTAACTGGAGTCCGCCATCTTGTGTTTTTAGAGCGTCCGGTTCGCGTACCGGGTAGCGTCCCGGTAAGCGTAACAAGGGGAAAACCAAGAGAAACAGTAAAAAAAAAATTAAGGGAATAGATTTCCAGCAAACTTGGCAAAATTGTAGGGACTGTTTGTTTGAGGTGCCTTTGCAAGGCCTCAAGATATGTGCACGTGTGGATTTTGTCTAATTAAGGTTAAAAAAATATATATATCTGTAAGCGTGCTCCGGCGCGCTTACGTTACGGGTTTTGTTTGCGCTGCAGAGCCGATACGTCACGGTTATGCGACGCGTCATGAGGCGTCTCACGTGGCTACGTGATACGTCACGTAATAAAGAATATATTTTACAGCTATAGATATTAGCTTTAAAAAAATCAATGAAATTCACTGAAAAAACCATAGGTTATAGACCATATATAGTTAGGAATTTGCATTTACAAAACCTTGAAAATTCAATGAAAAAACCATAGGTTAGAGACCATATATAGTTAGCTGGACATTTTATTGACATAAAACCAATGAAATTCCATATATAGTTAGTTGCACTAACTATATATCGCGCACCCGCAATCCACTGCTGATGATGTCACATATTACATCATTCATGACATGGTCAGTGACATCACTGATGACATCACTGAAATCGGTTAGGCCTTCTTTGAATATTTTCAGGACATCTACCAGGAAGATCGGGTAGAAAATAGTTCTGAAGTCAAAAACTGGTTGGACATCTATGAATCTTAAACAACAAGAGGATTTGGAACAAGATATCACTCAGGAGGAAGTGGAGAAGGCTTTAGCTGCCTGTAACCGATGGGTTACCTATCGAGCTATATAGATCCTTGGGCTAGACGATAATACCAGTATTGACACAATTATTCAACATGATTTTAGCAGAGGGCATAAGGCCCCCTAAATCTTGGAACAATGCTACTGTGATTCTGATCTTGAAACCTGGTAAAACCCCAGTGAGTTGTGGATCATACCGGCCTATTTCGCTCTTAAATGGGGATTATAAAATCTTCACCTCAATCCTGGCAGAAAGGTTGGGGTTTTCGACACGTATATAGAACCTCTTGCTCAGAGCCTTAGAGAAGATCAGTGTGTTTTCAACAACAATATCTCAACCGGATTCAGTACGAGGGGCAAGTAAAAATATATGTACAAGGCATTATGAGAACACAGTAAAGAGAGAGAGAGACTGGATTTCAGTTTTTAGAAAGTGCATGTAGCATCATACATTTGAGAACACATTTCATACAGGACAGTTGAAACAGCACCGTAGGCATAAAATGCGGTGGCAACCCAAGGGGGCTTTGTGCACTAGTGTTAGTGAAACAAAGAGTGACGGCGCGAGTGACAAGTGGGTGAATACAGCGAAGGACGCAAGGTGACAATGTGACAAAAACACAATATGTACAAAGGTAATGGTTCGTCCTCAATCAATGAGTGATGATTATTTGCTTTGAGAACCAATGTTGATGGTGTGCCATGAGTCGCGCTGTAAAAAGGTCGACAGCGTTTCGATCCTATCTATTCAGGATCTTCATCAGGGCCGGGTTGCCAGTTAGGAGAGTGCTGCATGGGGAGGAAAAGAAACGATGAGGGCTGGGTGGTGGACTTGGGGCGCTGTGTGGCAGCAGGGGAAAAAAGGGGCGTATGTGGGAAGAGAAGGTGTGGGTGCGCAAAACCAGGTTCATAGGGACCCTCTGGCAGGGATAGGTAAGGGAAAACAAGGGTCTATGTGAGCTGGAGTAGACAAGGCACTGGGAAGGGGTAGAGGAGGGAGTGAGCTTGCTATATAGGAAACGCGGAATGAGCAGAGGTACTCTGAGGTACTAAGTAAGAGAGGGGGAGGCAAGGGTGCACAGGATGGTTGGTGATTGACTGCGATGTTAAACTAGGGAAACTAGTGTGGGTCAGTGGCCGTCCAGGATGGTGGTCAAAGGAGCAGACCCAAATCAATGTCAGGGGGTGTGGTCATTAACTAGAAGATAGGTGCGTGGGGAGAGAGATGGTACATGGGCCCAGAGGCCATACCTTAGATGTGGCAGACAGGTGGGGCAGTACGAGTACCAGCGAGCGTGGGTGTGTCAAGGCAATGCGGGGAAGCGCGGTCAAGCGGCAAAGGAAACTTACTGTGGCTATAGTAGGCGGGCGGGGTGATGTTGGAATTCAAGGTGATATGAAGGAGTTGGTACGGTGGCACAGCATGAGGTGGCCTCAAGGGTCCACAAGGTTAATGCCTCGGCTGGGCGGCGTCCGGAGCACGTGTTCCTGGAAACCGGGGGTGAAAGGGCAGGTGAATCAAGGCTCGGTAGCGGTGAAAGCGAAAACAATGTAGGAAGGTGCGAAAGAATGGAAGCGCGGTGCAAGAAAAACTCACAATTAAACGCGAAGCATGGGCACAAATGCGGAGCCCCGATCTGGCCTGGGGGAAGAAATGTCTTTGCTGGCTTTGTGATCAGAACACAGGGTCGTGCAAATTAGATACCCTCGTCAGTGGTTGATGCCAGATACCTGGAATCATGAGAGAATGAAAGGGTCGTTATCAAAAAGTGGGGGACACTTGAAGGGGAGGGAGTCCGCACTCGGGTGTGCAGGGTGCTTACCTAAAGTGTGTAGAGGTCTGCCGTCAGAGTACGGGAGCCGGGACATGGTTCCAAGTCAGATTAGTTGAGGGAATCCGCGTTGGGCAACAGGGTAACGGGGAATGGTGTGTGACTGGTTTAGTCAGTTCCGGGGTGGGCGTGGCCCGTGATGGGTGTGGGAAAGGGGGCGTGGCCTCGTGGGGACAAAAGAGGCAAGAGAAAAAGGACTGTGGGGAGTCTCTCTGAGTGAGTAAGCGCGCCTGTGCAAGAATCTGGGGGATGGTTTAAGCACTGGTTCCTATGGATACACAATGTTTACACAACGAGAGGTTCATTAACGGTGCCTGTACGCAAAAACCCACAGCCTGATGCATTAGGCCATTTACGGAGTGGTATGCAATACAGTAAATCAGTGGTATTAAACGAAATATTAAATTGCTGAATTCACAATTGTTTTCGAGTGATTTACATTATTGGGTTTAGTAAAAGGATTCTAGGATTCTTTGGACGAAAATGGTGGTACAGACACGGCGTACAATTCACAGTTTATGCATACAAACAAGGCAAATAATTTACAATTTTGTTGACATGGTATATGATACAAAAGTGAGGGAATCTAAGGATGCTGCACACTGATAGGGTCAGAGAGGGCCCCGGGCGTAGCTGTGACTGGGAAGGCTAACGTGTTGTATTATACACAGGATAGGGCAGAACCAAGCCGGTATGGCGTGGTGTGACTCAATAAACAAGGGGGCAGAGCGGTCTGGTCGGTTAAGCGTACAGCTTAATGCTGGTCATGTGGAATGTAATTAAGAGAGGGATGTCAGAGGGTGCCAGGCGAGGGCATAAGCCTGGGTCAAGGGGACCGCAGGGGGCCTGGGTCATAACGGTGGTGAGGTTGGTGTGTTGAATTTAGATGGTACTGTTCCACTCATCAAGTGTATTTGGTCCAGTGTGCACAGAGTCACAGATCGTGATCCATTTGCATTCTCTGCAGTTTAAGAGGCTTTGGAGATTGCCTGCCTCTGAGGGGCAGGACTGGTTGTTCGACCACTTGCCAGGACATTTCGAGTTCAGTGTGATTCTTTTTGAAGTAGTGGGAGACCAGTGGTGCAGTCAGAATCTTGCAATGGATTCTGCTCTTGTGTTGTGTTATCCTTTGTTTGATCATCTGCATGGTCTGGCCGATGTACAACAAGTCACAGGGGCAACGGATAGCATAGATCACGTTTTGAGATATGCAGTTTGTGGGGGTTTTCAGGGGATAGGTCTTGTTGTTATGTTTGAACTCTTTTTTTTTTTCTTTTTTTTTTAAAAAATCCTCATATTGCGAAAATATTATGTATTTTGGAAAATATGAATTCTACCTCTGAAGCTTTCCCTTTTGTACCGTCACTGCCCAATGGTCTCTCTTTTCTTGGGAGTTTTTTTTTTTTTTTTTTTTTTGCTTAATCAGAGGAGAACCTTTTCCAATTACATATTAACATATCTGTAGTCGAGAGGGGGGGAGCTAGCCACCTTGGCTACTTCTATGAGTATCATACTCATAACACAGAATACGCTTTCGCATTAATCATAGGACAGTGTGTTACGCTCGATCCTCGGAGGTCAGATGTTTCTCCATGATTTCCCAATACTTAAACCTCTTACTAATTTTTCCCCTTCTGTCTAATTTATTTATTCTGATGGCTGAGTTTAACCACTCTGCATGTGTCGGGGGAAGAGGACCTATCCACTTAATGCAGATCTCCCTTCTGGCTATCACCATTAGTACAAAGAGTAGTTTTGCTTCCATTACTGTTAGTTTATCTACCCCCGTTGTGTTATCAATCCCGAAAAGAATAAGAGTTGTACTTACATTTAGATGTTTTTGAAATATTGAGTTCAACGTCTTACCCACTCCTTCCCAGAATGTTCTCAAAGATGGGCAGTTCCAGAACATATGGACGTCGTCCGCCTTCTCTTCCCCACATTTAGGGCATTTTTTGATTCCCGCATTTTTAAATTTTGAAAGCTTTTTCGGTGTCCAATAAGCTCTATGCAGGGTGTACAGATGATTTCTTTTTAGTGCCGCTGTTTTTAATGTTGACCAACACTTCTCTATGGAGTTTTCCCATATATTTACTAGGTCTTCTGAGACTAGATCTTTTCCCCAGATTTGCTCTGCCATCTGGGAGCTTTCCTCTTCATTATCTATAAAAGTCCAATACCATTTCGCTACCTCCTTCTTCATGGGTAAGATTTTTATAATTTCTTTTTCTACAGTTTTGTTTTCTTCATCGTCCTTTGGCAGTGTCTTTGCCCAACTGTTTAGTTGATAATATTTGAATTTTGATATTCTTCTGTTGGAAATCTTATTCAGTTCTTCCCATGATATTAGTGTTGTTCCCTTCAGAAGTTGACCCCAATATTCGATGTTGCATTGTTTTAAGGGGGTAGCCATGACATCTTTTAAACATTCCGGAGTTCCGGGAGAGTTCCATATCGGTGCCATTGCACTATAATAGGGGATTTTTAAGATCAATCTAATTTGCGTCCAGAGTTTAGCCGCCTCCTTCAGAACTTTTAGTTTAATTTTCTTGAAGTACTTTTGGTGACCAAATTTGAAAAGAAAATGATCCTCAGCTTCTGTCATTCCTTTCAAATGTTCCGGATAATATTGGTGTATTCTAAGAAGAGACCGAATGTTTTTAAATTGAAATGCTCTGCAGTATTCTGTTAAGTCGGGACTTGCTATTCCTCCTTTCTCTTTTTTCCTCCTAAGTTTTTTCCAGGAAATTCTAGTTCCTTTGGAGGCCCATATGAAACTTGCTATTTCCCCTTGCAGCTTTTTTAGCTCGGTTTTTTTAAAATCCAAGGGGATAGTGTTAAAAAGGAAGGTATATTTTGGGAGTATACTCATTTTATGACATTAGATCTCCCTATAAAGCTTAAAGGAAGGCTAGACCAAACTTTAAGCAATTTTCGCACCTCTCGAGCTACTTTATTCAGGTTAATTTGGGTTATTTTGTTAAGGTTTTGATTAATCAAGATACCTAGATATCTTATCTCTTCCCTTATATTGGGGCTATCAAACTGTGTGTTCCATGTCATTATTTCTGTTTTTGTATGGTTAGCTAAGTAACCTGAAACTTCCCCGAATTTGCTGATTATATTTTCTATCGCTGGCTTGGATTTTACATATTCGTCTGTAAATAGCATCAAATCATCTGCATAAAGAGCCAGTTTTTTCTCCCAACCTTGATATTCAAAGGGAGAGATTTCTTTGCACTGTCTAAGTTGGTTTGCTAGGGGTTCTATATATAGATTAAATAGCAGGGGTGAAAGAGGACACCCCTGTCTAGTGCCTCTACCAATTTTGATATTGTTAGTAAGACTACCATTAACCAGAATTCTTGATCTTGGATTTTTATAGATTTCTCCTGTTGCATATAAAAAAGAATCCCCTAAGTTATTTTTAGTCATTATGTTGTTCAGGAATGACCAGTTCACTCTATCGAATGCCTTAGCTGCATCTATTGTTAATATTGTTAAAGGAATATTCTTTTCCGTAGCTATGTCTATAGCACTTATAAGTTCATGCGTTAATTCGTGTAATTGTCTTCCTTTTGTGAAGCCTTTTTGATCTGAATGTATAAGTTGAGGCGTAAATTTTCCCAGTCTTGTTGCCAATATTTTAGTAAAAATTTTATAGTCTGCATTAAGCAGAGATATCGGTCGATACGATTCGCATTTTTTGGGATCCTTCCCTGGTTTTAAGATGATTGTTATTATAGCATCATTCCAGGTGTCTGGCATCGTTTCTTTTTGCTTAAAAACCATATTTATTAGCTCTGTTAGATGTGGAACTAAAGTGTTTATTAAGGTCAAGTAAAGCTCGTTGGGCAGTGCATCTGGGCCTGCTGCTTTTCCTTTTTTTAGGGTTTTTATTGTGTTTTTAACTTCAGTTGGTGAAATTTCTTTATTTAACTCCATCTTCTCTTCTTCCGACAATTTTAACACTGGCATGTCTACTAAATATCTCTTGATTTGTTCTTCAGATGGGTTGACATCTTCAGTGTATAAATTTGAGAAGAAGGTCATAAATTCGTTTCTAATTTCGCCTTCTGCTGAAGTTAGAATTGTCTGATCTTGATCTTGTCTTGTTAGAGTTTTTACTCTATTTCTTGCCGTATCAGTTCTTAACTTCCATGCAAGCCATTTTCCACAGCCCTCCCCATACTCGTGGTTTGCCAGTTTGCTTGCTTCCCACTTGGTTTTTAATTTTTCTTCTAGTATGTTACTCAGCGAATCTTTTTGTTTTTGTCTGTCTTTTTGTAAGCCTTCTTTTCTGTCTGGATCTTTTTCTGTTAAAATTTGAGTATCTAGGGTTTTTATATTTTTTTCTAAGTCTGTTATCTCTTGTTTCTCCTTCTTTGATTTATGTGCAGCAAGACTAAGTAGTTTTCCTCTCAATACGGCCTTATAAGTGTCCCAAACTATTTGTTTTGAGGTTTCTGTTTTATTGTTTTCGAAAAAATCTTCTGTTTCTTTTATAAGAGTTTGTACAATTTCCTGATCTGAGAACATAGCCCTCTCCACCGTAAACCTTCTATTTATCTGGGCAGTTTTGATTTGTAATGTTAATTGTACAGCGGAATGGTCTGATAGGTGGGCTGGTATATGACTTAACTTTGTTACATTTTCCATTAATCTTCCTTCTACTAGGAAGAAATCAATTCTAGATTTATGTCCCAATCTTTTATTGTGAAGAGTGAAAGGTAGGCTCTTATCTCCTTTTTCCTTCCATATATCCATTAGATCCAAGTCTTTTTTATAAATACCGATCCACTCCCTCATTTTTGGCAAATTAGGAGAATTCGTATTTCTTCCAGGGGGGGATCTATCGGTTTTAGGATCTAGGATGATGTTAAAATCTCCTTCTAAAATTATTGGGGCGTTGGTTAATAGTAACTGTGTATATAGTTTCTGTAAAGGCTCAGAATCATCAAGATTTGGACCATAATACCCTGCTATTGTCAATGCTGAATGTCCCACTTTTATTTTCGCTATTGCCCATCTGCCTTTGATGTCTACTTCCGAAGATTCCAAAGTTGCATTTAGGGATTTTTTTAAAATGATAGCTACACCTTTGATATTGCATCCTTGATTTGTGCAAATATGTATATCTGCCCATTTTACTTTTTTCATGATTTGGTCCCATTCCTCTTTCACTAGATGGGTCTCTTGTAGGATTAAAATTTCGCTCTCAGATAATTTAAGGTAAAAATAAAAAAAATAAAAATGTTTGAACTCTTTTGTGTTGTGGGTCATTTCACAAACAATACAGTATTGGCACCGATAGTGTCCGATCAATGGCAGCAGTCCCCAGGCCGCTGTGAGTGAATCAGGATTCATTGGTTTGGTCTGCCATGTGATCGCATGTACAAGGTGATTGGCAAGGTTTTGGCCACGTTGGTAGGAGAACAGCGGGGGTTCAAGGAAGGGACCTTGTGTGCGTAAGATAGGCCAGTTACGAGTAATGATTGTCTTGACTTAATTGCTGCAAGGGCTGAACTTGGTGACAAAAAGAATGCGGGTGTTGGTTCTTTTGGGTTGTGGTGTTAGTAGGTCGTCTCAGTGGCAGTACCATGCCCTCTTGCATGCCTGTTTCACGAGTCGTGCTGGATAGGCCCTGGGGGTTAGTTTGTTCTGTAGGATGTCTGACTCTCTGAAATAGTCCTTACGCCATTTACAATTTCTACATATACGTAAAAATTGGCCGAAGGGTAGCCCATCCTTGAGTCCTCGTGGGTGATAGCTCGAGTAGTGGAGCAGTGTGTTGCGTTCTGTAGGTTTGCGGAAGAGGGCAGTCCCGATCCTCCCATCCTCTGCGTGGATGGTAATATCTAGGAAAGGGAGATCGTTAGTTCTGCATTCTATGGTAAATTTGAGGTGGGGTTGGGAGTTGTTAAGCCATTCCACAAAATTGTTCAATGTGTCAGAGTCACCTGCCCACAGCAGCAGAATATCGTCAATATATCTACATCAAAGAAGTATTTGGGCCTGGTGTGGATTGGTGGGGGTGAGTATATGTGTAATTTCCAGGTTATAGACGAAGAGGATGGCAAAGTTGGGGGCAAAACAAGCGCCCATAGAGACTCCTTTGATTTGAATATGGTAGTTGTCCTTGTACAGGATGTAGTTTTCTCCAGGGCAATGCGTAGGAGGCTCATGGTGAAGGAGGTGTGAATCAGGGTTGGTCGTGGCTTGGATTCAAGCATATTCTTGATGACTACGAGTCCCTCCTCATGGGGGATGTTGGTATAAAGGGACTCGGTGTCGAGACCCACCATGAGTTCTGTGCTGGGGTCGAATGGCCAGTCTTCTATGGTTTTGATGAGGTCCATACTGTCCCTGATGTAAGTCTCGGTGTTTGGTACGAATTCCTTGATGACAGCATCTATATATTTACCCAGAGGTTCCAATATAGACCAACAACCGGAGACAATTGGTCCTGATGGGGGGTTGGGGCTGTCATTATGGATCTTCGGGAGGACATAGATAACAGGGGTCCGAGGGTTTTGGTTGTTCAGAAACAAATGTTCCTTGTTTGTGATAATCCCATCCAGTTTAGCTCGGTTGGTTAAAAGTTGGATCTTGATTTTCAACTCTGGTAAGGGATCCCTCGGCAGTTTGCAGTAATGGAGTGGGTTGGAAAGTTGCCTCTTTATTTCAATGTCATATTGGTCCTGATTTATCACAATGCCTCCGCCCTTGTCCGCTGGTTTGCTAATTACGTCTGTTCATTCCTTCAGATGTTGCAGGGCTTGTTTCTCGACTAGTGGGAGGTTGTATGGGATGTATTCGAACTGTTTTTGGAGGTCCGCTACCTCACGGAGTACCAGTCTTTCAAATGAGAGTATCTCAGGAGGCATCGCTGAGGATGGTGGATTAAAGGTGGAGGGAGGATGGAAACTGGGTCTGGCTGTGAAGTCGGAATACGGACTGTCCTTGAAGAATTGTCTAAGTCTGATCCTTTGGAAGAATTGAAGTAGTTGGGTATGAACTTCGGAAAAATTGCTGCGTTCAGTGGGTACAAAACTGAGGCCTCTGCTGAGTAAATTGATTTCGTCACTGGAAAGGGTATGGCAGGAAAGGTTAAAGATGGGAATGAGCTGTTGATTTTGTGTTGTTGTGATGGTGTTGACTGCCAGTGTGGGAGGAGCCTGGTCGGGTTGTTGATCTTCTGTTGTTATGATAGCGTTAACCGCTGGTGTGGAAGGAGCCTGGTCGTGGGGGGTGTTGTTTATTATGGAGGCCACCATTGGTAAAACTTGTTCCTGGTTTGTCTTTCTCTGTAGTATTGAGATTGGTAGTTTGTTCTGGTTCGTGTCCGGTTCTGGCCACGTCTGCCTTACCCTAGAGAAGATCAGAGCATTGTTCCCTTTAGATTTGGAGAGTGGGAGAGAAAGGTGGCCCTGTATGCAGACGACATGTTGGTCTTTTCAACAGATCTAAAAACAACCTTTCCGGCAGTGATTAGACTGGCACAGGAATTTGGGCAGGTCTCAGGATACGAGGTGAATGCCAGGAAACTGACATTATGACGTGAAATCATGAGACAGGCCAGCAGCAGGTCAGCCCTAGTATACGATGCTTGGGAGTAAGAATCATTCAAGATATATCTAAGATAGCAGATGTCAACTTAGCACAAGTCACAAGGGAGTGTCAAAAGCTGATGAAATCTTGGGCTCTCCTCCCTTTAACCATTCTGGGGAGGGTGAATCTAGTTAAGATGGTGATACTACCCAAAATAACCTTTCTCTTCAATTTGATCCCCCTACATTTTGATAAATTAGACATCGACAAAATTCAGCAGGCTGTAAATTCTTGTGTCTGGGACTACAAATCCACTAGAATAGCCTGGAAAAAGCTAAGACGTAGGAAGGGGGGTCTTGCATTACCCGATATACAGTACTATGAGGCTTATTAGGATGGAGGATTTTCCGCATCCTCCGGGCCGGCGGAAGCCACCGCCGGCCCGGAGGATGCGGAAAATCCTCTGCGGACCCACCAAGACCCACCGCCACATTAGGATGGCTGGTGGGTCCTGTTTTCCGTTCGCAGCTTTTCCGCCGTGGCTGGCTTACAACCGCGGCGGAAAAGCATTAATATGGTGACGGTGTCTCTCAGACACCGTCAGCCAGATTAGGATGTGCTCGGAAACATGCTTTTCCGCGGCGGCTTTTCCGCCGTGGAAAAGCATGTGCAACTTCACTGCGGGGGCCCGTTGCGGGCCCCCTAGGTGAAGGGGGGCTGGGGGGTGCACATGGGGGGTACCTATGGTACCCCCCTGCATTTGTATGCAGTAAGCGGCAGGCACCGCGCGGTGCCTGCCACTTTCTACATACAAATGCAATGCGTGCATTTTTAACATTGCTGCGGGTGCAGCTTGAAGCTCCACCCGCCGCAATGTTAAAAATAGAGGATGTGACCGCCAGGGTGGCGGTCACATCCTAATCTGCACAGAGGGAACGCCGCAGCCCATGGGGACGTTCCCTCCTACTCAGGTGTCGCGGACGGACTTGACTCCTAATGACCCCCTATGTTTTGGCCTTTCTGTTTGCACACTCGCGAATGTTGTTAAAAATTCCAGTAAATACCAGGGCAGGAAATATGTTTGTGGCCATGTTAAGAGGGGCTAGTTTACCCATGGAGGGCTTTATGTTTACGTTCGGGAATCCAACCTTTTTCAAAAAGGTTAAACTCAAAGTCCTCCAGTCAATGGTCAGAGCATGGGTTAGATTAAAGCACCTGGTGGGCCTTAATTATTTTTCAAGCTTAGCCCCACTCTGGGACTCACCAGGTTCGCCCGAATGTTTGCAGGATAGGCTGGCACTACCACTCAGAGAAGCTGGCTTGAAGGTATGTGGGGAGCTGGCCTATGAGGGCACTCTCCTTTCATGGGAACAACTAAGAGAGAAAGTAGGAGTGGACCTTGCAACTTCAGAGCTGGATTAAAACCCAAACAAACCAGAAGAAACCCATAGGTGGGGGCAATAGTCTATAACAACAGCTCGTAGTCAGGCCAGTAGGAAGGCGAGAGGTCTCCTATAGGTACTGAGCAATTGAAGAGGCCATGTATGGTGGATTTAAACTCGCAGATGAAGTATGGAGTGAACATCTTTCAAATGTACAGTGTGAGCATTTGTGGCAGAACTCATTTAAGACTCTTTTTGGCATAGTGAAACCTGCTTGGCTGAAAAGAAATCACATATTCACGGTACACTAGGCCTATTTGTCTCCTCTAAGGCTGTCTAAGTTATCAAGGGGGAGGCAAGTATGCTGTAAAAAGTGTGGTCTTGTCGAACCCTCTGACATCCATATGTTCAAAGACTGCCCTGCTATCGCTCTGTATTGGGATGAAGTCTAGAAGTTGTTGGAAAGTATTTTGAAAGCCCCAATTCAAATTGACTTGGCCCTGATAATTTTCGGCCTTACAAATCAAGTTACTGGCCTTTCCAGCTCCCTTGTTTTCTATGCTATCTTGTTAGCTAGGAGGCAAATATGTAAACACTGGATTGATCCTGCCCCTCCTACACATTCTGAGTGGTTGGCATCGATGTTTGAGACTTCTAAGATAGATCGGTCCAGAGCCTGTAGCAGGAACAATACAGCATTTTGGGATCTGTTTCTGAATTGGGTTAGGACATTAATATAGGGAGGCACACCTTCGATTTAATTTTTGTTTTTGTCTCTTGTCCTAACAATATACCTAAGAACATCGGGCCCTACGATTATGCAGTAGTAGTAGTAGTATGAGCTTTATTCAATACATAAAATATCATAAAAGCATATGCAAATATTTACAAGATAAAAAAAATATTAAAAAGGATTATACAACAATTCAAACTACACATACATCATACTATACTATACATTTGTAATTTACAATATAAAATACCTCATTTTAAAAAGTGAAGCAACACAATATAAAACAGCTGGACAATTCATAACCCAGAGCACTATAACAAGAGCATAGCAACAGTTAAGGTGGACATCTGGCACTCTAAACCCAAACTCTATTCTCATGAAGGGGCTGAGCTGGTAAGGCATATTGTCTTTTTTGTCAGAATCTTGTTCCTTATCAGCCATGCACATCCTAGAAACTTTGCCACCCCGCAGATCAGTGTCAGTGAAGATATGTCTGTACACAAAATGCGGAGTGCGGCTCTATGATTCATTGGGCCAATCAGTTGACAAACCGGTTTGAGACACTTGGCTCTAGCCGATCTGTAGGCGAGGCAGGCAAATAGAAGGTGCGCAGTTGACTCGTTGTGATAGCCACAACATGGACAAGGCAATGGTGTCATATTTGGCCCTTTCCAGGAGGCACTCACACTGTTAGTGGGGAGAGTCCCTAGCCTCAGCTTCGCATATAGTGTCCTGTCCCTGGGCACCTGTATAAAGTCCAGGTAGGGTTCCAGTCTGCAGATCACTTTGTGTTCGAAGAACCCCTTGGTAAGTTTCCCTAATTGGGGTTCAAAATCTCATATGCCTGGACCCAATCCCAATACGCCCTTTTCAAAACCTGCTTTGCGGGGGGGACCTGACTCACCTAGGCTTCCCTGAGGCCTATATCTGTTAGAAGCTGACGGAGGTCGGATATCCACTTGATCTTGTCCCCTGTATCGGCTACTATCAGTTCATCAAGGGCTCTCGCATAGTTGGACAATTCAGCGGTCCTTCATATGCGTGCCCAAAAGAGGAGGGGGCGCAATCGCGCAATATCCTTGATGGAGCACCTTCCCAAATCATAAAACAAGGGTTTCAAGGGGGTCGAGACCGAGAGGGAAATAAGTTCTCTCATCAACTTATTTTCAGATTTGGCAATCTCATCAACGTTCTCGAAGCCCCAAAGTTCAGACCCATAAAGGGCCGAAGGGAGTGCCTTGCCGTCGTAAATTGCAAGCACAGGGGCTACTGGCCTACTTCTAGCTAAACGATTCTCTCTGCCGATGGCCCCTGAGACCCGCTTATGGTTTAAGAGCATCTTGGCTAGTTGAGAACCCCACTTCATATTGTGAGAGAGACAGATTCCTAAATAGTCAAAAGACTCTACAGTGTCCAAGGGGCAGTCGTTCAGAGTAATTCCATTTCTAAAACATTTTGATGGGTTGATACTAATAATTTTTGTTTTAGCCATATTAATTATCAACCCCAGAGAGCTGCAGAAGTTAGCAAACCTGGTCCAAAGTTTTTGGAGTCCACCCGGGGTTTTAGAAATCAGGAGGGTATCGTCGGAGAACAGGAGGGTTGGAGTTTTCTCCCCCGCCAGAAGAGAAGCGTTGGCTGGATCTTGTCTTAAAAAAAATCAACCACCCTGTTGGGGTGGGAGCCAGCATGCATCCCTGGCGGACCCCCCTGTTCACCGCGATCCTCTCTGTCAGTTGTCCCTGGAGTCCCCACCTGATTTTAGCATAGTTGTCGTTATGCATACGTTGTATAATGTCAAGAACCAGGGGGGGGGGGGGGGGGTGTCTAGTTGTTGAAGCACATGCCAGAGTTTCTCCCGGGGTACCAGGTCGAACGCGGTCTTCAGCTCTATAAAAGCCATGTACAGACTACCTTTCCCTAAGATTATGATTTTCCAGTAGATCATGAAGAATCTGAACACCTGGTCCATTGTTCCCACTTTTCGTCTAAACCCCGCTTGGAAATGGGACAGGATGTTGCTGTCCTCCAACCAAGTTCGAATCCTAACAAGGAGGACCCTGCCAACCACCTTCTGTATCACATTGATTAAACTAATCAGACGGTAGTTTGCTGTCACAACGCCAATGGTATTTGAATATAAAACCACTAACCTCGGAGAGATATCAGCAGGAACGATGGTACGTAGAAATTCCCCCTTCTTCCCCAGGAAGCATGTACCCATAGAGTGACGCTAACACTACTACGTACACAAGCACCACGGGGAAAAGGGAAGTGGATAAAATAATAAACGACTGCCGATGAGGACTTCTCCTGAGGATAGATTCTGATGTCATCTAATTCGGACCCTTGCAGAGGCACTAGGAGTCGTCTCCCATAGGGTAACTGCAGGTGAAGGATAAAAAATATATATATATATTAGAGATTCTTAGTAGTAGCAGAAAACCCCTGATATTATAAGTCTTGCAACACTCACTATGGATGAAGGCAGTATTCCAATGAAGGAGGGTCTCTTTACTGGCAGAGCTACTTAGATTCAGGAAGTAACTTAGATATAATGGTTTGTATTGAACTCCCAAATAACTTGCTTAGGGACTGCACACGTGTTATGAAGCACTCTTGCGCTTTAAATAAAGAACAGCCTCCAAATCTCGTAACGCAAAATCAGCAAGGTACAAAAAGGTATAAAGCAAAATCATCAATGGCAAAGGAGGTGAAGCAAAATCATCAAAGGCGATAAACGTGGAAGCAAAATCATCAAAGGCAAAAAAAGTGCAAAGCAAAATCATCAAAGGCAAAAAACGTGCAAAGCAAAATCATCCAAGGTAAATCCACTAGGGCGGAGCTGACTGAACTTCTATTCCTACAAAGAAGCTCAAACTGATTCACTCGTGCATAATGCGGGTAATATACCTGATACCCCACGACGAGTTCTACCCTGACTTTCAGTGACGGTGAACAGCAAACGCGCTCCTGCGCGGTTCTTGCAGTCACCGAAATCCAGGTAATACCAAGCAGGGCTGGGGAAACCGGAACTGGGACAGGTAGAGTAACAGAGGCCCCTAAACCCCCAAAGGCAGCTCCAAATTACCGCCGCTGGGAAAGAAACAGTAGAATGATGCAGAGGCAGACTACGCGGCTCGGTGTCTCTCCGGTCAAGAAATGGAAATACCTGGACGCCGATAATTCCTCGACGGACGTGTCCTGAAGCGGGAAATCCTCTGCACACAAGGACGCAGCAATACAGGGGAAGGCTCTGCAAGGTTCAAGATTGGCAAGCCCCGTATAGCTGACATGGAAGGGCTTTGTAGGAAATGCCGATCCTGGTACTTCCGGGTTGGAGACCTCGAGGCTTCTGGGTAATGTCGTTTTTTATGCTTCTTTTGGCTTTTGCTTGCCGCAAAAGCCTTGCGATCGCTACAGAGACCCCTCTTGAGGACCGACTGTAGGAGAGTAGGGTCTGCTATCCTATGGTCAATCCAAATTTTTGCTTTTTGCTTCACTGGTTTATGACTTAATGTGGCTGTGGGCCTGCTAATCAGACCCACAGCCTGCTGTTCTCTCTCTAAATTACTGCCAATGCACTTTAGGTGCATTACGAATTGGAACTGGTTCACCTTATTGGCCCCTGTAACAGTGTACCCTAGGTACCCAAGGCATAGGTGTTTCCAAGGCCTACCAGGGGCTGCAGCATGTATTGTGCCACCCCTGGCCTGGCCTCCATATTTGACACAACTGGCTGATCACTCAGCTGGGGCAAGTTGGTGTAATCACCTCTTGCTTAGGTATAGTATCCCTATATCTACCCTTAAACTGGACACATATGTTCCTATCATCCACTCCTATGGAAGGCCTCATCAATCCTAGAGGCAGAGTGCTTGGAAATATGTGAAATGGTGCTCTAGCATGAGCTGAGCCCGTCTGCAGCTGTCGGGAACCACTCCCTAAGCGGTTCCGGGATATTGCCATACCATATACTCTTAAGTGCATTATAATCCTCGCAGTTATATGCTATCTTTGGTTTGGCTTTATCAAAACATGTCGAGTAAGGTGTCATACGAATTGGAATACTATCCCCTCGACAGTTCTGTCGACGGGGATAGCATTCCACCCTTCTAGAGGGACACGACATGTGTGTAGCCTTAACCCCGGTTAAAGTTAACCAGAGCCTCAGCATCACAAAATGGATGCTGCCACCACAGACACGAGTCTGACCTCCTGCTGCTGGGAGTACTTCCAGCGAGGGAGGCTTGGAGAAAGGGTTTCCTGCCTTGGGAGGTGCGAGCACCACCTCAGACAGGGTTTTGTGTGTTGGGTACGACAGGGCTGAATAGAATCAGACATGCCCGGGGCACACAAGGTGTCCCCGTGCATAAGCCAGTCCAAACCGGTCCTGGGACTTTCCAGACCCAGGCCTGGCGAGGAGCTGGACAAAGGAAAGGGGGTGTAACCACCCCCCTTCCTGGTTCCTCCCAGAGGAGGGACCTAGTAGGTGATCCACCCCTCAGATTGGGAATAAGAGTGGGAGCAGTGCCATTGCACAGCAGATCATCCTGAATCAACTTTAAACAAAGAAGAAGACTGGACTTCGACATTCTGCTGTTCAGAAGACTGAAGAGAATCTCCCTTGTGGCCTAGGAGTGGCCACCCTGTGAACACAGGCACCAACCAGCAACTCGACGTCTGCTTTGCCGCCGCCTCCCGCCGGAGCCCGAGCCCAGAGCCTGACAAGACCCAGATTCCCAGACTTCTCAGAGCCCGATCCACAGTCCCTGCAAAGAAGGGACCCGTGGAGGCACCGAGAGACGTGGGACCGGACATCTTGGAAGACACCCGAAAAGCTGACAGCGCAGCAACCGAGGCACCCTCGATGTTGTGCTTTGGGGACTGAGAACCCCTACCACCGAGCAGCTCTTGCACCGAAGATCAGCCCCCCAGCATCTCCACGATCTGCGTGGGGCCCTTTTACATTGTGCCACTCGACGCACCATCCCGGCCACTAGCCACGTGGTCAGCGGCCATCTTGGCGATGAAACCGACAAACTACACTGCGGGTCTGGTTGCTCCAGACTTGCCCAAGCTCCTGTGAAAAGGAGCACTCGCTCTGACCTTGCTGGTCCGAGTGTTAAGCATTTTATTTATTTATTTTTTAATTTTTGGAAGACCTTTATTGACAAAAAAAAGGGGGGTTACACATACATCCAGGAGCGCAGCCCGAAGGCGTTGAAATACAATACAGGTCAATAAGGCAAATCCGTCAGGATCAATTACAGGATCATTGAGGTCTAATTTTTAAATTTAAAGTCTGAAGGAAAATTGGTATCAGGATATCAAGAACAAACCATCGGTCCGTTTACGTGTAAACAGGATTAAACAGTATGCAATACAGTATGTCGCCGGAACCACTACCCGCCACAGTTAGGAATCGTCCTGGGAAGGGCACGAATCAGGAAGCCAAGTGAATCACAAGTAATACTCTAAAACACAATGGTCTACCTACAAGTGGCTACAAATACACCAGTCCGCAATGGCTCAAGGTGGACACCCTCCCAGATTACGCGAAACCCAGTCCCACTGGAGAAGAAGACAGAGAAGAAAAGACTAGAAAGAAGAAACGTAGGGCCATAGAGACAAAGAAGCACAAAAAACACGTTATACCCCAACCCCCCACCCTGCATGCAGCGGAAGGCCACGGCCCACCCCCCCCCCCCATAGGCATGCTTGGTACCCCAGAAAACCCACAAGAGGGAATACGAAAGAAAGGCTTAGCCAAGAAACGGGCCATAGAACATAAGAAGAACTAACCCACAGGTCCCTAACCCCCCACCCTGCACGTCTAACGAGGCTATGGCCCACCCCCGACTAGCGTGCCCGTCGCCCCAGATGGTCCCAAAGAAGGGAAAGAGAACGGGGGGGAAAGACACAACAAATAGACCCCCCCCCCCCCGCCCGCACTAATTAGCTCAGCGTCGATCTTAAAGAAGCCAGCTCTTTGAACAGAAAGCAGCGGCGTCACCACACAAAACAATAATCAAGGTCTTCACACTAGTCATCCGGGGAGCAGTCCTGGTTACACCGATGGAGGGGTCACCCCTGGCCCGTTTTGTCCCTGCCATCGAGGCGCAGCAGCTGAAAGGCGGCAGTGCAGTACATTAGAAAGTCAGGGTGGTCGGGCAAGCAAGGCAGGACCAACCGCACGGGTGATCTCTCCACCCAGAGGCCAGGAAAACGATCGATCCAGATATGTAGGGACCGCAGCAAAGTATCAGGCCATCTTGCCAAGTCACAACACAATAAGGGCAAATCGAAGTTGGTTGTCCCAGAAGCAGGGCCGTGAACGAGATCCACCTGCGGCGCTGCTGCGAGTCCCAAGGCCACACTCACACAGTCAGGCTGCCCAAAGCCACCACCATCACTGGTCCGGGTCTCCCACAGGGTCAACCGCGAAGTCGTAGTCGGTGCATCCACCTCTTGCACAGAGCTGTCCGTGACCCCACTCTCCGCCCGATCCTCGGGGCTATCATCCAACGGTGAAACTATAATGGCATCCAGCCGTTTCCCAAGGTCTTCGGCTTCCCTCACCCAGGCGACACAGAGAGAGTTCAATGCATTCAGGACGTGTCGAAGTGAGGGCTCCATCTTGCGACGCCGGTCCGAGCAATACCCCCACAGAGAGACGCCCTCGCAAGACAGCGTCGGAAGTTGACACTGTGTCTCCCAGCCAAGAGCCCCTGGTGGAATCAGCATGCGGGAGCCGGCAAAGCACACATTCGTGGGGTACGAGTCATCACGCTGACCTCGGCCGTGGGCAGGGAGTGTTAGTCAGCAAGCAGTCCATGGGGTTCTCCGGAGGTATCCGCTATTCACGGTATGGGGTCGCAATATACAGGGTAAACAGCGCAGGAGGGTCGGTCCCCGTGCCACTGAAGTCCAGGCACTTATAGCTCAGGGCTCACTCCGACAGACGAGGTCCACACCGGACAGTCCGCTCCAAAATGGCGCCCCACCAGCCTCTCCGAGAACAAAGGGACGACTCAGCAAGCCGGTGCGGCGGGCTTCGCAATATGTGCGCCCGCTCTCGGGGTTGCGCCGGTCGCCGCGCTCACCCGTGCGTCCCCAGTGCCATCAGCGACATTACGGACCTCCGGACGTCCCGGCCTGCACAGCCGCGGTCTCTAGTGCCTCCAGCAGCCGGCGTCAACCTCCGGACCCTCGGCCAGCTGCCCGTCTCCGCAGCGGCCTGAACAGCAAGGAGCAGAAAAGGGGGATGCCGGTCACTTCAAGCCCCAGGATTTCGGCCAGTAACTCCCCGGATCTTCCGACGCCGCAGAAGATCAGCACCAAGCCGATGCGAGCGGGGGAAGGCAGGAGAATTTCAGGATTGATTCCGTGGCGAGCGGAGCTCCCAGCCTAAGCGGCCATCTCGCTTCGCGCTCGGCCACGCCCCCCTGTTAAGCATTTTTTGATTCCTGCGTGGCTTGCATTAGCCAAGGCCGGTTTGCTCCGATCAAGTTGCCAACACCGCCAACAGCGAGAAGCCTGCGTGGGACAGCTTGTGATTGACTCCTGGACGTCCTCGACCCCCGGTGTCCACGTGGCTGCAGAGAGAAGCTACACCTCAAACGCCTGTTTGCACCCGACATCGCCTGGTTCCAATCTGGTTCCACGGTAGTCACTGGCTAGTGACTTTGAACATTGTCCCCTCTGCTTTCAGGTCTTCACATCTTCAGATCCACCCTTGGATCCACCGGAACTCTTCACATCGAGCCGCCTGCAGCATCCTCAGCTCCAAGCACCATCGACCAGCGTGACGAAACCCGACACTACTTCGACCCTGTGCACCCGCTTCCTGTGGGTGAGGTAACTCAGCTCCGCCAGTGTTCCTACACTGGTACACATCTCAAGGGCCTGTGTCTTAAGTTTCAGCATTCTAGGTCACTCGGAAGGTTCCAAACTAACTAACTTTGTACTTTTTACGCACCATAGACTTTACATTGGAAAGTGCGTGCACTTTAGACACTGCACCCGAGTCCCGCGGGCCTTTCCCGACTTAGTCACTGCTAGTCTCGAATAGCTCCAGCGATTCCCAAGGCCCTAGGCCTGTTCCCTTTCTGATTGGTATCTCTTATACCACTTTCTTAGTATATGGTTTAGGTGGCCCCTAGGGCTCATCCATATTGTGCAGCTTTTGTGTATTTTAAACTGTCTTGTGATTTAACGCTTGTGCTTCTGTGCTCATAAAGAGTCCAGGGGATTTTATAGTTAATAAATCAATATATATTTTCAATATATATCTGTGTGGTGTCCTTTCATTTGGTATTCAAGGGAGTTGTGTATGGTAATACAGCTGGCTTCACGTGCCTTTCAGAGTTTAGCCTAAGACTGCTTTGTCCACATTACCACTAGGATAACTGGTCTACAAGGTTGAATTACAACCAATCATCATAAGTGTTGCTTGGCATGGTACAAAGTGATCACTAGAATTAGTGAGCATTATATACCAGGCCAACTTCTCACATTGGTGAGCAGCGGATTGGGATCTGAGCTTGCTGTTGTTTTACCATTACAATCTTTGAGATTATCATTTGAAAGATCATACAGGTACCTGCTAGGTAAATATAAAACAAGACTTGTATACTTAAGTTCTACTGAACTTAGTTGTTGTAGAGCAAAGGGAGTAGCACACCCTGACTACAACTACTAGATAGGTTTAGTAGGTAAACACCAGTGTAGGTAGATTGCAACACATCCACCCACACTAGAGCAATGTCTGGAGCAGAGGGTTCCACTGGGAACATCCCTGTTGAGAGTGACCCTCCAAGGGCACCATCCAAATTTGCTATTTTTTCCTTTAAGGAATTAAGACAGCTTTGTGTCTTAAGGGGTCTGAAGACAGGGCCTTCCCCGACTACAGACCACCTTAGAGAGCTCTTAGACCAGTCTGAGACTCTAAAGACCTCTAAGGCAGACCCCACAGGGAATGCTGAAGGAGGCCATCCTTCTGAGGATGACACTGTAGAAACCCCTGTCCCTATAATCCTAGTAGATGAGGAAGCCCCCATCACTGGAGCTCCTCAGGTAGATCCAGAGGAGGAAGAGGAAGAGGAAGAAGAGACAGAAGGGGGGAGCAGTGAGTCAGATGATGACAGAAATAGTCAGGTGCTGGTCAGTAGACTGAACCAGGCTAACTTAAGCCTATTTGGGACTGAATCAGGTAACAACCCATTCAGACCCCCAGGTGGACTTAACCAGAAGCCTAGGAGGAGAAGGACTCACTCAGGTGACTCTAACAACTCCCATGCTTCTAGAGGCTCTCATGGTCACTCCAGAAGGGAGATGACTAGCCCTCAGAGAAGGGAACATGAGGCCAAGATGAAAGAGGCTGAGCTTAGGATCCAGAGGCAATAATTAGAGGTTGCCCTGGCCCAGGAGAAACTTGCTAGAGCAAGACAGCCTAGAGAGAGTGGGGTAATAGAACCCACTGGTGGCAGCAATATCTACAAGGATAAAGACAGGTCTTTTGATAACAGAAACCTGAGTAAGATTGTGCCCCCCTACAAAGCTGGGGATGATATCCATAAATGGATAACTGCAATGGAGAGAGCCTGCAGAGTACAGCAGATCCCTCAGGAGCAGTGGGCAGCAATCTTGTAGCTCTCCTTTGAGGGTAGAGGCCGAGACAGACTCCTCACAGTTAGTGATGGGGATTCTAGAAACTACCTGGTCCTGAAGAGTGCTCTGATTGATGGGTTAGGCCTAACCACTGAACAGTACAGGTTAATGTTCAGAGATACCCAGAAGACACAGACTCAGGACTGGTCTGAATTTGTTGAGTGTGCCACTAAGGCTCTGGAGGGATGGTTGCTGGGAAGCAAGGTTACAGACTATGAAGGATTGTATAATTTGCTGATGAGAGAACACATTTTAAATAATTGTCAGAACCAGCAGTTGCATCAACATTTGGTTGACTCAGATTTGACCTCTCCCCAAGAATTGGGAAAGAGGGCAGATAAATGGGTAAGAACCAGAGTTAAGCAAAAGAACCAGAACCAGAACCAGGGTGGTGACCAGAAGAAAACAGACCAGAAGGGTGGGGAGCAGAAATCTAAAGACCAGAAGTCTTCAACAGGGCCCCAAACTGATACAGAGGGTGGGTCCCAAACTTCCAAGAAGAAGAAGAAAGAAGGTCAGAAGAAACCCTGGTGTAAAACTTGGAAAAACACCTCTCACTGGACAAGTGAGTGTAAAAAGGGTGGAGCCCCCAGCACTGCAGCCCCTTAGGCACCTGCACCCACTAGTACAGCTAGCAGTGCTGGTCCACAAGCCAAGGGGGTAGTGGGTATCACCTTGGGAACTGAAGGAGAATCTGACCTAGTCAGAACCCTTACACAGGCTGTTCTGATTTGTGAAGGGGACATAGATTTGACCCCTGACATCAGTCCCAGTAACCTGGGCAAATACAGACAGACGCCTTTGATTAATAACAAAGTGGCTCAAGCTTACAGGGACACATGTGCCAGTGTCACAATGGTGACACCTAACATTGTGGACCCTGGACAATACATGCCAGGTGATAATTACCTGGTGACCAATGCCAGCAATGTCACTACTACACATAGTGTGGCACTTGTTAACTTTTCCTGGGGAGGGGTAACTGGCCTAAAAAGAGTTGTGGTTAGTGCTGATCTCCCAGTTGAATGTTTGTTGGGCAATGACCTGGAGAACTCTCTATGGTCAGAAGTTGAGTACAGGACTCATGCAGAGATGTTAGGGATATCATCACATGTCCTTGCTGTGACCAGGTCACAGGCCAAAAAGTGCCTCTCTGAACCTCAGGTCTTGGATCCTGGAACAATGGACCAAGCACCTTCCAAGAAGAAGAACAGGAGGGTCAAGGCTGTGCCTTCCCAACTGCCTACAAGTGAGGATCAAGCTTCACAGGAAGCTGGTCTTGAGACCCCTGAAGGAACTGTCTCTGAAGAACTTGAACCTGATCAGGTTGAGTTTCTGGGGACAGGGGGGCCTTCTAGGGCAGAATTGGGGCAGGCTCAGTTAACCTGTCCTTCTCTTGAACCCCTCAGACAGCAGGCTGCTGCTGAGGCTGCTGGGAATGCTCAAGGTGCCCATAAAGTTTATTGGGATGAAGGACTCCTTTACACATTATAAATCCCCTTCATAACCAGGAGGTTGGTTATACCTCTGCAATTTAGGGGTTTCCTTCTCACCTTAGCCCATGATATTCCTTTAGCAGGACACTTAGGCCAGAATAAGACCTGGGACAGGCTTGTCCCTCACTTTCACTGGCCCCACATGTCTGAAGACACCAAGGAGTTTTGTCGCTCCTGTGAAACCTGCCAAGCCAGTGGTAAAGCAGGTGGAACAACAAAGGCCCCCCTGATACCACTACCTGTGGTGGGGGTTCCCTTTGAAAGAGTGGGGATTGATATTGTAGGTCCAATGGATCCCCCTACAGCATCTGGGCACAGATTCATACTGGTGGTGGTGGACCATGCCACCAGGTACCCAGAGGCAATTCCACTTAGGACCACAACAGCTCCTGTTGTGGCCGGGGCCTTACTTGGAGTTTTCTCCAGAGTGGGGTTTCCTAAGGAGGTAATATCTGATAGAGATGCCAACTTCATGTCAGGATATTTGACAGCTATGTGGAATTAATGTGGTGTCAACTACAAGTTCACCACTCCTTATCATCCACAATGTAATGGGCTTGTTGAGAGATTTAACAAGACCCTAAAGGGCATGATCAAAGGATTACCTGAAAAGCTCAGGCGAAGATGGGACATCCTACTGCCCTGCCTTTTGTTTGCTTACAGAGAGGTCCCTCAAAAGGGGGTTGGCTTCAGCCCCTTTGAATTGTTGTTTGGGCACCCTGTAAGAGGACCCCTGTGTCTGGTGAAGGAAGGATGGGAGTTACCTCTCAAAAAGCCTAAGCAAGACATAGTGGACTATGTACTTGGTCTCCGCTCCAGGATGGCAGAGTACATGGAAAAGGCATCCAAAAACCTTGAGGCTAGCCAAGAATTACAGAAAGCTTGGCATGACCAAAAGGCTGTCCTTGTTGAGTTTCAGCCTGGACAGAAGGTATGGGTGTTGGAGCCAGTGGCCCCAGCAGCACTCCAAGACAAATGGTCTGGACCCCATACAATTCTGGAAAAGAAGGGAGAGGTTACCTACTTGGTGGACCTAGGAACTCCCAGGAGCCCCCACAGGGTGCTCCATGTTAACAGACTAAAGGCATATGTCAACAGGGAAGACATGGGCTTGCTCATGGCTACAGATGAGGGACAGGAGGAAGAGAGTGACCCTCTCCCAGACCTGCTCACTCAGAACCCTGAGGATGGCTCAGTTGATGGTGTGGCCTTAGGTGGCAGCCTCACTGAACATCAGCAACATGACTGCAGACAAGTTCTACAGGCATACAGGCATATGTTCTCATTGACACTCAGTCAGGCTAACTGGTGTACCCATGTGGTGGACACTGGTGACAGTCTTCCTGTAAAGAGCAAGATTTACAGGCAACCTGACCACGTCAGGGACTGTATAAAGACTGAGGTGCAAAAGATGCTGGAATTAGGTGTCATTGAGCCTTCAGAGAGCCCCTGGGCTAGCCCAGTGGTTCTGGTCCCCAAACCTCACACCAAAGATGGCAAGAGAGAGATGAGGTTCTGTGTGGATTACAGAGGACTCAATGCTGTCACCAGGACAGATGCACACCCTATTCCAAGGGCAGATGAGCTCATTGACAAGTTGGCTTCTGCCAAATATTTGAGCACATTTGACTTGACAGCTGGCTACTGGCAAATCAGGTTAGCTGAGGAGTCTAAAGCCAAGACAGCATTTTCTACCCCTAGTGGGCATTATCAATTTGTGGTAATGCCCTTTGGTTTGAAAAATGCACCTGCCACCTTCCAAAGGTTGGTGAATCAAGTCCTCACTGGGTTGGATGACTTGTGCAGCTTATCTGGATGATATTGCTGTCTTTAGCTCCACCTGGGAGGATCATCTGGTCCACCTGAAGGAAGTGCTTGAGGCTCTGCAAAAGGCAGGCCTTACTATCAAGGCAACAAAGTGCCAGATAGGGCAGAGCAAGGTTGTATACCTGGGCCACCTTGTAGGTGGAGGCCAAGTTCAACCACTGGAGAGTAAGATCCAGACCATAAAGGACTGGTCCCCTCCAACTACCCAGACTCAGGTCAGAGCTTTCTTGGGCCTGACTGGGTACTACAGGAAGTTTGTTAAGAACTATGGATCCATTGTGACCCCTCTTAATGCTCTGACCTCTAAGAAGATGCCCAAAAAGGTTCAGTGGACAGAAATCTGTCAAAAGGCATTTGATGACCTGAAGAAGGCCATGTGCTCTGCACCTATCCTGAAGAGTCCTGACTACTCAAGAGAGTTCATTGTCCAAACAGAGGCTTATGAGTTGGGAGTGGGAGCAGTGCTTTCACAGCTTAATGTAGATGGCCAGGACCAGCCCATTGCTTTTATTAGCAGAAGGCTGACCCCCAGAGAGAAACGTTGGTCAGCTATTGAGAGGGAGGCCTTTGCTGTGGTGTGGGCCCTGAAGAAGTTGAGACCATACTTATTTGGTACTCACTTCAAGATTCAGACCGACCATAAGCCCCTCTTATGGCTTAATCAGATGAAGGGTGAAAACCCCAAACTACTCAGGTGGTCCATTTCCCTACAAGGGATGGACTTTACAGTGGAGCACCGCCCAGGGACTGACCATGGCAACACAGATGGTCTCTCCAGGTACTTCCACTTAGAACATGAAGACACAACTGGTCAAGGTTAGTCTAATGTCCCTGCGTTTGGGGGGGGGGGGGGTTGTGTAGGAGAGTAGGGTCTGCTATCCTATGGTCACCCCAAATTTTTGCTTTTTGCTTCACTGGTTTATGACTTAATGTGGCTGTGGGCCTGCTAATCAGACCCACAGCCTGCTGTTCTCTCTCTAAATTACTGCCAATGAACTTTAGGTGCATTACGAATTGGAACTGGTTCACCTTATTGGCCCCTGTAACAGTGTACCCTAGGTACCCAGGGCATAGGTGTTTCCAAGGCCTACCAGGGGCTGCAGCATGTATTGTGCCACCCCTGGCCTGGCCTCCATATTTGACACAACTGGCTGATCACTCAGCTGGGGCAAGTTGGTGTAATCACCTCTTGCTTAGGTATAGTATCCCTATATCTACCCTTAAACTGGACACATATGTTCCTATCAGCCACTCCTATGGAAGGCCTCATCAATCCTAGAGGCAGAGTGCTTGGAAATATGTGAGATGGTACTCTAGCATGAGCTGAGCCCGTCTGCAGCTGTCGGGAACCACTCCCTAAGCTGTTCCGGGATATTGCCATACCATGTACTCTTAAGTGCATTATAATCCTCGCGGTTATATGCTATCTTTGGTTTGGCTTTATCAAAACATGTCGAGTAAGGTGTCATACGAATTGGAATACTATCCCCTCGACAGTTCTGCCGACGGGGATAGCATTCCACCCTTCTAGAGGGACACGACATGTGTGTAGCCTTAACCCCGGTTAAAGTTAACCAGAGCCTCAGCATCACAAAATGGATGCTGCCACCACAGACACGAGTCTGACCTCCTGCTGCTGGGAGTCCTTCCAGCGAGGGAGGCTTGGACAAAGGGTTTCCTGCCTTGGGAGGTGCGAGCACCACCCCAGACAGGGTTTTGTGTATTGGGTAGGACAGGGCTGAATAGAATCAGACATGCCCGGGGCACACAAGGTGTCCCCGTGCATAAGCCAGTCCAAACCGGTCCTGGGACTTTCCAGACCCAGGCCTGGCGAGGAGCTGGACAAAGGAAAGGGGGTGTAACCGCCCCCCTTCCTGGTTCCTCCCAGAGGAGGGACCTAGTAGGTGATCCATCCCTCAGATTGGGAATAAGAGTGGGAGCAGTGCCATTGCACAGCAGATCATCCTGAATCAACTTTAAACAAAGAAGAAGACTGGACTTCGACATTCTGCTGCTCAGAAGACTGAAGAGAATCTCCCTTGTGGCCTAGGAGTTGCCACCCTGTGAACACAGGCACCAACCAGCAACTCGACATCTGCTTTGCCGCCGCCTCCCGCCAGAGCCCGAGCCCAGAGCCTGACAAGACCCAGACTCCCAGACTTCTCAGAGCCCGATCCACAGTCCCTGCAAAGAAGGGACCCGTGGAGGCACCGAGAGACGTGGGACCAGACATCTTGGAAGACACCCGAAAAGCTGACAGCGCAGCAACCAAGGCACCCTCAACGTTGTGCTTTGGGGACTGAGAACCCCCACCACCGAGCAGCCTTTGCACCGAAGATCAGCCCCCCAGCATCTCCACGATCTGCGTGGGGCCCTTTTGCATTGTGCCACTCGACGCGCCATCCCGGCCACTAGCCACGTGGTCAGCGGCCATCTTGGCGACGAAACCGACAAACTACACTGCGGGTCTGGTTGCTCCAGACTTGCCCAAGCTCCTGTGAAAAGGAGCACTCGCTCTGACCTTGCTGGTCCGAGTGTTAAGCATTTTTTGATTCCTGCGTGGCTTGCATTAGCCAAGACCTGTTTGCTCCGATCAAGTTGCCGACACCGCCAACAGCGAGAAGCCTGCGTGGGACAGCTCGTGATCGACTCCTGGACGTCCTCGACCCCCGGTGTCCACGTGGCTGCAGAGAGAAGCTACACCTCTAACGCCTGTTTGCACCCGACATCGCCTGGTTCCAATCTGGTTCCACGGTAGTCACTGGCTAGTGACTTTGAACATTGTCCCCTCTGCTTTCAGGTCTTCACATCTTCAGATCCACCCTTGAATCCACCGGAACTCTTCACATCGAGCCGCCTGCAGCATCTTCAGCTCCAAGCACCATCGACCAGCGTGACGAAACCCGACACTACTTCGACCCTGTGCACCCGCTTCCTGTGGGTGAGGTAACTCAGCTCCGCCGGTGTTCCTACACTGGTACACATCTCAAGGGCCTGTGTCTTAAGTTTCAGCGTTCTAGGTCACTCGGAAGGTTCCAAACTAACTAACTTTGTACTTTTTACGCACCATAGACTTTACATTGGAAAGTGCGTGCACTTTAGACACTTCACCAGAGTCCCGCGGGCCTTTCCCGACTTAGTCACTGCTAGTCTCGAATAGCTCCAGCGATTCCCAAGGCCCTAGGCCTGTTCCCTTTCTGATTGGTATCTCTTATACCACTTTCTTAGTATATGGTTTAGGTGGCCCCTAGGGCTCATCCATATTGTGCAGCTTTTGTGTATTTTAAACTGTCTTGTGATTTAACGCTTGTGCTTCTGTGCTCATAAAGAGTCCAGGGGATTTTATAGTTAATAAATCAATATATATTTTCAATAAATATCTGTGTGGTGTCCTTTCATTTGGTATTCAAGGGGGTTGTGTATGGTAATACAGCTGGCTTCACATGCCTTTCAGAGTTTAGCCTAAGACTGCTTTGTCCACGTTACCACTAGGATAACTGGTCTACAAGGTTGAATTACAACCAATCATCATAAGGGTTGCTTGGCATGGTACAAAGTGATCACTAGAATTAGTGAGCATTAGGCAAAAAACGTGCAAAGCAAAATCATCCAAGGTAAATCCACTAGGGCGGAGCTGACTGAACTTCTATTCCTACAAAGAAGCTCAAACTGATTCACTCGTGCATAATGCGGGTAATATACCTGATACCCCACGACGAGTTCTACCCTGACTTTCAGTGACGGTGAACGGCAAACGCGCTCCTGCGCGGTTCTTGCAGTCACCGAAATCCAGGTAATACCAAGCAGGGCTGGGGAAACCGGAACTGGGACAGGTAGAGTAACGGAGGCCCCTAAACCCCCAAAGGCAGCTCCAAATTACCGCCGCTGGGAAAGAAACAGTAGAATGATGCAGAGGCAGACTACGCGGCTCGCGTGTCTCTCCGGTCAAGAAATGGAAATACCTGGACGCCGATAATTCCTCGGCGGACGTGTCCTGAAGCGGGAAATCCTCTGCACACAAGGACGCAGCAATACAGGGGAAGGCTCGGCAAGGTTCAAGATTGGCAAGCCCCGTATAGCTGACATGGAAGGGCTTTGTAGGAAATGCCGATCCTGGTACTTCCGGGTTGGAGACCTCGAGGCTTCTGGGTAATGTCGTTTTTTATGCTTCTTTTGGCTTTTGCTCGCCGCAAAAGCCTTGCGATCGCTACATTTGCAGGGTCCTCCCTGTTCCCCATTTTAAAGATAGGAACAACCTCAGCTCCTTTCCAGGAGTCTGGGACAGGTGATCCCCTCGCTATTAAATTCTATATCACTAAAATGAAAATGGCCCAGGGTTTCGGATCATATAGAAGGAGGTCTCCGGGTAGGCCGCCGGGACCCGACGCCTTACCGGGAGCAATGCCATTTATTGCTAACTCCACCTCTTGTAGCTCAAAACAGTCTGCGCTGGAAGCGGGCCCAGTGGGAATTACAGGGAAATCAAGTACTGAAAGCAAAGGGATTTCATCATTACCCGAGTAAAGATTAGAAAAGTGTTCCTGCCACTGTCTGGACGTGATGTGATTGGGGATTGGGACAGAACTGCTTCTAGTCCACTATTAATTAGATCCCAAAAATATTTAGAGTCCCTCTGCTTAGAGGCCTGCTTTAATTCCTGCCAATGGTTCTCTTCCCAATTTGGTTTGACTTCCACCTGCGCCCTAGAGTACTCCTTTCTTGCTATTCTAGTCGCTAAAGAATCTTTACTCCTGACTGCACGGTTTAAGGCCACCCTCTTTTCCCTACAGCCCTGCGAATACCAGGGATTAGAAGGCTTCGCATAGTCTGGTCTTGGGCCCACCTTCCCTTCCACAATGAAAAAGGAGCTAAGCTAATCAATAGATTCTTGATAAATCAATTGGAGGTTAGGGTGTGATCCCATTACCCTAGAGAGCACCGCGAGTTCCTTATTCTCAGCCTCTAAAAATCCCTTAATACTTTCCAGTTTGTGATCCTGCTTTGCAACTTTAAGCCATTTAAGGCGTCTGCTGCAATTGGAGGGTGTAACCTCTCTGGTAGACAGGGTGGGCATAGGTCTCTGCACCAGGTAGCTGCCAGATATTATTAATTTCTAAACACAAGGGGTTATGATCACTATCCAAAGTGGATTTAACTTCCATATCTATCAAATCTCCCCAAAGCCGAACATCCATAAGAATGTAGTCTATTCTGGACAGGGAACTTATCCTATTAAAGGTATTTGCCCTATGAGAGTCCAAACCTGTTCTCCCATTTACCACTCTTAAATTAAATTCCAGTGTGAGGGCATTAATTTGGATAGCCCTCTGAGACCACTTCTTAATAGGGGCTAAGTTGAGAACAGGTATACCCCATTTTGCATCCACCTTGGCTAGGATTATGCCTTTTTGTAACTCCTTGGATAACGTTGGGCACCACCCGTCCATCAGTCAACGAAAGATGTCCACCAGGTTCTTCTGGCCTAGTAGGAGAGTAACCTCTTCCCCTGGTTGGGGAAAGTAACGTTCACATCTGCTAATGTACTGTATAGGCGGTAGGTACCGTAAGAACTCAATTGAACGCCTATTTCCCCTCAGTTTGAGGAGATATGTTACGGGTGGCTTGTGCATTCAATGAGGTTTGAGGCAAATGAGGATAAAAAATAAATTTAAAAAATGTTAATAAAAAATACATTTTTCAACAAAAGGTCAACAGTATATTCATATACATTTTAAGAAATTAAAAACTTTTTCTATATATAAAAGAATGACGAACGAAACATGTAATAATAAGAACATATGTTACATTGTATATGTGTTTTAACTTAGTTGCAATTGCATTATTCACACACTAGATTTTTTGCCTACATATATAGATTTATTGTGATTTGCCTTGATTGCTTTTCCAGTTTATAAAACCATGCCCTACAGTCAAGTCCTACTGCCATGCTCTACAGCCATGCACTTGTTTGGTTTTGGCTATATAATCCAAGCCCTGCAGCCACACCCTTGCTTGGCTTTGTGAAACCTGGCTGAGAGGAAGTCTCTCTTACCTGAACTCCTCTGTCCCTCGATCCTCGAATCAAGTATGAACTCAATGGAGCGATTCAACTCTCCTTCCAAGATGGGGGCGGCTCTCGCCCAATACATCAACCCTGTAAAAAGAAAAGACAAAACAAAAGGCAAGGTTAGTGGCTCATGTTTATTTCTGATGGCCTCACAATGAGGAAAGATTTTCAAACATGCTCACTTGAGTTCTCTTAAGGAGAGAGATGAAGGCCGGTTGGGTGTTCTTGGTTTCTTGGCTGCCTTTTGGACCGTTTTGAAGCTACTTTTGCTAATCATGTCTCATCTGGAGACAGAAAAGGAAGCTGGAGGATGCAAAAGAAAATTTTAATTCAGTGAGAAGAAGGTAGAGGTTCTCACTGAAGAGCGTGTGCTTCATCATGATGAGCTATTTGGCAAAAGCTCTCTCTAGGCTGCAGGTAGAAAAAAAATATGAAAGAACATTCAAAACCAAATAAGTGCATTTGGAGTGTCTCAGTCAACCACCAAGGACATAAGGAATTGCTGGTGCGATCTGTGTTCGAGTACATAAGAAAATGTTCCATCTCAACTTGCTGGGGCCTGTGGAACAGGTAGGGAGGGGACCCTCAACTGAGGCCCCTAAAACACTTCCAGAAGAAATGATTGAGAGCACCTTCGAAACCATAAACCGTAGTTGGACTTTCAGAAATCCTTATCTCTGCACCGGTAAACAACCTTTACAACAAAACTTTTACAACGCACTACTATTACGACGCAACTTTTACAACGCAAACCATTACAACGCATTGCGCTGGGGGGCGCTCTAGGATAGGGAATAGGTTTAATGTACTATCCAACACCTTCCCTACTATCCACGGGGACTGGAGTTGGAATAGTAAATTAAACTATTCACTATCCAACGCCCCAAAGCACTATGCGTTGTAAAGGCATGCGTTGTAAAAACCGAGTTGTAAAGGCATGCGTGGTAAAAGCATGCGTTGTAACGTCATACATCCCTCTGCACCACCTATTAATTCAAAAGGTAAGTTAGTCAATTGAACAATATTTTTAAATGTAATTTTTTTTAATGCTTGTAGGAAAACACTTCTGGTCAATGCTTAATATCACCTTTATTATGATTTATTGGAGGTGCATTACATACAGCTTATACTTTTAAAAGACGTTAATATTTTAGATATGTTTACGAAAAAACGTTTTTCAATAAAAATATTTGATTAAAAAATGGCATTAGATTCTGCATCCTTGTGTTTTTTTACATAACACAGATGTGCCACCAAGAAGACCTGATGATTCTGAAATTAAGGCACATCAAGACGCTTTGTCAGACATTGAGCAAGGTAGTGCTACAACACCACCACCACCCAGGGACATAGCTTGGTCAGTAAGATTGGAGGGGTGTGAGCTTCAGATTTCTCAACATTCACACTACATATCTTGTTAAAATACATTATGAGAAGCAGGACAAGATGGGGGCTTAAGAGGCAGTGGAAAAAGAGAACGCAATAGTTTTTTCAAACTAATCAAGTTTTAAGGCAGAGGCGAGATAGAGAGTGTGTGTCTTTTTTTCTATGTAAGTAAGAGAGACTGCCCTGCTTTCTTGTTTTCTTTTTTTCTATGTGTGCATGTAAAAATCCAGGTTGAAATCTGACAGACCACTCACCATACTTGACTGAAAGCACCTGTACCCAACTATTTACTAAAGAATACATTTTTGAGGGGGTGTAACCAGCGGCGTAGCTTGAGTAGCCAGCACCCAAGGCAAGGCCAGTATCCTTCCACTTTTCTTTTAAGATGTTGCACCCCTAAAAATGCCCCTACGAATTTTGTGCCTGAGACAACCGCCCCTATTGCCCAGCCCATGCTACGCCCCCGCCACCACTTGTGCCTGCCAGGCTCAGAGCAACAGTCCCTCCACTGCCAAATTTTACGCAGGACTCAGCGGACCAATCAACAGGCATGGATATATAACAACATGTTACAAGAGGCAGACACATGGGTAGGAGGCTTCTTGAGTGCATAAACCATGCTTCAAGATAGATTGATCCGTCTCTGTTTTTAAGCTCCGTTTTTAGGCTGTAGATGATCGGCACACATCCATACTTTTTGGTGGTTTGGAGAAATAAATGTTGGCAGTGCAAGATAACATCTGTTAATACACAGTTATTGTCAATGACTGCAAATGTTCTTAACTTGAAAGATGGCTTACACAAGCTTAATAAAACTGTTAAGCGGTGACAAAAACGTATTGCTGAGAATTTCTAACAACTTACAGATGCTGTATCAAATGTATGTACAGTATGACAACAGAATAATATTAATGGTAGGTGCACCATCGTCACCTTCTGTGCCGATTAGATGGATTCACAAGGTCTATTCATACGCTGACATATAGAGATGGGTCACTACAGTGCAAATGTTGCACATGGACTTGTTCGAGTCAGCAGTGCCCTAGAGAATATCCACACTTCAAATATTTCTGCAAAAAGTGAATTATGGGGGAGGGGTGAAAGTGAAGAGGCCTCAAGCCTCTTTTGCATCTCTATACCAGGAGCAATAAGTCTATGTCGCACTCGCAGACAAAATACTGGAAGTGATGTAATAAGCACACATCATGTTCAAAGCACAAAAAGATCAAGCTTTGTAAGAGGGAGAAAAAAGCATTTAAACATGTTAACAATTTTACTTATTTTATTTTTTCACTGTAAAAATATTTGTGAATTTTGTTTTTATATTTCTTTTAAAACCATTTCAATAATGTTTGAGAATCAAAAACATTTAGAAGAAACATAAAACCTCAATCAACATAATAAAATGTTACGTTAAAAGTAATATTGCTGTGTGGTTTTACTTTTTACATTTCAATGTTCAACTTTAAAAATAATTTCAAGTGACCTCTGCACTTTCAACAATGCTGCATGTTGAGTTATGGGCAACATTGTTGACGCATTCACTTGGCATTGTAGGGTTCATAAAAGGGGTTAAAATCCAGAAGTGCAAAGCATATCAACTGTATCCTAGAATGTTAAAGTTTAAAAAGTATATCAAACATAATTTATGAACATATCTATCATACGCGTATGTAAATATATGTTAATTTACTAAGCAAATGTAATCTCCAAAATTCTCATTTTAGAAGGCACGATGAGTAAATCTCACTATGTGTAAACAAAAAGGAGTTATGGGTACTACCAGGAAATCTTACAACTATATCTATTATGAAGTTACATGCATTGCAAACATCTTGAATGTTAAGTGAATGTGTACATATTGGAACATGAGTTCCATCAATACAACAAATTACATGCATAAAGTGTACAACATGATCAAAGTGAAACTTAGTTAACTGCAATTAATGAGCAGCTGAAGAAAAGTTATATAAGTATTATTTTCAAGAACATTGCTTCCAGTATAGCTCTGAAAAAACGTGAGGGTGCACTTTGGGATACTCCGCCGGCAGCAGTAATCACACCTTGGTAGCTCCCAGAGGCTAAAAGGTGCAGTGAACATAATACCGGCACATGGGTAGGAACAGAATAGCTCCTTAGAGTGTCTATCTCTAGGTGAGGCTCTTACTTTCAGAAACAATATCTAAAATAACTGTACTGCTCAGCCTCTATTTATCAAAGGTGTCCTCCTCTGTCTGGTGCACAAGACTCAGTCTGACTCTAAATATGCACTCATGTCTCCTCCTCCTGCTCTGCAAAAATGCCGGTATCCTCCTCCTCCTCCTCCCTGCCATCACGTACCAAGCAGTGGTTAATTTGTGAAAAAATAAATGCAGGGGCTTTCGTCAGGAGGCAGCTTCCACCAGCCCATTGCTCCTACTAACGACTAACTGTGAAACCCTACAAGTGGAGAGAGGATTTATTGATTCAGAGCGTTCACGAACACAAAACGTTTTGTACATCTGCCCTTAGTTATTACTCTCACCTGCAGCAGCTTTGGCTATTTGGGCTCCATTGCCTCTCAATGGAATTCACACCAAAAAAAATCAGGAAGTACTCTTGAACAGCTACAACTAGGGCAAATCTCCAGGGGTAATCCTGTTTATCTGGTAAACTAAGTTAACTGCAACAAAATGTGGAAATGTACCCTAAAATTAAGAGGAAATCTATGAAAGTAAACTTCAACGATTTTTAATTGTTTTCTGGGGGGGTTCTATCTGCAATGCTCCTTTCGTTGCAAACTGCTGCAGGGGCAAATTTAGCCTATTACACAATATATATTTTTAGAGAAAGACCCCCTACTCTCCTTGCATTAGGGCCTTCTCGTTCAGGGCGCTCCCCTCACATGAGTTGTTTGGTGGGGAAAGCTGCACCGCCGGTTGCGACCGCTAGGTTCCGCTGTAGAGCTGTCAGCCGTCTGGCCCGCTCAACGGGAAATAAGTTGATTTGTAGAAACTCAGTGATTTAAACTTTGTAAATGCTTTCCATGAGACACGTTCTAAGAAGAGACAGAAATAGTATTGCAATGCAAAAACACTGCATTCGAGTCAAAATCAATATAGGCTTGTCACGGGGTAGCCACTAGCCACTTGACAAAAATGACATTATTCAACGCCTCGTCGGGGTTAATAAACGCTATTTTTAAGCACTGTATGCATATATATATCCACAGACGGAGACAATCATTTCAGGTGTTCGCGTTGAAGTGGAAGCGCTAATTATTTGAAATACGCTCTTACCGAGTTACAATATGTGTCTGATTTTCGGGATGGGTGTTGAGAGTGAAATTGTTTATAATGAACAGCGTCCAATTGAAACAAAGCATTTGCTTTTCCTAGAGCAGCACCCTATTGAAAGTGAACGAAATATAGTGCGTAATAAATATTGGACTTGAATGTTTGCTATCTTTCGAGAGTCTCTTCTGGAAAGAAGAGCAAACATTATTATTTGTAAAACACATAGTGAGTAAAACGTTGTGTCTGCTTTCAGGGGGCACATGTTGGAAAGGAAACAAAACATGATAATTGCAAATATACCCTGTCCGAAAGAAAGAGCTTTGTGTGCGTTGCATTAAGGTGAAGCCGGAGAGCTGGGGCAGCGGAGGTTCTAGGCTCATGGCGGCCCTGGGCAGGGAGCGCGGGTAGGGGGCCCCGAAAGAGGGGGTCTGGGCGGGGCGGAGCCCCCCCCCCCCCACCCCCCCAGCTCAGGAAGGAGGAACAGAGCCAGAGGCTGCCAAATCCCTGCCAGGGGCCGCCACGCAAATATGTATCCATCCTCAGAGGATTATTATATTAAGGATATATATTGGCGTGGGGGCCCCTGGGGTTTGGTGGCCCTGGGCAGGTGCACAGCTTGCACATGCCTAAGGCCGCCCCTGGCTGTGGGGCTGAAGCGGGGGTTCTGCACTGTGCACTAAACTGTTTTCGCGGATGTAAATAAGAATGTAATAGGACAGAAGTTATCTTGTATGTTACATTAGCAAACGCACAAGACATACAAAAAGACACGCCTACAAAGAACAGTAAGAACAAAACACAATACAAATCCATAATACAGACAACATACTCACGTGGACGCATTACTTGAACAGCCTCGAAGTCAAGACCGAACAATAGGTGGCTGGTCGCTCTGAACCGTTTCATTTTAATTAAAATATGGACACTGAGGGGCAGATTTATGTTAACTGGCGCATCCCCAGGGATGCGCCAGTTAACGTGCGCCACAGTGCGCCAAAGCTCCGCAACCCATGGTGCGCGGCATTTATAATGCGGCGCACCATGGTGCAAAAACGGCACAGATGCGTGACGCATCTGTGCAGGAAATGTGGCGCATTCCTGGAGTTGCGTCGCTAGAGCGACGCATCTCCAGCAAGGCTCGGGGGTACACCATCTACACAATGCTGCGTCAAGACCTACGCCTGCTTCAAGCAGGCGCAGGGTTTTGACGCAGCATTGCCCTGAAAGTGACTGAGTGAAATCTCATAGATTTCCCTCAGCCACTTTCAGGAGGCGTCCTGCGCAGGAACGCCCCCCCCTGCGCAGGAACGCCTCCTTATGGTGCAGTGCTTTACAACGTGACGCATCTCCTAGATGCGTCACGTTGTAAATAGGGTGCATTGTATGCGCCGCAGTTGCGTCAAATAAAGTGACGCAATTGCGGCGCAAAGAGGCGCAACGGCCTCATAAATCTGCCCCTGAGTATTCTTGCAAGGTGTGCACCCGCAGTGCATGCTGTGGTCTCACACTCCAGCTGTGTGCAAGCGCGTGGGACACGGACAGCACCCGGGAACCCTTGGACAGGTAGGAGCACTGTGGCGCTGGTGACCCACCCAAGGCTGTGCAGAGCTGTGCCATATTACCACCGGCTCTACCCCCTTTACCCGACAGCGAGAGCTGCCATGGGCGAAGAGCCTGGCGCTGAGACTGTTGCTGTGCCAGGAATGTCCGGGGTGAGAGTCGGGGTCTTAGGTGCCTTTGTGTTCGCATGGGCTCAGGCCCCAGGGGTCGAAGTGGGTGGGATCAGAGGGGCACGATGTGCCCATATATTTTTAATTTATGTAAAAACGTTCCCCTACTTTTTGCGTCATTTGTTGTAGTCTACCTTAAACTGTGTAAAATGCAAGTTTAAAATAATGACTTACATATTCACGGTGCTTTCTTAGGCTGCATCAACCAAGATTTAATTATGTGGCTCTCTGGTTACACCCATGCCTCTGCAGTGCATTAACTACTAGAGGTTTTATAGTGTACTATAGTGCATGTGCCACAATGAACATCTTAATGTTTTAAATGTGCACTATATTATATGTAGCTACCTGGCGGTAAAAGACTAAAAACACTTACAGAATATTTTGGGTTTTTTAGCCACACCTTTGACTCCGCCCCTTCGCTCACCTACCCACCCTATTGCATGCAGCATCACAGTTCCCCTACTTTTATTTAATGCACTTGGATCACTGCGTGAGCTACACCTGTATGGAGGAGGTGTCTCAGGCACCACAGAAGGGTGTTGTGGAGGATATGTTGCTGAGGCGCAGAGTGACTGCTAACCGAGGGTAGTGCTGTTCCCTATAGAGCATGTGCTGGCTGGTGGAGCACACTGGGTGGCTGCTGGCTGGTGGAGCACACTGGGTGGCTGCTGGCTTGTGAGGTGCACTTGTAGTTTGCTGGCTGGTGGAGCACACTGGGTGGCTGCTGGCTGGTGGGGTGTACTGCGTGGTTGCTGGCCGGTGGGGTGTACTGGGTGGCTGCTGGCCGGTGGGGTGTACTGGGTGGCTGCTGGCCGGTGGGGTACACTGGGTGGCTGCTTGCTGGTGGGGTGCACTGGGTGGCTGCTGGCTGGTGGAGCACAATGGGTGGCTGGTGGAGCACACTGGGTGGCTGCTGGCTGGTGGGGTGCACTGGTAGGCTGCTGGCTGGTGAAGCACACTGGGTGGCTGCTGGCTGGTGGGGTGTACTGGGTGGCTATTGGCCGGTGGGGTGTACTGGGTGGCTGCTGGCCGGTGGGGTGTACTGGGTGGCTGCTGGCCGGTGGGGTACACTGGGTGGCTGCTTGCTGGTGGGGTGCACTGGGTGGCTGCTGGCTGGTGGAGCACAATGGGTGGCTTATGGAGCACACTGGGTGGCTGCTGGCTGGTGGGGTGCACTGGTAGTTTACTGGTTGGTGGAGCACACTGGGTGGCTGATGGCTGGTGGGGTGTACTGGGTGGCTGTTGGCCGGTGGGGTGTACTGGGTGGCTGCTGGCCGGTGGGGTGTACTGGGTGGCTGCTGGCCGGTGGGGTACACTGGGTGGCTGCTTGCTGGTGGGGTGCACTGGGTGGCTGCTGGCTGGTGGAGCACAATGGGTGGCTGCTGGAGCACACTAGGTGGCTGCTGGCTGGTGGGGTGCACTGGTAGGCTGCTGGCTGGTGGAGCACACTGGGTGGCTGCTGGCTGGTGGGGTGTACTGGGTGGCTGCTGGCTGGTAGGGTACACTGGGTGGCTGCTGGCTGGTGGGGTACTCTGGGTGGCTGCTGACTGGTGGAGTACACTGGGTGGTTGCTGGCTGGTGGAGTACACTGGGTGGCTGCTGGCTGGTGGGGTGCACTGGGTGGCTGCTGGAGCACACTGGGTGGCTCCCGGTTGGTGGAGCGCAGTGGGTGGCTGCTGGCTGGTGGGGTGTACTGGGTGGCTGCTGGCTGGTGGAGCGCACTGGGTGGCTGCTGGCTGATGGAGCACACTGGGTGGCTGTTGGCAGGTTGAGTGCACTGGGTGGCTGCTGGCTGGTGGAGTGCGCTGGGTGGCTGCTGGCTGCTGGAGCACACTGGGTGGCTGCTGGCTGATGGAGCGCACTGGGTGGCTGTTGGCTGGTGGAGCGCACTGGGTGGCTACTGGCTGGTGGGGTGCACTGGGTGGCTGCTGGCTGGTGGAGCACACTGGGTGGCTGCTGGCTGGTGAGGTGTACTGGGTGGCTGCTTGCTGGTGGAGCACACTGGGTGGCTGCTGGCTGGTGGAGCACACTGGGTGGCTGTTGGCAGGTTGAGTGCACTGTGTGGATGCTGGCTGGTGGAGTGCGCTGGGTGGCTGCTGGCTGGTGGGGTGCACTGGGTAGCTGCTGGCTGGTGGAGCGCACTGGGTGGCTGCTGGCTGGTGGAGCGCACTGGGTGGCGGAGCGCACTGGGTGGCTGCTGGCTGGTGGAGCACACTGGGTGGCTGCTGGCTGGTGGAGCGCACTGGGTGGCTGCTGGCTGGTGGAGCACACTGGGTGGCTGCTGGCTTGTGAGGTGCACTTGTAGTTTGCTGGCTGGTGGAGCACACTGGGTGGCTGCTGGCTGGTGGGGTGTACTGGGTGGTTGCTGGCCGGTGGGGTGTACTGGGTGGCTGCTGGCCAGTGGGGTGTACTGGGTGGCTGCTGGCCGGTGGGGTACACTGGGTGGCTGCTTGCTGGTGGGGTGCACTGGGTGGCTGCTGGCTGGTGGAGCACAATGGGTGGCTGGTGGAGCACACTGGGTGGCTGCTGGCTGGTGGGGTGCACTGGTAGGCTGCTGGCTGGTGAAGCACACTGGGTGGCTGCTGGCTGGTGGGGTGTACTGGGTGGCTATTGGCCGGTGGGGTGTACTGGGTGGCTGCTGGCCGGTGGGGTGTACTGGGTGGATGCTGGTCGGTGGGGTACACTGGGTGGCTGCTTGCTGGTGGGGTGCACTGGGTGGCTGCTGGCTGGTGGAGCACAATGGGTGGCTTATGGAGCACACTGGGTGGCTGCTGGCTGGTGGGGTGCACTGGTAGTTTACTGGCTGGTGGAGCACACTGGGTGGCTGATGGCTGGTGGGGTGTACTGGGTGGCTGTTGGCCAGTGGGGTGTACTGGGTGGCTGCTGTCGGTGGGGTGTACTGGGTGGCTGCTGGCCGGTGGGGTACACTGGGTGGCTGCTTGCTGGTGGGGTGCACTGGGTGGCTGCTGGCTGGTGGAGCACAATGGGTGGCTGCTGGAGCACACTGGGTGGCTGCTGGCTGGTGGGGTGCACTGGTAGGCTGCTGGCTGGTGGAGCACACTGGGTGGCTGCTGGCTGGTGGGGTGTACTGGGTGGTTGCTGGCTGGTAGGGTACACTGGGTGGCTGCTGGCTGGTGGGGTACTCTGGGTGGCTGCTGACTGGTGGAGTACACTGGGTGGTTGCTGGCTAGTGGAGTACACTGGGTGGCTGCTGGCTGGTGGGGTGCACTGGGTGGCTGCTGGAGCACACTGGGTGGCTCCTGGTTGGTGGAGCGCAGTGGGTGGCTGCTGGCTGGTGGGGTGTACTGGGTGGCTGCTGGCTGGTGGAGTGCACTGGGTGGCTGCTGGCTGATGGAGCACACTGGGTGGCTGTTGGCAGGTTGAGTGCACTGGGTGGCTGCTGGCTGGTGGAGTGCGCTGGGTGGCTGCTGGCTGGTGGAGCACACTGGGTGGCTGCTGGCTGATGGAGCGCACTGGGTGGCTGTTGGCTGGTGGAGCGCACTGGGTGGCTGTTGGCTGGTGGAGCGCACTGGGTGGCTACTGGCTGGTGGGGTGCACTGGGTGGCTGATGGCTGGTGGAGCACACTGGGTGGCTGCTGGCTGGTGAGGTGTACTGGGTGGCTGCTTGCTGGTGGAGCACACTGGGTGGCTGCTGGCTGGTGGAGCACACTGGGTGGCTGTTGGCAGGTTGAGTGCACTGGGTGGCTGCTGGCTGGTGGAGTGCGCTGGGTGGCTGCTGGCTGGTGGGGTGCACTGGGTGGCTGCTGGCTGGTGGAGCGCACTGGGTGGCTGCTGGCTGGTGGAGCGCACTGGGTGGCGGAGCGCACTGGGTGGCTGCTGGCTGGTGGAGCACACTGGGTGGCTGCTGGCTGGTGCAGCGCACTGGGTGGCTGCTGGCTGGTGGAGTGCACTGGGTGGCTGCTGGCTGAGGGCAGTGCTGTTCCAGCAGATGGGGAATAGTAGAGATGTGTTCTGATCTCCGAAATTTGGCTGATGCCCGTTATAACAAGCATTTACAATGCAACGGTCTCGCCTTCGGAAAAGTTAGAGCTATTGGCATTGTAAATGACAAACTTTTTATTCATGTTTTGGTTTTGAAAACAGATAAATAAATGGCATTGTCATTTACAATACCATAGCTTAATCTCTCGCAAATACGAGATCTATTGCATTTGCACCACACCCACACACAGAGAGCCACACACAGACACACAGAGCCACACACACATAGAACCACACATACACACAGACCCAAACACACAGAGCCACACACAGAGAGCCACAGACAGAGCCACACATACACAGAGCCACACACACAAAGCCACACACACACAGAGCCACACTTTCATTTCAAAAAGCTTTATTCGATCATTTAAAAAAATCATAACAGTGCACAGAGAAATATACCAGTATTACATAACAGCTATAAAATTTAAAGGTAAAAAATTCATTACAATCAGTAAAAGGGAGTGATATCAAATGAACAATAGCAACTAATTTTAAGAGAAGCGGTACATTCACATTTGGGTCGTAAAGTCCATACTTTTCCTGGTGGACACGGATTTCAAGATAAATATTGCTGTGAAGAAACACACATCCGGTACATCAAGTGCAAATAAGACTCTCATGGCAGTTGCAACAGTTGACACAGAATATTTTTTTTTAAAGCGGTTTAAGGTAGGCAATACGGAGATGCCGATACAAAGGACAAATGAGCAGAAAGTGCAGAGTGCTCTGCTTCGAAATCCTGTCACATGGACAGGGGATTGACGTATGCTTTTTTGTCAGAGGGAAAGCCACCAGATTATGCACAATATCTAGTCTTAGTCTAGTAAAGACATACTGGTGAGATTGCTTAGTGACCACTTTTAAATACTTTGAGAAGCCATAGCTTGCCACGTTGTTAGAATGGTAAAATTGGTGTGTTACAAACAGGCAGCTGGCTTCACTAAGCAATTTTGCTTTAACCCCCAGATAGACATGTTTAAGCTCCTGTTTTGAAATGTCAGTGGCACTAGCTGGGGACTCAAAAAACAACCATATCAAACACGTCTCTAAATGATGATATAACGTATTTGAGCCAAAGGATCAGACTATATTTATCCAAGCGGAGGCAGTCATTAATGATTCTCCTAGTGAAAGCAGTTTCTTTTTTGGCCCAGATAGATCTCCAGAGCCAAACACACACAGAGCCACACACACACAGAGTTCTCAGATAGGAGCGCGCAGTCAGTAGTTATCTTGAAAATCTGCTATGGATCAGCCTTGTGTAAAAACACGAGTTCTAAGTGTGATGCAGAAGCTTGTATGTGCGCTCACTTAGCAGCATTCGAAATCTGGATGGAAATAAAGCGACATGTTTTACACCTATGGGAGGGGTTTTGGTTGTACATTAACGTTTTTGAATAAGCAACTGTAATAATGCAAGGCCCTCTAGCAAGCGAGTTGCGTTGTTGGTGCAAGGTTGCCTTGCCTTTGAAGTTTGTGCGGGAACAGCGGCCTAGTACTCAATGACCGAAGAATGGAAAATCTAAGGTTTTAAATCACACGAGCAGACCCTCGCTGATAACACTGTTAAAGTAAAACGTTAAAATGTACACAAACGTGGATGAATTATAGGTTTGAAAATTGTCCTGCCTGTCACACACAGGGAAAACAGTATTAATCAACTCTCCAAGGACATGACACAAAACTTGCCACTGTGCAAACCAAAATTTGTAAATGGCGGATTTTTCTCTACTTCAAAACACAGAAGTGTTTGAATGAATAATACCGAAAGTCAAATAATAAAAATGCTTTACATAATAAAAATCTGGGACTAGACCTAAAGACAGGGAGGCGAAAGTTATCCGGCGTGTTCTCACTTTTATAATTGTTCAACACCCTCATGCTTAAACTGGATCTATGTATTATGTTACTTGGTGAAGACAAGGAGGGTAACTCGGTACCTACCTTTATAGGTAGGAACTGTGCGACGGTTATTGATTACCTCATCGTCTCCACCAGTATTACTGCTCTGTGTACCACCCCTGAAATAGTAGACATAGCCCTTAGTGACCACAACTGCTTAACAATGTACCTATCCTTGTGGGGGGATAAGATAAAGGCGTCACACGGTACAGTGTCAGACGTAATTCCACACAGACCAAACGGCCCCAGAATCAAATGGGGTAGGCACAATGAGGAACGCTTATTAAGTACCATAGTGTCAGCCTGTTTAGTTGAGGTAGAGTGCTGTCTTGAACCTGATATAGGTAGTGCTGACATATTAGCTAGCTTTGACACTATCAATAAAAATATTGCAAAAATTTTAACTGGTACAAAACCTAAGGGCACCAGGTCCACCTGCGGGTGGTTCAATAAGGAATGTACCAAATCCTTACAAAAATTAAAAGCTGCTCTCAACTGTAAACCCAGGGATAGGGAAGTAGTCAGGGCCCTGAGGAGGAACTATATAACTCACCTGAAGGCTAGAAAACGGGAACTAAGGGAAGAAGCCTGGGACAACCTGACTAAGGCCGTGGATCTTAGGGATACTAAGTTATTCTGGTCCACGGTCAATAGTCCTTTTCTTCAGAAGGATGATTTCCCGGTACTGTCTGCACAGGTGAGCGAGGAACAGTGGGTGGCTCATTTTTCTAGCATCTTTAACCCCGATGGATTAGATGTAGGGAGTGATAAGGATGCTGTGGGTGACACCCCCCTACCCCTTAATATTACAGTCACCGAGGTGGACGTAGCCATTCGGTGTAGTAAGGGGGGGAAGGCACCGGGCCCGATGGGGTACCTGTGGACCTTTATAAAGCTGATGTATCCCTTTGGAGCACACTGCTGACTAAGGTGTTTAATGCAGCAGCAACTACTTCGGCCCCACAGGTTTGGGGGGAGTCCATCATTATCCCTATCTACAAAAAAGGAGCGAGAGGAGAGGCAAAAAACTATCGCCCCATCTCACTCCTTACTACCTCCCTCAAAATCATGAGTAGGGTGTTGAGTCGTTTGGAGGACTGGGTTGAAGAAAATGGTGTCCTTGCGGACTCCCAGTTTGGATTCCGTAAGGGGTTAGGCACAATAGAACAGTGCATAAACCTGGACCTTATTATAGGCAAATATACACGCACTAAGCAAGGCTCACTGTTCCTTTGTTTTGCGGACCTCTCCAGTGCCTTCGACTTGGTCGACCATGGTCTTTTGTGGACAACTCTATTGGATATGGGCGCCCTATGGGAAATCATTTACTTTCTGGCACAATTGTATAGGAAGTTATCGGCAAAGATACGGTATGGGCAACAGGGTGAGTGTTCGGCTAATATCCCTGTAGGCTCTGGTATCAGGCAGGGATGTGTCCTTGCCCCCCCTCCTTTTCTCCCTTTTTATCAACGCCATTGAGTCCGAACTACGTGCTGTCAGTGCTGATGCACCGACTGCTGACGGCATACCCATTCCGGTATTGCTTTATGCCGACGACACGGTCCTACTTTCCAGAACCCCTGTCGGGCTTCAGAAACTCATGGATAAATTTGTGGATTTTATCAATGGGAGAAAATTTTAAATTAACAATTCAAAAACTTTTATTATGGCCTGTGGTAAGAAAGTCAAAAATGTAAGACCTTTTACAATTAGGGATCAAATAATACAAGTGGTTGACAAATTTTGCTACTTAGGTATCACTTTTAATAGTGGGGGCATATGGGCATCCGAAGTGACTAATGTAAGAGCTAAAATGGGCAAGTGTGCCTTTGGCATTTTTAAGTTTGCATCTAAGCTAGGCTCTAGGCGGATATCCGACATGTTGTATTTATATCGCCATAAATGTGTTGCCTTGGCCCTCTATGGTTCAGGGGTATGGGGCCACTGTAATCATAATATGCTCCAGGTGGAGGAAAATAAATTTGTTAAAAATCTTCTTTGCTTACCACCCTCTGCCTCAACCAAGCTGATCCACCTCGAGGTTGGTCTGGAACATCTTTCAGATTTGATAAGTCTTAGACCACTTTTAGTATGGAGATCTATTTGGGTCAAGGAGCAGACAGGGTTTACAAAGAAGATCATCCTAGATTGTCTCCACATGGACAAATGTTCCTGTATCCCCTGGCTCAATTACATTATCTGTGTATTTAAGGATGTCTTCAAATTGCATGTTTGTGATAACCCACTTGGTGTTATAGACATCCCTAAGAAAGAACTTAAATATGTTTTTATGAGGGCTAGTATTCTAAAGCGTAATGCTGTTACTTCTCTGTACTCTACACATGTGTTTTATGATAAGTATAATATGTTGGGACCGGGCTTTGCAGGATACCTTAAAATGGTTACCATTCGTTCTCACCAATATGTATTGACGAGACTGCGGATGGGGACCGTTCATTTGCTTGTTGCGTGTCCGCATATTAAGACTCACACTATTGCCCCTTGCCCATGCGATGGGACATCAAAGCAAAGCTCGGACCATTTTTTATTGATTTGCCCATTTTATCTTCATCTCCGTAAAACCTATTTGAAACCACTTTTTTAAAAATATAATGTATCCACTATTGAATCTGCTATGAGGCTTTTATTTGGACTTGACTCGCAGGACATTTGTTTTTTTACCGCTGTTTTTATTCTAAAGTCGGTGCACCTGAGGAAAAATATGTCCTTTGTTACATGAGTATTTATAAATTAGCCGCATTTTATATGTATTTTATTGTATCATGTATGTATGTACTTTTATGATTATTGTTAACAAATGATCGAATAAAGTTTTTGAATTGAATTGTTCAGTTCCTGGAATGGTTACTAAACCAGGCAAGCCACTTCAAGGAGATTAATATAGGAGGGATAAGCAAGCAACAAGGATGTGGAACGTGGGTAGAATATGCAGAGGGAATTAGAACCTGCAAGCGATAACGACAGGTGCGAGAATTTAGGGAAGAGCGGGAGGGAATTCCCTGGCCGGGCGTGCAAGCACACTGCTGCATGCTCCGCGCTGCTGCCTTGTGGCGCCGCCGCAGTGTGCGCAGCACAGGCCGGGGGAGGGGCCGCATGCAGCCCTCACACCAGCGGAAAGGGAGCGGGTGGAAGACCACCTGCGAGGTTTTGTGCAGTGCGAGCGAGTTTTGTCATAGGGGCGGTCGGCAGGCCACGGAGTCCTGGGCCCACCGCTCGCAAAGTGGGGATGCGCAGCGGCAAGCCGAAGGAGACGATCCTGGTGGCACTGCCCCTCCCCCCTCAAGCACTGCACTGCCTGCCTCTTGCTCCTCCAACAACTTGGAGGCCGCACACCCTGCACGGCCACAATCCCCGCAGTACTAAAGATGCCTGAAGCAGCGTGGCTTGCGTCCCAAACAAGGGAAGCGGGTGAGGGCGGGCACCCGCCCATGTGTAGCGCACTGCGGCAGCCCCGCCGCACAAAAAAACATTGATGTAGATTTCCAAAGAGGGTACAAATGAAAGCATGTTACTATTTAGAAGAGTAGTACTGGGAAGGGGATGAGGCTCCGCAAACGAAACACGTTGCCAGATAAGCTTTTATGTGCAAGTTCCATTTGCGTGGGAACATGAAACTAGAAATGGCAAAACAGCCCCATCCTTTTCAGACTGGGGGGTGTGTTTTTCTTTCTCCCCTCTTCTCCATTGGCTGGAATGTAAACAACGGGTGTGTTTTTGACTTGTTGTTTACCATTTCAGCCAATGGAGAAGAGGGTAGAACAAACCTAAAAAATACGCCCCCCAATCCGAAAAAGACAGGGCTTAGAGCGAGAGAATGACGTAACTGAGACCTGTCCTCCAATGGCTGGCCGCCGTTTAGGAGGCCAGCCAATGGAGAAGAGGGGCGGGGTTTACCCTCGCTACTCAGAGTCATTAAATCTCGCCAGCGAAACTGTGCATTTGCGCAGCCTACGCTAGCCGAGACCTAAAAAGGTGGTGGATCCTTGCGGCTGCTGCAGCGCCCGGGGTGCCACTTGTGTGCTGTGGTAGTCCTCTTGACTGCTTATTTTGCCAGGACAGTCCCGGGGAAGGGTGTTGTAAGGCACGCGGGTGTCCAGACTGCAGATGGCTACTTACCCTAAAAAGGTGTGATGAGTGACCAGGGTGAGGTAACCCGCCAGCCTGCCATGACTGCCATTGGAAGACAGTGGTGAGTAAAATACTCTAGACATGAAAGGTGGCAGTTGTCTTGGGGGCTTCGGTGAGTGACTAGGGTGAGGAACCCTGTGCGCCTATTCTGCCCTAGATCTCCTGGAGAGGGCAGTTGCGAGCGAGGTGTCTAGACACTAAAGCTGGCTGGTGAGGTACCCCGTGCGCCTGCACTGTCCCGGTTGTCCTGGAGAGGGCAGTGGGGAGCGAGAGGTGTCTATACTCAGCAGATGGCTACTTACTCTCAGAAGCTGCGATGAGTGACCGGGGTGCAGCCTGCACTGGACAGGGCTGCCCTTGGAGGACGGTAGTTAAGAAAATATTCTGGACGTTTTTAAAAGGTGGCAGGTGTCTTGGGGGCTGTGGTGAGTGACCAGAGCGAGGTGCCCCCTAAAGGGCAGTGGTGATGAGTGAGGTACCTACAGGTGACTTCTCCCGAAGAAGTCTGTCGAGAGAGCACCAGGGTGAGGTCCCCCGGGCGCCTGCAATCCCAGGGCTGTCCCGAGGAGGGCAGTGGTGGCGAGTAACCAGAGCGAGGTGCCCCGTGGAGGGCAGTAGTGGAGAGTGAGGTACCTACAGGTGGCTTCTCCCCAAGGAGTCTGTCGAGAGAGCACCAGGGTGAGGTCCCCCGGGCGCCTGCACTCCCAGGACTGTCCCGAGGAGGGCAGTGGTGGCGAGTAACCAGAGCGAGGTGCCCCGTGGAGGGCAGTAGTGGAGAGTGAGGTACCTACAGGTGGTTTCTCCCGAAGGAGTCTGTCGAGAGAGCACAAGGGTGAGGTCCCCCGGGCGCCTGCACTCCCAGGGCTGTCCCGAGGAGGGCAGTGGTGGCGAGTAACCAGAGCGAGGTGCCCCGTGGAGGGCAGTAGTTGAGAGTGAGGTACCTACAGGTGGCTTCTCCCGAAGGAGTCTGTCGAGAGAGCACAAGGGTGAGGTCCCCCGGGCGCCTGCACTCCCAGGGCTGTCCCGAGGAGGGCAGTGGTGGCGAGTAACCAGAGCGAGGTGCCCCGTGGAGGGCATTGGTGGAGAGTGACTGAGGTACCTGGAGGTGGTTGTTCCCACGGAGGCTGCAGTGAGAGAAGGTCCCCCGCGCCTGCACTGCCCCGGCCGTCCCAAGGAGGGCAGTGACTGCGCAGGTGCCTCTGAGTCAAGTGTCCCGCAGTTTGTCGGCCGGGCAGGTTTCTATGCTAATCCGCCCTGAGAGGAGGCGGAGGGGGCGTGCGAGCCGCGGCTCCGGAGCCATTTTGAATCAGTTTAAAGTTTGCTGCTCTGCTCCGAGGGTCCAGGCTGCTCTGCTCGGCTCTACGGGACGGGCGGGGGCGCTGCCGCCCCGGGAGGTGGATGGGTTGTGCGGCCGCGGGGCAGGGCTCCCGCGGCGGGCTCTGGAGATGCGGCCGCAGCTCCTGTGCTGCGGTCTCTGCCTGCTGCTGGCTCTGCTGCCGCCCGCCGCCTCGGACCCGCGCCCCACCAAGGACCGCACACTGGACTGGCTGCAGCGCATAGACACCGGGGGCCGGCCGGTGGGGCTGGACTGTGAACTTTGGCGCCCCGAGCTCCCCCGGCGGCCGGACACGTTCACCTGCCTGCGGCTTGGGGTGCACATGCACGGCCAGGACTGCTTCATCAAGTACCGGCGGAAGCGCCTCACCGTCCGCTGCCTGCTGCAACCCGGCTGCCTGCGCGCCGGCCGCCTGCTGCGGGGGGTGCTGGCCGCCCTGCCGGCCCTGGGGGGCGCGGGCTGCCGCTGCTCCGGCGGCTGCGGGGCGCTGCGGGGCCGGGACACCTGCCTGCCGGCCGGGGCCAGGGCGCAGGTGGATCTGCGCTGCGGCGAGCACGGGGACGTCCGGCTCCGGCTGAAGTTAAAGTCCGTGCACGGCGGAGGGCAGTTACCACTGGTTGCGGCCCCCCGGGCCCGGCTGAGCAAGAGGAGCGCCAACAGCAGCCCCCAGTTCCAGCTCCCCAGCTACCAGGTGTCCGTGCCGGAGAACGAGCCGGCGGGCACCCGGGTCATCACCCTCCGAGCCTCCGACCCCGATTCCGGCGAGGCCGGGCGCCTCGAGTACTCCATGGAGGCGCTCTTCGACAGCCGCTCCAATGACTACTTCGAGATCGACGCCGAGACGGGGGCCGTCAGCACCAGCCAGGCCCTGGACCGCGAGACCAAGGACACCCACGTGCTGAAGATCAGTGCCACCGACCTGGGCGCCCCGCGGCGCACGGCCACCACCTACCTCACGGTCACTGTCAGCGACACCAACGACCACCAGCCGCAGTTCGAGCAGTCCGAGTACCGGGAGCGCATCCGAGAGAACCTGGAGCTGGGCTACGAGGTGCTGACCATCCGTGCCACCGACGGCGACGCGCAGTCCAATGCCAACATGCTCTACCAGCTGCTGGGTACAGGCGACGGGCCGGCGGTCTTCGAGATTGACTCCAAGACCGGGGTGGTGAGGACACGGGCGGTGGTGGACCGCGAGACCCAGGCCAGCTACCAACTCATCGTGGAGGCCACCGACCAGGGGAAGGACCCAGGCCCCAAAAGTGCCACCGCCACAGTCTACATCACGGTGGAGGACGAGAATGACAACTACCCGCAATTCACAGAGAAGAGGTACGTGGTGCAGGTGCCCGAGAACGTGCCTATCAATACCCAGGTCCTGCAGGTGCAGGCAACTGACAGAGACCAGGGCAACAATGCCCAGGTCCACTACAGCATTGTCAGTGGCAACATCAAGGGGCAGTTCTTCATCCACTCCTTCACCGGCAACATCGATGTGATCAACCCACTGGACTACGAGACGAGTCGCGAGTACAGTCTGCGCATCAAGGCCCAAGATGGCGGGAGGCCGCCTCTAATCAACACCACGGGGATGGTGGTGGTGCAGGTGGTGGATGTCAATGACAATGCACCCATATTTGTCAGCACCCCCTTCCAGGCCACGGTGCTGGAGAATGTTCCCATTGGCTACTCTGTGGTCCACATCCAGGCCAATGATGCGGATTCTGGGGACAATGCCCGCTTGCAGTACAGGCTCGTGGACACACCGCCCAACTTCCCTTTCTTCATCAACAACCACACTGGCTGGATCAGTGTGTCTTCTGAGCTGGACAGGGAGACCGTGGAATATTACAATTTTGGGGTGGAAGCAAGAGACCATGGGGTTCCAGTCATGACCTCCTCGGCTAGCGTGACCATCTCGGTCTTGGATGTGAATGACAACAACCCCACGTTCACGGAGAAAGTCTACCACCTGAGGCTGAACGAGGATGCTGCGGTGGGCAGCAGTGTGCTTACCCTTACCGCCGTGGACAAGGACGTCAACAGTGTGGTGACATTCCAGATCACCAGCGGTAACACCAGGAACCGGTTTGCCATCACCAGCCAGAGTGGAGGTGGACTCATCACACTGGCTTTGCCGCTGGATTACAAGCAGGAGCGGCAGTATGTGCTCACCGTCACTGCCTCCGACGGGACACGCTCCGACATGGTCCAGGTCTATATCAATGTCACTGATGCCAATACCCACAGACCTGTCTTCCAGAGCTCCCACTACACGGTCAGTATCAGTGAAGACAAGCCTGTGGGGACACCCATTGTTACCATCAGCGCAACGGACGAGGACACGGGTGAGAATGCAAGGATCACGTACATCATGGAGGACAACATACCCCAATTTCGCATTGACCCAGACACTGGAACGATTACCACCCAAATGGAGTTGGATTATGAGGACCAGGCTTCATATACGTTGGCAATAACCGCCAAGGATAATGGCATTCCTCAGAAGTCAGATACCACCTATGTTGAGATTCTTGTCCTGGATGCCAATGATAATGCCCCTCAGTTTTTAAGAGACCGGTACCAGGGCTCTATTTTTGAGGATGTGCCCACATCTTCCAGTGTGCTGCAGGTCTCTGCCACTGACAGGGACTCTGGGCCCAATGGGAGGGTGGCATACACTTTCCAAGGGGGGGATGATGGGGAAGGAGACTTCTACATTGAGCCTACGTCTGGGATCATCCGGACTGCCCGCAAGCTGGACCGGGAGAATGTCCCTGTCTACACCCTGAGGGTTTTCGCTGTGGACAAGGGCAGTCCACCGCTAAAAGCTCCTGTGGATATCCACATCACTGTCTTGGACATCAACGATAACCCACCCGTGTTTGAGAGGGACGAGTTTGACATCTACGTTGAGGAGAACAGCCCAGTTGGGTCGATTGTGGCAAAAATTGTGGCTTCTGACCCCGATGAGGGGACCAATGCTCAGATCATGTACCAGATTGTGGAGGGCAACATTCCAGAGGTTTTCCAGCTGGATCTCTTTAACGGAGACCTTATTGCGTTGGTGGATTTAGATTATGAGTTGAAAACGGACTATGTCATCGTGGTCCAGGCCACCTCGGCACCCTTGGTGAGTCGGGCCACCGTCCACATTCGTCTTTTGGATAAAAATGACAACGATCCAGTGCTGGAAGACTTTGAAATCCTCTTCAACAATTATGTAACCAACAAGTCTAACAGCTTCCCATCTGGAGTGATCGGGAAGATCCCGGCATATGACCCAGACGTGTCGGACAAGCTGCACTACACCTTCATCCAGGGGAATGAGCTGAACCTGTTGATCCTGGACCCAGTGACGGGGGAGCTGAAGCTCAGCCGAGACCTGGATAACAACCGGCCCCTGGAAGCTTTCATGAGGGTCTCCGTCTCTGGTAAGAATTCTGACTTTTTTTCATGGTAGAGGTGGGTGGAGTGGTCTAGCTCAGACTGACCTATGGTGAGGAGAATTTCAAAAGGCTGTTAACTGTGCCCTAGCCACTATGGATTCGTCAAACATTTACGATATTCGTGTAAACCTTTCTGAAATGGTTGAGTGTGAATTTCATATAAATTAGTTTGAAGCTTCTCTGTGAGCTTAGCTGGTGAGACCAGAGACAATTGTCTGATCATCAAAGTGAATTAATGGGCTCTGCAGTAAGCAGGCCTTGTTATAAGTGCATTTCCTTGTGATCTGTGGCTTTTCTGCTGTGGCACATGGAGCGATGGCAAGCTAGGCTCGATTGGAAGCTTCTAGAATCCATCTTTGCATGCTTGGGCATTGAAGACTCAGGTTAACCCCAAGCGAAAACCTCTCAACATCAGGAAGTCCTCGGGGATTGCACAATTGTTAGAGAAGTAAGTGTTTTTTAGCTTGCAGCAGAGTTATGTGGTCCGGGTTTGAGCACACTTATGTGGTTTCAACACATCTAATTGAAACACGCAGAGACTCCCACGTGGGTGATTATGTTTTTGTTGATGGTGATGACGCTGTTGCACTTGGGCTAGTTTCTGTTGAGAATGGCAGGCAGCCATTATTCCCCAGGAAGTCGTGGTATGTTGGTTAATGGTACAGCTAAAAAAAACATGAAGTGCAATGTTTGAATCAATCTGAGAAACAGGTGCTTATTCAGGAAGTATTCCATTTCATCATTCTTCAATCTATTGGTCCCATGAATCTATCGGGGATCACCATGTGCAATGGATGCTCTGGCCACTGTTTTCATATCTTTACTTCTTTCTTTCTCTTTTACCTGTCTTTCTCTTGATTTCTCTGGGTCAAAGTCTGGTGATGAAAAAGATGTCCTGGTGCCCACCACCTGCCCAAAGTTAGCACTGCTTAATATACCAAAAATGTTAGACTCCATGATGCAAAGTGCCTTTGGCTACAAAGTCAGAACTGGTTGACGGTGCCATACATAACTTGGGGCCACTTGGCAGCACATAACTGCTTCCCACGTCTGCCCAGAAAGTGTGGCTTTTGCTGAGTTCTCGGGATAAAGATGTCGCGAAGAGAGCTTGATGTGTTGCCTGTTTGTCAGATGGAATTCAGACACGTGGCACCTGAAATAGCAACATTGTGAGCTAAGTTTTCTGTCACTGGGGGTCAGCTGACGCCACACCCACCCCTGCACTGAGTGATTGTGTTCGGAATCAGTAATGCTGCAAGTACCAGTATGAAAAATGGAAAAAAAATGCCAGTAGCCACCTGGCAGGAGGTAATTGTGGGTCTCTGTTGCTCAGTGTTTATTTCGCATCACACATTTCCTGGTAAACACTTTCTTTAGTCCCAATGTCCACTTTCTCCATTCCTATGCCTTTCGGCCTGGGGCACGTGTCACTAGTTCAGCCAGATGTAGTGTTTTACCCACCAAATGTTTTAGGTTGTGAAGTCATAACTATTATGGACACATTTATTGACAGGGGTAAATTGTACCTTTCCACTGTCACTTTGGGTGGTTTACCGGGGTGAAAAAAGTCCCAGTTGACCTGTCACAAATGGACTCTACAGGACCCAGTTGTCCCACGTGGATTTATAGATCTGTAAAAAGTGCCAGGTGCAGCCAACAGACACCAGCGAGCAGGTCTACCACCCTAAAAGCTGCAGACTTGATTCAGTACCACTCTCTGGGCTTACCAAACTCCGAGGGGGGGGGTGGGGGGGGGGGGGGGAATGCACAGGACCGATAGGAGGCTGAAGAGAAAGAGGGCAAAACCTTCAGAAAAGTAGAAAACAGGAAATTCCTGAAGTGGAATAATGTGGAGGGAGTGTCCGTTGGTGGATTAAAGCGGCTGTTTTAAAACTTCCAGTCCTGGAATTACACGCAACGACATTTAGATGCAGCCGACTTCTAACGAGTTTCGGGCATCGGCACTTTTTCTTTCACAATGAAAGCACTCGGTTGGTAATATGGTTTTGTTAGCAGATATCGTGAAATGGCGACCATGGAGCGATTCCCTCAGTGGGGGCACTCTCTCCGACAAAAAGTTACATTTGGTTGGACCAGATTTGAGCAAAACTTGACTTTTGGAAGAAGCGCGTCAGTAGACTTTCTGTGACCCCGTGCTGGTGGTAAGAGTTTCAATTGGCTGGCTCTGATAAGTTGATTTGTTATTTGTACAGCACGCGTTAGCTGCTCTGGCCTTGAACTGCCGCGTGTTTTCTGAAGGCTGCGAGAGACTCGTAGGTGCCAGGTTGCCCCATGTAATTTGTGGCATCATCACATGGGCATACATTTTTTTAAATCGATTTTTAAGCATAAGCCCTTTATTGTTTCATGATAGTATAATTTGCATAGCAATTGTAGAGTGTCGTAGCACTTGGGTATCCGGGCGAGCCATTGCATTGTGGGACTCGTAGTTTCTTATAATATCATTGTAAATGTGGGCTGCAGCATGCAGGAACGGAGTTGGTGGGCGAAACGTTTAGAATGGCAGAAGGCAGGTAGATGGCGTGGGCCTCCCTGGTAACACCCTCGTCTGGTGATATTGCCCGTGCCACCCCTTATCTACATGTCACTGCTGTGGCTTTGCGAGTCTGCCAACAATAAATTTGGGTCCTATTTCCCTCAGCCTGGTAGTAAAATAAGACTCTTCGGCCACCGCACCTGCTGCACTAATCCTCACTATGCAACCCTGAGTTAGTGGCTCCAGGTGTGCATGTGACTCCGTGTCTGTGTATGGGTCCATGTCAGAGATGGACAGAGTTTTCCAGTCTTGCCGAAGTTTCTTGGCTCACTGTGTGATTCCGGCCTGGCAGAGGCATCAAAAGAGTGCCTTTGCTGCAATTCAATTGTATAAAATGTACTCCTACCCCCTAATTTGGTAGTAAAATACAGCTATGATTGGGGTCCAGTGGCCCCTCGGATCCATGAGCCCGGTGCCACTGAACCTGCAGCACTCCTGATGGCTACCCCTCTCATGTCATGTCTCCTGATCTTGTCGGTTAGCACCCACCCCTCCACGCCGTCCACGTCTGACGAAACGCAGTTATAGTGAATGTAATTTTAAATGGTATTTAATGTGTGAAAGACTGACACCTGATGAATACTGTGCAGAGGAAGCACTAAACCTTTATGGCCGTCGTTATCATCATTGCAATAACTGTTTGCCTTTCCTGGGGCGAATATTGCTTTTGCTGAGTCAACTGTTTCTTCTTATGTGCCCCTTGCTTTTATCCAGCTCGAACCAACCCGACCGTCCCGAGCGAGGAGCAGGTCTCCGCCTTCTTCGGGAAAGCTGCAGGCTTCTCCCTGCCCCCATTCCCCAAACCAGGGTGCACCGGACCCGCTCATGGCAGCAAGGGGACCGGGTCGTCTGGTGGTTCATGGGGATTTACAGAAACACCTGATCCACTAGGCACCGCACCAGCATCCATAATGGCACTCGGGTTAAGTGACCCCAAGTTCCGCAGCTGTGGAACTCTGCGCGCGGGGCCTCCCTGGACACCCTGGGCGGGCGCGCGTCATTCCAGGCTCCACCTGCCTATCAGGAGCGCGCGCGGCGGGCTGATGCGTCAACGTGCTACTGTTTTCTCTTTCCACTGTTTAGGCTATGGGTTATATAGGCACAGTGCCCGCGGGCGAATCCAAGTAAATGCGCCCTTGGAATGCACGTTTGCACACGTGAAGCTGCCCTCGTTACACAAGAACAGGCCTCTTCTAGTGACAATAAAGGTAAAGGATAGCTACAAGGGATTTTGTTTGTTTCTTAATTTTGTAGAATTCTTAGGTTAATTGTCAAAGATCTAACCCCAATGTGTCCATAGGACAACACTCAAGCTCTTGTATGCTTAAAGCAATCAATACCAAGCAGGAAGATGGAAAACAGAAAAACAAGGAACACACATACACACACACACACACAGGAAAATGATTTTCAAAAAAGGTATTGTATTGAACAAATCAATGGATTAATATACGGGGATAAGGAGAACAAATCAATGTTAGCAAAAATGTTATGGACAGACGTTTGCACAAATCAACATGTCGGGTAACAACAAGTCATCATCTCTCTAGATTGATGAAAGAAAACCAAGTCCAATGATGTGCAATGGTTTGCTTTTGATGCAGATGAAATGCTTTGGAGTTGATGATGGGGTCGACGTTTCGGTCTTGTTAGCTGAAATCTATGAGACCATCATCAGGTCAGAAATAGTTTTTGCAAAAGATGCCCCCTAAGTAAGAACAATGTATTGTAATTACTAAATGTGCCAACTCAAATGAAAACAGATAATACCAATACATTTCAAAATAATACGAAACCGTGTGCTGCACATCCTAATGATGTGATATTAAAATATTTACATTCCCATTTTATTTATAAACAAAACAATTGTTAAAAATTAGTATCTCTGGTCAATTATAAATCAAGAGACACTGGTGACAGACACCGATGCCACTTGTTTCCAGCGCACCAGGTGCTTCCTTTCTGCTCCATTCAGACACACAAGGTTGTACTTGGCATAGAAGTGGCGGGGAGAGGTCTGATGTCTCATTCATGGACCTAAACACGGGGAGAACTGAGGCCCACTCTCGACTTCCCTCCCCTACATAGCCAGACTATGTCATCCTGGGAATTTCGGTTCTCCTGCCTTTTGCCTCGCTTCTGAAAAAGTGTTGACTACTCCATTAGGTCGCATCTTTGTGACCTATGGCTTTGCCAATGTTTCTTTTAGCCACACCGCACAGCATACGTAATGTTGTGTGGATAAAGTTTTTAAAAAATACCTTTGATACAGACTAATATAAGAGACACAATAATAAATGGTCAGGAAGAGTTCATTGTTAAACCGAGTATATGAGAGAGAGATGGATGAAAAAGAGAGGGGTGATATGGGGACAACAAGGAGGCACGTAAACTAGAAAGAAAACGAGACCACTGGAAAAAGTGACTGAAAGGAAGAGAAAAGTGGACAAATGGGAGGCAGAGATACTGAAAAGTGAGAGCAAAATAGAGAAAGAAAGCAAGGGAGTGATTTAGACTGGGAAAGTGGGGTGAAGGGCAAAGAGAAAGAGGGAGTGATGGGGAAAAGATAGAGAGAAGAAGCAAAGGGGGCTCAACATCTAGAAAGGGAAACCTTTTATGATGTATAGCACTGTACGCCACAATGTTTCATCTGTTTAACACGATGGGAACTTTGATCTGTCTATTTAGTTATACCTTGGTCATACAGAAACTGGAAATACACCAACGTGCCCCTAGGTGGGTCCGCAATATATTTTGTGCTGACTACTGTTTCTTTTCGGCTTGGTTTAATTGAGCGAGAGGGAGGGACAACATCTGTAAGTTCTTTCTTTCCACCTGTGACACTTGCAGTGCCTACTTTTCATTGCCCCGTCCTTAAATTGTTTGCACTTTAATCTCTGCCATGACAGCAAGAGTTTCCCGCGGCAAAAAGCCACTACTTGCCTGTTTCCGTCGCAGAGCCACAGAGGAGCAATTTTACCAACCATCAAGGGGAGGGTTCTTCGCTTCACGCACCAAGGGGCTCTGACACAAACTTACCTCAAACGAGGCTGGTGACAATAGAAATATTGACACGTGTTTCCCTTTGGGGCAGGGTGGCATCACCTGAGAAGAAAACTTGGAAGGAGGTAAAGTGCCCTAGCTTAAATGTACATTTAGTTTAGTATCTTATTGATACAGCTCACTGACAGCCAGGCCGAACTCTTCCAGGCACTATAGGCCTATGAACCTCATACAAATCATAAATCAGATGGGTTAAAAAATCAAGGAGGTGAAAAGTCGTGGAGGGAAGGCTAAAATATGCCCTGCGGAAAATCACCAGTGCGATTTTATGAGCACCAGGAAGTCAAACACGAATATTAAACTGTACTTAAAGTGCCAGGCAGTGACGTCCACACCAGCTTCTTTCAAGTCTTAACAGTAGCTTATCTTTCATCTGCTGATATGTGTCTAGCCACCGGGGAACGAAGCCACGTCTAATAAAAAATGATTCGTGCTGGCTTGGTTTTATTCCAGCTGTGCATGCGCGGTTACATAAAGCAAAACGACGAAAAGTACAATGATCGAGTTTCCCTTTAGGGTGCGCGCATGTACATGCTGAGTTCACAACAAGCATTGACAAGGCCAATAGCTCTTACCTAGTGAAAGAGCAATTGTATCCGTTTTTTTAGCCATGTTGCGCAGCAGCCCGGATGCTCTGCAGCATGGCTGAAAGTACAAAAACCACTGTCATAATTATAGCAATTTTTTTACTAAGTAAACCAAATGTCTTGCAAACGACTTTCCATGTGAAACGGTTGTGCAAAGGGCTTGTGCAGAATTTGCTGACTCGTGTAGTTCGCCTGGCACTCTCTTTTCTGTCTGTGTTTGTCAGACACCCATGCCTAGTGCTGAGTCCTGGGCGGAGCGCTACCTCCCTAAATGTACAAGTCATTTCAAGGCAGATATTTTAAGCTGCAACCCGCTTTCAAGAAACAAAGTAGGCCTACATTATTTATAATGTTTTAAATATGTATGGCGGTACACTTTTGTTTCTCTTGCTCTTACCTTTGTATGGAGGTATTAGGTCAGGCGTGCGCATTTAACTATCACACCAGATTGTTGTGATATATTTCATATAGGTCCAGAGGTATAGTCTAGACGTTTTTACTTAAATAAAGTATGTTGCTGTTACACAGACAGGGGAGTGGGTTGCACTACTTACACCACATAAATAAATGATGTTGTGCGGCACTTGAATTAAATTCACTTTTTTGTGTTTAGTTGTAGAGTATGTACCATATTGTTTGGATGACAAGCAGTACTGCCAGTCATAAGCTTTTTCTCCCTTCATAACACGTTTGTTTATAAGTAGGCGTCTGGAGACGGAAAATGGTACACTACCAGAAAATTGAGGTCTAGATATTGTACTACAAAAAAAGGATGATGTATGTCTGTAAGAGAACGTAGATGGTAAGTTAAGAATAACACATCTATACTTGTATACACTGACAGACCTAGTTGCACATATATGGCACTGCTTTCTCTCCAATGCCACTCTTAGAAGTGCCAATTTAAACCTGTGCTACTGCTCACACTTCACTCAGTTTTTTCGAACCACATGGCTAGCATTTACCTCCATTGTTACTACTTACAGGGTGTGATTTTACTCCAGTATAGAGCATTCAACTGCCATCTTGAATTTTAAAGTAATCATAGAATGACTATTTCTGTTATTGAGGCCTTGTTTTCACTTGGTAAAAAAATACATGGCTTTCAGGCGGTTTTCTATTGTTTCCCAACCACTGCCATGTTGAAAACGCAGTTTGTCTACTGAGTGCTCACTCTCTTTTCATGGTGTTGCTGTGAAAGGGAACACAGGTTCTCACATTTGGCAGTACCACAGGATGCTGCCAACCAGAAGTTATGTGCAGACTAAATTTAGAGCTATGAAAATATTGTACTTTCAGTATGTCCCTTCATTTAGCCTCTTTCCAAAAAGTATCAAACTGAGGAATACTGAGGAGTGTGCGATGACCAAACGATGACCGCAATTAGGATTGTCGTCTTGGTCAAGCTAACCCAATGGCCCCAGTTGACTATTCCAACACTGACACAATAGTGCAAGTGTTTGTCAGCTGTTTTACTTTCCATCCAGACGTTCTTTAGGTTTTTGGAGGAGGCCTGGTTGTGCTGTTATAGGGACAGGGTACCAGTGACTCACCTGGAGTAGCTGAGTGCCTCGCTCTTTCCTGGACAGACTGTCCTGCCCTCCCCGACCTGTCCCACCCCCTGAAACTTTACTTAACATGTTCAGGTCCTGCACAAATTAGCCAGACTGAATACACCCTTACGCTTCATTCAGCGGATGCCCGGAGGTCTTGAATGATACTTCATCACTTCTTAAACTCAATAGTGGCAGGATGGAAGCTGTTGAGGTGAGATCATCCTACCTAGAACGGTAGCCAGCCCAAGCACTTTTCTACGTCTCTGGCCGCACTTTACCTTTCCTTGACGACCAAGGCACTATATATAGATGAGGACCATTTATGTGGCACATAAAAGATGAGAAACTCCTCTTCCCACTTGTGGTGGTTGTTACTGTCACCCACCTCCTCAAGGGTTCATGAACTTCATAAAGATGAAAGGCTGAGTCAAGCATGAGTAGATTCAAACATGAAGCCTTTAAATTGCACGGACATCCAATCAGCGTGTGCCTTCACCCGGTGCTTCACCTTGCAGGAGGCGGCCCTGAATGAATCCATCTTGAAGTTGTCCTTCTTGGGACAGAAGATTGTTATTCAGAGTGTTAAAGTCTGCCCCATCTGTTTTCCTTGCTTGAGTGTGTGGAAGGCTTTTGTACTCTCAAAATTCCTGAGCACTTAAGCAATTTCGCCATGCAAGAGCTGCATTGTTGTTCCTACAGAAAGCTAGTGATACCCATACTTTATTTGCCATTTTAAGCTTTTTAAAAGTAGCCGTAAGATTGAGGAACACAAGAAATTAATTTATCTTTGTAAATAATCAGACTCTCTTTATGGATTGTACCCTCTCTTTTTCAAAGTTTTTATTTACTAAAAGTTCAGGAATGATCTATAATGAAATTTTATTATGTAATGTGTTTTTATGAGGAATTTTATTCTTCGAAATAAAGATTTACTGAAGTGCTTCACCTGTCATTGGTCTGAACGCTGCTTTGTGGTCTAAAGGTGGAACATCTGTGTTGGAAAATCCCATCGAGTGGTGTGCGTATTTGTGTGTGAGACCTCTGTTTGTCCTAGAGAGGGATTTGGTATATTTGTACACATTAGTATCATCTGTTGTAATTATGTTACAACGACTTAATTATTTGACATGCAGCATTGATGTTGAAGTAAATTGTGCATATATGACCTTATTAAACATGACGGGGACTCTTTGGCGTATTGTTATTAATGATAATGTGAATAAAGGTTTTACAAAAATGCAGTTTACGACTATGAAGCCGCCAAGAGAATAGTTGTGGTCTCGGTTTTGTATAACTACCACGCCACCTTGACTGGGAGACCCTTGGGAACGACAGACGTTTTTGGTCGCCGCAGTAGAAGAATAATTAATTCCATTTCCCACTTAAATGGCTAATAGAATTGTATGGTTCACTGACCTGCATTAGATGCTTATGATAAATTAGAGATAATAAGTCTGTTCACTGGAATTGTACGGCACTGAGTGGCCAAATTATGCAGCAGGGTTGGCTAAATTATGTGGGATGAAAAGGCAAAATATGTGGCACATTTCCGTGGCAGTATTATTTCAATATTTTAGCACAATTAATTCTGTGTGGGCGAAAGTTTCACCCCACTATTACACTTTCAACACATAAATACAGCAATCAGCAAATGAAGTGGGACCAGTTGACTTTTGCAGTGGCTTGGCACTATGCATCACCACTTGTGGCGCCACATTTTTTTTTCTTTTTTTCTTTTTTTTTTAGTAACTTTTGATCGGTTTTGAGCTGGAATTTTTTTTGTTGAAATGAGAATTACATAGAAGATGGTGAATTATGTGAAAAGTGTGGCAATTTCAGAACTATGCACTAAAGGCCGCTGGCACAGAATGACGTTATACCAATTTTCTTGACTAGAAGTAAACCCCCCCCCCCCCCCCTTATCAGACTTTGCCAGCTGTAAGAAGTGTTTACTCGTTAAAGGAACTTTTTGTGCTACAGTATTACTAACTCTTGGTCCGGTTAAATTGGTATTCCTTTTAAACACATTCCAGGTGCACAATTTGTGCATGCTTGGCATACATTACACCCACATTTCGCGCATTCAAGCGAATGTTCTTAATTCGGACTAACTTTTCAATTCTAATTGTATTGTATTGCAGCATTTACATAACGCTTAATACCCCTACTTGGGGCATTGAAGCACTTGCCTCCATGGGTAGCATGTCACACCGTGTAGGGTGTGTGATTGGACGTATGTTGTCTTTGTTTTGGTCCTATGTGGGAATTGCTTCCATGACCTGCGTGATGACCACGGGGTGCAGTTATCGTGTTATGGGGTGCAGTGCACAGCAGTTTGGTGGATGGTGAAGTGTGAGAGAGACGTGCAGTTTTATGGTTGTCCGTTTTCTGGTTGCTTTGAACCGCTAATGCTGCGGGGAGTTCTTGCAAAGGTTGGTGGTGGTGGGAGGGCGTAACTTCAGCTACCTCAGTTAAAAGGTGTGATGAGGTAGGGCTCGAACTCCTTGTCCTGCCCTACTCACCATGACCACCCCTTCCAGCTGCCATGAGTATCACCCGTGGGCACTGGAAGCCGCTGTGGGACATGAGCATCTTTTTCCCCATCCACCCATCCCTTAAGTCAGTGGAGTTGATGGAGCATAGATTTGTCATGTTAATTTATATATATCATGATGTTTTTCAAGTGCTGAAAGGCTATATCATATTTTCTGTTCTATTTGCAGAAAAGTGCTACATTATATTTTTGCCTTTTGTCGTATTGGGGTGGGGTACATTCATGGTTGGCTGAGACAGTTCAGGTCCCCTGGGCATCTCACATGGATTAAGGCACAGAGAATACCGGTGTCCCATGGACCTCAAAGAGGGTGCTTGCGGCAATAGGTAAAGAAGCTGCAACTTTGCAGGGGGCTGGGCGCCGTCGTGGACCTTACCCACCTTCCCTCGCATGCACAGTTGCACTAAGGGACAGTGGCCCTTTGGAGGATTCGCTCTGTGTCAGGGGACCAAGACATGGCCTGGCTGCTTAGGGTAGCTGTCTGGTAGGAGGTGGGGGTACCCCAGGTAATGTTTTGCTCTGGGGTGAGCGGGCCTCCAGCAAAAGGAAAGATGGCAGGGATTTGCATAAGAGCGATTGTCCTTTTCCTGCTCTAGGATAGGGCCTTAGCGGGCCCAGAAAGATCAGAGGTGCTAGGGTACCTGGACGAAGTGCAAGCAATGCATTTATGCTAATGGTTCTTTATGCACGGGAATGTGGTGTTGTAGATCACTTGAATGTTACGAGTAGACGGGGTTGTGTCAAGTGAGAGGTCATTGACGTGTCCCCTTCATAATAGTCTGCTTAGTTTTTAGGTCTCGCCTTTACCATTCCGCAGGAATGGGAAATGGGGAGAATTCAAGTCGGCTATTTTCTCTTCAAACCAAAGGGCTTTCAGCCGCGGTTTTCTTGCAGTTCATGTGAATCACATGATCAAACATGCACGAGCATTCACGTCCAGGGCTTCTCCTCCCCTAGCAGCACTCCTCCCACACCAGCAACTCTCCCCTCCCACACCAGCACCTCCCCTCTCTCTCTCCGCAAACACAGCCTTGCCCTGGCAGCACTCCTCCCACACCAGCAACTCCCCCCTCTCACAACAGCACCTCCCCTCTCTCTCCGCGACTTCCCCCTCACACATCAGCACCTCCTCTCTTTCTCCCCGCCAACACAGCCTTGCCGTATCAGCACTCCTGCCACACCAGCACCTCCCAGGAAAAAAAAATGGCGGCCGCGCATGTAGTTTGTTTACATCTCTGCCACATGCGTTCTTAAATAGCATACCCTTCGTCACTACCTTTTATCTACACAGTATACTGCTACTGTCTCTTCCGAACCACACCTCTACCTGCAGCACATTTCTGACACATCTTTGTATTTATTTTCACATTAAATAATGTTGGACGCGCATTTCTTTGGAATATATATCTTATGCTGACTTGGCCTGTCACCTACAACGCCCTACATGTTACTTCTGAGTAAACACCAAGCACAACTCACCATGCCTCTCCCCTCTCCCTTGCACACACTCTTTCAGAGACACGCTTTCCGTTCGTGCAGCAGGTGCAGTGACACCGGACTCAGCAATCCATACTATCAAATTATTTCTTACATCTCTGCCACATGCGTTCTTAAATAGCATACCCTTCGTCACTACCTTTTATCTACACAGTATACTGCTACTGTCTCTTCCGAACCACACCTCTACCTGCAGCACATTTCTGACACATCTTTGTATTTATTTTCACAGTAAATAATGTTGGACGCGCATTTCTTTGGAATATATATCTTATGCTGACTTGGCCTGTCACCTACAACGCCCTACATGTTACTTCTGAGTAAACACCAAGCACAACTCACCATGCCTCTCCCCTCTCCCTTGCACACACTCTTTCAGAGACACGCTTTCCGTTCGTGCAGCAGGTGCAGTGACACCGGACTCAGCAATCCATACTATCAAATTATTTTACAATATTTAAATGGCTGGGACACATACACGAATAATACATCTCTGTTCGTGTCTCTTTGTTATCCTATCCCAATCACGGACGACAACATGCACAAACAGACAACAGACTTTCTCTTTTGCATTCACGCACAGAAACACGTACACCACAGCCATCACACTCTATCTCTTTTCCTTTCATCCACGGAAACATGCACACGTTCACAACATTTACACGTGCATCTTGCAAGCATACCCACCCTGCCTTAGCTTATCCCTCCCTGTCTTAACTTCAGTCTTTTCATTCATCTGGCCCTTTCGTCCTTTTACTCGCGCAAATACGCACTAAGACAAACAGGGTAGACTCTTTCACTTTCATGCACGACTTTCTTTTCCCCTCTGTAAGGTGGGGAGGGGGCCAGAGTCTAACGTCTGGGGCCTAACCACCCCAGGAGACTAAATTGCTTTCAGCAGAGTCGTAAAGATTGTAATCTGTTGTAGGCCATCCGCGGGGAAATGCAAATGTTAACTACAGAGACCGAAAGGCGCCTTTTTTTTCCGCCAAACCATAAAGCAAGGGAAGCAACTTTAGAAACAAGCGGCACGTTCTTTTACACTGTCGATGACATGCACGTACAATGGTCTTATTGTTGTTTATTATTTTTTTATACTTACGTTTCATAGTGGAAACTTTCACGTTCACAACATTTACACGTGCATCTTGCAAGCATACCCACCCTTCCTTACCTTATTCCACCCTGTCTTAACTTCAGTCTCATTCACAACACACATTCGTCACATAAATGCACACCCTCGAAAAACAACACTGCTGCTCACTCAGTTTGCACATGCAGATCACACAACTTCGCAACATCTTGGCAAATATTTTGCGTGAAAAATAACAGGAAATATTACACGGCATTTTAGATACATTTGTCCCATGACTCCATAGGCCATCCTTCCTACTACGCTATTCCATCCTTTCGTTTTACATACAACTCACAACACTTTCAATAAGTGAGGCATTTGACGACAAACAAATTATTTATAACATGCATCTTCAATACTATATACCAACTACAGCTGTACGTGCTCTTAAATAGCACACCCTTCGTCACTACCTTTTATCCACACAGTATATTGAGCCAATTCTGCTGCTCCCTCCTAATGCACGCACAGATCACAACACTGCGACACATATATAAAAGTCTGTGTCATCGGAATTGACAATGTTTGCCAAACTATACACAACTTGGCCATACATCACACTAAATGTACACTACTTCTCAACACACATTAGTGACATGCATCTACACAATCGTGATCCGATTCGGCTACTCACTCATTAGGTACAGGGAGCTCATACCACTTTGCCACATCTCTTGAAGGATTTGACCTGCAAATATGAAACGAAAGTGCCTATGCTTTGTACATATAATAATTCCATGCCTGCATACACTACCTTTCAGAATCCGCAGCTCACTCCTTTTGCAAACACACAGGGCACACTCATTCTAAACATATCACTAACGCATTTCAATCAAAATAAAACTGTAAGCAAGTGCGTTACTCAGTGAAAGCACCTCTCAGTCACTGATCACAGCAATTACTCACACTGCACACAGGCCTCACTCAAAGTGCACACAGCCCTCACTAACACTTTACACAGACTTCAGAAAACACACTGCATACAGTACGCTATCAGTGCGTACTGCACACACTTACTGCACACAGACAGAACTTACAGTGCACCCAGCACTCACTCAAAAGAACGACACACGTCTTCAATACTATATAGTAACTACAGATGTATGTGTTCTTAAATAGCACACCCTTCGTCACTACCTTTTATCTACACAGTATATTGATCCAATTCGTCAGCTCCCTCCTAATGCACGTACAGATCACAACACGCCGACACATATAGGAAAAAATCTGTAGCATCGACATTTACACGTGCATCTTGTAAACAAAATCCCCCTGCTACTGTCTCTTCCGAACAATACCTCTACGTCTAGCACATTTATGACACATCTTTGTCTTTATTTTCACAGTAAATAATGTTGGACGCGCATTTCTTTGGAATATATATCAAAAAACAAGCATGCTTTGCTGCTGTACAGTACTGCAGTACTATATCTAAATGACACTGGGGTTGTGCTAAATACGGCTCTAGTGGGCAAGAGTGATGATCTGATATTGCTCAATGGTACTGTGGGGGTGCCGAATGTTAATAATGTGCGATTGCTGCGTGCTGCAGTAATGGACTTCAGGGATGCCGTGGAAGAGAAAATTACTAAACACAAGCCAAGTGCGACCGAAAAACACGTACAGGCAAAACGGAACTCAATCCATGGCAACAAATAAACCGAAATAGCAGCCATTGATAAAATCCAAAACACACTCTAATGAAAGGAGACAGACAGAAGGTAAATGCGAGCAAAACAAGACCTAAAACAATAATGACATTACCTTCACAATAAGCACATTCATAAACAAAAGTATAAGAACTCACAAATACACTCTTTAAGAATATGAAAATAAAATTGTCATTACCTGTCGATCGTAGCAGCTCATTCACTGAAATTTAGAAAATATAAAAAACAAAAACACAAAGAGAACAGAAACAGTGCATACATAATAATTTTAACTACAACAATCAACAAACAAAAAAAATGCATAGCAGCGAAACAAGTCGCATACGGGTCCAAAAAACACAAGCAAAAGCCAAGTCAGAGAAAAAATAAACATCAGAGTGCGACCTCACTACCTCACCCTCACTCACCCTCAACACCTCACCCTCATTCACCCTCAGACCCTCACCCTCAACAACTCACCCTCACTAACTTCACCCTCAACACCTCAACCACAATTACACACCCTCACTCACCCTCACCATCACTCACCCTCACTCAACCTCAAGGCCTCAACCTCAGTAAGACACACTCACCCTCAACATCTCACCCTCAACCTCAATCACCCTCAACACCTCACGCACACTCACCCTCAACACCTCACCCACCCACAACACCTTACCCTCACCCTCACTCACCCTCAACACTTCACACTCATTCACCCTCAGACCCTCACCCTCAACAACTCACCCTCACTAACTTCACCCTCAACACCTCAACCACAATTACACACCCTCACTCACCCTCACCATCACTCACCCTCACTCAACCTCAAGGCCTCAACATCAGTCAGACACACTCACCCTCAACATCTCACCCGCAATCACCCTCAACCTCAATCACCCTCAACACCTCACGCTCACTCACCCACAACACCTCACCCTCACTCACCCACAACACCTTACCCTCACCCTCACTCACCCTCAACACTTCACACTCACCTACACTCACTATCACCCTCAACTTCACTCACGCTCACTCTCACTCAACACCTCACCCACATTCACCCTCACCCACACTCACCTTCATGAGCACAAAAACACACCCTCACATGCTCCCACACTCACACACCCCCACCCTCACACACACCCGCCCTCACAAACAATAACACATCCTCACACACCCACACACATTCTCAATAAGTCTCACACACTCACACTCGCCCACCATCATTCACCTTCACCCTCACACCATCATCCCTTAACACTAACTCACCCTCAACATGACTCACCCTCAACACCTCACCCTCAAAAACTCATTCACCCCTCATCCTCACTCACCCTCAACTCCTCACCCACACCCACCATCAACATCTCACCCTCACTCACACTCAACACCTTACCTTCACTCACCTTCAACACCTTACCCTCACTCACCCACAACACCTTACCCGACCCCTCACTCACACTCAACACATCACCCTCATCTACACTCAACATCACCCTCACTCACCCTCAACACCTCATCCTTAACACCTCACTCACCCTCACTCACCCTCAACACCTCACACTCACTCACCCTTAACACCTCACCCTCAGTCACTCTCAACACATCCCCCACTCACCCTCAACACCTCACCCTCAATGACCCTCCCTCACTCACCCTCACTATCACTCACCCTCACTCACCCTCAACACCTCATCCTCACCCTCAATCACCTTCAACACCTCACCCTCACCTTCACTCAACATTACACTCACTCACCCTCAACGACTCACCCTCAGTTACCCACACTGACCCTCAAAAACGCTACAGCACTCTGCCTCTCCATCATTCACCCACTATCCATCATTCACCCACTATCCATCACTCACAAAGTCTGCATCATTCACCCACTCTTTATCATTCACCAACTCCCCATCATTCATCCACTCTCCATCATTCACCCACTCTCCATCATTCACCCACTCTCCATCATTCACCCACTCTCCATCATTCATCCAATCTGCTTCATTCACCCACTCTGCATCATTCACCCAATCTCCATCATTCACACAATATGCATCATTCACCCACTCTGCAATTTTAGGAATATTAGGCCTTTTTCATACACATAAAAAAATTTCACAACGGAAAACAAGGGGGTCGACGGAGTACTGCATCAGATACGTTAGACACAAAAAATACTTCAAAAAATTGACCTAAAAGGATGCAAGGATGGTAATCAGGCTTCGGCCCAAAAAGAAAATCTAATTCGTACAATATTACAACAATATTACACAAAGGAAACACATACAAATATGTGCCAGGAAGCGAGGACGAGGATGTACAAAGACAAAAGTGAAACAGCCAACTTTTTCGTGGGGCAATAAACGAGCACTATTCATCCGGAGAATGGGACAGATTAAAGACAATAGTCAACTCTTACACTAAAAACCGTACGCATACAACTATAGCAATTCTTCACACAGAATTGCATCTAATATAAAACTATTTTACAAAAATACAACTATTCGGAAACAGTCAACTTTTTCTGAGGGCAATAAACAAGAACGATTCATCCGGAAAATGGGACGGATTAAACACAATAGTCGACACTTACACAAAAAGCCATACGCATACCACAATAGCAGTTATTCACACTTAATTTGTTCTAATATAAGAAAGATCTTACGAAAATAGAACTATTCTTTCACAAAAAGCAAACAAAAAATACATTACATCACTGTACATGTAATTCATACATTGCTACGAATACTAAAGTCAGCAAAGACACAAATTTTCATTTCATACATCAAGTACGTCAATAACATATTATCCGACTACTTCAGCATCACACTAAAACATAATGCAGACACAACTTACATCAATATATTACAACAAATTTAGCACTTCAAATTTAAAAAAAAAATCTTTTGTACGTCGAATTAACAAAAAACCAAAAAAAAACATTACATTACAGTTGAACAAAACATATACATTACATATCGCCAATAAAAAAATATACTTTACGTTACATTACAAACATTTACAAATATTACGATCGAAATAAAAACATTTCGCAAGTCTTTAACTTAAACATAGTATATATACTACATTACATTACATTAAAAAAAACTTAGGATTACATTCTTACCTGTCAAACGACGCAGCAACACCACAGGAACAAGAACACGCCTTCCGCGCACCAACATTCTCGAGTTCTGGGGAATTCCACCGTTGACGTATGCAAATCGGAACGCTACGTCAAAAACGTCGCGCTCCGATTGGCTAAAAAAAAACGTAAACAAAAAACACACACAACTCAAAAAAAAACTAGACCGCTAAACAGAGCCGACGTCGACGTGACGCAAAACGTCGGCCATTTTGAAAAAAAAAACAAAAAAGGGACTCCACAAACACGTTAAAAACAGAACACACAGTTAGTACAAAACATACACACTTACATTACATACAAATATACACATAAGACAGAACGAATACAAAGGGAACATCTGACACCTTTTGTTAAAAACAACACATTACTTAATTAATATTAAAATACACACACTCATAACATCACCCTCACACACCAAAACTATCACACTCCTTCACACACGCTCAATAACGCTAACACAACATCTCTCTCATACACCATCACACACCTTCAACCTCACACACACTTACTCACCCTCACACTCACACACTCACACCCCCTCACCCTCACACACCATCACCCTCACACCCCCACTCAATCCCAATGACTCAAAATCACCCTCACACACCCTCACCCTCACACACCGTCAAACACCTTCAGACACACTCTGAATAACAACACCTCACACACCCTCAATCACCCTCACACACACCCCCTCATCCTCAAACACCTTACCCTCACACAAACACGCTCCCCTAAAACTCATCACAACACTCTCACACTCACGACACTTCACACACTCTCAGACGCAAACAACATCACTCATCCTCACACCCTCACACCCCCTAACACTCCCACCCTCACCCTCACCCCCTCAACATCACCCCTCACACACTCACACTCACTCCCTCAACACCCCACCCACACCCACCCTCACTCACCCTCACTCACCCTCAACACCTCACTCACCCTCAACACCTCTCCCTCAACACCTCACCCACCCTCACCCTCACTCACCCTTACAATCACTCACCCTCAACTCCTCACTCACCCTCAACTCCTCACTCACCCTCAACACCTCACTCACCCTCAACCCCTAACTCACCATCACTCTCACTCATCCTCACTCACCCTCAACACCTCACCCTCACTGACACTCACTCACCCTCACTCATCCTCACCCTCACTCACCCTCAACTCCTCACTCACCCTCACTCTCACTCATCCTCACTCACCCTTAACACCACACACTCACTCACCCTCACTCACCCTCAACTCACTCACCCTCAACACCTCACCCTCAACTCCTCACTATCAAAACCTCACCCACCCTCAACTCCTCATCCTCACTCACTCACCCTCACTCACTCACCCTCACTCACCCTCAACACCTCACCCTCAACACCTCACCCTCAACACCTCACACAAAAAACCTCACCCTCAACACCTCACCCTCAACACCTCACCCTCAACACCTCACTCACCCTCACTCACCCTCACTCACCCTCACTCACACTCACTCTCACTCACTCTCACTCACCCTCACTCACCCTCACTCACCCTCACCCTCACACACCCTCACTCACCCTCAACTCCTCACTCACCCTCACTCATCCTCACTCACCCTCAACGCCTCACCCTCACCCTCACCCACCCTCAACACCTCACCCAAACTCACACTCACCCTCACTCACCCTCACGCTCACTCACTCTCACTCACCCTCACTCACCCTCACGCTCACTCACTCTCACTCACCCTCAACACCTCACTCACCCTCAACACCTCACTCACCCTCAACACCTCTCACCCTCAACTCCACAGTCACCCTCACTCACCCTCACACGCACTCACCCTCAACTCCTCACCCTCACAATCACACACTCACACCCCCTCACCCTCACACCCCATCAGCCTCACACCCCCTCACTCACACTCACTCACACTCAATGACAATAACTCACACTCAGACTCACACACCCTCACGCTCACACACCCTCACCCTCACACCCCATCACCCTCACACCCCCTCACTCTCACTCACACTCAATGACAATACCTCACACTCACCCTCACTCACCCTCAACGCCTCGACCTCAACTCCTCACCCGCACTCACCCTCACTCACACTCAACACCTCAATCACCCTCAACACCTCACCCTCAACACCTCACCATCACTCACCCTCAACACCTCACTCACCCTCAACTCCTCACTCACCCTCAACACCTCACTCACCCTCACTCTCACTCTCACTCATCCTTACTCACCCTCAACACCTCGCCCTCATCTACGCAACGCCACTCATCTACTAAAAGACACTCAACTACCCAACGCCACTCAACTACCCAACGCCACTCAACTACGCAATGCCACTCAACTACGCAATGCCACTCAACTACGCAATGCCACTCAACTACGCAACGACACTCAACTACGCAACGACACTCAACTACGCAACGACACTCAACTACGCAACGACACTCAACTACGCAACGACACTCACACATGCAACGCCACTCACACATGCAACGCCACTCACACATGCAACACCACTCACACATGCAACGCCACTAAACAACGCAACACCACTCAACTACGCAACGCCACTCAACTACGCACACATGCAACGCCACTGCCACATGCAACGCCACTGCCACATGCAACGCCACTGCCACATGCAACGCCACTGCCACATGCAACGCCACTCACACAGCCAACGCCACTCACACAGGCAACGCCACTCACACAGGCAACACCACTCACACAGGCAACACCACTCACACAGGCAACACCACTCACACAGGCAACACAAATCACACAGCCAACGCCTCACACACACGCAACGCCACTCACACACGCAACACCACTCACACACGCAATGCCACTCACGCAACGCAACGCAACTCACACACGCAACGCCACACACACGCAACGCCACACACACGCAACGCCACACACACACAACGCCACTCACACACGAACAACACTCACGTTGCCAATAGATCGCGCAGTACGACAGGTGGAACTATTACAATGACAAATAACAATGCCTTTCACTGTTGTTATCATTTAGAATACATAAAGGGCTTTGTCATTTACACAACCAATAGCTCAAACTTTCCTACTGCGAGACCTATTGGCAACGCCAGTGCTTGTTTAATTCAGTGGGGTTTCCAATGAGATTTTGTATGTTGTTTTGGTGCTGACCTGGCATGGCTGGAGGGAGAAAGAAGTGGAGACATCTGTTGGAATAGACACTTTTATTTTCACGGCATAACTTGAGTCATTATGAGATGTAAAGAAGTGGTTAACTTGTATAGATATTTGGGACCTGCAGTGGTGGAATATAATAAAGTCCTCCAAATAGTCCATATGTGTGTTACAGATCGCTTCAGTTTTATTCCTTGTCTGTTTGTTTGGAGAGATGTTTTTTGCTTGTACAGTGCTGGTGATGGACTAACGTCGTAGCATGTATATGCACATATTGTAATAAGAAAGGGTTCCTGTTACTAATCAGCCATCCCCAATTTTCCATGGTCTTGCTCCTTAAAGCCCATTCTTCTGCACCATGAAGAGTTTGTTTCTCTAATTTTTTTTCATATATTGTCACATACCGTAATTTTTGCTGTATAAACAGCAGGTGTTACTGTCACTGTTACCCAATTTAATAGTGTTCAGATTGTCGGCCTGGGAAGCGGGACATTTTGATTTACCCCTGCTTGGATCGGATCTCTGAATTCTCAAGTCATTAGTCATTGCAAATGGATTTATAGAAAATGCTCAATCACTACTTGGTTGTGACTAGTTCTTAGCTGTCCTAAGTTCGCTTAATTACAGCAGATTTTCAAACTTCATTTCTACATTGCAGATGTAGTGGAATCATGTAAAAATGAGCTGTGACTGTCACGCTGTGGTGACTTTTTTTTGTAAGGGTTGAAGTTTAATTTATTGGCTTTCTGAAAATAATTGTTGCTAATCTTTTAATAATATTTGGTTAGTGACAAATGACTCAATCTAGTTATGTTAAAATGCATGTAGTGTAATATAGTACAGACTTTCTATTGGTTGTAGTTTGTATTTATGATTTCCACATACATAAAATAGTGCTCCTTGAAGAATTGGTGACAAAGAATTATTCAATTGGCCCAATGACGTCTAAATGGAAAGAAAATGTGATTACTCATGGAATAGTTCTATATAATTAGAACAAATAGAAAGGGCTGCTCCCTCTTTGCACTTTTACTAATGTTTGACGTTTTAGATAGAATTCATAGAGGTTCTTAATACTTAAGAGTAGCTAAGAGAGTACTCCTTGTTGGGCTCGTAAAATGCTTTCTTAAATTGCCCCCTTATGCACTTTGCTGTTTTCCGTACTATGCACCTGCTAGAGCGTGAGTGCTCATTAATTCTGCAGAGTAAGGCGATAATATTTGCTAAGAGGGAGTTGGCCGTTTCAAAGTCAATTCACAGAGAAATGTAAGAATACATAAGAGTACTCCATTCCGTACTCATAAATGGTTTTGTGAATCACCCGCTTACTTTTGCCTTTTGATGCATTTTGCTGTTTTCCGTACTAAGCTCCTGATAGACCGCCAGCATTCATTAATTCTGCAGAGTAATGCGATCACATGGCACCACACAGCAAGACTTGTATTCAATAATTCACCAAAGGCCTTAGCTTCCTCAGTCCAGAAAAGTCAGTCTCGGAAAGCTGATATAGGATACTTTTTCTGCAGAAATATTATTTGTTATGGCGGGCCTGCCAGCCAGAAGTCTCTAAATATTGATTGTTTATTTTCTGCACTTCTAAATGTTATAATGAATAGATATGGCCTCGTGTTTCCAGAGTATGAAGATCTCTTGTGAAAGACAGGCCTGGTAGCCTGCAGACAACAGACTAACTAAGTATCTCGTACCAATAGTTCTTCACCTAGTGCCACAAGTTTATCTTCTCACTGTCGCCTGGAGGGATAGCCAGGTGGATGGATGGACATGCTGCATAGACCAGTGTGCAATCTATGGGTTAGACGTTCAAAACATGCTGATGCCCATTCAACCCTTTATCCTTTGTGACGTTGTACAAATTACTACCATTCACTTGGGTGATGGTACATGGTAGTGTCTCTTATGTGTTCATAATGGAGTATTTGACTTGGGTGCATGATGGCTAAACACATGACACATTTTCTTAACTGAATCATTTGCATTGTACTGGAATCTCCCTAAATGGCTTGCACAACAAAAATCTTGCAAACAGACTTCTGTTAGGTCTACCTCTTCTCTCTCCCTCTTCTCTCTCCCATTTCCACCATCTTAGAGCACTCCATTGGCTTCCTGTGTACCACCACATGACCTTCAAGGCCACGTGCATACGTCACAGAGCTCCCTATCTGTATATATTGTTTTGGATTTCTTTATGTTGTTCGTGTGATACTTCGTATACTGTCACCTTCACTCATTCACGTTACGCACCTTTTTCACTCATGTGAGCACCTGATCCTATGTATGTAAATATCTATCTGGAAATTAGAATGATTAAAAATACATATGTTGCCCTATCTGACCTGCTCCCCAATTGATTCAATCATTAGATAATAAAATAATACATAACCTTGTGTTACTGGACCTAGTCAGGCCACCTTGAACCATTGTTCTCCCTATAAATATACGTCACAGAGCTCTGCACAACTGTGTCACACCATTATTCGCTCTGGAATCATCCGCTGCACTCCCAGACATACACTTTGTTCTGTTGGATCTTTTTTTTTTAGCACTGTTTCCTTGTATTCTCCAGTCTTGCCTGGGAGGCAGGACCTTTTCCTATCTGTCCCTTTAATTTTTGCTTCACACTATCTATCCATTTGGGGACGAAACCTATTATTTCAAACTTTGCAGGGCTTTGAAATTCTGATTATTCTGTTAACGCCCTGTAAAGCTTTCTGATGGGTGGAGGGCCTCAGCACCTATTTTTGAGTAGCTGCCACGTGCCAAGAATATTCATTCTCAATATTCACATGGTGGTTACACTGAAAACCTAGTGAAATTGTGGCCTTTTGCACCATTTGTTTTTAAATTCTTCTCGTCTACATAGTCACTCGGTTTCCTTCCCAGCATATTGTCTGCTGGGGGATGTCAGTTTATGATCTTTAAAGCAAGCCAGTTTAGAAATGGGAAGCATTCCATAATTCTCAAAAACAGGCATTAACGCTTTTGTGCGCTCGAATAACTTAGCACAGAACCAGCCAAGTATGCTGTGCTTGCTAAGACTTCATAAACCAGGCCCAGAAGCCGAGGAGGCCGTATTGCTTTACTGCGCATGTGCGTGTGAGGTGCGAGGAACCCAGCAAGCTCCTTTTGGGCGATTGAATAAAGCTCCCACATCAGAATGATTTAACAATGGCTCTAAACGACGCCCCCCTTGGCTACGTCTCACCCAACACTGGGGCCTTTGTGTAAGTGAGAGAGCACAAATTTGAATAAAAATTATGTATAGGCCATATTTACAAGCATATCATGAAATGTAGGAATGAAATGTATATCGTAACATGAAGTTGACGCTTATAGTATAAAGGTCAACGGAAAGTGACAACATGGTATAGGAAATGTATAACTGTATTCATATTAGAATGTATTAGATCTAGAAGGCCCGTATACGTAGTGGGCTAATGTAGAAATGCCTACGAATAGTAGAACGTGCAGAGCAGAATTCATGTACGTGTGTAACTTTAAATGCAGAAACGGCAAGAGAAATGTAACATGGAGAAATGTGCAAGAGTATATATAGCATAATGTAATGAAGAATATAAAGTTATGTTCTATATATTAAGGTTTATATTCTACGTAATTGTATTCTAGGTAAGATGTATTCACACATGAGCAAAGTATTTGCTAAAAGCAGTCATATATGAATGTATGTTAAAGGTTATACAGTGTAGAAGAAGTTTGTAAGTTTGTTAGAAGAGTTTAGGTCATTTGTGATTATAACCTGACTAACCAAGAGTTCGCAGGAGCATAGTACAATGTATGTAATTTAGTGGACTCGCAGGAGTCGTGAATAGTCTTCACTTGAAGGTGCGAGCCGAAGAGTCTAGCATTTGTTAGATTTAAGGTGACAAATGTCGAACGAAGTTTATTGCCTAAACATGAGAGGAGGCGATTGGAATTTGAGCTTTGTTTTGAATGACCATTCACAGGATCTAGTAAGGTCAAAGAAATAATTGTAAGTTAAAGTCTTGTTTAAGTTCATATGACTTTTGATCTGAAAGTGTCAAACTAAAGTCACCAACAAGAAGATGAAGATGACATCTAAGGAGAAGGGTCAACCTAACGGACGACGCAAAGAGATGAAGCAATGGAAAGAGCCAGAAACTGACATCATCGGGGAAAGTCCATGGTGGGCGTCAAGGGGCGTTCCACCCACACTGTGATTGTGTATTTTAGGGACAGCACCCCGGGGAGGAGAGAAGAGAAGAGCAATGAGCAATTGGGGATTAGGAACAGTGAGGTGAATTGCTCAGAGCGAAGGCAAGGGTAGATGCCTTGAGCAGATGCGCTGAGAGAGATCAGAGCGCAAGGGAGCAGTAGGCCGAGGACCCGTAGAAGAGCGGATGGGTAGGCAGAGAGGGTACTGCTTCTTAAACTTAAGTTACCTTTAGAGGCTAAGAGAGTTTGAACTTCTTTGGAAGTCAAACTGCTGACACCTTTTTAGGGAAGAAACTTGCGACATAGGGATGTCACCTAGTATAGAGTAGGGACAGATTTAACTTGATTATTTTTCTCTTTCTGTAGATGACGCAAAGGAACCACTTTACATCGAAGCTTTAAATTGCTGAGTTTGGAATTGATTTTGTATTCTTTGTATACTTTGAGATTTATCCTGAGAGGATTGTAATTTGCATTCAAATTCGATTTTATATAAAACTTTTAAACTTTATCAGTTGTAAGTGGTTCTTCAGAGTGGCGCCATTTAATGGGGCTGAACTAAACCTGTGTGGGGGTGGTCTTTTACTCAATGACAGATACTAGCGGTCCAAAATTAACGAATGAGATAAATTATTAAATTGATTATAAATTGATACCAAAATCTCATTCCCCGCAGTTGGTAGCAGAGTAATGATGGTTATCTTCTTGAGGAAGACGACCTAGGCCAGGTTTAGTTTACCCCAAGGTCCCTAGTCATCGACGACCAGAAGAAAAATCCCTGCCGAAGAAGGTGCTGACGGTGCGTCGAGAGAAAAGCAGCAGAATCGGTCGAGAGTGAGTATAAGGGTCATGCGTTGTAAGATTGCGGTGTTTTATGTTGTTCCTGTGTTGTAATGTCAAGCGGAGTTGAATGCCTGTAGTGTGATTGAGGGAAGGTTGTGAGCGCGCGCAACCGGATAAAATCTTATGTCCAGAGGGCTTAAGTGGTTCGGGTGTATCGAACACCCAGAGTAATTTGTCTACCATTTAATGGGGGTCATGAGGTACCATTGATCGCCCACAGACCGATGATAGGGGGAGCGTTTGAGTGAGTGTATGAGTAAACGCATGCTGGTCGTACGTTTACTGTGTGTAAGTAACCTATCAGTTGAGGTGAACGTCTGACCGTACGAGGAAAGACGTCTCGCTAGTTGAGGTGGCAATTACAGTTAGACTGTGGCCGTACAGTCAGAGAAAAGTGATCGCTTGGACGGAAGTAGTCATTTTTCGGCATATGAATGAAACGCATGTGAGATCGCGAGACGAGTTGAGAAACGAAGGAAACTGCTGTAGAGGGAACAAGTGACGTCAGCGTAGAATCGCGCTGAGATTGGTCGGTTAGCGTAGAACAGCGTTGGGATAGGCTGATTAGCGAGAATCGCACAGGGATTGGTGGTTGTCATCAGGACGTAAATAAGGAAGAGAATTAATAAGAGAAAATCGTAGATCAAAAATGAAGTGCTTTAAGGGTTTAAGAAAAATCTTTAGGAGGAATAGAAGAAACTTATATGCTGGAGAAGAAGCTCCACCAGAAGGCACACCAGCTTATCATATGGCAGTAAATGTCGGATTACACTCGATAATGTGGATCTCCGAGTGGAATAGGCTAACGGAAGGGGAAAAGGAACTGACGTTTCCGAGATTCGGAACGTTTAAACTAGACGTGTTGAACCAACTGAAAGCGGTAATGCTTGCAACAAGACCTCTACCGAGGCCAACACAATTCGAAGCTCTTAGTGCATGGTTTAGAGCAGCACACGAGAAGAGTTTAAAGAGACGTCAGGAACGAGTGAGACGATCAGTAAAGGCAGTGCAGGATGCCAAATGGGATGAGGAAGCTAAGAAGTGGAGAGTGCAAAAGATAGAAGCAGACAAACTGTTCACGATGATAGAAGCCACGGGAGAAAGGAAACCTCTAGAGGAGGAAGATGAGGAAAGCGAGACGGAGGAGGATGTGATAGAGAGGCTATTAACAGATAGACCACCTCCATATAGTGGCGAAACCGCAAGTCCCATATTACAGCAAGGGGACGGAGCTAGATGGGGAGAATATAAATCGATCCCAGTAACAGAATGGGACTCCAACAAGAGTGAGGAAATACCCCAAACTAGTTCCGAACAGAGAGTAGTGGGAAGATTCGTGGTCCAGAAGGTGCCAGAGACGCAACGTGCAAGGTCGTACCAAATGCCAGACGCTTTACAAGTACCTGTTACCATAGGCCCTATAGTGTCAATCTACAACCCAGAGGGGGTCCAGCAGGAGGAACAGGCACGATGGGACAGGGAAAGGGCAGAGATGGAGAATAGGAATAACACGATGAATTCTCAAAGACAGAGATTAGCACCAGTGAGTCGGAGTACCCCATTAGATTCCGCAACGGGTCCCTGGATAGAACAAGGGGGTCAAAGAGGATCGATGGATTTGAGGGGACCAAAACCGAAATCCTATAAGGAATTAAGGGAATATCTGAAAGAATGGGATACTGCCGAAGAGGCTCGTAATAAAAGTTTAGAAACAGGAGCTGAATGGAGAGATCAGGATAACAAGATCCTCTCTCATTGTGGAGCTGGCGAAAGCAGCCCGGAGTGGGAGAGAGGGAGTCAAGGAAGCAGAAGAGATACGAGTCCTACCATTAGCGGCAATAGGCAAATGTGCGATGACAGGAGTGCAGGGTGTGGCGAAGTGCCTCGCGTCACTTTTAGTGAGGGAGAACGAAGGACGCAGGAGTACCGGAATACCTTTAGGTGCACACACCATGCTCCGGATGAAAATGTCCAACATTGGAATCACGGGAACATGGAGAGTCGCGAAGGGTCTCGCCATGCGTCCGGTGATCAAGAACAAAGTCATGAGAATATAGGGAGTCGCGAAACGTCTCGCCATACATCCGGTGATCACGAACGAGATCGCGGGAGCATGGAGAGCCATGAAGGTCCTTACCATTTGTTGAGCGATACCAGACAGCAAGCAAGTTACAGTGGTTTAGAACAGCACGGAGGATCCTATCTTGTATCTGGAGAAACCGAATCGAAAAGACGGAATGTAGGGTTAAAAGATGGAGCATTGTTCCACCACACCCCAAGGGAAGATGGAAAGGCTTGGGATTTAGAGAGGTGGGAACAAAGAGATGGAAAAAAGATTCCTCAAAACTCACCTGTGCTTAGGCGTAGGGCGCATAGTGGAGGAGAGAGGGATGTAAGAGAACAACCTAGGACTGACGTATTGAGAGCCGAAATAAAAGCAAGACGCATAGATGTAATGAGTTTAAAATCAGACTTAGACGAAATAATTGACGGCACAGTGGCAATCGAGAGGTTAGAGCTGTACGCACCAGATGAGATACTGTTTTTATCGAAGGACGTTACTCGGAAAGCGAGAGCAGCTCATGAAAAGTTATCTGAATTGGCAGAAAAGTACATGATAGACATATCGCGAACTAAAGCTTTGCAGGCCAATCATAGGTTGAATTGCACGGATCTAGATCTAGATGAGCGCAGAACGATTGGGCTGAGAGTACACATAAGGGAATTGGTCATGTGTATTAGAATATGGAGAGATCTGGATAGATGGGAGGAAAGATGGTCCAAGAAGGGATCTGTCAGACGGAGTACACTTGTGAAGTCTCAGGATACAGACCTAATGCGAATGGAAGCTTTTCCTTTGCGAGAAATCGCGAACGGAAACTACGTGCATGTACCATGGAGTAGGGGGGATTTAGCGGCATTCACTAATTCCTTCCCGAAGCTTAGAGAAAATCCCGTAGAGTGGTACAAGCAGGTAGAGAGATTCGTGAAGATCTCTAAGGTACTGTGGATCGATTTGAACACATTGTTCGATATCGTAGTACCCGGAGACTTGTGGACGGCATGCAAACTTAGTATTGAATGGCCCACTTGTGAGCCTCAGAGAGATACACAGACAGGTGGTCCATCAGACAGGGTCATGGAAAAATACGAAAGAGTAATAACATGGCTAAAAGAGAAAGTGCCGGTGCAAGACATAGACTGGGTTAAGATAGATCGAACAACTCAGGAGCCTAAAGAGACAGTTCACGAATTCTATGAGAGGTTACTGAAAGCATTCAAACAGTACAGTGGATTAGACGTAATGGATCCCAAAGACATAGGACAGTTTGTGTCAAAGTTTGTTCTCGGATTGAGACCAGACATAAGCCTAATGATTCAACAGCACTTGATCTGTTGGCAGAACAAACCTTTAGACGAAATTCTGAGGTATGCAACATACTGTAGCGATGAGATAGACTCGAAGGCAAAGAAGCTCAAGGAAAAGTTAATGTTAGTACAGATGCAAGCAGCTGGAAAGGGTGGACAGCGACAGCAGGGAACAGGAGCGCAGGCAAAGAAACAGAATAACCAGAGCAGAGAAGAGGAAGAAAGACCGAGACCGAGAATGGATATCGCAACACTGAAAAGGACAACCAGGTGTCATCAGTGTAACGAGGTGGGACATTGGAGACGCGAGTGTCCTTATAATATTGAGACAGGGGAATTAGAACAGGAGGAGGAAGAGGTACAGAATAACGTGGTTAAGGGAGCGACAGTCCCGAAGGGAAAGTTTATCAAAGGGGGGACTCAGACTCCTCGAGCCCCGTTTCCTCAACCACCTCGCATTACGAATGGAGGGAAAACCTACAGACAAATGCCATTATTCGTAGGAGGGGAAGAATGCTACTTCGTTGATCCTCTTACAGGGCAACGAGTGAATAGGGAAGAAGACTGTACTTTAGGAGCAGCCCTGGAAGTGGATCAGAGAGGACCATACGTAGAGGCTGAAGTAGCTGGATGTCCTACGACCTTTTTGGTGGATACGGGAGCCACTAGATCCACATTGAGATCAGCGGTAGTCCCAGGTCTGCCGATATCAGGAGAAATGATTCAGGTGGTAGGAGTCGCAAACAAGAGGATGACGAATCCTCTGACGGAACCAGTGTCAGTAAAGATAGGGAATTACAGTGACGAACATCAGTTTGTGATCTGTGATTCTAGTCCGGTGTGTTTGCTAGGAAGAGATCTGTTGTGTAAACTGAATTGCACAATACATTGCACACCTGAAGGAGTAGAAGTACAGACCAACGATGAAGATGCCGACTTCAAAGTTGTAAATTCGCAGGAATGTGTGGAACTATATCCTACCCTGACAGTGGAGGAGCTTCCACAGGATTTGAGGGAGAAAGTGTCAGCTGAGGTGTGGGATTTTACTGGAGAAGAAATAGGCTTGATCAAAGGAGTAGAACCAGTAAAGATCATGGTAAGACCCAATGCCGAATACCCAAGAACACCACAGTACAAGTTGACACCAGAGACGATTGCAGGAATAAAGCCTGTGATCGAATCCATGATTAAACAGGGAATACTGAAGGAGATCGTGGGTAGCCCATGTAACTCACCGATTATGGGTTTGCAGAAGCCTAGTGGAAAATACAGAATAGTGCAGGATCTTCGAAAGATCAATAATATCGTTGTCTCATGTTGTCCAGTGGTACCGAATCCATCAGTGATATTATTTCAGATACCGTTCCAAGCTGAATGGTTTACAGTGATAGATTTGTGCCAGGCTTTCTTTTCGATACCTTTAGGTGAAGATAGCCAGTATCTTTTTGCTTTTAAGCTGGAAGATCGCGTTTTAACATGGTGTCGTATCCCTCAGGGGTATACAGAAAGCCCATCGATTTTTAACCAGCTATTAAAGAGAAATCTCGAAAGTCTAGTACTGCCCAAGAACTCAGTTCTAGTCCAGTACATAGACGACCTCCTAGTTGCGTCAGAAACAGAGGAAGCTTGCAGAGAAGACACCATCACCTTGTTAAATCACTTGGCCGAGAATGGACACAAGGTGTCACCAAGTTAATTGCAATATTGTAAGACTGAAGTGCAATACTTGGGCCACAGGATTGAAAAGGGGAAACGGAAGGTGTCTCCAGACAGAATAGAGGCGATTATGAAAATGAACGCGCCTACAACTCAAAGAGAGGTCAGGATGTTTCTAGGCATGGTCGGTTATTGTCGACAGTGGATAGCCAACTTCTCACTGAAGGCAAAGCCGTTATTACAACTGACGCACAAAGGAGTGAGTGATCCGGTACCATGGGACAAAGACTGTTTGATGGCGTTTTTGCAGCTGAGGGAGGACTTATGTCGTGCCCCGGCTTTAGGAATGCCTGATTACACAAAACCATTTTTGCTTTACTGCTGCGAAAGAGAGGGATGCGCTTTAGCGGTTTTAGCCCAGATTCACGGAGATGCGCGTAGGCCAGTGGCGTACTTTTCGGCTACATTAGATCCAGTAGCCGCAGCGTTGCCCGGATGTCTCAAATCCGTAGCTGCAATGGGTGTCAGCATTGAAAGATCGGAAAGTGTGGTAATGGGACATCAGTTAGTGGTGTACGTACCGCATTCTGTGGAATTGTTAATGACCAGGACTAAGACTCAGCATCTGACGAATAGCAGGCTCACACGCTACGAGCAAGTCATACTGGCTGCCGAGAATGTGACCCTAAAAAGATGCTCTGTCTTGAATCCTGCTACGTTGATGCCACTTCCAAATGAGGTGGATGATGAAAATTGTACAGATCATGACTGCCTTGATGTGACTGAACTATGCACCAAACCGAGACCCGATATCGTAGATGAGCCATTGACTGACCCTGATGAAATTTTCTTTGTTGATGGTTCATGCGTAAGAGACGATATTGGTCAGCTGAGAGCAGCTTATGCAGTTTGCACAATTACCAGAGTTATAGAAGCCGCTTGCCTGGAAGGAGTACACTCCGCTCAGGTAGCTGAAATTGTTGCTTTGACTCGTGCTTGCTTAGCAGGCGACAAACTTCGAGTCACCATATACACCGATAGCCAGTATGGTTTCGGGGTAGTTCACGATTACGGGCAGTTATGGTCTCAAAGAGGTTATATGACCTCCTCGGGTTCTCCCATCAGGAATGGAGAATTCGTGAGACTATTGTTAGACGCATTGCAAGGACCGTCAGCTATTGCGGTTGTCAAATGTGCTGCGCACACGAAGAATGTAGACTTTGTGTCGCAGGGCAATCGTTATGCTGATGAAGTAGCGCGTTACTGCGCAGAGCAAGGATATTCTCACACTGATGTGAAAGTGGGGGGAGTACAGGAAAGAACTGAATTGACAATGTTGTTAGACACTGTAGATACGTGGGATGAGTTAAGGAGTGTTCAGGAGAATGCACCAGATGTTGAGAAAAAGGGCTGGGAAACAGCGGGTTGTGTGAAAGGCGAAATGAATTTTTGGGTCTCTGCCGATGGGAGAGCAGTTTTACCAAATGAACTTGTTAGTCCAATGGCAAGGAAATTGCATGGATCAGCACACATAGGAAGAGATGCCATGGTGAGAGTATTCAGACAAACGTGGTTTAATCCTAAGTTTAGAGTAGCGGCAGAAGCAGTATGTCAGCGATGTGCGATTTGTCAGCAACTAAACGTGGGAAAAAGAACACCAGTTACATTGAGTCACATTGGGAGGTCTGGGGGGCCTTTCAATAGAATGCAGCTTGATTTTATAGAAATGCCTCCATGTAACAGACTCAGATACGTTTTAGTGATTGTCTGCATATTTTCTAGATGGGTTGAGGCTTACCCTACACGTAGATGCGATACACTTACAGTAGCGAAACTGTTACTTAGAGAGTTAATACCGAGGTTTGGGGTGCCATCCTCTTTGGAATCGGACAGAGGAACTCATTTCAACAGCGAAATAGTGAAGATGTTGTGCTCAGCTTTGAATATTGATCAAAAGTTACACTGCAGCTATCGACCCGAAGCTTCAGGGATTGTAGAGCAAATCAACAGTACAATCAAGTCCAGACTGGCTAAAGTTTGTTCATCGACATCCCTGAGTTGGCCAGACGCACTTCCAGTGGTTCTTATGAGCATACGTAGCACACCTGATAGGAAAACAGGCCTCTCTCCACATGAAGTGCTAATGGGGAGAGCTATGAGATTGCCATCGGTTCCAACTGCAGCGCTATTGAACATCACAGACGACTTGATTTTGGACTACTGCAAGGGACTATCTGATGCCATTAATTCTGTGTCCCTCCAGGTCCAGGCTGCAGAGGTTCCATCAGCACAGGACTTGTGCCATGACCTGAGTCCTGGAGACTGGGTCCTGGTGAAAAAGCATGTCAGGAAGAACTGCTTAGACGTGCGTTGGCGAGGACCATTTCAAGTTATACTTGTCACGAACACTGCGGTGAAGTGTGGAGGCCTGCCAAACTGGATACATGCCTCACACACCCGAAGAGTGCCAACACCTCTAGAAGAAACAGCTCCTCTCTCGGATGAGAATCCAGCGGAAAACGGAGAAGCCACAGAGGGGGAAAGCCAAGCTGTAGAGGTGATCGAAGAAGCTGAGACTGTGTCAGAACAAGTCGACGAAGGTCAAGACACTAGCGAGACCGAAGTCGCCTCAGGAGAAGAAAGTAACTGGGAGAATGAATCGGATACCGAACAAACTGAGAGTGACCAAGAGATAGGTCCCAGAACAAGGAGTAGAAGAACAAGGAGTGACGAAGCCAGTTGGCCGGAGAGAAAGAAAAGGCCAAGCTCGGAAGAAAAGCAAGAAAGGACTCTTGTCCCGATCGCTGAAGAATCGGATCAGGAGGAAGAAACGACAGACTCAGGAACTGAGAGTCCACGAAGATCGAGAAGGGTACGTGTGCCCTGCAGAAGGTACACCACCCCAGAGTGGACTTATCTAGCAGATGTCTTGGGGACAGAAATCTGGGAGAGTGAAGAGTGTGAAAGTAATCGATCTCGATCCATTTGTGGCAGTGGAGATATGGATGTTGACGCCTGGACTCGAGACTGAGGGATTACTGACTTTCACACTTCCCATACCCCCATACTTGAGTCGGATTAAGGATTTAGTGTTGAACAGATTACAATTTCCAACATTTGGTCATCAAATATCAGAGGAAGAAGACAAAGTCATTCGTTTTGAATTATTGGAACTTGTTGCAAGAGCTGCAGGTGCAAGAATAATTGTTGATGTATAAAGACTTTTGTATATAAGTTATAAAGAAGAAAATAACCTAGCGCCGAGTGGAAAGAAGAAAAAATTAGGGTTTACATTTAGAGGACGGAGAAGGGTTAGGGTTGTCTGTTGTTAAAAATAAAGAGACACTGTTGCGAAAAAGAGACTTTGTTGATAAAAGAGCTTTACAAACTGAGAAGAAAACAAAGCAAACGAAGGACTGAACTGATAAACTTTTTCGCAAAAGAAAGAGTCACGCTGTTTTGACAACATGGAGAACGGCAACCCAAACAGAAAAGCTAGATGTATAATAGGTACACTTATAGCGGTAGTGATATTTCTCATAATTACCGTAGTGACAATATCATACATAGTAGGACATGAAGCAGATAAAGAAATAGCAGATGTTAAGCTTGTAACGACTTTGAAACCTGCTCTTGATGGAAAGAAGGAGGAGAGCAATGTTATACGCGAAAAGACGTTACTAGCAGATGAAGTTCGTAGATTACATGTAGATGAGTCACAGGGAAACTTTAGGTCAAACGCATATGCTAAACTGTTGTACGAATATATCGATGCCATGGAGGCCAAAGATTGCTACGTTTGTATGCAATTGCCGGCTTCTGTAGATGAGGGCATCCGATATCATCATCTCCCATTGACTTATGGGATAACATGTAGTTTACTGCTAAGTATATTTTATGGTAGAGAAGGGTTTGAGTACTACTTTTCAAATTATGATTCGGTACTGCCTGAAGTTCCGAATTATAAGCAAATGAATAAGTGGGACTATTACAAAAAGGAGGATAGACTAGCCAAATTCTTTCTTCCTTGGGATACACTAGATACTTCATATGCACGCAGAAATAATCTAACTTGCAAAGTGTCAGAGACTGAGAAAAAGTTTATAGCACAAGTAGATGACCGATACAGAAGGCAAAAGATTCTAAAAATGTCAGGACAGTGGAAAACTGATTGGACCGAAGAAGAGAAGGCACATAAAAAGAAAGGTAGCAATGGTCCAATAGCATTGGATAGAACGCAGAAAGGAAAGTTATGTTTAACTCGAAGCAAGACATATTATGAGAGTGAATTCGTAGGTGAAGTTAATTGTGAGCATGCTTTTAAATTAGAGTATTATACGAAAGATTTTATGAAAGGGATGCAGGCTATTCCTAATGTATATTTTGTATGTGGGAGAAGTGCCTATGTAAAACTGCCTGACAATTGGTATGGTTCGTGTTACTTGGCAATTGTCTTCCCCAAAATATATCATGCAAGGGATCTAGCGGTCATAGAAAGACAGGCTTCGATAAGAACGAAAAGAGAAATGGAAGATGCAGAAGTAGTAGGAGACGTATTTGGAGCGATGTTTCCTATGTTGGGTTTAATACTTAACGATGTTAAGATCAGGAGACTAGCTACAGTCGTAGATAGATTATCTGCAAGTACTGCAAGGTCATTAATGCTAATAGAGGGTGAGATGCAATCGATTAGAGCAATGGTTCTTCAGAATCGACTTGCTCTTGATGTAATATTAGCAAAAGAAGGCGGAGTTTGCAAGGCTTTGAAGGTTCAGGAATGTTGTACTTATATTCCTGATAATTCAAAACCACTAGAGAAGGTTATAAGAAACATTACACAGATTCATAAAGAAATCGAAGACATGACAAAAATAAATGTTTGGGAAAAAGTAGGTAATGGAGTAGGAAAAGTTGGAAGTTGGTTTGCTAACCTTGGCAAAAGTATAGTGTGGTACATATTAAAACCTGTATTAATAGTATTAATTTGCATAATTACATTGTTAGGATTTATGAAACTATATAAATGGTATAGGACGAACCGGTTACAAAGATCTATGAGAGAGCAGGAAAGGAGATTAGCTGCTTTACAAGATCAACAGTATAAAAGCTTGAGAGCACTTGAAATGATGAAAAGAGGGAATGATATAACTAGTTCGGTTTAAAAAGGTGTTATTCAAATTGCTTTTAGTGATGACTCCTAAAAGTCATCAAAGGGGGGACTGAGAGAGCACAAATTTGAATAAAAATTATGTATAGGCCATATTTACAAGCATATCATGAAACGTAGGAATGAAATGTATATCGTAACATGAAGTTGACGCTTATAGTATAAAGGTCAACGGAAAGTGACAACATGGTATAGGAAATGTATAACTGTATTCATATTAGAATGTATTAGATCTAGAAGGCCCGTATACGTAGTGGGCTAATGTAGAAATGCCTACGAATAGTAGAACGTGCAGAGCAGAATTCATGTACGTGTGTAACTTTAAATGCAGAAACGGCAAGAGAAATGTAACATGGAGAAATGTGCAAGAGTATATATAGCATAATGTAATGAAGAATATAAAGTTATGTTCTATATATTAAGGTTTATATTCTACGTAATTGTATTCTAGGTAAGATGTATTCACACATGAGCAAAGTATTTGCTAAAAGCAGTCATATATGAATGTATGTTAAAGGTTATACAGTGTAGAAGAAGTTTGTAAGTTTGTTAGAAGAGTTTAGGTCATTTGTGATTATAACCTGACTAACCAAGAGTTCGCAGGAGCATAGTACAATGTATGTAATTTAGTGGACTCGCAGGAGTCGTGAATAGTCTTCACTTGAAGGTGCGAGCCGAAGAGTCTAGCATTTGTTAGATTTAAGGTGACAAATGTCGAACGAAGTTTATTGCCTAAACATGAGAGGAGGCGATTGGAATTTGAGCTTTGTTTTGAATGACCATTCACAGGATCTAGTAAGGTCAAAGAAATAATTGTAAGTTAAAGTCTTGTTTAAGTTCATATGACTTTTGATCTGAAAGTGTCAAACTAAAGTCACCAACAAGAAGATGAAGATGACATCTAAGGAGAAGGGTCAACCTAACGGACGACGCAAAGAGATGAAGCAATGGAAAGAGCCAGAAACTGACATCATCGGGGAAAGTCCATGGTGGGCGTCAAGGGGCGTTCCACCCACACTGTGATTGTGTATTTTAGGGACAGCACCCCGGGGAGGAGAGAAGAGAAGAGCAATGAGCAATTGGGGATTAGGAACAGTGAGGTGAATTGCTCAGAGCGAAGGCAAGGGTAGATGCCTTGAGCAGATGCGCTGAGAGAGATCAGAGCGCAAGGGAGCAGTAGGCCGAGGACCCGTAGAAGAGCGGATGGGTAGGCAGAGAGGGTACTGCTTCTTAAACTTAAGTTACCTTTAGAGGCTAAGAGAGTTTGAACTTCTTTGGAAGTCAAACTGCTGACACCTTTTTAGGGAAGAAACTTGCGACATAGGGATGTCACCTAGTATAGAGTAGGGACAGATTTAACTTGATTATTTTTCTCTTTCTGTAGATGACGCAAAGGAACCACTTTACATCGAAGCTTTAAATTGCTGAGTTTGGAATTGATTTTGTATTCTTTGTATACTTTGAGATTTATCCTGAGAGGATTGTAATTTGCATTCAAATTCGATTTTATATAAAACTTTTAAACTTTATCAGTTGTAAGTGGTTCTTCAGAGTGGCGTCATTTAATGGGGCTGAACTAAACCTGTGTGGGGGTGGTCTTTTACTCAATGACAGATACTAGCGGTCCAAAATTAACGAATGAGATAAATTATTAAATTGATTATAAATTGATACCAAAATCTCATTCCCCGCATAAGTGCATTAGGAGTGCCCAGGCTACAGGGGTGCAGCTTTTACTTTGGAGAGTCGGCTGAAATTAGATCATTTGTGGGGCGGTAGTTCGCGGAAATGATGTACATGGTTTTTAGGCCTTCCAGTGCTTCAAGAAAAGTGGCGCGGGTTGGAAACGGCACGCTAAGGCTTGAACTCTGTGTGCAGGGGTTCTGCGCCTGCAAGGGGCACGAAGAGCAACCCCAGGGGCAGGGCGAGGCTGCTTGTTGTGATAACAGAGGTAATGGCATTTCTGAGGTAAAAGCATTTATTCAAGATGCCTTTGTCGGAGAGAGACTCCAATAGAGTACTAGAACGAGGAGCAGTCGAGCCATGACACCCCCTTCTCCCCACCCTACATTTCATTCCCACTGCAGTCATTCTACGTGGATACGATATTTAGGTGTGTGGCAAATAATGCACTTTCCCCAAGTAAGCATGGCCAATATAGAGTTTGCAGGGCGATGCAGGTGCTATAAAGTACTTATTTGTCAAACTTCTGAGTTGTTGAAATATTGAGCTGTAGAAACCTTCAACACTGTAAATATTGAACTGTAGAACTATTCTCAGGTTGTCCATCTATAAGGCTAGCAAAGCAGGAACTCTGAAAATGTTAGGGTGCTTGAGTATAAGCCCCTGACACTGCATATTAAGGAGCTGAGCATTACGCACTGGCTTAAACCTGTCTGTTTGGGTCCATAGTAGCCAAAGACTTCAAGGCTCGTAAAGTCTATGATGAATTATCTAGTGATCACGAATGTGGAAAAAGAACTCTACAGATAATACAGCCCAGATTGTATTCTACCCTATCACCAGCCAGTGCAACATTTGCATTGGTTTGACATGTTCTTTTACCTGATACAGGCTAGCTTTAACCTGAAGTGGGCAAGCTTTGCTAATGATATGCTCTCTCTGGCACCCTCTTGTGGTAGTGTTCTATGTGGCTGCTACGTCTTGACATGGACATAGCTTTGGTATGGTAAGAATTTGCTATAGTGGCTAGTCTACAGAACATTGCACACAATTGGGTGTGCTATTTACATTGTGCTTCTGTGTCCATGTGGCGTGCTTCCCCAAGGCATGTGTGCCTGTATATAGGGGTATTTGTATTTGTGGGCCTAGCTGGGGTGCCACGGACGCTAGAGAAAAGTCAGTCCTGTTCAACAAGTAGCCAGAAAATGTTCACGTCAAAATTAGGTTCCACTGTAACTCTCTCTAAGTATGAGTGAGCAATGTAGTCGCTATCCAGTGTTCCTTATAGAATTTGTTAAACATGTTAAGGTATGGGCATTGGCTAATATTTATAGAACCAACGTAAGCCAAGACTTTCTGATTTTTTCCAAAAACATTTATATATAATATACTTACATAAAAGGGCTTTCAAGCAGCCCTATTCATCATTTGGTCTATTCTACTCTCATTCACATTTTAAGTTTGCCCACAACAGAATACAGCCTGAGGAAAGGTCAGAAATTGTGAGCCTTTGGTACCTTTCTCTCAGAGTGACAGAAATGTATCTAAGCTCAAATGTTTCCACCTACTGAGAAAAAAGTATTTTCATTAAAAAGATAACCTTTTTTGTTTTTTTCCTAATTTTCAAGTTTGCAAGGGCCTGGTAGCTCCCCAGACACTTCCACTGAGCCTTCACCATTGCTTGATCGCAGTGGGTCGCTTTCCACGGTGCATTGCTTGTGCCTGTCCTGTTTTAAAATGGGCTTTTCACTCATCCCAAATTGTCCACCATTGTGTGTGCATGTGTGCTCATGGAAGGACGGCAGTCTTTGAATGGCTTTTTAACCCATTGAAAAACTGGCAACTTGCAAGCGCGCACGAGCACGCAAAAGTAGCCATCTTTGTATGCTTTTGTGAAAACTTTATTACAAAAACATTTAACATAACATTAAAAGATGTTGACTTGTGGACACTCCTGCAGATGCAACGGTGGGCCATTCTTTCCATGTTCTTGTTAATCTTTATTACAAAATAAATATTTTTTAAACATTTTTTAATTAAGCTTTGTAAAAACATTTTTTTTAAATAATGGCAAAGTCAAAAGAGCTTTGTCAATGATTGTTTTTTCTCAAAATGCTATCAACAGGGCCAGCGTGAGATCTGCGACGTTTGCTCTTATCGGTTCAAATATTCCTTTGTTCATAATAATATCAAAGCCGTGGGCAGTTGATAATGAAGGCCATTAGGAAGAGAATAACTGTAAAATAACCAGGTCTGAATTGCATAAGAAATGCCAACAGCAGTAAATTACCACTCTCCCCACTAGAATGCCCCTGCAGTTCCGTATTGCTGTCAGTAGTGTGTAATTAGTGCCAGAAGTATTTTCTGTGGAGTGGTAATAAATACAGCCGGCGAATTGCTTAATTATTTATTTACCAGCTCAGTAAATGCTGCAGTCCCATTTCCTTCATAGTTTTAAACCTTCAACAGGCAAAGTATGCATTCTAAAAACAGGCTGATTTGCATTGTAAGGGCAAACTATTCCTTCTTCAGGGTGTTTTTTGTTCTTTGATCATGTACTAACCTTTACCTTGAGGAAGTTGGAGTATTCCATCTTTTTTGGTAGCATTGTTTCCTCTCATGAGGGCTGCTGGTAGCAGTGGAATTACTTGTGATGATAATTTTACAGTCTGTTGTGGTCTGGAGGAGTGAATTGCATAGCCAGTGCTGTTTTCTCCTTCTATAATTGGACGTATTTACCATCCAGTGGTAATTGTATGGTGCTGCCAGTTGTACGCGAGCCTGTTCCGTAAGAGGTGAAGTGTTTCCGCACACTGATGAACTAGCTGCCACACTTGTTTTTACTACGTTGTTTAGTTTGATAAGTGCCAGTTTCATGAAGGAGGTTAGAGTAGCGACCTTTCTCTTTGGAGTGGTTTCTTTATACTGGATTTCAGATGGGGAGGTGGTTGTTTTTAGGTTTTGGATATTTTGTTCAATGATGAAGTGATTTGCCATTAGGACACATCATTTTTGGGACTGAGAAGTTGACCAGCAGGTGCATTTTGGATTGTGCAATTCTAATAGTATTTTGTGAAGTTCCTTTGCGGGGCACTTGGTATTGGAGATCGTGTTTGTGCGTAGTCAGCACTTTTGATATTTATAGATTCTGGTGTGTCATTGGAGACATGATTTAGTTCAGAACAGTCCAACAAGTTCTAAATTTGAGACAGGCAACAAAAGGAGGTGTATTTATTACTAAACATGAAAGTAACAGAGAAGTGACAAAGGCTGTGGATTTCATAAGGTCCATAAAGGAAGAAGAATTTTGAAAAATGCATAGCTGGTTAGTTGAATGAAAGTTACCCCCGGGCTCCTGTCTGACCTTCAAGTGCAAAGGTTATTGACCTTCTGTAAGACAGATTGTGGGTTATCCATTTCACAGTATGTTGGCTCCATTACCGTGCGTAACTTAGAATGCAAAGCAAGCCATGCTGAGATTGTTAGTGTGATGAGGAGGGAAAGAAGGATTAAATAGGGCTGAATAGTGGTTCCGATGGACCTCCCATGGTTACCAGCCCTTTAAGTCGTTCCTGTTGGCTGTTTCATTGGCTTGTCTGACTTGTTTACTATATTATTACTTAATGTAGCATTTTATACTTATTTTTTCCATTTTTGGGGGGGAAGGGGTTTATCAAGAAGGTGCGTATTGCACGCTGTTCTATTTTTTCCACCGTATTTAGTCATAGTATCCCATTGAATCTCATTGATGTTGCTGTGCATCACAGCAGTGTGGGAATATCTTCAATTTTGCTGATGTCACATCAGGCTTGGTAGGATTGTACATTATTCTTTTAAATTTAATGTTAATCTAGGTGTAAAACATAGAATCTAAATGCAAGAATTTTGGGGGGGGGGAAATGAAATAAAAAACTTACATGGTTAAAAGCAACTAAACTTAAACGAATATAAAAGTGTGCGAACGGATAAAAATAACTATAATTTATAAACACATTTAACTTACTATACTTAATCACTTTAACAATTTATACAAGAAATACCAACATTTGCACTTGAATAATGGGTTTTCTGATCTCTCAGCTCAATGGTGCTTCTTTTGCAGTCCTCTAAGTGGAGAGGTGATTTGAGCCCATTGATCAGCTAGATATATGGCGATCTCTATAGTCCCAGTCAACCAGCGTGTCTATCCTTACTGACCTAACTATCGATGTATTGTGTTGCATATATGCCAAAAATGGCATGATGTGTATTCGTGCTGGTAGTTTATTACCAGTCTGTCAGGGACCCTCTTGATCTTAACCATGTATTCATCCAGCTCTGTAAAGTCAAGCGTTTCTCTGAAGCGAGCAAAGTCATTTAAATTCGCTTCAAGAAAGGCAGTCCAAGTGAGCAAATTGTGGAACTCCTCTCCATCAACATACACAAATCACAAAGCCACCTTGAATTCCGGAAGGCCATAAATACATGGCCCTTCAGGATTCTGATTCTCTGCGTGATCGTCATCCCACCACAACGATAATGACCAAGTTATGCTGACCTCTAGCAGAAATGAGGGTTTTAGATACACCATGTGATTATTCGAGGACCATCTTCGTTAAAATAAATGCTCACATGGCTTAAAAACATCAGCACACATTGGAGATACAAGTTTGCTGCAATATGACTAGAACGCATGCCAGGGCCTCACACATCACACACAGCTCTTCCTTCATACATCAGACTACAGACACACACTTTGCACCTGCAGCTGAGCTGCAAAGTTTCAAATAAAAAGATTACACGCAATTGGCAACTGTGCACCGAAGATAAAGCTAAATACCATAGAAACATGACCTGATAGGTGAAATTAAACATTTGCGTGAAGAAACCCCTGCAAGTGTGATGTAATTTAATCAGGCATTGGTGCAGATCATGATTATGTTCGTGACTGGATTAAAGTCAGTACTACAAAAAATATAATTGATTTTTTTCTTTAGTCATAATCATGTATTATTTAAATATCAACAGCCCCATCGTCTAACAGTGATACCCGGCTTGTGTCATCTACCTGTTGCATAGTAGTGGATGTATCCATAATTCCTTCTCTTATTTTCTATGTGTAGCTAATCGAAACGCCGGCGATGGGAACAAATATGAAAACTGATTACTAATATAAAACTGAGATCTCCAGTTTAAGAAATGAGGTCTATTTTGCTTATCATGGTTTATTGAAGTTAGACTATCCCACGAGGTGTCTGGATACAAAGATGCCCAGCCCCTTGTGCGGCTGTGATAGCCACTTCATGGCAACATTTTGACTGTACTTTGAGGCCCAAGTTTGAGAGGATGCTGACTTCAATAGCCCATGAGCCCAGTCGGGGTCACACAAAGCTGCACCAGGTGGGTCAAAGGTCTGCGTAATTCGTTCATATGTGATTGGTAATGGGTGGCTATTGTTTTTCGCTCCTATTAGGTGATTGAAAATACCACAGAGGAGCGCGTCATGGATTAAAGAAACTGGAGGTGTGCGGGTAATCTGCCCAGGAACAGTTTTTAGAGACTACTATCTTGTGTGCGTATGAGGGTATGATGTGCCACCGCTTTGGATGTCTATGTGTACTTGACGTTCGTGCACTGGCACCAGTAGGTCTGTTAACATCCACAGACACTGATTTCCTCATGCTACTCCATGCCTGCACAAGCGCCTCTCTCTCTCTTGACTACGAGGGCGTCTTGTCTCATGTCCTCCTCGACCTCTTCTAGAGATCCATGGCCAATGTGCCGACTGTGGTAGTTGTGGCGAGTGGTGAAGTTGCCTCCCGCTCACTGGACTGGCTGCTACTGTCACAAGGCTGTTGATGAGAAAATAGCTATACATTCGAGCCTAGTTCTTGAGCTGTAAAGTATCTTGTGTGACGTCTTCAAATGTTGGGCCATCTGGTACCCGCCATCTTGAAGAGCACACAGTGCTGCAGACTTGTTTAGGGCGCTGTAGAACATACTTGTCTCAACACAGAGAAAAATGCAGGTGACCCTGTGACGGGTGTGATTCAGACTGACTCAGCCGTGATCTTTACCAGAAAGTCCTACTACGGGAACACAGTTTCGAGACCAAAGGCAAAGCACTGGGCTGTTTTATCTCTAATCTTGAAGACGCCTTGATGTTTAGTTTCTGGTCTCTGTGCAGCACTCAGGGATGGTCTTTTTTTACTGAAAGATTTGTGTTTAGAAGAGGATTGTATTATGCAGTGGTAATTAATCTGCTAGACAATCTAAGGGGTAGAAAAACCAGCGTGAATCTGATTGAGTGTGCAATATTTTATTACACTGTACTTCTTGTAACTTTATTTGCCCTGCGTGGGTCGCTGCATAGTTGCGATATTTGACTTCTGTTTTGAAACAAGTATGTTTTACAATGATAACTTCAACATTTTACAACAGTCTTGATAGAGATGACTGCAAACAAAATAGTGATGTATGATTTAAATATAACTGTCTACTGAAGCAAATAGTATCTCTAACACTTTGGTAGCAAGTCGCCACCTCATTTTGGGAGGGGTCTCGCCATAGTAAATAGGTTACCACCTGTCAATCCTTTAGTTCACTAAGGCTTTTACTGTCTCCTTTTCCAGGATAGCCTACCTTGTTCTCCCTACTGTAAGAAACCACGTTTAGCGATGTTATTTATTCTGTGTAAATGCTTTCTACGTTGGAAACCCCACCTCCATCTAATCTGACTGCTATCCAGTGGCAATGTTCATATTGTAGGTATTTGCCGTCTCGAAGTTTACATAATTCAATGATATCTGCAATGCCTGCCTAGTCTCCTCATTGCCTACTCAACCAGAAGGTAGAAGGTGACTGTCGGATGAAATTTGGACCAGCCTATTTCAAGGACTCCGGGCCAATGGAAATGTAGTGAGCCACAGCCCCCACCTAATCAATGATGCACTGAAGAGTTGGTGCAAGGAGATAAGAGCCAAATACTTCTGTGTTGGCATACATTGAATTTGTGGACTGCAAAAAAGAAGTGACTTGACTTGTCAGCCTTTAGTCTGCACCTGAGGCATCATTTATAAGGAGGAGTGAGTGATTATGATATTCTGGCAATCCACATTTTTATGAAGAAGCATCAGGGTATTGGCCTCCACTTTCTTGAGCAAATTCAATCATGGTCTCCAAGTGTTGATACGGAGCACCTGTACAGCTATGAAACGTGTATCACCGAAATAATAGACAACTGATAATACACAGACAGGAGAAATAAGGATGATGCATAGGATAGCGCAAATGGAATTCTCACAAGACAAGGAAATAGGTCCCCCAATCTCGCTATCTAATCGAAACTGCTCAAAAAACCCAAGTTAGTTTTACCGTTATTTTATAGACTGATTTGCGAAGATTCAGGTAACCATCGTGGACAGGGCTAGGGTGGGACCCGGGAGGGGGTGGTTTTATGGGGTTGGGGGGGGATCGGGTACTTCAAAGTTAATGTCTTATCCTGTTTGTAGCGTTGATTGCTTTGCATTGCCTCTTGATTATCTGCTCACAGCCCCTCCGGTGTTCGGAGCGCTGTGAATGTCTTGCAATCATATCTGAAATGCCAATAAAATCTAGTTCTGAAAAAAAAAAAACCCAAGTTAGTTTCTCATCCAACTCCTTAGACACTCGAAGCTCCAAAACAGTGTACACTAGGAAGCCAATCTGGCCCTGAGTGTTAATTCATGATGGTGGGTGTGGATTTTCAAAAGCGTTTGCAATGAAACCTAGTGACTATCCAGCTTGAAGATAAAAATGAATCCGTCTGGAGAACATTATTTTTCTGGGGATCATGGAACTAGCCATTTTACTCTTCTCATAAACACACCTGGCATCTAGTCAGTTGGATGATATTTTTCCTGTTTCTCTTGAAAAAAGGAGAAGCCTCCTGAGGTGAGGATGAATGTTCCATTAACACGCAAAATCGGTAACTCGACTTCCTCTTACCTTATCTGAACAAAGTTCTGGATAAACATGACAGCAAACATTTATCTGATCATATCAAAGTGGCTGGTTACTTGGACCCGGCTCAATCGGGTTTCCGACCCAAATATAGTACAGAATCGGCCCTAGTGGCAGTCACTGATACCATCAGGCTTGCTCTAGATCAGAGCCAACCCACCCTCCTAGTGCTGTTAACCACTTCCTTTAGCTGAATGATGGAAAAACAGAGTTCCTGCTCTTCGGAGACACCCTACTTCTGTGGACACCTCACTGGTGGGCTTCGGAACTGGGTAACGCCCCAACCCCCGCTTCCACAGCCAAGAACCTGGGAGTGTGCCTCGAACAGACCCTCACCATGAAAAAGCATGTAACACACACTGTGGGCTCATGCTTTCACGTAGTGGGCCTGCTGAGGAGAGGCTTCCCCTATCTTCCCGACACCGTGAGAAAGACCATGATTCGGACCCTAGTACTGAGTAAGCTAGACTATTGTAATACTTTATTGATTGCAGCCAACAAGGCCTCATTTAACCGTCTACAGATGATACAAAATACTGCTGCACGTTCAGTCTTAAATGCGACCCACAGATCAGCTTCACTCCCCTCCCCCTCCCCCCCCCTCCTCCACCAGCTACATTGGTTGCCCATACGGAAGCGTGTGAAGTTCAGCATCTGCTGCCTAACACACAAAGCAATATGGGGAAATGGACTCTCCTACCTGGCGGAGAGGCTCCACCAGTACACCCCACACGAGCTCTGCGATCAAGCTCTAAATCCCTACTTAAGATCCCCAGAATAAAAAAAACGCAAACAGAAGGCAAGACCTTTCCATACCAAGCGCCACTAATATGGAACCAACTCCCTATTGCCTTAAGACAATGCCCGGACCATCGAAAATTTAGGAAATCCCTGAAAACAGCTCTGTTCTAGACCAGCCCACTGCCGTTACCTCTGTTGCATGTCCCGAGTGCTGAGATACCCTTCTGAGGGCGCTATTTAAATCTGTAAACTAAACTTAACTCCACCTATTCAACCCATGGTGAGGGTTATTGATTTTAGCAGTGTGACCTCTAGGGCAGGGGCATGTTAGGCGGTGGCAGAAGAGAAAATGTATTTCAGTGGGAGGCTGAAGGCCAGAGTAGTACCAGTGGCTATTCTCATTTACAAGATGGGAATGCTTGTAGTCGTAGGTGACTGGGACTGTCGAAATGAAGGCTGAATATTATTCAGCATAATTGCAAAATTTAAATTTCCGTGGAGACTGTAATAAAAAAAAGAAACAATTGGAAATATATATTTCTACGGTGAAGAAAAGGTACCCTTCTATATGTCTTGGCAAATTGCCTTGCACCGTAGTAACAACTACTGGCAATTTTTGAAAGCTTCTCAAAATGACTACAGATTAAGTTTTATTTCAAGCACAGGGACCTGCTTCTCAATTTTCCCATTATGTATTGTATACCGTACTATGCTGGCAAGTGACTAGATATTAAGGTTTGAGAAATCTGAAGACATTCCAACATACACCACATGTTAGAGAGACTCTAGTAAGACCTGCAAAACAAAACTACTGATTGGTTGCGGCTAGATACATTAATATACATTTATTTTTTTCAAAGTTTGTGTTGTCTAACGTGCAAAAATCGAATTTTGCAGTCATTGATAGGTGCAAACATCCGTGCCAAAGTCAGTACAAAGCTGCATCTGCATTTGTGGTGCAATCTATGTAATCCGGCCCTTCAAAGCCAAGTTTAATTTGTTTTGGCAAAAAGAAAAACGTGTGGTGTAAACGTTTTTTGTAATTAGTGTTTGGGTAAAATTCATCGCATCTGATTTTTTTATTTACAATCTAATAATCTCTGTATGTAATGTCATGTATGTTTAAAAAGAAAAAAAAGGACATGGCTAAAAAAAATTATATTATATGTACAAAAGATGAAAGAGGGACGCAGCAGACCATAACAAGATTAAAGTTTATGAACCGACAATCCCACAGTCCTCGTACTGCACAACATCAGATTTAAACGAAAGAAAGTATTTAATAGCTCTGTTTAAAAAAGAAGGAAAATCACTTACGAGCTGCAGAGCAGTTCAGAAGTATTGATTTTTGTCACATGCGGGTGCCCTGGTTTCCTAGTGTGAGGCCTGGCAATACCCTTGTATTTGCAGTCGGGACCAGGCAGACCAAGTTCTGTAAACCAAAGACGCCACAAGTCCACAAACAAGTAATTAACACTGCAGATGTTTTTGTAATGGTAATTTAAAATGGCTGCATTATTTTCCTAGTCTGTGTGCCACCCTTTAATCTAGCTAGTGACAGTGGTGTCTTTGTCTCCTGCCACATAGTGATTAGGCTGGCATGTGTCCTCCCGTGCAAGTGAAGGCCTGTGCCGGAATTATTCTGGCTCCCTCACAAAAAGCATTTTAGTTGGAAAATTCATTTTCCCCCATTGCGCCATCCAAAGATCCTTATTGTGAGCAGTCTTACTCAATGCTATGCATGCAGTTATTTAATCACCCTGCAAATAAAAACAGCAATCATGAATGTTATGAATTTTTTGTTGCATTTTTAAAAGAAAACAGGGTGTACGCACATGCATGTTCCTCCCTCTTTACCAGTCGCCTCGCAGTGGGTGTAAAAGTGCATGTGCATCTTTGTGACTTTGAGAAAGCTGTTGAAGTGAATCCATTTGTTGCGGGTCTGGGAAGGGCTGACCTTGCCCTCATTGCTGGAAATGCAGAAGACCATGCATTTATGTCATCTTGTGCCCTCTGAAGTCTTACAAGATACAGGTAATCGCAGAGTATTGAATACTAAACAGCGCATGCATTACTGTATGATTCTTGCAGTGCCTTCCTGTTTACAACAAAAATTGGTAATGGGGATCAGGGTATTAACACATTTTTATAGTGAAAGTGAAAAGCACTTATAGGAGTCAATGGGACATCCAAACTCACTGTGAGCCTATAAGGAGTGCGTGAAGGGGTCCAGGATCCTTTTGTAGCCAATTGCGATGTAGACTGGTGGGATGCAGTCTAGTGATTTACACTGGTATGCAGTTTTAGTTTTGGAACTATTCGCTCAGAAGGAAGTCAAAATTCTCCAGAAGACTTGACCAGGGCATCGGGAGGTTGAGTGTCTTGACTTTGTAACAAGTGCGGCCTACTTGAAATCTGCAGCTGCCAAGGTGGATCGTCCCCTTTTATTCATTGGTCCCCTTTGCCAACTGTTACGCTCTCAGTTCTGTCTCAATACTTTTCTGGAGCTCGAAATCCATTGTGGTAGTAAGACCAGATGTAGTGACCAAGAATGGAACCATAAACTGAATGTGTCCGAATCGAAGTTCTCGTGAACACTTAAGTTTCAACACCCAAACCTCCTCGGCAGACTCAAAAATGTTAACTTCTCATTGAGATCAGCTATAACCTTTGCCCCTTTCTCTTTCGGCGATGCAGCAAGTGAAAGGTTAAGTGGTTTGTTTATTTATTTATTTATTTATTTATTTACTTTTGACTAACCCCTCGTATGTCGAATTGCACCACCACCCACCCTTGCCTCAACGCGTTTACCTGTACGAGCCGCCACTGTTAGTAGTCAACAGCTGTGTATTTGCTGCTTTCATAACACCGACACTGGTAGGGAAAAAGTTTTTTTTTCTGAGTGAACTTTCTCTTTCCCATGAGATGAAGAGTATGCTGGGTGAAGATAGCCCAGAGTGCTGCTTCTTCAAGTACCTATATTCCTTTAGAAGCCAAAGCTACAAAAGACTTTTTGGAACCTGAGCCACAATGAAGTTGTTCTTCTGCTTTTAGGCACCAGAAGCAAGATCTGTGGAACGTCTTATGTGACACTACAGACGGATACGCATTGTTCCTTTCCTCCACAAACTTACTATTTTACCTTCTGTGTTTTGGCAGCTGGATTATGCTATAAGTACAGTCAGACAAGCGAAGGCCATGTACCTCTCTAATTAATGCCTTTCTTCAGAAAAAAATAAAGGCAGTTTGTGGAGTGAGTTGGCCTGAAAATGAGGAGCTGAGGTAAACAGCCAAATGAGCTGTAATTTCTAGATGCGTATGCTATACTTCTCGTAAGTACAACTGCTAACTCTACAAGTCGTAGGCTAGCAACTACGATTTTTATAATATTGCTAAAGTTTATGGAATCACAAGCCTATATCTTCCTAAACACGACAATCAGAGGTGGGTTGACACATGCCTAATTACTAACTGGTTAGATATGCCCTCCCACCCCCCATAAAGTCATCAAACTATGTTTAGAGGTAAGGTTACATGAAAACGATTTCTCCCCAGTAAAAAGAACTCCCTTGCCCCAAATGGTTGATGATTACAGAGAGTTTGAGGCAAATTCATTGCAAATGTGGATACTGATTCCCAGCAAGTAGTGTTTTTCCAGTGCAATCCAGTAAGTTGAAGTATCCTAGGATCTTGGCGGACACACTTACATCTTAAGAATCTGTAGTGACAACAGTGTTTTTCATTATTTGTATTTTTAGGATCACTGGGAGCGGTGCATAGTGTGTTGATATCTGACAAGGTCCGGATGAAGGTCTAATCTCCTCTATACCACTGAAACGCGCGGCGACCCTGTGCTGAGCCTTGTGCTCTAAACTTTTATAAACTGGGTTATGCATAGGTCTCACAAGACATCTGATTGCATCTACCATGTACAGATGTAAGGTGTATGAGGTTTTGTGAATGTGTGAATGTGTATGATTGAGTAGGAGATGTATGTATTTATTGTATACAGTCCAGGGATAGTGTTGATTGTGCTTTTTGTATAGGTTTGTTCAAATAATATTGTATGGAAATGATTATCTTTTGTATCTGTTAAATTTATGACTTTGAAAAAATAGAAAAAAGATAAAAACAAAAAATAAGAAATGAAATGAAAAATAGAATAATGAAGTGACATTAAAAAAAATAAAGACAATGGGTAAAATAATTTTTATTGTTGTGTGATTCCATATACAAATGATTAATAAGAACTACGTCTGGTTGTAAAGCATATATAGACTATGAGGGAGTATATTTAGCAGCAAGGTGCGGTGCCTTCAACCAGGGTTAAGTGAAAAGAAAGTTGCCTTCCATTGCTGCTAGTTGCAGTTTCCATCACAAGCACTGGATTTAAAATCCCAGCATGAAAGAGTTGTTGGCTGATAAACCAGGAGTGGTTTCTATTCATGACATGGTGCTGCATGGGCAGCTTTGAACTCGGACTTTCAAGCTGCTGTGTCCTGCTGCGGGTCGGAACTTCCGGCTTCGGTATAAATCCCGCCCCTCCCTTCAAGATCACTGCTTTGAGTTAGTCAATGTGAAAGTGATGTATTAATGGCCTGATGGTGACGCAGCACACGGTGCCTGGTTGAGAGCTCCCGCCAGGCCTGACTGATCTGGGCGCGCTCCTTTCCTCAGCCTGTCTTCGTGCTTGCGTGGCGTTTAACGCTTTGGTGTTAAGTACACAGCTCTGGCCGTTCTCTTACCTTCGCGCGTTTCATTATTTGTTTGCAAATTGCCATTCTCTCAGCTGTCCTGGTAAAGAGAAGGAAGAGTGTCTCGGTATTTTAGTTTACTGTGAAATAAAAACACAAGTGCTTCGCACTTGCACAAAACAAGTTCAGAAAGAGACATTTAAAACTAAACTATAGTTGTAGTTGATTGGAAACATGAAATCGTCCGGATGGTGCTGAAATTCAGGAAAACAAACAGGCAGAACAACAACGTGCGCGTAACCATAACTGCCTGTCTGGGTCCTCTGGCCTCGAGCAAGAGCCCTCCCCGTGACCCCAGGCAGGTGATCCGGAGTTCGCCGCTAACCCCTCATTAAAACCTCATTGGAAGATGACTCCTTTCAGGAGTATTTGGCGGGGTTGCCGGGCGCTGCAGCAGGGATGCTGACGGCTGGGTTTGCCCCCAGGCTGCCCAGGGCCCCTTTCAGTTTTCTTTTGTGGTGGAACTGAAGAGATTAAGTATTGCTTTGAAAGAAATTCTGCTTTCACTGTACTGAATTAATCGAGTTTGAAGTGCTAAGAAAAGATCACAAGAATGACGTTACTTTCCTTTTTCATAGTTTCTCGTTTTTTCTTGGATGTGTGAAAATGCACCTTTTGAACTGTGCATACCTTTATATTTTACTACAGGTTATTTGTCAGGAGGCAGTGGTAGAAGTCCAGTGCTTAATTTGTAAAAAATTTAAATTAAAAAAAGTGCCAGGCCCCTCTTTAGGAGGCGACTGCAGCTTGTATCACCCATTGCCCCTGCCAGCGCTGCCAATGAACGTACTGACCCAACTACTTAATATCACACTATGAGTGTGACAATTCAGACTATTCCAGGCCGCAAAACATAGAAGAATGAAAGTGGCGGCAGACATTAGTCAGTTTTAATGAACATCGAATTAACAAACATCTGTTATTGTACTCGTCTCTAAATTAAACGGTGCCACCATGTATGTGTCAGACCATCAATTAAGGGCCAGTACTGAGCCGCACCGGCTCAAAGTAAACACTGGGTAAAACTGTGGCATTATCTGCCAGGGCTGATGGATCAAAACACTAATGCATCCACTGCAGGAATCTATATTTGTAACCATTTTCTAAAGTTCTAATCCTGATGGGAACACTTAAAATCCTTCCAATGCCAGTAACGTGAGAAAAAGCTTAGCGCTGGGATGCTCTAGGGTTACTATGCGCTCTACAAAACCTTAAAATAAATAAATAAAAAATCCAGGTGGTAGTAATAGACAGCGGTTATCTGTCTGTAGCACCAAGAGATACCATTGGGAGTGAATGTATGTTATGTCAATATGGCTTTAGCTAGTAATCGTGGAACAAAGGGTCTCATGTACAGCACTCTTTTGCAATGATAAAACTGCAAATCTCAGAAAACAGGCTTTAAAACTGCAGAATATATATATTTTTTAAATGTACAAATCTGTTCTTAGTAGTGAGTAGTATGCAGGAGTGGACTGGTCATTAAAGAAACAGAAAAAAACAACAGGAAGCCTGAAATTGGCAGCCCCTTCATCCCAGAAAGCTACCATGTAACAGCTGCTTACAATTCTTTTCCAAGTTCATATGTGGCTTGCTGCTGTGGCGATAGGTGCTTCTGGCTGCTCCCTTTTCATTTCGTTTAGTGTACATTTCTAATGCAGTTTCTTTGCAACACATTTTTTTTAATTGTTCATAATTTGCTAATGTGACATAGAGCCTTTGAAAGTTTATAATTGTGACACTGTGGAATTGCAGGGTTTAAAGGGTAAGACTAAAAGTTATTTGATGCTATATTGCAAGAGGATGGGAATCGCTTCACCGAGGAGGTGATGTGGGTCTGAAGATGCTCAGAGTGCCGAATGTAGGTATTGTTGTCAAGTCGCTTTCTTAATTTTGATTTGAAACTAATGTCCCAGCGTGGGATTTCAGTCCCACTGTGGGAATGTGATTGTGAAATGACCTGTGTTTCTGATGACCCACTGGAGGGAAGAGGCTTCCGTAAATGCACTTCTTTCTTAAATCATCTAATTCCCTTTATTAGGGTTGGGGGTATTATTAGATGCAATGGTCCATATTCCACAAAGTAGAGTCTGGAAAGGCATTTTGATGTCTTACTCACAGTAGGTAGATGACTCTGAATGAGACAATCCACCCCATGCTGGATAGGGCCAGAGATTCTTGGGAGTTCGGGAGAACCATGTTTACCACCGCCACTCTAAATTCCAGTGCGCGCCCCCGAACAGGAATGCAGTCCCTTTACTGAACCCTCTTGTGAATGCCACGCCTACTATTCCTCTCCTATTCAAAACCAACTGATATCACACACTCCATCCCCCTGTGTTGAACATCCCCTACATTTTTATTTTCCTGTTTGCAACCAACGGACAAAGTAAAGTCTAAACCTTTCTCCACAACGATGGCGCGATGTGTGTCCGTATTTAGGGAGGAGTTTAGTGCGCGACAATTTCAGCAACTTTCTTTGTCAATGTTACTGTGAACAAGACCATGACTTTGCACAAAATGGCACACTGACAACTAAAATGGTACCAAAAGGCAGCCAAACATCTCATTGTCTTCTTTCGCATTATGGGCGCAGAGTGGTTCTACAATATAATTTGCTGCATGTTAAGTGGGCATCCCAAAACCGTGTATCTTCCAGAACTGGAAGATGGAGCATCATATGCTGCAATTACTAAATGTAATGTCCGTCATAGAAAGCACTTTTTAACAAGGGGCAGTTTAGGAGCTCTAATAAATACTTTAGTAGGCACTCAAAGCTTAATGGGCCAATAATATTTGTTAATGGAACAATAATTGTTTCCTCCCCCATGTTCTTTTTCTATTAGAACAATTTAATGACTCATTATCTGGAAGGGGGCGTTTCCTTTTGAAAAGATCTTTTAGAAACTATTTCTGTCTCTTGTTCGAAAATGTGTCCCTTGGGTGTTCCACCAAGAGCTATGATATTATGCTTGCATCTGTCTGATGTGGCATATTGTTCTACATCAATATACAACAAGCATTTGCAATGCAATGGTCTCGGCATCATTAAAGGTAGAGCTATTAGCATTGCTCATGACATTTTTTTTCTTTAAATCAAAAATAAAACTCTGCCCTCACCACTCTGCACTCACCACCACTCTGCACTCACCACTCACCACTCTGCACTCACCACCACTCTGCACTCACCACCACTCTGCACTCACCACCACTCTGCACTCACCACCACTCTGCACTCACCACCACTCTGCACTCACCACCACTCTGCACTCACCACCACTCTGCATTCACCACTCTGCACTCACCACCACTCTGCACTCACCACCACTCTGCCCTCACCACTCTGCCCTCACCACTCTGCCCTCACCACTCTGCCCTCACCACCACTCTGCACTCACCACCACTCTGCACTCACCACCACTCTGCACTCACCACCACTCTGCACTCACCACCACTCTGCACTCACCACCACTCTGCACTCACCACCACTCTGCACTCACCACCACTCTGCACTCCCCACCACTCTGCACTCACCACCACTCTGCACTCTGCACTCACCACCACTCTGCACTCTGCACTCACCACCACTCTGCACTCACCACCACTCTGCACTCACCACCACTCTGCCCTCACCACCACTCTGCCCTCACCACCACTCTGCCCTCACCACCACTCTGCCCTCACCACCACTCTGCCCTCACCACCACTCTGCCCTCACCACCACTCTGCCCTCACCACCACTCTGCCCTCACCACCACTCTGCCCTCACCACCACTCTGCCCTCACCACCACTCTGCCCTCACCACTCTGCCCTCACCACTCTGCCCTCACCACTCTGCACTCACCACTCTGCACCACTCTGCACCACTCACCACTCTGCACTCACCACTCTGCTTGGTCTCTGTGGAAGTTTGTACTCCCTCTCAGACAGCACACAGCGTAAACTTATAGACACTGTTGGCTGATAAATCGGCATGGTGTGTATCACTTTCACCTACCGAATTAAGTGATTTCTATGGTCTTTTCTCTTTCTGTTGCACGAACCGGTGATACTAAGTGTCATCTTTCAACCTTCCGTGAAGTGAGGGGCGCTAGGTGATGGCCGCACTGTAGTGAGGCTCCTGCTGTACTCCGAGAAACACGCATCATAAACCCCATCCCGGCAGCAAAACTTGGACCCCCGACATCACTGATCGAAGCAGGATACTGGGCTGCATCTGTCCCCCGACATTGACGCCGATCAAAGATAGCGGAGGGAAGCGACGAGCAGCGGAGTCTGGTGGCGAGGTGAGGGGAGGATTGACTGGAGCGCCTGCCTGGGAACATCACGCGAGCCCGAGGAGGTGTAGGCCGTGCCACGAGGCAACCTGCGGCCTGGTGTGCCCATCGGGTGAAGTCTGAGCTGCTCGCTGAGGTTGGTGTTTCTCCCCCCCACCCCCCCGTGGGGCACAGAGACCTACCCGCAAGCCCTGAAAGAACTGCCCAGGGTGCCGATTGCAAATTCGGCCCAAACTGGTAGATGGAGCACGAAGCTAGCTGAGGCCTACTCTGCAAAGGAGGTGAGAAGTGGCGGCCGCTAGGCGTGTGGAGAGAGCCATAAAGCGAGGCAAGCTACCGCGAGTGGGTTGGGCATGGCGAGTATAAGGACCTGCTACAGGCCCCTGGGACCGGACATCAGCAGCGCAGCTTTGAACTCGCGGCCGCCCCGGAAGTCAGGCACGCTCGCCTGTGACGGGGGCGGGGCCACGTTCACACCGGAAGAGGAGGCAGGCGGAGTCGTAGCGTCTCGCGGCCCGGGGCTCCTGTGAGCGGTGTAGAGCCCCGGGGCCGCGCCAGCAGGAGGTTGGGCGCCGCGTGCTGAGGTAAGGTAAGTTCTGGAGCGCGATTGGTGCACTTGTGTGTGTGTGTATGCTCGTGTGTGTGTGTATGTATGTGTGCGACGGTGACGGCGGGGGAGGGGGGGGCCTCGGTGCACTTGTGTGTGTGCGCGCGTGTGTGTATGAGTCAGGGGTGGTGTCTCTGTATGTATGTATGTATGTGCGTGCGTGCATGGGCGCGTGTGTGTGTGTATGCGCATGCGTGTGTGGTGCTTGCGCTTCCCAGGAGACAGCGCCTGGCCACAGCGCGCGTTCCAGTTACAAATCGCCTGGAAGGATGCGCGTGGCCAGGACTGTCTCCTGGGAATGATAGTCGCTGACAAAAGATCTCGGCGGAGACGCGCTTCCGCGCGTTGACGCCGAGACCTAAAAAAGGGGGACTGCGGGGCTTTTTCCTCTCTCAACATAGAGGGGGTCCAGCATAAGCGCCCCAGTTGGAGTTTATAAGAAAAGAAAGTTATGCTGTTCCTCAGTAAAAAAAAGTGTCTGTGCAAGGGAAGTGATACCAACCTGACCGTTTGGTTCAGAGTTCGAAATCCATTTGTTGGATTGTAATGCCCTTACACACCCAAATGGGTGTCATGCTTCATCATCTGGGCTGCTCCTCGTTGGGTCGGCGGTGCAATACCCAACCGGCTGCCTATAATAGGGGCACTTTAGCTGAGATCTTTTTCCAACTGCCGTATGGAGAAGTGTGGGTGTGGGACCAGAACTGTGTAGATGTATGATTTATGTGTGTGGTTTAAAATAGGCTTAGCTAAGTATGTCTCAGGTCAAAGCATCTCTATTAATATAATGTTGTCCACATGTTTCTCGCTCTACGTAAAAGTCTACATGCGGTTCATCAGGACCTCTATCGTGAAGACTATTTACAAATATGGTTGGCGATATGGCAACAATCTCACATCAGCCAAACAAATACCTATATGTACACCTGTCAGACCTGGAACTACCTATATGGGCAGAAAAAGGTTGACAATGATCATGCTCATAAGGTACATATTGCAATAATTAGGCAGTTACATTTCCCTTGTGACTCTAACTTGGCTTATCTGTGAATGTGTAAGCAAATTGTGAAGAAATTAAAAACAGTAAAAGCAGTGCCACACAGTGATTGCCGGTAACGGATTAGTGTGTGCTCTAACCCTTGTGGCATATATAAAATGCAGCAGATCTATTGCAATCGAACTCACCCAATGTTAACCAGGTGTCATCAGCACCCGGTAGGTCAAACCGGAGAAGTTCCTCTAGTATTAGACAAGCTCTGTTTAAGCGGGGGCGGTACGGTGCGCAGAGATTTGGTCACACTGGTATTGTTATACATCCCATCACCTAAATGAAACCTCTAGAGTAGGGCCTATGTATCGTTTCCAAAGAATCTATTTAAAGGGCTATATATCGATGATGGTGGATACATTAGGAAACTCTTCTGACCAGTGGCGGCCTGCAAGGATTGGGGTTGGCGGGCGGGAGGCTTTAGGCGAGGATGGGGGAGAATAAAAAATTATTTAAAAACGTACCCTTTCCTGCGTCTCTCCTCCGCATTGGGAACGGAACAGGAAGCACCCAGGCTCCGCTGACCAATCGCAATGCAGCATTGTGATTGGTTTGAGCCCACGGTTTGGCTTTCAGCCAGGAAATGAGAGCCTGAGCATGTTCTATACCCAGGCTGCAATACCTCCTGGGTGGTAAACATGTAAAGTGTGCATGACTGTTTGGCCGGCCCGAGATGGCCGGCCAATTAGTCATTGCACACTCACAGAATGCCCACCATTCCTCCCCCTGCTCTGAGAGCAGAGCAATCCCGCCCCACCCTGCAAGGACGTCTCAGCAGGAACAAATAAAATGATAATAACGTTGTGTTAATATCATTTTATTTTTCCTTTATTTCACTGCTAAAAAAGCAGTGGGCTAATGCCACTGCTTCTGACCTTTCCCAGATCAAAATTTAATTCATTCGGCTCAGGAAAGCATCTGACACGTACTAAATGAATCTCATCAAAAAATGTATATTTGCTGATCATAATTATGAACATTATTTCGTAGTATTTCAGAACAAACTCCTTGTTTTGGAAAGTAAATACACACTTATTAGGTCTGGCCTTAACCAAAACCTTTTGATTTTAAAAATGTATTTGCACGATTACTTACTGATGGAGGGTTTCAGCTAGACCTTTCATTCATTGTTCATTTTTTGTCATTCACTCTTTTCTTCTGCCCACTGCAGCATGCACCATGGAGCAGTGGGCCGGCACTTTTTAGGCATTAGCTTACTTCACTTTTATTGATGGCATGCTGCCATTTCAAAAGGGAGAAAATTACAAAAAACAATTTGATGGACAGAATGTAGATCAATGTCTTACATTCACCCCAGTACAAGGATCTGGGCCTAAATCCATCGTTTTTTGCACTCCACACCACCCTGGGTCAGATAATGGCTTTATGCAAATCAGCTCTGACCCTGTGCCCCACGGGAACAGTCCAGTCCGAAATACAACAGCCATATCTTTCCCAGACCGGAATCAAGCATCAGAGGACCTGACCGGTTTCGAGGTAACACCTCTCATCAGCCCGGCTAGCTTGACTCCAGTGGTGTGGAGGCTCTGGGACCCACGTCTGAGCTACCCCAGTACACTCAGGGAGAACATTACAAAAAACAATTTGATGGACAGAATGTAGATCAATGTCTTACATTCACCCCAGTACAAGGATCTGGGCCTAAATCCATCGTTTTTTGCACTCCACACCACCCTGGGTCAGATAATGGCTTTATGCAAATCAGCTCTGACCCTGTGCCCCATGGGAACAGTCCAGTCCGAACTACAACAGCCATATCTTTCCCAGACCGGAATGAAGCATCCGAGGACCGGACCGGTTTCGAGGTAAGGGCCCATATCTTTGGACTGGGGTGAGTGTGTGACATTGATCCACATTCGGTCCATCACCTGTTGTGTTTTCATATTCCGCCCTAAGTGCGCTGGGGATGCCCAGACGTGGGTCCCAGGCACTCCACACCACTGGAGTCAAGCTAGCCGGGCTGATGAGAGGTGTTACCTCGAAACCGGTCCGGTCCTCGGATGCTTGATTCCGTTCTGGGCAGGACATGGCTTTTGTAGTTCGGACTGGACTGTTCCCATGGGGCACAGGGTCAGAGCTGATTTGCATATCGCCATTGTCTAACCCAGGGTGGTGTGGAGTGCAACAAAAACGATGGATTTGGGCCCAGATCTTTGGACTGGGGTGAGTGTGTGACATTGATCCACATTCGGTCCATCACCTGTTGTGTTGCCATTTCAAAAGGAGCACATCCACACATAAAGTAGTTTCCTTCAGTACCATAGACCACAATGGCAATGTGTGCCGTTAGAGAGAAAAACATATTTCAATTTTTAGCTGCTATTTTTTTTTCTTCAGTCTGACGAGGGTTAAGCAGCTTCCTCAACAAAAGGTTTTGCAAAAACCCTGGCAAAACAAGCATTGACAAAGCCAAATTAATGGCATCCTATGCCGAGCCTATTGACTATTCAATGCTTGTGATAAACCAGGCTTAAAGGGAGAGGGACAGAGTCTTATTAATTGCCATGGGTGTTCTGCTAAGCATCTGAGATACTGGGACATGTGAATAAACTTCAGAATATTGTGGCCTACAGAAACTAGGCAGAACAGTAAAATTTGCCCATGCAATCAAAAGGCATTATTGAGATAAGCACTGTTGATCACTAGTTACGCAATGTGAATAGCCCAATAAAATGTTATTCACACTTTTACTGTACTTGGAAAATTCTCAGTTAATCTGTGACAGAGCTATGGCATTACGGTGGACAGTACTGAAAAGAGGATGCACAAGGGATGTTGGACATATGGTGGGTTGAAGTATCCATTCAAAGAACTTTCTATGCATATATAGATAGATAGATATAGATATATACCCTGGACAAAGGGAAGTGACTTAGTTGTGGAAAACCGTTCATAGCAAAGATCAAGAAGAAGGGATGGGTCATATATTATTTATGTTTAAAACCTTTAAAACACCTTTTTCTACTGAACCATAATAGTAATGTCCTAGTCTCCTGCATTAGGATTAAAACTGAAAGTTAAACATTGGAATTCGACGTATGTGACTCAAGGCTGCATGTGACTCTTAGCATAAAAACACTTCCCATTGCGAGAATGATTTATGACTGTAGAAGAACTATTGTTGCTTCTACCTGGTCATCAAAGAGGACAAAATATTCAGTTATGCACTTTGGAATGTATGCGAACTCCTTCACAATTTGTAGATCATCCACCAAATTTGTTTTCATACATCCTTTCAGAAATGTTCCTCGACCAACCAGAAAACTTGGGAACACCCTTGCCAAGCCTGTCTCCCTTACTCCATAAGCCTTATGGTTACATTGACTAGGATTGTGAGTTAACAAGGAAGCACCACCACGTCTCCTGTGCATTGATTTCCCCCATCAGCCCACACTTGGGGAGATTAAACAGGACAATGCAATATAGAATTGATTCTATATGATAGCCACGGTGCAGATAACAAGGCCCTTGCCCAAAGGAAATAAAACAACATTTTGACCTTCCCACTACCAAACATTTGACCTAAGCAGTCATCTCCATCATTTACAATGAAGGAATGAGTGGGTGGGGAAAAAGGGAGTTGCCCAATAATAATCCCACACCCACACTCTACTTACAAAGGTGGCCGAATTGGAGGTGGTGGCCATGCAATATGCTGGTAATAGGGACTGCTGCCGGTTGTATTGTAGTGAAGCATTGCAAAACCACACTGTCCCTCTTGCTAAGGACCCACAGTGCTCTCCAGCCTGTGCAATAGGCACATATTGAAGAAAAGTGGTGTTCGCATCGCCGTCCATTAGTGTTGAGTTCTGATGTGTGTGAAGTCCAGACCGTGTCTTCCAGACTAATTACAGACAAAGCGTATATATGGTATAGCTTCATGTGCTGCTTCAATAAACTGCTCAAAGCTGGAGTGTGGGAGTCACTTGGGAGTTCAGAAAGCGAGGCCATTTTGGGTTTTCTGAATTCAAAAGGTTGTGAGTCTGTATTCTATTTGAAAGCATATTTCACAGCTTCCACGTCTGTACTGTGAAGGAGTTTCTACCCTTGCTTGTGTTTTTTTTTTTTTAGGGGGGAGTGAACAGGAGGGGAACCATTATTGATCTGGTGTTTTTTGTAAGTACAGATTGAGTTTAGATTTCGGGAGAGTTAGTCCTAATCCATGGACCATAAAGTGTTCTATACAGAGGGATTTGAATGACCAATTTCTTGCAACTAACTCCCTGTGCAAAGCCTTAAGCACCTATGTAATGTGGCCCCTGTGTTCATGCATATGACTAGACTGGCTGCAGCATTCTGGATTATTTGTTGCTTGCACACTAGTTAGTTTCCTGGAGAGCCCAGTCTATAAGTCCTTGGCATCATTGAACCATGGTTTCAATTTTCACTGGTGATAGTGAAGTATGCATCCTTGGAGAGTCTTGGTAAGGGGAGATATATCCATGTATTCTCATGGTGTACAATATGTCTGTTTTCTGAATTTTAATTTGGAATGAAAAGCCGGAATCCATACCTGCCCAAGGTTTTTCAAATTAATAAAAAATAGTGGGGAGAAGGGTCTTATTTTATGAGGACAAGAGGGTACAAAGCTGCGATTTGCAAGGATGCAAAAGTTCATTTCAGTATTTTAGTTTCAGAACTATTCTCTTTATGATGGTTCTTTTGCATTCGCTGTTCTACTGCCCTAGGCATGTAACAACTCTTGATGTTTTGACTTCATATGGTCTTTCCAATTTAATGACGATCTGAGTGTCATCTGCATAGATTTACCCCGTAAGGTTGAAGGAGTTTGCCACATCAGAAGGATGGGGAAAGGTACATTTTTAACAGGAAGAGGCTAATGCTGACCACTGTGGAACATTTACCAAAGAGGTGACAGATGAAAAAATGAACAGAGGTAATGTGATCTCTTGTGGCCTATCCTGAAAATAAGATTTAATTCAAGTAAGGATTCTGCCCTGTATTCCTGCGTCATATAGTCTTTGGACTAGTTGTTCGTGGTATACAGTGTCAGATGCCGATGACCGTGCACTCCACCAAGGCAAAGGAAGCTTCCACAGCTTCTTACAAACGTTTGCTGTTTCTGAATTCTGCACGTCATCCACATGGGCAACTCTGCTTACATTATGATCACTGCGGTTATTCTGTTCCTGGAGTACGTCCACATGATGCCTTCTCAAATGATCAGTAATCTCCTGATCTTTTCTCCTTGGTTAGTTACTCCATGAGATTTAGGATCTGCATGCAAGTTAAAGAAAACTTACTCGCCTCTATCCCCAGTTAGCACCACCTTATCACCTTCCTTTCCATACCATGGGCCTAGCCAGCGGTCTATGGCCATGATTTACAACTACTAGACAATATATGTCAAAAATGATAAATCCAGTGAAAACATCTATGCTAGCCAGTTTTTAAGTATTTTGAACTTCCCAACAATTTTTAGGACTAACCAGTGTGAACGCTGGTTCTGCTGTTTGTTGCCACTTGAGTCCCCAGTGCAGCGAAGATTGTTAGAGACGAAGGCTCCTGTAGAGGCTGTACTCCTTTTCGTATTTTAATGGTAGAGTTGCATGTTACCAGCACACCTCTTGTTAATTTCTTGGAAGTAGTTGGAGTGATTCAGTTGCAAAGATGACGAGACCTTTTTTACTTTTGAACAGTAGCAATAGTTGTACTTGAGGGGGTGTGTTCAAGCTCAGGGATGGGGCACAAAGTGGTATGAAGAAGATTTTTTATTGAATGAGACTATTTTCTGCAGGCTCAACAGTGATTTGTTAACAGAAAAGACTTCTCTGCCTTTATAAACGAAATGTTTCCAGTTTCCTTAGTTTGGACTGATTGTGTTTGCCTTCTGGCTATTTATATCCTTTATTAAATGTTTTTTTTTCTGTTACTGGTGTCAATAATAATCCTATTTAGGAGTTTTATCCAACATTTCACTGGCAGGGAGCCACCTCGTTATGTAAGGGGTACTGTAAGATATTTAAATTAATTCAAAAGTCCTGGGATATAGATTGGAACAAGTAGGGTTGTAAGGTAAAGCTGGAGACCATGTAGATTCTCCTTAGTGTGAGAGTGGTGCCAGTAGGCAGACTGAACAGTCTTAAGTCTCCTTGTTGCCTGTCACATCCTATGAATGTGTTCAGCCACTATTCCAGGCTTTGCCAATGAGTAGCTTATGAGCTACTGATAGCAGCTCTCCTGCGTGCAGCTTAGCCTAGTAAATTAGACCCTTTTACTTGTTTGCATTAATTAGCGTAACAAATTATTTTCACGCATTGGAGATGAAAATGGGTGTATTTTCAGAGCTCATTAGCTGACGTTTCGAAAAAAATGGTTCAATTTTCAATTCCCATTTTAAGCTGATATTTGAGTGATAAATCAAGTGCCTTTGAGAAGATTTATTATTACTATTATCACAAACCTTGGTGCCAGGGGCATATCAGCCATCGCTGCAATGTAATACCCATGTTGAGACATTCCAAATTGATAAACACCTTTTTAGGTCTCGCCTGTCGATGCGCATGCGCATCGAGCAAGGCGAGAGTATTGGGACTTATCCACTCTTTATCCACACTGCAAGGAATCGTGGCGATTCCTTGCAGTGCCCGTGACTTTTAAGCTCAATGCGCATGCGCATTGAGCTTAAAAGCGCGTGCACGTCCGTCTTTGTTTACCCGCTCCGCCCCCTCCCCTTCCCGCCGTGTCGCATTTCTCCTCCCCCCTCCCCTCTCTTCCCTCCGTCTTGTTTATTTTACCCGCTCCGCCCCCTCCCCTTCCCGCCGTGTCGCATTTCTCCTCCCCTCTCTTCCCTCCGTCTTGTTGCCTATGGGCGGCTGTGCTGGCAAGCAGCGCTGCTTCCTCTCCTCTTTCTGTTGAAACAAACAGCAGGGCAGGGAGGCGTTTCCAGGGCCAGCTCACTCTCGCTCTCTTCGTCTTGTTAGGGTTTTCACCACCAGAATCAAGGAGTGACAAACCAGCCAGTATGTACATTTTCAATTCAGAACGCCACCTTTTTTATGCACACTGATTTACACAATATTTCAGCGCAGTGCCCCGTTATTATTTCAAGGCGCTACATTTGCTCGTGACAAACATCTCGCAAACCATTTCAGCGAGCAAAGACGCGCCTCGCGCTGCCTGCGTCTATGTGACAGCGCGAGACGCTTCTTAAAATAGAGCAGCGGTCGCTGAGCTCCGGTTCAAGCCCTCGTAAACTTTATTTTTTCAATGCAATACGTCTGTTCCAAAACAAGCAGGCCCTCGGCCCGCCGCTGCCGCTGCAGGAAGGCTTGGCGCTCACCAGCGCGCCCTGTTATGAATGCTGCCTGTACCCAATGTGCCCTCGTTCCTCGCCTGTGCCCGGACCCCGTCTTTTGCCTCTGGCTGTGGAGCGCTTCTCTCTGTTTCCACCTCGTCTCCCCGAGCGGGGGCCGCACCTGGTACCCCCTCCAGCCTCACACCCTTTACGCTTCCTGTCTAATGAACTGTGTTTCCATCACTGCTCTCTCTCCCTGCCAATGTCGCCTTTCTCTCCCATTGCCCTCTGTCTATGACCCTTCACCAGTCGCTGTCTCTTCTTCTCTGCCCGTCACCTCTGCAAGGGGGTCTCCTTTCTTCATGCCCTCCCGTCCTTTGTTGACATTGTCACTCTCAGCTCTCCTCACGCGCCCTCTCTCCTGAAGTGTCAGTAATCGCGGCCGCCGTTTCTCCCTCCCCTCACCTCTCTCCCTTCTTCCCTCGATCTGTCTGTAACAGAGTCACTGCTCCTCCCACTCTCTCTCTCTGTCTGCCTGACGCCCTCTCGCCTATCCTCCTATCCTGCCATTTCTCTCACACTCTCTCCCATCCTGGCTGCTCTCTCCCATCGGGCCACCTCCCTCCCATCCTACCATCTCTCTCCCATCCGGCCATTTCTCTCCCATCCTGCCATCTCTCTCCCATCCTGCCATTTCTCTCCCATCCGGCCATCTCTCGCTCCCATCCTGCCATTTCTCTCACGCTCTCTCCCATCCTGCAATTTTTCTCTCCCATCCTGCCGTCCCTCTCACCGTCTCTCCCATCCTGCCATCTTTCTCCCATCCTGCCATCTCTCTCTCTCCCAACCTGCCATCTCTCTCACCCTCTCTCCCATCTCTCTCTCCCATCCTGACCCTGCCGTCCCACTCACCCTCTCTCCCATCTCTCTCTCCCATCCTGGTATCTCTCTCTCACCCTTTCTCCCACCCTGCCGTCTCCCTCACCCCCCTACCATCTTCCCGTCTCTCTCACCCTCTCTCTCATCCTGCCGTCTCTCTCACCCTCTCTCCCAGCTCGTCAGCCAGGCTCCCTCTGACAGCCTCCCGCCTTCACTGCCATCTTCTCTTCCCCCCACCCCACCCCTGTTATCCCCCTCTGCTAGCCCGTCTGTCCCTCTTTCTTCTCAGGGCCTTTCTTTCCCCTCTGTCCCAGCATGCCCCCTTAACTCTGCTCAACCCCTCACCCTCACTCACCCCCTCACCCTCACTCACCCTCAACCCCTCACCCTCACCCTCACTCACCCTCAACCCCTCAACCCCTCACCCTCAACCCCTCACCCTCACTCACCCTCACTCACCCTCACCCTCACTCACCCTCACTCACCCTCAACCCCTCACCCTCACTCACCCTCAACCCCTCACCCACCCTCACCCTCACTCATCCTCACCCACCCTCAACCCCTCACCCTCACTCACCCTCACCCTCACTCACCCTCAACCCCTCACCCTCACTCACCCTCAACCCCTCACCCTCAACCCCTCACCCTCAACCCCTCACCCTCAACCCCTCACCCTCAACCCCTCACCCTCAACCCCTCACCCTCAACCCCTCACCCTCACTCACCCTCACTCACCCTCACTCACCCTCAACCCCTCACTCACCCTCACTCATCCTCACTCACCCTCAACCCCTCACCCTCACCCACCCTCAACCCCTCACCCTAACTCACACTCACCCTCACTCACCCTCACTCACCCTCACCCTCACTCACCCTCACTCACCCTCAACCCCTCACTCACCCTCAACCCCTCACTCACCCTCAACCCCTCACTCACCCTCAACCCCTCACTCACCCTCAACCCCTCACTCACCCTCACTCACCCTCACTCACCCTCACCCACCCTCACCCTCACTCACCCTCACTCACCCTCACACAGTGCAATAGGTCTCGGAGCATTTGAGTTAGAGCTTTTAGAATTGTTTATGGCTTTTTTTATTTGTAATTCTTTAGCATTGGCTACAGGAAACAAAAATGCTAAAGATTTACAAAAAAAACCCATAAACAATTCTAAAAGCACTAACTCTAATGCTGCGAGACCTATTGCATTTCCAATGCTTGTTTATGTTATTGTTGGCAATCCTGCCTGATGTAGTGACATGATCACAGCTTGCATATGGTGGCCACTAATGTCATTGTGTCTGCTTCGGTCACTATTACAACACTAATAATAGTAGTAGCGTGGGATGATACATGTTGAACATAAGTAGCTCTTGTTACAGAAAAGTTTGTAGACCCCCTGCTCTAATATAACACGGATGGCTGTCATAATGTTAGTTATCAAACATGTGTCTGGTTTTTTTTGAGAGCTTACTTTATTAGGAAGTGCTTAAAATGTTTTTTTTTTGTATATGGTCCGTTTTTTCATTCATTCTGCATGGATATCACTGTACCCAAAATAAATAAATCAACATAACCACGCACTTCTAAAAATAACCTCCTGTTAGTTTGGCAGTTATGTAAGGAACTTTTCTTTGACTTAAATGTTGCTATTGTTTCCTGTGCCAAGCGTTCAGCGCCTTCTTTTGTTTTTGTTCATTAGAAACCGATGTCAAGTCTCTGGTCTTGAAGAATGTGAGCATACGTTGTCGTCATTCTTTTAATTGCTCAACCCTTAGGTTACTTTTTTTCTTTCAACACTAGGCCCGTGACAGCCTAACCCAACCTCCTTGGCTCGAGGGATCTTTCTTTCCAAACACGTGAATCTCCCAAGCTTTTTGTGCACACAAGAAAAGGGTCCCTGGTTTGCCAAAGCTGTCACCCCACAGATTGCACCCTTGTCAATAAAGCTTTCAGCCTCCTTTTGGCAGCAGCCCGAATATTGCCCTTTCTCAAGGCCTGGTTGCCCAGGCTGGCAGAGGGTTGGCATGAGGGCGTGTTGTCATGGTAACCAGTAGTCTTCAGGCAAACTTCTCTCGCCCTCGCCGAGCGCAGGATGTCCCTCTGTGGGAGCAGGGCCCCCTTTACACTGAGGAGCTCTGCGCATTGTCCCTATGCAGATTCGGTGTCCCCGAAGACAAAGGCTCGGCGGAGCACTGTTTGTGTATCAATGCGCATTTTAATTACTCCTGACAAGAAGTGCCTGAATGGGAATTAGGCTGCCGTTTCCACAGTGGTAAAGAGCTTCGTGAGTTTGGGGGTGACAGATTGCCCCTTCACCCCACCCCCTCCAAACACTTAAGTAAAAATGTTTCCCTTTAAAGCGTGCTCATAGTGTGCCGCTCAGTGCATGAGTGAACAGAACAGCCTGTGCACCGCTCAGTGCGTGATGACGTTTCCCCCGAAGGAGACAATGGATTGATTGCAGGCCTACGATTTGTGGGCTCATTTACATTGAGAACGAGCAGGACTTCTCTGGTAGGGAAACCGGTTTGGGCCCCTCCCCCGCTACTATGACAAGCTCTTCTTTAGGCACCTTTAAAAGATTGCGCAGAATCTTTCTCTTCGAACGCAAATTCCAAGTACAGCATCTCTTCAATGGTTGCACAGTCTGAATGTGGACAAAGTTCTACTCTAGAATTTGTGTTTAGAAGATCTGTTCTCTTTGAAGTTATTTTCTTTCTCCTCGGTGTGCTGTCCATTTTGGCTGACCCTTGGGTGGCCATTCTGCTTCTGTGTTGGTCAGTAGGATCCTGAAGCCTTGAGTGAGTGTTTATGCTAAAAGTGTAATAGAATTGCACCTTATGGACGGACATGGTCTTGGCATTCCAATAGTGCATTGTATACTCTGCAACCGGTCTAGAGTGCTCTGGTGGGTCTGGGTTGCACTCTATGAAATCTATAAGTAACCGTGAAAAAAACTTACTTGCTCTCTGGTACCTCGGGCACTGCTCTTTCTTTCCCTGGTATCGGCCTCGCCTCCCGCTTTTCTTTTCCCTGCACAGGCAGTGTCTGCACGGCCGGCCACGCACTCCGGCACTACCAGAAGGGCCAGCATCAAAGGGCCAGTGTGGGCATGTTTCTGGTCCTTTCACTGCCCATGGGAGCACAAAAAGCGGCCCACTTTGAAACTGGCTCACTTGGCAGTGCCCGAGAGGCCGGTCCAACACGGAGCTCGAGCTAACCCCAGCAGACTTGCAAGGAGGGCGGCGGCACCAGATGGTGGGCGGTCGGTATGTATCATCCTCCAACTGCTGGCGGGTGTGTAGATTCCCACTGGGAATGCTCGATTTATTATTTCACAAAAGAAGAACTCTGAAGTGGGGCAGACTGTGGCAATGGCAGTAGATCTTTACTCTGAACCTGAGTTTTATATACAGGTATGAAATGTTTTAGGCATGCTTTAACCAAACGTTGCCACCCTGTGGGCACACATTTAAGTCTGTTGGCAGTGCATAGCTCCTTTCATTCAGTGTCCGGCCTCTGGTAATTTGAACCCGTGTTCCGCGAGCTCCATTGTCTCCTAGTTACTCATAAACAGTGGCCCTGGCAGCCCTGCCTCGAGGACGGGCCCGAGCTTTCAGCGGGCTCGCGGTCACTATGGCGACCGGCGTGCTGCGCCACATTTGTAAATGTGCTCTCTGACCGAAATTAAGAGGCGTGGAGGAATGTTGACGACCTTGGGATGAGACGAAACCTTTTAAGAGCCGAAGTGTAACGATGTGATACACACCGGGCGAAATGCAGGCGGGGCCCGTTGAAATGTCAGGACAGCAGTCTGGGCAGAGAACTCGACAGAGGCAGACTTCTCCTTGTGGCTCTGCATTTCACCCATTGACAAGGTAAAACAAAAGTTTCTACTCTAAAGCCAACGGACATGCAACTTAATGTTGTTGCAACAACATCCGTCAGTCATGTAGAGTTACTTACTAAGGAGAATTTGGCCCCTCTTGCCAGAGGATTATGGAGCCGCCAGAACTGTGAAACTCCAGAATCAAATACTGCAGTTTTGTTTCACTGAACCGCAAAAAAAGAGTATTAAAAAAAGTTCACATTCCGCAAAACACTGCAGCCCCAGAAGTTAATACAATCCGAATAACCTTGTGAGAATAAATTCCCCCAAGAATAAAATTGAAATCCCAGCCACTAGAGCAAAAATCCTATGATTCTTACATAAAATTATAGCTAGTCAGGGACCCAGCATTTAGTAACCGGATCGAACTATGCAATAGTTACTGAAATTTAAGATCACGTGGTAAGATGCTGTTAGAAGTGCATAGAATAACAAGCATTTGCAATGCAATAGGTCTCGCATTTCCAAGATTTTAAGCTATTTGTATTGTAAATGGCAATGCCTTTTATCTGTTTTGATAATTAACACATAAATAAAAGGCATTGTCATTCACAATGCCAATAGCTCAAACTCTTGTAAATGCCAGACCCAATTCACTTCCATGAAGCAGTCACCATTGTCCAGGGCTGCTTGGAGAGTAAAATCGCGCATGGCCCGGTGAATGTTTGCAGGAAAAGCAAGCAGGAAGAGAAACTCATTAAAGAAAATAGCGTTTATAGACTAAATAAGACATTCCGTGTAACAACAGAAGTAAAAGGGCCAGGTCTGGTGGGGTTACAAATGAAGACAAGGCAGTACTAAGGAGGGACTCCCAAGTCTATTAACGAATCAGAAGCCAACATTTACAAAGGACAATGACGCAAGGCAATGTAAAATACGGCCAGAGAGTGATCGTAGCTTCAAGGCTATAATCGAATACAGCATGACTCGCAGTGCTTGCGCTGCCCAGGCTTGACCTAAAAAGTGCTAGGCAGGTGGGAAGTCCTTTGTTTCACAGGCGCCTAACTCTACAGGTTTTTGTCTGTATGAATCAAGGAAACACAATACTTTCTTTCAGGAAGCTGATCATGGCATAATATTCTAATCGCACATCTCCATCTAGAGTATACAGGCCACTAAGATAGCACCGCCAAATACATTTATGACGATGGAGAAAGTTAGTCTTATAATGTGTTGGACTGGATGTGCTGGAGCTGTTTTTGTAGTTGTCTACTCTGTCCATGTTGATCTAAGCACAGGGCCGACATGCCCAAACTTAAAAGGTTTCTCTGCATCAAGTGGTTGAAGATTGTAGCATACCTGGATGTCATTAGCTCAGTGGAAATCCAATCTAGACCCTGTTGTTTTAAGTTTTGTTAAATCAATCACTACAGATGTAGGAAGCCTAAAGTCTGACTAGCATTAAACGGCATCCATATTTGATTAGAAAACATCTAGTGCTTAATGTGTAAAAGAATGAGTACAGATGCCAAAATATCTGCTCCATTGGTGCCAAATTCAGTTGGCGGGTTAAATGCCAAGGCAGTGCTGGATTGTATTCACCTCCACTCTTTAATCCATTACCACACACTCTAGCACCACCGGCTCAAATTAAGCACTGAAAGCATCAATACATTATTGATCATATATGTAAAACAGCAATTCTGTAATACATAGGAAAGAATAGGAGTACGATACAAACACGATAGGCTTTCAGAGTCTTAATACGTTTCCCTTGGGGGCAAGAGGCTGCTTGAAAACTAAACATAAAGGCGCCTGTCCCTGTAACAATGTTAATTATAAGCTTGGTGGACTAGGGTATATTGAAGATTTAATACATTTTATGCCCTTTATTCTGCAATATAGGCACAATGATGCACTTGGATATCCACTCCTAAGACCTGTTTTGAAAACATTGAATTTGTGTTGTAGATGGGAATCGGTGTAATTTCTTAGCAGCAATTCACGCAAATGGAACTTTGAGGGAAGTATTTTTAGTCTACTCTAAATGCTTAAATATCTGCTCTGCCTTGTTGTATTCCTGCCAGCAAGATATTTAAGAAAATTGAATCTGATCATGACTATGTTCTGCTTTCAACTTGATTTTTACTCCTCTTTAATTAACGTGTGTCTTCTTTTATCGAGCAATCCAAAAGATCTTTTTTATATTATTATTGGGCCTGATGTGATGGATCAATTCCATAATTTTCAGGACACCGACTGACTATGTGAACAATTCAGATTCAGATGTATTGGATGCGATTTTATGCAATTGGAATAACTGGAAAATCTGGTATTGCTCTGGCCCTCGTGACCTGACATAGAACTCCTTCTTCTTGGGAGACAAAGTAGGCCCAAATGTGGTTGTGCACGCTGTGGCGGGATTATCATAGTGTATTTTGCCAGTGTATAGTGTTAGCCACGTCTTTCCATCTTACCTGGAAATGTAGAAATAATGCCACCTGGCAGTAACATGTTGGGTACACTAGCTCCTATTGTGCTCCTTGATAATGTTGATAGGTTACATGAATATCCAGTTGTCTTTACTGACCTGCATTTTTGGAATCTTGCATGCACATTTCTCTTTAACATGATTTCTAAAAAAGCACATAGTAGTCATTTCCTGTTGTATACATTTGTGTGCATTCTTTTTTCTCAATAGGAAGGAGCATCCATATATCTATTTCAGATTTTCACTCAGAAATATTGGAAGAAATTGAGGGAGTTGTTTATTTTGACTAGAAAAGACCTACTTTTTCAACTGGACTTTTATTCTGTATTTAATTCCCTTTCTGACGTTGACATCATTTTATGGTGGGCTAGTTTATTCTGTACTTGGGTAGCCTTCTATCTACATACACGCATACACTCTTTGAACACTTTTCAAACTTGAGTTTCTGGTGTCATCTAAGGTACTTCACGTCAATTAAGTTGCAAATTGATTGGATTAGTAAGGAATGTTTTCACAGCCATCACAGTCTGCAGTAGAATGGTAAGAGTGTTGCTTTTAGATGAACCTTAAATAAGGTGGAATGAATTATTAACCATCTCCCTTTAGACAGGTGATCATGTTCCAATTCTATATGTTCATTTCTATTAGTATCATGATCACTATTTTAGTGTTTTTATTAGCTCTCTCCATACATCTATTGCAAGATTAAATCTTTTTTTGGGATAAGAAGATTGCCACTAAAGTCCCAGGTGTCCTTTCTCTACTCATGTCTTTGTTATAAGAGCAACATTGTGTCTAAAATGCCTTTATTTCCCCTCAGTGTCTATATTTGGTATGCTGAGCCCTTTATGTTCATCACATGCCTTTAGAAACCTGAGGTTTGTGCTGATGAAGTAATTTTGCATTTATCTTTGTAGGCAAAGGCCCCACATTCGAAACAGTGTTTTCTAGGAGTTGCTCGAGCGAGCACAACGAGATAGCTGCCTCCCATTAGCTGTCTCCGATACCTGCGTTATTGACTATATTTTTTCATGTTTGGCTAGCATTACTTCATTTCATTTTTTTTTTTTTTTTACCTCTTGTGACTGTCTATGACCAGCGCTTCATAAGAATTCCGCAGCTGGTACATTTCCATGGTTTTTTCAATGCGTATTCGACGAGACCCGGTTCTGAGGGCGATCAGGTTTACCTGCAGGAGACGGACGCCGTGGGCGATGTGCCAAATGCGCCGTCCCCTCCCTCCCGCGGTCTATGGGGTGGATTTTCATCCCTGGTCAAGTGCTTTTATTTTTGGTCTCTAAAATTTAGAGCCTGGAGGTGTGTGCGTCCTACCTTCGGGTGGTGAAGCCCGCCCCCCTTGTTTTTAGCACTTCACAGACTTTTAACTTTCAAGTCCTCTGGTTGGGTGGGCCTTAGAGTGCCCATACCGCCAAGGTTTTACACCATAGGTCCTGACGAATGCCAGGTTAATGATACCACACCGGCTGAAACATGCTCATGTTGACCATTCACATTTTCACCTAATGCTAGTGGGAGTAGACCATTCAATTAGTTGGCCCTACTCACCAACACATTTTTTAACCTTGCCCTTGATGATCTTTGATTAAAATAAATTTTTGATACATACAAGGCAATTTTAAAATCACCACTTCACACTACTCACGTAATTTCTCACATAGCCCTCCCACCATCACAAAACCAGCTCCGCAGTAATTCTGGCGTCGCAGCACACCGGGGTGGCATTCGGTCACACCCGGTGGGGCCCGATGATGAAGCAAGTCACCGACCAGGTCGGTGAGTGAGGGCTTTCCTAACAAACCAATGGGCTTTGTTGTTTTCTTGTGCTCTGTGCCTTTTTTCCACCCTAAACAGAACAGGAACACTCTTTTGTTGTTGATGCATATTTCCTCCTGAGCTCATCACTGCTCTCTCCTCCATACTGCTGCTGAAGTTTTTGTTAGGAAGGCGGGACTGCATGAACGAAAGGGTGCGGCTGGAGCCTAGACCACTCCCACAGCTGATTTTAGCTACTTCAGCTTCTACTATTGCGGTGACGTTATTTTATTCCTTTTATCATCTTGTATTTTCTGTTTTCTTGACTTTATTGTAGTATTTTATGATATGGAAGGGAATAATGTGCATGTTATTAACAACATACCAAAAAACAGGAGAATGGTCCTCCACACCAAAGGGACAGGACGCGATACTGACACCAAGTCAAAGCAAATTCCCTTTTGGGACTCCTCAATAGCATACAGTGGAACCCAAACCTCATTCACACCCTACTCATATGTTAAATTATTGAAAATGCCAAAGTGAAGTATATAAATGTTTTATTCACCAAGTGAATGCAATAAAAAAAATATATGTTCTACTATTTCCTATCCAGTAAGATAAATCAGCTGATATACAAAGGACCAAACATATATTATGGCACACAATCTTAATAATGACTAAATAAAGCACATCAAAAGGATGACTATTTCACAATTCAACATCATAATCAAAAGACATTTAATACACAGTTAAAAACTTATTATATGTAAGTGAACATTTCATATAAGAGAATCATAAAAAAGAATATATACCATAACAAATAATTTAAAACGACCAAAGCCAACGCGTTTCGTTGGTAGTAACTGGTCCAAACCACCTTCTTCAGGCTTTGTTAAAAAAATGTGTCCTGGAATCCTAACCTCTATAGAAAAAGAAGATATGTGTATACATAAGGATATGACACTTGGTTAAAATACAGCAACAGTATTGCAGTTAAAAAGATGGCAAACCATCCCCTTTCAATAAACCACCCATATACAACCCAATGGCATTTATATGTGCTGTAACTTAAAACCAACCAGGGTTTTATCCATTTCACTTGTGCTAACTCACCAATCTATTCACACACATACATGAATCACTTGGAGCATTGGAACCAATGCTGCTGAGAGGTTAATAAAAAACTCCCTCGGTGCATAAGCTATCAGAATATAGCTTATTTACTTATATTCCCAGTATCACTGCCATTTTCTTAAAGACCGCATAGGAAACCATATAAACCCACAGTAAAGTCAGCGTGTAGAATCAATTGCAGGGGGACATCACTATCTATCTCCTCCTGCTTACCGATAGCAGATTGGTTACTAATGCGGGAATCTAGTTTAAAAAACATATATATAGCAAGATTAAATCCCACATAGATCTTAATGTCCAATTACTGACTGATACTTATCCTACTGGCAATGATAGACAACACACCTCCCACAATCAAACCGGACAATTGAAACACTTGGTGGTCACGAGTAATCTTTTCAAGTGTCCTGTCCAAAGAAATGTTCAATTAAAATATAAAGTGGGCACAAGACCCCTCCATGGGTTGTCCTGAAAAATGATATCAAGAAGACATGTTTTAGGTCTAAAAAGTGAATCCTAGAATTGGATCAACAATAACTCATAATACTGTTGCTGTATTTTAACCAAGTGTCGTATCCTTATGTTTACACATATTATCTTCTCTTTCTATAGATGTTAGGATTGCCGGACACATTTTTTTAACAAAGCCTGAAGAAGGTGGTTTGGACCAGTTACTACTACCGAAACATGTTGGCTTTGGTCGTTTTAAATATGTTAAATATTCTTTTTTATGATTCTTTTATATGAAATGTTCACTTACATATAATATGTTTTTAACTGTGTATTAAATGTCTTTTGATTATGATGTTGAATTGTGAAATAGTCATCCGTTTGATGTGCTTTATTTAGTAATTTTTAAGATTTTGTGCCATAATAAATGTTTGGTCCTTTGTCTATCAGCTAATTTATCTTACTGGATAGGAAATAGTAGAAAATATATTTTTTGAATTGCATTCACTCGGTGAATACAACATTTATATACTTCACTTTGGCATTTTCAATATTTTAACATATGAGTAGGGTTTGAGTATTAAATGTCTTTTGATTATGATGTTGAATTGTGAAATAGTCATCCGTTTGATGTGCTTTATTTAGTAATTTTTAAGATTTTGTGCCATAATAAATGTTTGGTCCTTTGTCTATCAGCTAATTTATCTTACTGGATAGGAAATAGTAGAAAATATATTTTTTGAATTGCATTCACTCGGTGAATACAACATTTATATACTTCACTTTGGCATTTTCAATATTTTAACATATGAGTAGGGTTTGAATGAGGTTTGAGTTACACTGAATGCTATTGAGGAGTCCCAGAGGGAATTTTGGTGTTATTAACAACAAACAACTTCACCAGTCAAGCAAACAATTGTGGATTCTAATTAACTTTTTTTATCCACTTTATTGGAAGAATTACACGTTGTTTGTTCGAATACTGGCAATATTGCTTCAAAAACGAAAAATATTTGTAAATATATGGAAAGTCTCTTTATGAAAGTCTCTGACTACACAACAAAAATTCAGGCTATCAAATCAGTTTACAGTATTATGCCCAGTAAAGCAAAAGTTGTTCTGATGAGTAATCCATTTAGAAAATCGCAATCCGCAGTATAACTTGCAAATTTTTATTTTTCCAGAATACATAGAAAGCAATGACTGTAGGTGCTATTTGGAAAACTTATTACCTGGTCCAGCTCCTTTTAAAGTTCCCTGAAAAATTTGAAATTGATAAGGCGCACAGAATTCCTTTGCAGCAAAAACCAAGTCATGCTAAATCTTGTCAAGTGATTTTTAAAGTACTTCATCATTATCACTAAGCAATGATCTAGAAAGCGGCAAGAGAGATCCAGTCTCCAATGGTTATTGGTAACAAAATCTTCATCCATCAAGACTTTGCCAAGTAAACAGTAAATATGCACAAAGAGTTTACGGCGCTTTGACCATGGCTAAGAAGCTCTGGTTTTAAATACGCCCTTTTTGATCTGCCTACTATGAGAATTTCGAAAGATGGTTTCTCCAAATCATTTCAACGTCAAGAGGATCTTCGTCCCTTCTTGGACCAACACTCTTCACTCATGATGAATATGAATGAGACTGATACTTGGTTCTTTTGTTCTAATAGTATTTTTTATAGCTAGCCTATTTTTACAATTTTTCTTTCGTAGGGCATAGTCTCCACTGGTCACTCTTACACACATGCATGTATGCAATTATGTTAAATTATGTATGTTTTTATGTCATCTTTTCTATGTTTGCCCTTATCTTTTCTTTTTCTTTATTCCTAGAGCTACTTTTTACTTTTGCAGCTTATCGTTTTTCTTCTATCTTGTTCTCTCTTTTTAGGTCTCGCCTGTCGATGCGCATGCGCATCGAGCAAGGCGAGAGTATTGCGACTTATCTACTCTTTATCCACACTGCAAGGAATCGTGGCGATTCCTTGCAGTGCCCGTGACTTTTAAGCTCAATGCGCATGCGCATTGAGCTTAAAAGCGCGTGCACGTCCGTCTTTGTTTACCCGCTCCGCCCCCTCCCCTTCCCGCCGTGTCGCATTTCTCCTCCCCCCTCCCCTCTCTTCCCTCCGGCTTGTTTGTTTATTTGACCCGCTCCGCCCCCTCCCCTTCCCGCCGTGTCGCATTTCTCCTCCCCCCTCCCCTCTCTTCCCTCCGGCTTCTTTTTTGTTTATTTTACCCGCCGTGTCTCCGATCCTTTCGCTTGAGGAGAAAATATCAGTTATCGAAACCTTACTCTCCATTCATTGCCTAATGCAAGTCCTCAGAAATCTCAAAGTCTACACTGCAACTCTGTATCTGTGATCCCCTCAACAAAAGAGGTAGGTAGTCAAATGGAAATGCGTCCGAGCACACATTTAGCTTCAAACCGTCTCCTTTCCATCGTTTGAAGTACTCACAGGTCAGTGCCACTTACAACTTCCAAAACTGCCTCCCTCATCCGACATACAGTCCCCAGGCCAGATAAAGATTTCACTGACCAGGTCACGAAATCCATCTCCCCTACTGACTTCTTCCAATCCGCTCCAACATCCCAGGGCATTTCAATTTCTCCACAACTCGTCCCAGAAATGTATTGGAGACTCTCCTTTTAACACTCGGAGCTTAGACAACTTATTTAAATAGAAACCCATCCCAAAAAAGTCAATCTCTAAGACCCAGTCATCCCTCCAAACCCAGTCTCTAAATTTGCCTCCCACAACTTCCCTGTTGCTCCCACACATTGCTCTTTCTTCAAACACACTGTAAGCTTGCTCTTCCACCCCCCCCCCCGTCTGCCCGAGGCGCGTGAAATACGACCGCCTGGCATGCGTCCGAGCACACATTTAGCTTCAAACCGTCTCCTTTCCATCGTTTGAAGTACTCACAGGTCAGTGCCACTTACAACTTCCAAAACTGCCTCCCTCATCCGACATACAGTCCCCAGGCCAGATAAAGATTTCACTGACCAGGTCACGAAATCCATCTCCCCTACTGACTTCTTCCAATCCGCTCCAACATCCCAGGGCATTTCAATTTCTCCACAACTCGTCCCAGAAATGTATTGGAGACTCTCCTTTTAACACTCGGAGCTTAGACAACTTATTTAAATAGAAACCCATCCCAAAAAAGTCAATCTCTAAGACCCAGTCATCCCTCCAAACCCAGTCTCTAAATTTGCCTCCCACAACTTCCCTGTTGCTCCCACACATTGCTCTTTCTTCAAACACACTGTAAGCTTGCTCTTCCACCCCCCCCCCCGTCTGCCCGAGGCGCGTGAAATACGACCGCCTGGCATGCGTCCGAGCACACATTTAGCTTCAAACCGTCTCCTTTCCATCGTTTGAAGTACTCACAGGTCAGTGCCACTTACAACTTCCAAAACTGCCTCCCTCATCCGACATACAGTCCCCAGGCCAGATAAAGATTTCACTGACCAGGTCACGAAATCCATCTCCCCTACTGACTTCTTCCAATCCGCTCCAACATCCCAGGGCATTTCAATTTCTCCACAACTCGTCCCAGAAATGTATTGGAGACTCTCCTTTTAACACTCGGAGCTTAGACAACTTATTTAAATAGAAACCCATCCCAAAAAAGTCAATCTCTAAGACCCAGTCATCCCTCCAAACCCAGTCTCTAAATTTGCCTCCCACAACTTCCCTGTTGCTCCCACACATTGCTCTTTCTTCAAACACACTGTAAGCTTGCTCTTCCACCCCCCCCCCCCCCGTCTGCCCGAGGCGCGTGAAATACGACCGCCTGGCATCCAAGGTTATTAAAAGGAGCGTTTTCTTTAATTACCGGAAAACAGGGCGCGATCGGCCTTCCTCACCTCTTTCCTACGCGCAATCTCTCTTTTGCTTGTAGTCAAGGTATGGGGAAATATGTCCTTTCGATATACAATTAATAAAATATATCGCCTGCATCGTCATTCATGGTATATTTCGCAATATCAGCAAGGGAAACTGCACATGCAAAATATGCCATTCCATTTGTTTCACGAAAAGATCACACGATATATATCTGATAAAATGCATATTTTTATATTAGCAGGCCGTTTTAGTTCGAAAATATTTCCTATAGGTGGATGTACATCTCTCTCGAGCAGGCGGTGCCGTCTCCCACCCAAAACTCACATTGGTGTACAAGCTCCAGCCACCCCCCCCCCCCCCCCCCCCCACCCCCGTCTGCCCGAGGCGCGTGAAATACGACCGCCTGGCATCCAAGGTTATTAAAAGGAGCGTTTTCTTTAATTACAGGAAAACAGGCGCGATCCGCCTTCCTCACCTCTTTCCTACGCGCAATCTCTCTTTTGCTTGTAGTCAAGGTATGGGGAAATATGTCCTTTCGATATACAATTAATAAAATATATCGCCTGCATCGTCATTCATGGTATATTTCGCAATATCAGCAAGGGAAACTGCACATGCAAAATATGCCATTCCATTTGTTTCACGAAAAGATCACACGATATATATCTGATAAAATGCATATTTTTATATTAGCAGGCCGTTTTAGTTCGAAAATATTTCCTATAGGTGGATGTATTATATTCTCTAGGTTCTGCTTTTTTTCTAAATAAAATAAAGTACAAGAAAGAAACGCGAGGGTCTGCCATGGTTCTTCAGGGAGGCTGCGGTGGGAGCAGGGTATGGATTGATACAATGCAGCACACCTATCCAGTCTGAGCTGGCTGCAAGGCTCTCTAGGGGTGCCTGCGGGGCTGCCCAATATGAATGCGGGGGCTGCAGCACTACACCTACAGAGACATGTACGCAGACGCACGCCCTCACTCACCCTCAACTCCTCACTCACCCTCACTCTCACTCACCCTCACCCACACTCACCCTCCCTCACCCTCAACCCCTCACCCTCACTCACCCTCAACCCCTCACCCTCACCCTCAAACCTTCACCCTCAACCCCTCACTCACCCTCACTCTCACTCACCCTCACTCAGCCTCAACTACTCCCCCTCACCCTCACTCACCCTCAACCCCTCACCCTAACTCACCCTCACCCTCACTCACCCTCAACACCTCACTCACCCTCACCCACCCTCAACACCTCACCCTCAACCTCAACCACTCACCCTCACCCACCCTCACCCACCCTCACTCACCCTCACTCACCCTCACCCTCACTCACCCTCAACCCCTCACCCTCACTCACCCACCCTCACCCTCACTCACCCTCAACCCCTCACCCTCACACAGTGCAATAGGTCTCAGACCATTTCAGTTAGAGCTTTTAGAAATGTTTATGGCTTTTTTTATTTGTAATTCTTTAGCATTGGCTACAGGAAACAAAAATGCTAAACATTTACAAAAAAACCCATAAACAATTCTAAAAACAATACTCTAATGGTGCGAGACCTATTGCATTTCCAATGCTTGTTTAAGAATATGGATAACTTTAAAAGAATTAAAATAACATAACGTGTATTTTTAAAGCGCACATTCACCTAAATATATATTCTGATGCAGATGGGCGTGCTCAAATTAGGTAATGTTCTGTTTGTTGTTGTGTGTGATTTTAAGACACTATTATTCCCCAATTAGACAGAACATCCTTAGCTAAAATATCGTCATGCAGAGCTTTTTATACATTCAAATGCGTTCTTTAAAACTACCAAACCAGTAGATATTTGGCTCTTACGTCAACCAACAGATAAAAATGTTAGTTTTCTCCAATTCTCATAATTCTTTTTCCAGAATAGATTTATTACGATCCCGGCAATTAATCAATTCAATTTCTGATCCTATTATTCATCTATACTACTAGTATAAAGAGAGAACAGAAACCTTTTGGCAAGGTGAACTCGGGAACCACAGCGCCAATCCACACACCCAATACATTGTTGGAATCCTCAGGGTGTGTAGATGGACATAGGCGACCTAAAATAAAAATAAAACATAAATTAAAAAATTAAAATTTAAAAACAAAGTAGCCCCCTAAAACTTGCGCCGGCCGCGACGTAGCGCTGACCGCGACCTAGACGTGCGTGATGACGACAGGCGGGGAGGAGCGGTGACGAGCGGCGAGGAGTGGCGGTGAAGGAGCAGTGACGAGCGGCAAGGAGTGGCGATGAAGTCCGGAGCGCGGGGAGGAGCGGAGGCTTAGGTAAGGCAAAGGCGAGGCGGGAGGCGGTCTGGGCAATGTCGGGGTGGGCGGGGGCCCGGGAGTGGCGGTGAAGTCCGGAGCGCGGGGAGGAGCGGCGGCTCAGGTAAGGTAAAGGCGAGGCGGGAGGCGGGCGGGAGGCGGTCTAGGCAATGTCGGGGCGGGCGGGGGCCCGGGCGGAAGTGCACAGAAGCCTAAAATGCTGCCCCCAGCTCCCTTCTGCCCCGGGCAACGCCGGGGCGGGCAGCTAGTAATATAGATATTTTCGATCATGCAATCATTTAGTTTGTTTTACATCTTGAGTCCACTCAACAATTTCAACGTAGATGGCTTATTACTGTGAACGTTGCCCTCTGTGACAATATTAAAACTATTATTTGCAATACATTACTATTTTTCTTTTAATCTAGAAGGCTCTACTTCGATTGTAAATCTTTGTGGGCACTCGAAGCGCACATCATAGGTGTAACCATATCTATTATGGCCCATGATAATAAGTCATTTAACTGTAAACTTAAATATTTGGGTAAACAGATAGCTAAGTATGAATGACTATTTATCACTTCAATTGATATCATTTACAAAATACACTTACAAAAACTAAGTTATGAATTAAACTCCCTATTAAGGAAAAAGGCTGGCATTCATAAAACTGCACTAACACACAAAGAAATTGTTAATGAATTTTTGAATTATTATTCAACTTCGTACAGTAATCCCCTATCTACTGATACTCTTAAAATTAATAATTTATTGGAGTTTTGTGGTTTACCAAAATTAATAATTTATTGGAGTTTTGTGGTTTACCAAAATGTTTTCAAACAGAGTTCAATCAGATTTACTGATCTCTCTTGAAGCGATTGAGTCAGCCATTAAATCCCTTAAGTCACTTAAATCCTCTGGTCCTGATGGTATCCTTGCTGAATTATACAAAGAATTTTCTCCTTGCCTTCTACTTCATCTACTCAAGGTATTTACTCACTATAGTAGTTCAGGATCAAGTTGTGAATCCTTCACTGACGCCTTGATTAGCATTCTTTCGAAACTTAAAGATCCCACCTAAAGTTGCAAAGTGTTGTCCTATATGTTTAATAATCAGGACTGTAAGCTTAATGCGAAAATTGTACCAACCAGGTTAGCATCTTTTCTTGACTCTATTATTCATGTTGATCAATCTGGTTTCATGAAACTTCGACACTCTGTGAATAATACTAGATTATTATTCCATGCAAGAGAAGCTAGTCCATCCTTTTTGTTTTCCTTCCAGAGTAATGGCACTTGATGCTGAAAAAGATTTTGATAAAGCCCATTGGGTTTATTTATTTCGTACTTTGCATTTAATTTTGGTAGTGCGTTTATTCCCATGATGTCTGCAATCTATTCAGGTCCTTGAGCCAGACTTTTCATTAATGGCCAAATCTCTAGTAATTTTTAACCTTGTAAATGCACCAGACAAGGATGTCCCTTATCGCTATTGCTTTTTCTCCTTGCTGTTGAACCTTTGGTCACTGCCCTCAGAAATTCTACTGAAATAAAAGGCCTTATTATTAGTGATGTTACTATGAAAACCTCTTCCTATGCTGACGATGTACTACTTTATATTTGTCAACCTGACTCTTACATTCCTCCTCTGCTAAACCTAATTCAAATGTACTCATATGTTTCAGCTTAAACTTTAAACACTAATAAAACAATATTATTTCCTTTGAATGTTCCCTGTACCCCAGAGATGCTTCCCAACAAAAATATAATACAGTAAAATTAAAAGCATAAATATCTTGGTATCATATTTTCTCACACTATTAAATCAATTACATTGAATTGTGAATACATTCTTAGGCATATCAAAGATACATTTCATAAGTGGTCTGTCTTATCTCTAATTTGGTGGGGAGAAATTAAATCCATAAAAATGATTATTGCTCCCCCCAAAAATATTTTACCTCCTTTCTATGATACCTACTCAACTTCCTTTTCAGTTCTATAAAAATTTAGGTAAACCCATATCTAAATTTATTTGAAATAACAAAACTCCTTGTAGAAGTTATAAAACATTAAAAACTGCTAAAATTAATGGTTGATTTGACTTGCAAGATTTTCTTAAATATCATGAAGCTTTTGTTTTTAAAGCAAGATTCTTTTTGGTCCAGTCATACAGATCTCAATAAATCACCTTTGTGGCTTCTCATTAAACAAGCCTTTGCAATGCAATAGGTCTCGTATTAGGAAAGTTTGAGCTATTGGTCTTGTAAATGACAATTTTTTTATTTATGTGTTGGTTTTGAAAATAGCTAAATTAATAGCTTTGTCATTTACAATGCCAAAAGTTATAACTTTCGCAAATGTGACACCTATAGCATTTGTAATGCAACATGTTTTGTATTTACGTGACTTAGATGTATTGATATTACAAATTACAATGGCTTTTAATTTTTTAGAATAATTAATACTTAAATAAAAGTGATTGTAATTTATAATGGCAATAGCTTAAACTTTTGTAAATAACTTTTGTGAAGATTATGTTCAGTGTATTTTATTGTGACAAATTCAAGAACAGAAGTGAAATATTAACATCTTTTTGTGACATTTGTAATAAAGCTTGAAACATTGAGAACATATTTTAACCAGTTGTTGAATGGTTGCGCAGATTGATGCTGGGGTGGCACTGAGTGATGCTGTGGTGGTGCAGAGTGGTGCTATGGTGATGCTGATTGGTGCTATGGTGATGCTGAGTGGTGCTGAGTGATGCTGGGGTGGTGCTGAGTGATGCTGGGGTGGTGCTGAGTGATGCTGGGGTGGTGCTGAGTGATGCTGGGGTGGTGCTGAGTGATGCTGGGGTGGTGCTGAGTGATGCTAGGGTGGTGCTGGGGTGGTGCTGAGTGATGCTGGGGTGGTGCTGAGTGATGCTGGGGTGGTGCTGAGTGATGCTGGGGTGGTGCTGAGTGATGCGGAGTGGTGCTGTTTTGGTGCTGAGTGGTGCTGTTTTGGTGCTGAGTGGTGCTGTTTTGGTGCTGAGTGGTGCTGTTTTGGTGCTGAGTGGTGCTGTTTTGGTGCTGAGTGATAATGTGGTGGTGCTGAGTGATCATGTGGTGGTGCTGAGTGATAATGTGGTGGTGCTGAGTGATAATGTGGTAGTGCTGAGTGATAATGTGGTGGTGCTGAGTGATAATATGGTGGTGCTGAGTGATAATGTGGTGGTGCTGAGTGATAATGTGGTGGTGCTGAGTGATAATGTGGTGGTGCTGAGTGATAATGTGGTGGTGCTGAGTGATGCTGTGGTGGTGCTGAGTGCTGAGTGGTGTTGTGGTGGTGCTGAGTGGTGTTGTGGTGGTGCTGAGTGGTGTTGTGGTGGTGCTGAGTGGTGTTGTGGTGGTGCTGAGTGGTGTTGTGGTGGTGCTGAGTGGTGTTGTGGGGGTGCTGAGTGATGCTGTGGTGGTGCTGAGTGGTGGTGCTGATGCTGAGTAATGCTGTGGTGGTGCTGAGTGATGCTGTGGTGGTGCTGTGTGATGCTGTGGTGGTGCTGTGTGATGCTGTGGTGGTGCTGTGTGATGCTGTGGTGGTGCTGTGTGATGCTGTGGTGGTGCTGTGTGATGCTGTGGTGGTGCTATGTGATGCTGTGGTGGTGCTGTGTGATGCTGTGGTGGTGCTGTGTGATGCTGTGGTGGTGCTGTGTGATGCTGTGGTGGCACGGAGTGATAATGTGGTGGTGCTGAGTGATGCTGTGGTGGTGCTGAGTGATGCTGTGGTGGTGCTGAGTGATGCTGTGGTGGTGCTGAGTGATGCTGTGGTGGTGCTGAGTGATGCTGTGGTGGTGCTGAGTGATGCTGTGGTGGTGCTGTGGTGGTGCTGTAGTGATGCTGTGGTGGTGCTGAGTGATGCTGTGGTGGTGCTGAGTGATGCTGGGGTGGTGCTGAGTGATGCTGGGGTGGTGCTGAGTGATGCTGGGGTGGTGCTGAGTGATGCTGGGGTGGTGCTGAGTGATGCTGGGGTGGTGCTGAGTGATGCTGGGGTGGTGCTGAGTGATGCTGGGGTGGTGCTGAGTGATGCTGGGGTGGTGCTGAGTGATGCTGGGGTGGTGCTGAGTGATGCTGGGGTGGTGCTGAGTGATGCTGGGGTGGTGCTGAGTGATGCTGGGGTGGTGCTGAGTGATAATGTGGTGGTGCTGAGTGATGCTGGGGTGGTGCTGAGTGATGCTGGGGTGGTGCTGAGTGATGCTGGGGTGGTGCTGAGTGATGCTGGGGTGGTGCTGAGTGATGCTGGGGTGGTGCTGAGTGATGCTGGGGTGGTGCTGAGTGATGCTGGGGTGGTGCTGAGTGATGCTGGGGTGGTGCTGAGTGATGCTGGGGTGGTGCTGAGTGATGCTGGGGTGGTGCTATGTGATGCTGGGGTGGTGCTGTGTGATGCTGTGGTGGTGCTGTGTGATGCTGTGGTGATGCTGTGGTGGTGCTGTGTGATGCTGTGGTGGTGCTGTGTGATGCTGTGGTGGTGCTTTGTGATGCTGTGGTGGTGCTGTGGTGGCACTGAGTGATAATGTGGTGGTGCTGAGTGATGCTGGGGTGGTGCTGAGTGATGCTGTGGTGATACGATAGAGTGTAATTATGTGGCTTGTAACTATGTGGCACTGAGTGGTATTGTTTGAAGTGTATGTTGCATTGAGTGCATTGTAATTATGTAGCATATAATTATGTGGCACTGAGTGGAATTGTGTGGAGTGTGTAATGCATTCAGTAGAGTGTAATTATGTGGCGTGTAATTATGTGGCACTGAGTAGTTTTTGGAGTGTATGTTGCATTGAGTGCAGTGTAAATATGTGGCGTGTAACTATGTGGCTCTAAGTGGTATTCGGAGTGTATGTTGCATTGAGTGCAGTGTAATTATGTGGTGTGTAATTATGTGACACTGAGTGGTATTTGGAGTGTATGTTGCATTGAACGCAGTGTAATTATGTAGCATATAATTATGTGGCACTCAGTGGTATTATGAGGAGTGTATGTTGTATTCAGTAGAGTGCAATTGTGTGGCGTGTAATTATGTGGCACTGAGTGATATTGTTTGGAGTGTATGTTGCATTGTAATTATGTAGCATATAATTATGTGTTCACCCAGTGGTATTGTGTGGAGTGTGGTATTCAGTAGAGTGTAATTATGTGGTGTGTAATTATGTGGCACTGAGTGGTATTTGGAGTGTATGTTGCATTGAGCACAGTGTAATTATGTGGCGTGTAATTATGTGGCACTAAGTGGTATTTGGAGTGTAAGTTGTATTGATGGTATTGTAATTATGTGGCATGTAACTATGTGGCACTGAGTGGTATTTGGAGTGTATGTTGCATTGAGTGCAGAGTAATTATGTAGCATATAATTATGTGGCACTGAGTGGTATTGTGTGGAGTATGTTTTGCATTCAGTAGAGTGTAATGATGTGTGTAATTATGTGGCACTGAGTGGTATTTGGAGTGTATGTTGCCATCCATCTGCGGGGCCCTGATTTCCGAGAGCGCGTGTACAGAATCAGAGCGCGTGGCACTCCCAAACGCAGTAGATTGGTTGGAAGCGCACACCGAAGCACAGCACAAATGCGTGCGCACAGGACACTTCCTGTGTGTAAGTGCATTGGGTTTCTAGATTACGTATTCACAATAGTACCAAGTAAAGATAATCATTCACCCATTGTGGCTTCCAAAAAGGATGTGCGTCATCTGGTAGGATACAAGGTCACACAAACCCTGGAAAGGGTGGAGAGCGGCAGGAAGATTATATGTTTTATGAAATGCCTGAAGCACTGTAGAGACGAACATTAAAGCAATACTGAAAAAAAGAGTCGACTACGTTTTCTGCATTCCTCCTGGCCTCAATGTCTGACTTACCACTGGAATATTATAATTACAAAGCTGGCATAAAGCAGGCTGAGGATCAAGTTACTAATTTCTTGCGAGCAAGCGCTGTAAAGCGGTTTCTGCCAGTAGCGGCTCTCCAGACAAAAAACGTGTGTCTCGTTCATGATGTGACCTGTGGGGAAAACTGGCTTTAATCAAGCAACCTAAAAATGGTATGCAGTTGTGGTCCTGGCTCAAATATCTGACAGCAGGGGAAGAAAATGAAGGGGTTGGAAAAAGCTTTCAACGCAGCAACATATGAAAACAACGTTCTTAACCCTCTCTGCCGTCCGTGCTTGTACAGAAACTGGGACGGAACATAGGCCAGGGCCAAAATGAAAGTGGCCCCTGTTACAGAATTAGATAGTTTAAAAGTTGCCTGCGTTTGCAAATCAGTGCAGTTTTGAATATGTTAAGACAAGCGGTGTGCGTGTTTTGCAAGGAATGGGAGGGTGTATGCATTTGTCCTCGCTGCGGGCAATATTTATGTCAACAGTAAACCAGGCACGTCCTGCAGCCGTGAATAAATGACGGCGGGGGGCGGGACAGCTGAAGCCTTTGATGTGGCAAATGCTGCTGGCAGGGGGAAGCCTGTGGGGAAATGCGAGGCACGGCCGTGAATAAGTGACGGCGGGGGGGGGGGCGGGGCAGCTGAAGCCTTTGATGTGGCAAATGCTGCTGGCAGGGGGAGGCCTGTGGGGAAATGCAAGCTTGTGCACGAAGGAGCTTGTGGTCACGTGATTTCACGTGAACTGTTGAGAATCCTCATCATAAAAAAGTGGATGGATGGCAAAAGGTCTCTCTACGAGACCTAAAAAGGGTTGATATCACCCTTCCATTTAGCTGCATTATTAACTATGTCCAATTCTACCAACGTAGTAAAAGTGTGTATGTACCCTTCATAAATCAAAACTAATATTATTGGACTTAGACAGTCTTTTTCAATCTCCTGTTTCGCATACCTCAAATCTGTTATGGTATAACCCACTAATAAAACTTGCTCGAACTACAAAATGTTGGCAATCTTGTATAAAAGTAGGTATTTTATACTTAACCGATATATATCATAATAATAATTTTAAAACTTTTGATGAATTGCAACAACAATTTATTGTACCTCCGATGGATGATTCCAAATTTGAGCTTTTGTGTAATTCTATTCGAGATTAATTTTCTAACAATTTACAGCTGAGTGCCAATTCAGATTTAGAAATGTTTTCGAATGGTAGCTACAACTTCACATGCTGTTTCAAATTTTTTATAAAAATAAAAATTAACAATTTTTTGGGGAATAAGGAGCAAGACATTTGATTCTCATGATATATGGATGAATACTATTTCTGGCTGGCTTCCTGTTACTTTATACCATACCAATTATTTTATACAAATTAATTGATTATGGACTCCTTTAAAGTTATACAACTCAAAGCTTTTAAATTCTCCAATTTGTTGGCATTGTAATATGAATCTTGGCCCTCTAAGACATATGTTGCTAAACTCTGGAAGGAGGTTTGTGATGTTATTACAAAAACCTTTAAAATCTCAGATAATCTTCCTTCTGATATGTTGATTTGTAAATCTATTTCACTACCCGTAAATATGTCTGCTTTAAATAACAAACTACTAGACTTTCTAGTCTCTGATGCTTTAAAATCATTTATAACTAATAGGGAAAAGGCTTCATTATTATCAATCCATTAGTGGTGGTCAGGGATACGTTTTACTAGAAGAGGAGCTAATTTAACTCTTTTGGATGTTGTTCATAATATTTCTACTAGTTATATAACCTGTTAATATTTAATAGGTTTTAGTTTGAAGTTGATAGCTCTCTTTTTTTGTTTTATTTGTATTGAAATTTTTTTCTTTATCCCCTTTTATTTAAAACATTACAATGCAATTTTTAATATAAAGGTACGTTTATCATAATATTGCTATTTTGCAATTCTGTATGCATCTCTTTAGGTGCTCTTTTTTGTACGGTCTATCATCCTATCATAAAATTCAATAAAATATTTTGAACACAAGAAGTTGTGTTTTCTGTATTGAATTTCAGTGTAGTGGATTCTCTGCATTGTGGAAATGTGCACATTACAATACTATAATGGAGTAATGGTTAGACATGTAATTCATTGATTGAAACAGAGCGGTAAGGTTGATATGTCATCACCCACAGACATAAACCTGACTACATATGTAAGCTGGGCTTTACATGGTGCTACAGTATATGGTAGGCTGAGAATAACGAGAGTTATGATTAAGGCTCTCAGTTTTCTGTTTTTACTGATTTTTACAGATAAATATAGACAGAAAATAATGTGTTTCCTGTCCGTATTTATTCTTAAAAGCAGAAAGATATTGAAAAGTGTGCTCCTTATGTGTGACCTGTCATGTTGTCTTTTGTGAGTTCTAGGCCAACAGCTGAGCACTTAGACAGCACAAGGAATTAAAAAACTGGATGAGACCCAATCACCAGTTACCTTTTCTTTGAGAATATTTACTTTCTTCCTGGATTAGCCTAAAAGGCAAGGTTGAAAGGCAGAACAATTTCAAATGTTGGCAAGACTGCAGCTGGATGGTTAAATATTTAGGACTTATTTTTTTGTTTGGTTGAAGTGAGGGAAAAACATATAAAGAGGTTTGTGTGTCCAAGATCTCAAAAGGAATTGTGGTTTTCTCACTCTGCAAGCCAGGTAAATAGTACTCATGACAAATATCAATGAAACCACATACAGCATTTTGTGTGAAATGATGGGAGAAATCTGGTTTCTTATTTGCATGTCCACGACGCATCCCCAGGACAAGAGAAGAGGATCTGACATTAAAGTTTTGGTTTGAGCAGTATCTTTTTTTTGGGGGGGGGGGGGAGTTTTATATAGCGCAAACTAGACCAGAAGGTACTAGAGCCCTTTGGGAGCAGTACAATTGATTCCTTTAATTTGTGTAAATTTACATGGCATGGTCTGTGCCTTGCTCTGACTGCCAACACTTGCATGGGGCACAAGAAAATTGTTTGTTTTTAAATTTTCCATAATATTTTCAATTTCAACCAATAAATAGCTGTAGTATCTCCGGTCTAAATCAGTACAACTCAGTTCCTCTCAACTAATTGCCCAAAGGTTTTGAACAATTTAAAACATTGAATAATTGGATCTGTAGGATTCAACTAGACAGTGCATCCAGTGTCTCTGTGAGACATGCAATGGGCTGACACCGTCACTCTCTTTTCCTTCGACCCCATTTGTCACAGCACCGAACGTGTCTTATTCTAGTGTTCTACTGCTTCTGCTCTTGGAGCTACGTTTTTATTTTGTGTTCAGCACTCCATATGAGTACTTGTTTTAACAGTCTGTTTCCAATATCCCTGTCCATGTAGCATCAATTCCCTCCCACCTGTCCCCCTTCCATATTGCTTCTTTTCCCTTCCACCCCTACTCTCTACTCTGCGCAACTGCACTCTACTCTATGCCACTGCACTCTACGCCACTGCACTCTATTCTATGCCACTGCACTCTATTCTACGCAGCTGCACTCTACGCCGCTGCAATCTATGCTACGCCACGGCGCTCTGTCGCTGCTCTCCACTTTGCACAATTCTACTCTATGCCACTGCACTCCACACCACACTACTGTATGCTACTTCACTCTACTCTATGCCACTGCTTTCTGTGCTACTGCACTCTACACCATTGTACTCTGCACCACACTACTCTACAACACTGCACTCTGTTACTGCACTCTACACCAATGCACTCTACTCTACTATATTCCACTGCACTCTATGCCACTCTGCTCTGTGCACTGTATTATGCATCAATCTTCTCTGCTCCACTGCACTCTACGCCACTATTTGCCACTGCACTCTGCACCACAGCACTTTACTCTGCACCTCTCTATGCCACTATACTCTACGCCAATCTTGTGTACTCTGTATTATGCTATGCCACTGCACTCTTCGCCACTACATTCTACTCTTCAACATTTTTCCACTGCACTCTATGCCACTCTACTCAGCACCACTGTACTCGGCACCACTCTGTTCTGCACCACTTTACTCTATGCCACTGCACTCATCTCTGCACCACACAGTGCCACTAATCTGTTAATCATTTTTTCTTACATTAGGGTACAAGCATTTATTTTAAGGTAGCAATTGCTGTATTACTATTTATTGCCATTTTTAAATGTGGAGTGGGTATATGACTCTGAAGAGGTGAACCTCGTTGTCTGGAACCCCCCAACATCAGCAGTAGTAATAGAGAACTTTCTCTATCCATATCTGCATATTGAGTCTGTCATCTTCTTTTCATGCTTGTAGAAGTTGAAGCAAATATGTTTGACTAGAATCAAGACACACGGTTTAAATTTGTCCTGTGACAAAATAACACTTGAAGTGGACTTGTGAGTTATAGCAGGATTGTTTTCCCCCTGAATGGTAATTATAAAGTGCAATATGTGAGTGAGCAAACAGTGTCTCCTCATAGTACTTACGCTTTCCCTGGAGTTTGACCCTATATGTGGACGAGTGTTTGTTTATATCTACATTTATTCCTAATGACGTTTAATTGAATTGCATATATTTTCACTAGCACAGAAACGCACACACTCCACCACACATTGCTAAATTATTGCTTGTCGGAAATGTTACATTTCAAGCTGGAGTACATGTTGAACTTGGAAGTGCCTGGTGGTGTGTGTACGCGGTAACATATGCGTTAGATTTCTGTGCAGTTAACTAGTGTTTCACAGTGTCTGTCTTTGCCTGTATAAGTACTGGCTGTTTATGTAAGGTCTCCAGTACGCACACTTGGGGCCCCTTTCCACTTGTTACATGCACGTGGACACCTTTATTGACAGGTTTAGTGTGTGTTTCTTTAGTAAGCTGACCTCAGCTGGCGCGAGTGCCTCAAACCAGGTCCTCGGCTTCCTGGGGTATCTTTGCCACATGTTGGGAAAGGAAACTTTCAGAAAGGGCTGACTTTGGCAAACAATATAAATTAAAGGCAGCACTTCAGTTTCACACACTTTAAGCATAACTAACCATACAGGCTGGACGTAGTTTCCCTTCCTAGTTTGGTATGGTTCATGGCAGGATCTTGTTGATAAAGACAGAGGGAGGCAGTATTTTAGGGCCTGTTAGCTATGAAATTGTTCGAACGGTAAGATGGCAGTATTTTCGACTGAAAGGAGGCTCTTATTTTTATGCCAGTTTTTGCTATATATTTAATATGATTGTGAATTGTAAATACTTTGTTATTAGTCTTATATGTGTTGTGTTTTAATGTTGTACTTTTTATGGTTATTGTAACTGAAATTAAAGCGGTTTGATAAGATGGCAACTAATTTAACTGTTTTTGGTGCTCACGCTCATAATGGAAATGGCCTTTTTCCCATAATTGCTAATTAATAAGAACCACAGGAAGTTTGGGGTCAGCGATTGGTCTTTAGTTTATTGACAACCTAGCTTTGATTGTAACCAGTGTCCGCAGTGTGACCAGGGCAATACGAGGACGTGCTTACACTTTTCAGGTCCTTTTTGGGGCATTTGTGTTTTAGGGATGCTTTATACTGCTTTATTTCCTTAATTGGAACACCAAGATCAAAATAATGCAAATTTTCTGTCAGTGGGCTTGTTTAAGGCAGTAGTGATGCAGTTTTCAAGTGAACCTTTTGTAAATGTTAAACAAGGGAACAGGAGCTCCAGTTAGAGGGGATTGTGTTAATGAAGGAATATTGGGGCAATTTGTAAGTCACAGAAGGAATATCTGTGCCATACTTACATTTCCGCTCAAATATTATGGAAGCATAACTGGTCAGACCATAAAAGGGAAACACCAATAACATCGAAGTGAAAACATCGCGGTGCCATCGCACCGTGACTTTTACATCGCAGGATCGTTTGCATCGCATGCGAGCAGGGCGCGATGACATTAACATCGCATGCCATTAAAACGATCCTGCGATGTGAAAGTAAAAATAGCACGGAGGTCACGGGAAATGTCACTACTTGCAGAGACACGGATGCACAAAAGTTATTCAAATAAACACCATCTTGCAGAGACACGGATGCACAAAAGTTATTCAAATAAACACCGTGTTCCTGAGTAAAAAGCACGGAGGCACTAAAGCGATGGGTAAAAGCAGGTGTCATTCTTCTCATGGGCTTTATAACACCATGTTCCAGAGTAAAAAAAGCACGGAGGTCACGGAAAATGTCACTACTTGAAAAAACATGGATGCACAAGAGCCAAAGCTCGAGCCGAGACATCAAAAGATGTAAATCAGGCAACAAATGTCATGAAACATATGACAGACTCTTTACATTTGAAAAAAAGAATGGTTTTCAAAAAATACCCTGTCAAGTACGGGAAATACCCATCGCATAGCACAGAAATAGCTGGACTGCCTCTCAGAGCACCTTAATCATTAGCGAGCTCAGACCCAATGCAAGCAAGGTAAATCCTTCATTGCACGCTGGTACTTACTTCATTACCCTGAGGGGTGATCTGCTTTCTCAGAAGAGTAGCTTTATGGTCTAACTCGGAGAAGGGAGAAGGGTCAAGCTGTTGCCGCCGGGAAACACCCATTACATCGATGTAAATGTCGCGCGATGTAAAGTCGGCGATGTGAAACGCTGGCCCATTACATGCCCACATTTGCGTCGCAACAACGTTCGATGAAAAAAATGCCGCTGTGATTGCCGATGCGATGTAAGTGCCGCGATGTAAACGCCCGCGAAGTAATTGTCGGCGATGGATCTCATACAAACTTTTGGTTTTATTATTTTGGTTGTTCTAGGTTATTTTGTCCATGAAATATTGGAAGCTTTTGGTCTTTATCATGAAAGAGTTGCACAAGTTTAAAATGTGTATTTTTGGCATGATCACACTCTTTATTTCTGAAATCGAAATCTGAGGCGCAGGCACTCCGGATCCCTCCTGCACTGGCACTGGACTCCCCACCCCCGTCTGAGAGGAACGATGAAGTTTCTCTCACTCCTCTGGTCGCTTCGCTGCTATGCCTCCTTAAAAAGAGCCTTTTGTGGTAGATGTGGCGTCGATGCTTCAAATGGCTATACATAATAATCGTAAATATATTCTTGAATAAAAGAAGTCCTAATCCCTCTCTGAAAAGAATTTCGGAGAAGGTCATTAGTGGCGCCCAAACTATGCATGTGCGCACCCTGAACAACAATGGCATATTAATCTGTGATATATTGCTTGTTCGCAACTCTGGTGATGTCAGACTCAAGACCGGCTGCCAATTTTTGTCTTATTTCTTAATACATCCGCTTACTTCACTTTTACAGCATAAACTAGATATTAAATTGCTTCTAGGCACTTATCATAGCATAAAACAAAACCAGAGAGAAACCAGCATTGGCATAGCTCAATGTCTGGCCTTGGCAAGATTGTGTTTTTTTGTTTGCAAACAAACGCAATTAAAAGTGGAAACGAAATAGAGAAACAAAAACTGCAGTTTAGAAGTGGTATGCATTTCCCCTCAGAATAAGTGCAAAATTAAACCTTCATAATCATTTTAAAAAATGGCCTACGAGACCTGCTGTGTCACAGCACTACTACTACAGATGTGGATATGCAGGAGTACATAAGGCCACCACTCGCAATGCAGAGAGCCAAATGGCGAAGTCAGCCAAACCATTGTCGCAGTCTGTAGGTTGTGGTGGGATAAAGCAAAATATAAATGACACTTGAGCAGTGTCAACGTGTGTGGGTGGGTTTTTTCGTGGAAAACATGAAACTGTTGAGAAAGCTAAAGCTGTCTGTAGGCCAGATCTAATGATGCCATGCTACACCAACAATAAACCACATAAAACGATGAAAACCAAGGCATGATAAAGCACCTTACTGCAACACCTAGCAGTCAATCTCTGTGCAATAAAGAAGGGACACTTCTCTTTGGTGTATGTGGAAGCATATTCGGGGTAAAATCAAGCAACACAAAAGCGACAATCCTCTTAAAGTACAAGGCCACAGTCACTTGTAGCAGAATTCAGGCTGGCAATGCAGTATGTTTCCTTTTTGGATTTATAGGTTTATTGGTATTAGGATATGAAGTAATCATCCTGACTTTGGGACATCATCTGTGATGACATGTTACCACAAGCATCTATCGGGAACTGCAGAACTCATTTGTAAAAATTGCTGGGTTGTCTTTTTTTAAATAATTGCTCGTGTTATTCTGGCATTGAGAGTTTTGGTCACTTGATGATTTATACATTTAAAATGAAGCTGGGGAAGGAGGGCTGGATCCCTACTATATTGACCGATATCAACAAAGGCGCACTCATAAGATTAATATAACTACTTTATTTAGTAAGTATTTCCATGAAAACAGTGCGGCTCCTCTGCTATGGCGAAGGAGTATCACCTCACTGCTTTCAAGTAGTGCGAGAAGCAAAAACATAATATGATAACTTTCAGTTATTATCATTTTATGTTTGTGCTGCTTTGCAGGCAGGTGGGTGGCGGGCTGCTCTGCTCTCGGTGCAAGGCAGGGGAGAAGTGGTCTGCCCACTCCTAAGTGCGCAGTGACTGTTTGGTCGTCCCTCTCGAGCCGCCCAAATAAGTCACGCGGACTTTCCGCAAACATGCCCACCCCTCCAGCCCCTGGTTGAGTGCTGTGTCGAAGCGCTCAGACCAATCCCAACGCTGCATTGCAGCATTGTGATTATCTTCGGGAAGGGAGCCTGGCTGCCTTCTTCATGTTCCTGAAGTCGAGGCAGGAGAGCATAAGCAGCAATGCGGGACCCGGCGGCAAGGTGTCAATTTTTTTTTATGCTCCCTCCCGCAATTGCGCCCCCGCAACCCCCCTGCAACCTCCTCCCACACAATCCCCCTCCCCCTAACTCCACCCGCCTCCCCATCTGCAAGCCATGCTGGCCGCCACCGCATGAAAATATGACCTGGATCTGGACAACATGAACCTGCACTAGTCAACCCTGCTAAAATCAGTCTTGTGTATGACCCAAAAAGGGACAGGCCAACCTTGCACTTACCCTACTCCATTTCATCGAGATTGTCTGGGTCTTAATGACCGCAAACTAAAATAATTGATGGACATCCAGTAATGGACTGTTTTACCCACATTCCTTAGCCTTGTCCCAACTCTATTTGATCAGAGGGCACAGGCACCCAAATCCTTGAGCCTTGAGTCTCTATTTACTCCAGGCACATTCGAATTCATCTTTCATTTCTTGCTTTCATTAAAAACCGGGGCTGACCCTAGGCAAAACAGTCTTAGCCCATCCCCGAAATGGAAAATGTATCCAGAACTGCTGTGAATTGGAGCTTTGGCAATCCCAAACTACCACCATCCACAAATAAATAGCATGTCTAATGCTACCTCTGTGCTCGGTTTCTTATAAATGCAAAATTCTCTGTTGTCATTAATGTGCCCCATTGTCCATATTCTGGCTGCATGGAATTGTACTTTCTCCTGCAGATTGGAGTCTCCCACTACCTTATTCTTGATTTATAACCCAAGAAACAAGCTTTGACAAAGCGAATCGTTTTGGCAGTTCACAAAGATCCCAAATACTGTACAAGTTTCCCTCAGACCAAGACCATCGTCGGAAGATGTGCACGGTTTTGCATGTCAGGTGGCTTCACCTCGTATGCGATTCCCTTTGCCTTAAATCTACCAGCTTTTAGAAGGGCAGGTATTTTGGGCACATGGAACTAATTGTTAAAAACAATCTTGAGTGGTGGGGACTACCAAAGTGGACCTATTACCTTTAAGCACAAATATACCTGCAATTCGCAAGTCATTATGCTAAAGCATGAACGTTCGAAATACACTGTACAAGTGTTGCCACTGGTTCAAGTCATGTCATCATTCACATCCGCAAAATGTACAAGAGGATGTGTGAGGCGCTCGTAAAGGTGGAGTGGCCATTTCAGAACGCAATAGAGTCTTGGGCTGGTATTGGAAAAAAAATTGAAGGTTTGTCACCATAAAGTGTATTGTGGGAAACCAGCTTTATACTGTATTTTTTTTTTTGTACCAGCTGTGCGCAGTCTAGAGGAGTCAATCACAAACTTGTACACTCTTAAGTGAGCAGAGGAAACCTTTGTGTCCCAGTAAATAAACACTTTGTATTAACTTCCCTTCGAGATTTCATCGTGTGTCAATAGAATAATAAAAGAGATTTGAGATTTTTGAGTGGTCTCATTCATGAGCAGCTTTGAGAAACTAAACCTCCACATAATAATGGTTGCAGAGCCAGAGTTGGCTACTTGCTGGTTTTCCACAACTTACCCATTCTGATTAGAAGCAAGTCTTTGATTTTAGTTTCCTATGTCTTGGATGCGAGAATTCTCTGGCAGTGCCGGATATGTTCATGGAGTTCTTGCTAAAGGTAGATTCACCATAGAAGTAGATATGTAATCAACAAAAAGATGTCACGGATTATGTGAGAGACAAAGTCCATGAACTATGAATATTTAATAGAATTTCCTTTTAATTGTCACAGATAAATATCCAATTTGACATCGTTCTTAAAAAAAAAAAAATATGACCACCATTATTCTTCACACAGAGTACGTGATAATAGCTAACAGGTGTTTCAGGAATAATTGTTTCTTCAGTGTTGCCACAGTGGATGCGCTATTTTCGTTCTGAGTCTGCTTTAGAAAATGAAGCGTTCCATACACGTTGAGTTCTGTAGACGTCATCCAGCACTCTTAATGAGTTTAGCACTCTAGACGTTCAAAATGTTTGCATTGTCATAAGCACAGCCAGGTCCTTATACTATTGACAAAGGGAAAGCCCTCCCTAGGGATTTTAAAGGGCATGACTGATTTGCCACTTGAACGGGCTAAGGTGCCCAAGAGATTGTTCGAGCGATGTGGCTTACCGTCGCTGGGCCAGAAGTGGTATCCCATTGTTAAGCATCTCCTATATTTAGGCCACAGTGTGGGTATATCTAGAGGGGGTGGGGGAGGGGTGCCCACCATTACAACATTCTGCTGGAATATTTTTCGTTGAAGGAATCGCTATCTCATGCTTGCACCAAAGTGTGTTGTGATGACACGATTTGCTATGGGCAACCTTTTTGCGTTGCCAAAGGCATAAATGAATACTTGGCCACACTGCATTGTTGCAGTATAGTTGAACTGGTACCTCTAATGCACCACCACACGAAGTGCTACAAATCAGGCCTGTTTTTAAATTGCCTCCTACATTTAGAAACGCATAGGCTCCCAAACACTGAAACACTCGAAACGTGGAGACACTCCAAAATGCAAGAGCAGGAGACCTGTTCATTCACGAAAAGGCAAGTTTTAACTCTGCTTTGAAATCTTGGCAGCTGAATGGGATTTGAAGAGGGACAAGGAAGAAAATATTTGAAAATGATCAGCTCTTTGTTCCAAAATCATGATCTCTGAGGAGAAACATCATGGGAGGTACCTCACTCCGCTTCAACTCTTGTAAACACTTAGTAATCCTGCTTAAAACCCTAATCATGGTCGGATTCCCAGTGCCTGTGGTGCTGCTGTCCTTCCTGATTGTGACTGACAGGTGAACCGAGGCGTACTCTCCAACGTCACACGAGTGATGAGGGCTCGCGTTAATGGCCGGCTCAAGTACCTGTCAACCCACAAAAACATGACGCATGTGCTACCATGCAACGGAGGCCTGTCTGTACTTCCGGGCGGATAGTGGAGTTCTGTCATTGTTATTAATTCGCGTTTATAGCCATGGCCGAAAACTGCTATCTTGTACCATATTCCACTACAGGCAGGCACCCTTACAGCTCCGCCTTAACAGGATGTAGAGAAATTCTGTGGTTTGAGCTACCAGCACGTTTTCCAATGTTGCCATGTCTGTGATTTGCTGCTGTGGCGAAAAACTATGCTCATGGCTACAGTGTCTTCTGCAGAAAATGGGGTCAGATTAAATCCCATGTGCTCTACATAACGCAGCAAGGCTATTAAGACACTTTCCAGGAACTTTTTGTACCACCCACATATGCATGTTAAACATGAAAATAGAAAAGGCAATACACAGTTTTTACCTGACTGGTTAAAATTTGGAAGAAATTACTTGATTTGTGAGTCCCACCCATTTGTTTATTTATTGTTTGTGTACATGGACGCTGGGCAATGCTAAAGCATAAGTATGTCTAATTTCAAATTGACAGTAACGGGGGCTGCAGGCACTCTCTATCAGGTTACTACAGTCAGCCAATCAAAACCTCTTGACTTTGTGACTTCTGTGAACTTTTTTTTTTGTTAAATATTTTTTATTGAAGGTAAAAACATAGGAATAGAAATAAACAATGATCTATTCTGATATAGAAATTAGTATACAAGTAAATATAAATAGGAATCATAAATTAGATGAAGTAAAAAATAAGGAGGCACACTAAGTTATACATCTCATACTAAAATGCCATAACAACGACCAAGTAAAACATTAATACATAATAGACAACCATATATCATATTTTACTAATATAGAAAATAACCTGTGTAAAAACTAGAGTGAATATAATGCGAAGAGAAAGAAAGTTATTTTTTTATAGAGAAAGAAAATAGGAAAAAGAAGCAAAGAAAAAGAAAGACAGAGAAAGAAGAAAGATAGGAAAGTGAGGAAAAGAGAAGGGCGAAAAGGGAGGAGATATGAAATGTAAAATAATAAACTGTAAAGATTAAGATGATGATGATGATGATAGAAAAGTAGTGAAAGGTAACCATAATAAATCAGATTTAATTTGTAAATGAATTAGAGATTGAGCTACAGAAGCAATTCTATGTTAATCACATATTAAGTTCCACCAAAGTAAAAAAAAGATAGTTTAGAATTATCTTTCCAGCTAGTTAATATAATTTTAAAAGCCACAGCAAGAAATACATTGAGTAACATAGATTTGGAGGTAATTTGATCAAAATCAGGAGACATAGTACCTAGGAAAACATTGTGAATGTTAAATTGAATGGTTTACGAAAAAATCAACATACGTTTTGACCATATAGCTTCTCAAAAAGTATACACCTTAGGGCAATAAAATAATAAGTGAATTAGGGAACCTTCAGCATTAAGACACGACCAACAACTTGATGTGATAGAGTGGTTGAATTTATTTAAAATTAGGGGAGTAAGAGCAACTCTGTTATAAATAAAATATAAAGATTGCGTGATAGTTGCAGCTTTGGCAGTCTTGAACAATTTTTGCCAGAACCTGTCCCACTGAGATACAGATAGTGTGTGGGATAGACACTGTTCCCATTCCATATCAATCTTTGACTTACTCCTTGTGCCATCTGGTGTAGATAACATTCTATATATAAAGGAGGCACTAGGAATAATATCAGTAGAATTTTGATATGAAGGAGTATCGGGTGTGAAAGAAGTCAGGATTGGGTGACAAAGAAATTTGTGTAAACAATCATGTAATATTGGAACTAGAGTATTATACGAAGTGAAAAGACTCCTGTAGCTGATGGAAGGATAAAATCACATTATTAACAATCATTTGATGGACATAAAAAGTCCCTTTTCTTTCCATTGTTTGTAGTAGAAAGATTTGTAACAAAACTTAATGATTTATTAAACCATAGTGAGGAGGCTAAAAAGGATTGGTACTGGTCAAACCTTTTAAAGAAAAGAGTATTCAAGAGGTATAGAGAATGTTTTAAAATTGGGTATCTAGAAATAAAATTACAATTAGTCATATATGCAATATCTTGCATTGAAAAATATTTTAGCAACGAACATTCCACATTAATCCATGAATGTTTAGGTTAATCTTGATAGTCTTTAGATAGAGCGTAAACTTGACGAATGTGAAAAGCATTGTGGTACATCTCGAAATCAGGAAATCTTACACCCCCCTCGTTCTTGGGATGAGTCAATTTGGCTATAGCAATACGTGCATGTTTATTATTCCAAAGAAATTTAATACATAACGAATTGATCTGAGTAAAGTAATATTTAGGGATTTTGAATGGTAGCATAGAAAATAAAAACAGTATTTGGGGAACAAGCAACATTTTAATTGTATTGAGCCTGCCCCACCATGATAAAAATAAAGGTGACCAAAGATTTAACAAATTAGTAATTTTAAGTTTTAAGGCAGTAACATTATAGAGTAATGTAGCTCGAAAGAGGAGAACCAAGTGCCTAAATATTTAATGTTTTGAGAACACCATGTGAAATTGGTCAAATCAAAAATATGTTTGTAACATGAAGGGTTTATGGATAGAATCTCAGTTTTAGAAAAATTTTAATTATAGCCTGAAACCTTAGAAAAAGATACGATCTCCTGTAGAAAGTGGGGTAAGTAGGATATAGGATTGGACATATAAATAAGAACATCGTCTGCATATGCCGACAATTGAATTTGATGGGATTTTATTTTAAAACCAGCAATGAGAGTATTACTTCTGATGCGTTCCAAAAAAGGTTCTAAACACAATAAAAAAAAAAAAAACGGGAGAGGGGACAACCCGGACGAGTACCTCTTTGGTGCGAAAAATAAGAAGAAAAAAGACCATTAACAAAAACACAAGCTTTTGGATTCGTATATAATAATTTGACATATGGGATACATTTTGGGCCAAATCCAAACCATTTTAGTGTATGAATCATGAAGTCCCAATTAATTCGATCGAAGACTTTTTCTGCATCCAAAGATAGTGCTGCCAGTGGAGAAGGATATTTTTTACTAAGGGCAAGAATATTGGAAAACATTCTAGCATTATCTGAAGCCAAACGCCCCTTAACAAATCCAGCTTGATCCGGGTTAATGATATAGGGTATGACTTTCTCTAAACGAGAAGCCAAGATCTTTGCAAAAATTTTACAATCATAATTGATTAGGGAAATAGGACGAACATTTTTGCAAAAAGATGGGTCTTTATCTGGCTTAGGGATTACAATAAGGGCTTACAAAAAAGAACCAAATGCTTTAGAGTTGGATATGAAAGAATTAAAAAGTTCTAATAATTTAGGGATAAAGATTGAAGAGAAGGCTACTAATAATTCCACTGAGAAACCATCAGGGCCAGATACCTTTGCTTTTTTCAAGGATTTGAGAGCATCAGAAAGTTTTTGAAGAGATATATCCTCCTCAAGTTGTTTGAAAATATCCGGAGGGGTATTAGATTTGGGAATATCTTGGTAAAAAGAGGTAATCTCTTCTTCAGAGGGATTAGTAGTTTCTGTATATAAAAGATTGTAATTTGATTGGAATGTAGTAATAATAGGAGTGAGTTATTCAATTCTGAGTGAATAGGTCCGATAGTTTTCCGTTCTGATTTGATTTTTAAATAATTTGCTAGCATTTTCCCTGCTTTGTTCTGACCACCGTGATATTTCGATTTAATCTTAAGGAGGATGTTACAGGCATCTGTAGTAAGTATTTTATTTAGGGTGGACTTAGCTTTAATTAATTCTTGTAGAGAAGAAGTGGATTTGGATGAGTGATAATTGTGTTCTAATGTTTTGATACGAGCTAGCGTTTACTTATATTTAGCCATCATTAGTTTCTTTTTCTTTGAAGAATATGCAATAGAAAAGGCTCGGAAAGATGCTTTAAATGCATCCCAATTGTTATGTAATGATGTATCGGACGAATTATTGAATACAAAATATTCCTTAATAAAGGATTCGCTTCTGACATAAAAGTACAATCTGATAAGGGGTGGTTATTCAAGCGCCATCAACCTTGTTTGCAGGTGGAGATAGAAAGGTCAATAGAGGTAGAAACAGGAGCATGGTCGGAAATAAAAATAGAACCAATTTCAGATGTTTGTAGACAAGGTAACAGCGATTTGGAAATTAAAATATAATCAATGCGAGATCTAGTATGGTGTACAGGAGAATAAAAAGTAAACTCTGTGGTATCCCGATTACACGTTTTCCATGTATAAAATAGGGGACGGAAGGAAATGTCTGATTGAAATGATTTATGAGTTTTATCTGGTTTAAACTTGCATTTAGATTGTCTATCTGAAAACGGGTCTAGTTGTTAAAATCACCACCAACCACAATGTTAGAATTCAATACAGATAATTTCAATTTTATAGATTGCCAGAATTACGGATCTGGTTTGACAGGTCCATAAATATTAAAGAAGGTAACTTGTCTTTTGTTTATGATAACATCAGCCATTACCCAACGACCTAAGGGATCACAATCTGATGAGACAATCTGTGCATTGATAGATTTATGAAACAATCTAGCAACACCACCGTGACTATCAATAGCAGGAGAAAAAACAAGTTGATTAACCCATTGGTGTTTGAGTTTAAGAGACTCTTTATCATTACAGTGGGTTTCCTGTAAAAAAGCAACTTGGGTATTCAGTTTAGCTAAATGAGACAACACCTTTTGACGCATGACTGGATGACCAAGACCACAAACATTCCACGAGACCCCATTAACCATGATGTGTGAGGAAGGGGTACACAAAGAAACGGGGACACGAAACTGCATAAACAACAAGAGAGAAGTTGGAAAGAAATTGTTCAATATGTAAGAAGGATATATTGTTAAAAATAAAGCCGGTATTAAAAAACAGGAGTAAAAGTGAGAGAAAATGTGATGTAATTTCAGAGGAAAAACATTTATCAAAAGTTGAAACTAATAGTGAGAGAACGAGAAAAGGAAAGAAGAGAGAAGGAGAAAGAAAAGAATCAGAAGAAAAAAGCAAGCAAACAGATCAAGGCATAACAGCCAGATCTGTAAAAAAGAGAGAAGGCGAAAAAAGAGGAGCATAGTGGCGCCGGAGAACACGGACCTCGGCAATAGGTATAAAGGAAAAGAAAAGAAAATGGAGCTTCATGAAGAGAAGGAAAAACAAATAATTTGAGAACATTGAATGAAGATATACTTTGGATTCAAAGCATTATTCCTAAAAAATAGAAAAGTCCAAGTATTGGTATCCATTCCATTGGATAAAAAATTCTGGAGATAAAGTTTGTTTTTCCGGGTCATCAAATGAGCGTGACCGTCCACCATTTGTAATCTTGCAGAGACAAGGATGGAGGATTCCATATTGGATGTTGAGGTGTCTCATTTGAGGATGTAAAGCAAGAAATTCTTTGAGACGAGCGTTTGTTACATTAGAGATATCCTGGGATATGAAAAGATTATAGCCAGACCAAATGAGACGACGTTTAAGTCTTACCGCCTTCAGCACATGCATCCGCTCTGTAAATTCTAGACAAAGCATGATAATTCCACGTGGTTTGGTAGTGTTAGGGTCTAGACGTCCCAGGCGATGAGCTCTTTGTATGTTGAGGGGACTTGCTGACACTTGAAGAACTAGAAGTTCTGGAAGGAATTTATGTAGAAAGGATCTGCACCTTCAGTGTTTTCCGGAAGTCCATAAAGGCAGCACATGTGTATTTGGCTTTTTCCATCCTATGTTGTATATATTATGTCTATATTTTTATTTATGTTTTGTGTGTAGTCATTGTATGTAATCAATGTTTTTATGGTTGTTTCAGCCCTGACGAAGTTCCGCCATAGGAACGAAACGCGTTGGCTGTTTGTTTTATCTGGTATAATTACCACAATAAAGAAGATAACTATTTGGACTAAAAGCATCGTCTCCGAGATATCCTAATGAGTGCGCCTTCCGTCATTTGTTAAAAAAAACCCCATATTTTACATGTGTTCGGCACTTGCGTAGGGCGAGAGCACTTTCGGTGGGGGGGCACACATTCGCGGGGTGACGTAGCAGCACTTCTCTGGAGGAGTATGTCTCTTGCAAGGGAAGGCAGCGTCCACTGATATGCTGTGTCGTCGCGGGCGTGGGTATGCTGTGAGCAGGCCTGAGCTGAAGCAGCAGGGAGGGCAGCCTTCTTTAGGTGAGAAAAATGCACATTGATTAGCACTCTATTCCGAACCCATTAGTCAGAAATTCATTAGGTTTACAAAATAAAACCTACCACAGGCCAAATTTAGCAATTCGTATACAGATTCCTTACTTTAGGAGCGTGAACACGCATATTACGTTATTGATCCCAAACAGACGACAAATAAATATTTAAAGCAATCCCCAAGTGAAACAAGCTGCTGAAAGTTAAAGTTTTGCCACACTTGGCAGGAGACCCAGGCTGCTTTCCGTAGAGAACACGTGCGGGTTCAGATGCTAGGGCACAGACGGGCGAAATAAATGCAAAATTTATTGAAAGAACAAATACTCTAAAAGAGAGGCAGCGCAACACGCATTCCTGTGGCCTGAAGCAGAAGCGAGCATGGGAGCAGTCTTTGCACCGAGGGCCCCTTTTACATGTGTTCGGCACTTGCGTAGGGTGACAGCACTTTCGGGGGAGGACAACACATTCGCGGGGTGACGTAGCAGCACTTCTCCGGAGGACTATGTCTCTTGCAAGAGAAGGTAGAGTCCACTGATATGGCCGCAGCAGTGTGGTCGCGGGCGTGGATATGCTGGGAGCAGACCTGAGCTGAAGCGGCAGGGAGGGCGGCCTGAACTGAAGCCGCAGGGAGGGCAGCCTTCTTTAGGTTAGTAATATGCACATTGATTAGCACTCTATTCCGAACCCATTAGTCAGGAATTAATTAGGTTTACAAAAAAAAACTACCACATGCCAAATTTAGCAATTTGTATACAGATTCCTTATTTTAAATGAAGAAACGCCATGTCGGAGCCCTGGGAGCGTGAACACCCATATTACGTTATTGATCCCAAAATGACCACAAATAAATATTTAAAGCAATCCCCAAGTGAAACAAGCTGCGGAAAGTTAAAGTTTTGCCACACTTGGCAGGAGACCCAGGCTGCTTTTTGTGGAGAACACGTGCGGGTTCAGATGCTAGGGCACAGACTGGGGAAACAAATGCAAAATTTATTGAAAGTACAAATACTCTAAAAAAGAGAGGCAGCGCGACACGCATTCCTGTGGCCTGAAGAAAAAATGAGTAATGAGAAAGGAGGAAATGAAGGCAGAGGGTGTTCAATGTGGAACAGAGGGCAGAAACCGAACAAGCTCTCGGCATTGCGTGGCGTGGGGGGGGGCGAGGGAGGGGGAGGTGCTTCCTTTGAAGTCTGATGGTGTGGGATGTGGCTGGTGATGTGCACGCGCCTGGCTCACATGAACTGTATCGAATCCACAGTTTGGGGAGACTTTTCGGAAGCCTTACTATAAATCTCGCTTGCCATCCCGGGGAGACTTTTCGGAAGTCTTACTATAAATCTCGCCCACCATCCCTACGGGATGGCATAGGCTCGACCTAAAAACCTATTGGAACAGCGGACACTTGTGTAATAGGTTTTGTCACTATTCACAATTGGATGTATTGCTCTTAAAATATCTTCAAAGATGTCTTTTCGAAGGTCTTCAAAGATCTCATTTTTGTGAAGGGTGGCCTTAGTTGAAGTGCTTATAGTGCAACAGGGTGCATTTACCCTGCCGTATCAGGCGGCTCTCTAGTGTGCCTTGTACCGTGAGGTGGCCACACTCTCCTGACACTCTGGCAGCCCTATTGTATGTAGAGAATTGTGAGAGCAGAACAACCTTTTAGCTAGCGTGACACTGCAAAAAAGGATGAAATAGAAATTAGGAATAAATAACTGACTGAATAGTTCAAACCACCTAATTATGCGGAACTTTCAGATTTTACAGTCTGAGACCACAATATAAGAAAACCTTTACTCTTTATTGAAAGACAAACTGCGAATTCCTGAAATTTTTGACTCAAAATGTAAATTCCAGTGATGGGGGAACCTCATATTTAACATTTCTTCAGATGAGGTGCTAAACACAGTGGATGTTTAAAAATGTTATTTTGGTCAACTACATTTCAAAACCAATGTATAATTTATGAGACCAATCTGGAAGATTTACTGCACAAAAAATCCTTTCACATCCACAGGGTTTCTTGGTTGAGCTTTGAAGCACCAACAGTTTTCTCCAATCTTAAACTTTAGATTTCTAGCAACTTTGGAATGCGGAATGGGCTTGAAGGATAGAAATTTTAGAACTAATAGTTTTACTAGACGCTAAGAATGTATTGCACTGACTGCACATTATAAAAACAATCTGGGAAATGGATCTCTTGAAAGCACTTATACACAAACAATAATTGCTGCTGCCAATTTAAATGTGGCCTATTGCTCGCCTGTAGAAAGTGTTCATCTTATGTTTTTGAAAGCTTGTAGTGCACAACAAAGTACTCATTGTTTGGGGCACCACAGGCACCAATTATATGTTTGAAGAAGTTGTCCTGTTGTTTGAAAGCCAAGAGCATTGACTGACTGACCTGTTGGTGAAGAGGGTTGTTCCCCCTACTTATTGATCTGTAGGAATTATCAGGCTATTGCTTGTTTAAAAACACATCTAACACGCTACCACAGTGATGCACCTAGGCGGGGATAGACTTTCACTTAGCACAATAAAAATAAGTTATGTTTGGTCCCTTCAAATTGCCACTTGTGGCTCCAAACAGATAAGTGAATATGGTCATCCTATGTGCTGAACTATCTTTTCCTTTAATGTGACCGCAAGATTACTCTGCACATGTTCAAAGGCTTGTACGCCTGCGAGCTCCAGAGGCCTGATGCAGCCATAATAGGGATGTCTTTGTGGTGGAGCTTTATGCCTCCATCAGCACAGCTGTGGAGCTCGTGGCCTGCCACATTCCATTATTGTCCTCATTTGCTTCCTGGAACGTGTGTTGCCTGTGCTGGACACTTTTAAGTGGCCAACTTGGCGGCAAAGTTGAACTGAATAGAAGTTGTGGTGGCACTATTTTCAAATATACTGTTCTTCAAATGTGCATATCTTGTCCCTTATTGTTAAAATTGAACCCAATTGGTTATTGTCCTACAAGTTTAGCGTTATAAGATATTGGATAGTAGCAAGCTAGATCCTTCTATAGATCCGTGTGTAGCATTATGTGCAAAGATGCGTGTTTCTATGGAAATTTATTTTTGGTTGTTTTATTTTTGGTTGTTTTATAGAGCGCGAATTAGACCCAAAGGTATCAGAGTGCTTTACATGAGCACCAGTTGCGTTGCAAATGGACATATTCATTTTTGTTTGGCACAGGAAGATTAAGTGATTTGCCCAGAATCACAGGATGTTGAGCTCCCTGCCAAGACTCGAACCCGGTTCCCCAGCTCTGAGGTCGACCGCTCTAGCCATTAGGTCACGTCCTTTCCCCATACCAATTGTTTTGTTATGGCATCCTTGTCTATTGCAGGACATTGATATCATTCTACGGTTATCTGGTGTCGCTGAATCCTTTAACCATTACCCAAGTAACATAAACCTAAATGCTTAAAACATTTCTCACTCTTGTCCATCACTGAGAGGGGAAAAGAACGCCACCTGAACATATTCTTCTTTCCTTGTGCAAGTATCCCTACCCACTCCTCTCAAATATTAATTTTAACATACCGACTTCCTGGTTTACCAACCATACCAAATCCTAACTACTTGCCCTACTCTGAAATACCATTTGCTTAGTTTGCAAACTTTTTTTCATGAGTTGGTGGCAATATACATTGAATGCTTTTGATGCAGTATGCACATGAGCAGACACAAACACCTTTGTTCAGTAGTACAATCGCTTATTGTTCTTATTTTTTATAATAAATTGTTTTTTTCACAGTCAAGTTTATTGCGAAAGATTTTCAGGTTTGTGTAATGTCTTGGGAGTGACGAGTGATGTGGTTTGTCTTGAAAGGTAATGGCACCGCCTATGTATGCTTGAGGGGTGGTGAGAGAGTGCTAATTTATTGTAAGTACACTCCTTATCAGTTTGTTAATCTTTTATAATTTAATATAATGAGTGATGGAGGATTGGAAGTCCGGGCCCCCTGGGATCAGATTTCACATTTAATAATTGTCCTTGCAATTATTTTATTTTAACTTCCTTTCTGCCTCATTGATGTCATCTGTTCTGCTCTGACTTGTTTCCTCCTGCTTTCTCTGTTCCCCAGTCTTTTTTTTCTTACGAGTTTTGTGCCAGGTGCTTGTATATGTGGTATAAATAGGTAACCTGTGTACACTGGTGAATGTAAATGTAATCTGTTTATCTAACCAATGTCTGTCTTTTAGCCAACATTGTAAACCTGGTGTTTCAGACTTCCTTCTCGATGGCATGCTTTGGACTCAGTGCAGACCCTAGTTGTGTAGAGAAACATACTGAATATCAGTTTGAATTGGTGCATGGACATCTTTGACCATTGATAGCATCATGGGGTTGACCAGCTGTCGAGTCATGAGCCTCACAGCAGCCTGCCATTTGCAGCTGAGGGGCTAGCGGATGAGCAAAGAGTGCCATTCACAGAAACTAAATTGTCTACTTTATGTTCCTGACGCTGCCTTAATGATCTGTGGGTAGCACTATAGCAGGGCGATACTGTGGGCAGCAAAGAATCACCTAATTGATGCCTACAATATTCCTCTGATGTGACCGAAAGGACTTTGCCAACTTCTTTAAGGCCATAGACCGTTTGGTATATTGTTTGCCTTTGGGTCTCTTTACTTCTGGCCACTTGGTTTGTTTTTGAATCGTCCCACCTCACCTATTATTACACTAACTCATTTTGGGGGTCCTGTAGCCTCATTTTGTTTGGAGGATCCTTTCTGGCTTATGGTGCTTTATACTATGTGTTCCTTCCCATTGTATTGTATTGCAGCATTTATATAGCACTTACTAACCCTATTTGTAGCTCAGAAGTGCTTAGCAATCTACACCATCTAGGTTGTGTAGCTGAAAGGGTCTGCCTTTGTTTTGTGATCCTATGTGGTAAGTGGTTCCATATCATAAGTGAGGATCACAGAGTTGCGGTTAACATGTTATGGGATGCAGCACTTAGCCATGTGATGGATGATGAGTGAAGATTGTATTGTTTTCACTCTGCTGTAGTGACCGCTTTGAACAGCTCTGTTGAGCCCTTTATTGTATTTCCTGAGTATGGTTACTGCACTGAGTTGTTCAATTTTGTGTTTTTGTATATAGTTGTGGTCTTGAGCTGGCATGGTTGGAGGGCGAGGGAAGCGAAGAGATATGTTGGGATGGACATTTTACTGTCATCCTATATCTGACTGTCATTGTGAGATGTAAAGAAAATGATCATAGTCTATAGATTAAACTCCTCCAAATTGTCCAACAGTGTGCGACAGATCTCTTTTATTCTATGCCTGCTCATTAGGTGAGGTCTGTTTATTTTTGGCTGTATAGTGCTGGTGGTGGATAACCCTTGTAGCAGCTATGTTTAATGTGAATGTAAGGGGTATAATTATCAATTGGCTACTGACCACAGAGTAGTATGGTCTTAGTATTATTAAGGGTAATACATTTTATATATGAAATTACATAACCATATCATGTCGAACCATAAGCCAGCCCTTCTTACATTACCTGCATGTCGAAAGCAGTTTGCTGGTTGTTTCCAGTCTGTGGTTTGTAAGCCGATGACTGTGATTTAGGGTGCACTGTCTTTCTGGGTTCTGTAGGCGGGATGTGGGAAGATGTAGTTATCTTGGAAATAGTCATGTTTTCAGCTGTCTTCTGAATTGTATATGCTCCTGGATGTTCCTAATGCTGGCTGGTAGTTGTTTCAGAGCTTAGAAGCTTGTAGTGAGAAAGCGCTGCCTCCTCTGTATTTCTTATGGTTAGGTGGAATGATGGATGATAAGTGATGCAAGCTTGGAGTGCATTGTTCGGTTTTGTTCATATTGCTTGAGTATAACTTGTAGATATAGTGGTCCTTTTCCTTGGGAGGGGCTCTGCAGACAATACAGTGCCTTGATAATTGTCCTTATACCTATAGGTAGCCAGTGGTGCAACTGCAGGACCAGAGGCATGTGTTCCCTTGGGTGAAGGTAGAGAAGAAGCCTTGCTGCAGCATTTTGGATGAGTTGTATTTTGTTTCTGATGAATACGAGTGGGCCAAGTTATAGGTTGTTGGCATAGCCAAGCATGGAACTTACAAGTGAGTATGGATTGCAGTTTATAATGATATAGAAAGTTGCAACATAGTGTTTTCATTGTGTAAAAAGGCACTCTTCCTGACTTTGCTAACAACTGGTATTAAGGATAGATCTGACTCCATAGTTGCTCCTAGATTTCGAACTTCTCGATGTTGTTGGAGGAGCCTCAAGTTCCATTGGCCATAAGTAGGAGGTATTTTTGCCACTGTCCACAGCTGAGGCATTCTTCAAGTTTTGAATTGTAGAAGCCATCCTGGATATCCATTAAAAAAAAATGGTTCCCTCAATGTATGCACCTTTTAACTGATCTTATGCCCTGTGTTTGTTACATAAAACAATAAAAAAAAATGTTTGTAATTGGGTTCCATCTGCATAATTGTAATGTGTGATGTTGAATGATTTAGTCAAATTTGTTAAGGGGGTTAGGTAGATAGCTAGGGCAGTCATACCAGTATTTTGTCTGTTGTCCTTACACATAATTTGTCCAACCTTCCAAATATTGCTTCACAAATGATATTGGACAACGTGTTAATGGAGAAACATCCTGTACATTGGCTGCCTGCTGTGACACTACAGCGTGGTTAGAGCGCTAATACCTCATAATTTACAGAGCCAAATACTCTTCTACTCTGCTTCACACATTGCAAACCGTTGACTTTGTATCTCGTCTCATCCCAGAAGTAGGCAGCCAGACGTGCTTCAAAACCCAGATCTGTGACTGGGGGTGAATGTTTTGCCATTGTCCAACATTCCGTCCATCATCTTGTTTGTTTTTCAGCCACGTAGTAGCCACGACTCTTTATGCAAAGTTCAGCAAAATTGTGCAGTGTCATTTACCGGCAAAATCCCCAACAGATGACACTCCTCCGCTTTCCTGGATGGTTGAAAAGATGTCAAAAACAAACTTGGTGTCATAGACCCACCAATAGAAGGTGCATGGCCTAAGTTTAGTCAACCATTGTTTGGACTAATTCCCAAAATGTTGTGCAGACGCACTAGAGGGTCTTCCATTGTTCTTCAGAGTTATAAAGGGTGTAGTCCTGACCGAAACGTAAACTTTCTGACCAGCCCCTTTGCTTAATCTCAGTACTCTGGTAGAAGAACTAGTTCAACAACAAAAAAATCTGCCCACGCGAGTGGAGATAGATTACTTCCTGCGATTCCTCTCAGAGGTCAAAGGTATTTCTCACATGATGAGGACATAAACATTTGCTTCTTCAACTGGATGGTGTAAAATCCTCGTGTTTACAGTCTGTTATTTCCCTTTCCCACGAGTTTTACAAAGTTTAATCAAGTAAGGAAAGTCTGGCTAGTTATTGATCCGGCTCACGCATAGTAGCTTTTGTTGTTTCTTTTTTTTAACTTTACTGAGCAGATCAGTGTTTGGGCAAGCTGAGGCGGGTAGCTTTCAGACAAGCAGTGTTTCGTTTAGCATCGTGCCATCGTTGGTACAAGAGTGTACTCGTGCCCTCCGACGCCCCTCCTGTTCCCACACATGTCCCTGAACTGCTTTTAACAATGCTGCTGTGCCCCAGTAATTTATGCAATCCTGGGAGAAGCTGAGAGCTCGCAGGCGTCGGGCAACATTCGCCCATTGTATTTTTGTGTTTCAAAATCTAGGAAGGCAAGACGAGGCACGCGCCCTTCCCACAGGTGCCACAATCCCACCAGTCTCGCTTCCGGGTGCAGCGTGTGCAGGGAGCCTCTGCCTTTTGAATTTCAGGGAATTTGTTAAATTGTGTGATGTATACTTCCGAATGGCCCTTGTCCCTTTTATGTGGCATGAAGTATATCCTCGTTCGTTAAATGAAATACAATAAATTGTGAATGCAAATATGCTTGCCTTCTACATGAGAGAAACTAACATTTCACAATTCATTTTTTTTTCTGTCATACATTAAGGGTTTGCTTTTGTTTGTTTTGAGGGTGTCCACCTGTCACTGTTATTTCTTGCATATTATTATCTGAATGGAATTGGTCGACAGGAATGTGTTGGGGCATGTCGCTCCTTAAATGTTTGTTTTTCATTATAAATGAACGCTGCCACTCCCGTGTCTAACAGAACAGTATTCAGATAGTATTTATCTGTTAACGTATAAGATATGAAATCCATCGAGGGGGCGTTGATCTCCTGTCAGAGAACGCAGCTCCTCCCATATGCAGGATGAAACTGGAAGATGTCACAAATGTCCACTTTTGTTGAGAGTGGACATGCTAGAAGCTTGCAAACGGAGATACGTATACTATGCTTTAAGATTAACGAGGCTCTGAGGATGTGTCTGACCCACTCATGCCGGGACGCACCTGAAATCAGAAACCAAACCTATCTGGTGAAGCATGCTGCTTCACAAAGGATCCCTCACACTTTGAGATTAATGGACGTGCCCTCGAGCACTAAGGGTGGAGAGCAGTGCTTGCCAGCAAATTGCAGTGCAAGGGTTACCGGGGACTGTCATTTGCTGCACTAAGAGAACTGAAACCCGAGGAACAGCTCCACTAACACTTTTCATCACTTTGCCTGCTCCTGTATCCTCAGATGTTCAGTCTCAGGACTTTGAATACATTTTGTCTTTACAAGAATGTGAGGACCAGTTCTCTAAAAATTGCATATCCACACCTGTAGAGGCATGATAGTGTTTGAGTAGACCCGCAACCTCTGCATCAGCCTTGACAACTATTCATGGGAAAAGCAAGTCGTCGCTATCTCCACCGCCTGCTTTTTTCATGCTCCATATGCTCAGGATGGTTTTCAGATGGCTCTCAACCAACACCACCAGGCAAACTGTCACGCAGGCTCTCGTCACCATCAGACTTGACTACAACAACTCCCTCTACTTAGGAATAACAGCCCAAACTCATGAGGCAACTCCACTCTGCTTACTGATGTCATCCCTCCTTTATTAAAACAGTAACAATTATTGTGAACTCAAGGAAACTACATTTTGCTTTACCATTTGTTGAGCATCTCTTTTTATTTATTTATCAGACCTAAGCAGGAGTAACTGGACCCAGTAGTCTGCTTTATTTTAACCCTCCCAACCTGTTCTTTGCCGAGCGCTACGCAACGCTTCATGGATGAAGCCATGACTGCCGCCCCATGGTGGGTTTTTCAAATCCAATAGGAAAACGCCTGCAGATCCTCTAGCCTTGAGAAGGATCAGCTCTCCAGCACACTCTAATGTGGCTCTACCCACTGTGGGCAACCTCAACTGTACAGCATTTCAATTCTTTTAGAAGGTGCCTGCTAAACTGAAAATTGGGGCTATATTGGAGGATCTTCCCGGTATTTTATGAGTTTATCTTTTCACACTTTTTAGTTTGTTTGTATTTAGATTCCATTATACTTATCTGATAGGGGAAAGGATGAGCCTTTGAGAATAAGTAGGAGTAGCTGGTTGCCCTTTATTTCAACCGCCACCCCCTTGCTCTTTGCCAGACGTGACACATCATACCTTAAGCTACCCCCACTTGGCTGGTCGCTTTTTAAACCCAATGGGAGTGCGCCAAGTGCAAGAACCCCTAGCCCTTTTTAACTCAGCCTGCCCACGGAGAACTACCTATTGTAAACTAGCACTGATTGAGATGATAAATTATGGTAAACTAATATGTGTTGTCCTGTTTTAATTTCTCTTTAATGACCAGATCATAGAATGCAATTTTTCTGGATTTCATTTTTTCAGTTGATCAAGGGGGAGTTTGTCCTCTTGTAGTAGGCTTGTTTCTTAAAACAAACCCTCTGCTGACCCTAAATAACTATAGAGCCATATCGTTGTTGCCTCTTCCTGCTGAAATACTGGAGTAAGCTCTGAATTAACCAGAATATGTAGAGCAACATTACCTGCTGATTACATCATAATCAGGTTTTATAACTGGATATAGCATTGAATCTGCCCTTGTGTCTGTTGCCGATGATATTAGACTTATCCTCCATCAAGGAAGTTTTGCTACCTTGATTTTACTAGACCTCTTGTGGCTTTTGACACTGTATCCCATTTACAGTTATCTGCCGTCTGGTCTGGACCATCTTGACATAAAAGGTAAGGCTTTAAAGCTTCTCTTTTCTTGTTTATCAGACAGACCCGAAACAGTGTCATGCCCCCGTATAAGTCTAAATCTCTATCCTCACCATGCGGGGTCCCACAGGGATCCTCTCTCAGCCCTACTTTTTAATCTGTGTATGTCTCAATTGGCCAAGTTGGTGAGATCCGTTGTGGTCTTGGTATTGACATACATATAGGATACCCAGAATGTGATCTTAATCACTGAAGACATTCAGACCACATCACCTAATTTTCAGAAATGTATGACCGAGGTAGCGATCTGGATTAATTCAAACTGTCTCAAATTAAATGGGGAAAGACAGAGGTCTCGATTTTTGGGAATGACCCAACATCGTGGTCCAGCTCATGGTGGCCGCACTAACTAAAACACTCCCAGCATCAGTTAAATCAGCTCGCAATCTCTGAATAATGGTTGACAATCTGTCTTTACTAAACATATCAGTCAAGTCTCTGCCACTTGCTTCTTTATTTCATCCCTATTTCTTCATGTAAGTCAGTGGTACAGGCATTGATAGCTATGCACCTCAAACTACTGAATTCCATCTGTTTAGGCATCATTCAGACCCTTTGTTAAATGATGACAGGAGGTTTAGAATTCGGCGGATCCCTCATCCTTAACACACTCAAGCATCATTCTGTTTCGGGGGCTGTCAAAATGTTGCGCTGGCTTCCAGTCTTATGCACGGCCCATAAAACCTTTCATAATGGTGGACCTGGTGTGATTTCTGCTAACTTTTCCTGGTATATGCCTGTATACAATCCAGGTTTGCCACCTCTATGCTTCCCTCTAAACTGGGAATCATTTTTCCAGGCTTCGCCTTTGAAAACCTTTCTAGGGACTTGATCGGTATTGTTGCCAATGTATACCAGAATGGCTCCCGTGGTGTATCCAGAAGAAAAACACAGTTAATTTATGAGGGTTGTGACTACCTGAGTTACCACATTGGTGACCGCACCATCCTCTTTCTCCAGCTCTCGCTCCTTTGCCTGGGTTTAGGCATCTTGGGAAGGAATGTGACAGTGTAAAGTGTACATCTTAATGTGCCAGGCCTGGAGCTATAAAGCGGTACATGCAGCCCAATATGGGCAAAGGGTGGAGAAGAAGGATATGTTGAAGGGATCAACTTTCCCAAAAGGACTAAATATAGTAAAAGAATTGGATATTTATCAGAGTAAGAACTCCAAAACCCAAAGGTGTGACTTGTGACTGGGGAGAAAAGCGTCCATGAGCAAAACCACAAAGGAGGAGAATGCATTGAAAACTCAATCAAAACTCAGTGTACCGAAATGTTAACATGCAGAAAATCTCCAGTGTTTTAAACTATATTTTCCTGCAGGCAGGGTCTGACTGTGAGAGAAAATAGGCCCAGGCTTCAAAATAAAAGTTGCCCCTATTAGCTAATCATAGGGCGAAAAAAGTGCCACACATTTGCAAATCGGGAAGTTTTCAGCTTGTAAACACTGTGTAAGTGTTTTGCATGGTACAGGAGGCCGCATGCATTTATGCTTGCTGCAGGCAATGTTTGTAGTAATATGAGGAGATCAATTTACAAAAAAAAAGACAAACCAGACCATAAAACAGGCCCACAAACAGCCAAAAACTGGCCCACGAGCTGGCCTGTCAGACCAGCCCTCCTGGTACTGCCAGACTGCCCTAAAGGCTAGTCCAACCCTCCCTACAGTGCCTTGTGTAGATCTGTTTTTGAGGAGTGTTGTGTGTAGAGACATCCCTGTGTTCCTGCGTAGATTTCAGGGTGAGGCCCCTACCGATGGCTGGTGATAAATGACTTTGCAGCAGCACCAATCTTTCTGCCTCGTCTCCTCTGAAAAGCTTAGAATGCACGAACAGCAAGTCTTCAAGAATGCAAAAATGCATGGAATGCCTAAGATGCCAGCCGCTCCCCTGACCATTCTGTGTCCTGCCCCATAGCTGCAGAGTTAACGGACAGGCTCTGATCTGCGTCATGATGTTGTGTGTAGAGGTCTGCTGAAGTGAGCGCTACGAGGCCACACAAGTGGCAGCTGTGCGCTATGCAGACGTCGTGACAATAAAAATAACTTTGCCCCTACCTTCTTTGATTTACCCTCGTTGACTCTGACCCTTTGATGACTGTGCACTTCCACTATGCCTTCCCTGACTCCCTATGACCTTAATGACGTCATTTCATCGATTTGCTAATTTACTAGTTCAGACAGAGTGGGGGTAAGGATGGTTGAAATCGCAGTGGCTGAAGCAAAATGGTTAAAATGAAAGGGAAGCACTACTGAGAACTAAAATTCAAATAATTTGTCGAAATTTTAATTCCGGCGGTTTGAAAAAAGGATTCGTTTGGCGGTTAATATTCAGGGAGTGAACCATGTTTTAAACGACTCCGGTGGGGTAGTTGTCTGATAAACCTAACTCGTAAAATCTGCAGTGCTTGTCCAGATCAGTCAGGTATTCAGGGCTGGTACTACAGAAATCCACTACTTGGCAGTCACTAAGGGTGCCTACAGGCCGCTAAAGTCTGCAAGATTACCAATTGAAGCATCACATGTAGTAAGTAGCATTGCCAGGGAGGGCCCTTCACTGAGGCTGGCAAAACTCTTTGCACCGACTGTGCCAGTCTGTCTAGTTTCTGAAAGGGGATATGTCAGTTACTCCGAGGCTTAAGGGGTCTGTGACTGCCATAATGAAGGCATGTTGGGGAGTGCAAGAAACACCAATATAACAAAGAAAAAAGAATACATTTTACTCTGATAACACAGCATTCTGCACAAAATAATCCCTGGCTTCAAAAAAAGGGCCAGTATTAAAACTAATTCTACACAGTGAGGCAACTCTGAAAACACAAAAGTTAATAAAAATGTATTTGCAAGTTGCGTGTAAATGTGTAGATGGTGTGCTAGCGATTATTATGATTCTGAAATAATACTTTATTCTTTTATTTAAAACCATATTGAACTGCAATCTCCAGAATGTATTGAAATAAACGGAACTAAGAAAAATCAAACAATTCCATCATTCACCGTAAACAATTGAATCAGCACGAATAACCAGTGCCTAATTTGTTCCAGTGGAATGAGGCGTAATCCATTATATTGTCAATACGCTCACTTTTAAGCTAAAAAGACTTGGTATTCGGCTAACTCTGGTTTGACTGTGCCCCTGCCCTTATTTATGATTTTATTTTTTAAAATAGTAAATAAAGTCAATTAAAGTATCAGGATGTACCATTGTGTGTCCACCTACACTTGTGCAGGAGGCCCTGTGGGAGAGAGAGTGGCCATAAGACAAGGAGAGTTTAACATCTCTTCATAGGTGTGTTGACTATAGACTGAAATGTCTCACATCAGTTCCATAGTTGTTGAGGGGTTCCATGCCGCCTGTGAATTTCGCTCAGTCAGTCCTAACTTTTTTTTAGCCAGCAGCCAGTTGCATGCTGGGAGATGCAGTTCTATACCTGTAATAGGAGCAATAAGGCCCTGAATTACAATTAGTGAAACAAGTTTGGGTTAGGCGATTATATGCTTCACAGGTGGCCCCTATACCCGCAAGGGATCATCAATTTGAGTAGGAGAATTCGGCCGAAGACGTCATGTGTCTACTCTCTAAATCCACCTATCACGAGACGTTCCCAGCTCCTGCAATAGCAATCTGCTAATTATATGCGAGGCACCGGCAAGATGAGACTGGGACGGAAAATAGACCTCGGCATCAAAATAAAAGTGGCCCATTAGTGAATGACGCCGCTAAAAAAGCGGCCATGTTTGCAAATCGGAGCCGTTTTGAACTTGTGAAGACACGCTGTATAATGGTTTGCAAGGTATGGAAGACAGCATGCATTTGTGCTCGCTGCAGGCAATGCTCGGTTTTAGTATCGGGGAAATTAACGGGGAAAACCGGCCCAACAGACCGTAAAACCGGTCCACAACCAGCCACATAAGTGGGCCACACACTAACTACCCTTCGGCCCAGCCCGTCAGACATTGCCAGGTTGCCTTGCAGGCCACCCTGGGCACCAGGACAGGAAGCAGCATGTTCCCTACTTTGCATGTCACACATAACGCTCTCTGACCCCAGAGCAGTTGTTCTTGGCGCCTGCTATGCTTGGTTAGTGTGGAGTGCGCGCCTTTGTCGGGGTGTGAAAATGACAACCTCTTGCGGCAGGGGGAAGTCAACAGTGCTGACTCTGTCTGACCCTGGTCTCGGGGAAACCAGCTCCACCGGTCGGGCGGGGAAGACTGTTATACTGAAAACAAAAAATGTGCCCGCCCGACCTCCTGCTGCGAAGAAAGATGTTGAAAAATGTAACCCATCAGACTGACAAGCTGAGGCCGAACTGCACCGCGCTGCACGCACGCTCGACTCACCTGCCTCTCCTAAGCCGAGTTATCAAATTCCCTATCAAGCAAAGGAGACTGCAGGTTTAAAAGAAGTGTCAGTATAAAATGGCAGAATAGTGACTGGTTTGGGTGGTTTTACCTATTCATCTACGCTCGGACTACTTTTCGAACATTAGGAAATACTGCCCTTTAGCTTAGAGTTGGTAAGACAGCTCGGTGAGATAAGGAACCTGCCGCACAGATTTGTACACCGTTCGAATGTCACAAGTTTCAGACATGGTTGGAACCGCTTAACATTTCAATGTCACCCCTTTAAGATGGGCAACGGAACTGACGTTTAGTGCTGTCTCGGTGACCCATGCTATTTACAATAAAAAATGTTGCAAAGCATTTTTCCCTCCCACGATCTGAAACGAGATGTTACTGAAGCCTATGTAAGCCCAAATACATTAAATGTTGAGTTTACCGTGTGTCCTTTTACACCAAAATCTTTAAAAAAAAGTTCAGGTTAGCAACGAGTAGAGGAGAGAACGAGATTGTCTTTTAGTCAAAAGGACTGCACTTTTAAATATTAGATTTGTACATTTTTGGGTTTTATAATTGTTCACTTTTAGATTTTAGAATAGGACATGGTTTATTTTGATTTTCGTGTTCGTTTGAACATTTCACATTTTTAGATTTTAGAATTGTACACTTTTATTTTTTGCACTGGTACCATTTTAGACTATTTCCATCTTAAGTTTTAGTATGGTACATTTTTAAACTTTAGCATATTTTAAATAAACAATTAGTAATTTACCTATTTATTGTTACCTTTGTTTTTAGAAACTGCCTGTGTGTACGCATGTGGTATCCATATTCATTATTCAAAGATGGCCACTACGCCAGCATGTTTACACGGTTTCAACATCTGGGTGGAAAAAATGAGCATTGACGAAGCCAGTAGATGTCACGGCTCACGGGCAAGACCTATTGGTTGCTTGTTGTTCTATTTTTCATCTTACATATGAGTTTCTTTAGTTTTTCTTGTTGAATATAATAAAATATACATTTGCAAAATAAACATTTCGCAGAATTGGCAAAGGCTTTCTGCTGCATATTTATCCATAGGGATACACATAAGCGAATGCACTTCCTATTTCTGAGTGGTAAATCCTGGAATGCATTATGTTAAAGATGCTGGAATTTCTTGACTAATTCACATAGGGCTCTTTCTACCCTTATAGCGTTCCACTTAGGGCATGTAGGGTGACTTGTTACATAATGGGAATATAAAATTGCATGCATTGGATCTAAATAGAATTCAATTACATAGTCACTGGTTATTGTGAAAGTATGGCACTGATCCGGCAATCTTAGCATACTGTGGACACCACTGCTCTAATCACAATTGGAGGGATAATGAGTGCACAGGCTAATACTGTGCGCACAGAAGCTGAGATTTCCCCAAGTCCTGGCACAGGGAAAAGCGGGAGCTTCCTATATTCCTGGCACCGGAGAAAGATGGGGCTTCTTTGAATCCTGGCACTGTGAGAAACTCAGTCGACTTGGAATCAAGGCCCAGAGTAAGATGGGGCTTTGCAAGATCCGGGCACAGGAAGATGCTGGGGTGGTTCCGAATTCAATTACGGGGAGAACCTGCTGCTTTTCAGAATCCAGACACCGGGAGAAGCTCAGTCGCCTTAGAATCCAGGTACGGAGGGAAGATGTAGCTTAGCAGAGTCCTGGCACAAAGATAAGCGGGGACTTCTCAAAACCCTGCAGAGGAAAAAGCTTGGCTGATATTGTTGTGACTTTTTGGTTGCTCTCATATCAAAATGTCCAGTAAATGGTGGTCTAATTTGGTTTGTGTGCATGTAGCAGCAAAACAAGCCACTGCAACGCCCACTACGCACAGACTATCTCGTGACCAGTGTAGGATGTCCTTTAATGTCAATCTCCTCGATATATATGGTCAAGACTCCGAATACCCACAGCAGCGCTAACCTTGGTAGGAGGGGGGCGGGGGCAGTTATGCCAGGGCTGTTGATCCAAGGCTTTTCTCCAGTCAGTTTATTTGAAAACAGGTCTGATTAATCATTTCTCTGCCCAGTGAACTCTTTCACTGACCTGTCCGTCAAACATTAACAGAGCCTTTTAGTCGCTCATTCCCCGCCTTTAGATCACAGATGAAGAAAAGCACACCTTGGATCCAGTGTGCACAGGTGGAGGTGTCAAGGGAAAGTAAACACAAGGTTTCTGGTCACTTTCGAGAAGCAGTGACTCATTTTTGCAATGTTTGCGCGAGCCAGGAGCACTAACACGCCAGGTTTACAACTTGGAGCTGGTGATCACTATTGTGAAGTAGAACAATTATGCATAATTTTGGTAAAAAGGTAGAAACCCGAGCCAATGACTCCCATAGTCGCACATGTTGTTAGTTTTGGGATAATACCTTTGGTGGCACATCTAGGGACGCAGGGGTCTTCTGGCATCTTGTGCCCGCCTGCCCTGGCACCCTGTAGGAGATTCTACTACAGAATGGATTTGAAAGGTATTTGTAAAGCGCATGGCTACCACAAGGCCTCACAGACCTCAATCATGGAAGAATGTGATCTCTTACCTTAACAAGTTTGTTGGTGCCTCCATGTTCTCTGAATTACCATTGGATTAGCAATAGGATGGCTCTCAATCGAAATATTGGGACAGTTGGAAATCTGTGCCACAGAGCTCGCCATGGAATTCTGATTAACTCGTTCCTACACTTGTGGGTTGTTAGATTAAAACCCCCAAAGATAACGTTTGGAGAGTAGAGCTGCTAAAATAAAAAAATAAACAAATTGACTTCATCTATTGACACTGAAGGTCTAGTTCTGACTTCATACATACTCGTCACTGTGCTTTTCAGGAACATCACCTACACGAGAAGAGACTTGTAGAAATAATATATTGGACGTGTATTGCTCGTTTATGCAATATTTCTCAAAGTAGCAATCTCTAGCAATGGCCACCATGAAATCTGAAAATATGTTTTTTATTTATAAGGTAAGCATGTCTTCCAGAAACGCGGAACATAACCAAGACAGTACAATAGATATTAGGCTTCGGAATTGTTAAAAAAAATTATTTATGGAGGTAAAAGTTGATGGATGGGAGCAATGCAATTACAATATATTACTTACAATGTACATGGTACCTTATCACCTTAATTGTATATTATACACATTTTTTATTTCAGAGATAGAGAGATCAAGTGACTTGCCAAATGTCATGCAATGTTTGGTCAAGTGGCAAAGCCTAGATTAGAACGCACGTCTATGGGTTCCAGGGTCAGCAATCAACAACCTTTCTTCCTTCTTTGTGATTGAGGTCTCAACTAGGAGCCGACAGTCAAGTTTAACAGAGATTTGCAAATTTGTCGCTCAGCAGTTACTTGCATCTCTTCTTGCCTACATTATGACAAGAACCAGACAAAGTGATTAAAATTTGCCATGACATTCGTTCACTGTTCCTTCATATTGTATCCGAATTATAAATGCCCGATTACGAAGCTGGTCGACCTGCCACCAACAGGCCATCAGTGGCGTTCTGACCAATCAACAGGCCTTCGGTCCGACTCCCAAATGACAATCCAGGTAGTCAGATCCAAAACAGTGTGGGGGGGGGGGGAGATGGGGGGGACTGCCTCAGACTGGATCAGTGATCCCGTCTGGCCGACATTCGTAATCGCAATCCCAAATGGAGGCAGTGCTGAGCCAGGCACCGCTGTTTGGATTAAAATATCCCTTTCCGACAGCCTGTCAGAAATGGATTTTGGAAACCCCAAACAGGACCCCTCCATCATGGGCAGAGGGAGGGCACATGTGCCCCCCACGTACCTCCATGCATCGTGTATGGTGCATGGTGCATGGCACATGGTGCAGGAGGTCCTCCATGCATCATAATGTGTTGGTCGGACCGCTAACTTCTTGTCAGGCTGTCTGTCTCCTGACTGCACAATAGCGGTCGGCGGTCCGACCGACCACCACCATCATAAGAGCCTAAGAGTTTTTTGTAGTGGAACCCAGGCCTATAGATTTTGGAGTACACCACATTGCGTTGGAAGAAACAGGGGGATAATGGGGAATGCAATTAGATATTAGTTTACATCTGTTTCAAACCCCCTGGGAAGACCTACATTTCCTTAATGTGTAGTTCTCTCCATGTTAGGCCATTTGACCCAAATTACATGAAACCTTCATGCACATGAGGCACACGCATGTTATGTCTTCTTAAAATATAACTGACTTGTTTCTTAATATGCACTTTTTCTACTCCCATGGGTAGCCCAATATAGCTCTCATTATGGGGACATTAGCTTGGATTTCCCCATCCTCAGGATTTCCGAAACCAGGAGTATTGGTATTACCGGAGCTATGGAAAATCCCGGCCATTACGAGCTGGACCCTAAGGGTCCCCTTAGAAATGAGAAATTAACCGGGACTTGGTAATTACGGGTCCAACTCCTCTGGTAATTTCTTTTGCCCATATTTTGACAGAGAATTTGGGTGCTGAAAATGAACAGATCTGTGGACACTGCGTGGATCTAATGCTTCCGGCCCTAATACAATTAAGAAGCCACTCTTATTAAGGGTCTCCTAATTTAAAATAGCAATTGAATTATTATACACCATGCTGTATGGTTAAATAGTTAATATCTCGTAGACAGTTTTTACCATACATTACAGGTCAGAAAAAGACATCATTAGAAATATTGAAAACCTTTAAATTAATCTGTAATCCAAAGGTTTTTGTGGTTCCTTACTCGTACATTTCCCCTTTTTAATATCTGGACTACTCGTGCCACAAAATGCCCATTAAAGGAAATTCCTCTTACAAACAAGCTAATTACCATTCCTCCGCCTCCCCACCATTTCAACCTTTCCAGAAGCCATCTTGTTCCAACTTTAAGGTGTGGCCTAGTAAAAAGTCGACTTCTAATTGTTGCCTCACTTTGAACCAGTTAGTGCAATCAACCAGAATCGGAGGGCAGTGTGTAAATAGCAATCCCCTTTTACAACAGTGCGCCACATTATATGCTCATAATATGGGCTGGAGTGTGTACATACAAAAGTTTATAGTGAACAAATATAGCCAGATGCACGCTGTCCAGAAACCATTATAATTTGCTTGCTAAATAAACTACATTTATCTAATATTTCATTTATTTTTGCTGCCTACGTTGTTCATCACAGTAAATAAATAAGATACGAAATCTGTTGTGGTATATCTTGTGATTTTCTTTAACCCCTTAACTGCGACGGCTATTCCGCCGCAGTGCTAAGGGGGCGGGGCGGAAATGCGGCGGGCGCATGCTGGTGGCGGAACCGCTCCGTCACCAGCGTCGGTTGCGCTGTGCTTATGACGGAGCGGTTCCGTCATGGCCCCGCCCGCTCAATAGAACGCCCAGCGCAGGCTCGGAATCCGCGCAGGCGCGTCGGGCGGGCCATGACGGAACCGCTCCGTCATCAGCACAGCGCCACCGCAGCTGATGACGGAGTGGTTCTGTCATCAGCAGGGGAGGGGTTAATTTTAAGATAAAAACCTTTTTTATTAACTTAAAATTCAAGTAGAATAGTTGCTTATAACAACCGTATGAAGTATCGAAAATATCCGGGGGTGCAGGTACTCCGTTTAATAGAAAGTTAGTTTTTTAGAGCTTGTCTAAAAACAGCCTAACTCTAGAACTATTGGGGCTGTATTAGGCATGACTGCACCGGCGCTAGTTGTCGATGTGCGCCAGGGTATGCGCCCAATCGCTTTACAGAGGATCGGTTTGCAATGCGCCGGGATGTTGGCGCAGACTTTGAGCTCTGTGTTTGCGCGTTTGCGCGCACAGACACAAACGCACATAAACACAAACATATTCTGGCGCACATAGACAACTAGCGCCGGCACAGCCAAGCGTAATACGACCCCTGGTGTACAGGTTAAGGCTAAGCTTGAATCTACAGTGCACACATTCCTTACATGGTTCCATGTGCACTATGCCTTTCGTGTATGCATTTGACTTTAAGAAGAGTAGTTCAGTGAATTATTTACGCATGGAGTCATCGTGCATTCCACCTGTGTTTATACAACAACAGCAGCCAAGAGAAGTGCTTCAAAGCTGGGATCTACCAATTGTAGGCCCTGGTAGTACAAAGTAAGTACCGCGGCGCCCTCCTAATAATGCTGGTATCTAACACCACAGCGGAGACGTGTTCACACCTTACTGGAGACATTTTGAAGTCTTTGGCATGTAGCACTTTGTAGGAAGGCATGCATGAAGCTCTCCTGAAAGGGAGTAAGGGCAAAAACCTCCTTGACGGATGAGGGCTTGTGTTCACACGGCTTCTTGCCTCTGTGAGGTGTGCAAGCCAAAGGGACGGGTTATGGAGTGAGCTCAACCTGCAAGGGATTCAGAGCCTGCGCTTAAAACCTAGGAGTGCTAAAGGTACATCTCTCCCAGCATGTATCCAACGTGATATGTGTTCTTGGGCTATCTTCCTTGGTGTTCCACACAATGGAACGCGCTATACCTTCAACAATGCGACAAGTGATCACTTTGGTTGCTTACACCCTTCCTGGTGCAGGTATACACATTATTTTATAGAGTAGCATTACATATACTTTGTTTCTACATAAGAACCATGAAACATGGCCTCGCTGTCTGTGCTGTTATCTTCTTCCCTAGTACGTCTTTGAGGACCTTTTCTGAGTGGGCTGCTGTGCTCCCTCTAACATACGTCAGCCCTCTTTGTCTCATGCCTCTTCTATTGGGCCTCTTCCTTCGTAGGGGTGTGAATAACTGACATATACCTATTTGGGGTTGGAAAAAACCACTACTTGTGCAAGAACCAGCTGGGCATTTGTTGCTGCTGGTCATCAGGGTGTCTGTTGATGTCTGTGCTGTCCCTTCCTAATAAGGGACTGCAGACATGCCCAGGCACTTGGGGCTAGCAGTCTGTGTTCTGGTGACTGTAACACTGGGAAGACTGTGAGGTGTCACTGGCAGCTTTGAGAACCATTCTTTCCTCATTGCACATGACTTCATGTTGTGGAACTGTTCTGCTTGGGCATCTGTCGTGCAGTCAGAAAAGCTCAGGGCAGATTGGAGCCAAGGCATTGTTTTGCTCTTAGGGTTGTTGCCATCGCCATTTTAGGGCCTAAGTTCTGAACAGAGTAAGGAGTGGGGGCAGACAGATCTTTATACTCGGAACACCAAAATGAGAAAACAGTTCTGTAGGTCACCCAGAATAGAAGGCAAACTTACTATTAATTTCTCCATAAATCAGGGTAACAAGAGAATCCTCCTAATTTCTCCTCAACAACCACCTGAGTAGGTGGACCTCCCTAGGCCTTGAAGCCAACCACGACCAATCCTCAACCCAGAGCTAGCACTGAGGTGCCATCCAGTACTCTTTCCAAAGCCAGCTTGAAGCTTCAGTCTGAAGGTTCAGCGTTTAATTCTACTTCAAAGTAAACAACAAGCCTAAGACTGAATACCCAGGTGAGATGGGCAAGCAGGACATTTAGTCTTATGATCCTGGTGTCTTTTGTTGAAGAAAAATCCTGTGTGTTTACTTACTGTGTACTTATCTGTCAGCATTTTTCCTAAGTGATTTTGCACAGCCCCTTTGCATGAGTGTTTGCTGGAGTACTCTTTGGCATTCTGTACCAAAATCTAGTTCTATGGTGAATGCCTTTAGGGTGTGAAGAGCAATGACTCGTTGATTGCAGTTAGCTCAACACGAGAATGTTTCTGTAGGTTCTTATGGCGTTCCTCCTTATCCCTGGCGTATGTGGTTTAGCACTGTTGTTGATTTTTGGTTGTAAAGCTTGAAACCGAGGGGGTGATGCTCTGTGATCCAACTATAGTAATCGGTAATGGAGCTCTGTTGTCATCTATGGCACAGACTTTACTTAACCTCTTGTTGAACAGGAGTTGGACTATCCAAAAATACAGGTGTATGAAGACAATATTCCTAGGTCAAACTCAACATTTCCAGGAACTGCTTATAATAACTGTTGCTTTTCATAGACCACTGTTGAAGAATGTGGACTTTTTGTTCTAGATCTTCTGCAAGTGCTGTTACCTCTCAAGTGAGGTACGTAGGATAATTCTTGTAACCTACTACTTCCCTGTGCACACGAACCAACGCAGATGGTTGAAGTGAGGAGGCAAATCACATTTTGTAAACATGGTGCCATGTAGACTCCCAAGTCAAGGAGGCAAAAAACATCCTCCTTAGGCCCCACCAGAAAAATAAATTCTTACTTGAAAACAGACGGACGGTTGTACTAAGCATTTTAAAACCTGCAAAATCCCCAGTTCGTCATTTGCGTTAGTATGCTTTATCTGGTGTACTACTCAGTTTTTTGGAACGGAAAAGGTTTTCCTGATTCCTAAAATGCACATGATCGCCAATTTGGTATCTGGAAGGGCTGTCTTGTAGGCATCTCTTCCAAATAAATGTTTTGTATCTACTGTATCAATGTTATGGGCCTGAAATCCGGTCATAAAACATTGATATTTTACTGACTCTTCAAAAGACAGCGTAATGCATTTGCAAAAGGTACAAAGCCTCCTTGGGGTGGGTCCCTTTCCCTTTGTGAATGCAACTGAAACTGGTGTTGAAGAGTAGGCTCCGGTCCCATGGACCATTGACATAAAACAAACAAGAACAAACAAAACAGTAAACTTTTCTTTTTACATGATTTCCCCTTCAATTTAAGGGGAAAAAAGCTGTGTTTTAAAAAACGATTTACTTTATTGAAGGACAATCACAGACATGATGGTCCACTGGCACCAGCAGGCCACCATCCCTGTGATTGCATCCAATCATAGTGACTGGCAATATGTGACCTTCCTCACTAACATTCATGAGGTAGGTCAGATTGCAACCCTCTACAATCAGATTTTTAATAACCGACCTATTAGCACAAATCTTTAGTGGCCGCAAAAACACTGGTTGGTTTCAGTTTACAACCACTGAGTGCATACATCTGTCCTTGTGTCTCTCCAACAACTTTCAAGAATGTCCAGTCTAGTTTAATGCACTCTCATTTTAAAAGAACTGCTAATTTAGAAGCATGGAAAACAAAAGTAGACCATGCCTCTTTTACATTTGCACATTTAATGCAGAGGCATGTTTGTCCAGGTAAAGGATATACTCAGTTTACTTCCTTTAAAATAGGTTAATTTGCTTTGAAGTTTCTTTGTTTACTTATGTTGTCTCGAAGGTACACTCAGTGTTAGAGTTTAATTTACATGCAAGGTGTTACTTATGATATTGACTACAAAGTCGAAACTATTTATTGAATTTTGTTATAGTGTTTACTCTGCAAAATACTCACACACATAGTTTTGTTAACAGAATTTTTGCATGCGATTACCCATTTATGAGTGTGGCGTGCTGAATTTTCAGTAATTCTGCACATGGCTGTATCAATATTGCATGAGCTGTTTTTCGTGGGTTTGGTAGGCCCCTGTAGATGAGGACCCCATTGTAACCTAGTAGGTGTAAAGACCAGCACAACACCTCATTTAATACTAATTAGAAGTTAAGAATTCACATCGATTCTAAAAACACCAAATAGGCTTTACACTGCTAAAAAATGTGAATCAAAAAGCCTTATCTTTAAAATTCCTTGTCTTTAAAAGTATGCAGAAGTCAGTTGCTGCATTATGGAACTATGTATACATTATATTCTGTAGAGTATCGATTATTTCCTGAAAACCAATATTGTTTACAATTGTTTACAGTTGGATGTTACATATTTACTTCCTCTATTCCAATAATCACTTTATTTGGAAAGCAAATTAAATATTACTCATCTGATAAGGTCCTCTATAAAGAACTAGCTGCCACTGTTGTGCAGTTTCATAATACTGTATATGTCACAGGAAGTAGTGATAGCCTATCAATGGTGAAAGGCTGAGTTACCCTACCCACCTTCATTCAAGTTTGAGCTGGGTTTGAGGCTGTTCTGAGATTTGTAGCAAATGTAATTCAGGCTTTTCTGCTTCAAAAGAAAGGTATAACAAATTTTGGATTTTGCTTGAAACTTCATCTGATAACAGTACCAAATTGTAGGATTCTATTTACATGACTTACTTCTGGCAGGGAGTTGTTTGGGGATGTGGTAGCTAGCGAGCCCTTGAGGCGGCTGAATATTTCTGAAATTGTGTTGTCTTAGCTTTGTGCAACAGTTCTCAAAAATAAATTGTATGGGAAATATTGCAAACCCCAAGGTGAGTGCTCAGTTTGGAGCAATTAGAGCCGGTCTTTTTCTGGCCCTACGGCTGCTGTATGATGTGTAAGCCTGGTTTGCGGCATGTCAACACGGCAAGTGCCAGATGATATCCGTCGCTCTGGTAATGAACCTTGGCACATTGACTAAAACACAAATTCAGATTTTAGAAGAAGTCTTCAATGGTATTCTGATAACCTTCAGCACTTAGACTTTTATGCTTCACAGGAGAAAATAGCCGACTACCAGGCATTTCATGAAATGCAGGAGAATGCTATGGAATATCGTGGCCTCGACCATCACCAGTATTCATCACCACCTCACCCATGCCAACTGATTGTATAGGCTATGAGTTTGGCTTTGATTCAGGTGGCACCAAGTAGGTCCCTGGTGAGTAGAAGAAAGTTTAGTTGAAAGAGGAGTGACATACTGATGCAAACCTGTAAAAATCTTATCACTGAAAGGAGCAAGCACAACTGTTTATTTGCCTTGATTTGGAGTCCTCCACGCCAGTGTTTAATGAAATCAGTGATCTTCATGGATGTCCAGAATTCCTCTTCCTCCAAGGCTTAGCTAAGCATTATTTTGACATAAGATATCTCATTGGTAATGGCTTGCTAGGGGTGTGATACCCGGAAACCTTCGGTAGCTGGCCTCTACCTAAAATTTATGCAGGGATGTGTGGATGTGTAATAGTTTCTCCATTCGAAGCACAGAACCCCACCAGGGTTTTAACTTTGCATAAAGATTGACTGTATTAGCAGGTGATGGTGGAAAAGGAGCAAAAACGTAGAAGGCCAGAGGGGGCAATTTGACAAAGGTCCTAGAGAGTGAAGAGAAGGGCTAACTCTGCCTGGGTTCCATATCTGCTATCACTGTGACCAAGATATTACTGGTTCAGTTGGTGTTGGAAGAGCTGTCACAAGATCACATGTCTGTGATTTTTATGACGTCGCTCTCTTGTCAGTCTGCCCATTGTCACAAAGTTTATTTACAAAACATCTGCCACAGGCTATTGCTGCTAGCAGGCAAAGGGATTGAACCTCAATCTTGTTGATCACGCCAGACCACAAAAGCAGTTCTTCTGGAGACACGGGGTTTAGAAACTCACCGCACCCCGCCTTAATCCTGTGCTAGGCTGCATCGCGATCATTTGGAATTCCTCCTACACCGTCCTGGTGGCGTTCAAAAAAATCCCTAAAATGCTTCTCGTTTTAGAGACCGCTTTAATCTGTGTCCCTTAAATGTCCTACCATCATAGTAAGTGGACAATGAAATTATCTTTATTCTTACTTGGCTTCATCTGCTACTGTTCGACTTTCTGTCCTTTTAATTCTCTATAAGCAAGTGTTCCGTTTGAGCTTCAAGTTTTTTCCATTTGTAAATCGGAGCTTTTTAAAAAAAAAGATACTACTCTTATTGTTGCATGTAGCCTTGCACCAATATTTTGCCTCTGTAGAGCACTGTGATCGCCCCCACCCATGGCTAAATTGTGCCTAGGAAAGCTATGAACAAATGGCTTAAGTACATAATTAAATAAAACAAAGGTCAAAAATAAAAAGCTATTGGGAGCTACAGATCTCATACAATACAGGATGTACATAGAACCAAACCAAAAGTCAATCGGTGCGAGTCTACCTAAATGAATGTATCTAGAGATTACGTTCTCTGCAAGGAGAATTAATATACACATATTTTCCAATCCGTTGTTGTATCTATATTGGTGTAACTTTGACATCTGATTTCCACCCACGACTCTGCAACCGGTGACTGAACCCTCTGGGCTGTTTTAATGGCTGTGCATGATCCACCTTCCAGTGGCTAACCTATATTATCCTGTGAGGAATGTACATTAATTCTTGGCTCCTGAACATGCAACTTTTTCACTGTATAAATCCCAAAGACATGCTCTTTATAGATCAAAGCTGCCCTGTCGAACTTTCATCCTAAGAGAAGGAATTGGTTGCCTGGATTGTTTATTGTGGAACACTACATTGTTTTTGTTGGATTGATGCCCGTATTAAATTGACTTGCCTAAAGCTCCATAAAGTCAAGCCGCAGAAATATTGTGCTACCTTTTTATAGTTCATCATAGGATTGGTTAACCACGAGTATTAAAGGACTCTCCGGCAGGAACAGTAGCTCTGGTGGTGTTTTTATTTAAGATTTTGCACTTTGGTTGTGTTCACTCTGTATGTTTTATCGGCCATCGCGTAGCGAGCACCCTTCAGCTGTAATCTAAAAATGGACTGCAGTGACTTAACTCTTGATATAGTTCTCAGCTTCTTGCCAACCTAATAATCCACACAACAAATGTATTATTCTTGGCAGGAGTCTAAAAACACTTTACACCTAATTCAATCAATCCGTGGATCTCAGCCAGTGAAATTTTTGTATTGTAATGCATTAACATCTCTACATTTCCAATGCTTATGAGCTGTCACTGATATTTGATGTATTTGCTAATTATGGTCTTTTATGATTAAGGCTCCCAGTTTTCCGTTTTTACAGATCATTACAGACTGAAAACCATTTATTTCCCGGTCTTAATTTATTTTTACAAGTGGATAAAAACAGAAATGGATTTGTTTTTGAGTGATTCTAAATGCTGTCAATCTGGACTTCCAGGTCAATTGCAGTGTCTATTGACAGGCAAGGGGGTTAGGAAAAAATAGGGATTTTAGTAACGTCTTAAACAGCAATAGATTTGCACAATCTTGATTCTTAAATTTACATATTTTCTTATAAGTGCATATTTTATCCCCTGAGTGTGTATATATTATTAAAACCTGTCAGCCGTTCAGGCACGAGCGCATATTAACTGGTTAAATAAATGCAGAAACATACACATTTCAGCTTCATTATTTTTTAAAAAACTTAAAATAAACAGGGATAAATACAAGTACAATGTGCAAAAAATAAATATGGATAAATAGACAGAAATTACAATAATATACATACCATAAAACCGGGAGCCCTATTTATATTTGAATATTCATAACGTGTAAGGTTTCAGAGATGAGCTCAAACAATGCACAACAATGTTCAGAGTAACTGTGCTGAAGTGTTGAAAGGCTGCCCAGATTGCTGATTTATTTTTTTGACAATAGAAAATAAGGGTACTGAGTACATCAACCATCACAAATTACAATAAGTAAAAATAACATTTGGCAAATTGGTTCATTAAACTGGTTTAATCTTGAAAAGAACTACATGAGCCTTGTTCAGATCAAGGTTGTTTCTACCCTGTAACGTTTGACATGTAGGAGGCTTCATCGGCAAAAAGCTTGCATATAAAGATAGGTTTGTCCCTATATCAAGAAGCATTAAACAACGTAAACACAAAGTGCATCATTTGGAATACATTGCAACAGAGTTAAGCATGTGAAAGTGTGGATGGCAGTTTGGTTTCCATTTTATAACCAACTTTTTCCAATGATTTTCTAATCGTATGCTACTTAATCTTTCAGGAAGTTACTGGTGGACTATCTGAAAGACCGAGAAAGGGTGATGTGATTTAAATAAGTCCCCTTTAATTTTGGTCCATAAAGGCTGGTAAAGGCAACCCTCAGTATATCAATAACCCATTTACCTCATGGAATTATGAAGTGGTTAAAGTAAATAAAACTCACCAAGTCTGATTGGTTCAAGTCATAGCTATGTGTAACTCATGAAATCAATGTCTGTGACATTTAAAAGCCTGAATTAAGGAATCCAATCCTCTATGTGGTGTCTTTTGATCTCGATTATGCAGAGATTATTAATATTGGTGCGTCCCTACCTTATTTTACCGCACCTTGTATATCTAGTGTCTTAGCCACCTTCAACTCCTGCCCCCTTCTCTCTCACAGGTTGCCTGGGGGTCCAGGTGCATAGCTTCCATTGATCCAGCACGTCCATTGGCACCTAGGCAAGGGGCCTATAGGTCCATGATTACGCCTTATTCTTTAATTCAAACAGTGCCAAGGGGCCCATTCCCTACTTTGCAACAGGGCCCATGACGCACTGGTCGATGCACTATCTCCTTTCGGATTAGGTTTTCGTTTCGCTATATCTCAATACAAATGGATAGTAAGGTTTCCATTGGTTTTGTGCCGGGTGAGAAACAGCTACTGGTGCCTTTAAAGCAGAGTGTTGTGAGGGTGTCTTTCAAGTGCGGCTTACGTAGGCTGACATTCTTCCGTACTCGCCGTTTGCAGTGTTGTCTTAACAGCACTTAGAGGATTTCCGTATACCGCACCTCTCTTAACCGGAGGGGTGCATTTCTACTCCTCTCAATCCCTGAAAGCAAAACATCTTAGCATTTTCTGCCACTTTTATCATGATCCTTGTTGATTTAAATAAGACGCGCTTTCATTATAGCTTAAAATGTCGGTGGGTGGGACAAGACACACTCGTTTACGAGGAGAACTTCACAAGCAAGAACACTGCAATATCATTACTTTAAGATAGGCAAAAAGCATACACGGTGCAGTCTACTTTAACTGTTGTGAGATTGTCAGGGAAAGTACACTTTCCAAACACATAGACAATCTTTATTTATTAATTAATGTGCAGTCATGGGGTGCCTGCCTTTTTTTTTATCTTGGTGGCCTCTCATTGCACTCAGCACAGTCCAAAACCTTAGAACATTTTTGTGATCTGGAACTTAGAAGCTGGCCAATTGTGCTTAAAGCAGACTAGGAATATATTGTTATTAATTCGATAATTTTAAAACTAGTGAACACTTCTGTTGCGGAGTAAATAGGATTTTATGCTGGAAAACGCAGCGTTTTGTGCAAACCTCTGTTATTGTCTCTATTTTTAAGTTGATTCCAAGTGGATCTTTGTCTGTTGTGCTCTTCTAATTACTGTTATTGCTCCCTCAATAATTTTGTTGCACTTTACATGGAACAGTCTATTCGAGATCTTGGATAGTTATTTATCTACATTTTGTGTGGCACATGCCCTGTGGTCTGAGGTGCCTGTGCCTTGATAAATAAACAAGCATACTTACACTTAAAAGTGGGCTAATCTGTATCTGGGATACTTATATGCCTGGAACCTCCTTTAGCTCACCAGCAAATGTGGGTGTGTGTGCATAGTTAAAGAGGATGAGGGAAGCTAATGATATGTATATGTAGTAATAGTTAGAGTTGTATAGTCAAGGTAGAGGTGGTCGTTGATGTTGAAGTGTACAGTTCAGTCATCATTGGTCAGGTCAGGTTACTTCTTCGCTGTCTTCTCTGAGTATCATTTGGATATGTCCTTAATTAGCTTTCTGACTGCCGCTAATTGATATTGATGGGGCATCAGCTGTGAGCTGAGCTCTTTTCAGATCCTGTTAAAACATGCCCTTGTGATTTATCTAATTTGGTTAGTGGTTTAGGGACATATTAGTTATGTGGAAGATCCTAAGTCCAGAAATGTATATTTCATTCTGTGTCACACCAAGAGGCAATCAATGCTTTTTAAGATGGTCTTTTGTCTTCATGCTTTTTTTCATGAAGACCGCCTCTGGATCTCGTTTTCACTTCACTGTTTCAACATCTTTTTGGGGAAACCTGAATGGAGGATGATGCAGTAGTCTCGACTTAAACAGACAATGATGTAGTGAATTTCACCTGATGGCTGGCTTTTTGGACTATGAGATACGAAACACTGGGATAGTAAGAACGATTAATAAATACCTCACCTGCAATACTTCTTATGCAGTATATTGTCTCAAATGTCTGTGTGGACTGCTGTATATCGGGAGCACGATTAAACCTTTAAAACTCAGGATTTTAGAACTGATCAATCGTATCCTGTCGCCCGACATTTCCAGGAGAAGCATTCTAGCAGTAGACATCAATTACAATACTTTGGCCTGGACTATATACCCGAGAACCCCAGAGGGGGAAACAGACTACACAGGCTAAGAAGACTTGAGTCTCGATATATTATAGACTTAATGACCAAATATCCCAATGGATTGAATGCGGGAGAAGAACTGGTATCTCATATTGAATTTTGAATGAAAAACATCCAAATCAGTAAAAAACTGAGGGATAATGGACTAAAGTAAACCTGTATTACTGTGTGACACCAATAGGAAAATAATGAAACTAACCAACATATGAATTTCTGGATTGTATAATCAATGAATTACATGCAAAGTGATTTACAGAGACATTGAAAAAGAATTACCGATAGGAAAAAATTTGTGTAGTTTTTCAAATATCCTCAAATACTTTGAAATTTATGATCAATTGTAGTATGACATAAGAGTGATCCTTCCATAGTGAAACTTTTTTGAACTAATGTAATACGAACAGGAATAATTATAAGGAAGATTTTGGTAAAACAATTATAAGTCAAGGGAGATTTGCCGATCCACGGCCGAATTAATTGAAAATGTCACTTATTTTGATAAAGTACAATGTTCACGCCAGTGAATGGCTAAACGGCGTATTTTAGACTGAGTATGAAACTTCAAAATGGCATAGTGATTAACAGACACTGTCACTAGATAAGATGTTAGCAGCTCAAGTCTAATTTTATTAATGTCAAATGTCGAGATGCAAGCAGTTACTCAAGTATATGCGAGAATCAGTAACCCAGGCAATGCTGAATAACTTAGCCGATACACGGCGTGACAACATGATTGCAGAAATGTGCGCGCAATTTAAAATTTACATTGCACGCGTAATAAGCTTTGATTTTTGTGCTTACGATATAATTCAGGCATAAATTGTAGCGGAATCGAATAGATGAGCTACTATGGTATTATTAGTGTAGTGGAACAAAATGTGACGTACAATGCTAACAACATCCAATATGGTGCATGATTATAGTCCCTTATTTGTTTTTGCCACCGATGCACGCGAGATTGCTGTTAAAACATGGCGCCTACCATCAATGTTTGTAACATTGAGGAAGGCGGAGCGCCGAAACGCATCTGTTGCGAACTTTAAAATAAACATCTAAGAACTACCCCCGGAGTGCGTGGTTTCTTTGGCGAACCTGGTGGAAACCTTGAGATATATATATATATATATATATATATATATATATATATATATATATATAGATATAGATATATATATATAGATATAGATATAGATATAGATATAGATATAGATATAGATATATATATATATATATATATATATATATATATATATATATATATATATATATATATATATATATATATAATATACACACCTACCTACCTACCTCTCTTTGGGCACCCCGCCCCTGCTCTACACTTCGCTCTGCTGGAGAGGCTGACAGTCTGAGGGGGCCCAAGGAGTGACTTTGTTTACGGATCAAACCGAATCAGCCCATCATACCCTGCCGCTTTTTCCTCGCCTCCGACTCATCACACCAATTGGAACATCATTCACCCTTCCCCATTTCACCGACCCGGATTGTGAGAACATGTTGCATCCTGGGAGTTGTGGTGCGTAGATGCACAGCGCGCCGCAACAGGTGAGCGGAATCGCATGGGGGAGGAGCGGAGTGGCGCCTACATCATCAAGCGGCAGGCAGGCGTTTCGAGACTTTCTGTCAGGTGCTGGGCGCTGAGGAAGGCCAATATGCCGAAATGCATTCGCCGCCACCAGACTGTCAATTGGTTTAATAAAGCCCCTCCTTACACTTCCCCTCGTGGAATGCTGCGTCTGTTTCTTCTTCTGAGGAGGGACTCACTTGTACATATATATATATATATATATATATATATATATATATATATATATATATATATATATATATATATATATATATATATATATACTGCTTACTACAGCTACAGAGTGCGCTTAAGAACTTACCTACTAGGTAGCACTCTACACCATTCAGGGTGTGTCGCTGGAAGTGTACACCATTCAGGGTGTGTCGCTGGAAGTGTACTGTCTTTGTTTTGATCTTATTTGGGTAGTGTTTCCATGTTGAGCGTGATGACCACTGAGGTGCACTTGTCGTGTTATGGGGTGCAGCGCTTAGCAGTGTGATGGATGAAGTGTGATAGACAGTTGAGGTGGCCTACATTGGTCCATGATAGCCTGATTGATGCAAGACTTTAGGCTATCCACATGATATACATGGACAATCATGAATCTAAATGGAGTTCATTCAAATAGTGGTTATCCTGAAAACATGGCATGGATCTAGCCCTCATGAGCTAGTGTTGGTCACCATGGTTATGTTTAACCCCTACACATAAGTATATTTTCTGTGTACTACTGATAAACGCTGAAGTATCAGTCTGCATACGCTGACGTGTCCGAAGACTGTTATGGTTTTACATTTAAGCGTTGGAAGGGGTGACCAGGCTGGATACATGCACATCTAATATCCGCCCTAGAATCCTCAGAGGGGGTACATTCCTGTAGGCAATCAAAGATGCAACTCTCTGTTGTGTCAAAGTATTGCCTTGAGCACTAAGCAATAATCCTCTGGTGAGTTGCGCTCTGCATTCTTTATCATGACGGATACATAGTCCGTGTCATACCTGTCATAAGTGGAGGTGAAGTCAAGAATGGTGAACGATTAACAGCTGCAGAAGCTTACCTAGTGACTAACTCGATCTGACTCACCAAGCACATGCAGTCTCATCCCCCCAAAAAGACCTAAGATGAGTGTCCGGAAAGATTCCCTTAATACCTGCATGAAGGAACTTCTGATTGTGATTGGTGAAGAGCTGTAATTTGCATGTATGTTTCTGTGCAGTACTGTAAGCAGCACTCTGGGCTTTTTGTGCAGCATCCTAATATTATTGCAGCCTTTTCATTTGATTTGATTTTAAAATGTATATAGCACACAAATGCCCAAAGGAGTCTAGCCACTTTACCGAGGGTTTGCCGAAAACAATAACCGAGACCAAGACTTTAGTTGGAAAACAGCCAGGTTTTTAGAGATTTTCTAAAAGAGTAATGCAGAACTAATTTCAATGTCCATTGGGAGAGTTCCTCAATTTCACTGTGCTCAGAATAAAACTTCTGCCACCACATTGCGCTTTATTATATTTGGGCGTTTTGAGTAGTTTGCTTTGTGATGATCTGAAGTTTCTGACTGGCTGGTACCAGGCAAAATGTTGTTTCAGGAACAAGGGACCGGTCCCGTGCATAGCCTTGTATGCCAGGCATACGGATTTGAAGTCTAGCCTCTTTTTCACTGGAAGCCAGTGAAGTTTTTTAAGACCTTGGGAAATAGACTGGAATTTGGGGATGTCCAACAGCAGTCTAGCGGCTGTGTTCTGCACCCGCTGGAGTTTGAGCAGATGCTATTTTTGGAGGCCCGCATACAGCTCATTTCCAAAATCTAGTCTGGCCAAGGCTAGAGCAGTTACCAGTGTTTTTAATGCATTTGGAGGGATAAAAGTGTGAATTTTCCTGATTGTCTTAAGTGTCAGGAAGATCACCAATGAGATCTTATTAATCTGATGATGAAATGTTAATTAATCATCAAAAAATTATGCCCTGATTCCTCACCTTATTGACTGGGACTGTAAGAACTCCCATACAGGGAGGCCTTTTGGCACTGCACGGGCAAATACTGGCTGTATCTGACAGAGCCTTGCGGAGTGTCTACAGGTTGAATGTCTGTGTAGTTTATTTTATGGAATCTTTTACCAGTCTGAGTTAATTGGGTGGTTGATTTTTGAGAGTATGTATGTATGTATGTATGTTCTTATATAGCGCTCGATTTACCCTAGGGCAGAGGTCTTCAAACTTTGTGATGCCGAGACCCCCTTGTAAAACCTTTTTAGGCGTAAGGATCCCCTTCCAACAAAAGTTTCTAGAAACTGGTACTCCTCATCATCAACTTTTGACAACCATAAATGCGCCTGTTAGACCTCATCACATCCGTCCATCATTCATCCACCCACACTTTCACACATCCATCCATCCACCCTTTCATCCTTACATCCATCTTTCACCCATCCACCCTTTCATCCTTCCATCTATACATCCATCCTTTACCCATCCACCCTTCCATCCATCCACCCATCATTCATCCAGCCACCTTTTCACACATCCATCCATCATTCATCCATGCAACCTTTTATCCATCCATACATCCATCCACCCTTTCATCCTCCCATCCATACTTCATCCATCCACCCTTTCATCCATACATCCATCCACCCATCCACCCATCATTCATCCCCCCCAGCTTTTCACACATCCATCCATGCATCATTCATCCATGCAACCTTTTATCCATCCATCCATCCATCCTTCATCTGCCCACCCTTTCATCCTTCCATCCATACATCTATCCTTCATCCATCCACCTTTTCATCCTTCCATCCATCCATACATCCATCATTCATCCATTCACCCTTTCATCCACCCATCTTTTTACACATCCATCCAGCCATAATTCATCCATGCAACCTTGTATCCATCCATACATCCATCCATCCTTTAATCCGTCCACCCTTTCATCCTTCCATCCTTACATCCATCCTTCATCCATCTATCCATCTCCCATCCACCCTTTCATCCTTCCATCCATACATCCATCCTTCATCCATCCATCCACCCTTTCATCCATCCATTCACCCATCATTCATCCACGCATCTTTTCACACATCCATCCATCTTTTCACACATCCATCCATTATTCATCCATGCAACCTTTTATCCATCCATCCATCCACCCATTCATCCATCCACTCTTTCATCCATCCATCCACCCTTTCATCCATCCACCCTTTCATCCACCCACCTTTTCACACATCCATCCATCCTTCATCCTTACATCCATCCATCCACCCATCATTCATCCACCTACCTTTTCTGTGCCTCTCTCATGGGGGGGGTCAGTATCTCTCTGCATCTTCTTCCTTCTTCTTTCCCGCTCATGAGAGGGCATCTCTGTGCCTCCCTGCTGGGCGGGTGTCACATGTCACGGGACCCGCAGCTCCAGGCGCTCAACATCCATTGAACTCAAAGGGCTACACTACAGCCTGCTCCCCCAGGCCCCCCCCTCTCAATTTGTAGTCCATTCATTTTTTCGATTAAATTACGTACCATTGCTAATATCTACCAGACGTGCAGCAAAATAGATTTAATTAGAATATCCGTGTTCCTTTTCAGATCCAGCATTCATTGATTTTTTTTAGTTACCCTTTGACACTACTATAACTTTAAATATGCTACAATACAAGAATTTTCAGCAATCGAGGAAAAATTCTGTTTTGCCACTGAAAACCTTTTAATTCAAGGAAAATGTGTTCGTATATTTTTTGGGGACTTTTGCTGTTATTTGGCGCCACCACTAGATAGAGCCTGTAGTCTGCTGCCTTACCCCGCTATATTGAGGCACCAACCCTGGTTATGTGGAGGAAGAGTGACTAATTGAACAATTCAGTAATTCAGCACAGAAGAATAAAGATTATCCCAAACTAATAAAGCTTACCTTTAATATCAGGATAATGCTTTGCATGATGCACACTACAGCCTGCTCCCCCAGTACCCCCCACACCCCCACCCCCTCCTGCCCAGCTCGTGTATGTGAGCCCGGCTGAAACAGCTTCAGGGACACACACACAGCCACACCCAAGTACTTGACAGTTCTTTAAAAGACCTTTTACTTGTTAATGAGGCTTGGATGTTTTTCAGACCTCGGTGTGAATTCGGCCTCCGCCATGAGCACCCTCGATCAGCCCAACGCCTGAACTGCACTCTGCAGAATCTGCGACTCCCTTTCAAAGACTCCACGACCCCCCTGTGGGTCGCGCCCCACAGATTGAAGACCTCTGCCCTAGGGCATCTCGGCGCTTGCCTTGGGAACCCGTCCTGGCTTTTCCCTGTGAGATAACCCGTACTGGGCATCCCCAAGGTGAAAGCCAGGCATCCCGCGTGAGGGCCTAAACTGAGAAGGTTCCTCAGCCCGCTGTGGTTTTCTGGTAAGAAGGTGGTTTGCAATGGCATAGCATTAGAGAAGTGTAGTGCCATTTTTTTGTATGTATCTGTGCGTTTTTTCTTCGTATGAGTGGCCTTGAAATGCACTCTTCGAGACTGCCAACATAGTAAGTGTTAGAGAAGCAATGAAATGTGGAAGCTCGGCAGAGCGTGATAAGTATGGTCCATACTGCTGCATTCTGTCACACCTACAAAAGTCTCAGCCAAGGGTAGGCTACTCTTGTATAAAATACATTCGCGTAATCCATTCTGGACACTATACGAGCAAGCACCAAATGTATGCAAAACACAGGAAAGGAACAGATATGAAGGAAACTGCAACCCACCGACTTCTGCACCCATTACACCCCCATATTAAAATGCATAGCATTGTGCAGTTTCTAGAGCGCTGGTATTTCTGGAGTACGAGTCTAGCTGTGGAGTAAATGGGTGCTGCACAAGTAGTAAGGGGCTGATGGAGGCTATGACTGAGGTGAAGGAATATTCAAAATTGTGGACCATAGTATAACAAAAGTGGGTGCAAACGATTCGTGTTGTTGTGATGGCAGGCCTATCACGAACATGCCTTCTTCTCATTGGTCAGTGGGATGTCCCTTCAAAAGGTGGGACTTTGCATTGTTGTCAAATTTCAAACGTTATATTTAGCTGTGTACATATAGGTGCATCATGTCCATTATCGCCTTCGCTGTAACGCGCCATGTATGGGTTGGATTGCTGAGGACCTTACAGGCTCAGCTCCTTCAGTGCCCTTTACTTGTAGGCACATACCGACGCCTGCCGCCTGCTCCTGAGGAATTAAACAACTCTGGCAGGTGCTGCGTGTGCTCGACTGTCACAAAATGGCCGCTGGCGCTTTGTGATTTCTCTTGCAGAGGCGCTGCGTGGGCCTCTCTGCCCAGGGCCGGCTTTGTGGAGAGGATTAGTTAAGCTGGCCCCAAGCAGTGGCACGTGCAGCAGGAGCTGAGGCCAATGCGCTTAAAAGTTGTCGTTTTAAGACAATTAAGAGAAGCATGCTAAGGCAAAGGGCGGGTCCGGCGATTGCACGCAATTTAAACCTTCTATGGTGTGCGAGACACCCACCCCACCAATGCACCAACAGGTGCCCCAAAAAGGGGAATGCTACTGTAGTGCTTTCCCAGTACTTGACACGCGCCGGTTATAGGTGAGGTAAATAAAATGCTTGGATTTAAACAGTGGCAATCAGTGCTTCCAGGTCCTGTTTACTGAGTTCCTCTAAAACTGCAGTCATGTTGGTGAACTCCTTCACATTATGTGGTTAAGAGTTCAAAGACGGTGTTTCTAGAAATCCTAGCCAGGCCATTAAATGTAATGGTCCCTTTAGGCCTGAGAATACAATTTGGCACGTGTTTTAACCTGCATGATTAAGCAACATCAGAATTTACGTTGGAAAAACAGATGACAACTTCCTTTTCTAGAGACTTATTATGGATATAGTAAACAGCATATTGGTATTCCACAGAGAGTGATAATCGGCAATGCTAGCTAACCTTTGGCCTTTCCAGGGTGGAATTTCCAAAATGATATGTTAGTTTAAAACGAAAGTGACTGGTAAGATACGCACACTTCCATGGTAATGCATGCACTGCCTACCTTTACAAAGTGTAGACTAACATCACTTTTGTATTTGAGCACCGAGGCTGTATGGTAAACCCCCCTGGTGCATCAGTGAAATAGACCAACTTTGGGAAGACAAGCAGCAGCCCCTGAGCATCTCATAGGCACAAGCAGCAGCCTTGGGGTAGGTGAACAGCACCACTGGCATAGTGAGATGTTGAATATTGAACATAATTAATGAGCATATTTGAGCATCACCCCAGAACTGCTGACATACTGGCATCACATTGTTTGGATTGGCCCAGACTATTTCCACACCATCTCAATATGGTTGTTAGCACCGTATGTTATTTCATCAGCTCGCAAATATATTTGCTGGATTTTTAGAATGTGTTCTACCCTGTAAAAAAGTACGTATGTTAAAAAATAACGCTTACTGCACTGCCCATTTTCTATTTTTCCCTTCGCCACCATCACATTTAAGTTTCAGCAATCTGACCTTAGCCAAACCCAATGCACCCTGCTGCTCTATGTGCTACAATTCATGATTCTGATGCTGTTGCCACAATGAAAACATCAGCCAAACAAACAGATCTAAAATAATAAATCAAATATCATTTGACAAAAGTGAATACCGAATAACACATTTTAGAAAGAATGTTTTGATTATTTTTTTGAGAACCCTTGAGCCTTTCCTTGTCTACAGTGGTTTCTGATCCATCCCCTCTGGTCTGTACGCTTGCCGAACTGTGCAATGTAAGTTACCAATCAGACACCAGAAAACCCGGTGCGCACCCCTAAATTGTGTTTTTTCAATGAATGCTTAAGATGAGATCCGATCTGGTATCCAGCTGAGGGTGTCACTACTAGAGCAAGTGTCCCTTTCTTCAAAAATACAACTCAAAACTTTGATCCCCCTTACCTTTGAATGGAAAGAGCAGCGAGGAACTCTAGTTGCCCTGAAAGACTTTCACCACATTGTCGTCACCCTAATAATGTGGAATGTCGCTGCCTCTCTAGCCTTCTGCAAGTGTCTAGTTAAGAAGGTAGCCACGGCTAGTTGAGGCTCATGAATGATGCTAGGTGCGCTGCTGGTCCAGTGGGCTGCACCCCTAGTCACTTTCATTGTTACGCACCCATAGACCGTTTGACGTCTGGAGGGTGAGGATTAATGGACTGGGTAGGGCACATGGAATGGTGCATTTTGTGTTTTTCAAACTGTTAAAATTTGTGGAGTCATGTGATAGGAAAACATGTGACCTTCTTGGCCAGGAAGGCCCATTTTTCGGCCGCTCTAAGCATTTAGCAAACTTTACATGTCAGTCAGAGTTGGGTAGGCTGGTTTGAACTGCATTCCTTCCCCAGCTTATTCAGCAGAGGTTTGTTTCTGCTCAACTGTAACAACACCTGTGCACTGCCAGAAGAGGGGCAGGAGAGTTGCAAATCCACAATTTGCTTAAAAAAATTATATATTGAAAATTTGCCACCAGGATGAAATTGAAGCTTACTTTCCACCTCCAAACGCCCTTTGCTTGCTCTATTTCCTTGTGCCTTTGCTACTTGCTTTCCTGGAGTGATTTATGGTTTGTGATTGTCCACCACTGGCCTTGACAGCTGTTGTGGTAACACACACAGTGACTAGCATTGGGGTTTCGGTTGTTGGCTGCATGCTTATGCAAACAGTTACAGTCAACACTAGTCCTTTGTGAGGAAACACCTGTGTGCACCTTCTTATCCTTCCGTGTTGTCTCTGGCTTACCTGCTTTTGTGGCCTCGGTGTGAACGCCTGTAGCGTTCTGGATTTGTGTAGAAAGTTGCTCCTGTGGGTGCAGCACTTTTTGTTGGAACTCTCGACTTTGTCCTGCCAAACATATCTGTTTGTGGGTATTATTGGAGTAAAATAGGCAGCAGAGAAAGCAGAGTTGGGAAATGAAATAGGTAATCCATCTTATTGGTCAGTAGGTAAACCTAGCCTGCCTGCACCACTAAAATGGACTGCATCGCTTCTGAGTGCGCTGCCTCCTGACTGCCTGCAGCCTTACCTCAACTGGTGGCGACAAGTCTCCCTTTCCCCCTTCTTCCAAATTCTGAAGATGAATGAATGTGTTTTCACCTCATCCCCGTATTGATTTTCACGTATTCGGGTCATACTGACGAAAACCCAAAATGTTGCTCTTTGTATTTTTCTAGTGCTGAGGTTTAGGCCCGACGCTAATGTTTTCTGTTTTGTACATATTGATATTTTCTCTTACCTCTGTTTGCTCTACTCTCTATTTGCGCTGAACTCAAATTGAACTGATCTCTGTTCTGTAATTGTTTCAGACACCCTGCCCCTAAAAAGGTCTGTTGCTTTATTGGTTATCTGCCCTAAGGGTACAGTGCATTGATATCCCAGAGGTTTTCTGGTGGACATTCCAGTTGTCCAATTACTAAATCTTTCTGACTGGATCCAGTGTGCAATAATATTTGTGGATTCAAATACACAAGGGCCAGATAATATAATCTTTGAACTAAAGCAGGGTTCTCTGATGTCGGTCCTGGTGGCCGGATCCATGCCAGATTTTTAGCACAACCACATTTAGATAAATGTAGTTATTTAAAAGCATGGATCCGGCTCTCCAGGACCGACACTGGAGAACCCCGCACTAAAGAATAAATTTGAGCACATATGCCTTGGGACCATATTTTCTTCTATAACGGGAGAAGGTATAGGGTGTTTGTTTCCGTGCATGTTAGGTACATACTTTCACACCAGAGAAAACTGACCATACTTTCCTGTTTCTGTGTTTACACTGTATGGAATTGAATTAAGATACTTGTCACATCTTTTCAAATGTGAAAATGAAGTTAAGTTTAAGGACAACGCTTTATTATGTTGATTACGGTGGGGCATAAATAGTTTAAACTGTATGTGCTTACTTTTATAATAAAATTTGCCCACGGGTCAGGTTTGTCTTAGTAATCATTTTCCATTCCAATGAAATTTTGACAAACAGGAAATGCGTTCTTTGCAATTGCTTCATCTTCTGTTTTCTGCATTTGCCCTGATGCAAAAATGATTATATACAGTGGAATGTTGCAAATTCTATTTGCTCCATTTCTTATTTTGCAAGATGATGCAAATGATAATTCACTGAATATTCGCACCAGTCGATGTTTTTGTAATCCAACCAGATCTGCCCACGGGGTAATATAAAAAGAATTGTCATTTTTAAGTGCTAAAGAACCAGTATACAGACCAGCACAAACAAATCCCCAGTTGTTAGTTAGATCATCCAACAGCCTATATGCTACATGGTGGATTCAGTGGAAACTATTTGCAACTGGTTACATTGTATTTAGACTAATCTTTTATATTCATTTATATATACTCGGGAGATTGATCGCCTTCAGGAATAACAACTATATAGAGAGAAAGACTTTTCTTTTATTTTCATTATATTAACTTGCATCCTTGGTGTAATCTAGGTTTCCAGTAGTTTTTACCCCTTTTCATACTTTAAAAATGAAAGTAAGGAGAAGGAGTGAGAAGGAGTGAGGCTGGATAAGCTGTTACTTGCTTAGACTTGCACGAAAAAGGAAAATCTGAGAATACTTTCAAACCCAGCACACCGTACTTCTGACGTGTCACACGATGATCCGCTTGGGCTGAATCCGTGGCAGATATTCCGGATAGGCAGATGAGATGCATTGGATCCAAATGGGAGGGATTTACCTCATGAGCTTCCCTAAACCTCTGGCAGTGATCTGCTATTCAAAGTCCAGCATTGGACAGCCCAAGCCTGGCTTCATCACTGCTTCCCATGTCTGGCAGACACTCGCGAAATATCCAGTGGGGTGATGACCGACCACAAAATAGCAGTTTATTTCTAAAAAAATAAGTGCCGGGGCTCTCGTCAGGAGGCAGCTTGCACCAGCCTATTTCTCTTGTTAGCGCCGCCGAAAACGGAACCAATTGCTAACCATGTTGTGGGGAGAGGATGTGGCATAATGACCAGAGTTGCCGACTTTGGAGCTGGGGAACCAGGTTCAAGTATCGGCTTTGGCTCCACATCCTGTGATTCTGGGCAAATCACTTAATCTCCCTGTGCCTACCATGAATGTCCTTAACTGGTGCTCATGAAAAGGACTGGTGTTGATAATTAAGTGCAGGTGCTGAGCACCAGAAACCACTGCCACAAGCAGAACTTTGTTACCTACAATGTTGTGTTACGTTGATGTTAACTTGTGATGTTCATGCATACTTTAGCAATTCTACCACCGTCCTCTATTAGGTACTAGCAATGTATATAGGACTATTTGGTTAGTGGTTATATTTAAATTCTGGTTTGTACCCAGTTCATCTGGACCTACCTTGGCCCAACACTCCTTTTGTGCAAAATGTATTTGGGTTAGTGTGTCAGATTGTGTAGTGTGTGATTCCTCATGCGACTTCATGTTACCGAGCTTCCAGGTTTCCTATCACATGCATGAATAGCTCATGCGAGCTCTGAGGCAACATGGAGAAAAGATTCAAGATGCTGTTTGTATGTTCCTAGAGCTAAAGTTCAAGCCTGACGCTAATATTTTCTCTTTGGTACATACTGAGATGTTCTCTTATCTCCATTTGCACTGCTCTTTATTTGCACTACTCTTTATTTGCACTACTTTATATCTGCACTACTCTATATTTGCACTGAACTCGATTTGAACTGATCTCTGTGCTGTAATTGTTTGAAACACCCTGCCCCATAAAAGGGTTACGTTTTTTTACATAGCTTTGTTTTCTGCTGTAATAGTTCAGTGGGCCCAATTGTTCTGAACTGAGACTACAAGTCCCAGAATGCACTGGTGTACTAAATGAAACCCGTGGACTGGAAGCAAGTGTTCTTGTGACACGGATCCAAATAGTAATCCTGACTATTCTCTACAAAGTAAGACAGTGTAGATCGTATATGATCTCAGGATCCCCCAAAATCATGAAATTAACCTCTCTTGGTCTACAAGCAGTACAATACATTGCTTCCATTGAATGTGTGTTGGTCACATGTTGAATATACACATTTATATTTGCATGTTTGTTGACGATGATAATTAGTTTTTATATAGTGCTCAATGTCACAGCTTACGCATTGATTAGGCTGCAGCGTAATTGTGTGGAAATATGTCCCCTGTGCAAATCCTAAAAAACGTGGCCACCCGTGCCTCTATCCATAAAGCAAGATGGTTTTCTTTATTCCCTTGAGCAATCGCGGTGTAAGACCAAAATCGCTGCTATTTCCTTTCATCTTTACATACCTCCTTAGGGTATAAGACACATGCCTATAAATGTACGACATTTGGTTGTATTTAGTTCCAAGGTACTTTGATGGAAGAGGTGTGGCACAGCGGCCAGGGCGGCTGACTCTGGAACACAGGTCACAGTTACAACCCTGGCGGCAGATTAGTCCAGCACCATGTGACTCTGGGCAATAACTCGCTTAGTCTTCCCACTGGCCCCCAGCTCCTCGACACCCTTAGGGGTAATTAGTTTGCGCTTTACCAAATACCAGGTTTAATATATTAGGATGAAGGGCAATGTAGCTTAATGTTAGTGGTTTGCAGCATGGGTCATGGAGGGCTGGAGTCCTGAGATCCCCAAGAAATGGGAGACATTTGCAATGATTATAGAGTAACTGATAATCTTGAACTCCTGGTGTGGGTCTACCTGCGGTGAACCAGACCTGGACATCCTTCCTACAAAGCATTTGCCAGGAGTCATATTCCCTATGTTGGCCAAATCACAGGTGCAACGTCATTTGAAATTCTTTGCCCCTCGCCCTGTATGGAAGAAATGGAATTGCCCATTTCTTGATAATTCAGGTCCTCTGTGATTACAAACAAGACTAAGTTATATGCAACATTTTAACAGGGTTACACAGTAGTTGAAATATGCCTTACCTGTGACCCTAAAAACCCTTAATATGACACCAGGTAAAGAGACTGAGTCAAGGGTAGAGGTAGGAAGAGGGGCGAGGCTTAGAGAGAGGAATAACATAGACAGAGATCAAATAGAGAAAGGTCACTTTCACTCCTCAATAATTGCCCACTTTTCCCATGCCTTAAAACATCTCTGCGCAGGTCTTCTTTTGGGGAGCTGGCAGTATTTGTGAATTTGCAGTCCCAAACACAGTAACCGTGATGACTGTGCTTAAGCTGGACTGGCAAGAAGAAGTATTAATTCAAAAAAATGTGGCGGTTGAAAGCAAATAGGAGTGGCCCTGCTGATCCTGTTTCACACGGCAGCAGCAGGCTATTAATTCTTTTCAGCTCGGTCCCACCACCTTCCTTTGCTCTTGTGAACCTCACACCACTCTGGCTAAACCACAGACTTTGAAGTTTGTGTCTTCTGAATTTATTGACCTTTCAGATATTATCAAAAGATTTTTCTGATTCTATACTCATTGTGCACTGCCAAAATAGTTGTTCCAGCTTTTCAAAATGGATGCTGCCCCTTGAAAGTGGGCGTACCAAGGATTACGCTTGTGTGTTAAATCGAGGGTGCAATACGTCCATGGCTGATGGCACCAAGGCTGCGTTGTGTGCAGATTATCTGGGGGATATTTCTCTTATACTTTTGAAAAAATTGTGAAACTGATTTAAAATCTATTAGAAACATATTTTTTTTGTATTACTTTAAATGATTAAATCAAGTATTAACATTGATTGATTATTTTTAAGTCTGGCTTTATATATCAGCTGTTGCCTGACCTTTTGTGATGAACTAAAAAAAGAGCTCGAAGAAGCACTGCTGAGAGAGAGGGGCTTTGACTCCACACAATTGCTGATTAACTTGAGTACAGACTTTGAGTAGGCAGAAGTTGTTTATTTCACTGAAAAAGAGTGCTTGTATTGCAGTTGTTTTGTAGGAAAGCTTATGCTCAACACTGGAAAACAGAAGTTATGAGACAAACTATTGATCAAGGCCTTAGACCACTCCTTATTTGAAAAAGTTCTGACAAAGCCAGTATGTCTAACCTATTTGTCAGCCTGCCACTTGCCTTTGGGCTCCAGTTCTGTCATGTGTTAGAATGGTCCAGTAACACCACCACTGCCCAGGTTTTCCCGCCCTGGTTTTCCCACTCATAGTTCTTCCGCCAGTAGAAGCCCCACCCACCCCAGGACCTACTGAAGGAAGGCGGCAGGGCGACCGCACTGTGGGTGCGCCTACTGACGCGTCAATGGCAAGCCAACTGCAAGCCCGTCCGTGCCTGGACTGTGCCCAGCACCACGACCGCCCAGCACCCGACGCTAATATTTTCTCTTTGGTACATAGTGATGTTTTCTCTTATCTCCATTTGCACTGCTTTTTATTTGCACTACTCTATATTTGCACTGAACTCGATTTGAACTGATTTATGTTATGTAATTGTTTGAAACACCCTGCCCCTAAAAAGCGTTACAGTATTTTACATAGTGTTGATACACCATCGCCAAGCTCTACATCCTCTACCCCAAAAGTTGCAACAAACACTGCCACCACGCCAACCCACACTGCATGGTAGGACCTTTCACTTGCACCCACTGCCACTTCACCTGCCACAGCGCACACACCAGCCCACCGACCAGCCCCACCTCGAACACACTACTGACACCATCTGAACGGAAACCCCAACTCGCAGGCTCCCTTCTCAACACACACTCCGTATACAAGCATTCTACGGAATCGGTGGGCAACATCGCCACCCTCATATCTGACATAGTCTTCCTCACCGAGACCTGGCACAATCACACATCTTCCCCAGACATTGCTACAGTAATCCCTGACAGATATAAAATCACTAACCAGGACTTCACCAACAAGCCGTTGGGAGGAACAGTTATCCACAGAGACCATACAGTGCACCACCACCACCAACACCACCACCCCCATGGCGCATCTCAACTTCAAGCTCTACACGGGCGACAAGACAACCAACAGGCACCCTCGCATACCGACCCACATGCCCACGCTTCTGCATCACCGTTGCTGACTCCATTGCACCTCTAGCCTTAGACTCCAAGACTACATCTTCCTCTGCAACCTAAATTTCCACATTGACTGCCCCAACGACAACAACACAGCACACCTCCTCAATAGAATGAGCATCCTTGGATTGACCCAGATCATCCATGACCTTACACAGACTGCAGGACACATGCTGGACCCCATATGCACCTCTAGCTATCGCTTCAAATACAGCCACATCCCAGAAATCAAATGGAACGATCACTCCATCGTCCACTTCAGTATCTCCAGCCCCCACACCACCACCCCCAAGATGACAAGCGCCCACCACCGAAGTGGAACAAAACCTCAGAGACCAGCTGAACAGACGCCTCCAACCCCGCTACACCCAACAACCTAGAACAGGGAGAGAAGAACTTCAACACCTGCATCACTAATTGCGCTAGCAGCATCATCTCCATTAAGAGAAACATCTAGAGAAAAGCTTCCAAAAAGGCCAGCTGGTATACCCAAGACCTCAGAACAGCGAAAAGAGACGGCTGACAGCTGGAGAGGAGATGGTGCCAGCAAGGACACCCCTGACAGGGCAGCCTTCAAGACCTCCCTCTCAAACTCTACCACCACCTGCTGAGGGCAACAAAGAAAATAGACCCTAGCCATATGCTTCCAAACCAGCACCAGCACCAGCATCATCCAGGAACTTTTAAACATCTTAAAGCTGGCAACATTCTCCAAACTGGCTGCCAGCAAAACCAACATGGCACCCTCACAGGAGCTATGCGATAACCACACTGACTTCCTCCATGACCAGATCGCCACTATATACAGAAACTTTGAACCCCAACCCACAACTTCCTTGACAGATACGCCATCACAGCAACTGACATGAATCACTGACTGACCATGAGGCACCTCTTCTCCACCCAGAGCACAACCTCCAGCATGAAATGCAACCACTCTGAAGCTCCCACAGACCCATTCCCCCACCACATCTTCAACCCCGTAAACCAAAGGATCGAACAGGAACTTGCCACTTTGCTCAACACCGTTATCACCACCGCAACATTTCCGATGCCATGGAGCATGCCGATGTCAGACCATTACTCAAAAAAAATCTCTACCAACCCCCACAAACTTAAAAACTACCGGCCAATCTCCCTGCTCCCATTCCCAGCAAAGGTACTGGAAAAGATCATCAACCAGCATCTCATGACTCATCTGGAGCAGAGCCAGCTATTAAACGCCTCCCAATCTGGCTTCCCTAGCAGTTGCCGTACCAATTCCACCCTGATCTCAGCCACCAATGACATCTGAACCCTCCTTGACCGAGGAGAAAGAGCAATCCTTGATATCGTATCCCACCACATGCTGATCAAAAGACTCAACCACATCGTCATCCAAGTGGACAAACTCAGGTGGATTACCTCCTTCCTCACCGCAAGAACCCAGAGGATCCCACTTCCACTTTTCACCACTGAACCTAAGGATCACCTACCGTGTTTTTCCCAGGGATCATTCCTCAGGCCCACACTCTTCAATGCATATATGACCCTGCTGCCCAACATTGTCAGATCCCATGGTCTCAAAATAATTTCCTATGCAGATGACCCCTAACTCATCCTCTTACTCACAGACAGCCCCACCACCAACAGCACTAACATCCACAAATACATGACCAGCATCACCGAGGGGATGAAGAACATCTGCCTGCAGCTAAACACAGACTAGACTGAATACTGATCTTCACAGAAACATATGAAGTGACTCATAGTGGCCATCAGACCTAGGACCCATGCACCCACTCTCTTCGACCACACCAGAAAACCCTGGAATCATTGACCACTAGCTCACCATGAAATTACAGATCAGTGCCGTCTCCTCATACTGCTTCCTCACTCTGCGAATTCTATGTAAGATCTTCAAGTGGCTACCCTGCACACGAGATGCACCGTGACACAGTCCCGCATCATCGGACAACAGGACAATGGCAACACCTTCTCCATAGTAATCGCCGCACACCTCCTACAGAGACTTCAGACCTTACAGAAAGAACACCGCAGTTAGACTCATACTCTGCCTTCCATGACCAACCTACATCACAACCCATCTCTGGCAACTCCACTGGCTCTCCATACAGCAGAGATGCCAATTCAACCTGCTGACCCATGCACACAAGGCTCTACACAACTAAGACCTGCCTACATTAACCACCGCCTGAATATCCACCAAACTTCAAGAAGACTATGTTGTTCTTCCCTCTCACTTGCCCATACTCCCCGCATCTACCAAAGCAGGAGTGGAGGACGCTCCTTCTCCTACAATGCAAAAAAGACCTAGAACAGCCTGCTCATGCAACTCCCGACTATCACCTCACTTCCGAAATTCCAAATGGCCCTCAAGACCTGGCTGTTAGGTTATCCAGGTTTTTGCTGGTCCTGGAGGATTATTCTATAGGGTGATTAGCCGTGCTTTATAAATCCTGAGTGATTGATTCATTTATTCTGAAAATCATATTTTAGTGCCAAGAGTCCTTTAAGGATGGATTAATAATAACCTTGGGTAATGCCTGTAGACAGGCAATTTGCAATTGGTTTTATTTTATTAAAAACAACCGAACAGATTACTGTAGAAAGCAAGGATTTTCTCTTTTTGACAAATTTTCCATTGAAAAGATTTGCACTGTGATAATTCTGGCTAGGCCCTCTTAGGGTGGCTTGGCAGGTGTATTAATGGATTTGCCCATTTCTGTATTTAACTCTATCGCTCTGTGAGTAACAACATTTTACCTTTTCACCTGTGCAGATCCACCTGAAAATTACTGCACTTCAATGTCTAGACTGGTGGCTTGTCGCTTGTCCTGTCCTTCTCCCTTTGTTTTTATTTGTTCCATATTTTTTTAGAGTACCTTGCACTGCCAAGAGTCCTACAGGGCCTCTTGATTGCTGCTGATTTCAGTTTGCTGCATCCTGTGCTGCCTCTAATTCTAAACTGGGAGCCTAGCTGGGAATGATTGACCTTCTGGTCTCATTTTTTTACAATTTCAAAATGGGCAACCTCTTTAGAAGCATTTTTTTGGCAATGTTGTATAGTACAACCGTGAAATACCATACACTTTATCATTTGAAGATTGCGGTCCAGTTCACTCTTTACTGAGCGGCAATCTTGGAATAGTATTGTGGATAGTGTATCATTTGTTGTACTTCTCCAGAATGGCAGGCAATTTGCTTCTAATGTGATATTTTTGCCCTACCTTTATTCTTTTAATTTATCTTGCATACGCTCCTTGAGTTTGTGTGTGTATTTTATTGTGGATTGCTGAGTGAATGGAATAACGAGTTAGTGGTTAGATGAATGGATACGTTGAGTGCAAAGCTGAGTGACAAAGTACATTTATAAAGATAAACTCACAATTGACTGAAGAGGCATATTCTGTTAGAAGTCAGGCCTACTGGTGTTAGCAATGCTTGTGTGCTTTTTAATTTTTTTCATATACTTTATATCATTTTAATTTGTGGGCTATATAACCTAAGGAAAAAGATTAAATTCCCACAATGTATAGCGCCTACTACAAAACCTCACTTCATTCTGGTTGACTGGAATGGGTTATGTTAAAATATGTTTCCTGCATATTTTTATCGCCACTGTTTTTTATGCAAATATGGAAATTGTCACCCTTGCCACAGCTGCAGCATATGTATAAGGCTGCATCTGAAACTTTGTAAAAGCTAGCTGGACACCTTGAAGATCTTGGTTATTGTATTCAACATTCAAAGAACTAACGTCTATATAATGTAAATAACTCCAAATCACTACCCTTGAAAAGCTGTAGGTACAGCAAAAAAAGGTTTATTACTTGAATGTAAATTAGTGAAAATAATTATTCTTTGACATTAAATGTTTTCTTACCTTCCTCACGTAAACTAAAGGTTAAATCCGAACCAAGTTGTCTGAGTAGCAGTTGTCTCAAAGGTGCACTTAAACTTTAGCAGAATCCATGACGCCTTGCTTGTCTTTTGCAAGCCTAGTGTCTTGAATCCAAAGGAGCCACTAGCGAAACATGTCTGTCAAATGTAAATACACTATACTGTTTAATTTTTCCTTAATAAAACGATAGAAAGAGGTGCTTTTTGAAGTCTTATAGTGTGAACTCAGGGAAAGCTGAAGACCGGTTTTAGAATATAACTGAGATGTGTTGACACACTGAGGCACGCCTTTTGCAATAAGTGTGTAGGTGTAGGCTTGATTTCTGCTGAGAGCAACATTTATACTAAATCTATTGGAGGTTGAAGGGACCGTGTTAATAAAAGTGTGTGTCTAATATTAATAACACTTGTATCACCCTTTACGATTTGCTTTTTTTATGGACACTGATTAAAATTGCTGGTATTACCTAATTCAATGGTGCTGATTGATCAAACTCACAGGAAGAAAGGCTGAGTGGACTTGATGGGATATAAAGCCCTGATCTTTGGGTTACACATCTCTCTGCGGTGGATACATTACTCCTCTGAGCTATCTTACGTCTTCTGTCAATCTGTGAGTAATTGGCTCTTGCCTCTGAGGAAGGCAACGTTGTGTGCTTACTCATAAACAAGTTATGGCTGGGGTGAGTGGGCCAGGGTATGCTGTCCCTGAGGGTGCCGCCAGCCTGCTCCTCCTCTCATCCACTTGCACATGGTCGGCTCAGGCTACCTCAGTACTGTTGCCCAGTGCGCTGTAATGACTCCTCGATGATTCACTCGTCTGTGGGAATTACAGAGTACAGGTGCCAAGAAGCTTTCCTTGCTGAGTGCTGTGCTTCCTCTGCGGTGAGCCTGGAGCTGGGCCTGTGTGCAGGTTTGGTCACGCTTCAGAAGAGTGGGATGTGTGTGTGAGCCTAAAAACCCCAGCTCTGGAAGTTCCCCTGCAATGGCACCCAAGATCACTGCACAACTTCTCTTTGGCTCAGGGTTACTCCTAGATGGAACTATTCTGGTTAACTACTGTTTCGTTTCAGTAACATCCTTTACTTTCCTGCTATCAGCTGTAATTCTGATCCAGTGCCATTATTGGATGGCTGATATACACAACCAGCAGCATCTCTGGTAGGTACGCGTACAGGGCCTGATTCATTCAGGGGCGTAACACAGGCCTCTGCAGCCCTTCCTGAGGGGTTTATATATCTGGGTATCCCCATTCAGCCTCAGGAGTATGAATATCCTTGACATATTGGAGTCTTGGGGTCCCCTCAACATTCTGCAGGGGGATCCCATCATTTTGTGTAGCACCACTGGATTGGTTGTAGGTGCAGATTTAGTGCAGATCTGCCTATAGTCGGGGAAAAAATGTTTTTACTGTCGCAGTTCACAAATCCTGTTGGACTAAAGCTGGATTTGCAGATTTGTCCAGGTTTAAATTCTCCTACCAACAGTGGATAATAAGCCATGCTACTATACTGGTGGGAAAATAGGAGTTCCCGGTAAGGGGCGATCTTTCAGACTACTAATAACACCCACAAAATAGGAGCATTGGGAGTAGTCTCAAACATCCCAGTCGTTCAGTACCACCCTAAACGCATGCGCACAGATGTGTCAAAAGAAAGACTGGAGTAGATGTGCTTTTAGTGTGTAACAGTCCCTTAACACACCCTATCTAAAGCGTGGCCGATGAAAAGGACGTCCCCTTAAGGATAAAAACCTTTTTTTAAACTATTTTGCAGCTGCAATTGAATAGAATTTCAGTCTTGAGAAGGCACCAATGCACTTCTAGGTAGAAAAGTAGGTACCTACTCGATGTTTATTTTTTTTTTAGCTCAGCCAAGAAAATTGTGCATAGAGCTTTCAGATCCTGTTTTGAAGGATTATCCCTCTAAAGAGAATTTACGGGACGGGCCTAGGTGTATGAAACACTGATTTACACTTTTTTGTGTGAAAGTGACTCAGAGTGTCTGGGGGCTTCTACACACGACATTTGAGGCCAAAGTGGTGTAACATAATATAAAAAGTCTGTGTAGGGTGCACATTCACCAAGAGGGTATCTTAGCGCTATTGACAGTTGGAGGGTGCCTGGTGACACAATGTAATGGGGCTCATTTTATCGACCTATGAAGAATAAAGGGCTGAGTGGGAGAGCTGGGTTTTATTCTCACTCTTTTACTGATTTCATTCTGTTCCTCAGTCACTCCTCTTTCCGGTAATTATATCATAATACAGAAACTTTGCACTGCTGCCGAACAAGAGAGAAAAATTATTTGCACCATTTTAGCATCCTTTCTGTCAGATTTGTGGCAGTAGTATTGGTCTTAAAAACTTTCACAACTGTTCTACTGTATTTACATAACGAACACAGAACTACACTTTTTTTAAACAAATTTGATAAATAGGTCTAAGCTTGTGACAGTTATTTTTCAGCACAAATGCTGCAAAAATTGTGCAAAATAATTTTGTTCCAGCTGTATTTTTATTTAAAGGGCAATTTGTATACCAGGATGTTTAATAAAATATTTATTAAAGAAAAAAAAATTAATTTAGCGATATGTTGTATTTTACATGCAAAGGTTCAATAAACCATTTGTTTATTTTTTGCCCCGGAGCAAACTATAGTTCTCCGACAAGGAAGGCAGTAATTTGTATGCTTTTATGCCCCCGTGACTGGGCGCAGAACTCCAGGTTAGACGCCTAAAAACCAGCCGATGCCCTCCTGGGTTTATCTCGGCATTATTGTCCGCTACTTTTACGATCTGTAATCAGCTTGAACGTTTTTTTTTAAAATAGTTTTGTTGTTATGAGCATGTCTAGGACTTAGAACCTAACCTTAGTTTATCTGATCAATCAATCAATCAATCAATCATATCATTTGTAAAGTGCACTACTCACCTGTGAGGGTCTCAAGGCGCTGGGGTGGGGAATGCTGCTACTGCTCGAAAAGCCAGGTCTTGAGGAGTTTTCTGAAGGTCAGCAGGTCTTGGGTCTGCCGTAGGTGGATTGGGAGGATGTTCCAGGTCTTGGCGGCAAGGTGTGAGAACGATCTGCCACCGGAGGTCGCTCTTCGGAAGCGGGGGACTGTGGCGAGGGCTAGGTCGGCGGAGCGGAGCTGGCTGGTGGGGGTGTAGAAGCTGAGTCTGTTGAGGTACGTTGGTCCGGTGTTGTGGGGTCCCTTGTGTGCGTGGGTGAGGAGCTTGAAGGTTATCCTCTTGTTGACCGGGAGCCAGTGCAGGTCTCTCAGGTGGGGTGTGATGTGGCTGCGGCGAGGGATATCGAGGATCAGGCGTGCAGAGGTGTTCTGGATGCATTGGAGCCGTCTCAGGAGTTTGGCCAAGGCTTCTGCGTAGAGGGCGTTTCCGTAGTCCAACCTGCTGCTGACGAGGGCCTGGGTGACCGTTCTTCTCGTTTCAGTGGGGATCCACTTGTAGATCCTGCAGAGCATGTGGAGGGTGTTGAAGCAGGAGGAGGAGACGGCGTTGACCTGTTTAGTCATGGAGAGGGTGGAGTCGAGGATGACCCCTAGGTTGCGTGCATAGTTGGTGGGTGTTGGAGCGGTTCCCAGTGCGGTCGGCCACCAGGATTCGTCCCAGGCCGAAGGGGTGGATCCGGTGATGAGGACCTCTGTCTTGCCAGAGTTCAGCTTCAGTCGGCTGCTCCTCATCCATTCAGGGACGGCCTTCATTCCTTCTTGAAGGTTGATTTTGGTGGTGTGGAGGTCCTTGGTGATGGAGAGGATCAGCTGGGTGTCATCGGCATAGGAGATGATGTTGAGGTCGTGCTGACGGGTGACGTGGGCGAGCGGTGCCATGTAGATGTTAAACAGAGTTGGGCTGAGGGATGAGCCCTGGGGTACGATGCAGATGATCTTGGTGGCTTCGGAACGGAAAGGGGGAAGGCGGACGCTCTGTGTTCTGCCAGAGAGGAAGGAGGTGGTCCAGTCCAGGCGCTCCAAAGCTACCTCGTGGTGGCTAATAGTGCTTTAGGAGTACTCTATAATAAAAAAAAAACACATTTTTTAAAAACTTTGTCCATATTTAAATGAAGCAAAAGTTTGTTTTTTGGACAACTGCATTGTTTCTATAGTTGTCAAATGCTGTGTGTGACACTTTGTGTGCTGGGTGTTAAAACCCTTTACTTGTAATATACTGATAAATGTAAAACTACAAAACCCAGAATGCGAAGCGTAGACAGCCAAAATACTATACCTGGCTGACAGTGCTGTAGCACGACATGGGCCACTTGGGCCAAGTGACTTTGCTACAATGGGTTTATGTAATATTGTAATATGAGCTCGAGGGCACGTGCTCGGTAGGCCTTGATCACGCCGTTGTTGTTGCACCAGAACAGCTGCAGATGGCGAGTGGTCACTAATGGTCGAGCCAGATCATAACTCGTGGCAAGTAATTCAGTGGGCACATTTCATCGCGCCCGCCTGGGGCAGCAGCTGTGGGGTGCAGTATCTGACCCCAGCAGTGAACACACAGTGGATCATGTGAGAGGAATGTTAGTTCTGCCTCCATTTTAGGAGCTGGGCTCCTCTTACAGGCACCTGCTGCAGAGACAAAACACTCCGAGGTGGAAGCCTTCTGCAGAGTGAAACCGGGGGAGTGGGGGGGGGGGGGGGGGGAGCAGATGCCAGGTGGGTGAGGGCAGCCGGGGCGTGACTGCAGCGTCATAGATAGTGCTTTGCGGTCTTGGATACTTAGATCATTCCAGTCTCTGTGGTACAGATCTAATGACTGGGGGAACACATTACAAAGTCATGAAAAATTGATGTGTGTTGTGAGCAAACTGGTTTTGTGGCCAGTGGATCAACGCAGAAATACAGACTTTATTTTATGCACACGTACTCTGATCAGAAAGAAGGCCCCGTGAGAAGCTCGCCTTCATTCTATCTTCAGTGTAGGGTGGTTGGGGTTTTCTTTTACGGGTTGGGAAGGTGAGCACCATTAAAACGTTGTTAATATTCTAAGGACATTCTGCAGTCTTATCTTCAGATTGTATACCCACCTGTCCCTTTCACCATTTCAGTTATGCTGCCTGACTGGATAACTAATTAATACAAGGGGGGGGGGGGGTCCAACGTTGAACCACGAAGGCTGGATCTGTTCCAGATTTTCAGACTATCCATATGAGATGAATGTGCATAGAAATCATCTTAAAGGAAATCATTTAGAAAGTCTGGGTTAGCCTAAAATGTGCCTTAGTCACAATTCCTCCCTTAATTGTATTTTTAGTTTTGGCGTTACCCCATTTTACTTAAATCATATGTATAATAGGGACTTTCTGACAGTCCTCTTGATCCATTGGCCTATTATTGTGTCATTTACATTTTCTTCCACCCTTTACAGCGTACAGAATGGGGCAATGAACCAGCCCACTTCAGCCATTGGCTTTCTTCACTGTGAGTGATTGATAGGACCCCCATTTCACAAGGAGTGCGTCCACACACACACACACACAGTAGTTCTCTTCCGTGACAGGGACTACTTTGACAAGGCGTGCTCTTCGATAGAAAAAAAAATGTTTTTAGATGTTTTTTGTTTAGATTGATGAATGACATGTAGCTTCCTCATCAATAAAGTTTTCCAAAACCCATGACAAAACAAAATGAGCACTGACTAAGCCAAACGGCTGTCAGGCAGTTTCCCGACCCATTGGCCTTACCAGTGCTTGCTTGGATGTGACTGTTTTAAATAATTGAGTCCAGCTATTTTGATTCTACCTGAAACCGTTATGCATAGTTTTAGTAAAAATTCTGGAAAGGGATGCTGCCGTCAGCAGAAGTCGCGTTTCTTTAATCATATTTTAGTATGTTCTTTAACAAATAACCAATGCCGTGCAGATTCTTTTTAGCAGGTAATTTAAATTATTTGATAGAAAAGATGCGGTCGGTCACTCCATACCTTATTGCGGTGATCTAAGTCCTAGCTCAATACAAAGAAATAAACGGTCAATCATTGACCTACAAATTTAGTCACAACGTCAATCGGGCAATACGTGGCATTGTATCGCGACAAAGGTGTGCTGGAATGTGGAGGGGTCCTTACTTCCTCTATTGGGGCATTGAGTGCACGCGATTCAGGCACCATAATCTCCTAAATGAGTACCTAGTAAATCAGTAACAGTACCAGCTGGTGAACTCGGGCCAGGTGATTATTACCAGCCCTGCTTGTCCTGAGCCAACAGGACACCTCCAACCCAACACCCCCTCCCCCCACGCCCCCGTCCCTGCAAACTCGTGTTTCCACTCCTACTTTGTGTAGCGCAGATGTCTCTCATCACAGTGTTGAGAATACTCAATCCTGTTTCCATTTTATGTTTTCTCAGTAATGTTTCTTCACCACCTTGTATGTGCCTTCTTTTATGTCGCTTTTATCCCGCGAGCACCTCTTTTTAGCTGGCATTGGATGTCCTGCTCGTCCCCGGGCTTAATTGTCAATAAATACTTCATTGTAAGGGGTAGCCGAGAGGTTCAAGTAGCGTAGATAGGGTGGACCTTACCTCTTCCAGTATTTATTTATATTTGTTGTGGTCTTACTCCGTGTAGACTTGGGCCCCTGCTGTCTCAGAGGGGGGAGATGAGATGTACAAATAATGCACTTTGCATTAAGAGTTGAGGATAAAACCAAAAAAAACACCTTCTCCGCTCTAATTGCGCAGTCTTTCAGATCCCATCTTCACAGTAATGCACCTGTTCTCCTGGTTGCCTAATGGAAGCAGAGGGCAAAGGTCAGCCGGTGATTGTTGGGGAGGGCTCTGGCGATTGGGAATCCTTCATGCATGCGTGTCATCGGAATCCACGGAGAAGGCCTGATTGACAGACGGGGGCTCCTGCCTCTGACAGGCAACAGCAAAGGGGGGCGGGAGCTCCGAGGGGCAGCTGCGGACATCTGTGTGCGGGTGCCGGGCGGCAGCTGCAGTGGCCCCTCGGTGGCCGGAATGCAGGGAATGTCGCCCGATGGGATGCAAGGAGGGTAGGGAGGCGACCAGAGGGACACGCGGGCATATCTTTGTGTCACTGACCTGAGTATCTCCTTGGTTTCAGGACATCCTCAAGGCACGTTCAGTAGTGATTCATGGAGCTGGGTAGGCTGTCTAAAAGTGCTGGCGCCCGCAAACTCAAATGATATGTGATTGTATCTATCTGCTTTTTTTGTTTCATTTTGAAAATATTAACTTTCAAATTTTTGCCACATGGAATGTAAATAATATATTGGCCAGAAGATGAGCCTTGCTTGACCTATTTCCTAGTTTATTTACACAAGTTTGGACAATACAATATATGTTTCTCTTTGAAATATATTTTGATGGAAAGTGCTACACACAACAGCACCACTGCACTGGACATTAACAGTTCAAAATATGCCATAATTAGCAACTTAACAAGATGTATGCAAAATCTGATATTAACATGAATTGCATTACCAATGTATATGTATGTATTCTTGCAATGCACACTGCACACCTAGGAGCGCTGTACATTTTGAGAGTATTGGGAGGGATACACAATTGCATATATCAAATTGAAATGTACTTCTTTGAATTCAACAGTAACGTTTCACTTTCTTAAAAGTGGATTTTACGTACTTCTATTTTTAGACATAAAGTGATTTACCCAAGATCTCAGGATTTTGAGACACATGTGAACACCAGGATTTGAACCCAAGTTCCCAGTAGTTGGATGGTTTGCAGATGATCATGGAGACGAGTCTGCTTTGGCTGTCCTGCCTCGCAAGTCTGTTCAATACAGTTTGCGTAACAAACAGAAATTACACTAATCAGTTTGCCAGTCAGACGCAACCAATACCTTGCAGTGCAAGGCGTGTCTTTATGTATGAATGTAGTACTTCTATAGCACACACCTAGCCAAAAGACTGGGTGCAGACGTACAGGGTCAAAGACAAGCATACAGTCCACAAGTGATAGGAAAGGAGGCTGGGTTGTGAATGGTTGTCATTGTGGTGGTGTGTTCTTCCATGAGGTGAGTCTGCTGCTCTTTCCTAAACTAGAGCAGCGTTGGGGCGATCCTGATGGGTCCAGGGATGCTGTTCTACATCCTGTGTACATAGATGGAAAGGGCCTGGTGCCTTCTTTTTTCCTCTTGTACACTTCTTGGTCTGCAGCCTGACGGCGTCCTGGCTGCAGGTGTGCTGACCACTCCCAGGGATGGTGGACATGTCTGCACGATGGTGCAGTTTAGGATTGCTTTGTAAGTGCTGCAGCTGGTACTGAAGATGCTGTGGACCGGGAAGGGGAGTCGATGGAGGTTCGACTCCGTCAGGAAGGGGGTGATGGGATCATATGTGCTGCGGCATGTAGGAAACTCTTAAGGGGTGCCAGTGTGGATTCTGGAGCAGGAGTTGCCACCATCTGGCCGGTCTATTCTCAAGGGTTGTATAAAGCCACCCAAAAGGCATAATTTTTGGCTGCAGGTGAAGTTCAAATTGTAAAATAGTTTGAGTATTTTATGAAGAGTGGGGTTTAAGCATGGAGTGGCCAATAATGCTGACTTTGTTTTGTTTTCGTAGTAATGTGCAGCCGCTTTCTTCCACTGATTGAATTGCATTTGAGAGCCTGGCTCTGGCAGTGTGCCTTCATCCGCCGCTCCCTCCACACTCTGCTCTTCTGAGCGTGCCCAACCCCATGGCATGCCTGAGAGTTTCACTTCTGCTGGGGAGTCACGGGCCGTGTAAACAAAGCTATTATCGGCGGTCTGAAAATGAATTGTTTCCTCAAAGAGGCCGCTCCTGGAGGCAGATTACCACTCCAGCCTTGGAGGGCCACTGTTGACTCCAGTCTGGCACTTGGAAGATGTTACTGTGCTGCAACCCAGGCCAAGCCGGAGTGCGGTTCAAAACCAACCCTGCAATACTGTTCACGTCACTGGAAGGTAGCATGTGGGCTTTCTTAGTGGGTCATGGCAGCCCGGACAGGGGCGTAGCTTCCCTCTGTGCAGCAGGTGCAGTGGCACCGGGGCCCTGAGTGTCCCACTGAACCCTGGTTATTTCTGTATTTTTTAATTCAAACTGTAGCCATGGAACCCTTTACTTCCTTGACACGCTGGCTAAGCTACATCCAGTTCGCGAAGCAGCCTCCCAGCTTGCAAACCTGCTTGGAAAACGCCAGAGTGGCACAGTGGCCAGTTCGGTCCTGAACCCAGTGCCAGAGGCACTGCATAGTTTCATGTGTTGGAGTCCTTTTTCGTTCAGGGTGTGAAGGCTGTATCTTATGCTCAGCTTCCAGCATGGATAAAAAGTGCCTAAAGCAAACAAAACATCTGGCACCCCTTGCATTGTACAGCAAAATACAGCCTTAATTCCAGTTCTGTGACCACATTGAGAGCCTTGGGGCCCCTGCTCCTGCTGCCTTCACAATAGATACTTCTGAAAATGTCCATTCTGTAGGTGCCATTCGAGAGATGTACTTTGTGTTGTCCTTCACGGGACTATATTGCCTGAGGATCATGTATTTTGTGCAGTGTCTGAGGGCCATGTCCTATGCTGCGTGCTGTCTGCTGGTCATCGTTTTTCTTGAGGGTCGAGCATTGTGTCCTTCCTAGTGTGTTTTGCGTCGTTTTCTTGATGGTCGAGCATTGTGTCCTCCCTAGTGTGTGTTGCGTCATTTTCTTGAGGGTCGAGCATTGTGTCCTTCCTAGAGTGTTTTGCATTGTTTTCTTGATAGTCGAGCATTGAGTCCTTCCTAGTGTGTCTTGCGTCGTTTTCTTGATGGTCGAGCATTGTGTCCTTCCTAGTGTGTGTTGCGTCGTTTTCTTGATGGTCGAGCATTGTGTCCTTCCTAGTGTGTGTTGCGTCGTTTTCTTGATGGTCGAGCATTGTGTCCTTCCTAGTGTGTGTTGCGTCGTTTTCTTGATGGTCGAGCATTGTGTCCTTCCTAGTGTGTTTTGCGTCGTTTTCTTGATGGTCGAGCATTGTGTCCTCCCTAGTGTGTGTTGCGTCATTTTCTTGAGGGTCGAGCATTGTGTCCTTACTAGTGTGTTTTGCGTCGTTTTTCTTGAGGGTCGAGCATTGTGTCCTTCCTAGTGTGTTTTGCGTCGATTTCTTGAGGGTCGAGCATTGTGTCCTTCCTAGTGTGTTTTGCGTTCTTTTCTTTAGGGTCGAGCATTGAGTCCTTCCTAGTGTTTTTTGCGTCTTTTTCTTGAGGGTCGAGCATTGTGTCCTTACTAGTGTGTTTTGCGTCGTTTTTCTTGAGGATCGACCACTGTGTCCTTCCTAGTGTGTCTTGCGTAATTTTCTTGAGGGTCGAGCATTGTGTTCTTACTAGTGTGTTTTGCGTTGTTTTTCTTGAGGATCGATCACTGTGTCCTTCCTAGTGTGTTTTCTGTCTTAGTGCGGCCCCTATAGGTGGGGATGTAGGGATTTGTGGGTGTGTAAATTGCTAAATGTCCCTCGTCATGTACCTGTTGCCTGAGGGGTTGTGTCGTTTGCAGGGTATGGTATTATTTGCTTGTTGTCCTTTGCTGGATGTCCTGGGTTTGAGGCCTTTCCTCTATGTTGGGGGAATCTAACGTTGGCGGCGCATGTTGTTAGCTTGGCGTCACTTACTGTGTACCCAATGTTTGAAGGCAGTGGCCTGTCTATACCTGCTGTCCTTCCACGCTTCCCCCTTGCCGGCTGTTCTGTGTTTGTTGTCCTTTGTTTTACCGGTGGGTTGGCCTGCCTCTCTGGGTTCGGCCCCTTGCCGGCTTTTCTGTGTTAGTTGTCCTGTGCTTTACATGTGGCTTGGCCTGCTTGTCTGGGTTCCGCCCCTTGCCATGTGTTTTGTGTTAGTTGTCCTGCTTTTTACCTGTGGGTTGTCCTGCCTCTCTGGGTTCCACCCCTTGCCGGCTGTTCTGTGTTACTTACTTGTCCTGTGTTTTATTTTACCTGTGGGTTGTCCTGTCCGTCTGGGTTCCGCCAGCTGTTCTGTGTTACTTGTCCTGTGTTTTACCTGTGGGTTGGCCTCCCTCTCTGGGCTCCACCCCTTGCCGGCTGTTCTGTGTTACTTGTCCTGTGTTTTATTTTACCTGTGGGTTGTCCTGTCCGTCTGGGTTCTGCCGGCTGTTCTGTGTTAGTTGTCCTGTGTTTTATTTTACCTGTGGGTTGTCCTGTCCGTCTGGGTTCTGCCAGCTGTTCTGTGTTAGTTGTCCTTTGTTTTACCTGTGGGCTGGCCTGCCTCTCTGGGCTCGGCCCCTTGATGGGTGGCCGGTGCTACAGGGCTCTGCTGAGTGCTGACTGTCCTTACATGGCGCATTCCTTTGCTGCTGAAGTAGTCCCGGAAAGGGACACTTGGCGACCAAAATAAACCCCCTCCTTGACCCAAAGAGAGTGATCCAAGCGCGATGGAATGTGCCGAGAGCCCCGCACAATGGCGCTCATTACCCGCAGCCTTGTCATCTTGCCGTGAAGGCCCTCGCATTTGAAGAGTCAAATTGGCATCTCTTTGGAAACGTGCACGCCCACAGCTTCTGCGTGTGCCTTGATGTGGGGTCGTTTTGAGACTGAAATGAAATGGCTGAAAGGGGGTTGCAGTGGCACTGCGGGGGCGGAGGCACGATACTGAGGAATGCGCTAGTTTCTGCTGCCATACAAAAAATCGAAAATGTCCCGAAACTGCGTTGCAAGTGTTGTCTGTCCTTTTACGCAGTGAGACGGCTTCGACTTATTTGCCTCATGTTATTAGGGTTACTTTCTGCGAGAGAAAGTTTTTCAGGCAACCGCACGAAGCCTGCTGGGACTTGTAGGCCAATCCATGTGTGTCTGGAAAAAACACAGCACTGGCTTTAAGTCACCAACAATCGCTGCATGGAACCACTTGACAGCTGTGTTTATGTGAGCATTTAATTAGGTCTTAAACTCCAAAAATAAAAGACTTGTCTTGCTGGGGTATAAGAATCCAAAAATGCATAACTAAAAAAATAATTGGCAATATTGAAAATGTATCACCGAAAAAAGCTGAACTGTTAATGTGAACTTAAAAACGCAGTGCAGTGTTTTTGGTTGATCGTTGAAGGATGGAATGTAGATTAATCTATCAACTCTGATTTGCTGAGCCCGGGTAATCGCCCGCAAAGGTATCCAGGCGCTGGGTTCTAGCTAGGATGAGTGGATGAGCCAGGTTTTAAATTCCTTTCTTAATTCAGGGACAGAAGATGATGTACGGAGGTGCAGGGGAAGCGCGTTCTAGGACTTGGCAGTGAGGTAGGAGAAGGAACGTCCTCCACTGTTGCTTCGGCGTATGCGGGTGTGTGAGCCAAGGCGAGTAAGGGAGAGTGCCGGTGTCCGGAGGGTTGGTGGAAGTTCAGGTGGTGGTGGTTTTATTCTGGTCCTCAGTGGCGTAACATAGGCCCCCGCAGCCCCTCTGGAGCAGGGGGCCCCAAGCTACAGGGCCCCCCTCGTCACAGTATCCTGACATGAGAATTCCTGATTAAGTCGGGAGGGGGGCCCTTCCACGTAACTTGCAGGGGGCCCCCCTCAAGTTTCGTTATGCCACTTCTGGTCCTAGGCCATGGGAGGGCCTTGTAGGCATCTTGAATTTGCATCTTTTCTCTTTTAGAGCCAATGGAGGTTCCTGATGTGGGGGGTGATGTGGGTCCGTTTTGGATGGTTGAGGATGAGTCTAGCAGCAGAGTTCTTTATTGTCTGGAGACTTTTTAGGAGTTGGGTGGTGAGTCCTGCGTAAAATGTGTTGCCATAGATTCAATTTATGAGTCGAAAGAACAATCTCATTCTCTGGTATAATTAAGAAAAATATTTTTTCTGTTTTTTAAAAATATTTCTTATAAAATATGGGAGCAGCCAAAATATTTCAAATTAAATATATTTAGCTTGTTATGGAAAACCAGAAGCAAAACCCACTGGAAATGAAGGAAGACCTAAGTTTTTGTTTCTAACATTTGAGTATTAATGACCTCCTCTGTAAATAAAGTTCACATTTGCTTTGTAGGGGATTAGTAATGTGCGTGTCATGAAGTGAAGCACAGCGAAGGGCTTTTTGGTGCAACTGGACAAGACATGCTCTGGCCACAGTTTCTTACTGTTGAGAACCAGAGATACTCCGATGTTTACTCCTAGTGTAGGAGGGGTTGGGCTCATTACAGAATTAAACACCTCCACTGCTATCTATTTAGCACAAAATCTGCTCAGAGGTCATTCCGCCTTCAAAAAATAGCACATAAATGTTTGCAGAATGATCGGGCAAGAATTGGGGATGGTTCTGTGCTGATGGGTTAATTTTGTTATTCATTGTACTAAAGAAATAACTTCTCGTCCAACGTTATAAATTGTGCCAGATTTAATGGAACCATAAGGATGACTTAGTGATTTAGACTAGTTGGCTGTTTTGTTTTGAGGGGAAAGGAAAGAGTATTGGTACATTTTTTGAGGAAGTTATAGGTATAAAGCTTCCTTATTGAGACAATGGTTCAGGTCCTCCATCAAGAAGGCAACTATTTGATTACTTATAGTTGTGAATGCACTTGGGAGAAGATTTAAACCGAGAGTCAGGAAATGGAACAGGGAATCTGATTTAAAAAGTGGTTGGGCGCTACCACTGCATTAAAGGGTTTGCAATGACCAAATCAGCCAGCTAGATAATGTGTGGGTTTATTGATTCAGGAGGGGAAAATGATGGGCTAAAGTTAGACTAAATGTTTTGCAAAAATGTGCATTAGCATTTTCCTTTTTTTCCTCCACCATCGAGGTATTTTACCTGATGAGAAACGATTTCCCTACAGCCCCATTTTTTGGCGGTTGTTCACTTTCCACAGCATCTCTGAAAACAGACATACACCAACCTTTTTTTCTGAAGTAGAATTACAAGTATTTCCATGATGGGATAAGCCTTACAAATACGTTTATGAATACTCCAAAAATTCTGGCCTTGTGGAGATTTCAACCATTTTGCATTGTTGCACTGTCTTGCCTCTGACATTTTTTCCTCCCCACTAAACCTAAACTCTGTATTGTGAAAAACCTGCAGCATTAGCAGATTTTCTCCTTTTGGAAGTTTCACCATTGGGTGCAAATCTCTACAAATCCTCTAACTCCGAATTCAGAAAAGTTCACAATAATGGTTTTATTTTTTTCAAATGAGTTGAACTTGAATACAGAAAACAGTTTACAACATCATGGCCACATTCTATATGATTGATAATAAACTGAACATTGAATTGCTGCATAATGGGTATGGTAGCAAACAACATTTTCTTTGTTAATGGGTCAGATGTCTGAATCTATATTTTCGAATGGTTTACTGCAATAGAATTGACAATGTTGTTAGTGATCACCGGACGGGTTTTTAAATCGCAGGGTTAATAATACTAGATACGTGCACTGATCAAACCACACTTGCACCAAACATTTTCAAACGTAATTTTGTGTGCATTTATCAAACCAAATTTCATAGGGAATATTAGTCCATCCCCAACATTTCCATTGACAGAAAATTGGCTAACCTTGATGATTTCTTGCTATCTTTAGTGAAATTTACAGTCTCAAAATTCGGAATTCCGATCTTAAAAAACACACCACCACAGGGTTACTCATTCAGTGGGGAAATGTTTTCTGAATCGGGTCCCAAGATGTGTCTTTAGTAAGCCATGCTTTTAAAACGATTGATTTGGTTTACATTTTAAAACATTTTTGCCCTGTATCGTCTGGCCTTTCCCCATCTAGTGCAAGAAATATCGGAAAGCGCCACGGTCTGCGATGGAGCATATTTGTTCTCAGCGCCTCGGTATCCGGAAAAAGTGTCCCTCGTGGCTCTTTCAAACTACACCTGAGTGAAAAGTGCTTCATATTTAAACATGTGAAACATTAAGCCATAGACTAGCCCACGATAACTTGCTATTGTCCAAAGTTTTTTCTGAGGAGCCCGCTGCCGAATGTTTGGGTTGTCCAACACCGAGGCTGTCTAGTCTTGCTTCCATCTCATGCCTCTTTCATCCACTACCACACACTGCATACCCCTTTGTCTCAAGTTTGCAGGTTCATTTTCATCCTTGCTCTCTACCCTTTTCATGTTTTTCCTGTCTGTCTCTTCCTCCTCCCATTGCCCCATTTTCTGCCTTTGTCTCTTATTCTGGGTCAAAGTCTGCTGATGAAAATTAAGTGCTGGTCCCCAAAAATGAGTGCCGGAGGCCCCACCTGCAGCCATCGAGTCAAATGAGGTACTGCTACTACAGTGGCACAATAAAGCACCAACCCTATCTCCAGTAGCTGATTATAGGCAGATAGCATATCAGTTATTACTGCCTTAGCAGTGGAATTGTGTACATTTCAATTCATTATGAAAGGCGTGTTTGTAGATTACAAATCAGCTAATTTAAGTAGATCTACACAGGCTGCAGGGCACTCCTTTGCAGCCAAGCGAGACCTCACTGATAACACAGGCGCTCCATTTGGAGACACGTTTACAGCCCCCTGGGTCATAGAGACGGTGTTCCAGCAGGCTGATAGGTACATGTTGGGTTTCCACTGACATCTGTGGCTTGCAAGAGGGCTAACTTCAGCCCTTGCTAAGCACGCGTTGCTGTTTTGCATGGGGTCTGAGGGGCGCAGCTGTATGGGGCTCAGAGAAGCGGCAAGGATTGAGGTGCCGTGGATATTAAACCGCAACACAAATAAATAACTATAGATCTCACAATCCTTTTTCTCATATTAAGACACCGGTTTGTTGGATATTCTGTTTCATGTTTTAATGTATTTATCTGCACAAAATTCCACCTTCTCTATGGCGAGGGTATTGACTTCCGGTTCAGTAAGAGTTGTCCATGCCATATTTTCAGGGCATCCAAATAAGATGCATTTGCATACAATGAATAAAATAAAAGAAACCCATTCATGTGAGTGTTAGTCGGAAAATCTGTCATGGACCCTGCTTATGTGAACCTGGAAGGACATCTCAGGTGTATGAATTGTTGACACAAATATGGTGACAATCACATAGAGATGCTGCAACATGCACCTCCAGACAACAAATGGCTCATTTAGAAAGAGGTTCCTCTAACAAAAACTTGGATCACGAGGGGGCCTCTTTCTCTGTACCTTGAAGGAGAATGGCATTCCACTAACCCCCTCTCTTCCAAAGGTTGGTTCCAAAGTCCTCTGAGAAACATTCCCTCCTTTTCAGTTTACAGGCACAATGTTTGCTCATTGAAAAACAGCCTCTCGTGTAGAAGTGACTAGGAGGGTGGATCCTGTCCAGTGTGGGTGCAAGATGATGTCCCACTGCGAGATTCTATCTGCTACTCGTTTGCTGTATATATCTGCTCCAGTGTTCATACATTGTTAGTGTAAGTTTTGTATAGCAGTGCCTCAACAGTGCCATTGATGTTATTTCATGTGCATTTTTGGTTAGTTTCCTTCACAACTGGTCTAATTTGATTATATTTATGGCTTCACTGATTTTATTCAGAGCCTTATTGCAAACATTGTCACTACTACTTAAGTGGGACTGCCACAGTCAATGTGCAGTAGGACTGACCTGATGTCTTTTTCGCCTTTTGCATCCGCCTGCTCTCATCAGGTTGTTGAGTGAAAATTCCTTTCTTTAAAATTCTGCCTTGCCCAGGATTCGTATGTAAAACTTTTTATGGAAGTGTAAATTTTCAGAATTTTGTACCCGATTGAGTGTTATCAAAAACATTTCCTAGATTTATTGTTGGGGTCCGACTTAAAATTCTTTGTGTTCAAGGGGGTTAAGCACCTCTATATTCTTGTCTGAAACTAGAGCATGTGAGGTACTCTAATTTGCAAATACTTGATTTGTTGATTTTGTTAAACATTTTTCATACCTGTTAATAATCTTTAATGTTAATGTCTGGTCGATGTAATTTTTTCTAAAAAAAGAATTGTCTTATAAATGCTATATTGTCTAAGCTCAACTGATGATTCCAAACTACCTTGGTAATAGCGCTCCAGCTCTGAGACATTATTTAATAATGTAATGCATCTGGTAGTGGTAATTTTGAATCCTGTAAATGAAGCCAGTTGGACTATGTTGGCAGAAAAGATTGGTGTGCAAAAGGAAAGCCCAAGCCCAGAATCATTGGTCCCTGGTCATAATCGAATACACTCTGCTCTATGAAGGCTTTGTGTTAAATTGTAAGTGTGCTACTAGGATTAACAACAGAAACAGCTCGTCAATACTGTGGAAAGCATAGTTGTTAAGATACATTTTTACTTGGATCATTGTGCAGCATTGATGTTTGGTTGATTTTGTCTTACATTGCTCTTTTCCTTTGAATCCTTAGATGGAGTTCACAGTGTCACTGCATACTGTACCCTTCGGGTGACCATCATCACTGATGACATGTTGACCAACAGCATCACAGTCCGACTGGAAAACATGTCCCAGGAAAGATTCCTCTCCCCTCTCCTCTCACTCTTTGTGGAAGGTGTGGCGACAGTACTGTCTACCACCAAGGATGGAATATTTGTCTTCAATATTCAAAATGACACTGACGTCAGTACCAACATCTTAAATGTGACCTTCTCAGCTTTGCTTCCAGGTGGGGTTCGGAATAAGTTTTTTCCATCAGAGGATCTCCAGGAGCAGATCTACCTCAATAGAACTCTTCTAACCATGATCTCCACCCAACGGGTCCTACCATTTGATGATAATATCTGCCTCCGGGAGCCTTGTGAAAACTACATGAAGTGTGTTTCTGTTTTGAAATTTGACAGCTCTGCTCCGTTTATCAGCTCACACACAGTTCTTTTCCGCCCCATCCATCCGATCAATGGATTGAGATGCAGGTGTCCACCTGGATTTACTGGTGACTATTGCGAAACTGAGATCGATTTGTGCTACTCCAACCCCTGTGGACGGAATGGTTTGTGTCGAAGTAGAGAGGGCGGATACTCATGTGAATGCCATGAAGAGTTCACAGGTATGGGCACATTTAATATATCTTCTATTTTGACAGTCATTTGATGTTTCAATTATGTTATTCAATCACAAGTTCATGTAATTTTTTTAAATGTTGATCCTGAATAGGTCATTTATCAGCTGTTATTCTCTCACAGAAAAAATATTCCATGAACTTTGATTTTTAATTCATAAAATGTCCACAATATTTATATTTGTGATAAGATTCCGCCAGATTTTACCAGCATTTAATGTTCAACTGCATATTAAAATACGAATGAGGCTATTCAGATTGTGCCCCTGCTTTGCTATTTAGAATTGTATATGTACTTTTAAAACGTGTCATGCCTTTTTATTTAACAAAAGGAGCATTTCAATGCATATAGATTATAAAGGGTATTCCTTCTGCTAGATGAAAAACTTGGTTCCAATATAAGTTGTCCTCTCATAATGGTAGTTAAATATGATAATCGCAAAGCTTCAGAGCTACAGTTATCCCTACTTAATGTTAAAATGTGTTGTTCAAGGACACCCTTGCTGCACTTTAAACCTGTGCAAATAACAAAGTGGAAGGTTCTGCATTCATAGACTATACTGTATATTTCATGTGCTGTCGAATTGGAATTTACACAGGGATTGGAATTTAGATTTGTTCGACAACTATCTCACCACTGCAGTGTTGCACCTAACCGATTTCACCAGCAAAAATTTCTAAAACGTATTGCTGGAAGGATGCCTTGAAAACAACTAAACACTTGGAATACAGTGAAGTAAATACAGACTCTATGTGTAAAGCGCCACATTCCCACTTCAATAACTCGGAATAACATGTATAACCTGTCAAAAATACCACTTCAGGGTATGAGTATTTGCCAAGTATGGTAAATACTCTCTCTGTTCTGCACAACTTTGGAATGATGACATTTGTGTTAGGCCTTGTGTGACTCCACATTTGAAGAAAACCTCAAAGGGAGGTTCAACATGTGTAAAATGGAAGTGCATCCTGGGGGTAATGGTAGAACACCCATAAAATGTTGGGGTATTTTCATTCTTGTTTGGAACTAAGTAGAAAATACAAGATTGCTAAGATATATATTTCAAACAAAGGTGAAGATAGGGTGGCATCATCAATGACTGTTAAAAGTCATGTTGAATCTCAATGCCAGTCCTCAAGAGGAACTAAAAGAAATCGAGCAATATGTGGTTGACTTTGAAACTGAGATTGAATGGGTATTTCATAATGAATTGGGTTGAGTCCTAGGATACAAACATATCATTAAATTAAATAGGGATGCAAAACCTGTTGTTGCAAAAGTAAGACGTCTGCCTGTAAGTGTACAGGACTGTGTGAGTACTGAACTAGATTTTCTCAATGACATGTTAGTAATGTTACCTTTAGAGGCAATGGAATAGTTGGCACTGATAGTTGTAGCCAAGTAAGCAAATGGCAATATTTGTTTGTTCATAGATGTTGGAGCTCTCAGTAGGAAAGTGACAGTAGAGTAGATAGGTTTCCTTTTCCCAACATTGATAAGATTGTGACCATTATTCTTGGGTCATTTTTTCACAATGCTTGATTTAACTTTTTTCTATCATCGATTGAATGTAGACTGTTGCTCACAAGATTTGACAGCCTTTATCACATATAAGGGCATATAAGTTCACAAACATGCCTTTTGGCTTGAAATCTGCAGCTTCAGTTTTCCAGAGAGTGATGTCATACGTTTTGAGTGGAATACCTGGCATTCAATGTTTTCAGGATGATCTTTTGATCTGTGGTGAGACCATGAGTAAACATGATGTGAGAGTACATTTGGGCTTGAGTATGTTGATGAGAGCAGGTTGAACGTTCAGAAAAGAAAAATGAAAGTCTAGGATGCATTAGGTAAATCTTGTAGGGCAACATATATCCGTCTTACCCAAGAAAGATTTAGTTGATGCCATTGTTGAATTAAAAGAGCTGTGTACAAAAGGTGCACTCTTGTCATTGCTAGGTATGGTGCAGTATTACAATAAGTTAATAAAGGAATATGCAGATGTCTGTCCACCTGAGGAGTTTGTTGTGCAAGAGGGTGAACTTTAAGTTAAACAAAGGATGTCATGGGGAATTTAATGCACTAAAAGAAGGTCTGTAGGATGCAGTTATCTTGCACGTCTGCCTGGTGATTAGAGTTTTTTTGTACTTGATATACGTTTCAAAGGTGTAGGTGCTTTTATTACAAAATGGCAAGTGTGGGATAGTTGATCACTTGCGCATCAAATTGTTTGAGAGGGTCGGAGTTCAATTACTCTGTCATTGAGAGAGGAGTTCTGGCTCTCTATTCAGAATTGATGAAGTTTAGGAATTTGTTGTGGAGCACGACATTTAAAGTTCATTCAAACCACAAACCTTTGAGGGGGCATTCATGAAAAAGTGGCTATGTTCTATTTCTTCAAGACCAAGGAGGTGTGGGTGATTGCTCTTCAAGAGTTTGATTTCAATATCGATCATCTACCAGGAGTGAAGAATTGTCCAGCATATTGCTTGTCCCACTTAGCTTTGAGTGATGCCAATAGTGATGTCCAAGATGAGTTTAGAGAAGAAAAACGTAACTTTCTGTGAGGACATGATGGGACCTGTAGCTGAAGAAGAGAGGAAATTTGAATTGGAAAAAGCTTCTGTGCTGTCCAAAGTGCTAGAAGTGTTACAATTTGTAGAGTTAGAATAGTTAGAAAAGTCATGGTATATGGTTAAAGAGGATTTGTTTGCAGATAATGACATTTTGTTGCGGGGAACAAGACTTGTACCTCCAGAAGATTTAAGAGGAACATTATCTTTAGCTCATTAGGGTTACTCAGGCATAGTTAAGACCAAAGAAAGATTGGGCTCAAATGTATGGTGGTCAGGTGTAGGAACAGAAGTAGAATGAATAGTAGGGGTTGCATGGAATGCAACAATAGCACCAAAGTGTTACATGTCAGACAAATGCCCATGGTGTGTAGAAAACTTCTAACATTTCCATGGGATGAGGTAGCAGTATGGTGAAACCTTTGCTCGCAGAACATCTCACGCCCTATCTGAGTGTGTTAATGTATCTCTACTCAAGCTGGGTAGAGATTGCATGTGTACAGGACATCTCTTCCACAGGCAGAAGCACATTTGTGCAAGAAATATTTAAGAGAGTAATCCAAAATTATTTTTGGCTGATAATGGACCTCACTTCTGTTCTTTTGAGATGGACAGTTATTTAAAGTGTTATGGAATGCAACAAAAGAAGACTTCAGTCTATCATCTTGAAACAAATTGGGCAGTGGAGAGGATGAACAAGAGTTTGAAAGAGAGCATACAATTGGCTAGAGTAAATAATTTTGGATTAGAGGGTGGAATTACAGGAATGGATCACAGCATATCACGTCTCTTCGTTGATCCACTGGAAAAGCTTCCTTTTGAGCTTTTCATGGGAATGTCTGCTAATAACAAATTGTGTCCAGGGTGGATGGGGTGGGGTAAAAGCGTGAAGTTCAATGAAGTGGGAGAATGAAACGGGAGGAACTGCATATGAAGAGAAACTTGTATTTCGAGAAAAGAAACGGTGTGAAAGACATTGAAATTCAAGTTGAAGATTGGGTGAAGGTGAAGGCTCCTGTGGGGTGTGAGCAGTGCTCAAAGTTCTCAGTGGCCTCAAAATGGTAAACATGTTTAAGAATGCAATACAAACTGATGATGGGTCGATTTAGAAGAGTTGCTTGCTTGTACTACTCTCCTATAGCCCATACACTCGTAGGAATAAAAAGGCATATGTGAGCAATGACACAAGTATTCTCAGTGATGGTAGTTAAGGTATGGTTGGTAGAAAAATTGTATGATTGCATAAGCATCCCAGTTATTTGAATGGTTACACCAGTAACTGATCAATCTTGTGTTTAGAAAAGATTATCGGATACTAAGGCTAAGAGGGAAATTTTACAGTTTTGAATTCTGACTGTTTAATTTACTTTAGTATATATTTACCTAATTTGGTAGTGTTTTATGTGAAGGACAGAAAAGTGTGAAATGCCTCTCTCCCTTTCATATGGCATTCTGTGTTAATATTCCAACCAAGAACCTAGTGATGTAACAAGAAATGTTTGAATGTTATTTGAGTTGGCTGCCAGTTTCCTGAAGCTGTTGATGGGTGAGTTGTTCATAATAACTCATCTAGCTTTTAGTCTTCAGAAACTCTGTGTCTACAAGAAGAAAGTTACTCATTGTGATTCAAGTGATGCGTATGCATACTGTAATATCTTAAAACGCAGATAACACCTTGCATTTGCCTTCATTTTTTAAATGACTGCTGCATTCAAACTGAAACGTTTCACACAGAAATCGGCAAAAAACGAATTATATTTTATTTTGTGGGATGGAATATCTTGCATTCTTTGTGCGCAAAATCTGGACCTTTTGTCTAAAGTGCACAGAACGGTCAGGGATTGTCTTCCACTAAGTAAAGTTATGCGAAACCTTTTGGGTGGAAGATGGGTATTCCTTTCACAAGGTTACCTTACCCATCCAACTCCTTCTCCAAACATTTTGACCTGCTGTAATATGCTTGGTTTAGGACTGGTCCTCAAGGTCTGTAGTGCTTTGTTCTCATAACAGGATGGACAAGCCTTTGAACAACTTTTTCCCAACATTCTTTCCAGTTGGACATATTTCCTGACACGGTGTATATTCTGGAGTTTCAGTTGAAAGGAAGATAAACCTTTTCATATGTTCCTCACTTTCTTCTTTTAGAAGTTTGTGAAAGGTTTCGTCGAATTCAAGAGGAGTTTCATTGATTAATTTAGGTTCTAGTAATAGCTCCATTTAGGGCATGTGAGTTACTTGCATTCATAATGCCAAATTGTGGAAGACTTTACTCAGGGCTTTAAGTGGGATGAAAAAACTGGGGTGGTCCTCTCAAAAGGGCGTGGCCAATGTAGTTAAGGGCGTGGCTTAAAAAGACTTAAACAAAAAATCTATGCATTGCATAGTGTGCCGCCCGAATTGTATTTTGCTGTTTCTGTCATTGCATCCAGATATATGTTACAAGTAACATCATACCACCAACAAGTCATGACTATTGGCTTTGTCAATGGATGTTAGTTGCATAAGATAAATAAACAGCAACTATGGCTTGTATGTAATTTTGAAAAAGCTTCCACTTAAAACCCTGGTGATACCATGACGATGCTGCTCCTCCTGAATTTTAAAAAAGAGAAGGGAAATCTGGAGAGAAAATTCATCTCTTTATAAAGGATTCCCCTTCCACTAGAATGCTCACCTGGCATGACGTCATGCCTTAACTTCTCCACTAGTGAGAAGTGAGCAGTGATGCATGCGCACATCCTGTCCCTGCTATCACTGCAGTCTGGAAAAAACGGACCGCTTGTGCCAGGGCCCAAAACGTTTCGAGGCCCCCTTCATAAAACTGCCGGTGCTCCGCACTGGTGAGATCCATCCCACTTAAAGCCCTGACATTACTGAACGTTTTTTGGATCCTAAACTACTTGTCAGCTTAAATCCTTCTGGTTGTCTCTGAAATATGACACATTGCTTCTAGATCAAACCAGCCTATTGCCTAACAGATCAGTGGGCCAGTAGCAGTCCACTACATCACTGCTTAACACTTGGAAACGTCTTTCTGGTGGAAAGTAAGTGCCTTTAGTAGATTGAAATTCAAAATGAAGGACCCTCTGGGTACCATGCCCTGTAATCATGAAAGTAAGAAAGTGTGCCCATGAAACCCTAGGTGTCACCTGGGGATACTAGAGGAAAAGCTCAAAGAAGCCCCTATAGCTATTTCTCTAAGCTTTGGAAGTGAAATTCCATATGAGCTGCAAGTTTTTCTCTGCAGTTGGTAGGCTCAAAGTAGTAGTATGCAGAACTTAGGCCCTGATTATGAATGGGTCGGAGTTCCGAGTTGGGTGGTATTTATTGCATCCAGTAATCACTGCGTGCATTAAATACCTCACTTTTCGCTACATTTTAAGAGGTCAAGTCTGTAGAAATTTAACAGTGGAAAAGTCTACGGCATTTACAGTAACCTGCTGTTTTGGTGCTTTAAGCACCAAAATCTGTATGTTATTTCCCAAGGACTTATTGCACACGATAAATAGCGTACCCTGGAGTATCAATATTCATGAGGTGCATTCGCTAGCACCTTGAGTCGTACAAACTCGTAATCAGGGTCTTAGTCAATTGACTGCATTGAAGTGCAGAAACCTAAGTGCTCAAATGTGTGAATAATGATTGTGTTCAAGAAGAAGCTCATTAATGTTAGTATGTTAATAATTATTATTTTTACAATACGTATTCTTGTTATGCATCAACTCTTTACAACATGCATTTAAAATCTTGTGGAAATGAATACATGTAACATAGTGTGCTATTCCCCCAATGAATGTTGCGCTTGTCAATCCACATAGACTCATCACCAAAGGTGTTTGTTTCCTGGGCACCTTCAGAAGTAGTTCAACTTTGAGGCCGTCTTATTCGTCATAAAAGAAGTGACCCACCAACAATGGGGTATAGATCTAAAAACCTTGCACCTGGCACTTTTTTAGGCCTTCTGCAGGGCCTGCACTCAAATAGGGGAGCACGATAGTGCTTAATTTGAGCCAGTGGTTTCCAATGCTCAGCACCGGCACTTGGTTGTCAACACCGGTACTTATGACAGGCTGCCACATGGTGACGCTGTCTGTCTAGCTTAGAAATGAGCAATACAACAATTCTTTGTTAATTCACTATATGTTATAAAGGACTAATACCTGCCACCAAGCCATCCTTGTAGTTGTGGGCGCCTAGAATAGTCTGAATTGTCACACTTGTAGGAGTGTGATGGTTATTAGTTGTGTTGGTTCTGTCGCTGGCAGGGGCAGGGGCAATGGGTGACGGGTGGCCTCCGGACGAGTGCCCTGGCACCTATTCTTTTACAAATTAAGCAGTGGAGCGCAAGTTATTTCTGTAAGGGTGGGCTGGTGCCCCATGCTGGTGGCTCCCCCCCCCCAGCTGTCAGAGAAGCTCCATGACGAGCCTGCGCTTCTGGGTCCGTCCATGACCGCAGCAGAGGCCTCGCAGGCGCGTGAATAAATCAATCACGTACTTCCTAGTGCAGCCGGGTCAGAAATGGAGATGTCACGGCCTGCTGGTTTCACCCCAGGCCCGCAAGATGAAAAGAACAACACGAAATGTAATTTAACAACTGTCCTGCGGGTTTAACTGCTAGTGTAACACTGGCATGCAGTGAGATCGAGTGAGCGATTTGAAAGTCCAGTGATTGAAATGTGTTACTTTAAGGGTCAGAGCAAACTACAAAGCAAAAAGATATGTCACACCCGTCCGGAATTTCACTTATTTCACTCCTGTCCCTTCACCTTTCCTCTGTCAGCTACCCTCGTCTGAAGCTGGAAATAGACATTGCACAAAAGCAAACGACTGTGTGAGACCGTCATGTGGTGAAAAGAGTGACTGTCATGTTAAACGTGAATGGCATTTTTTATTGATAAACAACCCATTTTTTGTCCCTTTGATCTTGGTCGGCATATGTGACATTTCAATTAGTGCAACATTTGCAAAAAGGTTATTTATGCAATTATGCCTAATTGTTTGATTGAGACATTTTATGCTGTAATAGGCTTCACTCAATGAGAAGTGTTTTCTGCTCTAACTACTCTTACTGGTATCTTAGGTTTTACGTGAGTTCCCCGCGTGAAAAGTTAATATAAGATACCAGTAAACCGCTTTTCATGCCATTTGCGTATTTTGTGTAATATCACAGTATTTGTTACAAGATACCATTACAGTTTATACATTTAAATTACTCCATTTCATAGACCGCTATTAAAATTATTTAATTGTACCATTTTTTCTCAAATTTAGAACCATATGGTTTAATATGGGAATGTGCTAAAAATGGAGTGAATGTATTGTGCACCTTTTTGCTACTAATGTATTTGGTGTGTAGGATGCTGTAAAACAGTTTGTATATCCATTTTGGATCAGAGAAAATCATGGACATCACTGTGCACTATTTATTTGCTGTGATGACAATCCACAATGGAGCAAATACTATTTTGGACACTTTTCCAATGTGAAAGACTGGGCTGAGCATGAGGATGCTCCATTTTAGGCTAAGGTTTTCATAAATTAGGATTTTTTGTTTAATAAAACAAACCTTTATTTAATACCTAAAATGAGCTGTAAGAAAAACGTCATTATACATATATCGTATGTAGTGTGTCTGCTTTCGCCCATCCTTTTCTTTCCAGTTTTCCACTGGTGCAAAAAAGGATATCTAATATAAACTGGAGAAAAATCGGTTTATTTAAGTCACGTTTAGGTAACTTCAAAAAGCAAAAATTACCTATTTTATAGCAAAAGTGAAACGTTTAGAAAAATGGGCAAAAATCTGGTATGCTTAGTTGTCCGAGTTCGCTGTGTCAGTCAGTCCCAGGAGGGGCCAGATTCGTCAAGCTGACCAATTCAGTTGAATTAGGCTTTAGATTTGAACCAATTTTTCCCCCACCAGTCCTTGCTATGGCATCTGAAGGATGATACCATAACAGGTGTTCAAAATCTTTAGAAATTTGCTCATCGAAAAATACTTAAAACTGTGACAGAATCGATAAACCACTCAAATGAATTGATATCTATTATATCGATCACTGCTGATACTGTTTGGATTTTTTTTAATCATATCTTTTCTATACACTTCTAACCACTTTTTTTGCTTCTCATGTAGTCCTCATATATGTGTCTGTCAGTGCCTTGACCCAAGGGCAAAGCCTATCTTCCCATATAATACTGAAGACGGAGACCCTCAAAAAACCCATTAATTGGTGCGACTTCACCCCAGGACCTTATGTTTTTGTTCAGACAATTCTACAACTGTACCAAATGTGAGTGCTGCCATTTTCACCACTCCTTGGCCCAAAAACACATTTTGTTGCTACCCCTAGCCACATGTAAACCAGAGGGCACCTGCTCATCTTCCAATATGTACAGATTCACTTATGTGACAACAAAATTAAAATAGCAAAACAACTCAATTTTACCAAATTTTTATTGGAATGTGAAAAATGAGCAGGCCTAACCCCATTATTTGTAACCCCCTCTGTTTTCCTACTCCTGCATAGGCGAGGTAAAGTGCCATCCTCGGTACTACACTGAGGGTCTTACATGCCTTGCCTTGACCAACATATCCATTAATGTATTGTATGCTATTGTAATATGCATGTAAATATTTTTTGTCTGCTATGCGACCACCTTTTTAACTGCCCTATGTAATTATTTTACTAGCTGTATAGAACTTTTGTCAAATTCCACTCCATATCAGGCAAAAACAGCCCAGAAGTCAGTGTCCATGATGAGGGGACTCAAACATCCACTCTCCTCTATGTGTGAGGTCAATCTCACAGGCACCATAGGTGCCAGCCGCTGCCCACTGTACGGGACACTGCATTCATCCATGCTCCAGGGCAGAAGTTCATAAGTAGTTCTTCACGCCAAGGGGGACTCCTAAATCCACAGTGCATGAGGCCGCAACAGCTGACACAGGCACCAGCACCTGCCAGCAGAAAGGGGTGCACTTGGGACATGTGCAAGTCCCGCCCTGGCGAAACCTTGGTCAAGGGTGGGATTGTCCAAGGCCTATCAAATGCCAGAGGAGGATGGGTTTGCTTCCTATATTGACTCTTTCCTGTGGCCATCTGTTGAAGAGAGGAATTGAAACTCCACAATGTGCCTGTCTTTGTCAGGTTCACTCAGTTCCCAACACCTTTGACTTCATTCATGGGAGGAGAGGCTGTGTTGGAGAACAAGCCTCAAACTTTGCGTATTGGCTAGGTGAGTCAACACTCTTGCCTCCTCATATTTGCCTCTTCCATATACATACCTCTTAATTCGCCCAATCTTTAAATTGTCTTCAAGAAAACCTGAAAAACTTTAAAGCCACTGTGAAAGGACCGTAAAGATTGATAGGCGTTCTTGAACTATGGGAAAGCAGTAAAATTACTTTGGCCTGAAGGAAGGGAATAAACAAAGTCACATTTCTTTAGGTGCCTCCTCTCTTAATAGTCATTGGTTGTTGATGAAGTTAAACCACTGATGCCAGATGCTTTGTTAAGTGCACAATCCTAAGAGTCTTCCCTACACCAGAAATTGATGGAAGAAGCATAAACAACTGCAGCGCATACTCTTCCAGGCTCCGAGTGTGCTATGGTTAGGTCATCTTGTTCATCCTCAAAATTCAGAAAGGAAAGGAGGATACGTCCCTAAAGTGGTAATGACAAATGAAAAACAAATCAATCTGAAATTTACTAAGAAAGGCAGGGTAGCTAATGTTTTGGGGAAGTCTTTGGGATAAAAGACTAGGGAGCCACTACTCACCACTTCCACTAACACCATATAGGACAAATAAACATCATTTGGCTCTAATCACTCCTCTCTCCTCTCTCACATGATAATGTGGAGAATAAAGGCTGAGCCAATAACTATAACCTGTGTCACTTGCTTCAACCCGTTTTTACCACTAGTGAAGTCAAAAGATAAGGAGAGCGCAAAAGGGCAACTGATTACAAGTGGTGGTAACAACTCCTCTCTCCTAGGGAAGAAGCCAGCAAAGAGGGTGCACAATGATGGATTCAATGGATGAAAATGGTGCAACTGCAGACCCAAAGTCAATGATTTGTTGGAATTGGTCAAAACATATTTTGGAGTGGCTGTGATGGAATTAAACACATTAAACAGCATAGTGTTAGGGAACAAAAAATGTAATCTAGAGGGTGTTTTTCCTCCGGTAATCCTTTATAAGATACAGATAGATCACATGGGTTGGGGGCCAAGAAGGCAACTCCTCGACATAATTTAGTAAATGATGTAATTGCTTCTCTCATTGTACCATGGATCATTCCTCGTAAGGATTAGCCTATGATCTAGGAAGGAACATTTAAGACTTTAAAATCACCATCCACAGCTCTTTTTACCATATAAATCACTTCTAATTATGATGTGACATAACAAAGTAGACTGTCAAGAAGAGGCAACTCTTCAGTTTTCCTGGTAGGAGTTGCTAAGATATTAAGTAGGAGCCAAAGTGAAAATCCAATGTCCCTGACACATTACCCTTTGCACTGATAGAACCCGGGACTCTGACGGCTGAGCAACCTCCTCCTTTTACGGGAGTATCCTCCTGACTGGGTAGTACACCAAACCTGGACCTAGATCATTGGAACCAACCGTACTGACTGTATGCAAATAATTGTGCATATACATTTACCATTTGCAACCAATGCAATTTTTGCCTCTCACTTTGCTGTATGCTGTTTTTCTAAAAAGCTAATAAAAACAATAAAAAAATTAAGACCTAAGGTCCCTTATAAATCAATCTATTGGATACTCTGGGTCACACTTTGCTACTCTGTTATTAGATCGACTCTAACTTGGGCTAAAAGAGTCAGCATACAAGACGATCATTTGTGTATATTCATCTTAGAATGAGGCAAATTATTTTATTAACAGAGGACTTATACAGTGTGTCAGTTCCGCTCTATGGCACACAAGTCAACTTTCCTCGAATTGAAATATAGCCACCCCTCTGTAAACATTCTTTCATGAGAGGCACCAAAATGTCCACCACAGCTCCGTGGAAAGCACCCTCACTGTCTTGATGCTTCATCCATTCTCCTGGTCACTTCTGATGGATACAAAGGGACAGCGGGAAGAGCCTCTTACCTTGATCAGCTAGATTAATTGAGGTCATTTTGGAAAGCTGGGGCAACTATCAGAGTGGGAGAGAGTAGTGAGGCTATCTCTCGATACCATTTATACCACTAAGCAGGCAACACCAGGAAGGACATTTCTTTAAAACAATTTTTAAAATAAGGCTACTTTCATGAAGTATAATGGGATATGCATTGAACCGCAAGATGCAGAATGAATTAATCAATAATTACCAGATCTGAATATTTGAGGAAATCCAGATCGTGACCCCAACTTTTAGGCAGGGTTACTCTTGCTATAGCACTAAGGTTCTGCCCCAGAGGATGCCTATCAGGTGCCCTGACAATCTGGGTCAAAGTATAATTAAACTTCTTAGTTCATGATACAGACACCAAATCTGTGAACATATGACAGCTTGCCCTCACCTTTTCCCCTGACGACAAGTTAATACTATTGAATGTGTATAACTGAGATCTCCAGCATAATGTAGAATCCACCACCTGGATGAAATCCTTACTAAATTAGACACAAAAAGGGGTTTCAAGAAGGTTATTGGTAGTTGCAGGGGATTTTGAAGCCACCTTTGAATCTATTGTTAATATTTGTAGCCCTTATGGATGAAGATAAATTCTGGTGTATACCCAAATCATTGTGGTCAGAAATCCCTTGAGACCTGCATGGTAGTTGACTCCCACACTAGCCCGGTTATGAGCACCTCCAACTGCAGGCTTGTATTTAATAATCCTACTCCTATTTTAAATCGGGGAAGCATGGCAGCACACTAGAGCGTATAATAATAGGGTGGGATACCACAGAAGATCTGGAATTGATACAGTTTGTGGAAAGTGACCATGACCCTTCATCTCACCTTTTCGATTTACTTTTGGGATGGCTGGAATACTTAACCAGAAAGGGCTATATTAACGAATACCTTACAAACGGCATATAATAGGAAAATAATGAAATGCCCCCCACATCACCAAGGAAAATGTATTGCCTCAGTTATAAAGTAATTCTCCCTTCCCTTGTACATTTTCTTGAGGCCACTCTGGCTCTAGATCCCCATGTCATCCTACGTAAGGGATTTTTCCTTTGTCATGAAATCTGTCACATAATGGACAGGAAGCAAGGAATCCATACCTGGTATGATGTGGTTTATTGAGCAAATAACGAGGTTATTATTGTAATCAGCAAGAGACGGTGCTTGGGGTGGGGTAGGAAAGTCATTATTATGCAGTGGACAGCAAATTAAAAAAGAAATTGAAAGAAAAGAAATTAGATATTGTCCGTTAATAATTGTCTGGTCTATTGCAAGCCGGTAATTTAAAAGTTGCCTAGGGCACCCGATAAGGCTCTACAGTAAATCAGCCATTGCTGACCCCAAATCATACATTCATGAGGACCCCTGGTTTAAAAGTTTCTCAACAGTATATGCCTGAGACATATCTCAACTAACTACACAATGAAGCAAGAACCATGGTACATACATGGTCTAATTTACTCAAGCTGTAGCTCTTCTGGCAATTTGAAGCCAAGAAGAGGGAGGTAAGCACCTGAACCCGTCGAGATACCTGTTGACTTATTTAATTCAGAGCCTTCTATATCGACTTGCTTTTTTGCCACTTGTACGGTGTTGCAGTCCTCCTCCGCTTGACTGAGGCTGAAATTGTGCTCATTTACAAATAAGCAGTGACAAAGGTAATCGCTTTTGTCTTCAGAGCCTTTCCCCTATGCCATTTTTTTGTGTGATGATGTACAGCATGAGTAAAAAGTAAACTTATTTTTGCTGATGCTGGACAGCATCGTCAAAAGAAGAAGAAAAAATGCTTCGACACTAATGTATGTGTGCTAACGCTACTGGCACCCATGTTCTTCAGTAGCCGTAGGCATGCAGGATGACAGGCGCACATGTCACTATGCATGCAAGCACCTACTGAATGGCATTGGCAGCATTAAAAAAAAAAATACAAATGTATTTACCGATCCCCGGACACCACTTGGTGCAGTAAATAAAAACAAAACTAAAGTGGAGAGGTGGCAATTGGGAGTAGATGACCCTCCTAGAAATGTAAAAAAAAAAAAAAACTGGTATTCATTTCCTGTCTACATTAATTCAGGGAGTTTGCCAGAGGTCTGTTTACAGTCAGAGGGATCGAGACGTTTTGAAACCTATCTGGATTTTCAGATCCATAATTGGCAACGTGTCTGATGATAACATTTAGATTAAGAACCTTGCCCTTGCAGACTTTAATGTATTCTTTGGGTCCTTCAAGACCAAATCACTGTCTATTCTGCCCGAGAATGTTGAAATTGACCCAGTTTTTTTTTTTGTTTGAAATGTGTTTATTAAGGTTTTTCATTTATACAATACTGTGATAATGCAAGTGACGGGTAGTACTACTTACATTGAAAGACATAATGGCATGTAATTCGGGTTAGATATTATGATAAGCATAATATGTCAATAACATAGTTGGGTAAAATTAGTGAGTAAGCTCCAGCAAACCTGTAAAAGAAGATAAACACCAGATCTTAGCCCTGAAGTAGGACACTTATGTCGAAGGTACATCTCTGTGTGTCTAATGAGACATCTATAAGGCACCCCCCTGCAATAATAAACAATAGAGGCGGAGGGCCAGGTGAATCACTGGTGAGGTTGGGAACAGATTAATACATTGTGATAGAAATAAAACAATAATAGTTCTAACTAACATGAAAACTTAGAAAACCACACAACTTGGCAACAAACCCAAAGCTTCTCTCGCCCACCCTCGCTAACAGATGCTTTATTAATTACCCACTGCTAAGTATCACGAAAAGTGATAGTGAGGGTCGTGATGATGAACAAAAACGATGAACATCGGCCAGTAATCCTAGTCTAGGTGTCCATGACCCCTACAAGGGCTCAGCACCATCGTCTGATTCGTACACGTTATTAGACTGCAATTCAGATAAGATAGTATCCCAGTATGTGGCAATGGGATATTTCCTCGGTCCAAGTGTGTCTCCTCTACACTTTCGGCTTGTGCCCAGTTGAGCATTGAGCGCGCCCAAGCTACAAACGATGGCGGTTCAGAGGACATCCCCTGCGGGTCATTAGGCACTTAGCCTCTATGAAACCTAAGTCTAGAAAGCAGGAAATTGGCCTATGTTTCTTGTTCCTGCAATACAATCCCAGGAGCATATTTCCCATTTGTGCCGGTCTGGGTGCTTAGTTCATGCGGATAAACTTGATGCGATAGTGGTCCAGTAGATATGTAAGTTGGGGCAGGTTCAAAGCCTGTGCAGACAGCTTCTATAGGGTATAACATGGGCTAGCTGCGTCCTCTCTGTGATGATAAAAATTCACATTGGCAGGCATGAGTTAAGCCCTGTGACTATATAAAGCTGAATAAGCTTAAAGCAGGTTACGAGATTATCCTTTTGATGAACTTGAATATTCACTGCCCTTTAGTAGGCATCAGGGTCTGCAAAAGAGATAAACCAGAGCATTTGATTTTTGGCTTTTCAAGATATGAATTTGTTTCTTGGAATATCCATGACTGTTATGTCTCACAGCTTAGAGACATACATTTTAGCTGAGAGTCTACTCGATTTGAGACGTTATTCATTTAATATGGACTAATCACATGATGTGTGGTATAATACATTTATATTATGTAAAAAGTCTAAAGAGTTGTTTTTTTCTTTTGTATTCTTCCTATAATGCAACATTGATTATTAAACATACTTGTAGATTATTTTATAATATTCATTTTTAATGAGTTACATATGGTTCGCTTTTATTAACGATTATTTGTGGAATTGCTTCTGAAATAAACATTTATAAGTGCAATGTTTTAAATAAAATTGCTGCTTGTTATACAGCCTGCTTGGATCCAGTCTGCCTGGTACAAAACCACCGGCGCGTCACGCCGGCTGGAATGTCTCTTTATGGAAAGCTAGACCTTTCACTTTACCAATTACTAAAAAAAAGCAATGGGGAAAAACGATGACTGGAAAATGGAAAATTCTGTCATCTCAACGATAAGAACTACAGAAACTTGTTGATAGGAAGTGACTAAGAGAGAGTTTTGGGGAAAAATATTTCCCTGACCAGTCAACACATTGACCTATTGCCTGTGTTTCCTGTGGTGGGCAATGCAAGTCTGATATAGTAGATGGTTTTGTATTTGTTCTTGCTTTGAAGCTTGTAGCTTGCCTTGGTGTAATTACTGGTCATTTATACGTGATGAAAGTTTGCCTATCTTCGTGAGGCTTTAGTTACTTGCACAATGGGTAGCTGACCTTCCAAGGAACCACGTTTGAACTCTAAATCCCCACCAATTAGTTGGTTTTTCAGACGTGGGCTTGCCTGTTGTGGTTAAAGGAGGTGGGAGGATGTCAGCCCCAGCAGCAGAGGAATGTGCATTTACTCCAGTAAGCACGCTAGAGGAGTGTAATACTAGTTAACTGCAGCATTTTTACAGATTGTAAATTGTACTTAAATGCCTTTTAGCCCTTCAAATGTTGTGAGGCAGACGTGTTTTTTGGAAGCAGGCAGGGCTGGCTTTTGAGCATGCATTAATATGCAGCTGCCATGGGGAGATGGCAGCCCAAGATTGCTCCTCCTAACCACAAATGTATCTCTGTTGCCTGGTGAGGAGACGGCAAAGTGCTACATCACTTGGGGCTTTACAAATCCGTGCACTGGCCGTGGAGCCAGCCGTTTGCAACAGCTGGTGAGCTTGCAGTAGAATCACTTTTTCATAGTTCAGTGTACAATATGAAGTTCTCAGTAGTAGGGCTGGACTGGCCTTGGCAGGCACGGGCACCATTGTTTTTCCAGCGGGGCTGAAACGTTGGGGGCTGTTCAGGAGCGGCGGCTGTGGCCCTGTTCAGGAGCGGTGGCTGTGATAGGTGTGGAGCTGAAGAATGGAAAGAAAGCAAATATTTTGAGAACCCGTTACCTACAGAGTCCAACAAATTCAGTTTGAGGGATTCTGCACGATCTAAACAGTTGTTAAAAAAATTTGCTTTGTAGACCTGCAAATATACAGACAGCATATCCTTCAAAGCTCCTACTAAATGACTTTTAGTCACCAGTAGTTGAGGGCAGAATATTGTTGGCCTCATCGTTTAATTGCATTGTTCACTTCCCTGATGATGAGCATCTCACCCCAAAGTAATAAAGTGCCGCAGCTTGTGAAATTGCATTTATATGGAATGCCCTTCTCAGTTTTGTTTGGATCCACACACTAGCATTTTCTAGCTTACAAACATAATAGTTAACTTGATTTTTAAACAATATTCTCAAAACTAGACCGTGGCTAAGCAAAGCCATTCATTCTTGGTGGTTAGAAAAAAATCAAAAAAGTCTTCTTCATGGCTTTCAAATCCTTGTAGTTAGATTGGGCAGTTTTAATAATTCCTTTAGCTAAAGTGTTACACTTATGACAACATTCTGATTTCTTTTTCCTGAAATCACACTTGTACCAATAATTTTGTTGCAGCGAAAACTTCTTTTTGGTTTTCTAGCACTGGGCCCATCCAGATGTGGTGGATGTGGTGTTGGATGTGGATGTGGTGGTGGATGTGGTGTTGGATGTGGTGTTGGATGTGGATGTGGTGGTGGATGTGGTGGTGGTGGTGGATGTGGTGGTGGTGGTGGATGTGGTGTTGGATGTGGTGGTGGTGGATGTGGTGGATGTGGTGGTGGTGGTGGTGGTGGTGGTGGTGGTGGATGTGGTGGTGGTGGTGGTGGATGTGGTGGTGGTGGATGTGGTGGTGGTGGTGGTGGTGGATGTGGTGGTGGATGTGTTGGTGGTGGTGGATGTGGTGGTGGTGGTGGATGTGGTGGTGGTGGTGGTGGTGGTGGATGTGGTGGTGGTGGTGGATGTGGTGGTGGTGGATGTAGTGGATGTGGTGGTGGATCTGGATGTGGCGGTGGATGTGGTGGTGGTGGATGTGGTGGTGGTGGATGTAGTGGATGTGGTGGTGGATCTGGATGTGGTGGTGGATCTGGATGTGGTGGTGGATCTGGATGTGGTGGTGGTCGTAGTGGATGTGGTGGTGGATCTGGATGTGGTGGTGGTTGACGCGGATGTGGTGGTGGTGGTGGTGGTGGATGTGGTGGTGGTGGTGGATGTGGTGATGGTGGTGGATGTGGTGGTGGCGGATGTGGTGGTGGCGGATGTGGTGGTGGCGGATGTGGTGGTGGCGGATGTGGTGGTGGCGGATGTGGTGGTGGCGGATGTGGTGGTGGTGGTGGTGGTGGATGTGGTGGTGATGGTGGATGTGGTGGTGGTGGATCTGGTGGTGGATCTGGTGGTGGATCTGGTGGTGGTGGATCTCGTGGTGGATCTGGTGGTGGATGTGGCAGTGGTGGATGTGGTGGTGGTGGTGGATCTGGTGGTGGATCTGGTGGATCTGGTGGATCTGGTGGTAGATGTGATGGTGGTGGATGTGGTGGTGGATCTGGTGGATCTGGTGGTGGTGGATGTGGTGGTGGATGTGGTGGTGGTGGTGGATGTGGTGGTGGTGGTGGATGTGGTGGTGGTGGATCTGGTGGTGGATCTGGTGGTGGTGGATCTCGTGGTGGATCTGGTGGTGGATGTGGCAGTGGTGGATGTGGTGGTGGTGGTGGCAGTGGTGGTGGTGGTGGCAGTGGTGGATGTGGTGGTGGTGGTGGTGGTGGTGGTGGATGTGGTGGTGGTGGTGGATGATGTGGCGGTGGATGTGGTGGAGGTGGATGTGATGCTGGTGGATGATGTGGTGGTGGATGATGTGGTGGTCGTGGTGGATGAGGTGGTGGTGGTGGATGGGGTGGTGGTGGTGGATCTGGTGGATCTGGTGGTAGATGTGATGGTGGTGGTGGATGTGGTGGTGGTGGATCTGGTGGTGGATCTGGTGGTGGTGGATCTCGTGGTGGATCTGGTGGTGGATGTGGCAGTGGTGGATGTGGTGGTGGTGGTGGCAGTGGTGGATGTGGTGGTGGTGGTGGTGGTGGATGATGTGGCGGTGGATGTGGTGGAGGTGGATGTGATGCTGGTGGATGATGTGGTGGTGGATGATGTGGTGGTCGTGGATGGGGTGGTGGTGGTGGATGGGGTGGTGGTGGTAGATTGGGTGGTGGTGGTGGTGGTGGATGTGGTGGTGGTGGTGGATGTGGTGGTGGATGTGGTGGTGGTGGTGGATGTGGTGGTGGATGTGGATGTGGTGGTGGATGTGGTAGTGGCGGTGGATGTGGTAGGGGATATGTGGTAGTGGCGGTGGATGTGGTAGTGGCGGTGGATGTGGTAGTGGCGGTGGATGTGGTAGTGGCGGTGGATGTGGTAGTGGCGGTGGATGTGGTAGTGGATGTGGTAGTGGATGTGGTAGTGGATGTGGATGTGGTGGTTGATGTGATGGTGTATGTGGTGGTGGTGGTGGATGTGGTGGTGGTTGATGTGCCTCAAGCTGGGGCGGAAGACGGCAGCACCTAGCAACTACACATCATCCTTCAGAAGACTGCGTGTTAACTCTTACACTTCTCAGGTGGCACTTGGGGCGCTTTCCAAGTGCAACCCCTCCGTTCGTAACAGCCACCTCGCACCCCTACCATGAAATATTATGAAATCCAGCCTTCGGCCCACACTCTGCCTTCAGTATCGTGATCCTGGCAAGCCGCCCGCGAGCTCCAGAATTCGCCACCTCAGCAGACATGGCTCAGTCAGACAGCCACTCTCTTGGAACCAAACTACTGGCCAAACTGGCACTGTGTTGCAGCAGTCTGAGACAAGTCTATTGTGCCTGGACCTTCTTCTGAAACCGCGGCACCTAGAGTAAACAGGTGCACATCTCAGACGGAACTTTATTATAGCCAAATCTCTATATCATATATTGCATTTTTAAGGACCAAAGGCACCGTTTGGAGACTGAATCGCTTTTCCGCGTCCGAATCGCTTTTCCCCGACCGGAAGCTGAGGGGCAGTGCTTCAAGCCTCAGTTTGATACACATTTTGTGCGGGTCACGCCTCTCTTTGAAACAGCCTTTGCGCCTCAATTTTCGTTCTGCTTCTGTGCTTATCAAATCGATTTACAAAAGGGGGTGGTGATGAACAGAGTGTCTGAATTGAGCAGACCACTCTTACCCAGTCCAAAGATCAGGGCTTGATCCATCACCGTTATTTATCTCACTGCCCCATCCCAGCTCAGAACCTGGCTATATGCAAATCAGTCTGTCCCTGGCCCAGTGCATCATGGGAACAAGACAGACTAAACTACCAAGCCAATTCTTTACCAGAAAGGAGACAAGTTACCGGGGACCGGTTTCTGTGCTTATCAAGCCTCGGTTGAGGCAGCATGGTTCGTGTCAAGCGTTCCTCTTCGGTGCAGTCGCGCCGCACAATATTCTAAAGCAGAGATGGAAGTCATTCGGTCTTTGCTTAAGATCTATCCCCACTGATGATTCATAAACAACTGCAGCGACGCGGAGGCATTAAGAAATGTGAGTGTTTCGAAAGCGCAGACAGTCTAGTAAAATCTTTTTTTTTTTTTTAATTTTATTTTATTTTTACAATTGGTGCGGTGATGTCCTTCACAGGTCTTGCCTACCAGACAGCTTTTGTGTAGGCGAACGTCTAAAACCAACAAGCGCTCGCCATGACACAGCCTTTTGTCTCTAAGCCCCCTCCTTTTCAGACTGGGCGCCGACTTCCTGCTGGGGTAAAAGGTTCCTTATCTTCTTTATGGGGCCATCTGGACCCATAAAGAAGATAAGAAACCTATTACTTAAGCAGTAAGTCAAGGAACCCTCTCTGAAAAGGACGGGGCTTAAAGAGAAAGAAATACGTCATGGCGACCTCTTCTCCAATGGCTGACCACCGTTTAGGAGGCCAGCCAATGGAGAAGAGGGGCGGGGCTTAACCCTCGCTATTGAAACTCACTCTAGAACATAAAATCTCGCGAGCTTGACTGTACATGGGTTCAGTACGCCACGCGAGACATAAAAAGACAAGGGGCATGTAAAGAAAGTCTGGTAGGCAGTTGATGTGGCTCGCAGCCAATGTAAGGTTGCTGAGCGGGCATGGCGCCTTCAGTACGATGGGGAGGCCAAACTTGCCTACAGGGCAGCTGTGAAGGCCTATCACCGGGACATCCTAGGAGCTAAGAAAGAATATCTTGCCAGGAGGATTGAGGCGTCGGCGAACTCCTGTAAGGAGATCTTCAACGTTGTGAAGGAGTTCACGACACCTAGCTCCCACTCACCCCCGCCAGTATCATCGGATGCGTGGGCGTGTGATCTCGCCAGTTTTTTCACCGACAAGATCAAGGCGATTCAGGCCTCCTTCTTGGAGAGCTCGGAGGAGGGTGGCTGCGGCCCCGTGGCGGGACATGGGTCATCATCCACGCCTGTCGCAGTGCTGTCAGACTTTCCTGCCGTCTCTAGCGAGGCGTCTCGGGTGCTGCTGGCCAGCCTTAAATCAGGCTCGCCACTCGACCCCTGCCCTGCCAAATTTTTGGCCGGGATGGCGGCGGTGGTGAACCCCCTGGTCAATCCCATCCTCAATGCCTCCCTGAGGGAGGGGAGTGTCCCTCGCACCTGGAAAAGGGCGATGGTAATCCCCCTCCTGAAAAAGCCTGGTCTTGATGCCGAGGTTCTGGCCAACTATAGGCCAATTTCACTTCTCCCGGCTCTGGCCAAGATCACTGAGAAACATGTCCATGGCGTCTTGTCGAGCTTTTTAGAAGACAACAATCTGCTCCATCCATCCCAATCCGGATTCCGTCCTAATTTCAGCACGGAAACGGCGTTGCTGGAGGTCTCGGAGATCATCAGGGAGACCTTGGATGCTGGTGGCAAGGCCATGTTAGTCATGTTGGACCTATCGGCGGCCTTTGACACCGTCCCCCATGAGGCGCTCCTCGCCAGGCTTTATGACATCGGCATTAGGGGGACTGTGCTCAAATGGTTCACATCTTTCCTTGAAGACCGCCGCCAGACGATCTGGGTTTCCCAGAGCTCCGCCGAGATGCCGCCATTGGGAGTCGGGGTTCCACAGGGCTCTGTGTTGAGCCCGTCGTTGTTTAACATCTTTATGTCCCCTCTGGCGGCGGCGGTGGAGGCGTATGGAGCCCAGATTGTGTCCTACGCCGACGACACGCAACTCCTCTTCACGTGCGGTAAAGACCAGGCATGGGACGGAGAGAGTATTCGGGGCTGTCTGGGAATGGTCTTCGACTGGTTCCAGCAGAACAGTCTGAAGGCCAACTCCAGTAAGTCGGAGGTCTTATTCTTTGGCTGTGCCACCGACCCTGAGTGGCGGCATTGGTGGCCGTCTGACATGTGTCCTCCCGCACAGTCATCATTGGTTGCCAAAAACCTTGGTGTCAAGCTGGACAACAAGCTTTCATTGAGAACTCATGTCCTCGGTCTGGCCGGCACCTGTTTCGGCATTTTGAAGATGCTCCGCAAGTTCCTTCCATTGCTGTCTGTGGAGCATAGGCGGATTACTGTGCAAGCGCTCATTGGATCCAGGTTGGATTACGCCAATGCCCTCTTTCTTGGCCTCCCTGATTATCTGGTCCAGCGCCTGCAGGTGGCACAAAACTCTGCTGCCCGCGCCATCTTTGGCCTACATAGGCGAGCACGTGCTTCTGGGTTGCTGCAGACGCTCCATTGGCTGCCCATCCAGAAGCGGATTATGTTTAAATCTTTGACGCTGTTGCACAAAGCATTGCATGGCTCAGGCGCTGGGTACCTGCAGCGGAGGCTGGCGTTTTATCGCCCAGCCCGCTCACTGCGGTCTGAATCGCTCTTCACTGCTGTGGTTCCGCGTGTGAGGAAGGCCCGCACTGGGGGGCGCTCTTTTAGCTTCAAGGCACCCCAGTTGTGTAATTCGCTCCCACTGGCGCTACGCAGCACCTCCAATCTGCTTCAGTTCAGGAAGAGCCTGAAGACTTGGCTTTTTAATCTCTAGTTTTTTCGGTGGGCCTTTTCTTTTTCTTGTATCTGTTTTTCTTTGTTATGTTGCTATACATTGAGCTGCCTGTGGAAAGCGCCGGGACACTCTTTTAGAGTAGCCGTGCGCTATATAAACTTACTATAACATAACATAACATGAGGAAATGAAAGAGAAGGGGGCTGCCCTCCTCCTAGGAGAGTCCCTTTTTATGCTCCAAATTGTCCATTTGTGACTTCAGTTGCCGTCATACGATGGTATGATCGTCATGTGACCAATCGTCCGTTCACCAGGTACAAAAGTGATACTCCAACATATTTCCCATGTTGCTTATGAGAAACGACAATCCATTCTATCCTCACAGGTTAGTTGACAAAGAGCTTATTTACTTTGTTTCTTTTCATGGGTTAACTTGAGAGGTCGAGTTCCCTCCATATCACATATGTATCAAAGGTCCATTACAACAGGCTGTGAAAAAATGCAGCCTAAGGAAAAAGGCAGTTCAGTGCATTTTAAAGTTAGCATTTCTTATTTAGTAAAATAAACCCGTAATTAAGTTCAAACGTAATGAAATCAGTCAAGAATATCATATATGGAAATATTTCTAATGTTGCCAGTGATTATTGCACAAACATGTTCAACTCTTAATTATGACCTACTACCAAAATGTTAAAAATACTTGCGTGCAGAATAGACCTAAAAATCATTAAAATCTTTTTTTTTTTAACTATAAGATCCTACTAATGTCAAGCACTTATACTGAAAGTTTCAGTGATATAGCGCATTGCATACATCTTTTGTTCCACTTTTCATTTCATTGTGGTGCATTACAATGACGGCAATAAAAATGCTATGTTTCATCATCAATTTTCCGTAGCGACTTTGTTAAAAATATATGGTAATATGTTAATAAATATGTTAAATTCATTAGTTTATTAATCCTGCTATTTCTACATATCCAAGCACTCTTATGGTGCTGGAACTTCAACTTTTCTTAGTTTCAGTGTTGTTTGTCTAGACGTGTGCAAAGTACACATTAGAGTTTTGTTGTCATAATCAGTTTTTGTGTCATGGAAGGAATAATCAGCTTTTACCCTATTACAGTTTTCTTACTCTCTTTGCCAAACTCAGTTACAGTAGTGAGTTGATCTAAATGTTTTGCAAAGATTTGGGGAATAACTTTATTCAATTCAGTTGAAGTCTGTTTAATTGACATGTGGCTGGATGCAACCTGACTATAAGAAGAAAGGAGCAGCCAACCATACCACAACCACCCCAGTATCAAGAGAAAGATTTTGTAATAAAACAAAGGATCTTGATTGATGTCCATCTCCTGGTCAAGTTCAGAAGCAGTCAGATTCAGGAGCAACCGTTATCGGCTTCATATGCTGCCTTTGTCATGTTCAGGTGTTCTTATTGTCCTACTCAGGAGCTGCCCGTGTCCGATTCAGGAGTACACTTTGTGATGTTCCGTAGCAGCCATGATCAGGTGCAGGAGCGGCCTTGGTCATATGCAGAAGCGATCTTTGCCAGGTTCAGGAGCAGCCTTTGTCAATCTCGCGAGAGGGCTATGTCAGGTTACGAAGTGGACTCTGTCAGGTTCATGAGCATTCTTTGTCAGGTACAGGAGAGGTTTTTATTCTGTTCCACAGTGTTGGTCCTGGCCCTTTCTACAGGGTTATCCCCAAACCTTTTGCCTTCCTCTGCCTATTTTTCTGACCTTTTTATTGATTTTAGTTCGCTGGGCACTTTACTACTGCTAATCAGTGCTAAAGGGCATGTGCTCGCACCTCTAAACAATGTATGATTGGTCTGCACCTGTTTGGCAAATTTGATTTTCTTGTAAGTCCCTTGAAAAATTGTATCCTATATACCTAGGGCCTGTAAATTAAATGCTACTTGTGGGCCTGCAGCACTGCTTATGCCACCCTCAGAAGTAACCTGTCTCTGGCCTCCCGCTACAGGGCCTATGTTCACAGTTTACTGCCATAGTGACTTGCCATTTAAAACTACTCGCCCAGCCTTAAACACCCCTTTTATTACACATATGTCACCTCTAAGGTATGCCCTAGGTAGCCCTACGGGTGGGGTGTTGTGTAGGTAAAAGGTTGGACCTGTGTCTTTGTGTGGCATGTCAGGGTAGTGACCAAGCCTATTTCATTTTTCACTGCTGTGACGTCTACTACTTCTCATATGTTAGCATTGGAAATTCCCTTATATAGTTTTAAGTGGTAATTCCTGATCAGAAAGGAGTGGTGTTGCCATGCTATTCAGAAAAGTGGTAATAAATCCTACGTACTTGTGTAGATGGACTTTACATTACTATTTTAGAAATGCCACTTTTAGAAAGTGGTCATTTCTCTGTGCTTATGACTCTTTGTGCTTTGCAGCCTGATTCCAATTGGCTGGGTGACAGCTACACTTGGTGCATAGCTTTCAGACTGCCACAACACAGGAAGGGCGGGGTGTTACATGAGATACATTTACATTCTTCTGCATACAGATAGTCTTCCTGGGCTGGTAGAGAGAGGGGTGGTCACACTTTACATTTGTATAAGTTGTGTCCTGCCCTCACACAAAGGGCTGATTTACCTCCTACTGATCATCTGATCTGGAGCTAGGGCTGTGTTGAAAGCGATTGTTGCACACTTATAAGGGTTCCTGTGAAGTCCCCCCTTGATTAAGGACATTTTTTAGTATAAGTACTGGGGCTCTGACCCCATCTTTTTAAACTGCATAGAGATCTGCTGTGCTGCCAGTAGGAACCGTCATTTAGACTACTTTCTTTGTTGTGCTAGTCTGCTGGTCTGCTGGAGAGACTCCCGCTCTGCACTTGGACGTTTGTGCTGGCCTGCCTGCCTACTTCTCTCTTTGTACCCCAGTGTTATTCAAGGGCTTGTTGCCTCCCCGCCCCCATCTCGCAATCACAGGGCCACCAAAGATTGCCCCCGGAGCACCATTGCCATGTGTCTCTATTCCCTGTGAGTCCGGCAGCAGCATTCTCTAACAAGCATTTACAATGCAATAGGTCTCGGGTTAATTAAGTTTGAGCTATTGGCATTGCAACACTAATTGCACCAAAAGTCTATAAATTGTAGGCCAAAAAATGTGTATTTATTTTTGTAGCAGTGGTGGCATGCTGCGCTTTAGATGAATATGGTTGAAAGTAAAGTGCGCCATACTGCGATTGCTACAATGGTTATTTGTGGCTGCGTTAACAATTGATGTGTGCACCGATGGCTGGTGGTGTGTGTGTCTGTAGAAATTGTGCACTGATGGCTGGTGGTGTGTGTGCCTGGTGGAAGTGTGCACTGCCGGCTGGTGGTGTGTATGCCTGGTGGAAGTGTGTACTGACGGTTGGTGGTGTGTGTACCTGGTTAAAGTGTGCACTGACGGCTGGTGGTGTGTGTCTGATGAAAGCATGCACTGACAGCTGGTGGTGTTTGGGCCCGGTAAAAGCGTGAACTGATGGCTGGTGGTGTTTGTGCCCAGTGAAAGCGTGCACTGACGACTGATGGTGCCTGTGCCTGGTGTAAGTGTGCACTGACAGTGTGGTTGTGTGTGTGGTTGTGTGTGTGTGTTTGTGTGTGTGTTTGTGTGTGTGTGTGTGTGTGTGTGTGTGGTGCGTGTGGTGGTGTGTGTGTGTGTTGTTGTCTGTGTGTGTGGTTGTGTGTGTGTGTGGCTGTATGTGTGTTTGTGGCTGTGTGTGTGTGGGTGTGTGTATGTGGCTGTGTGTATGTGGCTGTAAACACTTGAACTTGTTCACCAGCTACACGTTGTTGAAATCTGCTCCCAAAACTTTGTTGATGTCAGCCGTAAACGAGATCAGAGCCAACGTTGAGTTTTGATCTTAGCAGAGGCGCTGTTTTCAGGAATGCCGGTTAATAGGGTGCAGTTTCTGATTATTGTTGGATTGGTGTTGATGGCGACAACCCTGTATTAGCACATCAGTTACTGAGCGATGCACACAAGCAAATGTTCAGAACCAGTCCACAATCTGACGCAGATTAACCAGAAGTGCAATGAAAATACACACGCAAAAGTCTGCAGAATCCAGAGCCCTGCTTTCATGGTGGCTGCCCAAGACCTGTCAAAATTAAAGTCACTCTCAAACCACACTCCTTACATACCAGCAACTGGAAAGCAACAGAAAATCACCTCTACAAATCAGCCTTCAACTTGACAACCCCTCAACCCGACTTCAAATCTGAGGGTACACACTGCACTCCCTCATCACTAGCTAATAAAATGTAAATGCCCATAACCCACTGATTTCATTCCACAGATACCAGTGTAGTGCATTACATTGCACCATAAAAAGCTACACTGAACAAATAAGTTGTCTTTGTTTTGAAGTACTAATGCACAAATCGCCAAAAGACAAATTGCTTTCATATTGTTCTCAGTCACGACTCTAGGCCTGTGAGCTATATTTTTTCAGTATAGTTATGTGCATGTCAGGTAGGTGTATGTCCTGTGAGGTTGCCAGTATGTTATAGGTCCTAGGTCAAGGAAGGAAATCTGCCCCTTGGCCACAACTTGAACTGTGAAATACAACAACAGCCAGGGTTCAGTGAGCCCTCCCGGGCCTCTGTCCCCGGCACCACTCCACCTGCTAAACCAATGGAAGCAACACCCATGTAGGTTTGTAAAGACGGGGCAAGGATAAGCATTTACAGAAGATGTCAGAGTACGTATGTATGCTGATATGTGTGCATATTGACATATGTGACGCATGACTGTCAGTAAATCTATGTAAACATTGCAGGTCTCGGTCCACAACATGCACATTGCTGCGCTCACCAGAAGACCACGTTGGCGCATATGAAGGTGACGGTGCACAAAGGCCTATGCCAGAGCCAGCCGGAGCCCGGGAACCATGCAAGCAGCACCAAGGCGGCCCGTCAGTCGCCGCAGTGACCCCCTGGACGGGCTGCCCATCCTTGCCATTGCCAGGCTCCCGCGCCTCCTCCGCCTCCCCCATCCACGATCAAGATGATAAGAACAGCCAGTGCTGCGCAGGGCTGTCAATCATTGGTAGCGCTTTCACGCGCTACAAGATTGACAGAGCACAGGGACAGCCTTTCAGATGCTAATCAGAGCATCTAACTGCTAACGGGTTAAAAATAACACTGTTTGGCAAAGTGGCAAAATACATTGTTACTCCCCAACAATTAAACGTGCCAGGAGGCACAGAGAAAGGAAAAATAACTTCCGGTCACCCTTCTTCCCTAGCACACCCTGGACCTAGAAGCTGGTGCGCTCTGTGTTGAAGTGCATGCAGCACATGCAACAGGTGCGCCTCCATGAAGGAAGACAGTGATGTGCGTGGACATGGAGAGGTGTGTGGCGAGAATAAAATGAGCTCCATTAACTTTTAAAACAGATACGTGGTAAGAAACATTACCTAAAGGGAGTATACGTTGTATGTTGAGAAACATCTGAAATTGAAATGGACGTTTGATTGTGTTTATATATTGTGGGTATAATATACTGTTTACTTGTATTCCGCGCTCGGTGGTACAAAGCGCCTATGCGTGCTTCACAGGACAGTAGAACACGTAGCACCTAACTGCCAACTTGCAAAAACTTTGTTCCTGATATCAGGTTTCAGTGCTAAGACCTACCAGAGCCTCCTTGCCCACAGTGAGGATGGATGTGTAGGACTCCAGGTAGACCCGGCTGCACTGCTTGATAACCTCCAGCCCCTTCACTGTGATGTCTGTAGCGTCGCCCAGACCCAAACCCATGAGGTAGAGCATACTGGAGTCGGCGGGGGGCAGCGCGTGCCCCGCAGTGAGGAGTGCACCCAGGGATCTGAAATAGTATGGGCTGGCCACCAGTAGACCGAGCACAGTATGATGCTGACAGCAGGCTCTGCTGCCGCCTCAGCTGCGGGGGCGCGCGCGCAGCCGTGGACGGCGGCTGCGTGCGAGCACTGGCACGGCTCCCATCATGACCTGAGGGCGAGAAGCTCCAGTTACAGGGTGAGGAGAGCGCGCACGTACGGCCGTGTGAGAGGCAGGGGCGGCACGCGACTGAGGCAAGCCTGGTGTGTTCGGTTGAGGGTGCCCCTCCTTAGGCGCTTGGTGACTTGTTGGGGGCCTGTAGACGACTGTGCACCTGCCCGTCCTTGTGCAAGACAGTCTGCCCAATGCTCACCCTCATTTGGCGAACGTCACCATATTTAAACAAGACACGCCGAGACGAGGTACGAAGGGGAGGGGGGGCTCTGTGTGCGTGCGTGTGTGTATGCGCAGCGGGGGGGGTTAGGGGTTCTGTGTGTGTGTGTGTGTGTGTGTGTGTGTGTATGCGCGGCGAGGGGGGGTCTGTATGTGTGTGTGTCTGCTTCCAAGGAGCCATGGGAGACAGGAAGCGCGCGCGACCTGATCCCAGTTCCAAGGTTGCGCGTGCACCTCACTTGTCTCCTGTCTCCCTTGACTCCTTGAAAGCAAGAATGATTGCAATAGAGTCTCAGAACGACAGATCGCTTCGCGATCTGTTCGTAGTTCCGAGACCTAAAAAGGAGCAGTGATGGATTGCTCCTTGTGTTTTGCATCAGCACTTGGTGAGCTCTGTTTGACTCCTGGTTTCTCGGTCAGCGTGTGGTGAGCACTTCAATGTCGAGGGATCTGCTTGTCCTTCCTTCGCTTGTGCCTGTGAACAAGCACCTCAATTTTGGTCTATACACTGCTAGCGTGCCCGGGCTCTCAGTCTACCCCTGGTGGCTGCGAACGAGGCGCTCCGCCTCAGAAGCAATTAACTGCTGTGCCCGGCCCCCATGGAAGCCTCGCTGCTGGGGTAATGAGGGAAACACTACCAACATCAGTGTTGTCGCACCTCACCTCCAGAGAGTCGCATGGCTTGTCGCTGATGTCACGGGCCCCGCTGTAAATGCCTGAAGACCCCTAGGAGAGACGAGTGGCAGTAGGGAGCCCCCCCCTTCTCTGCACAAGGTACTTTCTACCTGCCGCTACTTAGCATGCTCTGTGGGCAGCACTGTGTCTTCCGCAGCTGCAACGCGCATGGGCAGCTGCACTGGATTACCCCCAACCCCCCTTTGCCGTACCTTGGTGCTCTTGATCAGGGGTGACATTCCCGGCTAAAACCTCGACTGAGCCCCCGAACGCCACTAAAAACGCGCCACATTTAGCAGAACTATGAATTACCATATTATAAGTAGTAGACGAGCGGGTACTCCTGTGCCCTACGGTGGATACCTAATTTTCATATAAAGTTTAGTAGGAGCACCGGTGTGCTGCGCCCTATGTGTTTATGGTGATATTTTGTGATTTATGTGCTCTTTCCAAATCTAATTTGTTCCGTTCTGTCTCTCTGAGAGGCGGTCGCTCCCCACGCTCCCTGCCTGAATACCGAAGCGCTTTGCTTGCACTGCCTGCTACGAATTGGTGCCTGGGTATCGTAGCGCTTTGCTCGATTTACTTATTTAGTATTGCTGCCTGCTATTGCTCACTGCTGCTGCTCACATTTCATTCTGTGCTAACCCATTTATTATTGGAGCGCTCGCATAGCCTGTTTGTATAATTACAAATTATTGCCTGATTGTGCCAGTGCCACTGCCCATAGCGACTTCCAACTTTCTGCCCCCAATCTTGTCCTGTTTGGGTTTTGCTATCTCTGCCATATTTGTTGTTGTGCCTTGTAGCCAGCCTCTCCACCCCGCTCCCGCCTCCCAGCTGCTCCTCCCTCGCTCCGCCCCCCTCCACTATCTACATATGTCAATGCAACAGACGTGCAGCGTCCACGCGCAGCGGTCGCGCCCAATGCGCGCCCAATGCGCGCTGAAGGTGCGCCAAAGGTAAGCCCGTCTATGCCCGTCCGCGCCTGGACCGCGCCCAGCACCAGACCCCCTGGCCCCCGCAAAATCCACCCCGGCCGCATAACGTACAACGCCGCAACCCTCTCAGCCCTTAACCCCGGGCGACCACCTAACTGCTACCAAGCCGCCCCAGGACACACCCATGGACCCTTCACCTGCCACTCCTGCAAGTTCGGCTGCATCAGGACCCACACCAAATCCACAAACTCCAAACAGAGCTCCGACACTAACCACCTAAAGTGCATCCTGCTCAACACCCGCTCGGTCCATTGAACTCTGGAACCTACTCGACACTACATCGCCGGACGTCGCCTTCCTTACAGAAACCTGGATGAACGCCTCATCAGCGCCCGACATCGCCATAGCCATCCCGGACGGCTACAAGATCATCCGAAAGGACCGCACCAACCAAACAGGAGGAGGCATCGCCATCGTCCATAAGAACACCATCCGCATCCCGACCAGTTCCGACGATTACTTCGCAACCGCCGAACACCTTCACTTCCAGATCCACACCGACCCCAAGACCACACTCGGAGGCACCCTCATCTACAGACCACCGGGACCCCGCACACAATTCAGCGAAACATCACCGACTTCATCAGCCCACACGCCCTCCCCTCCGAGGACTACATTCTACTGGGAGACCTCAACTTCCACCTGGAAAAGAAAAACGACGGCAACACTACCACCCTTCTGGCCAACCTGGCCAACCTCGGACTCGAACAACTGGTCAATACCCCCACCCACTATGCCGGACACACGCTCGACCCAATCTTCACCTCCAGCAAGCACATCTCCTTCAATCACACCACAGCTCTCCACTGGACTGACCACAGCTGCGTTCACTTCAACTACAAAAAGACCACGACCCACAACCCCCCACAACCTATTCCCCGAAGAAATTGGAACAAAATCACCACCGACCAGCTCTTCACATCGCTTCACCAAAACCCTCCCGCCAAATCATCGGACCCAAACCAAGCAGCCACCAACCTCACACAATGGATCACCCACAGCGCCGACGAACTAGCACCCTTGAAAAACCATCAAATCAAGCAAGGTAGCAAAAAAGCCCCCTGGTTCAACGATGACCTTAAGAAATCCAAGAAGTTCTGTCGTACCCTCGAGAAAGCCTGGAGTAAAAACCCAACCACTGACAACCTGACCACCTTCAAGAACGCCACCCGCAAACACCACCAACTGATCCGATCCACCAAGAAATCAGCATTCAAGGATCGTCTTGACAACAACGCCCAAAACAGCAAGGAACTATTCAACATCGTCAAAGAATTTACCAACCCCACCGCCGGCACCAACGACATCACTCCCTCCCAAGTCCTCTGCGACTCCCTTGCCTCATTCTTCCACAACAAAATCGCCGACATACATAACAGCCTTGGAAACCAGTCCGAAGACCAGTCCACTCCACCCACCTCCGAACCAAAACAGCCCTCTAACATCCTTTGCGACTGGAACCCAATCACCACCGAAGACACCATCCGCCTGATGAACTCCATCCACTCGGGATCGCCAACCGACCCATGCCCCCACCACATTTTCAACAAAGCAGACTCCATTATCGCACCCCATCTCCGTGACGTCATCAACTGCTCCTTCAACTCCGCTACCTTCCCGGAAAGCTGGAAACATGCCGAACTCAGCGCCCTTCTAAAGAAACCCACAGCAGACCCCACTGAACTTAAGACCTACCACCCCATCTCGCTCCTCCCATTCCCTGCCAAAGTCATTGAGAAAGCCGTCAACAGTCAGCTCGCCGCCTTCCTCGAATCCAACAAATCCCTCGACCCCTCACAGTCCGGCTTCCGAGCCAAACACAGCACCGAAACCGCCCTCATCGCAGCAACAGACGACATTCGAACTCTACTGGACAACGGAGAAACAGCTGCCCTCATCCTACTCGACCTCTCTGCAGCCTTCGACACAGTAGGTCATAGCACCCTCATACAACGCCTTAGCAACGTCGGAATACAAGGAAAAGCATTGGACTGGATCATCTCGTTCCTCGCCAGAAGAACCCAGAGAGTCCGCCTCCCCCCTTTTAGATCAGAGGCCACCAAAGTCATCTGCGGCGTACCACAAGGATCATCACTCAGTCCCACACTCTTCAACATATACATGAGCCCCCTCGCATCCATCGCACGCCAACACAACCTCAACATCATCTCCTATGCAGACGACACCCAGCTGATCCTCTCCCTCACCAAAGACCCAAACACCGCCAAAACCAACTTACACGAAGGGATGAAAGAAGTAGCCGAGGGGATGAAGAACAGCCGTTTAAAACTGAACTCGGACAAAATGGAAGTCCTCATCTTAGGTTCATCTCCCGCTGCCTGGGACGACTCATGGTGGCCACCGGCCCTGGGAACCGCACCCATACCTACAGACCACGCACGTAACCTGGGCTTCATCCTGGACTCCTCCCTCTCGATGACCAGACAAGTCAACGCCGTCTCATCATCATGCTTCAACATCCTACGCATGCTCAAAAAAATCTTCCGCTGGATACCCACCGAAACAAGAAAGACGGTCACCCCCGCATTGGTCACAAGCCGAATGGATTACGGAAACACCCTTTACGCCGGAACCACAGCCAAACTACAGAAAAAACTCCAACGCATCCAAAACGCCTCAGCCAGACTCCTACTGGACATCCCCCGTCAAGCTCACATTTCCGGTCACCTGAAAGACCTCTACTGGCTCCCTGTCAACAAGAGAATTACGTTCCGTCTCTTCACCCACGCACACAAAGCCCTCTACGACCTTGGACCCGAATGCCTCAACACGCGACTGTCCTTCTACACCCCCACCCGCCAACTAGGATCGTCCAATCAAGCCCTCGCCGCAGTTCCGCGCATCCATAGATCCACCATGGGGGGAAGATCCTTCTACTTAGCGGTCAAAACCTGGAATTCTCTCCCCACCCACCTCCGCCTTACACAGAACCACCTCTCCTTCATAAAGCAACTAAAAACGTGGATATTCGATAAGTAAAGTACCCTCCCTCCCCAAGCGCCTTGAGACCCTCTGGGTGAGTAGCGCGCTATACAAATTTCCGAACTTGAACTTGAACTATTAAATGCTCTAAGGATATGATGTATTTTGCTCGTATTCTTGCCTTGTACAAGATAACGAGTACTCTCTGACTAATTGCATCGTATTCATTTTTCATGTCTTTTTTTTGTCTGGTGTGATGCACAATATACTATATACATTTGATATAATCCTGTGTGGAGTCCCTTTTGTGATGCATTTATTGTGTTGCTGTGTGAGTGTTTTGCAACAAAGCTTTACACATTGCCTCTGATATTAAGCCTGCCTGCTCATCACCAAGCTACCAGAGGGTGAGCACAGGTTATCTTTGGTGTGTAACTAGCTTGCCCTGACTAGAGTAGTGGGTTCTGCCTGGCTTAGGTGCATGCCCTAGCCAACCAGACACCACATTTCTAACACAGAGCAGTCTTGGTCAGGTTCAGGATTGGTCTTGGGCAGGTTCGGAAGCAGAGCATTGTTTGCCAGTTTTAGGAGAGAAAGGTGTCAGGGCCATGAGAGAGCAATGTCAGGATTGGGAGTGGGTTTTACGGGATTTGGCGTGGGCTCTGAAAGCTTTTGGAGTGGACATTAAAAACTTAAGGATGTCTCGGCTTTAGGAGTCTGCTGTGACACAAAGTTAAGATTGGACTCTCTGGCAAGTGGAAAATTAGAGGATTGACAGGGAGAGATGAAGTAGAAATAGCTCAAGCTTGCAAACGAAGAGAAAAACCAAACAGGTAGACTGGGAGAGGTCATGAAGCTTGTTTTGGGTACCAACGAATTCGTCTATAAATGACAATACATAAAAGTGCTGTTTGAGAGAAACATAAAGAAGTACTCCTACGTAGACGTTTGTACAGGGAAATCTGGTGTTGGTGCATGTTATCTAAGTTTACATTGAACAATTCAGTATGCTAGTGCATCGCTGTTTGATAGAATATAATGTGCAGATGCAGTAATTGCTTTCCTGGTACAGTTTGCAATGGTTTCAGCAGTTCAATAATATAGGATTTTTTCAATATTTTTTTATTTTGTATGTAATCGTTGGTTGATGCTCAGCAATGCTGGGCTGAAAATGTGATGCAATCTGTCTTTCCTTCTGGAATATATGTGTAATATTAATGTATCACTAGCCATAGGTGAAAGAGACAGTTTGACTAGATCCACTAATCAGGAGCATAATTAAAGGGATATACTCCAATATACTACTCAGGGTTTGCAGTGAAGAACATCTTACACCGCTTTTTAATCAACCCACCATAGACGGCTTTGTGAAGAATTACATATTGTGCTTTAAATACTGTAATTTTCCAAGAAAGTTTTCCAGTGAACTTCTTCTAACCATACGCTGAGTCAAGAAACGTGTTTAAGGCTACACATTTTGCTGTTATTTCTAAGGCTGTTCTGTTGGTCTGTTTAAAGAAGAGATTAATATATTGACATAAGTATCATGTGAGCACAAGTGTTTTGAGTTCTGTTGATTTCACAACCAAGACAGATGCTGAGCTAGCTCATACTGATGATAGATAAGATGAAAAGTACATACATGTTTAACACGAAAACTGGATTTTTCTAATTCAAAACTGTCTATTAAGAGTCATGGAAACAGCACAGCCCAATTGTTCCTGCGTTGGCGCAGGGCCTAGTTTCACTCCTGCATGCTTGCAGGTTTTGTTTTTCTGCGGTGTGATCTGATGCATAATGCCTATTGCATTTTGGTGGTCGGCCTGTTTCTCAACACTTATGAAGGAGACAGGCTAGCCACATAATTATATTTTTGTTTAAAAACAGAGATTTACTTTTGTTGATTTTTAGATTACATGGATGCTCCTCTTGAAGCAAAATGTATCATCTCTCACTTGTTACTCATGGAAAATGCGTCCCTTGTAAACTTGTGTTCTGTATTTTATTCGCTTGTTTGCACAGTACAGGTAGAACCTGTCTAGGACAACTCGTGTGTTTCCCACTCTGCTTCCATTTCACAGTGCTGAATCCATAGGCAGTGTTCAAAGAGCTTTCATCTGGTTTTATGGTGGAAATGAGGAAAGCGATGGGTAAAACTTTAATATTGTCATCGTTGGACGTCAATTTATCTCTATCCAGGTTTTGATTAAGACAAGGTATGTTGCCAGCCTGTTGCAGTTAGGCCAGACCAAACAAACTAGGGTCAGCTGAAATTTGGGGTGATTGAAAGGGCCATCAAGTTGTCAATATTTCGTGGCTCCAGTTCGAGGTGGTGCAGTCACTAAATTCACCTTGCTAGGTGTGTTTTGCACCCATAAAGTTTTTTTAAGATGCGTTTTTGGGAAGACAGAGTTTGATGTCAAACTGCCTTGAAGCCCCTCGTATTTATTATCATGAAGTTAATTACATAGGATTATATTTTAAGCAGTTTAACCTCCAACAGACCGGTATTGCGAACCAAAATGAAACAATATGGGCCTTGACTATTGCAAGCAAGATGCCATATTAAGAATCCGATACTAATGCTATTCTGAAGCTATGGGCATTTTCTAGGCATACATTAGAAAGCCTAGGGCCAGATGTAGGTAAATGAGAAATACTGATTTCTTAATAGCGAATTTTACCGATTTGCTATTAAGAAATCGGTATTTCCTATGTAGGTAAAGATTCGGTAAAAAATACTGAATCCTTAATATTCCTTATTACCGAATCGGTAATTGAGATTCGGTAATAGGGAATACCTACCCATTCATTTCTATGGTCTTGGAGGCCAATGGAATGAATGTGAAGACATTCAGCATTAGCTGTTCGGTATTACCGAATCGGTAATACCGGGAGGTATTTCAAAGGTGCCAGGGTGCTGTTGCACCCCTGAAATGTGCATGTGTACACATGTGGCGCACATACATGCCCTAAGGGCTTTGATGTGTACCACATGGTACTTTAACAAAAGCAAAAATGTGCTTTTTTAAGGGAAATCAGTAATTACCACCAACTTGAAGTTGGTGGTAATTACCGATTTCTTAAGGCTCAAAAGCACTCTTCAATGTGCTTCCTACATTGCATTTAAGGAATCGGTATGCAAGAGCAATAAGGAATCTGTATTAAGGAATCTGTATTTACCGATTCCTTAACTACATTAGGAATGACTAAATACCGGTCGGTAATTCTGAAATTTACCGAATTTCAGCGTTACCGACCGGTATTTACCCACCTACATCTGGCCCCTAGTTACTTATGTTTCTGAATGTTCCTTATAATAGGAATATGTGGAGGTTTTGCAAACTTTGTCTGGCCGAGGTGCCGTAGCATACACAAAAGAAAGATAACATGCTACATCAGAAATCTGCACCATTTTCCATTAGTGAGAAATAGTGATGGAGATTTAAGATAACTAGGCTTCGGCACAAGAATGGAAGGCACTGTTTAAGAAGCATGGGCATACTGGCCCCAAAAATGGGCATCATCTCTGGATTCTTTCTAAAACTCCGTTGGTATAATTTGATCATTTTTATATTGGACGTTTATAAAATATTCCTGTAAGACTACGAGCATCTTTCTGATGGTGTAAAGGTAGCAGGCAGCAACCTTGGGGCATGTGTAGTCAGAACCTATCCGTAATAGGTTTTTACAGGCACGTTCTGACATCATTTCTATCAGTATTTTCAGAGTAGACCGAATCTCCGATCGAATCTGATGGAAAAAATGACCTAGACTGTAGTATATGATAGTTTTTAGTTTGCTGTATGATTATATCTTGTGGAGCATCTCACACCTTTCTCTGCCTGAGATGGTAACCGAGTACATTCAGCTGGTTTGCTGAAATAGCTGTATATTCTCAACCCTTATTTAATGGATGAATATATTATTTAGTGGAGGCTAGGATAAATTAAATAGTCCCCATATACATAAGAATTACTCGCTTGCAAATAAACAAAATGTGGTTGCATCTCACTAAATGTATCAAATTGAAGTATTGTTTTACAGTATAACACATAAGAGCCTGCAATTCCCGAATACATGCCCATCTTTCATTCCTTTTTACAGGTGACGTCTCCAGGCATCTGTAATAAATCAGTGACATAGCTGCTGAACTGTAATAAGGTATCACAGTTGAGTTCTGACATCATAATGCCTCCTGCGGTAGCAAGCAGCCATTGAGGCGAGACACAGAGCATCAGTACAGCTGTAGTTTAAACAACGTAAATGAGAACTGACTTTTCCGTCTAATGATTCATTATTTTTTTAATGAACCCTGATCAGCAGAAAGGAGCTATGTATGGCAGAATGTTTATTTTTTTGCACACAATAGTTAATTACAGGAAAGACAGAATCACTCTGTATACCTCTATACATGCTAACCCACGACAGTTTAGAAATCTGACGGGAATTAAAATTATTCTAAAATTTTTGATAGCAAGTTACTGTTTATTGGTCAGTTTAATTAAACTGATTCTAAAATTGTGGATAGCAAGTTACTGTTTATTGTCAGTTTAATTTTCCTGTACAGTTTCTACTTTTATTTAACATTCTGGAAACATATATCTTTCCCATGAAAGGACCTGACCGCACCAAGGATTTAAGTAGTTTGTAGTAAGGGTGTTGCTGTGATCATGTATAGTAAGGAGTAAAATAACCTTTGCCGTACGTTAAAATGATATTGTAAGTCACCTCGGAGGTCATCAACCTCCTTCAGCCTCGCTCCTTTATAACACCATGTAATTCCTCAGTGACTTGCAATATCCCTATATTATAGGGCAGGGGGTAATGTATCCCATATATGACAATTTTAGCCTTACCTACTGCTATTCTTGGGAGATGCTGGCACAGTGGTCAGTGCCCCCCATCCAGCTCTTTAAATGGGCTTTTAGTGCCCCTAAGAATACAATCTAACTTTCAGGGATGGCCAGATTTCAGCTATAAACTACAGTTCAGGTTTAGGTGTGCAGTGATTAGTTTATCAGGAAAAACGCTGGACCTTACTCTGGCCAGCAACATAAAATCAATGTTATTTTGATTTGGGTCACCCTTGAAGGTTAAATAGTGGAATTTATGTCATGATTTTCTAACAGAGTAATAATAACCATTATTCCTCCTGTATTCTTACCTCTGCATCTAGCTGACCAACTTGCCTGTATTCAAACTCTGTTTGCTTTTTGCTCCTAACCTGATGCTCTACTCTAAGGCCCTCAGTACAAGTTGGCTGGTAATTGGAGATGGAGGCATTGGGGCTTAGAGGTACTGATGATGCTTGCTGCTACCTCCACCCCAATTACAAAACATATTATGTTTCTGCGACTAGAATCAAGACAAACATCTGGGTCCCAGAATTACCATAACCACTCTTGCAATCAGTTGACCAAATCCATGCCATTTGCCATGACCATTTTCCACCAGCTTTCAGACGATGAAAATGTGAGCTTTATGAGGTGCATTCATGCACCCAGAAAAACCCAGTGGTTCTAGCCCACAGGGGTACCCCTCCGCCTGACTTGTAGTGCAGTGCTACTGTGGTGCCTTTTTAGTAGTGAAAAATACATTCTGAAATTCCATTGGAATCTAGATTTTTTTGGGACTGGCTCTATGGGAGTTTTTAAGAATGTCACTGACTATGTCAAATAATACCATTTAGGATTTAGATTCAGTGAAAGTAATTGTATTCCCTATATATGGTCCAACATTACAGCCATGGGTTGTGGAAGGCTGTGTGGATCAAGGACACATAGTTAAAATGCATGTGCTTCTGGATGGATAACCATTGTAGGTTTCAACCTGTTTTACATTTCTTAAAATGGCTTAACCACATATTGTGGCACACTGTTTATTTGCTGTTTAAGGTCCAATCAGAGCATGTTTGGGTTCAGGTACTTATTAGCGGGTTTAGGGTCATGTCTACGTTTTTGTTTTGAAACCTAATGTATTGTAGTTATTGCGACAATAGATGGTTTTGCATTCTACATTTATGCAATTAAATTTTTTGCATGCTCACTTTTATTTTTAGCCAGCACAACTTATCTGTATTTCTCTGCAAAGGGCTAGCCGTATCCGAACACCTACTTAGTATTCTCCTTTGTGTCAATCTTGTTCACTCAAGTAGGAACCTTGGGCTTTGCATCCCCTTTTCCATGGACGCAAGAATCTGTGTACCTTTGACCTCCAACCAAGCACGTGGTTTCGGGGGAAGTTAGTGACGCACTATTAAAAGCTTACTCTGCCGCCTTTTCTCAGTTTACTTCAGGTGGCAGGGCTCGTGAATTTTCGAAGAATAGCCTAGAATGTAATACCTCTGGGAACGTTTTTCTCACATTAGTGTTTCTATTGCTGAGGTAACTCGCTGAGCTAGCAGACACCTTGAGGGGGAAGTCGTATGTGTCAAGCTTGTAGAAAGCTTATGTTTCATTTGCCTGTATTGGGTTACAGGTGATCGTGAGACTCTATAGCGAGGTCAGGGAATGCCAGGTAGAAAGGTGTACTAGCATATGTTACCTAAGGCTAGGATCATTTAGAATTTGAGTAGGCTAGACACTTGACAGCGAGTACAGGCAAGGCACAGACGGGCCCAAAAACACATGTACAAGTCGCTCTTCACTGATCCGAACTGGAAGTTGAAATCTCTATTCAGAACTTCTCCCTTTTATAGCACTGGCAGGGCCTTAGACGTGCTCTGGGCGTTTCCACCTGTTCAGTACTGCTGCTTGCATAAGATCAGAGCCAGCATAACATGTGTTAGACCTGTTTGCCTTATGGTGGTCTTCTCCCCTACAATTTGCCTGCTCGCCTACAATTTTGCTGGATTCTTTTTGCTGGCCTTAGGACTCTAAGCAATTTACCACTGTTAACCATTGCTATAGTGCATGTGTTTCTCACCTAAAACATGGCTTGATTGATTTAGTCACAATTGGCATATTTTATTTATCTATAAGTCCCTAGTAGAGTGCACTGCATGTGCCCAGGGCTTGTAAATTAAATGCTACGACTGGGCTTGCAATGCTGATTCTTCCACCACCCACACAAATAGTACTTTGAACATGTCTCCAGCCTGCCACTGCAGAGCTTGTGTGTGCAGTTTACACTGCCATGTCGACTTGGCATTTAATACCCCTTGCAAATTCTTAACCTCACCTTTTATTACTTATAGGTCACCCGGCCTTGGGTAGCCCATAGGGCAGGGTGCTGTGTCATCAAAAGGTAGGACATGTACTTTTAAGTTTTGCATGTCCTGGTAGTGAAAAACACCCATATTCCTTTTTTACTACTGTGTGGCCTACCTCTCTCATAGGTTAATATTGGGAATCCCTTTTTACACTTCTAAGCTGGATTTCCTGATTGAGAAGCAGTAGATCGGTCATGTCCATGTCACTGGAATGGTAATGATAAATCCTCTTTATTGATAAAGTTGAATTTATTATTATCCTTTTAAAAATGCCGCTTTTGGACAGATGGCATTTTTCTGCTCTTAGCCCTGTGTGCCTGCAGCCTGTCTCCAATACATGTCTGGGATGGGTGACAGCTGGACTTTGTGCTTTCCCTCCAGACAGCCCATACAAAGGATGTTTTGGTGTGAGTGAATGAGTGTCCATCCACATCCTGTTGGTTCATTCTGGGCAGGATGGGAGTGAGGAGCTGACACTTGAATAGCATGTGTCCTGTCCCCACACAAAGGGCTGCATACCCCCCTAGAGTGCGTCTGGAGCCAGCGCTGGAGGAGAGGACCTCTGTGCACTTCAAAGTCCCTTTTTGAAGTCAGTCCTACTTCAAAGGCACAACTGGGTATAAGGACTGGGTCTATGACCCAACCAAATCAGTACACCTGTGAAGAACTCTGCCAGGAGGAAGGACTGCTGTGCTGCTACAAGGACTACACCTCTGCTGGACTGCTGCCTTGGAAGAGCTGCTTTTCTGTTGTGCTGACCTGCTGAGGAAGGACTGGACTCCTCTCACTTGGGCCCAGAGTGACTTCAAGGGCATGCACTCTTGTGACCTATTCTAAGTCTCACGGGCATCAAAGACTTCTCATCAACATGCAACAGCACCTGGACTTTGCTTGCTGCAAGACTTGCCCTTCCAAGTGGTGCCAATCCAGTCCTTGGCCCTTGAAAGTGGGTATAAAGTGCTTGCAACTGCCAGAATCTACACATCGATGATATTGCTCAGATTGGAACTGGCGCATCTCCCGCCACTCGAATGCATCGCCACTGCTGCACATATTGTGGACATCGCATCTTCGAGTTTGCAAGGCTCAACGCCGATGCGGCGCCTTCAGTCCAGTAGTTTGATGGCAACGCATCACTTTGTTGCTTCTCACATCTCGACTGATGCATCTAAGGTACTTTGCAGTGGGCCAAGGCTGGTTTCTTTATCTGACCTGCGCTCCATCGCAGTCAACCTGAGGTTTTGGATTTACCCTGGTCTAGCATGATCAGCTATTCCCGGTTAGCGCTTTAAGCTTTTAAGCACTACATTTAAATGTATTCTTTAAAAGTTCATAACTCCTGCCATACTTGTTGGATTTTTGTCATGTTTGTCTTGTTTTGTTCATAAAAATATAGCCAATTTTCCAAACTTGGTGTGGAGTCTATTTGTTGTGTTTTCCTTGTGTTACTCTTTGAAGTGTTGAACAGATACTTTGCACATTGCCTCTTAAGTTAAGCCTGCCTGCTCTGTACCAAGCTACCAGAGTGTGAGCATAGATTAATTTATGGTGTGTATTTGACGTATCCTGATTAGGATTGTGGTTCTTGCTTGGAAACGGGGCCTACCTCTGCCAAGGGGGCATACTTCTGCCAACTGGAAACCCAATTTCTATCAACATGAATTACTTCAAGTGGTTAGTGGAGCAACATACTGGAAAAGGATAACATGAATTGGGCCTCATTTAGAATTGGGTAGGGTGGTAGAAAGGTAATCTCTCCCCTTGCATAACCACATTTCCCCAAGCCTCCTATTTAATCTGTAACTTTCTTCCATCCTCCTAGCTCATACCAACTCGTCCTGGCACACCCATATCTCAAGTCCTTAATCACTTCTTCCTCTTTCCATCCTCTACCTCCAGATCTTCACCTTCTTTACGCTACACCTACCTAGCAGTTTAAACTGTACACTACCTACTCTGCAGATCCATCTACATAACATCAAGGCATTATCCACCACTTCTGCCAGATTCACCCAACCGAGAACACTGTTCTCCTCTTCTCCTCTGTCAGGATGGCCCAACTTCCAGTCCAAGGCCCCTGTCCTCCTCTGACAAATTCTTTCTTTTCTTTTTCTGCACTTGAACTTGACACTTGTCTAGGGACGGTTAAACAACGGTTAAGTCAGTCGGCCACAACTTGTTAATAGGTTCCCCCTGTGACCTGTAATTTTAAACTGCAGGGTGGAATGCCAAGTGGTTATTTCCCTCAATCCTGTCATTTTAAATTGCAGGTTCGAACTAGAGGTAGTGTTTTACCTCGACGCATTTGCAAAATCTGTCTTCGGCTTCCGTGAAGGAAGACTTGTGGACAGATTCTGTTCCTGTCCTGCTGTCTCAGAGCTACAAAAGGACTGAAGAATGAATGAAAGGAGTAGAACAAGAAGGCGCCAATTACCTTAGCTGCCACATTATGCAGAGAGTGAATGTGAGAAAGGAATGCCAAGAGAGGCTGAGGATTAAAGTGCACTATCAGAGCTGGGCGTTGGTTTAGTGATGGACTGTCAGCAATGAGTGGTTGGTTGATCAGCATTACACCGTGTTGGCAGTTCTGTGTGGATCGTAGTACTGGCAATGGGCTGCTGTTGCAATAAAAGTGTGTTATTACCAGGAAGATTGGACCAGTGTGATATAAAATAAAAACTTTATTTGGCGCTCCTGCAGCCTTCCCAGATGTTTGACATTACAAGCACCAGGGGAATTAGGAGGTAGTGGGGTGAGAACAGACGGGAGAGAAATGGTGGTTACTGGCTGGGGAAAAAGATGACGGAAAGCCAGGTGACTGCCTTTGATTCTAAGGTGGGCCTAGTTCTGTCTGACTAGTGAGAGTGTAAAGATGGCCGAGAGATATAATACATCGAGATATTGTCCAGATGAAGTGGAGGTAACCAATGAGGTTGCGTGTCTTCGCTTGGCGAGCCCTATAGGATGTAGTAATTGTGAGTCCACAATGTGATGCTCTTCCTTTCAACAGCCAACAAAGGGGACCACAGACTAATGAAAGTGGTGATAAGACCACAAGTGTGAACCACAATATTGTGACCCAGTGATTGGCCTAGTACTCCTTTTGGAGCAAACTCTAGCACATTTGTTTTATTTTTCATTGGTTTTTCTTCGTGTATTTAGTTTTCCTGGACTCATTTCTTTTTTTCTGCATGTCTCATGACCCAGTTATCAGGCCGTAGATGCTTCTGAATGGACTAAGAATAGGGGTGGCACAGTATGATTAGCATTGAAAAAATAGGAGGGGGTTTTGTGAACCGTTCTAAATTTTATCGGCTTCACTGCCTTTGCAAATGTGATAGGGGTTGAGTTTCATCGTTAGTGTGAGTAGGGAAGATTATTCATCCTAGGTTATTTTGTGTAGAAATGACAAAAGATGAGCTGTGAAACAGTTCCCCATACTTGTGAATATTGGTAAATTAGTATCTCGTGCAGTGCAGGTACATATCGGACTAGCAACTTTTCCAAGCAATCTGTTTTGATCTTGAAATTAAATGTGCCCAATTGTTTCTAGATCGCAAAGATATGTTTTGCTCGGTACGTGCGGTTCTGCTTCTTCTTTTTGGGAATTTCTCTGCAGTGTAGGCCCACAGATGTATTCCTCTTATACTTCCAACCGCAGGGAACTTATCAGGAAGCAATTCCAGAACATGGTTAATAACTCTGCTTAATGGGGCAAGCAAAGGTTGGCCAACTGGACAAAGGCTGCCCTTTTTATTGGACGTCAAAATAGAAAAGGTTATTTAAGGCCATGGCCGTAACCATAAGGATTGCTGATCTTGTGGAGGGAAAGCTTCATTAGTTGGTATTGTTGCAGCAGAGATTTACATGGTGTGTTTTGTTGGAATTGGATCTCTTTTAACTAATAGCACATGGGTGCCATCTTAATTTAACATTTATTGCCTGTGAGCTTCCAAGAAGTCAGTATATTATGGAGGAGACGAGAAGAAAGTGCAGTAAAAAGCACTCCAGGAAGTAGATAGATAGTGAAGCACGTGGTAGGAACCATATTAGTTTAGTGATCATGAATTTGGCTATTAAAACCACAGTGTGAGATATCTGCGGCCACCCTTGGACTGAGCTGCTAACTGACCTGAAGGCGTAAAGGGAGCACACAGAACCATGGAAGGCTCAGAAAGGATGGTATAAGTATGGCTATAGCAGGTTTGCTACCGAAAGCCCTCATCAAAGTGCTGAAAGTCTTTTTTTTAAAGTGAGAGCATAGGAGCGAGACAGATAACGTTATGTTAATTTATGTTGTCATTTTTCCTTTTAAGCATGTTAATTAGTGCATTTACCATTGAGTAGGGGAACAGAAAGATCAGGCGACCAAGCAGGGGGACAAGGAGGGTCATTGGACTACTGACAGTCCTGGGTCAGTGCATTGATTTTGAGCATCTGTTTATTATTTACGTTAGATTATACATTGCTTTTTAAAATTCACATAAAACTATAATCTGCTCTAATAGGTACCTGTTTATTCCAGACAACTATTTTGATCGACAGGTTGAAAATAACATTCTTTACAATACATAGTTACCTTTTCCCAAAAACGTACATCTCCTCTTTCTTAAACAAAGGAAAAAAATAAATCTTGGGATCCAGGAGAGCCAAATCCCTGACAGATGTACCCACAGGCGATACATTTTCATCAAATGAATCTTAATGCAAATCATTACCATAGCAGTTAGCCCGAAAACCTGGCCTGGATCCAGGCCTCCTGGATCTAGGTTACATAAATTTCAGTGCATCCTTCATTTTTTTCTGCGCCTGGAGCTACATCAACAGCAGCTTAGTAATTAATAATGTTTTCATCCTCCACGGCTGCCAGTATTTACAACTCTGCAAGTTATTCACGTTTCAATAGGATGGCGCTCTATAAAAAAACAAGCATTGGAAAGCAATAGGTCCAGCGTTGGCTGCCAGCCCTTTGGTTTTGTCAATGCCTGTTTTGGTTAAAAGAAAAAATATTTTTTGGGTCTCAAAAAGCATAGATTTACATTTTAGTTTCTGGTGCTCAAGGCTTCTTTGTGTGTGGATGTGCTCCTTATTAAAGTGCAGAATGCTGTCACTCGAAGTGAAGTAAGCTATTGGCTGATGCGGGCTGGTCTATTGCTTCCAGCTTTAGTGGGTGGAAGAAAATTGTGAGTGACCAATGACAGATTGATGGGTGAAGAGGGCTGGCTGAAAAAACCTCTAAATAGGCATTTTAAGAACATATATTTTTTGTAAAGTGATAAGGACCTAGCTCCAGACCTAAACAGAGCCATTCTTTGATGTCACCACAGGCCTTTGATATTTATTTTGCATAAAAAGCTGTACAAATCAAATTCGTTTAATTTCTTTTATTTATGTACAGTTTTATCTAGCACATAAGGGGCTTTAGTGTGTCACAGTGCTTTGCGTAGAACATTCATTGTAAAGATATGCTGTAATAGGGAATTTAAATATCACCAACAGGGAAAAGAGTTCGAAAGTAGCAATTTTCAAAATGGGACCATAATAAACGAATATAAAACATCATATACAGAGTTACGAATCTGGTCCTGAGTAAAGTGTGAGTAAAAGCTAATATTCTATGTAAGACTTGCGTGGGGGAGCATATAATAAAACTGCGATAAAGATCTATGTGGTAAACAGAAAATGTGGTGTTTGTATGCTCTCTCCTAAGGATATTGCTTTGTCAGACCCTTCTTATTAGGCCAGAGCTACAATACAATTTCCAGACCGGATACATTTCCATATACAGATTCTAAATTGGAATCATTTGCGTAGTTTAGGGTTTTCCTGAATAGGTGGTCGTGAGTTTGGAAATGCAAATTTTAGAAGTCGTCATTAAATTTTAGAAGAAGTCATTACATTTTCGGATCACTGCGCAATATTTATGAAACAAAGTTTAGCTTTTGAGGTGGAAAGTTCTCTGGTTATGTTCTAGTGTTATACAATAACACAGATGACCCACAAAGCTTCATGAAAATAGTGCAGTATTTAACGAGATGCAGATTTATTTACGAGGGTGTTTTTTAATACGATTATGAACAAACATCTTCCTGTCTATGCCTCTGAGACCTCTTTTGGATTTCTCTGTGCTATGTTTGTGAAGCACTACGCAGGTAGTATAATCTCTATTTCTTTTTCGTGTTTAGGAGAACACTGTGAAGTGAGTTCCCGCTCGGGCCGCTGTGCTCCTGGAGTGTGCAAGAATGGGGGGACCTGCGTCAATCTGCTCATAGGGGGCTTCAAGTGCGAGTGCCCCCCAGGAGAGTACGAGCGACCCTACTGCGAGATGACTACCAGAAGCTTTCCTCCGCAATCTTTTGTCACATTTAAAGGGTTAAGGCAGCGATTTCACTTCACGGTCTCACTCATGTAAGTAGCTTCTCTTCCTCTAAATTCATTACTCTTTCAATACTTCTACATCTGCTCAGAAGTTAATTCGGTGTCCATGCAGAACACACGCCACAAAAATCCATATTGTTAGTACTAACTGATTTGATATCACTTTCCCCCATTTGGCATTTCAGGATATTTGTTTTTCTTTAAGTCTTTGTGGGAAACCCTACTGTCACCACTGCTGTATTTCTCTAGTTCGCACACATGACATATTTCTGCTATGCCATTTACCTTAACAAAGGTAAACCTAGACCTGAAGTGCAAGTTTAGACATGAAGTCTAAGTTAAGATCTGAAAGTCTAAAGTTATACTGGGGTCTAAATTTACACTTCAGATCAAAACTTAGACTTCAGGGGCCGTATGATGGTAATGACGCCTTTAAAAAAAAATGTTTTATAAACTTTGTTTATTGATCATAATCACATTAGTACATTACATGATTGAACGACACATTGCATATTTTCATCAAGGTGTTACAGGTAAACGACAGTAATCAAGAGTTGTTCATTACATATCTCCTACCTGTCTCTCTTGCCTTCGCATTTCCATTTCAGTTTTGGGTGACACACATAAATTACCCCTATGTTCGTTCCACCGTGACCACTTCTTATCCCATTTTTTGGGGCATCCCGAGTCTTATAAACCACTGTCTCTGCCGTCATACATCTATCCATTTCTCTGGCCCACAGGGAGACCCGTGGCGGGCGCCTGTCCCCCCAGCCCCTTCTCTCTTAACCAGTGTGTAACCAAGCGTTATAAATTGCCTTTCGACTTCTGTCAGGTCAGTAGCTTCCCAAATGTTCAATAACCCAAGCTGTGGTGTAAGTGTTATATCTTTCCCCAGGGCTGTATGCATATGAGGTTGGTCCCTCCCAAATAGGGCGCATCTTGGGGCAGGAACACAGTGTATGATAGAACATGGCCTGCTGCCCACATCCACTCACACATCTGTCATCAGGCTTGGATCTCATTCTAGCCAGTACTGTCCCTGTAATATATGATTGGTGGAGTATTCTAAGTTGGATTAGGCAAAATCTCTGGGTAATAGCTGCTTCATGTGGGGACATCAGTGCTGATCGCCAATCGTCATCTTCTAAAGGGCCTACGTCATCCTGCCATATCTACCTAAGCTTCGGGAAGGCATCTGGGTGGTTGTTACTCAGCTTCTTGTAGGTTAGGGATATTGCCTTTGAGGTTAGAGGTCTGTCCAGCAGGCGATCTTCCAGGGGCGATGATTCCGGTATATCTTTAAAAGATGGGAAAGCCGCATGTAGTGCATGTCGGATCTGTAGATATCTATATATTTCTCCCTGTGCCATCTGATACTTCATCTGGAGTTCACTAAAAGTCAGTATAGCCCCTTTTTTAATCCGATCCCCCACTTTTGATAGTCCAATTAGGTCCCATTTGTCGAATCCGGGCTGATAGTCTAGTCGTCCCAGCCGCTGAGCAAACCATAACGGCGTGGCCAGTGAGAGAGTGCCCGCCCATCCCAGTCGAGAGGTAACCATATGTCAAATTTCAAGTGTATGTTTGGTCGGTTCAAAGAATTTCCCCTTGTTTTTCCTGTCGGTCATATACAAAGCCCCCAGATATCCAGAGCGGTCAGTTTGGTATCTGTTGAGGGCGTATGCTGGGTCATCTGGGGAGTGGTAACAGTAAGTGATTGACTGTCACCAGCTGCGCCGCCCAATAGTACCTCTGCAGATCCGGGAGGGCAATGCCCCTGTCGTACCAACTTTTTGTCAATTTTTGTCTCTCAATTCTGGGGGCCTTACCGTCCCATAGCAGTGTGGTTAGCTCGCTCTCGATCGCCCTAAAGTACGAGTCTGGGACCTTGTGGGGACAGTTTTGTAAGACATAGAGAAAACGTGGAAGGGCCAGCATCTTGAAAAGCGCCGCCCTCCCCACCAGAGTCAAGGGCAGGGTCCTCAAATGTTTCACATCGGCCCTCAGCCTGGCTAGAGGTGGGGCTAAATTCAAATCGTGAAAACGGGCTTGGTCTGAGGTGATAAAAATCCCCAAGTATTGAAATCCTTCCTTTACAACCGTTATCGCACACCGTGGCTGGAGGCGCGGAACATCTCCTTTCAGCATGAACAGGACTAATTTGTGCCAGTTAATCGCGTATCCCGAATATTTACCGAAATTTGTGAATATATCCAGGACCACACTGATAGATCTATAGGGGGAAGCCAAATAAAGCAGGATATCGTTCGCATAGAGCGATATGCGGTCTTCCACATCAGCTGCCCAGCGCATGCAACAAACCATCACAACCCTCCGTACCAAGGCCGCAAGTGGCTCCGGTACCAGGGCAAAGATCAGTGGAGACAGTGGGCATCCCTGTCTCGTGCCTCTACGGAGTTCAAACGTACGGGATGTAAAGCCATTCACTCTTGCATGGCCCAACATTCCAGTATAGAGGAGTCTCACCCAGGCCACATATTTAGGGCCCAGCCCGGCCCTCTGTAACACCTCAAATAAGTATGGCTATTCTTTGGAGTCAAACGGCAAAGAGGCGTCAAGGGACAGTATGGCTGCGTCTTCTTCAATATATTATCTCCAGGCCATCAGATTGTGTACTCTCCAGAGGTTGAGGGCTGTGTTGCATCCTGGCATAAAGCCTGATTGGTCAGAGTGGACCAGTGAGGCGATTACTGTTGCTAGTCTATTTGCCAGAACCTTGGCTAGTACCTTTGTCTCTACATTTATCAATGAAATTGGCCTATAGGAACCACATACGTCCATCGGTTTACCCTGTTTGTAAATAACTAAAATAGTAGCTAGTCGCTGATCTATTGGTAGCCGACCCTCCTCCAAACTTTCCTCATACATGACTTTCAAATGTGGCACAGTCAGAGAGGCCGTAGCCTTCAGAAATTCTACTGGGATGCCATTAGGCCCCATCGCTTTTCCAGATTTGAGTTGTCCTAGGGCCTTACCTATTTCTTCCGTCGAGAGGTCTGCCTCCAAAGTTTCCCTATCCTACTCTGATAGGCTTGGGACATCACTGTCTTTGAGGAGCTGGCGGGAGTCTTCTGCCGTATAGTGGGTAGAGGGGGAGTATACCCTCTCAAAGTGAGCGGCGAATTGTTCCGCTATGTCCTACGGGTGAGTTACCATGTCCCCTTTCCGGCGTCACCAGCTTATGGACCCACCGAGAACCCTGTTCGTGCCTCTCAAGCCATGCCAATGTCCTGCCTGTCCTGTCCCCGAGCTCATAGAGTCTGTACTGAAGTGCGTGGTGCTTGGCTACCATCTGTTCCCTAGTCTTAATTCCAAATTCGTCCTGTTTCAAGAGAAGCCTGTGTCTGGTGTCAGGCGAGGGGTCCAGTGAGTACTCCCGCTCTAGTTCAAGGAGGTCAGCCCCTACTGTGGTCAGGAGCTCCTGTTTTTTGGCAACATATCCAGATTCCAACGACCGGGCTATCCCCTTAAGTACCACCTTGAATGCCTCCCAGATTGTGCACTTGGAATCAACAGAGTCCACATTCTCAACAAAGTTGTTCTATTTTGAGTACGGAGTTCGCCTCTAATGTCTGGGATGTGTAAGAGCCATGGGTTAATCACTATCGTGGCTGGTGTTTGGCGTGCCCATTGCATGTATTCCGTCCAGACCGGAGAGTGATCCAATATCCCTCTAGGTAGGACCCTGTATTGGGCAAAGTTGCCTATAGAGGACTGATGTGTGAAGAAGTAATCAATACGTGACAAACTACGGTGGGCATTGGAGTAAAAGGTAAACAGTGTGTCGGTGGGATGGAGTATCTGGCCCACGTCTGTCAGTCCCAGCGCCTGTACAAAACCAGGGAGGAGGTTGCTAGATTTGTCTTGTGGCCTCGGTGGTTGTCGATAGACCGTATCGTCTAGTGTCATGTTGTAATCACCCCCCATAATCAGTACACCCTCCCGAAGTCCAGTCAGCTTAGTGCCCAGGTCCTCCAGTGCAGTCTTGCCCAGAGCGGGCGGCAGATAGACCGAAAGTATATTAAGGTCTGTCCCGTCCCATTGGGCCTCAACCCCCGTAAATCGGCCTGCAGCGTCTGCCCATGTCTTGTGTACAATAAGGGGTGTGGACTTTTACACCAGTATAGCTGTACCCCTTGAGCCAGTCGTGTAGTCTGCATGTGCCAAAAGTTTATACCCCCATCTAGTGAGGGATTGGCCTTCCAGGCCTGGCCTACATTAAGACCACGTCCAGTGAGTGCCTCTTCAGGTATTGTTGCACAATTCCCCTCTTGGTTTTATCCCCCAACCCATACACATTCCATAACATTACTGCCAGGGAGCGCTCCCTATCCTTCCCCATAGTTACATGTCACCCTTCGTCCCATTACACGGATCATGGCCACGTAGGAGAAAGCATAAGCCCACACATTTAGCAATTGTCGTCCAATACTCAATATGTCATTTGATCTCTTTGAATGCTTTAAGTCTAAGGACATACTAGTACGCATTCCTTCATACAGTATCCTTCCTGATATCAGTGAAGCAATCATCACATCAATAAACCAAACAACCTTGAAACAACCACCCAATCCCCTCTCCCCTTCAGCCTCCCCGCCCCCTGCCCCCCTGCCCGTGGATTCAATACTACCCACCCCCAAATTTGGCAGAGTGCTTCTCTCCCGCCTAGAATATTGATAATACACGGGGTAAAGCAGCCGCTCTTCCCATTGAATTCAAAGCAAAATAATTGGAATTATTGCCATCCACTATGAGCCACATGCGTCCCTCCCAAATCACTTCTAGGTAATAACATAGTACGTGAAACAGTGGTAGGAACCCTTACATTAACAAATCATACTGTAATTAGTATCATCACTCGTCCCGTTCCCCCGACCCCACTACTTGCGCTTTTACTAGAGTCCCAGCTTGAGTGCTCCATTCTCGACACCCTTGTCCATTAGTCCTGTTCCTCAAGCTGGCTAGGAACATCCGCTGGGCTTCCCTGGCTCGTCTCCACTGGAGCTCCATGTCGATGACCCGGATTACTCTTTCGGCCCCTCCTCTGGTTCCCTACTGTAGTCCAGCGATCCATCTATTCCCAGACTGCCTCTGGGGAGTCAAAAAACCATGACTTTCCATCAGATTCAACTCTCAGGCGTGCCGGAAACAGCATCACATATCTGAGCTCCCTGTCTCGGAGTTCCTTTTTTACCGCCTGGAAGCTGCTCCTATGGGCCTGCACCTTGGCCGTGAAATCCGGAAAAAAAGGCCACCTCGTAGATGTCCCTGTCGTGGTAGTTGAAAACTCGCGCAATAATAGGTCTCGGTTGCGCACCAGGTCGCGGCCTACCTCCCGATACTCTGTGGGCCCTTACAATCGAAAAGTAGTTGGATAGAGTCTTGGGTTTAAGGTGTTTCGTTATGAGGTCTTTCACATATAGGTCCGCCGCCGGCCCCTCTGTTCTCTCCGGAACCCCCAAAATGCGAATAGTATTGTGCGGGCCCGGCCTTCGTAGTCGTCGAGTTGCTGCGACATTCTTTCCTGCTTTTTTGCAGTTCACGCATTTGCGTTTGCAGCTCTGAGTTGTCTGTCTGTAGAGCAGTAGTGACTATTTTTAGCTCCTTGACTGTCCCATCCATCCTCCGGAAATTGGCCCGAAAGAGCGAAACCTCAACATTAACCGAATCCACCAGCGTCTGCACACCACTGATAGTCGCCATAACATCATGAAGGGTGGGCTCTGAATCGTGCGTCGCTGCCGCTGCGTAACCCTCCTTTCCCGATCTCGGGGAGATGCTTGTATCTCCAGCCTTGGACTACGCAAATTTTGCCAGTTGTTTTTGGGGTTATTCCTGGGACCTCTCCCTCCCGTCGCCATTGCATCGTTCCATCAACCAGCACACCTGGCAGGGGAAGGGGAGCTGTCAAGGTAGCTCTATCTCAGCATTGGCTTTGCAATATAGCTCAGTTGGTTGAGTCAGCCCGACTGCCTTCACTGAGCCCAAAGTCCAGCCATATGAGAAGTGTGCCGAGTTCTTCTCTGGGCAGTCTCTGTAGGAACCGTCTCGGTCCCACAGAAGAAGTTGCGCTGTCTATGCCCACACCCAATCAGCTCCCAAGGGGGGTACCCACCTCAGTGCTTCACCATCCACCAGTCTTCCTCTGTGCCCTGCGGCTCTCACGAGTCACCTGTACGCTGGCAATAGGGCCTTCCAAGAACATGCAACTCCACTTCACCGCGGGTCACGCAACAGCCTTCTCCCCGCGTCTTTCAGGGCACTTCACATTCAACTGAATGTAAGGAGGCCTCCCGAAGTCCAAGGGATCTCCACTGCTATGGTATGCCAGGGACCATCGCCAAATAGTACTCCAAGGTAATTGCGCCTTTTCATTGTATGCACCGTCCTCACCTTTAAAAAGGTGCGCCGGGCGCAAACTGTGAAAATGCGCTTTTTTTATCATGAATGCGCTGCCCCCAGGTCAGCCGCAAACTCGTGCTGCCCTGGGGGCAGCGCATTCCTGTGAAAAACCGAGCAGCTGCTTTGAAGCTGCTCCATGTTTTCACAGTGCATGCCTCAACCCACCTGCACTTTTGAAGGAGATGTCTGGGGGGTCCATGGGACCTCCCTTTCCCCCTCCAAAGGGCTGCCATCAGGGGGCGCACTGACAGTGCACCACCTTTTAGATAGCAAACTGTCAGTGCGCCTCCTGAGGGCTTCTTTGCCTCTGCGCCCACGTCAGTACCATGGTGCGGGTGTTAAAGCAAAGAGATTCCCTCATTTGCATGGGGCACGCCCCATGCAAATGAGCAAACCGCTCCCTTGAAGATAGCACTTGTGTTTTATGTGCGCCAGCGCTATTGGTATTACAGAGGGGCGCACAAGTGTCTGCAGCTCCTTCTGTAATACAGAAGTGCCTCGGGGCGCGCAAAGCTGGCGCAACTGCCTGTTGTGCCCCCAGGGCACTTTATGTAATTCGGCCCAAGGTCTAAAGTTAGACTTCAGGTCTAAGTATACCTTTGTGAATCGTTCCCAGGCTATTTTGGATGTAGGAGAATTTTGAGTCAATCGAGGCTCAAATTTGTGGGCTATTCCGTTAAAGCTAAGTCATTTTGCCATCATGTCCCACAGGTGCCCAATGTAAGTTATCCCATTGGGAACCTGCAATGACCATTGCACATAATAGCATTCCCAAGAAGTGTGATGGTTGGTAAATGGTCCCAGCTCAAACAGGCCGCACAGTACAGAACCAGTTGCTGAAATGCATAATGATAATTCTACTGATGATGTTGGGCAAAATTAAAATTTTGCAGTTTTGTGAAATTTAGAATTATATTTTTAGTTATGCTTCCAGTGAAGGTACCTTACATTAGAGGTAAAGAATTTTCATCAAAAGGCAATTTGAAATCATTTTTTGCAAAAACATTTTGTAGAGCAAACGTGCAAAGTGACGTTGATTTATTTCCAGCAACGATTTTGCTGAGCAAAATGTGCAAATTAACATTGTGATTGCATAGATGAATGCCATAGAATATTGTAACTTGGGCTTCGTATTTCTAAAAATAGAGTAAACAGTGGGAGTTTAAATGTCCACCTTTGGTGGAGTGGTTTTCAAATCTTAAACGTTATGGCCATCAAAATGGAGCTATAAAAAATCCCGAAGTGTAAAAAAGGCATAAACCAACTTTTGTAATAGAATTTTCCCACACATATTTTTTCAAGACTTTTCCTCTCAAAATAACGTTTTTATTACGAAGTTTCTCCTACAGGTGAAGTTGTCCAAAGTTCACTTCCTTAGCAGCGTCACAAAGCACGACAGTAATAATTTTCTGCCAGTTTCACAATGGAATTTTAATTCCGTAAACTCGTAGAGTGCTAATTTTGAGCGCACAGTTGTTAACTGATACTTCCCCTCAGCGGTTGACCTTTGGTGACAAGCACGCTTCTGCTCATCAATAGTTTGCAAAGATGAAAAGAAATCTGCTTCTTTGTGCTAGCAAGTCGCAAATACCTGTCAGCTTGTTCTACCTGTTGATGGTAACAACCCATGCTAACAGTACACTGACTTACTTGAGGTTCATTGTTGCATGTAAGAAAAGCAAAAAATCGTTGCTGCAATCTATCTGTTTATTAAATTAATACACGTATTAATACACGTATCGGTTTTCTTAGTCATGGAAATAGATCAAACAAAAAATTAACATATTATTTTTTGGGGCAATCTCGAGTTAATAATGTTACTTGGGTCAAAATAATGTGCAGATATTTGGCAGAGACATAGGAACAAGAGAGTAATACACTGCTTCGGTTTTGTTCTTAAGTCTGTCTGTCTGTGTGCCCGCCACGGCGCTGTTCTCGGGGCCTGATGTTAGTTATGAGTGACATTCCCATAGAAACAATGCGGATCATCTGCGTATTTCCGAGTATCCCAGTAACTTGGCCTCAAAGGTTCTACTTGATTGAATTGTGTGTCTACCTGGATGGCCCTTTGCAATACTGCACGATTGGTATTGGGAGAGACACGTACTACTCAGATGCCCAAAGACTGCTGGGTTCACTACTTCTCTATCCACTCTCCTCCTCTGCCCCTAAACCACATCCCTCCTCCCTCTCTATGCCCCATTTAAGCATGGGCGAATTTTGCGAATCTCGCACTCGCAATCCGCAAAATCCGCGAATTCTCGCGAATTTGCGGATTTTTTTTTTTTTTTGTTTGCCACTCTGTCACCACTGCCACTCTCTGACTACTCATGCCACCCTCTGGCCCACCCATGCCACCCTCTGTTTCATCACAGCACCCTCTGGTTGTCCAGTTTTACATTATTGTGGCAAAGCAAAGCACACCTTCCCTGCCTCAAGTGACCTGAATTAATTTGGGGCTGATTAATGTGTCACAGAATATTTTTTTAGCTGGCACCTGCTTCCTTAGTGCTTCCTGATTAGTGATCTTTTGCACTTGCTAAGTGCTTTCATTGTTGCAAAATTAGTTACAACACCTGCCCTGCCCCAACTGACAATAATGAATTAGGGGCTGATTAATGGATTTGAACTTCCAGCCTGGCTCCTGCTTGTCTCCCTTAGCTGTAATTCAGGACCTTTGTGGCATATGTGTAACTATTCTGAGGTTCAGAGCAGGGTCACATAATAGTTGCAACTGGCAACTGAACTCTGGAGGGGCCCCTCAGGAAGCACTACAGGAAATGGCTACTAATGATGAGCCTGAACTTTTGAACCTGGTAAGTAGTTTCAGTTTTGCTAAAATCGTATTTCTGCAATTTAGCACTTATTCGCGGGGCGCGAAGTTGTACTGGGAAGCCGCGAACTCACGCGAACAGTGCGAGCAAGCCATAAAATCAGCTGCTCGCGGATTTGCGGATTTTGCGGGAGATTCGCGAATCTCGCGGATTGCGAATTCACCGAAAATCCGCAAAATCCGCGAGCGAAACGGATTTTCCGCCCATGCTTAGCCCCATTCTCATTTTATACCTTGTTTTGAGGAAGTTATTACGAATATAGTTATCAGGTGTTAGTAGTAGTTTTTCGCCCAGTGCATCTCTCCTATGATGTTATGTTCCCAGTTTCTTCCCTGTACCCGTCACTCTGTTAAAAACAAAAAAAAGTGACCACCTTGTCAATTAAGATCTTCATTAGGTTTGATGTTAAATCAATTTCATAAGCCCCCCCTTCTGACTTGCTAAATTTAATATTTGTCTTTTCAGATCCACTAGCTTAATAAACTAGTTAGCTTTTCTAACTTTTGCAACAAGAGGGGCCATTTTTAGGATTTAACCCCTTCGCTGCTATACATTTTGCCCCCCTGTGCTAAGCCTTTTTTTGGCTGTTTGGGGTAGTTCGCGATTAGGCCCCTGTAACTTTTTGACAACCTAAGGTATCCACGTCAAATTTGTGTCCTTTTCATCCAATATCATGGGAATTTTAAAGGTATTCAAGGTTTGTTGAGTCCCCTGAAGGGGACCCAGAAATTAGCCAAAATACAGATTAATTTAGGTTTTTGGGGGGGGGAATGGGAAAAAAGGGATATAGATGAAAGCATCTGTTTTTTCCCTGCAAATGGTATCAACAAAGGGGCTGTGGTGCTGAAATCACCATCTTCCCAGCTTTCAGGGACAAGCAGACTTTTGTCAGTCAGAATATCTTTATTCGACTTATTAAAGTCATACAAAGAGAAAAAAAAAAAACATTAGCACAACACGTTAAAAAGTATACATTATATCAATACACGTTTAAAATACTATTTACACTTAGATAAAAAGGTATGTATATGTAAAAACCATGCCTATACTGTGATTTCATACATTTAATAAACTTTTAGGGCGAAGATTGACCAGCAACTTTCGCCCTAGCTGCCGCGACCAAAAAATTTGCAAGACCAAATGCAATACATGGATTAGCCATTAGCTGTAGATAGAGCAACGCGGGTCTCACCTGTGTGAACCCAGCGTTTTTTAGCAATGGAAGTAAGTGCTTCTTTCTCTGCTCGTGATATAAACTACAGAACATAATGAAGTGCATGGTGTCCTGCACAGAGAAATTGTCGCAGCTGCAAGGGGCGGCTAGTTCTGGCTTCTGCCATCCCTTAAAAGAACCTAGGTGGAAATGAATAAGGTTAAACCTTAGCTTGGTTAATAAAAACCTATGATAGGGAATAGTTACAAAACGTAGGTATGGGGCCAATTGAAAATCACTCAGCAATAGGTAATGAGCCCTAACTGCAGGCTTCTGAAGCTCAACTGCCTCACGGCTTGCTTCCTTCTTTTCTAAAAAGGCTTTTTTAGTTTGGGCTATGTCGCTGGTCGTGATTTTCTCAGGAGAGCGAAAAAGTTCTGGGCGACCCAGATCTGAAAATGATTTACATAGATAGGCCAGCCAAGGAATTTTACTCTGATTGTCCAAGGATAGGACATCCCTCAGAATTTTATGATTCAGAGGTAAATCGGCGTTTAGCCATATTTTCAGCCACAAAATCAGGGGTGCAACGCTCAATAGGTCCGATACATATGGCAAACCAACCTCCTTATGAATAGAATAGGTAGGGGTTGATTGGGGGACAGAAAGAAGGGATCTTATGAATCTGTTTTCTGCTCTCTGAATGGGGTCAAGATTTGCATAACCCCACAGAGGGGATCCATAAGATGCGATGGCAACAGGCTTACTTTTATATAACTTCAACAACGCTTCCATGGGTCTGGCACCCAATTTCCCGGCAAAACCCACTATAGCGGAGGAAGATCTAGTTACTGCCAACCTCTTTGCTTTGATCTGTGGACCCCAAGTGCATTTTTGATCGAACAGCACTCCCAGATATGGAAATGTGGTTACCTCGGACACGGCGGTCCCCCTGCAAAAAAAAGATTTGTGTCTTCTCTTTGCGCCCTCTATTCCCATAACCATAGTATGGGATTTAGATGCGTTAACCTTTAGGTCCAGATTTTCCATAAAGGAGCCAAAGGCGTCAAGGAGAATCTGCAGGCCAACACCCGTGCGGGCTATCAACACGGCATCGTCCGCGTACAAGAGTGCCGGAATATGGGTGTCTCCTGCACGTGGAACATCTGTGCCCCTACCCCTCAAATGTGCCCCAAGGCCGTTAATATAAATGGTGAAAAGCGTAGGGGCCAGAATGCAGCCTTGGCGTACTCCTTTGAGGGATTTAAATGAGGAAGTACACCTACCATTGTTGGACACTCTAACAGCGGCGAACAGCTCCTGGTGTAGCGAGGCCATGTACATGACTAGGGCTTCGTCAATTCCCATATCTAACAGGATTGGCCATAGTTTGGACCTGTTGACGAGGTCGAAGGCCGACGAAAGATCCATAAAGGCCAGAAAAACTGAGCCCTCCTTAGCCATTGTATACTTAGAGATGAGTAAATACAAATTAATGCATTGCTCAATCGTGCCTTTGCTCTCTCTGAAGCCATATTGTAAGTCACACAGCCCGCCACAGCCCTCAACGTTCTCCCTCAATCTCACTAGAAGAACTTTCCCCAGAATCTTTACGGTAGAGTCCAACAAAGATATGGGCCTATAAAAAGCTGGATCGTCCCTCTGGCCTTTGTTTTTATAAATGGGGACAATAATAGAACTGGCCCATGAGGCGGGTGCTGTGCTGGAGTTAACTGCATTAAACACATTAGATAACACTCTTGACCACATTTTGGGAGAGAACATAAAGAAGTCGGCCGGGACTCCGTCCGGGCCCGGGGCCTTATGTTTGGTTGTATCCATAAGTGCATTTTCTACTTCTTGGGGATTAAAAACAATAGGGTTAACCATCCCATAAGAAGGTAAATATCTATTATTGTCCTCAACGGCTGCATTGTCCCCATACACGTTTTTAAAGAAGGATAGCCATTTTTCTTCAGTGATCACACAGTCCATCGGTAAGTTATCATCTTCCATAAAGAGAGGGTGCTTGATGATTGCCCAGAATCTTCTGCTGTCCTTAAGCACCGAGGCTGAGAGGAGTTCCTCCCATGTTTCGCGCTTAATAGCGTCTTTACGGCTCTTTACTGCTGACTTGTAGATTTTTCTAAGCCTCACAATCTCCTCTTTTGGTCTTGGAACAATTTTAAGAGCCGCCAGCAGGTCTCTATGTGCCTTCGAACATGCAGCGTCGAACCAACGCTTATGAACTTGGGTTCCTGGAAGAGGTTTAGCTTTAAGATCACTCGAGACCTGTGCACAAATTTCCTCAAAAGCAGATACCAGTAGGTTCCCTTGGGTGTCGGAGTTCTGACATAGCTCGGTCTGCATTTTGATTTTGGGGAAACATTTTTTGTAGAAGTCTTCCGGGATTACCTTTGCCCATTTTATTCTTCTATCTTGGTCTGTAGGCCTCAAAGAGGAGGCTTGGTTTACAGAAGATGGTGCTGTGCCCATTTTACTGCCCCACGCCACTTCGAGGAGCACTGGATTGTGGTCGCTGAAATGGGTTTCCACCGTCCTATATGCTATGATGAGGGGTAGAATACCAAGGGAAACAAAAATGTAGTCTATAACGGAACCATTCTGACTGCCGTTGAAAGTTGGCGTTCTGGCACCGAAATTAGGCTCGTAAAGGTTATGGTTAGCCAGTAGGTCTTCGAGCTCCTGTCCCTCTATGGTATGTTCGAAGTGGGGGGCATCCAAGGCAACATCCTCATCATCACATATTGCTCTTCCCTTACAAATTAAATTACATAAATGAATGTTAAAATCACCTAGTAAAACTAACTCAAATACAAAGGAGATATTCTGTGAGACTGAATTTAAAATGCTATCTAAGTTAGCAATGTTTCGACCATTATAGGCGCTGTTACTTGAATTATAGAAGTTGACGTATAAGGTCCTACTAGTTTTATTGATATACCTTTCAACAATAAGTATGTTGTCAGATTCGGACCTGATCTGTCTATAACTTCCTTTTAGATCCACGGAGAATAAAAGCACCAGGCCGCCTTTGGCTCTACCCATGTTACTAGGCACTGCTGGAATTGCAAAACTAGTGTATCCATCCCACCAGAAATTGCTGGCAGTATCCCATGTTTCTTGCAGCGCAACGATATGGTGCTTAGAGATGAAGCTGCGCCATACTGGGTCCTTGCGTTTGGTACTCAGGCCCGCCACGTTCCAACTTACAATCCTACATGACTCCCTGGTAGTCGTGGGTTCACTGTCACTCCCAGAGTTGCCTTCCTCAAAAACTTGCGCTAAAGAGGCACCATTGGAGTTCACGTGGCGAAGAACCTGTCTTGTCCCGCTGGTAGTGCCCGTGTCAGGAGCAGCGTCTGACCCAAGGGCGAGTATTTGCTGACCACGGGTGGTAGGTATATATGAATCTGTGACTGCATTAGGCCTGTAAGAGCTTTGTGGAACATTAATGTTTTGACCCTCTTTGTGTGAGTTTAAATTGGATGGTCCAAGATTGAGTGGATTGAGTCTTGGTGTAAGTCAATCACAGGTGTTGAGGTCTGATAAAGGGCCAAACCTATTTCCTGTGGCAAAGCCCCAAGCAGAAGGGGTGGCTGGGTGAATCTGAGCGGCGTGAGCTTGATTCCACTGATGGTGTGGGGTGAATGGGTGGCCCATGGCCGGCTCCATTCTCTGCCATCGTGATGACCTAATGCCTCGAGCGCTAAATTCGTAGCCTGGTTCACCGTTCAACCACCCGTTAGGTCCAAACCCGTGTGGGTAAGCCGGGGGGATAAACCTCTCATAAGGATAGATGATTCTTCCTGACATATGCTGCGGTGCAGGAGGAAACCGATCACTAGTGAAAACCAAAATGTTTTACAGTTTTGGCATTTTTCTAGGACATAGCCTATTTTTGCTATTTTTTGGGCTTTCAACTTCCTTTCAGTTAATGATAAAAATGGGTATGAAAGCAATGATGGATCCTGGAAAGTCATACATATCTGAAAAGTAGACCACATTTTGAATTCAGAAAGGGGTCATTTGTGTAGAACCTTAAAGGTTTTCATATAGAAACTAACAGTTTAAAATGATTAAAAAATCAAAATGAGTTTTAAAAAAAAACAGCCATTTGTGCCAACGTTTTCACCTGTAGCTTCTACTAAATATGACAGATGTTTGAAAGCCATATACTGTTACATCTGCTGTAACCTTCTGGTTGTGGGGATATATAGGACGTGTAGGTTCAACAAGAACCAGAGGAACCCAGAGCCAATAACTTAGCAGCGTCTTGCAATAGTTTTTTATTGTGTACCGGGTATATAGCAATTCATTTGGGAAAATATAAACAGGGAAAAATTGGTATGAAAGTCACCTATGTATTTCTAAAATGGGAACAAAATATAGAGTTTATAAACAGTCGCTATTTTCACATCTCCGAAATTGTGGGTACCCATACCAGCATGTGAATTATAGGTCATTTTTCAAAGTGACTTATTTTTTACACATTGCCTTACATTTGGAAGGCAGAAATGCGATGAAAGTCAATAGGTAATAACAGTTGCTCTACCATTTTGTGTTCCACTCAGTCTCCCGATAAAAATGGTACCTCACTTGTGTGGGTAGGTGTAGTGCCTACGACAGGAAACGGCCCAAACCGCAACATGGACGCACCACATTTTCACAGTGACAACTGACCCTTTTTTTGCAATGTGCCTAGCTGTAGATTTTGAACCCTAGCTCTGCCGGCACCTAGGGTAACGTAGCAAACTTATACATTTTTGAAAACTAGACACCCAGGGGAATCCAGGATGGGGTGACTTGTCTGGATCTCACCAGGTTCTATTACCCAGAGTCCCTTGGAAACTTATACACTTTTCCAAAAAATCACATTTTCCTCACATTTCTGTGGTGCAAAGTTCTGGAATCTGCGTGGATCCCCAAAGTCTTCTGAGAAAAATTGTACCTCGCTTGTGTGGGTAGGCCTGGTGCCTGCAACAGGAAACGACCCAAAACGCAACATGGACACACCACATTTTCACAGTAAAAACGACCCTTTTTTGCAAAGTTCCTAGCTGTAATATTTAAACCCTAGCTCTGCCAGCACCAAGGGCAATGTAGCAAACCTATACATTTTTGAAAACTAGACACCCAGGGGAATTCAGGATGGGGTGACTTGTCTGGCTCCCACCAGGTTCTGTTACCGAGAGTCCCTTGCAACCTTCAAATATTGTCCAAAAAAACCATGCTTTTTGGGCCATTTCCTGTCGCGGGCACTAGGCTCACCCACACACAAGTGAGGTACTATTTTTAGCGGAAGACTTTGAGGAATGTGCGGTGGGTGGAATTTTGTGTATCCACACAGACTTTCCATCGCACAAATGTAAGGAAAATGTGTTTTTTTAAACTAAGTTTGAGGTTTGCAAGGGATTCTGGGTAACAGAACCTGGTGAGAGGCACACAAGTCACCCCACCCTGGATTCCCCTTGGTGTCTAGTTTTAAAAAATGTACAGGTTTGCTAGGTTTCCCTATGTGTTTGCTGCGCTAGGGCCCAAAATCCACAGGTAGGCACATTGCAAGAAACAAGCCCATCCCTAGTGGGCTTTCTGCCGCCCTGGTGGAAAATCAGGGGGTGCCCCAGGCAGAAAGACTGTGGCTGTTAGTTTGGGGGGTGGGGGCATTGGTATGCCCAGGTTGGGCAGCCCCAACCCCCTCGCATAAAAAAAGCTAGCATAATCACTGGTGCCTAGTGTGTTCTCTGACGCCCCCTGGGAGGCAGATCAGGGGCTAATGCCCCAGTCTGTCCCCTGGGGGGAGCAGAAAGCCTGTGGCATTGTTTTGGGGTGTGGTGGGGGCATTGGCAGCCCACACCCCTGAATTACAAAAATACATATTCCCTGATGCCTATTGGTCTTTCTTCCCCCCCAGGAGGCAGGCGCAGAAAGACTGTGGCAATTTGGTGGTGGGTGGGGGCATTGGCATACCCATTCTGGGCTGCCCCCACCCCTACGTACATAAAAAAAAATCCCTGGTGCCTTGTGGGCTTTCTGCCCCCCCCCCCCAGGGGGGACAGATCAGGGGCTACTAGCCCATCTTCCTCCTGGGGGGGGGGGGGCAGAAAGACTGGCATTTTTCAGGGGAGGCGACATTGGCAATCTGGGCAGCCCCCAAATTTGGGGAAAAAAATCCCTGGTGCCTAGTGGACATTCTGCCCCCCCCCCTGGGGGGGGGGCAGAAAGACTGTACCATTTGGGTGGGGGCGTTGGCATGCCTATTCTGGGCAGCCCCTATCCCAACATATATATAAAATAAAAAAAATCCCTGGGGCCTAGTGGGCATTCTGTCCCTCCCCTGGGCAGATCAGGGGCTATTGTCCCAATCTGCCTCCTCAGGGGGGGCATAACGTCTTGTGCTTTCTCTGGGGGTAGGGTGGGGGCATTGGCATGCCCATTCTGGGCTGCCCCCACCCCAGGCATATAAAAAATCCCTGGCACCTAGGGTGCTTTCTCCCCCCCCCCCCCCCCCAGCCCCCTGGGGGGCAGAAAAGCTGTCTGACATAATTTTATAGGGGGGAGCAAAGACCCTTGCCCAAGGGGCCACTCCCTCTTCCCTGGTGGCAAGTGCGTAGATCCCTGCTTGTGGCAATCCCCAAGCAGAGTTCCACTAGGGAAGGGTACCATTGAAAAGGGGAGATTCTCCCCTTTCCAACGATACCTCTCCCATGCTTTTCGTTGCTCGGGGGGCTGAGATAGCCCCACAAGCACCAAAGCTAAAACTGAAGCAAGTTTCAGTTTAGATTTCCTTGTGATGACGACAGTGCACCATGCGCGCAATCGTCATTACAATAAAAACAGCCAGTGTGCTTTGGAAAAAGGGAAATCCTTCTACTGTTTACAGCAGAGGGAGGAAGTTTTTCATGTGTGCTCATGACGGAATGGTTCCTTCATGAGCACACTGCCACTTATGCTCATGACGGAACCATTCCATCATGAGCACAGAAGGGGTTAATACCCCCTGGTCCTCTGTCTCCTAAAAAGAAATTCAGTATAAAACACCAGACTGATCATTTTTATTCGCCTTAAAGATTCCGTATCTGTTTTGTGCCCAACTGTTTTCTTGGTCCCTTACGTACAATTCTAAGAAAATGGTACACTAAGTCACTCTATCTTCCTTAAACAGCCCACAAAGTTCATATATCAGTTCTCGTCTGATACTATAGCATACAAGTGATCTGAATGCAAATCCATGCCTTCCTAATCGAGCAGAGCAAGTTTTTCGCTGCTGAAATTTTCTATCATCAACAAGAGGCGGGACAAAGGTGCCAGCATGACATCTGGGTGACAGGTCATTAGTAGACAATGAATGAAATGCCAGGCAGTCTCCACTATGTCTGCCTTTTCTACGATTTGCAGGTGCACTGTGAAGAGAAATTGACAAGCAACAGGAGAATATTGTGTAAATATCTTAATGCAGGGTGAACACTTTCGCAAAGGAATATATTTGTTTAGGAAGAAGCAGTGTCTTTCCCTTATATGTCTTATTTTTTGCCAAAGCAATAATCTGAAAGCAGGTTTTCAAGTTCTTGTCAGCTATTGTGATCCTGTAATTTTCAGGTCCTTTATAACAAAGCTGTGTTTATCCTATTGAAAACATATGTTGTAATAGGGTTTAGGCCAGTTCTGTCTGCTATCAACACATGAAGGCAGAATCTGCGCCACTCGATAGCCACATAATGTAAATTTGTATACAACAAATCTAAATTGGCCTTCATTTCAATATTGAATGATTATCCTAAAAATATTGCTTTATTCCTAGTTGTCGTGGACCTACAATGGACACCCTGCTTTTAACATTTACACCAAAATTCAGTTCCAAAAGTGGGTAGTAGGAAGACATGGTAAAGCTGGTGACCTGATGGGTTCCGCTTTATTTAGAGTCGCCCAGGAAAAAAGTACATAGCCATATTAAATTTGAATCTAAATCTAACTCATTTACATTTAGCCTGGATCCGGTGTATGTTTGACTCCCCTGATCTATATGTCTGTGTTAATCCTCTTTCTCTAAAACATAGTAACATTGATCTATACATAATTCGCCTAATTGATTTACTTGTAAGTCCTTAGTAAAGGGGCACTACATATACCCAGCGCCTTTAAATTGAATGCTACTGGCGGACCCGCAGTACTAGTTGTGCCACCCACTTAAGTAGCACCTTAAACATGTCTCAGGCCTGCCATGCAGCCTGTGAGTGCAGTTTAAACTTCCATTTCGACCTGTCAAAGTAAACCTTTTTCCAGGTCCAAACCTTGAGTTTTAATACAAATAAGTTACCCCAGGGTAGGCCCTTGACAGCCCATGGAGCAGTGTGTAGTGTATTTGAAACGCATGACATGTACTTTTAAGTTTTACATGTTCTGGTAGTGAAAAACTCTTAAATTATTTTTTCACTGCTTCAAGGCTGATCTCTCTCATGGGTTTAACATTGGAGTTGCCTTATTACATTTTATAAGGGACATTTCCAAATGGGAAGAGATAACCAGTTCATGTATGGTATCTCTGGAATCACAATTTAAAATCCTAACTTATGGTGAAGTCAGATTTTACATTGCAATTCTGAAAATGCCACTTCTAGAAAGTTGGCATTTTCTTGCCTTAGCCATTTGGTATCTAAATCCTGTCTCTGGCCCACCTTACTGAGTGTAGCTGACAGTTGTGCTTTGTGTAATCCTCCTAGACAGTCACACACAATGGGGAAATTAGGTATGACTAAATGGGTCCTCATTGACAGGATGGACGATATGAGCTTGACCCAGCCCCACTCACACTTGAATACACTGTTCCAAGTCTTCACACAAATGGCTGCATAACCCCTGTAGTTAGTCTGGGGCCAGGGCCTTGAAGGCAGGGCATCTGTGCACTTCAAAGCCATGCTTCTAGAAGCTTCTTCCAATATCAAAGGCACTGTTGTGCTGCTGAAAGGACTGTCACTCTGCTGGTATGCTGCTCTAAATGAACAGGCTGCCCTGCTGTGCTGACCTGCTTGCCTGGGAAAAAGAACTGGACCTACAATGTCATCTTGAACCCAGGACCCCAGAGTGACTCCAAGGGCTAGTCTGTTGCTTCCTAATCTGAGCCTTAGGGACATAAAAGGCTTCCCAACCTGCTCCTGGACCCAGCTGCAGCAAGTTCCTGACCTCCTAGTGGTGCCTCTCCGGTCCTGGATCATTGGTGTTGCTCACAGGCTCTTAATTCAAGTTTTCCGGCTCTTAATAACCTTGAACGGATCCGTTCACACTGAGACCGCACCACTCGCTCCGAAAACCAATGCAAGCCTCTGCCAGTCCATCTCCTCGCACAGCAGCATCCACCACCCGCAGCATTTGCCAACGTGAGGAACCAGCCCACCCTCTGCAACACCCAGACTGCTCTTCATGCCATGCTGTCAGCCCCCCGCGACACTCTTCTTGCTCCTCGTGGCCCCCTCCAATGCAAACGGGACTCTTGGTACCAAACTTGAGAAGTTAAGCCTTCAGCCGGACTAACATGGGACTGTGTCTGAACTGCGCTTCATTGTGGTTGTTCTGACATTTTTAATTTGACATTGTTCAGCATGACCAGATAGCCGCTGTTGTCTCTTTGTGCTATTTTACATTTTATTCTTTAACATCTACTGATTGAATTTTGTTCGTTTGGTTTAGTTTCATTTATTAAATTAAGCTCAATTTTTCTAATGTTATGGGATCTTTTTGGGTGGTGTTTTCGCTTCATTACTGTTTGAAGTGTTGCACAAATACTGTACACATTGCCTCTAAGTTAAGCCTGACTGCTCTTTGTCAAGCTACCAATGAGTGAACACAGGTTAATTTGGGGTTTGCTTGTGCCTTACCCTGAGAAGCATTGTGGTTGCTGCTTGACCAACGCTCACACCCCAGTCAACCAGTAACCCTATCTCTCACAGTGTGTAAGAAATTGAATTATTTTTGTTGTAAGTAACTACAAACCTCAAGTAATAATCAACACCCTTGTCAGAATAAACTCTCAAACTAACTAAATTAACCAAAGCTGACCCCACTGGTAGCTATGGCCCATGGCAGACAATCTTAACTTATGAGAATGTATATAGTATTTATCCAGTACCAAAACAGTCATACAGGCAAAATGCAAAACAATAGAATTCTCAAATTGAATTAGGGAAATAGAGTAAACAGTAATAAACAACATGACATCAAAATGATAAAAATCCAATAAGGGGAACCAGAGATATGATTTTTATGTAATTCAAAATATCGCCAAGAAGCAAGCACAAAATGCAAATGATAATCAATGTTTGCAGTAGACTTAGGCATGATTTGAGGCTGACGGCAATGTTGCATGTGCATCTTTTGCACTGAAAGATTTTAAATTCTGGCTTAGTCTTTTTAGTCAATATCCACCACAGGAGTTCACTTCTAAAGCCCTCCCAGAAATTAATGGGAGGCACTTAGAGACTTACAGGGTGTCAGGCATAGGCCAACGGCAGGGTCCAGTCCAGGTCCAGTTTCCACTGGTCTGCTGGGTGCTTCTAGGAAAAGGCCTCTAGTAACATGTCACCCTGTTGCCATACCAGAGGTCAGCCAACTTGGCCTTTGAGTGCCCTTTTCTGTCCTGGAAACAAAACTGGTCCAGTTCTTCAGAACTCCTCTCAAATCGCAGACAGCAGGTTAAGTCCTCTTCTATAATTCCACAGGTCCAGAAAGAGTTATGAAGTGGGCCGCTGGAAGTGCCGCATTTATGCCTGGTCCTAGCTAGTGGGTGCGAAAGACTTCGGGTACGTCCCAACCAATGTGGTAAATGTTTCCCGGTTCAACCCTATCCACTTTGGATGTTTTCAAGATGGTGAAAGTCTTCGGCCACGCTCATATTGGGCTCTGAGGACTGGGTGTGTGTGAAGGGAGTGTACTACAATGATCCTAGTGTCCTTTCACATAAAACAATAAAAGAAAGGTTGGAGCAGGTACCGTACTCACAACAAACCCAGAGACGATGTCTGGTAGGACAAAAGCAGGGTCCTTCAGTAATCCGAAACAGATTACAGAAGAGATGTCTTGGCATCCTATTCTGTATCTTTCAAGTGTGCCCCAGTGTTACACGTGGCTCCACAGACCTGTCAAGCAGGATGTGGCACAGTACTGTCTAAAGGAGGCCCACAGTCCCCATTCTTCTTATTCAATGGAGTTCAGTGGATTACTCTTTGTCCATTCAGGTCAGTCTGTTGTCTGCTTCTGGGAGGCATGTCATACCTTTTTCACACCTGTTCTAGGCAATTCACTGGCTGGATGAAGCTAGGGAGCCAATGCAAATTAGCCTCCAGGAACTTCAGGCAGAGAAATTTAAATTTTCTAAAAGTAAATTTTCCTTAATATGTATTAAACATCCAACTTCACCATTGAATTGGAATTTGAATAGCCATTAAATTAGTTGAACAATTACATTTCTAGCTGGTCCCATTTGCAATATACAGTATTAGTATTTTAATCTGTACTCTAGTTTTCTATATAGTACAGCTAGACATGCCACAGTGAAAAATTGCTTTTATGACCTTCTCTTTGTAGGGACATTGTAATATTAATCCTCTACATGTCCCACTTTTAAACACCCTGCACCCCATCTCGTGGGCTGCAAGTTTTACTAATATTTAAGAGTTTTTTTTTGTCAAAGATTTATTTTGACAGGTCAGTGTGCATGTTTTGCACTGTTACAGTAAGACATGATTGGCCTGAAGCCATGTTTTCGCTGCCACTTTACTGAACGACACAATAGGTGCTGTGGACCATTAGTGGCATTTAACTGACAGGTCCTGGGGGACCACAGGCACTTTACAACTAGTTAGCAGGAGTAAAGTGTACAGCGTTATAAAGACAGCAAACCTATACGGCCCAACAAAAGGCAAAATAATTTTGGGATAGTACCGAAAAGGCAGATTTCCTATGCAGTAACTTTATTTTTGTATACCTTACCTAATCACTTTGCATCCTGTTACTTCCTGGTACACCAGTTTCCCATCGCTACAAAATTCCTCAAGATGTGTCCCTCCTGTGCCGTACCTTTCCACTTTTGCTGTCAGCATGACTTTGATACCCAATATTCCCATGCGGCTAGTGTTACCCATGCACTGTTGTACAGAGCAATCTGTGTGTATTGTTGTAAAGAGTTGAAAGACTAAGGCGTCATTGAGAACTACAGTAGGAACTGCATACAACTACTGTCAGTTCCAGTCTTGGCTGGTTTTGTAGACGGTGCGATATAATTTGAACTCCTACCAATGCAGAAACATGTTCACACAACTCTGACTTGGCACCGTAACATTTAGCTTAAGGGCTGTTGCCAATCAATACACATTGTTTTGAAGTTCTGTGTTGGCATTACATCATACTCTGTGTTCATCTGATGTTGAATTTGAATGAGCGCTGCTTAAAATTAGGTTTTATTTTCATGATCTATAAACTTGGTAATGTAACCTTGTTTGTATACCCAATATTGATCAGTGGAAAATTGAACTAGCAAGTGACACTATTGTGTTGAGTGTCTTTGTGTGGTCTATGAGCACCTCATGCAGTGCTTAATTTGTTAAAAAAAAAGTGCCAGGGCACTCATCCGGAGGTCACTGCAGCTTACACCACACATTGCCCCCTTCATGCTGCTAATGATAGTAAAAACACAACTACTAACCATCACACTCCTACAAGTGTGACAATGCAGACTATTTCAGACCCCCAAAGCTATAAGAATGGCTTGGGCGGCAGGTAATAGTCTTTTTTAATGTATATTGAATTAATAAACAACTGTTGTGCTCATCTCTGAATTAGCCAGACAGTGCCACCTTGTGGCAGACTGTCACAAGAGCCGGGGTTGACAAGTAAGTGCAGATGCCCAGCATCAGAAACCACCGACTCAAATTAAGCACTGGTTGATGCAATTTTATGAAATTACAGATTGGTCAAGTGTAAAATGGCTCAAATTTGTTAAACAAATATTGGCCGTGCCACAGTGGTGAAGTTTCTTGCTATAAGAAGGACCCTGTATTGTGTCCCAAAGTGTATGAACAGAAGACACAACATTCTTCTGAAAAGGGGTGTGTAGGGCAGTCACAGGGGAAGAGCAGAAAAGGGCGGCTCACTATGTGAGGCGAATGTTCTTTGTGTGAAACTCCGCTTCTTATATTTGCCTCGTCAACCTCTTCTCTACTCGTCTAGATTAAAGCATGAATCCAATGGCCATACCAATTTCCTTCAAGGTTTTCATGTACCACAACCTCCTGAGTGCCCAAGAGACCTCCTCGGTATCCCCATGGTAACTGATGAAAACTACAGCATAGCTAAATCCAGTGTCCTACTCTCTTCAAAGGGCAGAGGGATGCAATGTTTTGCATCTAAAAGGACTTGCCCTGGCAGAGCCTCTCTATTGCCTCGCCCAGTCTCCATTCACATATATATGTGGCATACCTATTGATATGATGTACAGCACAAACACCACCACATGTATAACCCCACGTCATTTAGTTTCTAGATTGTATGCTGTGTTAAGAAGCGACATACATTATTGTACTTGTAGCACATGGTAAGAATGCCTCAGGCAGGTTGGCAGTTCTGAAGTGCTGGAGACTTTTATATGCTCTCTAACTGAGTTCCTATTACACTCTTGCCAGGAAGACTTTAGACAGCATTCCAAAGGTCGCCTTACTGTATCCATGTCTCCCATTTAGTAGAATAGGCAAAGCCCAAGACTAAGGGGCTTATCTAGTGTTTGGTGGGCTGTACTCTGTTCTGCCAGGTCAGCAGATGGGTGTGCGCTGCTTCCCTGGCAGAATGCAGTCTCTTATGTAGAATTCTCCACTAGGTAATCTTTACTGTGGTTGGTCATGCTCTGGGGACCGGCACAACAATGTTTTTTTCAAGAACAGTCTCCTAAAACGGAAGTAAATTTTAGAAAAACAAAAGAAAATCCCATGGTAGCTAGCCAGGACTTAAGCATCTTGTGGAATTCAAGACGAGAGGAGGGAGAGGCTCTGATGTGGAGTGGGTGCTTGCTCCATGCTTTTGGAGCTCTGTACAAGAACACCTGTTCTCCTGATCTGGTTCAGTGTATGCCTGGAACGTGTGCAAATAGGAGTCATGTAGAGCAGAGGTGTCTAGGTGGTTACTGGAGGGAGATGGGAGTTTAGGAAGGAGGGGCCCAAGTTGTGTTGTACCTTGAATGTGTGTGATGAGTTTGAATTGAGCACTTTTGTGTATCAGGAGCCAGCGTAGCTCCCTTAGGTGTGGTGTGATGTGGGTTCAGTGTGGGAGGGTCAAAATCAGTCTGGCTGCTGAGTTCAGAATGTATGCCTTCAATAGGGCAAATGGTTCTACATCCATTGACCAAACTGATCAATATTAGTCAGGCTAACGTTCAAAGGTGTTTTCACGCTGGGCACCGGAGGCTCTTCAGCAGAACAGGGCTATTCCTCCAACTTTAAGTACGGTATGGGAACTGTGAGTTTGTAGGGCAAAATATTACAGCATGTTTGTGACTGATTGCCTGTGCACCACACTCTAAATAAAGCCCTACATTTTAGGTCCTTATAACCAGTGTCCCATTAATGGGACCAGACATTTCTGTGCCTGGGTTTGCTTTAACAGCTGGTATCATAACTGAAGATTAGAGTAATGCGGCCAATATCATTTAGTCCCTGAGAGTCCACTAAGAAATGGGAAATTATTAGAGATAATGACCCCCCCCCCCCCCAATTTATCTTTTTTGGCTGCATTTTTGCCTTGAGATTTTGGCTGCTTTAAGAAGCCAGAGTCCTTGGTGGAAACTGTTATGGTTTGCAAGTGTGCCGCATTATTCATTTTAATACTGATGGGCCTGAAATTCCTGTTACTAGACCATCGGAGTGATTGGGCTGTAACGCCCATACTAGGTCAATCTGGAGTATGAGCAGCTAGTAATGGTGGTCCTTACTTGTGGGCTATGGAACAGAATTACAAATTGGCTTAGTAACTTGGGAGGGGGCCACCCTAGCATATTAATCAGAATCTGGTTAGGCCAAGCCAAGATCCTAGAGAATATCTGCTCAACCCCTGGTATCTAGAGCACAAGTAGCATTCTAACACCAAAGAAGTGTGCATTAAGTGCAATCAGAATGAACACTTGTAACGTAATTCTAGATTTGTTGTCATCTCTGTATACTCTGCAGCCCACTTATGACATTTCACTTCCATACCATGGATGACTTTAGTGTCCCATTTAATATGGCCTTACAGGAAAGTTAAACTAAATCGGGTAATCCGTTGCAAAGTACTTATTTTGGGGGGAATGTCCAGGTGCTTTTTAGTTGTGGTACAGTGCAGAGTTCTATAGCCAGCAAATTTAGGCTGGAAAAAATTTGAGAACCATGACAAAGCTGCTGCACTTACTACAGATACAATGATCAACAGTATATAAAATAGAATAGCCGAGGCCCTGGAAAGGTGCAGTAGTGAAAGACAAAATTATGCTGCATGGCTGACTAAATTATGTAGCAAGAATATGCAAATGATGTGGCATTGTGTGGTGCATTCTGTCGCAGCATCATTTTTGTAATATGCCCTTTTAACACACATTGATATAAAAGGAAACCAAATTCTTTGCAAAATACAAAAGCTCCTTTGGAAAGAAAAACATACACATTCTCCATATCCTACTGAAAATATATTTCTAACACATCATATTGTATTATCTGTTAATGCAGGTGTACGTGGTAACACTATTCCTTCAAACTCTAAAATTAAAAAAGCCTGTGTAACAATAGTTTGCACGTGTGGTTTAATTCCGAGTGAAGCAATGCGGATTCACTCTTAAGAAAGCAATGAGAGATGTGCACACATATGGTGTGTCTGTATTTACTAGATTTCTTTAATAAATTGTCTTCAGTTTTGGATTTGCTCCGTCACTCCACTTGCTCCTTTAAAAACACCTCTCCCCATTATAAAAGCTGTACATTATTGTGTTCTGCATATGTGTGAAATAAATCCATTGTTAGGAAGTGTTGCGAAATTCAAGACCTCAGACCCTCAAAATAGTAGTAAAATCTTTGGGATTTTTCTGTGCTGTCACTACCCTTTTGAAGTAACTACTAATGTGAGAACACTGCCTATGGTGTAGCATTATTTTGCATAAACCATAAAATAAAAGATATTCATGACGAAGAAGAAATAATGGATACCACCCTCTTTCAATTGCATTAAATAAGTGAAATATTTAATTACACAGACAAAACCCCTCCCCAACTTCATCCATTGGATACATTAATACTGTCTGGGCAATACTTTCTCTTTGTTAGTCTAACTTTAATACGTGTTTGCAACTGTCAGTAATTGAAAGGTGACTGGTTAACTTTTGCAGTGACTACCAGTACATTGCACCATGAGGGCCTTGTTTCTTTCAATAATTTTTTTGTTGAAATCCACAAATTGTGCAGCAAATGGTAGACTATGAAGCAAGTGAGGCAAATCTACAATTACCCGCAAAACAACACAGCTGCAAACCCAGTTGGCCCAAGCATATGTAAAGAAAATACATACTTGGTCCAAATAAAATTGATGCAAACAGCAAACATTTATTTTTTGTATCACTAAAAACAAAGGTTCAAAACAGCTAAGGATAAGTATCATCGATTCAATTCAAGTTATTAGTCACAGCTGCTCATGTAAGAATCAGTGGGAGTGATTGTACTCCTACTCCCATTCCACCCAAAGATACGCGTCGCTTTGGTTCTTTTTAGTGGACTGAGCTGAAAAGTTAGGCCAACTCACGACATGAAAAGGTAAGTTGACCTGGCGAATAAAGGTACCTTTAGAAGTCTTTTTGGAACCCCAAGATCTGTGTAGATGGTCTCCTGAAACCTATATCTGATGAAGTCTCTGCGAATGTGGACAAGCTGAATCCTGCATCCAAAGGGAGGAAAATCGCTTCTGCAGGAAAATGTTGGGCGCACCAATCTCCTCCTCCACTTTCATTTGTCATAGTGAATTAACCCTATCATACATTAGTGATTTCATTAGAGCAAGACCGGCACTCTTCTGGATTAGAATCTGGAGGAATGAGGCCGCTGCTCTTACTCAGAATATTATCAAGGATTGCTTAAACTGCGACCATGGCATGAGAATTCCATGGTTGTCTGAAGTCTCTAAAACACTGGATGAAGTTGGAAGAAGTACTTTGTTTACTGACCCGATAACTATAAAACCCCAGGACAAAGTCGAGGTTAAGAATGCACTATATGTACTTTATAACAGTGAAAGGCTCAGAAGTGAATCACAAAAATCTACTGTAATGAAATATATAGGCAACGGACTGTGTGGACAGACTTTGCCGCCCTATCTCTCGCTGCCTATGACTAGCTGGGAGAGATCACTGTTGTTTCGTCTAAGGGCAGGAACAGTAAAACATATGTTGTCTTTTCCACTAGGCCATTGTCACAGTATTGATTCTCTTCTATGTCCCTGTGATGGCGTGAGCACCCAGGATGATTTGCACTTTTTATTTTTCTGTAAATTTTATCTTGTGTATATTAAATGGTTTTTAACACCGTATTTTAAAAAATCCAGACCACTGAAGCTCCAAGATTCATACAACATGTTGATTGTTCTGGATAGTGATGAATTAACATTCCGGGTTAGCTCTTTTTTAAGATTGGCTATACGAGCTCGTAAGATGATGGAAAACCCCTGAGTATTGTATATCTGCTGTTTACTGGTGTTAATATGGCAGTTTAGTATATTGCTTAGAAATGTATTGTATTGTCATTGTATAGAATATAATGTCATATGTATGTCCATTTCACTTTTTTACTGTATGTATATTTATTCATGATGTGTTGATGAATTGTGTTCGGTACTTTTATGAATTTTAAGGAATTCGAATAAAGGTCTTTTGAACTTGAACTTGACAAGCTGAATCAGATGCTGCGTGTGTTAGACTTATTGTAGTATTCCTGTTGTAGTTTACATAGAGCTTGAAACCCTTCAGTAGCAGCTAAACGCCCGTTTAGGTGCACAAGAGATTATAACAAAGAGGGTGTCATGTGATCCACCCTTTATTATATATTTACGGTTTTTGTTTTAAGCTGCTGAAAAAAGCCTTACCCAAGGCCATCGAACTGAGATGTTTACACTATCAGGCCACGTTGTCACCTGTTTGCATAGCTAATTAACAGCAACCAACGCCTGAAAGTGCTCAGTTAACTTTTTCAACATGCCTCGTGCGGAATTGCACACTGAATGCAGCAATTTTAATAACTTGTGTTTGTGCTGCAAATTAAGCAGCAGGTGGTGTATTATGTGTCAAATAAGACAAATTCATATTTGAGGAAAGCGTTACAGACGCACAATTACGTTTTCCATGTAGCCAGTGCGTGGCTTTTTGTAGTATTGATACAAAATTGCTGATCAGCTCATCTCAGGGAACCTCACTTCCTTATAGATGTAATGTCAGTTACTGCGCTAGTCTGAGGGGTTTGTGAGAATGAATCACTTTATTTGCACGATTTATAAGAAACATTGTAATCCGCTACAAAGAAGGAATAAAAAAGATTGGCAATAAATTAGATACATCATGAATAGGCTTTCCTGTTTTCAGTTTCTATTTTTGGTAAATTCTGGTGGGGGTTTTTCAGTGTTTTCAATACCTTAAAAAAAAGTGTTTATCAGTGGTTACAAATTTTCGGGAAATTAAGAACAGAAACAGTGTTTTCCAGTGTTTATGGAACATTTTGCTTTTATTATTGCTTGCTTTCTGCACTGATAGTGCATGTGTATAGACAGTGTGCATACAGGGTATATGAGGTTCAAATACATTTTTTTAAATCAAACTTATTGTAGTGCACCATACAATACTTCTTTAGTGAGTCTTTGGTCATGCACACTCGCTCTTTCCTTCCCATGTAAACATTTATCTGTGAAAAGGCCCTCTCAACATTGACACTTGAGACAGGCAGCGCCAAAACAGCCAGTACACAATTTGCTAACTCTGGCCACTGACATAGCTTGCCATGCCAATACTGGTGCACCTGAAGATTGCGATTCTCAGGAACAGGGTCTGCAAAATATGCGTTGACCTGGGCACATATGCCCTCAGGTATTGAAGCAGTCAAAAATTAAGCAGTTCTTTACAAAGTCCGGAGAAAATTCCCATTTAAGGAAAAGATTTAGAACCTGTACAGGGTACCTCAGTGAGGCTTCATTGACTTCAATTGCCATGGTTGGAAAAGGGACATGTTTATTCATCATTGCCAGCCATTTCTCATGCACTGTAAAATGAAATTTCCTGAATTTTTCCTCAACATTTCTTTGCTTACCAGGTGGCAAGAATTGTAACATGGAACATGTTGCAGTGCCAAAGTCACTAAAAGTGTTGCCCAGCCAACTCACAAGGAGAAGTTTCACATCTACACTAATTACGCTGAACACTTGGTAGACAAGGGTGTTTTCAGACTCTAGTCTTTTTATTATGTTCACTACAGCAATCATGTTTTCCTGTAAAAATCTAAGAATGCAGTAGAGTGTACTTCTTTTCACGTCAGTATAAATATGTGACCAAAGTTCCTCACATTTCTTGACTTTTGGCATCATCACTAAGCACACATTCTGTAAACGGTTGCAACATGGATAATATAGCATTCATAGTCTTTAGGCCGGAGAACCACCGGCTAAAAGACACAGTTGGGATTACTTTTTCATTGATGCCACACAAAGCACAAAATGAGAAATATTTGCGCTTTAGCTCCCACACATAATGAAACAGTGCACCAGAATGGACTACAAAGTCAATAGCATTTTTCATTAACTCTGAAGTTTGTAAAGATGCTTTCAGCATGCCATATGGCAAATGGCAAGTGGCAAGGATCTCTTACAGGGAAGCACTTCAGCACAGGTACTGATTTTGACAGGTCTTCACACATCTTTTTCATATACGTAGCTGAATTACTTCAAATAAAAACAATATCCTCAAATCTTTGTTCAACTTGGTAAGAACTTTAAGCAGCAGCATGCCAAGTGACACTGCATTCCATGTTTTCCCACTATCCCAGATTCTTGGGGACAGCACTCTTTTTACATATACCTGTCACTACACCTTGCATTGAATGTTTAAAGCCTAGAGTGTTTGGCAATTCACCTACTATCAATAATGACTCACTGGAAAAGGGGCTGATGTATCAAAGGGTTTCACCCATTCTTTGTCAGTGGGTAAATGTGATGGTACATATTGGGAAGGATGCGTATGAAACCAGCCATTTTACCTATCAGTGAAAGAATCAAATGTATTTCCTGATTCTCTACAGTCTATAAAATAATTAAATAAGACCTAAAACATGCTTCTAGCCCCTGCATCATTAGGACAAAGACCACAAAACGGAAAAAAAGGAAGACTAAACAATATTTTAGTGACACATCTAAGCAACAAAACTCCAGCAGAATAATGCTAGCTGTCTTTCTTGCTGCTGCCTTGCGTAACAAAATTACATTGTTTTGACACCTTCAGGAAGAAATAGAAATGACATTCACTCACTTTTTCCTTTCTTTGAATGGCATTTAGTTTGTGGTTGCAAAGGTGTTTTTTCAGTGTTTATATGTTTATACTGGTGAGGGCTATTTTCCTTTTAGTGGGGTTTTATCAGTTATTATAGGTTTAAACCTAAAACCGGACAGCCTAATCATGAACCATGAGAGTAAAAAAGAGAACAATTAAAAAAGCAAAACTTATTAGAATCACCATGGTGGGCTAAAAAATGGAGTCTGGCATAAGCCAATGGAGTCAAAGTGCTGAGCTTCCGCCAGAGGTGGTATGCCGCGGAGGGGTAGAAGCTGCCGAATCTCCGCAAGACCCGGCGGTGTACATTCCAGAAGTCGATACTTTAGTTTGTTGGATGGGCCCGAGAGCATAGTATCTGGGATGCACAATGATCGGAGGGTTTAAAGTGCAGTGCATTTGGCATATGTCGTGTCATTGACCAATAACAAAATAGGGGAATGGGGGTCAATCATGAGCAAGGGAGTGTGTTTGTGCTAAGTAAGTAATATTTTTCTAAAGCGCATGAATGCAGATGTGTCTTAGCGTTAAAGAGAGATATCACCGGGAGACATACTTCAAACCCTGTAAAGAAAGAGCCAAGTCTTCAAAGGTTTTCTAAAGACCAGCCTGCTTGTTTGAGGGAGGGATTGTGTTTGTGCTCTATTCTGGATTCCCACATGTTTGGTTACGGACTGTTTAATCAGTGTCCACTTTTAGGAGAAATTTTGCAAAGCATGCCATGATTTGAGGAGTTGACCTCTTCGGCAGAACAGGATTGCTTGGCAGCAAGATCTGATGCCATTGGCGTTAAAGATGTTTCAAAGGAAGATTGTGTGCCAAGGTAATAGAACTGGGCTTATGCAAAGTATGTGAGGATCTAGGTAAAGTCTGAATGCGTTGTCCTCTGGAGGTTGGTGCCATTTTGGAATGGCAGCGACAGAAGGGAGCAGCCCAAGTCTGGCATGGAGTGCTTTTATTTTTAGGTGCTTTCTTAAGTAGGCGCCCATGTACGACTGCCCGGTTGGAGCCTTGAATGTATTGATTTGCACCCATGCATGGTTGCGCAGTCTAAATTTAGCTTTGTCTTTACGCCAGGAGAGCTACTTGATTTGTTTATTCAGTGCCAGCTTGAAAGCCTGACGAGGTAGGCTTTTTTGCCAAGGTTGATCCGCCTGCAGGTATTTAACTGCTGCTGCTATTGTCTCTGACCAAGAATTTGGATTTGGGGGCGTTAGAAACTATTTCTTGCCATAACAAGGCTCTTAGTGAGTTTGGATGAGCCTCCTTTAGCATTGAAGTGTTATTGAGAAAAGAGCCCTCTTGTACTTGTTCTTTATCCCGGAGCCAAATTCCAGTCTAATTTGTGCCGGAGAGGCACTTTGTGGTAGTAAAAAACTAAGGTGGAAGACTGCTCTGTGTAATGTTGAAGAAGCTTGCAAACTTGCCAGGAAAACTTTCCAGGCCGTATGTTAGCACTGGAAGGCACTTTGCCTTAATCTCTGTTAGCAGTGGCAGCCAGGTTGGACTTGGCAGTTTGGTTGCCAGGACTTTGAATGCAAGGATGGTGTCGCGAATCTCAGTACTCCAAGTGTTTAAATGCAATACATGGGACCAGTGATCCGGTGGCGAAGCACCTCAATATTATAATTTCCACTTGATTACCTGTTTGCCAAAAATGACTATCTTTGTTTTCTCAAGGTTAATAGATAACTCCTTGGTTAAGCAGTATGGGTGGTGGGCGTTAACAGGTTTTGCAAGCCTAAACCAGAGAAGTTCAATAAGACAATGTCGTCTGCATATAATAGTCAAGTTATTCATTTTTGGCCCAACTTTGGAGAATGAGACCTGGTAGAATCCAGTTGAAAACACAAATCTGCCTGCTATAAGTTAAATAAGGTCAGGGCTGTCACACAACATTGTTTAATACCTTTAACTATCCAGATTTTGGCTGTTACTCTATTGTTGCAGTCAAGTGTGAGCTGGGCCCAGTTCTCAGAGTATAGAAGTAGAATTCCTTTTAGCAGGTTTCGCAAGATATTCAAATGCACTAACTTTCTCCAGAGGCGATGTCTATCGACCGTTTAAATGGCCTGGAAAGGTCTACAAAACCGGTGTAAAAGGATAGTTGTTTCCTTATATATTTTCCTGTTAGCACAGCCAAAGCTTTCAGATTGTCGGTGGTGCTCAATGTTGGGCAGACACCTGTTTGATTTAGCAGAATTCCATTTTATTTTGTAGCCCAGGATTCCAGGTCCTCTAGTAATAGGCCCCCAAATAACTTTGCATTGATATCGAGCAAGGCCATCATGTGGTAGCTGCTGAGGTTCCCGTATTGGTCCTTCTTATAGATGGGGTGTATGACTGCCCCTTTCCATGAGTCAGGGACCCTGTTTTCCTTAAGGCAGGAGTTGTTTATTTTACCTAGTTGAGTGCTCCAAAACGCTAGATCATTTTTTAATACCGCTGCAGGTAGGCTATTTGAGCCGCAGCTTTTGCAGGACCATCATCTAGCTTTGATCTTTTGTTCCGTTAAGTTTAAAGGCGGTACTCCTCTGGGTGTGCTCAGTGACGGTTCATCTGTGTTCCGGGTCTGGTACAGTTGGGAGATGTTCTCTACCCACTGTTCCTCAGTCGCTGTGTTTCCTAGGGCTCCAGCGGGCCCTTGCTCGAGTTGATTAATGATGGACCATACCAGCTTTCTCTTTTTTGTATTACATGCCTCCACAATTCTTACCCACCCCTGCTCCATGTTGGCTGCTTAGCCTCCCATTTCAACTTTTAGTACTCCTTTCTTATTTCAAGAAACAATTTGGGGTGCGCGCTTTTCGTGTATTGGGTCTTTAGGTTTCTGGCTGTTTTATTGAGTCGCTGCTTCTGTTGCCTTAAGACCTGGGTGCACCAATGCTTTTTATTAGGCATTTGCACGAGGTGTTGCTGTTGTTGGGGGGCCTAGCAGTTTTTTTTTCTTCAAAGAAGCCAGCATAGTCTCCCAATTTGAAGTCATGTTCAGGTTTGCTCCTTGCACTGTTGCTAAAATAGCTATCCATTTCTCGTCATTTTTCGTGGATAGTTTAGACAATCTTATTCACAGCCAGTGACCTCCTGGATCCTGTGTTCCGAGATTTTTCATGTGGTAGACTTACTGGTTGTGATTTGGTGTTTTTGTGATCTGAGGGTGGTGATCACTCATATCGGACCTCTATATGGAAGCTCTGTATGTCGTGAAATATGGAGGTGAACGTGTAATCCAATGTCAACTCTGAGTTCCTAGATTTGTGTGTTGTGGATATCGGTGAGTCAGCTGGCAATCTGCCATTGAGGGCCTCAACGACTCCTACTATGGTATGATCGCATTTATTGATGGTCGTACAGTGCGACACCTGCAGTGGAATTTCCAGCCTCCGATCTTGGACCCTTTCTGTAGTGCTACTCTTGCACTGATTGGCCATATTTAGATAGAAGTCTCCGGTAATGATCCATGATATCTCACCGTGTATGGCTCATAGTTTTAGTAATTTGTTTCCTATAGAATTGATTAGATTTTATGATAGAGGTTGCTTGTGATCCTGATTTCCAGTTTTGATGATGATTGCTAGCATGTTCGCAGTTGTCAGATCTTGTTGACTTGCATTAGAAAATGTTGCTAGTTGTCATGTAGGTTGTTTAAAGGTTTGTATTCAGAGCGATTACAGTAAAAGAGCAATTTTTAACATTTCCCAAAGTATTTTTTGGGGACATTATTCTTAGAAGGTGCGAATGGCAGCCCATCACTAGAGACTGGCCCTTATAGCATGTTACCTCACTTTTTTGAGCGGTCTCATATCCCCTGGGTGGGACAGTACATAGTATCCAGCAATAATCTAGGATAAGAAGTTTCTTGCGCTGCAACCTTTCCAGATGGTAGCATGCTTCCTGGATGCCATGTATTCCCTAGCAGCAGAGGTGTCTGATTCCTCACTCCCTCTTACTATATATTGAAGCAGGATGAAAATAACCCTTTCTTAGAACTTTTGGTAGTTTAGTTTCTTCCCATTCCTGATTTGTTTTCTTTTTGGCAGAAGACACTGGGGTCAACCAACTCCAATGTGACCCAATTCTCTTCAGTCTCTCTCCAGCAAAGGCACCGAAACATAGGTGTCTGTTCTTTCAGTTCCAACATTACTGTAGCTTTGGACCACAGCAGCTTGTACTTGCCTATTGATCCACCTCTAAAACCACTGTATTCTATCTAGGTATTTCCACAATCACTTTTGCCCTCATTTCTTTACCTAAAATCCTCCTTTTGTGCCTCAGTACACTTTTCATCCAACAAATGTTTACTACTTTAGCTGCTGGGGTTTCCCCATAGCGATGATAAGGTTGAAACTGTCCCCGGGAGAGTCATTTACAAGTGTCAAGTAATGGGGTTGAAGAGAAAAGAGGTGGAAAATGAATCCACATTTGCCCCAGAAGATGATGATAGCTGTTTGTGTGAGAATCTGGTGCTAACCAGGTTAAAAATGCAGATGGTGGGCACTGTGAGTTTAGGATGAGGCCCACTTTTGTAAAAATGCAACTGGCAGGATATGGGGTAGGAAGATTGGATCCATACAGACCTGAATGCAATTACATGCACATGTTGGCAGTGGAAGCATTGGATAAAGACTATGGTGCGATCCTGATTGGTCCAGAGATATAGTGATGAGAGACAAGTGGGAAGTTGGTGCCTGACACATTGGGGTGATCAAAGGTGGTTTCAGGTCCAACGTAGAAATTGAGAATTTATGTTGGTCCAACTTGCCCGGGAGATGTAAATAGTAATCGGAACACAGCAGTGCCTGTTTGTGTGCATATGATGGTTAAAAGGCCTCTGCCTTTGCAAGACAACTGTGAAATAAATGTCCCATCACAATGTTCATGGGCACATCGGCGCCGTTTACGTCCCAGAATTACACCGTCATAGGATAGATTCCAACCAAATGGGACAAAAAAGAAGCATTAAGTAATTTCAGACCCTAAATATATGCCATTAGGTATTTGGTTGTCAAATGTAAGCCAACTAGGGACTATTAGATGTATTGAGGTGATCGAGCTTGACATGCAGGTGTGGTTTACTTGTGGTGATTGACTATTGGGTACGTATATCACTTGCCAAGCCTTCATTGTGATATTCACATGTCCAGTAAGGTCCTTAATATCTCTTACAGTAGAGGCCAGTAGCTCGTGTCTGACTGTTGGTGGCAGAGTCTGGTGAGCACACACACCATGCCAAGCAGTAGCATACTTTTGGATGTGTGATATGGAAGACTTTAGGTGATCGGTGAAAGGTTTGATGTCAGGTGGTAGATGTGCCAAAAGTCAGAAGAGGGTGGTATTGAAACATGTGATAGTCTATCCGGTTGCACAAGAGTTGTCAGTGACCATTTTGAGAAATCGGAGGTTCAGCAGTGGAAACACATCCTCTCCAAACCCAACACAAATCAAAGAGACCGTTCACAACATAGCAGCCATTCTTCGACAGTGTGTGTTTTTGTACCTTTGTGAAATCACCTGCCAAATGTTACAATCTAGGGTGGCACACTCACACCACGTCATTAGGGATGCTTTTTCCACTCTTGAGCTTTTCATCTACAGATTATTGTGGTGGTTTAATTTAATTTATTCAATGGATGCAAAATGAGTTCAATACCCAAAATGCATTCGGCTATCACACAAGAACCCAGGACTGGAAATAGTGTCCATAATAACCCATAGGAAATAGGCCACCCTTTACAAATCACATGGGAGTTGCTATTATATACATGTTCCACAAAACCATCCTCGATTAGAAGTTCTATCCTGAAGTGTGTAAAGAGGACCTCAGCTGCACACCTGCCCCAGTTCCATAGCAATCTGTACCTAACTAACAAAATTATTCCGAGCCAAGACCAGTGCTCCCGGTTGGGGGCACAATTTTCATCTCCTGAGTCTGCCATCACCACCCCCTTTTGTACCGCTATTGGCCGCCATAAGTGTGGCAGGGTATGCTCAGACGTGAGTCCCTTGCTCACTTTGCCACTGGATTCAAGCAAGCCAGGCTGAAGACGGCTGGAATGCCAGAACCCGGTCCTCGGAAGCTTGCTTCCGGTCCAGGGAAGACATGGATTGACAGTTCGGGCTGGACTGTTCCCATGAGGCACAGGGTCAGACTGATTTGCATATAGCCATGTCTGAACTGGGGTGGCAGAGTGGGCTAAAGAACGGTCATGGATTAAACCCAGATCTTTTGACTGGGTGTGAGTGTTTGATTGATTCAGATGCTCCGTCCATCACCACCCCCTTTTGTACCGCTTTTGGCTGCCATAAGTGTGGCAGGGTATGCTCAGACGTGAGTCCCTTGCTCACTTTGCCACTGGATTCAAGCCAGCCGGGCTGAAGACGGCTGGAATGCCAGAAACCGGTCCTCGGAAGCTTGTTTCCGGTCCAGGGAAGACATGGCTTGGCAGTTTGGGGTGGACTGTTCCCATGAGGCACAGGGTCAGACTGATTTGCATATAGCCATGTCTGAACTGGGGTGGCAGAGTGGGCTAAAGAACGGTGATGGATTAAACCCAGATCTTTTGACGGGGTGTGAGTGTTTGATTGATTCAGATGCTCCGTCCATCACCACCCCCTTTTGTACTGCACTACAAATGGACATATTACCTTGGAAAGACTCTTCGTGCAAGTGACAAGGCCACTCAAGTGCATAACAAATAATGTTTTACATCACTCCCACGGAAGAGTTCTCAAAATCGAAAAGCAAACAAAACCTAATAAATCGAGAAACCACTGACAGATAAAATGTCATGTTAAACAATTCGGGGCATGTTAAGCTTTAAATCACTATTGTACCTTGTCTGCGTGCATCATCTTGTGTGCATCCAGTTCAGGCTGGGGATAGACGTGGCATTCTTGGGTGAGGGTGTGTGGTGTTAGTGAGTTTTTTATTTTATTTATTTTCTTTACTTGAGTTTTATAAAGCGCTGGCTAGACCCTGAGGTATCAGAGCGCTTTACATGAGGAAAGTTACATAGGTTACAAATTACACTTTGTTACAGAAGGTACAAGTTACAGTTACATCTGTTGGTTCTTGGCATGTAGAGGGGTAAGGGGGTAATGTAAAAGAGTGAGGGGGAGATTAACAGGAGTATAGACATAAGGATAAACAAAGCAGGTAAATGGAGAGGAATTCAGGGGAGAGAGGAAAGGAAAAAGGGAGGTAGCCAAATAATGATGGAGGGAAGCAGAGACGCGTAAGTGACTGTTTGGTGAACACATGGGCAACGGTGCCGCCAAGCTGTGCACGTGCAGTGATGACTGTAACCAAGGGCGCGAGCAGTACATTCCTTGCGTTTCCAGGCAGAGCCGGCCTTTGGTGATCCATTGTCTCTTCCATAAAGATGCTAATTGCCCCTTGGATCCCTTCTCGGCCTGTTATCTGCTGCGGGACAGCTGGAGTCTGCTGTTACCCTGGAGAGGGCAGTTACAGTGATGAGCGGGGGCTGACCAGATAGTCTCTCGTCCGTCAACATAATGACTCCCATAACAGTGCGGCAAGTAGAGTAGTGCAAAATGACAAGACCCCTACACACAAGTTGTTATTCCCTCTACCCTTCCTCTCCTCCACTCACTCAGAAAAGAGCCACTTCAAAAAAACTTCAGTTTTGATAACCCCGTAGATCTGGTTTCTTGCCAGAGCTTGGGACGCTCTGGTCTAGTGTCTGTGTGGACCAGGCTTGCCGCCAGCACTCATGGTTGGCATACAGAACCAGATAACGTGGACCAAATATCATCTGACCAAGATGTGACTCCTAAACATCGATCTCAGAAATATCGTCCCATTGGAGCTAATAATAGAATTTCTACACCCAGCTGAGTAAAAATGTTATCAAAGATATTTAGGGAACAATATTTATGCTAGACAATATCTTTTGTTATCAATATTCTGATACAGCCTTGACTTTCAGGGGCTGACACAAGAGGCTCCTGGCCCCCTCCCCTGTCAGTGCTCGGGCCCACTGGCGTTATGATGGTGTTCTGGAATGCTTCCAGCAGGTGGCGCCACCCGTTCTGAAGACATTAGGGCAGTGGCGGCTCCTTGAGGGAGTGCGGTAGGGCAGGGCAGGGTGGGGGGTAGCAAACTCCGGCATACAGCCGAACGGAGGTAAGAAAATAAGTAAAACTAATTACATTGTGCGCGCTGCATCGCCATTTGGCGTTGCAGCGCGCGCAGTGTAATAAGTTTTCTTTTTTTCTTTTCTTACCTCCGTTCGGCCGTATGCTGGCGTTTACTACCCCCCACCCTGCCCCGCCCCGCTGCCCCGCAGCACTCCCTCGAGGAGCCACTGCTGCATTAGGGTCCTGGCCTGCGGACAGTGCTTGGTGCTCTTAGGTTTATAAGTAGGGGTTGTTGTCTGTAGCGGTACTCCTGAGCAAGATCGTGTCAGGGGTTGGGCGCCCTCTGGGACTGAAGGGGTGCGTGTTATTTCCCCTTTGGGCATCAATGCAACTTTTCATAGTGAAGAACCTAACATATCATTGGCTAATTCTTGTTCCAGAGTCTGGTTGTATGAGCCTATTTGCACGCTCATTTTTTTCAATAATGATGATAGTAATTTTATAGATGGTCCCTACTCAGCACCATGTTGCCCTTTCTTAGGGCTGCAAATAGTAGGTGCTGTTATTACCCTAATGATGAGTACACACGGTATCTCCTCTCTGCCTGATTCCGAGTTGGCCGGGGTTCCTGCATCCAATTCTTCTCGGTGTTGAAACACTGGACCTGATTTTAATGGGCAGTATTTCCACCTTGAAGAATCTAATAGGGCTTTGACAGCAGGCAAGCTCCTTTCTCTTCTTCCTTTTTTGGCAGAGGGAAGCATACAGTGCTTCTCTTGATAGTACTTCGCTTCCCCTTCACTCAACCTACTCACCCCAACCCATTTCTCTCCACCCTCCACCCCAAAGAGAGGCCAGAATATGCATGTACCACCTGCTCACACATTCATGTCCACAGAGAGCATTTAGATGAAGATATTGTGGAGGGGCTGTTAATTAGGGACAGACCCTATCATGCATGCCAAACCGCCCGATTCAGGCGGGAGACTACCGACTACAAGGCTAGTTTCCCGAAAATCCGATTCCTTAGCGGGATTCTGCCGACAGGGACTGGTCTTGTGTGATTCGGAGTATTTACTGTCCGTAACCTGCTTCCCCACACCAGTGCACGTCATATTGGTCACACCCTCTTTGCCTGGCATAGCGCTTTCTCCATGCACCTGACAAAGTAAGGAAAGAACTTTGTATTTTCATTTAGTACCACTACATGACAGTAGACCAGATTCAGGCCTCAATAGAATTCATTGGGAGAAATGCATTCTCCTGGTTATTTTAAAAAAAATCTCCCACTTTACTCTTCTAAAATGTTGGCATGTATGCCGTATGTAGAACCGAAAGTTATTGAATCGCACTCCGTGGTATTCAAATTACACATTTGTGATTTAGTGATTAATCAAGTTGGAGGGCGTGCACTGAGGTATGGTCCCCTAAACCTGGGCGTATGAAAATAACTGCACTATGTAGAATCTAACCTTTCCCTGTGCGCTACCTCATGCGTGACATGCCCGTCTTCTTGTGGTTTCAGGTTTGCCACCAGAGAGAGGAATGCCCTGCTGCTCTACAACGGGCGCTTCAACGAAAAGCATGACTTCATCGCCCTGGAGATCATAGAGGAGCAGATCCAGCTGACCTTCTCAGCAGGTAAGGCGTGAAGTGTTTTTTCTGACGTCACTTCGGCAGCGTTCGGATAATATGATGCCTTTCCACGTAAACTGTGAATTTGCACCTGGTACAAATACAATTTTTGCACTGGTAGGTCAACACAAGTGCGTATGCGCTGTTGTTATGCCCCTGTTCCTTATCAGAAATCTCATTAGTGTAGAAGATTTTTCTGCCTCCAAAAATATTCCTTTTTTAGGTCGAGGGACCGTTAAGCTGCGAAGCAGCTTCCGGTCCGGAGAATTAATGTCATCTAGTGGGGCTTCAGAACCCGCCTCCCTGCCCTGTCTCTCCACCATTGGCTGGCTTCCTAAATGGAGGCCAGCCATTGGAGGAGAGAGCCGTCCCTCCAAAGAAGCTCCGTCTTTTTCGGATTCCGGGGGCGTGATTTTTTGCATTCTTTAGCCCTGTGACGTCGTCTGTCACTCAGGGCGCAAAAAACACGCCTCCGAATCTGAAAATGGCGGCGCTTTTCTTTTGGCCATTCCACAACAACAGCCGCCCCAAGAAGTCGCAGCCTCCTCCACCTGGCAGTCTCTGTGTGCCCAAGAGTACACATCGCGCCTCTCGTTTTCTGCTGCCCACCGCAAATCGAAGGGGACGTCCACCGCTGCCCATCTGCACCCCACGCACCCAGGAGCAGTGAGAGTCAGGACGCAGACCTCACCAACGTTGTGCTTTGTTTTTCTGCTTCTTCCCGGCACACAGAGAGTGCCCCCTGCGAGGCGCCGAGACGCCCCCCCCTCCCCCTGAGTGGAGGCAGAGACAGAGGCAACGCCAGGGAGGAGCAGAATATCCGAAGGGAGAGAAATCCTTTGCATTCCAAAGCGCAAGACTTCACCCATAAGCCCCTGCTCAAAGCTCGCACCTGAGACCATCGTGGGCTGAGCAGAGCAGAACAGCGCAGTGAGAAGAGCATACCGGCAGTTATGTCCAGGATGTTACTGTTTATGTGCCCGACGTTATTTTTCCACGCGCTTAAAGGGATGTATATTTAGGGAGGGATGGAGGGCGCATGAATATACGCTTGATTATTAGGTTGCATTTTTGTTCATCCGTGTTGTTTATCTTCCTATTGTTGTGGGGCAGTTTCTAACGTGCCATTATTTTCGCAAAAATGGATTTCCCCAGTGTTAAGTTCTCGGAACTCCGCCACTGAATGAGCCGTGCAGGCGGAAACTTTACTATAGCGTTATAAAATTGAATTTGTTATCCGGCTGGTGTTTGTGTACGTCTCCATCTCAGATGGTGTTTTTTCTTGACCCTATCCGTGGCTTTATTGAAAATGGGGAGGGAGGGAGGGGGGAATGGACGCCGACATCATTTAGAGGGTTTTGAACGGCATCCAGTAAGTTCTTGCACCGATTCCTCTGAGATTATGTGGTACTTAACTCCTGTTTCTTGTGTGTATGAGCGAGCACTTTCAGACTTATTTAACATGTTTAACCCCGTGGAGTTCTGTATCTCTGCCTATTGAACGAGGAAACTCCATTTCCCAGGTGTGTGTGCAAAGAGCTGCCGACCTCCCGTCTTGGGCTGTGAAATACCTGTCCCGTGGGGTGCCTTGATCGTCCTACCAACGCCAAAGGAGGCTGCCATGGCATCGGCATCCCACGTGGGGGGCGGCCACGTCGCTTCTTGGCAGAGTGTGAGTGCAGAGTGCGAGTGCAGAGTAGTTAGTGCAGAGTAGTGAATGCAGTGCAGAGTAGTGAGTGCAGTGCAGAGTAGTGAGTGCAGTGCAGAGTAGTGAGTGCAGTGCAGAGTAGTGAGTGCAGTGCAGAGTAGTGAGTGCAGTGCAGAGTAGTGAGTGCAGTGCAGAGTAGTGAGTGCAGTGGTGAGTAGTGAGTGCAGTGGTGAGTAGTGAGTGCAGTGGTGAGTAGTGAGTGCAGTGGTGAGTAGTGAGTGCAGTGGTGAGTAGTGAGTGCAGTGCAGAGTAGTGAGTGCAGTGCAGAGTAGTGAGTGCAGTGCAGAGTAGTGAGTGCAGTGCAGAGTAGTGAGTGCAGTGCAGAGTAGTGAGTGCAGTGCAGAGTAGTGAGTGCAGTGCAGAGTAGTGAGTGCAGTGCAGAGTAGTGAGTGCAGTGCAGAGTAGTGAGTGCAGTGCAGAGTAGTGAGTGCAGTGCAGAGTAGTGAGTGCAGTGCAGAGTAGTGAGTGCAGTGCAGAGCAGTGAGTGCAGTGCAGAGCAGTGAGTGCAGTGCAGAGAGTGCAGTGTGCAGAGTAGTGAGTGCAGTGTGCAGAGTAGTGAGTGCAGTGCAGAGAGTGCAGTGTGCAGAGTAGTGAGTGCAGTGTGCAGTGCGTGCAGTGTGCAGAGCAGAGAGTGCAGTGTGCAGAGCAGTGAGTGCAGTGCAGAGTGCTGTGTGCTTTTGAGTGCAGAGTGCTGTGTGCTTTTGAGTGCAGAGTGCTGTGTGCTTTTGAGTGCAGAGTGCTGTGTGCTTTTGAGTGCAGAGTGCTGTGTGCTTTTGAGTGCAGAGTGCTGTGTGCTTTTGAGTGCAGAGTGCTGTGTGCTGTTGAGTGCAGAGTGCTGTGTGCTGTTGAGTGCAGAGTGCTGTGTGCTGTTGAGTGCAGAGTGCTGTGTGCTGTTGAGTGCAGAGTGCTGTGTATTGGCAATGTAAATGACAATGCCATTTATTTATGATTTAAAGAAAAAAAAAGAAATGTCATGAGCAATGCCAATAGCGCTACCTTTAATGATGCCGAGACCATTGCATTGTAAATGCTTGTCCTCCTATAGTTATAGTAATAATGAACAGGTGCCACGTGCTGACTTTTATGCTAACCCTGTGAATTAATTTATAGTCTATTTTGCATTAATTTGCAACATATTTACACTCTTCAGATGCCGCTTGAGTACTTTAGAAATAGAACGGCCATTTTAGCTTGCAAAATCTCAGTAATGATGGCAGTTACTTACTTGTGTTGGAGTGACCTGCTCCCAGCAGTATTTAAACACCATATCCATTATAAACCCAAATGTACATGTGTATACATTTCGTGTTTGCAGGCGTTGGCTTTCTTCTTTGCATTTTGGTATCGTTTATGCATTCTCTGTTTTTGTGATGTCTTAAAGTGCCCACAGGCGACAATAAAGTGAGAGATTTGTGTTTTTTAAAGCATTTGTTTAAATAAAGCTACATGAATATTTTGGTACAATAGCAAACTGTCACTACATCCAACTCCCCTCTGATCTTCAAGGAGCCCTTGAAAAAGCTCACAGCCTTCAATCGGTTCTAAAGTCTCCCCAGTGCCAAGATGCTGCGGAGTTGGGGTACGATGTGATGAACAAAAAAAATCACAATGTAAAAACAAAGCTGACCATATCTTCTCTTGGTGTGCAAAATAGCCTTTAAACAAGCCAATATTTTTGGGGTTGGGCGCCAGCCTTTGGCTTGGTCAATGATGTTATTTCCTGGTTTTTATAAAATTTAGGGGGAAGCTACTAGACACTCATTAACCTAAAAATTCACTAGAATATTTTTGGAGTCTCAGAACATGCGCATTGTCCTAGTTGTATCTTCAAGTGAGGGGAACTACTTTGTGTGTGAATGTGCTCCTTGTGAAAGAGCAGAATGCCATCAATCACAACAAAATTCGCTAATGGTTAAAGTGGGCGAACCATTGACCCTTGCAGTAGTGGACAGACAAAAAATGTGCATGACGCAATAATAGTGCAATGGATGAAGCGAACTGGCTGAAAGCCTATGTAGCTAGATATATTATACATATAATTTTAGTAAAACCAAATGGTCTTTGCTAACGCCAGTCCTAAAGAGGTTTGTGCTGTTATTCCTGTGACTGTTAATCTCCTCTTTGAGTGAAAGTACAAGGCAGTGAAACGTAGAGTGAGTGGGCCGTGCTTTCTGTGGCAACCTGCCTGAAGGTGTAGCGTGGATGTTCAGGCTGCAACTGGTCCTGCTATGCAAGCGGCCTCCCCCCTGTTTGACCTGTGCGCCTAGACGTTTTTGTGCTGGATTTTTTCTTAATTTTGACGAGGAGCTGTGAGGGTGTGTGGTGATGTGGTTTCGTATTCTGGCTGAGCCTTCACTCTATACTCTGCTAGCCTTCCTGCCTGTCTCAACCTGACCGGGATTGCAGCAGAGACACCCTGAGGATGCCTCTGGGTTCTCCTTCAGCTTCTGTGCCTGTGATTGATGCTGTCTGCTGCACACTCTGTTTACTGGCTGGATTATTCTTAGAAACGACATCTGTCGGACCAGCATTAATGTATGTTCCTAAATCCCTACAGCCCACATGACAAAATAATTAAAGAAGTGTGAGCGCGTGCTGTCACAGAGCGCTGTTGTCCTCAGGCTCACATCGGTCAAGAAATCCAACGTGGATAGCACACATTTTTTAAAGGAGTAACTGCCAAAATGCGTTCTTCTCTTGTGCAGAGTTATCTGACTGTCCTATTCATATGTCAATGATAGGAGAGTGACAGGAAAACATGCATAGCTTGTCAGAACTCTTAGATAATCACAAGGGAAAATTTGATTTTTAGTCCTTCTAAATTTCTAATATTGACGTCTGATAAAACTATTTAGCTTGCACTAGAGTCGAAAATGTGATTGCTCAAGAAAAATGCTAAGAACATATTTCATCCCCCACAGTCCCTCTTCCTTTGCCCTGTTCATATCTCACCAATGTGGGACTGTAGATGGAGTGTGTCACACACACACACACCCTATTACTTATTTGCTGCATCCATCTCTAAGGTAAACAATGCCACACGCACACACCTGAGATAATCACTGCTCAGAAACCTAATTCTCACACTATAATCCTCAGATGATGGCTGTAGCTAGGCTGCTGACCGACCACCTTCTCTAATACTTTACTTCTCTCCCTAAAGTTAACAATGTTCCATTCTCACATCACAGCACCAGCCTCAATTCATGGCTTTAGTGTGACTGCTTGACTCCCATCCTCATCACCACAAATAAATCACATCTATTGATCAGTTTATTTTTGTTCGAATTTCCAATGCACACACCAGCACCTTGAGATCACTGCTGTAGTGTTGGTGCATGCCACTCACAGTCACTCATGCTTTGCAACCCACCTTAAGGAAACAATCTTCAATTCTTTTGTTCCCACATCACCACCTTGAGAACATTCAAGGTTACTGTCTGCTGTGTCTGTCTTTCTGTCTGTCTGCCTATCTATACATCTATCTATCTATCTGTCTATCCATCCCAAAGGTGAATGGTGTTCTTAGTTCTCACACCATATTCCTCAGATCATTAATTTAGAGTGGCAGCTTGCCAATCGCTACTTGTAAACTACTTCTGTTGGTAAGGTTAGCTATATCTATTAAGACATGGCCCTGTTCAACTACTTGAACATGAAAGACTTCTATTATCATTACCAAAGTAAATAACAAGCCATGCAACAAACTACTTTTTCAAACCATAATCCAACAAAACATTTTCCATGATATTTTGAATAGTAATTGATTTTAACTTGGAGGTCAAACTTGAATATAGGCGTAGTTTTACAGGATTACCCCTCTGTCTCAGTGGCCGCTCCGCAACCCCTTCCCTTTCCTTCGCATCAGAGGAAAGCAGCCACGTGCTTTACATGCTTGAAAGTACAGGCATCTGCCAGCCTGATCAAAGGCTTGCTGGGCTGAAGATCTCACAGCCCTGCTGGCCGTGACGGCATCAGTCCAGAAAAAAACATGTAAGGAACCTCCACCTATTGCTGCATGGGAGTGTCGCTGATATCCCTGGATGCTTTGGGTTTAACCCTTGAAGACTGTCTATCAGTGATGTCTCACATCGCTCGTTCTCAACTCTTGAGATCAACAAGTCTCACTGACTCACCCCAGAATGTGAAGAGTGAAAGAAGGTTCTCTTATCATTGGCTGTCCTCTGACAAGATTAGGCATTGTGAGTAGGTGGTGGAGTCTACCGTTTCCTTCTTCCCTCCTGAAGCCTCCAGCTCCTTTCTGGGTCATTTCTTCTTCCTCCTGCCACCTGTTGGTCCTGCCTTCACCACCGCAGCCCTTTAGGTACGTGCTTTATTGAATGTTTGAGTGTGTATGTATGCTTTTAAATGTATGTGTATTTGCACATGTGCTTGTTAATGGTTGTGTGCAAGGGTATCCATGTATATGCTTGTGAATGGGTGGGTGTGTGTATGTGCCCTCATGCGTGCTTGTGAATACATTGGTTGATGCGAGTATGTGAGCACGGGTGTGATGGTAAAAGGATGGGTGCGAGTCAGTGCTTAAGTTGAGCCGGTGGTTTCCGGTGCTCGGCAATGGCACGTAATTTTCAACACTGGGGCTTGTGACATTCGGCCACAAGGTGGCGCTATTCGGCTAATATCGAGATAACCACAACAATAGTCTATGATTAATTCAGTATACATTAAAATGACTATCAAATGCCACCCAAGCCATTCTTTTCGCTTTGGGGGCCTGGAATTGTCCAAATTATCACACTTGTAAGAGTGTGATGGTTAATGTCATTGGCAGCATGGCAGGGGCAACGTGTGATGCAACCTGCAGTGCCTTCTGACGAGAGCACAGCACTCTTAAAAAATGTTTTATTTTACTGTGAGTGTGTGTGCCTGCATTTGCTTGTGGATTGGTGACAGTGAGTATGTGAATGTGCCCACCCCACTGGCTATTGTAATTAACCGGCTGCCACTGCCCTGTCTCTCCCTTTGATGACATAACATGGTGAGGCTCGGTAAAATAACTGAACACAAATCATGGAAGTTTCCTTTCAGGTGAGTAGACTGTAGATTCATAAACCTATTTTCGGAGACACCTTTTTATGCAGTCAGTTTTTCCAAAATAGTGTAACATTTTTGTCTGCCTAGGACCAGTATTCTCAATTTAGGCCAATGACCATCTCCAGGCTGGAGACAGACAAGTCATTAGATTTTGAGGCAGGTGGTGTACTAAATAGATAACCGATTTATTCCTTATATGAAATACTACACATGCAGTTGTAATGGATTCAGTCGTAGGTCTTAATGTTCATCACAGCCATAGCCCCATGTTCGGTGTGGTTACCCATTGTCAAAAACGTCCAGACTTATAAAAGGGATGAATAAACTGCAGTGAGGTGTGTCTAGTCTACTTTTGATATTCAGCTTACAATATATTGATTACTCATTGAGGTGCTGCATGCTAAAAAGTGGAACACTTATGGCACACCTATTGGTACTGCTACACACCAGTGTATTATCCTCAACATCAAAAAAGAAATTGTATTAATCTCAATCTTGTTTTCTTTGTGGGAAACTCCTATCGGGTTTCTTTACCAACTTTTTTTTCCGCCTACTCTTGTTTCTACTAATAATAATAATAATTCTGTATTGCCAAAGTGGGACTTCTCACCCCTATGGGGGTCCTGGTGCTGGGGGCCGTCAGGGTGATTAAGTGAGCTATTGCCCAGGGTCAGATGATGCTGAGCTGCCGCCGGCGATCGAACCGCGAGTCCTTCGATCCGGAGTCAGCCGCTGTGGCCACCCACCCCACGCCTCTCTCCTAACACACATGATGTGTCTACTGATCTATGGCATTCCAATCGTGCTCAGTTCATCTGAGGATTCAGTATTCAATCTGTGATGCTTTTCAACCAAACTGGGTACTCCAGTTGGAATTGAAGTGTTGGGCATTGTCGGATCTACAGAATGAACCAGGCTTGGGCCCGATTATCCAGCCTTGGAGGTTCATCTCCGAGCTCGGTATCCCTCAGTAGTTCTACGTGCATGACTTCTGAAGCAGTTTGGTCTCAGCCAGTGCTTGAAATGGAAAACTATAAGTGCAGGTACTCTGTACCAGAGTACCTGCTTGTACCTGCTTGTTTCCGAGAAGTGCCGGTACTCTACAAATTAAAGTATAGCATTTCTCTTGAAGTGCCGGTACTCTCGCAATAAAAAAGTGCTAGTACTCCGTACCAGAGAGTACCGGCCCATTTAAAGCACTGGTCTCAGCAGTAAGTAAAGCTGTGGGGTGGGGGCAAATGTTGATTTAGACCCCAACTGCAGAGTGCACACTTCTTTTGTGGATTTAGGTGGGGCAGGTTTTTGCATAATAATTCCTAGATCTTGCAACACGAGCTCCACCGCTGCCTCCAGGGTCTGAGCTGCTTCCTGTGGGCCAAATTCTGTAGAAGATCAATATTTATCTGCCCATTTTTCTCCCCTGCATACTTATTTACTGATGCAATGCTTAGCTTTGGGAAGAGAGAATTCCTGTCACAATATCCTAATTGCGATAGGTCTTATTGGTTTCCTATATTCTGGTTTCCTTGATATATTACACAATATTATAAGGATTTTGTAACCAGAGACATTAACTATAACCGCTTCATGATGTCCTCCAAGCCAATATCGCCGAAGTTCTCCCCCTGCTCAATAAGATGTGGGCACACCCTCATCAGAAAGATGCTAGTCTTGCATCGTTCATCCTCCTCGAAAAAGCCAAGTTGGATTTATACTCCAGCGTCATTTGGCAAGGCAGTGGGTAGACAGCGTGGAGTATTGCGCTGCATTTCTATCAGTAATTCATATTAATAGTTCATACTTTCAAAACACTCAGAAAACCAAGGAATACGCCACAGATCTGGCCTTCAAGATTCCTACAGATCCATGGGCGGGCTCTCCATTTGAATGAATACTGCCATTGCTTTTACATAGCAGAACTGTAAAGAATGGCAAAGCAATGGTTTCATTTCAACCACTATAAATCTCTCTTAGTATCATTCCATTGTATTCCATTCCATCATGTTTCAGCGGTCCACCATGGATGTACCAATTTAAGCCACATGAACTCTGAATGGGAGCACAAGTAACTCTCGATATAGGTCTGCGATACTAGGCTTGGCTTACAGTTAGAAAGGTGCAGCTTGAGAGTCTACCCCCCAAAATGGAGGCACAAGCAATCTCACACAATGCAACGGAACCGGAAATTCCGGCAGATGTGTAGCTTGAGTCCTTAATGCCATGTGAGCTTGAGGCCCATCACTGGGCACACCTATTAATGCCCTGTGAGCGTGAGGCCTATCTATGGGCACACCTATGAATGCCCTGTAAGCTTGAAGCCCATCTCTGGGCATACCTGTTAATGCCCTGTGAGCTTGAGACCCATCTCTGTGCATACCTGTCCTGTTTAGAGTGACTCAACTATACAATAAGAGTGGGGGATGCAAATAATGAAATAAACATAATCAGTGGCATCTCCCCTGGATAGAAATCAATGCCCTGTTTATCTTAGGGTGCCTGTGCCATTACAGGAGGGGAACAAAGCAGAAGATACAACTGTTGCAGAGCAATTAGGATGCACTACACACCACAGTAATTGACCCACTCCCCTAACCCAAGCAAAACATTTGTATTTCATTTGTCAAGGAAAAGCCAATGGCATCTGAAGTTCTGCCCTGGGTGTCTTTTTGGACCTCGTAATATATGAATGTACGTTTCAACCATTTACTACCTGGCTTACTTTCACATTTAATCCCCCATATTTGGGAAAAGCTGGGTGAGGGTTCCACCACATGTCTTGTCATAACGCAACAGTGAGCTCCAGAATTACGATGACTGTCTTGGAAATCCTTTGTGGGTGAGATGTCAGTCATTACAGAGTATTGTAGACACAGCTCAATGCAGAGGGACTTGTCTCGTCAGAAAAGAATCTCCTGGAAATTCCTGATGCTGCAGAGGAAGCCATATCTGTGATGCCAGACTCTTGGAAATCTAACTAAAGCAAGACAAGTTCATATTGTTACTGGCTGTGATAACTAGAACAAAAGAATGCCCTGCCTGGTGATGCTGGAGAATCCCTGGTTTACCAAACATCTGGCAAAGAATGACCAGAAAACCCTTCTTATTGGTGTACCCTCTGCCAGTCTAATTAGCTCTTTACATCAGGCTGGAAGGTTTCAACGACAATGATGGCATCCTTTACTACTTGTGTACATTTAAACGGGGTGGCTGAGCAGGTGGTTTCATATTCTCATATTATGGAGATCTAAGAGGAGATTTTTAGATTTGTTTTGGCCTAGTTATTTGGGCTTAATCACTCAAATAAGAATAGTACTCATTGTAAAAAAAAGTCTGTGTGCAATCATCTATGCTGTGATCCTCCGATGTATTTAAGTTATAAACTCGGGTCAATAAACTGATTTTATGTGCAACTTCTGGCATGAGTTCAGTAGCTTTGACATTAAGCGAGGGGCAGCACAGCAGCACTGGATAGCAATTGGGTTATTGCCCGCTCACCTACCTGGTATAAAGGGCAGGGGATGCCGGCTTCTATATGCAGACTCCTGTTATCTTCCCACAATAATCCATCACTCCGACTGATCTACAGAGGCATGAAGCAATACATTTCCTCGGGCATACCCACTGTAAGTGCATTCTGCACCTTCTACTCCGTTGCTGTGCTCCCTTTAGGGACTATTGCGTCCGTTTTCCCTGAATGCCCGAGCGGAAAAATTATGTTTACTAAATTGGTACCATGATCATTTCTAAGCTGTTCATGGCAAATATATGAGATGCTCATAAGGAATTACATTTTCTTTGGAAGTGGTCCTCTACCTGGCGCACAGTAATAGTTTGTGGAATATGCATAACCCCACTAGTTAAGAAGAGGTGTTCCCACCCCATTGTCATCATCAGAGTATTGAACCTTTCAATCACTCTATCCCCCCAACCATTCAGTTAATTTAGACTGACCTCCCGTCGCGACTGTGGCTTTCTTTTTAACCCCTTCACTGCGGGGCTAATTTCCCCGTGGTGCGGGGGGGAGGGGGGCCGCGCACGGCGCCGCTGTGCTCATGACGAGCCCAGGCTCGTCATGCAGAACGGTGCTCGTGTGCTCATGACAAGCCTGGGCTCGTCATGAACCCGCCCGCGCAATGGAACGCTCAGCACAGCGGGGGAATTAGCCCCGCGTGTGAGCGTTCCACGGCTCATGACGAGCCCAGGCTCGTCATGAGCACACAAGCACCGTGCTGCATGACGAGCCTGGGCTCGTCATGAGCACTGAAGGGGTTAATTCATTACGGTCTCAGTTTTTGTTGACTTTGTTTCCCACCCCATTTCCTCCCATGCAATCTTCAGCAATTCCTATTTTCTTTTTCGAACTGTCATATATCGCTGGCATGCTAGTAGCCAATTCATTACCCTTTACAAACAAATGAATTCAATGTGAGCTACTGTTGTTTACTTTTCCCAGTGGACCGTGCCTCACATACTCTCTACTACTGGGTTTCTTCACTATTGTATCTGCTGGCCCGCTTCGGTGAGGAGATGACACAGTTGCCTCCAAAAACTATATGTTAAAACAGAGAGAAAATCCAACTTGCTAGAGGCAGAAGTACATTGGATTTGGGAGGTTTAACCCTGAAATTCTGGATGCGTGACTCGTGGGAATATGATGGTGGGAAGACGTGCACCTTCTGGTTGAGGTGGGTTTGGAAACGTTGCATGGACATCAGTTCACTAAATTGCCTTGAGTAGAAGAAGTGACATCACAAACCTTTTGACCACTGAAGACATAACAGCGATGTTTGTCTCATCCTTAACCCTGCAACTGCATCTCGTTTGTTGGTGATGGGATAGTGGAAGGGCAAGAGCTGGTAAGGACAGAAAACTAAAGAGCACCCGTGCACCTATATACAGAGTGCTTAGAACCCTGCTTACATTTAATTTCCGCCATCCCGCCCATGGGCAGGAGAGCAGGGGCAGCACAGGCAGACCTATGATCAGGGCCACCCGAATTATGCGATTGTGCGGCCGCTGCGATTTTTGACTATTTAAGGATTTGCCACATTTGCCACATAATCCATCATCTGCTGCATAATCTGGCGATTTTAACAGCAAAAAAATTTGTTTCGAGTTCAAAGGCTTTACAAGTTACTAAAAATTGCAGCAGCATGTGCTAAAAAGCGGTTGAAAAGATTTTGCAAAGGTTGACTGGTCACCTTTCTGTTGCTTATTGCTAGATTTGGTTATTAAACTAGTACGAATAAGGTGCACCCAACTACCAGACCGCATTAACGAGTGTAAAAAGTGCAAAATAATAACTTAATACTATTTAAAAATGTGCTGCATTATGCCAAGTAATTTACTCAAACCTGCCACATAATTTGGCCCGCGCCTGCTACATAATTCTAGTGATTCAGAAAAGGGGCTGGTGATGAACAGTGTCTGAATTAAGCAGACCACTCTTACCCAGTCCAAAGATCAGGGCTTGATCCATCACCGTTATTTAGCTCACTGCGCCATCCCAGCTCAGAACCTGGCTATATGCAAATCAGTCTGTCCCTGGCCCAGTGCATCATGGGAACAGGGCAGACTAAACTACCAAGCCAATTCTTCAACAGAAAGGAGACAAGCTTCCGGGGACCGGTTTCTGGCATTTAAAAAACGGTGATGGATCAAGCCCTGATCTTTGGACTGGGTAAGAGTGGTCTGCTTAATTCAGACACTCTGTTCATCACCACCCCCTTTTCTGAATCATATTTGTCCACCATAACCGTGGAAGGGTATACTCGGATGTGAGTCCCTTGCTCATTGCACCATCAGGATTCAAGCAAGCCGAGCCGAAGACGGCTGAAATGCCAGAAACCGGTCCCCGGAAGCTTGTTTCCTTCCCAGTATAAGAATTGGCTTGGTAGTTTGGTCTGCCCTGTTCCCATGATGCACTGGGCCAGGGTCAGACTAATTTGCATATAGCCAAGTTCTGAGCTGGGATGGTGCAGTGAGCTAAAAAACGGTGATGGATCAAGCCCTGATCTTTGGACTGGGTAAGAGTGGTCTGCTTAATTCAGACACTCTGTTCATCACCACCCCCTTTTCTGAATCATATTTGTCCACCATAAGCGTGGAAGGGTATACTCAGATGTGAGTCCCTTGCTCATTGCACCATCAGGATTCAAGCAAGCCGGGCCGAAGACGGCTGAAATGCCAGAAACCGGTCCCCGGAAGCTTGTTTCCTTCCCAGTATAAGAATTGGCTTGGTAGTTTGGTCTGCCCTGTTCCCATGATGCACTGGGCCAGGGTCAGACTAATTTGCATATAGCCAAGTTCTGAGCTGGGATGGTGCAGTGAGCTAAAAAACAGTGATGGATCAAGCCCTGATCTTTGGACTGGGTAAGAGTGGTCTGCTTAATTCAGACACTCTGTTCATCACCACCCCCTTTTCTGAATCATATTTGTCCACCATAAGCGTGGAAGGGTATACTCAGATGTGAGTCCCTTGCTCATTGCACCATCAGGATTCAAGCAAGCCGGGCTGAAGACGGCTGAAATGCCAGAAACCGGTCCCCGGAAGCTTGTTTCCTTCCCAGTATAAGAATTGGCTTGGTAGTTTGGTCTGCCCTGTTCCCATGATGCTCTGGGCCAGGGTCAGACTAATTTGCATATAGCCAAGTTCTGAGCTGGGATGGTGCATTGAGCTAAATAACGGTGATGGATCAAGCCCTGATCTTTGAACTGGGTAAGAGTGGTCTGCTTAATTCAGACACTCTGTTCATCACCACCCCCTTTTCTGAATCACATAATTCTAGTGGCCCTACCTATGATAGAAGGTGCCACCCTGGCTAGTTCCAGCTGATGGCCATGGCTGGAGAAGGTCGCCCTTTTAGCTCGAAGAACAGTGGAGAGCACACCGCACCGAATTAACACACCTCCCGTGTCAGAGTTAGTTCAGGTGTTGTGGGTGTTTGAGTCACTTTGTTTCTAGGTGCATGAATGCAGGTGGGAGGGGACCTGTCACACATGAAGCTCGCATTTCTAATGCAAACAGCTCATAATGTTTTTCCTTTCTTCCCCCTCTCGCTGGGTCTTTTGTCGCAGCGTTTTACGCCCTGTTTAGGAGGCCTCACCTTTATTTGCTTCCGAGATTTAATCAACCTTCGGTAATGTTTACTTTCTTTTAACTGAAGAAAAGCAGCACAGAACGACATACTTTTTTTGAAGCCGATTATTATCTTTTCCATTATTAAAAAAGTCTGAATGTGGTGGGAAGAAAATCTGAGTTATTAAGGTGTGGAGCCTTCATTAAAAGCAAAGTACAGGTCAACGGATGGGCGTTAAATCAGTTTTATGAAGGGCGGGAAAACTGCTTTCTTTGCTGCCCTTGGCTCCCGATTTCTGTACTGTATATTTATTAATGCACATTGTCCAGTCAACTATTTCCAGGCGTAAAAATAATAAGTGACACAACAGCTTTCTCACTTTGTTCAATGTAAATTCCTCCCAGCCCCGGGAATTTGACTGATATCTCAAACCTGTCTCGTTAAATGAACTTAAGGGGTATCTTATTTCTTTTGGCCTTAAACTTTCAGTCATAGTAAATCATGTCTCGCAGTGCGAACCATAAAACAAGACAGTCACATGAAAGACACACATGAGAAAGTGCAGAGTACATGCACCCACCTTGAATGTATATGTCAAAAGTAAGACGCTTAATGATCCATGAATGAGGCTTCGGGGAGCTATCTGTGTCTAGTCTGTTACTAGGTAGCCTTGGTACACATAAAGTTACTCAAAACACTGATAAAAAGCAAGTGTATTAAGTGTTTGCTTCATATGTGCCTGTTAAAGAACTGGGACTGGATTAAAATACTAATTTAATACCCAATGTAATAACATCTACAGCACACAAGTATTCCACCATTGAACTTTTCACTGTCCAGGAGTCTGGATTTATTTTTCATGAGTCTGAATGGGAGCCTTTGTTAGTGAGGTTTTTCAAGCATTAAAAAAGCATGGACACTCCAGTTGTGGAGTATTTATTACAGCAGCCATAAATCCTAAAGTACTACTTATTAGAGGCGGGTTAACTTCTCTACTAAATGTTGTACCTGTAATCTTAGAAACTCAGCTTGTCTTCTCTGAAACACTTTGTACATACTGTCTTGGCTTTGGATTTAGGCTGTGTAGACTTAGTGGTGCTTTTGGCCATTTGTGATCCAGCAACAGAATGAATGAATAAAACTGGTTTGTATAGCGCTCTGAGACGTGACGAGAAATCCCGGCACTTGCTCAATAAGTATAATGGAAAGCAGAGGAACTAAGCAGGCATAGTGGAATTGAAATGCCACGCTTGAAGGGTTTTTGTGGAAAGCAAGATGATTGGAAGGAGACTGCAAAGATAGATGAAGGGTTCACCAGTTACTTCATAAAAGAATCTAGCTCCAATCATAGGGACAACCGAAAGAAGTCCCTAAGAAGAAGGAAGAGCGCAAAACCATAGTACCTATTTAAATTACTATGCATGAGAAAGGGGCCTTTGTGATGGACAGCCCAGAGCCTGTTAAAAAGAATCCATCTGTGCACACATCGCCAGTGAAGCGAAACGAGATGGTCAGCGACGGGCTCTTTTCGCGCAAGACCCAATGCCAACTGGACTGCCACATGCTAAATATGTTGCAGTTAATGATTAAAATATTTAGAAAGATTAAGGCAAATGGCATTCTCATTATCCAATCTAGATGGGATAACTGCTTTGGTGATGGTCATTGTTGGCAGGATAAGTGAAGGATCTTTTCCAATGGTCTTCAGACCAAGTAAGGTGAAAGCCGTGAAGATTGGTAGCCTGTGGGGGAGGGAGATTTTGTTTCAAAAATGCTGCCCGATTCTATTACTTGGTTAACATGAATCAACGGTGCGCTCATGTTCCTGGGACCCCAAGAATTGGATCAAGGCCAAGACGCACCACGCAAGACAATGGTATAATTGTTATCTGTATTGAGTTCCAGACTATAGTTCTGCGATGCATATGTCATTTGAAACACCTTTGTGAGACTGGGAAGAGTGCTTCAAACTGAAAGACCAGCTGGATGCTCTTTGATCTTAAGGATGGCAAAGGGTGTCCTATAAATATTAAAGAAGATAGGAGTCAATGGCGAGGCCTGCGGTACCTCTGCCGGGTAGCTCACGGAAGGAGGATTGAAATGGAGGTACAGTCACTGCTTGTTCTCTGTAGGAGTGGGTTGTAGCAGGCACAAAGCTTTATATGTGTTCATACTCCTTCAATCTAGAGGCAAAGATTTATTGGGAAATTGAATTAAAGGCCGTCATTAGGTTCAGTAGGACAAAGTCAGCTGGAATCCGGAATGTATAAATATCATCTAGATTGGCCACCGGGCACAAACCCGTCGGACTGGTTTCAGACGCGAAAGCTGTTGATATTGTTTGGAGAGATGGATTGTTGGAGCAGCTTCCACTCTTCTAGAGGGAAATGGAAGATGAAAATTCAGTGAGGTTGGAATCTGATGACTATATCTGCAGTTTGAGGCAATAGTCCTAGTTGAGTTAGGGCTCAGTGACTGTAATGCAGGCTGAGATCAGAAAAACACATATCTCTTGAAAATATTATCAAGAAAATGTCTATCCGAAGGAATCTGTGTCGCTATAAAGCTGATTGTGGAGGAACAGTTGATGGAAATGTACAGCATTGTTAGACATAACTGTGACATTCATTATGCACATCCGCTGAGTAACAAGAAAGCAACAAATGCACCGAACAGTACCACAGCCAAACACGTCACTATGGGATACACGTGTGTGTCTCTATGGTTCTTCTTGTATTTTGGAGACCCCTTCCATCTATTGTGGATGGCAGAGAGCCTCATATTATGTTCGTAGGGATGTTGATTTTAGTACTATTTTTCAAGTTCAAGGAGGCATGCCCATATATGGACTTGTGAACTAGTGTTGGAACCTCCTTCTACACCACAAATGCTGGGCTGTACGCTTGCATACATTGAGCGTTAATTGCCTCGAACTATTCAACTGCTCTCCTTTATAAAATCCTACACTGCTACCAAAGAAAATACCCGGTTGATGTAAATCTTTACTGAAAGTATGCTGCTTTTGTTTTCTAGTTTTTTTAACATTCTTATTTCAGTGTTCTTAACTGCCGCCTAGGGGTTTAAAGCCACTACAACATATGGATGGCAGATGTAGCTTTCCTCACTTGCTCTCCACTTCTGGATAATAGGAAGGTTAGCGGTATAGCTGTGGGGCTCTGCCGAGCACTTCTGCCTCCTCCGCAATAAAGATCCAGCATGGCGCCATCGCGCAGCGTGCTGGAAGGTTAGCACTGTTGGTCAAATTGCTTTATTTTACTCCGCTTATAGTCAGATTGCTGCTAGCTTGCTTTTCCATATTTTTTACCTTTCTCTGTTTTTTTTAATTTTGGTGCCTTATCTTTTTAATATTATACGCTGCTATTTGCCTGTTTTTAAAATAACTTGTGCCCTCTCACCTGGCATTTTGACCGCATTCTTCTCCCTGGTCCTCCGCAGCTTTAGGGGCGGCTTGTGCGGAGGGAGGGAAGGCGGATGCAGCTTTCCTCACTTGCTCTCCTCTTCGACATTATAGGGCGGTTAGAGTCATAGCTGTGGGGCTCTGCCGAGCACTTCTGCCTCCTCCACAATAAAGATCCAGCATGGCGCCATCGCGCAGCGGGCATGCCGAAGGCGTGCCAAAGGCAAACCTATCTGCACCTAGACTGCGCCTAGTGCCAGGTCCCCTGGTCCGCGTCGGTCAAAAGTGCAGAGATGCCAAATACACTATACCAGTAAGCAATTAAGGGCTATCGAAAATGCTGGCAAGGGGTGTAAGCTGGTATGTGCCCAACTAGATCCAGTGATTCTCCCTAACAGGGTCACAATTTCATGTCCTACCTGTGGGTTTAGACTGGAGGCCCATGACAGAATATAGACTAACATGACTGAAACTGTATTCATAAATACACAGCCAAAACAGTATAAGGGAAAGGACAAGGTCTTCTCGGCCTTGATTAATGATCACTCTCTCCCAAAGTATAAATACGAAATCGCAGAACTCTTAGATAATCATCATCTTGATCTCCTATTTATTACGGAAACGTGGGCCGACCCCTCAGCAGACCCAGATTTCTGGATTGCTACTCCATACGGCTTTGCTGCTTACAAATGCGACAGAGTAAAGAAAAGAGGAGGAGGTTTGGCTGTCATACACAGAAAAAACTTTTTAGTCAAGATAGAGACGATTCCCTCTATGGTATGTGAGGCATTTAATTTCAATATAATGCTCACTAATGATCAATCATTTAAGGGGATCCTCCCATATCGTCCACCCGGCCCCAGGTGAGATTTTCTATCAGTAATAGGAAACATACTGGAACCCACTGCTGGTGAATCTAATTTCACCATTCTTGGGGATTTTAATTTTCATCTGAAGGCCGCCGAAGATAAGGATTCTATAACCCTTACCTCGGAGTTGGAGATATTAGGACTATCTCAAAAAGTCATGAGTCTATTGCACTCCGCTGTGTAAACACTGGATTATTTTTCCCCAAACAATGAGCAGATCTCTATAAATGAGATCCTCCCTCTGAGGTGGTCTGATCACTATGCAGTTTTAATTGATATTAAGATATTGGACCCTTCCTTCCTACACTCCAGCTCAATTCCCCACAAACGGTTTTTAGGCTTGGAGTGGTATAGATCAGGCCCGTCTTAAACAGCATCCAATTGACACCCAGCCAGAAGAGGTTCCAGACCCAGAACTGACCTTCATAAACTATACGGAATGGCTCCAAAATGCTTTCACTAGGCTAGTACCATATAAAACAGGAAGACTCCCTCTGCCCCTTGGTTCTCGAAGGCATTGAGGTTAGAGAAACAACGTTGTATAAAACGTTGTATAAAACAAGAAAGGTACTGGCGCCTAGAGTATGGCAACCAGGAGAAATCCCTTTACAAGCTGGCACTAGTAAATTATAAACATTTAATACTTACAGAAAAAAGTAATTACTATTCCAGGAAAATAGAAACTGCACAAGACTCAGCGAAACAGCTGTTTCAGGTAGTTTCTAAGTTGACAAGGCCCTAAGTTAGCATTCCAAGTACTCTGCGATTCGTTAGCCAGTGGCTTTCAGGATAAGGTGGGGCAAATGTATTCTAACTTCACTGCCCCCACAGTGGGCTGGAATCAGCTGGTTGGAGTTAGCAAGAGTAGGGACATTTCCAACTTTATGGAATTTAGGCCAGTTTCAATAGAACAGATCACTGATCTGGTTAACACAGTCAAATCAGGTTCACTGTTTGACCCCTGCCCCCCTTTAGTCCTGAAACTGTTCCCTGACCTTATGGGTACCAACCTGGCCAACATCTGTAACTCTACGTTCAGTTGAGGCCCCTATCCCTTCCTATGGAAAAAAGCATCTGTTTTGCTGCTGTCAAAAAAAAAATAATCTTGATCCAGGAGAGACCAAAAACTAGCGACATATTGCGCGCCTCCTTCTACCAGCTAAACACTTTGAAAAGATTATGAATAATCAGCTGGCTCAATTTATTGAGGAGAATAACCTGTAGGACGACGCACAGTTTGGCTTAGAAAAGGCCATAGCACAGAAACTGCGCTCATTAAAGCGTCTGATGAAATTAGGTTTGTGTTGGACAAAGGAGGTGCTGCAGCACTGATGCTATTGGATCTATCGGCAGCATTTCACACGGTTGATCATGCTACGCTGAACAATCGTGTCTCATCCTTGTTGCGTGCTTATCTAGGTTCCTGATCGATACTGTGACCTTATGCCCCTATTCGGCTATAAACCCATTTATTCCCTATATTGGCATAACCGTTCAAGTGCGATTTTCTGAAAAGTCATCTCTGGCCTCACACGAACAGAGCCACATTCCAGCATGACTCTCTGCTACTTCCTTTGCGACCAATTAGTGCAATGACAGAGCAGCAGTCACTATCTGATATTCCTAGATAACACTCTGAGTTCTTCAACAAGATAAAAACTTAGCAAACCTGGAAATCCCCGCTTGCTATGTTTTGATTAGTAATGGAACTCTAATGAGCAACTGATAACTATCACTTCCTAGTGACATCTTTAATTGACGTCTTATGTCCAGCAAACTTGCGTCAAACCCGGCACCTGTCAGGTATAAATATTACCAACGTTGCCTTAAGCAATGAGCTACTGTTGCTGATGCCAGCTGCCTGCGTGACCCTGTGTTGGTAGATCTAGCACTCTGTCGCTGCAGCCTGCTATCCTGTGGTGGTGAAGCTGCTGATTACCATTATCGCCGCTACAGCGCGAACTATGGTACAGTACGCTTGAGGAGCCGAGCAGCCGTCCTCTGCGAAGACATCCAGCCCAGCTGCCCGCGGACGCTGTCCCCCGCCTCCTTCCTCCTCCAAGCGCTGAGAGAAGCCGCTGCCTTTCTCGTGCAGAGAAATCCAGTCCCGGCGCTTCCGGTTTACCCTCGCGGGTGACTGGGATATCGAGAGAGACCCCTGAAGGAGATACCAATCCTCCATCATTCTATTCAGAGGTATGGTGTTGACTAAACCCTTAGACGAGAATTCTTGAAACAAACCTTGGCAAAACCAACTTAACTTAAGCTACTTACTTACTCCCCTTCTCACGTGTTAGGCTTAGGTCAGGCACACTGGGGTAGGCTTAGTTAGAAGCACCAGTTGAGTATGTTAGCCTAATGTATATATGACTGTATATATGTTTTATTACTTTTAAACCATTGTATGGCTAAGAAACCATATCAATGCTTTTACAGTTCTATTTCGCAATACTTATCTTACTGTACGTACTTTTTATAATAACAGTTATTGCAATTGTGGCAATACATTTCTCTTGTACGAGAAGAAAGACTGTTCAATAAATGTTAACCCTTTATTGATACACGCCCGTCTCTCTATTCTCTACATCTCGTGAAAGTAAACTGCACTAGACTGACTGAGTGAAACACATGTCTATTGTTTCACACGACCCTAGAGATTGACTCTTGATCTGAGGAGCAAAGTTGTCATGTTGCACGGTTGTTGGAAAACTGAATCCCTTCTTGTCTGTGCCAAGGAAGCTGATCACTTCCTATGCAGAGAAGAAAGTTTCCAGTGACCTCTGAGCTAGTTGGTAACACAACCCAATTAAGTTTAGCATAGTCAGTGGAGGCCTGGAATATCCGCAGTTCCACGTCGATACTACTGTTTATGTTATTCCAATGCGCAGGGCCTAGTGGGAAACTAGGAACTACACTACATGGCGCCCAACGTTTTGGTAAGGCGATAAACTAACGCAAGACTTATAGAGTAACTCAGTCGTGCATATTTCACACCCCTTTCTCCCGTAAAAACTCCAATAGACGTCTGGAGTGGGTGAAAGGTTAAAATCCGCCCGACCTTAGTAGGAAGAGATTCCTATGTAAAGCTCTGGTTTATTCAACGTTGAAGGATACAGTGTTCCAAAATATTGTGCACCTAATCTTTGTCTCCTTGGAGACCTACTCTGAAAAACCTGCATTTTAAAAAAAAAAAAATGTCAGTAGAAAACGGAACCTCTGGGGCCGCAGTAGACGCGACTCACAGACCCGGATGCTATTATCATCCCGGTCCACTTAAGAAGATCTATAACGTTAAAACTTATAGATAACGGACTGACACCACAAGGTGGTACAGTAGTTTTCGTGATAGAGGCTCACGAGTATCGGCAGACAGAGGTATTCTATTCATGGATAAACTTTCCAGCGGCAAACGCTACAACACAAGAGTTTCACTATTACAAAATAGAGAAACCCCCGGAAGAGTACGCTCCTTTCGAGGAGATTGAAATTCCACTTAAATTTCAAGAGCACCTGCTCTGGTTTAATGGCGCCCTAAAACACAATGATCACATTACCAGGCTCGGTCCACTAGGTAGACCAGGAGCCACGTGGCCGGTTCTAGCCAGCTACACACCACATCCGGACATTGTAAAAATGTCTAGAGAAGAGCTGTTAGTACAGCTAAACACATTAATAAAAATACATAGGCAATTAGTCCAATATGTAATGCGGATTGCTACAATCCAGCCAGCTGTTAATACACCACAGCTGACCCCTCATCAGGGGAACACAAATAAAATTACACCACAGAACATACAGTCATGTCTTGGTAAAACACCCGTAAAACGGGAACAAATTCCTTTCTGGTTAGCCCAGAAAATCACTCAAATAGAGGCAGTATTTCCTGATACTACCCCTATTGAGAAACACAGAATCTTGACCATCTGCCTTCCTATGGGAATCGCACCACACGTGGAGGACTGCGACACTTGGGGTACAGTCTTTGCTTCCATTTACACAAAAACACACGGTGTTCCGTCTATGGCGGTAATACCAGAAGTGCTAAAACAGATTCAAAATGAATTCGGTCCAGAGCCCGCTTTAAATCTAGGTATGAAATTACTGAAAGATTTCAAGCAGGTCACGGCTATATTATTAGCCAACGTAAAGGGAGAAGCAGCATCTGTGGCGATCCGCCAGAAGTTGAGGGAAACAGATATAAAAGATCCTGTTGAGCTAGCAAAAATCATAGAAAAATGCTATGAAGAATTAGGTAGAGACAGCTTGGGTGGGAAACCAGTAAAGCCCCAACTGCTCGAAAATCCAGAAAAATTATTTATTAAAAATAATTTAAACACTCCTAAAAAGAGCTGGGATGGAAATAAACAATCCACTCCCAAGGAAAAAGTTTTCCAGTCCAGAGGAAGGTCTCCTCGACGGAGGGAAAGAACTCCGACTCGAGAACGCCAGTCTCCCCAACGGGAGCCCTCTGAGAAAAGATATAACCTTAGAAATAGGGATAATCTGAAAAAACCTGATAGATATCAAAGTATTGATACACGTCCCTCTCGATCTCTTCCACAGAATTCGGAAAGAAGAGGACGGTCAGACCCAGGAGAGCACACCAAGTCCAAAGACAAGGAATCTGCTCAAAATAAGAAATCTCAATTTCAGAAAAAGAAGGTAGCCAGTATTAGAGTAATCAACCATGCCGAGAATACTGAGGACACAGTTGAAAAACGGGGAGTGGGCATTGACAATGTTGGACAGTGCAGCAGAGATCAGTATAGCGCGCAAGATCTTGATGAGTCATCTGGAGACAGTGGACACGAATGAATACATTCAGGTTGAAACTGCCGACACCAGACTTAGCGAGCCCCATAAAATATGCGAAATAACATTGCGTATGGAGGGTGATAAGACTAGGAAAATTAAGGGTCTATTTTGGGATAAGCTCTCAAAAGGCTATGATATTCTGTTAGCTGAAAAAGATTGGCCCCCGGAGTTTGTCAGGGAGTGCCCTCGTGGCGAAGAAGTGATTATGCCTGCCTTCTCGAATCACATACCGATTCACAAAAAATATACATATGCAAGGAAATGGGCAGTAGCCCAGGCACCTGCATTGTATAAAAATCATGTAGGATGGGATGAGGATTCACCTCCTCACAAAATCCAACTAAAAAGTGAACCAACTGCCCAACGGCAGTATCCCATAAAGCAAGAAGCTAAAAAACAGGTCAGGGAGATCTTAGATCAACTTGAATACCAGGGGGTGATTGAAACATGCACCTCTCAAATGAACAATCCTTTGTTTCCTGTCTCCAAGCCAGACAATTCATATCGTCTAGTTTTGGACTACAGACACCTTAATACATGTTGCAAAACTTTTGCAGTACAAAACTCGCATAGTGCAGCCCTAATGAATAATATAGTTAGGAAAAAATACAAAACGACATTAGACATATCTAATGGTTTCTTTTGTCAAAACATTGCACCAGAAAGCAGATATTTGACCGCTTTCTCCGCATTTGGGTCGCAGAAAAAATTCTGTGGACTCCCACAGGGGTTCAAGAACAGCCCAGGACTATTCTCAGCTAGGGTAACAGAGTTACTACAAATCTATGATGATGAAGCATTATCTTACGTGGATGATATTTATCTCACAGATGACGACTTGGATACTCATTTGAAAAGAGTGAACACCATTATACTTGGGTTCGCAGCAGAGGGTTACAAATTCAACTTTAAAAAGTCTCGAATTGCCCATCTGACAGTACTGTTTTTAGGGTACGAATTATCAAGTGAAGGGAAAAGCCTAGCGGACAACTTCTTAGAGAAGTGCGCTGTACTCCAAGTTCCAAAAACGCTGAAGAATTTACAATCTATTCTAGGTTTTCTGAATTTCGGAAGAACTTATATCCTAAATTATGCAGAGAGGGTTAAACCTCTCTACGAGTTAATTAAACCTGATTTTAAACAAATCACTTGGACTCAAAAACACACAGAAATTTTGAGATCACTGCAAACAGACATGTTAGCAAAAACAAAATTAGATACACGTGACAACACGATCGATCTTGTAATCCGAGTCATCCCAGGAAGATGCGGATTCACGTACCTAACCTCTAATGAGGGAGAAAAGGTACCCATTTCAATTAAATCTCACTTGTACACACAAGCAGAAAAAGCATTCAGTCACACAGAAAGAACTGTGAAAGTAGTGCAAATCGCATTAGCAAATGAACGAGAACTAGCACACGGCAAACGGATTAATATCCTTACAGCGGAATCCGCCTTCGAAGCGCTATTCAGCCCAGTAAACCTGCCTACAGTGTCACTGGATCCGAAATGGATACAGTGTATAGATTCTCTAGGAGCGGAAGATGTGAAATACTATTTCGCCCCGCAATACAAAGAACTGAATGACTTAGAATATGAAGAAGAATATCCTCTGCCAATCGAAATTCTACCTCTCCCACAGTACGCCTGTATAATCTATACAGACAGCTTTGTACAGCATTTCAACGTAGAGAGAAAATCCTACGATGCAGCATGTGCGATCATTAAAGGTCGTTGGCTGTGCGGTAAATTCAGACCGAAAGTAACAAAAACTGAATCAGTAAAGTACTGTTCGGTTCAAAGAACTGAAATCAGATGTTTAAAGATGGCGCTCGAAAATGCAGAACGCGAATTCCCCACACTTATAGTGTGCGATTCTCATTTTTGCGTCAATTCTTACAATAACAAACTGCAGAGTTGGATCGAAAACGACTACAAAGATGACACAGGTGCCACAATAAAGCATAAATTGCTCTGGAACGAGGTAGCTCTTTTAAGTAAAGAACTACAAAAGACTCACGTGATTCACGCACAGAGTCTTCAACGTGATGGCGTTCACGTTGCAGGGAATTCATTGGCTAATACAGCCAAAGCGGAAGCAACTAAACCGGCTTCCGTAGCCACAAAAAAGCGTACAGATAAATACATAGACGGGGAAACCATGCTAGCAGTAAAAACGACCGTAAAAGGCGACTGTGCAGCACTACCCGTAAACTATCCACTCAATTATGCATACATAATCGATGCAAACTCCGTTCCTTTTGCTCGAATCCCTGGAGTGGGGGATAGAGTAATTCCAAACATGAACAGGAGAATATTTTTAATAGCAGACGCACATATGGGTTTGGGTCTAAGGCACAGAGAGATCAAGGAATCACTGACTGAATTGCAATCAGTATTCTGGTGGCCGGGAATGAGTGTAGAACACCAAATATATGCAAACAACTGTGACAACTGCAATAGGGATCGCAGTAGCGAACCTTGCTACCGGCTACCAGTCAGAAAGAGCGTAACGCTGCCTGCACCCAAACCTGCGTCCTATTAATTAGTTAAGACGAAAAGCACTTTAAAAATGAGTCCTCCAGCACTCGGCTGACGCCTAGAACTGTTATAAAAGATTTGCGAGTCCATATCGGCATATACGCAATTACCACGTTCCATTCTGACCAGGGTCCTGCTTTCAGCTCTCGAGCCTATAAGGAGGCCATGGCCAGCATGGGAATTGGGTTGCGGTATTCTTGTCCGTCGCATCCCGAAGGGAATAGTGTGGTAGAAAGAAAAAACCGGGGCATAAAGCAATCTATAACAGCGAAGGTATTAGGTTCAGGTGCTGGGTGGGTCAAACATTTAATAAGTGTCCAGACTAGTCTTAACAACATGCCAAGAAATTCTCTAAAAGGTTTCAGCCCATACGAACTATTGTTCGGAATTAGAATGCGAGTTCAGGACCTCGATAGTCAGATGTCAGTGGTACAAGAAGAAACAAAGCACTTTGATGTAAAGGATCGTTTGGCTGTCTTACAGGAACTGAATGAAACAAGAAAATCATTAAGCAACATAAAGTTAAAGCAACAGCCAAGTACCACTGACGAGGCACCACCCGCAACAGCCCCAGCAAGGCCTGTCTGGATTCCAAAGATTGGGGATCTAGTCAGAGAAAAGATCGCGGTTAAGAAGGAATTTGGGCCTTCTTACAGAAAAGCAGTACCTGTCTTGGCAGTCACCGGAACAAGATCAGTTGTGCTACCGCCCCTTGCTGGTAAAAAGGAGAACAGAGTCGTGTCCATCGATCTGGTAAAACCACAAGCATGTGGCCTATAATCAACAGTAGGCCCAGTGGACTCCCAAGAAACAACAGAATACCCAAACTTGCAACAATCCAAGAGGTTCAAACTGAAAGACTCATCACATTCGATCAGCCTGCAGTGCACAATGAAGGACTATGCAATAATGCCATGGAACTCGTGCCTCTTGAAACACAGATTGGAACAGTTCGTCAAGAAACACCAGTCTACACTAATGTGGCATCAGATAGTGCTACCGAGAGACAGATTGAAAGAACAATCCCATCAATTGACAGAACTGCCTCTGGTTATTTCATCAACTTCGACAACTTCTCTGAAGATGAAAAAGACCCCGAAGTGATGCCAGAAACTAAAAAGTCTTTTAAAGAAAAAGCAACAGAACTCTTTCATCAACTAAAGGAAATCTACCTAATTTCCCCTTGGCTAGAGTTCTGGTTCGGTCTAGGTGTATTTTTCCTCCTGCTTTGGCTCATCATGGTACTGTGTTTGGGAAAATTCATTGAAGGAAAATATATTACAATGGACACAGCAAGTCAGAACATCAACCTAGTCCTGAAACCACACAGATCATCCCACGTGAAGAAAAGAGAACTGTCAACAGTAAACGTCACAGCAATTCCAATACCTGGTGGGGTAGTATGGGAGAAAACAGACTATGAGATCTATGGTCCGGTCGAAATCCTGAAGTATCCTCATCAACTGAAGGTTTCCTTAAGTGACTTTGTGACTCCTAGTACATTCTCTGATGATTGGGACTTTAACAGTATTAATGACATGATGTCTGATTTAGTAATGTCAGCTAGATTCACAGATCATGATTATTTACAAGGTTCATCTAGTTATGAGCAATTATTCTGTTACACCCACTATGGGGATCATTACTTGCATAAATCTGCACAGCCTAGAAATGTTTTTATGTATAATCAATGGGAACATTGTTCTACACCACCTAAAAGCAGTTCTAAAGCATTTTTTGAGAAATTCAAATACTTCTCAGGGTTTAACACAAGTGATGCAGAAACATTTTATTACAAACTGTTAGACAAAACAGGGATGAAAACAATGCTGACAAATTCTAAATTGATATATTCAGAAGCATTTTATGACAAAATGATGACATTTGGTTTTGATTATTGGAAAAATAATATTGAAACGAAAACAATTTGGGGTACAAAAGATTGGCAGGTGCAAGGCATTGAAGCACTATTTAGAAACTGCATGATACCAGAACAAATGTTATTTTTAAATGACACTGTACACCAAACATCTTGTCTTGGCTTAGCTAAGAACAAAGACCTTAAAACACCGTCTATACCAAAGCCAATACCTGAAAATGTAACCACAGATATTGAGTTAGACGTTTCACAAATTTTACATTTCAACAGAACACATCCTGATTGGAAAAAGTGGTTAATCTGGCCTACAGACACGAATAGCTGTCAAGATAGGTTCCTGAATAAAACACAGGGTTTCAAAATGACCAGATTAGACCCTAGATACTCCCAGAGACAACATCCAGGGATTATAACAACATACAGTGTAGGGAAACTCTGCCTAGAATGGCTAACCTCGTCCACACTGGCTGAAATTAAGCAACACTTGTCTTTATTAGAAGATGGTGCTGATTTGCGCGATTTCATTCTTGGACCACGCAAACAGCGTCAAAAGCGTTTCATAGCGACCAGCATCTATGCTGCTTACAACGAGGCTTGGAAAGTAAAGCAAATTGAAACTGCTGAAAAGATACGAGAAATTGATCGTATTAATTTAGAGAAATCACTTTCTGTGGTAGACAATGGGTTAACGACTCTGTCTTCCAGAATATATTCGTTGGACAATATTGTATCCTCTGCCTTTGATGTGATAGACAGAGATTTGCTTATGTTACAACAAGGCCAGTCTCAATTGCGCTCTATTATAGAATTAGGCTGGACGCTGCAAAATCTTCGTTCAGGCTATGTGCCTTGGCGTTTAATCAACACAACGTCATTATTTTCCAGTTTTAACCTTACTGATAAACAGATCAGTTTGGCACAGAAAGGAGCAGACTATACAATCCTGAGCATCGAAAAACTCAAGCGATTACCATTGACAATGTCAGAGAGTCCTGTCATTGAATGGATAATACACGGAATTATCACAATTCCGATAACAACTTTCCGATTTAAAAAGTGCCTTGAGTACATACCTGCTGGCCAATATGAACAATTGGGTAAAGGATATGTAAAATCCGAATGGAAATTACCATACACTCATTCTTGCTATAGTGACAGCGACAACAATGTATTTCTTAGTGGTGAAAATTGTAAACATACACTAAGCGGTATACTTTTGTGTCAGGGTATTAATTTACACGGAGCATGTGATGGAAATTCAAACAACCTTTCATGCCACCAGCTAGTCACACCTGCAACTCAGATAGAGCCCTTCTTTATGCAACTCGCAAACGGGAGTTACATTCTTAGAGCGAATCACAGATGTTGTGGCCTGACGCCAGGAAAAAGTTATCTAATAGAAGTAACGTCCATGGTCAAATGTTGTATGCAAGCATTGTTCCCGAGCGGGCCTCCAGACATAGTGACTCCCCTCTGGCCTCGTCTGAATCTCTATTCTATACGAATTGATACATTAAGCAAAATGAAATCTGTGCTTTTACAGACAACAGTGCCTATAACGTCATCTAAAGAGACGTATGATCTTCTAGTCGCAAGGACGGCTACTGAGGTCCATGACCTTTTATCAACAAATTGCCCCGTGCATTTCGTAGAAATGTTTAGCCAACTCCTTAACATGTCTAGTGCAACAAGCATCCCAGGCATATTTAAGACAGTCTTTACGGGACTGCTAACACCCTTCCAGGCAATTTTGGGAATCTTTCCTAATTTTGTACACTCCATTTTTGGCGGCATTCCACTATTTTTGGGACTCGTTGCAGGGATTCTATTTTTGACCATCCTGCTACGTTATGGCAAGCCTCGGCTCAGACATAGCTCCCATGGGAATGGAAGAGACAATCCTAGCAATGCGCTACAGGGACAGGATAACTAACGTCCTCGGATTGGCCAGGCTGAGAGATCTGAACATGACCTGGTTCCTTTCATTCAGACCGATATGGCAAAATTGCATTTTACCTGTGCTACGGTGTATGCTTTGCGGAGATGAATGCGTGTTGGACATCTGTCTTTCACTTCCATCAGCAGTACCAATGGACGTCAATACTTTGCTCAGTCCAATAACGGCTCACGCATTGTGTTGTCCCCAGCGGCTACCAATCCTGATGACGGCATTTGTGGAGACTCCTGTACTACGACTAGGTGGTATCAGTGGAGCGAGTGACAAAAGCAGCATCACCCAGGTACAGCCATCTGTGAGCATTGCTGGTCCTGCCTTCGATGACAGCAATCATTCTCACACCTGCCAAGTTACAGCGCTATCTAATTTGGTTGAACTATCACCTGATTTTGTAGACCAATTCTTTGCGAGCCTGTCTGATACGATGTTCTCACCCATAGAGAAACAATAACTTTTTGAGAAGCTTTCCGACACACAGCGTTCCCATGAACTCTGAATTCGGCCTTCAGTTTTGATCAACAAAAAACTGCCATGAGCTTTGGAAGTCTATTTTCTTTGAATTGGACAATTTTTTCTAATATTGACCTTTTTTGGCACGAACAATTCTTTGCTTAACGTAAAAACTATTCTTAGAGAACAGAAGCTTCACACTTCTATTTCTAAACACTTCTAGAGACATAACAACATAACACCAGCCTCTAGCACACATGTTATTACAATGCATTTTTATGTGATGATTTATCTCGCATTTCTTCTGTCAGAGATACTTCATGTGTAATTCTTTATGCGGAATCATTCATTGATTTCATATGCAATAGTTTTTGAATGATTACTATGCTTTAAAAAACGTACAGTACCTAAATTCCATGTATTACAAGTACGCCTATTTCGAATGCATTTATGTATTTTGGGGTGGGCAATGTTACACATGCATCTAATTGCTTAGTTTTAGTAATTTTGATGGACATTAACCCGTGGAGTGGGTGTTGCGTGCTTATCTAGGTTCCTGATCGATACTGTGACCTTATGCCCCTATTCGGCTATAAACCCATTTATTCCCTATATTGGCATAACCGTTCAAGTGCGATTTTCTGAAAAGTCATCTCTGGCCTCACACGAACAGAGCCACATTCCAGCATGACTCTCTGCTACTTCCTTTGCGACCAATTAGTGCAATGACAGAGCAGCAGTCACTATCTGATATTCCTAGATAACACTCTGAGTTCTTCAACAAGATAAAAACTTAGCAAACCTGGAAATCCCCGCTTGCTATGTTTTGATTAGTAATGGAACTCTAATGAGCAACTGATAACTATCACTTCCTAGTGACATCTTTAATTGACGTCTTATGTCCAGCAAACTTGTGTCAAACCCGGCACCTGTCAGGTATAAATATTACCAACGTTGCCTTAAGCAATGAGCTACTGTTGCTGATGCCAGCTGCCTGCGTGACCCTGTGTTGGTAGATCTAGCACTCTGTCGCTGCAGCCTGCTATCCTGTGGTGGTGAAGCTGCTGATTACCATTATCGCCGCTACAGCGCGAACTATGGTACAGTACGCTTGAGGAGCCGAGCAGCCGTCCTCTGCGAAGACATCCAGCCCAGCTGCCCGCGGACGCTGTCCCCCGCCTCCTTCCTCGACGCGCTGAGAGAAGCCGCTGCCTTTCTCGTGCAGAGAAATCCAGTCCCGGCGCTTCCGGTTTACCCTCGCGGGTGACTGGGATATCGAGAGAGACCCCTGAAGGAGATACCAATCCTCCATCATTCTATTCAGAGGTATGGTGTTGACTAAACCCTTAGACGAGAATTCTTGAAACAAACCTTGGCAAAACCAACTTAACTTAAGCTACTTACTTACTCCCCTTCTCACGTGTTAGGCTTAGGTCAGGCACACTGGGGTAGGCTTAGTTAGAAGCACCAGTTGAGTATGTTAGCCTAATGTATATATGACTGTATATATGTTTTATTACTTTTAAACCATTGTATGGCTAAGAAACCATATCAATGCTTTTACAGTTCTATTTCGCAATACTTATCTTACTGTACGTACTTTTTATAATAACAGTTATTGCAATTGTGGCAATACATTTCTCTTGTACGAGAAGAAAGACTGTTCAATAAATGTTAACCCTTTATTGATACACGCCCGTCTCTCTATTCTCTACATCTCGTGAAAGTAAACTGCACTAGACTGACTGAGTGAAACACATGTCTATTGTTTCACACGACCCTAGAGATTGACTCTTGATCTGAGGAGCAAAGTTGTCATGTTGCACGGTTGTTGGAAAACTGAATCCCTTCTTGTCTGTGCCAAGGAAGCTGATCACTCCCTATGCAGAGAAGAAAGTTTCCAGTGACCTCTGAGCTAGTTGGTAACACAACCCAATTAAGTTTAGCATAGTCAGTGGAGGCCTGGAATATCCGCAGTTCCACGTCGATACTACTGTTTATGTTATTCCAATGCGCAGGGCCTAGTGGGAAACTAGGAACTACACTACATCCTTAGGCATTGAGCATAATGCTACAGACCTTTTTTCCTCATTTCTATCCAATCACACCCAGTTAGTTATTTTAGGCGACTTCAACTCAACAATATTTTCACTCCCATGTTGAGTTCCACAAGTACCGTCGCTAAGACCAACTGTTTAACATTTACATCACTGACTTAGCAGGAGTAATTAAATAATTTGGGATGGGTCTCGCGTCGGATGCGGATGACACTCAATTGGTGCTCGCTGTGCATAAAAACGGAGACGCGGTTTCGGCCAGCTTTCATGATGGTATGCTGGCCATTAGTACCTGGATGACAAATCACGGTCTTAAACTAAACTCTGCCAAGACCGAAGTAATGGTCTTAGGAAATCTCTCCCCAGGATGGTCTCCACCCTGGTGGCCAGACACTCTGGGATTACCCCCAATCACAGTCGAAAAAGCCAGGCACTTGGGTGTCATTTTTGACAGTAGACTATCTTTTTTACATCATGCTAATGCAGTGGCCTCTTCGTCCTTTTCTGTTTTAAGGATGATAAAGAAATTGTTACCTTTAGTCCCAGATAGTACCGGGAAAAAAGTTAATTGGTGCATTGGTAATGTCTAAGGTTGACTAGTGCAATGGCCTTCTAATTAATGCCCATGAAAGGGTTCTGGGTAGGCTACAGTTGGTTCAGAACGAGCCACTAGGATTCTGTCAGGTACCCCCAAGTTTAAGTCCATCTCTAAGGTGGTGTGACAACTGCATTGGCTGCCCATAAGCAGCAGAAAGAAATTTAAAGCTTGCTGTATTGCCTACAAAGTAATTCACAATGCTGGACTGGAATACTTAAAGAAAGCCTTTTTGGCTTACACACCCATTAGATCTCTTCGCTCAGCAGACACTAAACTGATAGTCATCCCTGGAACCAAGAAAGCCAATTGGGGTGACAGTAGCTTCATAGTTTTCACAGTCAAACTGTGGAATTCTCTTCCTGTGCAGATTAAGGCTAGTCCCACGCTGCTATCATTTCGAAAACAAATAAAAACTTGGCTCTTCAAGCAATATGCTTTCTGACCAGATTTTACATACCCTTTCAGCATATGTAGCGCCGAGACACCTACAGGTGTCTGTGGTGCACTATACAAGTTGCTAAAATAAATAAATAAAATAAATAGATGGCACCTTCCTACATTTGGTGCAGGGATGACTATGCTGCTACGAGAGGGACAGTACTGAAAAATTGTTTGTTTACACAGCTAGAAAAGTTTACCACAGGAGGTCCTGAACTACATTTCATTAGTTAACTTGGTTTCCATGCATATTATATTTTGTGAGCATATTAAATGAATAAGTGGGAATAGGGGGGAATACGCTGTTTATAAATTGGTGTACAATAAACATTTGCTATCACAGAAACAGATTTTTTTGGGCAAATGCAACACTTGCACAAGTGACAAACCAATACCTGACAGTCTATAGGCATACAACACATCCACCGCGTAGTGTGACATAGTGGACATTAATGGTGAATGATTTCCTTTAACCTGTTATTGACCTCATCAGCTACTAAAAGCTGTTTCCTGTGTATGGAAATTTCCTCCAGTGAATGATACCCAGCTGCAGCGTCTGAGATTTGCTCTGGGCAAAGTTGAGTTCACCATGTGTCTCATGATGTTTTTAGCCCCACTTCTCAATGTTGAGGCAGGACTACCTGTAGTAATCATGTAGATGAGATGGACTGTGGACAGCAGGGCCGGACTGGGAACCAAAACCGGCCCTGGCAAAGTGCTCGGCCAGCCACCCCGAAACGGCACCCCACCTGTGCGGCGCACCGGGGGATTGCCCGGTGCCCGCTACGCCCAGTCCGGCCCTGGTGGACAGACGGGCAGTCATCAATGATTTGAAGACCTTGCTAACAGCCCTTTCTGGGCGACAGAAAACATCAATAAGGCAGGTGACCCCAACCAGTAAGAGATGCTGGAATGTAAAAGGTCGCTTTTTGGGTTTGCAAAAGAGTTATCAGGCAAGAGGGCCCCCAATTAAACTCATTTAAAAATCATTTTTTATAGTTCCCTTTTGTCCTGTTGCCAAAAGAAATTCAGATGGGTGGTATTACTCTATGGTGGGTGGCATTGGGTGCTTTCAAAAAAGGAAGCAATCACAAATCTGCCTTTGATTGCGTTTGAACATTGACTTTAGAACTCCCTGTGTTTGTTTCAGTACTGAGATTTAAAAATCTTTCTTTTGTGTTGCAGGAGAGACGAGCACGACCGTTTCCCCGTATGTTTTAGGCGGTGTGAGCGATGGTCAGTGGCACTCTGTCCAGGTGGACTACTACAACAAGGTAAGATCCTGGACCTTGCTGCCATGCTTCACTGTGTAGCGGGTGGAGAAGGATGACTTATGATCTGCGGTGTCATGCTTTGTATATATGAATCTCTCTAATAATTTGACAGCATTTGAGAGGATACGTGCCCTCAGACAACCATCTCAATTCAGTTATTGACTAGTACATGATGAAAAACCTCCCTTTAATAAAATGTGGCTGTTTTTGTTTGGGAATTTATTGAACCCACTTTCTACATTTTCATTTTCTCTTTAATTTAAGCCCACTGTTTGTAGCTTTCACCTTTGCCTTGATGTGTGTCTTTTAGCACTCTGCATCTACTCACTTTATCACACTCGGACCCTGGAAAAGTACTGCATGTGAAATGTGAAACATTTTTCTTTGATTTCCACTCCGATAATATGTCATATTTTTTTTACAAATGAGGCATTTCATTACTGGAATGTATCAAATCTGATATCTGTTTATGGGTGCCTTTGATTTTGTTTGAGTCATCCCATGTTGGTCTTTTATGCCACTCTCGGTTTTCATTTCTCTCGCTTCTATGAAGTACAATGCTTCGTGCAATGCGAAGGATCGGCAGTTTCATAAAGACAAAAAGTTTTCATTTTGATGGGGACATCTAAAATACTTTGTCTGGCCAGACATAACTAGGACGTGTGCTTGGAAAAGTTAAACCAGTATTGGAACTCAAATTATTCCAAAACCACATGATAACGTTGTAGTTGTCTTATGTAACGGTGTCCTGTAGTCCTCAAATGATTCCCGGCAACAAATAGGCTAGCATGTACATTTATAGTAGAGAAGAATTCAAATAACATTGTAAGATTTTCAGGTTTATTTTGGAATGCGGTATCATTATATGGTAGACATTCAAATTATGAATCCCACAAATAGATGCTACTAACTTACAAACAAAGTTCTCTTGTTCTATGAGTCTACTAAATGTGTTTCCCTTTAAACAACTAAGTAAGTTGTCAACTTTAGACTAATAGTCAAAAAGTGGGATGATCAAAAAAGTGGAAAGATGGCGAAGGAATATTTGAATCTTCAAGGCACCCTTTTGATTACACATTAAGAGGAAGAGTTTGCTTATATAAAGGTGTCTTTGAAAATATATTCTTGAAGGTCGGTGATTTACCAAGGTATGTCACGGATATGAGCACTCTATCACTGAAACAAAATCTACAGTACCAAATGTCTTTGAAACCCAATAGCTCCAATAAAGACATTTAAAACATACATATAGCTGTGTTTGTACTGCGATTACTAATATTATTAAACTCATAAGCAGTCTCGATTCAAATTTAAAAGATTCCTTCAAATACATTCAATGCTTAGTTCATATTCTGTGGTGGAAAAGAAAAGAATTCTTAGGAAAACCTAAATTTTGTTCTGTTCAATCTTCTTGGAATGGGCATTATGCAGGGCATTTAAATTTGTGTGTTCTTTTGGCTCATTTTGTTTAGCATGAAATATGCATTTGTAAATAATTACCACGCATTTGTATGATAGTTTATTGCACAAGCAGCAAAGCACATTCCAACACCGTCGCCTCTACCTATAACGTGTATGCCCACACACAGGCAGTGCCAAACACAGACTTGTTCTGTTCCAAGAGTTGAAGAAACAAACAGACTCGGTGCCTGGATAATATGGTAATTTTGACAGCTCTCTACAACTCTGGCAGACGGTGGCTGGGACCTGGAGGTATACATTTCCATCAAGCTTGGAAAACTGACAGGGCTGTTTAAGCTCTTACCTCATACTCATCCAAAGACTGCTTTAATTTGTGACTCAGAGGAGTGTACGCTAGTAGACACCTACCACAAACAAAACAGACGGAATGTACATTTAACTGACAGGTTGTGCCAAATAGTTCCAAACCATAACATCTTGAACACTTACTTTGTGTATAGTAACCATGAATTTAGTTTTCACCTACAAAATGTTTATTTTCTACCTATTAAGAGACGTGAATAGCTGTAGGGGATAGGTTTTTATGTAGTATCGAGCGTTCTTGAAGCAAACAGAGTATCTGTTTGTTTTTTAAATTAGAAATGGTACAGTGCAATGAGGTGTGCATGTACACTACAAAGAAACAGTACTGTTGAAACCTAAATATGGCATGTTATGCCTTTTTGGAAAGGTTGAGTCCTACCCGCAGTCAGGTATACGCATGAGTCAGTGAGATTGAGAGCCCGTACAACAAAGATTGTCCAAGTGTTGCATAAAGAACCATGCTCTCACCAAGTGTGTCCCAGGCCAGAGTGCATTGTTTGTGTAAGGTATATAATATGAAAACAAACTGAGGGCTGAGAAGCAGACGTGTGTCTTAGAGACACATGTTTGGGGTGCATCACAAACACGAAGTTTTAGGCATAGAGTAATGTGGTGTGTGTGGAGTCTGGGTGAGACTGGATTACAAAACCGTGAGTAAGTAGAAGAGGAACAGTTGGGGGCACGGAATTCAAAAAGTACGTCCGTTACTTTTATCATTATATGTAGGTATAACTTGAGGTATATGGCCATAGAGTGACCTTCCAAGATTACCCAGATTTTTGCCTCCTTGCTAGAACTCTGATTAAAATCCATGTCTCTGGATTTCAGGGTGAGCAGTCAAGCCACTAAACACACATTTACGAATATAAAGTATTGTGAGTCCAATATTGTAGTATTAAAGCTGTTGTTCTAGGAAGGAGGGTTGTCGTCGTGTGGCTTATATTGAATGTAATGTAATTTTTTTAACTGATCTCGGAATCTGAGGGGTTACTTATTCGACCCTTAAATGAGGGTGTTTTTAACGCCCCATGGGGGTTAGTCTGGCAGAAGAAACATTAAGCTATACCCAGAATTAAGTATTCCAAATGGCAACGTGTCTTTCAATTAAAGAGGATTTTAATAAGGCCCATAAATCATATTAAAATAATATATTTAAAATATGTGCTAGTGACTGTGAAGTGCAATGCATGCTTAAGAACCTTTGAATGTACCCTAGGTCAAGGTGAGGTGCTAAGGGACAAAGGATATTATCAGAAGCACGGGACCCATCTGTGCCTTTACTACATATTTTGTATACAGAGATAGGGGAGTTGTGTACATTTCACTCAGCGCGTGGAACAGTTTTCCATCTTGATTGCCCCACAGAGATGCCATCAGTCACTATACACAGAAGGTGCAAAGCTCATATGAATCCATGGACGGTCGGTAAGTGGCCCGGCCTTCGATTTTAACGTCAATAAAAGTTCTAGGCATACATTGCTGGGGCTAGCCAGAATGATGCTCTAAAGGTGAGTTTGAGGTGTTTCGTGACTGAAGAGAAGGCTCCGGTTTCAGGCGCACACTACAAGCCTGTCAGCCGTACATTATCGCCGTATCGGCTTACCCTTTTTAATGTTTTCTGCACCCGAGTGTGGCTTGCTGTCTCTTTAGGAACGTTAAGTACTTTTCTTGCTATGACATTTTTAAAAGCTTTATGGCTCCCCCAAGGACCAACAGACTGTTGGGCCCAGCTCCACATTTGGATAAAAGCGGGACCTGGACGCTTGTGTGGTAGGCAAGCATCTGGTAGAGGTTGAGGGGCTGATAAGGGGGAGCCGACGGTAGCCATTTTGTATCATCGCTCTGATAACTGGAGCCTCAGATTATCCAGCATGACGTGTTCTACAATTAGGGAAAGAAGATCTTTTACGAGGTGGAAGACAAAATTCCTACATTTTGCCCCCCAAAACTATCCTTAAATAATAGTTAATTTTAAGTCCTTCGCAGATTTCCAATTACACGCATGGCTCCGCGTCTCCCTTTCATAATCCTCCAATAGGTTATTTGGTTTTTATTTTATTTTTTTATAATTTTTGTTGTTTTTTACAGTAAGTAGTACTGCTTGCTGGAATCCGAAATTGACATATTGTACAAAATACACAGCTGTGCCGATCACCTATACAACTCCAGTCCAAGTTAGCACTGTTCATAAAGGTTATGAGGTTTTAATTGAATCGTGATTTGCTTCGAGACGTGCTATCGATTGTAACCAATAATATTTTTGATGTGTGAGCCTGTTTTTTCTTCCTTTCTCACTTCATACAGCGCCAAGAAGACCTACGGCATGTGTGCTTTGTACAGTAATTTAATACTACATGCTTATTGTTCAGTTTCACTGAAACTTGCTGTAGTGCATGACTTCGTTATTAAACCTTCACCCATGCGTTTCATGGGCTTTCGTTTCGTTTGCCTTTACCAGCATTGTTAACAGCTCTTTAATTCACTCAGTCTCTAAATGTTTATATTGCCCAGTCACCATTGTCACTTGAAAAATGATTCCGTTTTCATCCAGTATGTCCTGAAATCATATTACCATCTGTTGAGCAATCTAATACCCCTACTCAGCACTACCGGGTCTTCATGGCACCTTCCTATGGCCTTCCTTACTCCTTGTTAGAAGACCTGTAGCTTTAACAATGCTAGAACACTCACCCCATACAGCTGAAGGTAAAATAGAATCCTTTGATAACATTCGGCATAGGCTAATTGAGATTTATGATACTGAGGATGTGCTTTCAAAATAAATAAGTTCCTACTTGTAGCTTTTGGAACATAGTGCCCTTTCAGGGTTCCTCTCTCTATCTCACTATGCACCCTCTTTGCTGTCTACCCATACCCCCTCCTGTTCTAATAATGTCTAATGAGGGCTATGTAGATCATTGTGCCTCATCAGGGTGTGAAGCGGTATATAAACGTAAATACAAACCGCATCATGCATAAGGATGTGTAGTTCACTGTGATACTGGGTTATGCCATGTTCTGTATAAAAATGCTTCACGTCAGCACTGCGCCATTATGATCCCTCACACTTTGAATGGAGTTCCTGATGGCAGCCCGGTGGGTTGGTCTCAATCCATTATGAACTCAACTTGTGGCATATTACAAAGACAAGCGTTCACCTTGGAGCCTCTTTTGCTTTCCTATATACTATAATCTAATGCTATGAGAACTGAGTTTCATATCGTAGGCTTTCCTTTAATATACAAGCGCACCTCTAATATTTTCAGGCGAATTGTTTCTGTTGTGAGGTAAGACGTCAGTTCCCTAAATGCATTGGTTGAAGTATTTCATTCCACAGGCTTGGCAGTACATCTCTTTCTGATATGGCCCTCCGTATGTCGCCCATGTTTATCCATTTGAAACTTAAACATTGCAACACATCATTCAATCCTGGAATGAATCCATTGCTTACAACACAACAACGGTGTTTTCAGCTTTCTTTTAATCAGCCTTGACTCTGAGCATCTACTGCAGTGTCATCTTTACCGGTCTACAGTAAAAACAACTGCTTTGAAAAGTGAGAATCCGATTTTACAGCTTTTATTGTGTCTAGCGTTGCAGTGTATTGACTCTGCGTTCAAGGACAGATTAGACATGTCAGTGCAGCAATAACATAGTTTCTGAAACAGGCTCAACCACAGTGGGCCTGATTCACAAAGGTAAAGTTAAATTTTTGTGTTAGTATGATTTTTTGCAATTCATAAAGCAGTTTTATAAGTAATATCTTTACAACTGCCTATCTTTATGTGCGGCAGGGCCGGCTTTAGCGGTGGTGGTGCCTGATGTGACAATTTTGGTGCATCCACAATATGACCTCCTATTCGGATTCCCTCCGTAAAAGTGCAGCTCATCTCTTCATAACCCCTCTCTCAAATACATTTCATTTGTTTACAAGCGCTGGTAAAGGCTGGTTTTACTAATCCAGTTAGCTATCCACAGAAAATACAGATCTGTTCTTCGCCGCAGGCATATTAACTCCCTACACTACTTCATGGTGAGTTAAAACTGCCACTAGATAAAACTCCAATCTCTCTCAGTAGCATATTAAATCATACATTATTGCTGCACTCAGCCCCCACCCCGAGGTCAGTGCCCCCCCCTTCCTTGTCAGTGCGGTCGCCGCACTAGAGCCGGCCCTGAGGTGCAGAGTCTCCGCTGAGAGTGCAGGGACTCTGCAGTCCTAAAGATAGTACTCCTAACATTTCTTTGTGAATTGCAAATAATCGTAAACTTACACTAAAGTGTGGTTTTACCTTCCTAAATCAGGCCCTGTGTGTTTAGAGGGTTCTGTCTTTGCTGTAAGGAATCATGCTATCGGGGCCGGACTGGAAACCCAAACCAGCCCTGGCAAGTCAGCAGGACCCCAGTGGGGGTTACTTGGGGGTGCTATTGAGAAGCACTGCTGCCGCTTTTATTACAGGGGGCGATATTGCAGCACTGCTGCATAATTGACCCCCAGTAACAAACCGGGCCCCCCCACTCGAAAACCAGCCTTATCGGCCCTGCATACTATGTAGCATATTCACTCATGTAGATTCACCAACCTGCCAATGGGTAGGAAAAGAGAAGTAGCCTGCCCTTTGAGCCTCCTATGACATTGCATAGTTTACCCGTTATTCCACTTTAAGCCCATTACAGACCCTTTTTGCCTACTGAGGGAGAAGGGAAATGTAAGGATTGGAAATCACAGAAATTAAACTGGGCGAACAGAGCCCACTTTACTTACACAACCCCTGAAACCAGAGGTCTCAATGGAAGTGTCATTGGTGCGAGAATGTCATGCCCCGCCCCCTTAACTGAAAAATGTCTCGGGCAATCCATGTCTGAAGGTGACCTTGTGGACAGGAAGGAACGTAGGGAAGCAGGTAGCTGTCGGGGCTTCATTTCAATAAAATAGCTGCTGGGCCTTTTGGTAGTGGGTAATAGTCCTACAGTCAAACAGTCCGCAACGCAGAATGTGCTGTCACACAATGCAAAAGGCTTCAAGGAAGGCAACAGGTCTTTAGCCCCAAGGGCACGGAACAGGGACAGAAGGCAACACAGAATGTTCACCGAATATCAGGGAACCATTAATGTCACTATCCCCATCCGAATACCAGGCAGCCATAACTGCCAAGAATACAGAATCGGAGTCACACCCTGACTCTATTGCTCCTCGAAACACTCCCAAGAAAACATGCGACCAGAACAGCAACACGCCAGGAACCAGCCCACTGGAATAATAGGTTCCATATCAGGATCTTGAACGTTCTAGCTTTACTCACAATTGACCTGTTTTAGGCCACACTTTACTCCGCACCTACCAAGAAACAAACTACACAGAATACACTCACTAAATCCCTCTGTAAACTAACCCCTGGCCCCCCGTGAAATCCCACAGCCATGCAAAAACTCTTTGGAGGCAGCCCACTTGCTTTGAGATCATGACAAAGGCAGGTGTATTCCTTGGAAATACCATTAATAAAAATATCTTCATATAACCACATAACATAAAATCACTGTGCAAGCCATGTTCTCTTTTTTGGAGGATACTAGATAATTGTTTGTGTTTTGCTGTAGTGGATGTTCTCTGCGTGGTCCATCTCTCCTTTCAATGTTCTGTTCTTTCCTTATGGCGACCCCTGTTTTCCTTTTCTTTTCATAAGCATCCTACTCAGCATTTCTCACTTTGTTCTTTACCCTATTCCAGAATGGTTCTTCTTAGCTCCAAGCACTTCTTTTCCAGAGGCATTTTCCAGGTTCCTAGTTTCTCTTCTCCAATCTCAACTTCTTTAATGTGTTTCATTCCACCTCTCCTTCTTCGCACTCATCCTTTCTCTCTGTTACTTTCACTTTTTTTTCTCTGTTGCTGCTTTCCGCTTTCTCTCAAATTCTTCACTGACTGGAACTACGCTTTGACGGTTTACCTATTGATAGCCCCTTTTCTTTACTTCCCCCTTCATGAGGGCCACTCGAATTAAGCGATTTTGCTTCCACAGCGTTTACGCATACTAATGTACTTGCACATAATCCATCATCTGCTACATAATCCTCAGATTTTAACTAAATTATTGTTTCCAGTTTAAATAGATCAAAAGTTACTAAAAAATGCCGAGACACGTGGAAGGGACTTTCCAGAGGCCGACTGTACCACTTTCTGTTGCTTATTGCTGTACTTGAGTGTTAAACTCGTAATAATGTGGTGAAGCCTTTCCCCAGACAGGGTTTAATCTATGTAAAAATGAAAAAAGAATGAAGAAATACTATCTCTAAATCTCAGCACTGCGCAATTTGCCTTTTCTTGCTACATAATTAAGGCAGTTATGTGGCATAATTTGGTACTCTCCTGCTGCATAATTCCAATGTCCCTGCCTATCCTATTCCCAGCTCCACTTCTCCATTATCCTTCACTGCTCTGACCTCATGTGCCTTTCCCCGGTGTGCCCTGTACCCTTCTGCCTCTTTTGGTTCTAAAACCTCTTGTGTCTTAATTCTGGGCTCCCCTTTCCAGTCGCTCCTATCCATGTCTCTCCCCTTCATATTACATTAACCTTTTCTATTTGGGATGCAGTTGCGCACAATTTTCTCAGAAAGCCGCCAGTACGCAGGTCAGTGGCAGTCCTAATTTGGGATGTCCCTGTTGTACATTTTCACTCTTCTCAACATGGCTCCCTGTGTGAATAAAGCCTTTCTTTGTGTTCCCTCGTCCATGTCCCTTCTAGAATACTTGCGTGTATTCACGTACAATTACCTCATCAGAGGAGAACTATTCTGTTACTGAAAGGTAGGCACTTGCGGCTGCATGGGGCGTCCAATATTTCCGCACTTAGTTGTGGGGTACAACATTTATACTTAAAACAGATTACAAACCCTTAGTTAAGATCTTTTCTCCCAGAGGTGCGGGCAAAGGCTCAGCCAGGTCGGCAAGACTAGTGTCCAAATTACAAGAATCTCAATATGAGATTTCTCACATTCAGGGTTGGAAAAATCTTCAAGCTAATGGTCTTTCTAGGCTATCTATTACATGGGAGAATGTGGATGATTTATCCTTGTTGCAGCCAATGAGGAAGGAGCTGTTGCTTCCTATCAGGATGTGGTTGTTGTTGGTGAGGGAACCTTATCTTATAATTAATGGTGCAAAGCTATGGATGCTGATTATGTAGTTAAAGCAGTGATGGACCTGGTTAAGTTAGGTTCCAGACATGAGGGTTATGTTCAGGTTTTTGTGCGTCCTTTTCTTAACCACATGGCTGCTAGGCGTTTTCCCGTCCTGTGCTGAGATATGCAGGATGCCAGTGTTTCATGACGAGCTGGCCTTGTCATCAGCGCACGGCAGGTAAGCGCCATGACGAGCCCAGCTCGTCATTAGCTTCGAAGGGGTTAAGATCTTCGATGGATTGTCTATTTGTGGTTTGAATGTTCTCATGAGAGGTGATAGATGTATTCCTCCCACTGGTTTGAGGTCCAAACTTCTCAATTTGGCTCATGAGGGGCATTTGGGTCAAACGTTTACCCAACACTGATTAAAAACTGATTTCTGGTGGCCAGGTATGGACGAGGAGCAGGTTTCATCTTGAATTGAGAAATGTGCGGTCTGCAATGAGTGGGAGAAAAACCTTAAGGTTGGGTTCAAATCAGTCATGGGTCAGATTACAAATCCAGGTAAAGCTTAGCATAGCCTGTGTCTGGATTTCATAGGTCCCATGGACGAACTACCGCTTAGGCAACGCTTTGTCATTGTGGTCATCGATGTCTTTTCTAATTGGTTATGTGTGAATTTTGTTAAAGACATTACCACAGAGAGCACTATTGTCTTTTTGAAGAATTTATTTCAGGAGGAAGGGTTTCCTTCTGTGATAATTACGGATAACGGCACCCAGCTTGTCTCTCGTAACGTGCACTTTTTTTGCGGAGTATGGGGTGGTGCATCATTTCACTTCCTTATATAACCCACAGGGGAATGGTTTATGCGATAGAACTAACCGTGTTGTTAAGGGCATTATTCAGATGGCATGTGCTAGTGGAATGTTTGCACACAATATGGTACATGACATTTTTTGGGCTTATCGCACTTCGTTTCTTCCTCTGCTGTCGCTCCAACACAAAAAAGCCATCCTGCAGGCCCTTATAGGGTCGCGTTTGGATTATGCGAAGGCCCTCTATTTGGGCCTACCCAAATATCTTTTGACCCGCCTGCAGGTGGTGCAGAATTCGGCGGCTCGTGCCATCTTTGGGCTCCCGAAACAGGCCAGTGCCGCTGAGTTGTTTAAAGCATTGCACTGGTTGCCCATTCCCAAGAGAATCCTATTTAAAAGCCTGACCTTGGCTTTTAAAGCCCTGCACGGTGTAGGCCCCAAGTATATTGGGAAACGCCTATCTTTCTATCTGCCTAACAGGGCTTTGCGGTCAGCCTCCTTGGCCAAAGCGGTAGTGCCTGCCATCAAGCGTTCCAGAATAGGTGGCCGATCATTTCGCTATCTGGCTCCTCGGGGCTGGAATGAGCTACCTCTGTTTTTGAGAAAGGCAAACAGCCTTCTCGCTTTCAGGAAAGCACTGAAGACCTGGCTCTTTGGGTTTATCAACTGGGGGCTCTTTCTAGAAAAAGAATATCTATCCTCGTAGAGGAATCACGTACCCTTCGTAAAGGTAAGAAGTACGATACTGCATATCTATGCCTCATTTGCCGAAAGGTATAATCAACTAAAGCCCTGCTCTCGCCTAAACTATTTCAAATCCTACCATAGAGACTATCGCTTTTAAAATCACGCATTTATATGCTACTTCTGATAACTATAGTGCATCTCCTACTAATGTTTTTTTTGACTGGTAAGACTTGTGATACTTAAAGAGCACGGTCCTTACCTATGACTCAATTGACCACGTGTCCCCCTTTTCTTAATCTTACTCATTCTTTGTGTAGTTCCTGTTAAAACATATCAGTAGACACAGGCACTCTCATGACTCCCTCCATATGAATCCTTTCTCTGAACCCTTAGCGATAATGTAAGCTTAAATTTCACAAAAACAGTTTTTTTGTATATCCCAGAAAGATGTGCTGTTATACATATGTACAAGCTTTCCTGCAAATACTTGCTTGTCTCCTCGTTTCTTCTCTCTCCCTACAGAATTGAGGGGAACTATCCCAGTGTTCGCATTATAACACTGCTCATTACTACACAAGTAGTGTAAGTAATCTATGTTTGTTTGTCCTGACGAAAGCTCCATAGACCCGGCTGGGCACTAAGGAGCTGAAACATGTCGACGCTATTTACCAAGTAGTATAGTGAGATCCTATAACTTGTTCTCATACCTATACCCTCCATTTTTAAGGACACTCTTAACCTTTTCTATTAAAGTTCTTTCCCAGGTTAAGTTTTGTTTTTTAATCATTTTTTCCCCCTTTTCATTTCTGGACACTGCTGCCAGAATCTAAGGTTGCCTCTGGATGATGCAGGCATACAGCACGTTTATTGGACATCCGATGATAAATGCCACAACGCTAATGTGGGGCGGAGTACAGTAATATACCGCATTCGAACAACATTGCGTTTATGAGGATGTTCCAAGCTAACCTAAGGGTTTAGCAGTAACAAGTGTCCATTCCACCTTCTTTGATTACCGACCTGGCTCTTTGTTCAACAGTAGCTCTAGGTTTCCTCAGTTTTTAGTTGTTGTGTTGTTACTCTGCACTTAGCTCTCTTCGCCAAAGCGCCGGGATGCTCTTGTGAGTAGCCGTGCGCTATAGAAGAAAATAAATAACAAGCAAATAAACACAATCAGGCCGATAAAATCCCTTTTGAACTCATGCTGGTAGACTTCCTGGTACCAAACTCACTCCTTCTTGGATTAAAGAGTGGGTTGTCAAAGGGGGTCATTTAGGTTCTTCCCCTGTCATGGTTCCACAAAGCGTTCATATCGCCAAAGATGATTTGGTTAAAGTCAAGCTAAGAACATCATCTAGGGGTCTTTCTAAATTTAGAGGACCTTTTACAGTTAAGGATGTTTTTCCACACTGTTACGTTGACAAATGGTAAAAAATTGAATCTTCGATGGGTGACCTTGTATCAAAGTAACAAGGCCTCACATTCTCTTGACATTGCTGACTCTATTTTGGACAACTTAGAGTAGTTCTGGTTACATGCTGTCCGAAATGGAAGATGTTGTTCCTGATTCGTTGGTCAGCAAGAAAAGTAGGTGGTGGTGATGCCTGCGATTTAGGTTTTAATTCTCAAAACACACCCAGTGTGACCAGAAGGGTAATATGTCGCATACCTCCTGCTTATTTAAATGATTACTGTTGTTGAATATTTTCATGAATTTGTTTTTACAGTTTTTTTTGATTTGTCTAAAGGAGGAAGATATGTTGTACATTATCACTCTTCTCAACATGGCTCCCTGTGTGAATAAAGCCTTTCCTTGTGTTCTCTCTTCCCTGTCCCTTCTTCTGGCATGTTGCTTGATGGATTCTATTCTTGTCAGTTGCTTGTCTGATCAGTAACGGAGGTGTTCGCTTAGCTGCTGTCTTTAATCAGTCTTTGTATCTTACCCTAAGAAGCTTTCGTGCTGAATGATTTCTCTACGACAGTCTCCCTTTACTATTTATACCAACTTTCATTCAAACGGACCCTTTTCTTAAAAAAAATATTTTTATTAGGGAACCAAAGCAAGTTAATGAGTCTGAAAGGCAGTCTTTAATCAATTTGTAGTCCGCTAAATATTTAATAACCTTTAGAGAGGTCCTGTGCTAACACTAATTATGAAGTAAAAACATCTTTAAATCAGTCACAGATGCTGAATACCACTAAAATACTGTAATAGTGAATGGTGTTTTAAAACAAATATAAAAAAAATACTGTGAAAGAATTGCTAAACAGTGTGCAGCTAAAAATATCATACCCAGCAACATTGCAAATGTGTTAATAAAACCTTTAGATAATGTGAAATTAATTGAAAAAGAAACAAACGACTGATTTTTCCCTGATTAAATAATATAGGACTACTGTATCAAAGGGTCTTTAGACTCTGGAACGCAAACTTGCAAAACTTTCAATTTCAATGAACTAAATGACATGAGCTGTCGCAAATGGATTTGTAACTTGCAGTGTCAACACTGCAATTAGTTTAGATTTGAAAGGAAAATGGGTCGTGAAAGGGGATTATTTAACATTGCAAATTGGGAGATTATATGATTTTTAAAAAGTCCTTCAAATATAGTAAAAAGACCACAATTACTGATAATGCAAATTGAAACAGTCCTTTTTCTATGGCAAGACATTCCAACTAGGAATGGCTCATATTTCGCATATGCGTGTCTGATGGGAAACGGGCACTACAACGCGGCCGTATCCACGCAAACCTTAACCACGCATGCATTACAACGCGTGCGTGGTTACGACGAATAGCGTTTACCATGCATACCTTAGATACGTAGTAAAGGCATGTGTGTTAAAGGCTAAAATGAGAAAAAGGGGGCTAGGTGGGTCCCCCCCCCAAAAGCGTGCGGAAAAAAAGGGGCTTGGGGGGAGACCCATCAAAAAAACGCACCTGTTTCCGTCGCGAAGTGGAGGCGATCGGCGTCGTAAGAGGAAACGGAAAGACACTTCCGCTTCCTCTTTACGACATGCAACGTCACCTCGGAAGAAGAAAGGAGAGGAGACGACGTGGAGAACTAGGTGGAATTTAAGTTAAAAAAATATATATATATATCAATCAATCAGCAACTCTCCGAACCGCCTCCAGCCCAACCGAACTGGCGAAGAAGGAGAACAGACCATTGGAGTACGGCAAGATGTTCCTTTCTTTCTTTCTTTATTGGCAAGTATTTACAAGTGATGCGTTTTGGGTGCGAAAGCCCTTGATCATATATATATATATATATATAACTTTTTGGGGGCTGGGGTTGCACAGGGGAGGGGTATTTAATAAAAAAAATTAAGAACTTGAGAAGGAAGGGGGCAAGGGAGCAGTTACAGGAAATAGGCAAGGGGTCTGAGATAACCTTTACCAAGAGTATGCCATTACGATGCATGAATTTACAATGAAAATCGTTGTTAAGGTATGCGTGGTAAAGGAATTTTCGTGGTAAAGGTTATGCGTGGAAATAGCATTCATGTTGTAACGCATGCGTGGTAAAGGCATGCGTTGCCACGGAATGCGTTGTAACGTCTTACAACCGTGTCTGACACATGCAGTATAGAAGTTGGCATTCTTTAGCGAGGATGCAGAGCCCACACTCTAGCAAAAAAGGAAAGAATACTTTTTTATTTTTACTTTTAAGCAGGCCTGAGTAAAACTTTAGTTAAACCGGGGTAATCTTGCATAGTGCTGTATTACTCTTTTAGACCAAATACCCTACATTACACTATTAAGCCATGCCAGCTACCTATGCACAATTCAAGGCAAAAATTTAGTGCAAGCAGTGCTTCTGTTTTTGTACCAAGCGACGGTCTTATATTTACATAATCAGGCTGAATTTCACACAATTACACAAATGCAAATTACACTAATTTTGCACACTCCTACTTTAACGCTCCACCACCCTGCTACATCTAGCTCAGCTTGCTGGATAGTAAAATGAAAAAAAACCTACCTCACAGCCCTGCCCTCCTCTGCATGGATTTTGAAAATGGTGAGGGCCTGATGGAGAATTTTCTACGGAACCACAAACATTTTTAGATGGTAGAAGCAGAGGTTTGTCCAAACATACATAGGTGAAGCACTTTACATTAAAAGGGCTTCATTTGTCTTTGAAAGATTCCACAGTATGCATTTTTTATTTTAAGAACATACCTTTGCATTATTTCCCATTCATCATTATAATAATTCATCTTTTAGGCATTCTTTAATTCAACATGAAGTTTATAAAAGCTTAGGCAGTTCTATGAGAAATATTGCCCTATTGTATTGTTAGCTTCCTTAGGCCATAGTATGCCATTTGGCGGGAGTAAAGGCTTTTGATGACCGGACAGGTTTGAGTGATGGAAGACGCTCTTGAGCAGGTCTGTCCATCTCATGTGAATAGGAGACCACGGGTATCAATTATCCCTTTGGATCTACAGGTGCTGGGGTCGGGGTAATCCCTCTTTGCCGTTTAGGCTGATGCCCGTTTCCTGAACATGCCTCAGGGTTGGGCCGGTTCACCTGTGAACAACATGATACCCAGGCAGGCTTTGATGCTTTCCATCAAGGGCGCTGTGGCAATTTGTCGTCTTTGTGAGTAGGATCAGCTTTGGGATGTTGAACTTGCTCTCCATTGTAGACGCAGTTGTGTCAGCCGTGTACTGATGAACTGTGAGCGGTATTTGCTTTGTGTATGTTTCTAGGATTTTGTAGCGTGCCTGCTGTGAGGAACCTCCCCTCTCTGTATCTGCGTTCAATGTTGTTCGCGGAGTGTCATTTGCTTGACTTGTGAGTTGTGGATCCATCTTTTGTTCTTCACGTACACTTGCCCTTGCTCCAGAAGTCTTCGAAAATTCAACCAAACACAATCGTGCACGTATTTAGCATTGTGATGAGGAAGTACATTTTCAAATGTAGAATCCAGGTGAAATCGATTTAAATGCACATGTAGCAAAATCAGGCTTTTGAACGTATTCATTGCCGTGTACCCTCAATTCTTTTTCGAACAGCAAACCTGCGCATGAACTGTTCATACTTATTTTGCCTCTACTAAACATGAGCAGTTAGCAAGTTGTATGCGTGTTTTCTTTGTCTTTTACTTGCCGGTGGCTGTTGGTTGAAACATGGGAGCAAGTTGGGGGAATTTTTTTTTTTGCTGTACTCCGCAAACCTTCCTTCAATAGCAACAGCTGTAAGCACCTTCCCACCGCAAGTGGGCAATATGATTTTCTTTTCTTTAAGATATGCAGATGATCTCATTTTATTTGACCGTGCCCCAGTTGGAAAACAACGCAAGCGAGCTGTTTTTGGGGAGCGTATCAATGGCCTACAACAAGAGATTTCAGTGGCTTAAGCTTAGTGATGTCACAAAGGAGCTACTGTTAGTAACTAAGGAAACCCAAATAAGTTTGGTCAGCAATGTGGGTTCGTTCCTAAATGCTCATTGGCTCTGCAATTATATGATGTAATAAAGCCATTGCTGCAAGGCAACTCTGGTAACCATGGCAATCTTCAAATGCATCAACAGCGCGTGTCACAAAGGTGAACTGGTATACTGTATGATTATTGGCTCTGCCAATGTATGACTTAACAGAAGCACTGCTACAGAGCACTCCAGATAGCCACAGCAACGGACAAGAAAGGCAGCAGCGCGAGCAGAAGGACACAAAGGTGGGGCAGATAAAGGAGAAACAAAAGGACACTTGCCAGCACTAATACAGCGGGTGAGAAACTAAGTGATGGAGATGTAGAGCACAGCTTGACAGGTATTGAGGGGTTCGGGCAGTCTAACAGATTTTTCTGTGGGAGGGGGGAGGGGGTGGACAAACATTGGTGAACAAATTCAGCCATATGTGGTCAGAGGAGCCAATCACATACTTGGGGTGCCAACTTAGAAGGGTCAAACATGGATTCACCCAGCAGATCCAGGATGGAGGATTTAAGAGTGGCAGGTATAGGCGTCGAAGCGGGGACATCCAGAGAATCGTGGGGGAAAACACTGGCACAATATCATCATGGTATGAGAGTGAGGCACATGAGGAGAAGTCATCCTTCAATACATTAGTCACATCCTTTTCAACCTCCACGATATGGCCATTACATCTGTGACTATTGCATCCTGTTCTTCTGGAGGGGGCACAAGTGGATGATGCCCTGCGTAACCTGGTGAAAGGCATTATGCAGGTGTTTTTGTTTATAGACAGCTTTGAGCAGATTCCCAGAGGCTCCTGATGGTGCTTTGGGATTAGAGATGTCAAAGAAAAAACACCAAAGTGATGCCACTATACCCAGTGCTCTATCTAAGGTAGGCGATAAGTGGTCACTTGAGGCATTAATCCGCTTCTGCAGCTGGCACTGCAAGACTGGGTGTGGGGGAATGAGAGCAGTCCCCATCTGTGACATCATTGCCTTTATTATGTCACCTCCAGTTCCTGCTGCCAGGCCAAATGTTCAAAGGGTGTGCATATTATTACACACCTTTTATTGCCCTTAATAAAATCCTAGATGTCCTCTTCAATGACACAGGGAAAATCTCATTCACATTGATAAAAGTGGATTTGTTTAGCGGCCCCTCCTCCACCCGAAACCTGTAGCATATCATCGGGACGCCAGAGGAGAATGTAAGGTCCTGTACTTATTTGAAAGTACAGATTGAAGCAAATTTAACATGGCCAACTCACATGAATATGCAAGTTGCTACGGTCAAGTCAGGTCGGTAAAGAGATTGCCTGAGACTTTATTGGGGGAACAGATTTTAAATGCTGTAAAGGCGATTTATGAAGGAAAGGTACTGCTGATACTTCTATTAGGAGATACATTTGCATATTTTGGTTTGCTAAAGAATGTTAATGTTGTTGAAGGGCATTTTTGGAAGCTGCTGATTCACATGAGCTCTTTGTGTAGGCAACGAGATCTGATGTAATCTGTATGGAAATGTATCAGGTTTGGCACTCAATTGTATTTGCTGATGAAGGTTCATACTACATAAGTTGTAAAATGTCTGCTGCTTTAGGTTCAAATTAAAAGGTTATCACACAGTCGCGATGAACCCGTTCTTCTTTAGTATTAGAAAGGAGGGTGTTTTAATATAGACCTCGAAATCCCTATTGAAGTCACAAATATGAACAAGGATGAAACATGTATGCCTTAATTTCGATGGCAACCATGAATGAAAAATAGTAATAGTCTTAAATTCCTTGCAGACAGGATCTCCCCCTTAGATCTGCAACATTAGACTAAGGTCATAATGGATGATGGTGTTTGCATGTGTTTTTTAATGAATTTGAAGACTGGTGGGCTACCTATCACTTCTAGTCTATCGGCGAACAGAGGTATAGATTGGAGTGTTGGGTAACGCCACAGGATGTAATGTACTAATTGTGTGTCTCTCATTGAAATGATTCCAATAGCAAAATATTTATTTTGCCATCACGGTTAGACCTCCTTGTAGGAGTGTTAGACGGGGACCTGGAGGGTCGGCCGAGGACACGGGGAGAGGCCTCCGGGGAGGGCCGTCTCCAGCGATCGTACAGACAAGTAACTTCCCTCCCACAGATGGACACCACACAAGGATAAGGTTAACTCTCTTTATATGCTGTTCCTGAAGTAAAGTATCACGGTACAGTGAGATCGGGACACGAGGGTCCTCTCAATTCTAGTCTCTGGAAGGGAAAGGGGTAGCGGGACAGTCTTAGTACCGGTCCGGTACGGGTGGTAGGGTGGATAGCTCACAATCCTCGAGCTCGAAGTTCCGGGAGGTTGGGCCGCAGCAGCACCAGCGGCTCGGATGGTAGTTCACACAAGGAAGGGCCGCGGCAGCGCCAGCAGGTCCCTTGGAGGCCGTAGATTACAGTGGGCCGCGGCAGCGCCAGCAGGTCCCGACGAGGATGTAGGTTGCAGTGGGCCGCGGCAGCGCCAGCAGGTCCCGACGAGGATGTAGGTTTGCAGTGGGCCGCGGCAGCGCCAGCAGGTCCCGACGAGGATGTAGGTTGCAGTGGGCCGCGGCAGCGCCAGCAGGTCCCGTCGAGGATGTAGGTTGCAGAGGGCCGCGGCAGCGCCAGCAGGCAGGACGATAGTTCACAAGGCAGGGCTGCGGCAGCGCCAGCAGTCCGTCAAGGATGAGTTCTTCAAGGTGTCTCTCGACTCCAGGATACAACTGCCTTCCTGCTCTGGAGCTGCCCCAGTTATAGGTCTGGCCTCCTTTGATGTCCGGACCCTCGCTCTTGGAGGTCGGGAGGTCCGGGATGAGGGAGTCCAGACACCCAGCAGGGGGGTGGAGCCAGCGCCCGGGGAGGCTGGGGGCGATCGCCACCTGGCGGGGGAGAGCCATCGACACTCCTCTCCCCCATTGACCTGCCAAGTGGTCCGTTCACCTCCTGGGTGGATGGTGGTGCCGGGATGTCGGGGCCAGGCCCAGGGTTGGGGTCGAGCTGAGGCCACGCGGCCTCGTGGTGCAGTGTCCAAGATGGCGGCTGGGCCGGGCAATGGTGCTGACGGTGGCCCGGGCCAGTGATACAGAGATGTCTGGGAGCAGGCGTCCCGCAGGGGACGGGTTGCGGGTTGCTTCTGTGGGTCGTCGGGGTTGTTCTTCTGGTGGCACCGGGAGAGCCGGTGTCCGGGCTCTGTCATGCGGGGAGGGAGCGAGCCCTTCACGAGGCCTGTCCAACATGCGTCCCCCCCCAGCTGAAGGCGGGGAGAGTCACCCATCCTCTTGGGGACTCTCCTCGTCGAGGCGGAAAAAGCGTGACAGGCCGTCCGCGTTGGCGTGGTCCTGGCCTGGACGATGCTCCACAGTGAAGTCCATCCGCTGCAGGGAGATGGACCATCGCAACAGTTTGGGATTCTCCCCCCGCATCTGCATCAACCATTGCAGGGGTCGATGATCTGTTTGTACCCGGAAGTGGGTACCGAAGAGGTAGGGCCGGAGCTTCTTGAGGGCCCACACTACTGCAAAGGCCTCCCATTCGATGGTGCTCCAGCGCTGCTCTCGGGCCAGCAGGCGTCGGCTGATGAAGGCCACTGGCTGGTCGACTCCCTCGGGGTTTAGTTGGGAGAGGACTGCCCCAATGCCATGGTCGGAGGCGTCTGTCTGGAAGATGAACTCACGGCTGTAGTCGGGGGCCTGGAGCACAGGGGCGGTGCACATGGCGGCCTTCAGCTTCTCGAAGGCCGCTTGACAGTCTGGGGTCCAGTTGACTGTTTTGGGGTGTTTCTTGGATGTGAGTTCCGTGAGGGGCCCCACAATGCTGCCATAGTCCTTCACAAACCGCCGGTAGTATCCGGTGAGCCCCAAGAAGGCTCGGACCTCGGTTTGGGTGACGGGTGGCTGCCAGGACTGGATGGCAGCGATCTTGAGCTAGAGAGGGGCCACCAGACAGCTCCCCACTTGGTGCCCGAGGTAGGTCACTGACCCCTGGCCAATTTGGCACTTGCTGGCCTTGATGGTGAAGCCGGCCTGTTGGAGGGCGTGCAGGACCTCTCGGAGGTGGTGAAGGTGGTCTGTCCAGTGGCGGCTGTACACAGCGATATCGTCCAGGTAGGCGGCGCTGAATTCTTCGAGGCCTGCCAATACCTGGTTCACCAGTCGTTGGAAAGTGGCGGGAGCGTTTTTCATGCCGAAGGGCCGAAGGGCATCACTTTGAAATGGTAGTGACCATCCGGGGTAGAGAAGGCGGATTGTTCTTGGGCTCTGGGGGTGAGGCCGATCTGCCAGTAGCCCGCTGTCAGATCAAAGATGCTCAGGTAGCGGGCAGCCCCCATGCGGTCAACCAGTTCATCTGCTCGGGGAATGGGGTGAGCGTCGGTTCGGGTGACAGCGTCGACGCAGAATCGGAGCTCGGGGGTGGTGCCCGGGGCAGCAGCTTTGGGGACCAGTACGACTGGGCTGGCCCAGGGGCTGTCGGATGGTTCGATGACTCAGAGTGTGAGCATTTTGGAGACTTCGTCTTGGATGCAGGCGCGCACCCGATCTGGCACCCGGTACGCCCGGTGTCTGATAGGGGGACTGTCCCCATTGTCCACGTCGTGAAGGCACCAGGGGGTGACCCCGGGGGTGAGGAAGAACAGGTTTGCAAATTGCAGCAGGAGAGCCTGACAGTCTTGGCGCTGCTCCGGGGTCAGGGCATCGGAGAGTCGGACCCCGTCCACCGAGCCATCTTTCTCACGGGTCCTCAGTAGGTCAGGGAGGGGCTCGGAATCTTCCTCTGTCCCACTATCTGTGGCCATCAGTAGAATGAGCTCCGAGCGTACGAAGTGTGGTTTGAGTCTGTTGGCGTGAAGGACCCGGAGGGGGTTCCGGGGGGACTCCATGTTGATTAGATAGGTGACAGGGCCCTTGCGCTCAACCACCTTGAAGGGTCCTGTCCATTTGTCCTGCAAGGCACAAGGCTCGATGGGAGACATCACCCATACCTGTTGACCAGGCTCGAACTCGATGGAGGAGGCATGTTGATCGTACCATTTCTTCATGTCCTCCTAACTGGCCTCGAGATTGGCTTTAGCGAGTTCCCTGAATCGCCGGTTCTGGTTGCGGAGGGTCAGGAGGTGCTTGTACACGTCCGGAGGGGTCTTCTGGGGGGCCATTTCCCACTCTTCTTTAACCAGGCTGAGGGGCCCCCGGACAGGGTGTCCGTACAGGAGCTCGAAGGGGCTGAAACCGAGGGATTTCTGGGGGACTTCTCGGTAGGCGAAGAGGAGGCACGGGAGCAGCACGTCCCACTGGCGACGTAGGGGTTCCTCCAGGCCCATGATCATCCCCTTGAGAGTGCGGTTAAACCGCTCGACCAGTCCGTTTCCTTGCGGGTGATATGGGGTCGTGAATCGGTAGGTAACCCCGCACTGCTGCCAGAGAGATTTCATATATTTGGAGATAAAGTTCGTGCCTCTGTCGCTGACGACTTCCCGGGGGAATCCTACTCGAGAGAAGATCCCCATTAGGGCTCGGCCTACCACAGGCGCTGTTACAGTTCGAAGAGGAATGGCCTCGGGATAGCGGGTGGCGTGGTCCACCAGGACCAGGATGAATCGATGCCCTTGTGCTGTTCGGGGGTCCAGGGGCCCCACAATGTCTATTCCCACCCGTTCGAACGGGGTGGTGACGACGGGAAATGGTTGCAAGGGTGCTTTTATTTTTCGTCCGCTCTTCCCGCTGGCCTGGCAGGTGGGGCAGGCCCGGCAGTGGTTGGAGACGTCATTTCGCATTTTGGGCCAGTAAAAGTGGGTTACCAGGCGGTTATACGTTTTGTCTTGCCCCAAGTGCCCAGCAAGGGGGACATCGTGTGCCAAGTTCAAAAGGAAGTCTCTGAAGCGGAGGGGCACCACCAGCACCCGACTGGCCCCCAACTCTTCAATTCTTTGCTCGCTATATAGTAGGTCATTGTCCCAATAGATCAATTGGGACCTGCGGTGTCTCCCGCGCTCTGGGCGAGTGCTTGCTGTCGGAGTCCCTCGAGGGAGGGACAGGTCTTCTGCTCCTGGCGGAATTGTTCCTGGGTGGGTCCCCCTTCCTGACGCCACTGGGCCAGTTCTGGAAGATCTTGGAGCTGAGTGGGCCCCTCTTGGGGTTGCTCTGGGGGATCAGTACTGAGGGTGTCTTCCTCTGGGGTGATCGGGGGAGGAGGTGCTGGCCATTCGGGTTCTTCGGGTCTGGGGATGGCGCGGGCGGCCATGGACCGGGTTGTTACGCACGCCCAGTCCGGGAGGCCCAACATCCCCAGGTGCTCTCTTCTCTCAACGGCTGCCCACGGGGAACTCTCAAGGTCGTTTCCCAGGAGGCAGTCCACTGGGGCATCATCGCGGACAGTCACTTTTAGCATACCGGACACTCCTCCCCATTCGAAGGGGACGCAGGCCATCCGACACAGGCTCTCTGAATTGTCGGCTGTTCGGACGGGGCAAAGAATGTTTGGCAGGATTTGTTCCGGGGTCACCAGGTGACATCGGACTGCCGTCACACTGGCCCCGGTGTCGCGCAGGGCTTCGGCCTTGCGCCCATTTATGTTCACCCACTGGCTGTATTTTCTGGTGTTGGCGGGTAGGGGAGCCCGCGGGATCATGTCTCTTTCCCCTAGGCAAGCCAGGATCATGGCGGCAGGTTCCCACTCGGGCTGTTCCTGCTCGTACTCTTCGTACTCTTCGGAGGTTTGCTCCTCTCCTAGGGCGGCGGCCGCGACCTGGCGGGGCACGGGAGTCTGGTTCTTCGGGCAGCTCGGGTTGCTGGCATAGTGGCCGATTAGCTGGCACCGGTGGCAAGTAACGTTAGCTCGGAACCCTGGGCGCATCGGGGGGTTTCCCCGACCGGCCGGGGGCGGGGTGTTGCTGGCGGGGGTTGCCGGGACGGCCTCTCTGCCCCGGCCCTGGCCTCCTCCTCCTCCTCGGGGGCGATGGGGACCTTGGTTGGTTCTGTTTTGTTCACTTGGCCCACTCCGGGCCACTCGAGTGCTTTCCCATCGGTCATTTTCAGCGGCGAGCTGCCGAGGTTCAGTCAATTTACTGTCGAGGAGGTGCTGCCTAAGCTCAACGAAACAATTGTTGGAAAGGTGCTCCCACACAATAAGGTTAAAGAGTTGCTCGTAGGTGGTTATGTGGCTGCCCTTGATCCACCCCTCGAAGGCTCGGCTGAAATAGTTCACATACTCCACTCAAGTTGTACCCGGGATCCGTTTGCAGTCGCGGAACCTCTGGCGGTACATCTCGGGCGTGAGTCCGTATCGAGTGAGGAGGGCGGCCTTCATGTGGTCATAGGAAGTCATCTGATGGTCCGGGAGCTGTAGCAGGGCATCGCGGCCTTCATTGACGAACCTTCCCCATAGCCCGGCTCCCCAGTCACTTCGATCAATCCGGTGGGAGGTCATGGCGATCTCGTAGGCCTTGAACCACTGCTGTATGTCGTCGTTCCGATAATATTCTCTGACGACATCCTTGGGGATGTGGACCTTTGGTTCGGTAGTGCCCGGGGTGTGCGGGCGCTCGGTCACCCCTAGATCTTTGTTCTGTTTCCGCATTTCTATTTCTGCTAGCTTGCGCTCGTGTTCGTATGCCAGTTTTTTCTCTTCGAGTTCTCTCTGCCTTTGTTTCTCTTCCCGCTCCTCTTGGAGCCGTAAGTGTTCTAAGTTTATCTTTTGTTCCGCCAGTTTCAGCTCTCCGTCCAACCGGAGCCGTGCCAACTCTAATTCATGTAGTCTGCTTTTCTCTGGTTCTTGCATCTCTTCCAGAGAGAGCCCCGCTCTCCTTTCTTCCGTCGGAGTGGTGTTTGTTTCTGGTGTCTCGCTGTTTTGGTTCCGGGGTACAGCCGTACCCGTTTCTGCCCACGATTCTAGGGCGTGTTTGAAGTCGTCTTTCGTGCTTAGCCCGGTGGTAGCAATGCCTAGTTCCATGCAAAATTGCTTTAGCTCTCGATGATTGTACTCTTCTAGTTTCTCCATCTGGAATTTCTCCGCGGATCCGCTCTCTTTTGTTGTCATTGTGGTTGAGTCGTGGGGTGAGTTACTCTCTGTACGATTACGCGTTGGTTCTGATCGCGCCGCTGGCCACCAATGTTAGACGGGGACCTGGAGGGTCGGCCGAGGACACGGGGAGAGGCCTCCGGGGAGGGCCGTCTCCAGCGATCGTACAGACAAGTAACTTCCCCCCCACAGATGAACACCACACAAGGATAAGGTTAACTCTCTTTATATGCTGTTCCTGAAGTAAAGTATCACGGTACAGTGAGATCGGGACACGAGGGTCCTCTCAATTCTAGTCTCTGGAAGGGAAAGGGGTAGCGGGACAGTCTTAGTACCGGTCCGGTACGGGTGGTAGGGTGGATAGCTCACAATCCTCGAGCTCGAAGTTCCGGGAGGTTGGGCCGCAGCAGCACCAGCGGCTCGGATGGTAGTTCACACAAGGAAGGGCCGCGGCAGCGCCAGCAGGTCCCTTGGAGGCCGTAGATTACAGTGGGCCGTGGCAGCGCCAGCAGGGCCCGACGAGGATGTAGGTTGCAGTGGGCCGCGGCAGCACCAGCAGGTCCCGACGAGGATGTAGGTTTGCAGTGGGCCGCGGCAGCGCCAGCAGGTCCCGACGAGGATGTAGGTTGCAGTGGGCCGCGGCAGCGCCAGCAGGTCCCTACGAGGATGTAGGTTGCAGAGGGCCGCAGCAGCGCCAGCAGGCAGGACGATAGTTCACAAGGCAGGGCTGCGGCAGCGCCAGCAGTCCGTCAAGGATGAGTTCTTCAAGGTGTCTCTCGACTCCAGGATACAACTGCCTTCCTGCTCTGGAGCTGCCCCAGTTATAGGTCTGGCCTCCTTTGATGTCCGGACCCTCGCTCTTGGAGGTCGGGAGGTCCGGGATGAGGGAGTCCAGACACCCAGCAGGGGGGTGGAGCCAGCGCCCGGGGAGGCTGGGGGCGATCGGCACCTGGCGGGGGAGAGCCATCGACACTCCTCTCCCCCATTGACCTGCCAAGTGGTCCGTTCACCTCCTGGGTGGATGGTGGTGCCGGGATGTCGGGGCCTGGCCAGGCCCAGGGTTGGGGTCGAGCTGAGGCCACGCGGCCTCTTGGTGCAGTGTCCAAGATGGCGGCTGGGCCGGGCAATGGTGCTGACGGTGGCCCGGGCCAGTGATACAGAGATGTCCGGGAGCAGGCGTCCCGTAGGGGACAGGTTGCGGGTTGCTTCTGTGGGTCGTCGGGGTTGTTCTTCTGGTGGCACCGGGAGAGCCGGTGTCCGGGCTCTGTCATGCGGGGAGGGAGCGAGCCCTTCACGAGGCCTGTCCAACAAGGAGACACTGTTGTTGCAGTATGTAAAGCCGAGAGTGTGAGCATCTGCTGCCCTTTGCATTCTTTTAGGCTGCACAGTAGTACAAGCTGAGTAAAGGCTCTTCAATAGTTACTACAAAATGTGGTGGTCTTTGCCAACACAATATTCATGGGTGATTCTTACTCCTCACTGCAGTTTTGTTGTACCACGCAGATTCATAGAGCGCACTATTACCCTGGAAGGCATCTCTGCATTGAGCAAGTGTGAATCTAGCCACACCTATGGCCAAGCGGGACTACTTGAAAAGCCAGGGCTTCAGCTTCTTGCAAAATTCAAGCAGTGAGGGGGACGCTCTTATGTGTAGTAGTAGGTCGTTCCATGCTTTAGGAGCTATGTAGGTGAAGGCTCGACCTCCTGATCTGGTTTTCCATATTTGTGGGATGTTTGCAAGTAGGAGTGCGGATGAGCTGGGGTGTCTGGAAGGTTTGTGAAAGCAAATGCAATTGTTGAGGTATGATGGGTCACGGTTATGTAGTGCCTTGAAAGTGTGGGTGGCTAGCTTGAATTGTGCTCTTTTGTATATGAGGAGCAAGTGCAGCATGGGAAGGTTTAGGGTGATGCTGGCCGCCGAGTTCTGAATGGTCTGAGCCTTCTGGTGAGTTTTTTTTATTGACCCTGGCATCAAGATTGTTCACATAGTCCTGCTTGCTTTTGGCCAGGGTGTGCATGATGGTTTTCCGGGTGCTGATTGGGGGGCATTGGAAAATCTGTCTCCGCATCTTCAGGGTATGGAAGCATGTGGCAGTGACGGCATTGACTTGCGCCTTCATGTTGAGTTTGCTGTTGATTTGATTTGTTACTTGTAGACTGCTCAAATGCCGTGGCGTCTTGGCGCTGATTGAGGTACATGAGAATATAGAGCTCTGAAATGGATTATTGGATCGCTTAAAACAACCAGGTTTTCAGTGCTTTCCTAAACATCTGTAGGTTTAGTTGGAGTCGTAAGGTGGACGGCCTCTGGTTCCATAGGTTAGCAGCACAAAATAAGAGGGTACGCCCCCCCCCCCCCCCCCCCCCCCCCCCCACCAACTTACTTTGCGGAATTTTCAGAATGCAAACGAGACCCATCGTTATGGATCTACCTGTTCTAGTGGGAGAATACCAGGAGAACAGCTTTTGTATCTCCTCAGGGATTCCTCCATAAAGGGCCCTATGCACCAAACAGGGACTTGAATTCCGTTTGTTGCTGAACTGGGAGCTAATGCAAAGTCCTGATGGCAGCCGAGGTGGAGAAACCCTTAGGAATGTTCATAAGTAATCTGGCTGCTGCATTTTTCAGGGATTGTAATTTCATCCTCTGCGCCTTATCAATTCTTAGAAAGATCGCGTTGCAGTAGTCTAACTTGGAGAGAAAAAGTGCCACTACAACAGTCTTTTGGAGTTCATATGGAATGAATGGAAAGATTTTCCTTACATTTTTCAAAAGGAAAAAGCAGGAGGAGGTCAGATGGTTAACTTGGGCAGAGAGATTGAGTTAATCATCGAAGATCAGACCCAAGTTCCTAACTTTAGAGACAGGGCACGGGCAGTTACCTGCCTCTGTTCGCCACCGGTTGTTATTTCATAGCGAAGGTCCCTTGCCAAACTCCAGGACCTCAGTCTTGTCAGTATTTACTTCAGAAAATGTTGGCTCATCCAGCTCATGATATCTTCCAAACAAGCATGAAAACTGCTAGCAATGATTTCTGGTTGTTTAGATACTGATATCATGAGCTGGGAGTCATCGGCATATGTGATCAAGGAAAAGCCATGTTTTCTGGTAAGATCATCCAGCGGGGATACATATATATTAAAAAGCGTCAGTGACCAGGCAGATCCCTGTGGAACTCCGCAAGGGAGGTGGAAAGTCTCAGACTGTAGACTCTCCCAGTGAAGGTTCTGCTCCCTGTCTTCGAGGAAGGAAGAGAGGAGGGTCAGAACGGTATCCTCTATTTCCACGTCCCTCAGCCGCTGCACTAATACTGTGTGGTTCACGGTATCAAATGCTGCCGATAGGTCTAAAAGGATGAGGACCGCTCTGCCCCCCATCCACTGTCTTCTGGATCTCCTCAGTGGCTAATATCAGGGGAATGACAAGTCCTAAAGCCATGCTGTGTCAGGTCTAGCACGTTATTTTTTTCAAGGTATTGTATTCGCTCCTTATTGATTGCTCTTTCTAGGATTTTTGCTGTCAATGGCAATCTAGAAATTGGCCGGTAGTTTTTTTGTCTCCCTGGGATCAAGAGCTGGTTTCTTAAGTATTGGCCTATTACAGGCTTTTTTCCATGCACTAGGATATATGCCAGTTTCTAAAACCTGGTTTAAAAGAGGGGTAAGGTGAGCACAGATAGTTGTAGATACTAATTGAAATATGGCCGGGGTCATTAGGCAAGCCCGACTTTGTTGTTAGCAGGAGCTTATTGACCTCCTCTTGGAAGAGTGACCTAAAACGTGAGAGTCTACAGTGTACTGGCCTAGCTTCCATAGGTGAAGCATTACTGCCAGTCATAGCAGTAGCTGAGTTCAGAAGATTATAAATTATTTGCACTTTGCTTTGAAAGAAGGTGGCCAATTTGTTACAGAAAGCTTGATCTGGTCTGACCTGATTGGCATGCTGCGGTTTAACTAATGTATGGGTGGTTTTAAAATGTTCATAAAGAATAGTTTATGGCCTTCTCGATTTTAGCAGTAAAATATGCCCGCTTGGCTTCAATGATGGCCCTCTTGTATTTTTCTAGATTTAAGTTGTAGGCTGCCTTATGCTCCGTACTATAGTCAGATCTCCAGGTCCGCTCACTTCTTCTACAGTTCATCTTTTCTCTGTTAAGGTCGGGACCATACCAAGGTGCAATTGCTGAGGCTCTTTTAGTTAAGGAGTTTACTTCTGGAGCAATGCCATTTTCAGCTACCGAGATCCAGTTATCAAGCTGATCAGCTGCTAGATCATTGTCCATAACCAGGATTGGCAGGCAAGACAAAATCTCTCCCTTGCATCTTATTCCAATGCCAGAACCCCTCCCCAGTGTTGATGGAAATCGATCGGCTAGACTTGATTTTCACTACCTCAAAGTAAATGGCCCTGTGATCGGTCCAGGGTATAGGTAGGGTCAAATCCAGTGGGCGATTTCAGTCATGCAGACATTGAACTTGATCCAGGTAGGTACTCAGCTTCTTGCCCATGAGGTAGAGAGTGAGTTGCGTGTCTTAGGCCTAGGAGAGGACATTGATGCCACGAGAGCTGATGATGCTGGCTACAGGGATCATGTATGCATTGAAGAGAATCTGGCTCAGGGAGTTATACGATGCCAGGCTGACTTACTGGGTCCTTCTAGCCAGGAAGAAGCAGATCCATCGGAGTGTTTCTTTGGATTCTGATGTTGTGTAGTTGTTAGATGAGGATAGCGTGGGAGAGTGTGTCCAATGCTGCGGAGAGGTCCAGAAAGATTAGAGTTGCAGTGCCGTGTGAGTTGGCAGCTCTGGAACTTCCAAGTGGAAAGTGACAGCATACAGATAAAACTCTTAACATGGTAGTTCTAGTGCATATATCTAATATATGTTCAGTGCGTATTTTGCATAAGAACTTGTGCCACAGCTAAGGAGGGGCATAGTGTTTTCATCATACAGCACTTGCACCCATGCTGAAGTGTTAGAGTAAGATATTTCTACAAAATACAGTTGAGTGCTCACAGTAACACTTCTCTCTTTCAAGGCCTGTTTTAGATTAAGAGCTGGCTTCCATGAGTGAATGAATGAATAATTCTGGTAAAGTACTCTGCTATCCTACTAAAGATACTCCAGGCTAGTTCCTCATTCTACGCAGCCCCACTAGCATTCCTGAGCAGGAGACACACTATTTCTTCATAGATGCATACCTTGTTTTTGATTGTTACCTTTCTCTATATTTGTAAACCGCTCTGATATCCTTCGGGATCAAGTTTGCGCTATATAAAACTTTATAAATAAATAAAATAATTACGTAGAAATAATGCTCCCAGATCCTGTTCCAGACCCTGAATTATTGAAATATGTTTATCAACAAAGTTGTCCGTAAAACCTCAAATTTGACAGTCCTCTTATTTTAAAATATGCATATAAAATGGATAATGCGACCCTATTGAAAAAATATAAAATTCCGAGAGGGCTCTGTACTTCACCCCAGCCCTCTACGTCCTTGGTAAGGTTCGGTGAACTCAGTGTGCTAGTTCGTTGCCACTGTTAGAAATATGAAATAATAGATACAACAGACACTGACATTGATCATCCAAAAAGACTGCCCATTTTACACTCCATTGCTTGGCAGATTGACAAATTGGGAAACTGTGAAATGGATTTTGGCTGTTACGCGTCCAGAGATCAGTAGTGGATTATTCATGGACCAGCTAGATCATCTCTGAATAACACCAAGACGTTAATGTCGTTCTGCATCAGAGCAAGAATGATTAACGTTCCACACAAAATTATATTTTGTCATTTAGGTGCTCCCTTTCTCTATCAATAAGGCATTTTTTGTGTGACTAATTGCAATCTGGCACCTTTAGTTACCGTATGTGATGGCAGAGGGCAGCTGCTCTCAGTGACGGCTGCCTCGAGTAGTGTCGCACTGACACTGCATTACTAAACCCTACATCTAGCTTCTAAAACTGAGCTTCTTTCAGTACACCCTTCTCTCTCACTCTACTGCTCCACTTTAACGCCCCTCTCTTGTCGGCCCCTCGTCACCACTAAAATGTGTTCCTCTGTACCATGATATAATTTAACTGCCATTTGCAAAAGAAAAGGAGAGCGGAATGTAAAACCTTTAAAAATGGAAAATCTGGCCTGTCCCGTATATAAAATGCTCCAACAGTACATGAAAATAATATTGAAAGCGGCCTTGGAGTTCCATGACTTTATAAAGAAGCGCAGTCGGCGTCCCCGAACCCCTATGTATTAACTCGAAATCCTCGCAGTTTACAATATCCTTATTATGTACCACTGGGTTATTTCCACCCCTATATATGAAGTGTGAGTAACAAACGACCTAATCCGCATTAGAAACCAGAATCTCAATCCAGTTTTTGTAAGCGAAGATATTCACTGCAATAACTTAACTTTTATGAAGGGTTAGTTCTGGTTTGTTTAGAGGGAGGTGACCTTTCAGCTTCACATACTCCACTTTGTGGCCTGTTGCATCAATTGAAGAGAGAGGTATGTAACTAAAGCTATAGCTAGGGCCACTGGAAATATGGAACAAGAGAAGCCTAAATTGTGGCAGGGTCGACAACATTTTGTGCCAAGAAAAGAAAAATGATGTGGCATAATGCAGAACATTTTGTTGCTGTGTTATTACTTTATCATTTTTACACATGCTAACAGAGACTGGGCAAAGGTTTAACCTCATAAATACCAGTTTAATACTCAAATGCAGAATAGACAACTGAGAGGTGGCCATCAGTGTTTTTGAAAGGTCTTCTACTCTGTGTTATTGTGTTTTTAATAACTTCATTCTTTTGCACTAGAAACACTTTTTTTGTTAAAATCTGCAAAGTATGCAGCACACGATGGATTATGTGGCAAGTGCAGCCAAAATATAATTATGTGGAAAATGCAGCAGCACCAGAATGGCATAATTCCAGTGGCCCTGGCTATAACTCTCCATCGCAGCTTGGACTATCCACACAAGCTGCATCCTATGTGTCATGCACCGTGCAAGGTTTAACTGGTACTCAACACGAGGTTGGTAATAAAGATAAGGATTTATCTTAAAGCTTCCAGAGTGATTAATTGCATGGATATCACTACATAAGGCTCCAGGTGTCCCCATAACCCCTACTGCCCTGCTTGGTGCAAACCAAGCATCCTTGAAATGAAAATGCAGGCAGAGGTAGCTGATGAATTGTGTGCATCAGCGTATCTTGGTACGTTCCTTTCACCCTCCCCAAGAGTATGTTGGTTTATCCCAGCTGCGTTCTGTCGCCTGATTGATTGACTCAGTCTGAAGCTGGTTTTTAGTACAACATAAAAGGAGCAGTCCTGGCGCAAGTGGTGGCTGTCGGATGACAATATGTAGATCTGATGGAAGATGCAGACCGCAGCAGAGCCCGGAGTCTCCTCCTGCGCCATTTTGGAATGTTTTATTGTTCCGAGTAAGAATTAAACGCACCTGCGGGATTGAAGAATGCTGCATTCCTCCGCTCAAAACATTGTATTGTCTGTTAATATAAGAAGGAGGCTTTGTCCGGCGTCCTGAATGAGCTGCAACGCAGTGGTCAGCCACGGGAGAAAGGCCTCTTCTTGCCCGCCTCTCACTAGGGGTGGCATCAAGGTCTATTGACTTCTTTTCTTCTCAAAAATAGCCAAGTGATTAAAACTGTTGCCATGACTTTCGAAAGAGATGGTTGCAAGACACAAAAATGCCAACAGTCGGAGAAGCTTGAAACTTTCCTTTGTACAAATTCAAAATGCTTCCTCCAGGGCAACATTTGCATAAGGGAGTGAGTGCCTTTAAAGTGCAGCTGAGCTGTCCGGGTTCCCGTTGTTTGAACAGAGCTTAAACCCAGCTCAGTGACGCAGCTAAGAAGCCACGCGATTGGCTGGTCACGGACAATGAAGTGTGCCGTGTCCCGCAGAGAATGACGGGTATTCATTTCCTTGGTCACTGATGGAAAATGGGTATTTCAGTTCTGTAAAAGACCAAAGAGCAAGTGGATTGTTAATGAGCTCCAAAAGAGAATGAAAGGGACTTTAGACATTGGACAACTTGTGTGTATTTTATAATATTACGTTATATTTTAAAGAATTGTGATTCGCTGCATTGCAAGGTGGCAGTACTATACATCATTGTGTTTATTTGGGATTCAATATTTAAAGTTTTTGTAATAGTACTTTAATTGTATACTTTAACAAGCTTTGAGGGACTTAAACACTTTTTGGAAAAACATTCGGCTGAAGTATAACATATTTTGATCTCGACATGGGTATTAGCCATAATTCCTGCATTTTTAGGGTAGTGGGGAGAGTGTTTTATATTCTAAATATGAGTGTGTCTGTGTGTAAATCCATGCCTACACGCACACATCATTTGTCAACTTCTTCGGGAAAAATAAACCATTGGAACTTGGTGCCTCCCTTACGGGGAACCACCAAAATGTGAAACTAACTTAGTAAAGGGATGCTGTGATTCTCTGCTAAACTCTCATACTTACCTACGTTAATAAACAATCATTGGCAAAGGTAAAAGGATTGACATTTGCAAATTTTTTAGAAAGGTTTCCTTTGTGTTTGCAATGCATTGATGAGATAAAAAATTAAATGTGTGATTACAGAATAAAGCTTTCGGATATCAGATATTTCAACATGCATTCCAGTGGATCGGAAGGCCATATAAAAAGACAATGGAGAGAAAGAAAGACAAAATTACTCTTGTTGGATGATCTCAAGCCGTGACTCGCAAAGTCTGAAGCCAATGTCTTAAGGGTCCTCAACTTAAGATACTGATGGAGGCAGACCTGAAGCCTGTTAGAGTATGTGTAGAATACAATGTGTTCATCAAATCTAAAGGCTTTCATTCAAAACGGTATTATAGTAATGATACAGAATCTGAAAAACAAATAAATAAACATGTCTTCATTAACCATTCTCACATAGCTCCCCCTAGAACACAGCTTCAGACATGGCTGATGACTTCACAAATATGAGGTCAGAAACTGCACCAGGGGTTGCTAGGGTACTGCTTCGAACTCTAACTAGTGAATGTGGGTTTTTTTTTTTAGATCCAATGGGCAGACAAGTAACTATTTAAGTACATTTTTTTATTTGTTTATGGTAGTATTCAGCCTAAGTAGAGAACCAAGAACCACAATGTTCCATTCCGTTAAAAAAAAGTTGTTTCATGTGATGTTGGAAATCGCCAATCGGCAAATTAGCCAATGCTCATGGGCTGATTGATCATGAATGTGCTCAGTGCAGCCTCGAAACAGGCTTGAGATGCCAAGTCAGGTAAGGGACATGGAACAGGTCCCGTGTTGTTTAACGTTATCATCATGAAATCCACATCTCTTTGCTGGTAGAGCATCTCCTCTCCTTAGACAACAAAACTGTTGTGTCTGACTGAAAATCCACCAGTCCTAGTGCCTTTGACAAAGGGTGGACCTTACTCTGTTCAATCAGAGGAGCTAATGATATCCTACTATCCAAAGTCCATGGTCAACCGAGCTCTTGACGACTATAGGATGCTTTCGATGAGTACCTACAGAAGAACCAAGCACCATAAATCCCCCCCATGTTCCTGCATTCCCCTCTTGTGGGGTGACATCCCCTCTGGATTTACCCTATATTTGGTATTTACCCAAGACTTACTCCTATATTGCTCAGTGTAGCCATACCCTCCCATCTTCTCTCCTCCCAACCCCTGTCTTTCTATTACTCTTTTCTATCCTGAGCCAGAGGACTTTGATTGCGGTACATTCAATTCTTATGTCTCGATTAGAACTGATTTGATCTAGGAATGCTAGATCTAACCATTTCTATGCCTATCTTGACATGACATCCTCTTGTTTTCTCCCACCCATGCATTATTTCGTACATACTGTGATGATAGCGTTATATGGACATTGATGTTTTATCCTTTGCGACCTAGAACACCTGGAGTGTACGGCTTTTTGATGTGCTCTATTTCTTGGTTATTTTTTTTGTAAATTGAATTACAATTTTCTGAACTAAACAACATGGTCATCATACAGCTAGACAAGACACGCTATGCTATATTTTGTGCAATGTGGGGGCACAGGACCCTTTATCTGAAGCGGGTATCATTTCACTAAGGAAGAAGGGTACAGATTTCATTCCTCCGAGAGACGCACGTAAACCTGGAGAAGAGAGCTACAATAACAGGAAATAAGAGGCTGTTTTTAGGTCTCGCGACCTATCGATGCGCGCAAGCGCATCGAGCGTAGCGAGAATTCATGTCGGCGAAAACATCTTCAAACCAAAGGGCTTTCAGCCCCGCGGTTTTCATGCAGTGCCCGTGTACATGCACGCGCACTCCTCCCACACCAGCAACTCCCCCCTCCCACACCAGCACCTCCCCTGTCTTTCCACACAATCACAGCCTCCCCCTCCCACACCAGCACCTCCCCCCTCCCACACCAGCACCTCCCCTCTCTCTCCACGCAATCACAGCCTCCCCCTCCCACACCCCTCTCTCGCATTCACGCCCACCCACCAGGCTCTCCCGCCCCCATCAGGCTTCCCTCCCAATCCGCCTGCCTCCCCTCGCGCATTCACTCTCCCCCACCGGGCTCTCCCGCCCCCATCCGGCTTCCCTCGTAATCTGCCTGCCTCCCCTCGCTCGCATTCCCGACCCAGGCTCTCCCGGCGGCTTTCTTTTTCCGCTTGTTTTGAACACGTTAATATGTCTACACGTTTTTCATTTCACAACTGTTATTATCAGCACAGTAATATTCAAGGGCAGTGTTACAAGTTCGCTTTTTTATCGGATGTATATTTTAATGCGGCCTCTTCTCCACAATCTTATTTTATCCTCTACTCCACTGTAAAGCGCTTTAACGTGGACTTCACACGATCCGCGCTATACATAACCGGAAATAAATACATTAAAATAAACAAGGGAATGGGTAGCATATAGGGCTACCAGTTATTAATGCCCCTCTACCACCTGCCCCTCCCCCGCCCAATTGCTTCTCTCACTGCACAGGAAAACAGTGCCAACCCCCCCAGGGGGCCTGCGTGCGCGTGCAGCAGCTTTCACGCCAGGCCCAGGATGACACGCCTTCCTCCAATCAAACGGCGCGCTCACTTTTCAAGACAGCCTCTTTCCACCGCCGCCATTCTCTGATTTTACTCCCAAGGTGCTCCGTGTCTGAAACAAACACAAGTAATTGCCGCCACTTCCTTCCCACCATTGTCCGCATCAGCGCTGCTGGAGGGGGAGGGCTTCTGCCCTTAAACCCCGCGTTTCTTCACATGTTACTCTTCCGCAGCAGCGTTTGCTTGTCAACGTACATTGGTTTATTTCTCAGGAAATACTTCAAGGGTGTTACTATCCTTAATTTTCAAAACAGGGCATTTCTGGCACGAATTTTACATCTTGGCGTGCACCTCGACGCACGGTACAAAAGGAGTGTCTGTGGCCCAATAACAATTATTCCCATCAAGTATACCAATATAGACACCCCCATTACAAAACTGTGGATGTCACATTCCATTTGACTAGTATTATTACAGCACTGCGAAATGTACATGAGAAAAAACACTGTTTACCTCCTCACAGACTGCATGTTACAATGACCCTACATGTCTTCTAAGAGTGGGAGGCCTCTTCAAAGGGAGATTTTCTTACTGCACACATTTAACCCCTTGCATTCTGGTCTCACCCTCACTCACCCTCAACCCCTCACCCTCACCCCTTCACCCTCACCCCTTCACCCTCAACCCCTCACTCACCCTCACTCTCACTCACCCTCACTCAGCCTCAACTACTCTCACTCACCCTCAACCCCTCACCCTAACTCACCCTCACCCACCCTCACCCTCACTCACCCTCAACACCTCACTCACCCTCACTCACCCTCACCCTCAACCCCTCACCCTCAACCCCTCACCCTCACCCACCCTCACCCTCACTCACCCTCACTCACCCTCAACCCCTCACCCTCACTCACCCACCCTCAACCCCTCACCCTCACCCTCAACCCCTCACTCACCCTCACTCTCACTCACCCTCACTCTCACTCACCCTCACTCTCACTCACCCTCACTCACCCTCACTCACCCTCACTCACCCTCACTCACCCTCACTCACCCTCACTCACCCTCACTCACCCTCACTCACCCTCAGCCCCTCACTCACCCTCACTCATCCTCACTCACCCTCAACCCCTCACCCTCACCCTCACACACCCTCAAACACTCACCCTAACTCACACTCACCCTCACTCACCCTCACCCTCACTCACCCTCACTCACCCTCACTCTCACTCACCCTCAACCCCTCACTCACCCTCAACCCCTCACTCACCCTCAACCCCTCACTCACCCTCAACCCCTCACTCACCCTCACTCACCCTCACACACCCTCACCCTCACTCACCCTCAACCCCTCACCCTCACACAGTGCAATAGGTCTCAGAGCATTTGAGTTAGAGCTTTTAGAATTGTTTATGGCTTTTTTTATTTGTAATTCTTTGGCATTGGCTACAGGGAACAACAAAGCTAAAGATTTACAAAAAAAAATCATAAACAATTCTAAATGCACTAACTCTAATGCTGCGAGACCTATTGCATTTCCAACGCCACTGTCAACTACGCAACGCTACTACTCAACACAACTACGCAATGCCACGAAAAGACGCAACACTACTCAACTACGCAACGCCACTCAACTACACAACGCCACTCAAGTACGCAACGGCACTCACATACGCAACGCCACTCAACTACGCAATGCTGCCCACTCAACTACGCAACGCCACTCAACTACGCAAAACCACTCACCTACGCAACACCACTCACCTACGCAACGCCACATACCTACGCAACACCACTCATCGACACAACGCCACTCATCTACTAAAAGCCACTCAACTACGCAACGCCACTCAACTACCCAATGCCACTCAACTACGCAACGCCACTCAACTACGCAACGCCACTCACACATGCAACGCCACTCACACATGCAACGCCACTCACACATGCAACGCCACTCACACATGCAACGCCACTCACACATGCAACGCCACTCAACAACGCAACGCCACTCAACTACGCAACGCCACTCAACTACGCACACATGCAACGCCACTGCCACATGCAACGCCACTCACACATGCAACGCCACTCACACTGCCAACCACACTCACACAGGCAACGCCACTCACACAGGCAACGCCACTCACACAGGCAACGCCACTCACACAGGCAACGCCACTCACACAGGCAACACAAATCACACACGCAACCCCACTCACACACGCAACCCCACTCACACACGCAACGCCACTCACACACGCAAATCAACTCACACACGCAACGCCACTCACACACGCAACGCCACTCACACACACAACGCCACTCACACACGAAAAACACTCACGTTGCCAATAGATCGCGCTGTACGACAGGTGGAACTATTACAATGGCAAATAACAATGCCTTTCACTGTTGTTATCATTTTGAATACATAAAGGGCTTTGTCATTTACACAACCAATAGCTCAAACTTTCCTACTGCGAGACCTATTGGCAACGCCAGTGCTTGTTATTACAGTTGCTATACTACCTACTCTGGGGTTTGGGTTGCCCTTGCAATACCATTATCAGTACAAATACTGACCTCATGATTAGATATATACATCTGATGGCAATGTTAAATGGTTCAAAGGTTCAAAATAAGCTTTATTCGATATTTAGACAAAATATCATATAAGCATGCCTCATATACATAATTAAAAAAATAAGAGTACATTTATATAAGAATTAGTTAAAAATCTTTCAGTTTAAAATTCCATTGAGAACTTCTGGGAGAATTAAAAAACATGTACGTTGGACAAGACAATTAAAAGGCAGGAAGGCGTTGGTCAATGTCACCAGTCTCAATCCAAAGTTTTCCTAAATTTTATCACTAATTTTAAAAACTGTTCCATTTTGGCTATCACCTCCTTATCCTCAAGTTCCTCTAAACGCTCAAAAGCAGTTTTACATGTGCGAATATTCCATCTCTTTAGTAAGGGTAATAAAAGGGCTTTTCTCAAAGCTCCATAGTACTTGCAAAACAGGATGGTATGAATATTTGACTGTTGTGAACTAAGGTCGCAGGGGCAAAGACAAGTGATCCGTGACCAATCATTAGATTTGGGGAATGTTACGTAACGAAAAAAGGAGCCCATTCTAAAACTCGTCAGTAACATCCTTGAATAGCATGGAATGTCTGATGATAGGTATAATTGAAGCCCCTTGATAGGTGTCACCCGTTGGTATGCCAGGATCATGTCAGAAATTTTTTGTTTGTTCCATCTGACTGTTTCCAAGTGGTCGATTAAAATCTTTCTCAGATGTTTTCGCGAGATGTTTTCTAGTAAAGGTGGATTTAAGAACCACTCTTGGCGTCCGATTTCAAAAAAGAAGTTTCTCACATAGTTCAGCCAATTAGTTTGTTTAAAAAGTTTAGCCCCTTCCAATTTAAAAATGTCTTGTAACACCTCTCTATTAAAGGCAGTTTCATGAGTAGTCCAAATTTTGTGCCAAAGAAGGAGGGGTTCCGTTTTGATGATGTCTGTTATATACGGAAGATCTAGCTCGATGTGCATTTTATATACAGAGGTTCCCTTTGAGGCAGCAAGGAGATACCTTAGAAATTGGTTTTCCAAAGTTTGTATTGATGAGATGTTTTTATCCACGCCCCACAGGCCAGCCCCGTAGACAGCAGTGGATACACATTTCGCTCTGTATATGATTAATAATTGTTTAACAGGTCTGCCCCCTATCTTGGCAGCAAAGTCCCGGAGGGCTCCAGTCGCTCTTACAAAGGCCAGTTTTCTCTTCTCTATTGCAGCCTTCCACGCTAACTTTCTATGTAGACAGATTCCCAAATATGTAAAAGCCTCTACTGTCCCCAGTTTTTGGTCCTCAATATAAATGGGGCATTGGGCTTTTTGTCTTTTATTGCATAGCATAGTGTACGATTTTGCTATGTTCACTCTAAGGCCCCTGTCTTTCATAAAAGTCGTGAAGGCTGTTACTGCCTTTTGTAGGCCCATTCTGGTCTGTGATAGAATTGCAGCATCATCTGCATAGAGCAGAATTGGAATTGGTTGGCCCCCTATTTTGGGGAAGTCGCACTCAAAGGTTTTGAGATGCTCGCCAATTGCGTTTATATAGAGGGAAAAAAGCAGAGGGGCCAAAATGCACCCCTGTCTAACCCCTCTATTAATATTGAAACGTGGCGAGCACTCTCCCCTCAGTCCGTATCTCACTCTAGCTCCTGCCTCCTGGTACAAAGCCTTAATAAAAAGAAGGATTGAAGGATCCATCCCAAGCTGGGTTAGAGTGTCCCATAGTTGGTCGTGCATGACACAGTCAAATGCAGAGGTAAGATCTATATATGTTATATACAGACTATTCCTTTTAATGTCAATATATTTTGTCTTGATTAGATGTAAATTGAGGACCTGTTCAATTGTACCTCTGCCTGACCGGAAGCCGTATTGTAGTTTCGAAAGTACGTCTTGGTCCTCTATCCAGGTTGTTAATCTTTTGAGGATTATGCGACCAACAATTTTCATTAAGGTGTCGAGAAGGGATATAGGCCTATAGCACGATGGCAGGTTCCTATCTCCTTTCTTAAAGATAGGTATTACTATGGCCTCTCTCCAGGTTGGCAGGAGCTTTGTGGTATTTATAGAGTTAAGTACGGTGGTCAACAGGGGGGCCCAGAACTCCAACTCTGCCCTATACACATCCGCAGGGATTGCATCTGGTCCAGGAGCCTTCCCTGGGGGACTTTCCTTAATAGCTGATTCCACCTCCTCTAGTGAGAAACAGATTTGGGACGGAATGTCCTGAGTTAAAATTATAGGAAATGGATCAAGGTTAGAGTTATTTAAAAATGCAGGTTTAGTGTAAAGGTTCTGAAAATGATCTGCCCACATCTCTCCATCTATTGCCATGTCCAGATTCCTTTCTGGCATTTTTACCCATGGCAAAGGGGAATTAATGAATCTCCAAAAAGCTGACATGTCCCCTGACTTTGATGTTTCCACCAATTTATGCCATGCTTCCTGTCTCAATTCCCTTTTTCTTTGTTTAATGGCTAGGTGATATTGTTTTCTTGCCTGGCGTACTTCTAGAAGTGGTTTGGGATGAAGACGCAGCAAGTTCTTTAAGGAATTCAACGCCTTTGTACACTTTGAATCAAACCACCCATTTTGAACGAAAGTAGTTGTTTTGTACTGTCTTGTTAGAAGTTCTTTGAGGGTGCCCTGAATTGTGATAAAAGCTTTACAGACTTTTTCGGAATTCTCCTTAATTGAGAGACAGGTGTCAATCTCCTCCCTCCTTTTGTTGACTAGATTCTTGAGGAGGTTATTTGGGTTGATTTTATCCCATTTAACACAGTAACCGTTTTTGGCTCCCAGCATGATTGGTTGTTCGTAGGTATCTTTGTATGAGTTGGGACTCACCGGTGATCCCAATAGGTCCATAATCATGGTCAAGGGGTAGTGGTCGCTATATAGATGGTCAAGTGTTTTCCAATCTCGTATTAGCAACGCATGTGCTTTTGAGAAGAATAAAAAGTCTATGATTGTGTTCCTGCCTCTCCCATGAAAAGTTGGTTTAGGGAGGCATGGGGTCTGGAGGAGCTCATTTACCAGGTGTAGATTAAAAGAGGTCAAGAAAGTATTGATAAGATCTCCTGATTTTGTATGCATGAAATGGCTAAAGGTAGAAGGTCCTGGGTCTGATGCATCGGTATCATAAATATCACAGGCATCTCTTTCTGTGTTTGGGCAGATATGGCAGTTTAGATCGCCCGCAAAAAGAATGGCAGACTCTCCACCCATATTTTCTTTGAACCTAAGCAAAGCGTGATGTAAATTTTGCATAACTTTCTCCAGTTGATCTACAGGCAGGTTATTATAAAAATTGATAATTATCAATGACAATGACGGGGCGATGTTCAGTACTATTATTTGGAAGGAATCTCTCAATAGTATTTTTCTAACCCTGTGGCCGATTGCTGTACTAATGTAGGTACATAAACCCCCTTTGTGTCTGCCTTGTTTGGTCGCTGCGGCCGGTGAGTGGAAAGTCTTAAACCCTTGAAGGTGGATGGGAGAGGTCGCCCAAGTTTCCTGAAAACAAAGGATTGAAAATTCATTTACTAGCTTTATCCAATCCGGTAAACTAGTTTTAGAATGGAGTCCTGCTAGGTTCCAAGAAAGGAACTGTAAGTTAGAGGTTTTTTTCCTGTCTGCATTATTGTTCAAATATGAATTGAGATTGGTACTGATGGGACTAGAAGTTGGACTTTTCTTTTTGCCCCTTTCAGTGGGTTGGGAACCACTTATTACCCAATTTGAAGGGGAATTTTTATTTTTATTTAGAGCCCTTTGGTAATTAACCTGCGTATGATTGGGGTCAATGATAATACTCTCAGGTCTCTTACAGCCGTCCTTTGCTTGCTTCTCTTGAACGAGTCATTCTACATCCTCCATACCACAAAGTGGCTCAAAGAAGTTATAACAGGGTAAGTTCCAATTTGAATGGAAAAAAGAGGGATGATTGACATTTCCCTGTGGGAAGAACTGTGGAGTAGGCTGTAAAAAAGGATCGTTTGAGGGGAAAAATATCTGGTTTCTTGCTTGCTGGATAGGGTAGTTTTTTTCCATGCTGTGCAAATGAGTGTTTAGAGTTGTAGGATTTGTGTGTCCTCGAAGCCATTAAAGGTTCTGGGTAGAAGTAAGCTAAGGATTTTGGCAAAATCGGTCCCTTATGGAGACCCGAGAACCAATCTGTAATATGGGGAATGACCCTAGGATCTTTAAAGGTGATAATGACCACATCCCCATCTATATCTTTCGGGCGAATGCCAACCCAGTTGGTTCTCCTCACCATGATTATGTCCCCATTTATATGAGGGGGTAGGGGCCTATTTTCCCTGAGCCAGAAAATCACCTTATTTTTTAGGCTATGGTGATTTTCATATCCTCCTGTACTTGATAGTGGTGCGACCCCCGTTAGTATGATAACATTTTGCGATGCAGCCGGAGGAAGATCGACATGTCTTTTACCTGGCCCTTTATCCTGTGACACAAAAGAATGGATTTTTCCCCGAGTAGGAGTGGTGTTACCTATTTTTGCTGAGGCAATAAGAGAATTAATTTGTGTCACATTTGGCTGCATGTGAGGAGGCGCTTTAGAAGAAGGGGCTGTTCCTTGAATTGTTAGTGACTTCTTTGTGGGACCTGACGTTTGGGCATTATTTTGATTTAGTGCCGGAGTTGGCTTCTTTGGGGTCTGATCTTTGATTGATTTTTCACCAGTGGGTTTCCCACTCCCAGTTTTGGTGGTATTGTGATTTACTGTATTCTTTATAGTTTTTGCTTCTTGCTTAGATGTTTCCCCAGTTTTTAACATAGGGTTAGACTTTATTTCTTGGGGTTGGGTCAAAGTCTCAGAGAGAGTGTGCAATTCCGTAGCTATTCTTTTCACTCTCTCGAGTATTGGTGTTAATAATGCTTTTACAAGATGTTCCATGGCTTCCACAAAGTCTTTAATTGTGGGAGGGACGCACGATGTTAGTTTTTCCCGTGGTGGTTTTGGTAATCCTTCTACAATTTGTAGTAGTTCTTTTGTGAGTGTGTCCTTAGCCAAGGGTTGAGACTTGGTGTTGTTTTTTGTTAGCATTTTTTTCCGTCGTTTATTTGGTGGGGATCGTATGATAACCTGGTTCTTCTTTGGTTTATGTTTCCCTTTAGAGACTTTATCAGACTTTACTACCACTGGGGAGGGGTGAAACATAGAGATCTTTGGAGTGGCCTGGGAGGAAGGAATGTCTATTATATCAGGCCCCACAAACTCCGCTGTTTTTGGGAGGTTTGGCGTGACCAAATCTATTAAGTCAGCAGACTCCTTAGTTGTAAAATTATCTGTTTTTAGAGGGGATGGAGGCGGAGATCCATTGTTTGGGGGGAAATAGGATTGGAAGAGCGAGGGCACATTATCTGTATTCATTAAATCCTCTAACGTGTTTTTTATGGTAGAATTAAGTGGGCTGAGCTCGGGAATAGGTGTCGGAAGTGGTATGAGCACATTGTTTTTAAGTAGCTCAATAGATTGGCGTCTTAACATGCGCCTCTCTGCCAAGGCGGGGTCTCTATCAATGTCGCGTTTTACTTTGGTGAAATATTTATCCAAAGGGCCGGAAATTGAGCTCTCTTCTCCCATGCATGGAGCTTCGAATCCTGAATTGGCCATAGTTACAAGTCTTAGGAATGGGACACAAGGTTATGGGGGGTGTCCCGGCCCGGCCTATTCAGGCCTTGGAGGGCCGTAGAGGGCCCGCCCTTTTCCCGGGCTTAGCCCCGGGCGTCCCGCTCGCGTCCCGCGACGCTGAGGGCTACCTGCTTTATGCAGCCCCTCCCGGCGCGTATGACGCGTCGGGGAACGCGCCGCCGCTGAGCCTGTCGGGATTTGGAGTCCCGAGGCGGCGGCGCGGCTGGTGGCGGTGTTTGGCGTCCTTTCCTCTGGCGCTGCTGGCGCTGTTGGCGCTGTGTCCACTCAGGCCCTCTGGCTCGGTACAGTAAGTGAGCTGCTTGTCCTCCTTAGAATCAGAAAGGGCTCCCCCCGCTCCACCGAGGGCTACCTGCTTTATGCAGCCCCTCCCGGCGCGTATGACGCGTCGGGGAACGCGCCGCCGCTGAGCCTGTCGGGATTTGGAGTCCCGAGGCGGCGGCGCGGCTGGTGGCGGTGTTTGGCGTCCTTTCCTCTGGCGCTGCTGGCGCTGTTGGCGCTGTGTCCACTCAGGCCCTCTGGCTCGGTACAGTAAGTGAGCTGCTTGTCCTCCTTAGAATCAGAAAGGGCTCCCCCCGCTCCACCGAGGGCTACCTGCTTTATGCAGCCCCTCCCGGCGCGTATGACGCGTCGGGGAACGCGCCGCCGCTGAGCCTGTCGGGATTTGGAGTCCCGAGGCGGCGGCGCGGCTGGTGGCGGTGTTTGGCGTCCTTTCCTCTGGCGCTGCTGGCGCTGTTGGCGCTGTGTCCACTCAGGCCCTCTGGCTCGGTACAGTAAGTGAGCTGCTTGTCCTCCTTAGAATCAGAAAGGGCTCCCCCCGCTCCACCGAGGGCTACCTGCTTTATGCAGCCCCTCCCGGCGCGTATGACGCGTCGGGGAACGCGCCGCCGCTGAGCCTGTCGGGATTTGGAGTCCCGAGGCGGCGGCGCGACTGGTGGCGGTGTTTGGCGTCCTTTCCTCTGGCGCTGCTGGCGCTGCTGGCGCTGTTGGCGCTGTGTCCACTCAGGCCCTCTGGCTCGGTACAGTAAGTGAGCTGCTTGTCCTCCTTAGAATCAGAAAGGGCTCCCCCCGCTCCACCGAGGGCTACCTGCTTTATGCAGCCCCTCCCGGCGCGTATGACGCGTCGGGGAACGCGCCGCCGCTGAGCCTGTCGGGATTTGGAGTCCCGAGGCGGCGGCGCGGCTGGTGGCGGTGTTTGGCGTCCTTTCCTCTGGCGCTGCTGGCGCTGTTGGCGCTGTGTCCACTCAGGCCCTCTGGCTCGGTACAGTAAGTGAGCTGCTTGTCCTCCTTAGAATCAGAAAGGGCTCCTCCCGCTCCACCGAGGGCTACCTGCTTTATGCAGCCCCTCCCGGCGCGTATGACGCGTCGGGGAACGCGCCGCCGCTGAGCCTGTCGGGATTTGGAGTCCCGAGGCGGCGGCGCGGCTGGTGGCGGTGTTTGGCGTCCTTTCCTCTGGCGCTGCTGGCGCTGTTGGCGCTGTGTCCACTCAGGCCCTCTGGCTCGGTACAGTAAGTGAGCTGCTTGTCCTCCTTAGAATCAGAAAGGGCTCCCCCCGCTCCACCGAGGGCTACCTGCTTTATGCAGCCCCTCCCGGCGCGTATGACGCGTCGGGGAACGCGCCGCCGCTGAGCCTGTCGGGATTTGGAGTCCCGAGGCGGCGGCGCGGCTGGTGGCGGTGTTTGGCGTCCTTTCCTCTGGCGCTGCTGGCGCTGTTGGCGCTGTGTCCACTCAGGCCCTCTGGCTCGGTACAGTAAGTGAGCTGCTTGTCCTCCTTAGAATCAGAAAGGGCTCCAATGTTAAATGGATGTTGCACTGCTGAATGTATAAACCCCCCCATGGAGTGTAGCCTTTTTACTTTAAACTGGTTAGGCTTTGTGCAGTGCTTAATTTGAGCCGGTGTTGGCAGGTGGGGCACACTCATTTCTGGGGACCAGCACTTATTTTAATCTTGAGCAAGTACGAGAAAGACACTAACATTTTAAAGGAGGGGGGAAGAGAAAAAGCAGAAAATCAGTGACGAAGGGAGAAAGTGGGTGAGAAAAAGAGTGTGCAAAAGTGAGGTAAAGGGGGTAGGAGAGTATGGAGGAGGGTGAAAGAGGCATGAAGTGGACTTAAATGTACGCAGCCTTGGCATTCATCAGATCTGAGGTCTGGAAGGGCCAGCTACAGGTTTCTGAGAAACCTTTGGAAACCAGCACTCCATATTTGACAAATTAAGTGCTGCCTGTGTGCCATGTTTTTTTAGAAGCCCATGGCCCATACACTGAAGAGACCTGTTTATGATCTGGGAATGTTCAACGTGTGCAGGGAAAAACCTGGTGTACACTCACGACTTGGTGATCTTTTTGTCTCGAGTAGACCTGCAGTTGGACTTGATGGGGCGCAGTATCTTGTTAGGACTCTTTCTGATCATTCCCCCTTGTCTGTGTTCTTTAACTTAGAAGTAACGAGACCCATGGCGCCCATTCTCTGTCTGATTACGTGAACTAGGATTCAGCATGGTTTGCATAATCTTTCATTTAAACTGGATGATTTATGTTTGTATCTGTGCTGCTGGGGTATGTATGGCCATGTCACTGTCTTTAATAATAAAAGGTCACAATACAGTTATTTTAATATATTTCCCGGCTTTGTAGTTGCATAAATTGTCTGCTGTCTGAAAAACCTAAGAACCGGGCGATATTTTGTGTGCATCACACATAGGTTAAGGCCCACGGTATGCCCTGCGCCCAGCCCCCATGCCCACCAGGCGCCCAGGACATGCTTGGCTGTGGCTTGCAATAATGCGCAGCCCTCAGCCGACAACCCATATTCACAATACACTCCGCGCATGGCCTATTGGCCGGCTCAGCAGCTACGGAGCACCGGCATTGCTTTCAGCCTTGCCTCTGCAGCCTGATATACAATTGGGTATACATTTCCGTGTTCTGTTAACACAAACTGTGTTCCAGTACCATCTAGCACTATTTTAATTTAACTAGCTTAGAGTGCTCAAAATTGTGCCTGTTACTGAGTTGGGAAGATTGTGGAAGGTGCTTATTACCCTTACCCCACAGAAACATTGTGTTTGTGTGGTGGCGTACGCATGCTCGTCTACTATTTTCTAGACCAAACAAGCAGTGGCAAAGGCAGTAAGCCAGGCCTCGGCAACCTGGTGCAATGGTTATTTCTTTAATTTTGATTGCAAGCATATACCATGAAAATAAAAAGAAGAAAAAAAATGAACATGCACTGTCTAGTTGTGGCAGCCACATTCTTGCAATATTATGGTTAAATGAAAAAATGTTATTGTACTATACCAGTACTGGTGATTCCTAGCAGGCAGGTGTACTTAGAACAGGTGTAGAAACCATTTTAGATTTCATTTATATCACAGGAAAATATTAATCATATTTATTGGCCCAAAGAAAAGTTACTTTTGGCTTTGAATTACTCAGACCTGAAAAATAGTTTGAACACACACGGAGGCCTAAAAAATAGAGAGTATAATGATTGGAAAAAAGATGTTTTTAACTAAATTATTGGCCCACTAGCCCTGAAGATCCCTTCTTTTCAGGTGAATGGTCACGTGATCAGGAAAAAATGCCATCAATAACAGTGGAAAAGAGCCATTGCCTAAAGCGGGTCGACCCCTTGTGAGGGCGGGATAAAAATGTATTGACAGTTGAATAGACAAGTGGATAAATAAGGGCTCGGCTAAAGCCAGTGCAAATGTAAAGACTGCTGCAACAGCGGCAAAATTGTTCATTGCTTGCCATCCAGTTGGGTGGTCAGCTCACATTCAAATTGCATTCTGTAAAATGGTGTGCAAACCCAACTGCTATATATTTATCTATACCAAAGAGTTTTAAGAGGTTTAGTATGTGTCGAGGAATTTCACCCAACAACAAAAATAATGGAATGGTGTACTTAAAACTAATGCTGATTCAAAGCATGTTAAAACGCTTTTCAACTAATAGTGGATAAAATGATGAGGCGCGCCTCTTGGCTTGTGGACTGTGGTGAGTCCGCCAAGGTCATTAGCGTGTAGGGATAAAGGTTGACCAAAACACAAAATTCATTAAAGAAGGTCAGATAATAAGCAGTGTTACAACATGTATGTATGTAGTCTTATTTGCATAGGATGAACCTAGCGGAGAAGGAAAGGAGCACTGGCAACTGGCGAGAGCCCTATGATATCATTTAGTATTATTTGGAATGAGGCTGGTCATTTGTGGGGTACTTTCCTGCTTGGGTTATAGCCCTCTGCAGTCAGTGGGCTGGCTCATACTGTGGCACTACCCGCCTAGTAGTTTAACTTCTTGGGCAGAAGTGGCGAGTGTCATTTCTAAAGAATTTGTCGGTGCTTCATCTGGTCTTGAAGAAGATTTGAGCCAGGAGTGGGAGCATCTGTAGTGACTTCAATCAAGAGGTGGTGGTGTTGTACTGCTTCATTCTCCTGACGAGACACTCCAACCTGTGGCCTTTTAGAGGTGCCACTTTGTTGGCAGGAAAGACTCCACCTGAAGGGTTTGTGTTTAAGAGGTTTAGGGCCAGATATAGAGTTTGATGGTGAATAAAAATCCTCCAATTTCTAGAGAAAGCTGTAGATATTGAACAGAATCGACTGAATGTTCTTCTTTTCGTGGCCTGTACTTTGAAGGGAATTCAGCTGGCGAATTGTACTTTCCACTTTGTTTCTTTCATTAATAGGAGGACATTCCTTTACCACCACATTTTAAATCCAGTCCTTTCCAGCTATTTGTAGCGGAAATAATGGCAGCTCCCCGTTGTCTCCTTCCTTTAATATGTATACAGACACACATTCTAAACAGCATTAAAGTAAAAAAAGCCTGCTGGGGAGCATCATCTGCAGGGCGAGCTGATGTGTCTATCTAGATGTCCATCACACCAAGTATGGGACTGACTGGGTCACAGATGGAGCATCAGCGTATAAAGGACAAAAGAAAGATGGTGTTCTCTGTCTGATTTGTGCAGTACTCCCATGTATATTTTGTAGTGGACGTGTAGCTTTGGGAGTGCGTCAAAGAACATTAAGCTCTTAGAGTTACTTCACAATGATGCCAAGGCTACTCGACGTGGAAACGATTCAGAACATTCTGAAAGTGTACTGGTTTAAACCCAACAAGTAATTCAAGAAGTCAGTCATAGTACAGAGTTGAATTGGCCGCCCCTGCTCAGAATATTGATGTGTTTCTATCATTTCCTGGATGTCTGATATGTGATTAGACCTTATGTGGTACCCTGTACCGGCATACAAGAGCAGAATTAAGGTTATATGAGTCAAAGTATCATAATTAAGTTTTTAAAAGAGGTAAATGTTGGGATAAGTGCATTTACTATTAGGAAAGCTGACAGCCATTTTATGCTTGAAGGAAGATTGTTAGATACTGGTATTATATCAAAAGCCGATGTAGTCGTGATTTGCAGGAACATCCTATTATATGACATACCTCGTGGGCACATGAGTTACTACCACACATACAAGTGTTTAGTGGAAGGCTCAACTCCCAGCCACAATCTGGGTCTCCCACCTTACAGAAGCCTGCACATGCCAGAGAACACACCCTTCAGTCATCCAGCCAGAAGCAAAACATACTGCTTAAGTTAGCATAAGAAGCTAAAAGGGCTGTGTTATAAATGTGCATAGTGCCTAATTATCTTTTAAATGCTTGTAACCCAGACCTATATTGTTTACGTCTTTTGTAGATGTTTAAAATGGTGTCTGCCCAAGCTTCAAGCCTTTTAAGTTTGGTTTCTAACAATAGAATAGTCTTCTATTTCGCCTCAAACAGAAGGTCACCTTACTGTACTATTCAGAGAGGGGCTTGCTTTGAATCCACAATATAGTGGTATTAAATAGTTGATCTGCCAAAATAAAATAGTTCCCTTTTCTTACAGATCTTGACTTGTCAAGAGCAATAGTCGACGCATTAGTCAGTCTCGGTGTCTCAGTTTGACAAATCGCCCTGGATTCTGAAGGGTATCAAATGTTGTTGACTTGGCAGCTACACATATTTTCTCAGTACGCTACTGTATGGGAGTCGTTTGCATTTGGTTTGGGGCGCTTTCCGTCGTCTGGCACACGTCCTATTCTTATTTAGTGCTCAGCCCAAAACTTAAGGATGAAAGCTGCCATGCCTGGGGTCGAGTGGAATATGTAGATGTTCAGGGCTTGCCCGGTATCACTTTTCACCTCTCAAGGCTGCTTGAGGGCTCTAGCAGATGTTATCTTGGCTTTGTTATTTATCATTACCTTAAATCAGATTTGTAACATCTGTAACTTTCCAGCAGTTAAAATATTGCCTGTGCAGATTATACAGGTACAAGCCAAAGGAGATTGTACAGGTACAAGCCAACGGGTTTGATTTTTGTTTTGGGTGTACGGCAGAATTTACCAAAAACTCAGGGTGCTCAAAAACTACTTTTATTATCAACACAAACAGTGGAAAACAACATGATTCCAAAGGTAGACTAGTAACAATAAGCACTGACGTAATCACGAGCGCAATAAAAAAGAATGGACCACGTGACTACAAATGACTTGTGTATGGAAGAGTAAAAACTAAAGCTGATCTATTCAACATTAGAAATGTTTTTGACTTATTTGACTGCTCAATCTCAGATATGGTTTAATGGACGTGCCTTTTTTTCTCAGCAATATTTTCATTTTGATGAATACAGAATGCTTTCTAATTTAGTGCTCGTTTAACTCAATATCTGTCTAAATGTTTTATAAATATTTTGGAATAAAATGTAAAGATGTCTCTTCAAGAGCAGGCAAAGGAGTATGAGCGTCACTCTGATTACACTTCCAAAGCTGTATGGTTGTTTTTCCTTATTATACATTTATTTCTAGAATGCATGCGCAAAATTGTTGCAAACATAGGCGCATAATAAAAATCGAACCAAGGCACCATTATATGCAGTATATTTCTGCCACCTTGGGGATGTCAACGTGTTATAAGTCACTTTAAGACTCCATTTCCATCAGAAAATGACAATAATCCGAAAACCCTGATATATTCTAGTCTTTACTTTGGATATCCCCATCGATCAAGCATATGGCAAAGGTACATTTTTCCTGTAAAGGTGTGGGTACCTTACAAGATTCAATTTGTTTGCAAATTATAACCTCACCAATAGGTAAGCTATTCTGCAAAAGAACGTGTATTCAAAATACCTTGCCTGAAAAAAAACATGTCTTTATGGACTTTTCCTCTAAACGTGGGTATTGCATTGAGATTTTTCTGAAAATGTACTTTTGAACAATTTATTCTGCCATTTCCAAAGGTATTTTTTTTCAAGTTCCTAGCCTTAAGTAGCGAGCACATTTTTGAATAAAATGTCACAGGGTTTGTGGAGGACGAACCTTACTACTTGTCAAAGCCACTTAATGAGTTCATTTGACCACGAGTCATTTTCCCTCGTCGTGCTGATACCGCCAGCTGTTTGCCAGACCGTTATAAATAGCGCCCGGTGTGGCGCGTCCTCGCGCCGGTACGGTGTCGGTGCGTGCATCCGCATCCCATGCTCCTCGCCTGGAGAGGCCCCGCCCACAGCCCTGGGTCACGTGATAGAGGGCCTCGCGGACCTTGACCACTCACGCAGTGACCCGCAGCCTGGGAACCTGGCTCTGTTGCCCTTTTCATGCAGGGGGCTGTTGAGCCGGGGCCAGCGGGTTAATGAATCTCCTCTCCGAGCCCGGCCGGCTGCCTAATGAGACGCGCACATCTGAAGGGAAGGGGCGGCCGGGCAGGCCACAAACGCCTCGGCGAGGGCCCGTATCCGGGGCGGTCTCGCCTGCGCTCATTAGACCAGCAGCAGATATCTGAGGCAAACGTCAAAGATGCAGTTGTGTACTGTCTGTGTGAACATTGTTGTGGAACGTGAATCACTCATACACACAACAGTCCTTTACGTTCTGAAATTACACTTACGGTGGTGAAAAACCATCCTCTAGTTTGGTATATTTCCAGCGTCATAAATTACTGGCAGTGTTTTAAACACCCACAAACTCATTTCATGTGAGTATTCACACATGCATGCGGATTACTTCACACCTTGCACACTCAAACTCAACTACTGTCAGTGGCAGGATTGGGTTTCTAAATGTACAAAAATAAGGTAGAAGTAGAAAGAAAACGTAAAGTTACGCGTGTAAGCTAATAAATATATGATTGGACGCTGTAGGGCGTGTGCAGGAGTACTTTTCGCCCAGTAGGAGTACACCTGGAAGTTGGCACTCAATGGAAACTTCTATAGTATTTTGGGGATTCTTTAGTGATCGTCAGACACGAGCTCCGAACATAAGACCCTATATCGGTAGATTTCAGATTTGTAAAGCTCTGGCTTGTGAATTTGTTTTGCAGATGCTAATGATTTACCAGTGTCTGAGAGACTGGTGATGGGATTAGATATTAATAGGCAGTGGCTTCCCCCTGTACTGCGCTTGTTTTCTGCCCCCGCGTGCAATTTTTTCTCATAAGCCTCTGATGGAACCGACCGTGCCTCTCTGCATCTCCTCCCACCCGATGGCAGATGCCCCCACCCCATGAAGCATCATGATCTGGTTTTAGCACTAAGGCAACTAAAAAGTAAGGGTGGAAATGTTCGATCTAAAGTACCAGACATTTCAGAGGATAACATTACATTCCATCATTTTAGACCTCGACATTACAAAAGGTAGCAACCTATGCACATTTGTCTTGTCCTTGCTCTAAAAAGGATCATGTCGCTCATTGACAGACAATGTGGCATCTTTCTGTAGGCAGTTGGCCAATGTCTAGAGTCGGTGCATATGTTGGCTTGCTCGGTTTAACCCCCATCCTGCTCAAAGATCGAGCTGCTGTCTTTGGAAAACAGGGTATCGGCTCAAATCTGATGTATGGAAGTAAACATCAGTGACTTCGGAAAGTAAGAACATTTTAACACCTGCCCGCTGCCACGGTCAGATTGAGACCTCTGTTTGTTGTCTTAGATAGAAGTGGGCGGAACGTGCAGAGTTTCACTCCGCACAATTCCACAGTTACATAAAAAGTCCTCAAAATTCCGCAGAGTTCCACCAACGAGCGGAAATTGGCACATCGTGCTGCTCCTGATGAATTTTAGTGCGGGGAGCTTGTTCTGCGCTGTAAGATCAGAGCGAGCGGCACCACAAAGGTTGCCAGAGGGCCCTGCTGCTCAATTGATTTTGCTGCCACTCAAGTAGACTTTCTACTCCAGCAAAAACCACAGTTGATGGACAGAATGCAGAACAATGTCATACATTCACCCCAGTACAGAGATCTGGGCCTAAATCCATCGTTTTTTTGCACTCCACACCACCCCAGTTCAGACATGGCCATATGCAAATCAGTCTGACCCTGTGCCTCATGGGAACAGTCCGGCCCGAACTGCCAAGCCATGCCTTCCCTGGACCGGAAACAAGCTTCCGAGGACCAGTTTCAGGCATTCCAGCCGTCTTCAGCCCAGCTTGCTTGAATCCAGTGGTGTGGAGTCCATGGGACTCACGTCTGAGCATACCCATCCCACTCGCGGTGACAAATGCAAAAACCACAGTTGATGGACAGAATGCAGAACAATGTCATACAATCACCCCATTACAGAGATCTGGGCCTAAATCCGTCGTTTTTTTGCACTCCACACCACCCCAGTTCAGACATGGCCATATGCAAATCAGTCTGACCCTGTGCCTCATGGGAACAGTCCAGACTGAACTGCCAAGCCATGCCTTCCCTGGACTGGAAACAAGCTTTCGAGGACCAGTTTCTGGCATTCCAGCCGTCTTCAGCCCGGCTTGCTTGAATCCAGTGAAGTAGTGTGGCTCACTGGTTAGAGGCGGCAGACCCGAGAGCAGAGGACGGCCCGGGACCAGGGTTCGATTCCTGGCGCGGCAGGTTTCTGGACCAGGGTCAGCGGACTCGATAATTCTCTCGCCTCGGTGCCCACTCTGATCAGCGTTCACACTCTGCAACTCTGGGCATTAGCTTGCCTCATCTTCACTAACGGCCCCACCAGACCGCCGGGGATGCCTGGTCTCACCCTGGAGATACCCATTAAGGGACCATCTCTCAGGGAAGCCAGGAAGGGTTTCGCAGCGGTCGAAGCGCCTTGGGACCCTCCGGGTAAGTAGTGCGCTATATAAATGCCTATACATTTACATACACACACAGTGGTGTGGAGTGCATGGGACCCACGTCTGAGCATACCCATCCCACTCGGGGTGACAAATGCAAAAACCACAGTTGATGGACAGAATGCAGAACAATGTCATACATTCACCCCAGTACAGAGATCTGGGCCTAAATCCATCGTTTTTTTGCACTCCACACCACCCTAGTTCAGACATGGCCATATGCAAATCAGTCTGACCCTGTGCCTCATGGGAACAGTCCAGCCCGAACTGCCAAGCCATGCCTTCCCTGGACTGAAAACAATCTTCCGAGGACCAGTTTCTGGCATTCCAGCCGTCTTCAGCCCAGCTTGCTTGAATCCAGTGGTGTGGCGTGCATGGGACTCACTTCTGAGCATACCCATCCTACTCGGGGTGACAAATGCAAAAACCACAGTTGATGGACAGAATGCAGAACAATGTCATACATTCACCCCAGTACAGAGATCTGGGCCTAAATCCATCGTTTTTTTGCACTCCACACCACCCCAGTTCAGACATGGCCATATGCAAATCAGTCTGACCCTGTGCCTCATGGGAACAGTCCAGCCCGAACTGCCAAGTCATGCCTTCCATGGACCGGAAACAAGCTCCCGAGGACCAGTTTCTGGCATTCCTGACTTGGTGTGAGTGTTTGATTGATTCAGATGCTCCGCCCATCACCACCCCCTTTTGTACCGCTTTTGGCCGCCATAAGTGTGGCAGGGTATGCTCAGACGTGAGTCCCTTGCTCACTTTGCCACTGGATTCAAGCAAGCCGGGCTGAAGACTGCTGGAATGCCAGAAACGGTTCTCGGAAGCTTGTTTCCGGTCCAGGGAAGACATGGCTTGGCAGTTCGGGCTGGACTGTTCCCATGAGGCACAGGGTCAGACTGATTTGCATATAGCCATGTCTGAACGGGGGTGGCAGAGTGGGCTAAAGAACGGTGATGGATTAAACCCAGATCTTTTGACTGGGTGTGAGTGTTTGATTGATTCAGATGCTCCGTCTATCACCACCCCCTTTTGTACCGTTTCTACTCAAGCAGCAGCTTTCTCACCAGGAGCAGTCGCAACTGTCCGCAGCAGGAAAATCTCACCGGGTGCCCTTAGCGCCCGAAAATCACACTAGGGGATGCCAATGCTCATTCCATTTGCGAGCCAAGAGCAAGAAAACACTCCACCACGTGGTGGTTGGCGTAGTTTGGCCGTAACTCCACGTTACAAGAATAACACGGAGTGGCCAAAACTGCGCGGCGGAGCGGGATTTATCGCCTAACATTAATCTTAGCTAAACCACCACCCATCCATGGGGATGATGCATGGGATCAGAGCATGGGCTCTGATGTGCGATGGTGTCATCTATGGCGTATCTCGTGGATGTAAAACCTTAAAATCCTGATCTTTTATTTAAAAAAAATGAAAATGATAAATGTATTCAGGGTATGCCCGAGAGGTCAGTGTAGCAGCCAGTTTACTATACTTGTTGAAACTGGGGGTGTTATCATGTGTTGTGAAGTAGCAAAGGAGTATCCAAGACTCACCTCTCCAACATTCCTGAAACCAGTGTTGACTGGTGACAGCCACAGGCTGTGCTCCTGGTAGGGCTTTAAGGGGGTGGGTCCTGCAAGGGCTCAGACCTGGTAGCAATTAAAAATTGAGAGCTCTGGAGCAAAGCTGATGTCATTTTGAGTTTCTCACCATGCTCGTCACTGTATCATGAAGGTGTTCAGACTGCATGCACATCCATTTCTTGGCACCTCAGCAGAACGCTCACACGTTACAGTCGTGTATGTACCATTTGTAATTACCTCTTTTTATGTTATAGTGTGTAGGAGATATAAAAGGATGTGAAATATTGATTGTGCCACAGGAAAATAACATTCTGCATATGAGTAAAGAGAAGTGTGTGCTGTGGGAAGAAAAAGGGCATAAGTGTCTATCATAGCTTGGTGCTCCACTCTCTGCGTTCTTGTGTTTTTTTTTTACGCTAACAGTGAATAATGTCTGATTATTTAATATTAGTATCATTAAAAATTAGTATAATTAGCTGGAATATGACCCTCCCTGGCAGTAGAGGTAAGTAAAAAAAAAAAATGCTTTTCAATGTAAGTTGTGTGCGTGCTTGCAGGTGAGTGTAAGTGTGAATATGTATGTATATGTAAGCTTGTGTTTGTGTGAGTAAAACTGAAGTTTTTTTCCTGAACTCTGTCAGGGAGGGTGATGTTCTGAGTTGGAGGGGGAGGGCGTTCCAGGACTTGGCGATGAGGTGGAGAAGGAACGTCCTCCGGAGCAGCGAATGTGCTGAGACTGTGCGAGGGTGAGGTGGGCAGAGCGGCGGTTTCTGGATGGTTGATGGAAGTTCAGGTGGTGATTCATGTTTGCAGGTCCCTGGTCGTGAGGGGCATTGTAGGCGTGGGTCAGTAGCTTGAAATGGCATCTCTTCTGGAGGGGGAGCCAGTGGAGTGCTCCTAGGTGCTGGGTGATGTGGGTCCTTTTTGGCAGGTTGAGGATCAGTCCGGCTGTTTTGTTAGGTATCATCTGGATTCGTCGTATGAGCTCACTGGTGGTGCCTGAATAGAGTGCATTGCAATAGTCCAGATGGCTGGTGATGAGGGCCAAGGGCAAAGGACATGTTTAAGCCGTTTTGGAGAAGGGTTTTTCCGGGGAAGTAAATAACAATTTTAAAGTTCACAGGTTTAGTATTTTCCATGGTGCATCAGATTTTCTTCTGAGGTGTTGGTTAGTGATGTTGAGTTGGTATTTTTGTTAACGGTTCTGTTTGTTTTGCTGCAGCTTCAATGGGATAAAGTTGTAATGTGACTACCTTTGTTTTACTACGCAGAACGTAAACATGTAACACCACCATGTCATCTTAGGTTGTTACCCTGTGATATATGGTTTGTCAATATTTTTAGTTCAAAGTCAACTGTCTCTGTGATTTAAGTTACATAGGTATGCAGCCGGGAACGATAGACACAACCCCACATAGGCTGCTATCGCACCAGCAAATCACATGCTTCTATAATTGTGTGTGTAACTGAGAAGGTAATACTTTTGTGGAATGTAACGTAGACACATCTGCTTTCTTTGCCCTACAAATATGGCTCTGCTAGTCCTCCCTTAGATTTACAAATAAGATATATTTTTTACTTTTCTAGATTTACAGAGCACCAGTTTGTGTAGGAAACCGTAATTCATATAATCTTGTCTTCAGATATGTGTATATGGGAAGCCGGGTCGGTGTTAAGCTATGGCCAGTGCCAGCTGTCTTACAACAACCCCTTTACAAAAGGCCACACAAATGAAACAACTGGTCAAAGAGGGCTCCTTAACGCAACAGGCCTCCAAATTGGCACCTATTAGGGAAACGGGAGCATTCATCTGAATTTTTCCAGGGGCTCCCAGATCTTTTCACGCACGCCAATATGTGCATTGTGACCCTGGCAAAGAAATCGCTTGCAAAAGGAGTAAGGGGAATCGTCATTGCATGTTTAATGTAGGCGAAGCAGCATTTTGTCATTTCTCTTGCTTATGAGAGACTTCCTACCAGTCTGAAAAAATGTGCGTCGCTTGCTGATGGCAGCCCTACACCGGATTCGGGCGCCCATGCAACCACACCCTGGAACTGAAGCACAGTTTTAAAATGTACACAAGCAATACACCATCTAGTATTTCGTAAGCACAGGGGCGTAATGCACGCCCTTGAAGCCCTTGCGGCACAATAGGCCCCCCCACCCTCCAGGGGCCCCCCAGTCACCCGAAGGTCTGTACATTTCTGTGAGCCTCACATGATACAAAGGGACCCCAGTATTCTACCCCACCGCTGCCTAAGCATTTATATGAAGTCATTTCGTGCCTAAGCATTATTTATGCCTGTACATCCACCAACATTTTCAATTAGGGCCTCTTAAAATAAGACAGACTTTGGCGTCATACGAGAGCCCCTGTCTTGTTCCATAATGAGCAGCAGCGCAGATCTGTTTTCCGGCTGAGATGAGAAAAAATATGTGTCTGAAGCCCAAATGGAAATCTGACAGGGACATTAGTAAAGAGAAGCTGGAATGCTCCATTTCGGGAGGAAAAGCTGGCCCTGGAGAGATGCCAGCTTGCATGATTATTTCAACTATTATTGCTACAGGAAATGGAACATTTTGCCCTGGTAGTGCTGGCAGATATAAAACCAGTGGTGTCATCTGTTTTTTCCTACTTTTAAAAACTATTATTAGTTCACCTATGTAAAAGAATCAACAAATTACCTTCAACCTGAACAGTTAGGTGCAAACACCTCGTGTTTTTGAGATTCTTGGCCTGTATCCCAAAGTTAGGATTTTATTGTTTCATGGGAACAAGAACAAAGAAACAACAAGTCACCAAAGGGCTCTTTCGATATTCTTTAGTAATGACATCTAGTTTGAAGAATAACAAAAAATTTAGTTCTTAAACAATACTTCTGTTAGTATGGACAGGGCAATATAAATCATGGTCCATTGCTGCCAATCCTAGGTTTAATTCTTTTTTATGAGTTAAATGAGTTAATGAATAGTGCTTAGGTGTTGCAACCCTGGGGCATATCTTGATGGGCTTTGTTGGCAAGGCGCAGGGCTGAACGCCTGTTGTATGTGCCCGCTAAGGGTAATGTGAATTCATTTAACCCGATATTTCTCTGAGCTCGTGTTTTATTTTTAGATAGTACGGCTAGGAATACAAAATTTTCTAGCTATCGCGACAAGAATTTTAGATTCTATTAAAGACACGGAGGCGAGGATTATGCTTTCTCATTTCTTTACTGCAACAACAGCAGCCAATGAAAATGAAAGTACACATGTAAAAAATAACATTTCTCACGAGGCTTTGAACCACGCCTCTCTTACAACAACCAATCACAAAGGTATCAAGTCTATAAATCCTGGAGACACTACTCCGGCCTCCTCTTTCTTTGCGCGAACAGTCAGTAACAGTCTCATCACACTGAAAAGTTTAAAACTGCAACGGAAAACAGATCCATCAGAAGTCCCAACGGAGAATCTTGAACAGAAAAGGAAAACCTCCATCCGGAAGGAGCGGTAGCCAAAAGCACAGGCGGTCTTCAACTCTTGTTGGAGTCGTTTCCTAGAACAGAAAAGGAAGTTTGAGAAAAAGTTCCACCACAACCTAGATCATTGCAAGGGTGGGAAAACTGTTAGATAAAGTCACGTAAACAACAACAGTTGTATAACAGTCCCAACGGGTGGGATAATCCTCGCCTCCGTGTCCTTAATAGAATCTAAAATTCTTGTCGCGATAGCTAGAAAATTATGTATTCTATGGCAGGACCGGAGGCTTCTGATTATGCTGGTTCAAAGCTCACATTAAAGCTCGTCAATCACAGCATCAGAAACATGAGGAATCGGTTTGTAATAAAACACCTTAAACATTGAATCTGAGGACCAGTCAGCTGCCTTCAGAATGTCCTCCAAGCGGGAACCCAATAAGTAAGCCTTAGAAGCCATCGCACCCCTCGCAGAGTGAGCCCCATAAGCAGAAATATCAATGCCGGCTTCCGACATGATCCACCTGACCCATCTGGCTAAAGTAGCAGCAGCGACTGTCTTGAACGGTTTTTGAATAGAAATCAATAACTGCCCCAGAGGATCTGCCCTGTGTACACTAGTACGCTCCTCATAACATTTAAGACATTGAAGAACACACAGCCTGCCGTTATGAGGAAAGGCAGGATAATCAACTGAACGGGACATGGTCTTAGTACGTCTAGTAATGACAAAGGATACACCCTGGGGTGAAAACATCCTCCCAGCCAAATCCAAAGCTCTGACATCCGAAACCCTCCGACATGAAATAAGGCACAACAGCATAGTAAGCTTGGCAGAGAGCTGTTTCAGCGACAAATCACCATTATCGGGCCAGGATTCCAACAAATTCAGAACCTTATTAGCATCCCACATGGTGGAATACCTGGGCCGAGGAGGGTTGGCCACACTCACACCTTTAAGCAACTTACATACCAAGGGATGCATCCCCACAGGTTTACCATCTATGTGGTCGTGACCAGCAGAAATAGCAGACCTGAAGTTGTTAACCGACCTGTAAGCCAGGCCAGAAGTCGCACATTCTGACAAAAAGTTCAGTACCTCTGGTATATTTGATCCCACGGGATCCACCTGTTTTGAAAGGCACCAACCCACCCACTTCTTCCACGAAGCAGAGTATCGTTTTCGGGTGGAAGGAGCCCACGCTTGCTGCATAAAGCTGGAAGCCTCTCGTGAAAGTAGACACAGAAGGGGGTTCCCCAAGGGTAACTTTAGGATGTAGGCAGGTAGTAGGGGGAAAACCAATGCAAATAGAAAAGAAGAACACCCTGCCTTGGGATATACAGGCCCTAACACAAGGGTCCAACAAATATGTATAAAGGGGTGATTAGCCTAGGGGTTGACACAACACATAACAATCACATGGTCAAATCAAGAATGAACAATACAATTCATATTTGAAAATATATATGTTTTTTTATTTTTAAGGACAACACGTTAAACCACCCTTATGTTGTATTCGCCAGGATTAGATGAATGAATGTAGCATGAATGGTGAATGAGATCAAATAGGAAAGAGTGGGTAGAGATTGAAGTAAGTGAGTTAGTGTGTGTGTAGTGTGGCCGTTACTGGGCAGGATAGAATCTTCCTTACTATGTTGTTTGCTTACCCATGTCTGTTTTATTTATGATCTATTTATACATGTGATACCTAAAAACTCTATATTTATATCATTGTTATCCTTAAAAATAAAAAAACATATATATTTTCAAATATGAATTGTATTGTTCATTCTTGATTTGACCATGTGATTGTTATGTGTTGTGTCGACCCCTAGGCTAATCACCCCTTTATACATATTTGTTGGACCCTTGTGTTAGGGCCTGTATATCCCAAGGCAGGGTGTTCTTCTTTTCTATTTGCATAGCCTCTCGTGAAAGGCCTGCAAGGCGTTCATGTCTCCGGAGAGCGTCCATACCATCAATGACAGCTGGTTCTGCAGGACCAGGGGTTGGCACGTTCCCACTGGGTCCTGCAGAAGCGTTGGAAAGACTGGGAGCCGGAAGGGGAGGTCTATTGATAATTCCAACAGTGTGGCAAACCACGACTGAGTCCACCAATAAGGCGTTACTAGCATCACCATCGCCTCCTGACGGCGCAGCAATGCCGCTACTCTCGGGATCAGTGCAAACGGTGGAAACGCATAATTCCTCTGGTGCCCCAATGGTGAAGGAACGCGTCCGTCCCCAGTGCCATCGGGTCCGGTCTCCAACTGTAAAACAGGGGAAGGTGGGCATTGAGGCGAGAGGCAACAGGTCTATCCGACATGGGCCTCGTAGTGACATGATCCGGGAAAACAGCGATGGATGTAGTCTCCAATCGCTGGAGTCCCGGAGAAATCGGGAATGCCAATCCGCTACCTGATTGAGTTTCCCGGGAAGGTATTCCGCCACTACGGAGATCTTGCGATCCAGGCAGAAGTGCCAGAATTCCTTCGCAATGTGCACCAGCATCTGGGACTTCGTCCCGCCCAATCGATTGATGTATCGCACCGCGGAGACATTGTCCATCCGAAGGAGGATACAACAATTGCTCTTCAGCGGCGAGATAGATCTGATGGCAAAGGACCCTGCCAGAAGCTCTAGACAATTGATGTGAAGTGATAGTTCGTCTGCAGACCAGCGTCCTCCTGTGGCAAACTCGCCGCAGCGAGCGCCCCAGCCCCACTGGCTGGCGTCGGATTCCACCACCACATCCGGGGCCGTGCCGAATATAGCTCGGCCGTTCCAGGCCGACATGTGGTCCAACCACCACTGAAGCTCTTCCCTGGACTCGGAGGAGAGAGGGATCAAATGATCGTAGTGAAAGTTTCTTTGCAGGTAGAAGATCTTGAGCCTCTGCAGGGCTCTGTAATGCAAAGGTCTGGGAAAAATGGCCTGAATCGACGAGGCCAGAAGGCCCACAATCCGTGCCAAAACCCTCAAAGAAATCTTCTCCTTGGCCAGGGTAGCTGTGATCTCTCTCTTGATCGACCTGATCTTCGACAGGGGAAGGAGAAGCTGGGCCGAGACTGAGTCTATCAGGAAGCCCAGGAATTCCATCTGCCGATCCGGTATCAGCACCGATTTCCCGGTGTTGATCACGAATCCCAGATTCTGCAATAAGGACGTCGTCACCTCCAAATGCGTGAGAAGGAGGGACCGGTCCTGTGCCAGGATCAGCATATCGTCTAGATAGACAATCAACCGCACTCCCATCTCCCGGAGGCGGGAGACCACCGGCTTGAGTAGTTTGGTGAACACCCAAGGGGCCGAGGACAGTCCGAAAGGAAGTACCTCGTAACGAAACCAACGCCCTTTCCAGGGGAACTGCAAAAACTTTTGATGTGATGGGCAGACTGGGACCGTCAAGTAGGCATCTTTCAGGTCCAGTCTGACCATCCAGTCGTTCTCCAAGAGAAGGTCTCGCAAAAGATGGATGCCCTCCATCTTGAAATGGCGATACGTGACAAAGGGGTTGACATCCCTCAAGTTTAACACGAGGCGCTGACCGCCTCCTTTCTTTTGAACAAGAAAGACGTTGCTGCAGAAACCTCCCAGAAGGAAGGGTCCTACAGCAATGGCCTGTTTTGCCAAAAGCTCGCCCAGTTCTGAGTCTATAAAACTCTGTTCGAGATGGGAAAAAAGGAGAGGACGGGGGGGGGGGAGGGCTGAAAGGGGCAAGACACCATCTCTATCTCGTAACCCTGGACGGTCCGAAGGACCCACACATCTGAAGTGAGAGCTGCCCAATTCTTGACAAAATGGCGCAATCTTCCCCCTAACGGAAGTAAAGGAAGAGAGAGTCTTACCGGAAGATTGGTTATCGAAGTTCTTGTAGCCTCGTTTGATTCCTTTGTTATAGCGGCCCCTGAAGCCGCGTGATCGGGACGGGTAAAATCCGGCTTGATCCGGTTCTTGTGTGTACCCTCTTCCCCGTCTAGGGGCGTAGCCTCTTTGAGGACTGGGGTTTGAGTAGCGGCCGGTCGAGCGTCCTCTGCCACGCCCGGCCCTACCAGAGACCTGCAGAACCCGTTTCAGCGAGGCCTGAGACTTGTCCAAGGAAGCAAAAGTGTTCACAAATTTTGCAATATCTTTAACGAAATTGTCCCCAAACAACTGTCCTTCCGCCAAAGGACCCGGTACCGAGGAAGCCAATTCCACCAGTTGGGGGTCGATTCGGAGAAGGACGGACTTCCGTCGTTCAGAGGCAAGGGCGCAATTCGCGTTGCCCAGCATACAAATGGCCCTCTGAGCCCAACCCGCCAGAACCTCAGGGTGTATGGCGGCACCAGTCTCTTGCGCCTGCAGGGCCAATTCCAGGATCTTGGCCAACGGGCCCGAAAGGTCGAGGACCTTATCTTGGCACGCTCTGAGCGCGCGATCAATCCCTTTCTTCGGGTCCTTTTTATACTTTTTAAGAAAAGTGGTCATGGAGGGGTCTATGTCCGGTGTGAGAGCCACTTTGTGGGGTAAATCCGGGCGCGGGCATTCAGATTTCAGGCGGGCACGAACCTCCTTGTCGAATCCCTTGCGGAGATGAGTCTCCAGATAGGCCGCCACAGCAGGAGGGGGGACCCAGTCGGATGATCTGGGGTGGACAATGTCCGTCGGATCAAATGAAAAGGGAGTGGGAATAACCGGTGAAGTGTGCTTACGCTTTTCAGTGCGCTTGCGCGGAGCGGCATCCGAGGAATCGGTATCGGTGCCAGTATCCGTAGTGGTGATAACTAGGGGGGAGGTGGGGGGAGGGGTAACAGGTTTGTCCTGGGATCGGGACTCCTGGAACTTATACATGTTGTCGTAAGACTGGGCATGAGGCCAGGAAAGGTCTCTTTCAGGGGTGAGAGGGGGGGGGGGGGTTGAAGAGGATCTTTGCCCGGAGCGAGCAACGGCTTACCCGGGACCAGCAGGTCCAACTTCTTGGCTAAAGGGGAGAGGGCCGAGGAAAGGGCTTTACTCAATTTGGCATCGAGTTTTTTGTCTATGATCTCCTCCATGGAGTCCCCTTCATAGAATTCTTGTTGTCCTTGATAACCATACGCAGCATCCTCCTCTTCGCAGTACTCAGCGTCTGCCATCGCACTCAGGAATCCGAAATTCCAACTCTAATCCCCAGCGGGAAGCAAAGACCAGCCCAAGCAAGGGCGTCGAGGGTGGGGGGTGCCAGGCGCAGGAGCCGGAAATACCAGGAAAAAACAAGAGCAAGGTTTTAGTCCCACTCTAGGACTAACGGAGGACAAAGGGTATGCCGCCTGAACCAATATAAGCTGCCAAAAGCACGGAATCGCCCACGGCTCCTGGCCCAAGCTGCGTCGATCCCCACTTCAGCCGGGGGCAGAGCGTCAATCTGGCACCTTCGAGAACTGCGCGTGCCAACACGGCGTGCGCGGGCTCCCCGAGACGTGCGTAAGGCCTCAACGACTCCTACGTACGCTCGTCCCCGAGGGGGGGCTAACCCTTCACTAGTGCGGCTAGCCGAAGCGTGCGCCACGGGCAGCGACGACTGGAAGTCGGGGGGAAGGGTCGGACGGGCCTAGGTGCGCAACACGCGCCACCACGGGGAAGCGAGTAACGGAGCGAAGCTCCGGCCCCAATCTAAGAGCAAATCGGACAATGTATGAATAAACCGTGCCAAGAGAGCGTAAAGCGATCAATCAAATCATGCAATATACATGAATAAGAAGAAATAATAATCAATGGCACCAAACAATGCAAGGGCATAAATCACAAGTAATAGAGCAAACATGAAAGTAAAGAGCACTTATCTGGGCTGCGGAGCAGCAAAGAAAGAGGAGGCCGGAGTAGTGTCTCCAGGATTTATAGACATGATACCTTTGTGATTGGTTGTTGTAAGAGAGGCGTGGTTCAAAGCCTCGTGAGAAATGTTATTTTTTACATGTGTACTTTCATTTTCATTGGCTGCTGTTGTTGCAGTAAAGAAATGAGAAAGCATAATCAGAAGCCTCCGGTCCTGCCATAGAATCAGTGAGCAAGGTTAGACTCTTTCTGTTTCTAAGTTGCGTTGTCTGAAAGTAGGGTATGGACTCGGAAATATTTGGTTAAATGAACTCACTTTCTGCACTGTAGTCGCAAATACTACTTGCTCAACTTAGCACTGCAACAGCAAAGCCAATGATAATACGGCCTCTTGAGGGTAACAATCATGAATTGGTGGTGGCTTAGATTTCAGAGGGTCTGCAGGCTTCATCCTGTCTTTTTGTGATTTTGCTACAGATAACTTTAGCTATATGTCGCAGAGAGCATCGTATACCCTACTACATAGAGTGGGCTTTTGGTCATCCTCTTGCTCATGATTGGAGCACTTTCTTATCCTTTTCACTTCCTTGCTCCTGCTTCAAGGGCTTTTCTCCCTATCCTGTGGTATTCCAGACCCTGGAGCATTGCTGCTTTATCCTGTTTTTTGAATGAATGACTTGTAGCCTTCCATTGCTGACTTTAGGTAACTATTTTTGTCTCTCTTTATGTCTGACCATGCATGCAGCATGGTGCATTTGGTCCACCCACTTTAGCAGTTGGCTAATTTCCATGGTATACACTCCCCATATGGAAAAGCAGCAGGGCACTAAGAGTAGCTATTAAAGAACATTCCAAAAACAGGAGCAATAAGACGGTGCAACAATGACTAAAAGCCTTAAACTTGCATCGTAGACTAATGTGGACAGCCAAGGTTTAATATTGTGAAGCGGAATGGATCCACGTACACGTTTCTACAAACCGGCTTCAGGCAAAAATCATCCACCATAGACAACGCAGTTGCTTTATCTTACCTCATTCATCACACTTTTCAGGCCCCAATCCTTCCTCTTTTTACCTGGTTAATAGACCACTCTGCTTCATTTAATGCCGTGGATCAGAACATACTGTGGTCCAAGCTCACAAAATGGAGTATCTCCGATATTCTTTTAAAGGTGATTGTTTCTCTTAATTCAAACACTTGGGTTCATGTTAAGTTTCAAAACAGGAAAATGGCCACCTACAAAATACCAACTACATGAGGTCTGAAATAAGGATATGTGTTAGCTCCAACTTTGTTCAGTCTCAGCACCGCAAACCTCAGCAATGCCATTTCCAAATCCATAATGGTATCTTCAAGGCTGGGCACGTATAGACTATCTGTACTGCAGTATGCAAATGATTTGATCATTTTGGATCACACTAAAATAGGCATGCAGCCAGCACTTGATCAACTAAACCTTTATAACGAAAACAAAGACCCTATTGCTAATGCCAAGAAGACAGAGGTTATGGTGTTTGGAAAATATAAAAAAAAAGCCAACCAGTCCTGGAGGCTTGGGCAGGTAAAAATTGGTCACACGCTCAATCATAACTACCTAGGAGTATGGTTCTCCGAAAATGGAAAGGCCGACTGGCAGTTGTAGTATCTGACACGGAAAGCCAGAGGTGTGATATTCACACTTTGTAAACTCAACAACAAACTACACAACCTCATGACTGAAGCAATAATAAAAGTAGTGTGAGCAGTTATTGCCAACCATTTCCTATGGTCACCAAGCCTATTCAGGGAAGTTTTCCATTATTTTTGGTAAGTTTCATTGTAAAGCCTATAGAAGAATTTTCATTCTACAAAACTATTCTCTGCAGTCGCTGCTGCGACTTGAGTTTGGCTTGTCTAGGCAAGACCTAGAATCTAAGGCGTAATTTATCAAGTATTATCACTCTCTTGTTGCAGCGAACCCCGGAACTTTAAAGACGGCTCCACTGGAGCTTGTTAGAGCATCAAACAACCCATGGGCAACATATTTAGCAAGCACAGCCAACGAGCTAAATGTTAACTTGGACATAGTAACTGCAATGTCTGCTGCACATCAAGCCATCAAATTGACCCTTAAAAACAGACCCTGCCCAAGGCAAGAAATGCTGACTTGGTGAAGGTTCATGATGCGTGATATGACAATCTAATCGCCCACTCGTATGACACGTCAAAGATGCAGACCTAATTAAAACATGCATTAAGCAGAAACTGTAGACACTCAATTCATCGAGCCAAACTAATGGTTCATCTGATATCTGAGAACAGATCAAAGTGGTTAAACCAATGTGGCCGAATGAGATGCAGATTTCTACGAAAACAGAAAGGAAACCATGCTCCATCGTGTTTGGTTTTGCCCAGGATTTTTAATTGCATGTTGCACTTTACTTAAGCCAATATTTTTAACTTCGAGAATTTTAAACTTCCTAGAAGCCTGGGGCTACTATCTAAGAACCAGAAGGTGGACGAACTAAGGGTGGCTTAGGAAGTCTGTAAACATTGTGTGCATTGCCATAAAAAACCTTGAAAATAGGGTGCAATAACAAGTTGTTTGTAGACATTTTAAAGTGACTAATCGTAAGAACTACTTTTTTTGATTTTAAACCAATCTGGCTGCTACATTATTCCTTTGATATTCACATTTTTCAAAAATAATTTGTATTGCATGAATGAAATTGTGTTTTTATCCTGTTGCATATGGTACCAATTTTTAGTAATTGGCACATTACAGATTACTTCCTTACATTGACTAATTTCACTGTAAATGATGGCGTTCTGCTCTCTCACAAGTAGGAAATCTGCACACAAAGTAGTTCGCTTCAGAGCCAGGACTACTACCATGGCAATGTACACGTATTGAAAAAAAAATTTTTTGTTGGTTTTAGAATTTTTTTTTATTTGGAGATGAGACTCCCCCACCCAAAAAACAGATCTACAGAAAACTGGACAAAATAAGCATTGAGAAGTCAACACCAGACTTATTGGCTTTGCCGGTGCCTGTTTTTAACAGGGTGTGGGAAGCACTCAGTAGAACAAAAACTTCACATTGCAATGTGCATTGGGCAAAAATGGCACCAAAAGGAAGGGACAGAGATTAGACCCTTTTCATTCAGCTTGTGTCTGGACATTGGCTCTGCAGCATCAGCTTGAACCATGAAACCAGAGTCATAGCTGTTCTCAGTCCTTCCTAGTAGTTGGTAAAGTGGGACGACCCATCGGTTTACAACAACAGGATTCGGAGTTGTTGAATCATATGATTTGAAATTGCACTTATAGTTACACAGTATATGCAAATGTTCTCTATTAAGTACATTTAGGGGTTGAAAGTGAGTAATATGGGAGGTTGCTTTGAAAAATAGACTGACACCTAGAAACTCGTAGCTTCCAGGATTATTCATAGACGTAGTACAGATAATATCTCAGTCGAAACTCAGACAAATTTAGCGGTCTAAAACTCAGTATTGAATGACTTTCGATGGTGAAAAGTTAGACACAAACACCCATATTCTAATGTGCTGTAGGAGAAAGAGTCCTCTGGCAAAGCATTTTCACTTTGGAGAAAAGAGAACAAAATTACTCCTAAAATGCTCGCTTTCTCATAGTTCTCTCCTGTATCTGTTCCATTTTGTGGAAACTGGCATGAGTAATCTTTTATAAGGCGTAATACCCCTGGACATCTAGATGTGGAACTGGTTCTAGATTTGCGAGACTACACAAGATATTCTTTGTGGATTCCCTAGAAAAGTTATAAATACTGTCCATGCTCAAAGGAAGTAGATGTGACTTTTTCATCCTGACCAAGGCATGTCCAGCCTATAAATTCCCGGTGGCTAGGATTTTCTGAAAGTGTGCAGTGAGCGATTATCTCCGTTTCAAAGGAGCATGTATCTTTCTTTCATGGGTGGATGAGCGGCCTTGAAGTCTGCTGTGGAATTTCATAAACACTACTCACTGTATTAATCTACTTCTTATTGAACCTACTTGTTTATTTTGATGTGGAAATGGATATTATTCAATAGGCATTGAGGCAAGTGTAATTCGTAAGTGTAATTCGTGCATCTATGTAAATTAGGTGCACTTTCACACTTCACACCTATTGAAATACCTACCTGCACAAGCACAAATGTATTAGGCCAGTGGTTCCCAACCTGTGGTCTAGGGACCCCTGGGGTCCACGAAGCCTCAGCAGGGTGTCCACGACTACTTATAAAATTAAATAATAATAACAGATTAAAGTGTTTATAAAGAAGCTAAATGTACAATTTAACGTTTTAAAACGTTCTGTAAATGTGTAGGAATTTGACATTGTTGGCTAAAAATTAAGTTGGTATCCTCAGATTGATTTGTGGGAGCAGTACAGGTGCATCAAACAGAATATAGTATGGATGATGAGTGGCTTCAATTGAATTTAGAAAAACTCCAACCTTTCTATTGAAGTTAAAATTGTGATTTCTGTTTTTTTTATTTGTGTGTTTGCAAAGTAAATGAAATGTCCTCTGCTGTGTATTTGTTTAATAAATGCTTTTTTCTATATTATTTTGTGGCTCAAAACATCGACAATGCTTAGGCCGGGGTCCGCGGCTTCCAGAAATGACTCGGTGGGGGGTTCTCGGATTCCAATAATGATTTAGTGGTGGTCCCCAGGTTCCAGTAATTATTTGAGGGGGTCCCCGAAGTCAAAAGGTTAAGAACCGCAGTATCAGATAAGCACGCACTTATCTTCGTGAATTTACTACCAGGGTCCTACTGGCCTAAAGGGCAATCTGGCAGTGCCAGATAGGCTAGTCTGACAGATCAGTGTGTGAACTGGTTTATTAGCATTTGTGGGCTGGTTTTATGGCCAGTTTTTACTGTTGATTTCAGTGATAATACCACTTTTTTTCGCTGTCTGCTTCGCTAACGGGGGCGAGGGGGCACTGTTATTTTGGTGCTCTGGCCTATTTTGTGTCCTAGTACGACCTTGTTTACCACATGCAATGGCCATATACTTATGACTGTGTTACGCCACATAGTTTTTAATTCTGTGTAAGCCCTACAATAAAATGTGAATGGCTGTAATGTCTTATGATCGGGTATGTTCTATCCCTTCCTTTCTCGCATCGTAATGAAGACAATTATGGAGAAGGGACCATGTATCAACGCACAAATGAACAGGAGCCCTTACGGATTTGTCAGATAGTTTTTATTATTTTGCCAATAGGTCATTTTAATGGGCAAATGGTACCATGCCTGGGATCATTAATGTTTGATAACACACACATCTTCACCAGATCCAAGTTGGCATCCTGTGGAAAAGCGCCAACTGATGCACACTCTGTGTACGTTACAACAGTTCTATGATATCGCTCTCTTTTGTTGGGTCGTGGGGATGCTAGTAACGTCCACAAACTATTGAAATCCCCTCTGTTAGTGAAAAATACAAATTCCAACAATATTTTGACATTTTGTGAACAGAATTCACGGTTCACGTATTTTCAAAGTTTGTCAACTTCGCAGAATTTCACATGCAAGTGGAATTTCCTGCAAAAAAGTGATTGCTTGAGTGTTTTTCCTGGATTTTTGTGTGTGGAAGAATTCTGCTAAATAAACGATTGTACAAGTTTTCCCTACAAAGCCTAGTTTGTGGGATTTTGTTAAAAACGCAGCCAACTTCATGATTTTGATGACGTTAAAACAGAAAACTTTGCAAAGCTAGGTGAAGCCAACAATCACATCTTTAAATACTACTGATCCCAAGGAACATCGCGGTTAAGGCCACTTTAGGATGTAGGCCAACATTTGGACAGTTCATATTTCAATTTTTTTTTAACCTCTGGGTTTTTGTAGCAATGTCCCAGATGCTATGGGAATTTGAGGAAAAATGTTGTATAGGTTTGCCTGTTTTATTTTAAGAGTAACTTTGTAGGTATATTGAACCTTGGTGCACAAACTTTGTGATCTATTGTTTACACCCATGGAAACAAATCCTGCACAAGACCAGCTCTGTCTGTGTGATCCAGCACAGGAGCAGCCCTGTCTGTGTGATCCATACAGGAGAGCTTGGAAAATATGAACAACGAGGCCTGTCCAGTATCCGAGCTGCTACCTGCCTTTCTATCTTTCTATCTTTCTAGTTTTTCTCTTTTCTTCTTTTGTGTGTGTCAGTAATGTCTTACAATACAAACATTTTACAATGGCAAACACGCTGGCCACCCAGCGAACAACCCAAAAAGTAAGGCATAGGTTTGAAGGCATATTTGGGAGAGGATGTGGTGTTACGGCCAGAGCTGCCGATTTTGCAACTAGGGATACACTCTCGAGTCTGCCGTCAATTTAACACCCTGTGATTCTGGGCAAATCACTTCATCTCCCCGTGCCTAAAAAAAGAAATGAATGACGTTTTGTAATGTACCTGGTGAGCATGTAAAGCATTCCAATGTCCATGGATAGAGTTCGCACTATGTAAAATGTTAAAACAAAAAAAATAATACTGGGGCATAATATTTAGTCCATATTAAAGCCCACCTGGGGAAGTTGACTTGAGGGTCACCAGCTGCCTGCCCCTATATGATCCTCTCGCCCTTCAAAAAAAGAGGATGTGTATGTTCACCCTTGTGAGATCTGCCATGGCCCGGGCTGTGATTAGGGAAGTGAGCAAATAAACAGGGGTGTAGCTTCAGGGGGGTATTTGGGGTGTTACACCCCCATGAAATATATATTCTGTAGTAAATAGTTGGGTGCAAGTGCTTTCAGTCCGGCAATGTCGCTAATGTGAAGTGTCTTTCGGGTTTCACATGAGATGTTTACATGCCCACTCTGACAAAAACACACACACTCTCTTCTATGTTTTGAAGGGCTTAATGTGCATTTTTTTGAAAAAGATTGCGTTTGAAGTACACTTGCCCTTTAAGCCCCCATGATGTCCTGCATCTCATATAATGTGTTTTTTAACAAGATGTCCCAGCGTAATTGTTAGGACATCTGTAGCTCACATCCCCCTAATCATACTGACCAAGCTACGCCCCTGGCAATAAAATAACAGACCGGTTGGATGAAATGATGGGTACGTCTCGGAGAGGTAGCCAATAGCTGGGGATTATTATAAAGTGCGTTTTTCTGTACTGTCAAAGTGACCAGCATTTTCTGAAATTACTGGAAAGTTGTGCATTTGTGTGGGTGAAATATCTTGCCACGTAAATATATCGCGATAAGTGTGGTCCAGATTCTTTACAAGGTATTGGCTATTTGATATCACATCACAAATAGTTGTTGGTCAGAGTAAAGGGTATGTTTCAAAATGTATATGTCGGTCTGCAAGCATTTAACTCCCCCTACCCCGGGTGGGAAAACATACCGTGGGCATTGATGTACTGCAGAATGAGTTGTAATGAAGGAGTAGAAAAATGTCAGAATTCCAGCAATGTGGTGTAATTGTGCAAGTACTGCACAGGGAAGTCATTTGATACCAAGTTCACAAACCTTAACATTCTACTTTTCTCTCCTCTTGGCAGCCCAACATTGGAAGACTGGGTATCCCCCATGGGCCCTCTGGCGAGAAAGTAGCCGTTGTTACAGTTGACGATTGTGATACCGCTGTGGCTGTGCGTTTCCGAAATCTCATTAGGAACTACACCTGTGCTGCTCAAGGAACCCAGACAGGATCCAAAAAGTAATGAACCGCTAATCTGAACACTGTAGTGATTTGTTTGAGAACTGCATTATTAATTCCAAGAATACCAGGCAACAGCAACCTGGACTTGTGCCATCTTGTTGACTGCAAATTAGGAAGATATTATTTTAAAACAGTTTTGCCTTCACAGACCGTGTGATGGTTCAGCAGAATTGCTGAGAAAAGCAAAATTCATACACATGCATGTTAGAACTAATCATAGAGAGTGTCAAATACAGTTCATATATGTTTGCTTCACTGTAACAGTACGTGGATGGGCTAACCAAAAGCAAATCAAAATTGGTCCCATCCCAAATGGTGCAGTCCGCCACAAAAGGGAGACCCTGTCCCCTGTGAGGGGCAGCACTTTCAAGCTCAGATCAGTTTGGCATTGTTGTGCCTCATCAGTGCAGTGCAGCCTATGCTCCTGTGGCACATGGAGCTACAGCGCCCACATTTGGACATGCTTAAGGCTACTGAATGTGAAAAGCAAATAGAGAGAAATTGAACTAATCATAACCACTAGTAACAAGTTTAGGAACATTTTATTCCATTTTTGTTTTGCTCACTGAGCCTTCGCTGAGCAGGACCAGTCATATGCAAAATAAACTGGGACTCTCCACAAAAAGGAAGTGCATCTCCCTTGATTGTGAAACACAGGAAACCCATGACATGTTTTGGCCACCTTGGTCTGCATCTGGTTGGTTCCATTGATTTCTTATGTAGAGCCTGCAGTACCACAGAGGACACCCAAGATACATGTCGGTCTCTTGTATCTGCACTGCAGGAATCTCCAGAGTCAATGTGTTTGTCCCTTTTAGGGAGTGGACCCCAAGCCTTGCTGCCAACCATAAGATATATGAACCATTAAGAAACTACAGTGACTCTAGCGTCTCAAGGATTTGACTAGCTCACTCTGCGCTGCTACGAAGCACTGAGGTTGAGCTTAAGGATATATGTCCTGGAATAACAGCTGTTGTGAACCCCACTAGCCTCTCACAGTTCATGAAAAGTTTTTTCTAGTTGCTCTCTTTTTCTAGTCTAGTGACCTCTCTCCACCTGTAACTGCGCTGTCTTTGTTGTTACGCAATGACGTACCCTGAAACAAAGTATTGCAATAATGTTAGTGCTGATGAAAACCATCCAAGATGGATGGTTCCGGGATTTGTTTCAGTTCAAGATCATATCCGCATTGATTAAAAACATGCAACATTGAAATGTGATTGTTTCTTGTTTTTTATGGCTTTTACCATTTACAAGTGTTTGTTTAGACCTACGAAAAAGATCTGCTAATTTATGCACAAAATAATTTCTGAACACAATGTCATACATGTTTTTCCGTATTATTTTCCTTTTTTTACCTTAGGTCTTTGGATTTGACTGGTCCTCTGCTGCTTGGAGGAGTTCCAAATTTGCCTGAAGATTTTCCGGTACAGAATAGACAGTTCATAGGCTGTATGAGAAATCTGTCCATTGACAACAAACCAATAGACATGGCTAGTTTTATAGCTAATAATGGCACTATTGCAGGTAAGGACAATTCAATATTTACTTTATAGGAAACCTAACTCAACTGTAGGGAGAGATGGCATTCACAGCAGTGGTTGTGAGGTTCTGCAATTAGGTCTCGTATTAGGAGATTGGTAGATTATTGGATGACTTAAACGAAGATCATGTAAAATAATCAGTGTCCCCTACATTTGCAGGGGTACGAATAGTCCACCATATATTTCAAAGACTAAAAGTCAGGTATCAATTTCTTGCGGCAGCTGTGTTTCAGTTTTATACAGCCTATAGATTATCTTGAGAGGATCAGTATTTTCTGGAAAAAAAGTTATATTTCTGTTTTCCAGTGAGGGTTAGAGGGTCGAGTATTCTCTATACCTTAACTCATTGGGAAATACCAGTCATGTGTTCACCTGCAACCAGTTCGTACTGTTGACGATGGATGTGGCGCATTTACACCCGAAGTACTTGCAAACTACTGGGGTGTGCTATGCAACTTACCCACATCAATTGTCTCTTACTAAATCCCGTTTAAGATCTGCAAAACTGACATATTGCTCGTTACTGCACTATACCGCCCCTTTCCTGTGCCCTGAAGAAAAAAATAACCCGTACATTTTTGTGTAGCCTATTCATGTTTCTGTCTTGTTTAGATTAACTTATTTATTGGAATTCACACAATCCCTTGGAGTATGTTTGGAAATATGCACATTGATATGCTTCTAGGCATATTTTCATTGAGGTCCTAAAAATCAAAATTGCCCATGGGAAGACAACCTGCACTTTTTATTTTTTACATCATTTTTCTCCATATGAAAATTATAACATGAATATAAAGACGACACTCTTACATAGTTAGAGGTTATACTGAACACCTGGAGTGGGTCATGCCCTCTTGACCTTTACTGTAGAACATCAACTAGATAATCTGACTCTCATTTAATGTTCTAGTACTAATAGACTGTATGTTGTTGCCACTAAAAAAAGCCGAACAGAAAAATAAAATTATTTTGAATACTTTGGCTTAATTGGTCCGTATAGCATATTTTTATATTACCGTGTTCACAAACTTAGTAATCTAGTGCTCACTTTGCTATTGTTCACCTACATGCTCAAATGGTGTGAATTGAGGCACATGAATGTGTGTAAATTAAAAGGTTTTATGTCGTATTAAGATAATTGCTGGACAACGAGACTGAGCCTAACAGACTCCCTTTTTCAAACAACAGGGTGTTCGGCAAAGAAGAACTTCTGTGACATGACAATTTGTCAAAATGGCGGAACATGTGTCAATAAATGGAACACCTATGCCTGCGAGTGCCCCCTGCACTTTGGTGGGAAGAATTGTGAGCAAGGTATGATAAACGCCATCTTGTATCGTACGTCTGATGGCAAATGTTTACAATCTATATATAGTGATTCCCTAGGAGGCCACTGTGTCATTCTGAGACTGGGTGTTTGTGCAGGGGAAGACTATAAGAGGCAGTCATTGGGTAACAGCATAGGCAAAGGGCTTGAAAACAAGTATAAACCTTGCCATTCTTACTGAGAGCAGCAATTTGGAACTCTTTAATGTGGAACTGATGTTCTAATGAACCCAAAAAACAGATGAGGGATTATAGAACACAACAACGCACCAGTGGCAGTGCACGTTTTCACCAGCTTGAAGATCTCACTTATCAGTCAGTAAACATGTAGCTTCTGCCCTCATCACTGGATGCAAATGAAGGGCTGAAATGGCAATTGTATTTAATCTGACCCCTTACCAAATGGATGGAGGCCTTATAATCAGTGGTGGAGTGTTAAGGAGTGGTGAGAACTGTGGCAAGGTTTGAAGATATCTGTTACTGATGACAACAGGCCTCTTAACATTGTTGCAGAAATGTGGACCATCACAAGGTTATGATTGAGGATAAATCCATCCTGTGCCATGAGGTCTTTATCTTGACCTTTTTGACATATGCCATTGTATGCGGCCCAAGTAGTTACCTTTGGCCAAGACTAATTTAAGCCGTCTATCCATCACCTTTTTGTATACTTCAGTGCTACTCTCTGCGTGGGAAGGGTATGCCCAGATGCAGGTCCCATGCGCACTGTTCTACTGGAACCATGCTTTTCCCAACTGATGAGCGCTAATAATGGCAAAACCAGTCTTGGGTTCCTTGTGGTATGGTTTGGGGAGGAGCAGGCCTATCGGTTTGGGCTGTTGGAGAAGTGTTAATACTTATTTGCATATGGCAAATAAGTATTTATTTTGCACATGGTGTGCAAAATATAGATATACCGGGATGCAGTCCGAGCAGTTGCCTCTATCTGGGATTAATTCAAGCATCCCATATGTCACTTTTTGCATACTTTATTATAAGTGAGCAGCTGTCAACAATAGGGATTTTTTCACTGAGTTGACAATGAGTGAAGTTAAATGTCTATGATGTCACTCGATACATGGTGAAAAAAAATTTCCATGTCACTAATAGCTACTTATCTGCAGCGTACAGGAGTCCTACATGGTTATTACTGACTACACTATTTATATTTTTTTGTAAACACGTTTTGGTAACATGCTTATATGCTACATATATGCCTACCTATTGCTTTAAATTGGTTGGTTTTATTGTCACTGTAATTTGCTTACTTTTTACTGGTCAGCTGCTGTAGGCTTCCTTCTTCTTTGTGTGTTTGTCCCTCCCTTGGAACATCAATGCATTGCTTGTATTCTTCTACTGCTCATTTTGATAGGTGCTACTTTTTCCTTTTTGTTAAAGCACAAGAGTGTGTCTTTTCAGCCAGCTCCAATGTGTGCTTCTCACCCGTCCATCTTCCTTCTTCACCCCCCCCCCTGATAATCTCCCGCCAACATCTGTGTGGCTTGCCATACCCCCTTGTACCCTCCCATGTTGTTTTCCCCTACAAACCTTCCTTCTCTCCCTCCTTCTAGTGTCGGTGTTGTAGCTTGCCCAACTCACTGTCCCACCTTTTGTTTTCTGTGTTGTTGCTAGCCCCAGCACCTCCACCCTCTGTAGTCCGTCTGCTTGCTCCCAGCCCCTCCCTCCCCGGTTGTCCTTGCTTCCGCTGACTTGTCCTCCCTTCTTCCGTGCTATCTCCTCCCTTTGAGACCTCCTCTCCCCTCCCTCAGTGTTGCTCCATCCCTCCGTTTTGCTTCCCACCCCACAGTAAAAAAAAAAAAGTGCTACAAAGTGGACAGCCCTGGCCATGTTATAATGATTTTTCCCACACCCATCGTTGGCTGTGTAGCTCCCTCCACATGCCCTCCGTCAATGTTGCCTCCCATCTTGCCGACAGTAAGAAAAATACCGCTGGCAGGATTATATCACTTTTTTATGTTTTTGCTTTACTCTGCTGTACTACATGGCTAAAAACCATTGACAAAGCCAATAGTTCTATTGTAGGCGAGGCCTAGCTTGTTACAGGAAAAGGACCTCATGATGTGCAGTTGGCTAAGCGACCACATCAACACCTTTCAAAGTGTATATAGCAGGATGTCTTATTCCCCATCCCCCCTATGATTATTCATCATTAGAAACACCAATACAAGGAACTGGACTCTTTCCAGGATTTGCTAGCTGCATGGGTTGTAGCCTTTCCCAAAACAACTAGAGTTGCCTACTTGACCTGGGTATTGCTACACTATTTACTTCTGGTGAAAATATACAGATACCGTTCTTTGACGTATTATGTAAGGAATGTTTCCTGACCTTTGGATGCTTTGACACTGATGCCTCAAATCCTCTATGCCCTGAAGATGTCCAAGGTTTTACTGGATGAATCGTGTTGGCTGATGTTTTTATGAATTTTAAATGATGCACCAATAAAGGAAGAAATGCAACTAGATCTTGCCAGAATCTGTTATTCCCAAATAGTTTTATACTTTATTGTAACATAACACCTCTTGATCTTTTATGTGGTGCAGCTCTGCTTTTGCTTATGTGTACTATTACGTTCCTCACCACAAAAGAATGCCTCTCTTTGCATGTTTGAGCCTGAAAACCAGGCTTAATACTTCGCTGATGCTCGTTAGGTCTTACCTACCGACAAATTCAGCGGTAGGTTGACCAAAGACCCTTTGAAGACAATGCATACATTGGACTTAGTATAGCCCATTGCTGAAGATTGGTTGTTTTCTTGATTATTCGACGACTTTCCTTCTCCTTGAATTTTTCCACCCAATGGAGTTTAGCATATTTAACATCCTTTTGATTGGGTAACCTGTATGCTTGTATCTCTTGCATTTAGGGAACTTTGTTTCTTGTGTTTTTCACACTTCATTGTAAAGCTTGTGTTTTCTTGCTCTCTCCTCTCTGTGCTGTTTCCATCAAAACACCCTGCCCCACCCACACTCTCTGTAGTCCCTTCCCACCCCTCCGCTTGTCATTGCTTCCACCACCCATCCCTGTCCTGCTGGTTTTTTTTTCTTTTAAATAACTCCTTCCCCTTTTGCTCTACTGAACACTGGCCAACAGCATTTACCCGATTTCCTCACACCAGCTCCTCCATTATTTGTCCCATTTTTTGTTTTATTTTGTTTTTGTTTTAGGAGGGCCCATCAGTTAAAATTTCCGTGTTACTGTTTTAAGAGTGTTTCTCATCTTTTGAAGAGTAAATAAAGTGAACGGCCACTGCCTCATGACATACATATGCATGCTTGGTGACATATGCGCCTATATACATCATCATGCTGAGGCTGCCGTAGCGTCATAATGCATCGGAACACATGCACGATGACTCATGTATGCTTATACATTATCACGCTTTTGCTTATTGTTTTATTTAGTTTTAGTTTTTTTTTTGTTTTTTTTTGCTAGTGCTGAAGAGCATCTACAGAGAGCAGTGGCAAAGCCAGAAGGTGATACTAGTGGATTTGCCACTGCATATCTATTGGCCTTGCCAGTGCTTGTTTTTTCCACTGACTTAATACGTATTAATCCCACGTCACCGGCTGGTTGACATACTTTCTAACGGGGAAATGTGCCAAGTTTTTGTGTGTGTTTGTTTTGATAATCCCGACAGTGGTGGCTGTTTTTGAACTCTCTTGATAAGTTCGAACAGCTGGTTGGAGACCTTTTGCCAGATGAAAGCTTTTCAGAAATCACAGCGCCAAAGAAAAACTTTTTCATATCGCTCAGAAAAGCACAAAGGCGGCAGATCTTGTCTAATCTAAATGTGTTGCCGTCCAAATATTTAGTTTCTTTTCCCACAAAAAGTGACATGTAACCTGAGTGCCCTGCAAGAGAAAAAATTATTTGCCTCATGTCTTTATTGGCGCAAATCGACTTTACATAATATGACACGTGTTCCCAGAGCTGGGGCATTGAAAATCAAGCTTTATTGTGCTAAAGATAAAATATATACATTTTTCATATCTGGCTCCTCGATGCCTTAATTTTTTTTACCCTCAGGTAATTTCTGCACTTTAAAAATTCTTAGTGGTTCAACACCTTGTAAGATGTTTTCTGGCCTGCTGTGGCCAACAAGAGCTGAATTATTCTGGCCTACAACTCTGTTGAATGTGTAGTGATTTCCTATGTTTTCTATCCAGCAGGCACACATACGCCAATGTTATCTTGGTGTAAGAGGGCATACATGCATGTGTACATTAGTGACATGCACATTACAGAATGGACCTAAATAAAAATCTTTTGTGAATCAGGAAACTATTGCAATACTGCTCTCCTCCGTCCCCACACCCCCAGAGAGCTGGGCAGAAGGGATTTCTTCTTGAGTAATCCATGTTGAAAGACCTGATTTGAATTTGTGACTTGAGATTTTGATTTCTTTCCTTTTACACATGTTAGTGAAAGATACAATTTGGAAAAGTGATTGTGAATTAAACATGCATTGACTTGTGTCCTGTTTTACAAAGAATGTACATAAAATCAAAACTTCTAAACCCTTTTCTGTACTTATTATTCTGCATAAACGTATAAAAAATAACTCTGCAAGGTGCACTATGATGTTGGATCACACAACTACTGTGAGTATTTCTCACTACCTTACTAGCTTCACATGCTTCAGACAGAGTAAAATGAAATATCCACTGTAAACAAGTGGTAAGAATGTAAGAGAGATGACTTGAAGCTGGGCAAAGGGAGTGTAAGAGGTACACAACACTACAGACATTACTGATTCTTAATGGTGGACTTAAGGACAGACTGCGAGCCATGGTATACAATTTAAGGAATCGACCTCATGTGCTTTAAGAAAGAAAGTAATCAGATTTCCATAATCTCCTTTATACTTTCCAAGGTGACAAGCCAGCGATAAAGGCCAGAGACCTGATTGGTTAATTGTAAAAACTGATGTCGGGTGCATTACGTTTCTATGTTTATTATAAATAACCTATGACAAAGGCAGTAGGGCAAACGTTTTTGTAGGGAAAACATGTTAAAGGCAACAGAACTGTATGGGTGGATTTTATACCTGTTTGCCATTTTATGCTTAGTATATAGCAATGGGTGTATTAAAGTCCTTTTTAGATCCAGTTTGACAGCTTTAGCGGTCTACCTGGTTTTTGTCAGCATATATTCATTCACACACAAGAGGGATTTTGGATCCGCCATCATCAGCCATTGGTAGATTTGAGTGTCATTCACATTCTGTTTTTGACCAAGACAGCATACAGCATCATGCAATGGATCAGTCCACTTCAGCCATTGACTCTCTAAATCATTTAATTATGCCTCATCAGGTGCGCCCCGTCAGTGAAACGGAGTACGCTATAGTGCCACGGCTTGAGTGCCAGTTCTGCATTTTCTCCTTTTATAGGTCTCTCTAGTTTCTTTCCTGATTTATTTTATTATTTTAGTAAAGCACCATGTAGCTCTCTAGACAATGCTACTAGGTTGCTGATTTACTTATTTCATCTGCTGCACACTACGTTACACGTGGCTACTGAGTCTACCCCGGGCAGCCTTCTTGAAGTGTACTTTCCATAGTATGTAATTATTTTACCATTCTAAGATGGCTGCTACAGTTAGAAGCTGCACGTCATCGATCTTGGAATTGTGAAGCAATTAATCACTTTATGCAATACCATTCCAAGAAGGCTGCTCACTGCTGCTTATTTTTTTCACTTGTTAGTTGCAAGCACATGCCCTCCGTCTTTACATAGTGACATTTTTCTCTTTTCTTTTCTATTGTGCTTACTTGTTGAGTTTGTGTGCCTTATTGTGGATGAATGTAAGAATGAACTCAATGGGTGGATGAATGTATGCATGTGCAGAAGTAAGAGTGACAGTGCATATATGATGAGGTTTGAGTACCAAAACCCACCCGTAAATAATGGCACTTTGAGTTAAAAGCTAGACCTACTAGCATTGTCAATGTTTATTTGGTAAGGCAATCTTACGAGACCTGTATTGTTTCATACACTCAATGTACATATTGTGACACCTAGTACCCAGAGGAACTCACCTGCAACCATCCCAGTGAGGCATTCTGAGCCATCTGCAAAAGTTAGAATCAGACAATCGTTAGCCGAAGTGTAAAGGGCTATCAACAGTTTTAAAAAACAAGCATTTACAATGCAATGGTTTTGCCTTTGTTAAAGTTAGAGCTATTGGCATTGCTCTTGACATTATTTTTATTTGTTTTTTTTTTAACATAAATAAATGGCATTGTCATTTACAATAGCAAATTCAACCACTCATCTAAACACCCAGCCACTGATCCACCCGCTCATCTATCTACGCATGCACTTGCCAATCTCTTCATTCACCCACCCAGCTGCCCACTTGTCCATTCTGGTACCCACTCATCTATCAAAGCAGGCGCCCGCCGACCTCATCATACATCCGCTCCCTCGTCCCTCCCTCGAGCTGCCCACCTACTCATCCATCCACTCATCCTTCCACCTATTCATCCATCCGCTCACACATCCATCCGCCCACTCATCAATCTGCTCATCCTTCCACCCGCTCATCCATCCTCTCACTCATCCGCCTGCTCATCCTTTTACCTACTCATCCACCCACTCATCCTTCCACCTACTCATCCACCCACTCATCCTTCCACCTACTCATCCATCCATCCGCCCACTCATCCTTCCACCCACTCATCCTTCCACCCACTCATCCTTCCACCCACTCATCCTTCCACCCACTCATCCTTCCACCCACTCATCCTTCCACCCACTCATCCTTCCACCCACTCATCCTTTCACCCACTCATCCTTTCACCCACTCATCCATCCGTTCATCCTTCCACCTACTCATCCTTCCACCCACTCATCCAACCGCTACAGTGAACTCTGCGTGACCTACAGGTTATGGGCTTGGATCCCAGCAAGGCCCACTACGTTTTTCTTTCTTCTGAGGACGATATGGTGTGTATCCTCTAGTTTGCTAATAACAACATTACTGTTGAGGCCTACAAAACCCCCACTTAATAATTGTGTTTTGTATAAAGAGGTGATATCAGTATTGTTAGCAAATGCCCCGGAAATATTATCCTGGAGGTTCTTCACAGCTGTTCACTTAACTGTGACACAGCTTTACAAATATTGAACAACAATTGAAACTACAGAAGTCAGATATTCAAAAGAAATGTCCTCCTTAAACCCAGGAGTGAAATCACATGAAAGACAATGCTAGACTAGAACAAAGCATGAGAAGAATTAGTGGTACAGCAACAGAGAAAAACTGAAACGCGCCGGGGTAGATACTGTAGACCGCCACCAAAGAAACATATGCAATGATTTGGACAGTAGAGTAATTAACAAAGGACAGAAATGGAAAAAAAATGTGCTCATTCTACTGGCAGCAGGAGATGGTGAGATGAAGTAAGAACTAGAGGTCATGCAAAATAATAATATTCTGAGCGGATTACTAAAAAACTGAATTACCAAATAAGAACATTATGTTTGAAGCCTGGGAGAGTCCTTTTTCACAATGCACTGAATTCCACATTACAGTGAGCGCTAACCTGACATGCTTACAAATGCAAAGAACATGAAGAGATATACCTTTATCAACGAGGATAAGTGTGGGCCTACAGTATATTTAAATGTACAATTTCTTGCCCTAAAGAATTAAAAGGTCATGTATAAGCACAGGTACAAAATAATGTATGGTGATACAGAAGAAAGATGCTGCCGAGATAGCAAAAGGCTGGAGTATACCTTTTTATTAACTTTAATCAACCGGAAATGGATGAACTCCTACATCTTTTAAGAATTCACATCTAACTGACCAGGAAATAAAAGTTACAGGGTATCATTGTAAAAAAGTTCACATTTAAGACGGTGGTATCATATATCGGACATGGTTACTCTTCCCAATGGGTTTTAAGATTGTTCATTTCAAAGATTAAAATTCCGAGATCTTTTCGTAAAAGCAAGCTGATGTGAACAAATGGTTTGTGAAGCAGGTTTAAGCTTTCCCAAGCTGTGGTAACGTAGCAGTATTCGGTAGGGGTAACACGAGGTGAAAAAAAGTCACTATTTGGACCAAAGGTGCTAATAAATCTACATTTTCACATTTGTTTCAAAATTGCAAAGTTGACAATCCGTGCGATTCCCACAGTGCAGCTGACCTACACTGACACACCACTGTTTACTGCCTTACAGGCTGCATGCTTCTCTTGTATTACCGAGGAAAGCGGCTCGTTCTACCCTGGCCAATGAGACTAAATGAGATTTTAACTTACTTCGTGGATTTAACTCCTTGTATCCTGGGTACACTGATTTATTTATAACTTTTACATATGAAAATCAGCATAGCCTAAATCATATGCCTCTTAAGAATCCTGATTCCCCCTCTAAACAACGGCAATAAATATCATATTACATCCAGTGAATCCGAGTGTGATAGCAGGTGTGGGTATAAATATATATATATATATATATATATATATATATATATATATATATATATATATATACACACACACACATATATATATATATATATATACACACACACACACATATATATATATATACACACACACATATATATATATATATATATATATATATATATATATATAACACACACACACACGTATATATATATATATGTGTGTGTGTGTGTGTCTGTGTGTGTGTGTGTGTGTGTACATCTCTAGCTATGTTTATATACTTTCACTGAAAAAAGCCAAAAGTTAACGTGAAATTAGTGGTAGCTTTGGTTATGTCAACAGTGTTAAAATAGAAATTCACTTCAAAGAAACACAGTCAAAGTGAAGTCCGGTTGTGAATTAGAACTAAAAACACCTCTGAAATTCAAAAGTCCATAATTCAAAGCACAGCCACGCAAACTGTAACTCAAACACCAAATACGACGCTGAGGATTTCACCCATCATGCAATAACAAATGTTGTAAACAATCGTCGAGATGACATTTCATATTGCAATAGCCCCTAAACACTATGAAAGAAATGGCTAAGAAGCCAGTATTACCTAATGGTTGGAGTTCGCATTGCTATGTAATTGCATTGTGCTTTTAGGTGTTGTTACTAATTAGCATAAATATTGTGCGCTCATAAGCGCTGCATCTGATTAAACAACGGACAATAGATATGCTGTGCATAGTAGCATCATTATGACCGAGAGACCCATATTTCCCACGATATAGTACAATACATGCATATCTAAGAAGAAGTGTAAACACAGAAGTAAGGGGTGGAGGTTAAGGGATGCGTTGGTTCTCGGATCACTAAAGGCAAACGGGTTGTATAGATTACTACAGAAGAGGTACACGGATTGTATAGTGACTTGGAAGAGACTGCTGTGGTCTTTTACATGCACCACTCTTTCTGTGAGTTGGTCCCACAGGCGGGATAGTATTACGAGCCACGCTTTACATTGCAAGAAATAAATGACATCAGAGCAGCAGAAACTGAGGGGGTGCAGATAGTAGAACACGTGCTTCTCAACCCGGCTCCCTGTCCAGCCTTGCAAAACACAACTGCGTGTGTCAGGTGTACTAGTATAGTGCCGACCGCGAGAGCGCTGGCTTCTAAACGCTGTGAGGGTCTGCTGACGGGAAAGTAAAGCACACGAGAGATGGGCTCTGAATTGAGCAGGGCTCCAGTGTCTCTGGGTGTGCCTTATTTTCCTTGAAAGAAGCCACTTACAGAATAGTAACCATGTGTACGGTTTTAAGAGGGAGCTGGGCGTAAAGGCACAAAAACCAGAGCACATGATGAGCCAGCGCACTTTTAGAAAGGACGGACCTCTCGGCGCACCCAGGCTCAGCAAAATTATACCGGTTTTATTCAGCGAAAGTGAAGCAAAGGACGGCAAACAAATTCGCCGAGGATCACACTGTTCATCAAGCGAGGATGCTGGCTTTAGAACCCATATACCTGGACTACACCTGTCATTTTAGTCATTTAGTCACATGATCGCATCTCACCCGAATTATCAACTCATCAAAACTATGAGGTCATTTTTGTGCTAAGGATCGACCTTTAGAACCCCCGCCAATTTCACCCAGTGAGCTGTGCACGTAAGCGCAAAATTAAATGTAACTTGATTGTGTTTATTAGAATAGATAATACATTCGTTGAAACCAGCGCAGAGGTCTAGAAGTAATGCACACCCATATCTGAATTTGCTAAAACTCTCCCTATGACGGCAAAATGAAGAGCTATCAGCCCACCTCTTCAACAACCAATAACCATTACAAAGCGCATGAAGACCACTTTCTCCCGGGGTTCCCTCCAGGCCACGGGAGCCCCGCGGGCGCCGCCATACTGCTTGCCGTCTTCCTTCTTGTTGCGGGGGGCGGGCACTTCCGGCCGGCCGCGCTAGGATTGGCCGGCCGGCCAGTCACGGGGTTAGGAGAGACGCAGAAGTGCCGGCAATGCCGGACCAGACACGGGGGCGTTCCCGGCGTCCCGTGACGTCGGCAAAAGCCAAAGAATGTCGGGAACGCCCCCGTGTCTGGTCCGGCATTGACGGACAGGCCCCTCGTCCAATGGCAAGGCTCCGTTTACGGAGCCAGCCAATCAATGACGAGGGCCGAACCAAGCCACACTACAGTTCTCATCAGGTTTTCGCCTGCGCCGAAAAGATGCGCAGAGCGCATCTTTGGCGAGGCAAAACCTAAAAACGGCTCTTCAGGAAAGAGTGAACCGCGAAAGAGCAGGGGGTCCCAGTTTGTAGCTGAGCAGAGTAACTTAGTAAAGTTGAAGGGATAATGTAAACATTTTACACTAGCTAAAGTTGAATAAATTAACCATAAACACAAGGATTCCTTTGCACTTGTGCAAGGTAGAAGGCTTCAGAGAAGTTGCGGATTTAAACCAAACTTTTTATACTTGTTATGAATTGAAAAGTAGACCTAATCAGGCAGTGTTGAAAGACTGGGAGGGGGAGCAACAAAAGAGGAATACACAAGACTTATAGGACTCTGAAGATGAATGTGACTAAAAATCTGAAGAATGGAGTGGAAAATGTATTGGAAAACAGCCGAGAAAGAATAAAAAATACAAATGAAGGGAAGCCTCCCTGTCATCATAGTCCAGCAGGCAAATTGTGCATAGAGATGCACAGCACCAGACATAGAGATGCACAGCACCAGACATAGAGATGCACAGCACCAGACATAGAGATCGACAGCACCAGACAATCGTTGAGGAATTGGGAGAAAAAGATGTGCAGCAACAGATAATTAGCACAAGGCAAGAAAGTGGGCAGTAGGACGTGCATCAATTGAGAATCATTAACCATTCAGGAAGGAGTGACAGATAAACATAATCAGTGAGAAAGGGAAGTCATAGAAATGTACACCAGTAAAAATCAATTAACAGTGAGGACAGGAGTGGTAAAGACGCATAGCAAAAGGCAATAAGTTATCAGTGGGGAATGCAATGTAAAAGACATTCCTGGCCCAGGAAATATAATAGGTGTGTCCAGAGCACTCGATTGTCTTCATTTACCAACGTTTGCCCCAAACATAGTTGTTTGTTTCAGAAGGTGAGGAGTGAGGAAAGAATTGAGTATTGCAGCTTGTCATTTTGCGCAGTAGCAATCGCTACAGGGCAGAAGTGGTGGTGCGGGGAGGTGTTTAAAAAAAAAAAAAAGCTAAATCCACTTACCTGCCATCTGCTGCCTCTCCTCCATCTGATGCAGGAAACAGAAAGTACACAGGCTCCCAGACTCCCCTAGCCAATCACAACGCCGCTGTCATCCGCATGACAGCAGTGCCATGATTGTTCTGAGTGCCGTGGTTCGACGCTCAGACAGGGACTGGGAGCCTGAGCATTTTCTCCACCCAAGCTGTGCAATACGGCCGGGTGGAGAACATGCTAAGTCCGTATGACTGTTTGCGCACTTAGAAAGTGCCCATCACTTCTCCCCGTGTTCTGTGGGCAGTCCTGCCCGCCCACCCCACACCTAAACAGAGCCAGTATGGAAAAAATAAATTATAACAACATGATGTTCTCATCATTTTATTTTTCCTGTGGGGCGATGCTCTTCTGCCTTAGCGGAGGAGCCGCCACTGGGTTGTCGTTGCCCTGGAACAAGGCAGTGGGTATCAATAGGAGTATGGTCTAAGGCAGCGTTCTAGATAAGTATACTTCAGCAACAACTGTTTGTTAAAGATGTCCTAACTGATACTTGAAGAGTGTATGTTTGCAGCCGAAGATTTGGATGGGTTGGTTGAAGTCTGAGGTGTGATGATAAATGGAGTTCTCAAAGTTGAACCTTTGGTGAAAGAAAAATACAAAGTGATGGCCAAACGTCCCTATATTTAAAAATGCCTGTGTTTCATCGCCAAGAACCTGACGTCTTGAACTATTCCTTTCCAGCCATGCCGTTTCCCAAGCACTTCCACGGGGAGGGCATTATCCTCTGGAGCGAGCTGGATATCACCATCTCCGTGCCGTGGTACATCGGGCTCATGTTCAGGACCAGGATTGTGGATGGGCTGCTACTGCAGGCGAATGCTGGAACTACCTCCAAGATAAATATCCAGGTAAAGCCAACGTGTCGTATACCCTACTCCATACCGTTGGGCTCCTTCGCCGAGTACTATTGGTCCATGCCGCACTGAGCTAGGTCTTCAGTCTGCATAGACCTCCAGGCAAAGGTGCAGTCTTCAATGCACTAGTAAATCCGAAGGGATCCTTTCACATTGGCCCTTTTGTTCTCCTCTCCGGTTAAAAGCTTTTGGTTACTACTCTGACTTTTTTTTTTTTTAAAGGTACACAATAAGGAAATACAAGTATGCATTACCTTGGGCGAGAACAACCGGTCTATTCAGAATGAAAGTGTACTGCGAATTAGTGCAGTCTCTGGGTTTTTAATTTCCGCCCTATTTACCGTCTCTCCTTCGCTATGCCCCTTGGTGAGGGCAGCGTTAGCTGGGAGGGTCGGCTTCCTGTTGCATGAATTGCAATTGTCAAATTATTGTAAACTCATCAAAATATTTGTGTGATAATTCCATGTTTAAAACTTTGAGTGCCCATTTATTTTTTTTAGTAGAAAAAAAGACTGCTCCAAATTAAGCATATGATTGATTACCTTTCCAACGGAAAATGTTTTCTATAATGATTTCAAGAAAGCTTCCTTGAGATTTTAAACACCTTCTCGGATCTCAGCAGGCGCCAGTACACTCCTGTCCTCGAATCAGCAACTGGGGTGTCTGGCAGAGAGGGGAGGCAGGAGCAAAATTGGGACAACGGCTAGTTGCTGTCAATTATAGCATCGAATTGTTTTGAAGACCTTCTCAGCCTCTCATTAGTATCTTTTGGCGGTCGCCAAGAGAAACCGCAACATGCACTGGATGAAACGTGTTAGTGGACTGAATTTGGCATATGGATGACAGACGAACCCAGTGAATACATTTAGCTATGCATCTGTTTTCATTTGTATTAAATTGTTCATATTGGCTCAATGTTGTTCGTTCCAAAATGTTTTGGGGTACCCACAGCCATTTGAGGTCACCCGTGAGTTGGCTGGCCAGTGGCTAGGCTGCTTAACTTTAGGGAGACAGCCTGCTGAGAAAACCATGGATCATGTGCTCAGACCTCGAAGTGACAATAACAGTCCGTGTCGTTCAGCGTGCCCTCAAGCTAGCTCTTTTATGCCAAACTAAGGGCCTTATTTAGGTCTTGACAGATGGGATACTTTGTCACAAATGGGATAGATATCCTATCCAGTGTATTACCAGTGCCAGAGGATATAATGCACTTGTAACAGCGTACGGTATAAGTTACCCCATCTACCAAGGTCTAAATCAGGCCGTACGTATTCTAAGTGATTGTACTTCACCGGAACACTTTGTTGATGGCTAACACATTTGTTGTGCCTGCTTTTTTATGCTGTTCAACTTCATTTCATAAACGCGTGCCAGGGTTTTGTCATAGTAAAATAAAAAGTGCCTTTTGGTGAATAGCTCTGTCATTCGTGTAAAGTAATGGTGCGAGACCAATAGAGATGGACTGTGTTTACTTTGCTATGAATGCTCCTAGCTTGTACTCTCAATTATTCCTCGTTTCATTGGTCAATTCTGTCCTTGCATCCTGTCTTGAATCATTCCACCACTAAGGAGAGGGTCCCTGGAAGAGATAAAGTGTCACCAGGAAACTTGCATAGATCTAAAGGAACTACTCCGATGTGATTGATTTTTTTAAGTGCCGCTGTCAAACAGACCTATTGCTAACAATATAGGTAGAGTTTTGAGTCTGCCCTTCAACCACTGGCTTTCTTCCACTGGCCTCTCTCAGCCACTGGCTTGAGGCTTTGTCAATCATGTTTTGCCTCCAAAAGTTTCTATCTCCTACTTAATGCTATTGGATGTTTGGCTGTATCCTTCCATCTTCAGTATAGTACTTGTATCTAACTGAATGAGCAACTACTTTACAAATGTAGCCCTCTCTGTCTGCTCCTGCGGCTCATGCCCTAGCGTGCCAATGCTACTTGTGTTGGCTTATAAAGCCCAGACCTACCAATGCTTGTCAATACCCTGTTCCTATGGTGTCTGTCCGTCGGCGAGTCAGATGTTGATCAGTTTTGTCAGTCTTCAAAACTGGCTGTTCCCCAAAGACACCCAAACGCAAACTGTTTTCTCTCTGTCTGTTCCTTAATATCGATCACCTGGTGTTCATGAGCATTCTTTTCTTCAGTATTTTCATGTTTCACTTTTATTTTTTACCAGTTTCACATCTGCAGTCACTGTTATCAGGTTTCACTTTGGAATGCCCTTTTCCCACATCCTCTAAACACCCTCATAGTTCTATTATTGTCTAAAGTTCCTCCTTTCTGTGTTTGTCTGCAGTAACCTTACCCTTTGACGTGACTGGCGGCATTATTGATGGACTGGTGACAAGCGCCTTGATTCTGCCTCTTTCTCTTTGTCCATTTAAAACACTAACTTGTTTTCCCTCCATTCTCCTTTGTCCTGGAAAGAGGATAAGGCAAAACCTTGTGTATGGCTTATAGTATAAATACATTTCCATTGCACTCAATTTAACCCCAGCCTTCCAGTTCTTATAACGATTAAGCATAATTGTAATGTGCTACTTACTTTGACAGAATATCTTAGCATCCAAAATACGTGTGTCTCTTTAATTGTGTGGTTTGTAAGTTCTGAAAGAGCCAGTTTTTCCCTGATGGCTGTCTTTATTCAAATGTTGCTAAATTTGAGCCCGTGCCATTGGATTTCTCTCTACCCGATTGTTCTAATACAATTTCCGAGAAGACTCCAAGTCTGCTCTGCAGCCTGTCCAGGTCCATGCTGCCAAAATCAAAAGCTTCACTACCATTGCTTTGATGCTTGCCTACGCTGCTCCTACAGCAGGCCTCCGAATGGTCTCCGCATCCGTTCCAAGAAACCCAGGCAGATTGGGCCCACTCTGCCCATTCATTATCTGCCTCTTTGCTCCTCGTGCTTTGTGCCTGTATTAAAGATTCCCCGAAATGTATTATTTCTTACCCCACCCCCCTGTAAATCTAGTAAACAGAATTTTGGAGGGGGTCTGGTCGTCACCACTTATGTTTGCAGAAAGCATTTGCTAGATTTTGAGGTTTTGTTTGAAACCCTTTGAATTTTTTTAGTGAAACTATTTATTTTGCCCCCTTTTCAACAGGACTAATTTTTCTTCTTGATGTACCATCTTTGTACAAAGTTCAGTTGATAACAATTTACATTAGCTATTACCGCTTTTTGAAAATATTGTTCTTGAAGTATTTTTGGAGCTTGCACTGCTAGCCATTGTTTGCCTCCAGCAGCACTGATCCTGAAGTTTGGGCATTTACTGAACACAATTTATTATTAATTTAGGGGCTTTGTGTAGCTCCTCAGTGCTGCTTCAGTGACAAAGCAACAAGCCTTTTGTTCAAGGAAATCTCTGCATTATAAGACCCCTGGTGGGTGTCATCAGTTCGTGCTCCTATTGAGGTCCTTTCAGACTTAAAAGATAGAGTCCAGGCAGTTCTCCCAGTCTACTCATAGTTTCAGGGTGCCCTCTGTTAGAGTCCAATACCTGAACTTCAATGAGGTGACATGGTTTTTCTTTTTCACAATATATAGGAGTTGCCCCTGAAGCCCTCAACATATCACCATGAGGTCCCACATTCCCTTTTCTCCTGCGGCCAGTGATGAGTGGGAGCTAGGCAGCCTACCATCACATGTTCATTGTCTGATGATGGGTTAGCCAGTCTCACCGGCGGGTTCCCCCCGCCCACTTTCCTCATGGTGTGCCTCCACACAGCATTCCCATTTGTCGATTCTGAAATGTGTCTGCTGTGTATGTCCAGAATGTTTCACAAAAAAAACATACAGGGAAAAGCCCATGTTCATTAGTTTGGCCTTTAAAGCCATACATTAAAATCCACAAGGGTTTCCTAGAGTATGCTTGCAAACCTGTGCCAGTAGGAGGATTCAGCCATACTCCTGAAAAATTATTAGAAGCCTGACAATCGAACTGGTAGAGGTATTTCAACATGCACAATTGTACATAGGGTAAACCTGCAGTTGTGAAAATGCCTTCCCGCATGCATACCTTTTCCTCTATTCTTTTATTTATCCACTGGGAATACATGATCTCCTATGGAAAAAAAACCTTATCTTACACTCCCACCAATTTTGATGGGGTTGTATTCCCATTTCTACCTCAGGACATTTACTCAACCCCTCATTATTAGCAAATCTCTATCCATCATTATCGTGGGAATGCATTTGGAATAGTTTGATGACACACATATCTATATTAGTGAGTGTGCACACACTTTCAGGGTATTCCTACTCTGGAACACACACTTTGCACCCCTCTGAATTGCTGTAACCATATTAAAATATTTGTGTGTGTAAATGCCTTTATAGGTGTTAAACTACTTCTGTTGAATTGCAAATGTTTTACTTTTGGATAAAAAGTTCAAATACCTTTGTGACTCACACCCACTCTGATTTTCCTGAGCCTCCATTGGTTTTCAAAGAGAGAGCGGACATGTCCGCTAGTTCCTCTTATGTAGCTGATAGACTTGGTCATATATAATTGAAGTATAAATGAATTAATGTTGCCACCAAGGTACACTCCATTGGTCACTTCCAAGAGTTCATTTAATCCTCCATGTTTCTGTATCGAACAGATGTGTCACACACGCAAGAGGTATCTAATAATTGCATTGAATGCACTGCTGAGATCAATAAAGCTCAATCACGATGGGCTTTTCTGCCGAGTTACATACCTGCTAGCACCCACAGAAGACAGTCCCAAAAGTCAATAGGTCAATAGTTGAGACTCCTTCCATCAAACCTCCTTAGACAACACAAAGTATTGTGTGTTTACCAATCCACTATTTTACCCGACTCAAATGTTTTCTGGTAAGTTATCCATGAATCAAAACCGTGATACAAGCCAGTCATGTGCAGGATCTTCTCTCCTCTAGCCCTTCCTATACAGCGGCATTAGTTCTGTCTCCATCCCATTATCATGCACACACCAGACAGCCTCAAACACACAGCGCAGAAAGAGTCTCCAGGAACATAGGATCCGATTTAAAGAAGTAGTTCTATATTTTACTTAGTTCTGCGGTTGTACTTTTTACCAAGCCCAGAAATGCCACCTAGTCTCCTATTTCACTATTGACAGGAAAATAAACCTTGACTTGAGTGTGACGTATGACAATGTCCCCCCGCCCCCCCAACTACTATGCCTTTAATTCGCTATATAGCGTTAAGAAGTGGTTCCTTCACTCAATGCCATTCATTACACAATGTTGTCTCTGGTGGTCTATCAGATAAGTCAAGGATTATCAACAATAAGGAGTAAGCCTTGGGGAACATTCTTAATTCAATGCATTAAGAAGTTAATCTCCGATTTATTCCATTATGTTTTCTATCAACTGCTTATGGCATTTCCCTTTAATTGCATAGCTTCCACTTCTTTGTTACAGACTGTGCTTGAGAGCTTCTGACATGCCTTTACTTGTTTCCAAGTATTCTACATCCAACCAGCCACACCTTTGAGCTGCAACTTTATTGTCATTGTTTAAGTTACATGCAAACATGAGTGATCTCTATTGGGTCATTTTAAGGCTTAAAGAAGCTTTTGAAATCTTCACATTTCTAAGACGTTATAGATGTATCCAAAAACACCAAAAGGTACAAGGGCACGCTTTCCTGCTTCTTGTTCTTTAATGTGTGTACTGACCTGCCTTCACCTAAAAACATCTCCTATTTCCGATAATTAGATTTTTCCTCAAACGGAATACATTCTTGGACAAGTGCTTTGAATTTTCCATTACCTGTTTTTTAGGTGAAATTGCAATTATAAACTGGTCAGAATATACCCTACACGTAATAAGTTAACAATTATAATTGAATGCACAATTGGTTAAAACCACTGCATTTCTATAAAAATATTATAAACAGCATAAATATACTTAATTAAGTCAGAGTCTAAGCAGAAAATCTAAAAGATTACTCACTTTCTCTTGACAAAATAATACATGCATATTATGTAGGTCTCATTGCACTTGATGGGTTTTTGCAATTCTGCAATATTCAATCCTGCAATATGTAGTTTTCATACTGTTTCAACATCAAACTTAATGAAATAAAACCCTGTTATTATGCGGTTTAGTTAATTTGTATGAAATAGCAGCGTGATCTATAAATTTTGTTTTATACCTGTTATATTAAAACAACATCTCATAAAGTCTTGATGCAAGGCTGTTGAGTAATTAGTCGCTCACATTTGTTGCCATCTTGTCAGATTGAAGCAAAGTTTTTAATGGCTTGATCTGTAAATTGGAACACGCAACCTGTAAGTTGTGGGTTTTTGTTTCTTAGGCAAGCCTCAACAGCTTCCTTACTGTTTCTAATCCCAATCTTGATAAAAACACATTTCAATGTGTTTACACTCAGTTATCAATGCGCGCCTCACACATACAGCATATGTTAGTTTCTTGTTCTTGGACCCATAAAGCTGAAAAACAGGCTCTGTGTCCAACTCATTCCAGCCAGAGCGCAATTCCTGCAGTGGTAACGAGTAAGACCCAAGGCAAGAAATTATAGTCTCCAAACCAAGTGGCACAATATCCGGGTATTCTGGTGGGCGAACCATGGTAGGTGTCTGGAGTTAGTCATCATTTTTTCGTTTTTAAAAGTAAAAAGGCCTTCAGTGATGGAGAATTTCATAGCCTGAGTGGCAGATAATGGTCTAAACTGACTGTAGGATGACTCAGTTGTGTACGTAGAGCCGACGTGTAAATTAGTTAGGGCTTTGCTTAGATACGTTGCTCAGGAGTTATCAGATGATAATGACCTTCAATTGAGATCTCCCTACTAATCAGCTGCTTTTGTGACCCTTCTTGCGTCTTGCATATCTTAAAGCACACATTCTCTAATCTGGTTTCAAATGCTATTTGTTGGGGGGCGTGGCCAAGATGGCGGGGTGAGCGGACGCTTCCTCCCGTAGCTCCTCCGGCCCAGCTCAGCTCGAGCCCCGATTCCTGCGCTTCTCTCCCCCCGCGGCTGCACTGCGGGCGAGAGAACTGTGCCGGAGTTCTTGGGGCACATTTTGATACCACTTTGACTTCTGTTGCCCCGGGGGAAGTCCCCGAAAAGTTTGTTCAACGATCGATCGGAGGAGTGGAGCCTGGGTCGCCCCGAGGAGAAGGGCCTGGAGGCGGAGCATATTGCGGCGCTGTCCGCGCGCCTCGGCTGGGCCGAGTGCTGAAAGCTGGAGATCCCGAGGGAGCGGACTAGACGGACTCCGCGGAGTGTGGAGGCTTCCTAGCCGGCGCCCTTGTGGCCAGAACCATCGCTGGACGACAGACCCCAGCCCTGCGACGGCGATCTACCCCCCTGCCATGGGTGTCGGTGTGTGACGCCTTGCGGACCCCGAGCCTGGAAGTGAAGGACGGTGGAGTTTGAGCGGTGCCCGAGCCGGGCGTACTAGTCGGTGAAACTGGGAGACATTGGTTTCGCACTTTCCCGACCCATTGCTGTTTGAGGGTCGCCCATAGACTTGCTGGCCTGGGTTGCCCTCCTAGGTTCCGCCCTCCCGCCATCTTGTCTTTGTGGAGCTGATACTGGTGACCCTCGCCCGCGCCCTTGTCATGCGGGCGCCTTGGTTCATCCTGGTGCCTACACATCTGCCGTCCTCCCTGGGAGCACACGGCAGAAAGCCTCCGACCTGAACATTGATGATCGCCCTGACTGACTTAATGGTCGTCTCGCCCTGACCCGGGCCGCCATTTTGTCGCCTGTGACGCACTACCCTTGTCCTCGGCGAGGACTTCACATCTGGTGCCCACGAGCGGCTGGGCGCGTCTACAGCGGCCAGCTCTAGGCTTAACCCACCGCGGAGGCCAAGATGACTGGGAGATGAGGCGCGGCACGGGGAGATCGCACTCTGCCGGACATGCTCGGCAGGGCCCAGCAACTACGAGACAGGGCACAGCCGTCCCCGGGGTCCTCCCGGGCCTCAACGGACGCCACCGGAGGCGAACCACCAGTCACGAGGTCCTTCATGGAGGACTTATTCAGCTCCCTCAGGAGGAATTCCAGACTCTCAAGACCGAGGTGGCCGGAGAGGTCCGTGAAGTGCGTAGAGAAATCGAGGGCCTGGGCGAGCGGGTCGACACTGTGGAAACGGCGGCCCAGCGTCGCGACGAAGAGATAGTTCATCTCCAGCAGGACGTTCTCCGCCTACGGGAGCAGTGTGTCGAGCTCCAGGCCCACTCGGAGGACCTCGAGAACAGGTCCAGGCGGAATAACATCCGGGTGCGAGGCGTTCCGTCCGCGGATGAGGGTGCGGACCTAGTGGCCTATCTGCAGGACCTGTTCCGCGACATCTTGGGAGAAGGAGCGGACTTCCCGATCCGCATCGACAGAGCACACAGGGTGGGCCGCCAGCGCCAGTCATCGGCACCCCCACCTGATATCCTGGCATTCCTGCCGGATTTCCCCCTAAAGGAGCGCATTATGACAGAGGCCCGCAGGAAGCAGCCGCTGTCCTTCCGAGAACGACCTGTGGCGCTCTATCAAGACCTGTCCGCCATCACACTGCAGAAGCGCAGGTCTTTCCGCATCGCTACAGACTTTCTGCGAGAGCATGAGACGGCCTATTCCTGGGGTCACCCCTTCCGTCTTATCTTCCGATGGAATGGGGTGCTACATCAGCTGCGCTCCTTACAAGATGTCTGTGGGGTACTGGGACTCACAGCTACAGAGGAAGAAGGGGCTACACCCGCATGGAGGCGCCCCGAGCGGCGGGGCCGACGGAGATCGAGGAGGCGCCAATCGTCGGCGACGGCGAGTCGCCCTGACTCCCCTACCATCAGGGCGGATATGGCGGAGGCCCTGAGGACTGCGGCCAGGAACTTGCCTGAATCTAATGGCATGGCCCAGACGGCCTAACTTTACTCCGGGGGGAGAGACTCTTAGCTTCTACGATGCTGGGTTGGGGCTGGGGGTTGGGGGGGGAGAGGTTGGAGGTGTGTGGCTGGACGTCCACTTGACTGTTTTCTGCAGACTCGCCCACTTGGGCTAGACTGAGACAATGGGGTGTTTTTTCTTGTTTTTGGTTTTGGCTGGTTGCCATGGGTTGGTTTTGGGGGGGGTTTAAGAGCGGGTTTAGTGCTGGGGGGGTCCCGTCCGATACTGTCCGAACACATGCGAAGCCGACTCTGGCCTTCCCTGCGCCCCTGCCCCGCGCGCCCCTTCCACTGATCCCTCGCTTGCTGCATAGCGCTTTGCTTCCCTGGGAGCGATGCCGCCCCTGAAAGTAGTGACCCTTAACGTTAAGGGTCTGAATAATCCTGTGAAGCGTAGGGCGATCCTTTCCCTGCTAGAAGGGTCGCAGGCGGATATCTGCCTCCTGCAGGAAACCCATTTGCTCTCTAAAGATTGCCATAGGTTGCGCTCTGCCAAGTTCCCCACGCAACTCTTTTCCTCGGCTGCGACTAAGACTGCGGGGGTAGCCATTCTTCTGGCCAGCTCCTTCAGGGGTGAGGTGTTGTACAAACATGCCGAGCAGAAGGGGAGGCTTCTAGTGTATCGCATGCGTTTGGGGGGTGTTGCCTTTACGGTTGGTTCCGTGTACAGCCCAAATGACCACCAGGATCGCTTCCTGGAATCTGTGTTGGTAGACGTTACTGCCTCGCCCGATCGCCATGTCATCTTGGGGGGAGACCTGAACATGGTCTTCGACTCCACCTTGGATAGGTCTGCCCAGCACTTTCCGCAGACGGGGGAGCTTTCTAGGGCGGTACAGGACCAGATTGCAGAGATGGATCTGCATGACCTCTGGCGCACCATGCACCCCGCCGATAGGGACTACTCATATTTCTCCCACGCACACCGCAATTATTCGCGGTTGGATTACCTCTTGGTGAGCGGACCGCTTCGCTCGGCCGCCACGGCGGCAGACATCGGGGTCTTGTCCCTGTCCGACCATGCGCCGGTTTCCGGAGTCTTTGCTTGGCCGGCGGCCCCCCCCTCCAGAGGGATGTGGCGGCTTCGGGACACGCTTCTCCATAAGAAATCGGTGGTGAAGCGAGTGGAGGAGGTCATCCAGGAGTACCTGACCCACAATAACAACTCCGACACGTCCCTGGCAACGCAGTGGGCGGCTTTGAAAGCAGTCGTCAGAGGGGAGTTTATCTCCATTTCCTCGGCGGAGAACAGGGAGCGTCAACGTAAGAGGGAGGAACTAACGGCGCAGGTCAGGGAACTTGAACAGGTTCACCGCCGGACGGGGGCTCCCCTGGTTTGGAGGCAGCTGAAGGCGGCGCGGAAACTCCTCTCTGCGTTGGACCTGGACCAGGCGGAGTATGCGGCGTTGCGCCTGAAGCATGCCTTTTACACCGGCGGAGATAGATGCGGTAAGCTCCTGACCCACCGGCTCAGGGCTGCGCAGCAACGCAACGTAGTAAAGGAGCTAGTGGGAGTGGATGGGGTCCCGGTTTCTGGTGACGCGGAGGTGGCGGATTCCTTCCGTGCCTTTTACGAGGCGCTGTACGCTGCAGAGCCCTCCCCACCGGGAGAGGCTGAGGCCTATTTGGAATCAGTAACCCTCCCGGCCCTGGATCCCGCCCAGGCGGACCACCTGGAGAGGGATATTCACGTGGAGGAAGTCATCTCCGCTATTGCACGGCTAAAGCACGGCAAGGCCCCGGGCCCGGATGGCTATACGGCCTTGTTTTACAAGACCTTCTGTCCCACTGTCGCGCCTCTCCTGGCTCGCTTATTCAATTCTTTCTCCGAACCGGGAGCCATCCCACCGGACCTTCTCTCGGCGACTGTGTCGGTTATTCCGAAACCGGGGAAGGACCGGACTCTGTGCGGCTCGTATCGGCCCATCTCGCTTCTAAATGTGGACCTCAAGCTTTACACAGGGATCTTGGCGGCCAGACTGGGTCTGCACCTACCAGGTTTGGTGGAGGCGGACCAGGCCGGTTTTGTACCCGGTAGGCAGACGGTCGACAACACCAAGAGGGTGATGCACGTGCTAGAAAAGGCATCGCGCGTCCCGGGGGAGCGGATGCTGCTATCGGTCGACGCGGAGAAGGCCTTTGATAGGGTTCATTGGCCGTACCTCGAGCTGGTTCTCGGGAAACTGGGGATCGGCGAGAAGTTCCGCACTATGGTCTTTAATTGTTATAGGAGGCCGTCAGCATCGGTGCGTGTCAACGGGCACAGCTCCAGCAGCTTTGCCATTGAGCGCGGCACGAGACAGGGTTGCCCCCTTTCGCCGCTCCTGTTTGCCCTCTATATGGAGCCGTTTGCCCAGAGGATTTGTGATAACCCGGACGCTATTGGGGTGAAGATGGGGCAATACACGCATACTGTCAGCTTATATGTGGACGATGTCTTGCTGACCCTGGATGACCCCAAGCGGTCGCTCCCTGCCTGCGTCCAGGAACTGGACTCCTTTGCCCGCGTGGCGGGCTTCAAAATGAATATGTCTAAATCGGCTGCCCTGGACGTGTCACTCTCTGTCGACACCAGGCGGGACCTCCAGCGTCTTTTTCCTCTGCAATGGTCCTCCTCCACGGTGCCTTACCTGGGGATTTTGCTTGCACCCTCCCTACCTGCAATGGTCGCTGCTAACTATTCCTCTCTGGGCAAAAAGATCAAAGAGGAACTCGGCCGATGGAACAAAGGCCTGCTCTCGTGGCTGGGCCGTATCGCAGCGGTGAAGATGACGATACTGCCTCAGATCCTGTATCTTTTTCGCGCTCTACCTCTCCAGCCCCCTGTAGGTTGGATACGGCAGGCGCAGGCAGACATCTCCCGCTTTGTGTGGCAGGGCCGTAAGCCTCGGATGAAGCGGGTCCTCTCCATGCTTGCCCCGGAGGCGGGGGGTCTCGGTGTCCCGGACCTCCGGAAGTACTTTCAGGCGGCGCAACTTCGGTATTTGGTGGAGTGGAGCCGGTGGGAATCGGACAAGCACTGGCTCTTTCAGGACCAGGCAGTTGCGGGCCGTACCCTCCAGGAAGTCCCGTTCCTGCGGCGCACCCACCGCCCGCCTAATCTCTACGCCTCTTTTATCACCCGGGTTCCGCTGAGAGTGTGGGACGCGGTGTGTGAGCTTCGTGAGCTCACCACCTTTCCATCGCCGTTCACTCCCATTGCTGGCAATCCAGACTTCACTCCGGGTCTGGAACCGGGAGCCTTTTCCCACTGGGTGAGCGCGGGTTGCAGGGCGCTTTTCCAGATCTACGGGCCGGAGGGTGTGCTCCCCTTCCAGCAGCTCCGACAGGAGTTTGGCCTGACGGAGGGGGACAGACTGCGTTATATGCAAGTCCGCCACTGGGCTCTTCAACCCCCAGTGCGCGACGTCGCTGCCCGTTCGATTACGCCCTATGAGCGATGGCTGGTAACCCGGACCTCGGATGCCAAGCTTATCACCGACTTGTACAAGTTTCTCCAACCCCCGCCGTTTCATTACCATAACCCAGGGAGGGAGCGCTGGCACAGGGAATTGGGCAGGACCTTGAGCCACAAGGAGTGGGACAGGATCGCGTATCGGGCGAGGCACTCTGCGTACCACACTGGGCTGACGGAGACCTTTACTAAGGTGTCCACCTATTGGTATTACACCCCGGAGAGGCTCTACGAGATGCGCAAAATCGGCGATAAAGGTTGCTGGCGCGGCTGCGGACAGGAAGGTACTCTCACGCACATTCTCTGGGAGTGCCCGGTGCTGTCGGCCTATTGGAAGGAGGTCTTGGATGAGGTGGATAGGCATTTTGAGATCGAACTCCCGCGCTTCCCTGCGTATGTCTTGCTAGGCCTCCCCAATGACCTGATGTACCCGCTGAAGTCCCGCAGGGAAAGGCAGATTGCGATTGCGCTAGGCTCCGCGGTTCAAAACATCCTTGTACTCTGGGGTACCCCCACTGCCCCCTCTATCACTGGTTGGCTACACAGGCTCTGGCAGGTACTGGGCATGGAGAAGATGTCGCTAACGGTGGCTGGGAATGTTGACCAGTTTGAAGAGCTCTGGCACCCCTTTTTAGCACTGCTTTCCACGGAATTTCGCGAGCTCACATGTCCACGGTACCTGCGACTCCTTAGGCTGACGCCGCCGGCGGCTCCAGCGGAGTGAATGTGCGGGATCGGGGGTCTGGGGCTGGGGGTGGGAGGCGGGGTTACATGCTTCTAATGCTGACTTTCGGACGGGGATGTTGGGGTATTGTTTTCTTCCTTTTCCTCCTTTGCATCTCTTTCTTCTATTTTTCCAAGGACGGGGGGTTGGAGGGATGGTGTTTTTTTTTACTGTGTTGCGGGACGCTATTCCAGCTCGGCCTTGCTCAGGGAATGGGGGTCTGATGGAGGGTCATTCACAATGCCTTATTGCCTTATGACTTATGCCTTGTTACCCTCCGGGGCTTCCTGCCTCCCTACTTTCCTTCTGAATCGCTGCAACGTTTCGCTTCTTGCACTGTATGTTCGCTTGACCTCCTATTCCCTTCCCCATGTTTTTTTTTGTACCTTAATAAAATACTTTAAACCCAAATGCTATTTGTTAATCTACAGCAAACTGCAGGCACACCTGCCCCTTTACTGTAGCTTCATTAAGCCAAGCAGTAATCTGAAAGTTCGGCACTAGAGAGGAGCTTCAGAGCCCCACATGGAGAGGGGAAGTAAGTGCTGTAACTATGCTACAGTCCAATACATTGCGTACGATTTACTTGACATCCATGTCTACCTGATCCACTGTAGAGGGACCATGGGTGGATCAAGCAAAGTAGCTTAAAGGCAGAATTTGTAGATCTTTTCTATAACAAAATCGGATACCAACATTTCCAATTTAATTCTGTGCTTATTTGATTATCTTAATGGCATTTCTTTCTATGCTTAGTTGACTGATGGTGAGATGTTGTGGCTCGGAATTGGATGTCACTGTTCAGGAAATCCACTACTCGTATAAAAGGATTGTTGTTCTTGAGTCAGGAGAACCACTCCCTTATACACAATTATCCTTTATCTACTTGTAAATGAAGAAAACAATGTTTAATGTGGGGCTAGAATTAATAGGCGTTAGGCAGCAATTTTTTTCTTAAGGAGTACCATAAAGCGCTGTTGCGTCACCTTGTGGCCACTTGAGAGCACCAAGTGATGATGCAAGTATTCTAGTTGGGAACAGTGCTGGACTCCAGTTATTATAACAGATCAGGATGACACAGTTTAACAGTGAATCTCGAACAGACGTCAAAGTGAGGGATCAGGTCTAACAGTGATGCGCATGGTGCCTCCTCACCACAGTGGTAGAAATACCAGGAGTACACTAATTTTGTCATGGGCTACTTCGGCCTCTTTTTTTATGTGTTTGAAAGATTAACACCATGTTTTCTTTAAAAGAAGATTGCTCTTCATTTTCCGGAACTAGGAGTAGTGCACCTGATCAAGAATCGTGAAGAGATGGTTCAGTAGGATAAATAAGTGGGTGCAGTGGTGAAAACATAAAGCAAAAACATGGTGCACCTCAATTTAAAGTTTTTTTCTTTTCTTCAAACATATGTAAGTAGGCCTGGCAAGCAACCTTTGACTACTTTATATTTATACTAAGCGTTGATATGTCCCTCTTCCTCCTTTCATTGGGTACAAGTGAAGCTTTGGCGATTTTAATGCACTGACTAACAAGGACTACTATGAATATGAGCTGTGTGACTCATTGTGTGTTCCTTTCCAACAGATAGCAAATGGCAGCCTGCAGTTTGAAGTGTACAGGGGCTTCAGCTTAGTGGCCAGTTTAAAGGTGACCCAGACGCGTGTGAATGATGGTGAATGGCATCACTTGCTAATTGAACTGAAGAGTTCCAAAGACGGCAAGGACATCAAGTACCTGGCGGTCATGTCCTTGGATTACGGAATGTATCAGGTAAGGCAGGATTACACTTACCTTCAAACCATGGTGCTTGACGTGTTCCGTCTGTACTGCATACTGGAGAATGGTCCTCCACTCTCAAACACTACCTGCACCTCATCCAAACCTGACTGCCTAGCACCCACATGAAGCTCAACCCCACCGAGACAGTATTCTGTTATTTAGCAATATCAAGCAAGTAATAGTACATCTACGACTCAATGACCTGAGTTTTGATAGATTTGAACCCCAGTTTTTTACCCAGTGCATAGTCTCTTGGTTTCAGCCCGGAGAGCAGCCTCAAAGAACACATTGCCTTGAAAACAAAGAAGACCTGGTACCAACTTTCCCTACTGAAGAAAGTGAAACAATTCCTCCTAGAAACACTTCAGAACTGCTATTCAAGTTCTTGTACTCTTGCATCTGGATGGTGGAAACACTTTGCTCCATGGGCCTCCAGATTCCAAACTGCCTCCCTTCAGGGCCTCCTACACAATACAATAAGTGTTTTCCAAGGCCTGGAGTAAGATCACATCACCTCATCCTGATAGAACTCTACTGGCTCTCGTTGCTAGCCTGTACAATCTTCAAAACCAGCTGCATCATTCTCAAGGCCATTATGACCTGCACCCCACCTATCTGGCTGAGGAGCTCAGCATCTCCGGTCATTTTCGGCACTCTCGCAGCCAGGATTCCATCAAAGTGTAGGCAAATCAGTGTAAAAAAAAGACAAGGCAATAGGCGATTTCCATCTATGCTGCCATGGCCTGTAACATCATCCCTGTATCCAGGGCCGGACTGAGAACCGAAACCGTCCCTGGCAAAGAGCTCGGTCGCCCCGGGGGGGGGGGGGGGGGGGGGGGGGGGTCAGGGTGCTAGCAGAAGCCACTTTTGTTGCTGGGAGGCCGATATTGCAGATATGCTGCAAAACGGGCCCCTGGTAACAAAAAAGCCCCCCCATGGGTCCGAAACCGGCCCCCACCCTGGCGGTCCACCGGGGAAATGCCCCACCAGTCCAGCCCTGCCTTTATCTATCACGACGGCCTAAGCTCTGCTCTAATTCAGTAAAGGTTTGAAGACGTACATCTTTAAAAACTACATTACGAAACAGCAACAGTTCAGAAACCAGCTACACCTCACCTCACTTGTTGACTGTATCTTTGCCTCTGACTCTTGGCTAGGTTTGCGCTATACAAATAGATACGCACATACATATATAAAATAAAACGAATGCTTGCTTCGTGTGCTTTTCTGCAGAGGTGGTAGAGAAAGGCCACTAATGCATTAATTAAGTTACTGTTAAATTAGATGTAGCCATCATTTTTAATGCTTACATTTTGATTCCCTCTAACAGAATGTAGTAGAGATTGGAAACGAGCTTCCTGGTTTAAAACTGAAGACCATCTATGTTGGTGGCCTCTCCGGGGAAGATGGATCAGTCAAGCAGGGGTTCAGTGGCTGTATGCAGGTAAGGAGTGGCTGCAGGGGCGTGACACAGGCCCCGCTCCTGGGGGCCCCCTCAGCACAGCACTCTGGCTGCAGAGCTTCTGATTGAGTCCGGAGGGCCCCTCCACATGCCTTGCAGTGAGGCCCCCTCTAGTTTCGTTACGCCAGTGAGTGGCTGTATGAGAGGAAGGAATGGCTTAAGCTGGGTAAGGAGTGGCTGTAGCACGATAGGAAGTGACTATATTTGGGTATGGACTAGCTGTATGGGGGTATGCTATGACTACGCAGGCAAGGAATTACTAGGTTTATGCAGGGTTTAAGAATTGCTGTAAGCAGGTAAGGAGTGACTATATGCATGTAAGACATTTGTTAATGCAGAAGTAATGATGTCATATGCATATAAGGAGGAAGAACACGTGGATAAGATCTAACTATGTAAGTAAACAAAGACTGTATGCAGATGCAAAATAGAAACGTTTTGAAAACATGCCTGTTTTTAAATTGAGTCCAAATGATGTGCCTCGCCCAGGGACCACCGTGGTTGCACAGCAGTGTGATTTGTAGTACATACAGCATGTTCACCTGCAGGTAAGGAATGCCTGTGCTCTGGCAAGAAATGGTTGTATGTAGATAGTTCGAGAAATGGCTGCATTCTGGAACTTGACGGCCCATATAGGTAGAGGGTCGCTGTCGGTAGGTATGGAATGTTGTCCACAGGTTCTGAGTAGGGTTGATGGAGGCGAGGGCGACTGCATGCATGAAAGGAATGGGTATCTGCCTGGAAGTAAGATGGCAGGGTCATTTATTATTTCAGGAAACAAAGTTATAATGCTTCTTTCAAACCATCAGTGCACGGACCAAATATGTGTTATTTTGTTAACGAGAGTGAGATGACAACTAACCAAATACCCCTTCTTTCTTTCAATCCATTCCATACACATTCATAATAGCAAATTGAAATACAGCAAATTTGTTCTAAATTACCATAAGAATAGGGTTCTCTGTGTGCCAAAGGATAAGAATTCTGCTTTTATGGTTTTGTGATTAGAATGGCATGATACTAGTCCATACATTGAGATGCTAGAAGCAGAAAACAGCTGTTGGCTCAATTACTTTGGCATTTAAAACTGTGATATGTGGTCTTGTTCTTTCATATGGAATACACACTTCGGCATGTGCTATGCATCTTTTGTTTACTATTAAAAAAGATACGATGAATGGTCTTGAAAGCGCTGCTGTGGATTTAATCATATTGTCTTGTATATATGCCTGTGTATACACACAGAGCCTTCAATAGCTTTTGTGGTAATACCTTCAGTCAGCACAGTTTACATTGGCAAAGCATTGGTAACTTGTAAACTGCAATCTATTGAACTTTAAACAGTTCTGCACGAAAAAAAGAGAGGGGTGAGAACGAAACGAATAGAGTGAAAACAAGCGTGGCTGCCAGTAGGACAACAAAGTCCATTCCAGTACAGGGGAACTTAGATTTGGCAAACATTGCAGTTTGCTTTGAAAGTCACATGATCCCATAAGGCTACCATCTTTTTATGTACATTTCATAAGATAGGGAGATAAAGTGTGAAAAACAAAGTACACCATCTTAAGATTCTATGGCTTTACATATTACTTAATATCTAAACTAAATCTCATCCTCATAAACTTTATTTCGATCACTTGGATCTTAAAAGTACGTCACATAAATAATAGACATAAATATACATGTAGTCATGTAAAAAAAGATCTATCACAAAGTTAAAATATGTAACAGAATAAAATTGGAAATGGCCATGTAAACTCCCTGGCAGTGTCTTGGCTCTTCCACAATTCCTGGTTGTTCATGATGTGTGGCTCTTGGCCACACAGATGCTGGGCCCCTTAGCGAGCTGTATGAATGAATGGGTGCCTGAGGTGCTTGGGTGGATTGCATGCTGTTCCTCACAAGAAAGTGTCTGCACTGTTCCAGGGTGTGCGAATGGGGGAAACTTCTACGAACATCGCAACTCTAAACATGAACCATGCAACAGTGATCAACGTGGTGGACAACTGTGAAGTGGACAACCCATGTGATGCTAACCCGTGTCCTCACAACAGCTTCTGCAACGATGATTGGAATAGCTTCACCTGCAACTGTTACCCTGGTAAGAACAAAATGAAGGATATGCATGAACTGTGAGCTGCACCAGCTACAGAAACAGCATGTGGCATAGCTTGAGAGCCATCTAAAGAATCATGTGATTTATTTGAGCCTCTATAGGTGGGAGGATTGATAGGGGCAGGGAAGCACTTAAAATTGTTTGGACCGAAAAACACTTCTTGGTTGAAACATAGCTTTATCCATCCCTCTGGGTTCCCTTTGAAATTGTCATCTGGCAGAGCAACAACCCTCCATCATTAACAGCACGCGTAAAAGTAACGCTGAGTCAAATCGGCTTCCTCTTTGCAATTAAAAAAATGCATGTTCGATTCTGACATTCCCTGTAATCGGGTTAGAAGTCATAGATGTTTCATGAATGCTGAACAGGGGCATCAAAGAAGTAACCCCTCTATGGCCACAAACAATTAATGCATATCTGTGGCTAATTTTCCAGCTTTTTCTAATGCCTGTTGCAGAACATTGACGTATAGTGGCATTCCACCCTTGAACATCACATAGCCCGCAATGCATGCCCACATGCCCAACGTGCTAAGCACTTTTCAGATGTTGAATTAGAAGCATGGAGCATTCTGGGCTGCTCTGTTAGCACTATTTAATTGAGAAACTGTAGCCCTTTGGCATTTTAAGTAACCAAAACGGTATATATCTTTTTGACACTATCATTGAAAAAAATCTGTGACTGTTGAAGATGTATAAAACCGTGTACAAATCTGAAAAATTACAGTCGTTTCTAGACATGTCAGGTCATATATTACAACAATGGATGTAATTGTATCACCTTTTCCCCTCAGGGTACTTTGGGAAAGACTGTGTAGATGTATGCAACCTGAACCCATGCGAACATGTTTCTACCTGCACTCTAACACCTAGTTCTTCACATGGATACACTTGTGAATGCGGGCAGAACTACTACGGGCAATACTGTGAAAACAAGTAAGGAGAAAGCCAAAGTAGTAATATGTGTTAATGCTGTGTTTGGCCACCACCCTTGCTGAACTGTGAAATACTAATGATATTAGATGCTTTGCTGGGTACTTGTACGTACGTACGTACATATAAACATACATACATACATATACCTGAACCAATGTTATAATTACTCCGTGGTCTAGCACATCTGAACAGAAGCTACTATTACACTTTCGAATCGCATAGATTGCAGTTGCTTTTGTATATGTGCAATGACTGAAACGCTCATGTATGCATTTGTTGCTTTTTGGTAGGTTTGTCAGAATGGAGTCACTTGAAGAGCGTTGCGACATGTACTATAATAATTATACAAGAGTGACCCGTATCGCATCACCTTTATTTTGAGGTTGAGGATGTATGAATTACTGGGGTAGTTGCTACTGGAGAAGCAAGATGTCCAGTGCAAGCAAGCCACTCTTCACAGCATATCTCTGATGCACAAAGCCAAAGACAGGTGCTTTTCAAATGCATCTGAGTGCTCTAAACAAGCCAGCCATTCAAACTGTGAGAACTGCTCCAAGAGCTGCTGGCTGATTACTTCAATGGATAAGCAGACAGCTTGAAGTCTCACCTTCAGTTGAGCAGTCAGTGACACTCCGTTCCTGTATGTTCAACATCTCACAGCTACCTGACCAAAACCCCGCTCCTTCGGTGTACGCTACATAAAAGCCTCCGCTAAACTAGTAGTCTATGGTTATCGCTGGCATTGCGAAAGAGTCAAAAATACATTTGATAACATCCTCAAGTCATTGGCTGCTCTCCTGACCCAACCACTCAATAATCCATTCCTCTTTGTGTAGAGTTACCTGATGACCTATGTCTATTTACATAGAGCAAACACTAAAGAAACAAGGTCTTGATGAATGCGCCTCTGAAAACTTTAGGCCAGTTGCCTAAATAAGGTCATTGCAATAGCATTCTTCACGTAATTCTCATGCTACCACGAAAAACAAACCCATTCCTTCTAACAATCAGACAGGCTATCGACCAATTAACGCCACTGAATTCATGTTAATAGTACTTGTGTACGATCTAAACAAAAATGTTCGATTCCAGCAGACTGGCTGTCTGTCCTTCATTTAAATAAAAAGAAATTATCTGCATAACACTTTCCAATCAAATAGCACTAGTGACTAAGACCTGGTGTCCTAAAATGGCTCCAAACTTAACATAAAAGTAGAACTTTAGTCAAGGGTGTGTCTTTGCATGGTCTAGTGTAAAACTGGTTGCTAGAATTTGTGCTATTTACGTTATAAAGTTGTTGGTGGCTACGTAGGGTTAATTACAGAGATGTATTGACAGTTATTGATTTGATTGTGATGGATATGCACACAATTTAGCAGAAATGTAATATGTTTACCTTACTGGAAATATTTTCAATTCTATTATGATTGCTCAAGGGGGCCTAAAATATAAGGGGCGATCAAAATGAGTGTGGGTTTAAGAAGTGTAAATTTGCTTTGATATTGTTTTACAAAACCACATTATATTTGGCAAACTTTGAGCCTATTTTGCTTTCTGTTGGAATGTTTTTTAGGTGAACGTATTAGCCTGAAATAGCACAGACCATTCACTTGAAAGCAAAAAGCATCACATGGGAGGAGGAGCCTAGCCCGCAACCATGATGGCCGCCTGACTCCTCGGCTCCGCCGACCCGCCCGCTTTCCTTCCGAAACGCCGCTCATCCTGCTTTCAATCCTGAAAAAACGTCGGCGTTTCGGACCCGGGTGGCGATCCTGATTCCGATGGTGTGCTTCCCGCTGAATATCCTGCGGTGGAACTATCGATTCGTCCCTACCCTCGTTCCAGCGCTGCCCGCTGGAGACCGGGTCTTTGTTCCCGGAGACTGCTGTTCTAGAACTCGACGACTGCGGATGCTTGCAGCGGAGGAACGGGCGACTGGCGTGCAACTGTAGCAACTCTTTTCTGGCTACATTGTATCACCCGGCCCTGCGCGCCACTACGCTTGCTACATTGCAATTGTTGCCGAAGCCTTCTTGTACCTCCAAATTGCCCTGAGGCTGACACTGGGAGCCATATTGTCCTCCAGCGCTTCGGTGGGTGCCTTCTTCACCGGGCGCCCGATAATTGTAACGGCCGACCCCGGAGGACTGATCGGATACCTCATCGAGGCGCATGCAACATTGTAGCCGGGTCTTGGTGTTCAGAGACAGATTCGCTGTTGTTTGATCTCGTGGCTGCGTTGCTTCGTTGATCTACCTCTGGCGCTTTGTAATGGCGATGGGCACCGGTGGACATTTTCGAAGACGACAATATGGCGGCGCCCTCCGGGTGCATGAAACTGATGTAGGTGACCCGCCTGGGATTGCTGCTGTCCTGGGCGCTCTGAACAACCTGCGATCGTCTATGCGCTTCCAAGCCCAGGACCTAGAGGGCCGACTAGATACAATACTGCTCGGCGGTGCTGCTCATCAAGCTCTGTGCGCCTTGCCCTATCCTGAGCCCGACGGAGGCGGCCAATCCACCCAGATGTATGTCACGACACTGGATGCCCAGGAACTAGTGGCCGCTGCGCTATCCGTTCAAGATGTGGAGAATTTGCGGACTCTCGACCCTATTTATCGGCAGGAGGCATCTTTTTGGTCGCCACGTATAGGGTTTACTCTATGGCCCCTCAGTGGATCCCTTTGTCTCATCATGGGGTTGCTGCTATGGCCCTGGTCGGTCAACTTTGGGATATGGCTGCCGTGTTTCTACCGTTACTGGGTAGCTCTGCTCAGTTTGGCTTCGCGTTGGACAAACCACTGTGGATGGTGTCATGCCCGGTCATGGTTTTTACAGTTGCGACTCTCATCCAAGATGGCTGCTGCTCGACTAGACGTTATTGACTTGCTGGAACGCCAGGGACAAGGCTGAAGCTGCTTTCTCTTTCTCTCCCGGTTCTGCTGTGGACAAGGCTGGTGTTTGCATCGGACAGCTGGGGAGATGAACGTTGGTGCGGGGTCCTGGTGGGGCCAGGGGAGGGGCGGCCGAGGTGCGAATTCATTGATAGCTTATTTGTTTTTTCTCTGGCCCTCCTCCGGTTTTCTCTCTTCTCCGGGGGTTGTCTTCCCCCCGTCTTTCCCTTATGTGGGTACTCTTGGGGCGACAGGCACGTTAGTAGGGGGGGGTGGGCCATAGCCTCTTCGACGTGCAGGGTGGGGGGGTGGGGCTTTATTCTTTTCTCTTTTCGTTTCTATGGCCTTCTTTTTATCTTTATTCTTATTTCTCTTTTTCTTCCTATGTATCTTGGGTCAGACGGGAGGTTGGGTTTGGTTCTTTAGGAAACGTCTATTCTCTCTGTGTTTTGCGTCCACGTCCTTAACATTTGGTTCATTGATACTATGATATAGATACTGATTTTCATGCATAGTCATTGAATGATTACAGAACTTGCTCTTCCTTCCCTTTTTTCCACTATCGATTGAGGGCGCATATCCTGTCACGAATCTTGACATGTAATGACTGCCTTTTTTATACGTCATTGGATCCTTTATTTCTGCTATATGATGGTCCCTTTTATATCCTTTCTGACCGTAGGCAAGTTAGATGTAATTCCTGATTTATACATTGAATGGGCGGGCGCTATTTGGGGCGACATCTACCTCTGTGATTGTATATCCTTACTGTGAATGATTTACGCCAGTATTTTCATAGAGATGAATCACTGTTGAACATCCTTCATGTGGTTCGCCCACTCAGCTACCCTGTCTGACTTTAGGACGATCCGTCAAAATTATAAAATGAAACCCTCGTTATCCTTTTCCTTGGGCTCCTTGCAAATCCTTCGTTGTGTTCTTGTTTATATCTGCTGCAATGCAAGGTACCTCGGGATGATTGTATATTGTCATAGCGGCCGGCCCGCAGTGGTTGTAGGCTGACGCTGTGTACTATGTTTACGGAAAATAAAGGTTTTCCAAAAAAAAAGCATCACATGGAATAAAGGTAGAATGAGGGCAAACAAGTATCTGCACAGTATCTGAAGAGGACTGGAGAACATTAACCAATGTTGCCTTTCTCTTCAAATCACGGTTACTGAGCCCCACTCTGCTGCTCATCACTCTGAGTTGAGCAGCACACAGTTTCTCAGACACTTGTGTCCCACGGTTGTGTGTTAACCGTATTAGACGGCCTGTGAGAAGGACTGGTGTAATTTCGTTGATATTAATAACCAGGTGCATTGTTCTCAATTAGAGGTACCTTAATAATAGCCACTTACCTGCAGACCACAATTATCTGTAGACTGCAAACAGGTAGGATTGGTAAGCAATGAGCTGCCACCAGACATGTTTGCCCACCATCTTAAGAGAAGAAAGAGGTTCCCCTGTTGGAAGCTGTATTGCTTCCCCTTTTTTGTTTTTTAAGAAACTTTAAGTGGATTTTTATAATCCCTCCAAGAGCTGAATGTTAGCACAGTGGTGGTCATAAATGTATTTGATGTACCTTTTTCTTTGTTCTGTCTCAGAGGACAGGCTCTATGTGTGTGTCTGTCTGTGGCTTTGTTTAATATGCTTTCGAATTCACAATTTGGGTGGTACAGTGAAGTCAGGCCAAGCCATCAGTGGGCTGAGGTCCAATTTTATTAAGACCTGCTTTAATTTGGAATGTGCATTAGCACCTTCTATCTGATGGTGACAGATTGGAGGAATGGATATACATTACTTTTCAGTAGGGATTGGATACAGATTACCTAATGTTTCCTTTGATGCTGTTCCATGGAGAATAGTGGACCGTTTAAGAACTTGAATATAGTTATCCATGAGATGCCTTCTAGAAGTGCCCCAATAATGTTTTCACAGTTCAAATTCAGAAAGTAGAAATATGAAAAAGATAAAAGGGATAAGCTTATCATCAGCCTCTTAGACTATGAGTCGCTAGTGGTACTCAATTCATAAAATAAAGGTACAACAATCTTTGGTGGAAGTAGCAGCACAGAAAGTGCACAAAATTGCTCCACAGTGTCATCTTTACCAGAGGTTGTGGGGAGGGACCTTGAGGGTTATTTGGAGCCTTGCACAGCTCACTTCAATTTGAAGCCTCCTCCCAGCCATGACATGCGTGGCAATAGACTAGACTTGTATCGAAGTGTTGAGTGGCTCTCTCCCATTTTGTTTTCTTTAACTAAAACACAGTACTGTTCTCAGCATGGCGTTGTTCGAGGGATCATCCATGCTCATCTTGACAAGAGCCTGGGGTCCACCTGACCAGGAATCATTAATACCCTTCCCCCGCCCCTCCCCCGGAAGGCCCACCCACCATGTGAAGACCGCTGTGGCAGACTGAGGAGCTGTCTCAATAATGGTTCCCTTTCTTGCATTGTTAATTCCTAGGCCGACTGTTTGAACTTGACTCACAAGTGTGAGCTATGGCTGTAAAACGTGCAGACCCCTACATCCATGACTTATAGCGATTCCACAGCATTGAGACAACTAGCTTATGTCTGAAGAGGTAGTGTCTTTATAGACAGATTTTTTTGTAAGCAATGTAGAAGTTCCACTATCATAAATTCCACATAGAGGAGGACATTCAGAGAGGAGTGTCAGGTAGGAAGTCAATGGAAATGCAATGTACACGATGCGCCTACATATGATAACTTTGTACTTATCTTCAAATGTTTGCAATGTTTGCAGACATGTAGCTGCACTTTTATACTTGAACGTGAATTAATCAGGTGAAAGCACGCTATTGCACCACAGTTTCACAAGGATGGCAAGACTTTGCATTTTCAAGTTTGTTTTTCATGAAGAAAATAATTCATATCGCCTGAAATGTCATGGATGTCCTACTTCTAAAACCTTAAGCATGTGGAAGCTCCATGTTTGTTGGGTTAGGGCATAAGGGCATTTGTCAAGGAAGTTACTCGAATCTTAACTTAGCTTGCAAAGTTGTTGATTTGGGTAGACAGTTATATATCTGAACAGTGCACCAGTGAATGCCACACATTTCAGCTATTAGTGAAATCCTTTTACATGGAGCCCAGAACAGGCAATTAATTCCACAGCTGAACAATAAGCAGTGGCTTTCAAAGACTACCATTGGCGTTGTCAACACCTCTGAAATAACACACCTTTATCCACGCATCTCGCAGTTTTCATCTACCAAGTAGAATAACTTGTCCCTATTAATTGTTTCCTTTATATTAAACAAGTAGTCACAAATGTGTGGGATGTAATCTCAGCCACATCACCACAGTAGTGTAGTCTTGGGAGATGAAATAATCAGTCCTTCATGGTCCAGCAACCAGAACTTGAGCGGAGTATCCAGCCCTTCAAGTAGTTCTACCTCATCCAGCCTCACGGGGTGGTCCCTTGTAGACATATCCCTTCCCAGCCCCCATTGATGAATGTGGTGGGTGCTTTCCATGCATCTTTGCTGAAATCCCATGATAGAACATTAATAAGGTATTCGCTTTTGTCCCCAGCACGAGGTCCACCATGTATTGCTCCAGAATGTGGTCGTATCAAGGCTCATTACCCAGAGACTTTGGTGGTCTCATTTCGACGTACAGAAAGAAATATATTAAAGGTCGATTGATAGCCTTTTCCTATTGTAAGCAACCATAGAATATGTGCAGTTTATGGATATGCGTGGACATGATTAAACAAAATGCATGGGGTAGCAAAAGTGAGATGAGGGACTTTTAGATTCGAATGACACTATTATCCCGATATAAGGACCTAAATAGCTTCCTGCTCTCTACTTTGGGGTAACGGAAAGGGCAGGAAGCAGAGCCCACAAACCTCTAACTTGATTCTTAGAGCCCTGAAGGCGAGCTAGGGCTGCGCTTTTCTTGCTCCTCTTCACACCCTAAATTCGTGTCTGGCTCCGATCAGTGGTTAATAAAGCAACAGAGATGCAATTGATCACTGTACACGAGATTTGCTTGTAACTTTATTACATGATTATCTCCAGTCTTCTAGCTGCTACTCTCCTTTCGTTCTTTCCTTTCTCAATTTTTTATAATGTTCCTAGTGCTGCTTTTCCTTGAATGTCTCTCACTTTGTCTTTACCTGTCGTCATATCCTCTAAGGCATACACAAGTGTGTTCTGTCCCTGATGCATTTCCTTTGCCTGTTGATCACTTAGATTACTTTCATATTAGGCAGCTCTTGCCTGCAGCAGGTCATCCATACGCTGATGCTGCCACGCACTATGCAAACATTATCACAAACGCAAATTCTCTACTTGGTTTGGGATAAAGACTTTCTTTGTAAGAAAACATAATCATTTTTTTAAAACTTTTTATTGAGTTTTTCACATTTTTGGATCAAAACAGCTTGTTGCTGACTGATTACATACAAAGTAATGGGTGACAAATCATAGATACTGAAACGTGGTTACAAGCAGTATATCTGGGGACTGACATTGGGACTGGGTCAAGTGATGTAAACTGGTTCTACCCTCTTAGGGGGACTGACCTCCTGCATATGTAACCTCTGGTGAAAACAATTAAGAAAAAAACAAAATTGGTAGAGGATAACTAACTGTGAACTCTGGGACAAACCAGGGAGGGATAACAGGGGGTGCGGTGTTGATGGGCGGGTGGGTGCGTGTCAAATGTATCCATGTTCATGGGTTAGTGGGCAATGGTAAGGCGCAGTCTTGACGGATCCCAGCGGAAGCTATCAATGGCAAGTGTTCGTGTTTAGGACTTCGGGGGTTGGGGGGTCTGCATGATGCCCCGGGAGGCAATGTGCAACATAGCACCTCAGTTGGGCTGGTTGGCACAGGGGAGGACTGGGTATTTTTGGTTGTTTGTCAGAAGCTCTGAAGAAGTGTGGCCGTAAGAAAACATCAAATAGCACTTATATAGTTCAAACTTAAACTGTGCCCACGAGAAACATTAGTCAGCTTGTGTACATATCTAGTACAAGTTGGATCATCATAACACTGACTGAATTACCTTTCATTCCTTCTCTCTTAAAACGTACCTAGTCCAGGCAAGAGCACTTCCACCATAAACAACAGAACTTTAATCAACTATCTTGCTACTCAAAATAATTATATGACCACTGTAAGTCTTTGAAATCGTTGGTTACTAATAACAATTGACCTAGAACTACCTAACTGCAAAATAAACGCATAAGTTGATGTAATGAGCTGGAGAGGTCTCATCCACGAGAAAGAGTAGCCATTCTCAAATATCCGAAAATCCCACCAAGTCATGTATTCACAAAAGAATGCTTCGCCAATACATTCGACGAATAGAACACATTGGGCTATGAGCAGGTTTTTTGTATTATAAATCTTTTTGTAAATTAATATTTATTATAATGTCTCACGCTTAGGACTTATGAATGGCAGCCCTAGAATCCACAAGCAATCACATCACTGTGCAACTTAGTTGTACCAGCTTTACTATCAAATATTCTATATTCCAATATGCTACTTCAAGTGTAACTTAACAAAACATTTCTTTACTCCACATATGTAATACTTTCAAGCACAGTAGACCAATAACTTTTTACAGACTTATTCAGCAAAATCCAGTCTATTCCTGACTTTAAATGAAAATCTTTCTATTAGTGTAGGCTTGGACATCTCATCTATTTATTCACTTTTAATTAACTTATGTTTATCCACTTCCCAAAATTAATATTTTTAGCTGTTGGTGTGCCTTATTTATCCAAAGTGCCATTTGACACTGATTGTCTCTACATATTTTGTAGGTTATTAAACATGATTCCCTTGATGCTTATCTGTATTTATCAATTATCCATTTGATACTCCCTAAAACTTTGTGCCAGAAATATTATGGAGTAACATTATTATCGGCGCCGGGAAACCCTTTGTGGGTAGCTGTGCGCCTTACAAGTGTTATAAAATAAATAAAAAATATTATAGCTTCTCACTTCTTTTGACTTGTCTAAATTGCAACTTCTTCATCTTCATTGGAGTCCATTGTAACCTGGGGCAGATTTTCTGTGAGGAAAGGCATCACCGCATATCAATGTGTATATCAGACCATAAATAACAAAAAATATTCTCTGACCTAAATGTTGTGACCTAAATAAAATTGACAAAAATATTGTTCCATTGAATGAAGATTTTCTGTTATTAACTTCAGTAGTGAAATATTTTAGTAAATGATTTTTATGGCACCTCCGAGTGCACGAGAAGATAGTGTTGAGGCTATTTGATTCCTACCCACACAGTGCCCTGGATCATTGAGGGTGTCACCGTTTCTGCCCCCCTCCTCCTTGTCCTCGCTCCTCATCCTTCCCTCGCTTTTTTACCCTTGTCCTTCCCTGTCTTATCAGACATGACTATCGCATAGTATTATGCACCACAGCAGCAATAGTTTTTCTTTGTTGAATGGTTTGTTTAGGGGGTGGGTATATGATGGGAGGGGGGTCTAGGGTACTGAGAAATATGCCACTTAGCACAATATTACAGTCTGTTACCTTATAATTAGACTATGCTCATATTACAAGCATGAAAACAAAACTGTATACCATTGGAACTACGCAGTCATCAACACATGTGGGAAATCTGATACAGTTGTAACCACTATATCATTGCAAACATCTACAAATGTATAATTTGTGTAATTGAATACTAGACATGTATCCGCAGTACTCAAAGTTTGTGTGAAAAAAAAAGATTTTTAGGGCACAATATTGTCTGGTGATGTTTAAGCGTCAATATTTTAACACCATACAATTACTGCTTAATATGTATTTTCCCAATTCCTATTTCCAATCTTTTAAACATTCGGGGAACACCTTAATAGTAATTTGCCCAAAGAGGATACAATGTAGAGCAATATCTAAAAATTGGGCTGCACAAAATATACTACTTCATATTTTAAGAAGAATTTAGATTGAATTTCTCTTTTCAAAAGTTGATCGAGTGCTGCTTGAATTTTCTATGCTCTCTTGATGCATCCTAAACTCTGTGATGCAACAGTCACACAAATGGCAGGGTGTACACAGCTCCTTAATGGGGAATGAAGTTGGCAACCCCGTTCTGCTCTTTGAAAAAAACGAACTTTGTGATTAAATGGCAGGTTTGTTATGTCTCCTGTTACACTTTTCCTCTAATGTCAATATTAAAATCTTGAAAATGGGTGGTTTGTACATTTTCAGTTGGTCTTCTGTAGTAATGAGCAGTGGAAAGAGACTTAGGAATTGTACAAAGCACCCTCATGAAGTAGACACAGAGTAAAGTTGCCTTTTATTGACAAAGGACTAAAACTTTCTTTTTAACCCCCACTTAACTAACATATTGTAGGGATTGTTTAGAACTATCTACTTGAATGCCTGAATTAGCTCTAAGAATTACCAAGAGTTTTTCATCCATAGAATCTGTATTTCTAAGAAACACTTAATGTTATAAGTCGTTTGGCATAATTAGTTTGTAAGTGGCTAATAGTTCTTGCTTTCGTTTTTGTCTTTGTCCTAAATTACTCAAAATATATGCAATTAAACGAAGCATAAGAGGATTTCAATGGAAAAATCAGTACATCAATTGCACAGTGACAACAAATAATCCTAAGGTTTATTTTGTCTAGGATTGACTTGCCGTGTCCCCGGGGTTGGTGGGGAAACCCAATATGTGGTCCATGCAATTGTGAAGTGAGCAAGGGGTTTGATCCAGACTGCAACAAAACCAGCGGAGAGTGCCGGTGCAAGGTAAGCAAGTACACCATCCATGTGCTCAGAGCAAAATTACATTTGCTGAGAAGTAAGATTACGAAATCGTAAGTGTGCACTTGGTCTTACAGCCTTATTTAGAATTTCGCGTATGGGATAGACCATCAGAGAGTGGAAGATTCCCCGTCTGCCGTATTACAAGTGCAGTATAGCCTATGGCTCTTGTAATCCTGAGTACGGGACATATGTTGCATTTTGACAGAGTATCCTATCCCCTAAACTCTAAAAAAGGCCCCTAGTCTTGTCCAGGTACAATTATTGATGCCAGAATTGAATCCCTCTGTGAAAGACTGTGTTGCTTTAATACAAGATGCCTGCTAAATGGTTCAGTTGAAGTAATGGTAAATTAACATATGAACTATGTAGAAATGCCGATGCTGCTTTAAAGGATCATAAAAGGAAAGTCGAGATTCTTTGTTTTGGCAGCAGCTTTTTTTTTCAACATTTCTAGACCCATCCAGACCAGTAAGTAATGTAATCAAATCTTTCAAGCTGTTATTACAAGATTTATAAATAGCATTTATTGTAACCTACTCAAAAATGTTTAATAGATAAAGGCGCAGATATAGGTTTCTAAGGTCTGATCCTTGCAACACTTAAATGCTTTTGAATAAATAACAATGGTGTTTAGAAGGCTGTAGGTTTGGGGTATTAGGAAACAAACAGGCATCGCAAATCTGGGACTCCAGACCTTAGGACCTATAGATAGTGAGCGTATGTTCTGGATCCGCCTCCGCCACATCCATGCGTCCTCTCACATTGTACCTTGCTCCATAAACCTTGAGGTACATTGCGATTGTTAGAAAGAAGCCTACGGGACTTTACAAAAATGAATGAAGATGAATCTGTCCATCAACTCCTTTATCTGCTTCATGATTTGCCTCTGCGGTTGAACATGATCTCTTTGGTGCACTGGACGTCAGTCCTTCAGTTCCGCACTGCACTTTAGTGGCACCCAGTATGCCTCACAATATTGCCATTGGCAGCCTGATTAAAGCAAACAAGCGGAACTGGAGTGAAACGCAGATGCAATAGATGACCCTCTAAGCTGTAGATTCCCAACATAAGTTCCAGCAAGACCACCTACCATGAATGGCCTTATTCAAGCTGCAAATGTGAGGGTTAAAATGATGGTGTTTATCCTGAACCTCCAGTTTACCGTGGAGCCGGTATTGACTTGAGTGCTTTTCAACCGAGGTGTCGCAGAAGCAGGAGTGATCTTCTTTTCGAGGCTGGATTTAAAGGCATTATGACACCAAGGTATTACGTCCCCATCAGCTATTGTAACTATTGAAAAATTCCTCCGTATCAAAATGTGCCAAACCATGCAACTCGGAGGACTAAGAAATTCAGCCTTAATGCCCTACAGTTCCCAGAACAACTTAACTGACCCCTTTGCTACAGGCTTTCATACATGAGTACCTGTAATAAACAAGCATTGGCAAAGCAAATAGGTCTGTGTTAGCTAACAGTTTTTTCATTTGTCAGTGCTTGTTTTGTTATATCCTGTTTGCTGGACTTTAATCGATATTAAAAAGGACAGACTGCTGTACTAGTCCGTGGAAGAGAAGGGGACTACTTTGTATGTGGATACCTTTGTGGCAGAATACCATCCCTCACAGTGAAGTTAGCCAGGGGCTGAAGTGGGCTGACCCACTGCCCCATGCTGTATGGTGCAGTGGGCAGAAGAAAATTGTGAATGACAGAAAAACAGACCAATGAATGAACAAGACTGGCCAAAAGCCTCTATAACTAATTTTGAGGAAAGTTAAGTGTGATCAGTCTCAAGTTCCTTTGTAAATTGCCCCTAATGTATTTTGGATTTGCACCAGGCACAACTATTTGTGCTACCAAAACATTATTATGTAAAGATTTTGCTAGTTGTAAGAGTTAGGAATTCTCATTTTCGCAGTTGATTTCTCTCCACAATGCACTGCATTTCGTGATTGGAAATACTAATTGGTACAGCCATCGCCTAAAACATGACCAGGTTAAAAAGAGGCTAACCATGAGCTACATTAGAATCTAGTAAGTCTTTTTTATTCATTTTCATGCTAGTATTTTGGGGACTAGCTCGAATAGAGTACTTACACAAACCCAACTGTACATGTTACAAGTCACATATGAAGTGTGCCTTTTTTTTTGGCGCAAACTTGACCCGAAGGTATCCTGTATCAGAGCGCTTTACATTAAACCAGTTGCTTTACATGAGGATACATTCATTTTGTTAGTCACGGGAAGATTAAGTGATTTGCTCAGAATCACAGGATGTTCGTCGTCTTTGCCGAGACTCCCTTGATGATATAAGTCACTGGGCCAAATTCAGTAGCAAATACTTGACACTAGGCCCGGAGGTCTTTACACAAGCCATTCCCATAATGCACCTGGTGAAATAAATAAAAATAAATGACGTTCACTAGCCTCACACATCACACCACCAGTTTAGATTCTGCCCAACGTTCCACAACACTAAGGTACAGGTACTAGTTCACATTCCTCCTAACACTTGAGTCATGCAGTGATACAAAAATGGCTGACACTGGAATGAAGTAGTCCTACATCCCTGCTGCTGTCCTGTTCCATGAGATACTTGGGGATGTAGGCCTGACACAACAGGTCTCAGCAGTGGTGCACCTCTACGAGAAGGAAGCTCTGAGATTACCCCATCAAGACCATGCATAATTAACTGCACAGAATGATTAACACGTGCTCCCCCGGAGGCGTGTGTACACTGCTCCTCTATGGATTTGAATGTATGTGTACCCAGGGTAGGGGAGTCAAGGAGGTAATGCAATATGTTAACCTTGTACCAGGGGTGCAGGGGTGACTGAGACCCATTTCCTTTCTCCAAGCTCGTCCCCATGGGCAACTTAGGGTATCCTAGTGGCATGCCCAGCCAAGTAAGTTCCCATCGGTTGTCCATGGTTGGGAGACCCAGGAGTCGCTCATGAGCGGCTTTTGTTTTTTAAGAATGCAATAAATATGTTAGTTATTTAGTAAAACATCTTCTCATGTTGTGGTGTAGTTCAAGCTAATTAACGTTCATTAATTTTTATATTTGTTTTGTATTTTGTTGCTTTCAAATATTCCTTGATAACAATCATTTTGTATTCATCTTTGTGTTTTCAGGATAACTACTACCGGCCTGAAGGCAGTGACACGTGCTTCCCCTGCGACTGCTTTCCATCCGGGTCTCACTTGCGTGGCTGTGACATGGAGACGGGCCAGTGTCCTTGTAAGCCTGGCGTGATAGGCCGGCAGTGCAATCGCTGCGATAACCCCTTCGCTGAAGTCACCAACCAGGGATGTGAAGGTGCAGTAAATTTCCTAGCTAACAGTCTAAAAGCAGAAACTGAAGAACTGTGCGGTGAAACTGAGGAGACTTAGGAACATATTCAGAGTTTTGCAGATGGGATACTTCATCAAAACCTGATGGACAACCTGTCCTCCAGAGTACAAACACATAGGCTATAATGCAGTTGTGATGCAGCAAACCGAATATCCGCCACATTTGTGGTGAAGTATCCTGTCCACCATACTCTAAAAGTGGTGGCTGGTGCCATTTAAAAGTGATGGGACCTCATGTTCCTTTTGTGCTCTGCTGCAAAACCAGCACCCAAGAATGACGGAATGCAAACTATTATTGCCAATATTGAAATATGTAAATTGACTGAAAAGAAAGCATACAGTATATTCCCTATTTGGTTAATTCACATATTTCAGTAATGCAGGGAGAGGCAATAGTAGTTTGCATTTCATAATATTCTAGGAGTGGCACCAAAGAAACTCAAACTTTGATTTGGCACTGTGGCTTCATGATATCTACCTTTCATCAAGATGTTTTTAGTTCCCCATCCGAACTGCGTCACTCTTACCACAGCTGCTTTACTCTGCTCGCTTGGCCCCCGCTCCTGTGATTCCATTGCCCATGCTGTGTTGCCCATTTAGTTAGGTGAACTCGGCAAGAACATGTATAATAATGCCTCTTTTCAAAGTTCACGAGTCCCCATTAAGAGTGGGGTGTGCCTCCTTCTCAACGGCCTCCTCACTCCGAGCTGTACCTGAAGCCAGTGTGATGCAATGACAGTGCCTGCCCAGCGCAGCCTAGCCAATCCCCACGCTGCGCATTAAAATAAAGAGTATTCGACGGTCAAAGTGTGAGAGCAGCTTTGGGATTGGCTTGAGTAGGGCAAGCCAGCGCTCCAAAAGAGATCTTCCGTCTCTTCCCCACAGGCTCTCCAACGGTGTGGAATCAAGGACTTTAAAGTGCACATGTCAGATTGGACTCACTCGAGCTTTTGTCCTGCCTGACTTGTGCACTTTTAATTTATGCAGCCTTTAATCATAGCTACGTTACGAGAGGAGGACCACGCCTCCTCCTGCTGCAGTGCAAACAGTGCGGTGCGGGCTTCGCCGCATTACATTTGCACAATGCACAGAAATTATCTGGCATTGTGTGGCAGCTTCTAAGTGGCAAGGCCACACTCATTTGCCCATATGGTTGAGCCTCCGCTGACTCTAAATAGGGCGCTTAGTCATACCATCCAACCTAGGTCAGAACCGGACATGTCAGCTAAACATGAAGGCAGGAAAGCCATACCGAAGCTGTCCAATCCGTAGTCTATAATACTTTTGTGTGTTGTTGGTCAGTTCCATCACTAATTTTTGTAGACAGAGACACATTTTTTACTATCACACTTTGACCCATAGTGAGAGGGAGGAAGAAGGATGAAAATGAAATGAAAATCAAAAAATACATTTATAGACCGCATGGCTACCCGGGGGCATCCCAGCGCTGATAGCGGCAACTAATAGAGAACCAGCCAGACTAGGGGAAAAGCCAGGTTTTGAACAATTTACGAAAGGCAAGATAATTGGGTTCCTTGCGCAAATGAAGAGGATGAGTGTTCCAGAGTTTGGCAGCGTTGTGGGAGAGCACACGGCCCCCACTTCTAGCTTTCAAAACCCTAGGAACTGCAGCAAGATGCAGATCGTTTGAGCAGAGGCATCTGTTAGCACGTTAGGGCTGAGTAATAGAAAGATTGATGGAAGAGCCCTTTCTGGCTATTGTCTACATGGCCTTGAAATTAACTGTCTCCCTGATTGGCAGCCAGTGAAGAGATTTCAGGGCAGATTTTGCAGATTGGCATTTCGGGATATCCATAGGAATTCTGTCTGCCCAATTTTGTGCCGTCTGGAGTCATGAGAAGGTCGTGCATGGGGCCCCAAGGTAAAGGGCAGTCCCATAGTCCAGACACGATAGAATAGGTGCCTGGACCATGAGCTTCCTTGCCTGGAAGGGGGGGAGAGGGAGGACTTTGTGGAGCACCTTTAAGATGCTATAGCAGGAGGCTGCAACATTACGTGCCTGGACCTTGAAAGTCCGATCTCGATCCAACCAAACACCCAGGCTTTTAATTTGGGTCTTGGGCACTGGCACGGGCCCAGGTCGGCCGGCCACATTATATTGGGATCAAAAAGAGACGGGTTCCCCAAGATCATCATCTCAGTTTTTTCTCAATTTAATTTCAGGAAGGAGATATTCATTCATTTGGCTACCTCTTTCAGGCAGGGAGAGAGGAAGGGAGAGGAGTTGTCTGCTTGGTTGAGTCCCACCACAAGTTGTGTATCGTCTGCGTTTGTCACTGTGTTTCCCAAAAGGCAGCACGAGCTCCTCTAGCGAACTCAAATAAATGTTAAATAGGTTGGGACTCAGGGATGATCCCTGGGGGACTCCGCAGTGGAGAGGCACCTGTTTTGAGGTCACCTCAGCATCGAAGACCTGGAAGAATCTTATCATCCAGGTAGGACTGCAGCCATGACAAAGTGACACTGGTCACCCCCAGTCTTGTAACTTTGGACCAAGATTTGGTGGTTGACCTTGTCAAAGGAAGCACTGCGGTCTAGGAGGATAATCACAGTAGTGCCTCCAGCGTCCAGGATTTTTCTAGACTCTTCAATAAACTGATTACAGGTTTGTTTCTTTTGCTTGAAGTGGTCGAAAGCCAGCCTGTGACGGGTGGAGGAGATTGTGTCTCTAAGAAAGCAGACCACACTATATTAACATATTTTCTGCTATTTTACTGATCCCTGGGAGAAGTGAGATGGGGTGATATTTTCCCAGGGAATCAGGGTCAAGTTTAGGCTTTTGTAGGAGTGCCTTCACCATTGCTTTGTTCCATGGAGGGGGACCACTCCAGAGGCAAATGAGGCATTGATCAATTCCAATATTGTGGGGAGATGGTTAAAGCAGCTTGTTTCAGAATGTAAAGAGGTGCTGGGTCTCTGGGGGAGCCACTCTTTACCTGTGCTGAGATGCTTTCAAGCGCCTCAAGGTTCATCCGGGGAATTGCCTCCAAATGGGATTCCAAGCTGTGGGGACCGGGATCCCACGTTTGCCCGTCTTGTATTTTGTTGAAGAAAAAGTCTGCTAATTTATTGCAGCGTGATCCTGAAGTGGCGAAGGTCACCGGGGGCGGTAGGACTCTTAGCAGAGTTTTTGCTGTGCGATAAAGTTTGATCCATCTAAAATTACAAATAATTAAAATAAAAGGAGAAAGCAATCATAGAAAGATCCTGCAAGGGAGAGCTAAAGACCAGGTGTCTACAGTGGTGAAAGAAAGAGAAATGAGGTGGAATCAGGCTGGTCAACGCCTCTATTCACCGTCAGAAACCTGCCTGCATGGCGAGCTGCTGTTTTATGAAGACTATGGGCCTTATCATGATGCAAAAAAAATTCTCCAAGACTTTTCGCAGTTAAATAAGCCAATGCTAGCGATGACTCCTGCATGTGGGTAAAGGTCTTAGTTGTGAGTTTATGAAAGGATCAGCTTTTTGTCATCCTGTTATGTTTGAGTTTTAACAGACAATGGCTCTTAAGTACACCCCATAAAGCTGTTGTTCTCCTGTCCAAACAACGTCATCAGGAGAAAGCATGGCTGCTGTATGGTAACCAGATGCACAGGGCGCCTCTCGTGTTGCAAAGCAATCCTGCGGCAGGATCCTTATTTCACAACTTTCTCAAGTGAGACTAGACCAATATAACGTAAGTGCCTGGGCACCCGTCAACCAAAGGGCTTCTGGGCGCTAAAGCAGAGGGGATTTGTCATTTTCTAGCATGCACTTCAATCTGAATCTCGCCTGTAGCAGCGCAACCTTCCGATATTGTGGGAATTAATGTGATCCAAACCTGCTCAGAACATCAAAAGGAAATGCACATCCCTGCAGTCCTTGGCCTCGCTCTGTGGTCTGTCAACAAGGATGCCCGCTCCTGCCTATATCGATGGTGGAGACATGTTCTGCTGCAAGGTCAAAATGCAGACAAAAATACAGAAACCATTTTCCAAATCGCATGACTTTTGATTCTGAAAAACTATTTTCACAGCAAATGAGTGTTTTACCGCATGTTTATTGTTCAGCACATGATGTGGTCTTACACTGCAGACTGGACAGTCTGATTCAAGTATGATTTTGTCATTTAATAATGTACAATCTGGTTTAAAGGGTGCACACTTGCTTATCGTCCCGAAGTGAAGAGAAAACGCCAATCAATCTATGCTACTGCTGTCAATTCAATAGGGATGCGCAACGTTCACTCCCACGCCCACATTCTCTCAATGAGAATGAAATGGATCCTTCTTTCCAACACCCTACATTGTACGCCATTTCAAACGTATTTTTTCTGAAAATTCTTTGGCAATAGCCTTATTGCCCTGAATTACCCTCCCTTCATTATGTACCTGAACTATATTGTGGAGAGGGTAATTAACGGGGGTTATTGACTGCTGGTATTGGAAATAACGCTCAATTAAAAAAAATCAGTTTGTGGCATGCAGTATACAAATATTATTGACTTGTCTTTAATGAGCATGATCGATATGTCTTAGGATGTTTTTTTACATTTCTGAAACCGCTGTTATTGTTTTTCCCCAGTTATTTACAATGGATGTCCAAAGGCGTTTGAGGCTGGTATCTGGTGGCCGCAGACCAAGTTTGGACAGCCAGCAGCCGTGCCCTGTCCCAAGGGCTCCGTGGGTGAGTGGTGGGAAACACTGTAGCTAGGGAGCTGTAAATGAGTTCATGTTTAGTTTAAAATTATGAAAGCCTTTGTATGGGCATAGAACAACCTGTTTTTCTAGCAAGGGGCTGTCCCCGGAAGCGTTTCAAAATTTGGAAAATGTGGGCGTACTACCGGGGCCTGGACCTAGACCCGCCACCAGAGGAGGCTACCCTCCTGACGATATGAGGACATGCGATATGAACGATTGCAGCTGGTTCGGACTGTACATGGCATGGTACTGTACTGTTATCTTATGCGTTAGGTGGGGAGCAGGCACGCAGAGAGGGTACGGGAGGGGGGTGGGAAGGTTGTTTACATATTGACTACATTCTGTGTTCGACATTTTTCCTGGAAGGGATTCAATTGTTTCTTATGTTTTGATTGTACCTGAAGATTTTTGCAGATACATTGATGGTGGCATTAGCCTCCGGGTGACGGAGCTGTGCACAATATGTGACCTCAATTAAAAAATAAAATTTGTTTAAATTTTTTTTTATGAAAGCCGGGCTAGAAGAGAGTAACATTTTAATGCAGCTTCATGTGTCTTATACTCTAGGTAACCCAACATGCTCTGAATAGTATTTTCTCTGAGCCTAATGTGGGTACCTTATTATTAAAAAGAGGTAATGTTTTTAAACAATTTTAAATTATTGTATTTTTTTTTCACCACTATAACATGTAAGCCATATTTGTTGGCTACCACAGTTTAATCACACGCTCACTTTAGCGTGAATTTGCTCATGGATAGCAATATGTGCATTTTTCTGTCACCTTCTTCTCCTGAAATGTGTTGTTTTGCAGCCAAATAAGCACTTTAAAACATGCTGCTAAGTTCTTGCAAATCGAGGCGCCTGAAACATGTGTGGGTACGTGTGTGTGTGCGTGCACGCTGCCACTGGCAGAAGTCTTAACTTAAATATTGATACCATTCAGTTCAAAGTGCTTAACTACTATATAAACATTTCCATTGTTGCTCAGCAACACACTAGAAGCGAGACTCTGAAAGCCCACTATGTGAATGTTGGAAATCTACTCTCAAGATTTTCACCCTACATTTGCAGTAGACTTCCAACCTTTTAAGGCATGTCAAATAAATATGTGATACCCCTGGATCTCTACACCACCTGCCATCTTTCTGGGTTTACAAAAAGAGCCCAAAGAATGACCCATGCATCTTTTGCTCGATAGCATTATTAGATTAACATGGTAAAGTAAATGCCTGATTAATATTAAACCATCTAGCAAGCAGTCTTCGGTGGGTTGCTCTATGTCTAGCAACATAACTGCCTTGTGTTGCCTTGCCAGGATAGCCTTGTCATATTTTTAATAATAACGCATCTTCTCTAGCCTGTTTGTCCACTATGCATACCAAGCCTATGATTTCCCTCTTTCACATTCCTCTCAGTAACAACAAAGTTGACCAGTGAGCTTGGAATAGTATTATATTCCCACCTATCAAGGGGAAATTTGCATTTATATGTGGCTATGTTCCCTGTTAGTGGTAGCAAGCCTGATGATACCATTTCGAATAAGGAATACTGTCCCATCTGATTTATTCACATGTGAAATAGTCCAAGGTCTGCGGCCTAGGCGGGAATGAAAGAGGCAGAAGACTCTCTGATAAAGAACAGAGCAAGTAGGTCTTATATTACCTTGAAATCAAATCAGGTGTTTGTTAAGCGCTACTACTCACCCTTAAGGGTCTCAAGGCGCTGGGTGGGGGGGTGGGGTTGCAGGTTCCACTCCATCAAGGAAAGGGTCCTTCGAAGAGCCAGGTTTTGAGGTTTCTTGTGAAGATGGGGGGCGATGTTATCTGTCTGAGGTGGAGTGGAAGGTCGTTACAGGGTCTGGCCGCGCGGAAGGAGAAGGAGCGGCCTCCAGATCTGGTCTTTCTGGTGCAGGGGACCATGGCGTAGTACAGCTGGGCTGATCGTAGGTCCTTAGGGATGCGTGGAATTTGAGCCGGCTGTTCAGGTATGCTGGTCCTGTGTCGTGGAGGGCCTTGTGAGTGTGGGTTAGCATCTTGAAGGTGACTTTAGTTTAGATGAGGAGCCAGTGAAGTGTGCGCAGGTGCTGGGAGATGTGGCAGTGCCTTGGCAGGTTGAGGACCAGTCTTGCGGTGGTGTTTTGGATGTTCTGTAGCTTGCGGGTGAGGTTTTTGTTTATTCCGGCATAGACTGCTTTGCTGTAGTTGAGCCTGCTGGTGACCAGGGCGTGAGTGACGGTCTTTCTGTGTTCGAGGGGGATCCATTTGAAAGTCTTACATAGGAGTCGGAGGGTTTGGAAGCAGGAGGACAAGATTGAGTTGATCTGGCGGTCAATTTTGAGCTCTGAGTCCAGGATGATTCCCAGGTTGTGTGCGTGGTCCGTGGGGGTGGGCAGGCTTCCGAGGGCGGGGGGCCACCAGGTGTTGTTCCAGGCGTCTGGGTTTGGGCCCATGATGAGTGAACAGCCATTTCCCTGTAAGAGTCTAAATTTCTAATCTATTACAAAATCAAACAGAACTGTGCCTTTGAGTTACATGTTTGATATTCTGAGGCAATATACTAGTCGCCAATTATTGAAGTGGAAGGTGACAGAGTGGGTGTGAAGACAACAGTCATGTTGAATAAGCATGTGCACTGACAGCGGTGAAATTAAACCCATCTGTTTTGTCACTAGAGTGGTGTATGTGATGGTGCTGAGATAGACATTAAGAGGCCTATTCTCTTTAGACTTCCATGCCAGATCTTTAAGTGTTCTTCCTTCCATTAAACAGTCCACATTTGGCTACAATTTATTGGAGGGGACCAATCCAAAAAGACGCACACTGTACCATTCTATAATACATTAGGACATCCAGAAGTTTTTTTTATTATTATTTATTTAAGTTTTGCTATTTGTAACTTAAACATTTTTGTAATCTTTTTAATATCATGTTTATTTTAATTGTGATTGTTCTTGCGTTTTGCTACAATGAGTATAGCTTTGTTATTAAATGTGATTTTTTAATTACAAATATAACACTTGCATATTTCCAGGCATATTCCTCCTTACCATACTTTATCCGTGCAGATTTCTAAAGAATGAATGTGCAGTCTCATACTTAATTTTTTTATTTTATTTTTCATAGGGAAAATATTTTCCATTAGGGAAACGCCATACCCTCCATCTCCATGAAATATATTGGTGTTTTCTCCCATTTTGCTTACGCCATGCATTTCTTATTCAGAAATCTACTTGTGAAATGTTTGAGTTACCACAGGCCAACACATTTGGGTGTGCTTAATGCACTGGTCATTGCTCCACTCCTGTAAAGGCCCCTCTTACGACCATCAACTAATAATGGTTCAGAATCCACCATTATACTGGTGGATTTTCCACTTTTGTAAACCAACTCTACACTTAATCGATTCCAATAACCCTGATTCTGTAACTGAGAATGTGGAGTTCAAATTGAAAATGACTTTTTGGTGTACATAAGTTACCTCGTTCTACACCCAAAACATTAATTGGGCATGAAGTTATTCGAAATTAAATAAAATGTTCTTCAGAATAAATTAGGTATTCCTGTGGGTGTAGCAATCGATAGGTTATACCGAGGAGTCAGATAATTGCACGCGGTTATATATCATATGATGACAATTGGTCTACTGCGCTTGGGAACTCTTTCATTACTGTTGAGTCTGGCCTGCGGTCATCTTTCAGTTCCAATTGGTAAGTGCAGACTGAATCTCACAGTCCTTGGACAGAGTGTCTGCAAGCTCCAGGGGCAGCTCTTGGATAATGATCCTGAAAACACTGGCCCATTGTGGTTCCTGGCACCATCAGTTCTTCACTTCCTTGTCTGTCGTTTAGCTGTTTCTAGCTCATAGAAGCGGATGGATTATGAGATGCAGTGGACTGCACTTTTAAGAAAAGTAGCTTTTTTCATTCTTCGTTCTTGCCAAATACCTCCTGCAAGCAGGGCATTTTGTGAGCTTGTGCAAATATCTTTAGATCAGCCACTGATGCTTATGTGCTGGAACCAGGATTTTTAGAGCAGGAATTGTAGGTCAGAAGTATACACGCAGATTTACCTCTGCTCGCTCTATGTAGTAGGTTTCATTATTTTCCAAGGACCACTAAAAATGTGCTCAGATGGTTTCACAATTGATGACCACCACTCCCCATAAGAGTGCACAAAACTCAAGTTTCTGAAACAATTATCAACACAACTCCCCTTTCCTGCTTGTTTTACCTCTCCCTTTCGACGCGGACATTCCACTGGCACTCCACTCTGCCTTGTCACTCCGGTTGGAATCTTCAGCATTTTACCTAAATCTATGCACATAAATCGTGTGATTATAAATGTAAACCCAAAATGGTGATATGGAGAAAAATTACATAAACCAAGTTACCAGCACATAGTAATGACACAATTTGTGCTACACAAATCACTCAATATGAAATCAGTGAAAACATCAAATTGTTTGGGTATTTTGTTTTACTCCGAGGTTTTCAAAGCATTTGAGGGATACACAGAGATATGGAGAAGGTGAAGTGAAGCATAGCAGTGTCTCGGGACACAGATTTAGGCAGTGTTTCGGAAACCAGATTGAAAGAAAGTATTTGGGAAATGAATGAACGTTGAAAAATGTGCCTTGGTGCAACTCAAGGCTTTTAATAGCCGGGTTGAGAGGAGCAGAGGAGGGTAGGAATCCACACACAAAAAACTGTATTTCAAGGGAGAAGCATGGCCTTTTGTAATTGCTGCAGTACCTCACATACAAAGCCCCATAATCTTCCAAGATCTGACGCATCTCTGATTTCTTCAGGTAGAACCAAAACTTCAGCAATCTATAAGGGTGCATAGTGCATCTATATAGTGCATAGTGTCAGAAGCCTTCTACATTAATCAAGAACATTTATAGAGCGCGCTACTCACCCGTGAGGGTCTCAAGGCGCGGGGGGTGCTGCTACTGCTCGAATAGCCAGGTCTTGAGTTGCTTCCTGAAGGAGAGAAGGTCCTGGGTCAGACGTACGTGGGTGTCGGGGGGAGTTCCACGTCTTGGCAGCCAGGTAGGAGAAGGATCTTCCGGTGGTGGTTCTGCGGATCTGTGGGACGGTGGCGACGTGGGTGAGGAGCCTGAACGTGATCCTCTTGTTTACGGGGAGCCAGTGCAGGTCTCTCAGGTGGGAAGAGATGTGGCTGTGTTGGGGGATTTCCAGGATGAGTCGTGCCGATGCGTTCTGTATGCGCTGAAGTCTTTTCTGTAGTTTGACTGTGGTTCCAGCGTAGAGGGCGTTCCGTAGTCCTGTCGGCTGGTAACCAGGGCCTGGGTCACAGCCTTCCTGGTTCTTGTGGGGATCCAGCAGAAGATCTTACGGAGCATGCGAAGGGTGTTGAAGCAGGAAGAAGTAACGGCGTTGACTTGCTTGGTCATCGTGAGGGAGGAGTCAAGAATGACTCCCAGGTTGCGTGCGTGTTCTGTGGGCTTGGGGGCGGTGCCCAGAGCCGGGGCCCACCAGGAGTCGTCCCAGGCGGAGGGGGATGGTCCGAGGATGAGGACCTCCGTCTTGTTTGAGTTCAGTTTCAGACGGCTGAGCTTCATCCATTCCGCGAAGTCCTTCATTTCCTTCCTGGAGGCTTGCTTTGGTGGTGGCGGGGTCGTTGGTAAGGGAGAGGATCAGCTGGGTGTCGTCTGCGTAGGAGATGATGTTGAGGCCGTGTTTGCGTGCGAAGGCCGCGAGGGGGCTCATGTAGACATTGAAGAGGGAAGGGCTGAGTGAGGTGCCTTGGGGTACGCCGCAGATGATCTTGGTGGCCGCGGCACGGAAGGGCGGGAGAAGGACTCTTTGAGTTCTGTCGGAGAGGAAGGAGGTGATCCAGTCCAGGGCCTCTTCTTGGATCCCGGCGTGGTGGAGGCGGGTCGTTAGGGTGTGGTGGCAGACTGTATCGAATGCGGCCGATAGGTCGAGGAGGATGAGGGTGGCAGTTTCCCCATTGTCAAGCATGGTCCTGATGTCATCGGTTGCTGCGATGAGGGCGGTTTCGGTGCTGTGGTTCGCTCGGAAACCAGACTGCGACGAGTCTAGGGAGCCGTTCGTTTCGAGGAAAGTGGTCAGCTGTATGTTTACGGTCTTCTCGATGACTTATGCGTGAAGCGGAGGAGCGAGATGGGGCGGAAGTTCTTGAGGTCCGTGCGGTCGGCGTTGGGTTTCTTCAGGAGGGCGCTGATCTCTGCGCTATCAGTTGGTCGTGTCATCCTGCAACAAGTGTCCGTGAATGACACTGGTGAGAGACCAACCCTGCGAGTGACATCATCCTAGGATTGCATAGGCAGTGGTGAGGCGTGTGCTGTTCCTTACTGGTCATCCTAGTGTCTTTCCTGGTATTAGAGTGCTGAGGGCCACTGGCCTTCACAATAAATCCTCCATCCCATCGTAACTTTTAGACTTGGTTACTTTTGGGTTGGGGTTTGCAGACGCAGCATAAGAGTGTCTGAATCCAGCAACACAGTACCTGGCACCTGTGTTTTTCTAGGCTCATTGCTTTATCTTGTACCAGGCCATTTCTATGGATGCACCTTTGTCTTCTACACACTGTCATACTGCCTGTACAAAGTTTGGTAAAACTGTGCAGTTGTCTGACAACATAAATGTTGGGATGGTGCGGGTCGGATTCCCCGCACCACCTCAGGAGATGTTGGCCTATAGCCCTGCTAGCTCACAGTGCACCATCCGAACCCCTAACCATACAGGGTAACAAGTGTGTGCAACCTCAGAACATGACAACACGGACTCCCAATGAAATTGTGGTAACAGATCTAGAACTTTTTGTTTGGACTCTCGTGCATACCCAAAGAAGTACAAAAGAATAACTCCGTAGGCTTTACAATATTTATTGTAGCACTATTATTCTTGCATAAAATACGTGTGCTTCGATTATGAATAGAATGTAACAGATTAGTATTATTAGCATTACAAGAACAGTGAAAAGAATAAACATATAAGCCATTGTTCTAAGTCAGTGTTTATATGCAAGCACATAAGTACTGGGTATAGATGTTCCCATAACAAGTAATTACATTAAAATGTGTTGCTATTTTGTTTGTGCTTTGTTCTCACATTAAGGTAGCATTAGCAACACCATTTTAGGTTTAGCCGCCATTGTGAATCATGTCATCAGCTATGTATTCCCTGACTCAAGTAGCAGGCTGTGGAAATGTTCATTTCTCCAAGGTTAGGCCTTGCTCTGCTAATAAATACACTGTTCTTATTATCACGTTCCTTTCCCATAGATAGAGGCTTTCTCCCACTAGCCTAGCTGTAGACTCGAACAGAATGACATTGGTATGAAGATAATGTGTGCCCAGCCTCCGAGTTGAAACTCCTCTTTCTGTACTACTTTGTTTTAGCTGCACCTACTGGTAGATTTCCATTATGGGCGGGACTTTCTTGGTTTAGACATGTACATAATGTATCTCTATGTGGGGTGAAGTCAGTCCATCTGCAACAATCCAAGTAGGCTGGTCAGACTGGATTCCGCTCAAGTGTACTGGAATTAAATATACTTGGTTTGTATTCTCTACTGTCTGACCGACTCTTCATTCGTATGGAAGGCTGAGTGGTGGTCGTGAGTGACCCGGGTGGCCTCGTCAGGTCACTTCATTCACAAGCACTCCCTAACCTAGTCTTGCCTAGGGTGGGTCATCCGCCAAATCCCTGCCGGGTGGACTATGTGTCATCAAGCTTTCCGTCTTGGTGTAGAGCTGGACATCCCTCCTGTTGGTATGCACGAATCCGTTGAGCTGGAATTCCGACATGTGGTAACCCCGCAGTGTCATCTGAGTTTCCCTCTGTCTAAAGGAAGTGGCTGTGTATTTAACAGTAGAACCTATGTGGGCATGTTGCCACACCTGTTTCAGCCGCAGTCAGTTATTCTAGTTGGATAGCAGTGTCGCCAACCGGACAAATAACAAATATGACATTTGCGAATTAAACTTTATACCTTGTACTGAATGTTAAAGGTATCATGATAGTGCCTACGAAGTTAAAATGTAAGCAATGAAGATTCAGAGGATGTTATCCTGCATTGATACCCATACAAATGTATGTCTAACGTCATTGTGTGTAAAAGAGAAGGCAACTTAAGAAATGTGAGCATGTAAATGGTGCTGTTTCTGCTAGCCCTATCCTGACCACATGAAAACAGGTTTCCCAATTTTTCCACCATGTGTGCCTGCTTTTTGTGCACTCAGCAGTCTTTTTCAGTTGTGCCTTTGGTACCGGTCCCAGCCCCTTAAAAACTGGTTTCTGGATTCCGCATTAAGGTGAAGATCTTCCATAGCCTGTAGGTTTAGGGCTAGCCTCCTCTTTCACCTACGTCTGACTGTAAGTTCTTAGTGTAATTTAAGTACTAAGTTTCTAGACTAGACCAGGGCTTAATTTGAGCTTGTGGTTACAGGCGGTGCCCACCAGCACTAATTTTTGGGGACCAATACTTATTTTTTATTATCAGAGATTGGCCCAGAACAAGAGAGAAAAATGCAGAAAAGGCAGAAAGGGGGAGGAAAGGAAATATAGGTAAACAGTGGCAAAGGGAGAACGCAGGAATTAGAAGAAGGGAGTGTCTGGTGGTGCATTAAAGAGGCATGAGCCAGAACAAGACCAGACTTTTGTATGGAACATTCCTGAAATTTGGCAGGGCCAGTGGTCTGAGGAAATTTTTGAGTCTCTGTACATAATCTTTCGCAAATTAAGCACTAAGCTTGTGGAAGGCATGATAATAGTTTTAAATTAGTGCTTTATTTAGTACAAGTCAGTGACTTGGGTTCTGCAAGACTTTGACACAACAATCATTGGTATTGAAAAGCTCCAGGCTGGTTATTTCTGGCTGGGTTGTTCTTGTGGCTCCCAGTAGGTTGGAGATGTGAGAAGGACGTCCTAGTATAAATTCCTATGGTAATTAAAATATTTCAAGGAGATGACATAGGATTTAGAAATCTTCATGGCGAAAGTCAAATGTCACAAGTTCTATCAGATCACATAACTTGAACGTGTAAATCACATACCGTTACAAATTTAGTGATATCAGCTTGGAATTATCCTAAAAGAGTTTCTATGTCTAAAACTTGAATTTATTCAGATGTAAAAAGAATGGAAAGTATTCTGTTCATTTGGTTCTGAAGATCTTTGAACTACATTTCTGATCTCATTCAATCACAAACACTGACATGTTCGGGAGAAATCTATAGCTGGGTGGAAAGCATATGCATTTTTCTGAAGTCAATTTTGTGGGATTGAGGCAATCATTCTCGATTCTGAGTCAAACATTTAAAGGTCTAAAGTATGAATTTTTTCCTCCAAAGGCACATACTATGTATTTTATGTTTTATATGGGCTCATGGATATTCTCAAATATTAATGACATTGACTTCTTCTTTACCCTGTTTGTTTCTGTCAAACAACGGTGTTGAAAACATTGTCTCAGCTCAATAAAGTCTAGGTGTACAGAAAAAAAATGCCATTGAGGGGCGAAACTCCATTGTATCATCTGTGGAGGAAAAATGTGTTGGGTAGCAGTGTTTTATTCACCAAAAAGAATTGCTGACAAAACATTAAAGCTCTTGCCCCAGTGACAGAATAAATAAGAATAATGGCCCATTACCCCCAGGTCCCTCCTGTCCTCGTCCCATTCCTCAACAAAGTGGAGATGACCATCTCCGCGAAAGAAAAAAAGAGCAGGAGCATGCTGGTATACCCAACCCACTCCTTCCCACTGGGAGTACCTAAGCCCAGCATGCTGCCTCTTCTTCTTTTCGGTCTTCCGACAGAATGGGACATGTTTGGACTTACCTGCTGGGATTCTTCACTGGACGTTTCATCGAGGCTGTTGGGATGTCCTCGCTGTCCTCTTTCCGCGTTCTCCTGGTCTGCTGGGCTTGCCTGGAGGTTGACACAATATTTCAGTGGGACAACTATTTATTATTATTTTTTGGACCTATATGGATTCGCAAGGTATAACAATGTCATCTGCATAAAGGGATATTCTATCTTGGCACTCGTGGTACCACCGCAGACCCCTTGTCATTACATCACGTCGTATCCAGGCCGCCAAGGGCTCCAGCATGAGCGAGAATAGCAGCGGCGACAGAGGACAACCCTGTCTGGTGCCTCTCGTAGAGGAAACTGCCTGGATGTATAGTTATTCACTCTGACCTGTCCTAAAATGTCTGTATAGAGTAGCCGTACCCACCGTATCAATTTAGGGCCCAACCCTGCTCTTTCCAGAACTTCAAACATGTAGGGCCATTCAATTGAATCAAACGCCATCCAGGCGTCGAGGGACAGTATGACTGCATCCTCTTCTCGATATCGCTGACAAACCAACACATTATGGAGCCGGCGGATATTAAGAGCCGTATTCCTCCCTGGCATAAAACCAGATTGGTCCGGGTGCACAAGTGAGGATATCACTGTTCCTAGCTGCGTGTTGAGTACCTTCGCCAAGACCTTCGCCTCTACATTTATCAATGAAATCAGCCTATAGGAACGACAATCATCCACCGGTTTGCCAGCCTTGTGAATTACCACAATACTTGCCAGCCGCTGATCCGGCGGTAGGGTTCCTTGCTCCCAGCTTTCCTGATACATTCATCGCAGGTGCGGGACCATTTGGGAAGCCACTATCCACCGGGGTACCATTGGGCCCCATCGCCTTCCCAGATTTAATTTGGCCAATGGCCTTTCGAATCTCCTCATCCGACAGGTCTGCATCAAGAAGCTCTCTATCTACTTCTGAAATAGTCGGCACGTCTCATTCTACCAGCAGTTGACGTGAATCCTCCGCAGTATATGACGCTGAGGGCGAGTACACTGTTTTGAAATAATCAGCAAATGCTTCCGCTATTTCGCCTGGGTGGTAAAGAACGTCACCAGTCGACATCGTCAATCGGGGCACCCACCTCGCACCTTGCTCCTTCCTTTCCAACCATTCCAACGTCTTTCCTGCCCAATCTCCAAGTGTAGTGTAGTTCCTATTTTCCCTATAGGCCCTGCGCATTGGAATAACATAAACAGCAGTGTAGACGTAGAAGTGCGGTCTTCCAGGTCTCTACTGACTATGTTAGACTTAATTGGGTTTTACCAACTAGCTCAGAGGTCACTGGAAACTTTCTTGACTGAATAGGAAGTGATCAGCTTCCCTGGCTCAGACAAGAAGGGATTCAGTTTTCCAACAACCGCATAAACATGACAACTTTGCTCCTTAGAATAAGAGTCAATCTCTAGAGTCGTGTGAAACAATAGACAGCTATTTCACTCAGTCAGTTGTGCAAGAATTACTTTCACCAGGATGCAGAGAATAGAGAGACGGGCGTTTTCAATAAAAGGTATTATTTATTGAACAGTCTTTCTTCTCATGCAAGAGAAATGAATTGCCACAATTGCAAGACTTGTTATTATAAAAAGTGCGTACAGTAAAAGGAGTATTGCGAAATAATACTGTAAAAGCATTGATATGGTTTCTTAGCCATATGATAGTAAAATGAATAAAATATATACATTCATATATATATTTGGCTAACGTCCTCAACTGGTGCTTCTAACTACGCCTACCCCGGTGTACCTGACCTAAGCCTAATACATGGGAGGGAGTAAGTAAGTAGCAGTTTAAGTTAAGTTAAGTTTTGCCAAGGGTTTGCTTCAAGAATTCTCTCTAAGGGTTTAGTCAACACCATACTTCTGGAATAGAATGTTGGAGGTCTGGTATCTCCTCTCAGGACTCGATAATTCCAGTCACCCGCAAGGGTAGGCTGGAAACGCTGGAGCTGGATTTTCTCGGCAGGAGAAAAGACAGCGTCTTTCTCAGCGCATCAAAGAGGAGGAGGGGCAGCGTCCGTGGGCTTCTTGCATCTGCTGGGCTCTGCAAGGGACAGCTGTTCTGCTCCTGTATTCACCACCACCATCGCATTTGCTTAAGGCAACGTTGGTATTATTTATACCTGAAAGGTGCCTTGTTTGACGTAAGTTTTTGGACATAGGACGTCAATAAAGATGTCACTAAGAACTGGTCGTTCTTACAGTGCTCATTAGAGTTCTATTACTAATGAAAACAAAGCAAGCAGGGCTTTCCCAGGTTGCTGGGGGTTTTATCTGTCGAAAGAACTCGGTGTGTAATCTAGGAATCTAAGATAGTGGCTTCTGCTGTGCCATGTTCTGTAATGAGCTGCAGAGACGAGTTTCTGAAATATGGCTCTGATCGTTTATGCCATTATAGGGGTATGAATTGATTATAGCCGTATAGGGGCATAAGGTCACAATATTGATCGGGGTCCTAGATAAAACACAACACAAGCTCATACAACCTGTGGTGGGTAGCCGCCTGTTTAGCCAACATGTGCTCCCGAGCCTTAAGTTTGTATACCTCCTTCTTGAGCGTCAGGCTATGCAGTGCCCCATCTGAGGGATGAAGTGCATGTGCCGCCTCAAGTTCCCGAAGTGCTTCCTCCAATTGCGCCAAAATCTCATGCCGCTTTGCAACATATTGCACTTTCAGCGACAGGTCATATCCTTTTAAAACCACCTTATAGGCCTCCCAAATCGTCTGTGCCGACTCTACTGGGGACAACTATTTTTGATAAATGTTTTTATTTTATATTATAACAATTCTTCAAAAAATAGACTATTACAAACAGCACGGTCAAGATACCTCTTACAATGTCATGATACATACAGTGCAATACCAGCGTCTCACGCTCTAGAATGTACAGGTAATCTTGAGAACTATTTTTGATAGACTTAAGCAAAAGGGTTGAATGTTGTAATCCCCTAGGGGCACAGCTAAGGATTTCTCTTTATAACATACGTTTTCGCATTTGGCTGACACCATCAGCATTAGTGACTGCACAAAAATGTGGGTATCCATTTCAAAGACAGGAATGATTATGCCTGTCCTGGAATTGTGACATTTTAGCGATATTCGTACTTAGAGTTTAAAATACTCATGCAATGGTGAGTCACAAAGATTCTTTAAGCGCGCTGCAAACCAACATTTTGTTTTAAATAGTAGAGAATAATTTTTTTTTCAAGATCAAACAGTATAGTGCCTAGAGGTAAGTAACTTACCCAATTCATGAAAAAAAATGCTTCATATTCATATCCTGGAAGCAATGGGCTCTTTAGTCTTAATGTTGGCCTTTGTATCCTATCTTTGTTGAGCGGACAAGCTTTTCCCAGTAGAGATTAAAATGGCGCGTACAATCATATGCAGTGTCGGATTGGCCTTTTAGCGCAATCAGGAGGTGCCTGGCGGGCTGGTCTGGTACGTCTGTGCGTGGACTGCTTTTTTGTGGGCCTGTTTAATTGTGTGCACGGTGGGTGTTTACTGATTATTTCCCTGGCATTGAAAAAAGAAAGCATTGCCTACTGTCACATCCATGCTGTCTTGCATACCTTGCAGAACACATACAGTATGTCTTTACATGTGCAAAACTGTCCCACTTTGCAAACATGGGCCAATTTTTTTACCTTTCTAATTCACTTATCGGGTCACATACTGCGCCACTCTTGTTTCTGATCCCTGCCAGTGCCACGCTTATTTTCATGTCTTTGAAACTTATCACTTAACCAGTTATTCAATGCCACCAGGAAACTGGCCTTTGCCACAGTAGGCTCTCTGCACCTCTGCTCCACCCATCACCTCAAGACGTCTTCATTTATAGAACTATCAGCTGAAGATACTCAGTAATATTAGTCCACTGCTTTTTCCTAGCTCTAAGCCTACTTTTCAGCCCCTCCTTCATGATAGGCATGTAAGGGCAGGACCGGGCAGTCACAACATTACTGTCCACTGCATCAGTATATTGAGGTGTGTGCAATTACGAGAAGCCCACTATGGCACGGAACTGATTATGAAATGTACTGTCCTTAAAAATGTGGTTGTGGCTCTACTGCACAATTCAAGATGCACAGAAGGTACGTAGGCATACTGCCAATCCCCACACATCGCTGCAGTTCGTACAAAAAATGTGGTCTTCCTGCTAAACAAAAGGGTATCAAAAGATCACTTTATCTATGGTGCAAACATCTTTGCATCTGCCATGAGGCGGGCTTTAACCCTGGGAGGAAAGCCCCCCAGATTACTCCATGGGTTGCTGCTATGGCCTGGTTCAGACCTGCAGACTCACGCGGTACCACAGTGTGTCGCACAATATTGGGTTTCTTCACATAGTCAAGCCGTGAAGAGCAGATATCACGCAGGTGAGCTGCAAAACTTTGCACTGTGTTCACATCTCTTACCATCTCGACTTTGGAGGAAGTCCAAACCTGAAAACCCTCACGAGTGTTTAAACCTATCCGGACATCATCAGCAGTGGTCCTAAGTGCTTCTTATGGAGTGCTCAGCAGAAAGCCCCTCCCCTCCTCACACAGTGTGCGTTTGTGAAGCTGGTTGGGTAGGTGACTGTGATTTCCTTAACACTGCAACACCATTTAATGTGGAGTTTGAGCGCCTCTGAGTTGCCAAAAAGGGCGTTGTCACTTCCCGTGGACCACATTTCATGCTAGCATCTACTTATGAATCGAGTCCTTGAACCTGCGCGTCTTCATGCAAAGTGCAGCCAGTTTGAGGTTGTTGCCGCCTACTCAGCTGACATTCTGTTTGTTGTTCATTTATTCAGGGTGTGTTAAGTTTATAGTTTATTTACTACCATCACATACTTGTCATAACTGCAGAAACTGCTACATACATCTGGGTAAGACTGAATTTTATATAGACACTGTTGCACGTGCTGCATTCGACTGTTTCTAATTTGAATATACACCTACCAAAACTGTTAGAGTTTTGCGGATGTTCAAGGTGTATTTGGCTGAAAATACAATGTTGGAAAGAACAGTCAAGGCAATGAATTAACAGGGCTTTATTTGCTGTGAATAATGTGATCGATGCAAATTCCAACCCACATTTCGTTCTTTTCAGGGAACGCCATCCGCCACTGCAATGAAGAGAAAGGCTGGCTCCCCCCTGAGCTCTTCAACTGCACCACAAATGCCTTCGTCTACCTCAAAACAATGGTAAGCATCATTAGTGTTTCCTGCTGCAGAACTGACTGGTGCCCTGCTTTCTGGGACAGGGCGGGCAATGCCTTGCAACCAAATGCTTTGTTGTTGATGCCAGTGACAGCGAAAGCCACCAAGCATTTCCAAAACTGGCAGTACAGCCCTTAACTTACTAGCAAATGCCCTTTATTCGGCACTGGTGCTCCGCTACTAAAGCATTCTGGTACTTGTATTGTTCCGTCTTCATGGTTTAATTCTGAGAAAGTTGGCTTGAAGAGAGTATACACAGTCATTGGGACACCTTCTAGTAGTGTTTAGCTCACATGTGCAGCCAACTTTAGCAAGTACTTTAAAACTTACTATGCATGTTTCATGATGTTTGACAATCATCGGACAAGGCGTTCCTTTCAGGGCGAGAGTGGCAGTACATTGACCCTTTACTCAATTCTAATGAAAACCCCGCAACGTTTAGCCGTACAGATTTTGTCTGCGCACGCTAAAACCTGTTGGCACTTAACTTTTTATCTGACGCAGCTGCTTACCTCCCAAAACTTTCTAGTAGATTTTTTAAAAATAGTGAATAAAATGTATTGTATCAGCCACTTTCATTAAGGTACCTTCACCCACCTGGTCACATATCACTAGATGTAAAGGAAACACAACCAATCACTGCTACCTACAATGAGCACATCTTTACTTTCACAAACTACTCATGACGGCTCTTGCTTCATGTGTGTGAATGTTATAATAATAATCGGTCAAACCATGCTCCTCCGCAGTCAGATCTGAATGCTGCTAAATACTCGTTTTTTTTTTAACGGAGTTGTATATAGTGCAAACTTGAGCCGAAGGTTTCGGGTATCAGAGCGCTTTACACGAGCACCAGTTGTTAGTTGTGTTCATTTTTGTTAGGCACAGGGAAATTAAGGGATTTGCCCAGAATCACAGGATGTTTCGCGTCCCTGCCGAGACTCGAACCTGATTCCCCAGCTCCAAGGTCGACCGCCCTAACCGTTAGGCCAACTCCTTTCCCAATTTGACTAATCACGTGAGATTACAAGACAATGCTCCTTCATATCACTTTGTTACTGACACAGTTATTACATGGTAGCCAAGATCCCAGACGTGTACCTGTAAATCAATTTGATTGTTGAATCTTGATGGTTTAGGTACAGAATATGATATACTGAATGTCGCTTGAAAGGAATGTTTTGACCAAAATATCGAGGACCAAAATTGATACCACTAGGAATATATTTTCTATGCTTTAACTGCGCTTATGCATAACTTGACAATATATAGATCTTCAAGGTATACAGATGTGGAGTTAAGAATAGTAAATCTATACTTGCCTATATGCATTTACCTCCTGAATATTTTGGTCCTTGGTATGTTGGTCACGATATTCTTGCAACTCGATATTCAGCACACAGTATTCCGGACTACAACCAATCCCTTTAGTAGAAGACACAAACCAATGGGACTTCTCGCTGCTATCCTGACTGCTGCAGCTAGGAGTTACCACCTGAAACATTACCAATCTAAACATTTTTGTTTCAGTACCTCTGAAGAATGTTTTTTCTGAGTACTTATTTATTTTCAGCACAGTCTGAGATCATTAGCTCATAACCCCTCTGAACTATGTAGACTGTTGTATGTTTACACTGTGTCATTGCCTTGTTTGAGTTGGTGCCAGGGAGCTGCCAGACAGTAGAATGGTTTAAGTTAAGCTCAAATATTCTTTTATGTTCTTGTAAGCATAGTACATCGTTTCTTAATTTGGCTGGTATGTTAGGTGGAGGTGACATTCCATGTCTGACTATGTCTGCTAGAAGTCAGACAGTATAAGAACATCGTTGATAAATACACAAAATGGAGGGTTTTTTCTCACCCATTCAGACAAAAATAATAGCTACATTTCATAATGTAAAAGGGTTTAGGTACAACATCTACAATTTGTGATTTAAATACATTTTATGTAATTATATACACATATTCAACAGTATTTTAAATTGTAGCAGTATTGCAGTTCTTTGTGAGGAGAAGTAGAATGGCATTGACTTATAATCTTCACCTAGGCAGAAACAAGTTGCTTATTATACAACTGCCCTTCGCATAACTTCCAAATTGCTTCTATCCATGTAATATGCCCTCTCCGATGCCAACTTTGTACCAGGTTTCAAACAAGGCTACTGTTTTTCTGGGGGTACATGCATTAATTCAGGATCTCGAAGCCCAGTCCCTTCATGTGTTACGTTTCCGTGTCCATACAGAATGAGAAACTGCATCGCAATGAAACCACGCTTAATGGTGAGAAGTCCATTCAGATTGCTCGAGAGCTGCAGAACGCCACCAACTACACCAAGCCATTATATGGGAACGACGTGAGGACCGGGTACCAGATGCTCGTCAGAGTCCTTCAATTTGAGAGTCAGCAACAGGGCTTTGACCTCGCGGCCACAAGGGATGTCGATTTCAATGAGGTGAGAGATTCTCTTAAGGTTGGTATTTCACCCTTCACAACTTAATGTAGTTGAAGGGAAAGAAATCTAGATTTTTGAAAAGAGAGGATGTCAATCTTTTTTTTCTTTGTAATCCGTCATTACAGATAGGACAGAACTAAAACAAGGTAAAAGTTTGCCTCTCTGAAAAGCTTCTCCTGTTGGAAGGACCAACACAAACTAAACAAGGACAGGGAGCCCATACTGACATTACCCTTAGTTAACGTTGTATAACAGACTCCCCACTTCATGCATGCTTTAAAAAGCAGATTAATTCGGAATGAAATATGTCTGCCGTTGCCAAGTTACATATTAGAACTCATGAGTGTTGTTCTAATCATGGGGATTATGTCCCCAGGAGATAAGAAAGAAACAAATCACTTACTATAAAAACCTTCAAACCTAAAACATTGAATTACGTGGCCACTTTGTGAGCTCCCGAGGAAAGTGCTTGAGTGCAGATTCTAAATCTAATTTGTTTAGAATTCTCTCCTGGGCATCCGAGTCAAATCCAGAAGAGCGAAGCAATACAGCAGTCTTCAGGAACAACCAGGGGAGTCAGTTACAGGCAGTTCCAATCTACGTTAATCAACTTGTGACCCAATGATGAATAATGGTGCTTGAATACCCCCCTGGTGACTCCCACACTGGGTGGTCCGCGCCTGAACAGAGCTCCAATGCATTCAGATTTCTTCCTATTCCGGCCTATAGACTCTTCAGGAGTTCTTGTTTTCTGGACAGCCTTCATTTATTCAATGAACGCTGTGTTCTCCACATCACTAACTCATGAAGAGGTGCATCAGAGTCAATGGTAGTATATTTTCATCTAGCCTAGGAAGTAGAATACTATCATATCTGGGAATGAACTAGCAAAGAAAGGCAGGCAGAAGAGAATTACGGAATCAAAGCACAAAATCCAAATTACAGGGAAACGACACTGTGAAGTATACTCCAATACTGGTGGAAGTTCCTTCAGCAAATGTCCCCAGGATGTTACCTCTGAGAATGTCATAGAATAGACTCCTACGATCAAGGCTGGTTCAGGGAGAAAGCTATATTAGCAAGCGTCCTTCTGTGGAGCCACCAGGAAGGGAGTACCTGATAGAAGAAAGACACAAATGTGTCTGCATTTTTGGTACCATAATGTGACTTTTCCTATTGGACTCAAAGTGCTAGGACCAGCCGCGCCTATAGTTGACCTAATTTCCATCCTCGGAGAGACTAGGCAAATATATTGTCATATCATCTTAGATGCCACCTGGCAGTAGCCCGCGTAGCAACAGTATCCATGGCCCGCTTTTGTTACTGCTTGTGGCAGGGCTGTGTATCCCTTCGGCAGCTTGCTCTGCTTGCCATTCCCTTAGCCCCTCAGATTAAATTTAAGCGCAGAAAATGAGTCAAGAGGTTAAACCAGTGATGACACGTCCAGGGAGGTGTATTACTCCATTTTTTGCTACCCCGGGGGCTTTAACAAATTTTTTTAATGATCTTTGCGCAAGGGGACAGATGGTTGGTCACGTTCCAGAAGCATTACATGCCAACAACATGGAACTGGTTGGACTCCTCTTTAACCATATCCATTTATTTTAATGGAGCTAGGGCACAGAGAGCAGGCAACCTTTCAGCACAGGAAAGGGATGCCCAAAGGAATAGGTGCTGTGAGGCTCGAGCTCTGATTGCTGTGTGCTCCGTGTATTTCTAAGTCAAAGACTGTTGGTACTCATGTTCTCTGCATGGGTATTAGGTTCCCCGGTGACCTCCTTTCAATGAATATTTTCTGTGTTTGTGAAATGGAGTTTGCAGGATGCAGGTTTATACCTGAAGGCAGCCCTCGCCTTTCCCACGTTCGGCAGACGGCGAGCTGGTGCAAAATGTAGCACCCTTAACAAGCGGACAAGTTTAATTAAATGCCTACAGATGTGAGCGATTAAACATTTATAGAGGCTGTTTGCACTGCAATGTCTGCAGGAGGAGGGAACATGATCAGGGTGGAGCTCAGTAACAGGCAGGAACAAAAAGAAAATTGACTAAACATCGTCCAAGATTCCAGCTTTATTGTAGGGATTATTAAATAGTTATTAAAGACTACTGAATTAACTTTTGGCAAGTTTAAAACTATACTTGCCATTTCTTGAATAAAAACTCGACTAAACTCTTGGAGTGTGAAACTCTAAATTGTTTTCGACTAAGAGCTATACTCAAGATAATGAGTGAAATGCTTCACGAAAAGTGAAGCCATTGAATGAAAGCACATTTTATAGCAAACAATTGAGCCTTAATAAAATGTTGAAGCACTCCTATCCCGACTGTATCAATTAAAACACAAAAGAATAGCTCTGGCATGCCTACACAAGCCAACAATCAAAGATTCAGTTTCAAGGCATTGTTCTCACTTCATGTGGCAGTTGATGGAGGTGCAGTGGACAACTTCACAAAGGTACTCCCTACTTACTGTTTAGATGCCAAACCTTGGCCTCCAGAAACATCTGACAGGCTGTGGCCAAGCACATTGGTAGTAGATCTTCGACACAGCAGTTGCGACACTATGAAACTGCAAACCCTTCCATCCCAGAATCAGATTAGACTGCCAGAGATTCTGCAGATGATGTATTTGTCCGCCACGACTCTAGCCTGTAAATGGCCTGAGAGACTAAAGAAAGGGTCTGCGAATTGTCCTCAGTCCTGCCTTACTTGGAAATGCATTGAAGGAGATGCAAAGTCCCACATATGCTCTCTAACTCACTAATCCAATACATAAATAAACAAGCATTGGAAATGCAATAGGTCTCGGATTTATTTGAGTTAGAGCTAATGGCATTGTAAATGGCAATGTCTTTTAGCCATGTGTTATGGAGTGTATGCATGTGGTGTGTCGTGGAATTGTGTGGGTTGGATTGGAATTGTAGCAATGGTGGCATGCTGCGCTTTAGATGAATATGTTTAAAAGTAAAGTGCACCATACTGCGATTGCTACAATAGTTAATTGTGGATGCGTTAACAATTGATGTGTGCACTGATGGCTGGTGGTGTGTGTGTGCCTGTAGAAATTGTGCACTGCCGGCTGGAGGTGTGTGCGCCTGGTGGAAGCGTGCACTGACGGCTGGTGGTGTGTGCACCTGGTGGAAGCGTGCACTGATGGCTGGTGGTGTGTGTGCCTGGTAAAAGCGTGCACAGCCGGCTGGTGGTGTGTGTGCCTGGTGAAAGCGTGCACTGACGGCTGGTGGTGTGTGTGCCTGGTGAAACCGTGCACTGACGGTTGGTGTTGTGTGTGCCTGGTGAAAGTGTGCACTGCTGGCTGGTGGTTTGTGTGTGTTTGGTGAAAGCGTGCACTGATGTCTGGTAGTGTGTGCCTGGTGGAAACCAGCACTGACGGCTGGTGGTGTTTGTGCCCGATGAAAGCATGGTGTGTGTGTGGTGGTGTGTGTGCAACACAATAGGAGAGAGCAGTGAGTGCTAGGTCTATACCAAAGAGCATGATGGGTAGTTCATTCCAAGAAGCAGTGAGCTGAACCAGTGCATACTGTCCGCTCAAGCAGCCTGCCCTTGAAAGTAGTGCTCAATGGCTGCAAGTCATCGGTGACAAAATCCGAAAGCTGCACGTCTGACCTATGGCCACTCTAATTATACTGCGTGGCTCTCAGAGGCAGAAAAGGAAGGGGCTGCCGCCTCGGCTCCTGGACTCAGGGCTGGAGCGCCGGAGAGAAGTCTGCTTGCAGTCTGTACTGGGGACGTGGCATAACCACCAGAGCTGCCGACTTTGAAGCTGGGGAACCGGGTTCAAGTCTCTGCGCCCGCTCACCATCCTGTGATTCTGAGCAAATCCCATAATCTCATCATGCCTAAAAAACGAATGCGAACTTCTGTAATGTAATTGGTGCTCATATATAGCGCTCCGATACCTTCGCTTCGAGTCCGAGCTATAGAAAACAGCAACACAATAGGAGAGAGTAGTGAGTGCTAGGTCTATACCAAAGAGCATGATAGGTAGTTCATTCCAAGAAGCAGTGAGCTGAACCAGTGCATACTGTCCGCTCAAGCAGCCTGCCCTTGAAAGTAGTGCTCAATGGCTGCAAGTCATCGGTGACAAAATCCGAAAGCTGCACGTCTGACCTATGGCCACTCTAATTATACTGCGTGGCTCTCAGAGGCAGAAAAGGAAGGGGCCGCCGCCTTGGCTCCTGGACTCCGGGCTGGAGCGCCAGAGTGCCCTGTCTGCTGTTTTGCCCGTGGACCGAAGGATAGGAGGGGAGGAGGAGGGCAGGCGCTGGGGAAAGGTCCTGTGAGAATTAAACGGCCGCGAATGGTGCACGCGCGTGCCAGCATATGTCTTCATTTATCCCGCCCTTCTCTGGGCGGGATAATTGAAGACATATGGGCTTGCGCGTAACAGACACCAATAGGCCATAGGCGGAGCTACGCAACACCCCATGGCCTATTGCGTGTTCTGTTTAAAAACAGCACGCACGCCAAGGCCAATGAGAATGGACCTTGGAAATAACAAGCAGAAATTCTTGGAATTTCCAGGTCCATTTTCAATTCCCCTCGGAAAAGGACTCGCTGCGCGACACTGCTGCGCAGTGTTGTAGGCAGGCCCGAGCTCTAAAAAGGTGTACCTCAGGGAGCATATTTGTTTATATAAATGCAGTAGCCATTCCTTGACGTCCTTCCTTATACCAGAACACTAAAAAGTTTGAGAGTTGATAGTAGGCGTTTGTTTTCTTTCTGAAAATGCACAAATATCTCCTTCTACCCCGCCCTTTCACCCTTTATGTATAATGATGTTCTACAGTGCATCATTCTAGTCATCTAGACGTTTTTTGTGCACACTTGTTGATACTTCAAAAATGTTTGCACCGCTTTATACCATTCGTTCTGTTACTCCTACTTCCTGCAGTTGTGAAATGTTACTTTAAAGCAGATCACCATAAAGTTTAATTTTCTGTGGAGCATTGCAACAGCTGAGAGCACGTCTGCTCACATGTTTACAATACATGGGGTCTGTGCAACAGTTTCAAAAGATGAGTGGCAAGTATCCACCCTTTCTAGTGAAGACAGACTCCCTGTTATTTTTTCCCTCTCTGAATCTTTGAAGATCTTCCTTTTGAGAGCCTTGCTTTCACTGACTTAATGTGTCAGAATGACACTGTACCTGGGAGCTGGACACAAAAGGCTTAGTGTCGGGGCATTGTCCCACAGTGAAATCTGCAAAGGTATACAGCTTTTCCAATGACTTCTTACTGGTAGCATGTAGGAGCTGGGCACTGAACAAACAAACCTGCTGTGATGACTAATGGGGGTAGCTGATAACAGGTGCCAAGTTGAACCAATTTCAAAAGTCATTGAGCTGCATCGACCTGGTTTAAAGCTAATAAAACAAATGTAGGCAAAGTCAAAACGTCTTTCTTATGCGAAAGATATTGGCTTTTCCCCATGTTTTTCAGCCATGCTTATGGCTGGTGATGGTGGGCAACAAAGACATTAGAGGCTGGGTGGGAGGCAACGCTCAACGCAAACAAGAGGAGGAAGGGTGGGAGGGCAACGGGACAGTAAAAACAAAAAAGCAGGCTGCTAACCTTGATGGGTCTTTTCTGGAAGAGGCCAGATTAACCCCTTGAAGTATTTGAGTTTTGTTATTAGGCCCCCTCTCTCACTGGTATTGATGTGATTTCTCCATAATCATTCTTGTGCTGGAAAACAAGGCAACTCTAAATTCGCTCATAAGTCTCGATTGGAAAGAGTTTGACCTTGATCAAATTTCAATAGTTTCCACTAGCGCCTAGATATTATTTCCATGCAATGACTACATATTCTATTTTTATCAGAAATAAATTAAGATTGTGAAAGAGGATTTTTTGCAGTGAATTGTGAGAATGTGATATTTTGAACCCACGTGATAGCGGTGCTTCTCCATCAGCAACAATTCCACTTGCCTGTTCATGGTCAATTTAGAATGTTTCAGTAGCTATCACTTGCTATTGTCCAGTTATAAGATGGTGGACTAATCCCACGTTACTAGGGCTACTCCCTGATCACCGAGGGGTTACAGTTTTCAAACCATGCATCTGTCTCAAGGGCAGCAGAGTTATGCTTCACAGCACAGATCAAGAAACCATCGGTCCAATCAAAGTGAAAAACTATAGTACAAGGGCTAAGCAAGAAGGATTTGTTACAATCAAAATTAGTATCATTATGACCATGTCGAGGTCATTGTGGCCTATCACATGCATATCAGAACTTATTTCAAGATGTGCAGGCGGTAAAACACTGGCCCAGCACAAAATTAGGACTCTAAACTACACATGCTTTTTATGCACAGTTTAATTACAACGAAAACATCTTTTGCAAGGTGATCTTAACAAGAATAACTTAATCCTGCGTGCTTTCTACCATGTTTTTTAGCCACTAAATTGGGTTCACGTTACAACTGGTTTTGGTTCTTTTGCCTATTGTAGGAGGTGCACTGATGTGGTCTGCACTTCCCATAACCACAGAAGCATCCATCGAGTATTCATTCACTTCGAGGGACTTCCTCAGTTGTGGATTCCCTGTGTCTTCTTGGAGTGAAAAGATCTATTTCACCCTAAACTTTTTTTTTTCTACCAACCAGCAGACTATCTTTCGAAGAATTACCTTGCATTCACTTTATAATCTCTCATGCCTTGTGTGTCCTTTTATGTTTTAAGGTTACTGAACGGGCTACATGCTGCATATTGTGTAGTTTTCAACATAAACTATATTCGCTCTTTAAATCAGTGAATCTATGTGAACCCCTATGGAATTAAAAAGTAATTTTTCCGCATAGAAAATGAGTCCTATTACAAGTCGGCCTTTGCAAACTCCGATCTTGTTTTTCTTCCATTGTCTGAAGATTAGCGAGCAAGCTGCTGTGATCTTTCAGCACCTGGCAAAGATAACCTGCTTAGGGATCTACTGTTGCATATGTGAGGGCTGTATCCCAGCAAATCCATGTTCTGGGTCCTTTGCCAAGGTTGATAATGACAAACTCAACCGGATCAGTCGCAAGTAATCCATCCGGGTGCTGATTAAAAGGTGTTCACTCTTTGATAAAGTTGGGAGAAGAACATGCCTGAGAGATTGGTGCGCTTAGTGAATGGTATGGGCTGGATGCATTTTTTCTCATCTTGTCTGAAGTTGCTTGACAATAGTTCTATCAAGGGTCTGATTACAAGTGTTTCTGGACTCCGCCTGCGTACTCACATATCCTGAAGTACTGATATCACAGTGATCAATACTTCTGAGATGCAGAAATACTGGGCCATAATCAATCAATCAGTATTTATAAAGTACAACACTATCGCGCCTAGGGGTATCTTGGCGCTGTGTGTCTGTCGAAGAGCCAGGTCTTGAGTCTCTTTCTGTAGTCTGCCAGCGAGAGGGCCTTTCGGAGCTTGAGGGGAAGGTCATTTCATGTCTTTGCAGCAATGTAGGGGAAGGAGCAGCCCCAGCTGCAACGGAGGCGGGGAGTGTGTGCAAGGGCGAGTGAAGAGGAGCGCAAGCGTCTGGAGGGTTGGTGGAAGTTCAGTCGATTGTTGATGTAGGCAGGTCCAAAGTTTTGTATCATAAATATGGGATTACCTCTGTCCATCCACACCTTTTATCAGACTCGTTCAGGTGGCTTTTCAGAGTTAAAAATAAAATGCAAGTGAGGGCTATCCTACAATTTTGTTTTTCAATATCGACAAGCTAATCGAACTGTCAGCCGAACGTATAATTACTCAGCGCTCATAGTGGTGGTCTGAGTTTCTGCACTCAGAATATGACCTCAGCTTCTCTTTCTGACCATGCAGCTGTCCTTCTTTTCTCCCCTTAACCTCTGCAGAACATCATCCAAGCAGGCAGCGCAATTCTGGATCTTGAAAACAAGGACCACTGGGAGCACATCCAGCGAACAGAAGGAGGCACAGCCCATCTGCTTAAACACTATGAGGAGTATGCCAATAACATGGCGCGAAACATGAAGAGCACTTACATGAAGCCTTTTGTAATTGTCACCCCCAACATGAGTAAGTAGCTTTGTAAGGAGCTTGAGGCTTGGGAGAAATATTCATCTACTGTTACCATATCACCCGAAATCCTATAAAAAAAGTTACATCTACTCTTAAACAGATTGAGCAAAACATCACTGCACATTAATTAGTGACACGCTACATTTTAATTACTGACATCAAGTGTGTGTAGGTTTTACGCAGGTTGTGATAACACAATCTGCTGTGTGGTTGAGTTGAGCAGTCCATGGGAAGAGCATTGTATGTTTTGTTAGAACATTTGTCTCCCTTTGAGGAAAATGTATGAACATTTGGGCAACTAATTGGCCTCTGCTTTTTTGTTTTGAATTGGAGTCAATCTGCCCAGCGTTTTTTCATAATTTCCCCAAAAAGTGTGGTAAATATCATGGATTAATAGTTGACCGTATGCAAAACTTAAATCAAAATTCAGAATTTCCTTGGCTGTATAGAGCTGGTCGTCTTGCTCAATCCACAACATCTAGGGTGTACAAACCTGGGGAAAAGATTGTGGGCCCCATTGTGGAAAACATTGTGGAGGCTAGAGAGAACTGAACGATTCTCAGAGGCGTAGATAGACAATGTCCCTTTGGCCCTCGAAAATATAGCTAACTTTAATCATCATATCAGCAGATGCAACACCTAGTCCACAAACCAATATTCAAATGCTTTGAATGCCTGAGTGTTTGGGTTAGATGAATTATTGCCCTTCACTCCCCTGACCTTATTGTAAACTGGGCACTGGGAATTGTATGTAGATGGCAAAGGCATTTATTTTCACATTTGGGATGTAATCACAAAACTCCTTCAATGTGTTCTCGTAGACTTTATATGTATGTTACGTCTGTCACACTGCCCACTGGTTTTGAGAGCTCAGGGAGTAAGTTATTTTGCAACATTAGACATTTCCTGTTATGCAAAAGGTTCTGCATAGGAAAGTTAAACCAAGAGATGGTGGTCTAGAAAATACATTACCTTATCTGTTTTTTTGACATTTTATGAATTCCTTATCTTAGTGCTGTTTTTTAAATATTTCGTGCATTACTAAATTTAAATCTCTGTAATAATTTAAATACAACATTCTTTTGAAACAGTTATTGCTGTTGACATCTTCAACAAGCTCAATTTTTCTGGAGCCAAGGTACCAAGGTTTGATGAGATTAATGAAGATTACCCCAAGGACTTGGAATCATCTGTTTTGTTTCCTGACACTTTATTCAGACCATCCGATGGAAAAGGTAAAACAAACAAGCAGACTTCTTGTCCAGATATTTATGAAATCACTGTTTATGCTAATGTACAAAACTGAAAAAGGTGATTGAAGCTAAAACACCAGGCAATCAACGTTGAAACTACCATAGATAAGAATGATCAAAAATATATTTTACTTTTAGATCTTCTGTAGTGAATCTTTATAGACACGTGACTGTCATTATGCCTTTATGAGCTCTATTTGTCTTAAGTTTTTTATTGAAATTTGAGATGCAGATTATAATCCACGTGGTGGCAATTTTAGCCTTCATTTAGGGCAACTGGTCGTTGACCTGGCTTTTGCTGGTCCTGTACTTAGGCCTCCCTTCTCTATTCATTCATCTGTGATCTATTTCTGTCTCTATTTCTCAGTCTGGTTGTTTCCTTAATTTACTGTTAAATTTTGTTTTCTATGTTGTAGAAGTATTTCTGTGGTATGTCATGTGTAGTTTGGATTCTGTCATACCCTCTCCAGTATTCCAGCAATGGTGTTCTCATCGCCATTCTTCATACATTCACTCATGCACCCTTTGATTTCAATCTCCCCCTTTCAGTCTTTATTGTTCATTAAATCTGAAGCTTTAAACCTATTTTTCTTCTTTCTTTTCTCTCTGAATAGGAATTCTTTTGCATACTACATGGGTTTGATCCTCGCTGAGAGGCTTGACCGTAAGGTTTTATTTATTTATAACAAGCCTGTATAGAAACGGAGGGAAGATCTGTGTAGTTGGTTTATAAAACATTTATCTATAATAGATTTTGGTTAAGTGCAAAATAAATTAAGCAAGTGACCCAGTATCTTTCTGTTTGGAAGGTTACTCATTAGATCTATCAAATGAGGTAAAACGCTTGGCAAATTTGATTTTAAGAGTTGGAAAGGTCCTGATTTTTTCAGGGGTGTTGTTCCAGAACATGGGTGTTTAGATGATGTAATTAACACAAGGTCTTGTGTCTTGGTGTGAGGTTTCTTGGTGGTTTAATTCCATGTCCATCACTAAAATTATCTGCAAGTATGGCATTCCAGTTGATGATAGTCCTGTATATGAACAGGTCTTGTCATAATATGTAGTTTTCCGAAGTCACTCGATTATGTGTTTTGATATTTTGAAACATGTTATGAGCAATGTGGTTTTCCTTCAATTGTACATTAAAGTTTTTGTGACTAATCAATCTAAAACCAAACTGACTGCGCAAAAGAGGCTTCTGAATGCTTGCCTAATGCATACATCTGTGATGATTTGAATAGACGGTCTAGAAGACCTACTTTTAAAATATGCCTTCAATGAGTCGCTCCTTCCAACATATACTTAGACAATGGCGATATGCAAATCAGCTCTGACCCTGTGCCCCATGGGAACAGTCCAGTCCGAACTACAAAAGCCATGTCCTTCCCAGAACGGAATCAAGCATCCGAGGACCGGACCGGTTTCGAGGTAACACCTCTCATCAGCCCGGCTAGCTTGACTCCAGTGGTGTGGAGTGCCTGGGACCCACGTCTGAGCATCCCCAGCGCACTTATGGCGGCAATTGCAAACAAAACAGGTGATGGCCGGACAGAACGTGGATCAATGTCACACATTCACCCCAGTCCAAAGATCTGGGCCCAAAAAACGATGGATTTGGGCCCAGATCTTTGGACTGGGGTGAATGTGTGACATTGATCCACATTCTGTCCATCACCTGTTTTGTTTGCAATTGCCGCCATAAGTCGCTGGGGATGCTCAGACGTGGGTCCCAGGCACTCCACACCACTGGAGTCAAGCTAGCCGGGCTGATGAGAGGTGTTACCTCGAAACCGGTCCGGTCCTCGGATGCTTGATTCCGTTCTGGGAAGGACATGGCTTTTGTAGTTCGGACTGGACTGTTCCCATGGGGCACAGGGTCAGAGCTGATTTGCATATCGCCATTGTCTAACCCAGGGTGGTGTGGAGTGCAAAAAAACGATGGATTTGGGCCCAGATCTTTGGACTGGGGTGAATGTGTGACATTGATCCACATTCTGTCCATCACCTGTTTTGTTTGCAATTGCCGCCATAAGTGCGCTGGGGATGCTCAGACGTGGGTCCCAGGCACTCCACACCACTGGAGTCAAGCTAGCCGGGCTGATGAAAGGTGTTACCTCGAAACCGGTCCGGTCCTCGGATGCTTGATTCAGTTCTGGGAAGGACATGGCTTTTGTAGTTCGGACTGGACTGTTCCCATGGGGCACAGGGTCAGAGCTGATTTGCATATCGCCATTGTCTAACCCAGGGTGGTGTGGAGTGCAAAAAAACGATGGATTTGGGCCCAGATCTTTGGACTGGGGTGAATGTGTGACATTGATCCACATTCTGTCCATCACCTGTTTTGTTTGCAATTGCCGCCATAAGTGCGCTGGGGATGCTCAGACGTGGGTCCCAGGCACTCCACACCACTGGAGTCAAGCTAGCCGGGCTGATGAAAGGTGTTACCTCGAAACCGGTCCGGTCCTCGGATGCTTGATTCCGTTCTGGGAAGGACATGGCTTTTGTAGTTCGGACTGGACTGTTCCCATGGGGCACAGGGTCAGAGCTGATTTGCATATCGCCATTGTCTAACCCAGGGTGGTGTGGAGTGCAAAAAAACGATGGATTTGGGCCCAGATCTTTGGACTGGGGTGAATGTGTGACATTGTCCACATTCTGTCCATCACCTGTTTTGTTTGCTTTTACTGGTGTAAAGCAGGATGACTACCTGCAGTATGAAAGGGAGCCCAGCCCAGAGCTACATCTGAAGACCAACACACGTCATGGAGCTACTGATCATGCAGCTCGGAGACTCAAGAGGTCCACAACACCCACCGCCACTACCCTCATGGCCCCCCCATCCCCACCCCCACCTGACTACCACCGAGGCAGCGCAGAACAGGAAAGTGGACATTCGGAAAACGGCATGGCCCCTCAGCCACACAATAGTAGAATGTGGGGAGCGGTGGGAACCAAGTATGTGTAAAGGAGGCAAGTCACCCATGAATAAGAATGCACACAATGCCAAGTGTGGCGGTGATGTGCTGGACAGACCTCAGTATGCAGAGCACAGACCTGTCCATGTGGACATATACTGCTGGTGTTTGTAGTGTTGTGGACGGTGGACGCAACCATGTTACATCAGGCAGTGGGGAAGACCTCGGTCATGTAGCTGTGTCGTTCCCCCCCCCCCTGTAAGCGTAAGCAGAGTGGGCTGGACTGGCGTATGCCAGTCCAGCGTAGGAGTGTGAATAAATAGGCCGGGGTTCTCCCAGGATTGCCAACGTGTCTCCCAGGGCGGCGCTCCTCACCCTGCCACGAGGCCGCCGCCGTGACCACCGGCTTCCTCAGCCGATCGCTGGCATCCATGACACAGGTCCCCAGTGAACCCAGCGGCACAGCACCGCTGAGTCATGTCTGTGCTGACTACTGCCTTCGACCTACACTGCGGTCAACAGGGCTCACAATTGAGATTGAGTCGCGATGGCAGATGAGGCAGTCCAGTAGGCAACAGACATTGCTACCAGTGCGGCCCGCCCGGACCATGCATCATCGCAGGCTGCGCTCACTCTGTGCACCACAAGTCAATGCCACGTGGCCTTATTGAGGCAGAATTCAGTAGGCAAAAGACATTGCTCCCAGTGCAGCCCACCCGGATGACGCATCATCGCTGGCTGCGCACCCCTAAGCTCTTCAGGTGCCACTAACTCTGTGCAGCACAAGTCAACATCACGTGGCTGTGGGCTCCTGCTGCCCTCTGGCTCCAGCCTACTCTGCGGTCAGCAGGGCTCACACACATCAAATCCAATCCTAACCTGCTGAGCGCCACAGGTGCCACTAACTCTCTGCACCACAACTCATGGATCCTTTACGATTAAGTGCTGTGGATGCAACAACGTCACCTCAGGCAGTGTGGAAGGCCTGGGACGATGATGATGAAGATAAGGCAGGTGTAACACACCCCACTGCAGCTGCAGAAAAATATCCTGAAGGGACACAATCATTGACAATTTCTTCACATGAGCACACTCCGCTCTGGTGCCCCTACCTCAGTGCGCCACAAGTCATGGACCCTTCTGATTGAATATTGGGTGACCTCTGTGCTTGCTCTGGCTACCTCCATGATGCTTCCCAGTTGTTTGTGTTATGTTGGTGTTTTCTGTTTCCGCTTTAATAGTGATCACTATTCAAGTTGTTGCCAGCACCAACCACTCCCTGAGGGCTGGCTCACACTCACCCCACACCCATCCAGCACAGGCGTCACCGGATATGTGATACTTGGTAATAAAAAGGGGCCGGGCGCACGTGCCAATAGCCAGTTCCACTATCTGTCCAAGTGTGTCCGTGTGGTCATTATGTGTGAATGATGGCCCCAGGCCCTACCACATTCCATTGTGCTGTGGACAGTGGACGCAACGATGTCACCTCAGGCAGTGGGTAAGAGCTTGGACATGTAGCTAAGTCATTTCCCCCTGTAAGCGACTATGTTGCAGGTGATGCAAGTAAATGGGTCGGGGGAGGGAGGAGCAGCTGTGGGGCAACGTAACACACAGTGATGCCACTCATATGCCACATGCAAGACATGTCAAAAATGAATCCCAAAGTCGCGCTCATCCCACCCCACTCCCAATAAGCTACTTCATATTTCATAAATGCATGCAGATTACAAACTTACACTAGGGATGAAATCTCCTTCGTCTGAACTATCAGGGCGGAAGCACCTCCGACCGCGTAATTGCATGTGCCCGGCAACCCCTGACAGATAGTATAGCAGCTGATGCGGACTCCCACACTATGCCCAGCCCGACGAGAGACCAACGTATACACACCCCACACACAGGAGTCCTTGCTCGAAGTTATCTCGCATACAATGGCCTTCACACTTACTCCCACAACATTCCAGGCGTACAACCAGAGGCACACTAAAACAACCCATTGATCCGATATGTGGCATTTCATCCACAGACCTGGTGCAGGTCAGAATAGTGCCGCTTCAAAAAGAGCCACTAATGCAATGGCCGAACATCCTGGACACATGCACAACCCCTGTCACTTGGAACTGTACCGTGCACGAATGCTGCATTTACTGGGGGCACTGCCATTGGCAGTACTGCGGATCAGTTACTGGCTAAGCTTCCTCCTTGCCAACGTCACCTGCGTTCAGCTTGTGTTGCATTGCCGATCGTGCATATTCGCGTCGTCCATGGATGTCTGCCTATACAACAGGACGGTAGCTGAACTGGATTTTGACATGTGTATGTGCACCCCCTGTTGGCCCACGACCAAGACTGTCACCATGATACCCGTTTATGGGATGCCTTGATACTTGGGCATACATGCTGGCAGCTGGACCGAAGAGATTGCACAAATCCTTGTGTGCAGTGACCACATTGAACCGCTCCCCTATTGGGCTATAGTGCTAATTGGTGTAAGGAGGTGGAGGCAGCACATCTGTCCTAACATGCTAATGGATCGCCTCGCCGTCCTGTTTGATGAATTTGACAACGACATGATGTTGGAAATGTTAGCCTATGAAGCTGCAATCGCTGTCATGGACGAGTAACTACTTACTTACCTGCAGCCACAACAGATTGAAACACATTGCCCATGTCCCGCCACCTTGTTGCATCTTGGAGATCTGGTCCCGTATCCCACAACAAAGGTGGACATGGCTGCATTCGCCTGGACTCCGAATACATGAGCGGACAACAACGCTGCTTAATGCACACCTGTGTAAGGTGAAGCACTCCCCCGAAGTGGACAGCGGCGCTTGGGAACGTTCCTCATTCTGACATACTGCTGCATTGGTCTGCATGTTGTGGCACTTGTCTTGCCTGTACTGACAAGCATATGCTAATAAAGTCTACACACCTTCACTTATATTCAACTGTGATGTGTGTTGATTTGAATGACAATGTGTGTCTCAATGCCTATCTGTGTCACGGCCATACATGCGCTTTGATAGCATTACCCAAGGAGTACCTTTTTGTGGAATTACTGTCCCTACATTGATCCATACTTTCATTTTTTTTTTTTTTGATTTTTCAAAAACCTTTATTGAGAGATTCAGCACTACCAGGATACAAGTTTGCATGAAATCAGAGCATCATACATGGTGGATCATTTACAAAACACATCACAAATAAAAGTAGACCGATCGGGCAAAGGCATTATCTAGCACAATGCGGCAAACGCATCATTAAGCCATACATAACTGAATAGTGTAATGTCAGCACCTTAGAGGAGGGAGCAGGTCCGGCTCAAGAGCGTTGGGGACAGGGAAGAAAGTGGCTACTGACCAGCACCGGCGGCCGCCGCGGGCGTTGTGGAGACGGGGAGCATGGGGGAGGCAGTCCGGCTAGGGTGTGAATGGGTATGAAGTTACATCACCAGGGGACCCCATATGTCAAGAGGACTAGATCTAGCAGGCATAAGGTCCCAGAATTCCAATAGTAGGGTCTGACATCTAGAGGCATCTTCAAGCTATTGGGCAAACTTAGGAGCAGGTCTGCACCCCCAACACATGGCCACCCTACTACGTGCAAGGACGAGCAACATTGTGACCAGTCTGCGAGAGGCGTCTGGACAGAATTTAACAAAGCCCAGCAGGCACAACGGTCGGTCAGGCCGAACTGGCGTAGAGGTAGTCTCAGAGATAGCTGCACAAACCTCCCGCCAGAAATCAGACACCCTAGGGCACAACCAAGCCAAATGAACGGAATCTACAGCAGGGGCAGAGCAGCGCAGGCACCGGTCATCAAGGATGAGTCCCAGTTTATGTAGCTGAGCAGGGGTGCGATATACCCTATGTAAATATTTAAAGTGTATAAGACGGAGGCGATAACTGGGAGATCATTTTTTTGTCTGATTACAGCAATTAAGGCAGTCGGCTTGGGAAATGTCCTCACCAAGAGCCTCGAGAGTGGGCATCGACGAGGGAGGCTGGGGAAACGTGGGATGTAACTCCCTGCAGATCGCTCGCAACTTATAAAAGAGCAAAGTGTCCAGAAGACCAGAAGAATCTGTAAGAGAATAGAAAAAATTTCCAGGATATAGATCCGCCAGTGTCGCGAGTCCCAGACGGGTGGTGTGCTTAGACATGCCAGATGGTTGGAGAGGAGGGAAGGTAGGGTAACGTACAATTGGGATAGCATTATCTGATAGCATAGGGAAATTGGAGAGGCAACGCAGTCCCAGCCTGGCCCAGTGCAATGTCTGAACCGTGTCCACCTCAGCTCGTAGGCGAACGGCCGGGGCGAACAGGGCGGTGTTCAGCGGCCAAGGGGCCGCAAGGTCAGCCTTGACCACGACATGCGGCTGATAAGGGGAGGGATGAATCTAAAAATGCAAGAAACTGGCCTGGGCATCCATTCTTTCATTCTTGATTGATCATAGCCATGACACATCTGTGTGAATTGGAATGTTTTAGTCACATTCAGTGGAGTGTTGAAGCTGGACCAGTACAGGGCTATGCAAACCCCACTTTACATTGTTGGCCCGTGAAGGGCCAGATAGAGTCCTTTCGTGATTGACAAGTTCATAGGGCGTGGAAGACTACAGTCCGCAGTGTGATTGCTGTGTCATTGGTAGCCACACCAAATATGGCAGTCAATGTCGAGGTCCAAGGTGAGTGTCGCTCAGTGTATAGGGGGACAGTGGGAGGTGTTATTCCAGAGCATGATGCAGAGGGCAGAACCAAGCTGAACCTGGCCATATGGCGGAGATGAATGTTACCACTTCATTCTAGCCACAAAGCCAGATTCATCCTCATCTTCGTCCTCTGATGTGTCAGGTGCCTCACATGCAGGTGGTGGTGGTTTGTCTGCGTCACTGTGTGGCAGTGACACATGGACGGAGGTGGAAAATCTGCTGCATTGTGTGGCACTAACACATCAGGGGGAGGAGATGTGGATGTAGTAGTAGAACCAGCATCCATCAGCACCAGGCCTTGTGGTGGCAATGCCATGACGAGGATCTGCAGAGCACGGAAGATCCCAGCTACATCTCACTGGTGTGCAGCCATGGCAAACATTCTTTCCGCCTGCATCCGCTCCAAGCTCTCCATCATTCTCCTTATGTGTCCCAACTCACGGAGGACATCGCTGGGGTCACTCTGACTAGACAGTTGTTCTTTGCTCAGAGTCATGACTCCAGCGATGTCAGCCATGGCTTGTTGTAGAGCAAGAAGCAGACAGTGGGTGTCCTTTAGGGACTGTGAGTGGACCTTGATGGGACTTAGACACCCACGTATGGCATCTAGTTTGGCTGCCATGAGGTCGAAGCCTACCTGCAGCTGGTCAGACATCTCCTCCTGGCACCCTAACACATGACGTTGGAAGGCCATGTGTTGGTCGTGTTGGTCCTGGGAGACCGTTGTGGTGGTTGGTGCTTCCTGCTGTGTGGTCTGTGCAGGGGGTGGGGTCTCATGGGTGCAGCTGGACTGCCCTACTCCTGGAGGTGGGGTGCCGGAGCTGTCCCTGAGCTATTGGAGTGCGTTGGTATGGTTGTTGGGGCAGTCCTCTTCATCATCAGTGCTGAGTTGTTGAGTCTGCTCTGCATGAGGTGTTGATTCTCCCTCTGCAATGTGAAGGGGAAATGCAGATTGACATTGTGTTCACATGTATGTTTGCACATTGTCCAAGTTTACTGTCGGACTGCATGGTAAGGTACATTGTGACTGTTTATGAGGAGACGCCTTTTTGAAGTGGGACACTTGGCATTTCTATACCATCAGGGATGTGAGGTTGTACGTGTACATTTTCATCTCACAGTTTCCTGCTATGCCAAATGCGAATGACCATTTTCTACACACAAGCGGCAGCAGTTGTGTCCTCTGTTCTGTTGTGAAAGTGTTGCATTTTGTACCACATTGTTTTCAATGTTGGGGTGCTCTGCATCTTATGGTTGTGGGTGAGTTGCCCCTTCGGCTCTGATTTGGCTGGCCCGTGTCCCTTTCAGCTGTTGTAACCTTCACTTCTGTGCTTATACAGTGCTGAGATGTTGCAGACTTGCATAAATTGGGCTCTTGGTCGAAGTTGTGACTCTTTGGCATGGTTTGTCCGCAGATGTGCTATACTTGTGCATGCGTGCCATTGTGCCCATCTCTCCCCATCCACCCAGCCCCTGGTAGTTACTCACCCTGTTGCTGTTGGCTCAGGTCATGTTGTGCAGTGTCTGGTCCCCCAACTCTTGCCACCGTCTCCCCAATGAAGGTCCTCCGTGGGGCTTGTGGGGTTCTGGTTGTCCTCTGTACTTGCTCCGGCTACCTGCATGGTGCTTTGCATTTGTTTGGGTCTTGTTTGTGTTTTTGGTTGCTGCTTTTATAGTGATTTTGGCCTTCTGACTTGTGGGACTTGCAGGCTGGCGCTGTTTCTCGCTGGATTTTTTTTATCGCCGTTGTGCCAATCACAAGTTTTTTCACGTTGGGTTTAGTTTTTTATTGCCGTCCAGGGACTTTTATCGCAGACATTTGACGCGTTGTCGGGGAAACTATAGCATGTTACCGCCGTATTGAGAATAAGATGTTGACACAGAGTTATTTTCCTGTGATAGACGGCGATATGAAAGATTACGTTAACCGATTTTGGCACTGATTATCGCATGTTCTTGAGAATGTTCCCCCTCAGTTGCTTCATTGTGAACATCACAAGTGTGTATATTAGCACCATGGAACCATTACTAAAAAGGTCTTTTCTTGTAATCCTGAAAAGCTTTTCCTTCATTTGGGGTTATCTACATATTAACATGGGAAATCATTGGCATGGTCTGATCAGATAAGGCAGGGAGAAAAGTAGTAATTTCTGAAAAATTGTATCCAGTGGCAAACATTTACCAGACGTCCAAACAAATACCTTCCATTCTGCGATGGCTCCCTTGAGCCAATTCCATTTTTAAAATTTAAGCACTAAGTCTAAATATAACAATTTTTGAGAGGTGCAGAACTGTCAGTGGATGAGCTTTAAAATGGTTGACAAATTCTAATGAAAATGCTTATTTCTATGCTAAGAGGACCTGATCGAACGAATCGGGCCTCTGCTTCCAATTCTGCTGCAGTATAAAATAGACTTGGAAGACACACTACCTCATTTTAAACTAAAAAAAAGGTTAATATCTATTGATCCACAGTATAACTATTTCCTCCCTGCATGTTCTGCTATTGGTAAAACATTAGTTAAACTCTTTTCTTTCCAAGTACATATTAATTGACTCTAATATATTGTAAGTGATGGCAGGTTTTGTCTCTTAATGCTATGGCCCCCGTTACAGACTGCCTGGTGCAATATGTATTGCATCTGATAAAATGTGATAGCTTTGTTAGAATTTTATCGGGTGTGAGAAATACCACCCAATTACAAGTTTTTCGATGATAATGGAGAATAAAATGTGGATCCAAGATCTGCATGTCCCGGTGTTTCCCTGGTAATTTTTCACTGATAAATATCAGCGGATTAAATTTGCTGAAAGATTGCTTCATAGTCAATTGGAAGAGTTTGATATTTCATTTTCTGAGGGATATAAATATTTTCTAGCGAGATTGCTATCTGTGCTACCCCTAGCTTAGATAGATGAGACGGGAAGTTAGAATAAGGTATATTTGTTAGAAGAAAAGAACATTGAAATATATAGACTTACTAAGTAGTTAAAATTCTGGATAGGGTTTAATGAAATTTGTTAAACTTCTACACATTGAGACTTCCATTGTTGGAAACACAAGTAAAGTGCACTGTCCTTATATGATTGAAAACGTTCATGAAATGGGTAGAGGAAGAGAAAATACCTTAATAGACATGGGTACCATATTATTGAATAAGATGCGGGCCCGAATGATATTGACTAGAATAACTAGGTTACTGCAAATCATCTGAACGTTCAGGCTGAAGAATCTTGTTTGATGACTGCTCTGCTACACAGAAATGTATATTTCAGGAAAATGTAATCCTCAATGCTGAATCTAAAAATATCTGCCCGAGACCTTTCTTCGTCGAAACACAGCGACTCAAAGGGATGAAGTAACAAATACATTTGCTACAAGTCTGCTAGGCACTTAGGGGCCGATTATGATGGAGGATTTTCCGCATCCTCCGGGCCGGCGGAAGCCACCGCCGGCCCGGAGGATGCGGAAAATACTCTGCGGACCCACCAAAGACCCACCGCCACATTAGGAAGGCTGGTGGGTCTTGGTTTCAGTCCGCCGCTTTTCCGCCGCGGTTGGCTTACAACCGCGGCGGAAAAGCCCTAATATGGTGGCGTGTCCCTCAGACACCGCCAGACATATTAGGATGGCTGGCAAAAAATGCTTTTCCGCGGCGGGTTCTCCGCTGTGGAAAAGCATATGGATCTTTACCTCAGGGGCCCGTAGCGGGCCCCCTGGGTGAAGGGGGTGTGGGGGTGCACATGGGTGGTACCTATGGTACCCGCCTGCATTTGTATGCAGAAATCGGCAGGCACCGCACGGTGCCTGACGCTTTCTGCATACAAAGGCAATGTATGCATTTTTTAAGTTCAAAATAAGCTTTATTGAAAGTTTTGAAAAAGTCATATAAACAATTTAAATACACGAATGCATGAAATTGATATAGAAAGAATAAATGAAATACATGGGAACGAGAATCAAAAATCAAAAATTAGATAAGAAAAAACAGTTTGCGGCGGGTGCAGCTTGAAGCCGCACCTGCCGCAATGTTAAACATAAAGGATGTGACCGCCAGGGTGGCGGTCACATCCTAATTGCACTTGAGGGAACGCCGCAGTCCATGCGGACGTTCCCTCTTACTCAGGGCTCTTTCACATCAACCCGCATGGATGCAGGTGGGGTGGAAGGCTCTGTCCGTTGCTTACCATTTGGCAACCCTGTCATGGCCCATGCTGCCAGTTTTATTTGGTATCTTTTAGGGAGCAGCAGTTGATGAAAGTAAACTTGTTTTTCAATGCCCTGTTCACTTTGTATAGCTTCCAATTGTTCACCTTCCTTAGCGATTCAGCAGCAAATGAGTGACTTTGGCTACGGGTCAACCCTGTTATGTGGTCTGAGCTTAAAGAGTGAGTGATGTCACATTCAGTACTCCGGCGATGGTGAATTGACACAAGTTATTGCAGAGGGCACTCACCTAAACCAGAACACGTGGTCAAGCACTTTCCTTCTGAGGGTGCCAGAAGCCCACATCTAGGTGCCTGTGGCCTGAAGTGGCTTTATAAGTGCTTTATAATTCATTCGACTATAAAGCATATATGGCAGACACTTTGACTGGTCATTAACTGACAGCTTATTGACAACAAAAAGTTCACTTTTCTATTTGTGTTTCAAACCAAGGTCTTCCTATAACTGACAACACATACAAGGTGTATCTGTAGGACATCTATTCCCCTCCAAGTGTCTCGTTGTGCAATAGAGAGAAAGCAGATGTTGTATTGGGTAACTGACTGTCTTTTCTGTGTTCCAGTGAACACTACATTTGAGCCTCATTAGCCCCATTGTGAGCTGCACTACTAGCCTGGCACATTCTTTATACCCTCTTTGTTAATCTTTGATATGTGTCCTTCCAAATTTCAAGTGAAATGACTTAACTAAGACATGGTTGGTGGTTATTTCCAAAAATTTGTGTTAAAAGTTTCCGCTGACTGCTGCTCCTGGTGAAGATAAAATCTTCAGACTGCTGTTCCGACACATCAAAATCGGAGTTTAAAGCTTTGAAAAATGTTCTCATCAATTAGTGGATATAAAACTAGAACATAGATCATCAGTCTCTTTCAAGTATGTGGCGTTTGATGTTTTAAGTTTACTCTGGAAAGCTCACCACTGGAATGGCAATATTTTCTGTATTTTTTCTAGTGATGTTGGCAACAGCAAAACCTTCCCGTTCAAAACGATTCGCTCGCTCTGCTAGAAGCTCGGGTAGTACCTTTGCTAGGAGGAGAAAACGACAGCCAGATGTGCCTAGTCAGTCAGCTGTCGCCATGGTGATAGTATACAGATCGCTGGGCCAGCTGTTACCAGAGCACTACGATCCTGACCGAAGGAGTTTGAGGTATGGCTCGTTTCATTGTTAATTCACAAGGTTTTCAGCACCCCGATTAATAACTAGCATACATTAAATTGACGTGTCGAATGGGTATTCTCATATTAAAAATGACATTGTTTGCATTAAAAACCCTTTATTCATTTTTTCATATTAACTTTATCTACAGTCTTAAGCACTACATTTCTGCTGTTTCTAAGCGCTGTAAATACCATATGTTAGTATTCTCTATTTTACGGTACTCCATGTTCCCACCTTGGAAGGAGGAAAAGCATGTCTGCCTTGCTTGGATTTTAAACTCTTGACCTCCCGAACTCCTCTTTTGTCAGCAGTGAGCATTTAGCTCACTAGGCCGTATAGTTGGTGTCCTCCAGTGGAAGGATTGCTCCATAAACCTTACCTTCTGCGAATGTAATATTCTTCAGAGTCAAGTGCGGTCCTTTACGGTCGCATATGGACATTTTGTAAGTTCTTTATGATAGATTTAATAATTACACAACGAAATCTCAGTGGAGAGGGGTTAGAGGTTTGACACCAAACCCAGTTATGTGGAGCTATTTCTGGTGCAAAATATAAAGTCAGCTTGATGGTGTTTGGGTTGAGGTTGACGAGGGTTTTATAGTGCAGTGGGCCCAATACACTGAGGGTGGAGCTCGTTTGTTATTTTTGAACATATACACTCTTAACTATGACCAGATTTAATTTTTCTGATGATTTTTCACTATGAGGGACCTTTTCTTCAGGTAGCGTGAGCCATTTCCCAGAATCTTTGTGCATGTTGAACCTGCTTCACCTTTGGCTTCGTGGATTTGGCTCCCATTTGCAGGGCGGACATGCCTTAACCCTTCAGACAGTCTGTCTTAATTCAGGACTATGCAGGATTGGTACCTTACCAGTAAATACGAGTACAGCATGATCAAATGCATCAAATCTTAAATTATGTGTGTATTAAACCATTCAAACTTGTGATCAATGGTTTTATGATGTCAGCAATTTTCATTTGACAGATAAATGGACATAAGTGGAGAAGAGATAAAATGAAGCCAGATGTGATCATAGCTAAAAAAAAATCTTTGCGGTGTCATACCTTTCATATAGCCTTGGGCCCATGGTGTTAATTCTCTCAGTTTTAGAACTCATAATATCTAGAATAATTTACTCATAATATAGGTTTTTGCTTATTTTTGTCTTTGCTCTTACTGTCCTTAGACTACCGAATCGACCCATTATTAACACTCCCATTGTGAGCACCACGATTCACAATGAAGGAGAACCAATGCGAAGTCAACTGGAAAAGCCAATTACTTTGGAATACGCAATGCTGGAAACCGAGGAGAGGACTAAGCCAGTGTGTGTCTTCTGGAACCACTCCATCGTGTGAGTTATATCATGTGACATGTATTGTGGAAAGTCGATTTTTTGGTCGAGCAACTCCCTGAGAAGATGGAATATCAGTGGTGTTGATCATACAGGCAGTAGATTGTAGACTTGTCGAATGGAACAGTGTGCAATAGGTCCTTCTGTCCTGTACCTTTCAGAAGTTCAGAAATCTATGCTATATTAAATTAATTAATACACCATTAACTGTAAGATTGAAGCTTTGTAGTAATGAGTTTGCAAGCAGTTCAGACAGGAGATACCTTCTCTATTATGGCATTTGTCACAACGCCCTAGTTAAACAAAATTAAGAATGTAGTCCCACAGGTCCATTGCTCTGGTCTCTGTTTGGGGGGAGGGGGGGATTTGTAACTTGTTAGGAATTCACCAAGAAGCATGTGCATTAGCACAATGCTTTTTTATTCTGCAAAGGAAAAGTATTTATCTGCAGAGAAAACATTTTCCCTAGATCTCCATAAAAAATAGTCCTACTCCTGATCCGCTTTCCCCTGAAAAGGTATTTGCTATGGCCTTTGAGAGGAGCAAATTTGTGTGTGTTTTCCGGATGAGAAAAAATACCAGTGTGTGCATGCTCATGAACTTAGACGTTTGTGAGTGTCCTCTTTCTTAAGCATGATGACCCATCAAAATGCCCACCCCTACAATGTGAATGTGAGAATCCTGTGACTCTGGAAACGTTTCCACATTTGTAAGTGAATGTAGGAGCTTAAAATCCCAATAATCTTCAGTGAATCAAGGCATAGTTTTTTTTGCACCACTTAGATTCTGGCCCTTAGTCCTTAATCATACGGCATAGCATTCAGGACTACTGTTTTGGGATGTTTCATGTATTTCTGTCAAGTGTATCAATATATTTTTGTACTATGGTGGCCATACTGGTCTGACAAAAAGGTATGGAGAGAAATTACTTCTTTCTCTCCACTTGTTATACTACTTTTGTCAATGCCCGACACTTAAATTAAATTCTTAAGCAGAATCGTTCTTTGAGAACAAAGTTTTATTCAGCTGAATAACATGGTAGATGTCAGACAAAAAACTCAAAGCACAGGTAGTTATACCCGCGTCCAGCAATGAAAATTTACAGAACTGTTCACTTCGCAGGAATGGGAAACAGATGTGCATTCAATATACGTGTAACTCCTTACTGGTACATTCATAACATTCGTTAATCGGTACACTCTTCCCACTGCAGATTCAACCTTGAGAAGTTCTTGCAAATGCCAAAACATCATATCTCACTCCCTAGTCTTCCCATACCACCTGGAGCATAGCTCTGCAAAGCATCATTAATTATTAGTCACTGTGATTCATCCTGTTAACCTTACGCTTATCCCATCTTGTCTTTTTCAGCTGTTGGTATTTATCCGCATACATAGAGGGGGTCCTTTTTAGCCACGCTCCTGGTTGTTGTGGTTTTTTGCTAACCGTTTTAGATTAGTGAATAACCTCTTAGAGGGGTAGTTGGAGGTTTGGGGCCTTTGGGGCGACAGATGCTTCCACTTCAGAAGTGTAGGGTGGGATTGGTTGGGGGGTGAGGGAGACCGTTGTCTCCCAGCAGTTGGTTATTTTAAGCCGCCTAAGGGACGCTGTTCGTTGTTCTCACAGGCAGCCGTAACTCCCTAGTTGTTCTCGCAGTTGACAAGCAGATCACCACTTTGTATGTTTTTCCCCTGGGTCCTGGGCCCGAATGGGTAACCCCCATGGCTGGAACGGTCCCACGCCTATACCCGCCCTTCCACACATCACTCTTTTCGATGGCGAACACCCTCAATAGACCTATCCATGTCCTTTCCTGGAACATCAATGGCCTCCTTGATCGAATCAAGCGCACAGCTGTCCTTCGCGCAGCCCACCGCCACGGGCCGGACATCCTGTTTCTCCAAAAGATGCATCTCCTGGGTACACAATGCAATTTCTTAGCCAGATATGGATTTGATAGGTTCTGGCACTATGGGTTTGCGCGAGGTTCCCGAGGGGTGGCTATCCTACTTAGGAAAGGGTTTCCCTTTGCCCTGGCTAGAGCCGAGACCGATGCACAGGGCCACTATGTGGCCGTCTCTGAAACGATTGAGGGACGCCCCATGAGCCTCTTATGCACTTATATTCCACCTGCACTACTGCCCTCCACCCTTCGGCACCTTACGCTTGTCTTCTCCTCCTTTCCACAGGGCCTCACGGTGGTCGGGGGAGATTTTAATGCCGTCCTGCAAGCCCTGCGTTGGTCATCGGCCTTGGGACTTTGTGATAGATGGGTAGGGCAGGGGTGTCCCACATATACCTGTCACTAGTTAATAATGGCCCCGCATCCCAAGAGGGGCTCAGAGCACGATGGGAGGGATGGTTGGGCCCCTTAGTAGAGGCGGATTGGCGAGATGCCCTTATGGCGCCCAAAACCCTGACCACTTTCTCCAAGTTGCGCCTGGTACAACTTTATTACCTGCACGCTGTCTACCTCACTCCACTGCGCCTTTTCCAGGCCCGTATGAGATCATCCCCAGCAAGCACGCGCTGTGACGCCGCACCAGCTGACTTCTATCACATGGTATGGCAATGCCCGGCTTTGGCGCCGTTCTGTAAAGGGGTTGAACTTGAACTTACGCAGGCCCTGGGATGGGAGGTTCCCCAAGACCCGAGACGTATGCTGCTGGGGGTGTTTGATGGCCTAGATGGCTCCAGGACAGATAGGAACTTCCTGGGGACGGCTGTAGCAGTGGCAAAAGGGATATTGTGGCGCTTTGGTCCCAAGCTAAGGCGCCGACGGTGCAGAAGTGGAGGAGGGGAGTGGACTGATGTGGGATGCAGGAGGAGTCTCTCTTCAAGGCCCGGGGTTGTCCGGAGTTATTTGGTAAAGTGTGGGGTACATTATTTAATCTGCTGCCATTGTAATAATCGGTCTAATTTTTTATACCTGCAATGCATATTTGTTCTGCAGTACCCGATTCGACCGGTTAACCCATGTCCTGTTGACTGTGACTAACGCTACGTTCCTTTTTCTCATGATCAACCTGCTGCCAATGAATTTCTCGTGTTTTGAAAAATGCAATAAAATTGATTATAAAAAAAAAATTGGTCACTGAACATTGAGTGTGCATTAGTGCTGTAGTAACGCGCTTAATGACTAGGGCAAGATGGAATCGGTTTAATGTTTGCGTTTAAAGCCTAGGCACCTACACACTTTTGCCTAGCTCAACTACTTCTTTTGCAAGATACTTGTGTTGGTTGCATATATGAAGTGGGTTATCCAACATTATGCCCAAATGTATCTCTGCGTTTCTCTAACGGATCCATACGTTGCTCATGTGTCCGACCCACAGCACACAATTTCACATTAAATTTAATACCACAACATTTGTATGAGTTCAGCATTCCACTCTTGTCGGAGTGTTGGTCTCATCTTGGCTGGTTCATCAAAGGCTAAAGTTTATTCCATCCTTTTTTATATTTTAAAAACAAGATGCGTGTTTGTACAAGGCATGAATACTGTAGATATTTTTAAGCAGTCTCATTGGTTTGTTATTTACATTTTAGCAATAAATGCAGTCACATGAGCAGAGCACATGTAAGACTAACACTATCTAGACAATTGCTCTCATCAGAGGAAGGGGAAAGTGAAGGACTTTGAATAAGGGATGATGTGAAACTGTTTTGTAAGAACTCATGAATAATTGTAGGGAAGTCTATATTACCTGATGGGATTCTGAAATAGTCATCTCTGACACACGCTTCTTTCTTTCTTCAACAGGATCGGAGGAACAGGGGGATGGTCTTCGAAAGGATGCGAGCTTGTGTCTCGAAACGAGACTCACATAACCTGCCAGTGCAACCACATGACCAGTTTTGCTGTGCTGATGGACATCTCAAAGCGAGAGGTTAGTTATCAGTGGGAAATAATGCACTCTGATGCTTCTGACCATATCTGTAGCAAGGCCCTGATCTGCACAAAAGACATCAGGACTATTTTTGAAAAGCACTTGGGCATACTTTTCATATGGTGCAGGTTAGCAGCCTTGTGAGTTTTCCCTTCGACCCCCTCCAATTTCTGGGCATATCACTATAATTTTACGGAAGTCCGGCATGGGGTGGGTAATGCACGTCCCTCATCCTAAAGCCCCAAGGGGTTCCGAAAGGAGATGGCTTACACAGATTTGGCCATTCATAGCCCAAGCATGAAAGTAGGCTTGTAGATTTTTGGGTTTCATTGCAGAATCATTAGTAAAGAATGATTTTCTCCTGTGGACCGCTCCATTAATAGCAAGTTTTATTTTATTCTTTGGTGACTATGGTACCCCTTAGATTACAATATCTGTCCACCAATGCAAGAATGCTGTGAACTCAGATTACGTTAATTAACATTGTTGTGTTTGGCCTCACCCTTGAGAGTCCTTGTAAAGTGAATCAGAAAAGAAATTCTCACGTTATAAGTGTGTGATGCAAAAAAAACATACCTGGGTGATTTCTGACAGGACATTGACATATTTGAAACAGCTAACTGAAAGTACATGGTTGAAACGGCAAACATGCAAGATTTGACTTTGAATGAAATAATAAACCAACATATGTGTGCATACTGCTTGCCAGTTTAGCTACATTTTAGGCGCATAAGTGTACTACAAAGCTTAGAAAGTACCTTAACTTGCACATATAAATTACTTAAAATCCTCACCATTATATTGTGTTCATCTGTGACCACTGTCAAACTGAAATTCAGTGTCAAAGGTGCCCTTCAAAAGAGACAGTTGTACTTTATCTTCACATGGTTAGCTTGTCCATTGAAAGAAAGGTCATTTGCAAAGTTGCATCAATAAATATTGTTTCTGCTTCAAAGCAATGATTCACTGGCATTCTTTACCTGTTAGTCGGACATGCAGAAATGTAGGGCATAGTTCGCAAACATAAATTACACTTTTGAGTAAGTTTACTACCTTTTGCTAATACACAAAATCAAAGTGTAAGGTACAACAAAAATATAGCAAGTTCAGCACCACATATGGCCAATGGCTGGTACTGCAATACACTCCCGTCGAAATGAATGCAGGGAATTAAAAGTAAAACCTCAAAGGCAATAAGACTAAATTAAATTAACATATTTAAAACAGGTATAAATATAAAATACAACAATTTAATGTTAAAAGATGTATAACAAAACTACACATGTATTTAATTATTTAATATTTTAATAACTTTTTAAATGAAATTAGTATAGCAATGTTTTTTTATTAAAATATAACTTAATTAATTTAAATTTAAAAATTGCTATTCAACACATTTTACAATCATTAATGCATATTGTTTTTCTTTATGTGGGACTTTATTTTTTGTTTTAAAGTTCAGAAGCCTCATTTCAAGTATTATATATCTATTATGTAGTTATTTCAAAATTAAGTTAATAATGTTATTTGTATTTTATTTTACAGTTGACATAAATGTATAACATTTATTTACATTAATATTTAACATACAATAATTTTTTATATTTATTTTCAAGTCAAATATATATTTTTTAATTTTCTGTATACCTGACGTAAGGCAGGCTCTATATTTGGGGCGGAGGTACCTTCATGGTAAAGTATAGGGAACATTTTTTTAACTCCATATCTTCATGCTACCATTGCGGTTTTACAGCCCTGGGCTATCGTTTTTAACCTGGGTCCATATTACAGATAGGGCACACTTTCCCTGTTTGTACCAAGCACAAAAGGTTAAATTGTGCCATATTATGATGAATGCACAACCCTCAGGGTAGTTTCGGATGTTTGCTGCCCCTGGGACAGTGCATTCAAGTGACACATGGAGCGACTGCTTCATGGCCTTTGAGGCAACCCACTAGTACTTTAAAAAGGGATTAGAGATCCTCTTGCAGGCAGATGCAGTGAGTGAATGCACGTCCTGCATCTGAAAGTCTGGAGGGTCCATGGAAACTCCCGTTCTCCTCTCAAGAGGGCTGCTCTCAGTGGGTGCATTAACAGTGCGCCAACTTTTTGTGGCGCACTTTTAGTATGTCCCATTCAAATGAAAGAACCTCCTCTCTGTAGCGCTGGTGCTACATGAGCGCAAAAGCAATATCACAGAAGGAGGTGCACATGCGTCTGCAACCTCTTCTGTAGTACCAAAGTTCCCCAGGGGTGTATAAAGCAGGCACATGTGCCTGTTGTGTCTCTGGGCACTTTCTGTAATAGGGCTCATGATTAGTAACTAAGTATGGGTGCATTTTGCGGATCTGCGGTCCGCGAATTCGCACAAAATCGCAAAAAAATCAGCGAAATCAGATTTTTTGCGATTTGCACTATACTCAACTGGAGTACTTTCTACTGGCTAATCAGTAAGTGCTACCTCGTTGGGTAAATGTATAGTGCGTTTCCTACACTGCAGCTGCGTAAAGGGCCAGAAGATTTGTCTCCACTGACCATGTGTGCCTGTAACTTTGCCACTGCGCCAAAAGGCACCGAGGTCCCTTGAGTGAGCTGTCCATCATAGTTGGGAAAGGGTGGGAAGACGTTTGATACCGCTAGTGTGTGGTGCAGGGCCGAATGCCAGTGCTGCTATGCGTGTTCACATGCCTCTTGTGTATAAAGGGTCTGAGCGCGAACAGGGCAGCAGGTGAGGAGAAAGCAGCCTCCTGGCCACAGGAACTACAAGGGGATCATGCTCGAGAAACTCATGGATGCAAAGACCTCCCCGAAGTATTACAGCTAATTTTTGACGGCAGAGACGGGGTTAAAGCACACTTGGCCAGCCTCGACCGTGCTCACTAATGTATAGTGCTTTTCCTACACTGCAGCTGCGTAAAGGGCCAGAAGATTTGTCTCCACTGACCGTGTGTGCCTGTAACTTAGCCACCGCGCTAAAAGACGCCGAGGTCCCTTGAGTGAGCTGTCCATCATAGTCTGGAAAGGGTGGGAAGACGTTTTATACCGCTAGTGTGTGGTGCGGGGCCGAACGGGCGGGGCTGCTATGCATGTTCACATGCCTCTTGTGTATAAAGGGTCAGAGAGGGAGCAGGGCAGCAGGTGAGGAGAAAGCAGCCTCCTGGCCACAGGAACTACACGGGTATCACGCTTGAGAAACTCATGGATGCAAAGACCTCCCTCGAGTATTACAGCTAATTTTCAATGGCAGATATCGGGTTAAAGCACACTTGCCCAGCCTCGACCGTGCTCACTAATGTTTTGGGCTGATTAAAACGTTACTGAATTTGAGCTTCAACTCGGGCACCTGCTTCTTCTGTAAGTGCTTCCTGTTGAGGTTTAATTTTTGTGACATGAGCCTCGTGCCAGAATGAATCCTGCCCTGCATAGTTATCCACGAAGATGCCACTATGATGGACGAAGCTGTCCATCATAGTGAGGAAAGGGCGGGAAGACGTTTGATACTGCTAGTGTGTGGTGCGGGCCGAACGGGCGGCCTTGCTATGCGTGTTCACATGCCTCTTGTGTATAAAGGGTCAGAGAGCGAGCAGGGCAGCAGGTGAGGAGAAAGCAGCCTCCTGGCAACAGGAACTACACGGGGATCACCCTCGAGAAACTCATGGATGCAAAGACCTCCCTGAAGTATTACAGCTAATTTTCGACGGCAGAGACGGGGTTAAAGGCAAGCACACTTGCCCAGCCTCAACCGTGCTCACTAATGTTTTGGGCTGATTAAAACGTTACTGAATTTGAGCTTCAACTCGGGCACCTGCTTTATTCATATCTGTAAGTGCTTCCTGTTGAGGTTTAATTTTTATGACAGGAACCTCGTGCCATACTTGTAACTATTCTCTGACCCTACTTCAAGGGTCAGAGCAGTGTCAGAGAATAGTTGCAAGTAGGCAACAAACTCTGGAGGCGCCGCTCAGGAAGCACTTACAGGGTTACAGCAGGTGCCCAAGTTGAAGTTAATTTCTTTGTAACCATTTTGTAAATGGTTACAAAGAAAGTAGCTTCAACTTGGGCACCTGCTGTAACCCTGTAAGTGCTTCATGGAAAATATGTCCTGCTCGCGGATTCGTGGATTTTTCTGCAATTACGCGAGATTCGCGGATCGCGAAATTTCCAAAAATCGGCAAATTCCGTGAGCGGAACTAATTTTCGGCCCACACTTATTAGTAACAGAAACTTCCAGATTTGGAAACATGATTGGCTGCATGTGGGTTGGATTTTATATTTTTATGTGCATGAGTAAATTTCCACAGTGTTGTTGAATATAAATGCCCCCATGATCACCTACACAATACCCTTGCAACATTTTATTAACAATATTAACTCCCGGCAATAGTATGCAGATATTTAGGTGGCTAAGCACACTTTTAAGCTACTGTGACGTCAAATCAAATTTCTTCATAATGTCATAGTACTAAAATTCAAAGGCAATGCAACCTTAAACTTTCAAAAGTCATAGGTATATCAGTTTGCTCAGTGTCTACTGGATGATTGGACGTAGAAAGGAAGAAGGCTACACATGATTGGTTGAGACGGTGTTATCATCAGTGATTACAAGACACAACAGTGCTGTGCCTTTGTGAGATTCTTCCACACAGGCATGTATTTCACATGATAAACCAAACATTTTCTGGACTGTAGTTTCTTTGTGATTGTATAGGGTGTGATGTTTGAAAATATAAACTGATGGTGTCAAGTTAAGTTTGGATATACATCGTCAGTTTCCAAATTATGTGGTGGCTTTCAGTATTGCTTTCCAATTACATGTTTGCAGTTAGGGCTACGATCAAAGTCTATGGCTAAGAGCTTCGATTTCAAGGTAGTTCTAAAAATGGTTTTGAAAAAATAGGGGACAAATATATTCCTAAAGGAGGAGGAATATTCGCAGAATATAAATAGATATTTTTATGTAAGATTTTTCAACGTATTATTTTCCCTTGAAAAGTCAATTGCAACCCAAGGAAATAGAAAAATGTGACCTTCATTAAAAAAGTTGGCAATGAAAAAATGAAATGAAGTTGTATTTTTTCGAGCTGCACTAAAATAAAAGTCAGTGGAATACTGTTGTATATATGTTATGTTTGTGACATTTGATTTGATGGTTTGTTAATTCAAAATGTCCTTCTTATTCAAATATGTATGGTTGCTCCAAAACCAGAAATGGAGATATCTTAATATCTTTTAAATGTGTCTTTACAGAACGGTGAGGTGCTTCCACTGAAGATTGTGACATACACCACTGTGTCAATCTCACTGGTGGCACTGTTTGTGACCTTTGTCTTGCTTGTTGTGATCCGAGCTATGCGCTCCAACTTGCACAATATCCACAAAAACCTGGTGGCTGCGCTATTCCTCTCAGAATTGGTCTTTCTCATTGGAATCAACCAGACTGAGAACCCGGTAAGAAGCTTAACACAATCGTCACCCCATCCCTCACCGTATCCTCATGAGATGTGTGCAAGGATAGGGCGGCATAAACTCAGTCGTGTGTAATTTCAACAAATGTGACTCCATTTCTCAAAATATGCACTGTAAGACCCCTAAATAACCATACATGTAATTTCTTGTGGTTGGCTGCCGAGGATGACAACAGTTCTCACCATGTTATCGACTGTATCAAACACTGTGTATCAGAACACTGCATTTGAATTTCCTGCTTCAAACAAGCCCATTGACCTCTATGGATGCTTGTATACATTTGTTGAAGTAATAGGTATGGAAAGTAAAGTAGAATAATACGGAGACTACAAAAAATCATAAGTATTGTTTGTATTATGTACAATTTGCAGGCCCTTCTTTTCACACTGGCACTCAAAACACCATGGCTTGGATTTGAAATGTGTCGATTTTGGTTACAAATGTTTCTAAAGTGAATCAACTAGATTTCCCATAATCCGGTTAAATCCCTTAAATGTCCGCCCGCAACATGCTCTACTTCCCATCCCGGCCCTGTGTCTAGCGAAAAACAAAACCCATACACGTGTTTTAATGCACATGTTGCCAGCCATGTGACACAGGGGCAGGGTGAGCACAGAGTGTCTGATAAGGACAGCAGACTTGACCTCAAACGTTCTGCCATGGAGTAATGGTGTCAAGAGGCAGAAGCCTGCATGCTTCAGCTTCTGGGAGGCGCGAGCAGATTGCAAACGCTGCAGCAAGTTGTATAGTAAATGTTTGTCGAATGGATTAGTCCATTTTTGACCCCTGACCTGCAGTGGGAGGCAGTCTGCGAAGTTCTGCACGGATGAACTTGTGAGCCAGCTTTATTCATTGGTGTCTGGCCCTCTGCCTAGTCTTCAGGAGTGCCTTTAAACTAACAATACAGGTGCAAGAATAGGTTTTAATCCCACAATGAATCATCGGGGACCAGAAATGAATTATTGCACGTTGGCTTCACCTCCTTTTGTCCGGTAAACGCTCTAGTCCTGGCACCAAGGAAAGAGAATGCGCGAGTGGTTTGGCGCATCTCCACCGAGCTCTCTCTAACTGCAATACCTGTTTATCTTGAAAACACGGACACACACAGTTACTCCGCTCCCCATAATGTGGGTGGGCCTGAGCAGTGAAACTAAGTGAACGGCGTATTGTCAGAATATTTTTTCTAACTGATAGAAAAAAAATACTTTTGTTTTTGGTAAAGTGTGTAACTTGGCAGTTTTGGATGTTTCTAAGTCCTTTAAATAACAGCTGTTGCACAATTTACAGTACTGGGTTTATCAACCAGGGAACGATGAAAGTCTGAGTTGGCCAGGCCCAGGATTAAATCTCGTGACATAGTTGGCTGCACCAGATGTCAAGACAGAGCGAGTGATTGGCTTACTAAGCCATCTAGCTGGTGACCTCTTTCTTCGTACGTAGTAATGTTTGTCTTCCTGTTGCCTTTATTTGTCCCCCAGCTGTCCTAACTCTGGTGGTTTAACTCCGTGCAGTTATGGAAGGTGTCCTACCAGCTCACTGTCCGTGATGGACGTCGATGTGGCGGACCCATAGAACCCTGATGACCTCCGTGTTCCCATCCTTAACCTCAAAACAATCTCCCATTTGCTGCAGAGGAGAAAAGGGAAAACAGCAAACAGCACTATTTCTTTCCCGCCATGCGCTTGACTTCTTAAAGCCGAAGGTAGAAAGTGCATCCTCAAAGGAGATCAAAGCAATGTCACTAACATCAATCAGCTCCAGGTATATCGCCCCTCCTTGCTGGAGCTGAGAGCAAGGGCGCACTTTTCAGAAAACCAATTGCTTTTCTACATAATGACAGATTTCACTATCCGTGCTCCATAATAGTGGCCAGACATCTGCATCTAAAAATTGGATTCCCCTGATAGTAGAGCAATCAAGTCAAGCGATGCAGTCAAATCGCCACCCACATTTCACTCACGCATTTAGGTAAACGCAGGAAAACAAACAAAATAAAAACACCCTGCATTTGTTAAATCTCCTGATACTCCTCTGTGCTCTTGTTTTCACGAATGGCTACCATCACTAAGTCTCTCTCAAAGAATTAAATCCCAGATGCCTTTGTATGCAGAGAATCTGCCATTTTCTTCCTTAGGGCAAGGCCCTGAAATCATGCAAAATGCTTGGTGCACTTACACTATGGTGCGGACAGTACAGAACTGCATGTACATAAGAGTGTCAATTTTAGAGATGACATTGAGGCAACAGAAGAAGTCAAATGGAGGAAAAAATCTGGTCTCAAGAAATCCATAAATCTCGTGGATTAAACATTGATTGACTGGTGAGTCATGGGTGAGTCTAGCTCGATATACCAGTCCGCTGCAACTGGACATATACAGACAGGATCATTCTTAAAAACCCGTCCTAACCAATCACATCTTCTTTCTACTATATCACGTAGCCCCTCAAAAAAGGACTGAGTCCTTTATTCATGTAGGACTCTAGCCATGCACATTTCTGCATGCCCTCTTTGTAGCCATGCACGCCTATAAAACCTTCACTTGAAATAAATTATATTAAAAAAAATATGGGTGTGTGAAAATTGTTTCAAAGAGACGTATGTGACTTTAAGTGGCTTTATTTAGGATGGTGCAATCCTCTTGAATTGTGTGCATCACTTTAAGACCACAGTTGAGGGAAAAGGTTTTCATTTTAGGATTAGTCGCATCCAGTGAAGTTCTTGGCTCGACGAGAGCTCGGCAATTGAATTATGGTGCTCAAAAGTGTTTCGAATGTAAGAATAATTCAAACTTGCCTGTCACCGTTGACTGTTGGGGAAGAGAAACGATCCCGGGCAACGGGCAATTCAAAATAACGGCCGCAGATGTGCTCGCGAGCCTCCAGAGCACTTAATAACTTGTGACAGCAAGTCATTTATACTAAAACAGGGACAAAGAATCCATTGTTTCCATGTATGAAATAAGAGTTTTCTTGCGTGCCAGGGCAGGTTGTTTTTCATCGCACTAACTGTGTGTGTGTTTGTGTCCACCACATACTCTGTATCCCTCATTGATTGCAGCTGAACCCGTTCCTCTGTCTTCCAGTTTGTGTGCACTGTCATCGCCATCCTGCTGCACTACTTCTACATGAGCACCTTCGCCTGGATGTTCGTGGAAGGCCTCCATATCTACCGCATGCTAACTGAAGTGCGCAACATCAACGCTGGCCACATGAGGTTCTACTACGTGGTTGGATGGGGCATCCCGGCCATTATCACAGGTACACAGTTACAGCTCTATCCGGAGGTGTTTAGCATCCCCAGGCTTATCCTTACAACCTCCATCTATGAAGAAAGATAAGTGCTGAGGGTGGATTACAGTACTGTGGCATTTACTCTCCCATATGCTCACGTACCGTCTATACGCGACGCAGTAATTCTCATTTCTCACCTTGTTACGCAGACGCTGGCAGCACCCACAGAGGGTCCGATCCCACCGCCTCAATGCACACAAAATGGACGCTCTGTTTTTCTATCTCAGCACGATCACTAGTTACGATATGATGCACACGTGATTCTTGCATTACTTAACACGCACATGACTTGGATAATCCAATAGTACACTGCATCCAGAAACTCTTTTGTAAGGACTATCCCAGCAGGCTTGCCTCTTCATAAGACTCTTGGATGGCCATTCACTTCACTCAACATATATTTTGCTTATGTACCTCACTCATGCAACTCATTCAGTGGACCATTCCTTTAATCATGTCACTACAGTTAAGCACAGGGATACTCCCATCAATGTGGTACTTCACATAGCTGCAACCTCCAATGATGAACCGAATTCTTCAACCTCAACATTCCCTCAATGTGCATTCCTCCAATTACAAACTTAAACTTGCTCTACTAACTCAGTAATCTGCTCACTTTTTGGTGAGTTTTCTTTTTATCAGCATTTGATTATATGTCTGTAGATTGTTTGTTATTCGGTTATTTTGTGTGCCTTGCTTATTTTACCATTTGCCTATTTATTTTTTCTTTGTCAGGCTGCATGGCATTCTATGCATGCATGCACTACAGCCTTAATTTAGCCTGTTTGAGAGTCTTTTTAATTTATGCAAAGTGGGAAACATAAATTATAGCTGTGAGTGTAATAAAGCTGTATGTAAGCCAGATGGGCGAGATGCCATGCACGGAGTAGAAGAAATAGTTGTTAGCTGTGGTGGAGCCATCTACCGGAAGGACTACATGAGACCCAACAGCAAATATCTGCAGAAGAAGAAAATAAATGTGGAGTGGGTAGATGTGGGTAAACAAATCGAAAGGAATAGACGGAGGGCAAATCACGTGGAAGCAAACCGAAGACATAGGTGAGGAACTCGAAGCACAGAAAAGAACATGTTGCAAACAAGCATTGGCTAAGCCAATATTGTTTGCCTACCATTTGGCTTTGCAATAGTTTTTGCTGACGTGGTTCAGCATCGTGGGGGAAAAAGACTATAGCTCTATTGCCGATTTTTAACAGCGCTGGTACAAATAGGAAAAATAAAATCGGGATGATACATATATGCTCATGCATTTGGACACTGGTGCGTGTATGCATCATGATGCAATGGCTGCCCAGCATCAAAAAGAAAGTATAGCTACAACTGTGTGGCGGATGGTGGAGGAAGTAAGGGACATGCTGAAAGGGACGTGGGTACCAACACAGAGAGCATAGGGTCAGGGATTTTAGTCTGGAAGCAGCTTGCCTGAAGTGTTACAAGAGAAAGACAAGCGTTGACATAGCTAAAAGCTCTAGGATCAGCAAGCTGGTGCAGCGCATATTATTTTAATTATCTCTTCATTGCAAGCATATGGCACAAAAATAAAGAGAGAAAAAAGCTGCCACTTAAGCTTGGCTTTCACATGCTTGCAATAAATACTTGAAATTAAAAAACACATTTGGCTATTTTACTAATGATGTTTTTGTAAAACAAAAAGGTTACTGTTGTGCCATCTGCGGGTATTTAAAATTAAGATAAAAGTTTGAATCAAGTGTGTCACTAAAGAAAAGGAAAATATTTTAGGCGGTTGTGAACAACGTGCGCAGGCTTTGTGCAGTCACTCAAAATAAAGGCAGCCAAATGTGTAAAGCGGGCTGACTCGCTGCCCTAAGCGGTATGCAGTGGTTGGCAGGAGCATAATATGAATATAAACTAAACAGACCAATAAATGAAGCCCGCTGACCAAAAGTCCATCTATGTATGTATTTATGCATTATGTTTTGGAAAAACAATAGCTCGACAACCAACTCAAGCTGTCTCAATGGCCAAACCAACAAAAAGTAATTCTCTTCTGTGGATTTGTGGAAGAATAAGAGTAACATAATAAAAAAGATGGTAAAGAAACTGTGCTTCAGGGTGAGGGACAAATCCAAGAACAAGAAGAAACATAATTGATTATGAAGCAAGCCAAGCGCATAAGATTTACAAGGAAACAAACTAATGGTATTGTCCACAACAACAGATGGCTAGAAGCTGTCTGTAGGAGAGACCTGAAAAGGTATTCTAGCACTGCCTCTCAGTTCAGCATGAGAAGAAGCAGAGGCTGCAAACCCAACTGATTGTTGACATTTTCAAAGTCCTGTCGCAGAAGGAGACCCATTCAACTTTGATCCAAAATGACAGTGAAGCACTCTTAATTACTTGTAGCATACAGCATATTGTTTATTTCGGAAAACAGCTCTTAGATAATACAGCAACACAATAAAAAACACACTTTCCAGAGTCCTTTAGTTTATATGATGTCATGAACACTTAAAAAAAATAAAATACCAGAATAATATATTGATTCTTTAAAATAACTGCTGCTTTCAGACTGCACTGAATACAGTAGTGGGTGCTCTCTCCCAAGGGGGAACCAAGAGGCTGTCATAACATTTGTGAACCCATAGTTTTGTATAATTTATTTTTACATTTTGGCACATTCAGCTTAATGCTCTATTTCCACATTTTCAAGAATTATGCAAGGACAGTTTTGTAGAAAAGAAGCATTATTGTATTGCGTGGTCTTTCAGTTAGGTGGCACAATATTCAGGCACTTCTACAAGTAATATGCCATTCTGTTTTATCGTTAATTAAAATGATCATCCGATTTTCACACTGGTTAAATTTATAGTTAATGGTTATTAAGCTAACCGTGCTTAATTAGCTGAAATGAGATTAATGGCACCTGGCGGATGCTGCATTGTGGCTGCTCAGGCCCTAAAGCAAAATATACCCATTCATGTGTTACAGAAAACACAGCTTTGTGTCGATTTAAGCTGCATTACATGGTTTGTATGGATCACTGTTTATATGGCTAATGGTGGATCACCAAAGTGGCAATCATCCAAGTGAGCGATGAATATCTTTTGTCAATTAAACCCTCCTTGCTTAATGTGCATCAAGTACGGCGGCCATTTTGAGCCAGTAAGACTGGATTATCATTCCTGTCTTTAGGCTGTGTTTGATGATTAGTTTTTGCTGCAAGATACTGAATGTGTTCTAAATAAGGACACAGTACAGGATCACAGAACATATCTAGACAAGTAACAGCGAAGAAAGACTAATTTATGTGCAAATAGCTAGAGCTACAACATGTCTGATGTCGCACACTGGTAACGCATGTGATACGGGTGCTCCACGAGCACAGTCTTCTCCTTGCTTTAAGAAAGGACCCGCATAACAAAGATACATGATAGGTGAATTTCCTTACTTATTTCTTCTCCCAAAAACAACTTTTGCCTTCAAAACAATGCATACTCCATATGTGAGTCCACTATTACAACCCTCCGTGTATCTTTTTCTAAAATGACAGTGTGTGACTGGTGAAGGGTTCCTGTTGTGCTTCCCTCCATGGGGCCCATTTAAATACCTGTTAGGGGTATGATGAATTGATGAGCATGATTTTGAGTAGTCCTCACTTGAGTGACCCTGTGTAAGGTGAAAAATGATGTACTGAATTTTATACCACTGTGTTTGCAGGGATTGGTGTAAATGTCTTTGGTGCACGAACCTTTTGTCACATAAACATTTGCACAGAGCATTAATGACCATCGGATAACTCTGATCAACTGTGTAGGTGTGTCATTTCTTTTGATATGTATCTTTGCACAGTCATAAACAGACAGGACTCAACGTTTTATGCAAGTATATAAAGTATGTGCATGAGCATGTGCATTTGAATGAATGTGAAAGGATCACTATTAACAATTGTGTTCCATATATAGGGCCAAATTAGGCAAAATTACAAGCCAGGATGTAGCTGCTGAAGAAAGCTGTGGACCTTGTATGTGGCTGAAGACGAACAGCTGAAACATGTCGACCAGTGGGATGTAGGACTGATAAATATCCACAACTCCCAATGTTCAATGCTTTTAATATTCCTTAGTCAAGCCAATAAATCATTTTGGTAATCTATAGGACATTTTATCTACTTGTGACGGAGGCCCATATAACACCAGAAGGAGCCATTCTTACCTCCATTAAAAGAATTCTCAAACATTTGGGAGCTCATCCGTCCCTCTAAAAAATTGCGACCTAGGTTGGTGAGTGAGGGTTTTTGCCACCAATTTGTGTTGTGAACCCCACATCTTCCTATCGAGAGTATACAGATAAAGTTGGTAAATACATCTGGGTACTCCAGCATTTAGACTGATCATTTGATTTGGTTATGACTGCCACAAAATGTTCTGTAAAGAACTGTGTATGCAGACTTGAACAGCTGATTGTTTCTGACTTATGCATTTACTTGCAGACATTACAGAATCTATGCACAGGTCATACACGTCGATGCAAGTCGGCTTTTTGCTTAAAAATAAGGACTACTGTGATGCACTTTTCGTGAGTGTTATGTGATGCACCTTTCCTTTGTTTTGAGTCACTCATGAGGAAAGCTGTGAAACGTGTGCACTGACAACCAAACACAAGCATATGGTGTCACAGTGTTCATGAGCTAGCTAACACTCAGGAGGAAAAACTGCACTGGAGCATTAGTGAAGGGAAAGCAGGAAACACTGTGAATCTCGGGACCAGTTTCAGTGCTACAGCTAGTGGCATAAATGGTTCGCTTTCCAAAACAATCTCACATACTTATTCACATAGTTATTCTGTAGGTGCAGAAATACCAAGATGGCCCAGCTGAAAAAAATCTGCGTTAGCCGGGATGTGGAACTTTAATGAGGCTTACGTGGGCCAAAAAGTGATGGTAAGACTAGTTAACAACAGCAATGTTTAGCACTCTGTGACGTGGGCATCTCATTCTAGGTAAAGAAAGCACGTCACAGGATGACCCAAAACAAATGATGACTTTGTGTTTATAATTAAAGACTGAGTCAATGCCATGAAGAAGTACAACATGTATGGGGATGAAACACATTGTTTGATGACGGAAGATCTAAAATATAGCACTTATAATGCAAGATTCTTTAAATTAACTTGAAGAAACATCACAAGAAATCTTTGATCCAGTTTTTCCAAATTGAAAGGGCTTTTTACCACGTGCAATGTGATTGCTTATACAATACAGCACAAAACGCTGCAGTCTCTGTGAACTTTGTAAGGCTAATAATCAGGAACTACACGATTTAATGATAAGAAAAATTGTTTGCAAAATCCTAGAAGTAACAGCATCATTTCAAGTTAATTTAACCCACTGAAGAAAAAAACCAAGATCTCCGTATCAATCAACATGCTATTTCTGTTTTCACTCTTTCCATGCAGGTTGTTTTTCCCTGGTTTGGAATGTCTGTAGATAGTAGTCCGACTAGAAACACACCGGCTGGCAGGATATTTGGAGACTTAACAAACTGTGGCTTTGATCAAACCATGTTGTAGCTTTTCTTCTTTCGATTACAATGCAATCTGGTTTCATGCATTTCGAGGAGGGCTTCGCATAGGTTATAAAGTGTACCTGTCTTACACAATCACGCAACACATTTAGAAGAAAACGAATGCCATTTTCTTGCGCACTTTTGCCCAAGTTGTTTTTCTCTAGCTCGGTGCGTCCTGAAGGGAGTGAAAGAAATGCAGAATGGAATGTGCAGGTACGGGAGTGACGGAGATTCTAATCGTTGCTTGTGGCCAAACACCCTTCAAACAAGGCATGCCTGATGGTCTGCGGTCTACTGTATAAATATAGATTTTGCAAAGAATCGCTCGTATCAGTGGGGGCGAATCCGGGCTGCTAAGTGCGCAGGTTTCACTGAGTGAGCATTTAAGGTATGGGAATCATGCGAAATTGGCCTGCAGATCTTCCCCGAAGACACATCTGTTCTTTCAGAAAGCATCCTGCTTAGCTGCATCATGCCTTCTATGTCATGACATTTTCCTGGCTCTCCGTGAATGCCATGCATTGTGTGCACTCTTCTGGCCTTACAGAGGTGGTACAGCGGCATCATTCGTTTCCGAGAATATTGATCGTTCGGTTTTATTATGCTGACTTTGTTAAAGAGACAGCTTAACTAGCTCAGTGGAAGTGAGTGCAGGCTCCTCCGCCATGGTGGAGGAGTGTCGCCCCACTGCTTTCCAGCAGTGCGAGAAGAGGAAACATAAAATAATAAATGTTAGTTATTATCATTTTATGTTTTCTGTGTCTCTGCCAGCGGGTGGGTGGGCGGGGCTGCTCTCGGAGCAGGGCAGGGGTGGAGTGGTTTGCCCTGTCCGAAGTATGCAATGACTGTTTGGTCAGCCTCTCGGGCCACTCAAACCAGTCATGCGCACTTCCCCCATTCTGCATGCAGGCTACATCGCAGCCTGCATGGAGAACAAGCCCAGGCTCCCATTTCCTGGTTTAGCGTCCCATCAGGATGCTCAAAACCAATCGTTGTGATTGGTCATGGGAGCCTGGGTACCTAACAATTACAACAATGCATTCCAGCATTGTGATTGGTCAGTGGGGCCTTGCTGTGCTTCCGTCAGAGAAGAGCAAGAGCGCAGACGCGGGAACAGGCACAAAGAGAAGTTTATTTATTTTTGTTTTTAATTATTTTTTTTAAAATAATGTACGCAACCCATCCCCAAACTCTCCCCCCCCCCCCCCCTTCAACCCCCCTGCCCACATCCCAGTCCATCTGATCTTACACACCATGCCACCTGGACCCAGCCATATGCAAATCTGTCTTGACCCTACTCCAATTAGAATAGTCCTACTTGAATTGCCAGGTGAAGCCACCTATAAACTGGAGCATATTCAGCCCAAGGCCGGTTTCATCCTGATTGGAGCTCATCATTTGGATGCAGTTAGGCTCCAGTGGCAGATTGTGCACAGGAACCAACCTGTTGCATTTAGGGCATCACACTGAAGTATACACACAAACTGATGGATGGAATGCTTGAATTAATCTCACTGGTAATTACTTGGGCTGTATTAAATTCCATAGTTCGTTTGCACACCATGCCATCTCAGTATGAATCCAGCCATATGCAAATTAGTCTTGGCTGTGCTCCAATAGGATCAGTCCAACCCAAGCTGCCAGATCAGGTCCTCCTTGAACCAGAATACAAACAGTCCTAGACTGGCTTTACCCTGATTGGGGCTCATCTGTCGGCCGCAGCTTGGCTCCAGTGGCACAGTGAGCAGGGGACCCATGTCTGTGCATACCTGTCAAACTTAGGGCATCACATTGAAGAATACGAATAAGTGGTGGATGGAAAGGTTGAATTAATATCAGCCACTGGTATTTACTTGGCCCACATCCCAGTCCATCTGATCTTGCATAACATGCCACAGCAGGTTGGACCCAGCCATATGCAAATCAGTCTTGACCCTACTCCAATAAGACTAGTCCTGCTTGAACTGCCAGGTGAGGCCATCCCTGAACTGAAACAAAAGCAGCCCAAGACCAGTTTCACCCTGACTGAGGCTCATCATTCGGATGCAGTTAGGCTCCATTGGCAGATGGTGCATGGAGACCAGCCTTGAAAAACCTGTTGCACTTAGGGCATCACACTGAAGTATAAACACAAACTGATGGATGGAATGAGGTAATTAATGTCACTGGCAGTTACCAGGGCTGTAATAAATTCCATCACTTTTAGCCCACTTTGCCATCTCTGTATGGACCGAGCCATATAGTAATTAGTCTTGGCTCTGCTCCATTAGGAGCAGCCCAACCCGAGCTGCCAGACCCGGTCCTCCTTGACCCAGAGCACAACCAGTACAAGACTGGTTTTAACCTGGTTGAGGCTCATCAGTTGGGTGCAGCTTGGCTTCAGTGGTAGAGGCAGCATGGAACCCATGTCTGTGCATACTTGTCGAACTTAGAGTGTCATACTGAAGTATACAAAAAGTGATGTATGTACTGTTTGCATTAATCTCAATGACAGGTAATTAATTGGGGCCGCATACCAGTCCATCGTTATTTTGCACACCAAGCAACCTCAGTTTGGCATGAAGAATAAAACTTAGGGTAAGGCTTTTAGCCTATTTGCTGTGATTCATCTTCTCAGAAATGGCTTGATTTGACATGTATAGATGTCAGAGTTGATCTGAATAAACCCCATCAGCAAGAGTTATGTGACCTTTAAATACACTGTCAACCAAACACAGGTCTCAAATGGAGATGTACAAAATTTCTGCAATTTGAATTTATGTAATTACAATTTTGGACAAATTATGCAAAATGCAAAGCTGGCATTTGGTGACAGGTGTTACTTGAAAATGGGCATAAGCATGCATTTTGCAGCAAAAAAGGTGCAAAAAAGACTAGCATTACAAATAGTAGTGGCTTACATTCTACTTGTTCATATTGCTTCTGTGCATTCGCGCTCAATTTTTGTGGTGTAAATATTGCATAATAGCGAAATATCTCGCAGCAAATATAATGCAAAATTTCCAAGAATATGCCAGCGTAATGGAAAGTTTTCCCAGGCCTAGTATCAACCAGAGCCATTCCTTCTAATGTTTGCAAATCAAGTTCGTCCATTTGAGGGTACCCACCTCCCCATGTTCTTTACCAGTACATGGATGGTCATGTATTTGTATGGCCTGAACCCAGCTAAGACGCAAGGCAGGGTGGATTCTTACTGCTAACTGCTGACGTGTTATTTTCTAACTATAGGGAAAAGGTGGCAAACCTGATAAATACGAAGGTGCTATTTCACTTTCTTGTTGCAGCATGGGAAGAGACCTGACTCTTCTATTAAATTCTCTTTTTCTGGTGTGCAAATGGTTTGACTTTCTATGTTATGCGGATGTGGCTATTGTCATAGTTCGTGTTTTGATACGGGATGCTAGGTCACCAGTTGATGTAAGCAGATTGGATGCTGTCATCTTGGGAGTCCTCTCCACTCTTAGGATGTCTTTGATGTCTCATTTTAAATGTGCCATGTAAATCAGAAAGCCATGGAATTCTTTTGCCACAAAATAAATGGGGGATATGACTAATGGTCTCGCCTACCCCTGCCATAAAACCCTATGCTTTGTTGGGGTATACTATCTCCAGTGGTGGTGAAGTGACACTTTTTTGGCAGTGCAAGTCTGCCAATTTATGTTAATCGAGTAGTTTTATGCTCAAATGCCCCCTCTGCCTTTCTTATGGGGTAGTTAGCTGCCGCTTGTAAATTAATTTCTTTGCTATTGAAGGTTCACATCGTGCTATCTTCATTGGTGATAGGACAAATCCTCTTTCCTAACAAAAAATAAGTGTTTCTTGTGAAGTTAATGTATTGTAGTAAATAAAACTGAAGGCACATGCCCAGAGTTGATTAGGACAGATGTTAAATAAACTCTTCATATGAGAAAATCAAAATGGTTCCAGTTTCTCAGTTAGGTGCTATGAACGTGGTGTAGTGTTATGCTACTGATACCCTAGGTTGGCTTCAATGATGTTTTGCGGTACTCTTTAGGATCATGAGGCATACAACTATCCCTAGTTAAAATGCCTTCTAAGGACAAGCCCAGGGAGCCATTTCCGCAAACTGGATAACCATCTGTAAAGGTGCTGTTTGAAAAAATACTCTGCAACTTCACTGCCAATGCCTAATCTCTGTGTGGCACTGTTTTGATATGGGCCAAGACTCTCATGCTTTCTTTCAGAGGGGTCACAGAGCCCATGACCATGGTTTCTCCACTCCAGGAAGCACAATAACATCAAAATTGTCTCTTTTCAGATCAATCTCTCGGCCTTCATCTCATTCATGCCATAATGGCACATCCAGCCTCCCTTTATCTAGACTAGTTGGATGCCATGTGTGCCAATCTACGAAATGAAGATTTTTTGCCCACCACAAGATCCAGTTTTCAATAGTTTTTATCCAGAATAAAGACCCCTAAGTGATGCAGTCTTGACTTTCCATGAGTCCGCACGATAGGAGGCCAGGAACTGCTGTTTCAAGCATCACTAAATTGAGTAACATGCACCTACCCTTACACCGCCCCCTATCTAACTGTTGAGGCTTATCACTAAATGAGTTCCCAATAAACCAAAGCTTCTTCTGTCGACAACTTGAGTGCGGAGAGTTACTCGGAGAGAAATGCCTTCTGTGAGAGGGCCCGGGCAAAGAACTCTAGAAGAGCCGCAAGCCTCCGTTGTTAAGCCACTGTCGTGGCTGGTGAGGCTGTGGTCGACAGATCTTCACTGACTGTGTGTGCAGTAATGAACTACTTGGTCACTTCATCAAAACCTTAGTGCAAAAGTCAGTGGCACAATGTAATCATCAAATGCTGTTGCCCTGAATATTTACAGTATCCCTCGCAATAGACAGCTAAAGCTGCCTGGAACAGTCGCTAAAGGGGTTTCAATCTCTGCTGTAGATCTTATACAGCATAGTATATCAGAAAGGAAATGCTTTTATTTTAACCAGACTGTCATGTTTTCACATGATCATTGTTGCATGATTTAGATACCAAATATTTTCAGGGCTTGGCACATGCGCAAGGCTCTTAAATCCCAACTAGACTCTTGGCTCGGTTCTAGCGCTGCTCCCCTGTTAGTTTGCAGACTTGCCCATCTCCTCTTTTCTGGACTCTTTTGGGTAATGTAGCTGCAGAAAGAATATGCATCCAATGAAGAAGACTTATCTACTTATTTGTGCTTTTGGAGAAAATATGTATAGAATAGAAGACAGCCGTATGAGAAGAAATGTTAAATAAGCAAATAGAGGGCAAAAACATATGCACCCTATTAAAAAAAAAAACACTAAAACCTCTTCTCGCTGAAAAACCCCTCAGGAACTCCATTTTACTTGATTCATTTCCCCCTATGCTTTTATTCAGCAGACGTAGGGTAGGGTTGTCCTAAAGCCTTTCACTATGGATCTTAAAGGCAATTGTAGAACTTCCAGCTGGTCTCAATGGGCTTTGACACAAGGAGGTTTTCGGACCGAGTTTTCTTTAAAGTGCCTCCATGCAGACTCCCATCAGGACATGTCATAATGAGGATGAGGATGATGGTCTGGTGCACAGGACATGCAGCGCAAAAAGAGGGGGGCAGGAGGAAGGTTCCTGCCTTCTTTTGTTGCATTTAACAGCCTAAGGCAAGGAGGAGGGGCTGGAGTTTGACACGCGTATTTTAAATGGTGCATCATACTCTATTGTGGGATGCCAATGCGGGTTTTCAGATGGCTAGCGTGCTATACCATGGGTGAGTGTGCGGTTGGCAGATTGTATTTGTTGTGATCCTATGTAGGAAGGATATTGGGCACAGAAAGGTGATTGGAGGGAGGCTTTTGCACAAAGAGATGTACTCTCCTGAAATGATGGGTACAGAAAAGGTAATCGAATGAACAAAGAACTATTGACAAGTAAAGATTTTATTTCAAACAATAATAGTATGTCTTTGTGCATTCTAATTTCGTGCGAGATGTGATGTTTGATTATCAATATAAAAATGCTTTAGTTTGTACACATTTTGTTTATTTAAAAAATACTATTTAATGGCCATTATTTAATCAACACATGCACAAGACATACTAAGCAGAATGTCAAACTGATGTTCAAGTTGGTCAAACAGTGATCTCCCTTCTCATTGTGTTGGTTTTTGTATTGTTTATTTTATGATTTAGGCCTTGCAGTGGGGCTGGATCCACAAGGGTATGGGAACCCAGACTTCTGCTGGCTTTCTGTGCACGACACCCTGATTTGGAGCTTTGCTGGACCCATCGTAGTGGTAGTGACTGTAAGTATGGTATAACCCACACTGACTTCAGAACACTGGACCTTTTAAACGCTACCTAACTTGATCGACAAGAACAGCACGTTCTTTAGCACAGAACCAAGACATTGTGTGACTCTAGAGACTAATCACATAATGTCACAGTGTTGATAATGGCTTAGAAAACTCGACTTCTGCAATAGCAGGACTTTCAGCCTACTGTAATTTGTATTGGTCACTTACAAACATTGTGCATTTTTGCCACAGGCTCATTTGTTGAGTGATATCGTTATTTTCTCTTTCCTGCTATTTGACATGCTAAGGAACAAAGAAAGACGGAAAGATAATATGTTGGGTTGGGTTCGGTTAAGTCAATGCTCAAAATACTCCGAAACCACCATTGTGAATTATTCAAAACACTTGCAGGCCAGATCGGTGGGACTGCCATTGAATGAAATACGCCAAAATAATTTGTAATTACATACATTGAAAGATGTATTTTGCTTTTTTCTCCCAGGTCAATATTATCATTTTCATCTTGGCAGCAAAAGCATCGTGTGGACGAAGGCAGCGGACATTTGAAAAATCTGGTGTCATGTAAGTTTGAATATAGCGCTAATTTTTCAAAGTGAAAGTCAAGGAGGTTCTTGTGTCAGATTTGCTGCACTTTAGATGGACGGAGGAGGCCAGCTAGTAGAGAATGCATGATGTGGATGTTTGCTCATTCAGTCCACCATGTCATGATGCGGGGTGCACTGATGTTAGGGAAGTGCTTTTTTAAAGGGAGTGAGTTAGTAAAAGGTTATTGATTGATTTCTAAAAATCATTACAATGTGTATTAATAAGACAGTTACTACACTCATCACAACATTACATCAATTAAAAACAGGCCAACATAAAGTTTATGCAACCATTAGAACTCCTAACAATTACCTGCTATTCTTAAAACCAACAATACCACAATTAGGGAGAAATAATCATAAGCAGCAATGCCAACATTCAACCAGTTAGATCATTAAAGTAATATGGACTGTGGTTTCAGGACTTATAGCAGATTGATGCTAAAATGCTCAAGCCGTCAGTGCATACTATATGTTGCTAAGCAAAATAATCACTTAAAAGAAATGCTAGACCGAAAATAGTTTGAAGTTGGTATTATGGTACATTTAGGTTTGTCAATATAATCCAAACATTGCAACTAGGGCAATCTTTCTAAATCGTTTCAAGGTTCAGGTAATGAAAGAAATACAAACAATTTAGACAGCAAAATCAAAAGTCCATCAATGCAATCGACCTTGGTACAGACGATGCAAGTTTATGTTAAAATACATAAAGTTCAACAGATTTTATATCTATTAATTTCACCCACCATAATGATGGTCAAAGAAGAAATGTTTCATAAGCCAAAAGGCTATTATTAAATAATAATAATATCAAAAAAATAAAGCATATAAATCGTGTCGTGTCACCAGATTCGGCAGCATTACACAGTTCATCCATGGGTGGCCTGGATTTAAGCAGAATTCATCATGTTCTCAGCCAGTGAAAAAACTTCACCAGCCGACAAATTACCGGAATTGTCCTGTCCGATGAATAGAATTTGACAGCTTTGTGGCAAGTTCTCACTTCTGCTACTAAAATTAATGGTTTCAGCAGGATTAGTAGTGCCTGTAATTATCATGGTCAAGTACAGATTATGTGCGATAAGGATTCATTATCATAACCACATAATCTGCAAAAAAATGTTGACCATTGTGGAAACCACCTTGTATACCGTCCTTAGTGAAGTATCTGCCAAACCTTAGAAACCTGGCCTTAATATGAGCTGAAAAACGAGAACTTAAATAGGGCTGGACCTCAAGTTATTTGTCTGTATTGATGACAGTCCTAGCATGCGTCTTCCCTGTCGCCTCTTTGTCTGCTGCGAAAGATAATTGTTTTGTTACGCGGTTTAAAAAGGTTTTTAAACTGGATGCATTAATTGTTTGGAATCCAGATAGTTTAAAGGGGTTGTTATTCAGGCAAATGAAACAAGTGGCCCCCTCCAGCCCTACTAAGCTACCTCCAAATGGAACACATGGTATATGCCCAAGAAGAAAAATGCTTCTGTTCGAAAAGATGTTCTCGTTAGCAGTGTTTTTGAATGATTTTCCTGTATTTTTCCCTTTTGATGCCTTTTGTTTTTAATATTTTAAAGATTTTGTGAGTGTCTTTAATACTGCAGAGTGATTAATATTATTTTTCCACAGTTCTGTTCTGCGGACAGCCTTCCTCCTGCTTCTTCTGATAAGCGCCACATGGTTACTTGGCCTGATGGCAGTGAACAGTGACGTCATGACGTTCCATTACCTATTTGCCATCTTCAGTTGTATGCAGGTAGAGCATGTTTCCTTATGGTGTCCTTGGACCTCATCTTTACACGTTTGTCTCATAGCGCAACATGTGATTGTTCATCTCAGTAGCTCAATATCTCGCTCTGTTGTAACAAAATACATTTATACTCTTTGATGCAACAGAGTTAGAAAGGTTTACCTAATTTAACCATTGGATAAATAGAAGGTGACAAATTTAGCGCTAAAGATTTTAAATACAAATTTGTGCTCAGTATGAATATAAGGACCCGTAGAGAAAGGAAAAAGATTGATTTATAGCAGCTTGTAGCTTGAGACGCCAAAACTGTGTATGTCCTGATGTACGCGAATAGAAACAATCTGACACTAAGTACTGCATTAATGTTTTTAAAGTACACCTTACTGTCGCACTATCATCATGGTTGAAAAAAAGGTTCAGTCCGATGATGTTTGTATGTTGGATATTTGTGGGTATATGATATGGATGATGTGTGAATGCAACAAAATAAGAGCTTTGGATATGGGTCGGTGTATGACAAAACTAGATATCTGTGAAGTGCATTTCTTTGGACATGGTCTTTATAACTATTTGATCATCATACACACATTAATTAAACTGGCATTGAATTTAAGAAGACTTCAAACACTTTTGAATGAACACTGTTAGACATGGCATCCTTGGTGTGGTTTCCCCTTATCTTTTTGCCTCTACTTCCTGTATTTTTTACGCTGTGCTGGATTTCATTTTTTGCTGGTTTAGATGCTTTTGGCACTTTGCCACTGCTGATCAGTGTCAAAGTGCAAGTGCTCCCTGTATAAATTGTTATTATGATTGGTTATCCGTGATTGGCATATTTGTATTACCAAGAAGTCCCTAGTAAAGTGCACTGAGTGTCAGGGCTGATGATTCAAATGCTACTATTGGGCCTGCAGCACTGATTGTGCCCCCCACATGAGTAGCCCTAAAATGGTGTCTCAGGCCTGCCACCGCAGTGCCTGTGTGCAGTCTGTTAACAGCCTTGTCCTCCTGGTCAGTGTCCCCACTGACCAGGCCTAACCCTTCCCTTTCTGTGCACATTGGTCACCCCTACCTACCTTGGGCAGGGTGCAGTGTATGTGAAAGGTAGAGCATGTACTAGTGTAGTTGACATGCTCTGGTAGTGTGAATCACAGCCATTTTCGTTTTTCACTATTGTAAGACTATCTTGCCCATAGGCTATCACGGGGAATGCTGACTACAGTGGCTACCAGCATATCTTTCCATAGGAGCAAGATAATAAAAGTCTGGTATTCCTGAACTCAGAATTTAATAACACATCTTTTAGGAAAGGTTGTTTATAAATCCTGTGTTTGAGAACAGCACTTTTAGAAAGTGGCTGTTCTCTTGTCTAACCTTTCTATGTGCCTTGGCCTGTTTGTGAATTGACTGTCTGGGTTGTGAGTGACAGGGGCTGGGTGGTTCCCAGAGGCTGAGTGGGCCATCCCTGGGCTGAATAGCTCCATCTGCATCTAGAGTGGTGGAAGGGGATAGCACCAGGGCCTGAATAGGACTGTGCCTGCCTTCCACAATGCTGGCTCCACCTCCTGCTGGGCGGCTGGCGACCCTGCCCCTTTCGCTGAAAGGAAAGGAGAAGCCAGGAAAACAAAGTGCTCAAGGAACATGCAGAACTGGTTCAGACCGGGCTCAGAGCCCTCCTGCACAAAGGGATCAAAGACTTTTAGTGGTATAAGTATAGGACCCAGACTACAGAAAATTAGATCCTCCTGGAATCAAGAAGAAACCTCTGCCAAGGAGAAAGCTGGAAGACTGAATAAGGAAGACTGTCCTGCTGTTGCTTTGCTGGACTGACCCTCAGTTGCTTTGCTCCCAAGGAGAGTAGAAGGACTTTGTTGTTGCTTTGTGCCCTTGTTTGAAGAGATCTCCAAGGGCCTGTTGTGAGCTGGCCTCCTGTTAAGAAGTCACAGGAACAAAAGGACTTCACCCCCAGCTTTCCCTGAACTCTGCCTAGAGAGTTCTGCCCTTCCTGAGTGCTGAATCCGACTGAGGGGCATCTGGAAGTTGTGGCCTGCTGTTTGGAAAGCTGGAGAACAAGAAACTAAGACTATCTGCAAATTTTCACGCATTGCTTGCTTGCGGAGCGCACCCCCGTCAGTGCAAGGAAATTCCCGCCGCCGCGAAGATCGAGATCGTCGCAGCGCCTGTTGCCGCAGCAAGAACCGACGCATCCTTCGCTTGCCGAACGCATCGCTCCGGTGCGGGAAAAGTACCATCGCTGTGAGTATCGTCGCAGAGCCTGTCATCGCTGGGTGAGATTGCTGCACCGCTTGCTTGCTTGCGGACCACATCACGTCGCTGCAGAGCCATCGCATCGAGGGGCCGTGAGAGGAGAAGATCGACGCTGCACCGCGCATCGCCGCCGCACCTGAGATCGTCGCCGTCCCGAAGATCGTCGCATCATGCCTTTGCAAGATGCTCCCTACGGAACCTACGCACCGGAATCCATACAAGGTATCGCCTCCCTCCCCATATAGACCAGATTTTTTTTGCAACACGCTCGCTGCATCCAGCGAGGCTGTCGCATCGACTCCCCAGGGTCTCAGGAGTGACGCATCACTTGTTTTCCACCGCACCAGTTTCTGTTTTGTAACTTTGTCGCATCTAAAGGTACTGCTGGCTAAACGTGATGCAACTGTGAACTATTTTCACGCAACTGTGGATTATTTTAACGCAACCTTAAGAACTCTTTTGAACCCATAATCTTGAACTGTGTATGTTGGATTTTTGTCGTTTTGGTCTTGTGTAGTTTAGATTAAATACCTTTATTTTTCTAAACTGTTGTGGAGTCAGTTTGTGGTGTTTTCACTGTGTTACTGTGAATGTTGGTACAAATAATTAGCACATTGCTTTGATAAGCCTGACTGCTCGTGCCAAGCTACCAAGGGGGTGAGCGGGGGTTATCTAAAGAGTGGTTCCTCCCTACCCTGTCTAGAAGCAAGGGTCCCTATTTGGACAGTGGTACCTACCTCTGCTAACTAGAGATCCCCAGTTCTAACAAACAGCAACTGAAAATGTAGTGATGCTCAATGCCAAGCTTGCACCCTATAGTTCTGCACCCACCCAGTAGGGTTCTGCTTGCTCTGGGCACTTTCTTGGAGGGACAGCTCATGAAGACAGCTGTTAGAAATGGGATCTCTGGTTGGCTAAGGCTTGCGCCAAAGCCAGACAGAGACCACCACTCTAGTCAGGGAAAGGGAGTTACACTCCAAAGATAACCCCTGCTCACCCCCTTGGTAGCTTGGCATGAGCAGTTAGGCTTATCCCGGAGGCCATGTGTAAAGCATTTGCGCACACAGCAACAACATCCCAGGCACACTACAAAAGGAACTCCACACAAGGTTATATCAAAAATAGCCTTTGAATTCTCAAAACCCATTAGAATAGTCAACACATAATGTACAGGGTGCCACCTGGCACTGGATCATATCTACAAGGGAATTATTTACACATGACAAGGCCCACTGGACCACTGTCAGAACTATGACAAAGCGAACTTAGTAGAAGTAAAACAGACCATAAACGTACAACCAGTAACCACTGGTAATCACTGTACTTAGCATCTGCCTGTCACATAAACTACATTATGCACAGTATCACATCGGGCGCGAATTACATTCTGCGCCAACCTCACCAGCATAAACACATTATGTAATCTTCTCACAAGTCTAAACACATTAGACCCTATCCTTCTAAGTATAACTCACATTAGGGGCGTAAATCACACAGTGAAACATAATCTAACTAGCATAAACCATAATAATCAAAAACAACCACATAATCATACAACACATTTAGAGGTATAAAGCAGGGTGCATAAAACATACTACACACATTACATTTCCTAGCACCACATCACATTAGGGTCTGGACCCTATAATCCTAACAGTCCCCCCTGGCCAACTGGCCATCTCAAAAAGGGGCTCAAATGCCCTATGTCCAAAGAGTTAGGGCACGCTGCCAAAGCAGCGAAATTCTAGGGTACGCAATCTACGCAGGCGTAAACGTAGCAGCTGGCAATAAGTGCTACGCAGCTGTGACGGGATGAGGGCGAGGGAGTGCGTCTCACTCCTAACTCAGACATGTCCCCCAGGGAATTGCGGCCTAAACGGTGCAGCTGCCCACTACTTGCTGGGCAGCTGGGTATCTCAAGATGAGGCCTGGCACCACTGTGCCTTCTGGAGTAATCTGCCAACGTTGCAGCTGCCCGCGCTGGTGGGGCGCAGCTGTGAGTAGGGAAAGAGCCCTGGCACCACTGTGCCCTCTGTGCCTTGCTGGGGCTCTCTAACACTGGCCCCACATCGTTGCCCACTGGTAACTGGGGCAACTGAAAACAAAACCTGGCACGGGCCACTCTGGGCTCCCTCGTGCCCAAACAAAACTGCCTCTAAGCAATGGAGTGGCTCGCAACGGCGGGACTGCTCAGGGACCAGCACTGGGCCCTCAAAGTCGCCAATTCACGGGGGCCCTCGGGGCCTATTACTGAATGAACTTGCTCCCTCGTTGGAGCGGCCCGCTTCAGGACAGGACCGCTCAAAAATGTAGAAATGGCCCTGTGCCCTGAAGGGCACCAACAACATAAAGCCCCCACTTACCAGGCTCACTGGGGCTCCTCAGTCGGACTCCGGTCTCCTTTTCACCCGGTCCCGCTCCTGGGGGCCGGGACTTCTCACAGGCGGCAGGCGGGGCTCTCTCACTCATGATAGCCTCGCTGGGGGAACCGGCGGAGTCTCCCTTGCGGCGCGGGGCTTCCCCTTGCTCCTCGGAGCCCCGCGCTGAAGCCTTTCATTCTTCACCCGGGCCCCCCTCCTGGGAGCCCCCGGACTTGTTGCGGGCATTCGAGGAGGTAGGGTAGGCTCCCGTCCTCCTATCACGCAGCCCAGCTTTCGCACTTTCCTGGCAGGCAACAGGCCCTGCCCATGTCCCCGGCAGCGCCTGCCTCCCGGTGAGAAATTCTTTAGCGGCTCGGGCCGCAGCGGTGAAAAGCAGGGTGGGCACCAGCTTTGGTTATAAAATGGAAAACAAAGGCACAATGAGGGGTAGGTTCCCTCCAATCTAGAATATAAAGCAGGGTGGGCTCCCGCTAGTAACAACTCACGAAAGCGGGGTGGGCACCCGCTATCCTCAGCGTCACAGAGAGCACCACAACAGCAGCTCCTCTCATGATTGGGCAAAAGTAAAAATAAAGCGCTCCCAAGGCGCTAGAAGTAGCATCCATAGTCCTGGATCAAATTAAAGCATTCTCAGGGCGCTGGGTCCATCAAAAAGTAAGTCTTTAGGAATCTAGGGGCAATGCTGGGCCCAGAGTGGCAGCCCTCCTGGCAGGTCCTCCTGGGCTCCGGCAGCAGCACGATCCCCTCAGCATCAGGGACAGTACCCATGACTGAACAATTTCATGGGGTCACAGCCCCTTCTTTTATACACCATTTTCCTTTATTTAAAGTGTAGGCAATGGGAGAACCAGATACAGATGGTTCAGGGGATCTTTGGAGCACTTTGTTTTGCTCAGCTCCTCTCTCCCTTTCACAAGACAGGCTAGGTGCTCAGAAGCACCACAGGGGGTGGCGCCAGCATTGTAGAGGGAAGGCACAGCCCTATTCAGGTCCCAGGTGCAACTCCTCCCTCCCATCTACATGCAGATCTCCCTATTCACCACCGGGCAGACCCATCTTGGCGCCACCCACATCATCCAGTACCTGTCAATCACAAGCCAGACATGCAATTCACATCAGGCAGGCAGACACACTGCACACAGAAATGCCAGCTTCTAAAAGTGGCACTTCTCCACTAGTCACAATAAATCTGCGCACACCATTGCGCAGCATTTATTCTCACGAGTTTGCACATACTAAACGCGCCCCTGCACACCTCTCATACCAGGAACTACCAGGGACACCCATATCCCCCATGCATTGCTATGGGAGGGCAGGCCCATCTCACCACACATACACAGAGAGCGCACGCACTTTACAATGGGCCACAGTGCTAAAGTGCGCAGAGGCCTAAAATCACCAACACCAGGTTACAGAAACAGGCTAGAACGTACAAAAGGTTTCGGGGTGAACCTGCCAAATGGGCCAAGTCCAACAACAGATATCTGTAGAAGAACAGTGTGTTAGGTCTAATTCTGATTCTCTTTGTTTTTTAATGGTAATAAATTAGACCTAGAAGCCGAAGCTTTTCAGCCATGGCAGGTTTTGGGCACTGTGTTTTCACAGATTAGCTTCAGGCTATCAAAAAAAGTCTTTTAACTGAAGCATGTGCCATGTGAAGCAGTTTTACAGAGATTACAAATCCAGACTTCTTGGCTTCAGGAAATTGTAAATGTGTGATGTTCATACATTTCATCGTGTCTCAGACAACCCTTATATACATCCTTCTTTTTTATAGCGCAAACTTGACCTGGTATCAGAGCGCTTTACATAGCACCAGTTACGTTACATGAGGACACATTCATTTTTGTTAGGCGCATGGAGATTAAGTGATTTGCCCAGAATCACAGGATGTTCAGCGTTATTGCTGAGACTCGCACCTGGTTCTCCAGATTCGAGATCGACCGCCCTAGCCGTTAGGCCAACTGTAAGTCATCCTGCTTCCTTTATGCTTTTAATGAATGGCCTTCAGTGAAAGATGCAAATTTAAACCCCAATGTTTCCTAGTTTAGGAACAGAAGTGGGGGAAGGGAATCCCACCATAGAAGATCCTGAAAGCAATATTACCTTTTGAAATCTCTGTAATTTGTGCTCCAAGCTATGTGACCCTGCTCCTGGGCAAAACTGCTGTCAGTCAGTGGGTAATAGCTACAATAAAAGCATGGCATGGGCAGAGGCAGGATACAATGTTAGTGTAGGAAAGTGCCCTTTTTGACTTGGTCGCCCCTCACTTTTTGCCTGGAATTTGATGTGCTTTCGACTGGAAGTGCACTGGATTCCTAATAATCAGGTGCACAGTGCCACATCCCAAAAACTGTGCAAGTATACCCCATTTGCAATACCTTTCGGTTCCCTGTAAGTCAAAGTAAGAGCTACCCCTGTTACCTAGGGCAAGAAGGCTAAAGAGGATCCTTAAGGGCTGCAGCACGAATTGTGCCATTTTAAATGATCCCTTACAGACTGCTTGTCTTGGTGCAGACAAAAGTGAAAACACAACATGGCACATATCCCTGTGTTCCATATCCACAAACATTACATGCAGTATGTCATACCCACAGCAGGCTATACAACCCTAAGGCAGGGTGCACTCTACTACATTTGAAGACCTATCTGCATGAGCCGATATGCCCCTGTGCTGGTCAGCTTTATTGCTTCCAGTACAAGTGACGGGGGAGACATTTTAGCTACATGAGCTGGACAGTGGTGAAAACGAGTTCCCCAGCCACTTTATGGCTTCACTGAAAATAGGGATGTTTGGTATCCAACATCTCGTTTTTTTAAATAAAACTTTATAAACCTTAGCGGTGACCCTGAAAACCTACCAGCTACTGGGGTGCTGACTCACTGGTCTTGCCAGCCTGCCACCAGAGACACGTTTCTAACCCCAGGGCTTTGCTCTCAATGGGCCTGAAATCAAGCCTGCTCGGGCAGAGGTTGCTTACACCACCACCCACAGGATGGCCCGCAGATTAGCATTCAAAAACAGGGAAGCTTCAAAGAGCCCACCACCTTTTGGAATGCAAATCTGGCTTCTCTCACAGGAGAAGAAGCTGAACCCCTTTGTCCAGGACCCTTTGGCAACTGGACAGGTAGGATAATTAGCTAGTCAGATAGGTGTGTCCAACCTCATGCCAGTAGGCCTAAGGCGGGCAACCTGAAATGGAGGCGTTTTTTTGGTGCTGGCCATTTTGGTGATGGCAAACTAAGGAACTCTGGGACAGGGTTATGCCCATCCCCCACAGGAAGTGACCATATAGTGGGTTTAGTGATCCCCAGGTTGATAGCCCATTGTCAACTACCCCAAAATTCAGTATTTAAGGGAGCCCCTGTCACCAGAAAATCAGATCCTGATGACCTACGCAGCAGACGGACACTGAAGAGCTGTGAAAGCAGAAGACTGAAGAAGAACAATTAACTGGGTACCAGCCCTGCCAGCCTGTCTGCTGTTAGCTGTCGAAACTGCCCCAAAGACATCTTGTCCAGCAGCTGTTGTGCCTCCAAAGCCTGGGAGGATGGCCTGCCTTCAATAAAGACTCAGGAACAGGTGTGGAGTAGCGGAGCTGCTCCCCTGCATTCAGCAGGCAGCCCAAGAAGAACTGTGATGACTCTGGAACTGACAAAACATAACTCCTCAAAACACCACTGCACCTAAGCCTGTGTTTAGCAGGCCAACAGTGTCCACGTGGTTCCCAAGCCCTCAAGAGACCTAGTCCTCTTTGGCTTCACCACTTGTGAACTCCCCTACATCGCATGCAGCCTCTGTTTGCAGGCCCCTTTAACCGCATGTGCTCGCGGACGAAGAAATCTGATATCTCAAAGACCCTCTGCAACCAGCGGAGTAGAGGACTACCAGTGTCCACACGTCGCCTAGCAGCGCAAGACTTGAACATTCCTGTTGGTTCAACCCTACTGGTCTCCCAGTCAAAACCTGCAATCTATTTTCATAAAGTCCGATCCTTATTGGCTAACGTTGGGCACCCGATGCTGTATTTCCCCACTGCACTAGGTCGCCTTAGTGCCGCTGATGGCGACCTGCTGGTGCTGCCTTGGACCTTGCCCGATACTCGCCTTTAGTCCTCGAGGTTGGTCTTGTAAGTCACTCTACTGTACCTGAATGCCATACCTCTTTTTCCTCCCCTAGGATAACATTGTAGCTTCTGAAAAATGCACTAAGTGTCGACTTTTTAAAAAGCGAAGTATTTCTCCCCTAAAACGTACTTACCTGATCGTATTCATTCTGGTGCCTAAACATATATAAAGATGCAAGTTATTTTTATAAGTTGTAGTGGATCTCCTTATTGAGTGGTGTGCATCATTTATTGACAATTGTGTGTATTTGCAGATGTCTAACACTCCTCTCTGATAAGCCTAAGAATGCATGACCACACTACCCACTAGAAGAGCACCTTGGGATTGCTAGAGCTCATAGGGGAACCATTGGATTGATTGTGTGGTATGCCTCATGTTGGTATATCATATCAGGAGACAGCTTTTTACAGTTCTCATTAACGGATTGAGATTTCATGCTCAAAGAGTTCATTTTAAAATGGGGACGTTTTTGGTTAGTTAATCCCTGCTGGCAGTGCATTATCTCTTTTTCAAGTCTTTATTCAAACACTGTTGCATTCTAAATATTTTCCTACAAGCCAACCTTGTTATGCTAATGTCATGAGGTGTGGTGCAGTTGTTGCAGAGGCATACTAGGTTCTGAGCCATCTGGAGAACTGTTTTTAATTGGGTGTTCTTTTTCACCATTTAATCATGCTTAGTTTGGCTTCCATATGTAAAGAAGAGGCGGGTGTGTAATCAGCAATGTGAATTTGTTATATTGTTTCCGAATAAAATGTTACTATAAATGATTTGGTTGGGGTATTTATGTAGATAAAGTACAAAGAACTATAGACAAGATTTTATCATCAATAGTTGCGACTAAATTGGCTATTACGAATATAGAACCTAACTAACAATGGGAAAGCCCAACAGTATATTATTGTACAAGAATTAAAATTATCAATTAAAAGGATACACTATTCCGAAATGGGTTTCAGAGGTAATTTAAGTGGCACCATAGAGTAGATAACTATTACAATCCACTATGTTAAGGAACAACAATCACTATGAAAAGCAAATATTTAATTTTGTGATTCTATTTTGTCAACTAGGACCTTTAGCTTCTTTAACCCATTGCGTGCTGCCATTGGCCGTCGCGAGCACTACCTTCGTAGTTCTGCGCACGTCCAACGCCCGACGCGGCCCCACACGCGCACGGAAACTCCCGTACCGCGGCGGAATTACCGCCGCGGTTAACGGGTTAAACTAATGAGCCGTTTTCATTTGTTAATTATCACAGTGTGCATAATAAACAAATGCTGCCAAAGAGCCTCTGGAATTAGCTGAAGTGTCTGCTGTTATTATAATTAAATGCATAAAATGTGAAGGATTATTTATTTGTACCTCCTTGGAGCAGTGCAGCGGGGTGTTGTGGTTCATGGGGTTGGCTGACTTTTCAAGTGTGTAATTACTTTGGTTAATGAAAGAAAATGCTGCATGCATGTAAAGGGAGCAGAGGGGTATTTGTTGTCAACATTTAAAGTGAGTTGATGCAAGCTAGAAGTGGTACATCTCTCATCTACACATCTACCATTAAAGCCTTAGTAAAAAAGTAGTTTTTTACTGTTAATGTTACCTGGAGAAAAGATGTCCTTGGTGAGCAGTAACTTAGCAGCTTTGAGAAAGTAATGTTTTTTTCACATGTTTTTTATTCTTTGATTTACAACAAATCTTCTAAGAGTGGAACAATCAGTCTGATGGATTAGTATTTTCGTGATACGGTTTAATTGAAGTTTCTTTTTCCACCAATCAGGGTCTCTTCATTTTCTTCTTCCACTGTGTATTCAACAAAGAGGTTCGGAAGCATCTGAAGAATGCATTAACAGGAAAGAAGCCATTTGCAGATGATAGTACCACGACAAGAGCTACGTTACTAACAGTAAGATAACACTATGCAGTGTTATATACCAAACTTAAACACTAAATGTAGGAATTCTGCCCATTCTTTTAACCTATAATAGATTCACAACGCATAGCTACTGCAACCCTTTTTTCCATAAAGCTAGTTTTAGTAGATGAGAGTGCATAGTTTATAATTAATTACTTCTTTGGGCAATGTTTGGTTATAGTGCACACTGACACATATTTTAGTCACCAATGGGGTGTTGTAGTGGATGGGTTGTGCTTCCAGTAACACATAATTAGCCTTCAAAGCTGCACACGTTCCATCTGCTGTATTAAGTGTACATGATCGGATACCGTTTCACTCTTGTATAGTCCATTAACATGTTTTTTTTTTACTGCACCTATTATGTAATTTGTCACTTTACTTTAATGTCTGATTCCATAACAAGGATTTAGAGAGCAGTTTGTTTGGCAATAAATCAGTCAAAGCCCATACACACATTTAGGCAAAATACATATTAACACAAAACTGTGCACAGTATACTCTGAGAAATGTCCCTTGATAAGAATCCCAATTAATCTAACACTGATAGGAAACAAAGATTTTGTGTAGCATCTTATTTTGTGTAGGTGAGGGAGCTCTTTTAAAGAGTGTTTTCGTTAATTCATACAAAAGACAACGTTCCTCCTCAATTAACACATTCTTGTAATATACCTGTTCTTGGTAACGTCAAAATTAGGTAAATAAACAGCCTACTCACTGGACTTGAACCCAAATTTGAGAAAAAGTGTAAGATGCATTGTTCTTGCTTATGATCAATAATGGCTGTAGTGACTTGGACCAATCCAACATGTTTGTGTGGAGTTTTTAAAATAAAAATGGTAGATCAACCTAAATAATTTACGTTTTAGAAAGCGGCTAAAATAAATTACATTTTAGAAATCTGCTAAACCAATTTATACCAAATTACTTACAGTGTGATACATTTCAGAAACCGAAAGCAAGCTATAGTAAAAATCCTTAGTCTTCGGTATGTTCTACTTCTGTGATGGTCTGACATCAATTTAAATCAGGACCAGTCATGGCCTCCTGGAAACATGAATGCCTAGTCCAATCAGGCTGATATTTCGAACTGCTACCAGGCACAAGGGTGAAATTGGACCTATTGCAAAGAAGGTAACTGGATCCCTGTGTCCAAGTTGGAAAGTAAAAGACCCTCATAATTGGGGTGCAGAGAACATGGATGGTAGGTCAACAATATGCCAGGGGTTGTAGAAGTGGCATCACATGCCTTGTCGTCTCAAAGACATCACAAGACGTGACATTGTATGACCTTCGAACCTGAATCCTAGGGGGTGATGTCATATGACCTTCCTCCTAATGACAGCACAATATGCCCAAAGTCTAGTGAAGACCTAACAGAACCAAATATTGCACAATGTGAGATGCATAAAATGGATTTAAAAATAGGGGTCAAGTCCACCCGTAAATATTATGAACTACATTATTGAATTGATATACTCCTGATTATTGTTAATACGTTTTAATTTATGTCCACGTGTAAGGAACGTGCAATGGCCACCGGGGGCAAGTCCATGAGTAGCAGATACTACCTCTGGCGACCCTTCAATAACGCCCATGGTGGATAGCCATGGACGCGCACCTGCTACTTTAAGGATAGCTATGCCCCTGACTATGCATACATCCAAAGCAAGTCTCAAGATGTCAAACCTTTGCATACTCTTATTCATAACCTGTTTGCATATCTTTTGGTGTAGGCGCCTACGTATCTTCACTTCAACTAGTTTCAGAACGAGAATAATTAACTCTAATTGTGTGGCGGATGCTCATATTCGGTAGTTTGTTTTGCCTTAAAAGTAACTGTTTGCCATCCCCCGCTCTGCCAGAGCCATTTTGTCTTAGACCTGCGAGAACTGTGGCTGAATCCATACTATGCTTGTAATAAGTGTCATACTGCAAGTCTGCCTGTTCATCGATTCCCCTGGTGTGGTCACTTTTAAACACATAATGGAGATCTCTCAAAAATATTTAACCGTTTTAACAAATGAAGTGGTTGATGGACCTATATTATCAGAGGTACAGTTGCTCGTTAGGTCGAGTCCATCCATGAAACTGGTACATTGCTTGAAATGAAATGGAAAAATCCACAGATATTGCAATGACACAATTTTGGATGCTGTCCGTATCCTAAAAGGACCAATGCATCCTTGATCCATGTGTCTGTTCACAAATACACGTTTATGCTTATGCTTAACTTTTTTCCCAGCGTTCCCTGAACTGTAACAACACGTACATTGATGAGCCAAATCTGTACCGGACAAACATCGGCGAGTCCACCGTCTCCCTTGAAAGCACCGTCAGGTCAGCCAAGAGCCACAGTAGCTACCTTGCTTATGTCTTCAGGTAATCAGGTGGTGGAAGCTTGGCTTTGCGGTGTATTTTAATTGCTTGCTGTGCTTTCTGCGAATAGTCCTGCGCGGTAACCTCTGCTCCTGCATCAAACCAATATGCTTGGCACATGGCTGACTTCGTTGCATGGAATCTTTTGCATGCCCATGTCTGCATTTCTTTCGAATTTTGCATGTGCCCTTAATCTTGGCGACATTTGCTCTTTCTGTTAACTGGTGTCCCATGATTTACCTTTTCACTTTGTGACGTACACTGTTTTGCCTCATGAAGAAGGGAGATGGGACCCTCACCTGATGGAAAGATGAGAGGCATAGAGACTTAGACGGATGTCATTTTCCTTCTTCTAGGGATGAAGCTGCTCAGAAACTAAGCATCTCTTCCAGCCAAGCCCGTGCCGGACACACCGAAGGCGACTCTTCCATATTCCACAGGAAGTCAGGTAGCCGTGCTGGTAAAGGTGAGTATTTGTTGTTGCATGCACATTGGGTGTTTACCCACAGGGACATGCCTTCGTTCGTCACTTTAATTTTTACATTTTTACATTTTTTTCTGGTTGATTTGCTACCACAAGCTGCGATTGTCTGCACTTGGATCAGACCGCGCACCGTTTAGCTTTTCATTCTCTAAAGTCACGTACCTTTTAACTGCTGTAAACCCCCACGGAGCCATTTCTGTAGTCTTGGGAACCCCACTGAGTCCGTATTGGAAGCCCGGGACTCCCAGTAAGCAATTTCCATGATTTGAACCTCAAAACAGTGCACAAAAATACAAAAACATGTATACACCAAACAAATGGGCAAATATTGGAATATGTATTTTCTGGGCAAATCACTTACTGCCAGATTCATCAAGCGAAATTGCGCTCGCAAAGGGCCAGAATCTGAGAATCTGGCCCTTTGCGAGTTCAATTTTTGCATTTGGGATTCGCTATTTAAGAACTCGCAAATTTGCGAGGAATAGCATTTAAGGAATCTCTATTAGAGATTCCTTAAATGCTATTCTTGAAACATTTAAAAATTGCGAATTCACAATTTAGAACCGCTATTTACCACGAAGTCAAACCTCGTGGTAAATAGCGAAAACTTAGAAAAATGCATTTAAATGCATTTTTCTAAGTTGCATGTTACACTTTGGACATGTGTGTGTGTAACATCTGTGTAAATTTACACCCCTGCACCCAAATAAGGAATGACTCCCCATGCCTTTAGGCCCGTAGGAATGAATGGGGAGTTATTCCTTATTTGCGATTAGCAATTAGCTAATCGCAAATAAGGAAGCTGTAGGAATCGCAATTTATTTTGCGATTCCTACATGAATCCCGTTTTGCAAGTCCTTAATAGCGAAACGGGACAATGATGAATCTGGCTGTAAATCTCCTTTGCCTAAAAAAATAAAATAAAAAATTATTGTGTTCTCATATAACGCAACTGGTGCTACGTAAAGCGCTCTGATACTTGATTCGGGTCAAGTTTGCGCTATATAAAACTCTGTTAAAAAAAAAAATTGGAAAGGTTTTCACATTTTCAATTTTGCCTCGTTATTTGCATAAACGTTATTAATCGTATTTATTATTTTTAATGGTAATTAAGTTTGCAAAACATCTGCAGACCCCCTGAAGAGGACTCTCGGATCCTTAGGGGTCCCTGGTCACAGGTTAGGGAACACTGAGCTAAAGTAAGGGGACTTTGAAGCAGGGGGAAGGTGCCAGGAATTCCTGATAGGAGCCGGCAATGGCTCAGGCATGTTGTGAGTTAGGAAAATACTTACTTTTTCCATACTGTGCTTTGATTTGGCTAGATCTGTCAATACCTGTGCTGCAAGGGGTTTCTTAGCATTATAGAAGACAAACACATAACAGTCACTTAAGAGAGCTTCTGGGGGGATAGTGGGAGTGGCGGAGACTTGTCATTCGTCACCTTTATGCCACTGAATCAGGAACCAGTGATTTATTTACAGGACTTTGCCACCTGCATCGAGTTTACTTTCCAGTGTGCTGATAGACAAAGTCAAGATAAATATGTTTCTATCTTAAGCAGAGTATTATAAATATGCTAAAATGTACAGATGCTAATAGGATATGTGTGCTGCATCCGGAGAAGAAAGTCAGGGTTGACAGAAGCCACATTCTATTGCAGATGAACTTGCAAAAGAAGTGTACTTGTTTTGCTCTTTTGCAGAAACGAGAGTACCACACATGGAGCTGCTGATATTGGTGTGAACTTGTTTCTGAATGATGCCTATTAAGGATGTTTAACTATCAATCATTAAAAAGAAATACAGACTGTCTCGCAAGAAAAAAGCAGTAACAAATTTGAAGAGCTATGCATACATTTTGAAATCTATACTCTCCAACTGCTGACAACCCTGTAGCTCCCAGCAAGCATTTCAGAAAAAATGTGTGGTGCTAATCCTTCCTGCGGGGTAGCTGGCTCCCACTCCTTATCCCAAGATTGTGCCTGAACTCGACGTGTATTGGCAGGGGTTCTGTTTTCTCTTCAAATTCCTGATGCTTTTCATACAGTTCCCTTCAGGGTGGGATCAGCTTCTTTTGAGCTTCCATTCCCCTTTCTTTTATGCTTGTCGCGTCACCAGGTAGATAGGTTTTTTTGCATGGCTTTATTTCAGTGTGATAACGTCCGATTCTTATTTTCATCCTTCTGCAGGGCGAGATTCGGATTCTGATAGCGAGCTGTCGGTCGACGAACACAGTAGCTCTTACGCCTCATCCCATTCGTCGGACAGCGAAGACGAAGGGGCAAGCAGAAAGAAAAAGTGGAACCCTACCACTCCCAAAAATAACGAACGGGTCCCTGTCCACAGCACGCCCAAAGGTACAGTCCTTTTTTTTTTTTTACTATTGGCTGAGCTCTAGGCCCTCGGCTTAGCCTTTATACCGTGATTACATGTGAGCGGCAATGGGCCAATCCACAGAGGCAAGTTGATAAGAGTATGACAGGAGTATTACTTTATGTATTCCAAAAGGCCTATGTGTATTGGCCCAAAACGTCAAACTACCTATTAGTGAAAGTGCATAGAGGACACATGCCTTTCTATTTCTACTAATTGCTTATGACTATTCTCTTAATATTCACATTTTATTTGAATTGTAGAAGTTTTGAGGTCGATTAAGAAAAGAATGTGAGAGTATGTTAAAGAGTACTACATGGGTACTAATTTAGATTCTCTAAAGGACTAGGTCCCTAAATCTTTGCCAATGATTATCCGATCTAAATATCCGTATGGCGTTAGAAACAATTGTGAATTAAAGTTTTTGCAGAGTAGCTGGCCAGTGTGTTTCATATAGTATTGATAATAAAACTCTTACTTCGATCTCAGCATTACTATGAAGCCAAACAATTGTCTTCTAGAGTCCTCGATTTTAAATATGTGAAATGTAAAGTCATTTCAATTAATTTAGACTTTTAGTGAGTCTAAGCTGTACTACGCATTCACTGGATTAAATGTATGCACCACTAACCTAGTGAAAGCATCCTTGTGCCACCATTTTACCATGGATAGTAACGTTGTTTAAATGTGTTTTGGATGGTCTAAATTGTCTTATAAGAATTCCTCATATGAAAAGATTCCTTGGAAGAGCATGCTGTGTGCTGCTGTAAGGATGCATGGGTTGGCATTGAACGGAAAATAAAAAATATAATGGTATCGGATTACTCAGCACTTTAACCTATTGTGTTGTCTGTATTGTGAATCTTAACCGTTGAACTTCACTGAAAGTAATATTGTGCGTTTGACTTTGGTGTGGGGAGGAAGGATTTTGCTGAAAGTAAAGTGGTTGTGGTTTCAGTCTCACACACATGTACTTCTCTCCACTTCACGCCTATCCGCACTAACTGACTCCGGTGTTCACATCAACTAGCCCTCTGTAGCTATGTTGGTTAATGGGCAGAGCAAAAGTATGTGGGCTTGTACGTTTGAAAATTGTAGTTTTTATTTGTATTTCCCCCATGTTCTATTTATTCGCATTTCTGTAATTTGAGTGTTACTTTCACAATATTTGTTTTTGTATGTGATGTACTTAAATAGGAAGACATGATACTTTGAGTTCCACAGGGGTTCGAAGCCTTCTAGCATTTTTTTTAAACCACCTTTCACAGGTCATAAAGCCTCCTTAATTTCCTTGTAGGCTCGCCATTGGCCCTCACGCCTACTTCCCTCTTCATGCAACTGATGTCAGGAACAGGGAAGTTCTATTGCAGCCTGTCCTTCAGTAGAAGTCCTTCTCTGTCACAGCCCCTCTGATAACCACTTCCTTTGACAGACATGGCTCATTCTCAGCACTACGACAGACCCTGTCCTGTTGCAGTCACGGTCTCAACAACTTCCCTTACCACGCTTTAGAAGAGCGGGAGGAGAGAATCTACAGCTAGATTCATCATTGTCCCGTTTTGCAAGTCTTAAATAGCGATTATTAAGGAATCACTATTAAGGACTTGCAAAACGGGATTCATGTAGGAATCGCTAAATAAATTGCGATTCCTACACGTTCCTTGTTTGCGATTAGCAAATTGTTAGGCCCATAGGAATGAATGGGGAGTTATTCCTTATTTGCGATTAGCAATTCGCTAATCGCAAATAACGATGCGATTTCAAGGGTGCCAGGGGTGTCCAAAGGACACCCTGTAGCACCCCTGAAATGTAAATTTAGACTTATGTTGCGCACACACGTCCAAAGGACATGTGTGTGTGTAACATACAACTGAGAAAATGCACAAAAGTGCATTTTTCTCGGTTTTCGCTATTTACCACGAAGTCAGACTTTGCGGTAAATAGCGGCAAAAAATAGCGAAATCGCAATTTTTTAATGGTCCATGAATAGCATTTAAGGAATCTCAAATTGAGATTCCCTAAATGCGATCGCAATTTAAAAAAAGCCATTTTTTGCGATTTTTCAAATTGCGAGTTCATGACCCATTGATGAATTCCAAATGCCATTTTTGTGGGCGCAAACGTCCGAATTCAGCGATTCGCACTGTTTGCTCCTGCAAAAATGCTTGATGAATCTAGCTGCTAGTTCCTTCACAGAACAGGAAGAGTCCATTGTAGTTCCTGGTCCACCGTTACATGGCGCAGGCATACATTCCTATATTTCGATCCTGCAGCCACATTGCAGCCAGTCCTACACTGCATTACCTTGTGTTGCCTGAAACAGCCACTCAGGATTAAGCCTGAAAAATAAGTGTTCAAGATTAGGTGTGAGATCGCAGTTAGCGTGCACAGAGAAAGTTGATAGAGAAAGGTGTCAAATAATAAGCAATGTACAAAAAAAGACCACAGATCTGATATGAAATAATGCACAAGGGACGACAAACGATCTAGAGCACACACAAAAGAGAGGGTCTTTGTTCGGTCAGTTCCTGAAAGTAGTTTTGGGTTTGGCTGTGTAGTTCATGCTGTTTCTCCCTTTTCAGCTCCAATTGACGCTGTACCCAATCATGTCAAGCCATACTGGCCAGGCGAGGGCTTATCAGCCAGCGACAGCGAAGACCCTGGTGGGAAGCGGAAGCTGAAAGTGGAGACCAAGGTTAATGTTGAACTTCATGCCGACAACAAGGGCAATCACTGCAGCGAAGCACCAAAAGACAAGGAGAATGAAGGACAGCAGAAGGAAAACAAACCTGCATCAAACCAAAACAACCAGCAGCCGGAACAAAGAAAAGGTAAGAAAGGAAACAAACAATTCCTGGTACTGCTTACAGATTGTGTCGACTTGCCTGACACAATATGTATGGTAAAAAAATTGGGGGAATTAGCATTGTTGCCATAACCTCGTGATTAATTACAAACATTCACAAGCAAAACATGGTTGCTGTGTTTTTTCAATGTTTCTGTTCTTTTTCGTTGCAAATTTGAACTGTGCGCTGTAAAAATTGACTCTCATACACCAAAGGCGTTAACTTGCCAGGAGGCATCTCAAGACATTGCACGAAGTCCTTTTGAGAAACCAACAAGCACACCTTGGACAAATATACAGCAGACTTGGGCAGAGGTGATAAGGACATGTCTCCAATAGCTGGTTTTAATATAGGAGATGAGATGTGTACTGTTTAAATGAAAGCAATGACATGATGGGTGGGTAGCCTGTATTCAGTTTGTTTCTAAGAAAACACACACTGCTTTCCTGACGTATTACGCTGATTCTTAAGTAATTTGTTAACCCCGCCGCCCTTGGTTTAAATAATTTCTAAAAATCAATCACTCTTAAAATTCAAGGAAGGCCATACAAACAGGTATACACAACGAACCACATGTCTGAAATTGCAATGTAGCCCTTGGAGACGAATAGTTCTTCCAAAGTTTTTAGGCATTCCTCCATCCCGGTGTTGTTAGATATTCAGCCAAAGAGGTTGAATGAGATCATGTAGTCTGCCTAGCAATGTCCTCTTCGTGGCATCCAATAAGCAATCATTTTGAACACCTACAACTATCAATTTTATTTGTCAACCTGCCGAGGCAAATTACAGTACAATTCGGTAATATTATATTACTCACTGCTCGGAGTGTAAGCCTCTGTTGAAAGCATTAACCACGGTTTATTGCCCCTTTCTGTAGTTGTTGGCCCAAAGGAATGGAAAAGGCGCATAAAGAAATTGAGAGCAATTAACAGCGGTTAATGCCTGACAGCATGCTAATAGACTATTAACCTTTGACCCCCTGTCCGCTTCTTGTCCTTAAGTTACACTTCCAACAACAGTTAGAATGCAAGCTAACATGTGGGCAATCTAATCAGTCTGATTTTCTAGGTCAATCTCAACTTCCATACAGGGGGCTAATTTATGCTTAGATCATTCTTCACACTGCCGAGGCATTACAGAAATCAGGACAACCATTTAAAGACAAATTAAGAAAATAAGATTCAGATCACGGAATGTTGGTACTAAGAACCTTCTGTGCCTCCACACTTGCTAGATGCATTGGCCATTTGCAAATTGGTTAGCAAAAGAAACTGAACAGGTTTAAACCAGTCCAATAGGACAACTAATGCAAACAGCAATGTTCTGCAATCATTATCCTCATTTTTTGTTATCTAGTATAAAATGCTCAATTTAAACAAAGAAATGAATTGAGATTAAGACCTAGTGGCAGACCTAGCATAGTGTGTGCGGAGGGGCCCTGTGGGAATGATGGAAGATTTTCAGCACTACAGACAAATCTGTTTCCAAACACTACATACATTTTGTTGACTGGAGACTTCCAGGAATCCAGTGCACTCATTCATGAGCTGCATTTTAATCCAGCAATATGAGGCAGCTATCAGCCCATGGTTCCATTTTTTAAAGGGGGATACAGTGAAGCGTTGCAGCCATGACCATAATATTTTTAAAGAGCTTAAGAATACAGTGTTGATGGTTTGTGGAAATGCTGCGCTTTCTGAAGTTTCTGGCTTCACCAAATTAAGAGATCCTGTGCTGGCAAAGCCAAAATGTTAGGCCACGGTAATCTGGTGGGATGGCTATTTTTTATTTTGTATTGCAAGTCTATGCAAAAAAAAAAATAAGGAAACATGTTGCAGAAAGAACTTGGCAGTTGTAGACTTGGAATAACATCTTTGCCAGCTTGTCTCATGTTTTCAGGAAACTTCAAAATAAAATTATGCGCACACGCACAAAAATATAAAAATTCATACACACATATAAAGAGGGTTTTTGGTCCGCCTTCCTATGGTCTGTTCAAGTAGCATTCACATTTTTCTTGCATGAAACAATGGGTCCACTCACTTCAGCCATTTGCTCTTTTCACTCTGCTTTCATTTCATGTTTTTTAAATTTCTTTTTGTGATGGGTCTTTTTTTAATTTTTTGTGTTGGAAAGATATGCATGCCACCTTTAGAGGGTAGTATGTTAAATATGTATTACCTTTATACTTTTAGTGCATTTTGCATATGTTTTTTTTTATATAAATACCAGGATTACCAATGCCAGACCTATTGGTTTTGCCACTGCTTGTTCTATAAAAGCATTCACTGAACAGGACAATTGTTCACTTGTTTTAAGTGCAATTGGTAAACATTGTATTCCTAACAGGTGATACAACATGAACACACCTGATGGCAAACTAACATTCGATTTACTCCCTCCTGTTTTCCCAGGCATTTTAAAGAACAAAGTCACCTACCCTCCCCCTCTAACAGACAAAAACATGAAGAATCGTTTGAGGGAAAAACTGTTGGACTACAACCATACGACGATCTCGTCGCGAGCTTCCTCGCCGGGCTCCAACGATGGGTATCACTCTCCGGCAAACACCGGCATCATCATCAAAAATACACGCCAGGAGCAACCTTCAGAGCAACTCAACGGCATGGCTCTGAATGTCCGGAAAGGTCTCATTAATGCAGAAACATCTGACTCTGAGTAAGTGCATCTCCGAATACTGTTGACTAAAAATAGTCAAATTTAGAAATATTGAGGAGGCTTGATTGAACCATCCTGTCTTTCTGATTGCCTGTGTGAGTGTGGTGAAGTTTTTGGGTTTCTGCTCTGTCATGCGGCACACTAACTCCTAACAAGTCTTTTTTTACTAATCGCGGTCAGTAAAATATGTTGACCTCCACTGTGCATATTTTGAAGAACCCTTTCAGTGACAGGCTGCCTGGCTCTCGCGTGTACAGAGAAAGACTATATGTGTGCTGCACTTCCTAACAATTTAGTTATGCAATAATTGAGCTAACTTCGCACTTTTAAGATTAAATGATTAGTCACTGTGAATTGGTTAAGGATCACATTCAGATCTACGGATATTGTCACATGCCAAATTGAATCCAGGAGTTGGTAAAACATGACATAAGGCCATGCTTAAAAAGACCCTCACCCACACATTTGCCCAATCGTGGCAGTAAATGAGTTTCCCAGTAAATATTGAAGGAGTGATACGCACCACGGCTGAGCAAACCTGAGAGAGAGTTGGTGGCCTCAGCACAGCTTTGCATTAGAGGAATGTTTTATCTACCATGGTTATTTAGGACTCTAAGGCAAATTTAGCATAAGGCTTATCAGATTAGTGTGAAGCAAGTAGAGAAAAAGATTAACCAAATTCCAGTTTTACTTCCCTGGCATGTGCGAGAAGGGCGTAACTTGATTAGTGACCATAGTTTTCAGAAAAGTGCGGGGAGCTTAATAAGTAGTGCCAGTTCACAGGCGTGCTAACATAAAGCGACTTCCGACAATATATGCTTGTAATATATTCACATTGTCCGAGACAGCCCTCACAAATGTTCAGTCGGGGTATGGCAAACCCTCTGAAACAAATTGTCCCAAAATGTGTTTGAGCTGTTAAAAGGCCAGAGCATTCTACCGTGTTTCTTCAAAACAAAAAGTTAATGAAATTGAGGTTCAGATGGCTGTCGTTTCAAATGTAAATTACAAACCATAGTGCAAAGCTTGATTAACCGTTTCTAAACATATGCTATGGAATGGTGCTTTAAAAATTACTTGTCATCTAATAACTACTTTATGGAGCAAAGTATTAACTAAAGCCCATTCAAATATTGTTCAGGCATACCTTTCTGACAAAATCTGAGCTGTGTAGTAGCAAATATATGCTGTGGTTCACTGTGTACACATCTGTTAATTTACACTCATGATTTCCTTGGAGAGAAACGATGCTATGCCCAAGGCCGCTGGAATTATGCTGCAGGGTTGACTAAATTATGCAGCAAGAAAAGGCAAATCAAGCAGCACTTTTTTTGATCGTATTACTTAATTATTGTGCCATTTTTACACATGGTAGTACTGTCTTCACGTCATTTACAATTTAAAAAACAAACTTGAGAAAGATGACCAGTTATTGTTTGCGAAGAGCCTTCCACTGTGTGTGAACAGAGCTCACAACATTTTTAGTAACTTTTGATCCGTTTGAGCTAGAAACTATATTTTCCTTTGATAAAATCTGCAGATTATGCAGCAGATGAATTATATGGTAAATGCAACTAATCCTTAATTGTGCGAAAAACACTGCAGCCGCCAAATCACATATTTCCAGTGGCAATTGCTATGCCTAACAAACAAGTTCCCTTTGCTGCCCACGTGCATATTAATTTGTACAGTGAAGCTGTAGTATTCACACCCTGCGGATATCTGTTAAGTAATCCGTCACTGCAGGAAAGTGGAGTAGCGACCGTTGTTTGGGACTAGTAGCGGCGGGAAGGGGGCATAGGGGTTGCAGGGTGGGGGCAAAAAGAAAGTACCTGCAGCCAACCCTGTCACGCTCTCCTGCTCCTCTTCACTGCAGGAAGGGAAGACCCAGGCTCCCAGAATGCCCTGTGGCCAATCCTGAAGCTGCTTTCACGTATGAGAGCAGCTTCAGGATTGGCCTGAGCGCCCTGCTTTGCACTCCAGGACACACCTGGAGTCTGTGCCTGCTCGCTCCAACCCAGCTGGTTTGGAGAGAGTTTTTACAGCACCATGTCCGTGAAAGCCTTGGAATATGAAATTGTGACACAGATTATTCAAGATAGAGATGTTAAATCCTTTGTTTCAAAAACCATTCCTGGCATCCTTTACCAAGTGCTTTCCTTAGGCCATAGGATTTGATAGTACGGTTTACCTAGGAGCAATTCAGAGCGATAATCAGCAGCAAAAAAGTAAAAGTAATGTTATGGATGTAGCTCCCATTGGTGGGTCTCCCAATGCCTATTGTATGCAGTTCAAGATTCACATATTTGTTTCCATTCTTTCATAAATATCCTGGGACTGCCCCTCCTTGTTTAGAGACAAGAAGCTAAAAGTAAAGAACAGCTAATGAGGAAGACACACCTGAGCAAAGTCAGTTGATGACCAACTGCAGTTTGCATGAATCCATCTTTGGGGACATAGGCTTCCACAAACGTCTCTGTGCTGCAAACTTGGCTATGCAGTGTTTCCCGTCACACGCTCCCATTCTCAGAATATTTAAATAACTAAGGATATAGAAAGAGGTACCAGGATGTTGTATAGTTTCCGTCAGAAATTTTACGAAGACATATGTACACCCAGTCTATAAGAAAGGGGAAATATAGCAGATTTCTAAGTAGCTCTGGTGTTCGCGTGCTTCCCATAGAACACCTCAAGGGCTCACAAATAAGGCTTCTTTGGCAGAGACCCAGACACAGCATGGAAATATCTACACCAAAGGTATGGTCCATACCTTCAGGAGTGTTGATGGGGACTCTTTCTGGAAATTGTGTGCAGGTCTAGACGCCCCACATCCATATGGTAAAGAAAGAAATATGGCACTGTGTACGGGCTCCATTAGTAATCACAGGAAGAGAGATGTTTGACTGCCTCACATCTATCTGAAGAGGCGTAGATCTAGCTCAAGCCGTCATAAAAAGGGCACCAATGGCAAGGATCCAAGGCTAGCCTGGAAATGGCGATCCTCACACACCAGGCATGACAAATTCTTGCACGAGTATTAATGGAAATAATTCATCAGTCAGTCATTTGTTTTTGTTAAGCGCACTACATACCTGCGAGGGTCTCAAGGTGCTTGGGGGGAGGGGGCCGCTACTGATCGAACAGCCAGGTCTTTAGTATCCTGGTGAAGGTCAGCAGGTCTTGGGTCTGTCGTAGTCTCAGTGGGAGGGTGTTCCAGGTCTTGACGGCAAGGTGGGAGAAGGATATCCCGCCGGTGGTTGTTCTTCGGATGCGCGGGACGGTGGCGAGTGAGAGGTCGGCGGAGCGTAGCTGGCGGTTGGGGGTTTGGAAGGAGAGCCGTCTGTTGAGGTAGGCGGGCCGGTCTTGTGGGGTGCCTTGTGTGCGTGGATGAGGAGCTTGAAGGATATCCTCTTGTTGACAGGGAGCCAGTGCAGGTTTCTCAGGTGGGGGTGATGTGGCTTGTCGTGGTACATCGAGGATCAGTTGTGCCGAGGCGTTTTAGATGCAATGTAGTCGATTGATGAGCTTGGTCGGGGCCCCCGCGTAGAGGGCGTTTCCATAGTCGAGTCTGCTGCTGACGAGGGCCTGGGTGACTGTCTTTCTTGTATCTGTCGTAATACCATTTAAAAAATGGCTTGAGTACACCTCTGAAACAACCTTGCACAGATATAGTGCAGGAGCTAAGAGGAAGTTGTACAGCAGAGGGACAGAAAAGGAAATTGGCAGACGCAATGGGCCCAAAAGCCCATATCTATTGTCCACATCTACTTATTTACCAGCCAGGTGTTATCACAATTGAATAGTGGCATTGTTCATGCGCTCACTTTGATCTTGATTTTAAAACGTCGTATATTATCAACTGCAAAATTGTATTTGTTTTGAGTCACCTGAAGGTCGTGCATAACAAAGAGTAACAATATCGGGCTGGCTCTTGAATACTGCTAATGTTGTGCTGGAAAGTAAACCTGTTTGGAAAGGCAGGGCATACAAAGTTCATAAAAAGGTACCAGGCTCCTATTGTGCAACAAGCTGTGAGTAGAGACACAAAAACAAACGAGAAATGCTTTCTGCCCTGAGAGTTATCGCAACCAGGGTGTGTGATATCTAGGCCTGGGTGAAATTTAAATTGATGGCGTAATTTTTTTGGAATTTCATATTATGCTTGTCCCACAAAATTCCTGAAATAATTCCGTTAAGCCGAGTGCGTAATTGCTTGCCATTTGCAGTAAAAATGTACCGCACATGAAGGGGGACAACAGAACGAGAGCGGCTGTTGCTGTTTTTGCACTTTCTTTTAGCGCAAAAAGCATCCTTGCATCAAAATTGATGTAGAGATGCATCTCGTACTAAAATATAGAGCTAAATGGTGGATTTGAGTTAAATAAATATGTGTAGTATCATATATTTTTGTTTGAGTGTTACATAATTACACGAAAGCAAAGTATGCGAATTTCTCACAGCACTAGTAACATCCCTAAGAAGAAAGAAAATGAAATTATGTATTACTGTCCTTTAGGAAATATACTACCACCATCAGTCCAATGCTTTATTTCGATGCTCGAGCTCACTGTCCCCGATTCTTAGATTCCTAAGTTGAAGTGGACTAGTCGTAGGCAGGGAGTAGCAAATCTTGTCAAATTTAAAACACAGAAGGTTCTGATTACAAAAGAGCCAAGTGATCTAGAATTCCTCTAGCTTACTCACATTAAAACAGCTGCCAGACTGTATAAAGAACACCAGCATAGAGGGGGCTTCAAGTGAAAGGGAAGTTGCATGAAAAGATCCCACATATCTAACCATAAATAAATGTAATGTTCACGACTGCGGTTTTGCAGTGTCAAAAGGTACACTGCTTTCAAGTTCGAACTATATAGGTAAGTAGTATAGTTAGAAATATGGACGGGTAGCGATGTCTGCAAAATGCAATCCAATTACTAGCATTAGCAAAGGCTCTAGCAATGGCTGCCATTTTTGGCTTGGTCAGTGCTTGTTTTGCCATGGTTAAAATAAAGCTCTTTTGTAGGAGCGGTTGGGCCCTCACCAATAAAAAAATCAAATAGGAAATAAGAAAAACAATCTTCCACTGAAAAGGCACAAAGTACCATGTTAGTTCCTTACACTGAAGAGAACTACATTGGGTGTGGTTGTGCTCCTTGTGAAAGAGCGGAACGCTGTCACTCACAGTGAAGTTAGCCAATGGCTGATCTGGGCGTGCCTATCCATCATCAGCTTTACATGGCTTTTGTTTTTAAATTCTTATTTCATTGTAATGGTGCTTGCCCACGCTTGTAAAAACCAAACAGTACTTGCTCATTTCCTACTTTTAAGTCATTGCAAGTTTTGCTTCTAAAATGCTAGCCAAATTTTTTTTTTGTAATACTAAAAGCGAAGTGTTTGGCAAAACCAACAAAGGTAACCAATTTCTGATATGTAGAGGCCAATGCCACTGGTTCAGGGCTCAAATCTGATATGAAAAAAATCTGTGGACACCTGAAAATTTCCAGTTGTTATGGATGCAGAAGTAATGAACATGCCCGTCTTCCAATGCAGCTGAATGGAGGCTGTACATTGAGGATAGTTACAAGTTTAGCATCTACACTGCACTCTCTTGCTCTCTCGTACAGAACATAAACCATAAAGAAACCGGAAATACCGCTGAAAACACTCAACATTAATTACTACAACCTCTTTTCAACGTTCAAGGCTTTGCATTGCTTGCCCAAACCACTGAGAGACATTTGCGCTCTCCCATTATATCCCAAATCTCGGATACCAATTTATAGGTCCCATCGAGCCACTTCAACCTTGTCCAGAGATGCAGCATGTCTAAAGGGCCAGGAAAATTAAGCAGTAGCAAAGCCAGTAGGCCTGGCCTTTGTAAGTGTGCAATTATTTTGTCTTTTTTTATCTTTCCAAAAAATAAGTTGGCAAGCATATAGAAATTAAGGATTTGCCCGGCAGTCCGGGCACACTAGCTCCGACACTGTAGTGCACCTCTTTTCAGACGGTTGTTCACATGTACAAAATGTGCCCCATGCTGTTTATATAGTAAGTGCTGATTGCTATGGTAGACAGTAGCAAAATCTGAATCGCAATGAATTATGAGGCTGACCAAAAGCCCCTCTATTTATATGTGTCTGTGTATTTTTGCTTTTGTTAAACATGAAAATGTGAGAGCAGCATACCATAGTAATAATTAACATTTCACTACAACTACCCTCTTGTGTGGCAGCTCTGCTGTTTACTGCTGGTGATGGAAAATTGACAATGCATGCATGTTTACTAACCTGGAATGCCTATTCTTGTATGCTTGTTTATACCTAACCCTAATATTGCATGCTTCCTTCTCATGAACAGCGGCAGTAACGAAACTTCAATTTGAACCATCAGGAAACCATGAGGGCCATTGCTCCCACAAAGTAGCTGCTGAAATGCCCCTTCGTCGGAGCTTGCGGGAAAGGACATGCGAGCTGAGGGTGACGCCACTTCCTGCATAGTTGCACATTATGGCGCTTTCGGACAACCTGTAAATAAATGAACTGTGCCGACGAGATGTACAAAATGGCTGAAAATGGATGTTTTATCAGCTGGACTCCGCATTTGTTTATGTGACCAGTGCCAACACTTCTGGAGATGCGCAAGATGGCTGTGGTGCCATGGCTAGAGGATTTTTATGACTGCGCTCAGAATGCCTACATAGGCATATGCAGCACAACTGCTTATTTGTAGGTCCTGCACTAATGGTCATCTATTGGGCGTTCCAATGAGCGGATGCAATCTTATTCTGTCACCATGTGACCTGTTTGCCTAATGAACAATAAGTGCAAAGAATATTACACCAAGTGCCCTTCCTAATCACCAGAAGACTATTTTTGGACACTGCGTAAACAAAAAAAGAAAAGTCTTTTATATAAAATTTGTAGATAACTTTTTTATATATATTTTGTATGGTGACTCTAAAAAAGAAAATATGCTTCTTTGTACATTTTAAATTTTTGATGAGTTTGTTAATTTGATGCTCTGCATCTGCTGAAATGGTCCTCTGATATTTTTATATAAAGATTGCACAAATGTACTTGAACTTGGCTTGTTTTAAATAACCGAACCATGTGTTGTGAGCAAATACAGGTCACCAAGAACATTCTCAAAAGGTAGCATACTTCAGTTTAGACCTCACATTCATCATCACACAAATGCATTGTCATTTCTTTGTGCTGGTTTCTGCTTCCAGTTGTAACCATTTCTTAAACAACATCCAGAATTTTTTTTTTTTTTTTAAGAATTTCGATTTAGTCCACTTTTACCAATCTTTCCTTTTTCTATTTTTTCCCTGATGGGTGCACGAATGGGAAATTTGGAAGAAAACCCATTCCTTTTAATTAGTTTTGAAAACTTTGAAGCTACAGTGAAAAGTTTACCGCCAATCCTGGAGCGCTTTCAGTGAGTGCTCATGGAATGAAGGTTGAATGATTAACATGTCAGCTGTTCATGCATTCTTCAAAGTTTGCAGTCTGCATGGCAGTATACCACCATGGACAACTGGATGACTCCCAGGAGCAAGCACTCTTCTGCACTGTGTAAATGTTGTCATGTTCCATTAACATTTGGTAACACATTTAGCAAGGCACTACAATTATTTCTCTTTTTATCCAATAGAGCTGTGAAGCACTAATTGTTTGTGTTTAGGCAGGAGATGAGGTTTTGTATTATGTCGCTATTATCGAAAGTCAGTTTTTGGAAATGGGAGGTGTGCCCGATTAGCATACCACTTTCACAAATTCGTCCGAACAATTTAGATTCCTACAGGAATTACTAGACTGACCAGGGCAGGGTAAATGTTTTGAAAAAAGATGTATGCCAAAAGGGTATCCTTTGTTTTACAACACTATGATGTGGACATAAAATATTCCCCTTGGTCTTTCCCTTTCCCCACACACCCGTAGTGTCATAAAGGAGTGGTTTGGCCTAAGATACACAGTAACCATCTTTTATGAAACCCTGAAAAGTAGTTTAACCATATTTCAAGTGCAATGCCTTGCCTACAATCTAATTTTAGTTAAAGCAAGATGTAGCTCAAAAACAGTAACACACCCTGGTTGAGTCTCTTCTGTGATGTGTTTACACAATACTGGGAACTGTGATGGTTTCTTTGATAATATTTTGCATCAATTTGGTTTGAATCGCAATTTGTTTGAATACAATTGTTTGGTGGCAGTTAGTTTGACATTATAGTTACTCATGAAATTCGGATTCGTTTGAATGAATTAGTTTGAATATATACTTTGGGAAACATCCTGATTTTATTAACCCAAGGTGAGACACTTTCTCCTTGAAAACTTCTTGTAACGCACCATTCTCATTTGCCTATCCATCTCCTCTTTGGATCACAGTCCCCTTACTACTATTTCATTTTTTTTAATTAAAAGGTGTTTGTTTTAAAATGCCTTATTTTAAACTCCTTGCCAAGCAATAAACATATTTGGTAAATACATTGGTATGTGGTAGCAACTGTTGCAAATTGTGTGTGCTTCTCACTATTTGATTCAGAGTAATCACTGAGTGTTCTGTGATCTTAGCCTCAGAGCTTCTGATGCAAAAATATGGATGCACCTCGTTGAATATTGCCATGCAAGTACCTGCTGGTCTACTGTGAGTCTGTGGTGTAACCACTGACAGGGAGTAAAGTTCCATGCCTACTTTTTGTTACTTAGTGCATAAGATTTCAATTTTTTTTTACTCCCCTGATTCATAATATTGCTTTATATGATTCAATTACGAGCTTCTGTCTACTGGAAAAGACATTGTGTTGGACCACTGTGTCATGGATGCAAATCATACGCTCTACCTCAATTCAAGACTCTCTCCTTCTCCAACTTTTAAAGAGACTCTTCCGCTGTGTGCTAAAAACAAACGGAACATTTTTCACTTTCTCCTCTAGAAAAATATGCCCGACAGTGCAAACTACAAGATTGTGAGCAAATGTATTCACGCAAAACGCTTCTAGGTCATAGATATGTAATATTTAATGATCAAATCTACTCTAATTTCAATCTAACCAAAGTAGGCTGTGACTCGAATTGCCCAAATCCATTGACCCTAAGGTATATCATTGAGGCTTCCCCATTGGTATTTCCGTGTATTTATAAGTATGCCCCATCTGGTAAGGAGGAAATGAGTTGTGTGAGAGGTAAGCAGAAAAAAATAAATCATTGTTGAGTTAACATCCACATCGGCTTTGAAAACGTGATGAGTTGAATTGGACCTAGTTGATGCAAGCTCCTTAGTGCCCTTCTATTGAAAACATTTGGAATGTATGTTATGATGCATAAACAGATTTGCAAATAAATGAATTGTTTCTATTACAAGTTGGTACTACTGAAACAGCAAATGATTTGTTCAGAGCAGGATTTTGACTAGCAATTCAGCCACTTCAGCACACCAGTCAGTGTAAGACGAAGCAACTTGCACTGTGTTGTAATTTTTTGTGGTGGTGAGAAAGTGTAGGTTACTGAATGAAGCCATCCACCATATTATATATTTGGCATATTGTAAAAAATGCAGATCAGGTATCTTGCGCCTTTGCTTTATATATCACAAATGAAATAAGAAATCAAACAAATTATTAGATGTAAAGGGTTTCTGCACATATATATGTCAGATGGTGAGATATGTAAATAGGCTATTTAAGAACATCAGACATCTGTATAGGGGGCACTGAAGTGCATTATTTCACAGTATCAATTTGGAAATTGCTATAAAAATTGGATATTTATACAACTGTACTACCAAGTCCCAAAGTAAACGTATATCAAATGAACATTAATATCGATGGGGTCAGACAAACTAGATGAAAATTTAACTTTTTTTCCAACTGGATAGAAAGGTTATACTTCAAAAAATTCTTGAAAAAAGATTGAACTTGTGTTTGCAGCGTGAAAGTAAGGGGAAGAAAGTGCTAAACTTTATTTTGATTCTTTAAGGGCCTGTGAAAGTTTCAACTTTGCTGTACATCCTCCTGTGCTTCACTTACTCTGAAGTGCTCTTACATTGAAAGTATGTATATATTGCCCCTAAAATGTAGTTGATTTTAATTTGATCAAAGGTGTTGAGAGCACCCATCTTTATTACTGACCTACAAATGTAACATATTTTATGACTTTTTGACAGATTAGACACTGGATTTTTTTAAAAACAAATGTATATTTATTAATGCGCAGAACACTGGAAATATAGCACAGATGATAAATGTTACCATAAATTAAGTTCTGAATTTGTACTCCTGTGTGGTTTCTGTTTTTTTATCCAGACATGAGAATTGCAAGGAGATTCAGTTCATAGTAGCCTAAGAAACGAGCCAGCACAGTATTTATTTCTTGATTCACCCTGTGGTAATCCTTATTGCATTAATATCTACTCTTCCTCTTCACTGTTCGTATAGGAATGTGAGAGAATCGTCGAACTGTTCTATCCCTTAAAATTTCACATTTGTTCTAACTCTGGCGGACATAAATACCTGGTGGTTCACATGGAAGTGCTGCTTGTAACACGAAAACAGGACCACAATGGAAGAGTAAGAGCTTGAGTCCAGCTTGACTAAGGCATAGCACGGATGTTAGCCAACACAGAGCAGTGCATGCTATTTACTATCCAGTGCAATAGGTGTTTTGCACTATACAGGGGAACTTTCTACAACGCATAATCGCTGCACCACTTTGCGTCGCTTTACTTCAAGTGGGCATTAGAGAGGTGTTACTGGTTTGGATCAATGCAAACACCCATACGTGTAAACGGAATGCCCAGTCTGCAAAAAAGTTTAATTACATAATTGAAGCCTTTGTGAAGCAGAGTACAGACGGGGATATGTGCATATATGTCAATAGGCCAGATTCAGGCATGAGACTCCCGATCTTTTGGAGCCAAAAATTGATTTTTTTTGGGCTGCTTCCCACCTCAAATTTCCTCTGCTTCAATAGAAGTCAATGCGGGTAATACATGCTGAGAGTCACTGGTGATGGTGGGATTGTCAGTCGGAAGGGTGGGGGTGCCAGCCGTGATATGCTTGTAAGTGATGCTGCTAATTCTGAAAAAGTTGTTGGCTGGCAATGGAAACAACTGGAGTTCTATGGGGATTTGGGTGATATTGTCATATTTCTTCAGGCCAAAGATGAGACTTGCTTTTGCGTGCAATATGCCCTTGGGGAGGAGGGTGAAGGAGGTGGGGAGGGTCATGGAGGTTAGTGATGAGTGTTGGTGGCAACGGAGCAGCACTTTGCCACCATCCACATACAAAAGTGCAAGGGCTTGAACAGCATTTCTGAAGTTATTTTCTGAGAGCATAGATTTACTTTCTGCAGTAGAGAGTGCTGATACCAGGATGTCTTTATTTTCTTGGCAGTTTGTTCCTTGAGGGTGAGGTTTCTTTTCAGGGTGAAAACAAGTGACTTGTCAGTGAGTGAAAGTTTGAGTTCGAAGCTTTGAAATATTGTCATTGAGACACTTTTGGATCCATTGTTTCTTGTTCTTGGCGAACCACAAGAATTCCGTCTTCAGATAGCTGATGGACATTCAGGTCTGGATGAAATGCATGCTGTTTCAGGTATTGGATGTCTGCAGCGATGGAGACGATCAAATAGAGTTATGTACCGTTGGCATATCTGTGTATTTTAATGCTGCTATTGGTGGCTTTTAATGGTAAAATTGGGCAGCGGTGTCACAAGGGGATCCATGCAGAAGTTGAAGATGGTAGGATGCAGAATGGAACCTAGGGGACTCAACAAGTAAAAGTGGTTTTCTGCGGCCTGGAAGGCATATAGTAATGAACTATTGTCTGTTGGATAGATAGAAAGGGAACCAGTAAAGGAGGTTGCCAGCGATTCCCATTTCAGGCTTCAGGATGTGGTCGAGGATGCTATGGTTGATGGTGCTGAAGGTTGCGCAGAGGTCCAGCAAATATCAGGTAGCTGCAGTCTTCTTCATATGTTGTCATGAAGGCATCCTCTATGAAGTATACAGGCATAGTCTCTGTGCCGTTGCATAATCTGCAGCCAGACTGATTGCTGTGCAGAGATGATTTACATTGATGTGATCTGGAGTTACAGGTTGATGAGTTTGCCGATATATGATAGGTGAGTGATGAGCCAGTATTTTTTTATGTCATCTGGGTTAAGAGTGTGTTTCTACAGAAGTTGGAGGATGGGCCCTGGCTTGATATTGTTTAGGAAGCTGCCTTGAGTGAAGGATGCATTGACAATTAGAGAGCTTTAAAATATGTGAGTAAGGCTATCTTCCAAGGTGGTGGCTTTGAGGGAGTTGAGTAGGCCGGTGAGATGTGCAAGATGTAGGTCTTTGAATGATTGCCATTACAAGATGCCATAAGAATAGACGTGTCTAACAGAGGAAGCAGACTTGGTGGTGTTGATGTGCATCTATGTATTTTTTCCACTGAAAAATGGGTTGTTGGCATTGCATTTATCTGTGGAGTTTGAGATAGGATTGTCAGTATGGAGTTGAAGCAGTGCTTGACTTTCTTAAAGAGTATTCTGCTTGGGCTTGTACTGGCAGCTTCATTTGTGTACTGGGCTTTCTCCTTCCTCCCATTAGCCTCCTGTCTTTCTTTATTAAACTTGCTGACCAAGAACCAGACTAGGTCTTTTCCTTTCAGTGCTTTACCTACCAATCCTCAAAGAACTTACTGGGTCTTTCCCCTTTCTGTTGCTTTCTAACTTTTAGTTTCTGCCCATACTCCCCTGTCTACCTTTTCTGGGGGCTGCCCTGGGTCACCTGCTTTTTCCTGCTGTCCTTTAGGAAGTTTTACCCAAAAGTGCTACATATGAGGTACCTCCTGGGTCTTTCCATTTCCCTCTCAGAGCATTGCTGTAATTCTCTCGGATGGTTCTCCTGTGTTTCCTTCCTGTGCTCTCTTTGCGCATCTTAACCTATACATTCTCCCCTTTGTCCTGCTGTCCCCTTTTATATTTTGATGCCTATACTCAATGAGGAGTCCCCTTGTTATTTATGCTTTCTACACCTTCCCATATCTGTTCTCCTACTCCTGACATTACCATCTGGGCTTTCCCTTTCCTCTCACTTGCCCTTTGTGCATCTATTAATGCACATCTTCACACATGTGTTCCTCCTTTATACCACTTCCCATCCTGATGCTCCCCAAGAAGTGCCTTTTAGCTTGCTTTCCCTCTTGTAAGGATTAGCCCACCCATGCTCCTCAAGGGCTCCCACTGGTCTTCCAAGTCCTCTATTTACCCCGATCAGGTTATCCTGCTATGTCTACTTTGGGCTCTTCTTAAGTCTCCCCTTTGGATCACTTCCACTCTCACCTACCCACCACCATTCTCCTGTGTAGTTATCTGGGTCCACCTGCTTAACCTTTGTATTTTTTCCTATAACCATGCTCCCAGAGAGATCCTATGTATATGCAACTTTTCTAACATTGAACCTTCCAGGGTTTAGTTTTATACACTTGTATAGCTTCCATGAGTCTTCCCCTTCCTTTGAATACCTTCTTAGGTCTTCTGCTGTCTAATCATTCAATGAGTATTTAAATCTTCTGACCCTTCAATCCCAGTACTCTTTGCCTCCCTTTGCACCTTTCTTATCCACATTCAACTCCACTATGTCTTCTTTTCCTCCACAGACACTGGTGTATCTCTGCTGGTGAAGCTGATTGCTCATTTTGTCTTCCCTTGTATACCACTGTTCCATACATTCTGAGTGACTCACATGGTTTTTCTTATTTTTAAGTTCCTTTTCTAATCTTCAATCCTTCTGTTCTTTGAGGGATTCACTTGGTTTACCTAATCTTAGTAATGCTCCTAAGTCTTACCCCCACCTAAGCTACCAAAGGGTCCACTGGGTCCTTTATCCAAATTCTCTCCTCTCCGCATCCATTTCCCTGCTCCTCTGGGTATCTACTCACCCATGAGTCTCACCCAGTTCCTGACCTTCTAGGGTCTACCAAGGTCTTTCCCTCATTAGTGGTGTGGCTCACTGGTTAGAGGCGGCAGACCCGTAAGCAGAGGACGGCCCGGGACCAGGGTTCGATTCCCGACGCGGCAGGGTCGTGGACCAGGGTCAGCGGGCTCGATAATTCTCGCCTCGGTGCCTACTCCAGTCAGGGACCACACTCGGCAACTCTGGGCATTAGCTTGCCTCATCTTCACAACAGCCCCCCAGACCGCCGGGGATGCTTGGTCGCACTTTAGAGATACCCATTAGGGACCATCTCTCAGGGTGAACCAGGACGGGTTCCCCAGCGGTCGAAGCGCGGAGATACTCCTCCGGGAGTCGATGCCTAGCGCTATATAAACCAATTAAATTACATTAAATTAGGCTTCACCCAATGTTTTTACCTTCCACCTAGTGTCCCTTTTTGTCATATCTCATTCATTATCCATAAGTGATGTCCTGATTCCTTCTTCCCAGTTAGACTATGTTCCCCTACTTTCAAATATCTCCCTCCTCCTTTCCCCTAATGAGTCTTCCACTGGTCTTCTTCCTTCCTTCCCATCTGAACTTGCTAGGCCTCTCTCTACACATGATCCTTGGGGGTCTTCATTTGGCTCTTCCCCCAACTCCTGCAGCTTTAATATGGTTCTTGCTTGTTCTTCTTACTGCGGCCCCTTTGTGGTCATGCTCCCAGAGGGAACCCTTGGATTTTCCCATTCCTCCCTTAGTCACCTTTCCTTTGCTCATGCTACATGAGGGCTTTACTGGATTTACCACCTCTTCTGCCCTTTTTGGTGTCTTACCCTGCATTTGATCTAAGAGGGATCCCTTGAACGTTTAACTTTTTCCTAATGTCACTTCTGTGTTTCACTTCACCAGTGCCTCCAAGTTGTCCTATTTTTCTTCACTTTCTTCTGTTTCTGCATATTGCACCCTTGTCTTCCATTTCCTGTCCAAACTGCCTGAGATATACCATGGGTGTTTCCCCTTTCTCCCACATCCCCACTCCCAGTATGTCTTTTTAGGCTCTCTATGTAGCACCCCTGTGCCTTCTCCGTTCTCCAGCAGCTCTACAATGTATGCTCTGAAATATTACCATATTTCACCCCTGAGCTTTTGCACTAACTCTGTTGTGTGTTTCCCTTAAAATTCTTCCTGAGGCATCCCCGAGTAGATGGGGCAACAGTCAGCAAGATGAATGAATAGCATAAGCGTACTGTAGTGGATGTATGACCAACAATTCTCTGAAATGGCACCTACAAATAATACTTGACAAATGAACTAGCACACATGAGCATGAATTCGCAAGTAGTAACTGTTACCCCTTACCTTTCGTATATCCCTGCTCCTTTTGTGCCCCTTAGGCCTCACCAAGTCTACCAGTTAATTCCACTATCCCCTTCGTCCTTCAGCGCAGGATACTCAAGATCTTTCCCCCCATTGTCCCCCTTCTAAACCCTTACTCACTGAAGCCTAATCTAGGTCTTCCATCTCCTTAGACTGCCCACAAATGCTTCTTCCACTGTCCATGATCGATGTGTGCTCCTTGGGTGTTTTCTTTTTTACCTTCTACTTTGCCTTTATCCCTATGCTCCCTGTGGGCTCCCCTGAGATGTGCCCATCAACCACTGCCCATTGCTTATCTGTTCTCACGTATGTTAACCAAATAATTTCATGGGTCTTTCAGCATCTTTACTCACTTAGGGACCCAGTGGTCTCTTTCAGTCTTCCATGATCATTAATCGCCACTTTAGTTCTTCTTTAACTAAGTAACTCTTTGTTTGACTTGCCTCGCCCATGCATCTTGTGAAATCTCTTGGTACTAACCCTTTCCACTCATTTCTTCCTCATAAGCTTCTGTATACTTGTCCGCTTAGGGATCTGATGCATCATCCCAGTCACATTGTTGCCCCAGCTGTGTCTCCCCACCTATGCCCCCACAAGGTCCTCTTGGGTCTTTCCCTTTCTAGTTCCTCCCACCTCTGAACTTTCATTCAATAGTTTCCGGAACACGCATGTCTTCCCTTGCCTCCTGCTGCCCTTTTTGCGTCTTTTTCAGCATGTGCCTTTTTGGGGGGTAATCATGTTACATCTGTTTCCCCCTTATGCATCTTCCTCCAGCCAAGCTCCATGAGGTGTCTTTGTGACTTTTCCCTTTATCCTGCTAACATGCAAACTTACATTTTCATGTTTCGTGGTAGTTGATGCGAGTCCTACCCGCCCTCTGCTGCCAACTTCTCCCTTATACTTCTAAACTAAACTGCCCATACTGCCAAAGCAGTTCTCCCACTTCCCTCTCTGAGATTCCCATCCCATGCACCTCGAGGGACACATCTGGCTCTTACTCTTCATGTTCCTGCCACTTGTGCATCTTTAACAGACCATGACCCTTCAAGGCTCGCATGGGTAATGGTTTTCCGCATGTGAATCTTTACTCAACCATGCTCCTGAGGACTTCGCTGGGCCACACTCCTTCCTCAAACTGGCTCTCTGTTCATCTTCCTCACCGATGCTCTCAGGGGATTCTTATTGTCATACTTATTTATTTGGCCAATCTCAGAAATTCTCTTGCTCAGAACCCTCCCCTTTTTCCCTGAACTTCAATGGTGATATTCCCTTAGATATCTACTGGGTGATCCTTTTGCTCCTGCTGCAGTCATTTTGACATGCTAATGATCTAAATTCCCTAGGTTTTTGCACAAGTGCGTCCGATCTCACCCATACTCCCGAAACACTGCTGACCATCTTTTCTTGACCCAACATTTGCTCCCTGAGTGATCCTCTATATCGTGTCCTTTTCTTCTACTGCCCTCCTATTTTGAATTTCTATCACACACTTCCTGGCCAAATGCCTACAGATGATTTTTCATACAACTCTGCTTATTGTATTATGAATCAAACAGATTCTGTTTCTGAGCTACCTGTGGTGCCACTAGGTCAATCCCTTCTTCCGCTTCCCTGGATTGTTCCCGTTGGGTGATCCTTTTCCTGCTCCTTCAGGTGCTATTCTTCCGCTCATGACTACTCTCCAAATAGGCCTACTTGCTGTTTACATCTTCCCACCATTAGCTTTCACTCTCAAGCTATCTGTTGTGCTTTTTAGGTCTCGACTTAAAAGCATTGCTTTTAACAATGCTTGTTGTCGAGAATTATATTAGACAATCCAAGGCCTGGAACCATCGCGGATTTTGAACAGTTCCTGTGAACTAGTGGAGCGGAAAGCTCGCCCACATCAAAGCCATCTGTTGCTTCCCCAGCGCGCTCGGCTTCACTTCTCCTCCCCCTAATTAACATCCCTACTGTTTCACACTTCTTTCACGGCCGCAAGGCCGTGCTTCAAAGGGATCCGCTCCCCGCCCCTAAAAGCTTCTTTCGGCGATGTTCTTGTTCACAACTTGGTTTCTTTCCTTTTTCATCAGACCCTGCGTGCACGGGTGTTTTAAAATTAACTTTGTTTGACTTTCTATGCTTGCAGCTCCACCTAGTGGCTTTTTTTTAAATATACGCTTTGTGATAATTAAAACCCCCGTAAATGAAACACCCACTATGTTCTGAGCTGCTCAGTTCAATCTGCATAGAAATGCCATGATTGCGGACACTACACAAATGCTTAAACTGCCAGGAATACAGGGATGCAATAAGGCAATATCTACATTCTTGCGCAGTGGATTAGACTTGTTCCTATCTCTTAATCCAGCCGGAGATCCTCTGGTTCTTTAACCGTTTTACTATATGCACCCACCCCTGCCCATGCCCCAAGATAGATTTAGCAGATGCACTTGTGCATCTACCCCTTCCCCTTAAACTCAAGGGAATACCAGGGACTTTCTACCATTTTTCCTCCTCACAGTTTCAATTTCAATACTCGCTTGGGACCCCCCTTTTTGTCATTTACTCTCACAGCTCGGTTACGTGTCTTTCTATACATCCTCTCTGATGGTTGCCTCGGTTCTTTCCCTATTTCCCCACTCACCTCGTAACTTCTATTCTCACAGGTCTTCCCATTTGCCCTCCACTACTGCCCCTTGCATGTCTTCCACTGCCCATGCCTTCCCGTGGTTCAATAGATGTATCCCTTTCTGGAATTGCCCCTTGCAAATTGTTCCATGCCCAAGCTCCCAAAGGGTTTCAAATGTCTTCTTCTTTACTCTAATCTTCCTTCCCACACTCCAAAAAGGCTCTTTCGTGACTTCCTTTCCCTCCCACTTCCCCTTAGGTAGCCCTAAAGTAGTAGAAAGTATACTATGCATTTGGGGGTGGTGTGGAGGGGAGCGTTCCATGGGTAGTACATGGATGTTCCCATGCTACCCACCATAGATATTAATGCAGAGTCCTATCTACTTAAAAGCGTAGACAGGACTTTGTCCTAAATATGAATGCTTCCTCAAAACGGGCATTAAGTTTGAGAACAGTTTTCTTCTCTTAAGACATTTACAACGTTGCATGTGTGCTGCACTGTACAGCACAGATACAAAACTGGAAAAGTGTTAAACTAGATTTAAGCATGGGATTGTGTACTGGAAAGTTACCCCTTCAGTACAAAACCATACATGACATGATGATAGAGCGCGCAGGTCACCCGACTAACTTTGTTTACCAAATAATGCACACTTGGACCCATAAAAATAATCTTTCACCAAACTTTAATCAGGTAACCTACACACTATTATCAGTAATTCAGTTCACTTCTGTTTGCTTCAGTGTACCTGACTTACCAATCCTCGAAACAGGTACCTACGATCACAATGGATCAGGGAGCTAGCTGTGGGAGTAAGACAACACAATACCATATACCATTAAATAATGTTTGCACTCTTTATAATGCCCACAGACGCAAGAAGTTTTAAACACCTTTATCAAATCATCATCATCATCATATGCCATGAGCAAAAAATTTACACAGATCAAACTATCTATAACTAGAATTAGAAATATCGTATAGCTATGAATGAGAGTAAGAATCATTTAGAAATCGAAAGTAAAGGGAGGGAAAAATAGGGAACGCGCTATTTAGATCAGCAGACTTTCACAAACTTCACTAAAGGCGGGGAAAGAAAGGGAACATACTAATCAAAGTAGACTTTCGAAATTCACTAACGGTTCAGAGGAAACGAAACTTATGCAATTTGATTTATCCAGATATACTTATTCCCAATAGGGAGGGTAAGAATGGAACAAACAATATATGCAAACGATTCTGCATTTGACTAAAGGTAGGTAGAAAGTGGAACATGCTAATAGACAAAATGCATGAAAATCTTATTTATGGAAAGACCGAGAAAAAGGACGTATGCAATTACGCTTATTTCAGGACGATAGGAAGGAAGGGTAGATAAACGAACACCCACAGAGAATTATATTTACCTAGGATAGATTGAAGACTAACCCTGGCCACGGGTCAGTTGGGAAAGGCGGGAAAAACCCTCAAGGACTTAGGTTGCCAGTAGGCGAGCAGGTACAGCTCATGGACAGTCAGGACAGGATAACCCCAGGATTGGGTCATGACTGGGTTCACCAAAGGGTACGACCAACACCCGCAGCTTCGGTTGCAATGCCTGCGCTACTCCTTCTCTGCAAGGAATCTGCCAATAACCCCGGTTGGGTTCTCGAATCTCCCAGCAAAGTGCTTCGCTAGCACTTAAGGTTCCCCTAAAACCCCGACTGGGTCTGTGGAAAATACGGACAGAGTGCTCCGCAGCTCTCTGTATCAGTCACCTATAGAGTGCGTTGGGTCAGTGACAGGTCAGCTATTCGGACAAGTCGGACAATTTCTCTAGCTAAACCTAGGCTAGTTATACTGTTTTTCGGGTCAGTGTAACACCCACCAATGTTGCAGTTGAAAGAATCCCCAAGTTCTGATTGGACAAAGGAGGAGGTTAAGTCATCACACCACCTAAATTCTAGACTTTCTCAGGCTTAATATTCATTTTCGTACCCACCCCCTTAAATTCTAACTTCCCATGACACATGATTTACAGTGAACAATAGAGTATACATAAGTTAATACAATTGTATCAAAATTAGGTACAAGTCAGCTTCGTCTTGCTGGGTTACAGGTCGATTCCCAGGAGCATCTTGGCTTTGGCTTCCAGGTGGCTGGGTTCCACTGCTGCAAGGTTCCTTTCCCTCATCACATGACAAGTACCATACGGGCCCTTCAAGATGGAGTAGCAAGGGCCTCCCAGGCCCAAATAATACGATACATGAAAAGCAATCAAACAATTTAGAAACACAGAATAAAAGGTTACACTGTATACCATGAAATGGCTTTACTATACCCCTTACTTTATAATAACTATAGCATTAGGATAGGTGCAGAACAAACAGCTTTGCAAAAGCGGCAATGCAAGCTCGGAGCATATGAGAAAACAAAGCAGCCATCTTTAAGTGCATTGCGCATGAGCAAGAAATTCCCACCAGAACTGCGAGTGCGTCACATCACGTGGTTATGACCGATGCATGCGCAGTCTAAATTCCCGCAAAGCAGCGGCCATTTTAGAGGCAAGCGTATTAGTGTTAGTAAACACATAGGCAGGCTTCACTGGGACACCCCGTATAGTGTAAAATGTGCAATATTAGTAAGACAAACATATTGATTACAAAGTTAAGGTTATTTGAGGTTCTTGAATACAAGCAAGTCGCTTAATGTGCGAATACTATGACACACACCCATGCATCAAGGTGCAAGGGTTTGTACATTGGCACAGGGCAATCAATAGTGCAACATGACAGGGGGAAAGAGAAACAGTACCATATCTTTGTAGCATTGCATGAAAACTTAAGTTTGCCGTAGCCGTGGCCAAATTCAGCTCATGATATTGGATCGAATTCAGAACCAGTGTACTGAAATGAACTATGGCTGTTGAGCAAAAACACTCTGATCCACTACCTATATAGTGGAAAACACGTTGGTGGAATCCCCCCAGCATCCGAGGTAGTGTTTGTTTGAAACTTGGACAGCCTCGCTCTCACAGATGGGCTGGGCGGATAAACTCACAGTGAAAATACCATATGGGGAGGAGCTACGCGGGCATCCAAGATGGTCGCGTGAGCAGAGGGCTCCCGAGACCCGTGTCGCCCTCTTGCATCTATCCTTTTAATATCCTGATTATTTCGATGGGCTTTTGAAGTTCTACTCCTGCTGATCCTGGCACACTTTCCAGGGCTGAGATCGGACTTCGGGAACCGTTTCTACATCGTCATTTATTTTCTGGCCTTACCCCGGACGGGACCGGGGTCTCCGCTGCCCTGGCTGGCCGAGACGTAATTCAACAACAGCGGTCACAGGACGTCTTCTCCACCGCTGTCATTGTCACTTTCAGTTTCGGTTTCCCTTCTACCTCCTAAGTGACTGTTCTGGAAGTACTCCTCACTTCGGACCACGGTGGCCTGACCCGCTGTGCATTCCGGCCATAACCCTGGTCTCACAGGCTACGATTTTGGACAGAAGTACTGCTTTGGCGACCTAAAGATCACTGCCATTTACACCAGGTCCAGAGAGGCCCTTCGGGGCGCGGCTTCCAATATGGCGACTAAACCTGAAATTGAGAAGCGCAAGACGAAGGTGCCGACCCGTGGTGGCTCAGTCCAGACTAATGTTATGGACCGCTATACACACCCGAAAGGTTCCCCCAGTGCTGCTGGCCGTAGTCTTGAGGACCCGAAGACAGACCTGGCGGCGACATCGGAGGTCTCCCTCCAGGATCTCATGCGCGCCATTGCTGGGATCAGGACTGATATGGGGCTACAATATGAGGCCATCGTCTCGAAGATATACACGGTGGCGGTTGATGTTACCCTCATTAGAGCGGACTTGGCTAAGACCAATGAGAGGGTCAAAGCCTTGGACCTTAAGGCCTCCAGTCTTGTCACTGATATGGCGGACGCGCAGTCGGAGATCGGTAACCTGCGGTCATCGCATGATCTGATGGCCAGGCGTCTGGATGAGTACGAAAATAGGGCCCGACGTAACAACATCCGCTTAGTCGGGGTACCTAAGAACAGTGGTGACACTACCGTTGACCTACTATTGGAGGACTTAATTGTGACTCATCTTGCTCCCGCAGGCCTCAGTAAGTTTTTTGCGGTTGAGCGTGCGTACCTCTTCCCGGGTGGACAGACCAAGCCGGGGGCTCCCCCGAGGCCTATTATCGCTAGGCTTTTCCACTTTCGGGATAGGGACGCTATCCTCCAGGCCTCTCGTAGACATGGCCCACTGAAATATGAGAACAGTTCAATTTCTATATATCCTGATTTCACTCCTCAAGTGCAACGGATGGGGTTCCAGGGAGTGAAACGTCGATTGCGGGACTCAAGTATGCGATGCTGTTTCCAGCTCGACTTCGCATAGAGTATCAATTTCGCACTTTCTTTTTTGATCGACCGGACAGTGTTGGCGACTGGTTGGACTCGCTGCCGAAGATGGATTCTGGGAGTGGAGGCCCCGGCGGTGCGGACGGAGGTGCATCGGCACAGGAATGACATTTTGGTTCTCAGTGTCTGGTTTTGGTTCGCATTTACCGGCTGAGTTTTGCTTTTATTTCCTTATTATTGCTTTAGGCCCGATGGTGGTGCGGGGTGGGGCTGTCTCTTCTTCTTCCTCCTCCGGGGTTCTTTGTGTAGTGTTTTATGAAGGGGCGACAGGCACACTGCAGTTTGGGGTGGCTTTTTAGTCAGCAGGGGTGCAGGGTGGGGGGGTGTTGTAACGGGATGTTGGTTGGGGGTGGAGGGGGGGTTGTTATTGTTTTTGTCTATGTTTTTCTCACATGGTACAATTTCTCTCGCTATTACCCTTTTGCTCTTGGGTTTCGAGGGGGGGGGGCTCTGGGCTGTGCTGGGACGGGGGGGTGATTTGAAACTGTTGTCTTGGAACGTTAATGGTCTGGGTGACGAGATCAAACGTGGTGTTGTACTCCAATTTATTAGACGTCATTCCCCTGATATAGACCTTTTGCGGGAGACCCATCTAATAGGGAATGCTTGTAAGGCTCTTGATCGACGAGGTTATCGGTTGCTAGCGCACGCTGGATTCACATCTGGCTCCAGAGGAGTCGGCATAATGGTTAAATCCTCTTTACCCCTTGAAATTGATGAGGTTGCCCTCGACGATAGGGGCCGCTATGCTGCTGTTTCTGGGCTATGGGAGGGGAAGATGCTTACAATTGTTACTGTCTATATTCCCCCGGGGCTTCAGGCTACCACCTACGCTGATCTTGGAAGAACTCTCCTAGGACTTCCGGGTGGTATTCTTCTACTGGGTGGGGATTTCAATTCTGTGGTATCGGGTGAGTGTGACCGGCTACCCCCCAGGGTCCTGCCGGCGTCTCAGTTGTGGCTACCTGAGTTGCTTGAGACTCTTGGGTTGGTGGATGTCTGGCGGATGATGAACCCCACGCAAGCGCAATACACGTTCCACTCTGGAGCTCACGGCAGCATCTCGAGGATTGACTATTTTCTGATGTTGGCTGCCCATACCCCCTTGGTGCGTGGGGTTAGTCATCTTCCCAGGGGCATCTCTGACCATTCACCCTTGATGCTTGAGGTTGCGGTGGGATACTTTGTGGGAGTAGGATTCCCCCTATTCATCCCTGGCATTTTAGGAATCCCAGGCTCCGCTCTGACCTTCTCAAAGCTGTTGACTGTTATTTTAATGAGAATGAGGGGTCCGTCTCTTTCCCCTATTTCCTTGTGGGAGGCCTTCAAGACTGTGGTAAGGGGCTCTGCGCTGTCCCTCATTGCTGCTGATAAGAGGGCCACAAGGGAAAACTTGTTGCTCCTTGAGGCCGACATTACCTCGCTTGAGAGTGACTTGGGTGGTGACGATACCCCTGAAGTCTTGCACTTGGCGTTGAAGCAGGCTGATTATAGGGCACTGGTGACCGATGCTGCTAAGGTTATGCACAGGAATCAACTGGGCAGACTCTATGATGTAGGAGATAAGGCTAGTAAGCTACTGGCATGGTTGGATAAGTCTGAGAGATTGAGTCGTGTGGTGCCAGTGATCACCCGTGTGACTGGGGAATGCGTGTCTGACCCAGGAGAGATTGTGGAATGCTTTGTGGATCATTTTCAGACGGTATACCGATCGGTGAGCGATAGAGACGAGTTTGATTCCCGTCTGCTCTTGCGTGATATTGCGCTGCCCTGTGTTTCGGACGAGGATAGGTCCGCTTTGGATGCGCCTATAACAATAGATGAGGTTGCTATCGCTATACGGTCCCTTCGTTCGGTTAAGGCTATGGGGCCGAATGGTTTACCCATCGAGCTCTATAAGCTACGGCCTGATAAGATGGCGACCCATTTGCGCAATATGTTCATTGATGCCTATGAGGCGGGTCTCCTCCCCCTTGATCAGCGTTAGGCCACTATAGTTGTCATCTACAAGGACGGCAAGCCTCGTGACCAATGCACTTCTTATCGCCCTATTTCTTTGCTCAATGCCGAGCCTAAGATCCTGGCTGAAGTACTAGCGAATCGCTTGCTAACGGTGATCTGTGACCTGATCCGTCTGGATCAGTCCGGTTTCATTCCTCATCGGAATACGGCGCTTAATCTTCGCAGACTCCACGTGTTCTCGCGAGAGCTGGGACGCTGACCGAACCCGCCATCTTGGCCTCGCTCGACGCCACTATGGCCTTCGACACCATTGAGTGGCCCTATCTGTGGGCGGCTCTTTCGAAGTTTGGTTTTGGCCCTTACTTTATTGCGTGGGTGCAGCTCCTGTATGAACGTCCATTGGCCCAGGTGGTTGTTAATGGCGGAGTCTCTGGATCGTTCCCGCTTGGGCGTGGCACCCGACAGGGTTGCCCGCTCTCCCCCTCCTTTTTGCATTGGCATTGGAGCCGTTGGCGGCGTGGCTCCAGTGGGAGCCCTCGATCAGGGGGATCCGGTGGGCCCCGGATTTTGAGGATCGCGTCTCGTTATACGCAGACGATATTCTCCTTTACTTTACTTCACCTCAGAAGTCCCTTAACGTGCTCTTTGATGTCCTCATCTCCTTTGGGAAGAACTCTGGTCTCGTCATTAACTGGAATAAATCATGTATTTATGTTATAGCGGGGGGGGCTGCCTCCGCTGCCCCGTAGATTCCCGATCCAGGTGGCGGAGACTGGGTTCCAGTACCTGGGAATTTTCGTCTCCCTGGATCCCCCTGTACTTTATGACCGCAATTTATATGCTCCTCTTCGGCGCCTTAAACTGGACATCCAGCGGTGGCGCGGCTTGCCCTTGTCCCCATTGGGGCGTGCAGCTCTTTTTAAAATGATGTCCCTCCCTAGATTTTTGTATGCCCTGCAGAATTTTTTTGACCCTGTTCCCTCTAGTTATTTTCGTGAGGTTGAGGGGCTCCAGCGGCAACTGATTTGGGACGGACGGGCTCGTATCTCCTTACCTAAACTTACTTTGCCATGGTATGACGGTGGTATAGCCCTCCCGGACCTCAGGCGCTACTACTGGGCCTCTCAGTTGAGCGCGGTCAATCATGTAACGTACTCCCCGGGTCCTGCCCCAGCCTTCGCAATGGACAAGTTTCTATTGCCGGGCGGTAATTACAACAGGGCTTTGTACTCGAGGGAGCCATTCCGACTTCTGACTGGACCTACAAAATGTGCTGTACGTGCGTGGAGAGATGCGAATGTGGCTACGGGCTGGAGTGATAAGATGACACGACTGACTCCATTGTACGACTCTGAGAGGCTGAGCAGCCTGTGGGACGAAAGAGTTTGATAAATGGGATAGATCGGTATTAGCAAGGTGGAGGATCTTTGGTCTAAGGGCACAGTTAAGTCCTTTGATGCCCTTAAGGTGGAGTACCAGCTTGAGGACAAGGAGTATTTTCGATACTTTCAGGTGCGCCATGCTCTGATCTCGGTGTTCCCTCCCGGGATGGAGATCCCCCAGTCGTCACCGCTCGAGGACCGTATTCTGGATGGCCATGTGCCTGACAGTACGATATCCTTGATTTATAAAAAGCTCATCAACACCAGGGCTGATCTTCTTGTGCGGCTTCGGGCCTCTTGGATCGCGGATGGCCTGGAATTAGACGACGAGGATTGGCAGATAGCGATCGCCTCCCCTAAAGAAGTGGCTATTCCAGCTCGCCTTCGTTTTGTGCAACTGAAGATCCTCCATCGAGTGTACATGACTGGTACGCGTCTGGTACGAATGGGGTATTCGACTGATGTGCTGTGTAAGCGTGGATGTGGCATGAGTGGTACCTTTCTACACATCATCTGGGAATGTCCGGTGGTATCCGCTTTTTGGTCCAGAGTGCATGACATTATGGGGCGGGTCACCGGGGTCTCTCTTTTGCCTGAGGCTCGTCGTTGCCTGCTTAATGTCTGGGAGCCTACGGACTGCACGGCCGCTCAGACCTTCTGGGTAACTCTTGGCAACACGGTTGCCAAGAGGGACATAGCGCAACTCTGGGGTTCTCATAGACCGCCTGGGATAACAGCCTGGAAGGAAAACATGGACTGGTGCATGTTTTGGGAGAAGACGGTCTGAGGCTCGGGGCCGTCCCAGGAAGTGGGGCAGGATTTGGTCACAGTGGAATGAGTATCCTGGAGATATCTGCACCCCTCCACTCGATTATACCATTGATGTTCTCTCGTCCCCGTAATTGACGTTCCTGACGACTGGCAAATAAAACCTTTTTGTAATCCTTTTCACCATTCCCCCGCCCCTAGATATGAGTCGCTAAATTCTTTAGAGTCTGGCTTCCTCCTCCTCTCCACCCCGAACCCTGGGTATTACTCCTACCATGTGAGTGTATGTGATGTTTGTTATTCGTTTTCCCCAAAACTATAAAAATGAAACCTGGTTTATTCTTTGGGTTTTGTTGCCGGTGCACCAATACGTTGCTACTTATGGTTTCACTGTAATGCCTCGCTGTCTGGTATCCAGATGTTTCTTGTCATAGCGGCCGGCCCAATTGGGTTGTAGGCAGACGCTGTGTACTGTGCAATCCGAAAATAAAGGTTTTAAAAAAAATAAAAAAAAATACCATATGGGAGCGAAGTCTCCTTCCCTAAGTAGCTGCTTTACAAGAATTTGGAGGATGGGGCAAATTGGGACTCTCCACACGAGGGGGAATATAATTCTTTCACCAGGTTGTCTTTGCAGAGTTGTCAATTTTACCTGTAACTACATGTTTGAAAAGGTGTTCCTTCTTAACTGGCCAACATCAATTAGGTTCCTGCCTTCCACTTACTATAAACAAAATTAAATGTCCAAATTGTCAGAAAAGGGTAAAACCTCAAGGGTGTGTAGATCTCTAGTAATAAGCATCCCCAGAGATGTGGCAGACTGAGACAAATATAGGAGACAGACATTAGTGCCTTAGTAGACCTATGCACTAATGGCACCAAAGGAGGTGGCTATCTCTACTAGGTACTGTCTAATGTAATTTAAATACCTATATAGAATCTATCTTTACCCTGCAATGTTTATGCATATAAAAGTAGGCTCCGATCCGGCCTGTATGCCAGACAGAGGAAGGAAATATCTTTCATACGACCATGTTGTGTCGGGATGACAAAGCAGACCCAGGTATTTCTGGTTCGCCCAATTGACATGATCTCCAAAATGGAACTGCTAAGCAACTTAGAAGACAAAGGTTACACGAGGGCAGAAAAAGCCCTGCTGCGATTAGGTCTAGTATTGATTAAAGAGCTTTCTTACAAGAACGGCAAAATATGACAGCGTCCTCTATTTCTAAATGGAAGGCTGGGCTGGATATCTGCCGCATTCTAGAACACCCCACCTTTGAGGCCAGGGGCTGCCCCTAGAAACATCATTGGATATGGAAGAAGTGGATGGCATGCCAGTGCTGGGAGGGAGAAGTAGTTTAGCCCAGCAGAGTGAAGCACTCCCAGCTTTGTGGCAATTAAAAAAAAAAGATACAGCCACAGAATTTAAGGGAAGAGAAGGTGGGCGTACACTGTTAATAATCTGTAAAACACTGATCGCTGAATGCAACAGTGCCAATTTTTGGCTGTTTGTATGTATTGCTTGAACATATGAGCACGTTGCTTCTTGTTTTGTCTAAATGCCCATAAAAAGAGTTATATAGTTACGAAGGACTGCCTGGTCGACTGTGGGCTTTTTTAGAGGTGGATTTAGAAACATCAGAAAATGGGGGATACTGATTACAGCTATTTTAGTCAGAGTAAGAAAGGGTTTAGGGATAATAAGCAGACCCAGATGTTATAAAAGGCATCAAGCTAGATATGATAACATTGGCAGGTCTTACAAAACTTTCAAGACGGGGCACTGAGTGTCTGGTGTGAAGTTTATGAAGAACGGAAGAATCTCCTGCTGAAAGAGAGTAGGAATGGTATATTAGGTGACTTTTTTCAAGAAAGTTAGGATTGTGGTGTCATTCTTTACATGCCCTAGCTTCCAGAGTACAGCCCAGAGGGCTATCCTGGGTTCTTCATGCCTTTATTGTTCCCAATTTAGTCTTGCCCAGTCATATTTCCTAAAGGTTCCTATGGGCATCTGCAATCCCCCCCCCCCACCCCCCATCCCTTTGTGTATCTTACCCAGCCAATGTCCTTCAAGCGTGTTCCATTTCTTCGCTGCATCCCATTTTCCATTTTTCCATGTGGACATGTTTGGGTCCTCGATTGATCCGATTTGTATCTCGTCCCAGCGAGACCCCCAGGGGTGCTACTATTTCACATTCCTCCTGGTTTCTACTAACGTATCTTCCCAGTCATGCTCCATGAAGACTCCTGTTGCTTTCCCCTTCTTCAAAAGCCCATGCTTTGTCAGAGTTTCATTGGGTCTTTCCCTTTTCTCCCACTTTCCAATCTTAGCATATATTCTCATGGTACGTGATGGATTCACCCTATCTAACTGGAATCTAACTCTTGCTCTTGATGAGAGATTAGTGCCACTTGAGTGTCTTCCCTACCCATATACTAAGAGCCCATTTTTCCTAAAGCACCGTACACACACTTTATTGCATTGAATTATAGTACTCCAAATAGATTTTGTTTCCATACTTTGCAGAATGCTGCATGATCTACTCCTTCCTCCCACTACCCCTTGTATGTTTTCCCTGGTAGCCCATTTGAGTATTTCACTTCCACACACTATCCCTTAATTCTTTTTTCTGCTGTTTTCTCTTACCTCGATTCCCATGCTCTGTTAAGTCTCCCAACTGGTCTTCCTCCTGCTAACCCTTTTACATTTTCCCCTCCAGACCTTCAATTAGATTTTCTAGCCTAGGCAGTCCACTTCCCCCTTTGAGCATATTTAATCCCTGTATCCCCCACAGGATCTCCTGGATATTTTCCTTTGCTCCTAGCGTCCTTCTCTGAGCTGTAATTTCTATAGTTCCAATAGGTGCTTCTGCTTTATCCTGCTGCTGTCGCGCTCTGACCTTCCATTCTTATGTACTATAATGGCTCACACAGGGTCTTCCTCCCACTGCCCTCTTGTGAATATTCTCCTCCAATGCTCTTAGGAGGTTCCCATTGGTCCTCAACTTTCTCTCCCTGCCTCCTTTAGCATTTCACCATTATCATTCCCTTTTCTCATGGCTACCTCCCCTAACGTTTTATTTATGCGGTCCCAGGAAGCAGACCTTTGCTCCCAATGCCTCATAGTGTGCGTTTCCTGCCATTGCTCCATGCATAATCCCTTCATCCTTTGTTATTCTGAGTTTCTATTTCCATACTTTATGAGGATCTTTTTTGCATCTTTTATTTTCTCCTGGGCACCTTTAAACACGTTCCTCTCGAGATTGTCCAAGAGATCTCGTACGGCTTTCCCTTTTCTTCAAGTTCTCACATCTGAGCTCCCATTCTTAAGTTTCACAAACCTTCCCCAGATCACAAAAGAATTTCCGATCTTTTTCTTTTCCTTTGGCTGTCCTTTCATACATCTTCATCAACACATCTACCTATGGCTGATTTTTGTGTGTGCCTAGTTTACTATTCAAATATCATTGAATAATGTTGTTTCATATCATACAGCCTCTTCTAAATGTTGCCTGGGATTACCACTGTACATTCTCATCTTCCCTATGTTTCACTGTTCACACTCCCCAATGTTTCCCTTTCGTTTTATCCTTCTACAACTACATCTTTGTGTTTCTCTCCCTAACCATGCCCATAAGTCCAGAACTGTTTCATTTTTTTTCACTCCCTTACACGCTTCTGATCCAATGCTCCCAGAGGAATCCTCTGGGTCTACTCTTCTTCATACTCTCATGGAGCCTTTCTGTATTTTCCTTTATCCTTCCTATTGAGGGCTCACTAGGATCTTCCCCTTCGTGTTAAATTGTATATTCTCATGTTCATTATACAAAGAAATGTCCTAGGTCTATTCTCTTTATCCCACTTCTTAACTCATAACTTGTGGTCCAAGCCTTCCCTGTGCCCTACACTTCCTTCCAATGAACCCTTGGTTATATCGTCTTCAACCATGCTTGAGAAGTACTCTGCTGCTGTTTTTTGTGTATTTGTCCAGGCACAAGTTCTCTTAGAAATCTTCTGGTTCTTTCTTCATCACTTGACCCCCTGATGAATCATAGATGATGCTGTGCGAGTGCTATTGTACTCTAGCAGCTATATTTCCATGCCATGCAGCCTGAGGTTACCAGTTGGTATTTTTCTTCCTTCTGATGCCTCCACATGAACCTTCCCAATCCCATAGCCCCTTAGTTACTCCCTCCTCAAAGTTTCTGATCTCCTGCAACCAGAGAGTACACCGTTTATTTACCTTCCTACTCATTCCCCTTTGAGCTTCTATTTCCATTTTCTCTAATTGTTCCCCGAATCTTCATTTTCCCAGCTCTGTATGTCCATGCTTGCCAAGAGAAACCCAGGGCTTCTGGCCTTCCTACCAAATACTCCAATTACTCTGCTCCCTTACGGACTCTTCTGTGTCTTATTTTTTCTCCTTCAGCAATCGATGCACCTGCAGCCATAAATGTTCTCTGGGACCTCCCTTGGGCCTTTATCTCCCCCCCCCGCCCCCATTCCCTGATATGTTTCTTCCCTAGCCATGCTCCTTGAGAGTTTCCTTTAGGCTCGCCAGTTTCTTCAGCTCACCCTATAGCTTTTGTTCCTTTGCTCCCTGTGGACTACTGCTTGCTCCCTGTATTCAATCCCTTTTTTCCCACCTGCTACCCCGTGGACTACACCTTTTTTATCCCGCTGGCTTTCCTAAGTATTGCCATGCTTCACACTGTCCCCTTTTACATCTTCCCCTATCCAAGCCCAGATTCTCTAGATGATTCTCTCTCATACCTGCTCTGAGCTTTGATTCCCAAGCCATACTGGATCTTCCCCTTTTCCCTACTGCCCAAGTGTGCCTCCTTCCTTGCCTAGGCTTCCGGAGGACTGTGTTAAATTTACCTCTTCCTCCCGTTGCCCCCTTGTGCATCTGCTTGGGTATATGCTCCAGAAGGCTCTTCTGTATTCTCCCATTTGTCCTCCTGCCCAATTATGATTCTTCCCATAATACTTGAGGGCTCACCCGGGGCACCACCTTCTTCTTGCGGCCTCTAATGAATTTAAATGTCCATGCTCCTTAAATGCTGCCCTAGATGCCCCCCCCTCCTCCTGCTGTATGTTTCTACAGCCAGGATACCCGAGGGCTTCCAATGTGCATTTCACATTTTTCAGATTTCACCTGCTTAAGATTCAGTTCCCATGCTCTGCGTGGGCGCCCAGGTCCCTCCCATTGTTGCATTTCCCAATTTCTTTTTCTAATGCCCCTAGAGTTCTCTCCATGGTCTTTTCCTTCATTTTAGAGTCCCCATCTTCCATAATAATGTTACCACAGGGCTCCGAAGAAAGTGCTAGAAACTGCTTAATTGACTCAGAAACTTGGCTGTTAAATTACCTGAACTGAACTGTCAGACCACAGCAAATTCTGCACCCAGATTAACCAAGGACTTGCACCCAGATTAACCAAGGACTTGCACCCAGATTAACCAAGGATTTGCACCCAGATTAACTAAGGACTTGCGCTATCCTTGCATGATGCAATTCGACATAAATCTTATCTGGGATTTGCTAAACCAAGCTCCCTTGTGTTATGTGTCAGCAGGCATTCCACAAGTTGAGCATGGGTGTTCACAGGCATTCACCCATTGATTCTGACACAATCCCATATTTCCTCGTCATTAGCATGGGGGCGCTGTGCGTGCCCCCCAGCACAGCGGGGGATTAACCCCTGCAGCGAAGGGGTTAAGCATTACTCTTATCATAAACACTGCTGTGTCAGTGACAAAATCAGGGTAATCCTAAATCCCCATACAACACCGAATGCTTCCCACATAACTCATACTACAACACACTTTTGCTATCTCAAACGGCCGATTTTTGCAAATCGCACCGTTTGCGAGCCCAGCAATAGTAGGAAGATTGCTTGGTATCCCTGTGAATACATCTCCATCTATCACACAGACCCACTGAATTGGCAAATTCACATACTTTCTTCATCCCATCGCATACTCCCGGCCTACCGACTGGCCAATCACAACAGTTATTCATTCAGGAAATCAAAGAAGGCCTGGTCTCGGTTGAGGTCAAAGGTGCAGAGACACTGTTACTCCTGGGACAGATCTTGTGAGTGTTTATCTTTAAAGTCAAGTAGCCCGGGTAAGTCCAAGAAATAAAAAAAAAGCAAAAGTCATTGATGCATGGTCCCCTTCATCCTGTGTCACTCCCATCACTCGGAGCACCTTTGGTAACCCCATTCAGAACTTTGGTACTAAATGCTAGGGTTTTTGTATAGAGGATTAAGGTGCTCTGCTTAAATTAACGGTAGTCTGTTGGACAGCGTTCTATTTATAGATGGTGCTAACAGGAAAGGGGTGACCCTACTAACCCCTTAGATATGATTGTGAGCCAACCACATGAAACAATTGTAATAGGTACTGTGCACACATACACTAGATAATAAATAAAGTACATTTGTTATCCAAAGATCAAAACAGATCTCGTGTTGCTTTTTCTTTTTTTGTTCCTTTAATACTGCATTGGTACAGAGAACAGCCAGCCGACACGTGTTTCGTCTAAGATACAATGATCTCTAACTCTTCAGGGCTTGAATCACAATGGACAGTACCGTGTCGTCCCAGAGCCGGAGATAATTCCAAACCAGTTAGGTTCAAAGCGAATTAAGAGAAAGGCAAAATCAATCTTCGTGTATCAGTCGTGGTGCTTTACAGAGTAATGCGAAGATCGGGAAGCCGATATGGGGTCAGTCAGAAATGTTGAATTCACGTAGAATAATATTGGGGAGCGGACAAAATTAATTCCGCATGATGTAGACACGTGTGAGTGTCTTCTCAGAATTGACAATTTGCAGATACTGGACCCCGCGTCTCGGCAAATTCACACACTCTCTTCATCCCATCCCATCCCATCCTCCCGGCCTACCTACTGACCAATCACAACAGTTATTCATTCAAGAAATCAAAGAAGGCCAGGTCTTGGTTGAGGTCAAAGGTGCAGAGACACTGTTACTCCTGGGACAGATCTTGTGAGTGTTTTCAGATCTTGTGAGTGTTTATCTTTAAAGTCCAAGAAATAAAAAAAAAGCAAAAGTCATTGAAGCATGGGTCCCCTTCATCCTGTGTCACTCCCATCACTCGGAGCACCTTTGGTCACCCCATTCAGAACTAATGCTGCAATTAATCTTCATGCGCCCCCAACTTCTTCGGGCCATTGGTGACACATCAAGAGCTCCGTGAGTTCAAACAGGCCTTAGACAGAATCTTTGGTACTCTATTGTATCCCTCTGCATTGCCTTCAGACCATAAGGATCCAAGGAGGCTTCCAGTCAACTTACTTCTGGCGGATCCATCCCTAAAGGTGAGTGTGCACCATTTGACCTCACTTCGAGGTTGGGGTCGTTTGTGAGCTAGCCTCTGCTGACTCCAGCGCAATGTCTGACACCATCTTCAGTGCCACGGCCAGCACTGCAACCATGTATCTTGAGCATAGACCACCATTTTGATGATCAGCTGTTTGTGGCTTTCTGTGGGGCAAAACAGAAAGGAGAAGGCGGTAAAAAAGAGAACGATCTCTTAATGGATTGTTCTATGGATTAAGATCTGCTATGGACTAGCCAACAATCCACCCCAAGAAGGATTGCATGCTCATTCACTTGAGCGAAGGCTACTACCACTGAGCTGGCACATGGTTTGCCATTCTCGGACATCTGCCAAGTTGCTACATGGGCATTCCTCCACACATTCACAAAGCACTATTGCCTGGACAGCCAGGTCTGGCAGGACAGTCACTTTGCCTGATATGTTCTGCAGGATTTCCTGGTCTGAGCCATTTCTCAGTCGCACCAACTGGGAGGTAATGCTTTGGTATCTAATCGCAAGGTGAGGAATCTGTGGTTAGAAGTCTCGATCACTCGGTAACACTTCTGAATGCAGACTCCTTACCAAACCACTCACCCTCCCCGTTCTGTGGAATGGACTCATACAGCCCATTAATAAGACCCCCATCTAGAAACCTGCACACTGGCATAATCGGATTACTATGGACTATGCATCCAATGTAGCAGAAAGAGTTCAGAAAAAAAAGGCTTCAGTGCGCTGATGTCATTTCCGGGGTGGGACAGATCTGACACGGAGCTGCATGACACCACCTCTCAACATTTGAGGGAATTGGTATTGAAATTCTTCTGATCCAATTTGGAGCCTGAGGGAATTCACAAGGTTAAGTATCTGCAGTTAAAAGTCTCTATCAGAAACAGATATTATTGTACAAACACTCCACTGCGTCTTCCCCCATTGCTGACAGTTGTTGAGAGGCAGATTGCAACCTGTGCCTCTCTGAGATTTCAGCTCTTGGGTGTCCTTCTGTGAAGTCTTCTCCACTCTACCCACTATTTTGGACATTTTATTAAAGTCACAAGCCTTCCCTCAAAGGCATGAGATTAGTCGCTACTGTGTTTATTTTGTTGTTGTAAAGCTGGATTTAGTTGCCTCCTGCATGGCAGAGATTCTCAGGAAGACATCCATTTCTGGTCTCATCTCATCTTTCTTAAGGGGACGGAAGTGAAAGGGCACATATTGTGCTTGAATGGCCACCTGCCCATTATCTCTTCTGTTACCCGTCTTGAGGCCTCTCCAAGCTATATACACTTAATATTCCTCTTTAGAGTCTGCTCACTGACATGCACTGGGCCTTACTACTCCATCCACCATACTGTCTCCCAAAAAGCACCCTGCACTGCTCAATACTAGAAGGGCTCCTCAGTGTCCTGTCCTTTCTGTGACCTGGGAAGTCCCAGATACTAAGTCTCACTCCATGCGGTCCACAATACACAGGTATATCTCCTCTTCCAGTGACAGTCCCTTCTCACCACAATTCTTTCAGGTGTCGGCCTAGATCCTCTAGCCAACTGACTGCCACCCAACAGCTCCTGTGCTATGGTGTGTGAGAGACACACACACACACTCCTCCTCCCCCAAGGAACTAGGACCGCACAAGGCTGTTGCCAGTCAAGGACCTCCATATACCTACAAATGGCTAACCATTCGTCCTACCACTCACCTGATTCTAAAATCACAACCTCCTAGTTGGGTAGATCCTGCAAGCTACACTTGAGCATTGGTGCTACTACACTCCCTGATAGTGTCTCATCTTTTATACTGGGGTCGCCAGGTTAGCTCTGGCTGCTTCTCAGGCTGGGCCTGTGTCCCCAGACAACAGTCACCTGACATCCGTCACCACTCTCTAGGCCTCAGGTTTCCATCCAGGTGGAGAAGTGCCTCCTTTACAACAGCCTTTCCTTTACTTGCATGGCTCCTCCTGGGCTATAAGACTACTGTCGGCTTCCCCAAGATCTCGGTGACACAGGATAACTAAAACGGCCCCTTCCGTGTTAGGATTCTGTATGATGGTAACAGCTTAAGCTCTGGTGGCCATGAGCTCTTCTATTTCGTAGCCCTCTTGGTTGTCATCAGAGGCAGGCTCCATATACAATGAGAATCTTCAACGACATTCGGGTATCCACCAGGACTGCCCCAACCCTACTCCTATTTCGGGGATCTTTGAAGCCACACCTCTTCAAAGAACATGACATATGAACTAAGTACCAGTCAACCTGCACTCTCAGAGCCAAGCTATCCATCATTCACAATTTGGCTGTATCTTTCCGTTTGGTCATGTTCGGTACTCTGTGCCATTCAGTTATGGTCACTGTATACAAATAGCACATATATATATACATACATACATGCACCCCAGTAGTATGAAGGGCTGCACAAATTGTACAATAGAGAACAGCAGAAGGAAAAAATTGCACTGTAGTCAACATGAAAACGTATACACAACGCAGTTTAATCATTTTATGCCTATCCTATCGCAACCTTCTCAAGAACGCATTCCATGGTTTCTCATGTCACTGGAGCTGAAACTTTTTTAATTGCTGCTCCTTCGATATTCTAACAGCCTAATTATAACTCTGTCATGCTGGCCCAAGGAGAAGGGGCAAGGATAGAAGTAACAAGCAGGGTGCTGGTTGATTTGGTCTGTACTAATGCCTCCTGACGTTCATTCATCAACTCTCTGCCCCGGACTCTGCAGTATCGGCTCCAGTGCATTTGTCAATATAAAAGAGCAATTCCCTTGAACAAGGTCATTTACATAAACACAAAGAATAAGAAAAAAACAATAACTATAACAACTAAATCTGAAGTAAAAAACTGGCAAAATTTATTGTATACAGTAAAGTTAAAAAAGCATAAAACATAGTTGGCTTTCTTAATACACAGCGCTTTATTTTCAAACGCGTTGTGTCTGACCAGAGGCGCCTAAGTCTTGCCCCAGAGACTTGTCTCTGGGGCAAGACTTAGGCGCCTCTGGTCAGACACAACGCGTTTGAAAATAAAGCGCTGTGTATCAAGAAAGTCTGGCATTACATTGCCACCTTACTTAACAGGTATGACAACATAGTATACATTAGGGCCAAGTTAGGCTTAATAGAGTGTACTGTAGTGAATAATAAAATCATTTCATGGTATTAAGTTGCAGGTAGATTCAACAGCAAGGCTAGAATAGAAGCCACTTCAAAAGGGGTAGAAGGAACCATATGCGTTACCCACTCTGCTGTAAATTCCCAACAAATTAAGGACAAGGTAAAATTTAAACCTAACATGTACAATTCAAGTATTAGCGTAAGATATTTCAGCCATTATACACAAATAGGGTAATCTCTCCCCCTTGTATATTACCATGTGTATCTCCCTATTAGGGACATTAACAAAGACAAAGCTCGAAAATTCATCACGAGTACCCTCGGTCTGAGTAACAACGCCTTTACAGAGTACGACTGTACTAACACTGTACATCGGTCCTTCACACCGAAGAGGTAAAATTATACGTTTACGTCCTTCCGGCATATGAAAATCATCCCTCTGCATCAATGTTAAAACCAATATAAATTAATGGGTCATAGATACCTTAAATAGTGAATTTAACCAATCATACCCAGGCATAAATTAGCATCTGGGGTAATAGCCTACTCATGTTAGGCGGGAAGACTAACAAGCTCGAACCATTGCAGGGGCTAGCCAAGACACAGGGAATAAAAACATCATCATGGATTTGATACGAGGAACAAACCCTGCCCCCCGGGATCCTGGAACAGCTGGGCTTAGATACATATGGAATACCTGGCCCTACACTATGATGGTAGGTTACCCCTAGAAACCAATATAGGACGCTTATGAACCAATACAAAAGACAGATCCTTTACTAAAACCTGTGTTAGATCTGAAGGGCATAATGTGTTCTAACTGTGTAGTCTCTCATGATGTTATGAAACCTGCACCTAGAGACGTATTGTGAATATTAGCCAATTAATGTGAACAGAGTCTTTTTGAAAATGTAAATAGGCTTATGTTAATAACGATTCCATTGCCATGTAACTAATTCCACTGTGTATCCATCTTTTAGGAACATATGTACACTACGACAGAAATTAACTCTTTGTCTTGATAAAGGTGGATAGAATTTCAACAAACCACCGAAACGCGTTGACGCCCTAGTGCAGTGTGATTCACGGCTCAAACACCGTTGTTGACATAATAATATCTCAATGTGCATAACACCGGTGCTTTAAAAGAATATTAGAACACACACCTTGTATTGCACACATTGTATGTCTTACTGTTTTTTCTGTCTGTTTTCAGCAATATTGCTGGTCAATATTGAATGTGGATTGTTATTTTATTGTTATTATAACTTTTTTTAACTTGTGTCAAGCAGCCAACTATGTTTTATGCTTTTTTAACTTTACTGTATACAATAAATTTTGCCTGTTTTTTACTTCAGATTTAGTTGTTATAGTTATTGCTTTTTTCTTATTCTTGGTGTTTATGTAAATGACCTTGTTCAAGGGAATTGCTCTTTTATATTGGTTGGTGAACCCCATTTCCCTTGACTTTAGTTAAGGGGTACCTCTCCTATTTTAACCTCCAGTGCATTTGTGCCAGTGGATGCAGGTAGAGGGTTCCTGTACTTATCTTTGAGAACCAGGTCTTATTTATTGAACTAGAGCAAGAAGAAAAAAAGGAGAAAAAGGGGAGACAAAAAGAAAACTGTGGAAAGGGAGACAGTAGTGATGAAAAAGAACCTGTAACAAAGGCCCAAAGTGGCCTAATATGTAGAGCGATCGAAGAAAGAAACAGGATGTGGAACCAAGAATATTCACCCTTGGTATTTGGTGGCCTGACATTCTGAAGTGTCGGCCACAGACTCCTAAGAAAATCTTTCGACACTTGAACTTTTTAGGTCGAGCCTAGGCAGAGCGCATCCGCGGTCTGGAAGGCCTGCTGTAATCACTGTACAGAGTGTAATCCCGCCTGCTGCTTGCTACTGGTTCACTTCTGCGTTGCCCTTTTTTCCTGGCTCCTATTGTTTGGTGCTCCTGATGCATTATTTCTGTTTTATGCAGAGGAGCACCGGCCAACTACAGTTTACTTACGCTGTAGAGAGTTATGTGTTCCTTTAGGGACTACTTGTTTTATTTACTGCTAGTCATTCACTGTGGCGCCCACTTCATGGGCCTTCGCACGCATTACTTTTTTTGTACACAGACGCCACGCTTATGTATCAGCATGGCGCCTGCTTTCATGTTTGCAACACTGGTACCCTGCTTAATGTTTCAAAACTAACCAAAGAGTGCCAGTACTGACAGTAATCTTAACCACATGGCTGCTGCAGGGATTTTTGCGCTGTGCTGCAAATGATCATTTTGCTGTTTACATGACGAGCTCAGCTCGTCATCAGCACACGACACCCGTGGGTGATGACGAGCTGAGCTCGTCATCAGCATCGAAAGGGTTAAATAAGATTCTTTTTGTGGTCATGGCTGTGGATCAACGTGATCACTTTATATTATTTACAGTGAATCAAACATATTTCTGTTACTCAATTTAAAATACTGTCAAACACGTTAAGTCACCACAAATTGATAACATACACATTTTAATGCTTTTTTTCAAGAAACTAAAGCAAATCGCCTGAATAAACATATATAAACAAATTATACAACAGGACAAAAAAATTCAAATGCCAATATGAACAAAAGAACATCAAAGAAGTCCCAGTTAAGACATTTTCAAGAGCAATGAGCATCAGGTTTCCGAACTACTAATAAAGTCTCCCTTTGCTATTGTGAAACCACAGAACATTGCTATGCCTCTATTTTGATATTTAGGCTTTATGTACAGGGACCCTCCAACAAAGTTAATCAAAGTCCTTCTCAGTGTTCCCTAAAAGCCAGTCAATATTTTGGAGAAAAGACCTCCTATGGCTTTTAAATTGTCAACGTGTTTCAAACCCTTAAACCATTAGAGGGTTCTCTCAGGACATCGAACTGAGGGACACTGTAGCAACAAAAATAGGGAAAGCTACTATAGTCATCTATTTTGTTAAGTTATTTATCTCTACTTTTCAATCAAAGGCCACCAAGCTTAAAAAGCCAGCCCACTTACTTATTTCCTTATAGGCTCTCACTAGGGTCTTAAAAATAAATTCCCCCTTCCTTAACAGTGATTGAACATCTAAAAAGAAAATATGGAACATGTAGATGGAACTTCCAAATACTTTGAAGCAACCCAATTGACATATTATCACATTAGAAAGATTCTTTTAAACTCAAATGTCGGAAAAGCAATAGCTGTAAATCTTTCCTTTTCCTTTCTGTAGTGCCAATTCAAATCACTTCAAACTGTGCCGGCACAAGTCTGGTTTATTTACTATATTCGCTGTGCCTACGAAAGAAGCATGGAAAATAATTAGATTACAGGATTGCAGGCTCAAACAATGTTGTGTTTTGCTTCTGTTAGGGAGTCAATCCGAAGTAGAAAATAATTTGCCAGCTTCAGCTGCCTAAATAGTCAGTCGCTTAATGTTTCAGCACGGCGCCTGCTTTTATGTTTGCCATCTCAATAGCTCTAAGTCTTGCAAATGTGAGACCTATTTCATTGCAAATCCTAGTTATCTTTTGTAATGTAAGGGTGGGCACAGACAGAGCTGGTATCATTTTGGGGTGTTACACAAGATCGGTTCTAGGCATGGGGCTCAGTGAGACCGTAAAAGAGGCAAATGTAGCCCCCTGCTAGTCAGGCAGGGGTAAAAACGTCACTTCATTTTTAGCAACATAAATAATTGTACCAATCCTGTTGGTGTTACATACAGACATCACATTGTGGCTGACCAGCAGACCAGATCTGGGTAATGTTTTCCACTGCAAGCCCAACTCTAGCTGTATTTGCTTTTACTTGAACCAATCAGTCCAACCCGCCCTGTTCAGGATGGCTGCCTTCTTACAATTCAATGCACAAATGTCAAGACTGGCATACATAATTGGGATATAAATCGACTATTTCATTGTTCCTACCTGTAACTACTCTGGCATATCCCTCAATGTCAACTTGACCTTGTCCCACTATAATGTTTTTTTTTTACATTTCAAGTGAAACTTCAAAAATACGAGATGACAATATATTTTGTACTTGTTCATGACTCACAAGTGTCAAAAGATATTGAGTGAAGAGGATTTTTTTTCCATTCAACACTTTCTATGTTTGTGACAGTGTATTGTGAACCTAGCAGAACCTAAGCTAATACGTTTTGGGGGGTGGCCTAAAACGTTTAATACCTCACACTGTGTAATACAACATATAAAAACAAGCCCCTGACATGCTAACATATAAACGCATGTATTCACAATTTGTATTAGCATATGTTGCCCACAAATGCGGATTGCCACATTAACATCTGCTCTCCTGGCTTTGCCAAAGCTGGTGAAAAAATGATTGCTTTCTGTATAGAATGTGTGTGGAAGATAAAGAAAAATACAATTTGTTTTTCTGAAGTAAAATAGTCCCTAATGCATTCAAATGGAAGCACGTCCTGGAAGGCGAAGGGATACAACAAAGAACCAATAGCATGAGGCAGGAGAGTCGTCGTCCTGTGGATGAAGCCAAAGCCCAACCTATTCGTATTTATAAAAAAATATTTTTTTAGCAATACGTATGCGGACAGCCGCACTATCAATCCAGGCCTAAAAGCATTGTAACACTTCACGGCCAGCAACAATCAGTATCGACAAATGCCACTTTTAAAGTATAACCACAGCGTGGTTAATGTTGAGCGCCCCGTTTGAAATGCTAAAATTGGCTCAGCCGATCCGAATGGTTAGAATGGTGGAGGAAACGTCCATTTAACTGCACTCTGTGTTCTTAGGTTTCTAATGGACTTATTGAATAAATGTTACGCGTTAACAGCTGTTACTTGCTCTTCTTTTAGTTATGTCCTATTGTTTTAATCTGGAGCCTGTAATTGGCCGGCGATTAAAACCCTCTGCAGAGGACGGTACCCTTGTCTAATATCTTCTGCAAACACCCACCCATTGTGAGTGGCGATAACGCTTAGTTATGCAAACATTCGTGACAGAGGCAGATGGAGGCAAGCAACATTTTCAGATTTAAAGTGTGAGGATTTGGGTGTATTATATGATATGGCTGAAGGGCCTTACAGTGGAATACACTCTCAAAAACTGTCTTGGGTCCAGTCAGGCTCTTTTGCAAACCTTAAGCTCAACCCTTGGTAGCAGTGGCTTCAAGCACCAAAGCTTAACAAAGGAACTTAGGGGCCTATTTATTAAAAAGTAATGCAGCACAGGAAGTCACCTTACTGCGCAATACAGGGAAAGGGAAGGAATGCACCGTATTTATTACAATACGGCGCATTCCTGTCCTTTCCCCAGCACTGGTGCTCAATGGGCTACCTAACGCCGAAGAAGGCATTGTTGCACCTTGGTGCAAGGGTGCCTGTGTTGCATTCAAGATTGTTTTGTGCCGTAAGCAGCACACATAGAAAGAGGAAGTAACAAGGAGAAATGAAGATATTTCTCCGTTATGCCTCCCTTGGTAAGGTGCATCATTTTGGCACATTTTGAGCTCTACCAGTGGTGGTAAATCTGAGAATGCGTAACAAATCCTTAGAGGTTTCATGGATCACCCACGCAATGACTTCCCAGGGAAAATTGTTGTGTTGCATTTCTCATGATTTATAATGGTCTTGCGTGGCTTGATAATTTTGATTTTAGGGTTTGCATCATGCATGCACCACGTTGCATTGTGCAAATGTGACGCAAGCCCTTGATAAATAGGGCCCTTAGTATAAAGCACATAACAGCACCAAGCTATGAAATATGAAAGTCACACGACAACAATTTATAAAAATACGGCATATTTTTATGAATTTGTAGAGCCCTTGATCATCAGAATCCACTGGAGGGTTCCAGGGATACAGATTTTTTGAAGATATAAATATTTTAAATGCAAGCAAGCATTGCTGAACAAACATGAGTTTGAAACTGTTAGTTTGGTGACTCCGGCCCAACTTGGGTGACCAAATCAAACAGGGCGACCAAATCCAACAGGGCGTAGGGCTAGGAGTCCAGTAAGTTTACTATGGACAGTTACCTGGCCACCAGAGCATTTTCAGGTCCAGTTTCTGCCTTTAGGAAATTACCACAATATATGTCAATGGAGTGGTCCTAATGCTGGGGATGCAGGCAGAAAAGATGCTCAACGATGCTCCTGGAGCTATGCGTTCGACTGGGCTAAGTTGGGGGTGACTCATCTGTCCACAGGTGAGGTGGGGTGACTTTGGCCACGGTACTCGGTGTCCCACAATGCCCTCTTTAGAAGGCCAGCTGTGGCTGGGCTACCAATTTCGCGACACAGCGGTCACAGGGAATATTCTTGGTGGGGTCCAGTGTCCGCCTGGGGTGATGAATCTGAGCTATGATAGCACTTCCAGGTCCAGCAGATCTGGGTGCAACTTTTGACAATGTCAGATTTGTGCTTGGGTGCGGGCGGCGGCCACCAGGAGCAGTACTTGTGAAATGGCTACTGCTTTGCCAGTTTGGGATTCTTCAGCTCTTGTGTCCCTGGAGATGGTTGCAGGGGATCAGTCAACTGATCCTTGGAGTCACTCCTTCGATCAGGAGCCAGAAATCAACTTCACCCTGAGCCAGGAACTACAGGGACAGTCCAAACGTCCCAAGCCCAAAGTGCAGTAGGTGCAGTCCTCCCAACGATGCAGCCTATCTTTGTGCAGTTTCAAGAGTAGTCCTTTTTCCAAATTCAACATGTACTGATTTTCAGGGTGCCTATTTTATCTTGGGAAATTCCTCGATGGCGTAATGCAGTTACTAAAGAGGTATCTAGGAGTCAAGCAGTAAAAAAAGGGAACCCTATTCACCAACAGACCTTGACATGACAAAAAACAAGTATTGTAAGTTAGATCATTCGGTAACACCACGTGATTCCATATAACACAGTGCACGTGATTACTCTACTGGGAAACACAGACCCAAGGATAGGTGAGAATTTTCCCATCAGTTGTCGATCTGTACCGCCACTTTTACATCATATAGGTTCTCCTTACCCAGGAGCTAGTGCGATCACAGTCACAAGAGTGTAGAAGGACTGTGAGAGCCGAAGACCCTTTGTTAATATCTAGTGGGTGGTGTCAGTGTGATAGGACAACTGAAAAAAGCAGTGCAAATATGTGATTAGTGATAGAATATGTTATATTGAATCACGTGGTGTTACCGAATGATCTAACTTACAATACTTGTTTTTTGTCATGTCAAGGTCTGTTGGTGAATAGAGTTCCCTTTTTTTACGTGCTTGACTCCTAGATACCTCTTTTGTAATTCATGTCTTTGTTAGGGGTGCGTATCTAGTGGTGAGTCTTTAAACCAGCCCTTGGACCCTCTTCTATGTAGTGTGTTTTATAGTAACGCAGTTACTAGCCAATGGGCTAGGGGGTCTCCTTCTCTTTGGTGACAAAGGTCTGGCAATGTGTGGCATTTGGCAATCCTAGAGTGCAATCCTGCCACTCTCAAGATGTCTGAACCTTCACTTGACTGTGAGGAGCTTGATAGCTCATCCCAGAGGTGTGGCTACCTAAGGGCTACACACCCACGGGAAAACAGGTTTGGGGTTGCTTTTTCTCTCTCTGACCGTGTCTCCAACTTGTCTGCATGAACAAAAGGCAGCCTGCCTAGGAGTGTTGACATAGGCAACCCTTCAGAGGTGGTTTCCCCTTTGAAGCTCGCCTTTTGGGCTAACAGGAGGTCCCACCTCAATCTGTGGCAACTGACTTCGTTGATACGCCTGGGACTCATTCACAAGTCTCCCCAGGTGGGCAGAAATCTGTCTGTATGTTAGGGCTTTTGTAAGGAATCCCATTCAGAAGTTAGCCATGTGGAGATGCCAGCTGGGAACCCTGTGTTAGCCAGTGGGGCTACTAACATTCCTCAGCAAAAAATACATTTTAAGGGTGTTGTTTGAACCCATCGATCTGGATGTATTTCTTTACTACAAAGGGTTTTGCTGCTAAGACATATATAAACCTATATGTCTTGCTCAACAATATACAGCTCCCTGCCTTAGGGCTCTGTAGGCCTTTTTTAGGGGAGACTTACATACATTGTTAAGGGAATTGGTGGCTTTGCCGTTAATGGTAATGGCAAAGTTGAACTTGCAGTGTGATAACAAGATGGTGCAAACAGTGCTGCAGCCCTGTGTGGGCACTCTGCCTTACATGCCCTTGAAACCCTGAGTACCATATACTAGGAACTTATAAGCAAGTCAGTACTGGCCAATTCGGGACATCCAATTAAACAAACCTTTTGTAAAGGGGCAGAATATGGTCACTGAGGTCTGGACAGCTGGCCTCAGTGCACTCTGAGTCAAAAAACCAGCAGCTAGTAGTCAAAATGGGGGCAAAAATGGGCCGAGGCCTGCAAAAACCCTGCTTCCTTACATAAAGGAACAACCTTTTGACCAGCTTCAAAACGTACCTGGAAACAGAAAGGAATAACGAAGACTTTCTACACATGCGTAATTAAAATACGAAACTAGTCGCTCACACAAGCCAAAGTTTGTCGTGACAAACTGTTAATAAAGCATACCTGAAACGTTATCGGTCAGATCTAGTTCTCTCTTCTATTGACTCCTGGCCTGTGCGCCAACGAAAGCTGTTTTACTGGTTTTGCATTTCATATTCATTTGCCTATATTCCTGAGTTGCCCTGCTTTTGTATTAATGCATAATGCTTACCGACTCCCTGATACCTGACCCCCTGAGTGTTCCAGCAAAAATCACAGAGGCCTGATGAATATTTTATTGAAATGAAGTGAAAGAAAGCCAGCTAAATCTGGTAACATTCCAATTAGTTGTTTTAATAACAATCACAATTAAAACTCAAGTCTACATTTTTATTATTTAAATGTGTTGTTGTATGGAACTTTTCCTGTTTTCACACAAGCATCGAAAGTTACCTACAGTAGAAATGTGTTTTCCACTTTTGCAGTGCTCATGCAGTGGCAGAAGTCCTGTTAGTTAGCCAGCAGGACGGCTTGGCAAGGTTAAACATTTGCTGCTGGTACATAAGTTGATCTGCGGATCATAAATTTTAATTTTTACAATGCAGATTAATTAAGGGGCATATCATCAAGCCCCGGAGATAAAATTATCGCCGCTTTAGCGTCCGTTTTCGGACGGAAAGCGGTGATAATTTTATTGCCTAATCAGCAAGGTCACGCTATTGCGTGAATCCTTGCATTATCGCCCTTTCCCCCCCAACGCCCATCTTTGCATCTCTAATGAGATGCAAAGTGGGCGTTCCTGCCCTGACATAAATGGAGAAATGGCGCTAAGCGCATTTCTCCAATTATCAATGGGCACGCTAACTTGCAGAGCGACAAGCAAAGTAGCGATAACCTCTGTTATCGCTACTTTCCTTACGCCTGCTTCAAAACTGACTTAGCCATGATATCCTATGTAAGGTGGATATCATTGCCAAGTATGCCTTGCCCTATCAGCAAGCTTTCGCCAAACCTTGTGCGATTATCACTGTATTTTCAGCGATAATCGCACAATTGGCAGCTTGGGCTCTGAATTTTATTGCTTTGGAGATAAGCGTTGCTGATAGCACGCTATCTCCGTGATAAAATTTAGAGTTGCCCGGCGATACTTATCCTCGCGCTAAGAGCGCGGAGCGATAATTATCGCACGGCCTTTATGATATGCTATGATGAAGTTCTCATATAATGTAGTACAGCACACCAACAAAAGTTGTAGCACTGAGTTACTTCAAAGGAAGAGCTGAATAGTGCAATATCTGCTACAATATAGCGTTCTTTTTCTATCCACCCTTCACCGGTGCATTATAAGCTTGCTTGAGCCAGTGCACACATACTTGCATCACAGCGCTGGAAAAAGTAGCAATTTGGCCAGAACCGGCCCCACAATACCCTTCAGTCCCACAGATAAGGGCTGAGAAAATTAAGTGAAATTCCAGCTTCATTCACAGCCTCTGCAAGGCCCAGCCAGTGCTTAATATTTAACTCCTCCACCTGCTGGTGACGGAACTGCTCCGTCACCAGCCACGGACGCGCTGTGCTGATGACGAAGCGGTTCCGTCACGGCCCGCTCGGCGCGCCTACGTGGCGCGGATTCCACGCCTGCACTGGACGTTCTGTTGTGCGGGCGAGGCCATGACGGAACCGCTCCGTCATCAGCACAGCACACCCGAGGCTCGTGACTGAGTGGTTCAGTCACGAGTATGGGAGTGCCGTGCGGCCCCCCCACCCCCTTAGCGCTGCAGCGGAATTGCAGCTGCAGCGAAGGGGTTAAAAGAATGAGTGTTGGGGCTCAGAGCTATGCTCAAATGCCTGCAGCCAGTGCTATTAAACGTCGGCGGACCGAATGGTAGTTTTGAAAAGTGCTTAATTTGAGCTGGCAATTCCTGGTGCTCTGCAGGGCACTTACTTGTGGTTGTATGCTAGAGGCACGCATGGTTAAAGCACACGTGCCTCTATCATGTAGCCCAAACCACAAATGCGTCTTAACCACACATTCCTTTACCATGCATGCCTTTACTACACAATTTTGTGGTATAGGCAGGAATAGTAAAGGGTTATGTGTGGCTTCGGTCGCCACTACCCTGCCCCCAGCCTGATGCTGTCCCTAAAACCCTGCCCCTTTACAAACACTATCCCGACCCCCCACCCCGCACTGTGCCTAAAACGACCCTGTCTACCCATTCCCCTTCCCCTGACCTAAGGCCTAAAACCCTGCCCCTTTATTGGAACTACCTCAACCCCCCCACACTGTCCCTTAAACTGCACCAACCCCTTCCACTGCCCTGAAACCTATCCCAACCCCTACCCCTAAAACTACCCTGATTATCCAGTCCCCTCCCCCTGCCCTGGTGCCTACCCACCCTAAAGCCCTGCCCCTTTGGTACACTACCCTGATCCACCTCCCACCCCGCGCTGTCCCTAAAAACTACCACGAACCCCCAGCCCTGAAAACTACCCCCAAGCCCCACTCAACTCACAGCGTCTCTTCGTGGTGTCTTCCTGCTTCCGCCTTCACCACCACAGCAGCAGCAGCCAGCAGTTAGACAGCGCACTGCCTTAATCACCCATATGCATGGTTAAGGCATGCGTGGTTGAGGCAAGCGTGGTTGAGGCAAGTGCGGTTGCGCTTGCGTGGTCAGACACCTGTGGTTAAGACCACAGTGTTCAGACTGTTTTGTCTAAATTGTCAACACCGCTTGTAACAGTCTGCCACATGGTGGCGCCGTCTGTCTAATTTAAAGATGAATACAACAGTTGTTTATTATTTCAATATAGATTGAAAGTTACTATTACCTGCTGCTTAAGCCATTCTTCTAGCTTTGGGGGCCTGGAAGAGTCTGAATTGTCACATTTAGTCGGAGTGTAATGGTTAGTAGTTGTGTTGCTACTATTATTGGCAGGGCTAGCAGGGGCAATGTGTGGTGCAAGATGCAGTGGCCTCCTGATGAGAGCCCTGGCACTCATTTATATTTGCAAATTAAGCCCTGGTTTTGAATCCATATCAGGGCCCTTTAATGCACTACCTAACACATCCTGTCCTTTTATCTCACTCTTGCAGGTTCCTGCTTTGTCCCTTTGTGATGGTGTTTCTTCCTCCATTGGGTGTTATTCCCTATCTTGCATGTGGTCAAAGTCTGTTTAGGAAAAATAAGCACTGGTTCCCAAAAATGAGTGTCAGTGGGCCCCACCGGCAACCAGAGCCTCAAATTAATCACTGGCAGCGAATGCTAGTTCCAGTTTCAAAGTAATTAGCAGGTTTCCCTTTGAACGCGCTGCCTGCTGACACAGCGCGCTTTCAGCCCAGCTCACCTCTTGGAAATCCTGCAGGGCTTCGCGGGTCCCGCATCGCCCCCAATCACCGGCAACAGCACTCCAGACCACCAGGGGCAGCTCTCTGACATCCGGCAGGGCTGCGAGCAATTGCAGGGACTCCGAGGACCAGGAGTCCCTGCGCACCCTTTGGACCACCTGGGCTGCTCTCCCTGCCGGCCCCGCCCGCAGCTCCTGAACTAAAAGGCGGCCACACCTGAGAGCGAGTGTTTCCCTTTGAACGCGCTGCCTGCTGACACAGCGCGCTGTCAGCCCAGCTCACCTCTTGGAAATCCTGCAGCACAGGACCTCGCCGGACCCGCTTCGCGGGTCCCGCATCGCCCCCAATCACCGGCAACAGCACTCCAGACCACCAGGGGCAGCTCTCTGACATCCGGCAGGGCTGTGAGCAATTGCAGGGACTCCGAGGACCACGAGTCCCTGCGCGCCCTTTGGACCACCTGGGCTGCTCTCCCTGCCGGCCCCGCCCGCCCGCTAGGCGTTCTACACATTTAAAGAAGGCGTCGATCCCGCTGCGCGGGAGCGCGCGGGAGGGCGCCGGGAGAAGCCCGGGACAAGGGCGGGACCGTCTGTGGCCGTCAGGGGCTGAAGGAGGCTGGGCTGGGCTGGGCTGGGCTGGGCCCACTTTCTTTCGCCTGCACCTTCTTGATACTAACTGAACCAAGGAACAGGTCACGGACATGCCCTCACCGGCACCATGTGAAACTCCATCAAGGGTGGGGGGAAGCAACACTGGGACTCTGGCCAACTATTTTAAATCCGCTAAGGGAGAAGGGGGAAAAGAAAGCTCCTTAGAGAAGCGCAGGGCAGAGCGCCGCCGCTCCATTGAAATTATGAAAATTAGACCCCTTAGTGAGATAATTCCTTATCCCATCTCCCAAGAGGAAGGCACCCTCAATGATAGCCAGGATCCATCAACCCAAGATGGTGTCCCCCTAATATTACGTGACAGCATTACCATCCCCGGTACATTGTCCGAACAGATCACGGAGGCCATTCCACCCTCAATCTCTACCAATATGGCTGTTGATTTGGTCACCCAACCCCCCCCCCCAGACAAAACCAAGAAAAATAAGCCTAAGCAAATTGTTGTGGCGGAACTGCATGGCCCCCCACCCAACAATCGCAGAAGGAAGACGAGGGGGGGACAGGGGAAAACCAAAATATCCCACTTAGACTTTGGCAAAAAATACAAGCTTGCACTCGCTCCCGTCAGGGTCAGAGAGAATGTGCATACTGTTACTTCTCCTAAGGACACAAGTGCTATCACTGTTGTTACTAACAGTGATCCAGGGGTCAACCCGCCCAACACAGCTCCCCCCCTTACATCTCTAGGGAGTATAGAATTCCTACTCGGTTCACTCTTGCTGCCCATTAGCGAAAGCTTGAAAAAAGTCGAGATCAGGCTTACTATCCTAGAGGCAACTCTAACTACCCTGAACACCTCGGTTAGTAAGCAGACTAGAACTACGGGGCCTAATCCACCCTTAGGAACTCTCCCTAACAAACAAAATCCTCCCTCTAATACAGGAGACTCACGGGGTGCTAATGTAGGTGCTCCACAGGGCGCCGCCACTGCCCCCCCTTTGCAGCCACTTATGGCTATCCCTGTTCCGACCCCACGAAGCACTTTAAATATCATGCCTCCTTAGATAATAGACCCTTCCCCCACAGTCTAGAGCCAGGCATAAATCCTGCGTTCCCCCCCATTGCTAGTAATTCCTCTCCCCCTCCTGGCCAGCCCGCTCAAAGACCACGGAGACCAGATCTGCCGCCGGAGGCCAATAGCCTTATGGTGGTTTTAGCGGGTGCCCCCTCTTTACAAAGGGGTGAAAACGAAGATTTCCAATCTCTCAATAAGAAAGTCATTAAATGGCTGAATTGGAACAGACCCCTACCACCACACTTTAATAACGAGATTATTATGGTCAGAAGGGTGCCATGGTTGGGGAAGACGAGGAAAACAATAATAGGGGACTGCATAATGGTGACCTTCAGGGACCCTGGTACTGTTTTACATATTTGCGCAGGGTCAAACAGATCATTGGATTCCACCATACAGACCTTGCCAGTCTCCTTCTTTTTTCCACCCATCCGCATGCACTATGACCCGCCGCAAGGCAATTGGACAAGGGTGGAACGGAGACCCAGACACAAAGAATATGTCCGACGTCCAAATTACCAGCCACCTGAAACACCCTATTTCCACTTCAACCGCTTTAACTGCTTGAGCGGGCTTGATGGGGTTGATTGACTGTCCTCCAACAATCTTGCGACCTTGGACAATGGTTCCTGTGATCTCCCTGAGCCATCTGGATTCACCGTTGATAATGTTCCCGATGCAACAACTGGTGTAACACCCGGAATTGTCTCCCCCCACTCTTCCATCCCGGCAACTCCCATCATTGAACATTTGAGACTAATCTGGTGGAATGTGGCCGGATTAGCTAATAAGCTGGCCGCTCAAGACTGGGGAACTTACATTGAGACTGGGGACGTTTGCATGTTCCAGGAAACCTGGGCAAGGGAAGACTATGGGCACCAAGGCTATCAATCATTTTACATCCCGGCCAGGTGGGAGGGCAAAGGACGCCCTTCAGGCGGGCTCACAACCTGGGTGGCATCCCACCTAGGTTGTGAGGCCACACGGTTACCGACCCCCTCCGACGATATCCTTGTGGTTCTATTGTCCTGGCCAAATCAAGCGAAACTCGCCTTAATAAACATCTACTCTAGGCCAGTTGGAATTGCCAGGGAATCGCCCACCATAGACGAACTCTCGGATTATCTATCCGAAATACCAAGAGATCCACCCTATGTTGTGGGAGGGGATCTAAACTCCCATTTTGAGCCATTGCCAGGCCTTTTAGAGGGCTTTCCAATGGAAGAAGAGGTGAGGTGGTCAGTGCCTTCGGTAGAAGCTCCCCCCCGAAGGCATGGACTCCTGTAGCATTGCAGATCACAGCTCTTACCCTAAAGTTTGGAATTAGAGCCTGTAACGGGCGTATTAGATCTGACATACCTAGCAGAACCACCTATAATAGAGTAGGAAGAGAATCTCGCTTGGATTATGTCCTGGTACAGATAGCGAACTGGCCAGCTATTCGGGATTTTAGGGTTATGGAAAGGCTAGACAGCGATCACAATGCCCTTGAACTTGACCTCATTCACCCCGGCCTTCAAACCTGCATAACGTCTGGGGAGGAGAGCAAACCTGAACTTCTACTGGAAAACAACAGGAGAAGAATCAGGTGGGAACAACTGGCCTCAAGCGAGGAGAAACTCCCGAGGCTTTACGCAGGATTAATTCCCATTCTAGAAACTGTGGGAGATTTAGCCACCGGGGTGGGCAATAAAGATTCACAGGCCAAATTATATCAGGCCCATGAGGATCTTATAAAGGCTGCGGCGCCCAACCTCTTCAAAAATGTACAGAATTCAAGGAGGGGGCAGCCATATAAATCCTCATGGTATAACAGCCTGCAGAAGGGCAAAGGGGGAACTCCTTAGATCCATCAAGGAGGGTCTAGGTGGGGAGCAGCTAAGAGAAAGCAGACGGGCATACAAAAAACTTATTGCCCACGCTAAAACCGAATGGGAGGAGAATCAATGGGAAGAGCTCACTAAGTCCTTAGCGATAAAAGATCATCGAATGTTCTGGAGAATAGTAAACGGGGGGTCGGGGAATCTCCATTCGGCAATTGAGCCAAACATTGCACCAGAGGTGTAGCAGGCACACTTTCCATCCCTTTATAGCTCTGAGCCGGGAGAACCTACTAACGACACCGGCGTTGGTTGGCCTGATTACGAGGGGGATCCAATAACATTGGACGAGGTCAAGGTTGCAATCGCAGGACTCACCTCGGGAAAAGCGCCAGGATTGGACGGCCTACCCGGGGACCTGTTCAAGCAGGAGCCCAATGTCTGGGCCCCCTACCTTGCCGCTTTGTTTAATGGAGTTCTCAGCGGCATGGAAATCCCCAGTACTTGGCTGGGGGCGGAGGTGGTCCCCATATTCAAAAAGGGCTCGCCTCTTCTCCCAGTCAACTACAGACCAATCAGTCTAATCGATGTGTCGCAGAAGCTGTTTGGTAGGGTATTGTTGAACCGGCTCCAGGATTGGGCAGAAGAGTTGGGTGTTCTTAGCCCGTACCAGGCGGGATTCAGAAAGGGAGTCTCCACAGTGGACCAGGTTTTTCGATTGAATATTATCTACTGGAGGGCAGCGATATTCGAGGGCGGCAGCCTATACACAATTTTTGTGGATCTGCAGGCCGCCTTCGACCTGGTGCCCAGAGGGAAACTTTGGAGCATTCTGGCTGAGATAGGCGTTCCCCCGGATATCCTGATAATCTTGCAGAGATTACATCACAACAACTATGCTCGAGTGAGGTGCGGGAGGTCCGGGGCACTGACGGATAGATTCCCCGTTGACCGAGGGGTTAGACAGGGTTGTGTGCTGGCACCAACCCTGTTCTGCCTCTTTGTCAACGGGGTAATCGCCCACCTAAATGCCACTGAATATACTGACGCCCCCAAATTGAACGGCAGCAGGGTGCCTGCAATCATGTTTGCAGACAACACCCTGCTGCTGTCCAAAACCCCAATGGGGATACAGAGGATCCTCGATTCATTCGTGGCCTTTTGCACTGATAGGGGCTTAGAAATTAATGCGGCTAAAACCAAGTTTATGGTCCTGAACCCAAGTCAAAAATTGCGGCTGAATCCACTATTGGGAGCCTCACGGCTCGAGAGAGTCTCCACCTTTGAATATCTTGGTGTAACTCTCAATGAAACTATGTCTTGGGGATCACACCAGAGCAGGGCCAACCTCAAATTGGTACAGACTACAGGGGGTATCGCGCGGATGATGAATGGCTCCACATACCGTCCGCTGGGGCCGCTCATCCAGATCTATAAGGCACAGGCCAGGGGTGCTACTATGTATGGGGCGGAATTGTGGGGACATACATCTTGCCGCAGTCTGTCCTTAACTGAGAATAATTTCATCAGACAGATAGTTGCACTTCCGCCCAGCACCCCGCTCCTCCCCCTGAGGCTAGATCTGGGTCTGCGACCAATAGCTGACGAACTAGGTTTGAGACCCATAGCCTTCTGGCGAAGGCTATGGAGTAGCGAAGAACTCTTTGCCTATAGGGCGGAACTGATGGAGCTATTAACTCACCCGAAAGCGCTATTGATCCCCTGGATAAAATATATCCAAAAATCCTGTATGAACCTGGGGCTTCCTGACCTTTGGTCCAACCCTGCTAATGCCTCATTAAACATCTCAAAGAGAGCTCTGGCCATCGCTTATCACGAACAAAAACTAGCCATGGCCCTAGACAGCCAGGGTAAAGGGTCACTAACCTCTGTATTTGCGCAAAGTAAGGACTCGTACAGGTTGGAGAGGGTTTTAGACGCCATCTCCCCCGTGCTGGCCAGGAAGCTGTTTCTCCAATGGAGATATGGCACATTGCCCCTACGATCTTTTACCAGCTTCTGGTCATCACCCCCCTCCACTAAGCAGTGCCCGGCCTGCGCTGGTGTGGAGGAAAGCGATTTACACGTGATCCTGTTTTGCCCAGCTTACAAGGCAGCGAGGAAATATTGGCTCCTACCACTGATTAGAAACCTGGGTTGTAGGGAGTACCTCCCAATGTACAGAATTTTAAAAACCGATGCTTCAAGCCTAACTGTGTTTGTATTAGCGAAATTCCCTCACCAATGTCTGGCACACTCGCACCCGTATTTTGAAGACGCAGGCTCCCTCCTAATTTTAAGGTCTACAGTTTCAAATGTAATTTTATTAGCACGCAATTCTAAGGTTTTACACTGTATAAGTATGCATTGATTGATTATGTATGTTGATTTTATAGTGATTATATATGTTTTATTGTATATCTTTGATGGCCAATGGCCGAAATAAAGATTGAATGATGACAATTAGCAGGTTGTGGAGAAAGGCATCACCCAGGGAAGGACGCAAGAGCGAAATTTTATGTATCTTGTGAAGAAATTGCTTCAATTCAGCCGACAAAAAACATTCATTAGCTGAATAATGAAACTTTAAGAGGTGTAAAGCAGTAAAGATGCACCACAAATGGCAATAAATGCCAAAATAGAAATATTTCCGTTTCAGAAAATGACAACGGCTGGAATATTAATTGGTATTTTCCAATCTTTAGACTTCCCTCTCCGGGGATCTCAAAATGGGTAAGCCTAACCAGGGCCGGCGCTAGGCATGGGCAGTATGGGCAGCCGCCCAGGGCCTCGCGCTCAGGTGAGAGGCCGGGGGCCCCCCTGCTCCACCAGGGCCCCCTCCCCACACATTACAATACACATCAGAGATGTCTGGTGTCGACGACCGTGTGGAGGCATTCCTGGGGGTGCAGGGGTGGGGGGGGAGGGTCAAACAGAGTGGGTAAGTCACAGCGGCAGGGCCATCAATTAGGGCTCAGAGTGTCAGGGGCAAGGCAACACCTCTATTAAGTACCAGCCATTCCCTGTCTGCATTTTGTTGCTAGGTGACAGAAGGCCCCTTTGTTTCCAGGACCAGCCGGACACAGGTAAGGAGCAGTGGGTGAGGGGAGGAGGGAGCAGCCAGAGAAACTGGTGCTGGGGCAGTGTTTTAAGAAAGGCCTTGTTACTGCTTCAGGCCCAGGGGAGGGGGCCCCCTTTCCCTGGGCCTCGAAGCACTAGAGCAAGCTGCAAGGTCCAGGTGTGGGGCCCCCTTTCCCTGGGCCTCTAAGCACTATAGAAATCTGCAAGGTCAGAGTATGGGGCCCCCTTCCCAGTGCCTTGTAGCCACTACTCCCTCTTTCTTTTCCTTTCCTTTATTTGTTCCCCTGTGAAATGAATCCAAAAAAGAAAAACTTTTTTGCTGGAAAGGTCATCTTTTTTGTGACATTTTTCACTTTCAAAGTGCAGCCTTGGGAAAGAGAGAAATAAAAAATTCAAACCGTTAAAAATAACTAAAGCAAGACAGAGTGGGTCGAAAAGGGGCCAGATTGATTTTATTCACACCCAAATCACATTAGTGCCAATACACAGAGTTTACCAGTGAAGCGCTACTTTTGTTTTCTTGTCTTTCTCTAAACAGCATTGTTTTCCCCAGGTGGGGAAGTGCACCATTTCTGGATGTACTGCAATACCTCCTTGATGGGCGGACTGGAAAATAAAGTGCATACCGCTGCTCTGTATTCACAAATGTGGTCTTTTTAAACCATATTGCTTTTGTTTTGTAAGGATATATTCAATGGGCATTGAAGCAGGTCCGTTCCGGCCCTGTAGTCATGGCCTTAACTTTTCATGCAAAAGCACTCATTCATTTCTGAATAAGTGCTAAAGCGTTAAGGTAACCATGTTGTTCCTGCTTACATTTCACATGCTTTAATTAATCTTACATTCCTTATGAGTGTTTGCTTTTTCCAGAATGTTGTCACTTTTTTTTTAGGCAGCATATTGCTCTTGTCTAGTGCGTAATTTGAAATGAGTCGCCTCTAGGTGTTAGTAGCGGGGCACAATTGGGTTGTAGTTGAAGGCAGTGCGAGTTTCTTTCAGTGGGGTAGTATGGTGTTCAGTGGAGAGAGGATGTGGCACTATGGTCAGAGCTGCCGAATTTGGAACTGGGGAGCCAGGTTCAGCCTTCATGACCAGTCCACCAGACCAATCTCCCTGAGGGAGCACATTTCCATACTAGACCTTGGAAGGACCCGCACGACCTTAGAAGCCCTGGTGTCTTAGCACCAGCAGGTGAACCCTAGCAGTGGCAAGTGAGGGTTAACCTTGAAGGCCTGTCTACCACAATCCCGATTGAAGCCCACTGCAAGTCTTTTGGGCAAGCCTACGAAGCAGCACACCCTAGAGCAACAGTGACTCTGTCAATGAGGTCACAGGACCCTAGAGCAGGGAGGCGCAAACGGTGAGATCGCATTGAGCGCTGACTTTGGGTCATGTTTGCGAATATATTATGTTTCTAAAAGCACTTGCTGCCTCCTTCCTGGTCTCCAGGAATTTTCGGCAACAACAAAAATGTCATGAAACTCCGGTGATCAATAATATACATCTTTGTGAGACCTGCACCTAGCTTTTCCATCTAATGAGACAAATGTAATCCATTTAACAGTTTTAAAATATATGGACTTATTTCATTTGTATATTTATCTTTTTGTCCATGTTACTGATATCCACGTTAGGTCTCTTTAGGGATGCCAAATAAGATCAATAGTCCTGCGATTTCACTTTCTATGATGTCACTTCTTGTGATGTTACCAAGGACGGCTCCTTCACTAGGGCAGAGGAGCGACGCCCCACTACTTTCTCGCAAAAGCAGAAACACAAAATGCTAAAACGACCATTTTATGTTTCTGCTTCTAGCACTGCGAGAAAGCAGAAGTGTTTCGTTGGGGGCGGGCGGGTCTGTTTTAGGGCAGGAGAGGATTGCCTTGCCAACTGCTAAGGGCGCTGACTGTTCGGCCAAACCAGTCATGCGCACTCTGGTCTTTCTCTATGTAGGCTGCAATGCAGCCTACATGGGGAAAATAACCTCCCCATAGGCGCCTGGCTGGTCGGCGTCCTGATCAATCACAACGCTGCCATTGCAGCATTATGATTGGCTTAGGGGAGGGGAGGGAGGCTGCCTGCTTCCTGTTCTCCACCCCCCCTTCCGAACTCCCGCGAGTCATGCCGGCTGCGACTGGAAGATATATGCAAATTAGAGGGGCCTCACATCTTCTCTTTCGCCCGGGGCCCCAGGAGTTCTAGGACCGGCCCTGAGCCTAACTCAAAATGGGTAGGCCCACGGGTGTATGCAGGAGAAGGAGGGGGGGGGGGGCAAGGAGGGGCGCTTGCCCTCTTCTCCACGAATACCCGGCCTGCCATACTGGTGCCGACGTGATGTGTTTTAAAATGTAATTGTGTGGGCAGTGGCATTTTTATTTCCTCTGTAAGAATGGACGGATCTTTTAACTTTGTGAGCAGGCCTCTTCATTATATGATTTTAGGCCAGCAGCGCCAAATCCCTACGAGTTCATGACGAGTGCTGCGCCACCTATCTTACACTGTAAAGAACTGCACGTAAGGACAGTGGTGTTAGTCTGCAGGGCCGTAAAAAATATTAAGAGCGGGAAAACTGCTACTGATCGGCAAGATCAAGAGAGAAGGTCCGGGCCTGCCTGCTCCCGCAGCTTGAAGTAAGTCTTTACCTCTCCTGTTCTCGGTCTCTTTCTAGCACGACTCGGGACGAGTAGGAAAGTGACATTTGTTTTCGGTGCGCTTTCTGAGCAAAGGCCAGCCCTGCCTGACGATATTCACTGGATGTAAGGATGCTGCAAGTCGCAATGCACATTCGGAAGCTGGAGTGGAATGTTTTATATAACATCAGCGTGTGTCCTGGAAAACCCCAGATGGTAATGTTCATGACAGATTTCCAGACACAGAGCGACTGATTTCGTTAACACTTAAGCACTAGGGAATCAGATATTGTGAAACTATGGTTTGACGGGGCTGACGTGTAAACCGGGACTTTCACCTCAGTGCATTATTAATTAGTTACCAGTATTCGTACAGGCTACTGCCACTGTCTAATATGCAAATCGACTATTTTAATAATTATTTATTTAAAAGCTTACACTTTTGTTTAACAGCCTCTCGCTCAAAAAGAATGCAGGTCTTTTTGAGCAAGGTGTATTATCTGCAATAAGATAAGAAATTAACTACTTGCTAGATCCTCCATTGCACCGCAAGATGGGAAGCTCGTTTGTTGCAAACTGCACAAGCTTCAACGACACATTGGGTACGTTTGAAAGTAAGGTGAAATGTACACATTTTCTTTTTATTGAGGTATTGAAGCCACATAAAGCTGGACAGGCGGTCTATAGGTCAGGTTAGGGCCTACAGAGCAAGACACCATTACTGTAGTCTCATTTATACCTCTTAGCTTTGTGTGATCTTGGGCAGCTCACTTCATCTGGGGGAGGGGCCAGGCAGTAGTGTGTACACAAGGCAACGGAGTCATTGAGAGAAATAATTTGGACCAGCTACCTTTCACGATTATGTCTCTGCTGAATCTGCTGGAATGTCTTTCATGAACTTCCCTTTTGAGTATTAGATTTCAGTTATGGTTTATGTTGCACCAGCGTTTGTGTTCAAATTTACAGCTCTTGATGCCACATAGCAAGGACCTTGAGTCTCACACATCTGGAAGGAAGGTTGAGAATGAATTGGCTTGTGTCTCATTTGCCCTTAATCCATTTCTTGTTACAACCTGTGCTTGCTTAAATTAAGATCTGTGTGGCAGTGAAAGGCAGAGACATGGGGTACAGGGCTACAGGGCTGTTGCCGTGAGCCCCGAGACCTGCTGCCGTGATTTGCCGCACCACTTTCAAATGTCACTAGCCGCCACTGAGTGGAAAGCCCCAAATTCCAAACGTAATTTCTCATTTACATGAAGAAAACTCATAATTGGAAGCATTTTCCTCACCAGATAAATCACTCACTCTCAGTCTTGGTATTCACACGGTTTAGTAAAATCTCAAAACACTTTACCCTATTTGTAGTCAATGCCAAAGTCATAAACTACATTTCCAGCAAAAAGAATTAAAAATACTGGCTGTGATTAACTACAGCGCTATCAAAATGAAGTTTTCAGCAACAATGTGCAATGACGACGCTTGAATTAACTGACATACATTGTGAAGTTTATTTTTCCCCAAAAAGTATATTATATATTATTGATGGAAAAAATAGGAATGTGTCCATCTGTAATGCAACTGGTGCTAATGTAAAGCGCTCTGATACCTTTAGGTCGAGTTTGCGGCATATAAAACTACAATTAAAAAAAAGCGTTGCAGATGTTGTAGAGCTCTTTCAGTGTTTGAGGCGCTTCTAGGTTCAAATGCGTATACCTTAATTGGCTAACATTTCATCTCTGGAACACCTTTCTTACTAAAAATAATAAACACCTGGCTATTCTCTACATTATGATTTCAAGTGATTTCTGCTACAAAGTGTAGTGGTTTGTTTAAGCAAATTGAGACCCTGCCTTTCACACTCCACAGTTCACCTTGTGCAATAATGTGTTGCGATACCCCTGCCTCATCACTGTTGGAGCATGCCTCCAGATCGCACACACAAGACCAAAACTATTATTTATAGGCTGAACCTCAACCCACAGATGTAGTAGCTTAAAGTAAATACTTTAAAGCAAGACAGAGTGGTCACAAAGTTGCCAGATTGGTTTTATTCACACCCAAAAACATTAGCGCCACTAAACAGACTTTCCCAGTGAAGCTTTTTCTTGTCTTTGAGTAGCATTTTTTTCCACAGGTGAGGAAGTTCACCATTCCTGGAGGTAATGCGTGGTGTAGAAAATGTATCCTGTGATCCTTATCAGCTGTTTTTCTTTGATTAGTTTATTAAATGTGCAGTGTACTGCAGCTTTATGTTCATGAATGTGGTCTTTTAAAACCATACTCATGTTTTGTAAGGATTTAAGCAATGGACATTGAAACAGGTCCCTTCCGGGCCCTGTAGTCATGTCCTTAGCTTTTCAGGCAAAAACACTCATAACGAGTGCACAAGCATTAAGGTAAGCCTGTTGCTCCTGCTTACATTTCACATACTTTACTCAGTCCTGCATTCCTTGTGAGTGTTTGCTTTTTCCAGGCGGTTGTTAATGTTTTTTCAGACAGAATATTACTCTTGTTTAGTGCATAATTTGAATTGAGTTGTTTCCAGCTGTTTATAGTGGAACACAATTGGATTGCATCTAAAGGCAGTGTGAGTGTCTTTTAGTGGAAGAGTATGGTGTTCAGTGGGGGAGAAGATATGGCACGATGACCAGAGCTGCCGAATTTGGAACTGGGGATCCAGGTTCAGCCTTCTCTCCTAAGGGAGCACATTCCCATGCTAGACCTTAGAAGGCCCGCTAGACCTTAAAAGCCCTGGTGTCTTAGCACCAGCATGTCCCTAGCTGTGGCAAGAGTGGGTTAACCTTGAAGGTCTGTCCCCCACAATCCATACCGAAGTTCACCTTCAGTCTTCTGGGCAGGCCTACGAAGCAGCACACACTAGAGTGATAGTGACTCTGTCACTGAGGTCACAGGACCCCGAGACTAGTCCGCCTCACCCATTGGTACCTCCGTTGGCCTTGTTTGTGCAGTAATGGCTGCAACTCAGCAGGGATCAGCAATGCAGGATTTGCACGCACACCAAACTAGGTTTGCAAGCTTTAGGGTCTCTGCTTCATGCACAAACACTTTTAACATGTGCTGTCTGCTTTGGGGCCACAGAATTATGCAGCAATGGAGGACAAAATTATGTCGCAGTGTTAACTAAATTATGCAGCAAAAATAGAGCTGTAGCGTAATGCGGTACATTTTCTGATGCCACCTGCTAGGAGTAGTAAATGATATGTACCAAAAGCCACAAAAGAAAGAGATGGCTGCCTACAATAACCCTTTGGTATATGAGACCATATGCAGCCTGCCCCCTGCCCCCTATGGCTCCTCCTGCGCCCCAGTGTTTCTTGTGCCTCACCTGGCACACATGTCGGAGGATGGTGATGACTTTAACATTTCCATCCCCTCCCCCCCCCCCCGGAAAAATTTCTGCAGACGCCCATGCATGGATAGGCCTAGCTCAAAATGGGTAGGCCTTTTGCAAGATTCTGCTTTTTTGGCTCCAGGAACCAAATGTGCCAAGAAGTCTGTTAGGACATCTTGGCTTCACTGGTGTCTGGAATTAAATGGGAATCCCCTTGCTCCGTTTCCTTCTCTTCGCTCTTGAACTTTTTATCCAAAACTGTGTCCAGAGGATTTTGCTATACAACTTTCAATGTGTGCTGTTCAGTAATTGTGGCCCACCTTTCCCCATGTAATGCCTTTTCGGTCAGGAGAGGACCCCTGGGGTACAACACCACACAATGTATTCACCTTCGTGACCTCCCATTACCTTGCCCAGAGGATGTTTTTTATGCCTATCCTTTATTTCAACGAGCCCATACAATGCAACACGCTCTCCTTGTGTTCCCTCTCTCAAACCCACGTTTCTCCTTTGCTCAAGGAGTACTTGTTTTTGCAGTCTCCTCTGATCAAGAAAGTCTAGGAAGTGGTTTGTTGAGCACTCAACTCATCTAATATGGTTTTCTCCCAATACATAATGACATGTAATATGTCACAAGGTGAACCCTGGAAGACTCAAAGCTAAACTCATGGGTGTTTGGAAACTTCCATGACACCCTTTGGGCCCCACAGAACTCCTATGACTGTCCCGCAACGTATTAGTAACGTCTGTAGGGTCTTTAAAAACGAAAATCCATTTCTAGCCCAGAATTTACCCCAGATTAGGATTCTTAATGAGAAACTAGTTTGCAGAATGTAGTGATTTTACACTTTTGGAAATGCTACCTGTTTTTAAGGCTTGTGTATCTACTATTCTGCATTGTTTTAACAATTGCTCGAATTCCTATGGCATATATGCTAAGCAATAAACATTTAGAATGACAGATGTCTATAGGCTTGTAACCATAAAGGTACCTTAGTGATGTATGTGCTTCCACTGAGATCTGTGTATAGCATGTAGGTCTCTGCTTCAAATCCAAGTAGGGCCAACTCAGGTTGTGATCCTTACTAAGTGGATAACAAGCGTGCTTATGCGCTGTCTAGTAGTAACGCCTCTTATTTGCAGTGCTCTGAAATGGAAAACAGTTACAGCAGGAATTATTTTAAAACACAACTCATTAATAGCACTGAGTGCTGGCTATCTATGTCATCTTTCTTAATGAATCTGCAGTATTTTTATAGAAGAATAAAGAACATCAACAACTCTTATGTTTTCAACATCATGACAACACATGCCTTACGCCATAAAAGGTACATTTATGATCAATCAGGCCAGCATTGATGACGTGATTGAAGTGGTACCACCTGACCGCTACGTCAGCAATACTTTTGGATTACTGTCTACACAACACAGAGCATAATAGGTTATCTGGGCTGTCACAAGTCCTCTTTGATGATGTTGCATAGAACCAGTTTGCTATTGTTTTGTGAGTGTATGGTCACATGTCTTTGTTAAGTCTTTGTATCTGTTCATGTACTTAGAATGCTTGGCTGTTTTTACATGCAAAATAGTTAAATGATATTATCAGTCTATATTTTTGCAACGGATAATCTGATTATATTTTATATAAAGATGGCAGTTATGCATTTAATTCTACTCAGCCACAGCTAATTACAGAAAGGATTTCTTTCAACAGGTCTTCTTAATCTAAATTGAGGTTTTGTAAGGCAAAGGGAATTGACAATTTCTGGCCTCGAAAAAGTTCTGGGAAAAAATGTATCCGAAAAGTCCAAGTGCTACCCACATTTCAAGTTGGACGCTTGCAGTATTCACCCAACTTAGTAGATACAGGCAGAGACCCTCAGCCAATGAAAGTCAAGATCTGTTTAAAATCTCAAATATTGTTCCTATTGGAGTGAAGAGCATCGTGTCCCTTTGGCTGAATTTTCGCGGACTTTGTGTATAATCACTCACAGGTCAGATGAGGCAGAACTGGTGAAGGTCAAGGTAAGTATCAAAGTCAGACTGCTGCAAGTTGAAACATGGTGGGGAGGCCACAGAAACAAGGAAAAAGGATAACATAGATTCAACAGGGAAACCTACAGAAACAATGTAAGGGATGGAGAATCCTTACCCCAAAGCCCCGGGTCCTAAAGCAGCAGGGATATGCAGACTGTCACTCCCACCCCTGAGAAAAGAACATTCAGGAATACATCAATTCCTAACGCACAGCAAATTGTGTATGCGCACAAACAAAAACATATGCACAGATAGGCAAGCACCTAAGAGAGGACTGCTGCCGGCAAAATGCCTTGAATTTGCATGTCGCTGCCATCAGTGTTGTCATAGCCTGGTCATGGTTGGGGAGTAGTCCTCTTTACTTGGGATGAACATACACACTGAAGGCACCTCCTTTAAAAAGAGGCATACTATGTTACAGGCACTAAGGCTTATTTATGAAAGCCCTGCGTCCCTTTTGCAGTGCAAATCACTTCATTACCTTACTCTGCACCAGGGAGGCGTTAAATGGGCGTACCAGGGAGGCGTTAAATGGGCGTACCAGGGAGGCGTGAAATGGGCATTGCAGTGGGTTTTCCCATGCAACACCCATGGAATTTGATGCTGCTCCTGATTTACAAAGTGATGTAAACCTGCGGAAGTGCCAAATCCTTACACCTCCTGAGGTGAGGTGTAACAAGAAAAAATATATTTATTTCTCCTCGTTTTTTCTAAGCATGGGCGAATTTTGCGAATCTCGCGTTCGCGAATTTTGCGGATTTGCGAACTCGCAATCCGCAAAATCCGCGAATTCTCGCGAATTTGCGGATTTTTTTTTTGTGTTCGCGCGGGTTTCTGCCAGTTCGCGAGGGTTTTGTACAATTTCGCAAACGCGTACTTACCTGTCGGGTCGCAAGTTTTGCGAACTTGTTGTTTCTACGTGTCCAGCCTGTTTGGGACACTCTTCTTCATCACTGCCACTCTCTGTCACCACTGCCACTCTCTGACTACTCATGCCACCCTCTGGCCCACCCATGCCACCCTCTGTTTCATCACAGCACCCTCTGGTTGTCCAGTGTACATTATTGTGGCAAAGCAAAGCACACCTTCCCTGCCTCAAGTGACCTGAATTAATTTGGGGCTGATTAATGTGTCACAGAATATTTTTTTAGCTGGCACCTGCTTCCTTAGTGCTTCCTGATTAGTGATCTTTTGCACTTGCTAAGTGCTTTCATTGTTGCAAAATTAGTTACAACACCTGCCCTGCCCCAACTGACAATAATGAATTAGGGGCTGATTAATGTGTCACTGGATTTGAACTTCCAGCCTGGCTCCTGCATGTCTGCCTTAGCTGTAATTCAGGACCTTTGTGTAACTATTCTGAGGGTCAGAGCAGGGTCACATAATAGTTGCAAGTAGGCAACTGAACTCTGGAGGGGCCCCTCAGGAAGCACTACAGGAAATGGCTACTAATGATGAGCTTGAACTTTTGAACCTGGTAAGTAGTTTCAGTTTTGCTAAGATCGTATTTCTGCAATTTAACGCTTATTCGCGGGGCGCGAAGTTGAACTGGGAAGCTGCGAAATCACGCGAACAGTGCGAGCAAGCCATAAAATCCACTGCTCGCGGATTTGCGGATTTTGCGGGAAATTCGCGAATCTCGCGGATTGCGAATTTACCGAAAATCCGCAAAATCCGCGAGCGTAACGGATTTTCCGCCCATGCTTAGTTTTTTCCTCTTTCTATGTGTGCTTCAGAATGCAGCCCACATAGAAAGAAGAAAACGCCTCTTAGGATTGTTTGTGTGCAGGAAGGTGTCCCTTCCTGCACAAAAACAATCCTGTATGCAACAGAGGTACCCTTGCCCCATGGTGCAAGGGTGCCTAAGTTGGTACTAGGCGGCTTAAACGGCACCAGTACAGGGAGAAAAGACAGGAATGCACTGTATTGCATAAATATGGTGCCATCGGCCCCTTCACTTTGGCATAGGGCAGCGCAGCAAGGTGCCTTGCTGCGCTGCCCTACGTCAAAATCCCATAAATGAGTGCCACAGGATTAAACTAGCATTAGAAATGCAAAAGGTCTCGGATTTATTTGAGTTAGAGCTAATGGCATTGTAAATGGCAATGTCCAAATATTGCAACACCAACTGCAACAAAAGTCTATAAACTGGAGGCCAAAAAAATGTGTATTTATTTTTGTAGCAATGGTGGCAGGCTGCACTTTAAATGAATATGTTTAAAAGTAAAGTGTGCCATACTGCGATTGCTACAACAGTTAATTGTGGATGCATTAACAATTAATGTGTGCACTGATGGCTGGTGGTGTGTGTGCTTGGTGGAAGCGTGCAGTGACGGCTGGTGGTGTGTGTGCCTGTTGAAAGCATGCAGTGACGGTTGGTGGTGTGTGTGCCTGGTGAAAGCATGCACTGACGGCTGGTGGTGTGTGTCTGATGAAAGCGTGCACTGACAGCTGGTGGTGTGTGCCTGGTGGAAGCGTGCACTGACAGCTGGTGGCGTTTGTTGCCGGTGAAAGTGTGCACTGATGGTGTGGTTGTGTGTGTGTGTGGGGGGTTGTGTGTGTATATGGTTGTGTGTGTGGTTGTTTGTGTGGTTGTGTGTGTGTGTGTGGTTGTGCGCCTCGAGCTGGGAATCCTTTTAAATAAAAGGAGAGGCGTGTGCACTGGTGCAGTGTGCGCCTCTGCGTATGCACACAGACACATACTCTCTTGCTCTCTCTCACACACCCATACACATACCCATACGAACACACTCTCACATCACATACACACGAACACAGACTGTGCTGGGGCAGGGCACAGGACATGCCGCTCTTGCCTTGAGACTCCATAGTGTTAGAGCGCATGTACCCCAGGAGACACTCACAACACAGGCGTGCATGTGTGCCTCAAGCTGGGAATGCTTTTAAATAAAAGGAGAGGCGCGTGCACTGGTGCAGTGTGCGCCTCTGGGTATGCACACAGACACATTGCACCAGGTCTCGCTTTAGTTAGAGTTAGAGATTTTGGCATTGTTTATATTTAGTTGGATATGTTTGCTGGTTTGAGTACTGTGTGTGTTAGGGAATGGCAGGTTTGTATGTATCTGTGGAGTAAGTATGTGTATTATAGCATTCCCATGTAATGTTTACATTGGCAGTGAGGCTAACAGTAGACATATACACAGAGACAAACATACAGAGAGACACATGCACCGATACGCACAGAGACAAACGCACACAGAGACAGACACACACATTGAAACATACACACAGAGACGCACAGAGTGTCACGCACACATAGAGACTGACACACGTATAGAGAAGCACACACAGACATAGACAAACATAGAAACAAAGATGCACACACAGAGAAGAGACGTACTTACAGAGACAAATGCACATATAGAGACGCACACACAGAGATAGAGACGCACACACAGAAAAATACACGCAGATAGAGACACGCACACCGAGACAGAGATGTGCACCGAGTGACAGAAAAACGCACATAGAGATGCACACACAGACACAGATACAGAAACGCGCATAGAGCAAAAAACACACGCAGACAGAGATATGCACACAAGAGTGGATGTCACTGTTAGGGGATGCCATGACAGAGAGGCGTGGGAGGTGGGCTGGCATGTACAGGGAAGGAAACATACATTACATTTTTTTTTAAATTACAAAAGAACAATGGGAAAACACAGAGGGGGTGAACAAATACAAAAAAGTAAGTGAGGGAGATAGATAAAAACGAGACCTATTGGCAATGCCAATGCTTGTTTTACTAGTAGGTGTTGTTTATTGGCACCCGGCAGTTAGGGTTTCTTAACTGAACTGCGCATGTCAGGGTGACTGTTATTTTGCTTCTAGCCTGCCCGACATGTACAGTTCAGGCTTCCCCAGTCATAGCTGTCAGGGAGGTGGGGAAGCAAATACACAGCTCCATCGTTCTCAGATGGAGTACTGTGGTTGCTCTCATTCTACCCAGTGTGCCCTGGAAGTTATACTGTGGGTGTCACACGAATAACAGCTGATTTTTAAAAGTGACTTTCATTTCTTTATTTCTGGGAATCATGCTGTTGTTTCTAGAACATGAGTCGGGTTGATCTTGCCCTGAAAGTGAAGCCCTGGCGTGTCCTCTGATAGAACAGTGTTTGTTGCATGTGGTGTTGGCAGTCAGATAGCTACAGCATTGTACGGTTCTTAGCGTGTTTTACTGTTTTGTTTTCTATCAATGGCGCCAGGCCAATTGAAGGAAGTTAGTTGTATTTTACATAAATTTCTACTACCAGTTGAAATAGGAAATGCTGCTTGGCTGAAAGGTTGTTGTGTTTGTTCATATAAACAGTCATTGTCTGTCTCTGAGCTTCGCTGAGACAACACATCCTTCCTGTCACACAAACGCTCAGCTCCAAATGAAACCATCTAGGCTAAGAAGTGTTTCGCCGGAGCCTGCGGCTGACACCGTGTGCCGTGGCGGGGTTTGGTATCGGCGGCGGAGTCCATGTCGGAGTTCCCATGACAGAAGAGGGGTCCACCGATGGGCGTGGCGTGGCGTGGCGTGGCACCCCTTCCATGATCTCTGGTTCATTCTTTTGCGAGTGACGTATTTTGGAGCACTTGAGGATTTGGCCAGCTGAGGCTTCTGCGGCGGGGAACTGGCGTTGCTTCAATGTTTCCAGCTATTTCTGGTTCGCGTTTATGAGAACCACCCGTGCAACCATCCAGCGTGTTGTACTGCTGCGTGTTTATCTAGGTTCCTGATCGATACTGCGACCTTATGCCCCTATTCGGCTATAAATCCATTTATTTCCTATATTGGCATAACCGTTCAAGTGCGATATTCAGAAAGTCATCTCTGGCCTCACACGAACAGAGCCACATTCCAGAATAGTTCTCTGCCACTTCCTTTGCAACCAATTAGTGCAATGACAGAGCAGAAGTCACTATCTGATATTCCTAGATTAACACTCCGAGTTCTTCAACAAGATAAAAACTCAGCAAACCTGGAAATCCCCGCTTGCTGTGTTTTGATTAGTAATGGAACTCTAATGAGCAACTGATAGCTATCACTTCCTAGTGACATCTTTAATTGATGTCTTATGTCCAGCAAACTTGCGTCAAACCAGGCACCTGTCAGGTATAAATATTACCAATGTTGCCTTAAGCCTGTTGCTGCAGCCTGCTACCCTGTTGCTAGCTGTTGTATGCTGTATGCACCCTGCTGCTGCAGCCTGCTGCCCCGCTGCTGTTGGTGAAGCTACTGATACCATTATCGCTGCTAAAGCGCGAACGATGGTGTGGTGAGCTTAGGAGCTGAACAGCCGTCCCTCTGCGAAGAGCCCAGCAGATGCAAAGCTGCCCGCGGACGCTGTCCCCCCTCCTCCTCCTCGACGCGCTGAACAGAGAAATCCAGCTCCAGCGCTTCTAGTCTGCCCTCGCGGGTGACTGGGATACCGAGTTCCCCCTGAAGGAAATACCAGACTTCCATCATTCTATTCAGAGGTATGGTGTTGACTAAACCCTTAGAAGAGAATTCTTGAAGCAAACCTTGGCAAAACCAACTTAACTTAAAGCTACTTACTTACTCCCCTTCCACGTATTAGGCTTAGGTTAGGCACACTGGGGTAGGCGTAGTTAGAAGCACCAGTTGAGTATTTTAGCCTAATGTATATATGACTGTATATATGTTTTATTACTTTTAAACCATTGTATGGCTAAGAAACCATATCAATGCTTTTACAGTATTATTTCGCAATACTTATCTTACTGTACGTACTTTTTATCATAACAAGTCTTGCAATTGTGGCAATTCATTTCTCTTGTGCGAGAAGAAAGACTGTTCAATAAATGTTAACCCTTTATTGACAAACACCCGTCTCTCTATTCTCTACATATCGTGAAAGTAAACTGCACTAACCTGACTGAGTGAAATACCTGTCTATTGTTTCACACGACCCTAGAGATTGACTCTTGATCTGAGGAGCAAAGTTGTCATGTTGCACGGTTGTTGGAAAGCTGAATCCCTTCTTGTCTGTGCCAGGGAAGCTGATCACTTCCCATGCAGAGAAGAAAGTTTCCAGTGACCTCTGAGCTAGTTGGTAACACACCCAATTAAGTTTAGCATAGTCAGTAGAGGCCTGGAAGATCCGCACTTCTACGTCGAGACTACTGTTTATGTTATTCCAATGCGCAGGGCCTAGTGGGAAACTAGGAACTACACTACATGGCGCCCAAACGTTTGGTAAGGCGATAAACTAACGCAAGACGTTAGAGTAACTCAGTCGTGCATATTTCACACAGACCCCTTTCTCCCGTAAATACTCCAATAGACGTCTGGAGTGGGTGAAAGGTTAAAATCCGCCCGACCTTAGTAGGAAGAGATTCCTATGTAAAGCTCTGGTTTATTCAACGTTGAAGGATACAGTGTTCCAAAATATTGTGCACCTAATCTTTGTCTCCTTGGAGACCAACTCTGCAAACCTTGCATTTTAACAATGCCAGGAGAAAACGGAACCACTGGGGCCGCAGCAGATGCGACTCAGCAGGGTCCCGAACACACAGACCCGGATGCAATTATCATCCCGGTCCACTTAAGAAAATCTATAACTTTAAAACTTATAGAAAACGGACTGACACCTCAAGGTGGTACAGTAATTTTCGTGATAGAGGCTCACGAATATCGGCAGACAGAGGTATTCTATTCATGGATAAACTTTCCAGCGGCAAACGCTACAACAAAAGAGTTTCACTATTACAAAATAGAGGAACCTCCGGAAGAGTACGCTCCTTTCGAGGAGATTGAAATTCCACTTAAATTTCAAGAGCACCTGCTCTGGTTTAATGGCGCCCTAAAACATAATGATCATATTACCAGGCTCGGTCCACTTGGTAGGCCAGGAGCAACGTGGCCGGTTCTAGCCAGCTACACACCACATCCTGACATTGTAAAAATGTCTAAAGAAGAACTCTTAGTTAACATAAGAGAATTAACAAAAGCATATAGAGAGTTAGTAAAATTATTTATTAAAAATAATTTAAACACTCCTAAAAAGAGCTGGGATGGAAATAAACAATCCACTCCCAAGGAAAAAGTTTTCCAGTCCAGAGGAAGGTCTCCTCGACGGAGGGAAAGAACTCCGACTCGAGAACGCCAGTCTCCCCAGAGGGAGCCCTCTGAGAAAAGATATAACCTTAGAAATAGGGATAATCTGAAAAAACCTGATAGTTATCAAAGTATTGATACACGTCCCTCTCGATCTTTACCACAGAATTCGGAAAGAAGAGGACGGTCAGACCCAGGAGAGCACACCAAGTCCAAAGACAAGGAACCTGCTCAGAGTAAAAAATCTCAATTTCCTAAAAAGAAGGTAGCCAGTATTAGAGTAATCAACCATGCCGAGAATACTGAGGACACAGTTGAAAAACGGGGAGTGGGCATTGACAATGTTGGACAGTGCAGCAGAAATCAGTATAGCGCGCAAGATCTTGATGAGTCATCTGGAGACAGTGGACACGAATGAATTCATTCAGGTTGAAACTGCCGACACCAGACTTAGCGAGCCCCATAAAATATACGAAATAACATTGCGTATAGAGGGTGATAAGACTAGGAAAATAAGAGGTCTATTTTTGGATAAGCTCTCAAAAGGCTATGATATTCTGTTAGCTGAAAAAGATTGGCCCCCGGAGTTTGTCAGGGAGTGCCCTTGTGGCGAAGAAGTGATTATGCCTGCCTTCTCGAAACACATTCCGATTCACAAAAAATATACATATGCAAGGAAATGGGCAGTAGCCCAGGCACCGGCATTGTATAAAAATCATGTAGGATGGGATGAGGACTCACCTCCCCACAAAATCCAGTTAAAAAGTGAACCAACTGCCCAACGGCAGTATCCCATTAAGCAAGAAGCTAAAAAACAAGTCAGGGAGATTTTAGATCAACTTGAATACCAGGGGGTGATTGAAACATGCACCTCTCAAATGAACAATCCTTTGTTTCCTGTCTCCAAGCCAGACAATTCATATCGTCTAGTTTTGGACTACAGACACCTTAATACATGTTGCAAAACTTTTGCAGTACAAAACTCGCATAGTGCAGCCCTAATGAATAACATAGTTAGGAAAAAATATAAAACAACATTAGACATATCTAATGGTTTCTTTTGTCAAAACATTGCACCAGAAAGCAGATATTTGACCGCTTTCTCTGCATTTGGGTCGCAGAAAAAATTCTGTTGACTCCCACAGGGGTTCAAGAACAGCCCAGGACTATTCTCAGCTAGAGTAACAGAGTTACTACAAATATATGATGATGAGGCATTATCTTATGTAGATGATATCTATCTCACAGATGACGACTTGGATACTCACTTGAAAAGAGTGAACACCATTATACTTGGGTTCGCAGCAGAGGGTTACAAATTCAACTTTAAAAAGTCCCGAATTGCCCATCTGACAGTACTATTCTTAGGGTACGAATTATCAGGGGAAGGGAAAAGCCTAGCGGACAACTTCTTAGAGAAGTGCGCTGTACTCCAAGCTCCAAAAACGCTGAAGAATTTACAATCAATTCTAGGTTTTCTGAATTCCGGAAGAACATACATTCTAAATTACGCAGAGAGGGTTAAACCTCTCTATGAACTAATTAAACCTGATTTTAAACAAATCACCTGGACTCAAAAACACACAGAAATTTTGAGATCACTGCAAACAGACATGTTAGCTAAAACAATATTAGATACACGTGACAATACACGCGATCTTGTAATCTGAGTCATCCCAGGAAGATGCGGATTCACGTACCTAACCTCTAATGAGGGAGAAAAGGTACTAATTTCAATTAAATCTCACTTGTACACACAAGCAGAAAAAGCATTCAGTCTCACAGAAAGAATTGTGAAAGCAGTGCAAATCGCATTAGCATATGAAAGAGAACAAGCACATGGTAAAAGGATTAATATCCTCACAGCGGAATCCGCCTTCGAGGCGCTATTCAGCCCAGTAAACCTGCCTACAGTGTCACTGGATCCGAAATGGATACAGTGTGTAGATTCTCTAGGAGCGGAAGACGTGAAATACTATTTCGCCCCGCAATTCGAAGAACTGAATGATTTAGAGTATGAAGAAGAATATCCTCTGCCAATCGAAATTCTGCCTCTCCCACAATACGCCTGTATAATCTATACAGATGGATTTGTACAGCATTTCAACGTAGAGAGAAAATCCTACGATGCAGCCTGTGCGATCATTAAAGGTCGTTGGCTGTGCGGTAAATTCAGACCGAAAGTAACAAAAACTGAATCTGTAAGAAACTGTTCGGTTCAGAGAACTGAAATCAGATGTTTAAAGATGGCGCTCGAAAATGCAGAACGTGAATTCCCGACACTTATCGTGTGCGATTCTCATTTTTGCGTCAACTCTTACAACAATAAGCTGCAGAGGTGGATTGAAAACGACTACAAAGATGACACAGGTGCCACAATAAAGCATAAATTGCTCTGGAAACAGGTAGCTCTTTTACACAAAGAACTACAAAAGACTCACGTGATTCACGCACAGAGTCTTCAACGTGATGGCAACTAAACCGGCTTCCGTAGCCACAAAAAAGCGTACAGAAAAATACATAGACGGGGAAACAATGCTGGCAGTAAAAACGACCGTAAAAGGCGACTGTGCAGCACTGCCCGTGAACTATCCACTCAATTATGCATACTTAATCGATGCAAACTCCGTTCCTTTTGCTCGAATCCCTGGAGTGGGGGACAGAGTAATTCCAAACACGAACAGGAGAATATTTTTAATAGCAGACGCGCACATGGGTTTGGGTCCTAGGCACAGAGAGATCAAGGAATCACTGACTGAATTACAATCAGTATACTGGTGGCCGGGAATGAGTGTAGAACACCAAATATATGCAAACAACTGTGAAAACTGCAATAGGGATCGCAGTAGTGAACCATGCTACCGGCTATCAATCAGAAAGAGCGTAACGCTGCCTACACCCCATCCTGCGTCCTATTAAACAGTTAAGGCTAAACACACTTAAATAATGTAGCCTCCTGCGCTCGGCTGACGCTAGAACGGTTATAAAAGATCTGCGAGTCCATATCGGCATATACGCAATTACCACGTTCCATTCTGACCAGGGTCCTGCTTTCAGCTCTCGAGCTTATAAGGAGGCCATGGCCAGCATGGGAATTGGGTTGCGGTATTCTTGTCCGTCGCACCCCGAAGGGAATAGTGTGGTTGAAAGAAAAAATCGGGACATAAAGCGATCTATAACGGCGAAGGTATTAGGTTCAGGCGCTGGGTGGGTCAAACATTTAATAAGTGTCCAGACTAGTCTTAATAACTTGCCAAGAAATTCTCTAAAAGGTTTCAGCCCATACGAACTGTTGTTCGGAATTAGAATGAACATTCAGGACCTCGATAGTCAGATGTCAGTGGTACAAGAAAAAACAACAGACTTTGACATCAAAGATCGTTTGGCTGTTTTACAGGAACTGAATGAAACAAGAAAATCCTTAAGCAACATAAAGTTAAAGCAACAGCCATCTACCACTGACGAGGCACCACAAGCAACGGCCCCAGCAAGGCCTGTCTGGATTCCAAAGATTGGGGATCTAGTCAGAGAAAAGATCGCGGTGAAGAAGGAATTTGGGCCTTCTTACAGAAAAGCAGTACCTGTCTTGGCAGTCACCGGATCAAGATCAGTTGTACTACCGCCCCTTGCTGGTAAAAAGGAGAACAGAGTCGTGTCCATCGACCTGGTAAAACCACAAGCATGTGGCCTATAATCAACAGTAGGCCCAGTGGACTCCCAAGAAACAACAGAATACCCAAACTTGCAACAATCCAAGAGGTTCAAACTGAAAGACTAATCACATTCGATCAGCCTGCAGTGCACAATGAAGGACTATGCAATAATGCCATGGAACTCGTGCCTCTTGAGACACAGATTGAAACAGTTCGTCAAGAAACAACACCAGTCTACACTAATGTGGCATCAGAAAGTGCTACCGAAAGACAGATTGAAAGAACAATCCCATCAATTGACAGAACTGCCTCTGGTTATTTCATCAACTTCGACAACTTCTCTGAAGATCAAAACGACCCCGAAGTGATGCCAGAAACAAAAAAGACTTTTAAAGAAAAAGCTTTCATCAACTGAAGGAAATCTACCTTATTTCCCCTTGGCTAGAGTTCTGGTTCGGTCTAGGTGTATTTTTTCTCCTACTTTGGCTCATCATGGTACTTTGTTTGGGAAAATTCATTGAGGGAAAATATAGTACAATGGACACAGCAAGTCAGAACGTCAACCTAGTCCTGAAACCACACAGATCATCCCACGTGAAGAAAAGAGAACTGTCAACAGTAAATGTCACAGCAATTCCAATACCTGGTGGGGTAGTATGGGAGAAAACTGACTATGAGATCTATGGTCCGGTCGAAATCCTGAAGTATCCTCATCAACTGAAGGTTTCCTTAAGTGACTTTGTAAATCCTAGTACATTCTCTGATGATTGGGACTTTAACAGTATTAATGACATGATGTCTGATTTAGTAATGTCAGCTAGATTCACAGATCATGATTATTTACAAGGTTCATCTAGTTATGAGCAGCTATTCTGCTACACACACTATGGTGATCATTACTTGCATAAATCTGCACAACCTAGAAATGTTTTTATGTATAATCAATGGGAACATTGTGCTACACCACCTAAAAGCAGTTCTAAAGCATTCTTTGAGAAATTCAAATACTTCTCAGGGTTTAACACCAGTGATGCAGAAACGTTTTATTACAAACTGTTAGATAAAACAGGGATGAAAACAATGCTGACAAATTCTAAATTGATATATTCAGAAGCATTTTATGACAAAATGATGACATTTGGTTTTGATTATTGGAAAAATAACATTGAAACGAAAACAATTTGGGGTACAAAAGATTGGCAGGTACAAGGCCTTGAAGAACTATTCAGAACCTGCATGATACCAGAACAAATGTTGTTTTTAAATGACACAATACACCAAACATCCTGTCTTGGCCTAGCTAAGATCAAAGACCTTAAAACACCGTCTATTCCAAAGCCAATACCTGAAAATATAACTGCAGATATTGAGTTAGACGTGTCACAAATTTTACATTTTAACAGAACACATCCTGATTGGAAAAAGTGGTTAATCTGACCTACTGACACAAACAGCTGTCAAGATAGATTCCTGAACAAAACACAGGGGTTAACAATGACCAGACTAGACCCGAGATACTCCCAGAGACAACATCCAGGGATAATAACAACATACAGAGTAGGGAAACTCTGCCTTGAATGGCTAACATCATCCACACTGGCTGAAATTAAGCAACACTTGTTTTTACTATAAGATGGTGCTGATTTGCGCGATTTCATTCTTGGACCACGCAAACAGCGTCAAAAGCGTTTCATAGCGACCAGTATCTATGCTGCTTACAACGAGGCTTGGAAAGTCAAACAAACTGAAACAGCAGAAAAAATATGAGAAATTGATCGTATTAATTTGGAAAAATCACTTTCTGTAGTAGACAATGGGTTAATGACTCTGTCTTCCAGAATATATTCGTTGGACAATATTGTATCCTCTGCCTTTGATGTGATAGATAGAGACTTGCTAATGTTACAATGTGGCCAATCTCAATTACGTTCTATTATACAATTGGGCTGGACGCTGCAAAATCTTCGTTCAGGCTATGTGCCTTGGCGTTTAATCAACACAACGTCATTATTTTCCATTTTTAACCTTACTGATAAACAGATCAGTTTGGCACAGAAAGGAGCAGACTATACAATCCTGAGCATCGAGAAACTTGAGAGATTACCATTGACAATGTCAGAGAGTCCTGTCATTGAATGGATAATACACGGAATTATCACTATTCCGATAACAACTTTCCGATTTAAAAAGTGCCTTGAATACATACCTACTGGCCAGTATGAACAATTGGGTAAAGGACATGTAAAATCTGAATGGAAATTACCATACACACATTCTTGCTATAGTGACAGCGACAAAAATGTATTTCTTAGTGGTGAAAATTGTAAACATTCACTAAGCGGTATACTTTTGTGTCAGGGTATTAATTTACACGGAGCATGTGATGGAAATTCTAACAACCTTTCATGCCACCAGCTAGTCACACCTGCAACTCAGATAGAGCCCTTCTTTATGCAACTTGCAAACGGGAGTTACATTCTTAGAACGGATCACAGATGTTGTGGCCTTGTGCCAGAGAAAAGTTATCTAGTAAGCATAACATCCATGGTCAAATGCTGTATGCAGGCATTGTTCCCGAGTGGGCCTGCAGACACAGTGACTCCCATCTGGCCTCGTCTGAATCTCTATTCTATACGAATTGATACTTTAAGCAAAATGAAGTCTGTGCTTTTACAGACAACAGTGCCTATAACGTCATCAAAAGAGACGTATGATCTTCTAGTTGCAAGGACAGCTACCGAAGTTCATGAACTTTTATCAACAAATTGCCCCGTGCATTTCGTAGAAATGCTCAGCCAACTCCTTAACATGTCTAGTGCCACAAGCATCCCAGGCATATTTAAGATGATTTTTACGGGACTGCTAACACCTTTTCAGGCAATTTTGGGAATCGTTCCTAATTTTGTACACTCTGTTTTTGGCGGAATACCCCTATTTTTGGGACTTGTAGCAGGGATTTTATTTTTGACCCTCCTGCTTCGTTATGGCAAGCCTCAGCTCAGACATAGCTCCCATGGGAATGGAAGAGACAATCCTAGCAATGCGCTACCGGGACAGGATAACTAACGTCCTCGGATTGGCCAGGCTGAGAGATCTAAACATGACCTGGTTCCTTTCATTCAGACCTATATGGCAGAACTGTATCTTACCGGTACTTCGATGTATGCTATGCGGAGATGAATGCGTGTTGGACATCTGTCTTTCACTTCCATCAGCAGTACCAATGGATGTCGATACTTTGCTCAGTCCGATAACGGCTCACGCATTGTGTTGTCCCCAGCGGCTACCAATCCTGATGACGGCAAAGCAACATCACCCAGGTACGACCATCTGTGAGCATTGCTGCTCCTGACTATGATGACAGCAATCATTCTCACACCTGCCAAGTTACAGCGCTATCGAATTTGGTTGAACTGTCACCTGATTTTGTAGACCAATTCTTTGAGAGCCTGTCTGATACGATGTTCTCACCCGTATAGAAACAATAACTTTTGCTTTCCGACACACAGCGTTCCCATGAACTCTGAATTCGGCCTTCAGTTTTGATCAACAAAAACTGCTAAAAGCGTTGGAACTCTATTTCCCCGTTCAAACAATTAATTCTTTTGAATTGGACATTTTTTAATATTGACCTTTTTTTGGCACGAACAATTTTCTTTGCTTAACGTAAATACTATTCTTAGAGAACAGAAGCTTCAAACTTCTATTTCTACACACATCTACAGACATAACAAAATTACATCAGACTCTAGCACATTTATTGCAATGCATTTATATGTGATGATTTATCTCGCCCTTCTTCTGTTCAGAGATATTTCATGTGTAATTCTTTTTGCATAATCGTTCATTGATTTCATATGCAATAATTTTTGAATGATTTCTATGCTTCAAAAACGTACAGTACCTAAATTTCACGTATTACAATATACGCCTATTTCGAATGCATTTATGTATTTTGGGGTGGGCAATGTTACACATGCATCCTATTGCTCTAGTTTTAGTAATTTGATGGACATGAAAACGTGGAGTGGGTGTTGCGTGTTTATCTAGGTTCCTGATCGATACTGCGACCTTATGCCCCTATTCGGCTATAAATCCATTTATTCCCTATATTGGCATAACCGTTCAAGTGCGATATTCAGAAAGTCATCTCTGGCCTCACACGAACAGAGCCACATTCCAGAATAGTTCTCTGCCACTTCCTTTGCAACCAATTAGTGCAATGACAGAGCAGAAGTCACTATCTGATATTCCTAGATTAACACTCCGAGTTCTTCAACAAGATAAAAACTCAGCAAACCTGGAAATCCCCGCTTGCTGTGTTTTGATTAGTAATGGAACTCTAATGAGCAACTGATAGCTATTACTTCCTAGTGACATCTTTAATTGACGTCTTATGTCCAGCAAACTTGCGTCAAACCAGGCACCTGTCAGGTATAAATATTACCAACGTTGCCTTAAGCCTGTTGCCTGTTGCTGCAGCCTGCTACCCTGTTGCTAGCTGTTGTATGCTGTATGCACCCTGCTGCTGCAGCCTGCTGCCCCACTGCTGTTGGTGAAGCTACTGATACCATTGTCGCTGCTAAAGCGCGAACGATGGTGTGGTGAGCTTAGGAGCTGAACAGCCGTCCCTCTGCGAAGAGCCCAGCAGATGCCAAGCTGCCCGCGGACGCTGTCCCCCCTCCTCCTCCTCGACGCGCTGAACAGAGAAATCCAGCTCCAGCGCTTCTAGTCTGCCCTCGCGGGTGACTGGGATACCGAGTTCCCCCTGAAGGAAATACCAGACTTCCATCATTCTATTCAGAGGTATGGTGTTGACTAAACCCTTAGAAGAGAATTCTTGAAGCAAACCTTGGCAAAACCAACTTAACTTAAAGCTACTTACTTACTCCCCTTCCACGTGTTAGGCTTAGGTCAGGCACACTGGGGTAGGCGTAGTTAGAAGCACCAGTTGAGTATTTTAGCCTAATATATATATGACTGTATATATGTTTTATTACTTTTAAACCATTGTATGGCTAAGAAACCATATCAATGCTTTTACAGTATTATTTCGCAATACTTATCTTACTGTACGTACTTTTTATCATAACAAGTCTTGCAATTGTGGCAATTCATTTCTCTTGTACGAGAAGAAAGACTGTTCAATAAATGTTAACCCTTTATTGACAAACGCCCGTCTCTCTATTCTCTACATATCGTGAAAGTAAACTGCACTAACCTGACTGAGTGAAATACCTGTCTATTGTTTCACACGACCCTAGAGATTGACTCTTGATCTGAGGAGCAAAGTTGTCATGTTGCACGGTTGTTGGAAAGCTGAATCCCTTCTTGTCTGTGCCAGGGAAGCTGATCACTTCCCATGCAGAGAAGAAAGTTTCCAGTGACCTCTGAGCTAGTTGGTAACACACCCAATTAAGTTTAGCATAGTCAGTAGAGGCCTGGAAGATCCGCACTTCTACGTCGAGACTACGGTTTATGTTATTCCAATGCGCAGGGCCTAGTGGGAAACTAGGAACTACACTACAGTACACCAGCCTCGCGCTGCCGGGATTGATGGCCTGTACCAGTGCTTCCGTCTGCCCGTGTCTGCGCTGTGAAATGGATCCCCCCCCAAAAAAATAAGCCGGCGAGTGGTGCGCGCGCGTGCCACTGCAAAGCATATGTCTTCAATTATGGCGCCCGTGTTGGCACGATAATTGAAGATATATGGGCTTTGGTGCGCGTAACAGACACCAATAGGCCATGGGCGGAGCTACGCGACAGCCCATGGCCTATTGCGTGTTCTGTTAAAAAAGTACACGCACGCAAAACCCAATGAATTTGGACCTAGGAAATACACACGCACGAGCTGTGTGGAATTTCAAGGTCCATTTTCAAAATGCCGTGAACAGGACTCTGGCTGCTCAAACACTGCTGCGCAGTGTACGCTAGGCCGAGACCTAAAAAATTGAGCAATAACAGTGGGCAGGTGGTCTGCTGGGTCCACTGAGGAACAGCAATGGGCAGTTCAGAGAAAAAGAGTGGTACATCTTGCATGTCGAATACTTCTGTCCCACAACCAGGGCGTTCAGAATCAAACAAAACATTGAACGCTAAACAATGGCCAGAAGCATGTGATATGAATGTTTGAAAGTTTATAGTAGAATTGAAACATGCTTAGATCTTCCACCTGTACAGCCAATTTCATTTTTGCTGGTTCCCTTCGAAGTAAACACTCCGGTTCCCCACGCCGATCTATCGATTATCAGAGAAAACATGCCCCCATCATGACTCTATCCCTCACATTAAATCCTTACTGCTCTTCCAGTAAGTACCCCTGCAGTTACTCCTAACCACTTTTAAGACACAGAATACCATCAGAAAATAAATAGTTATACATATACCTCTAACTCTGAAATCCTTTTGCTACATATCCAAAATAAATTTGATTTGTCATGAAAACCTACAATAGTACAACTCTTTCACATCATTCAGTCCATCTGAGCAGCTCCGGCAAGTGTTGAAGCACTTGCTACCTCCTTAGAAACTGTTACCAAAAAGGGTATACCCAATAATGTCGCTGGGACCTGGATGAAAAGTAGTACATATATAAAGGGTCCCAGTACAGAACCATTGAGGAAAAAAGAATATTAAAGAAAAAAAGTTATTGAAGAGTAATACATAGAGCTTTGATTCACTGTTATTTAATCACAATGAATCTGAACAGGGAATGTAAACACATTCCTTTGATCATAAATTATTTGTTCACAAACATGACAAAAAGAAGTGCCCCAGGATGGGTGGAGAGGGGAAGGTAAGGTCAGTGCAAGGTAGGTGAAGGGTTACTGGGATTTTGAGGGAAGGTGACGGTCAAAGTGACCTAATTCTCTAAATATATACAAATGTGTTGGCTTGAAATTACAGCCACACTCACAACATAAGTGTTTATACAATTCCATCACAAGCCATCATAAAAAATTGTGAATCAATCCGCACAGTGGTCGATGCTGGCACATAAGATGATTGTTGACGTTTCGACCCCAAAACGTTATAGGTAGCAGTATGACCTTAGCAGGGGGTCTTCTTCAGGACGTAGGGGATGAGGGAGGGGCCGGGAACCTGCCGAGCAGGTACAGATATTGACAAGAGACACAGCAGCCCTGAAAGTGGGAGATACCACTCTGACTAATGCAAAAGACGCACTCCAGCGTTTGGAGGCTACTCTAAAAGATTTTGAGACGACTACGCAGACATGGAAGCTTGAGAAACCTGCATGTGACGTCAGAGTGTACAACAAAAAGAATACGTAGCTATACCTATTGGGGGACTATTACAAGCAAGATAACCAAGGCCGCTTTTCAAACCGTGGCAGAGGAAACTATCGTGGACGAAGAAATTATACAACTTTCTCGGACTCTTCATACAGCTCTGAAGGCGAAACTGACCAGGCTGGCCCCAGTACTGGGTACGGGCATCAAGAGTAGGGATTCCCTCAACAGGGTTCTTTTTTAGGATCAGGCAGATGGAGGCCACCGAGAGGACGAGGGAACAATTGGTTGCGTGGCCAACAGCAATCCAACATGAACTGGGATGGGGGACGAGGACGAGCCTCGAAACAGGTTCGGTTGCAACCAGAAGAGCACAGGGAGATCTCAACCCGCAGGAAAGAATACAGTTGGTGAATCCTGCACTCAACCCAGTGGTTAACATCTCAACATACAGCCTGAAGAACAAGGAACTACGACTCCTGAGCAAAGGTCTGTCCTTCGTGCCCACGGCTTTTCCCAATAAATTCATCATCAAAACTGAACTGCACAGGTTATTCCGGAAGATACGTCTCCGCTATTTCTTCAGGAACTCTGTTTCCCAACCAAAGACCTCACATACTGGACTGAGGATTCCATCCATGTTTGTCCTACCTGGATATGCAATGAGCAATAAAATCTTGGCATATGAAAGTGTAGTACTTAGAGACGTGAGCAAACTACTTGAGGAACCCAAACACACAAGTTTCAACATCAGCAGGATCGAGAATACAGCCTTCAAATCCTTGAAAGACAACAAGTGTGTCATCATCAAACCCTCCGACAAGGGGGGAGCCATTGTGGTGGTACAGGATAGAACCAAGTACAAAGAAAAAATACTGAGACAACTACAGGATGGGGTCAGTTATAAGAAACTCAATTCTGATCCTTCAAAGTATTTAGCCCTTGAAATAATGTCGGTCACTCGATCAGGTTTGGAACAAGGCTTTCTGAGTGATCTTGAGAATGAATACTTGAATCAGAAACATCCGAGATTGCCTACTATTTACACATTGCTGAAGATACACAAAGACATGATCAATCCCCTGAGACGTCCAATCGTGTCCGGCTGTGGTTCCATCTTGGAGCCTTTATGCAAATACATTGATCATTTCCTGAAGCCCATTGCAGAGAGCACCCAGACATACCTCTGTGACACAATGCAAACTATCAACTTGGTGGACGGTCGACCTTTTGACACTACTAAACAATTGATAGCAACATGTGATATTGTTTCTTTATATACTAGCATTCCTCAACAATCTGTTTTGGATGTGACAGAAGCCGCTCTTAATCACAGACCTGCCCCCTGTGCGGTACCTACGGACTTTATCATCGCCCTTTTGAGAATTGCTATGATGCGCAACTTCTTCATTTTTCAAGATGACTTCTACCTACAGACGAAAGGAGTGGCTATGGGGGCTACTTTCGCCCCAGATCTAGCCATCATTTATATGGAGCATTTTGAGCGAAATTATGTGCTGAATGATGTTAACCCATTCAATTCCAACCTTGATCTATGGAGGCGCTACATAGATGACATCCTCATTATTTGTACAGGCAGCACCACTGAACTTGAAACATTCCACGTGTGGCTCAATCAACGAACCCCTGACATAAAATTCACTATAAAGTCTGACACTCACAACATTGACTTCTTGGATATTACCGTTTATGCAGAGAATGATGTGCTGTGCACTACACTCTATCGCAAACCTGCGGAACGGAATTCGCTTCTTCAATATACCAACCACCACCGCGTGGTCTGAGGGACAATCTCCCCTTTGGGCAATTTCTTCGAATTCGGAGGAATTGTTCCAACAAATCCAACTTCATGATAGAATCCGAAGATCTCATGAATCGTTTGATTGAACGTGGCTATCCTGTGAGATTGGTCAAGAAGGCAAGAAAAAGTGCTTGGTTCAACCCCGAGAAACTTTGTTACAACCTAAAGAACGAGATGACCCCACCAATCAAAGAATGATCTGTGTCACGACCTTTTCAACCCGTAGCAACGCCATAAGAAAAGTTATAAACAAACATTGGAATCTTGTGTCGGATGACATAGACCAACAGGCACCACCTATGCACTCCTATAGGAAGGCGAAAAGCATTTGTGATCACATTGTTCGATCCTTTCTGGACACTCCAAAATCTCCAACAACACAATCAATGTGGAACCTACCCTCTATCCTTGGCCACCACCGCTGTGGACACTGCAAAGCATGCGGTATGACCATACAAACTAAAGACTTTGAGAACAAACAACTTAAGATAACCCTGAAGAATTTCACGATCTGTAACACAAAAAATGTTATTTATGGGATCATGTGTCCTTGCAGTCTGGTATACATTGGCCAAACTCAGCAAAAAATCAAGGCGAGGATACTACAGCATTGTAGTAGGATTTGTTGTGAGGTTGTGGGAGCACCCCTTGTTGAACATTTCAGAATGATGGGACATGCCCCTTGTTAGACCTGCCTGCCTTTGGGTAGTCCCTCCTATTTTTTTTTTCCCCCTTTTTGCCCCTCATACCCTTTTTAACTTTTTGTGTCCACTGAATTTTTATGGTGTTGTCCTGGGGGATAGATGCTCTTTCGCCCTCATAGTTTTTTCTGAGGCCTAGGCGCCCTTTTTATGACTAGAAAGTTGGGTCGTGTAAAATGGTGGCTATTAACTGCCACAACTGCCAACTCAGGGACTGGGCCCATCTGATAGAATAGGAAGCTTCCAGAACATTCTGGCTTGTTCTGGACCTTGGGAGCTAAGGGTATAAATAGGACACCTGTAGGGCGACCATTTTGTCTTGTCAGAGAGGGACAGCTGGAGTATAGGCTGAGGTCTGGAAGGGGTAGGGCCTTCATAGGGTGGACTACTTTTTAAGGGTTGCCTCCCTACTGGGATCACCACCCCCATTCCTGTTGACCTGACCTAGTTAGTTACGTCCTGCTGACCCTGGACAGGGAGTTACCTCAAGTTGGGTGAAGGGACTGACCCCGGCTAACGGTGGAACTGAAGAGATCCCTGCTGAGGGGGAGGGAAGTGAGAAATACCCCTCCTCTTCCTCTTGTCCAGTATGGAAGGATAGCGTGATCTTTGCGGAAGATAGAGGACTGGGGCCCAAAAGCGAGAGACTTCATCTCTAACCCCCCTCCTCTAGGACTGTTGTGCTATCTGCTGCCTTCGTATAAATGTGACCTCTCACCTGTGTCCAGAAGTGCAGCCAGAGATTACACCCCCCCCACGTGTGAAGCCCGAGGTGAGGAGAGTCGGGGCTCCGGTGGGTGGTCCACTCGTCCTGAGGCCATTGTGGACGGGCCAGGCGGGGGATCGTTGGCGCTGCCGTGATAGCGCGACTGAACAGAGTGAAGGGCTGACCGAGCCTGAGGCAGCGCGCTTCTGCGCATATTCCAAGCCGAGACTGCTTTCCCTGTCAGGAGGGGCCTAGGATCGGGCAGGCCCAAAGGAGAGCCACTTCCGGCGCCAGTTGTGTGGAGCAGCCTCCGTTTTGGGGCCGCTACTCTCCCGCGCCTGCGCAGTAGTGCCGCCGGAGAGAGAAACGACAAAGCGGCCTGAGGCGGGATTCGGGAGGAGCGATCTTCGGAGGCAGTCCTAGTGTGACCACTCCTCGGGGATGGCTTGTGTAAAGTATAGCCGGGCCCTCGAGGAAGGCTGCTGCCGGGGAATGAAGGAGCCCACTGAGGGGAGCTGATCCTCGGGGCTGGAGCAGTGTTCAGGAATAGTCCTCATGAGCCTGACACAAGTAAGGAGTGAAGCGGGAACTGTTGGGGGTCTGAAGTCTTCCTCCTAGAGGGATCCCAGAGAGGAGAGACATCCCCCAATTCTTCTGACCCTTGACTGAAAGCACAGAGAACAGAGGCGGGGGAAAGTTCCTGGCACCCGGTGGAGTACTGATGCATACCTAATTCTTTGCAGAGCTAGGGGGAAGTTCTTCAACTTAATTGGTGTATTGACGCCCTGTTTCAAGTTGCTTATGTCATGTCACCTAATATGTGCCTCATCTAATAGCCAGAGAATGCTTAACAAGGGAACCTCAGTATAGATGGTAACCCTGAGGTTCTTAGAAGTTTGATACCAGGAACCCTCCTCTTGTAAGTGCAATCCTTTGCTGTAGGGGGTGCCGCTTCTGAGCATTAAGACAGTGTATCCTATGTAAAATTTCTATAAGAGGTTGAAATGCTAAGAGGTTGCTGACCTGGGTTCTATTGATGTTACAGGATATGTTTGAAGAGGTCAGGGCAAAATGTACAGTGTGTTAAAATTGTTGAACTACAGAAGAGCGAGACAAGATAACAGAGTATTTTTATAAAAACAGCTCTTATTTTTCCAAAATTGGTGTAGTGTCCTTATTTTTGTGTGGAAGTGCATTGAGTTACTGCTGGGTGGTGCGCAAACTTTACACTTGTGCTTCTAGGAACTGACTGTCTTAACCTAGGCCAGGCTACCCTATGTGACTTGGTAACTCTAGTTCCAACATATTGGTGTCTAGTGGTGGGATGAGAACTGTGGTTGAGACTACTCTGCAGTAACTAAGTGTAATCCACTGACCTACACCAGGAGTTTTCTCCTGGCGGACTTCCTAATTTCTACTTTTGCTTTTTCTAAAATTCATTCCTGGTGGTGGGTGGAGGTAGCTTCAAATTGCCCCTTGTGAATCTATTCTTTTTGTGTGCTTGTCCCTAAATTGCTCTTTAGCAAAATGGAATTTGCTTTGGAAGAACTGGACACTTATTCTGTAGCCCAGCTTAAGGACTTTTGTCAACAGATGGGAGTGTTCTTTAAGCGTGGTGCCAAGAAGGGGGAACTCCAGACCAGTTTGAGGGCTTGGGTGGCAGCACATGGAGAAGGGAAGGAGGAGGAAGAGGGGACGGACCGGGACACAGTCATAGGGGTAGAGGGAATGTTCCATCCTGAGATGGGAAACCTACTTCCAGGACCAATGACCTACTCAAGGAGGGGCAATAGTGTCTCCGGAGGAAGCTTGACCGAAGCGGAACTAACAGACAGGAGGGAGAAAAGGCAGCTGAAGTGGGAGTTAGCCAGGTTAGAACAGGAGAGGGAGGAACCGAGGATGGCTCATGAGCTTAAACTAAAAGAGCTAGAACTCCAGGCCCTACAGTTAGGACCTTCCAACTCTCCGAATGGTGGCAGCGAAACCAGAGAACCAACCAGGGAATCCAGACCCTACCTACCCAAAGACATAGTTGCCAGCTATAGCCAAGGGGATGACATTGCCAAGTGGCTGGCTGTCTATGAGGTCTCTTTAAGAGCCCATGGGATCCAGGAGAAACACTGGGGGGGTGGGTTATATAAGTATATGCCTCCCACTGGTCGGGACACATTATTGGCCCTAGAACAGGAGGAGCAGACCCATTACCCCACCATGAAGGTAGCGTTACTCAAAAAGTTTGGGCTAACCCCGGAAAAGTATCGCCAAAAGTTCAGGGGGAGCCACAAGTTAAGCACCCAAAACTGGGTGGATTTCCTGGACTATGCGAGGAAGGCATTGGAGGGCTGGGTACAGGGCAGCGAGGTGAAGGACTATGAGGGGTTATATGACCTTTTTCTTAAAGAGCATCTACTCGAGATATGTTTTCCCAAGCTGCGCCAACACCTGGTGGACAGCAAGCTGACCAACCCCCGGAAGCTTGCAGAGGAGGCGGACATCTGGGCAAGTACCCGACTGTCCTCAAAGGGGACTGGAGGGGATTCCCAAAGGGCCGGACAGGGCGCCCCTCAGAAGAAGGAGGGGGGAGATAAAAAGCGGGAGTTCTCTAAAGGTCCCCAAAACAGTTTCCTGGGAAAGGGAACAGGTTTCACCCCTAAGGCTAACCCGCCCAGAAACCCTCATCCTGGCCAAAGCCAGCAGCCAAGGGTTGTCCACTGCTTTGAGTGTGGTGGTGTTGGACATTATAAGGGAGATGTCAAATGCCCAAAGAGACCACCCCCTCCCACCGGAGGAAAAGCCCCGGGAGTAGCTAGTGTAGCGCTCGGGGAGGAGTTGCCCTTAGATAAGGGGGGTGAGTGGGCGGGTGTCACCTTCGTGTCCCTGGGAGATCGGGAGATGGTTCCTAAGGTCCAGGTGCCCCCAAATACTACCAAGTATGGGCAATGGATCACCATCAATGGCCAGAGAGGGGAGGCTCTGAGAGACACAGGAGCCAGTATGACTATGGTGAGGAGTCAACTGGTGTCTCCAAAGCAGGTGATTCCCAATGTACTCCACCCCGCCGCAATGGCTGACGGCAGAATGGGCCACTACCCTGTGGCCGAGGTTCCCTTTGAGTGGGAAGGGATTGCAGGTTCACTTCGAGTTGCCGTAAGCCCTGCCGTGCCAGTCAATTGTCTGCTGAGGAATGACATGGAGCACAATGTTTGGAGAGAGGTGGAATACTGGACTCACTCAGAGATGCTGGGTACACCTGACTGGGCCTGTGTAAGCACAAGGTCAGCGACTGCCCGGAGAGGGAGTTCGCCCAGGTTGGAGCCTGGAACAATGGCCCAGCCCGCTGCCAAAAAGGGACAGACCCGAAGACAGGAGAAGCCTGCTTCGGCTTCCACGCCCCATGTGACAGATCGGCCGCCTGCGGTGGTGAGCCAGGAGTCCGTGGAGGGGGAAGTAGTCTCTCTGGAGGACCTACCCATCCCCGCTGAGTGGCATGTGGAGGGAGGGCCTACCAGGGAGGAGTTCTGTGAGGGCCAGAAGGAGTGCCCTACCCTTGAGGGACTGAGGCGACAGGCCGAAGCCCAGGCAGCAGGGAACGTTGCAGGACACTACCACATTTACTGGGAGGACGGACTCCTCTACAGTGAACCTAAGGTACCCTTACCCGGTTCATCAAGGGCCTTGGTAGTCCCGCAACGATACCGAGCCTTTCTGTTGGAACTGGCTCATGAGATTCCCTTGGCAGGACACTTAGGTCAGGACAAGACCTTTGCTCGGCTTGTCCCCCACTTTTACTGGCCTCAAATGAAAGTGGCGTCTGACACCTACTGTCGGACATGTGTAACCTGTCAAGCCAGTGGGAAAACAGGGGTGAAGCTGAAAGCTCCCCTGGAACCACTACCTGTCGTTAGCACCCCCTTTGAAAGGGTGGGCATCGACATTGTGGTGCAATTGGATCCACCAACAACGGCTGGTCACAGGTTTATCCTGGTTCTGGTGGATCACGCCACGCGGTACCCAGAGGCAATTCCTCTGAGGACTGTCACTGCACCAGTAGTGGCTAGGGCCCGGATGGGGATCTTCACCCGAGTGTGTTTCCCCAAGGAAGTTGTGTCTGACAGGGGGACCAACTTCTTGTCAGCGTATATGCGGGCAATGTGGAAGGAGTGTGGAGTGACCTATCGGTTCACCACTCCCTATCACCCCCAGTCAAATGGACTGGTAGAAAGGTTCAACAAGACCTTGAAGGGCATGATCAGAAGTCTGCCTGAAAGCCTGCGGACGTCCTCCTACCCTGTTTGCTATTTTCCTACAGGGAAGTGCCACAGAAGGGAGTGGGCTTCAGCCCCTTTGAGCTTCTGTATGGGCACCCTGTACGCGGTCCTCTCAGCCTGGTGAAGGATGGATGGGAAAAGTCTCCCAGGAAGCCTCCCCAGGATGTGGTGAGCTACATGCTGGCCTTCAGGAGCCAAATGGCGAAGTTGTGGAAGCAAGCTTCTGACAACTTGGAGGCCAGCCAAGCAGTAATGAAGGAGTGGTATGACCACAACGCTCACCCGGTGGAGTTGGAGCCTGGCCAGAAAGTGTGGATGATGGAGCCTGGAGAGCTAAGTGCCCTCCAGGATCGCTGGACAGGCCCCTTTGAGGTGTTAGAGAAGAAGGGTAAGGCCACACACCTGGTGGACCTTAAGACCCCTCGACAGCCCCTCCGGGTGCTACATGCTAATCGCCTCAAACCCCACCATGAGAGGCCTGAGGTCATCTTGATGATGGTGACTGATGGGGGAGAGGAAGCGGAAAGCCAACCTCTCCCAGACTTGTTTTCGTCTCAGGAAAAGGATGGGTCGGTGGAGGGAGTGATTCTCTCCCCATCCCCAACTCCTGAACAGCGAGAGGACTGCCGTCAGGTATTGGAGCAGTACTCTACACTGTTCTCCCTTGTCCCGGGAAGGACCCCCCTGTGTACCCATGATGTGGACACAGGAGACAGCCCACCAGTGAAGTCGAAGACCTACCGGCTGTCAGACAAGGTGAAGGCCAGCATCCACGGTGAGGTTACCAAGATGCTGGAGCTAGGAGTTATAGAACCTTGCAGTAGCCCCTGGTCCAGTCCGGTGGTTCTAGTGCCAAAAGCAGCTCCACCAGGCACCACTCCAGAACTGAGGTTCTGTGTGGATTACCGGGGACTGAACTCAGTTACCAAAACTGATGCTCATCCGATCCCTAGGGCGGATGAATTAATTGACCGGTTGGGAGCTGCCGAGCTGCCCAATACTTGAGTACCTTTGACCTCACTTCAGGGTACTGGCAGATCTCCCTTACAGATGGAGCAAAAGAAAGGTCAGCTTTCTCCACACCTGAGGGACACTTCCAGTTCTGCGTGATGCCCTTTGGGCTCAAGAACGCCCCTGCCACTTTTCAGCGGCTGGTGAATCAGGTCCTCTCCGGAATGGAGGGTTTCTCCGCTGCTTACCTGGATGACATTGCTGTCTTCAGCAGCAGTTGGGAGGACCATTTGCAACATTTGCAAGCAGTTCTCCAGGCCTTGAAACAAGCTGGTTTGACAATCAAGGCCAGCAAATGTCAGATTGGGCAGGGGTCGGTTGTGTACCTAGGACACTTGGTGGGTAGGGGAACAGTGCAGCCCCTCCAGGCAAAGATTGAGGCAATCATGGCCTGGGAACCCCCCAAGACCCAAACTGAGGTCCGAGCTTTCCTGGGCCTCACAGGTTACTACCGTCGCTTCGTGAAGGGGTATGGCACTATTGTAGCGCCCCTCACAGAGCTAACCTCAAAGAAACAACCTCGATGGGTAGTTTGGACAGAGGCTTGTCAGCAAGCCTTTGAAAAATTGAAGCAGGCAATGTGTGCAGCACCGGTCCTGAGGGCCCCAGACTTCTCCAAGGAGTTCATTGTCCAGACCGACGCATCAGAACATGGCATTGGGGCAGTGTTATCGCAACTCAATGAAGAGGGTCTGGATCAGCCTGTAGTCTTCCTATCCAGGAGACTGCTTCCCCGGGAACAGAAGTGGAGTGCAATTGAGAGGGAAGCTTTTGCGGTGGTGTGGGCTCTGAAGAAGTTGCGGCCATACCTGTTTGGCTCGCACTTCCTGGTTCAGACTGACCACCGACCCCTTCGTTGGCTGATGCAAATGAAGGGGGAAAATCCCAAGTTGTTGAGATGGTCCATCTCTCTACAGGGAATGGACTTCCGGGTGGAACATCGGCCTGGAGTGGACCACGCCAATGCAGACGGTCTCTCTAGGTATTTCCGCCTTAGTGATGAGGACTCCCAAGGGGTTGGGTAGCTCTCCCCACTTTCAGCTGGGGGGGACGCGTGTTAGACCTGCCTGCCTTTGGGTAGTCCCTCCTATTTATTATTTATTTTTGTCCCCTTTTTGCCCCTCATACCCTTTTTAACTTTTTGTGTCCACTGAATTTTTATGGTGTTGTCCTGGGGGATAGATGCTCTTTCGCCTTCATAGTTTTTTTCTGAGGCCTAGGCGCCCTATTTATTAGAAAGTTGGGTCATGTAAAATGGTGGCTATTAACTGCCACAACTGCCAACTCAGGGACTGGGCCCATAGAATAGAATAGGAAGCTTCCAGAACCTTCTGGCTTGTTCTGGACCTTGGGAGCTAAGGGTATAAATAGGACACCTGTAGGGCGACCATTTTGTCTTGTCAGAGAGGGACAGCTGGAGTATAGACTGAGGTCTGGAAGGGGTAGGGCCTTCATAGGGTGGACTACTTTTTAAGGGTTGCCTCCCTACTGGGATCACCACCCCCATTCCTGTTGACCTGACCTAGTTAGTTCCGTCCTGCTGACCCTGGACAGGGAGTTACCTCAAGTTGGGTGAAGGGACTGACCCCGGCTAACGGTGGAACTGAGGAGATCCTTGCTGAGGGGGAGGGAAGTGAGAAATACCCCTCCTCTTCCTCTTGTCCAGTATGGAAGGATAGCGTGATCTTTGCGGAAGATAGAGGACTGGGGCCCAAAAGCGAGAGACTTCATCTCTAACCCCCCTCCTCTAGGACTGTTGTGCTATCTGCTGCCTTCGTATAAATGTGACCTCTCACCTGTGTCCAGAAGTGCAGCCAGAGATTACACCCCCCACCTGTGAAGCCCGAGGTGAGGAGAGTCGGGGCTCCGGTGGGTGGTCCACTCGTCCTGAGGCCATTGTGGACGGGCCAGGCGGGGGATCGTTGGCGCTGCCGTGGTAGCGCGACTGAACAGAGTGAAGGGCTGACCGAGCCTGAGGCAGCGCGCTTCTGCGCATATTCCAAGCCGAGACTGCTTTCCCTGTCAGGAGGGGCCTAGGATCGGGCAGGCCCAAAGGAGAGCCACTTCCGGCGCCAGTTGTGTGGAGCAGCCTCCGTTTTGGGGCCGCTACTCTCCCGCGCCTGCGCAGTAGTGCCGCCGGGGAGAGAAACGGCGAAGGTGGCCTGAGGCGGGATTCGGGAGGAGCGATCTTCGGAGGCAGTCCTAGTTTGACCACTCCTCGGGGCTGGCTTGTGTGAAGTATAGCCGGGCCCTCCAGGAAGGCTGCTGCCGGGGAATGAAGGAGCCCACTGAGGGGAGCTGATCCTCGGGGCTGGAGCAGTGTTCAGGAATAGTCCTCATGAGCCTGACACAAGTAAGGAGTGAAGCGGGAACTGTTGGGGGTCTGAAGTCTTGATCCCAGAGAGGAGAGACATCCCCCAATTCTTCTGCCCCTTGACTGAAAGCACAGAGAACAGAGGCGTGGGAAAGTTCCTGGCACCCGGTGGAGTACTGATGCATACCTAATTCTTTGCAGAGATAGGGGGAAGTTCTTCAACTTAATTGGTGTATTGACGCCCTGTTTCAAGTTGCTTATGTCATGTCACCTAATATGTGCCTCATCTAATAGCTAATAATGCTTAACAAGGGAACCTCAGTATAGATGGTAACCCTGAGGTTCTTAGAAGTTTGATACCAGGAACCCTCCTCTTGTAAGTGCAATCCATTGCTGTAGGGGGTGCCGCTTCTGAGCATTGAGACAGTGTATCCTATGTAAAATTTCTGTAAGAGGTTGAAATGCTAAGAGGTTGCTGACCTGGGTTCTATTGATGTTACCGGATATGTTTGAAGAGGTCAGGGCAAAATGTACAGTGTGTTAAAATTGTTGAACTACAGAAGAGAGAGATAAGATAACAGAGTATTTTTATAAAACAGCTCTTATTTTTCCAAAATTGGTGTAGTGTCCTTATTTTTGTGTGGAAGTGCATTGAGTTACTGCTGGGTGGTGCGCAAACTTTACACTTGTGCTTCTAGGAACTGACTGTCTTACCCTCGGCCAGGCTACCCTATGTGACTTGGTAACTCTAGTTCCAACACCCCTAAATCTCTACGCTGGCTTGTGCTTGAAAAAGCCACCCTCGGTCCCAGGGGCGGTGACATCCAACTTATACTGAACACTAGGGAAACAAAATGGATGTCCCTTTTTAACTCGATGAAGAACGGTCTCAATGAAATGGATAGCAGCCACGCCCAACTGGCGACACTATGCCCATAAATCTATCTTTTCTGAATCTTCTGCAATTCTATCTTTCTCTCTCCAGTGACATCATGTCATGTTCTTAAAGTTTGCTAAGAGTGTGACTGCTTACAGTCCCGACAGACGCCTTACCCTCCTGTGACGCGAGGTACGCGCCTTTCATGTTTTCTGTATGCCCGACCTATGTTTTTTTCCTTTTTCCAGTGACCTCATGCAATGCTCTTTAAGACCGTCATTGAATGTGATTGCATTCAGCTTAATCAGTGGCTGTGTGTGTAGGAAGCTTTGTGTGGCTGTGTGTGGGGGGGGCTCTGTGTGGCTGTGTGTGTGGGGGGCTCTGTGTGGCTGTGTGTGGGTGTGTGTGTGGGGGGCTCTGTGTGTGTTTGTGTGTGTCATTTGCGAGAGATAAAGCTAGTGGCATTGTAAATGACAATGCCATTTATTTATGTTAAAAAAAACATAAATAAAAATAATGTCAAGAGCAATGCCAATAGCTCTAACTTTAACAAAGGCAAAACCATTGCATTGTAAATGCTTGTTCCTAAATTAGGCTATGTCCCGTTTGTACACATCCACTAATAAGTCTGACAAACTGTTCTTATCCCATTCATCGCCTCGGTTATCCATTACCTTTCCGGTTTACTGCGGACCAGTTCTGCTCATCTTTGTTGACAGCGTTACCATGGTAACAGCATCAACCAGATCATCAGCTGGATCGACGCACAAACACTCCCCCTGCCGGGAGTTCCATTGGTTTCACGCATCCAGCGTGGCGTTGCGTGCATGCGCTGAGCTGACACCGGCCGGCTTCATCTTCAATCTCCTCTGTCCGCGCATCATTCATTGAGGAGAAAGGCACCAGTACGGATCGAGAATTCCAGGTGAGCGACCACTGTGAAGCCTCCTCTTCACTACACTGTGCGGTTTTTGTAACTGCGGTTTTCGTAACCGCGAGCAGTTTTGTGATCCAAGTTTTGGCTCCTTTGATTATAGATCACGTTGTTTGCCGACCTGTTCCTGACGGCGCCCGTTTCCCAAACTAATTGCGATTGTTACGCCTGGGAGATTAGTGAGTATTTACTAATTTCCTTTCTACTGACATTGTCCTGTCTGTATAAACATACCGAGAATTTGATTCCGGTTTCTTCTTTTTTCAGACACTCAAGTGAGTCCTCTCTTCTCGCTTTTGGAGCCCATGTGCCCATCAATACCATCTAGTATTTCACTGTGAAACTGACAGTCACAGTAATTAATTAATTCCTTCTGTCACATTCATCACCATTCATTGTTAATATAGTCAGCCATTGCGTGCATTGATTTTATGCAATCTGTCTCCCAGGTTCCCGGCCCCTACCTCATCCCCTATGTCCTGAAGAAGACCCCCTGCTAAGGTCATAATTCTACCTAGAACGTTTTGGGGTCGAAACATCGACAATCATCTTATGTGCCAGCATCGACCACAGTGTGGATTGATTAACAATGGTTGTTTTTATGATGGCTTGTGATGGACCTGTATAAACATTTATGTTGTGAGTGTGGCTGTGCTTTCAAGCCAACACATTTGTATATATTTAGAGAATTAGGTCACTTTGACCATCACCTTCCCTCAAATTCCCAGTAACCCTTCACCTACATAGCACTGACCCTACCTTCCCCTCTCCACCCATCCAGGGGCACTTTTTTTTGTCATGTTTGTGAACAAATAATTTATGATCAAAGTAATGTGTTTAAATTACCTGTTCAGATTCATTGTGATTAAATAACAGTGAATCAAAGCTCTATGTATTACTCTTCAATAACTTTTTTTCTTTAATATTCTCTTTTCCTCAACGGTTCTGCACTGGGACCCTTTATATATGTACTACCTCCTTTGAAACAACACGTGCATCCCAAAAGCTCTCATTTACCAACATTCTATGGTACAGCAGCTTGCCCTACTCTTCTTCACATTGCTCTATCGGCCTCTATATGCAACACACCATTCACCCAAACAATATCCATCATTTACGTTTGTAGACAAAACATAAGGGTTAGTTACAGTTTGTAAATCCTCCATAAAATGTCCAATTCTGTCACCCTACATATCGCACCTTCCGACCTCCCCTCCATCTCTTTTAAATCATCACCTTCTCTGTCCATTTAAAAAATCATCAACCACGACAACCCCGTCCATGACCAGAGCTTCAAACAATACTCATCTTACTTCTCAAGCACCATGTCTCCTTCCAACTTAGACACACTCTACCTGGGAGTCTGTAATGTATGCTGCAACAACCCGCGAGTAAGCTAACAAGTGTGTAGAGAAGTAAGTCAATTCTTTGGCCTTCTACAATACTGCATCTTCAACTCCCACAACATATCTGACAGCATAAACTCAGGGCCTCAATTAAAGTGAATTTTACGATCTATGATCCTAACTTTCAGACACATGGACCATGCTGTTGGCTCAAACTTTATGAGGAGCAAGAACATAGGAAAGTCGACTATCTATCAATCACGCAATCAATCAATCAAGGGCTTGTAGAGCGCAGCTACACACCCGTGAAGGTCTCAAGGCCCTGGGGGTGGGGGCTGCTGGTCGGACTGGGTGGAGGATCATTCGAAGAGCCAGGTCATGAGGTACTTCTTGAATTGGGTTAATGACGCTGATTGCCTGAGGTGCAGGGGCAGGGAGTTCCATGTCTTGGCGGTGAGTTAGGAGAACAATCTTCCTCTGGTTCTGGTCTTGTGGATCCTGGGGATGGAGGTGAGGGCGAGTTGGGAGGATCAGAGTTGTCTGGTGGGTACGTGGAATGTCAGATGGTGGTTCAGGTACGCTGGGCTTTGTAGGCATGAGTTAAGACCTTGAAAGTGACTCTCTTGTTGACTGGGAGCCAGTGGAGTTGTCGGAGATGTTGCATGATGTTGCTGCAGCGGGGGATGTAGAAAACCAGTCTATGGCGTTTGAACATAGTGTCATTCATTGAGCTGTTAATGGGTGATGCCGGCGTAGAGTGCGTTGTCGTAGTCGAGTCTGCTGGTGATGAGTGCGTGGGTTAACCTCCTTCTGGAATCTGTGGGGATCCAACTGAAAGTCTTTCTGAGCAGGCGGAGCGTGTGGAAGCAGGCTGAGGAAACTGCTTTGAATTGGTGGTCCATAGTGAGCGAAGAGTTCAGTATGATGCCAAGGTTGCCTCCGTGGTCCGTCGGGGTTAGGCGGGCACCCAGAGTGGCTGGCCACCAGAAGTCGTCCCAGGCTGATTCGGTGGGTCCCAGGAAAAGAACTTCGCTCTTGTCTGAGTTGAGCTTGAGGCAGCTTTCTTTCATCCATGTTGTGACTGCCTTCATTTCAGTGTGAAAGCTGGTTCTAGCGGTTGAGGGTTCATTGGTGAGGGAGAGGATCAGCGGAGTTTCGTCAGCATAGGAGTTGATGTTGTCTTTGACTTCTGATGATGGCTGCGAGGGGGGTCATGCAGACGTTGAAGAGGGGTGGGCTCAGGAATCTCCTTGGGTCCTGAGAGGATCAGTGATAGTTTGACTCGCTGGGCCCTTCCGGTTTCACTCGCTGGGTCCTGCCGGCGAGGAATGAGTGGATACAGTCCAGAGTCTTGTAGAGGATGCTGGCTTTGTGGAGTCTGGTGATTAGGGAGTGGTGGGAGACGGTGTTGAAGGCGGCCAAGAGGTATAGTTGGATGAGGACTGCTATGGGTCGAGGAGGGAGCAATGTCATCTGTGACAGCAAGGAGTGTAGTATTTATTTATTTTTATTTATGTATTTATTTATTTATTTTTACAATTTGTAAAGCGCAGCGAATGCCCGTGGGCGTCTTGGCGCTATGACTTCAGTTAGTGTCTCAGAGAAGAAACGGGAGGAATTCTGTCTATGATAATTGGAAACAAGAAGGCTACTGGTCGAATAACCAGGTCTTCAGCAATTTCCTGAATTGAAGAAGCGAGGGAGTTGATCTAATCACTAGCGGAAGAGAGTTCCAGAGTCTAGCAGCTGTAACCGTGAAACGTCTGTCTCCCCAGGTGACAGTCCTGGTCAGCGGTACCACTAGTTGATGCAATGTCGTGGATCTTAGCTGTCTGGTAGGACAGTATGCAATAAGCTGCTCTTTAAGGAACTCCGGCCCTTGTTTGTGAAGGGCTTTGAAAGTTAGGCATAAAGTTTTAAAGGTAATCCGATTTTTAATTGTCAGCCAGTGGTAGTTCCTAATAGTTTGCCTAATCGGTTTAAATTTGGGGGTCCCAGAAAGCAGTCTTCCTGCCGCGTTCTGAATCGTTTGTAGTTTGGCGACCAGCCGGGATTGGGCATTGGCAAATAAACCGTTACAATAGTCCAATGAGGAGAGTACCAATGAACTCACCACAGTTTTTCCAGCAGTTTCTGGGAGAAAAGGAATTATTTTTCTTATAAGCCTAAGCTTATGAAATGCAATGGACGCTGTATGGTTTGCATGGGTGACAACATTCAGCTTTTCATCAAAGATTACTCCCAAGTGCCTGACCTTTTGAACAGGACTAGGTAAGGCTCCTAGTGATAAAGGCCACCAGACTGATGACCATAACAGGGAGATTCTCCCGAAGATGACCACCATGTCTTCTCGGAATTGAGCCTAAGACAATTACAGGCCATCCAAACTTTGATCGCTAGCATGCCTTCTTGGAAACGTGCAGCCACCTCTTCTCCATCATTATTGATGGCGAGCACCAGCTGGGTGTCATCGGCGTAGGTGGTAAGGCTCATCCGCTAGGTTTTAATTACTCTTGCTAAGTCCGACACATAGATGTTAAAGAGTGTCGGACTTAGGGATGAGCCTTGGGGGACCCCACAGGGTAAAGCCAGATCATCCGACTTAAATGGTCCTAGCGTTACAGCCTGTGTTCTGCCAGATAGAAAGTAAGCAAGCAAATCCTTTGCTCTGGATTGAATGCCCAGATTTCCGACACGGTCAATCAAAATAGAGTGATTGACCGTGCCGAATGCCGCAGATAAGTCCAGCAGTATGAGCACTGATGTCCCCCCCCCCCCCTGGTCTCTGATGACTCTAATATCATCGGCGGCTTTGATAAGGGCAGTCTCGGTGCCATGAAGTTTGCGAAACCCAAACTGTGAGTCATCTAGCAGGGTATTTTGTTCGATGTATTCGGACAGTTGACCATTCATTGCTCTCTCAACCACCTTGGCTAGAAACGGCAAGCTGGCTATAGTCCTGTAATTCTTCAGCACATCTTTATCTAGACAAGGTTTTTTGAGAAGATGTTTTAAAAGGGTGCTCTTTAACATGTCCGGATAGATCCCTGACTTGAACATCACGTTACAAACGTGCGTAATGACTTCGCTTATCAAATCCATTACAGGAGGAAAAACTTTCAGAGGGCAAGGGTCCAAAGCTGACCCCGTTCTTATAAGTTTCATGATGTCAGTTATTTGATCCTCCTCCATTTCTGTAATTGAGTTAGTGAGCAACCAGGGTGTATAATGTGAGGGATGGGAGTGGTGTGCTCGTCGTTGGCTGAGAACTCAGAGTAGATGTCATTTACTTTTGAGAAAAAGAAATTGGCCAAGGAGTCACAAAAGGCCTGAGAGGGAGAGGGAATCATATCTGGAGAATTCCCAGCCAATTGTTTCACTACGTCGTATAGTTGTTTACTAGAATTTTTGGCGTTGTCAATTTGTTCCACAAAGAACTTCTTTTTTGCTTCATTAATCATCTTTTTGTAGTTGACCAATGTCTCCTTATATCTCAATTTACTGTCCCGGTCATAGGACCTTCGCTAGTATCTTTCATGGTTCCTACAGACTTGCTTTTGTCTTCTTAGATCTTCCGAGAACCATGGTGCAGAGGGAACCGTCCTATTTCTCGATGTGGTCTTGGATGGTACCAGTGTGTCTATCGCACTGCCTATCCAAACAGAGAATTGTTTTGCAGCAATGTTGGCATCTGCGGAAATAGTTGGGCGAGTGTTAACCAGCAGCGCCCTAAGAGCTGCATTATCTATGTCCTTCCAAACTCTGAAAGGCTCTTGACTTGTATCTGCGCTGCGGTTCCTTCGGAAGCCAGATTGGGAGGTGTCCAGGACACGGTTTGCTTCGATGAACTCGGAGAGTTGGGCATTGATGGCCTTCTCCATGACCTTGGCTGGGAAGGAGAGGAGGGAAATGGGTCTGAAGTTCTTGAAGTCTGTTGGGTCTGAGGATGACTACTTCAGCAGGGGGTTGATCTCGGCTTGTTTCCAGTTGCCGGGGAAGGTAGCGGTTTCAATGCAGCAGTTGATGATGCAGCAGAGCTGGGGTGGCGAAGGTGATGGCTGCTTTGTGTGGGATTTGGTATGAGCATGGGCCCATCGGGCCCCTGAGTAGATGCTATTCATGGTCTTGAGCGTGTCCACTGCAGTGAGCGGGGTCCAGAAGAGCATTGCCTGTTGAGAAGCGGCTTGGTTGTCTGCGATGATGGCAGGTGTGGCATCTGGGTTAAGGGTGTCGAAGCTGTTCAAGGTCTTCCTGATCTTATGGTGGAAGTAGGTGCAGAGTTTGTTGCAGAGGTCTTGGGAGGGTGACTGTGTTATGTTATGTTATGTTAAGTGTAGCTTGTAAAGCGCACTGACACCGAAGCTTCCTGGCGCTGGTAGACAGAACAGAGTGAGAAGGAGGTAGAAGTAACAGAATCTACGTGGGGGTAGGGAAGAGATAAGTTTTTAGCATTTTCCTAAAATTGAGAAAAGAAGAGCAGGATTTGATAGAAAGAGGGAGGGTGTTCCAGAGTCCAGGGGCCAACTGGGAGAACCGGCGTCCGCCGAATCTCTTAGTTTTGCCCCTGGGGATGATCAACAAGTCAAGGTGAGCGGATCGGAGATGGCGTGTAGGACAGTAAGGGTGGATGGTAGATTTCAGGAAGGCAGGGGAAGGGCAATGAAGTGCCTTGAAGGTAAGACAAGCCACCTTGAAGGCAGCCCTTCGCTCGACTGGGAGCCAGTGCAAATTCACAAGCAAAGGTTTAGCTGATTGCCATCTGGATGTTCCATGGATCAAGCGGGCAGCCTGGTTCTGGACGATTTGGAGGCGTTGAGTCAGGTATTGTGGTAGACCGTGATAGATGGCGTTGGAAAAATCCAGACGGGAAAGTATCAGCGAGATAACAGTTTGGGTGAGTGCTGCCGGGGGAAGGAAATGGCGGATTTTGCGGATCCTCCGAAGTTGAAACATGCAGGAGGAAACCACCGCTCCCACCTGAGCCCTGAGAGAAAGCTCGGTGTCAATGATGACACCTAGACTTTTTACTGTTTTTGCAGGGACGGGGGGGGAGCCAAACTCTGGAGGCCAGAACTGTGGACCCCAGTAGGTGGAACTGAGTCCAGGAAGTAGGAGCTCAGTTTTACCGGGGTTCAGCTTCAATTGGTTCTGGTTCATCCAGAGTTGGATATGAGTCATGGCTCCATGAAAAGTTTTGATGGCATTCGGTGAGTTGAGGGGGAAGATGATCTGGAGATCGTCAGCGTAGTTATAGGTGACGATGTCCCATTTCAGAAGTGATTGAATAAGTGGTCGGAGGTAAAGATTAAAGAGGAGCGGGGAAAGGGAAGAGCCTTGGGGAACACCACAGGATGTGAGAGTTTTTTTAGCAGTGTAGGGGCCCAGGCGGACCACCTGCGTTCTCCCCGTAAGAAAGGACCTGACCCACTCAAAAGCAACGCCCTGGATGCCCGCCTGGCCGACACGGTGGAGAAGGATGTCATGATCCACCGTGTCGAACGCGGCCGACAGGTCCAGTAGGACGAGGGCTTGGGGTTTTCCCGCGTCCGCGTTGCCTCTGAGTGTGTCAAGGACAGCCAGGATAACGGCTTCAGTAGAATGGGCGGGTCTGAAGCCGGCCTGAGTAGGTACAAGGTAACCAGAGGATTCTATGAACCTGGACAGGCAGCGAGTGACATGAGCCTCCATAAGTTTAGAGAAATAAGGGAGGAGGGAAATGGGGCGGTAGTTCGATGACTCCAACATGTCGGCGCCAGGTTTTTTTAGTAAGGGTACCAGGATGGCTTCCTTGAAGGAAGTGGGGCAGATGCCACTACTGAGGGAGCTATTAAGAAGATGTAGGATACTGTCAGGTAAATTGAGACAAATGCTCCGCAGAACGGACGGTGGGCAGCAGTCATTTGGGGAGCCAGATTTTACACGAGTGGCCAGTTCCGCTAGAGAAGAAGAGTCTAGAGCTGGGAAAGAAGTGAAGGACAATGGGTTGTTAAGGGATGTATCTGGTAGTGACGGTAGGGGGAGTGAAGGAATGGATTTTTTAATTATGGAAATTTTCTCTAAAAAGAACGAGTTCAGGGTGTCACAGGCCTCCTGAGTAGGGGTCTGGGCTGGTAGGGTCCTGTCGTCTGTGGTTAACTTGTTCAAGACTCTGAACACCTCCTTAGATTTGTTAGCTGCCAGAGAGATCCTACTGGCGAAGTGTTCGGTTTTTGCTGAACGGATGGCTGTCTTAAATTCTTTACGGGCAGTTAGGTAAGATTGTTTGGCTAGGTCAGAATAATCATGTCTCCAGATGCGTTCCAACTGGCGAGTTTTAAGTTTCCGGGCTTTGAGGTAGTCGGAAAACCATCTGTGGGAGTTCCTGTGTCTGGTACAGGGGAATTTGACCAAGGGGGCAAACAAATCGCTGTGGTGGCAAACTCATTGATGATGGTGAAGAGTTCTTTGCTGTTGTGTGTGTTGGCATGTATTCTGTCTTGGACGGCCGTTTTCTTATTGGTTTTGAGGAGGAGGTAGCATCCGTTGACGGCGGATATGAAGGTTGCCGAAGCTTCTGGGGTTTTATTGCTCCTCCATTTCTTCTTGAGACATGTGAAGGTGCGTCCGAACTCGTGGAGGACAGGGGTGAACCAGCTGGCTACCTTGGATCGTTGTTTGCCTGGTATTCTCATGAGGGGTGGAAGGGAGTCAGCGCTGTTGGAGATCCATTGGTGGAGGTTGCGTGCTGCAGTGTTGGCGTCCATGGGCATTGGCGGAGTGATTGTGCTGTTGGAGTTGATGACTTCAGTAAAGTCCAAAATCCAAAACAATAAACTAGGCCTCTAATGTAAAGCACGTGGGATCAGCAAGTATGGGCTTCATGTACTGAAGGTTTTTGCTGTTACAATGCCAGCAAATCAGGTGAGTTACCACTTCTCAAGTTGGGGTGATGACTGATTTGCAAATGAGATGGTGTCCTTCAGTGACAGATTCCACTTAGTAAACATGTTGGATGCCTTGGGGGTAGCGGGGACAGCTGCCTGCTCTATCAATGTATTCTAAATTGTTTTATAACACTTATTAATTATTTATTTTAAGGCCACCACAAAACAAAACATTGCACGGACAGTGACGCATTGTGTGGCTAGCATTTTCTAGTAAGCAGGGTATAGCTAGTAATTCAACAGTCATGTCTTCATCTGGGCACGTGTATTTATATATAGTCAGGATAGCACTTCCTGGAAGTACTTCCACCATAGACCCCAAAGTTTGTCCTGATTCCTTGAGCACCTACTAGCCTTAGATACAGTCTCTTCTGCTTTGGCGCAGTAGTTCCTTATTGCACCATTCGCTGACCTGTGAGGCTCTACATGACCGCAATTGCATGTTATAACATGTTTAGCCACTAGGAATCACATTCCCAGCAGCTTTTAAGCACTCCCTGGAGTTCCTCAATTAGCTCCTGATTGTCAACTTGGATTCCAAGACAATGTGCCACCCCACTCCCATTTCCAAAATGTGGTGGATTGTGGACAAATACTCTCTAATTATAGTTCAGTCCCAAACTGTATTTCTCAAAGTAATTACTGTGGTATCACATCTAGGCAGTTCAGGTTGTGGATTTTGCAAATTCTCCTTACTCTCTCTGTGATGTAGCAAACCCCATAGAAGCATTTAACATTGTTCAGGCATTGACAAGGTAATCTTGCCAGAGTGTGGGAGGCCATCTTGTCCTCTGTCTACTCCTCCTTGTAGAGGGTCACTACATGGCATTCCAGCCTGGAACACAAGTCCAGTAGAGGGCCGGCCGTGTATAGCACCAATGATCTGTAAATTCCAGAAACCACTTTCGTGCTCAGGGTTCATGGTCAGCTTGGGGTCCATCTTAGTAAAATCAGGGATGGCAGCGAAATCTGTTTTTTTGTGCCTCTAACTCATGCCATCTTTGCCAATAGCATTAGAATTGAGACTTATGTAGGGCAAATTACTCTTGCGATTCCTCTAACGATTTAATATGACTTCCATCTCACACATCTCAGTTTTGGGATCTCGATTAGAATGCATAGCCAGAAGCCCTCAAGTGTTGTAATGTATATGAGTCATGTTTCATGCCCTAAAGGGGTTTCTCATGTGAGTGTGCAACCCCACTGTATCCATGCCAGGGCCGGTGACCAGCATTCCAGGGAAATTCTGGTGACAGAGGGAAGTGCAATGGGAACTGCAAACCATAGCGCAAGCCAGTGCCATAGGCCCTTGAAAGAGGTTGTTATGAAGTCTGCATGCAGGATCATCTGCGGCTCCAAACAGCCAATAGTTAAAGGGGATCATTTCAGCTGCCCAGCAGTAAAGTTAAACTGTCTGCCACTACCAAACCACAGACTGTACACACTTGCTCAGGACAACCTTAGCTTGATCATTGGCCCACAGAAAGTTCTGATTAGAGGCATGCAAAATGGCGAAGAAGCCGTGTGAGATCTCATAGGAATAGCTTTGTCCCAAGTTTAATAGTCCAAGGAATGAGATCATCTTAAACTGAGTCCTTTACCCATGATGGAGAGTGGGAGCACATCCAATGCCCTAATGTCCCTGCGCACCCAGTCAATGAGGGTGTTCATGTCCCAGCACATCTAAGAATCAATGTTTGAAAGAAAAAAAATGAGAGTGGATAAACTGAGAAATGGCCCTGCGCTAGTGTCACCCACAAATGCCAGGTTATCCGGCTGACAAACCTTATATGAGCTTTATAGTGGATCGTAGGGAGTACAGAAACAACATTCAGAATTCAAGTTATTGAAATACAAACGAAATCATTGATTTGGTATTGCTGTATTTACTTGTTTGAACAAATGACATGCCTCAGTTTAAGGCTATATCAGTTACAGAAATTATTCATATGAAAATCCTGAATCATTGAGCAATTATGAAAACCGAAGTTTTACTTGAATATCACTTTGGTTTTCAAAAATGTATCACGGATTCATTATCTTCTTATGAGGAATTTCTGTAACTGATATAGCCTTAAATGGAGGAATATCATTTGATAAGTGGATTTGTTATTATTATGATGTTCTTTTATTGAAACAAGTAAATACAGCAATACTAGATCAATGATTTCATTTATGTTTCAATAACTGGCATTCAGAATGTTGTTTGTGTGCTCCCTACACTCCACTATAAAACACCTAAGAATCAACCGAGATGAACAAGCCTAAGTAATTAAAGTGGTTGTCTGCTATACACATCTTTGTTTGACATCTAGATGCATCGTTGTCATCCCAAACCAGGCCATATGTAAACTTTTTTTGAACCCTGAAAAATGTCCTTGATTCTGGCGTAATCTCACTTAATTTCTGGTATTTTCAGTGCTTAATTTGTGGCACTGGTTTCCAGGGCTCAGCACTGGCACTTAATTGTCAGCACCGGCTCTAGTTACAGTCCACCACATGGTGGCACTGTCTTTTTAATTTTGAGATGAGCACAACAATTGTGTTTATAAAGTCAATATACATTGAAAATGATTAATATCAGCCTCTCATGCCATTATTATAGCTTTGTGTGTCCTTACATTTTCTGAATTGTCACACTTGTAGGAGTACCATGGTTAGGTGTTATTATGGTACTGCCATTGGCAGCGCTAACAAGGAATGGGTGGTGCAGGCTGCAGTGGGCGTTCGAGAACGGCCCTGGCACCGAATTATGTTACAAATTAAGCACTGGGTATTGCACATTACAGAGGTGACGTGTAGTCCCTTAGATGTTATCATTATTCCATTTCATGTAAACAAGATTTTATTTAGATAAAAATCCTACTGTACTCACGCACACAACACAAAGAAACCAAAAGCTAGCATCTGTGTTTTTTAAGGCAGGGCACTTAAAAGGGATCTGGAAAACTTATTATGAATTTCATTTTTACTCAAGTGACATGGAACTACAAAAACACAAATACAACAACCTATTATCAAGGCTACGTTCAGCAAGTAGTAAGCATACCACTTGCCTATCTATACAATGTGAAATTCACCAGACTATTGACACTCGATCTCCTACCCTTTCATTCTTTTTCCTTGGTTGAAGCAGGAGTAGTTTCTCAAATACATGAAGGCACTTTGTCCAAAATGGAAGGTTCTAAGCTTGACCTCTTTTCATTGCGCACAGCTGCATCATCAAGTGCTGGAAATGGTTGCTGACACAATGAAAGAGAACGCTGTGCAGTCCATACATATCAATAGAGACCAGTTATCAAGCTACAGAATGCATCTGTATTTTATTTATTTATTTATTTATTTTTATAGTTTTATAGAGTGCGTACCAGACCTGTGAGGGTATCAGAGCGCTTTACAGGATTAAGGGTGGTATACAAAGTGTTAGGAAGGTAGGGACCAATTGGGTAAAACAGGTGGATACATTATACAAGAAAAAGCACGCAGTCTAAGGTCCCAGGTACATATAGGTTAAAAATTAAAACAGGTAGATACATTATAAAAGAAGGTGCGCAGTCTCAACTCTTGGGTGGGTTGCTCAGGAGTGCAGGAATAGGTATCATCCGTAGAAGCTGTGGATAATTCCGAGGTGGAGGGTGGAACATGTCGCTGAGGTGATTGTAATGTAATCGCTAGATGAGGTATTTGCCCATTAACAAGGTTTTGGTCTCCTTTTTAGGGCTCGGGCCTAAGCCACCACGAAGTGGAGGCGGAGCTTCCGAGCTCTTATGTGTTAAAAAAAAAATGCAGAAAGGGCTCCGGCTGGCACATTCCTTATTTTTTTATGGCATCTGCCTAGTGATTCGTCTTCGCTGTGGTGTGTATTTAGTAGCCTTGACGTGATAGGCTGTAAGTAATTTACGCGTGCCTGATGTGGCATATTCTGTGCGCGAACGAGCACGGCAGAGTGATTAATCTTAATTAGGAGCTGTCAGAGTGCCCGTGTAATGCAATCCAGATGGTTAAGAGAGGTGTCCTGCTTGAACTTTTCACACATCACGAGCGCTGACTCCTTCTCAGTTCTTATCTCTCGCTGTGTGATTCACTGCCGTGTGAAGTGGAGGGGGCAGCCGGGCAGAGCGTGTGCCTAAGGCTCGGAGATTTCTGGACTCTATGTCTGGCGCGGGGATGCTTATCTATGCCCCTGCGGAATGTGCTCGACCAGCCAACCACGGAGGGCCGGCGCAGCGGAGGCCTGGCCTAGGGCAATGTGTTAGTTCTGCAGATGCTGTACCTGTGATTGCCCGAGTAGGACCGGAGCCTCATCAGCTGCATGTCATTCGGCCTACTACAGGAAATTTATAAGTGTGGGGAACAGTCGACCGCATATTAGGCGATTTCGAGAGCACAATATGCGTCAGAGCACTTGAAATGGTATTAGGGCTGGGTCAGAGTCAGTCTTAAGGGAGATAATAGTTTCAGAATCAGCACTGTCAAGGGCTAGTCTGCAAAACCCCTCCCTGTTTTTCCGAAAATGTGCCCCGATTCTGAATGGCTTAGTCGGTCTCTGTCCAGAGGAACGTGTTCCTGCTAACCAGGAAAAACGTCCATCCTGTCCCACTCTGCTACCGGCCCATTAGGCGCAGTGCTCAGAAAGAGCCGTTCCCAGCAATCTCAGGGGTCGGCATTACTTGGCTGAGCACGCTTGTTTGGAGGGCAGAGGAGAAGCGGAAGCAATTAGGACATTCTGCAAAGAAAAAACACACACAAATTCATAGCAGGAAACAATCACCATCAACGCATCAGCCTCCCACCTCGATAACACACACAAAATATTCTAGAAATTGTAAAGCCAGTAACTAACTTTTTAGGATTGCCATTACCCAAGACCTACTGATTTGAACAAACATTTTATGTTTAATACACTTACTAACAGGAGTTTTTAAAGAGCCCTCTTCATGCATTACCCCGTTATTGTGTCATTCACGTTTCTTCCCGCCCACTACATATGACTTTGCAGAAATTGACCCACTAAAGCCGATGATAATGCATATCTACAGGCTAGCGATGACAGCGCATATCTACAGGATAGCAATGACAGCGCATATCTACAGGATAGCAATGACAGTGCATATCTACAGGCTAGTGAAGCCAATGCATATCTACAGGATAGTGAAGCCATAGCAATGACAGTGCATATCTACAGGCTAGCGATGACAGTGCATATCTACAGGCTAGCGATGACGGTGCATATCTACAGGCTAGCGATGACAGCGCATATCTACAGGATAGCAATGACAGCGCATATCTACAGGATAGCAATGACAGTGCATATCTACAGGCTAGTGAAGCCAATGCATATCTACAGGATAGTGAAGCCATAGCAATGACAGTGCATATCTACAGGCTAGCGATGACAGTGCATATCTACAGGCCAGCGATGACAGTGCATATCTACAGGCCAGCGATGACGGTGCATATCTACAGGCTAGTGAAGCCAATGCATATCTACAGGCTAGTGAAGCCAATGCATATCTACAGGCTAGCGATGACAGTGTATATCTACAGGCTAGCGATGACGGTGTATATCTACAGGCTAGCGATGATAATGCATATCTACAGGCTAGCGACGACAGCGCATATCTACAGGATAGCAATGACAGCGCATATCTACAGGCTAGCGATGACAGAGCATATCTACAGGCTAGCGATGACAGTGCATATCTACAGGCTAGTAAAGCCAATGCATATCTACAGGCTAGCGATGACAGTGCATATCTACAGGCTAGTGATGACAGAGCATATCTACAGGCTAGCGATGACAGTGCATATCTACAGGCTAGCGATGACAGTGCATATCTACAGGCTTGCGATGACAATGCACATCTACAGGCTAGCGATGACAGTGCATATCTACAGGCTAGTGAAGCCAATGCATATCTACAGGCTAGCGATGACAGTGCATATCTATAGGCTAGCGATGACAGAGCATATCTACAGGCTAGCAATGACAGTGCATATCTACAGGCTAGCGATGATAATGCATATCTACAGGCTAGCGACGACAGCGCATATCTACAGGATAGCAATGACAGCGCATATCTACAGGCTAGCGATGACAGAGCATATCTACAGGCTAGCGATGACAGTGCATATCTACAGGCTAGTGAAGCCAATGCATATCTACAGGCTAGCGATGACAGTGCATATCTACAGGCTAGCGATGACAGAGCATATCTACAGGCTAGCGATGACAGTGCATATCTACAGGCTAGCGATGACAGAGCATATCTACAGGCTAGCGGTGACAGTGCATATCTACAGGCTTGTGAAGCCAATGCATATCTACAGGCTAGCGATGACAGCAATGACAGTGCATATCTACAGGCTAGTGAAGCCAATGCATATCTACAGGCTAGCGATGACAGTGCATATCTACAGGCTAGCGATGACAGAGCATATCTACAGGCTAGCGATGACAGTGCATACCTACAGGCTAGCGATGACAGTGCATATCTAAAGGCTAGTGATGACAGTGCATATCTACAGGATAGCAATGACAGCGCATATCTACAGGATAGCAATGACAGCGCATATCTACAGGCTAGTGAAGCCAATGCATATCTACAGGCTAGCGATGACAGTGCATATTTACAGGCTAGTGAAGCCAATGCATATCTACAGGCTTGCGATGACAGTGCATATTTACAGGCTAGCGATGACAGAGCATATCTAGGCTAGCGATGACAGTGCATATCTACAGGCTTGTGAAGCCAATGCATATCTACAGGCTAGCGATGACAGAGCATATCTACAGGCTAGCGATGACAGCGCATATCTACAGGCTAGCGATGACAGTGCATATCTACAGGCTAGCGATGATAATGCATATCTACAGGCTAGCGATGACAGCGCATATCTACAGGATAGCAATGACAGCGCATATATACAGGCTAGTGAAGCCAATGCATATCTACAGGCTAGCGATGACAGTGCATATCTACAGGCTAGTGAAGCCAATGCATATCTACAGGCTTGCGATGACAGTGCATATCTACAGGCTAGCGATGACAGTGCATATCTACAGGCTAGTGATGACAGTGCATATCTACAGGCTAGCGATGACAGTGCATATCTACAGGCTAGCGATGATAATGCATATCTACAGGCTAGCGACGACAGCGCATATCTACAGGATAGCAATGACAGCGCATATCTACAGGCTAGCGATGACAGAGCATATCTACAGGCTAGCAATGACAGTGCATATCTACAGGCTAGTGAAGCCAATGCATATCTACAGGCTAGCGATGACAGTGCATATCTACAGGCTAGCGATGACAGAGCATATCTACAGGCTAGCGATGACAGTGCATATCTACAGGATAGCAATGACAGCGCATATCTACAGGCTAGTGAAGCCAATGCATATCTACAGGCTAGCGATGACAGTGCATATCTACAGGCTAGTGAAGCCAATGCATATCTACAGGCTAGCGATGACAGTGCATATCTACAGGCTAGCGATGACAGAGCATATCTACAGGCTAGCGATGACAGTGCATATCTACAGGCTAGTGAAGCCAATGCATATCTACAGGCTAGTGAAGCCATAGCAATGACAGTGCATATCTACAGGCTAGCGATGACCGTGCATATCTACAGGCTAGCGATGACGGTGCATATCTACAGGCTAGTGAAGCCAATGCATATCTACAGGCTAGTGAAGCCAATGCATATCTACAGGCTAGCGATGACAGTGCATATCTACAGGCTAGCGATGACAGTGCATATCTACAGGCTAGCGATGATAATGCATATCTACAGGCTAGCGACGACAGCGCATATCTACAGGATAGCAATGACAGCGCATATCTACAGGCTAGCGATGACAGAGCATATCTACAGGCTAGCGATGACAGTGCATATCTACAGGCTAGTGAAGCCAATGCATATCTACAGGCTAGCGATGACAGTGCATATCTACAGGCTAGTGATGACAGAGCATATCTACAGGCTAGCGATGACAGTGCATATCTACAGGCTTGCGATGACAATGCATATCTACAGGCTAGCGATGACAGTGCATATCTACAGGCTAGTGAAGCCAATGCATATCTACAGGCTAGCAATGACAGTGCATACCTACAGGCTAGCGATGACAGAGCATTTCTACAGGCTAGCGATGACAGAGCATATCTACAGGCTAGCGATGACCGTGCATATCTACAGGCTAGTGAAGCCAATGCAGATCTACTGGCTAGCGATGACAGTGCATATCTACAGGAAAGCAATGACAGCGCATATCTACAGGCTAGTGAAGCCAATGCCTATCTACAGGCTAGCGATGACAGTGCATATCTACAGGCTAGTGAAGCCAATGCATATCTACAGGCTAGCGATGACAGTGCATATCTACAGGCTAGTGAAGCCAATGCATATCTACAGGCTAGCGATGACAGTGCACATCTACAGGCTAATGATGACAGAGCATATCTACAGGCTAGCGATGACAGTGCAGATCTACAGGCTAGCAATGATAATGCATATCTACAGGCTAGCGACAACAGCGCATATCTACAGGATAGCAATGACAGCGCATATCTACAGGCTAGCGATGACAGAGCATATCTACAGGCTAGCGATGACAGTGCATATCTACAGGCTAGTGACGCCAATGCATATCTACAGGCTAGCGATGACAGTGCATATCTACAGGCTAGCGATGACAGTGCATATCTACAGGCTAGCGATGACAGAGCATATCTACAGGCTAGCGATGACAGTGCATATCTACAGCCTAGCGATGACAGACCATATCTACAGGCTAGCGGTGACAGTGCATATCTACAGGCTTGTGAAGCCAATTTATATCTACAGGCTAGCGATGACAGCGATAACAGTGCATATCTACAGGCTAGTGAAGCCAATGCATATCTACAGGCTAGCGATGACAGCGCATATCTACAGGATAGCAATGACAGCGCATATCTACAGGCTAGCGATGACAGAGCATATCTACAGGCTAGCGATGACAGTGCATATCTACAGGCTAGTGAAGCCAATGCAGATCTACAGGCTAGCGATGACAGTGCATATCTACAGGATAGCAATGACAGCGCATATCTACAGGCTAGTGAAGCCAATGCATATCTACAGGCTAGCGATGACAGTGCATATCTACAGGCTAGTGAAGCCAATGCATATCTACAGGCTAGCGATGACAGTGAATATCTACAGGCTAGCGATGACAGTGCACATCTACAGGCTAACGATGACAGAGCATATCTACAGGCTAGCGATGACAGTGCAGATCTACAGGCTAGCGATGATAATGCATATCTACAGGCTAGCGACGACAGCGCATATCTACAGGATAGCAATGACAGCGCATATCTACAGGCTAGCGATGACAGAGCATATCTACAGGCTAGCGATGACAGTGCATATCTACAGGCTAGTGACGCCAATGCATATCTACAGGCTAGCGATGACAGTGCATATCTACAGGCTAGCGATGACAGAGCATATCTACAGGCTAGCGATGACAGTGCATATCTACAGGCTAGCGATGACAGACCATATCTACAGGCTAGCGGTGACAGTGCATATCTACAGGCTTGTGAAGCCAATTTATATCTACAGGCTAGCGATGACAGCGATAACAGTGCATATCTACAGGCTAGTGAAGCCAATGCATATCTACAGGCTAGCGATGACAGTGCATATCTACAGGCTAGCGATGACAGAGCATATCTACAGGCTAGCGATGACAGTGCATATCTACAGGCTAGCGATGACAGTGCATATCTACAGGATAGCAATGACAGCGCATATCTACAGGCTAGTGAAGCCAATGCATATCTACAGGCTAGCGATGACAGTGCATATCTACAGGCTAGTGAAGCCAATGCATATCTACAGGCTTACGATGACAGTGCATATCTACAGGCTAGCGATGACAGAGCATATCTACAGGCTAGCGATGACAGTGCATATCTACAGGCTTGTGAAGCCAATGCATATCTACAGGCTAGCGATGACAGAGCATATCTACAGGCTAGCAATGACAGCGTATATCTACAGGCTAGCGATGACAGTGCATATCTACAGGCTAGCGATGACAGTGCATATCTACAGGCTAGCGATGACAGTGCATATCTACAGGCTAGTGATGATAATGCATATCTACAGGCTAGCAATGACAGCGCATATCTACAGGCTAGTGAAACCAATGCATATCTACAGGCTAGCGATGACAGTGCATATCTACAGGCTAGTGAAGCCAATGCATATCTACAGGCTTGCGATGACAGTGTATATCTACAGGCTAGCGATGACAGTGCATATCTACAGGCTAGCGATGACAGAGCATATCTACAGGCTAGCGATGACAGTGCATATCTACAGGCTAGCGACGACAGCGCATATCTACAGGATAGCAATGACAGCGCATATCTACAGGCTAGCGATGACAGAGCATATCTACAGGCTAGCGATGACAGTGCATATCTACAGGCTAGTGAAGCCAATGCATATCTACAGGCTAGCGATGACAGTGCATATCTACAGGCTAGCGATGACAGAGCATATCCACAGGCTAGCGATGACAGTGCATATCTACAGGATAGCAATGACAGCGCATATCTACAGGCTAGTGAAGCCAATGCATATCTACAGGCTAGCGATGACAGTGCATATCTACAGGCTAGCGATGACAGAGCATATCTACAGGCTAGCGATGACAGTGCATATCTACAGGCTAGTGAAGCCAATGCATATCTACAGGCTAGCGATGACAGTGCATATCTACAGGCTAGTGATGACAGAGCATATCTACAGGCTAGCGATGACAGTGCATATCTACAGGCTAGCGATGACAGCGCATATCTACAGGATAGCAATGACAGCGCATATCTACAGGCTAGCGATGACAGAGCATATCTACAGGCTAGCGATGACAGTGCATATCTACAGGCTAGTGAAGCCAATGCATATCTACAGGCTAGCGATGACAGTGCATATCTACAGGCTAGCGATGACAGAGCATATCCACAGGCTAGCGATGACAGTGCATATCTACAGGATAGCAATGACAGCGCATATCTACAGGCTAGTGAAGCCAATGCATATCTACAGGCTAGCGACGACAGTGCATATCTACAGGCTAGCGATGACAGAGCATATCTACAGGCTAGCGATGACAGTGCATATCTACAGGCTAGCGAAGCCAATGCATATCTACAGGCTAGCGATGACAGTGCATATCTACAGGCTAGCGATGACAGTGCATATCTACAGGCTAGCGATGATAATGCATATCTACAGGCTAGCGACGACAGCGCATATCTACAGGATAGCAATGACAGCGCATATCTACAGGCTAGCGATGACAGAGCATATCGACAGGCTAGCGATGACGGTGCATATCTACAGGCTAGTGAAGCCAATGCATATCTACAGGCTAGTGAAGCCAATGCATATCTACAGGCTAGCAATGACAGTGCATATCTACAGGCTAGTGATGACAGAGCATATCTACAGGCTAGCGATGACAGTGCATATCTACAGGCTAGCGATGACAGTGCATATCTACAGGCTTGCGATGACAATGCATATCTACAGGCTAGCGATGACAGTGCATATCTACAGGCTAGTGAAGCCAATGCATATCTACAGGCTAGCGATGACAGTGCATATCTACAGGCTAGCAATGACAGAGCATATCTACAGGCTAGCGATGACAGTGCATATCTACAGGCTAGCGATGACAGTGCATATCTACAGGCTAGCGATGATAATGCATATCTACAGGCTAGCAACGACAGCGCATATCTACAGGATAGCAATGACAGCGCATATCTACAGGCTAGCAATGACAGCGCATATCTACAGGCTAGCGATGACAGTGCATAAATACAGGCTAGTGAAGCCAATGCTTATCTACAGGCTAGCGATGACAGTGCATATCTACAGGCTAGCGATGACAGAGCATATCTACAGGCTAGCGATGACAGTGCATATCTACAGGATAGCAATGACAGCGCATATCTACAGGCTAGTGAAGCCAATGCATATCTACAGGCTAGCAATGACAGTGCATATCTACAGGCTAGTGAAGCCAATGCATATCTACAGGCTAGCGATGACAGTGCATATCTCCAGGCTAGCGATGACAGAGCATATCTACAGGCTAGCAATGACTGCATATCTACAGGCTTGTGAAGCCAATGCATATCCACAGGCTAGCGATGATAGAGCATATCTACAGGCTAGCGATGACAGCGCATATCTACAGGCTAGCGGTGACAGTGCATATCTACAGGCTAGCGATGACAGTGCATATCTACAAGCTAGTGAAGCCAATGCATATCTACAGGCTAGCGATGACAGTGCATATCTACAGGCTAGCGATGACAGAGCATATCTACAGGCTAGCGATGACAGTGCATATCTACAGGCTAGTTAAGCCAATGCAGATCTACAGGCTAGCGATGACAGTGCATATCTACAGGATAGCAATGACAGCGCATATCTACAGGCTAGTGAAGCCAATGCATATCTACAGGCTAGCGATGACAGTGCATATCTACAGGCTAGTGAAGCCAATGCATATCTACAGGCTAGCGATGACAGTGCATATCTACAGGCTAGTGAAGCCAATGCATATCTACAGGCTAGCGATGACAGTGCACATCTACAGGCTAACGATGACAGAGTATATCTACAGGCTAGCGATGACAGTGCAGATCTACAGGCTAGCGATGATAATGCATATCTACAGGCTAGCGATGACAGCGCATATCTACAGGATAGCAATGACAGCGCATATCTACAGGCTAGCGATGACAGAGCATATCTACAGGCTAGCGATGACAGTGCATATCTACAGGCTAGTGAAGCCAATGCAGATCTACAGGCTAGCGATGACAGTGCATATCTACAGGATAGCAATGACAGTGCATATCTACAGGCTAGTGAAGCCAATGCATATCTACAGGCTAGCGATGACAGTGCATATCTACAGGCTAGTGAAGCCAATGCATATCTACAGGCTAGCAATGACAGTGCATATCTACAGGCTAGCGATGACAGTGCACATCTACAGGCTAACGATGACAGAGCATATCTACAGGCTAGCGATGACAGTGCAGATCTACAGGCTAGCGATGATAATGCATATCTACAGGCTAGCGACGACAGCGCATATCTACAGGATAGCAATGACAGCGCATATCTACAGGCTAGCGATGACAGAGCATATCTACAGGCTAGCGATGACAGTGCATATCTACAGGCTAGTGACGCCAATGCATATCTACAGGCTAGCGATGACAGTGCATATCTACAGGCTAGCGATGACAGAGCATATCTACAGGCTAGCGATGACAGTACATATCTACAGGCTAGCGATGACAGACCATATCTACAGGCTAGCGGTGACAGTGCATATCTACAGGCTTGTGAAGCCAATTTATATCTACAGGCTAGCGATGACAGCGATAACAGTGCATATCTACAGGCTAGTGAAGCCAATGCATATCTACAGGCTAGCGATGACAGTGCATATCTACAGGCTAGCGATGACAGAGCATATCTACAGGCTAGCGATGGCAGTGCATATCTACAGGCTAGCGATGACAGTGCATATCTACAGGATAGCAATGACAGCGCATATCTACAGGCTAGTGAAGCCAATGCATATCTACAGGCTAGCGATGACAGTGCATATCTACAGGCTTATGAAGCCAATGCATATCTACAGGCTAGCGATGACAGAGCATATCTACAGGCTAGCAATGACAGCGTATATCTACAGGCTAGCGATGACAGTGCATATCTACAGGCTAGCGATGACAGTGCATATCTACAGGCTAGCGATGACAGTGCATATCTACAGGCTAGTGATGATAATGCATATCTACAGGCTAGCAATGACAGCGCATATCTACAGGCTAGTGAAACCAATGCATATCTACAGGCTAGTGATGACAGTGCATATCTACAGGCTAGTGAAGCCAATGCATATCTACAGGCTTGCGATGACAGTGCATATCTACAGGCTAGCGATGACAGTGCATATCTACAGGCTAGCGATGACAGAGCATATCTACAGGCTAGCGATGACAGTGCATATCTACAGGCTAGCAATGATAATGCATATCTACAGGCTAGCGACGACAGCGCATATCTACAGGATAGCAATGACAGCGCATATCTACAGGCTAACGATGACAGAGCATATCTACAGGCTAGCGCCGACAGTGCATATCTACAGGCTAATGAAGCCAATGCATATCTACAGGCTAGCGATGACAGTGCATATCTACAGGCTAGCGATGACAGAGCATATCCACAGGCTAGCGATGACAGTGCATATCTACAGGATAGCAATGACAGTGCATATCTACAGGATAGCAATGACAGCGCATATCTACAGGCTAGTGAAGCCAATGCATATCTACAGGCTAGCGATGACAGTGCATATCTACAGGCTAGCGATGACAGAGCATATCTACAGGCTAGCGATGACAGTGCATATCTACAGGCTAGTGAAGCCAATGCATATCTACAGGCTAGTGAAGCCATAGCAATGACCGTGCATATCTACAGGCTAGCGATGACAGTGCATATCTACAGGCTAGCGATGACGGTGCATATCTACAGGCTAGTGAAGCCAATGCATATCTACAGGCTAGCGATGACAGTGCATATCTACAGGCTAGCGATGACAGTGCATATCTACAGGCTAGCGATGATAATGCATATCTACAGGCTAGCGACGACAGCGCATATCTACAGGATAGCAATGACAGCGCATATCTACAGGCTAGCGATGACAGAGCATATCGACAGGCTAGCGATGACAGTGCATATCTACAGGCTAGTGAAGCCAATGCATATCTACAGGCTAGCGATGACAGTGCATATCTACAGGCTAGCGATGACAGTGCATATCTACAGGCTAGCGATGACAGTGCATATCTACAGGCTTGCGATGACAATGCATATCTACAGGCTAGCGATGACAGTGCATATCTACAGGCTAGTGAAGCCAATGCATATCTACAGGCTAGCGATGACAGTGCATATCTACAGGCTAGCGATGACAGAGCATATCTACAGGCTAGCGATGACAGTGCATATCTACAGGCTAGCGATGACAGTGCATATCTACAGGCTAGCGATGATAATGCATATCTACAGGCTAGCAACGACAGCGCATATCTACAGGATAGCAATGACAGCGCATATCTACAGGCTAGCAATGACAGCGCATATCTACAGGCTAGCGATGACAGTGCATATATACAGGCTAGTGAAGCCAATGCATATCTACAGGCTAGCGATGGCAGTGCTTATCTACAGGCTAGCGATGACAGACCATATCTACAGGCTAGCGATGACAGTGCATATCTACAGGATAGCAATGACAGCGCATATCTACAGGCTAGTGAAGCCAATGCATACCTACAGGCTAGCGATGACAGTGCATATCTACAGGCTAGTGAAGCCAATGCATATCTACAGGCTAGCGATGACAGTGCATATCTCCAGGCTAGCGATGACAGAGCATATCTACAGGCTAGCAATGACAGTGCATATCTACAGGCTTGTGAAGCCAATGCATATCTACAGGCTAGCGATGATAGAGCATATCTACAGGCTAGCGATGACAGCGCATATCTACAGGCTAGCGGTGACAGTGCATATCTACAGGCTAGCGATGACAGTGCATATCTACAAGCTAGTGAAGCCAATGCATATCTACAGGCTAGCGATGACAGTGCATATCTACAGGCTAGCGATGACAGAGCATATCTACAGGCTAGCGATGACAGTGCATATCTACAGGCTAGCGATGATAATGCATATCTACAGGCTAGCGATGACAGCGCATATCTACAGGATAGCGATGACAGCGCATATCTACAGGCTAGCGATGACAGTGCATATCTACAGGCTAGCGATGACAGTGCATATCTACAGGCTAGTGAAGCCAATGCATATCTACAGGCTAGCGATGACAGTGCATATCTACAGGCTAGCGATGACAGTGCATATCTACAGGCTAGCGATGACAGTGCATATCTACAGGCTAGCGATGACAGTGCATATCTACAGGCTAGCGATGACAGAGCATATCTACAGGCTAGCAGTGACAGTGCATATCTACAGGCTTGTGAAGCCAATGCATATCTACAGGCTAGCGATGACAGCGATGACAGTGCATATCTACAGGCTAGTGAAGCCAATGCATATCTACAGGCTAGCGATGACAGTGCATATCTACAGGCTAACGATGACAGAGCATATCTACAGGCTAGCGATGACAGTGCATATCTACAGGCTAGCGATGACAGTGCATATCTACAGGCTAGCGATGATAATGCATATCTACAGGCTAGCGATGACAGTGCATATCTACAGGATAGCAATGACAGCGCATATCTACAGGCTAGTGAAGCCAATGCATATCTACAGGCTAGCGATGACAGTGCATATCTACAGGCTGGTGAAGCCAATGCATATCTACAGGCTTGCGATGACAGTGCATATCTACAGGCTAGCGATGACAGAGCATATCTACAGGCTAGCGATGACAGTGCATATCTACAGGCTAGCGATGAAAGTTCATATCTACAGGCTAGCGATGATAATGCATATCTACAGGCTAGCGACGACAGCACATATCTACAGGATAGCAATGACAGCGCATATCTACAGGCTAGCGATGACAGAGCATATCTACAGGCTAGCGATGACAGAGCATATCTACAGGCTAGTGAAGCCAATGCATATCTACAGGCTCGCGATGACAGTGCATATCTACAGGCTAGCGATGACAGAGCATATCTATAGGCTAGCGATGACAGTGCATATCTACAGGATAGCAATGACAGCGCATATCTACAGGCTAGTGAAGCCAATGCATATATACAGGCTAGCGATGACAGTGCATATCTACAGGCTAGTGAAGCCAATGCATATCTACAGGCTAGCGATGACAGAGCATATCTACAGGCTAGCGATGACAGAGCATATCTACAGGCTAGCGATGACAGTGCATATCTACAGGCTAGTGAAGCCAATGCATATCTACAGGCTAGTGAAGCCATAGCAATGACAGTGCATATCTACAGGCTAGCGATGACAGTACATATCTACAGGCTAGCGATGATGGTGCATATCTACAGGCTAATGAAGCCAATGCATAGCTACAGGCGAGTGAAGCCAATGCATATCTACAGGCTAGCGATGACAGTGCATATCTACAGGCTAGCGATGACAGTGCATATCTACAGGCTAGCGATGATAATGCATATCTACAGGCTAGCGACGACAGCGCATATCTACAGGATAGCAATGACAGCACATATCTACAGGCTAGCAATGACAGAGCATATCTACAGGCTAGCGATGACAGTGCATATTTACAGGCTAGTGAAGCCAATGCAGATCTACAGGCTAGCGATGACAGTGCATATCTACAGGCTAGTGATGACAGAGCATATCTACAGGCTAGTGATGACAGTGCATATCTACAGGCTAGCGATGACAATGCATATCTACAGGCTAGCGATGGCAGTGCATATCTACAGGCTAGCGAAGCCAATGCATATCTACAGGCTAGCGATGACAGTGCATATCTACAGGCTAGCGATGACAGAGCATATCTACAGGCTAGCGATGACAGTGCATATCTACAGGCTAGCGATGACAGTGCATATCTACAGGCTAGCGATGATAATGCATATCTACAGGCTAGCAACGACAGCGCATATCTACAGGATAGCAATGTCAGCGCAGATCTACAGGCTAGCAATGACAGAGCATATCTACAGGCTAGCGATGACAGTGCATATATACAGGCTAGTGAAGCCAATGCATATCTACAGGCTAGCGATGACAGTGCATATCTACAGGCTAGCGATGACAGAGCATATCTACAGGCTAGCGATGACAGTGCATATCTACAGGATAGCAATGACAGCGCATATCTACAGGCTAGTGAAGCCAATTCATATCTACAGGCTAGCGATGACAGTGCATATCTACAGGCTAGTGAAGCCAATGCATATCTACAGGCTAGCGATGACAGTGCATATCTACAGGCTAGCGATGACAGTGCATATCTACAGGCTAGTGAAGCCAATTCATATCTACAGGCTAGCGATGACAGTGCATATCTACAGGCTAGTGAAGCCAATGCATATCTACAGGCTAGCGATGACAGTGCATATCTACAGGCTAGCGATGACAGAGCATATCTACAGGCTAGCAATGACAGTGCATATCTACAGGCTTGTGAAGCCAATGCATATCTACAGGCTAGCGATGACAGAGCATATCTACAGGCTAGCGATGACAGTGCATATCTACAGGCTAGCGGTGACAGTGCATATCTACAGGCTAGCGATGACAGTGCATATCAACAGGCTAGTGAAGCCAGTGCATATCTAATCTACAGGCTAGCGATGACAGTGCATATCTACAGGCTAACGATGACAGTGCATATCTACAGGCTAGCGATGACAGAGCATATCTACAGGCTAGCGATGACAGTGCATATCTACAGGCTAGCGATGATAATGCATATCTACAGGATAGCGACGACAGCGCATATCTACAGGATAGCAATGACAGCGCATATCTACAGGCTAGCGATGACAGAGCATATCTACAGGCTAGCGATGACAGTGCATATCTACAGGCTAGTGAAGCCAATGCATATCTACAGGCTAGCGATGACAGTGCATATCTACAGGCTAGCGATGACAGTGCATATCTACAAGCTAGCGATGACAGTGCATAGCGATGACAGTGCATATCTACAGGCTAGCGATGACAGTGCATATCTACAGGCTAGCGATGACAGTGCATATCTACAGGCTAGCGGTGACAGTGCATATCTACAGGCTAGTGAAGCCAATGCATATCTACAGGCTAGCGATGACAGAGCATATCTACAGGCTAGCGATGACAGTGCATATCTACAGGCTAGCGATGATAATGCATATCTACAGGCTAGCGATGACAGTGCATATCTACAGGATAGCAATGACAGCGCATATCTACAGGCTAGTGAAGCCAATGCATATCTACAGGCTAGCGATGACAGTGCATATCTACAGGCTAGTGAAGCCAATGCATATCTACAGGCTTGTGATGACAGTGCATATTCACAGGCTAGCAATGACAGAGCATATCTACAGGCTAGCGATGACAGTGCATATCTACAGGCTTGTGAAGCCAATGCATATCTACAGGCTAGCGATGACAGAGCATATCTACAGGCTAGCGATGACAGCGCATATCTACAGGCTAGCAATGACAGTGCATATCTACAGGCTAGCGATGACAGTGCATATCTACAGGCTAGCGATGACAGTGCATATCTACAGGCTAGTGAAGCCATAGCAATGACAGTGCATATCTACAGGCTAGCGATGACAGTACATATCTACAGGCTAGCGATGATGGTGCATATCTACAGGCTAATGAAGCCAATGCATAGCTACAGGCGAGTGAAGCCAATGCATATCTACAGGCTAGCGATGACAGAGCATATCTACAGGCTAGCGATGACAGTGCATATCTACAGGCTAGCGGTGACAGTGCATATCTACAGGCTAGCGATGACAGTGCATATCTACAGGCTAGTGAAGCCAGTGCATATCTAATCTACAGGCTAGCGATGACAGTGCATATCTACAGGCTAGCGATGACAGTGCATATCTACAGGCTAGCGATGACAGAGCATATCTACAGGCTAGCGATGACAGTGCATATCTACAGGCTAGCGATGATAATGCATATCTACAGGATAGCGACGACAGCGCATATCTACAGGATAGCAATGACAGCGCATATCTACAGGCTAGCGATGACAGAGCATATCTACAGGCTAGCGATGACAGTGCATATCTACAGGCTAGTGAAGCCAATGCATATCTACAGGCTAGCGATGACAGTGCATATCTACAGGCTAGCGATGACATTGCATATCTACAGGCTAGCGATGACGGTGCATAGCGATGACAGTGCATATCTACAGGCTAGCCATGACAGTGCATATCTACAGGCTAGCGATGACAGTGCATATCTACAGGCTAGCGGTGACAGTGCATATCTACAGGCTTGTGAAGCCAATGCATATCTACAGGCTAGCGATGACAGCGATGACAGTGCATATCTACAGGCTAGTGAAGCCAATGCATATCTACAGGCTAGCGATGACAGAGCATATCTACAGGCTAGCGATGACAGTGCATATCTACAGGCTAGCGATGATAATGCATATCTACAGGCTAGCGATGACAGTGCATATCTACAGGATAGCAATGACAGCGCATATCTACAGGCTAGTGAAGCCAATGCATATCTACAGGCTAGCGATGACAGTGCATATCTACAGGCTTGTGATGACAGTGCATATTCACAGGCTAGCAATGACAGAGCATATCTACAGGCTAGCGATGACAGTGCATATCTACAGGCTTGTGAAGCCAATGCATATCTACAGGCTAGCGATGACAGAGCATATCTACAGGCTAGCGATGACAGAGCATATCTACAGGCTAGCGATGACAGCGCATATCTACAGGCTAGCGATGACAGTGCATATCTACAGGCTAGCGATGACAGTGCATATCTACAGGCTAGTGAAGCCATAGCAATGACAGTGCATATCTACAGGCTAGCGATGACAGTACATATCTACAGGCTAGCGATGATGGTGCATATCTACAGGCTAATGAAGCCAATGCATAGCTACAGGCGAGTGAAGCCAATGCATATCTACAGGCTAGCGATGACAGTGCATATCTACAGGCTAGCGATGACAGTGCATATCTACAGGCTAGCAATGATAATGCATATCTACAGGCTAGCGACGACAGCGCATATCTACAGGATAGCAATGACAGCACATATCTACAGGCTAGCAATGACAGAGCATATCTACAGGCTAGCGATGACAGTGCATATTTACAAGCTAGTGAAGCCAATGCAGATCTACAGGCTAGCGATGACAGTGCATATCTACAGGCTAGTGATGACAGAGCATATCTACAGGCTAGTGATGACAGTGCATATCTACAGGCTAGCGATGACAATGCATATCTACAGGCTAGCGATGACAGTGCATATCTACAGGCTAGCGAAGCCAATGCATATCTACAGGCTAGCGATGACAGTGCATATCTACAGGCTAGCGATGACAGAGCATATCTACAGGCTAGCGATGACAGTGCATATCTACAGGCTAGCGATGACAGTGCATATCTACAGGCTAGCGATGATAATGCATATCTACAGGCTAGCAACGACAGCGCATATCTACAGGATAGCAATGTCAGCGCATATCTACAGGCTAGCAATGACAGAGCATATCTACAGGCTAGCGATGACAGTGCATATATACAGGCTAGTGAAGCCAATGCATATCTACAGGCTAGCGATGACAGTGCATATCTACAGTCTAGCGATGACAGAGCATATCTACAGGCTAGCGATGACAGTGCATATCTACAGGATAGCAATGACAGCGCATATCTACAGGCTAGTGAAGCCAATTCATAACTACAGGCTAGCGATGACAGTGCATATCTACAGGCTAGTGAAGCCAATGCATATCTACAGGCTAGCAATGACAGTGCATATCTACAGGCTAGCGATGACAGAGCATATCTACAGGCTAGCAATGACAGTGCATATCTACAGGCTTGTGAAGCCAATGCATATCTACAGGCTAGCGATGACAGAGCATATCTACAGGCTAGTGAAGCCAGTGCATATCTAATCTACAGGCTAGCGATGACAGTGCATATCTACAGGCTAGCGGTGACAGTGCATATCTACAGGCTAGCGATGACAGTGCATATCTACAGGCTAGTGAAGCCAGTGCATATCTAATCTACAGGCTAGCGATGACAGTGCATATCTACAGGCTAGCGATGACAGTGCATATCTACAGGCTAGCGATGACAGAGCATATCTACAGGCTAGCGATGACAGTGCATATCTACAGGCTAGCGATGATAATGCATATCTACAGGATAGCGACGACAGCGCATATCTACAGGATAGCAATGACAGCGCATATCTACAGGCTAGCGATGACAGAGCATATCTACAGGCTAGCGATGACAGTGCATATCTACAGGCTAGTGAAGCCAATGCATATCTACAGGCTAGCGATGACAGTGCATATCTACAGGCTAGCGATGACAGTGCATATCTACAGGCTAGCGATGACAGTGCATAGCGATGACAGTGCATATCTACAGGCTAGCCATGACAGTGCATATCTACAGGCTAGCGATGACAGTGCATATCTACAGGCTAGCGGTGACAGTGCATATCTACAGGCTTGTGAAGCCAATGCATATCTACAGGCTAGCGATGACAGCGATGACAGTGCATATCTACAGGCTAGTGAAGCCAATGCATATCTACAGGCTAGCGATGACAGAGCATATCTACAGGCTAGCGATGACAGTGCATATCTACAGGCTAGCGATGATAATGCATATCTACAGGCTAGCGATGACAGTGCATATCTACAGGATAGCAATGACAGCGCATATCTACAGGCTAGTGAAGCCAATGCATATCTACAGGCTAGCGATGACAGTGCATATCTACAGGCTAGTGAAGCCAATGCATATCTACAGGCTTGTGATGACAGTGCATATTCACAGGCTAGCAATGACAGAGCATATCTACAGGCTAGCGATGACAGTGCATATCTACAGGCTTGTGAAGCCAATGCATATCTACAGGCTAGCGATGACAGAGCATATCTACAGGCTAGCGATGACAGCGCATATCTACAGGCTAGCAATGACAGTGCATATCTACAGGCTAGCGATGACAGTGCATATCTACAGGCTAGCGATGACAGTGCATATCTACAGGCTAGCGATGACAGTGCATATCTACAGGCTAGCGATGATAATGCATATCTACAGGCTAGCGATGACAGCGCATATCTACAGGATAGCAATGACAGCGCATATCTACAGGCTAGTGAAACCAATGCATATCTAGAGGCTAGCGATGACAGTGCATATCTACAGGCTAGTGAAGCCAATGCATATCTACAGGCTTGCGATGACAGTGCATATCTACAGGCTAGCAATGACAGTGCATATCTACAGGCTAGCGATGACAGAGCATATCTACAGGCTACCGATGACAGTGCATATCTACAGGCTAGCGATGGCAGTGCATATCTACAGGCTAGCGATGATAATGCATATCTACCGGCTAGCGACGACAGCGCATATCTACAGGATAGCAATGACAGCGCATATCTACAGGCTAGCGATGACAGTGCATATCTACAGGCTAGTGAAGCCAATGCATATCTACAGGCTAGCGATGACAGTGCATATCTACAGGCTAGCGATGACAGAGCATATCTACAGGCTAGCGATGACAGTGCATATCTACAGGATAGCAATGACAGAGCATATCTACAGGCTAGTGAAGCCAATGCATATCTACAGGCTAGCGATGACAGTGCATATCTACAGGCTAGCGATGACAGTGCATATCTACAGGCTAGCGATGACAGAGCATATCTACAGGCTAGCGATGACAGTGCATATCTACAGGCTAGTGAAGCCAATGCATATCTACAGGCTAGTGAAGCCATAGCAATGACAGTGCATATCTACAGGCTAGCGATGACGGTGCATATCTACAGGCTAGTGAAGCCAATGCATATCTACAGGCTAGTGAAGCCAATGCATATCTACAGGCTAGCGATGACAGTGCATATCTACAGGCTAGCGATGAAAGCGCATATCTACAGGCTAGCGATGATAATGCATATCTACAGGCTAGCGACGACAGCGCATATCTACAGGATAGCAATGACAGCGCATATCTACAGGCTAGCGATGACAGAGCATATCTACAGGCTAGCGATGACAGTGCATATCTACAGGCTAGTGAAGCCAATGCATATCTACAGGCTAGCGATGACAGTGCATATCTACAGGCTAGTGATGTCAGAGCATGTCTACAGGCTAGCGATGACAGTGCATATCTACAGGCTAGCGATGACAGTGCATATCTACAGGCTTGCGATGACAATGCATATCTACAGGCTAGCGATGACAGTGCATATCTACAGGCTAGTGAAGCCAATGCATATCTACAGGCTAGCGATGACAGTGCATATCTACAGGCTAGCGATGACAGAGCATATCTACAGGCTAGCGATGACAGTGCATATCTACAGGCTAGCGATGACAGTGCATATCTACAGGCTAGCGATGATAATGCATATCTACAGGCTGGCAACGACAGCGCATATCTACAGGTTAGCAATGACAGCGCATATCTACAGGCTAGCGATGACAGAGCATATCTACAGGCTAGCGATGACAGTGCATATATACAAGCTAGTGAAGCCAATGCATATCTACAGGCTAGCGATGACAGTGCATATCTACAGGCTAGCTATGACAGAGCATATCTACAGGCCAGCGATGACAGTGCATATCTACAGGATAGCAATGACAGCGCATATCTACAGGCTAGTGAAGCCAATGCATATCTACAGGCTAGCGATGACAGTGCATATCTACAGGCTAGTGAAGCCAATGCATATCTACAGGCTAGCAATGACAGTGCATATCTACAGGCTAGCAATGACAGAGCATATCTACAGGCTAGCGATGACAATGCATATCTACAGGCTAGCGATGACAGTGCATATCTACAGGCTAGCGAAGCCAATGCATATCTACAGGCTAGCGATGACAGTGCATATCTACAGGCTAGCGATGACAGAGCATATCTACAGGCTAGCGATGACAGTGCATATCTACAGGCTAGCGATGACAGTGCATATCTACAGGCTAGCGATGATAATGCATATCTACAGGCTAGCAACGACAGCGCATATCTACAGGATAGCAATGTCAGCGCATATCTACAGGCTAGCAATGACAGAGCATATCTACAGGCTAGCGATGACAGTGCATATATACAGGCTAGTGAAGCCAATGCATATCTACAGGCTAGCGATGACAGTGCATATCTACAGGCTAGCGATGACAGTGCATATCTACAGGCTAGCGATGATAATGCATATCTACAGGCTAGCGATGACAGCGCATATCTACAGGATAGCAATGACAGCGCATATCTACAGGCTAGTGAAACCAATGCATATCTACAGGCTAGCGATGACAGAGCATATCTACAGGCTTGTGAAGCCAATGCATATCTACAGGCTAGCTATGACAGCGATGACAGTGCATATCTACAGGCTAGTGAAGCCAATGCATATCTACAGGCTAGCGATGACAGAGCATATCTACAGGCTAGCGATGACAGTGCATATCTACAGGCTAGCGATGATAATGCATATCTACAGGCTAGCGATGACAGTGCATATCTACAGGATAGCAATGACAGCGCATATCTACAGGCTAGTGAAGCCAATGCATATCTACAGGCTAGCGATGACAGTGCATATCTACAGGCTAGTGAAGCCAATGCATATCTACAGGCTTGTGATGACAGTGCATATTCACAGGCTAGCAATGACAGAGCATATCTACAGGCTAGCGATGACAGTGCATATCTACAGGCTTGTGAAGCCAATGCATATCTACAGGCTAGTGATGACAGAGCATATCTACAGGCTAGCGATGACAGCGCATATCTACAGGCTAGCAATGACAGTGCATATCTACAGGCTAGCGATGACAGTGCATATCTACAGGCTAGCGATGACAGTGCATATCTACAGGCTAGCGATGACAGTGCATATCTACAGGCTAGCGATGATAATGCATATCTACAGGCTAGCGATGACAGCGCATATCTACAGGATAGCAATGACAGCGCATATCTACAGGCTAGTGAAACCAATGCATATCTACAGGCTAGCGATGACAGTGCATATCTACAGGCTAGTGAAGCCAATGCATATCTACAGGCTTGCGATGACAGTGCATATCTACAGGCTAGCAATGACAGTGCATATCTACAGGCTAGCGATGACAGAGCATATCTACAGGCTAGCGATGACAGTGCATATCTACAGGCTAGCGATGACAGTGCATATCTACAGGCTAGCGATGATAATGCATATCTACAGGCTAGCGACGACAGCGCATATCTACAGGATAGCAATGACAGCGCATATCTACAGGCTAGCGATGACAGTGCATATCTACAGGCTAGTGAAGCCAATGCATATCTACAGGCTAGCGATGACAGTGCATATCTACAGGCTAGCGATGACAGAGCATATCTACAGGCTAGTGATGACAGTGCATATCTACAGGATAGCAATGACAGAGCATATCTACAGGCTAGTGAAGCCAATGCATATCTACAGGCTAGCGATGACAGTGCATATCTACAGGCTAGTGAAGCCAATGCATATCTACAGGCTAGCGATGACAGTGCATATCTACAGGCTAGCGATGACAGAGCATATCTACAGGCTAGCGATGACAGTGCATATCTACAGGCTAGTGAAGCCAATGCATATCTACAGGCTAGTGAAGCCATAGCAATGACAGTGCATATCTACAGGCTAGCGATGACGGTGCATATCTACAGGCTAGTGAAGCCAATGCATATCTACAGGCTAGTGAAGCCAATGCATATCTACAGGCTAGCGATGACAGTGCATATCTACAGGCTAGCGATGAAAGCGCATATCTACAGGCTAGCGATGATAATGCATATCTACAGGCTAGCGATGACAGCGCATATCTACAGGATAGCAATGACAGCGCATATCTACAGGCTAGCGATGACAGAGCATATCTACAGGCTAGCGATGACAGTGCATATCTACAGGCTAGTGAAGCCAATGCATATCTACAGGCTAGCGATGACAGTGCATATCTACAGGCTAGTGATGTCAGAGCATATCTACAGGCTAGCGATGACAGTGCATATCTACAGGCTAGCGATGACAGTGCATATCTACAGGCTTGCGATGACAATGCATATCTACAGGCTAGCGATGACAGTGCATATCTACAGGCTAGTGAAGCCAATGCATATCTACAGGCTAGCGATGACAGTGCATATCTACAGGCTAGCGATGACAGAGCATATCTACAGGCTAGCGATGACAGTGCATATCTACAGGCTAGCGATGACAGTGCATATCTACAGGCTAGCGATGACAGTGCATAGCGATGACAGTGCATATCTACAGGCTAGCGATGACAGTGCATATCTACAGGCTAGCGATGACAGTGCATATCTACAGGCTAGCGGTGACAGTGCATATCTACAGGCTAGTGAAGCCAATGCATATCTACAGGCTAGCGATGACAGAGCATATCTACAGGCTAGCGATGACAGTACATATCTACAGGCTAGCGATGATAATGCATATCTACAGGCTAGCGATGACAGTGCATATCTACAGGATAGCAATGACAGCGCATATCTACAGGCTAGTGAAGCCAATGCATATCTACAGGCTAGCGATGACAGTGCATATCTACAGGCTAGTGAAGCCAATGCATATCTACAGGCTTGTGATGACAGTGCATATTCACAGGCTAGCAATGACAGAGCATATCTACAGGCTAGCGATGACAGTGCATATCTACAGGCTTGTGAAGCCAATGCATATCTACAGGCTAGCGATGACAGAGCATATCTACAGGCTAGCGATGACAGCGCATATCTACAGGCTAGCAATGACAGTGCATATCTACAGGCTAGCGATGACAGTGCATATCTACAGGCTAGCGATGACAGTGCATATCTACAGGCTAGTGAAGCCATAGCAATGACAGTGCATATCTACAGGCTAGCGATGACAGTACATATCTACAGGCTAGCGATGATGGTGCATATCTACAGGCTAGCAATGACAGTGCATATCTACAGGCTAGCGGTGACAGTGCATATCTACAGGCTAGCGATGACAGTGCATATCTACAGGCTAGTGAAGCCAGTGCATATCTAATCTACAGGCTAGCGATGACAGTGCATATCTACAGGCTAGCGATGACAGTGCATATCTACAGGCTAGCGATGACAGAGCATATCTACAGGCTAGCGATGACAGTGCATATCTACAGGCTAGCGATGATAATGCATATCTACAGGATAGCGACGACAGCGCATATCTACAGGATAGCAATGACAGCGCATATCTACAGGCTAGCGATGACAGAGCATATCTACAGGCTAGCGATGACAGTGCATATCTACAGGCTAGTGAAGCCAATGCATATCTACAGGCTAGCGATGACAGTGCATATCTACAGGCTAGCGATGACATTGCATATCTACAGGCTAGCGATGACGGTGCATAGCGATGACAGTGCATATCTACAGGCTAGCCATGACAGTGCATATCTACAGGCTAGCGATGACAGTGCATATCTACAGGCTAGCGGTGACAGTGCATATCTACAGGCTTGTGAAGCCAATGCATATCTACAGGCTAGCGATGACAGCGATGACAGTGCATATCTACAGGCTAGTGAAGCCAATGCATATCTACAGGCTAGCAATGACAGAGCATATCTACAGGCTAGCGATGACAGTGCATATCTACAGGCTAGCGATGATAATGCATATCTACAGGCTAGCGATGACAGTGCATATCTACAGGATAGCAATGACAGCGCATATCTACAGGCTAGTGAAGCCAATGCATATCTACAGGCTAGCGATGACAGTGCATATCTACAGGCTAGTGAAGCCAATGCATATCTACAGGCTTGTGATGACAGTGCATATTCACAGGCTAGCAATGACAGAGCATATCTACAGGCTAGCGATGACAGTGCATATCTACAGGCTTGTGAAGCCAATGCATATCTACAGGCTAGCGATGACAGAGCATATCTACAGGCTAGCGATGACAGAGCATATCTACAGGCTAGCGATGACAGCGCATATCTACAGGCTAGCGATGACAGTGCATATCTACAGGCTAGCGATGACAGTGCATATCTACAGGCTAGTGAAGCCATAGCAATGACAGTGCATATCTACAGGCTAGCGATGACAGTACATATCTACAGGCTAGCGATGATGGTGCATATCTACAGGCTAATGAAGCCAATGTATAGCTACAGGCGTGTGAAGCCAATGCATATCTACAGGCTAGCGATGACAGTGCATATCTACAGGCTAGCGATGACAGTGCATATCTACAGGCTAGCGATGATAATGCATATCTACAGGCTAGCGACGACAGCGCATATCTACAGGATAGCAATGACAGCACATATCTACAGGCTAGCAATGACAGAGCATATCTACAGGCTAGCGATGACAGTGCATATCTACAGGCTAGTGAAGCCAATGCAGATCTACAGGCTAGCGATGACAGTGCATATCTACAGGCTAGTGATGACAGAGCATATCTACAGGCTAGTGATGACAGTGCATATCTACAGGCTAGCGATGACAATGCATATCTACAGGCTAGCGATGACAGTGCATATCTACAGGCTAGCGAAGCCAATGCATATCTACAGGCTAGCGATGACAGTGCATATCTACAGGCTAGCGATGACAGAGCATATCTACAGGCTAGCGATGACAGTGCATATCTACAGGCTAGCGATGACAGTGCATATCTACAGGCTAGCGATGATAATGCATATCTACAGGCTAGCAACGACAGCGCATATCTACAGGATAGCAATGTCAGCGCATATCTACAGGCTAGCAATGACAGAGCATATCTACAGGCTAGCGATGACAGTGCATATATACAGGCTAGTGAAGCCAATGCATATCTACAGGCTAGCGATGACAGTGCATATCTACAGGATAGCAATGACAGCGCATATCTACAGGCTAGTGAAGCCAATTCATAACTACAGGCTAGCGATGACAGTGCATATCTACAGGCTAGTGAAGCCAATGCATATCTACAGGCTAGCAATGACAGTGCATATCTACAGGCTAGCGATGACAGAGCATATCTACAGGCTAGCAATGACAGTGCATATCTACAGGCTTGTGAAGCCAATGCATATCTACAGGCTAGCGATGACAGAGCATATCTACAGGCTAGCGATGACAGTGCATATCTACAGGCTAGCGGTGACAGTGCATATCTACAGGCTAGCGATGACAGTGCATATCTACAGGCTAGTGAAGCCAGTGCATATCTAATCTACAGGCTAGCGATGACAGTGCATATCTACAGGCTAGCGATGACAGTGCATATCTACAGGCTAGCGATGACAGAGCATATCTACAGGCTAGCGATGACAGTGCATATCTACAGGCTAGCGATGATAATGCATATCTACAGGATAGCGACGACAGCGCATATCTACAGGATAGCAATGACAGCGCATATCTACAGGCTAGCGATGACAGAGCATATCTACAGGCTAGCGATGACAGTGCATATCTACAGGCTAGTGAAGCCAATGCAGATCTACAGGCTAGCGATGACAGTGCATATCTACAGGATAGCAATGACAGCGCATATCTACAGGCTAGTGAAGCCAATGCATATCTACAGGCTAGCGATGACAGTGCATATCTACAGGCTAGTGAAGCCAATGCATATCTACAGGCTAGCGATGACAGTGAATATCTACAGGCTAGCGATGACAGTGCACATCTACAGGCTAACGATGACAGAGCATATCTACAGGCTAGCGATGACAGTGCAGATCTACAGGCTAGCGATGATAATGCATATCTACAGGCTAGCGACGACAGCGCATATCTACAGGATAGCAATGACAGCGCATATCTACAGGCTAGCGATGACAGAGCATATCTACAGGCTAGCGATGACAGTGCATATCTACAGGCTAGTGACGCCAATGCATATCTACAGGCTAGCGATGACAGTGCATATCTACAGGCTAGCGATGACAGAGCATATCTACAGGCTAGCGATGACAGTGCATATCTACAGGCTAGCGATGACAGACCATATCTACAGGCTAGCGGTGACAGTGCATATCTACAGGCTTGTGAAGCCAATTTATATCTACAGGCTAGCGATGACAGCGATAACAGTGCATATCTACAGGCTAGTGAAGCCAATGCATATCTACAGGCTAGCGATGACAGTGCATATCTACAGGCTAGCGATGACAGAGCATATCTACAGGCTAGCGATGACAGTGCATATCTACAGGCTAGCGATGACAGTGCATATCTACAGGATAGCAATGACAGCGCATATCTACAGGCTAGTGAAGCCAATGCATATCTACAGGCTAGCGATGACAGTGCATATCTACAGGCTAGTGAAGCCAATGCATATCTACAGGCTTACGATGACAGTGCATATCTACAGGCTAGCGATGACAGAGCATATCTACAGGCTAGCGATGACAGTGCATATCTACAGGCTTGTGAAGCCAATGCATATCTACAGGCTAGCGATGACAGAGCATATCTACAGGCTAGCAATGACAGCGTATATCTACAGGCTAGCGATGACAGTGCATATCTACAGGCTAGCGATGACAGTGCATATCTACAGGCTAGCGATGACAGTGCATATCTACAGGCTAGTGATGATAATGCATATCTACAGGCTAGCAATGACAGCGCATATCTACAGGCTAGTGAAACCAATGCATATCTACAGGCTAGCGATGACAGTGCATATCTACAGGCTAGTGAAGCCAATGCATATCTACAGGCTTGCGATGACAGTGTATATCTACAGGCTAGCGATGACAGTGCATATCTACAGGCTAGCGATGACAGAGCATATCTACAGGCTAGCGATGACAGTGCATATCTACAGGCTAGCGACGACAGCGCATATCTACAGGATAGCAATGACAGCGCATATCTACAGGCTAGCGATGACAGAGCATATCTACAGGCTAGCGATGACAGTGCATATCTACAGGCTAGTGAAGCCAATGCATATCTACAGGCTAGCGATGACAGTGCATATCTACAGGCTAGCGATGACAGAGCATATCCACAGGCTAGCGATGACAGTGCATATCTACAGGATAGCAATGACAGCGCATATCTACAGGCTAGTGAAGCCAATGCATATCTACAGGCTAGCGATGACAGTGCATATCTACAGGCTAGCGATGACAGAGCATATCTACAGGCTAGCGATGACAGTGCATATCTACAGGCTAGTGAAGCCAATGCATATCTACAGGCTAGCGATGACAGTGCATATCTACAGGCTAGTGATGACAGAGCATATCTACAGGCTAGCGATGACAGTGCATATCTACAGGCTAGCGATGACAGCGCATATCTACAGGATAGCAATGACAGCGCATATCTACAGGCTAGCGATGACAGAGCATATCTACAGGCTAGCGATGACAGTGCATATCTACAGGCTAGTGAAGCCAATGCATATCTACAGGCTAGCGATGACAGTGCATATCTACAGGCTAGCGATGACAGAGCATATCCACAGGCTAGCGATGACAGTGCATATCTACAGGATAGCAATGACAGCGCATATCTACAGGCTAGTGAAGCCAATGCATATCTACAGGCTAGCGACGACAGTGCATATCTACAGGCTAGCGATGACAGAGCATATCTACAGGCTAGCGATGACAGTGCATATCTACAGGCTAGCGAAGCCAATGCATATCTACAGGCTAGCGATGACAGTGCATATCTACAGGCTAGCGATGACAGTGCATATCTACAGGCTAGCGATGATAATGCATATCTACAGGCTAGCGACGACAGCGCATATCTACAGGATAGCAATGACAGCGCATATCTACAGGCTAGCGATGACAGAGCATATCGACAGGCTAGCGATGACAGTGCATATCTACAGGCTAGTGAAGCCAATGCATATCTACAGGCTAGTGAAGCCAATGCATATCTACAGGCTAGCAATGACAGTGCATATCTACAGGCTAGTGATGACAGAGCATATCTACAGGCTAGCGATGACAGTGCATATCTACAGGCTAGCGATGACAGTGCATATCTACAGGCTTGCGATGACAATGCATATCTACAGGCTAGCGATGACAGTGCATATCTACAGGCTAGTGAAGCCAATGCATATCTACAGGCTAGCGATGACAGTGCATATCTACAGGCTAGCAATGACAGAGCATATCTACAGGCTAGCGATGACAGTGCATATCTACAGGCTAGCGATGACAGTGCATATCTACAGGCTAGCGATGATAATGCATATCTACAGGCTAGCAACGACAGCGCATATCTACAGGATAGCAATGACAGCGCATATCTACAGGCTAGCAATGACAGCGCATATCTACAGGCTAGCGATGACAGTGCATAAATACAGGCTAGTGAAGCCAATGCTTATCTACAGGCTAGCGATGACAGTGCATATCTACAGGCTAGCGATGACAGAGCATATCTACAGGCTAGCGATGACAGTGCATATCTACAGGATAGCAATGACAGCGCATATCTACAGGCTAGTGAAGCCAATGCATATCTACAGGCTAGCGATGACAGTGCATATCTACAGGCTAGTGAAGCCAATGCATATCTACAGGCTAGCGATGACAGTGCATATCTCCAGGCTAGCGATGACAGAGCATATCTACAGGCTAGCAATGACTGCATATCTACAGGCTTGTGAAGCCAATGCATATCCACAGGCTAGCGATGATAGAGCATATCTACAGGCTAGCGATGACAGCGCATATCTACAGGCTAGCGGTGACAGTGCATATCTACAGGCTAGCGATGACAGTGCATATCTACAAGCTAGTGAAGCCAATGCATATCTACAGGCTAGCGATGACAGTGCATATCTACAGGCTAGCGATGACAGAGCATATCTACAGGCTAGCGATGACAGTGCATATCTACAGGCTAGTGAAGCCAATGCAGATCTACAGGCTAGCGATGACAGTGCATATCTACAGGATAGCAATGACAGCGCATATCTACAGGCTAGTGAAGCCAATGCATATCTACAGGCTAGCGATGACAGTGCATATCTACAGGCTAGTGAAGCCAATGCATATCTACAGGCTAGCGATGACAGTGCATATCTACAGGCTAGTGAAGCCAATGCATATCTACAGGCTAGCGATGACAGTGCACATCTACAGGCTAACGATGACAGAGTATATCTACAGGCTAGCGATGACAGTGCAGATCTACAGGCTAGCGATGATAATGCATATCTACAGGCTAGCGATGACAGCGCATATCTACAGGATAGCAATGACAGCGCATATCTACAGGCTAGCGATGACAGAGCATATCTACAGGCTAGCGATGACAGTGCATATCTACAGGCTAGTGAAGCCAATGCAGATCTACAGGCTAGCGATGACAGTGCATATCTACAGGATAGCAATGACAGTGCATATCTACAGGCTAGTGAAGCCAATGCATATCTACAGGCTAGCGATGACAGTGCATATCTACAGGCTAGTGAAGCCAATGCATATCTACAGGCTAGCAATGACAGTGCATATCTACAGGCTAGCGATGACAGTGCACATCTACAGGCTAACGATGACAGAGCATATCTACAGGCTAGCGATGACAGTGCAGATCTACAGGCTAGCGATGATAATGCATATCTACAGGCTAGCGACGACAGCGCATATCTACAGGATAGCAATGACAGCGCATATCTACAGGCTAGCGATGACAGAGCATATCTACAGGCTAGCGATGACAGTGCATATCTACAGGCTAGTGACGCCAATGCATATCTACAGGCTAGCGATGACAGTGCATATCTACAGGCTAGCGATGACAGAGCATATCTACAGGCTAGCGATGACAGTACATATCTACAGGCTAGCGATGACAGACCATATCTACAGGCTAGCGGTGACAGTGCATATCTACAGGCTTGTGAAGCCAATTTATATCTACAGGCTAGCGATGACAGCGATAACAGTGCATATCTACAGGCTAGTGAAGCCAATGCATATCTACAGGCTAGCGATGACAGTGCATATCTACAGGCTAGCGATGACAGAGCATATCTACAGGCTAGCGATGACAGTGCATATCTACAGGCTAGCGATGACAGTGCATATCTACAGGATAGCAATGACAGCGCATATCTACAGGCTAGTGAAGCCAATGCATATCTACAGGCTAGCGATGACAGTGCATATCTACAGGCTTATGAAGCCAATGCATATCTACAGGCTAGCGATGACAGAGCATATCTACAGGCTAGCAATGACAGCGTATATCTACAGGCTAGCGATGACAGTGCATATCTACAGGCTAGCGATGACAGTGCATATCTACAGGCTAGTGATGATAATGCATATCTACAGGCTAGCAATGACAGCGCATATCTACAGGCTAGTGAAACCAATGCATATCTACAGGCTAGTGATGACAGTGCATATCTACAGGCTAGTGAAGCCAATGCATATCTACAGGCTTGCGATGACAGTGCATATCTACAGGCTAGCGATGACAGTGCATATCTACAGGCTAGCGATGACAGAGCATATCTACAGGCTAGCGATGACAGTGCATATCTACAGGCTAGCAATGATAATGCATATCTACAGGCTAGCGACGACAGCGCATATCTACAGGATAGCAATGACAGCGCATATCTACAGGCTAGTGAAGCCAATGCATATCTACAGGCTAACGATGACAGAGCATATCTACAGGCTAGCGCCGACAGTGCATATCTACAGGCTAATGAAGCCAATGCATATCTACAGGCTAGCGATGACAGTGCATATCTACAGGCTAGCGATGACAGAGCATATCCACAGGCTAGCGATGACAGTGCATATCTACAGGATAGCAATGACAGTGCATATCTACAGGATAGCAATGACAGCGCATATCTACAGGCTAGTGAAGCCAATGCATATCTACAGGCTAGCGATGACAGTGCATATCTACAGGCTAGCGATGACAGAGCATATCTACAGGCTAGCGATGACAGTGCATATCTACAGGCTAGTGAAGCCAATGCATATCTACAGGCTAGTGAAGCCATAGCAATGACCGTGCATATCTACAGGCTAGCGATGACAGTGCATATCTACAGGCTAGCGATGACGGTGCATATCTACAGGCTAGTGAAGCCAATGCATATCTACAGGCTAGCGATGACAGTGCATATCTACAGGCTAGCGATGACAGTGCATATCTACAGGCTAGCGATGATAATGCATATCTACAGGCTAGCGACGACAGCGCATATCTACAGGATAGCAATGACAGCGCATATCTACAGGCTAGCGATGACAGAGCATATCGACAGGCTAGCGATGACAGTGCATATCTACAGGCTAGTGAAGCCAATGCATATCTACAGGCTAGCGATGACAGTGCATATCTACAGGCTAGCGATGACAGTGCATATCTACAGGCTAGCGATGACAGTGCATATCTACAGGCTTGCGATGACAATGCATATCTACAGGCTAGCGATGACAGTGCATATCTACAGGCTAGTGAAGCCAATGCATATCTACAGGCTAGCGATGACAGTGCATATCTACAGGCTAGCGATGACAGAGCATATCTACAGGCTAGCGATGACAGTGCATATCTACAGGCTAGCGATGACAGTGCATATCTACAGGCTAGCGATGATAATGCATATCTACAGGCTAGCAACGACAGCGCATATCTACAGGATAGCAATGACAGTGCATATCTACAGGCTAGTGAAGCCAATGCATATCTACAGGCTAGCGATGACAGTGCATATCTACAGGCTAGTGAAGCCAATGCATATCTACAGGCTAGCGATGACAGTGAATATCTACAGGCTAGCGATGACAGTGCACATCTACAGGCTAACGATGACAGAGCATATCTACAGGCTAGCGATGACAGTGCAGATCTACAGGCTAGCGATGATAATGCATATCTACAGGCTAGCGACGACAGCGCATATCTACAGGATAGCAATGACAGCGCATATCTACAGGCTAGCGATGACAGAGCATATCTACAGGCTAGCGATGACAGTGCATATCTACAGGCTAGTGACGCCAATGCATATCTACAGGCTAGCGATGACAGTGCATATCTACAGGCTAGCGATGACAGAGCATATCTACAGGCTAGCGATGACAGTGCATATCTACAGGCTAGCGATGACAGACCATATCTACAGGCTAGCGGTGACAGTGCATATCTACAGGCTTGTGAAGCCAATTTATATCTACAGGCTAGCGATGACAGCGATAACAGTGCATATCTACAGGCTAGTGAAGCCAATGCATATCTACAGGCTAGCGATGACAGTGCATATCTACAGGCTAGCGATGACAGAGCATATCTACAGGCTAGCGATGACAGTGCATATCTACAGGCTAGCGATGACAGTGCATATCTACAGGATAGCAATGACAGCGCATATCTACAGGCTAGTGAAGCCAATGCATATCTACAGGCTAGCGATGACAGTGCATATCTACAGGCTAGTGAAGCCAATGCATATCTACAGGCTTACGATGACAGTGCATATCTACAGGCTAGCGATGACAGAGCATATCTACAGGCTAGCGATGACAGTGCATATCTACAGGCTTGTGAAGCCAATGCATATCTACAGGCTAGCGATGACAGAGCATATCTACAGGCTAGCAATGACAGCGTATATCTACAGGCTAGCGATGACAGTGCATATCTACAGGCTAGCGATGACAGTGCATATCTACAGGCTAGCGATGACAGTGCATATCTACAGGCTAGTGATGATAATGCATATCTACAGGCTAGCAATGACAGCGCATATCTACAGGCTAGTGAAACCAATGCATATCTACAGGCTAGCGATGACAGTGCATATCTACAGGCTAGTGAAGCCAATGCATATCTACAGGCTTGCGATGACAGTGTATATCTACAGGCTAGCGATGACAGTGCATATCTACAGGCTAGCGATGACAGAGCATATCTACAGGCTAGCGATGACAGTGCATATCTACAGGCTAGCGACGACAGCGCATATCTACAGGATAGCAATGACAGCGCATATCTACAGGCTAGCGATGACAGAGCATATCTACAGGCTAGCGATGACAGTGCATATCTACAGGCTAGTGAAGCCAATGCATATCTACAGGCTAGCGATGACAGTGCATATCTACAGGCTAGCGATGACAGAGCATATCCACAGGCTAGCGATGACAGTGCATATCTACAGGATAGCAATGACAGCGCATATCTACAGGCTAGTGAAGCCAATGCATATCTACAGGCTAGCGATGACAGTGCATATCTACAGGCTAGCGATGACAGAGCATATCTACAGGCTAGCGATGACAGTGCATATCTACAGGCTAGTGAAGCCAATGCATATCTACAGGCTAGCGATGACAGTGCATATCTACAGGCTAGTGATGACAGAGCATATCTACAGGCTAGCGATGACAGTGCATATCTACAGGCTAGCGATGACAGCGCATATCTACAGGATAGCAATGACAGCGCATATCTACAGGCTAGCGATGACAGAGCATATCTACAGGCTAGCGATGACAGTGCATATCTACAGGCTAGTGAAGCCAATGCATATCTACAGGCTAGCGATGACAGTGCATATCTACAGGCTAGCGATGACAGAGCATATCCACAGGCTAGCGATGACAGTGCATATCTACAGGATAGCAATGACAGCGCATATCTACAGGCTAGTGAAGCCAATGCATATCTACAGGCTAGCGACGACAGTGCATATCTACAGGCTAGCGATGACAGAGCATATCTACAGGCTAGCGATGACAGTGCATATCTACAGGCTAGCGAAGCCAATGCATATCTACAGGCTAGCGATGACAGTGCATATCTACAGGCTAGCGATGACAGTGCATATCTACAGGCTAGCGATGATAATGCATATCTACAGGCTAGCGACGACAGCGCATATCTACAGGATAGCAATGACAGCGCATATCTACAGGCTAGCGATGACAGAGCATATCGACAGGCTAGCGATGACAGTGCATATCTACAGGCTAGTGAAGCCAATGCATATCTACAGGCTAGTGAAGCCAATGCATATCTACAGGCTAGCAATGACAGTGCATATCTACAGGCTAGTGATGACAGAGCATATCTACAGGCTAGCGATGACAGTGCATATCTACAGGCTAGCGATGACAGTGCATATCTACAGGCTTGCGATGACAATGCATATCTACAGGCTAGCGATGACAGTGCATATCTACAGGCTAGTGAAGCCAATGCATATCTACAGGCTAGCGATGACAGTGCATATCTACAGGCTAGCAATGACAGAGCATATCTACAGGCTAGCGATGACAGTGCATATCTACAGGCTAGCGATGACAGTGCATATCTACAGGCTAGCGATGATAATGCATATCTACAGGCTAGCAACGACAGCGCATATCTACAGGATAGCAATGACAGCGCATATCTACAGGCTAGCAATGACAGCGCATATCTACAGGCTAGCGATGACAGTGCATAAATACAGGCTAGTGAAGCCAATGCTTATCTACAGGCTAGCGATGACAGTGCATATCTACAGGCTAGCGATGACAGAGCATATCTACAGGCTAGCGATGACAGTGCATATCTACAGGATAGCAATGACAGCGCATATCTACAGGCTAGTGAAGCCAATGCATATCTACAGGCTAGCGATGACAGTGCATATCTACAGGCTAGTGAAGCCAATGCATATCTACAGGCTAGCGATGACAGTGCATATCTCCAGGCTAGCGATGACAGAGCATATCTACAGGCTAGCAATGACTGCATATCTACAGGCTTGTGAAGCCAATGCATATCCACAGGCTAGCGATGATAGAGCATATCTACAGGCTAGCGATGACAGCGCATATCTACAGGCTAGCGGTGACAGTGCATATCTACAGGCTAGCGATGACAGTGCATATCTACAAGCTAGTGAAGCCAATGCATATCTACAGGCTAGCGATGACAGTGCATATCTACAGGCTAGCGATGACAGAGCATATCTACAGGCTAGCGATGACAGTGCATATCTACAGGCTAGTGAAGCCAATGCAGATCTACAGGCTAGCGATGACAGTGCATATCTACAGGATAGCAATGACAGCGCATATCTACAGGCTAGTGAAGCCAATGCATATCTACAGGCTAGCGATGACAGTGCATATCTACAGGCTAGTGAAGCCAATGCATATCTACAGGCTAGCGATGACAGTGCATATCTACAGGCTAGTGAAGCCAATGCATATCTACAGGCTAGCGATGACAGTGCACATCTACAGGCTAACGATGACAGAGTATATCTACAGGCTAGCGATGACAGTGCAGATCTACAGGCTAGCGATGATAATGCATATCTACAGGCTAGCGATGACAGCGCATATCTACAGGATAGCAATGACAGCGCATATCTACAGGCTAGCGATGACAGAGCATATCTACAGGCTAGCGATGACAGTGCATATCTACAGGCTAGTGAAGCCAATGCAGATCTACAGGCTAGCGATGACAGTGCATATCTACAGGATAGCAATGACAGTGCATATCTACAGGCTAGTGAAGCCAATGCATATCTACAGGCTAGCGATGACAGTGCATATCTACAGGCTAGTGAAGCCAATGCATATCTACAGGCTAGCAATGACAGTGCATATCTACAGGCTAGCGATGACAGTGCACATCTACAGGCTAACGATGACAGAGCATATCTACAGGCTAGCGATGACAGTGCAGATCTACAGGCTAGCGATGATAATGCATATCTACAGGCTAGCGACGACAGCGCATATCTACAGGATAGCAATGACAGCGCATATCTACAGGCTAGCGATGACAGAGCATATCTACAGGCTAGCGATGACAGTGCATATCTACAGGCTAGTGACGCCAATGCATATCTACAGGCTAGCGATGACAGTGCATATCTACAGGCTAGCGATGACAGAGCATATCTACAGGCTAGCGATGACAGTACATATCTACAGGCTAGCGATGACAGACCATATCTACAGGCTAGCGGTGACAGTGCATATCTACAGGCTTGTGAAGCCAATTTATATCTACAGGCTAGCGATGACAGCGATAACAGTGCATATCTACAGGCTAGTGAAGCCAATGCATATCTACAGGCTAGCGATGACAGTGCATATCTACAGGCTAGCGATGACAGAGCATATCTACAGGCTAGCGATGACAGTGCATATCTACAGGCTAGCGATGACAGTGCATATCTACAGGATAGCAATGACAGCGCATATCTACAGGCTAGTGAAGCCAATGCATATCTACAGGCTAGCGATGACAGTGCATATCTACAGGCTTATGAAGCCAATGCATATCTACAGGCTAGCGATGACAGAGCATATCTACAGGCTAGCAATGACAGCGTATATCTACAGGCTAGCGATGACAGTGCATATCTACAGGCTAGCGATGACAGTGCATATCTACAGGCTAGCGATGACAGTGCATATCTACAGGCTAGTGATGATAATGCATATCTACAGGCTAGCAATGACAGCGCATATCTACAGGCTAGTGAAACCAATGCATATCTACAGGCTAGTGATGACAGTGCATATCTACAGGCTAGTGAAGCCAATGCATATCTACAGGCTTGCGATGACAGTGCATATCTACAGGCTAGCGATGACAGAGCATATCTACAGGCTAGCGATGACAGTGCATATCTACAGGCTAGCAATGATAATGCATATCTACAGGCTAGCGACGACAGCGCATATCTACAGGATAGCAATGACAGCGCATATCTACAGGCTAACGATGACAGAGCATATCTACAGGCTAGCGCCGACAGTGCATATCTACAGGCTAATGAAGCCAATGCATATCTACAGGCTAGCGATGACAGTGCATATCTACAGGCTAGCGATGACAGAGCATATCCACAGGCTAGCGATGACAGTGCATATCTACAGGATAGCAATGACAGTGCATATCTACAGGATAGCAATGACAGCGCATATCTACAGGCTAGTGAAGCCAATGCATATCTACAGGCTAGCGATGACAGTGCATATCTACAGGCTAGCGATGACAGAGCATATCTACAGGCTAGCGATGACAGTGCATATCTACAGGCTAGTGAAGCCAATGCATATCTACAGGCTAGTGAAGCCATAGCAATGACCGTGCATATCTACAGGCTAGCGATGACAGTGCATATCTACAGGCTAGCGATGACGGTGCATATCTACAGGCTAGTGAAGCCAATGCATATCTACAGGCTAGCGATGACAGTGCATATCTACAGGCTAGCGATGACAGTGCATATCTACAGGCTAGCGATGATAATGCATATCTACAGGCTAGCGACGACAGCGCATATCTACAGGATAGCAATGACAGCGCATATCTACAGGCTAGCGATGACAGAGCATATCGACAGGCTAGCGATGACAGTGCATATCTACAGGCTAGTGAAGCCAATGCATATCTACAGGCTAGCGATGACAGTGCATATCTACAGGCTAGCGATGACAGTGCATATCTACAGGCTAGCGATGACAGTGCATATCTACAGGCTTGCGATGACAATGCATATCTACAGGCTAGCGATGACAGTGCATATCTACAGGCTAGTGAAGCCAATGCATATCTACAGGCTAGCGATGACAGTGCATATCTACAGGCTAGCGATGACAGAGCATATCTACAGGCTAGCGATGACAGTGCATATCTACAGGCTAGCGATGACAGTGCATATCTACAGGCTAGCGATGATAATGCATATCTACAGGCTAGCAACGACAGCGCATATCTACAGGATAGCAATGACAGCGCATATCTACAGGCTAGCAATGACAGCGCATATCTACAGGCTAGCGATGACAGTGCATATATACAGGCTAGTGAAGCCAATGCATATCTACAGGCTAGCGATGGCAGTGCTTATCTACAGGCTAGCGATGACAGACCATATCTACAGGCTAGCGATGACAGTGCATATCTACAGGATAGCAATGACAGCGCATATCTACAGGCTAGTGAAGCCAATGCATACCTACAGGCTAGCGATGACAGTGCATATCTACAGGCTAGTGAAGCCAATGCATATCTACAGGCTAGCGATGACAGTGCATATCTCCAGGCTAGCGATGACAGAGCATATCTACAGGCTAGCAATGACAGTGCATATCTACAGGCTTGTGAAGCCAATGCATATCTACAGGCTAGCGATGATAGAGCATATCTACAGGCTAGCGATGACAGCGCATATCTACAGGCTAGCGGTGACAGTGCATATCTACAGGCTAGCGATGACAGTGCATATCTACAAGCTAGTGAAGCCAATGCATATCTACAGGCTAGCGATGACAGTGCATATCTACAGGCTAGCGATGACAGAGCATATCTACAGGCTAGCGATGACAGTGCATATCTACAGGCTAGCGATGATAATGCATATCTACAGGCTAGCGATGACAGCGCATATCTACAGGATAGCGATGACAGCGCATATCTACAGGCTAGCGATGACAGTGCATATCTACAGGCTAGCGATGACAGTGCATATCTACAGGCTAGTGAAGCCAATGCATATCTACAGGCTAGCGATGACAGTGCATATCTACAGGCTAGCGATGACAGTGCATATCTACAGGCTAGCAGTGACAGTGCATATCTACAGGCTTGTGAAGCCAATGCATATCTACAGGCTAGCGATGACAGCGATGACAGTGCATATCTACAGGCTAGTGAAGCCAATGCATATCTACAGGCTAGCGATGACAGTGCATATCTACAGGCTAACGATGACAGAGCATATCTACAGGCTAGCGATGACAGTGCATATCTACAGGCTAGCGATGACAGTGCATATCTACAGGCTAGCGATGATAATGCATATCTACAGGCTAGCGATGACAGTGCATATCTACAGGATAGCAATGACAGCGCATATCTACAGGCTAGTGAAGCCAATGCATATCTACAGGCTAGCGATGACAGTGCATATCTACAGGCTGGTGAAGCCAATGCATATCTACAGGCTTGCGATGACAGTGCATATCTACAGGCTAGCGATGACAGAGCATATCTACAGGCTAGCGATGACAGTGCATATCTACAGGCTAGCGATGAAAGTTCATATCTACAGGCTAGCGATGATAATGCATATCTACAGGCTAGCGACGACAGCACATATCTACAGGATAGCAATGACAGCGCATATCTACAGGCTAGCGATGACAGAGCATATCTACAGGCTAGCGATGACAGAGCATATCTACAGGCTAGTGAAGCCAATGCATATCTACAGGCTCGCGATGACAGTGCATATCTACAGGCTAGCGATGACAGAGCATATCTATAGGCTAGCGATGACAGTGCATATCTACAGGATAGCAATGACAGCGCATATCTACAGGCTAGTGAAGCCAATGCATATATACAGGCTAGCGATGACAGTGCATATCTACAGGCTAGTGAAGCCAATGCATATCTACAGGCTAGCGATGACAGAGCATATCTACAGGCTAGCGATGACAGAGCATATCTACAGGCTAGCGATGACAGTGCATATCTACAGGCTAGTGAAGCCAATGCATATCTACAGGCTAGTGAAGCCATAGCAATGACAGTGCATATCTACAGGCTAGCGATGACAGTACATATCTACAGGCTAGCGATGATGGTGCATATCTACAGGCTAATGAAGCCAATGCATAGCTACAGGCGAGTGAAGCCAATGCATATCTACAGGCTAGCGATGACAGTGCATATCTACAGGCTAGCGATGACAGTGCATATCTACAGGCTAGCGATGATAATGCATATCTACAGGCTAGCGACGACAGCGCATATCTACAGGATAGCAATGACAGCACATATCTACAGGCTAGCAATGACAGAGCATATCTACAGGCTAGCGATGACAGTGCATATTTACAGGCTAGTGAAGCCAATGCAGATCTACAGGCTAGCGATGACAGTGCATATCTACAGGCTAGTGATGACAGAGCATATCTACAGGCTAGTGATGACAGTGCATATCTACAGGCTAGCGATGACAATGCATATCTACAGGCTAGCGATGGCAGTGCATATCTACAGGCTAGCGAAGCCAATGCATATCTACAGGCTAGCGATGACAGTGCATATCTACAGGCTAGCGATGACAGAGCATATCTACAGGCTAGCGATGACAGTGCATATCTACAGGCTAGCGATGACAGTGCATATCTACAGGCTAGCGATGATAATGCATATCTACAGGCTAGCAACGACAGCGCATATCTACAGGATAGCAATGTCAGCGCAGATCTACAGGCTAGCAATGACAGAGCATATCTACAGGCTAGCGATGACAGTGCATATATACAGGCTAGTGAAGCCAATGCATATCTACAGGCTAGCGATGACAGTGCATATCTACAGGCTAGCGATGACAGAGCATATCTACAGGCTAGCGATGACAGTGCATATCTACAGGATAGCAATGACAGCGCATATCTACAGGCTAGTGAAGCCAATTCATATCTACAGGCTAGCGATGACAGTGCATATCTACAGGCTAGTGAAGCCAATGCATATCTACAGGCTAGCGATGACAGTGCATATCTACAGGCTAGCGATGACAGTGCATATCTACAGGCTAGTGAAGCCAATTCATATCTACAGGCTAGCGATGACAGTGCATATCTACAGGCTAGTGAAGCCAATGCATATCTACAGGCTAGCGATGACAGTGCATATCTACAGGCTAGCGATGACAGAGCATATCTACAGGCTAGCAATGACAGTGCATATCTACAGGCTTGTGAAGCCAATGCATATCTACAGGCTAGCGATGACAGAGCATATCTACAGGCTAGCGATGACAGTGCATATCTACAGGCTAGCGGTGACAGTGCATATCTACAGGCTAGCGATGACAGTGCATATCAACAGGCTAGTGAAGCCAGTGCATATCTAATCTACAGGCTAGCGATGACAGTGCATATCTACAGGCTAACGATGACAGTGCATATCTACAGGCTAGCGATGACAGAGCATATCTACAGGCTAGCGATGACAGTGCATATCTACAGGCTAGCGATGATAATGCATATCTACAGGATAGCGACGACAGCGCATATCTACAGGATAGCAATGACAGCACATATCTACAGGCTAGCGATGACAGAGCATATCTACAGGCTAGCGATGACAGTGCATATCTACAGGCTAGTGAAGCCAATGCATATCTACAGGCTAGCGATGACAGTGCATATCTACAGGCTAGCGATGACAGTGCATATCTACAAGCTAGCGATGACAGTGCATAGCGATGACAGTGCATATCTACAGGCTAGCGATGACAGTGCATATCTACAGGCTAGCGATGACAGTGCATATCTACAGGCTAGCGGTGACAGTGCATATCTACAGGCTAGTGAAGCCAATGCATATCTACAGGCTAGCGATGACAGAGCATATCTACAGGCTAGCGATGACAGTGCATATCTACAGGCTAGCGATGATAATGCATATCTACAGGCTAGCGATGACAGTGCATATCTACAGGATAGCAATGACAGCGCATATCTACAGGCTAGTGAAGCCAATGCATATCTACAGGCTAGCGATGACAGTGCATATCTACAGGCTAGTGAAGCCAATGCATATCTACAGGCTTGTGATGACAGTGCATATTCACAGGCTAGCAATGACAGAGCATATCTACAGGCTAGCGATGACAGTGCATATCTACAGGCTTGTGAAGCCAATGCATATCTACAGGCTAGCGATGACAGAGCATATCTACAGGCTAGCGATGACAGCGCATATCTACAGGCTAGCAATGACAGTGCATATCTACAGGCTAGCGATGACAGTGCATATCTACAGGCTAGCGATGACAGTGCATATCTACAGGCTAGTGAAGCCATAGCAATGACAGTGCATATCTACAGGCTAGCGATGACAGTACATATCTACAGGCTAGCGATGATGGTGCATATCTACAGGCTAATGAAGCCAATGCATAGCTACAGGCGAGTGAAGCCAATGCATATCTACAGGCTAGCGATGACAGAGCATATCTACAGGCTAGCGATGACAGTGCATATCTACAGGCTAGCGGTGACAGTGCATATCTACAGGCTAGCGATGACAGTGCATATCTACAGGCTAGTGAAGCCAGTGCATATCTAATCTACAGGCTAGCGATGACAGTGCATATCTACAGGCTAGCGATGACAGTGCATATCTACAGGCTAGCGATGACAGAGCATATCTACAGGCTAGCGATGACAGTGCATATCTACAGGCTAGCGATGATAATGCATATCTACAGGATAGCGACGACAGCGCATATCTACAGGATAGCAATGACAGCGCATATCTACAGGCTAGCGATGACAGAGCATATCTACAGGCTAGCGATGACAGTGCATATCTACAGGCTAGTGAAGCCAATGCATATCTACAGGCTAGCGATGACAGTGCATATCTACAGGCTAGCGATGACATTGCATATCTACAGGCTAGCGATGACGGTGCATAGCGATGACAGTGCATATCTACAGGCTAGCCATGACAGTGCATATCTACAGGCTAGCGATGACAGTGCATATCTACAGGCTAGCGGTGACAGTGCATATCTACAGGCTTGTGAAGCCAATGCATATCTACAGGCTAGCGATGACAGCGATGACAGTGCATATCTACAGGCTAGTGAAGCCAATGCATATCTACAGGCTAGCGATGACAGAGCATATCTACAGGCTAGCGATGACAGTGCATATCTACAGGCTAGCGATGATAATGCATATCTACAGGCTAGCGATGACAGTGCATATCTACAGGATAGCAATGACAGCGCATATCTACAGGCTAGTGAAGCCAATGCATATCTACAGGCTAGCGATGACAGTGCATATCTACAGGCTTGTGATGACAGTGCATATTCACAGGCTAGCAATGACAGAGCATATCTACAGGCTAGCGATGACAGTGCATATCTACAGGCTTGTGAAGCCAATGCATATCTACAGGCTAGCGATGACAGAGCATATCTACAGGCTAGCGATGACAGAGCATATCTACAGGCTAGCGATGACAGCGCATATCTACAGGCTAGCGATGACAGTGCATATCTACAGGCTAGCGATGACAGTGCATATCTACAGGCTAGTGAAGCCATAGCAATGACAGTGCATATCTACAGGCTAGCGATGACAGTACATATCTACAGGCTAGCGATGATGGTGCATATCTACAGGCTAATGAAGCCAATGCATAGCTACAGGCGAGTGAAGCCAATGCATATCTACAGGCTAGCGATGACAGTGCATATCTACAGGCTAGCGATGACAGTGCATATCTACAGGCTAGCGATGATAATGCATATCTACAGGCTAGCGACGACAGCGCATATCTACAGGATAGCAATGACAGCACATATCTACAGGCTAGCAATGACAGAGCATATCTACAGGCTAGCGATGACAGTGCATATTTACAAGCTAGTGAAGCCAATGCAGATCTACAGGCTAGCGATGACAGTGCATATCTACAGGCTAGTGATGACAGAGCATATCTACAGGCTAGTGATGACAGTGCATATCTACAGGCTAGCGATGACAATGCATATCTACAGGCTAGCGATGACAGTGCATATCTACAGGCTAGCGAAGCCAATGCATATCTACAGGCTAGCGATGACAGTGCATATCTACAGGCTAGCGATGACAGAGCATATCTACAGGCTAGCGATGACAGTGCATATCTACAGGCTAGCGATGACAGTGCATATCTACAGGCTAGCGATGATAATGCATATCTACAGGCTAGCAACGACAGCGCATATCTACAGGATAGCAATGTCAGCGCATATCTACAGGCTAGCAATGACAGAGCATATCTACAGGCTAGCGATGACAGTGCATATATACAGGCTAGTGAAGCCAATGCATATCTACAGGCTAGCGATGACAGTGCATATCTACAGTCTAGCGATGACAGAGCATATCTACAGGCTAGCGATGACAGTGCATATCTACAGGATAGCAATGACAGCGCATATCTACAGGCTAGTGAAGCCAATTCATAACTACAGGCTAGCGATGACAGTGCATATCTACAGGCTAGTGAAGCCAATGCATATCTACAGGCTAGCAATGACAGTGCATATCTACAGGCTAGCGATGACAGAGCATATCTACAGGCTAGCAATGACAGTGCATATCTACAGGCTTGTGAAGCCAATGCATATCTACAGGCTAGCGATGACAGAGCATATCTACAGGCTAGTGAAGCCAGTGCATATCTAATCTACAGGCTAGCGATGACAGTGCATATCTACAGGCTAGCGGTGACAGTGCATATCTACAGGCTAGCGATGACAGTGCATATCTACAGGCTAGTGAAGCCAGTGCATATCTAATCTACAGGCTAGCGATGACAGTGCATATCTACAGGCTAGCGATGACAGTGCATATCTACAGGCTAGCGATGACAGAGCATATCTACAGGCTAGCGATGACAGTGCATATCTACAGGCTAGCGATGATAATGCATATCTACAGGATAGCGACGACAGCGCATATCTACAGGATAGCAATGACAGCGCATATCTACAGGCTAGCGATGACAGAGCATATCTACAGGCTAGCGATGACAGTGCATATCTACAGGCTAGTGAAGCCAATGCATATCTACAGGCTAGCGATGACAGTGCATATCTACAGGCTAGCGATGACAGTGCATATCTACAGGCTAGCGATGACAGTGCATAGCGATGACAGTGCATATCTACAGGCTAGCCATGACAGTGCATATCTACAGGCTAGCGATGACAGTGCATATCTACAGGCTAGCGGTGACAGTGCATATCTACAGGCTTGTGAAGCCAATGCATATCTACAGGCTAGCGATGACAGCGATGACAGTGCATATCTACAGGCTAGTGAAGCCAATGCATATCTACAGGCTAGCGATGACAGAGCATATCTACAGGCTAGCGATGACAGTGCATATCTACAGGCTAGCGATGATAATGCATATCTACAGGCTAGCGATGACAGTGCATATCTACAGGATAGCAATGACAGCGCATATCTACAGGCTAGTGAAGCCAATGCATATCTACAGGCTAGCGATGACAGTGCATATCTACAGGCTAGTGAAGCCAATGCATATCTACAGGCTTGTGATGACAGTGCATATTCACAGGCTAGCAATGACAGAGCATATCTACAGGCTAGCGATGACAGTGCATATCTACAGGCTTGTGAAGCCAATGCATATCTACAGGCTAGCGATGACAGAGCATATCTACAGGCTAGCGATGACAGCGCATATCTACAGGCTAGCAATGACAGTGCATATCTACAGGCTAGCGATGACAGTGCATATCTACAGGCTAGCGATGACAGTGCATATCTACAGGCTAGCGATGACAGTGCATATCTACAGGCTAGCGATGATAATGCATATCTACAGGCTAGCGATGACAGCGCATATCTACAGGATAGCAATGACAGCGCATATCTACAGGCTAGTGAAACCAATGCATATCTAGAGGCTAGCGATGACAGTGCATATCTACAGGCTAGTGAAGCCAATGCATATCTACAGGCTTGCGATGACAGTGCATATCTACAGGCTAGCAATGACAGTGCATATCTACAGGCTAGCGATGACAGAGCATATCTACAGGCTACCGATGACAGTGCATATCTACAGGCTAGCGATGGCAGTGCATATCTACAGGCTAGCGATGATAATGCATATCTACAGGCTAGCGACGACAGCGCATATCTACAGGATAGCAATGACAGCGCATATCTACAGGCTAGCGATGACAGTGCATATCTACAGGCTAGTGAAGCCAATGCATATCTACAGGCTAGCGATGACAGTGCATATCTACAGGCTAGCGATGACAGAGCATATCTACAGGCTAGCGATGACAGTGCATATCTACAGGATAGCAATGACAGAGCATATCTACAGGCTAGTGAAGCCAATGCATATCTACAGGCTAGCGATGACAGTGCATATCTACAGGCTAGCGATGACAGTGCATATCTACAGGCTAGCGATGACAGAGCATATCTACAGGCTAGCGATGACAGTGCATATCTACAGGCTAGTGAAGCCAATGCATATCTACAGGCTAGTGAAGCCATAGCAATGACAGTGCATATCTACAGGCTAGCGATGACGGTGCATATCTACAGGCTAGTGAAGCCAATGCATATCTACAGGCTAGTGAAGCCAATGCATATCTACAGGCTAGCGATGACAGTGCATATCTACAGGCTAGCGATGAAAGCGCATATCTACAGGCTAGCGATGATAATGCATATCTACAGGCTAGCGACGACAGCGCATATCTACAGGATAGCAATGACAGCGCATATCTACAGGCTAGCGATGACAGAGCATATCTACAGGCTAGCGATGACAGTGCATATCTACAGGCTAGTGAAGCCAATGCATATCTACAGGCTAGCGATGACAGTGCATATCTACAGGCTAGTGATGTCAGAGCATGTCTACAGGCTAGCGATGACAGTGCATATCTACAGGCTAGCGATGACAGTGCATATCTACAGGCTTGCGATGACAATGCATATCTACAGGCTAGCGATGACAGTGCATATCTACAGGCTAGTGAAGCCAATGCATATCTACAGGCTAGCGATGACAGTGCATATCTACAGGCTAGCGATGACAGAGCATATCTACAGGCTAGCGATGACAGTGCATATCTACAGGCTAGCGATGACAGTGCATATCTACAGGCTAGCGATGATAATGCATATCTACAGGCTGGCAACGACAGCGCATATCTACAGGTTAGCAATGACAGCGCATATCTACAGGCTAGCGATGACAGAGCATATCTACAGGCTAGCGATGACAGTGCATATATACAAGCTAGTGAAGCCAATGCATATCTACAGGCTAGCGATGACAGTGCATATCTACAGGCTAGCTATGACAGAGCATATCTACAGGCCAGCGATGACAGTGCATATCTACAGGATAGCAATGACAGCGCATATCTACAGGCTAGTGAAGCCAATGCATATCTACAGGCTAGCGATGACAGTGCATATCTACAGGCTAGTGAAGCCAATGCATATCTACAGGCTAGCAATGACAGTGCATATCTACAGGCTAGCAATGACAGAGCATATCTACAGGCTAGCGATGACAATGCATATCTACAGGCTAGCGATGACAGTGCATATCTACAGGCTAGCGAAGCCAATGCATATCTACAGGCTAGCGATGACAGTGCATATCTACAGGCTAGCGATGACAGAGCATATCTACAGGCTAGCGATGACAGTGCATATCTACAGGCTAGCGATGACAGTGCATATCTACAGGCTAGCGATGATAATGCATATCTACAGGCTAGCAACGACAGCGCATATCTACAGGATAGCAATGTCAGCGCATATCTACAGGCTAGCAATGACAGAGCATATCTACAGGCTAGCGATGACAGTGCATATATACAGGCTAGTGAAGCCAATGCATATCTACAGGCTAGCGATGACAGTGCATATCTACAGGCTAGCGATGACAGTGCATATCTACAGGCTAGCGATGATAATGCATATCTACAGGCTAGCGATGACAGCGCATATCTACAGGATAGCAATGACAGCGCATATCTACAGGCTAGTGAAACCAATGCATATCTACAGGCTAGCGATGACAGAGCATATCTACAGGCTTGTGAAGCCAATGCATATCTACAGGCTAGCTATGACAGCGATGACAGTGCATATCTACAGGCTAGTGAAGCCAATGCATATCTACAGGCTAGCGATGACAGAGCATATCTACAGGCTAGCGATGACAGTGCATATCTACAGGCTAGCGATGATAATGCATATCTACAGGCTAGCGATGACAGTGCATATCTACAGGATAGCAATGACAGCGCATATCTACAGGCTAGTGAAGCCAATGCATATCTACAGGCTAGCGATGACAGTGCATATCTACAGGCTAGTGAAGCCAATGCATATCTACAGGCTTGTGATGACAGTGCATATTCACAGGCTAGCAATGACAGAGCATATCTACAGGCTAGCGATGACAGTGCATATCTACAGGCTTGTGAAGCCAATGCATATCTACAGGCTAGTGATGACAGAGCATATCTACAGGCTAGCGATGACAGCGCATATCTACAGGCTAGCAATGACAGTGCATATCTACAGGCTAGCGATGACAGTGCATATCTACAGGCTAGCGATGACAGTGCATATCTACAGGCTAGCGATGACAGTGCATATCTACAGGCTAGCGATGATAATGCATATCTACAGGCTAGCGATGACAGCGCATATCTACAGGATAGCAATGACAGCGCATATCTACAGGCTAGTGAAACCAATGCATATCTACAGGCTAGCGATGACAGTGCATATCTACAGGCTAGTGAAGCCAATGCATATCTACAGGCTTGCGATGACAGTGCATATCTACAGGCTAGCAATGACAGTGCATATCTACAGGCTAGCGATGACAGAGCATATCTACAGGCTAGCGATGACAGTGCATATCTACAGGCTAGCGATGACAGTGCATATCTACAGGCTAGCGATGATAATGCATATCTACAGGCTAGCGACGACAGCGCATATCTACAGGATAGCAATGACAGCGCATATCTACAGGCTAGCGATGACAGTGCATATCTACAGGCTAGTGAAGCCAATGCATATCTACAGGCTAGCGATGACAGTGCATATCTACAGGCTAGCGATGACAGAGCATATCTACAGGCTAGTGATGACAGTGCATATCTACAGGATAGCAATGACAGAGCATATCTACAGGCTAGTGAAGCCAATGCATATCTACAGGCTAGCGATGACAGTGCATATCTACAGGCTAGTGAAGCCAATGCATATCTACAGGCTAGCGATGACAGTGCATATCTACAGGCTAGCGATGACAGAGCATATCTACAGGCTAGCGATGACAGTGCATATCTACAGGCTAGTGAAGCCAATGCATATCTACAGGCTAGTGAAGCCATAGCAATGACAGTGCATATCTACAGGCTAGCGATGACGGTGCATATCTACAGGCTAGTGAAGCCAATGCATATCTACAGGCTAGTGAAGCCAATGCATATCTACAGGCTAGCGATGACAGTGCATATCTACAGGCTAGCGATGAAAGCGCATATCTACAGGCTAGCGATGATAATGCATATCTACAGGCTAGCGATGACAGCGCATATCTACAGGATAGCAATGACAGCGCATATCTACAGGCTAGCGATGACAGAGCATATCTACAGGCTAGCGATGACAGTGCATATCTACAGGCTAGTGAAGCCAATGCATATCTACAGGCTAGCGATGACAGTGCATATCTACAGGCTAGTGATGTCAGAGCATATCTACAGGCTAGCGATGACAGTGCATATCTACAGGCTAGCGATGACAGTGCATATCTACAGGCTTGCGATGACAATGCATATCTACAGGCTAGCGATGACAGTGCATATCTACAGGCTAGTGAAGCCAATGCATATCTACAGGCTAGCGATGACAGTGCATATCTACAGGCTAGCGATGACAGAGCATATCTACAGGCTAGCGATGACAGTGCATATCTACAGGCTAGCGATGACAGTGCATATCTACAGGCTAGCGATGACAGTGCATAGCGATGACAGTGCATATCTACAGGCTAGCGATGACAGTGCATATCTACAGGCTAGCGATGACAGTGCATATCTACAGGCTAGCGGTGACAGTGCATATCTACAGGCTAGTGAAGCCAATGCATATCTACAGGCTAGCGATGACAGAGCATATCTACAGGCTAGCGATGACAGTGCATATCTACAGGCTAGCGATGATAATGCATATCTACAGGCTAGCGATGACAGTGCATATCTACAGGATAGCAATGACAGCGCATATCTACAGGCCAGCGATGACAGTACATATCTACAGGCTAGCGATGATGGTGCATATCTACAGGCTAGCAATGACAGTGCATATCTACAGGCTAGCGGTGACAGTGCATATCTACAGGCTAGCGATGACAGTGCATATCTACAGGCTAGTGAAGCCAGTGCATATCTAATCTACAGGCTAGCGATGACAGTGCATATCTACAGGCTAGCGATGACAGTGCATATCTACAGGCTTGTGAAGCCAATGCATATCTACAGGCTAGCGATGACAGAGCATATCTACAGGCTAGCGATGACAGCGCATATCTACAGGCTAGCAATGACAGTGCATATCTACAGGCTAGCGATGACAGTGCATATCTACAGGCTAGCGATGACAGTGCATATCTACAGGCTAGTGAAGCCATAGCAATGACAGTGCATATCTACAGGCTAGCGATGACAGTACATATCTACAGGCTAGCGATGATGGTGCATATCTACAGGCTAGCAATGACAGTGCATATCTACAGGCTAGCGGTGACAGTGCATATCTACAGGCTAGCGATGACAGTGCATATCTACAGGCTAGTGAAGCCAGTGCATATCTAATCTACAGGCTAGCGATGACAGTGCATATCTACAGGCTAGCGATGACAGTGCATATCTACAGGCTAGCGATGACAGAGCATATCTACAGGCTAGCGATGACAGTGCATATCTACAGGCTAGCGATGATAATGCATATCTACAGGATAGCGACGACAGCGCATATCTACAGGATAGCAATGACAGCGCATATCTACAGGCTAGCGATGACAGAGCATATCTACAGGCTAGCGATGACAGTGCATATCTACAGGCTAGTGAAGCCAATGCATATCTACAGGCTAGCGATGACAGTGCATATCTACAGGCTAGCGATGACATTGCATATCTACAGGCTAGCGATGACGGTGCATAGCGATGACAGTGCATATCTACAGGCTAGCCATGACAGTGCATATCTACAGGCTAGCGATGACAGTGCATATCTACAGGCTAGCGGTGACAGTGCATATCTACAGGCTTGTGAAGCCAATGCATATCTACAGGCTAGCGATGACAGCGATGACAGTGCATATCTACAGGCTAGTGAAGCCAATGCATATCTACAGGCTAGCAATGACAGAGCATATCTACAGGCTAGCGATGACAGTGCATATCTACAGGCTAGCGATGATAATGCATATCTACAGGCTAGCGATGACAGTGCATATCTACAGGATAGCAATGACAGCGCATATCTACAGGCTAGTGAAGCCAATGCATATCTACAGGCTAGCGATGACAGTGCATATCTACAGGCTAGTGAAGCCAATGCATATCTACAGGCTTGTGATGACAGTGCATATTCACAGGCTAGCAATGACAGAGCATATCTACAGGCTAGCGATGACAGTGCATATCTACAGGCTTGTGAAGCCAATGCATATCTACAGGCTAGCGATGACAGAGCATATCTACAGGCTAGCGATGACAGAGCATATCTACAGGCTAGCGATGACAGCGCATATCTACAGGCTAGCGATGACAGTGCATATCTACAGGCTAGCGATGACAGTGCATATCTACAGGCTAGTGAAGCCATAGCAATGACAGTGCATATCTACAGGCTAGCGATGACAGTACATATCTACAGGCTAGCGATGATGGTGCATATCTACAGGCTAATGAAGCCAATGTATAGCTACAGGCGTGTGAAGCCAATGCATATCTACAGGCTAGCGATGACAGTGCATATCTACAGGCTAGCGATGACAGTGCATATCTACAGGCTAGCGATGATAATGCATATCTACAGGCTAGCGACGACAGCGCATATCTACAGGATAGCAATGACAGCACATATCTACAGGCTAGCAATGACAGAGCATATCTACAGGCTAGCGATGACAGTGCATATCTACAGGCTAGTGAAGCCAATGCAGATCTACAGGCTAGCGATGACAGTGCATATCTACAGGCTAGTGATGACAGAGCATATCTACAGGCTAGTGATGACAGTGCATATCTACAGGCTAGCGATGACAATGCATATCTACAGGCTAGCGATGACAGTGCATATCTACAGGCTAGCGAAGCCAATGCATATCTACAGGCTAGCGATGACAGTGCATATCTACAGGCTAGCGATGACAGAGCATATCTACAGGCTAGCGATGACAGTGCATATCTACAGGCTAGCGATGACAGTGCATATCTACAGGCTAGCGATGATAATGCATATCTACAGGCTAGCAACGACAGCGCATATCTACAGGATAGCAATGTCAGCGCATATCTACAGGCTAGCAATGACAGAGCATATCTACAGGCTAGCGATGACAGTGCATATATACAGGCTAGTGAAGCCAATGCATATCTACAGGCTAGCGATGACAGTGCATATCTACAGGATAGCAATGACAGCGCATATCTACAGGCTAGTGAAGCCAATTCATAACTACAGGCTAGCGATGACAGTGCATATCTACAGGCTAGTGAAGCCAATGCATATCTACAGGCTAGCAATGACAGTGCATATCTACAGGCTAGCGATGACAGAGCATATCTACAGGCTAGCAATGACAGTGCATATCTACAGGCTTGTGAAGCCAATGCATATCTACAGGCTAGCGATGACAGAGCATATCTACAGGCTAGCGATGACAGTGCATATCTACAGGCTAGCGGTGACAGTGCATATCTACAGGCTAGCGATGACAGTGCATATCTACAGGCTAGTGAAGCCAGTGCATATCTAATCTACAGGCTAGCGATGACAGTGCATATCTACAGGCTAGCGATGACAGTGCATATCTACAGGCTAGCGATGACAGAGCATATCTACAGGCTAGCGATGACAGTGCATATCTACAGGCTAGCGATGATAATGCATATCTACAGGATAGCGACGACAGCGCATATCTACAGGATAGCAATGACAGCGCATATCTACAGGCTAGCGATGACAGAGCATATCTACAGGCTAGCGATGACAGTGCATATCTACAGGCTAGTGAAGCCAATGCATATCTACAGGCTAGCGATGACAGTGCATATCTACAGGCTAGCGATGACAGTGCATATCTACAGGCTAGCGATGACAGTGCATAGCGATGACAGTGCATATCTACAGGCTAGCCATGACAGTGCATATCTACAGGCTAGCGATGACAGTGCATATCTACAGGCTAGCGGTGACAGTGCATATCTACAGGCTTGTGAAGCCAATGCATATCTACAGGCTAGCGATGACAGCGATGACAGTGCATATCTACAGGCTAGTGAAGCCAATGCATATCTACAGGCTAGCGATGACAGAGCATATCTACAGGCTAGCGATGACAGTGCATATCTACAGGCTAGCGATGATAATGCATATCTACAGGCTAGCGATGACAGTGCATATCTACAGGATAGCAATGACAGCGCATATCTACAGGCTAGTGAAGCCAATGCATATCTACAGGCTAGCGATGACAGTGCATATCTACAGGCTAGTGAAGCCAATGCATATCTACAGGCTTGTGATGACAGTGCATATTCACAGGCTAGCAATGACAGAGCATATCTACAGGCTAGCGATGACAGTGCATATCTACAGGCTTGTGAAGCCAATGCATATCTACAGGCTAGCGATGACAGAGCATATCTACAGGCTAGCGATGACAGCGCATATCTACAGGCTAGCAATGACAGTGCATATCTACAGGCTAGCGATGACAGTGCATATCTACAGGCTAGCGATGACAGTGCATATCTACAGGCTAGCGATGACAGTGCATATCTACAGGCTAGCGATGATAATGCATATCTACAGGCTAGCGATGACAGCGCATATCTACAGGATAGCAATGACAGCGCATATCTACAGGCTAGTGAAACCAATGCATATCTAGAGGCTAGCGATGACAGTGCATATCTACAGGCTAGTGAAGCCAATGCATATCTACAGGCTTGCGATGACAGTGCATATCTACAGGCTAGCAATGACAGTGCATATCTACAGGCTAGCGATGACAGAGCATATCTACAGGCTAGCGATGACAGTGCATATCTACAGGCTAGCGATGACAGTGCATATCTACAGGCTAGCGATGATAATGCATATCTACAGGCTAGCGACGACAGCGCATATCTACAGGATAGCAATGACAGCGCATATCTACAGGCTAGCGATGACAGTGCATATCTACAGGCTAGTGAAGCCAATGCATATCTACAGGCTAGCGATGACAGTGCATATCTACAGGCTAGCGATGACAGAGCATATCTACAGGCTAGCGATGACAGTGCATATCTACAGGATAGCAATGACAGAGCATATCTACAGGCTAGTGAAGCCAATGCATATCTACAGGCTAGCGATGACAGTGCATATCTACAGGCTAGCGATGACAGTGCATATCTACAGGCTAGCGATGACAGTGCATATCTACAGGCTAGCGATGACAGTGCATATCTACAGGCTAGCGATGACAGAGCATATCTACAGGCTAGCGATGACAGTGCATATCTACAGGCTAGTGAAGCCAATGCATATCTACAGGCTAGTAAAGCCATAGCAATGACAGTGCATATCTACAGGCTAGCGATGACGGTGCATATCTACAGGCTAGTGAAGCCAATGCATATCTACAGGCTAGTGAAGCCAATGCATATCTACAGGCTAGCGATGACAGTGCATATCTACAGGCTAGCGATGAAAGCGCATATCTACAGGCTAGCGATGATAATGCATATCTACAGGCTAGCGATGACAGTGCATATCTACAGGCTAGTGAAGCCAATGCAAATCTACAGGCTAGCGATGACAGTGCATATCTACAGGCTAGCGATGACAGAGCATATCTACAGGCTAGCGATGACAGTGCATATCTACAGGCTAGCGATGACAGTGCATATCTACAGGCTAGCGATGATAATGCATATCTACAGGCTGGCAACGACAGCGCATATCTACAGGTTAGCAATGACAGCGCATATCTACAGGCTAGCGATGACAGAGCATATCTACAGGCTAGCGATGACAGTGCATATATACAAGCTAGTGAAGCCAATGCATATCTACAGGCTAGCGATGACAGTGCATATCTACAGGCTAGCTATGACAGAGCATATCTACAGGCCAGCGATGACAGTGCATATCTACAGGATAGCAATGACAGCGCATATCTACAGGCTAGTGAAGCCAATGCATATCTACAGGCTAGCGATGACAGTGCATATCTACAGGCTAGTGAAGCCAATGCATATCTACAGGCTAGCAATGACAGTGCATATCTACAGGCTAGCAATGACAGAGCATATCTACAGGCTAGCGATGACAATGCATATCTACAGGCTAGCGATGACAGTGCATATCTACAGGCTAGCGAAGCCAATGCATATCTACAGGCTAGCGATGACAGTGCATATCTACAGGCTAGCGATGACAGAGCATATCTACAGGCTAGCGATGACAGTGCATATCTACAGGCTAGCGATGACAGTGCATATCTACAGGCTAGCGATGATAATGCATATCTACAGGCTAGCAACGACAGCGCATATCTACAGGATAGCAATGTCAGCGCATATCTACAGGCTAGCAATGACAGAGCATATCTACAGGCTAGCGATGACAGTGCATATATACAGGCTAGTGAAGCCAATGCATATCTACAGGCTAGCGATGACAGTGCATATCTACAGGCTAGCGATGACAGTGCATATCTACAGGCTAGCGATGATAATGCATATCTACAGGCTAGCGATGACAGCGCATATCTACAGGATAGCAATGACAGCGCATATCTACAGGCTAGTGAAACCAATGCATATCTACAGGCTAGCGATGACAGAGCATATCTACAGGCTTGTGAAGCCAATGCATATCTACAGGCTAGCTATGACAGCGATGACAGTGCATATCTACAGGCTAGTGAAGCCAATGCATATCTACAGGCTAGCGATGACAGAGCATATCTACAGGCTAGCGATGACAGTGCATATCTACAGGCTAGCGATGATAATGCATATCTACAGGCTAGCGATGACAGTGCATATCTACAGGATAGCAATGACAGCGCATATCTACAGGCTAGTGAAGCCAATGCATATCTACAGGCTAGCGATGACAGTGCATATCTACAGGCTAGTGAAGCCAATGCATATCTACAGGCTTGTGATGACAGTGCATATTCACAGGCTAGCAATGACAGAGCATATCTACAGGCTAGCGATGACAGTGCATATCTACAGGCTTGTGAAGCCAATGCATATCTACAGGCTAGTGATGACAGAGCATATCTACAGGCTAGCGATGACAGCGCATATCTACAGGCTAGCAATGACAGTGCATATCTACAGGCTAGCGATGACAGTGCATATCTACAGGCTAGCGATGACAGTGCATATCTACAGGCTAGCGATGACAGTGCATATCTACAGGCTAGCGATGATAATGCATATCTACAGGCTAGCGATGACAGCGCATATCTACAGGATAGCAATGACAGCGCATATCTACAGGCTAGTGAAACCAATGCATATCTACAGGCTAGCGATGACAGTGCATATCTACAGGCTAGTGAAGCCAATGCATATCTACAGGCTTGCGATGACAGTGCATATCTACAGGCTAGCAATGACAGTGCATATCTACAGGCTAGCGATGACAGAGCATATCTACAGGCTAGCGATGACAGTGCATATCTACAGGCTAGCGATGACAGTGCATATCTACAGGCTAGCGATGATAATGCATATCTACAGGCTAGCGACGACAGCGCATATCTACAGGATAGCAATGACAGCGCATATCTACAGGCTAGCGATGACAGTGCATATCTACAGGCTAGTGAAGCCAATGCATATCTACAGGCTAGCGATGACAGTGCATATCTACAGGCTAGCGATGACAGAGCATATCTACAGGCTAGTGATGACAGTGCATATCTACAGGATAGCAATGACAGAGCATATCTACAGGCTAGTGAAGCCAATGCATATCTACAGGCTAGCGATGACAGTGCATATCTACAGGCTAGTGAAGCCAATGCATATCTACAGGCTAGCGATGACAGTGCATATCTACAGGCTAGCGATGACAGAGCATATCTACAGGCTAGCGATGACAGTGCATATCTACAGGCTAGTGAAGCCAATGCATATCTACAGGCTAGTGAAGCCATAGCAATGACAGTGCATATCTACAGGCTAGCGATGACGGTGCATATCTACAGGCTAGTGAAGCCAATGCATATCTACAGGCTAGTGAAGCCAATGCATATCTACAGGCTAGCGATGACAGTGCATATCTACAGGCTAGCGATGAAAGCGCATATCTACAGGCTAGCGATGATAATGCATATCTACAGGCTAGCGATGACAGCGCATATCTACAGGATAGCAATGACAGCGCATATCTACAGGCTAGCGATGACAGAGCATATCTACAGGCTAGCGATGACAGTGCATATCTACAGGCTAGTGAAGCCAATGCATATCTACAGGCTAGCGATGACAGTGCATATCTACAGGCTAGTGATGTCAGAGCATATCTACAGGCTAGCGATGACAGTGCATATCTACAGGCTAGCGATGACAGTGCATATCTACAGGCTTGCGATGACAATGCATATCTACAGGCTAGCGATGACAGTGCATATCTACAGGCTAGTGAAGCCAATGCATATCTACAGGCTAGCGATGACAGTGCATATCTACAGGCTAGCGATGACAGAGCATATCTACAGGCTAGCGATGACAGTGCATATCTACAGGCTAGCGATGACAGTGCATATCTACAGGCTAGCGATGACAGTGCATAGCGATGACAGTGCATATCTACAGGCTAGCGATGACAGTGCATATCTACAGGCTAGCGATGACAGTGCATATCTACAGGCTAGCGGTGACAGTGCATATCTACAGGCTAGTGAAGCCAATGCATATCTACAGGCTAGCGATGACAGAGCATATCTACAGGCTAGCGATGACAGTGCATATCTACAGGCTAGCGATGATAATGCATATCTACAGGCTAGCGATGACAGTGCATATCTACAGGATAGCAATGACAGCGCATATCTACAGGCTAGTGAAGCCAATGCAATATCTACAGGCTAGCGATGACAGTGCATATCTACAGGCTAGTGAAGCCAATGCATATCTACAGGCTTGTGATGACAGTGCATATTCACAGGCTAGCAATGACAGAGCATATCTACAGGCTAGCGATGACAGTGCATATCTACAGGCTTGTGAAGCCAATGCATATCTACAGGCTAGCGATGACAGAGCATATCTACAGGCTAGCGATGACAGCGCATATCTACAGGCTAGCAATGACAGTGCATATCTACAGGCTAGCGATGACAGTGCATATCTACAGGCTAGCGATGACAGTGCATATCTACAGGCTAGTGAAGCCATAGCAATGACAGTGCATATCTACAGGCTAGCGATGACAGTACATATCTACAGGCTAGCGATGATGGTGCATATCTACAGGCTAGCAATGACAGTGCATATCTACAGGCTAGCGGTGACAGTGCATATCTACAGGCTAGCGATGACAGTGCATATCTACAGGCTAGTGAAGCCAGTGCATATCTAATCTACAGGCTAGCGATGACAGTGCATATCTACAGGCTAGCGATGACAGTGCATATCTACAGGCTAGCGATGACAGAGCATATCTACAGGCTAGCGATGACAGTGCATATCTACAGGCTAGCGATGATAATGCATATCTACAGGATAGCGACGACAGCGCATATCTACAGGATAGCAATGACAGCGCATATCTACAGGCTAGCGATGACAGAGCATATCTACAGGCTAGCGATGACAGTGCATATCTACAGGCTAGTGAAGCCAATGCATATCTACAGGCTAGCGATGACAGTGCATATCTACAGGCTAGCGATGACATTGCATATCTACAGGCTAGCGATGACGGTGCATAGCGATGACAGTGCATATCTACAGGCTAGCCATGACAGTGCATATCTACAGGCTAGCGATGACAGTGCATATCTACAGGCTAGCGGTGACAGTGCATATCTACAGGCTTGTGAAGCCAATGCATATCTACAGGCTAGCGATGACAGCGATGACAGTGCATATCTACAGGCTAGTGAAGCCAATGCATATCTACAGGCTAGCAATGACAGAGCATATCTACAGGCTAGCGATGACAGTGCATATCTACAGGCTAGCGATGATAATGCATATCTACAGGCTAGCGATGACAGTGCATATCTACAGGATAGCAATGACAGCGCATATCTACAGGCTAGTGAAGCCAATGCATATCTACAGGCTAGCGATGACAGTGCATATCTACAGGCTAGTGAAGCCAATGCATATCTACAGGCTTGTGATGACAGTGCATATTCACAGGCTAGCAATGACAGAGCATATCTACAGGCTAGCGATGACAGTGCATATCTACAGGCTTGTGAAGCCAATGCATATCTACAGGCTAGCGATGACAGAGCATATCTACAGGCTAGCGATGACAGAGCATATCTACAGGCTAGCGATGACAGCGCATATCTACAGGCTAGCGATGACAGTGCATATCTACAGGCTAGCGATGACAGTGCATATCTACAGGCTAGTGAAGCCATAGCAATGACAGTGCATATCTACAGGCTAGCGATGACAGTACATATCTACAGGCTAGCGATGATGGTGCATATCTACAGGCTAATGAAGCCAATGTATAGCTACAGGCGTGTGAAGCCAATGCATATCTACAGGCTAGCGATGACAGTGCATATCTACAGGCTAGCGATGACAGTGCATATCTACAGGCTAGCGATGATAATGCATATCTACAGGCTAGCGACGACAGCGCATATCTACAGGATAGCAATGACAGCACATATCTACAGGCTAGCAATGACAGAGCATATCTACAGGCTAGCGATGACAGTGCATATCTACAGGCTAGTGAAGCCAATGCAGATCTACAGGCTAGCGATGACAGTGCATATCTACAGGCTAGTGATGACAGAGCATATCTACAGGCTAGTGATGACAGTGCATATCTACAGGCTAGCGATGACAATGCATATCTACAGGCTAGCGATGACAGTGCATATCTACAGGCTAGCGAAGCCAATGCATATCTACAGGCTAGCGATGACAGTGCATATCTACAGGCTAGCGATGACAGAGCATATCTACAGGCTAGCGATGACAGTGCATATCTACAGGCTAGCGATGACAGTGCATATCTACAGGCTAGCGATGATAATGCATATCTACAGGCTAGCAACGACAGCGCATATCTACAGGATAGCAATGTCAGCGCATATCTACAGGCTAGCAATGACAGAGCATATCTACAGGCTAGCGATGACAGTGCATATATACAGGCTAGTGAAGCCAATGCATATCTACAGGCTAGCGATGACAGTGCATATCTACAGGATAGCAATGACAGCGCATATCTACAGGCTAGTGAAGCCAATTCATAACTACAGGCTAGCGATGACAGTGCATATCTACAGGCTAGTGAAGCCAATGCATATCTACAGGCTAGCAATGACAGTGCATATCTACAGGCTAGCGATGACAGAGCATATCTACAGGCTAGCAATGACAGTGCATATCTACAGGCTTGTGAAGCCAATGCATATCTACAGGCTAGCGATGACAGAGCATATCTACAGGCTAGCGATGACAGTGCATATCTACAGGCTAGCGGTGACAGTGCATATCTACAGGCTAGCGATGACAGTGCATATCTACAGGCTAGTGAAGCCAGTGCATATCTAATCTACAGGCTAGCGATGACAGTGCATATCTACAGGCTAGCGATGACAGTGCATATCTACAGGCTAGCGATGACAGAGCATATCTACAGGCTAGCGATGACAGTGCATATCTACAGGCTAGCGATGATAATGCATATCTACAGGATAGCGACGACAGCGCATATCTACAGGATAGCAATGACAGCGCATATCTACAGGCTAGCGATGACAGAGCATATCTACAGGCTAGCGATGACAGTGCATATCTACAGGCTAGTGAAGCCAATGCATATCTACAGGCTAGCGATGACAGTGCATATCTACAGGCTAGCGATGACAGTGCATATCTACAGGCTAGCGATGACAGTGCATAGCGATGACAGTGCATATCTACAGGCTAGCCATGACAGTGCATATCTACAGGCTAGCGATGACAGTGCATATCTACAGGCTAGCGGTGACAGTGCATATCTACAGGCTTGTGAAGCCAATGCATATCTACAGGCTAGCGATGACAGCGATGACAGTGCATATCTACAGGCTAGTGAAGCCAATGCATATCTACAGGCTAGCGATGACAGAGCATATCTACAGGCTAGCGATGACAGTGCATATCTACAGGCTAGCGATGATAATGCATATCTACAGGCTAGCGATGACAGTGCATATCTACAGGATAGCAATGACAGCGCATATCTACAGGCTAGTGAAGCCAATGCATATCTACAGGCTAGCGATGACAGTGCATATCTACAGGCTAGTGAAGCCAATGCATATCTACAGGCTTGTGATGACAGTGCATATTCACAGGCTAGCAATGACAGAGCATATCTACAGGCTAGCGATGACAGTGCATATCTACAGGCTTGTGAAGCCAATGCATATCTACAGGCTAGCGATGACAGAGCATATCTACAGGCTAGCGATGACAGCGCATATCTACAGGCTAGCAATGACAGTGCATATCTACAGGCTAGCGATGACAGTGCATATCTACAGGCTAGCGATGACAGTGCATATCTACAGGCTAGCGATGACAGTGCATATCTACAGGCTAGCGATGATAATGCATATCTACAGGCTAGCGATGACAGCGCATATCTACAGGATAGCAATGACAGCGCATATCTACAGGCTAGTGAAACCAATGCATATCTAGAGGCTAGCGATGACAGTGCATATCTACAGGCTAGTGAAGCCAATGCATATCTACAGGCTTGCGATGACAGTGCATATCTACAGGCTAGCAATGACAGTGCATATCTACAGGCTAGCGATGACAGAGCATATCTACAGGCTAGCGATGACAGTGCATATCTACAGGCTAGCGATGACAGTGCATATCTACAGGCTAGCGATGATAATGCATATCTACAGGCTAGCGACGACAGCGCATATCTACAGGATAGCAATGACAGCGCATATCTACAGGCTAGCGATGACAGTGCATATCTACAGGCTAGTGAAGCCAATGCATATCTACAGGCTAGCGATGACAGTGCATATCTACAGGCTAGCGATGACAGAGCATATCTACAGGCTAGCGATGACAGTGCATATCTACAGGATAGCAATGACAGAGCATATCTACAGGCTAGTGAAGCCAATGCATATCTACAGGCTAGCGATGACAGTGCATATCTACAGGCTAGCGATGACAGTGCATATCTACAGGCTAGCGATGACAGTGCATATCTACAGGCTAGCGATGACAGTGCATATCTACAGGCTAGCGATGACAGAGCATATCTACAGGCTAGCGATGACAGTGCATATCTACAGGCTAGTGAAGCCAATGCATATCTACAGGCTAGTAAAGCCATAGCAATGACAGTGCATATCTACAGGCTAGCGATGACGGTGCATATCTACAGGCTAGTGAAGCCAATGCATATCTACAGGCTAGTGAAGCCAATGCATATCTACAGGCTAGCGATGACAGTGCATATCTACAGGCTAGCGATGAAAGCGCATATCTACAGGCTAGCGATGATAATGCATATCTACAGGCTAGCGATGACAGTGCATATCTACAGGCTAGTGAAGCCAATGCAAATCTACAGGCTAGCGATGACAGTGCATATCTACAGGCTAGCGATGACAGAGCATATCTACAGGCTAGCGATGACAGTGCATATCTACAGGCTAGCGATGACAGTGCATATCTACAGGCTAGCGATGATAATGCATATCTACAGGCTGGCAACGACAGCGCATATCTACAGGTTAGCAATGACAGCGCATATCTACAGGCTAGCGATGACAGAGCATATCTACAGGCTAGCGATGACAGTGCATATATACAAGCTAGTGAAGCCAATGCATATCTACAGGCTAGCGATGACAGTGCATATCTACAGGCTAGCGATGACAGAGCATATCTACAGGCCAGCGATGACAGTGCATATCTACAGGATAGCAATGACAGCGCATATCTACAGGCTAGTGAAGCCAATGCATATCTACAGGCTAGCGATGACAGTGCATATCTACAGGCTAGTGAAGCCAATGCATATCTACAGGCTAGCAATGACAGTGCATATCTACAGGCTAGCAATGACAGAGCATATCTACAGGCTAGCGATGACAATGCATATCTACAGGCTAGCGATGACAGTGCATATCTACAGGCTAGCGAAGCCAATGCATATCTACAGGCTAGCGATGACAGTGCATATCTACAGGCTAGCGATGACAGAGCATATCTACAGGCTAGCGATGACAGTGCATATCTACAGGCTAGCGATGACAGTGCATATCTACAGGCTAGCGATGATAATGCATATCTACAGGCTAGCAACAACAGCGCATATCTACAGGATAGCAATGTCAGCGCATATCTACAGGCTAGCAATGACAGAGCATATCTACAGGCTAGCGATGACAGTGCATATATACAGGCTAGTGAAGCCAATGCATATCTACAGGCTAGCGATGACAGTGCATATCTACAGGCTAGCGATGACAGAGCATATCTACAGGCTAGCGATGACAGAGCATATCTACAGGCTTGTGAAGCCAATGCATATCTACAGGCTAGCTATGACAGCGATGACAGTGCATATCTACAGGCTAGTGAAGCCAATGCATATCTACAGGCTAGCGATGACAGAGCATATCTACAGGCTAGCGATGACAGTGCATATCTACAGGCTAGCGATGATAATGCATATCTACAGGCTAGCGATGATAATGCATATCTACAGGCTAGCGATGACAGTGCATATCTACAGGATAGCAATGACAGCGCATATCTACAGGCTAGTGAAGCCAATGCATATCTACAGGCTAGCGATGACAGTGCATATCTACAGGCTAGTGAAGCCAATGCATATCTACAGGCTTGTGATGACAGTGCATATTCACAGGCTAGCAATGACAGAGCATATCTACAGGCTAGCGATGACAGTGCATATCTACAGGCTTGTGAAGCCAATGCATATCTACAGGCTAGTGATGACAGAGCATATCTACAGGCTAGCGATGACAGCGCATATCTACAGGCTAGCAATGACAGTGCATATCTACAGGCTAGCGATGACAGTGCATATCTACAGGCTAGCGATGACAGTGCATATCTACAGGCTAGCGATGACAGTGCATATCTACAGGCTAGCGATGATAATGCATATCTACAGGCTAGCGATGACAGCGCATATCTACAGGATAGCAATGACAGCGCATATCTACAGGCTAGTGAAACCAATGCATATCTACAGGCTAGCGATGACAGTGCATATCTACAGGCTAGCAATGACAGTGCATATCTACAGGCTAGCGATGACAGAGCATATCTACAGGCTAGCGATGACAGTGCATATCTACAGGCTAGCGATGACAGTGCATATCTACAGGCTAGCGATGATAATGCATATCTACAGGCTAGCGACGACAGCGCATATCTACAGGATAGCAATGACAGCGCATATCTACAGGCTAGCGATGACAGTGCATATCTACAGGCTAGTGAAGCCAATGCATATCTACAGGCTAGCGATGACAGTGCATATCTACAGGCTAGCGATGACAGAGCATATCTACAGGCTAGCGATGACAGTGCATATCTACAGGATAGCAATGACAGAGCATATCTACAGGCTAGTGAAGCCAATGCATATCTACAGGCTAGCGATGACAGTGCATATCTACAGGCTAGTGAAGCCAATGCATATCTACAGGCTAGCGATGACAGTGCATATCTACAGGCTAGCGATGACAGAGCATATCTACAGGCTAGCGATGACAGTGCATATCTACAGGCTAGTGAAGCCAATGCATATCTACAGGCTAGTGAAGCCATAGCAATGACAGTGCATATCTACAGGCTAGCGATGACGGTGCATATCTACAGGCTAGTGAAGCCAATGCATATCTACAGGCTAGTGAAGCCAATGCATATCTACAGGCTAGCGATGACAGTGCATATCTACAGGCTAGCGATGAAAGCGCATATCTACAGGCTAGCGATGATAATGCATATCTACAGGCTAGCGACGACAGCGCATATCTACAGGATAGCAATGACAGCGCATATCTACAGGCTAGCGATGACAGAGCATATCTACAGGCTAGCGATGACAGTGCATATCTACAGGCTAGTGAAGCCAATGCATATCTACAGGCTAGCGATGACAGTGCATATCTACAGGCTAGTGATGTCAGAGCATATCTACAGGCTAGCGATGACAGTGCATATCTACAGGCTAGCGATGACAGTGCATATCTACAGGCTTGCGATGACAATGCATATCTACAGGCTAGCGATGACAGTGCATATCTACAGGCTAGTGAAGCCAATGCATATCTACAGGCTAGCGATGACAGTGCATATCTACAGGCTAGCGATGACAGAGCATATCTACAGGCTAGCGATGACAGTGCATATCTACAGGCTAGCGATGACAGTGCATATCTACAGGCTAGCGATGACAGTGCATAGCGATGACAGTGCATATCTACAGGCTAGCGATGACAGTGCATATCTACAGGCTAGCGGTGACAGTGCATATCTACAGGCTAGTGAAGCCAATGCATATCTACAGGCTAGCGATGACAGAGCATATCTACAGGCTAGCGATGACAGTGCATATCTACAGGCTAGCGATGACAGTGCATATCTACAGGCTAGCGATGACAGTGCATAGCGATGACAGTGCATATCTACAGGCTAGCAATGACAGCGCATATCTACAGGCTAGTGAAGCCAATGCATATCTACAGGCTAGCGATGACAGTGCATATCTACAGGCTAGTGAAGCCAATGCATATCTACAGGCTTGTGATGACAGTGCATATTCACAGGCTAGCAATGACAGAGCATATCTACAGGCTAGCGATGACAGTGCATATCTACAGGCTTGTGAAGCCAATGCATATCTACAGGCTAGCGATGACAGAGCATATCTACAGGCTAGCGATGACAGCGCATATCTACAGGCTAGCAATGACAGTGCATATCTACAGGCTAGCGATGACAGTGCATATCTACAGGCTAGCGATGACAGTGCATATCTACAGGCTAGTGAAGCCATAGCAATGACAGTGCATATCTACAGGCTAGCGATGACAGTACATATCTACAGGCTAGCGATGATGGTGCATATCTACAGGCTAATGAAGCCAATGCATAGCTACAGGCGAGTGAAGCCAATGCATATCTACAGGCTAGCGATGACAGAGCATATCTACAGGCTAGCGATGACAGTGCATATCTACAGGCTAGCGGTGACAGTGCATATCTACAGGCTAGCGATGACAGTGCATATCTACAGGCTAGTGAAGCCAGTGCATATCTAATCTACAGGCTAGCGATGACAGTGCATATCTACAGGCTAGCGATGACAGTGCATATCTACAGGCTAGCGATGACAGAGCATATCTACAGGCTAGCGATGACAGTGCATATCTACAGGCTAGCGATGATAATGCATATCTACAGGATAGCGACGACAGCGCATATCTACAGGATAGCAATGACGGCGCATATCTACAGGCTAGCGATGACAGAGCATATCTACAGGCTAGCGATGACAGTGCATATCTACAGGCTAGTGAAGCCAATGCATATCTACAGGCTAGCGATGACAGTGCATATCTACAGGCTAGCGATGACATTGCATATCTACAGGCTAGCGATGACGGTGCATATCTACAGGCTAGCGATGACAGTGCATATCTACAGGCTAGCGATGACAGTGCATAGCGATGACAGTGCATATCTACAGGCTAGCGATGACAGTGCATATCTACAGGCTAGCGGTGACAGTGCATATCTACAGGCTAGTGAAGCCAATGCATATCTACAGGCTAGCGATGACAGAGCATATCTACAGGCTAGCGATGACAGTGCATATCTACAGGCTAGCGATGACAGTGCATATCTACAGGCTAGCGATGACAGTGCATAGCGATGACAGTGCATATCTACAGGCTAGCAATGACAGCGCATATCTACAGGCTAGTGAAGCCAATGCATATCTACAGGCTAGCGATGACAGTGCATATCTACAGGCTAGTGAAGCCAATGCATATCTACAGGCTTGTGATGACAGTGCATATTCACAGGCTAGCAATGACAGAGCATATCTACAGGCTAGCGATGACAGTGCATATCTACAGGCTTGTGAAGCCAATGCATATCTACAGGCTAGCGATGACAGAGCATATCTACAGGCTAGCGATGACAGCGCATATCTACAGGCTAGCAATGACAGTGCATATCTACAGGCTAGCGATGACAGTGCATATCTACAGGCTAGCGATGACAGTGCATATCTACAGGCTAGTGAAGCCATAGCAATGACAGTGCATATCTACAGGCTAGCGATGACAGTACATATCTACAGGCTAGCGATGATGGTGCATATCTACAGGCTAATGAAGCCAATGCATAGCTACAGGCGAGTGAAGCCAATGCATATCTACAGGCTAGCGATGACAGAGCATATCTACAGGCTAGCGATGACAGTGCATATCTACAGGCTAGCGGTGACAGTGCATATCTACAGGCTAGCGATGACAGTGCATATCTACAGGCTAGTGAAGCCAGTGCATATCTAATCTACAGGCTAGCGATGACAGTGCATATCTACAGGCTAGCGATGACAGTGCATATCTACAGGCTAGCGATGACAGAGCATATCTACAGGCTAGCGATGACAGTGCATATCTACAGGCTAGCGATGATAATGCATATCTACAGGATAGCGACGACAGCGCATATCTACAGGATAGCAATGACAGCGCATATCTACAGGCTAGCGATGACAGAGCATATCTACAGGCTAGCGATGACAGTGCATATCTACAGGCTAGTGAAGCCAATGCATATCTACAGGCTAGCGATGACAGTGCATATCTACAGGCTAGCGATGACATTGCATATCTACAGGCTAGCGATGACGGTGCATATCTACAGGCTAGCCATGACAGTGCATATCTACAGGCTAGCGATGACAGTGCATATCTACAGGCTAGCGGTGACAGTGCATATCTACAGGCTTGTGAAGCCAATGCATATCTACAGGCTAGCGATGACAGCGATGACAGTGCATATCTACAGGCTAGTGAAGCCAATGCATATCTACAGGCTAGCGATGACAGAGCATATCTACAGGCTAGCGATGACAGTGCATATCTACAGGCTAGCGATGATAATGCATATCTACAGGCTAGCGATGACAGTGCATATCTACAGGATAGCAATGACAGCGCATATCTACAGGCTAGTGAAGCCAATGCATATCTACAGGCTAGCGATGACAGTGCATATCTACAGGCTAGTGAAGCCAATGCATATCTACAGGCTTGTGATGACAGTGCATATTCACAGGCTAGCAATGACAGAGCATATCTACAGGCTAGCGATGACAGTGCATATCTACAGGCTTGTGAAGCCAATGCATATCTACAGGCTAGCGATGACAGAGCATATCTACAGGCTAGCGATGACAGAGCATATCTACAGGCTAGCGATGACAGCGCATATCTACAGGCTAGCGATGACAGTGCATATCTACAGGCTAGCGATGACAGTGCATATCTACAGGCTAGTGAAGCCATAGCAATGACAGTGCATATCTACAGGCTAGCGATGACAGTACATATCTACAGGCTAGCGATGATGGTGCATATCTACAGGCTAATGAAGCCAATGCATAGCTACAGGCGAGTGAAGCCAATGCATATCTACAGGCTAGCGATGACAGTGCATATCTACAGGCTAGCGATGACAGTGCATATCTACAGGCTAGCGATGATAATGCATATCTACAGGCTAGCGACGACAGCGCATATCTACAGGATAGCAATGACAGCACATATCTACAGGCTAGCAATGACAGAGCATATCTACAGGCTAGCGATGACAGTGCATATTTACAGGCTAGTGAAGCCAATGCAGATCTACAGGCTAGCGATGACAGTGCATATCTACAGGCTAGTGATGACAGAGCATATCTACAGGCTAGTGATGACAGTGCATATCTACAGGCTAGCGATGACAATGCATATCTACAGGCTAGCGATGACAGTGCATATCTACAGGCTAGCGAAGCCAATGCATATCTACAGGCTAGCGATGACAGTGCATATCTACAGGCTAGCGATGACAGTGCATATCTACAGGCTAGCGATGACAGTGCATATCTACAGGCTAGCGATGATAATGCATATCTACAGGCTAGCGATGACAGTGCATATCTACAGGCTAGCGATGACAGTGCATATCTACAGGCTAGCGATGATAATGCATATCTACAGGCTAGCAACGACAGCGCATATCTACAGGATAGCAATGTCAGCGCATATCTACAGGATAGCAATGTCAGCGCATATCTACAGGCTAGCAATGACAGAGAATATCTACAGGCTAGCGATGACAGTGCATATATACAGGCTAGTGAAGCCAATGCATATCTACAGGCTAGCGATGACAGTGCATATCTACAGTCTAGCGATGACAGTGCATATCTACAGGCTAGTGAAGCCAATTCATAACTACAGGCTAGCGATGACAGTGCATATCTACAGGCTAGTGAAGCCAATGCATATCTACAGGCTAGCAATGACAGTGCATATCTACAGGCTAGCGATGACAGAGCATATCTACAGGCTAGCAATGACAGTGCATATCTACAGGCTTGTGAAGCCAATGCATATCTACAGGCTAGCGATGACAGAGCATATCTACAGGCTAGCGATGACAGTGCATATCTACAGGCTAGCGGTGACAGTGCATATCTACAGGCTAGCGATGACAGTGCATATCTACAGGCTAGTGAAGCCAGTGCATATCTAATCTACAGGCTAGCGATGACAGTGCATATCTACAGGCTAGCGATGACAGTGCATATCTACAGGCTAGCGATGACAGAGCATATCTACAGGCTAGCGATGACAGTGCATATCTACAGGCTAGCGATGATAATGCATATCTACAGGATAGCGACGACAGCGCATATCTACAGGATAGCAATGACAGCGCATATCTACAGGCTAGCGATGACGGTGCATAGCGATGACAGTGCATATCTACAGGCTAGCCATGACAGTGCATATCTACAGGCTAGCGATGACAGTGCATATCTACAGGCTAGCGGTGACAGTGCATATCTACAGGCTTGTGAAGCCAATGCATATCTACAGGCTAGCGATGACAGCGATGACAGTGCATATCTACAGGCTAGTGAAGCCAATGCATATCTACAGGCTAGCGATGACAGAGCATATCTACAGGCTAGCGATGACAGTGCATATCTACAGGCTAGCGATGATAATGCATATCTACAGGCTAGCGATGACAGTGCATATCTACAGGATAGCAATGACAGCGCATATCTACAGGCTAGTGAAGCCAATGCATATCTACAGGCTAGCGATGACAGTGCATATCTACAGGCTAGTGAAGCCAATGCATATCTACAGGCTTGTGATGACAGTGCATATTCACAGGCTAGCAATGACAGAGCATATCTACAGGCTAGCGATGACAGTGCATATCTACAGGCTTGTGAAGCCAATGCATATCTACAGGCTAGCGATGACAGAGCATATCTACAGGCTAGCGATGACAGAGCATATCTACAGGCTAGCGATGACAGCGCATATCTACAGGCTAGCGATGACAGTGCATATCTACAGGCTAGCGATGACAGTGCATATCTACAGGCTAGTGAAGCCATAGCAATGACAGTGCATATCTACAGGCTAGCGATGACAGTACATATCTACAGGCTAGCGATGATGGTGCATATCTACAGGCTAATGAAGCCAATGCATAGCTACAGGCGTGTGAAGCCAATGCATATCTACAGGCTAGCGATGACAGTGCATATCTACAGGCTAGCGATGACAGTGCATATCTACAGGCTAGCGATGATAATGCATATCTACAGGCTAGCGACGACAGCGCATATCTACAGGATATCAATGACAGCACATATCTACAGGCTAGCAATGACAGAGCATATCTACAGGCTAGCGATGACAGTGCATATTTACAGGCTAGTGAAGCCAATGCAGATCTACAGGCTAGCGATGACAGTGCATATCTACAGGCTAGTGATGACAGAGCATATCTACAGGCTAGTGATGACAGTGCATATCTACAGGCTAGCGATGACAATGCATATCTACAGGCTAGCGATGACAGTGCATATCTACAGGCTAGCGAAGCCAATGCATATCTACAGGCTAGCGATGACAGTGCATATCTACAGGCTAGCGATGACAGAGCATATCTACAGGCTAGCGATGACAGTGCATATCTACAGGCTAGCATTGACAGTGCATATCTACAGGCTAGCGATGATAATGCATATCTACAGGCTAGCAACGACAGCGCATATCTACAGGATAGCAATGTCAGCGCATATCTACAGGCTAGCAATGACAGAGCATATCTACAGGCTAGCGATGACAGTGCATATATACAGGCTAGTGAAGCCAATGCATATCTACAGGCTAGCGATGACAGTGCATATCTACAGTCTAGCGATGACAGAGCATATCTACAGGCTAGCGATGACAGTGCATATCTACAGGATAGCAATGACAGCGCATATCTACAGGCTAGTGAAGCCAATTCATAACTACAGGCTAGCGATGACAGTGCATATCTACAGGCTAGTGAAGCCAATGCATATCTACAGGCTAGCAATGACAGTGCATATCTACAGGCTAGCGATGACAGAGCATATCTACAGGCTAGCAATGACAGTGCATATCTACAGGCTTGTGAAGCCAATGCATATCTACAGGCTAGCGATGACAGAGCATATCTACAGGCTAGCGATGACAGTGCATATCTACAGGCTAGCGGTGACAGTGCATATCTACAGGCTAGCGATGACAGTGCATATCTACAGGCTAGTGAAGCCAGTGCATATCTAATCTACAGGCTAGCGATGACAGTGCATATCTACAGGCTAGCGATGACAGTGCATATCTACAGGCTAGCGATGACAGAGCATATCTACAGGCTAGCGATGACAGTGCATATCTACAGGCTAGCGATGATAATGCATATCTACAGGATAGCGACGACAGCGCATATCTACAGGATAGCAATGACAGCGCATATCTACAGGCTAGCGATGACAGAGCATATCTACAGGCTAGCGATGACAGTGCATATCTACAGGCTAGTGAAGCCAATGCATATCTACAGGCTAGCGATGACAGTGCATATCTACAGGCTAGCGATGACAGTGCATATCTACAGGCTAGCGATGACAGTGCATAGCGATGACAGTGCATATCTACAGGCTAGCCATGACAGTGCATATCTACAGGCTAGCGATGACAGTGCATATCTACAGGCTAGCGGTGACAGTGCATATCTACAGGCTTGTGAAGCCAATGCATATCTACAGGCTAGCGATGACAGTGCATATCTACAGGCTAGCGATGACAGAGCATATCTACAGGCTAGCGATGACAGTGCATATCTACAGGCTAGTGAAGCCAATGCATATCTACAGGCTAGTGAAGCCATAGCAATGACAGTGCATATCTACAGGCTAGCGATGACGGTGCATATCTACAGGCTAGTGAAGCCAATGCATATCTACAGGCTAGTGAAGCCAATGCATATCTACAGGCTAGCGATGACAGTGCATATCTACAGGCTAGCGATGAAAGCGCATATCTACAGGCTAGCGATGATAATGCATATCTACAGGCTAGCGACGACAGCGCATATCTACAGGATAGCAATGACAGCGCATATCTACAGGCTAGCGATGACAGAGCATATCTACAGGCTAGCGATGACAGAGCATATCTACAGGCTAGCGATGACAGTGCATATCTACAGGCTAGTGAAGCCAATGCATATCTACAGGCTAGCGATGACAGTGCATATCTACAGGCTAGTGATGTCAGAGCATATCTACAGGCTAGCGATGACAGTGCATATCTACAGGCTAGCGATGACAGTGCATATCTACAGGCTTGCGATGACAATGCATATCTACAGGCTAGCGATGACAGTGCATATCTACAGGCTAGTGAAGCCAATGCATATCTACAGGCTAGCGATGACAGTGCATATCTACAGGCTAGCGATGACAGAGCATATCTACAGGCTAGCAATGACAGTGCATATCTACAGGCTAGCGATGACAGTGCATATCTACAGGCTAGCGATGACAGTGCATAGCGATGACAGTGCATATCTACAGGCTAGCGATGACAGTGCATATCTACAGGCTAGCGATGACAGTGCATATCTACAGGCTAGCGGTGACAGTGCATATCTACAGGCTAGTGAAGCCAATGCATATCTACAGGCTAGCGATGACAGAGCATATCTACAGGCTAGCGATGACAGTAATTATCTACAGGCTAGCGATGATAATGCATATCTACAGGCTAGCGATGACAGTGCATATCTACAGGATAGCAATGACAGCGCATATCTACAGGCTAGTGAAGCCAATGCATATCTACAGGCTAGCGATGACAGTGCATATCTACAGGCTAGTGAAGCCAATGCATATCTACAGGCTTGTGATGACAGTGCATATTCACAGGCTAGCAATGACAGAGCATATCTACAGGCTAGCGATGACAGTGCATATCTACAGGCTTGTGAAGCCAATGCATATCTACAGGCTAGCGATGACAGAGCATATCTACAGGCTAGCGATGACAGCGCATATCTACAGGCTAGCAATGACAGTGCATATCTACAGGCTAGCGATGACAGTGCATATCTACAGGCTAGCGATGACAGTGCATATCTACAGGCTAGTGAAGCCATAGCAATGACAGTGCATATCTACAGGCTAGCGATGACAGTACATATCTACAGGCTAGCGATGATGGTGCATATCTACAGGCTAATGAAGCCAATGCATAGCTACAGGCGAGTGAAGCCAATGCATATCTACAGGCTAGCGATGACAGAGCATATCTACAGGCTAGCGATGACAGTGCATATCTACAGGCTAGCGGTGACAGTGCATATCTACAGGCTAGTGAAGCCAGTGCATATCTAATCTACAGGCTAGCGATGACAGTGCATATCTACAGGCTAGCGATGACAGTGCATATCTACAGGCTAGCGATGACAGAGCATATCTACAGGCTAGCGATGACAGTGCATATCTACAGGCTAGCGATGATAATGCATATCTACAGGATAGCGACGACAGCGCATATCTACAGGATAGCAATGACAGCGCATATCTACAGGCTAGCGATGACAGAGCATATCTACAGGCTAGCGATGACAGTGCATATCTACAGGCTAGTGAAGCCAATGCATATCTACAGGCTAGCGATGACAGTGCATATCTACAGGCTAGCGATGACATTGCATATCTACAGGCTAGCGATGACGGTGCATATCTACAGGCTAGCCATGACAGTGCATATCTACAGGCTAGCGATGACAGTGCATATCTACAGGCTAGCGGTGACAGTGCATATCTACAGGCTTGTGAAGCCAATGCATATCTACAGGCTAGCGATGACAGCGATGACAGTGCATATCTACAGGCTAGTGAAGCCAATGCATATCTACAGGCTAGCGATGACAGAGCATATCTACAGGCTAGCGATGACAGTGCATATCTACAGGCTAGCGATGATAATGCATATCTACAGGCTAGCGATGACAGTGCATATCTACAGGATAGCAATGACAGCGCATATCTACAGGCTAGTGAAGCCAATGCATATCTACAGGCTAGCGATGACAGTGCATATCTACAGGCTAGTGAAGCCAATGCATATCTACAGGCTTGTGATGACAGTGCATATTCACAGGCTAGCAATGACAGAGCATATCTACAGGCTAGCGATGACAGTGCATATCTACAGGCTTGTGAAGCCAATGCATATCTACAGGCTAGCGATGACAGAGCATATCTACAGGCTAGCGATGACAGAGCATATCTACAGGCTAGCGATGACAGCGCATATCTACAGGCTAGCGATGACAGTGCATATCTACAGGCTAGCGATGACAGTGCATATCTACAGGCTAGTGAAGCCATAGCAATGACAGTGCATATCTACAGGCTAGCGATGACAGTACATATCTACAGGCTAGCGATGATGGTGCATATCTACAGGCTAATGAAGCCAATGCATAGCTACAGGCGAGTGAAGCCAATGCATATCTACAGGCTAGCGATGACAGTGCATATCTACAGGCTAGCGATGACAGTGCATATCTACAGGCTAGCGATGATAATGCATATCTACAGGCTAGCGACGACAGCGCATATCTACAGGATAGCAATGACAGCACATATCTACAGGCTAGCAATGACAGAGCATATCTACAGGCTAGCGATGACAGTGCATATTTACAGGCTAGTGAAGCCAATGCAGATCTACAGGCTAGCGATGACAGTGCATATCTACAGGCTAGTGATGACAGAGCATATCTACAGGCTAGTGATGACAGTGCATATCTACAGGCTAGCGATGACAATGCATATCTACAGGCTAGCGATGACAGTGCATATCTACAGGCTAGCGAAGCCAATGCATATCTACAGGCTAGCGATGACAGTGCATATCTACAGGCTAGCGATGACAGAGCATATCTACAGGCTAGCGATGACAGTGCATATCTACAGGCTAGCGATGACAGTGCATATCTACAGGCTAGCGATGATAATGCATATCTACAGGCTAGCGATGACAGTGCATATCTACAGGCTAGCGATGACAGTGCATATCTACAGGCTAGCGATGATAATGCATATCTACAGGCTAGCAACGACAGCGCATATCTACAGGATAGCAATGTCAGCGCATATCTACAGGATAGCAATGTCAGCGCATATCTACAGGCTAGCAATGACAGAGAATATCTACAGGCTAGCGATGACAGTGCATATATACAGGCTAGTGAAGCCAATGCATATCTACAGGCTAGCGATGACAGTGCATATCTACAGTCTAGCGATGACAGTGCATATCTACAGGCTAGTGAAGCCAATTCATAACTACAGGCTAGCGATGACAGTGCATATCTACAGGCTAGTGAAGCCAATGCATATCTACAGGCTAGCAATGACAGTGCATATCTACAGGCTAGCGATGACAGAGCATATCTACAGGCTAGCAATGACAGTGCATATCTACAGGCTTGTGAAGCCAATGCATATCTACAGGCTAGCGATGACAGAGCATATCTACAGGCTAGCGATGACAGTGCATATCTACAGGCTAGCGGTGACAGTGCATATCTACAGGCTAGCGATGACAGTGCATATCTACAGGCTAGTGAAGCCAGTGCATATCTAATCTACAGGCTAGCGATGACAGTGCATATCTACAGGCTAGCGATGACAGTGCATATCTACAGGCTAGCGATGACAGAGCATATCTACAGGCTAGCGATGACAGTGCATATCTACAGGCTAGCGATGATAATGCATATCTACAGGATAGCGACGACAGCGCATATCTACAGGATAGCAATGACAGCGCATATCTACAGGCTAGCGATGACAGAGCATATCTACAGGCTAGCGATGACAGTGCATATCTACAGGCTAGTGAAGCCAATGCATATCTACAGGCTAGCGATGACAGTGCATATCTACAGGCTAGCGATGACAGTGCATATCTACAGGCTAGCGATGACAGTGCATAGCGATGACAGTGCATATCTACAGGCTAGCCATGACAGTGCATATCTACAGGCTAGCGATGACAGTGCATATCTACAGGCTAGCGGTGACAGTGCATATCTACAGGCTTGTGAAGCCAATGCATATCTACAGGCTAGCGATGACAGCGATGACAGTGCATATCTACAGGCTAGTGAAGCCAATGCATATCTACAGGCTAGCGATGACAGAGCATATCTACAGGCTAGCGATGACAGTGCATATCTACAGGCTAGCGATGATAATGCATATCTACAGGCTAGCGATGACAGTGCATATCTACAGGATAGCAATGACAGCGCATATCTACAGGCTAGTGAAGCCAATGCATATCTACAGGCTAGCGATGACAGTGCATATCTACAGGCTTGTGAAGCCAATGCATATCTACAGGCTAGCGATGACAGAGCATATCTACAGGCTAGCGATGACAGCGCATATCTACAGGCTAGCGATGACAGTGCATATCTACAGGCTAGCGATGACAGTGCATATCTACAGGCTAGCGATGACAGTGCATATCTACAGGCTAGCGATGATAATGCATATCTACAGGCTAGCGATGACAGCGCATATCTACAGGATAGCAATGACAGCGCATATCTACAGGCTAGTGAAACCAATGCATATCTACAGGCTAGCGATGACAGTGCATATCTACAGGCTAGTGAAGCCAATGCATATCTACAGGCTTGCGATGACAGTGCATATCTACAGGCTAGCAATGACAGTGCATATCTACAGGCTAGCGTTGACAGAGCATATCTACAGGCTAGCGATGACAGTGCATATCTACAGGCTAGCGATGACAGTGCATAGCTACAGGCTAGCGATGATAATGCATATCTACAGGCTAGCGACGACAGCGCATATCTACAGGATAGCAATGACAGCGCATATCTACAGGCTAGCGATGACAGTGCATATCTACAGGCTAGTGAAGCCAATGCATATCTACAGGCTAGCGATGACAGTGCATATCTACAGGCTAGCGATGACAGAGCATATCTACAGGCTAGCGATGACAGTGCATATCTACAGGATAGCAATGACAGAGCATATCTACAGGCTAGTGAAGCCAATGCATATCTACAGGCTAGCGATGACAGTGCATATCTACAGGCTAGCGATGACAGTGCATATCTACAGGCTAGCGATGACAGTGCATATCTACAGGCTAGCGGTGACAGAGCATATCTACAGGCTAGCGATGACAGTGCATATCTACAGGCTAGTGAAGCCAATGCATATCTACAGGCTAGTGAAGCCATAGCAATGACAGTGCATATCTACAGGCTAGCGATGACGGTGCATATCTACAGGCTAGTGAAGCCAATGCATATCTACAGGCTAGTGAAGCCAATGCATATCTACAGGCTAGCGATGACAGTGCATATCTACAGGCTAGCGATGAAAGCGCATATCTACAGGCTAGCGACGACAGCGCATATCTACAGGATAGCAATGACAGCGCATATCTACAGGCTAGCGATGACAGAGCATATCTACAGGCTAGCGATGACAGTGCATATCTACAGGCTAGTGAAGCCAATGCATATCTACAGGCTAGCGATGACAGTGCATATCTACAGGCTAGTGATGTCAGAGCATGTCTACAGGCTAGCGATGACAGTGCATATCTACAGGCTAGCGATGACAGTGCATATCTACAGGCTTGCGATGACAATGCATATCTACAGGCTAGCGATGACAGTGCATATCTACAGGCTAGTGAAGCCAATGCATATCTACAGGCTAGCGATGACAGTGCATATCTACAGGCTAGCGGTGACAGAGCATATCTACAGGCTAGCGATGACAGTGCATATCTACAGGCTAGCGATGACAGTGCATATCTACAGGCTAGCGATGATAATGCATATCTACAGGCTGGCAACGACAGCGCATATCTACAGGTTAGCAATGACAGCGCATATCTACAGGCTAGCGATGACAGAGCAGATCTACAGGCTAGCGATGACAGTGCATATATACAGGCTAGTGAAGCCAATGCATATCTACAGGCTAGCGATGACAGTGCATATCTACAGGCTAGCGATGACAGAGCATATCTACAGGCCAGCGATGACAGTGCATATCTACAGGATAGCAATGACAGCGCATATCTACAGGCTAGTGAAGCCAATGCATATCTACAGGCTAGCGATGACAGTGCATATCTACAGGCTAGTGAAGCCAATGCATATCTACAGGCTAGCAATGACAGTGCATATCTACAGGCTAGCAATGACAGAGCATATCTACAGGCTAGCGATGACAATGCATATCTACAGGCTAGCGATGACAGTGCATATCTACAGGCTAGCGAAGCCAATGCATATCTACAGGCTAGCGATGACAGTGCATATCTACAGGCTAGCGATGACAGAGCATATCTACAGGCTAGCGATGACAGTGCATATCTACAGGCTAGCGATGATAATGCATATCTACAGGCTAGCAACGACAGCGCATATCTACAGGATAGCAATGTCAGCGCATATCTACAGGCTAGCAATGACAGAGCATATCTACAGGCTAGCGATGACAGTGCATATATACAGGCTAGTGAAGCCAATGCATATCTACAGGCTAGCGATGACAGTGCATATCTACAGGCTAGCGATGACAGAGCATATCTACAGGCTAGCGATGACAGAGCATATCTACAGGCTTGTGAAGCCAATGCATATCTACAGGCTAGCTATGACAGCGATGACAGTGCATATCTACAGGCTAGTGAAGCCAATGCATATCTACAGGCTAGCGATGACAGAGCATATCTACAGGCTAGCGATGACAGTGCATATCTACAGGCTAGCGATGATAATGCATATCTACAGGCTAGCGATGACAGTGCATATCTACAGGATAGCAATGACAGCGCATATCTACAGGCTAGTGAAGCCAATGCATATCTACAGGCTAGCGATGACAGTGCATATCTACAGGCTAGTGAAGCCAATGCATATCTACAGGCTTGTGATGACAGTGCATATTCACAGGCTAGCAATGACAGAGCATATCTACAGGCTAGCGATGACAGTGCATATCTACAGGCTTGTGAAGCCAATGCATATCTACAGGCTAGTGATGACAGAGCATATCTACAGGCTAGCGATGACAGCGCATATCTACAGGCTAGCAATGACAGTGCATATCTACAGGCTAGCGATGACAGTGCATATCTACAGGCTAGCGATGACAGTGCATATCTACAGGCTAGCGATGACAGTGCATATCTACAGGCTAGCGATGATAATGCATATCTACAGGCTAGTGATGACAGCGCATATCTACAGGATAGCAATGACAGCGCATATCTACAGGCTAGTGAAACCAATGCATATCTACAGGCTAGCGATGACAGTGCATATCTACAGGCTAGTGAAGCCAATGCATATCTACAGGCTTGCGATGACAGTGCATATCTACAGGCTAGCAATGACAGTGCATATCTACAGGCTAGCGATGACAGAGCATATCTACAGGCTAGCGATGACAGTGCATATCTACAGGCTAGCGATGACAGTGCATATCTACAGGCTAGCGATGATAATGCATATCTACAGGCTAGCGACGACAGCGCATATCTACAGGATAGCAATGACAGCGCATATCTACAGGCTAGCGATGACAGTGCATATCTACAGGCTAGTGAAGCCAATGCATATCTACAGGCTAGCGATGACAGTGCATATCTACAGGCTAGCGATGACAGAGCATATCTACAGGCTAGCGATGACAGTGCATATCTACAGGCTAGTGAAGCCAATGCATATCTACAGGCTAGCGATGACAGTGCATATCTACAGGCTAGCGATGACAGAGCATATCTACAGGCTAGCGATGACAGTGCATATCTACAGGATAGCAATGACAGAGCATATCTACAGGCTAGTGAAGCCAATGCATATCTACAGGCTAGCGATGACAGTGCATATCTACAGGCTAGTGAAGCCAATGCATATCTACAGGCTAGCGATGACAGTGCATATCTACAGGCTAGCGATGAAAGCGCATATCTGCAGGCTAGCGATGATAATGCATATCTACAGGCTAGCGACGACAGCGCATATCTACAGGATAGCAATGACAGCGCATATCTACAGGCTAGCGATGACAGTGCATATCTACAGGCTAGCGATGACAGTGCATATCTACAGGCTAGCGATGATAATGCATATCTACAGGCTAGCGACGACAGCGCATATCTACAGGATAGCAATGACAGCGCATATCTACAGGCTAGCGATGACAGTGCATATCTACAGGCTAGTGAAGCCAATGCATATCTACAGGCTAGCGATGACAGTGCATATCTACAGGCTAGCGATGACAGAGCATATCTACAGGCTAGCGATGACAGTGCATATCTACAGGATAGCAATGACAGAGCATATCTACAGGCTAGTGAAGCCAATGCATATCTACAGGCTAGCGATGACAGTGCATATCTACAGGCTAGTGAAGCCAATGCATATCTACAGGCTAGCGATGACAGTGCATATCTACAGGCTAGCGATGACAGAGCATATCTACAGGCTAGCGATGACAGTGCATATCTACAGGCTAGTGAAGCCAATGCATATCTACAGGCTAGTGAAGCCATAGCAATGACAGTGCATATCTACAGGCTAGCGATGACGGTGCATATCTACAGGCTAGTGAAGCCAATGCATATCTACAGGCTAGTGAAGCCAATGCATATCTACAGGCTAGCGATGACAGTGCATATCTACAGGCTAGCGATGAAAGCGCATATCTACAGGCTAGCGATGATAATGCATATCTACAGGCTAGCGACGACAGCGCATATCTACAGGATAGCAATGACAGCGCATATCTACAGGCTAGCGATGACAGAGCATATCTACAGGCTAGCGATGACAGTGCATATCTACAGGCTAGTGAAGCCAATGCATATCTACAGGCTAGCGATGACAGTGCATATCTACAGGCTAGTGATGTCAGAGCATATCTACAGGCTAGCGATGACAGTGCATATCTACAGGCTAGCGATGACAGTGCATATCTACAGGCTTGCGATGACAATGCATATCTACAGGCTAGCGATGACAGTGCATATCTACAGGCTAGTGAAGCCAATGCATATCTACAGGCTAGCGATGACAGTGCATATCTACAGGCTAGCGATGACAGAGCATATCTACAGGCTAGCGATGACAGTGCATATCTACAGGCTAGCGATGACAGTGCATATCTACAGGCTAGCGATGACAGTGCATAGCGATGACAGTGCATATCTACAGGCTAGCGATGACAGTGCATATCTACAGGCTAGCGGTGACAGTGCATATCTACAGGCTAGTGAAGCCAATGCATATCTACAGGCTAGCGATGACAGAGCATATCTACAGGCTAGCGATGACAGTGCATATCTACAGGCTAGCGATGACAGTGCATATCTACAGGCTAGCGATGACAGTGCATAGCGATGACAGTGCATATCTACAGGCTAGCAATGACAGCGCATATCTACAGGCTAGTGAAGCCAATGCATATCTACAGGCTAGCGATGACAGTGCATATCTACAGGCTAGTGAAGCCAATGCATATCTACAGGCTTGTGATGACAGTGCATATTCACAGGCTAGCAATGACAGAGCATATCTACAGGCTAGCGATGACAGTGCATATCTACAGGCTTGTGAAGCCAATGCATATCTACAGGCTAGCGATGACAGAGCATATCTACAGGCTAGCGATGACAGCGCATATCTACAGGCTAGCAATGACAGTGCATATCTACAGGCTAGCGATGACAGTGCATATCTACAGGCTAGCGATGACAGTGCATATCTACAGGCTAGTGAAGCCATAGCAATGACAGTGCATATCTACAGGCTAGCGATGACAGTACATATCTACAGGCTAGCGATGATGGTGCATATCTACAGGCTAATGAAGCCAATGCATAGCTACAGGCGAGTGAAGCCAATGCATATCTACAGGCTAGCGATGACAGAGCATATCTACAGGCTAGCGATGACAGTGCATATCTACAGGCTAGCGGTGACAGTGCATATCTACAGGCTAGCGATGACAGTGCATATCTACAGGCTAGTGAAGCCAGTGCATATCTAATCTACAGGCTAGCGATGACAGTGCATATCTACAGGCTAGCGATGACAGTGCATATCTACAGGCTAGCGATGACAGAGCATATCTACAGGCTAGCGATGACAGTGCATATCTACAGGCTAGCGATGATAATGCATATCTACAGGATAGCGACGACAGCGCATATCTACAGGATAGCAATGACGGCGCATATCTACAGGCTAGCGATGACAGAGCATATCTACAGGCTAGCGATGACAGTGCATATCTACAGGCTAGTGAAGCCAATGCATATCTACAGGCTAGCGATGACAGTGCATATCTACAGGCTAGCGATGACATTGCATATCTACAGGCTAGCGATGACGGTGCATATCTACAGGCTAGCGATGACAGTGCATATCTACAGGCTAGCGATGACAGTGCATAGCGATGACAGTGCATATCTACAGGCTAGCGATGACAGTGCATATCTACAGGCTAGCGGTGACAGTGCATATCTACAGGCTAGTGAAGCCAATGCATATCTACAGGCTAGCGATGACAGAGCATATCTACAGGCTAGCGATGACAGTGCATATCTACAGGCTAGCGATGACAGTGCATATCTACAGGCTAGCGATGACAGTGCATAGCGATGACAGTGCATATCTACAGGCTAGCAATGACAGCGCATATCTACAGGCTAGTGAAGCCAATGCATATCTACAGGCTAGCGATGACAGTGCATATCTACAGGCTAGTGAAGCCAATGCATATCTACAGGCTTGTGATGACAGTGCATATTCACAGGCTAGCAATGACAGAGCATATCTACAGGCTAGCGATGACAGTGCATATCTACAGGCTTGTGAAGCCAATGCATATCTACAGGCTAGCGATGACAGAGCATATCTACAGGCTAGCGATGACAGCGCATATCTACAGGCTAGCAATGACAGTGCATATCTACAGGCTAGCGATGACAGTGCATATCTACAGGCTAGCGATGACAGTGCATATCTACAGGCTAGTGAAGCCATAGCAATGACAGTGCATATCTACAGGCTAGCGATGACAGTACATATCTACAGGCTAGCGATGATGGTGCATATCTACAGGCTAATGAAGCCAATGCATAGCTACAGGCGAGTGAAGCCAATGCATATCTACAGGCTAGCGATGACAGAGCATATCTACAGGCTAGCGATGACAGTGCATATCTACAGGCTAGCGGTGACAGTGCATATCTACAGGCTAGCGATGACAGTGCATATCTACAGGCTAGTGAAGCCAGTGCATATCTAATCTACAGGCTAGCGATGACAGTGCATATCTACAGGCTAGCGATGACAGTGCATATCTACAGGCTAGCGATGACAGAGCATATCTACAGGCTAGCGATGACAGTGCATATCTACAGGCTAGCGATGATAATGCATATCTACAGGATAGCGACGACAGCGCATATCTACAGGATAGCAATGACAGCGCATATCTACAGGCTAGCGATGACAGAGCATATCTACAGGCTAGCGATGACAGTGCATATCTACAGGCTAGTGAAGCCAATGCATATCTACAGGCTAGCGATGACAGTGCATATCTACAGGCTAGCGATGACATTGCATATCTACAGGCTAGCGATGACGGTGCATATCTACAGGCTAGCCATGACAGTGCATATCTACAGGCTAGCGATGACAGTGCATATCTACAGGCTAGCGGTGACAGTGCATATCTACAGGCTTGTGAAGCCAATGCATATCTACAGGCTAGCGATGACAGCGATGACAGTGCATATCTACAGGCTAGTGAAGCCAATGCATATCTACAGGCTAGCGATGACAGAGCATATCTACAGGCTAGCGATGACAGTGCATATCTACAGGCTAGCGATGATAATGCATATCTACAGGCTAGCGATGACAGTGCATATCTACAGGATAGCAATGACAGCGCATATCTACAGGCTAGTGAAGCCAATGCATATCTACAGGCTAGCGATGACAGTGCATATCTACAGGCTAGTGAAGCCAATGCATATCTACAGGCTTGTGATGACAGTGCATATTCACAGGCTAGCAATGACAGAGCATATCTACAGGCTAGCGATGACAGTGCATATCTACAGGCTTGTGAAGCCAATGCATATCTACAGGCTAGCGATGACAGAGCATATCTACAGGCTAGCGATGACAGAGCATATCTACAGGCTAGCGATGACAGCGCATATCTACAGGCTAGCGATGACAGTGCATATCTACAGGCTAGCGATGACAGTGCATATCTACAGGCTAGTGAAGCCATAGCAATGACAGTGCATATCTACAGGCTAGCGATGACAGTACATATCTACAGGCTAGCGATGATGGTGCATATCTACAGGCTAATGAAGCCAATGCATAGCTACAGGCGAGTGAAGCCAATGCATATCTACAGGCTAGCGATGACAGTGCATATCTACAGGCTAGCGATGACAGTGCATATCTACAGGCTAGCGATGATAATGCATATCTACAGGCTAGCGACGACAGCGCATATCTACAGGATAGCAATGACAGCACATATCTACAGGCTAGCAATGACAGAGCATATCTACAGGCTAGCGATGACAGTGCATATTTACAGGCTAGTGAAGCCAATGCAGATCTACAGGCTAGCGATGACAGTGCATATCTACAGGCTAGTGATGACAGAGCATATCTACAGGCTAGTGATGACAGTGCATATCTACAGGCTAGCGATGACAATGCATATCTACAGGCTAGCGATGACAGTGCATATCTACAGGCTAGCGAAGCCAATGCATATCTACAGGCTAGCGATGACAGTGCATATCTACAGGCTAGCGATGACAGTGCATATCTACAGGCTAGCGATGACAGTGCATATCTACAGGCTAGCGATGATAATGCATATCTACAGGCTAGCGATGACAGTGCATATCTACAGGCTAGCGATGACAGTGCATATCTACAGGCTAGCGATGATAATGCATATCTACAGGCTAGCAACGACAGCGCATATCTACAGGATAGCAATGTCAGCGCATATCTACAGGATAGCAATGTCAGCGCATATCTACAGGCTAGCAATGACAGAGAATATCTACAGGCTAGCGATGACAGTGCATATATACAGGCTAGTGAAGCCAATGCATATCTACAGGCTAGCGATGACAGTGCATATCTACAGTCTAGCGATGACAGTGCATATCTACAGGCTAGTGAAGCCAATTCATAACTACAGGCTAGCGATGACAGTGCATATCTACAGGCTAGTGAAGCCAATGCATATCTACAGGCTAGCAATGACAGTGCATATCTACAGGCTAGCGATGACAGAGCATATCTACAGGCTAGCAATGACAGTGCATATCTACAGGCTTGTGAAGCCAATGCATATCTACAGGCTAGCGATGACAGAGCATATCTACAGGCTAGCGATGACAGTGCATATCTACAGGCTAGCGGTGACAGTGCATATCTACAGGCTAGCGATGACAGTGCATATCTACAGGCTAGTGAAGCCAGTGCATATCTAATCTACAGGCTAGCGATGACAGTGCATATCTACAGGCTAGCGATGACAGTGCATATCTACAGGCTAGCGATGACAGAGCATATCTACAGGCTAGCGATGACAGTGCATATCTACAGGCTAGCGATGATAATGCATATCTACAGGATAGCGACGACAGCGCATATCTACAGGATAGCAATGACAGCGCATATCTACAGGCTAGCGATGACGGTGCATAGCGATGACAGTGCATATCTACAGGCTAGCCATGACAGTGCATATCTACAGGCTAGCGATGACAGTGCATATCTACAGGCTAGCGGTGACAGTGCATATCTACAGGCTTGTGAAGCCAATGCATATCTACAGGCTAGCGATGACAGCGATGACAGTGCATATCTACAGGCTAGTGAAGCCAATGCATATCTACAGGCTAGCGATGACAGAGCATATCTACAGGCTAGCGATGACAGTGCATATCTACAGGCTAGCGATGATAATGCATATCTACAGGCTAGCGATGACAGTGCATATCTACAGGATAGCAATGACAGCGCATATCTACAGGCTAGTGAAGCCAATGCATATCTACAGGCTAGCGATGACAGTGCATATCTACAGGCTAGTGAAGCCAATGCATATCTACAGGCTTGTGATGACAGTGCATATTCACAGGCTAGCAATGACAGAGCATATCTACAGGCTAGCGATGACAGTGCATATCTACAGGCTTGTGAAGCCAATGCATATCTACAGGCTAGCGATGACAGAGCATATCTACAGGCTAGCGATGACAGAGCATATCTACAGGCTAGCGATGACAGCGCATATCTACAGGCTAGCGATGACAGTGCATATCTACAGGCTAGCGATGACAGTGCATATCTACAGGCTAGTGAAGCCATAGCAATGACAGTGCATATCTACAGGCTAGCGATGACAGTACATATCTACAGGCTAGCGATGATGGTGCATATCTACAGGCTAATGAAGCCAATGCATAGCTACAGGCGTGTGAAGCCAATGCATATCTACAGGCTAGCGATGACAGTGCATATCTACAGGCTAGCGATGACAGTGCATATCTACAGGCTAGCGATGATAATGCATATCTACAGGCTAGCGACGACAGCGCATATCTACAGGATATCAATGACAGCACATATCTACAGGCTAGCAATGACAGAGCATATCTACAGGCTAGCGATGACAGTGCATATTTACAGGCTAGTGAAGCCAATGCAGATCTACAGGCTAGCGATGACAGTGCATATCTACAGGCTAGTGATGACAGAGCATATCTACAGGCTAGTGATGACAGTGCATATCTACAGGCTAGCGATGACAATGCATATCTACAGGCTAGCGATGACAGTGCATATCTACAGGCTAGCGAAGCCAATGCATATCTACAGGCTAGCGATGACAGTGCATATCTACAGGCTAGCGATGACAGAGCATATCTACAGGCTAGCGATGACAGTGCATATCTACAGGCTAGCATTGACAGTGCATATCTACAGGCTAGCGATGATAATGCATATCTACAGGCTAGCAACGACAGCGCATATCTACAGGATAGCAATGTCAGCGCATATCTACAGGCTAGCAATGACAGAGCATATCTACAGGCTAGCGATGACAGTGCATATATACAGGCTAGTGAAGCCAATGCATATCTACAGGCTAGCGATGACAGTGCATATCTACAGTCTAGCGATGACAGAGCATATCTACAGGCTAGCGATGACAGTGCATATCTACAGGATAGCAATGACAGCGCATATCTACAGGCTAGTGAAGCCAATTCATAACTACAGGCTAGCGATGACAGTGCATATCTACAGGCTAGTGAAGCCAATGCATATCTACAGGCTAGCAATGACAGTGCATATCTACAGGCTAGCGATGACAGAGCATATCTACAGGCTAGCAATGACAGTGCATATCTACAGGCTTGTGAAGCCAATGCATATCTACAGGCTAGCGATGACAGAGCATATCTACAGGCTAGCGATGACAGTGCATATCTACAGGCTAGCGGTGACAGTGCATATCTACAGGCTAGCGATGACAGTGCATATCTACAGGCTAGTGAAGCCAGTGCATATCTAATCTACAGGCTAGCGATGACAGTGCATATCTACAGGCTAGCGATGACAGTGCATATCTACAGGCTAGCGATGACAGAGCATATCTACAGGCTAGCGATGACAGTGCATATCTACAGGCTAGCGATGATAATGCATATCTACAGGATAGCGACGACAGCGCATATCTACAGGATAGCAATGACAGCGCATATCTACAGGCTAGCGATGACAGAGCATATCTACAGGCTAGCGATGACAGTGCATATCTACAGGCTAGTGAAGCCAATGCATATCTACAGGCTAGCGATGACAGTGCATATCTACAGGCTAGCGATGACAGTGCATATCTACAGGCTAGCGATGACAGTGCATAGCGATGACAGTGCATATCTACAGGCTAGCCATGACAGTGCATATCTACAGGCTAGCGATGACAGTGCATATCTACAGGCTAGCGGTGACAGTGCATATCTACAGGCTTGTGAAGCCAATGCATATCTACAGGCTAGCGATGACAGTGCATATCTACAGGCTAGCGATGACAGAGCATATCTACAGGCTAGCGATGACAGTGCATATCTACAGGCTAGTGAAGCCAATGCATATCTACAGGCTAGTGAAGCCATAGCAATGACAGTGCATATCTACAGGCTAGCGATGACGGTGCATATCTACAGGCTAGTGAAGCCAATGCATATCTACAGGCTAGTGAAGCCAATGCATATCTACAGGCTAGCGATGACAGTGCATATCTACAGGCTAGCGATGAAAGCGCATATCTACAGGCTAGCGATGATAATGCATATCTACAGGCTAGCGACGACAGCGCATATCTACAGGATAGCAATGACAGCGCATATCTACAGGCTAGCGATGACAGAGCATATCTACAGGCTAGCGATGACAGAGCATATCTACAGGCTAGCGATGACAGTGCATATCTACAGGCTAGTGAAGCCAATGCATATCTACAGGCTAGCGATGACAGTGCATATCTACAGGCTAGTGATGTCAGAGCATATCTACAGGCTAGCGATGACAGTGCATATCTACAGGCTAGCGATGACAGTGCATATCTACAGGCTTGCGATGACAATGCATATCTACAGGCTAGCGATGACAGTGCATATCTACAGGCTAGTGAAGCCAATGCATATCTACAGGCTAGCGATGACAGTGCATATCTACAGGCTAGCGATGACAGAGCATATCTACAGGCTAGCAATGACAGTGCATATCTACAGGCTAGCGATGACAGTGCATATCTACAGGCTAGCGATGACAGTGCATAGCGATGACAGTGCATATCTACAGGCTAGCGATGACAGTGCATATCTACAGGCTAGCGATGACAGTGCATATCTACAGGCTAGCGGTGACAGTGCATATCTACAGGCTAGTGAAGCCAATGCATATCTACAGGCTAGCGATGACAGAGCATATCTACAGGCTAGCGATGACAGTAATTATCTACAGGCTAGCGATGATAATGCATATCTACAGGCTAGCGATGACAGTGCATATCTACAGGATAGCAATGACAGCGCATATCTACAGGCTAGTGAAGCCAATGCATATCTACAGGCTAGCGATGACAGTGCATATCTACAGGCTAGTGAAGCCAATGCATATCTACAGGCTTGTGATGACAGTGCATATTCACAGGCTAGCAATGACAGAGCATATCTACAGGCTAGCGATGACAGTGCATATCTACAGGCTTGTGAAGCCAATGCATATCTACAGGCTAGCGATGACAGAGCATATCTACAGGCTAGCGATGACAGCGCATATCTACAGGCTAGCAATGACAGTGCATATCTACAGGCTAGCGATGACAGTGCATATCTACAGGCTAGCGATGACAGTGCATATCTACAGGCTAGTGAAGCCATAGCAATGACAGTGCATATCTACAGGCTAGCGATGACAGTACATATCTACAGGCTAGCGATGATGGTGCATATCTACAGGCTAATGAAGCCAATGCATAGCTACAGGCGAGTGAAGCCAATGCATATCTACAGGCTAGCGATGACAGAGCATATCTACAGGCTAGCGATGACAGTGCATATCTACAGGCTAGCGGTGACAGTGCATATCTACAGGCTAGTGAAGCCAGTGCATATCTAATCTACAGGCTAGCGATGACAGTGCATATCTACAGGCTAGCGATGACAGTGCATATCTACAGGCTAGCGATGACAGAGCATATCTACAGGCTAGCGATGACAGTGCATATCTACAGGCTAGCGATGATAATGCATATCTACAGGATAGCGACGACAGCGCATATCTACAGGATAGCAATGACAGCGCATATCTACAGGCTAGCGATGACAGAGCATATCTACAGGCTAGCGATGACAGTGCATATCTACAGGCTAGTGAAGCCAATGCATATCTACAGGCTAGCGATGACAGTGCATATCTACAGGCTAGCGATGACATTGCATATCTACAGGCTAGCGATGACGGTGCATATCTACAGGCTAGCCATGACAGTGCATATCTACAGGCTAGCGATGACAGTGCATATCTACAGGCTAGCGGTGACAGTGCATATCTACAGGCTTGTGAAGCCAATGCATATCTACAGGCTAGCGATGACAGCGATGACAGTGCATATCTACAGGCTAGTGAAGCCAATGCATATCTACAGGCTAGCGATGACAGAGCATATCTACAGGCTAGCGATGACAGTGCATATCTACAGGCTAGCGATGATAATGCATATCTACAGGCTAGCGATGACAGTGCATATCTACAGGATAGCAATGACAGCGCATATCTACAGGCTAGTGAAGCCAATGCATATCTACAGGCTAGCGATGACAGTGCATATCTACAGGCTAGTGAAGCCAATGCATATCTACAGGCTTGTGATGACAGTGCATATTCACAGGCTAGCAATGACAGAGCATATCTACAGGCTAGCGATGACAGTGCATATCTACAGGCTTGTGAAGCCAATGCATATCTACAGGCTAGCGATGACAGAGCATATCTACAGGCTAGCGATGACAGAGCATATCTACAGGCTAGCGATGACAGCGCATATCTACAGGCTAGCGATGACAGTGCATATCTACAGGCTAGCGATGACAGTGCATATCTACAGGCTAGTGAAGCCATAGCAATGACAGTGCATATCTACAGGCTAGCGATGACAGTACATATCTACAGGCTAGCGATGATGGTGCATATCTACAGGCTAATGAAGCCAATGCATAGCTACAGGCGAGTGAAGCCAATGCATATCTACAGGCTAGCGATGACAGTGCATATCTACAGGCTAGCGATGACAGTGCATATCTACAGGCTAGCGATGATAATGCATATCTACAGGCTAGCGACGACAGCGCATATCTACAGGATAGCAATGACAGCACATATCTACAGGCTAGCAATGACAGAGCATATCTACAGGCTAGCGATGACAGTGCATATTTACAGGCTAGTGAAGCCAATGCAGATCTACAGGCTAGCGATGACAGTGCATATCTACAGGCTAGTGATGACAGAGCATATCTACAGGCTAGTGATGACAGTGCATATCTACAGGCTAGCGATGACAATGCATATCTACAGGCTAGCGATGACAGTGCATATCTACAGGCTAGCGAAGCCAATGCATATCTACAGGCTAGCGATGACAGTGCATATCTACAGGCTAGCGATGACAGAGCATATCTACAGGCTAGCGATGACAGTGCATATCTACAGGCTAGCGATGACAGTGCATATCTACAGGCTAGCGATGATAATGCATATCTACAGGCTAGCGATGACAGTGCATATCTACAGGCTAGCGATGACAGTGCATATCTACAGGCTAGCGATGATAATGCATATCTACAGGCTAGCAACGACAGCGCATATCTACAGGATAGCAATGTCAGCGCATATCTACAGGATAGCAATGTCAGCGCATATCTACAGGCTAGCAATGACAGAGAATATCTACAGGCTAGCGATGACAGTGCATATATACAGGCTAGTGAAGCCAATGCATATCTACAGGCTAGCGATGACAGTGCATATCTACAGTCTAGCGATGACAGTGCATATCTACAGGCTAGTGAAGCCAATTCATAACTACAGGCTAGCGATGACAGTGCATATCTACAGGCTAGTGAAGCCAATGCATATCTACAGGCTAGCAATGACAGTGCATATCTACAGGCTAGCGATGACAGAGCATATCTACAGGCTAGCAATGACAGTGCATATCTACAGGCTTGTGAAGCCAATGCATATCTACAGGCTAGCGATGACAGAGCATATCTACAGGCTAGCGATGACAGTGCATATCTACAGGCTAGCGGTGACAGTGCATATCTACAGGCTAGCGATGACAGTGCATATCTACAGGCTAGTGAAGCCAGTGCATATCTAATCTACAGGCTAGCGATGACAGTGCATATCTACAGGCTAGCGATGACAGTGCATATCTACAGGCTAGCGATGACAGAGCATATCTACAGGCTAGCGATGACAGTGCATATCTACAGGCTAGCGATGATAATGCATATCTACAGGATAGCGACGACAGCGCATATCTACAGGATAGCAATGACAGCGCATATCTACAGGCTAGCGATGACAGAGCATATCTACAGGCTAGCGATGACAGTGCATATCTACAGGCTAGTGAAGCCAATGCATATCTACAGGCTAGCGATGACAGTGCATATCTACAGGCTAGCGATGACAGTGCATATCTACAGGCTAGCGATGACAGTGCATAGCGATGACAGTGCATATCTACAGGCTAGCCATGACAGTGCATATCTACAGGCTAGCGATGACAGTGCATATCTACAGGCTAGCGGTGACAGTGCATATCTACAGGCTTGTGAAGCCAATGCATATCTACAGGCTAGCGATGACAGCGATGACAGTGCATATCTACAGGCTAGTGAAGCCAATGCATATCTACAGGCTAGCGATGACAGAGCATATCTACAGGCTAGCGATGACAGTGCATATCTACAGGCTAGCGATGATAATGCATATCTACAGGCTAGCGATGACAGTGCATATCTACAGGATAGCAATGACAGCGCATATCTACAGGCTAGTGAAGCCAATGCATATCTACAGGCTAGCGATGACAGTGCATATCTACAGGCTTGTGAAGCCAATGCATATCTACAGGCTAGCGATGACAGAGCATATCTACAGGCTAGCGATGACAGCGCATATCTACAGGCTAGCGATGACAGTGCATATCTACAGGCTAGCGATGACAGTGCATATCTACAGGCTAGCGATGACAGTGCATATCTACAGGCTAGCGATGATAATGCATATCTACAGGCTAGCGATGACAGCGCATATCTACAGGATAGCAATGACAGCGCATATCTACAGGCTAGTGAAACCAATGCATATCTACAGGCTAGCGATGACAGTGCATATCTACAGGCTAGTGAAGCCAATGCATATCTACAGGCTTGCGATGACAGTGCATATCTACAGGCTAGCAATGACAGTGCATATCTACAGGCTAGCGTTGACAGAGCATATCTACAGGCTAGCGATGACAGTGCATATCTACAGGCTAGCGATGACAGTGCATAGCTACAGGCTAGCGATGATAATGCATATCTACAGGCTAGCGACGACAGCGCATATCTACAGGATAGCAATGACAGCGCATATCTACAGGCTAGCGATGACAGTGCATATCTACAGGCTAGTGAAGCCAATGCATATCTACAGGCTAGCGATGACAGTGCATATCTACAGGCTAGCGATGACAGAGCATATCTACAGGCTAGCGATGACAGTGCATATCTACAGGATAGCAATGACAGAGCATATCTACAGGCTAGTGAAGCCAATGCATATCTACAGGCTAGCGATGACAGTGCATATCTACAGGCTAGCGATGACAGTGCATATCTACAGGCTAGCGATGACAGTGCATATCTACAGGCTAGCGGTGACAGAGCATATCTACAGGCTAGCGATGACAGTGCATATCTACAGGCTAGTGAAGCCAATGCATATCTACAGGCTAGTGAAGCCATAGCAATGACAGTGCATATCTACAGGCTAGCGATGACGGTGCATATCTACAGGCTAGTGAAGCCAATGCATATCTACAGGCTAGTGAAGCCAATGCATATCTACAGGCTAGCGATGACAGTGCATATCTACAGGCTAGCGATGAAAGCGCATATCTACAGGCTAGCGACGACAGCGCATATCTACAGGATAGCAATGACAGCGCATATCTACAGGCTAGCGATGACAGAGCATATCTACAGGCTAGCGATGACAGTGCATATCTACAGGCTAGTGAAGCCAATGCATATCTACAGGCTAGCGATGACAGTGCATATCTACAGGCTAGTGATGTCAGAGCATGTCTACAGGCTAGCGATGACAGTGCATATCTACAGGCTAGCGATGACAGTGCATATCTACAGGCTTGCGATGACAATGCATATCTACAGGCTAGCGATGACAGTGCATATCTACAGGCTAGTGAAGCCAATGCATATCTACAGGCTAGCGATGACAGTGCATATCTACAGGCTAGCGGTGACAGAGCATATCTACAGGCTAGCGATGACAGTGCATATCTACAGGCTAGCGATGACAGTGCATATCTACAGGCTAGCGATGATAATGCATATCTACAGGCTGGCAACGACAGCGCATATCTACAGGTTAGCAATGACAGCGCATATCTACAGGCTAGCGATGACAGAGCAGATCTACAGGCTAGCGATGACAGTGCATATATACAGGCTAGTGAAGCCAATGCATATCTACAGGCTAGCGATGACAGTGCATATCTACAGGCTAGCGATGACAGAGCATATCTACAGGCCAGCGATGACAGTGCATATCTACAGGATAGCAATGACAGCGCATATCTACAGGCTAGTGAAGCCAATGCATATCTACAGGCTAGCGATGACAGTGCATATCTACAGGCTAGTGAAGCCAATGCATATCTACAGGCTAGCAATGACAGTGCATATCTACAGGCTAGCAATGACAGAGCATATCTACAGGCTAGCGATGACAATGCATATCTACAGGCTAGCGATGACAGTGCATATCTACAGGCTAGCGAAGCCAATGCATATCTACAGGCTAGCGATGACAGTGCATATCTACAGGCTAGCGATGACAGAGCATATCTACAGGCTAGCGATGACAGTGCATATCTACAGGCTAGCGATGATAATGCATATCTACAGGCTAGCAACGACAGCGCATATCTACAGGATAGCAATGTCAGCGCATATCTACAGGCTAGCAATGACAGAGCATATCTACAGGCTAGCGATGACAGTGCATATATACAGGCTAGTGAAGCCAATGCATATCTACAGGCTAGCGATGACAGTGCATATCTACAGGCTAGCGATGACAGAGCATATCTACAGGCTAGCGATGACAGAGCATATCTACAGGCTTGTGAAGCCAATGCATATCTACAGGCTAGCTATGACAGCGATGACAGTGCATATCTACAGGCTAGTGAAGCCAATGCATATCTACAGGCTAGCGATGACAGAGCATATCTACAGGCTAGCGATGACAGTGCATATCTACAGGCTAGCGATGATAATGCATATCTACAGGCTAGCGATGACAGTGCATATCTACAGGATAGCAATGACAGCGCATATCTACAGGCTAGTGAAGCCAATGCATATCTACAGGCTAGCGATGACAGTGCATATCTACAGGCTAGTGAAGCCAATGCATATCTACAGGCTTGTGATGACAGTGCATATTCACAGGCTAGCAATGACAGAGCATATCTACAGGCTAGCGATGACAGTGCATATCTACAGGCTTGTGAAGCCAATGCATATCTACAGGCTAGTGATGACAGAGCATATCTACAGGCTAGCGATGACAGCGCATATCTACAGGCTAGCAATGACAGTGCATATCTACAGGCTAGCGATGACAGTGCATATCTACAGGCTAGCGATGACAGTGCATATCTACAGGCTAGCGATGACAGTGCATATCTACAGGCTAGCGATGATAATGCATATCTACAGGCTAGTGATGACAGCGCATATCTACAGGATAGCAATGACAGCGCATATCTACAGGCTAGTGAAACCAATGCATATCTACAGGCTAGCGATGACAGTGCATATCTACAGGCTAGTGAAGCCAATGCATATCTACAGGCTTGCGATGACAGTGCATATCTACAGGCTAGCAATGACAGTGCATATCTACAGGCTAGCGATGACAGAGCATATCTACAGGCTAGCGATGACAGTGCATATCTACAGGCTAGCGATGACAGTGCATATCTACAGGCTAGCGATGATAATGCATATCTACAGGCTAGCGACGACAGCGCATATCTACAGGATAGCAATGACAGCGCATATCTACAGGCTAGCGATGACAGTGCATATCTACAGGCTAGTGAAGCCAATGCATATCTACAGGCTAGCGATGACAGTGCATATCTACAGGCTAGCGATGACAGAGCATATCTACAGGCTAGCGATGACAGTGCATATCTACAGGCTAGTGAAGCCAATGCATATCTACAGGCTAGCGATGACAGTGCATATCTACAGGCTAGCGATGACAGAGCATATCTACAGGCTAGCGATGACAGTGCATATCTACAGGATAGCAATGACAGAGCATATCTACAGGCTAGTGAAGCCAATGCATATCTACAGGCTAGCGATGACAGTGCATATCTACAGGCTAGTGAAGCCAATGCATATCTACAGGCTAGCGATGACAGTGCATATCTACAGGCTAGCGATGAAAGCGCATATCTGCAGGCTAGCGATGATAATGCATATCTACAGGCTAGCGACGACAGCGCATATCTACAGGATAGCAATGACAGCGCATATCTACAGGCTAGCGATGACAGAGCATATCTACAGGCTAGCGATGACAGTGCATATCTACAGGCTAGTGAAGCCAATGCATATCTACAGGCTAGCGATGACAGTGCATATCTACAGGCTAGTGATGTCAGAGCATATCTACAGGCTAGCGATGACAGTGCATATCTACAGGCTAGCGATGACAGTGCATATCTACAGGCTTGCGATGACAATGCATATCTACAGGCTAGCGATGACAGTGCATATCTACAGGCTAGTGAAGCCAATGCATATCTACAGGCTAGCGATGACAGTGCATATCTACAGGCTAGCGATGACAGAGCATATCTACAGGCTAGCGATGACAGTGCATATCTACAGGCTAGCGATGACAGTGCATATCTACAGGCTAGCGATGATAATGCATATCTACAGGCTAGCAACGACAGCGCATATCTACAGGTTAGCAATGACAGCGCATATCTACAGGCTAGCGATGACAGAGCATATCTACAGGCTAGCGATGACAGTGCATATATACAGGCTAGTGAAGCCAATGCATATCTACAGGCTAGCGATGACAGTGCATATCTACAGGCTAGCGATGACAGAGCATATCTACAGGCTAGCGATGACAGTGCATATCTACAGGATAGCAATGACAGCGCATATCTACAGGCTAGTGAAGCCAATGCATATCTACAGGCTAGCGATGACAGTGCATATCTACAGGCTAGTGAAGCCAATGCATATCTACAGGCTAGCAATGACAGTGCATATCTACAGGCTAGCAATGACAGAGCATATCTACAGGCTAGCGATGACAGTGCATATCTACAGGCTAGCAATAATAATGCATATCTACAGGCTAGCGACGACAGCGCATATCTACAGGATAGCAATGACAGCGCATATCTACAGGCTAGCGATGACAGTGCATATCTACAGGCTAGCGATGACGGTGCATATCTACAGGCTAGTGAAGCCAATGCATTTCTACAGGCTAGCGATGACAGTGCATATCTACAGGCTAGCGATGACAGTGCATACACTCACAAGGAGACCACAGCCAGCTGAGGTGCAATCTTCTCCCACTCACAAGAATGACATCACAGGCAGCAGCAGTGCAAGCTTCTTACACTCACAAGGAGACCACAGGCAGCAGAGGTGCAAGCTTCTCACACTCACAAGAAGGACATCACAGGCAAGTGGTGCAATATTTGCACACTCACAAGGAGATCACTGGCAGTACACACCACATGAACACACTCCATAACACATAGCAACAATACATTGGCATTTACAATGCCATTAGCTCAAACTCAAATAAATCCGAGCCCGATTGCATTTCTAATGCTTGTTAAAGTGTGCCAAGGACGGAAGTTTTCTGATTGCGGGTGGGAGAGAGTTCCAAATTCTTGTAGCGGCCCCCGGGAAGGCCCGATTGTAGGTTTTTTTCTTCCGGAAGCGTGCTTGGTGCAGCAACAGGTCTTTGGCAGATCGGGAGTTTCTGGCTCCTCCGGAAATCACAAGTTTTGGGTGAGAAATGCAGGGGAATTGGAGTAAAGAACTTTGTGAGTAATACAGGCCAGTTTAAGTTGGATTCTGGCCTCTAGGGAAAGCCAGTTCAGAGCTTTGAGGTGGGGAGAGATGTGGTTGATTTTCTTTGAACCAGTTAGGAGTCTGGCGGCGGTGTTGAGGCAGGCTTTAAATGGGGCAAGAGAGTTCTTGGGTAGCCCTGCGAGAGTAGAGCATCCATATTCTAGTCTGGAAATGACTAGTGCCTGGATTGCTGGGTCGGAAAACATTGAGGAAGGGTTTTAGGTTTCTTAGGTAACTTAAGTGGAATCTGGCTGTTTTGGCCATCGAGTTTATATGGCCACGCATGTTCAGGCTGCCGTCAAGGGTTATTCCAAGGGATTTCACAGAATCAACAATGGTAAGAGGGCAGTTTAGTGCTGTGATGGTCTTGATCCATTCCTGGATGTCTGGGTTGGTTTTGGGTGGGAAGATTAGAAATAATTCAGTTTTATTTGCGTTAAGTTTAAGCTTGTTGGCGGTGAGCCAATGGACTGTCAACTTGAGGGCCTCTTTCAGGGAGAAAATGTCCTCAGGGGAAGAGATTTTGATGTAGATCTGTGTATCGTCAGAGTACATAAGGTAGGAGATATTAGCAGCCCGTAGCACCTCGGTGAGTGGTCCATGGTAAAGATTGAAGAGGGTAGGGGAGAGGGTTGATCCTTGGGGGACTCCAACCGTAACCAGAGAGGGAGCGGATAGATTACCGTTGATGAGGACTCTCTGTGAGCGAATTTGGAGGAAGGATCTAAACCATTCAAGGACGGTGCCATCCAACCCCATCCTGAGTTTGAGGCGTTCAAGGAGAATTTTGTGGTTAAACCATATCAAAGGGAGAAGATAGGTCTAGGAGGATTAGGAGATAGGTTTTGCTTTGGTCGAGGGCTTGGAGGGCGTCATCCACGATGTGGAGGAGGGTGGTTTCCCTGCTGTGTCCAGGTCTGAACCCGGATTGGAAGTCATCAAGAAGGTGGAAGTTGTTGATGTGTAGGCTCAGCTGCCGTTGCACACATTTTTCCAGAACTTTGACTAGGAGTGGGATGTTGGATATGGGTCTGTAGTTGTCAGAGGAAGCAGGGTCCCGCGTAGGTTTTTGTAAGATGGGGACAACTTGGCCAGCCTTGAGAGAATCAGGAATTGAGTCCTGTAGGAGGGAGGCGTTGATTATTGAGGTCCAGAAAGAGATGATAGCCTGAGATGCGGCAGTTAGGTAGTTAGAAGGGAGAGGATCATTGAAGTGATTTTTCGGGTTTAAGGAGGCAAGAATTCTCGAGATAGAGTGTTCGTCATAGATTTTAAAGTTGGACCAGTGTGCTTGGTTTTTGGGTGAGATTTGGGAAGACAACGTGGAGAGAAGAGGTAGGGCTGACATATTTTGATTTTGGTGGAAAGTTGTGGATTTAAGTTCATTTCCTAGGGCAGAGATTTTGTCGCAGAACAAGGATGAAAATTCCTCACTTGATATTAGGGGTTTAGGTGTTTCTTTGGAGGGTTTCGCTAGTTTGTTGGATTGGTGTTTGACCAAGTCAAACAGCTTGCGAGGACGATTTTTGGCATTCTCAAGTTCACTGTATAAATGCACATGGGGTCTCCTTGAAGCGTGTTAAGCAAAGGTTAGCCACTGGGGTCAGTACTGGTGGAACTTGATCAATGGAACTTGAAGGCCATCCACCCCACTCCCCAGAAAGTAGGTACACCTGTGCATGAGTGAGCATGATTAGCACAGATAAAACCCTGGAAGGGATGAGGAATGGAAGTGAGAGAGTGAAGAGACGGTTGGAACGGTGCAAGTTTGTCGAATACCCATCTCTCAAACTTTGGGTGACTGACATTAGTGTTTTCTAAGGTGAATAGAAAATGTATACTAATGATACAAAAAAAAGGTTTAGTATATTGCATAAACTCTAAAAGAAGGTATTGGTGATTATTCTTACTGGCTTTGTAATGGCAATCCCTAGGGACCTAAGCCACAATCGAAGGAAGCCGGTAACAGTAAGGGTGGAATCCCAGGTCGATAGTAAACCTGGAATTCAGGGAAGGAGAAGGAGAAAAAGCACAGCAGGCAATACTAAAATAGCATTCAGAGGCAGGTCAAATTCATGCAAAGGTTCAGCAAACACCAAAAAATCATAATTCAGAGAACCAGTGACACTTCAGGCAAGAAGGTCAAAGAACTGGTCGAACCGAAAAGGGAAACAAAACAACAAAGGTGAGGGATGCAAATAGGTGAATGAACTGAAGTAATAGCAAAAGTGCTAATACAACACAGAAAGTTGGCAGGCACCTGGACTGCTAACAAAACCCTGCTACCACTCATGGCCTGAAAGTCCCTCCTTTTGACATCCACCAGTGTTGATCCTGATTGTCCCAGTTGCCAAACACCGGTCCTCCATAACCTTACTGGCTTTCTAATGCAGATTCTATGGTGACCAGTCCAAGAGCATGAGGGTGCACGTGACCTCCTTATTCGAGACAGTAATAAGGGCCGACTCTATGGCGGTGCAACTGGTGCCATAACACCCGGTGCCAACTTCACATGGGGGTGCCTGTTTGCTAGTTTATATTGTGCTTCAAATCACCTGCTGCCTAGTTCGTGACCTCCAGCAATTTTCAGTCAACAATTAAAATGTCAAGAAAACTCAGGTGATTAATGTTCTTCCTGGCAGATCGGAGTTTTGTCTAGTAGAAGTTTTGATTCATAGTAAGGTAGCGCAGAGGGTTAATATGCCTGCTGCAAAAAACATGCACCATGCAGATCACAAAGTGAATATAATGTAAACAGGTCAGTGGGTTACTGCTTTTGTCAGAGATTTCCTTTTGTTAGTTTCAGTTTACAGTGAGCTATAACTGTCATCAAAGTACTGCATGGAGACTTCAAGATATAGAGCGTAAGAATGTTTTTCCCAGACTTTCGTTATTCTAATGTTGCAAAAGGGTTCATTTGGGTACAAATCAGTTCTTGTTATTAAAGAGAGCTCCAATCCATTGTGTTACATTTAAATTTAGAGTTTGTGCTTCTCCAGACCAAGTACTCTTCAACTATACTGCCTACCTGTATGGATGACATGTGAATCCACCCCTTGTTGTCCTGTCTTACGTAACATTTACTATACACTGATTTACACACCTTTGATAGATTGTCTATGTGTAATGTGTGTGTTATGTAAAGTGTTCTGACACCCTTCATTTTTATGAGTGACGCTATAAAATTAATTAAATACATATAAGAGAGAGGTTATGGAGACTACTAAAGAGTTGTAGGGAGGGAAACCGTGGCGGAGGTGGTCATTGGGGGCGCCAAAAAACATTGTCACACTGGGCGCCACGAGTGCTAAAGCCGGCCCTGACAGTAACGACCCACCTTAGGACACTACCATCTTGGAGCTGGCTTTTGAAAGAACCTTTGGGGAAGGAGGCTACTAATCAATGGGTGTAGGCATATGTGAAAGGTTAACAGAAGCATTCCGTCAGTCTTTAATACTTCCATGCCACTAGGTATTGCAATTGACCTTTATTTCTAGAATCAAATACAGCCTCAAACTCCAGGGACCCAATATGGATGATTGGAGGAGGGGGATTAGTTGTTTTACACAAAGCAGGTTTAACTCTGTAAATCTAAAAACAAAAACTGGGTGTATTCTCTAACCATTACGAAGGCCTAATGCCACTGCGCTTTCAGCCCTCACTAAGGTTACTGAAAAAGGCCCCACAAATCTAGGTGAAAACTTCGGTTGGAGAAGCCAGGAAACTGGTAAACTACCAAAACATAACCGCTTTTTTATAATTTAGATTCTTTTGTCGAAGAAGCCTGCAAATCGTTTATATTTAGCCTTTGCTTGCAGCAAAGGGAGTAGGTTAGTGGACTATACTGAAGAAATAGTAGAAAGGAGTGCTGTAACAGAAAGGGCTGAGTTGACCTTTATGTTTTCTGGAAAGAATTGCGGTTAAAAAGCAAAGGACTAAAATAAGAGAAAATGGCCCATTGTAGTGAATTGTCGTAGGTCAGAACAGCTACTGGTAGCCACAAAATCATTTTTTCTTGTTTATTCATAGTACAGCATGTGATAGATTGCGCAGTGGACTGATTAATGTGCTTGGTCAACCATCAATCTGGGGAAGGTGTGTCTAATTGACTGTTACCAACATCCAACGTTATTTGATCTAAAACAAGGTTGGAAGCAGGGTCAGGTCTATGACCAATCAATCAATCAGTACATTTGTAGAGCGCGCTACATACCCGTGAGGGCCTCAAGGTGCTGGGGGGCGGGGCCGGCCACTGCTGCTACCGGTCGAAGAGCCAGGTCTTGAGAAGTCTTCTGAAGGCCAGCAGGTCTTGGGTCTGCTGTAGGTCGGTGGGGAGGGTGTTCCAGGTCTTGGCAGCGAGGAAGGAGAAGGATCTGCCGCCGGCGGTGATTTTCCGGATGCGTGAAACCGTCGAGGATCAGTCGTGCCGAGGCGTTCTGGATGCGTTGAAGCTGTTTCAGGAGCTTGGTTGTTGTTCCTGCGTAGAGGGCGTTCCCGTAGTCCAGTCTGCTGGTGACGAGGGCCTGGGTGACGGTTTTCCTCGTGTTGGAGGGGATCCATTTGAAGATCCTGCGGAGCATATGAAGGGTGTTGAAGCAGGACGCGGAGATGGCGTTGACTTGCTTGGTCATTGAGAGGGTGGAGTCGAGGATGACTCCCAGGTTGCGTGCGCGGTCGGTGGGTTCTGGGGCAGTTCCTAGAGATGTAGGCAACCAGGAGTCGTCCCAGGCTGATGGGGTGGGGCCGAGGAGGAGGACCTTCGTCTTGTCTGAGTTCAGTTTCAGCCTGCTGTCCTTCATCCATTCGGCAAAGGCCTTCATTCCTCTGTGGAGGTTGGCTCTGGCGGTGTGAGGGTCTTTTGGTGAGGGATATGATCAGCTGGGTGTCGTCGGCGTAGGAGATTATGTTGAGGCTCTGTTGTTGTGCGACGTGGGCGAGTGGTGCCATGTAGATATTGAACAGTGTAGGGCTGAGGGAGGATCCCTGTGGGACTCCGCAGATGATCTCGGTGGTCTTGGAGTGGAAGGGTGGGAGCCGGACGCTTTGGGTTCTGCCCGAGAGGAAGGATGTGGTCCAGGCCAGGGCCTTCTCTTGGATTCCAGCGTCATGGAGTCGTGCTGTTAGGGTGCGGTGGCAGGCCGTGTCGAAGGCTGCCGAAAGGTCCAGGAGGATGAGGGCGGCTGTTTCTCCTTTGTCCATAAGGATCCTGATGTCGTTGGTGGCGGCGATGAGGGTGGTCTCGGTGCTGTGGTTGCAGCGGAAGCCGGACTGGGAGGGGTCCAGTATGTTGTTGTCTTCGAGGTGGCAGGTCAGCTGTCTGTTGATGATCTTTTCAGTGACTTTCGCAGGAAAAGGGAGCAAGGAGATGGGCCGGAAGTTTTTGAGGTCTTTGGGGTCCGCCTTTGGTTTCTTTAGTAGGGCGTTGATCTCGGCGTGCTTCCAGCTCTCTGGGAAGGTTGCTGTCTCGAAGGAGAGGCTGATTGTTTTCCGGAGATGGGGTGCGATGGCTGTACTGGCTTTGTTGAAGATGTTGTGAGGGCATGGGTCCGATGGGGATCCGGAGTGGATGGAGTTCTTGGTCTTGATGGTGTCTTCGTCGATGACGTTGGACCAGGCGGTCAGGCGATTGGTGCGTGTGGGGGTCACAGGGGTGGTGGTCTCGGCGGTGGAGGTGGGAGTGTCGGTGTTGAAGCTGTTGTGGATGTCGGTGATCTTGCGGTGGAAGAAGGTGGCCAGTGAGTCGCACAGGTCTTGTGATGGTGGAATGTCGTTGGTGTTGGAGCCTGGGTTGGAGAGTTCTTTCACGATGTTGAAGAGCTCTTTGCTGTTGTGTGCGTTGTTGTCTAGGCGATCCTTGAAAGTGGTCCTGATGAGTTGGTGGTGTCTGCGGGTGGCGTTCTTGTTGGCTGTGTGGCTGACTGGGGTTCGGTCGTGGAGCCAGTTCTTTTCCAGCCTCCGACAGGTGCGCTTGGAGGTTCGGAGATCTTCAGTGAACCATACAGCTTTCTTGTTGGTGTGATTGGTTGCGGAGATCTTGAGTGGGGCGAGGGCGTTGGTGCAGCTGCTGATCACTGTTTGAGGTTGATGGCGTAGGGGTCGGAGGGGGGTCCTAGGGCGAGAGTGGTGGTCAGTTGGTCCTTGGTGATCTTGCTTCAGCAGCGGCGTGGCCACTGTTGGGTGCGATGGTGTGTGGTGGGTTTCCTGAAGGTGAAGTGGACGCATCTGTGGTCTGTCCAATGGGGTTCGGTGGTGTGGTTGAAGGAGACGTGGGGGCTTGCGGAGAAAATAGGTGTCCAGTGTTTGTCCAGCGGCGTGGGTGGGAGTAGTCACGAGCTGTTTGAGTCCGAGGTTGGCGAGGTTGTCGATCAGGCGGTGGAGTTGGCGTTGTTGTTGTTCTCGAGGTGGAAATTCAGGTCCCCGAGGAGGATGTAGTCCATGGAGGCGAGGGCGTGGGGGCTGACGAGGACGGCGATGGTGTCGCTGAACTGTGGTCGGGGTCCGAGAGTTCTGTAGATGAGTGTTCCTCTGAGGGTGGTGTTGGGGTCGGTGTGGATCTGAAAGTGCATGTGCTCGGCGGTGGTGAAGGTGTCTTCAGTGTTGGTCGAGACTCTAAGGGTGTCCTTGTGGATGATGGCGATTCTCCCTCCCATTCCGTTGGTGCGTTCTCTGCGGGAGATCTTGTAGCCCTCTGGGATGGCTGTGGCGATGTCTGGTGCCGAGGTGGTGTTCAGCCAGGTCTCCGTCAGGAAGGCAACGTCGGGGGCGGTTGAGTCTAGAAGGTCCCAGAGTTCAATGGCGTGCTTGCAGGCGGAGCGGGTGTTGAGGAGGATGCATCGGAGGTGGTTGAGTTCTATGGTTGATGGTTTGGCTGGTCGGGTGCTGGTAAAGCTGCAGTTCCGGCAGGTGAAGGGTCCTTGAGTGCACTTCGGGATGGCCTGGTAGCAGGAGTGATTTCGGCCGGAGTGGAGTGCGTGGAGGGTGCTGGAGTCGTAGTGCAGTCTGGTGTTGTAGCGGCTTCGGGGTCCAGGGGTTCTGGCGATGGGCGCGGTACAGGCGCCGACGGGCGCAGACGGGCACAGACGGGCTTGCCTTTGGCGCGCCCGCTGCGCACGTCCTCTGCGCGTCCTGTCGGCGGTCGCCATTAAGGCGAGGAGGGAGGGAAGAGCAGCTCGGAGGCGGGAGTGGGGCGGCGGGGGGCGTGTCCTCAGGAGGAGGTGACTGGAAGGAGCTGGGATACAGAAGGCAAAAGAGGGGTAGTGGGGGGGTGAATACAGGCGGAAGTGCAGAAAAATACAAGTGAGAGCGAAACAGATTTAAGAGAAAATAGCGCAGTACGGCGGGTGAAAATGCAGTGAAGAACAATGACCAGATCCCTCTACATTTTGTTTTAATGTTTTTAGTTTGGAACTGCAGTGCCACTCAAGAAGACCTCATTGGGTACCACAGATCCACCCACTGGAATTGTGGTTCCAGCAATCAATTTATTTTTTTTACAATAAAATCACCTCAGCTGGTAGCACCCAGACAGACACCATGGTAGATTACTCACCGGCTATATCTAATGTACAGACGTTCAATAACTTCCCTGCACTTAAGCCTGAGGATGTAGAATCGTTACTAAACATAGTCAAATCAGGCTCCTCGCTGGACCTCATTCCGGCTAAGACCACCTCACTGCTCTCCAAACAACTTGCTGCTCCTATCTGTTCAATCCTCAACTGCTCTATGAAAGAAGGTCATCTCCTCCACGAATAGAAGGCAGGGCAAATAATTCCGATCCATAAAAATCTTAAGGCCCCATGGAGGATTTATCCAATTATCGCCCTTTGTCATTGCTACCTCTCCTGAGCAAGATATTAGAAAAACATATAAATAAACATCTGTCGGACTTTGTTGAAGCTTCATGCTGCCTGAGTCCATCTCAGTTGGGTTTCGACCCAGACACAGCATGGAGTCGGTTTGGTTGCGGTCACCGACAATATCAGAATGTCCCTGGACAACAGACAAGCAGTGCTTCTTGTGCTGCTTGATTAATCGGCCGCCTTCTATACAATCTCCCATCAGACCCTGCTCTGGAGACTCAGGGTAATTGGCCTCCAAGGGAATGCTTTACACTGGATGTCGAGCTTTCCGTCTGTTAGAACTCAAACCATTAACCTAGGCCCTTTCCGCTTTAAGACTACAAGACTGACTAAGGGAGTACCTCAGGGCTCCTGTTTCAGCCCCACCTTATTCAACATATATGTTACTCCCTTAGCAGGGTTATTGAAGAATTTAGGATTTGTTCCAATATCCTATGCAGACAACACTCAACTCCCATTTATTTTTTATAAAAACAATCAGAATGCCCAGTCTACTTTTTCGATGGGCATGACGGCCATCGCTGGCTGGATGAGGGATAATTTCCTCCAACTTAATGCAGGGAATACTGAGATCATGTTGTTTGGAGATGCTTTGGTGAGGTGGTCCATGGGATGGTGACCAGAGGAACTGGGCATCGCTCAGACTCCCAAATTGGTGGTGAAAAATCGGGGAGTCCGCCTGGATCAGAAATTGACAATGAAGGAGCATGCCATATCTACGGTCGGCACATGCTGCCATGTACTAAGTCTTCTCCGCAAAGTATTCCCCTTCTTACCTTTAACCACTCGAAAAACTCTTATCTGGGCACTGGTGCTAAGACCGCCTAGACCACTGCAATGCTTTGCTGATTTCAACTAATGAAGCCTCCTTAAATAGATTGCAAATAGTCCAGAACACCGCTGCTCATCTAGTCTCCAATGCTCCCCAAACACCCTCTCTCCCCCTTCTGCAGCAACTGCATTGGCTTCCGGTGCGGAAGCGGATCAGATTTAAGATCTGCTGTATAATCCACAAATCTTTGAATGGCCACGGTCCTAGCTACCTAGCAGACAAATTCACCAAATATCTGCCACCTAGATCCCTTCGATCAGGGTCCAAATCTTTACTTTGGACTCCAGGCTATGAAAAAGCCCATTTAGGCAGTAAAGTTTTTTTCCCATCTGGCCCCTTCTTATTGGAACCAACTTCGATCCATCTGCGACAATGTCCAGATCATTTACGATTCAGAAGGCTTCTAAAAACCTCACTGTTCTAATTCGCTCCTTTTCTGTGGTGGGCTGTAGTAACTCTCTAGCGCGGAGATACCCCTGGCGGGTTGATTCAGCTGCTTTATAAATCAATAAATATCAATTTCAAACCCTAAGAAGACTGGGGAATTACTTTGCAAATGAGGCAAGTCTTAAGGTTTTTGCCTCCGGCATGTTTTGTGGCTAACCATAGGAGATTTCTCTTCTTGAACAAACTCAGTGCAGGAATATGGTACAAACGAAACCGTTCTTTATATTATGTTAATTGGTTCTACTGAATAATGGTTACAATAGTGCGCTGGATAAGTGGTCGAATTATATACATATGAATATTCTTCAGTATTACTGGACGTTGACATCAAAATCCTTTTGTGGAAAGTGTATCGGCCAAAAGTGTATATGCTACTTTTTTGTGGGAAATAATTGGAATTTTTTTTTTTTAAACATATTTCCCTGTGTAAACACATAATCGGAAAAATAGTATGCTGGGTTGTTCTCCTGTAAAACCAATGTTTCTATATTTTCTCGTCTGCACCTAAAAAAGGAAAAAATATTTAGAAACTATGAAGTTTCACAAACTTAGTGGAGTTTCCCCACAAAGCAAAGTGGGCAGAAGCTAAGCCTGTGAGTGCACACACCTAGTAATTAGGATCTCTTCACTCTTTTCAGAGTGAAGAGATCCGAATTACTAGGTCTGAAAGTGTTTCTTTGCCCTGAAGATGAAAGTCAATGTGGGATGGCCACAGATTTCTGGTATCCTTTGTAGACAACTTCACTGAATCGGAAGAGGGTGCTTGGGAAGAGCTCTGATAAACATCACATGCAATGCATGGATCGCTTTAAGAAAAAAAACAGTAGCTAAGGGAATCACAAAAGCAATGTAATATTTCATAAACCCTTTCCCAAAAAATAGTAACATAAAAGTATCTTTAACCACAGCCACTTCATGAATCTAATAGCGACTAAGGGAGGAATTATAAAACAAAGCAAACAAGTCATGTATAGAAACAACCTTTTTTTAATTAACTTACATAAATATGCACAGTTTCAGAACTGCCAAGATATTTAAATACATGTTTTCTATTAAAAAAAACGTCACATATAAATTTGAGGTAAATCTAGTAAATAATTTTTCATCACTTGTAGATGTACTAAAATAAGTCACCCCCTCATTTGCACATGTGGGCAGTCCTTCGTGCCCCTTTCACACAGGCCCCTGAGAAGTTCTAAGCAGATCGCATCACAGCGAGGTGGGCTTATTTGCCAAGGGTGGAAGGGGGACTAAAGACCACCAGTATGAGCCCAATCTCCCTTCCACCCAGTTCATGTGAAGACAGAAAAGAAACATACATCGGGACAGGGCAACCATAATACTCGCTTTATTATGGACCAACACGTCCTTCAATTAAACTCGGCTAAACTGCCCAACCCCTCAAAGACAGCTATCTGGGGGAGACCTGCCTTCCAAGACCTCCAAACAAGGTATTGAGATATTGGAGGTCTCTTATACAATGTGTTAAAAGGCTACTCGGAATCAAAGTATAGGGAATAGGGAAAAAGAAGAGAAAATAATTTCCAGAATGACATTTAGGGCCAGATTATGATGGCGGCGGACCACCACCGTCAGGCCGTCGGTAACAGTCCCACCGCCATCCAGCCCATTTGTCCGACTGTCGTATTAGGATGCAGGCAGTCATAGCTCGACTGTTGACGAGGAAAGACCACCACGTCCAACAGGATCCCGTCAATGCAACAGTTGGCCTCCCATTCCCTCAATGAGGGTGCTGCCTGCTCAGGAACCGCTGTAGGGATTACAATGTCCCTTTCTGCCTGTCCTTTCATGGTGGTTCACCCTCCATGAAAAGGCAGGCAGAAAGTGACTTTGGGTGCCCCTAGCAGAGCCCCTTCCCACCTGGCCCTCCACTATGGTGCCTGGGAGGCACCTATGGTACCTCCCTAAACATCCCTTCACCATGTGGCAGGCACTGCATGGTGCATGCTACATAGTTCAGAGATGTTTTAAATGTGTATATTTTGTATCACGGCCTGTGCTGCACAAGCCACAATACAAAATATACACTATGTAATGCGGGCAGCGGGTCCGCGACTTCTAGTTGGGCGTTCCTGCTTCCACCACAGTGCCGGTCAGACGAGAGTCTGACTGTCTTCATTATTACGCCCTAAATCACAAAAGAACAATGGGAAATGTACTGATTAGCCTTATGAAAAAGCATTGAGGGCTCAAAGAAGGAATCCCCCCGCGAACACAGGCAACAAAAACACAAACTTCAGAGTTACCACTTTCATGTCATTGGTGGCCAATGGATTGAATGGTTTAAGCGCAAGAACTCAAAAGTTTGTGACTCTGGATTCCCACATCAATCAGTCCCTGATAGGTCCATGCTCACCGTGCCGGGTAAGACAGAACACACTAGTAATTCTGGCTGAGTGTAAAAACGTTTTTTGCATCCAGGTTGGACTGAAGGGTCTTCTCTCTTAGACAGAACAATCAAATGACTGAATATGAGGTAGATCATTTGTTCAGCTGCTGCCTCGTTGGGATGTACGTGTTTGTCAGTCTGCTTAGTCTATTCACTTAAGATATGAAAAGTGGTTGACGTGTGATTTGTACTGTGTATTAGGCAAAATGACATGAGGTAGTTTGAATTGCGTCCTTGCAAATATAAGTTATCAAAAGATAGTTTGTGGTAGCGGTGCCTTTTGGAACTCCTGAATCCAAAAACAGACTATAGAAACATACACCACATCCAATGCTGATGCACATACCAAAAATATATCTTGATAGTATGTGGTGTGCGCATTAGCATTCTTTGTAATATATGCTCAAGTAGTCTATGTCACCCTTAGATGACCCCCAGTAGATAATTTCGGAAAGCCATACGCTCTCAGATTTTCTACAGGCACATAGGCCAATGGCAGATCTGGTGAAAGCATATGACAACTCTCCAGTTGCTAATGAGCACAGTGGTTGTATTATTTATGAACAATAACATCCTCTTGCTCTTGCCCTGCAGCGAAGCCAACTAGGATTTCTGCTGTAGAAAGCCTCCTTCATCTCCAGAATGCTGACGTAAATGAAGAAGTCCACCGAAGGCGAGAAGAGGGCCCATGAAGATGTGCAAACCATACTTAAACTATTGAGCTGTGGTCAACTCTGAGTGCCAGGAGGAGTGATGGGGAGACTCAACATGAGGTTAGTTCCCTGCGACCACTGATACAGGTTATACAGGACTTCCATCTAAGGATAAGTTGGGATCCATCTTCTGATACCAGTGAGCAGTAGATCACATCGGAATCCACTGTAACTCATAAATACCAGAGATATGACCTGGAAAAATAAGGCTACTAGACCAAAGCTCTTTGGAACCACTGTGAAGCAGCCATTGAAGTGAAACTGGGCCTGGGCCTTGGCCTAAAGTAGCGAAAGAAAGATGATTTCAGAAAGATTTGCCGCCTTGACTCCCATCACTAAATTGGCAGCATCAACATTTCCACGGCAAACAGCAGCGGAGGAGTGGACGTCTACATGCTTTTTCTTAAGTCAATCAGCATTTCTGCTTTATGTTCATTTGGGAGGGAAGGAGGAAGGGAATCTGCTAGGTGCACACACGCACTTCTTGTTGTGCCTCACCAGTACAGCATCTGTTAAAGTTTAACAACAGTGCTTGGACAAATTAGGGTGCAACTTAATGTCAGTATGGCAAGGGAAATTGTTTCTTTATTGAAAGACATAGAAGTTGAGGATGCTGCAGCAGCCACAAAGAATCGTACTGGAAGTTAGGTGGCTACACAGACTGCTTTATCTGGCCTCAAGTTGTACTAGGTAGTAATTTTCCTGGTGAGCAGTAAGAAAAATACCTCATAGGCATTGGGTTGCCATTTACGACCATAGGGCACCCGGGTCCAGCAGAATTCCTTTTCCTCACCATCCAAGGTTTATCACCAACCAATATACAACACCATCAGTGCTAGAGATCCCCTCCAAAATATATATGTTATTACTCCTCTAAGTGTTACAGGTCTCCCAAAAGATATGCGTAGGTCACCTTCCCACTTTGTATTGTAGCATGTTTCATCACTAGTGCCTTTCCACACAGAGGTAAGTGAAATACCCCCTGTGCATAAACAACTGTTGTCCGGGAGCTCTCAACAAAATTGTACAACAATATATGTACTAATGGTGATCCCCAGCACAAATGGTGAGGAAACCACATGGTACGCCTGCTTTGTGCCAGAAAGACTTGGCAACGCTATAGAGGGGGTCACCGGTATCAGGAGCAATAGACCTGCGAACACTGCTCAGACTTTCCTCAAGCATTTCAATCACGAGGTGTTCCGAGGCTTCACGGTCCCCCTCATCAATGGACAAGACACAAAGTCTTGGAAATATATGGTTGTTGGTCGGGATACCTTTTAAAATCAATTAGGACTAAGCTGACAAAAGCGATGTCTCCATGCAGAGAAAGACAAGCTATGCAGCCATCACTGACTGCCTTGGGTGTAAGTAAAGGCATGATGTATTGGAGTCAACGACTCCATAAGTTAGGGGAACCTGTGGTGTGCATGTTCCAGAATCTCAACCATTTAAGTCGGAAGAGGTAAAGTTATGTTCCAGGACTTGCATGTGGATTGGGACATCCCAAATACCTTGAAGGAAAGGAGACTCAACATATGAGTAAGTTGCATCAATGTTCTTAAATGCCTCTCCGGAAAAAAGTGTATTCCAACATGTCTTGTCCTAGAAGCAAGTCTTGCCTGCCACCTAAAATGGGTGCTTAGTTCTTAATATTTTCCACAGCCAACAAAGACCAGATGGGAAGAAGACTCAATCAGGACAATGGACCACATGTCTCCACTTCCTCTTTTGACACATTCGTTGAAGGAGTATTTTCAATTTTACTTTGCCCTAATGTGTACAGAGATGGACCCAGTCTCATGATTTTCCCACTGCCGAGGCATTCATCGCCTTTGTAGAATACAGCAAACTAAAATAAAAAATACAAACAAAACAGCAATTAAAAAGCAATTCTTGAACAAAATACGTACAGTAAATTGGACATTGCTGTGCACATATGATTGTTACTGTAGGTTAATGTTTTTTTTATTGACTAATAGGATTTTAAACATAATACTTAGCAATGGGCCTCCAGGTTCTGTTATAGATAGTAACTGAAAATATTCTATGTTTTGGTTGGTAACTCGCTGAAATGTTTAACCTCCTTATGTAACGAGCTCTTATGCTCAATGCACCAAAATGATTTAGGAGGAACCCAGTGGCTACTACCATTCCACCCTCATTCAAGACATTATTTGACAATCATGCATTCGCTCCTGTTCTAAAGTGCGCTATTTGTTCAATTCAAGATCAATAATATCTTTAGAATCGTGTAAGTAAGCCACCAGCACTGTTGGAGAGTTTGAGAGAGTTGAGTATGTCCAGATAAGGCACTGGGTTATGGATGTCGAGACATGGAAGAGAAATAAGTGGGCACACATGTCATTCAAACAGAAATCCCAAAAAGAAACAATTTTAATCTCTAAACTTCACAAACCTACCAGGGTGCCTTGATAGGAGAGGCATGGCCCGGCCAAGAAAAACTGTCACAGGAATTACAATTCGCCCTTGCTGATGCCGACCCGTCCCACACATGGGCTAGGGCATTTAAAAGTGCCATGAGTGCACATAAGGTAGATGCATAGTGAAAAGTCTTATACTCCAGCCCAACTCAAAGACATGGATGCTTCAAAGTCTGACTTATGTTGAAAGGGGTAGCCAAAGGGGTGCCTTACATCATATAATTCAGGGTTGCCCAAAAATCTCACACTTCTGACCTGAGAGACTGTATGAAATGCATTGTATAATGGGGTCTAAAAGCCTGAAAGTGGTATTTAGCATTGAGCTGCTTAGTAAGAATGTAGAGTCATGTAAAGTCAGGTCATTCTAGCCGAGCTATGACATGTTGTGGGTTCCATGTGCCAGTGAAAGTTACAATGACCTGGATTTGCAGCCTGACATGCAGATGGAATTCTCTTTTAATAAAGAACCTACCAACATCAAAAAGGATGTATTCTACTTTGTTACACTGGTGACAAGCAGAGCAGGGCATCTCAAGATACTTCTACAACTTGAGGGTTTATTCTACTTTGTTACACTGAGTGAACGGAATTCAGGGTCTCCCTTGACCGACATCGTACCTACTCCACCAGAGTCAATCAGCAACCTACTTCTTATTGATCGCCAATTGCCTACATTACCTAAGTGGAGTACAGCATCACGTCCAGCGTTCAATGGATGGTATGAATGATCTGGGAGATGACGGCCATGGGAATATTGACTTACAATTCCCACAACAACTTTTCTGCAATATGAATGACAACAATATGATGCATGTCCTCACAATTTAACTAGATTCCATATGTTCAAGGGATGATAGGGCTTACACCAGTTGAAGATGCTTGGCCAAGTACTCTTTGAAAGCCTGGGCAAGGAATGATGTTGGACCAGGGACTGTTACATGTTAAAAGCTTCAGTGCAAATGCAGAATAGATCCAATGCAGGAGTTTTGGCTAAAGTAGAAAGAAGTTCAAGTTTTACATAAAAAAAATATGTTTTCATTTTATCATGTGTAAAAATAATAGCCCACTCAAGATTACCATTGTTTGCAAAGGAAACAATTAGCAGCCAGTTTGTATTATGGTTAATTCTGTTTTATGCTTTGCAAAACACCATTACAATCTGCCTGGAAAAACAAGTAAGATACTTGGAATAACATATAAATTAGATGCATACGTGTAGTGAGATACATCACCAAGTTTAAGATTAAAACAACACTGATTCTTGACTTCCAGAGAATGATATCCTGCTACAAGCCTATTCAAAACTGAAAAATAAACACTTCTTTGCATCATGCCCGAGATGTAACTATGGGTGGTACAAAACTAACAGTACACAGCAGCAGCTTCTCCATTAGGGTGGAGGAGTGTCACGCCACCTGCTGAGAGCACAGCAAATATGAACAATAAAATGGTAATAGAATTAGTTGGACCTAATCGAGGTTCTTTAGCCACCACTGCAGATCTTTTGCAGTTCCTTCAGAGATCTGCACCTTGTTGGAGAGATTTCCCCTGATGCCACGCCCACTTGGCCTTCAGGTCCCACTGCAGAGCCTGCATATGCCAGCGGGCATGGTTTACCAGCAGGATGCACGTGGCTCAACAGCCTCAGTCAGTCTTACTGAAATCCAGGATAGAAGCTGAAACATCGGTATCATACCCTGAATCTCCTGGACTCTCCATTCGGAGGATAGGCCCGAAACCGTACCATGTCTAGAACAGCTCCGATAAAATGGAGCATCTCAGAGGCAGTAAGGTGTGACTTCGGCATGTTGATAGTGAACGTCGGAGACAACCGCCACCTTCAACAATCAGTCTGCAAGGTAGGGGAAGACTGAAAATCACTGACCTCCACAAACAGGCGCTGAATACTGCCATCACCTTGGTGAACACCCGGAGTGCTCTAATAAGGCCAAAGAGGAGCATAGCAAACTAAAAATGCTTGCAGCCCACCATGAACCACAGATAATAACTGTGGGCCGGTAGGACGGGGACGTGTAAATAAGAGTCCTAAAAGTCCAATACTACCATACAGTCTCCTGGATCCAGGGCAGACAACACTTGGATGAGAGTGAGCATTTTGAATTTCTCCTTTTTCAAGAAGAGGTTGAGAAGGCTAGGTCAGAGTTCTTCACCCATCTTGGGCACCAGAAAGTAGCTAAAATAGCAACCACAACCTACTTCGGGTGTCAGCACCCTTGGCCAAGAAAGCCTGCACTTCTTGACGGAGCAAGGAGAGATGGTCCACCATCGTCCAGTCATAAGTGGATGAAACGGACGGAGGAGGTGTCTCAAAGGGGACGGTGTAGCCCTTCCGGACGACCTGTAGTCCTATAGGTCTGACATTACTGACCGCCACTGTTGGAGGTGATGGCTTATTCTGCCTCCCACTGGGTGCCCATGATGGTCTGAGGGCGAATTAAAGAGGCTTGGAGGCAGCAGCTGCCGAGGGAGTGGTGGACTGTCCTAACCGCTGGAAACCTGTCCCCAGTCGCAGGGATCTTCGGCCATGAAAAGGACTGTAGTGGCTAAGAGGGTAGGAGTGCAGCTGGAGACCCCTTCCATACCCACAAAAGGGATGGAAGGTGGATTGAGGTAGACGAGGGGCCATAGACAACCCCAGTTACCTGGCGGTAGCTCTGCTGTCCTATGTTCTTGGCCTGGTGAGAGTAACCCTGCTCTTAATTACTGGCCCATCATCCTGAAGATCCTTAATTGTTCCACGTAATTTTGGCAACTCCAGAGGACCTCTTACTGATGGTAGGAAAAAGAGCACAGGTAAGCACTGAATGACTGTTCCTTCAAATACGAGACAAAGAGATCATGCTATGCTAATGTTGCAGTATAAGCTACAAGGCTGTAAGAAGAAGAGGATGATCTAAAAAAAAAAACAGAAATAAACCCAAAAAACCTGAAGTATTGGGGCAAGCAGTGAAAGAGCATCGCTAAGCAAGAGATTAAATAGGAGCTAGCAATGGTCCACATACAAGCAGAGACAAGGGCATGAATGTGCTCATGGTTCTGATGTTGCTTTAACAACATTAGAAGCAGATTTCAGTCCTGCCCCTAGCCAACGGAGATACCAACAAGCTAAGAATGGAAAAGAACCAGGATGCAAGAGTAAGTTTAAATGCACATTCTTTGAGAAGGCGCAAGCAATATTTGTCGTCTATGAAGTGGTGTAATAGGCTAGGTGTGCTACTGCTACAATATGAGAGAAGACTGCTCACTACTGCAAAGGTAGAAAAGCCACAGAGGTAGACAGACAGAGAGAAGTGAATGTCTCTGACATGAATTCCATCATAAGAAAGAAAGCAGCTTTGAAATGAAGAAGAACCATTAAAATCAGTAAGTATCACCAGCAAGAACATACATTGAAATCCCTAACTATTTTGAAATCTGGGACAGTCCCAAGAGACACGTGAAAAGAGTAAAAGAAAAATGTTTTCAAGAAAAATAAAAAAATAAGAGAATTAAAAAATCTATTTTGTGGGCAAGTAATTTAGACGGGGCACAATCATTTCTTGAATCGTGGTCACTGTAGTAAAATATCCCAAAAATGAAAGATGTCTTGAGGATTTCTTGAGGAAGGCTGCGTTTATTATATTATACCAGTCAAAATAACAGTTTTTAAACTTTTTATTGCTCTTTTGACATATGAATTCGTAGAACATGTATGCTACATGCCCTTATTAGATATTTATACATCATGGGCATGAGCCCACATTTAATCTGATTAGTGCTACAATTTTGCAGTAACTGCTTAAAACACGACTGCAGACAGCCGGGTTTTCCATTCCATGACATGGCCCACATCATTATAAATCACAACCATAAGCAAGTGCTTATTATCAGCTGGGAATATACAAATATGAGAGCTACATGTGGGAGAAAAGGGCTTTTAGCATTAGCCCATTGACAAGCTATAACTAGTGAGACTTTTTAAACTACCGGATACTGTGTACCGTGAGCATAAGTTGCTAACATTGCTCCAATAATGCCCCTTTTGATTATAATTGCTAGCACTGTTTTAAAATGTGCGGTGTAAATTAACAAGAAATGTTTTTCTACAAACCTAAGTGATAAACTGATGCCTGGGTGACAGAATAGGTGCGCTTGGAAAGTCAATAAAGTGAAAAGGATATATATTCATTCAGAATGAACAATATAATTAGGGTTGATGTGCAGAAAAGTAAATGCAAATGTAAATCATTAGACAAAGAACAAATAGGAAAAAGTATTAGGAAAAGGGTATTCCTGATCAAATGTTTACTGTAGCGATGCTTTGTCATCTACACCGAAATCTGCATTATAAACATGGATTTCTTTCTGCTGCAGAATGGCAAAAGTACTTTACTTTAAAAGACAGATAACTGACCCTGTTTTTGGTGAGCAGAATGGATCAGTCACATTTGGTGACATGCACATCTGTGGCCAGACCCTGACAGCTACATTGGCAGATCTTAGCTTAGCAGCCCATACACACTGTATGTGCCATCAACCATGTAAAAGTCAATGTTGTCAGCTTCAGCAGTTAACATTTGCATGCGAGTCATTTGCCTGCCTGAAAGTAAACCAACACTACTTCCTTTACTTGTTTGGTGGTGATACAGTCATCCACTCTGGGTCTCTCCGTCTAGCTTAGGTAACTGATGAAACTCAATGAATCATTACATGTGTCGAAACACAGACCAGTTCAGTGTCTTGTAACCTAAGCAGTATGCTAAATGGCTTTAATGTAGAAAATGTAAACTTTTTTCAGAACGACCACGAAGTCCATCAGAATGCATCAATCTTATTAAAATGTTTATTAAAAACACCAAGTCGAAAACACATTTATCAAGAGATCTGTTTGGGTCCTTCACATCAAGGACTAGAAAAAACTCTATTGTTCTCGAAGGTCTTGAGCAAATTAATGTCTACAGCTTCGTAGAAGAAAGATCTGTCATAACAAACTATTTTTGAGGATGATTGATTGTTAGACCTGGCATCCTTGGTGTGATTTCCCAGTCTTTTAGCCTCTACCTCCTGTATTTTTGATGTTATGCTGGACTTCATCTTTGCTAGTTTATGTACTCTAGGCACTTTACCACTGCTGATCAGTGCTAAAGTGCAAGTGCTCCCTGTGTAAATTGTGAATCTGATTAGTTCTACATGATTGGCATATTTGATTTACTTGTATGTCCCTTGAAAAGTACCCTATGTGTGCCCAGGGCCTGTAAATGCTACTAGTGGGCCTGTGTGCTCCAGCAACAAATGATGGATGGAATGCTGAATGAATCAAACATTCACCACCAGTCAAGAGATCTGGGTTAAATCCATCGTTCTTTTGCTCACTATGCCACACCAGTTTGGACTCAGCCATATGCAAATCAGTCTTGACCCTGTTCCTCATGGGAAATGTCCAGACCGAACTGCCAAGCTGGGTCCTCCCGGGACTGGAAACAAGCATCCTGGGACCGGTTTGGTTGTAACACCCCTCATCATCCAGGCTAGCTTGAATCCAGCGAGCAAGGGAGCCACATCTGGGCATACCCATCCCACTTAGGGGGAAAAGTGCTGCAGCAACAAATGGACGGAATGCTGAATGAATCAAATATTCACCCCAGTCAAGAGATCTGGGTTAAATCCATTGTTCTTTTGCTCACTACGCCACCCACGGTTTATACTCAGCCACATGCAAATCAGTCTTGACCCGCTTCCTCATGGAAACAGTCCAGCCTGAACTACCAAGCCGGGGCAGGAAACAAGCATCCTTAATTGTAATTATGATTGGCTATCCATGATTTGCATATTTGATTTACTGGTAAGTCCCTAGTAAACTGCACTGAGGGTGACAGGACCTATAACTCAAATGCTATAATGGCCCTGTAGCACTGTTTCTGCCACCCACATAAGTAGCCCTGTAAACATGTCTCAGACCTGCCTTTGTAGTGTCTGTGAGTGCAGTTTTAAACTGCCATTGTCGAACTTGCAAGTGCACCCACTTGCAATGCCCTAACCTTCCCTTTTATGACACGTAAAAAGACCCACCCACCCTCCCCCTCAAGGTAGGCCCATGGTACCCCCATGGGCAGGGTGCAGTGTATTTGAAAGGTGGGGCAAGTACTGGTGCGGTTTACATGTTCTGATAGTGAAATACAGCTACAACACCCAGACAGCCCCAACAGACAGCAACACAACAGACCCTCGACACACCATCGACCACGACCCCCTGCTAGCCTGGGCCAGCGTGAGCATCGATGACACCATCAAGACCATGCGCACAATCCACTCCGACTCTCCGTCACACCCATTCCCTCACCACGTCTTCAACAGAGCAAGCAGCTCCATCGCACCCCACCTGCGCAACGTCATCAATCTCTCCCTCGAATTCGCGACCTTCCCAGAGATCTGGAAACACGCAAAAATCAACGCCCTACTCAAAAAACCGAAGGCAGACCCAAGAGACCTCAAGAACTTCCAGCCCATTGCTCTGCTCCCCTTACCGCACTAGGTCATCGAGAAAACCATCAACAGACAGCTAACCCGATACCTCGAAGAAAACAGAATCCTGGACCCTTCCCAGTCAGGGTTCCGCAGCAAACACAGCACCGAGACTGCCCTCATTGCCGCCACCGATGACATCAGGACCCTGCTGGACAATGGCAAGACCGCAGCACTCATCCTCCTAGACCTCTCTGCCACCTTCTACACCGTCTGCCACCGCACACTACGCACACGCCTCCACACAACAGGGATCCGAGACAAGGCTCTGGATTGGACCACCTCCTTCCTCTCCGGTAGAACCCAGAGCATCCGCCTCCCCCATTCGGTTCCAAAGCCTCCGAGATCATCTGCAGCGTACCCCAGGGATCCTCCCTCAGCCCGACGCTGTTCAACATTTACATGGGCCCGCTCGCACACGTAGCCCGACCTCAACATAATCTCCTACGGCGACGACACTCAGCTGATTCTCTCCCTCACCAAGGAACCCATCACTGCCAAAGCCAACCCCACGAAGAAATGAAGGCCGTTCCTGACTGGATGAAGACCAGCCGTCTGAAGCTGAACTCGGACAAGACGGAGGTCCTCATCCTCGGCTCCAACCCTTCAACATGGGATGACTCCTGGTGGCCGACGGCACTGGGGGCAGCCCCGACACCCACCGACAATGCACGCAACCTGGGAATCATCCTCGACTCAACGCTCTCAATGACCAAGCAAGTCAACGTCGTCTCCTCCTCCTGCTTCAACACCCTCCGCATGCTCCGCAAGATCTACAGATGGATCCCGACAGATACAAGAAAGACAGTCACCCAGGCCCTCGTCAGCAGCAGACTCGACTACGGAAACGCCCTCTACGTGGGAGCTCATCAAACTACTACAATGCATCCAAAAAACGCCTCGGCATGACTGATCCTTGACTTACCACGCCACGGCCACATCACCCCCCACCTGAGAATCCTGCACTGGCTCCCTGTCAACACGAGGATATCCTTCAAGCTCCTAACCCACATACACAAGGCACTTCACAAGACCGGCCCAGCCTACCTCCACAGACGGCTCTCCTACATCCCCAACCGCCAGCTACGCTCCTCCGACCTCTCACTCGCCACCGTCCCACTGAGCCTACGACAGACCCAAGACCTGCTGACCTTCAGGAGGATACTCAAGACCTGGCTGCTCGATCAGTAGCCCCCCCCCGCCCCAGTGCCTTGAAACCCTCGGGGGGTATGTAGTGTGCTTTACAAATGATTGATTGAGGGCCCCAACAAGTTTCTCATGTATTCACCTGTATTAGCCTGAGAAGCTGGAAAGACAAAAGAGAGAGGGAGTACGAGAAAGGAGCAGACAGTCATTCTTTTAAACTGGGCAAGGGGCTTCCCTTGGAATGGAGCTGCACTCCGTATTCTGCTGACATGGCACAGACTTATTAGGCGGAAAGGCACCTACTCCCTTGTGATGTGGTTATTGAGAGATTTTTAAAATGAGCCTTGAATGGGCATATCCACCCTATGTTGACTATCTAACAGGATGTCAGCCAGTCGAAGGCTAAGATATAAGCACCCTTCCTCACGGTACAATCATGACTTCTAGTTGCTTAAATGTTTTTATTGTGCTTCTTTAGTATTGCTAATACCACTCCAGCTTTTGAAAACTACTTGTACATCGCAGGGAAATCTCCCCTAGTAAAGAAAGCATTGCTTATTTGGTATTCAAATACAACCCAAATTGTAAAAACTATTTGTTTATCTGGGATTTTCCCTGACTGCTCTCCTTACTCATGTAGAATGTCTGAAATCATACAAGTGGGCAACATAAGGCTGCCTAAGTATGATAGTAAGGCGATTCTGTTCTGTGCGTCTTCATATTTAATGTAAAGCTTCAACGTAAAATGTGGAGAAATGGCATCCAGAAGACGAAAACCTGTCTCCTGTATTGGACCAAACAAAGCTATCCCAAATAGCCACAGAAACATACCTGGAAATCTATACTACTATTATAAAGAGAGAACTTGCACCTTTAGGCAAGGTAAACTCGGGAACCACAGCGTCAATCTACACACCCGATACACTGTTGAAATCGGCAGGGTGTGTAGATGGTCATAGGCTTTAAAAATTTTTTAAATAAACGTTATATAAAAAGTTACATTTTTACAAAAAGTAGTACCCCCAAAGTAGCGCCGGCCGCGACTGTGCGTCATCACGTCAGGAGCAGGGGAGGAGCAGCGTCCCAGGAGCGGCGGACATGGCGCGCAGGGGAGGAGCGGTGAAGTGAGGCCAGCGGGGGAGCGGAGAGGCGGATATGGCGCGGGGAGGAGCGGCGACGGACAGGTGGTGAGTGGCAGAGCGGAGGAGCGGAGAAATATGGACCGGCGGTGTGAGCAGCAGAGCAGCCAGGGTCGATGCGGGCTGGCAGGCGGGGCACGGGCTGCTGGGGATTGTCAGGGCAGGCGGGGGTAGGGGAAGCCAGCATTTCAGGTTTGCGTGCTCTCCCGCCCCGGCCCCCGCCCGCCACAACATTGTCCGGGACACAGACAGTGTCGTGGCGGGCGGGGGCCTGGGCGGGAGAGCACGCAAACCTGAAATGCAGCCCCCAGCCCCCTTCTACCCCAGGCAACGCTGGGGCGGGCTGCTAGTAAAGTATAAAGAAGGAAGTGACTTAAGTTTCTTTTAGGGTATCTTGGGTGTGTGCTGGGGAGCGGAGTGTAAGTGTGACTTTGTGTATATATATATCTTCAGACATTGCTAGTGTGGGGAGGGGGGAGGGGTGGAAGGCATGGCTTCTGGCACTGGGAAATTCTGAAGACTGTGTTAATCCTTTGTCTTTTTTGCTGCGCTGTCATTGTTTGTTGCAGAGGGTGACCAACTTTCTAGAGCTGCACATGGCATTTTGATGCACCTTTTCTGTGGCAGCTATAGGGCGAACTTGGGAGTACTCAGGGTGACAAAATAGACGAAGTGTTGTTATTGCCCCTTAGGATCAGTTAGCCTGACTTCCTCATCCTGTGTGAATCCTAAGGCTTGTGTACCAATAGCCCTGGAAAACTGCCAGAGAACAGTTTATCAGAACTACACCAGAAGAGAACTGAGAGAGGTGAAAAAGAGTTTTGAGGGGTTTTACTTTGAGTATGACTGGTTCTCACTCATACTCTTTAATGAATATCGGTTTGGCCTCATCAGTTTAATATCAACCAACAGAAGGGAACCTGTGGAGGGAATAAGGAAATATTCTTTAAGTGTTCCGCTAAAATAGGCGTAATAAAATTTGATTAAATGGCCTGGATGCGAGTCAAATATAGGAGAGGACTAAACACCACCATTATGTCCAGTGGAGCAAAATTACAGAATGTAGGTGTATTCTCACACTTTGTGCTGTTCTGCTTCCCAATAAAATTCTGAGACACTGAGTGCAGGCGACACGTCAAACTCTCCAAGTGTGTGCCATCCCATGGTTGTTCCATGCAAAGTTTTCAGTAGCAAATGAATGCCACAAACATCAAACAATATGCAAAAGTACAACTATTGCCAGCACTGGGAAAAATATTCAATTGCACAGACTCACCTGCCCCAGTGTCAGTGCCCGAATTGGGTTGTTTAATGTCACCCATACTGTCCCGTCCTGGTTCAGAGTTAGCGTGCAAGGAACTGCAAGGGTAAGAACGAAAAGGAACTGTGAAATGTACATTATAATAAAATTCCTTTTGCCAAACAAATATGTAATAAAAATTCAACATATCAAAGACATGCTGCCCCTGGCCCTGCGTAGCATTCAAAACCCACTGCTGTTCAAGAAGAAATTAAAAACGTTGCTCTTTTAACCGGATTAGTGTGCATCTCTTTCTTTTCTGAAGTAAGCACCGGGACACTCTCGAGTAGATTCGCGCTCTATAAATTAAATATAACATAACATATCAGTGAGGGCAAACCGATATGTTCTCTTCACAGCATTTACCACCCTCCCAGGGACAACTTCACCTTTTCCCAACAAATCATGGATATGATCTCAACCAATTCCGGGCGGCAGCTCACCCAAATATACCTTGGGGACTTTAACCTCCACTGGAACGATCGCAATGACGCGGTGGTAAATAGTCTTAAAAATGTCCTCGACGCCCTTAACCTCACCCAAATATGCAACAGCCCGACCCATGAGAAAGGCTCTATCCTTGACCTGATCATCTCCAAAGAGGACTCTATCCTACTCGAGTCCATCCAACCCTGTGATTGGTCAGATCACCATACTATCACATTCTTCATAAATGAAAAAGTTAAAGTTAACCCGGCTCAATTCTCCAAGCCGAAAGTCTGGAAAAGAGACATGAAAAAACTCAACCCAGGCTCTTTGCCCCCTAACAGGTGCAATCTCCTACTTCCACCGACAGGCGATACGGACGTTCAAACACTGACTGACCACTACCTCAACGCTATGACCTCAATAATTAACGAGGCTGCACTTATGCAGCTAAAAAGAGTCACTACTAAAATTTCCAACCCATGGTACGACGGGAGTCTCAATGAGGATAGACGAGACATGCGAATGGCTGAGCGTATCTGGAGATCAGCTCCCTCTGCAATGCACCTAAAAGACCTGAAGAAAAAGAGAAACGCCTACTCCAGGAAAATAAAACGTACAAAATCAGACTTCTTCAGCCTCCAGCTCGACCAAGCAAAAAACCGCCCGAGAAAACTGTTTGAGCTAATCAAATCACAATCCAAGGAACAACCCCAACCACTTAACACTGTGAGTAAAGCACCCTCCTGTGAAGACTTCGCCGCCTTCTTTATCCAAAAAACTGACAACATAAATAGGGATCCCCTTATTGACGCAAGCCTCCACTCCAAACCCCAGTGCCTAGCACCCGCTGAACCAAAAAACAATGCTACATGGTCAACCTTTGGCACATACTCGGAAGAAGAATTTGGCAAACTGCTCAGCACCCTGAAACCTTCCAATCACCTCACGGACCCCCTTCCTGCTTCCGCAGTAAAAGACTTTACCCCTTTGTTTCTCCCTCTCTGGACTAAAATTGTCAACAGCTCTCTCCAACAAGGAAGCATCCCTGACTCCCTCAAAGTTGGTCAAGTCACACCTCTACTAAAGAAACCCACAGCCGACCCCTCTGATCTCAACAACTACCGACCCATTACCAATATTCCCACCCTCGCCAAACTACAGGAAAAATGCGCACAACTGCAATTGACTAAACACATTGAGCAATTTGACCTCCTCAACCCTCACCAGTCAGGCTTCCGAGCAGGACACAGTACAGAAACGGCCATGACGCACATAATTGACGACGCACTTCAAATGCTAGACCAAAACGACACTTGCCTCCTCATCCTTCTTGATCTCTCTTCAGCATTTGACACCGTTAAACATGAGAAGCTGCTAGAACTCCTAAACACAAGAATGGGTTTATCTGGAACTGTTCTCAAGTGGTTCACTTCCTTTCTTCACAACAGGTCGCAGAAATTCAAGAGCAACAACCTGATGTCCTCACCAATACCTGTAACGTTAGGCGTCCCCCAGGGCTCCTCTCTATCCCCAACTCTGTTCAACCTAGTCATGGAACCACTCACCACCTTACTACAAGCATCCAATGTACACTTTCACATGTACGCCGATGACACCCAACTTTATCTCAAATTACAATCCCCCAATGACATCCTGCTCCTGAACTCAACAATCAGATGCACCCAATCCTGGCTTGCCGATAATCACCTCAAACTCAATGCCCTGAAAACAGAGTTCCTTCTGATCTCACCTCCAGCTAAGATCTCCACCACTCAAACCTGGCTTAAACACCTAACTGCACTCAATGTCCAACCCACCATCGTGGACTCAGCAAAATCTTTAGGCATAACACTCGACACCAATCTCAACATGCAGCAACATATCAGCAAGGCAACTAAGGGAGCGAACTTCCAGATCAATACTCTGAGGAAACTTAAACCCTTCCTCCCAGCCAAAGACTTCCAAACCGCAGTACAAGCAATAGTCATCCCCCGAATTGAATACGGTAGCACCGCCCTATGCGGACTCCCCCTAACCACAACCGCACCACTAAGAGCCTCCCTAAATGCTGCAGCGAGACTCATTACTGGGTCAAAAAAGCACTCCCACATTACCCCTGACTTGAAATCCCTGAATTGGCTGCCATTTGAAGCCAGAATACACCTGCAATTCGCCTGCATGACACACAAGGCGGTTCACCTAAAATCACCCGGCTACCTCGCCCAGAAACTGACAATCTCTGGCGGAACCAGAAACACTAGAGGCACAAACAATCTTCTGCTGAAACCGCGAAGATTCCGGAAGGAAAAAACATATAAGCGCTCCTTCTCGGGAATGGCACCTAGGATCTGGAACTCACTCCCTTCAGAAACCAGGCTTATCTCTTCCACTACACTCTTTAAAAAAGAAGTAAAAGCTATCCTCATGGCTAAATACACTTGAACCAGTATCTAGAACTCTGTTAACACTCAACACCGATCTGTATTACATGCTTGACCCCTTTGCCTACTTGTATGAGTTGTTTCATTGCTCACATGATTGGCTTTGCAGTCGCCCATTTGTACTGTTTGATTTATTGACTTATCTATCTGACTATGATCCCTCACATACCCCTTTATGTAACCTATTTGTACTGTTAGATTTATTGATTTATCTATCTGACTATGCCCCCTCATATACCTCTCTATGTAACATATTTGTACTGTTTTGATCTGCTGATTTATTTGTATGATTGCGCCCCCTCATGTACCCCTCTATGTAAAGCGCTCTGATATCTGCAAAGATCTTGTCCGCGCTATATAAAACTTTTAAAATAAATAAATAAATAACAGAACATAGCAAGGAGTATATTTCTTTAGGATGATTAAATGGCACTGATGAATTAGTATACAAAAGACGAAAGAAGCCCAATAATTGCTCTGAAGAGGAGACGTAACAAGCAGATGTGCATTGGAGAGATGAGTCAAGACACATTGAGCACAAGCAAGATTACCAGCTAGCTTATCCCAGTTGTGGACCAGAGACTAAATTCCCTTCTGTAAACAGCCGTTAACAAGACGCTCTGTGCATCAGTGTCAGGGACTATGCTTCATGACATGCTTGGTGTGCGTTATAGCTACTGTTGATAGCCAGGAAAACATAGCTCCTGCATTCAAGGGCCTCGGGCAGTGAGATTATGGTTGACATCTTTTCAGAGTACCTTTTAAAATAAACCATGCAGCACTGCTCACAACATAGCTCCTTCAGGGACCTTCAGTGCCAACAGAGTGTGATATGCAATTAGGTACTACCTGATAAGCTCCTTCTACCTTGATGTGGTGACTGTTTCCTGGGGAACACTGAATTTGAACAGGATTAGGAGGCTTCCTAATGATTCACATTTTTTATTTAAAAAAAAGGAGAGGTCTACTGGCAATAGTGTGTGTGAGATCAGGTATGTCTCCTTGTCATTGGGACTCACATCTGAAATTGCACATCATTTTGTTGTTGAGTTTGAGCATGTGAGGTAGACTTAGTGTGCAGTAAAAGGAAAAGAAAAGAATGAATCTGCAGACACCCTGAATGTACAGACACCTACAGCAGTCTATAGTAGCAGCCGAAATTCTCGAAAAAGCTGTCAATAAGGAGTTAACTTTATATCTCAACTCCAATAACTTGCTTGACTCTACTCAACATGGTTTTGGGTCGTGCCATTCCACTGAAACGGCCCTGATCATGGCAACGGAGGAGATTTGCAGAGTGAAAGATGGGGGAGGCAGAGCTGTTTTTATCCTCCTTGACCTATTGGCAGCATTTGACACCGTGAACCACATGGTGTTAGTACAGCAGCTGAAGGACGTGGGAATTGAGGATACAGCTCTGGCCCTTCTTCCTCCTTTCTAGCAGCACGGGAGCAGAACCTACATTGGGATAGTCTACGATCTGACACCTTTCATCTTCTGTGCGGAGTATCGCAGGGCTCTGCCCTGTCTCCGACGCTTTTCAACATATATGTCACTCCTTTGTCCAGACTCATCACAAACCATGACTTCACCTTGGTCTCGTTAGCTGATGATTCTCAGCTCGTAATATAGGTGTCTAATAAACCAGAGACCGTTGCCAGTAGCTTTCATGCCTGTCTCACAGAGATTAAGAGTTGGATGAGTCGAAACTTCCTCAAGATAAACACCAATAAGATGGAGGTACTGGAGTTTGGCAAGGGCCAATCACTGTAGAATTAAACCTGGTGGCCTATAGAGGCAGGTGAATGCCCCCACTCAACTGCTAAGTTTAAGACCCTAGGAGTGATCTTTGATGATCAGGTCAATCGTCTGACTTCCTCCTGTTTCTTCTTATTGAAGAGCTTATGGAAGATCTTCCCTTTCATCCCGCAGGAGTTTCGGAAAAATGTAGTAGTAGCTGTTTTTCTCTCAAAATTAGACTACTGCAATGCTCTTTTTATGGACATTGATAAATCCCAGAGGATGAAATTGCAATCACTACAAAATGCTGCGGCACAATTGCTACTGAATATCCTCAAAGGTCGTTCTACTTCGGCGGGCATAAGATCACTTTATTAGCTCCCTATCCAACAACGAGTGGAATTTAAGGCCCTCTGTTTAGTGCACAAGGCACTTTATGGAGGTGGTTCGGCAGAGATCCAGAAAGTGTTTTCATGGTACACCCCCTCCAGAATGCTTAGATTCACTAATATGGGCCTCATCCACACTCCTAAATTCGGAGAGCAAGATCGGGTGGTCGGAGTCTATCACACTGTGCATCCAAACTATGGAACCAACTACCATCTACCATGAGACTACAACCCAACTGGCAGTTTTTTAGGAAAACACTGAAATCCTGGCTCTTTACCCCAAATTAAATCATTGGTTCTAATGCCCAGTTTTCCTCCGTACACTCCTAGCGCCAAGCCGCTCCGGCATTCAAGCGCTTTAAAAAGGACTATCCTATCCTATCATATACTGTTGGCTGAACACTGGTTAACTGCATTAAAATGCTGTTCCTGGAAAAAAAGGTTTCTCCACATGCTCATGGCACTCTCCAAGCAAAATCTTTCTTATCATATGACTTGGTCCTTACCCTTATATTTTTCAGTTTGGAAGGCAGAGTGCATACAAGGGTTCCTTGGCTTCATAGATCAGGCAGGAAACAGTGAAGCGTTGAATGAAACTGAAGAATTTTGTAAACAACTACAATTTTTCCTCAACGTTTTTGACAGCGTTGTGCGGGTTTTGCAGCAACCCACACATTTGATGAGAAGTATGAGAGATTTTTAGGATCAATTCATGTGGAGGTATAGAGAAAAAAGGACAACGTTTACTTGAAAGGGGACGCCAGGTTGGAGGCGGTAATAGGCACTGAAAATGAGTGAATCCACCTCAGAATGTGTAAACGTTTGGACGTGTAAAAGAAGAGGGGAATTGCACAAAATACATTTGATAAAGGTAAACAAATAGGGAGGACCCAGTGGCATCTCATCCAAAAGCGAGGCAAGAAAATGAAAAGAAAAAAATGAGTAGTAACGAAAGATTATTTTCCCATTCTGCAAGCCAGACATTCTGCAAGTGCAGACAGTGACCTGGATGGAGGGTGAACTGCTATATGTGTGGCAGAAGATGGAATGTTGCCAAATGTTGGAAATAAAGCGAAGGTGTGATACACGCTGTGAGGGATTTATCAGAGGGAAGAAAATGGGAGGGTAGATCTTTGAAAAGAAAGAAATAATTCCAAGCATAAGATTGCATCCACAATTGTGCAACTAGAGATATATTTATTTATTTAAAGAGGTTTACATAGTGCTGGCTAGACCTGAAGGTATCGGAGAGCTTTACATTAAGGTTCCACAATGTAAAAGAAAATGATCACAATTACACATTATGTCAAAAAATAAGCAATACATTGAGAGAGGAGAGAAAACAAAATATTGGAGGGGGAAAGGGGAGGTGAGAAGAGGGAGGATGAGGGAAGAGATGACAGAAGAGACTAAAGAAAGTCTGTCTAAAGACAGACTGGGTAGGTGACGTCCAAGGAGGGTATCCACGGCCCGTCTCCCCTTTAGCTAAACAAGGTAACTCCATCTGGCATCAGTCAAAGTAGCTAGGCATCAAGGGGCGAGGGAAAAGTTCACAGAAAAACAGGGTGGGGACTAAGGGCAAGGACAGCTGAGGGCAAAGGTCAGTAGCTGGAAAGAGGGGAAGAGTAGAGCAGAGAGGGGTGGGGGGTAGGGGAAGGGGAGGGGAGAGATAAGGTCAGGAGAGACCCAGGAGAGTTTGCCCAAAGTCCAGCTGGGTAGGTAGGTAGGTGATGGTCAAGGAGGGAATCCAAAGTCCATCTCCCCTTTATCACGCGAGGTAGCTCCACTGGGCATCAGTCAAAATGGCTAGGTCTCAGTTATCAAGGGAAGTTCGTAGAGTAAAGGTCCTGGTGGGTGGGCAGGAACAGGGTTGGGTGAAGGCTAGTCGAGGTCCAGACGATGATCAATGATTATAGACCAGGGGAGGAAAGAGCATTGTGGGGGGTCTCACTGAGTCGGCCATCTAGAAGTCAGGCAAGGGGGACAAGTCCTTGAAAGTTCGAATTCAGTTGGCCCCCATGAATGCTTTACAGATTCAGCGGAAATACTGAAGGTGTACGTTTAGGATGTGAAAAGATGGCATTTATCCAAGGTTTCCAGGAGTAGGGCGTATGGTGAGGTATAGGTGTGGTGAGAGGTCCCCCTCCCCCCTCCCTACAATCCCCACCAAGGTAGGCTTTTCAGAATGTGAAGCTAACGGAAGAGTAGATGAAATCAGTGAGTCGTTTTAGGCTCATCCAACCAAAGACAGCTATATTCTATTGCATTATATTTCAGGACTTATGTAAAGCTGCACGCGCGTGCCAAAGCTACAATTTAATGGACATCAGGGATGTATGTCATTACTACGCATGCTTTTACAACGCATGCCTTTACCACGCAGGTTTTACAACGCAAGTCGTTACAACGACTTGCGTTGGGGCACGCTGGATAGTAAATAGTTTAATTTACTATTCCAACTCCAGTCCCCGTGGATAGTAGGGAAGGTTTTGGATAGTAAATTAAACTATTCCCTATCCTACAGCGCCCCCCCCAGCGCAAGTCGTTGTAACGACTTGCGTTGCAAAAGTTGCGTGGTAAAGGTACTGCGTGGTAAAAGTTGCGTTGTAAACGCTGTTCCCCGACATCAGTAATAAGGAAGGTATCTACCAGAGAAGGGAGGGTCAAGGATTTATGAAAGCAGTATGTAAGCATTGAGGAAGACCATGAATGAAACTCTGTAAGCAATATTATTCACAAATATGTTTAGGAAAGAGCAGGGCTGTGTGAATGGGTTTACTCACCAGATTAAACAGCAAAGTCTCTAACCGGTGGTGTGTACATTGAGAAATGTTTTGGTGAATTTGAAAGGAATTTTACAGGCCTGAGCAGCAAAGGGATCACAGAACCAACTACTCTAAACAGAAGTTCCCAATACGTAGTTAGTGATAAGGTTGGTGAGCCACAAGCAACATGCTGCTCTCCTAGCCAGATTCATGTTTTTTGCACCCCAGTCATGCATTGCTTTCACCGACCCCTGAGGAGTGTGGTCTGATAAGTGTGCCTGGCTGGAACTGGGAGGAGGGGATTCGGAGTTTGGAAATCTGATTATGTGAAAAAGGAAAGGATTGGCTACAAATAGGGGAGTTTGGGAAGCAAAGAGAAACGCTAAAAGGTAACAGACTTACAGATTTTTTGTCATTCATGTGGAATACGCACTGTGTCAACTACTCTCTTTCTGAGCAATGCAAGACACAAGTCAAAGTACTAATGAATGTATAAGTACCTTCACATGGAAACCACCACTATGGTTCTGAATTTATTTTCAGAACCGTGCTAAAACATTTAATGTATCTCTAAAACCAAATATAAAAATGGAGTACTTAATCTCTTACTAACTGTAAGAAATTGAGCAACAGAAAATGCAGTTGAACAGATAGTTTCAGCAAACACAACTGTATTCTCCTGAACAAGGTTTTCATTGCATCTCACTTTATATTTACCCCTCTCCCGTCTTTTAGTATCACCTTTCTCCCCCTGTCTCCTATGCACTGGTGTACTCCTGCAGAACCCTTGATCCTCTATATTTCACACTGTCAGTTATGACAGTTGAGGGGTGTCAGTAGCTTGTGATGTTATGTTAAGATTATTCTGAATAAGTCGTTGTAGTGATTTCTCTTCCGGGCCCACTTTGGTTCCCCCTAAGTTTTGCTTCCTAAGACGTTTTTAGGCTACATCTGCTACGTGTACAAGTTTGTTATTCAGGGACTCTTCTTGGTATTTAGCCTATACATTTTGTACAAGGTTGCTTGGAAAACATAACAACATAGTGTACTGTTTTCTCTGATTGTTCAGCAACAACTCCTAACATTTTAGACATAACACGGTCAACACAGCTGCATCTTGGGCACAATAGTTTTTATCATATAAACTGTGTACCGTCACCCTGTGGGCTAGAAAGGAGATTTCCGGCAGAAAGAACTGTTCTGGAGCGATAGCAGTACCCGACATGCAGCCCTGAGTAAACACTCATGATTCGGACCACCTACTTACATAAACCAGGTATGGGGTCCGAGGCCAATCCCAGAGATCACAGGTATATCCCTGTGCTCACAGAGTAAGGGTGGACCTAGTCAGATTTATAATGTGCCATGGTTGGGATGTTTGTCCTATTCACCTACTCAGTAATATTAATTACTTTATTTAGTTGCATCCGCCTAATGATGGCAGCACATTTGTGTCATAATAGACTATGATAGTTTCAATAAATGTATTTGTAAACTTTCTTTGTGTCTTTCTTCTGTTTACCAATGGCATTCATGAGTGAGTCTCTGAGTAGCAAAAGGAAATTATCTGTTTCCATGGTTCCATTGAGGACTAGAGGGTCATGTTAGAGGTTGCCGAAATCACCTGTTACTCTAGGAAGGTTAGGAGTTCAGGTGAGGCACTGTGAGCTAGCCAGGATTGAGCTGACAGGTACTGACATTGTAGAGAAACTCAGTCCCTACATTCTGACATCCTGTCATCCTAAAAAACAGTTCTGATTTACCAGCAGAATCCGTGCAACAGAGTTACTTCTTACTTTATTTCATGGTCAATACTACAAACTGGCGACCAGTACTCTAGACTGTACTCTGCCACTGTTTTTAGATGAACGGACTCCAGCAGAATCTTTCCTGTGGAAGTGCTCTACCTTACTTCTGTGTAGCAAGTCAGGCCAGTTGTGGCACCATCATTAGACATTAATTGCAGGACAAACAGCGGCTGCACCACTGACATCATGAAGGAGGAACAACTTTAACTCCTATCAGGGCGGGACTTGAAACGCAAACCAGCCCTGGCAATTGAGTTGGGCCGTCCACGCTTAGTCTCCAAGAGAAAAGTCTTCAGGGGCCTGGCAAGTCTTTGTTCAGCGCAGTTTCACCCGACTGTCTCCAATCATTAAGGGCAGAATTCTCCGCCCTATTACCTTCTGCAACCAACACGTCTGTTGTCGAGAGAATGGAGAGGGGCGATCAGTAACAACATCCAACTCTTTACCCAGTGACATAAGGTGAAAGCACCACTGTTATCTCCTATAACCTTTTATTCAGTGGGAGGAGCCGTAGCATCATATTAATCCGCACCTCTATCGAGAAGATTCCTATGAGAGAGGTGGCCATCTTAGAATGATGTGCTCACTGATACTTTTGACACCACAACTTGTGTGTATGTTATCAGCAATACAAACGCTTCTTAAGTTACAGGATTTATGACGGCCTGCATACAATCCTTCACATCCTTACTGTGATGTGCACACATGAGATTTAATGGTTAAAAAATAAAAAAAAGGAAAAACATGTAATGTCTACATTTAAAGAGCACTCTGTTTATTAATAATATAGGTTGCAAGCTTTCAAAAAGCTTGTTTCCCTCACCGTCATTTTCTGCCCCATGCACCTTGATTTTGATAAGGATCTCAGGGCACTCCAGACACAAAACTCTCTGTTGTTATATACTTACTATTGTTAATATTTACATGTGCACTATTGCCTTAATACGAGTTGCTGGTATTGTTGCAATTGTGGTTAGTGTCACTGTATTAATAACCAAGATGTATTGTAATTATTTAATTTAATTAATATCTTGTTAATCGGTTTGCAATATGCACTTTAGAAACTCCTTCAATGTAGGGATAATCCTCACATTCCTTGGCAAAGATGGAAAGACGAATTTGCAAGTTGTTTTGTTGCTATTGAGGATGATCAAATTTCAGGTGAAAGGAAGAAATGCATTTTTTTACATTGTGTTAGGAGAGGCATAACATTTTAAGGACCTTACCAAGGCTTGTTCCTCTGCACTGGATAAGGAAGATTTAAGAGACTTTAATGATGCACCAGAAGACTTCCGCAGCGGTTAAAGCCCTGCATTAGTGTAACGTTAGAAGCGACTAGTTTTATATTCATTCACAATAAACCAATGAGACATTTGATTAATTTCATACTGCTCTAAATGAATTGATCTCGATGCCCGAAAGGGATTCACTAAATCTTAAAATGGTGGAACATTAGTCGATGACAGGATTCGACACCAACTCGGGGATAACACTATTTCTAAAATGATCCAGGAAACTTAATGGGTGATCCCACTCTAGAGGAAGTCATTACAATTCTAAGGCAATACTGCAATCAATCTCATGGGTAAAAGAGGTCAACGAACAGGGAGCTAAGAGGAAACAATCTGAAGTCTGTGACCAGGGGAAAAATACTAAACAACTTGCTATGGAGATGAGAAAGAGCCATGTGTTTTGGGTACAGGAGTTCTTTCCATGTTTCTTGCCTTAGAGGGTGTTCTGTATTAAATAAGAATTGAATCAATTATGGCCAAAAAGGCCATTTTTAGGTTTCGCCTGGCGTTGGTGCTCCTAGCTCCGCCCAGGAGAAATCTTATGTCCCTACAGTGTAGGGCTTAGTCCCGCCCTCTGTTCCATTGGCTAGTTCCATAAATGGAGGCTAGCCATTGGAACAGAGATCTGTCCGTCATGGCCGGACCAGATTCGTGGGCGCTCCCGAGATTTTTTCGCTCTCCGCCTCTGCGATGTCGTCATCGCGGCCGTGGGCGGGGTTTATTTTTGTTTGTTGTCCAGGTTTGTGTTCGTCATTCCACGGCCGACCACCGCCCGAGGAAGTCCAGGTGAGTGCGTTCCTTTCCCACCCCCCCTCCCGCTGTCCGTGTGCTTTCCCGCCCCCCTCCCACTGTCCATGTCTTTCCCGCCCCCACTCCCGCTGTCCGTCTTCCCGTTCCTGTCCCCCCCCCTCCCGCTGTTCGTGTCCCCTGTCTTCTCGAAGGAAATCTAGCAATGATAGCGATGTGTTTCGGACACTACACTGGGTCTGGGAGCCGATTTTCATGATTGCACTAGGCCATACGGCACCGCGGGTTGCCTGTAGGACACTGTGTTCAGTTCCCGCCCACACTGTTCATCTTTGATAAATGTTCGGCTTCACGTGCCAGCCAGAGCTAAATGGGCGTTGGGCGGGCTGCCTTCCCCCGGAGAGCGTAGGTACGGGCCCTGTACATTTTTTACGACCCAGATTGCTGTTTATTTTCCAGACTCTGTTTAATACAGGCTGCCACATTATTACGGTCCGAGCAGATGATCCGCGGTGGTTTTCGACTGCGGCGAGCGGACGCGTGGTAATTTGTTGCTGCTTTTGCACTCTGGTGTGTTGATAAACACGCTCAGCAGTTTTGCAATTAATTTACCCCCGTGAAGGCTGTGTGCGGATCCCTGAACAGGTTTAATTACGCATTGGGCGTTTGGATGCCTTATTATAAAACAGGCTCGAAGCAGGTTGGGGAATTGAATTATTTCATTGGCGCGCGGGCTGCAGAGGAGTTTGCGTACAGCGCGTGTACAGCACGGGGCTCTCCACGGATGGCGCGGAATGTACCACCGCGAAGCGGCCGTGCCTTGAACTAATGGCCACCCTCGTTTCCTTGTTTCATCCAGCCACGCGCACCTCCTTCATGTACCGGCGTACCAAACGAGCCCCCCGGGCTCCGACGCAGATGTTAATAAATTGAATTGGTTTGGGGGTCCGGCAGTCCAAGGAAACAAAGCATATATGAAACTTAAATGGGGAAAAAAGCGGGAAGGCTTTTTCACTCGCGAGCCAGAGCTGTGCTTCCAAATGGGGTCTTCACGGCTTCGTCTTGTGTAGGCTTACTTCTGAATCTATCTACACGTTTTACATAAATGTCTGTTGTATTTTTGTGTGGCAATATTTAACCGGAGCAATACAAGCGCTATTTAAACGTAATTGTAACTGTGGGTGGCTCTGTGTGTCTGTGTGGCTCTGTCTGTGTGGCTCTGTCTGTCTGTGTGTGTGTGGCTCTGTGTGTGTGTTTGTGCTCTGTGTGTGTGTGCAAATGCAATAGGTCTCGCATTTGTGAGAGATTAAGCTATTGGCATTGTAAAGGACAATGCCATTTATTTATCTGTTTTCAAAACCAACACATAAATACAAAATTTGTCATTTACAATGCCAATAGCTCTAACTTTTACAAAGGCGAAACCGTTGCATTGTAAATGCTTGTTCAAGGTTTTTACGGAGAAGAAGAGGATGTAGAAAAGTAAGGTATCCCAAATTAGACAAGGCAGTCCGAAGAGGATTGTTAGAAGCACTAAGTTCTTATTCTACTGGGGACTAATGAAATAGTATTGCCGAAGATCGATTTGGGACCTCCCATGTGCATTACCCACACAAGAAGCAGGATTTAGAGGTTTGCCCGGCAGTCCTAAGCCGGCCAAACATACATGCGTACTTCTATTTCTGCAACCCAGCTGTGTTCACAGCCAAGTAGGGGAAATGCCGCAGGCTAACAGGCAGTGTCTGAGGGCAGAGCAGACCGCTCAGACCAATCCTGGCAGTGCTCTCCCAGAGCAGTGCCAGGATTGGCTGAGCGGCCTCTGTCTTACTAGACTGCTGGGAGAGCTCCGAGGCTGTGAGGCCCGTCGGAGGCTGCGGGGAAAAGTACGTATTTAAAAATGATTATTTCTCCTCCCTACTCCCCCGCATGTCCGTCCCACGCACCCACACCTTCGTATAATGGTGGCCACCACGGTTTGATTGCAGACTTAAAGATGTGGTTGATGCGTTACAAATCCCAGACATGAAAACGTAATCAGTTGATGTTAATAAGATAGAATTTGTGAGGAATTTTGCAGGTGAAGTGCGCTTCAAGAAAAGAATTCCGTAGATCAAAACGTGTGCCACCGTGAAAGAGGCTGGTGTACTGGGATGGGGCGATCAACGTACATTAGAAATACTAATTAACCTGTACGCACTACAAGTATTGGCAATTTAGAAGGAAACAAAAGTACACTCCGTAGTAACTGTTAGAGAGAACGTTGGCATAGCATTTTCATGTGCTCTAGGGAAGCTGTCCATTGACGATCAAAACGCTTATCATTACATTTGAGCAACCACTCAATAAGGAAGTCATTGGGAACAGAGTTTTGGAGAAACAAACCATGTAAATGCAGAATGACTCACGGGAAAAATAGCAAAGCTAAATCTTCTGAATTTATGAAAGGGGACCTGGTGGAAATCAGTTTAAGGCCAAAGGCAAATTTTCACATCCAATAAGAATTATGAAAGTGATTTAAGACAGTATCGTAACTATCAACAGTATATTAAAAATAATGACCCCTATCAATGGTTCGTATGGGAACATTTGGGGGGAACGCAAGGATCTATCCAGAAAGTGGGTAACGCAAGCTCCCCGCAAGTTGATAGTGCAGCATTCACGCGCGATGATCCTGCATGCGCCACGATACCCTTCGTGTCGGTGGACACCAGGCCTGGCGAAGGGATTGTGCATTCTGCTGAGGACTCCATTGCCGCAAGAGTAAAAGACAAGGCAAGGCCCAGGAAACCCTCTTCTGGACTCATGCCGGACTGATTCTCCATTTTGATCGGAGTTTGTTTGGGTTTAGTCAAAGGGAAAGGATGCATAATGTTTTATCACATACCATCACTCCATTTAGGAAAACCTTAGCTGACCGTTCTCCCTCGCATTGGTGCATTCCTGTAATACCCTTGTTCGTCTAGATTGCATTCTGTCAGTTATGACTGGTGGGGGTGTCAGTGGTTTATAGTTGTGTGTTTATGATTATTCTAAATAAAACGCTGCACTGTCCTGTCTTTCCAAACGAGTGCCTGGCCTCCAGACGTCTCCACTACATGTAACCCAGGAGCTGTAACAATAAAGCTGCAATCCTGGTCATAGCTGGGGCTGTAAAAGGACCTGCAGGCCACTTTTGGTCATTAATACATTTTAGGGTACCAGTAATGAAGGAATGCCCGTGAGGGATAAGACTAATTGGGCAGCAAAAGGGCTGTATTACAAACAGGTGCTGCTTCTGGTTTGCATTAGCATGCACTTCTCGGAAGTTAATAAAGAAAAAAAAACACGCCAATAAGACGGACAACGTGAAATTGTGCAGCACGCTCACCTAGCGCCATCTGGTGCTGAAATCGAAAAAGGCACTCCATCATCTTATTAGCCACAAGCTCTGCCGGAGGCTCCTCCGATATCCAGTGCACGCGGTCCGTCCGCAGCAGGGCTCTGTACAGCGCGGGGTGGTCTCTGGTGGGAGCCTTAAAACAATGACATGCCTCAGGTCACAAGAACGCTGGCTCTGAACTTAAAAGTACATACAGTACACGTAGTCCTTATTGTCGGTAGCATACACTAGTGCAGTAACAGATGAAGGCAATTATTAGTTCATAAATTAAAAATGCAGTGTTCCGTGAGTAACGTCTCCTCGTTCAATGCGATAAATCAAACATAAATAGGTGGAAACTTAGTGTATATAATTTAACATATGAAAACAAATTAAGTTCCAATTATGAAAATTCGTTAAACCGTTTCTCTGATCACGATAAAAATTAAAAATCTATATAACATCCTGCATCGATGATTGCATTTCTTGGAGGACATAATCAGCAGGGTGTTTCCTGCTATCCATGCCTTCAGGGCTCGTCCGAGCCAACTGCCCTGGGCGAATCTCCGTTGCTTCTGACAGTCGCCGCCAGCCAGGGTAGGACTGGGGCATTAAAAAAATAGTAGGCCGGGCACCTAAATAAAAGTGCGCCACATTAGCGAACCAGATCGCTAAAAAAAATGTGGCCATCATTTTTAAATCAGGACAGTGCTGAACAGGTAAAGATACACTGTAACAGTATTTTGCAAGGAATGGGAGACGGCATGCATTGTTTGCTGCAGGCAATGTATGTGGGAATATCAGTGAAATCAACAGTAACAAGCATTTGCAATGCAATAGGTCTCGCTTTTACGAGAGTTTGAGCTATTGGCTCGTAAATGACAATGCTTTTTATTTATGTGTTGTTTTGAAAACACATAAACAAAAGGAATAGTCATTTACAATGCCCATAGCTTAAACTCTCGCAAATGCAAAACCTATTCCATTGCAAATGCGTTCGGTGCCCGTGCTATAGAGATTTTTTTTGAAGCGTTAGGAGAGAAAGTGTCCTGCCTGCTGTTGCAGGGAGGACATAGCAATTTGAGAAAATAGTGCTCGGAGGCTGTAATTAAAGCCTACAGAGTTGCAAAATAACGGGGTGTCCTCATGGGCGGTTACAAAATAAGACAAAGCGGTGCTAAGGAGAGACTACTAAGCCTATTGACCAGTAAAAAGCCACAGTTTACAGTGGACAATGACACAAGCCAATGAAAAATATGGGCAGCGAGTGGGTGGAGCTTCAACTCCATATCTGAATACAGCATGCCTAGCAGAGCAGCGCAAGCGCTACCCAGGTTCGACCTAAAAACCTAAATAAGCATTTGCAATGCAATTGGCCTCGCATTTGCAAGAGTTTAAGCTATTGGCATTGTAAATGACAACGCCTTTTATTTATCTGTTTTGATAAATCAACAATAGCCAATAGCTCCAATTCGTGTATATGCGAGACCTATTTCACGTAAAAGAAACAGCCGCCATTGTACCGGGCTGCTTAGAAAGTGAAAGCCCGCATCGCGCGCTGAATGATGCAGTAAAGTTTGTTGTGCCTGCAATAGGAGAAACTTGTAAAAGAAAATAGTACTTACAGATTAAATAAGACATACTGTGTAACATCTGAAGTAAAAGGGCCAGTCATCATTGGGAGGTTACAAATTAAGAAGAGGCTTTACTAAGGAGAGACTAACAAGCCTATTAACGAATCAGAAGCCAGCATTTACAAAGGGACAATGAAACAAATCAATGACAAATATGGGCGGAGAGTGGGCGGAGCTTTAAGGTCATACTTGAATACAGCATGCCTCGCAGAGCAGCGCATAAGCTGCCCAGGCTTGACTTAAAACTGTACCAGCAGACTCTAAAAATAGGCCCACAAACTCCATAAAACCAGCCCACACACTGACCTGTGAGAACAGCCAATTGGGCACTGAGTGCTCTAGGTCAGACCTACCGTGGTCGCAGAGGCAGTAATCAAGCTGCTGACCAGTGGCAAAATGAAACGTGAGCCCCCCCTGCAAAGTACATGAGGGGTCCCAAGACTTCTCACCCAGTCAGAAGCTTTCAAGTCTGGGGCCTCCACCCGTGCATATTGTGGGAGGGCCACCTGCATTGCAGGGGCTGCAGGGGCTATTGTTATGGCACCGCTGATGACCTGATCTATACTAAAACCATAAGATGACATCTACTTACATGCACAGTGCAGGGGGCATGTGCAGCAGTACTGCTCTGCTTGAGATGTGTACACACTGGTACTGGCAAAAGGGCTCTTGCATCATTCTTCCTGTTCTGAAGGTGCCATCAGCATAGGTAACACTGTGCACAGTTCCCCTCTGCTCCGCTCACTAACTGAGCCTGACAAACAGCATGACCACAGTTTATACAGGGTTTTTTCCGCCCCTCCTGTTAAGGGTCTTATGTGTGACCTAAAAGGCAAAGAAGTGTAGCCCAGAGAGCTTTACTTACAAGACCCAGGAAGTAAAGTGGTTCCGCATCATGTGGTTGAGGCCAGCTCCCTCACCCACACCCCACTGCCACATGGTGGCATGGACGCACACAATGCGGTAACTGGAGCACATCAAGGCATGAATGGCACAGGAGTGGAATAGTTGTGGTATCCTAAGGAAACTCCTTAGCAGGCATCTTCAGCTAATGAGAGACTGAGCTTCACAGTCAGAAGACAGAAATATCACCTGATTGAGCTCGATCATGGAACGCTACTCTTCATAATTTAGCGACAAGTGCATTGATGTCTATTCACTCCAGCGCCACCCTGCGCTTTGAAATGACTGTCAAACGGCATTAGTGATATACAAAACCCATATATAAATGAAATAGTAGTCCAAACACCTACCTCTAGGTCAGAGAACGGTTTAAATCAGAATTATTCAGAGAAGCATTTCACTAACTGTGATATTTGAACTTCATCAAGCACACGACAGGCAGCAAACATACCAGTCCATCTGATATATCACTGAAATACAGATTACATAACTGCACCCTCACCTGCACTCAAATATACTCTTAATAATAAGGCCTATCCCAAATGAAAAAAAAATAATTAATGGTGGTGGACTCTCTAGTCCTTAAACTTAAACTTAACAGGGTAACACATTTTCAGATCGTACATTGCATGTGGAGACTGACAAAGTTCAATCCAGAAATAGACTTTAGACATTCAACAGCTAGTCATAGTCAATTTCATCCAACCCAACCTCAACCTAAACTAAAACATCAACACTCTCTCCCAATCCTATGTCCATGCTTCTTTCAGGAATTGTAATCAATAACAATAAGAATGAAGTGATGGCCAGGTGTTGGTGGAGGAAATTAAACCGGAAGCGCCTAGGTGCACCCTTTACATCTGGGAACCTACCGACCTCAAAAATTACGCTACAACATGGGTTACGCTTGGCTGCATGGTCGCCAAAAGAAATATTGCACAGCTCTGGGGAGTCCCGCACCCGCCCACGGTCCTAGCTTGGGAGCGAGACTTTGACTGGTGTATGCTAAGAGAGAAAACAGTCTATGTGGCCAGGGGTTGCCATCGTAAATGGTCCAAGGTCTGGCCACCCTGGAAAGCATACCGGGGCAATATTTGTGCCCCCCCCATGTGATGTCGACGATGATGATCCCCCATCCCCGTAGACCTCAATGAATGTGCTACTGTATTGTATGTAACCTGATTCCACTGTAACCTTTAACTGATTCTGTGATTTTGTACCTTATGTCAAGACTGTTTAATAAAAACATTTACAAAAAAAAAGTGAAGGGATAGTACCGCTGTAATAAACATACAAAAAGATGATGGAAGGAATGCTTGAATTAATCTCAGCCACTGATGATTGCTTGCTACTGTATTCCAGTCTATTGCTGTAGATGCCCTCAACAAGATGGGGGTCCTGTGCTCACTGTGCCACAGAATACAGCTGTACTTCCTGCTGTGATGTCTATGTGGCTTCAAGCGGATCAGTAAAACTTCATGGCCTCCCACCCATCAGTGTGTCCGAGAATATCCTTCTTAGAGCCCTACAAGGAATTATCTATCAGTTATTCAACACTCCCATATGTGTAGGGTAAGGCTGGTCAGAAAGGCTGCCATGTCTGCATGCCTACCTTCTGGAATATGATTTTATTATCAGAATCATTGTTTCCTCTCTAGTAAGGATAAAGAGTCATACATTCAGAGTCACGCTACCATTCCTGGAACATCATGGAGGACGTTAACTGAGAGAATACACCCTAGTGACCAGAAGGTGATGATATGTGAAGCCATAATGGAAGAGAAGAGTCTTGCCGGTGGCAGTGGCAGGCTCTATCCGCTCGCGCTCTGTGTTTTACAAGTGTCACACTGTTCTAGATAAGATTACAGCGGTGTATTTTAACTTTTAGCGTTCAGGCTAATTTTAAAGCATTCTGTGTGCTGATTTAATTTTTCTGTGTGACTCACTTGCCTGCCGTCTCCCGCCCCGGTCCACCGCGTCCATTTCTGGGCGTTTGCTGCGGAGGGCGAGGAGGAGCCTACCACTTCCGGGCTCGGGCGGCCAAGTCAGCGGTCTAGTTGCGCTGTAGGAGGCGTGGGTATTTATTCTGCAGCCTCTCACAGGCGCGCTGTGGAGAAGAGTCTTGCCGGTGGCAGTGGCAGGCTCTATCCGCTCGCGCTCTGTGTTTTACAAGTGTCACACTGTTCTAGATAAGATTACAGCGGTGTATTTTAACTTTTAGCGTTCAGGCTAATTTTAAAGCATTCTGTGTGCTGATTTAATTTTTCTGTGTGACTCACTTGCCTGCCGTCTCCCGCCCCGGTCCGCCGCGTCCATTTCTGGGCGTTTGCTGCGGAGGGCGAGGAGGAGCCTACCACTTCCGGGCTCGGGCGGCCAAGTCAGCGGTCTAGTTGCGCTGTAGGAGGCGTGGGTATTTATTCTGCAGCCTCTCACAGGCGCGCTGTGGAGAAGAGTCTTGCCGGTGGCAGTGGCAGGCTCTATCCGCTCGCGCTCTGTGTTTTACAAGTGTCACACTGTTCTAGATAAGATTACAGCGGTGTATTTTAACTTTTAGCGTTCAGGCTAATTTTAAAGCATTCTGTGTGCTGATTTAATTTTTCTGTGTGACTCACTTGCCTGCCGTCTCCCGCCCGGTCCGCCGCGTCCATTTCTGGGCGTTTGCTGCGGAGGGCGAGGAGGAGCCTACCACTTCCGGGCTCGGGCGGCCAAGTCAGCGGTCTAGTTGCGCTGTAGGAGGCGTGGGTATTTATTCTGCAGCCTCTCGCAGGCGCGCTGTGGAGAAGAGTCTTGCCGGTGGCAGTGGCAGGCTCTATCCGCTCGCGCTCTGTGTTTTACAAGTGTCACACTGTTCTAGATAAGATTACAGCGGTGTATTTTAACTTTTAGCGTTCAGGCTAATTTTAAAGCATTCTGTGTGCTGATTTAATTTTTCTGTGTGACTCACTTGCCTGCCGTCTCCCGCCCCGGTCCGCCGCGTCCATTTCTGGGCGTTTGCTGCGGAGGGCGAGGAGGAGCCTACCACTTCCGGGCTCGGGCGGCCAAGTCAGCGGTCTAGTTGCCCCTACGTCCTATAAATGTGTGTCGGCCTGCGTCCGCGCAGCGGACGCGTGCAGCGGGCGCGCCCGAAGCGCGCCGAAGTCGAGCCAAAGTCCAGCCCGTCTGCGCCCGTCAGCGACAGGACGGGGCACGGGGCTAGAGGCTCTGGACTCTTATCACCATCCATTGTGCGCTATGATAGAGAGGAGTTGCTTGCTCTGCGCCCTGAGTCCTCCCGCAGCTGCATGCACTCCATGGAGGTGCTATCATTACATGCTTGCCCTCTATGCACCTTTAAACCCCTCAATCCAGTGCGGGTAGTGCCTGCAAATAGTCAGGCCAAGGCAGGATTTATCAATTGCCGCTCTCTCGGTGGTCACAGTCTTCAAATCTACCATCTACTCGAAGATGAGAAACTCGATATACTGTTCTGTACCGAAACGTGGCTGGGAGAACTCTCTGATCCTGACATCATAGAGGCTTTGCCCCCTGGCTATTCCCTTGCTAGACTGGATAGGAAGGATGGCAGGGGGGGGGGGGTATTGCTATTGCTACTAGAGCTGCAATACAATGTACCCTACTGCCTCTGAATATTGATCATTGTGAAGCTGGTGTTTTCACGATAAATATGGGACCACAAACCTCCCTCTCTGGCATCCTTGTGTACAGACCTCCGGGCAGGATGCATGATTTTATTGCCAACCTGCTGGAGGTCACTGCTCACCATGCGATCAGGAAAAAGAGCTTCCTTGTGCTTGGCGATCTAAATGCCCACTTTGATGACCCTTTAGACAGGGAGGCGAGCGACATTAGGTCCGCACTCCATTCTCTACAGCTTGATCTTATAAATCATGACCCCACTCACAGACTAGGGCATCTCCTGGATCCCATCTTTGGTAACCTCTCTAGAGTACAATCCTCTACACCGATCCCGGTCCCTTGGTCCGATCATTTTGTCATTCCTTTTGCCATCCAGTCTTCCGAGGATGTCTCTAAGAAAGACTCTGAGCAGCGTTACCCGCGGCGTAAATGGAAAACCTTCTCCCAGGCTACCTTCAATGAACATCTCACAATGGGTGGTCCGCTAGGAGGGACAGACTGTGAAACTGCATATAGTCACCTACAATCCCGCATTTTAGGCGCCCTTGATAAAACCGCCCCCATCCGTAATGGCAGCAATCCAAAAAATATGAGGAAAACCTCTTCTTGGTATACTCCTGAACTCCAAACGCTCAAATCTTCCTGTAAAAAGCTGGAGCGTGCATGGCGTGTTAACTTTTGCCCTATGATCAAAACAAAATATAAAAAAATGCAGAAGGAATACTACAGTGAAGTCCGCATCTCTAAAGCCGCCCACTATAAACACCGGATTGATGCGGCAGAGAACTCCTCGAAGGAGCTCTTTAAAATCTTTAAGGAGATTTCTGTACTCTCGACTGATAATAGGTCCTCCAATGACTCAGTAGACACCTGCAATCGGATTGCGAGATACTTCTCGGGAAAGATCTCGGATATCTATGCAAGCTTCTCTGGAAACCTCACCGCCACCTACGATCTTTTGGAAAACAGTGAGGCCAGCCCCACGGAGCTATGTCTCCACAGCTTCCTGGTCCCTCCACCTGATATACTGGTAAAGGTTTGCCAAAGTGTCAAATCGGGCTCTCCTCGAGATCCTGCCCCTCCTAAAGTTCTGACTGCTGGTTTGGAAGTACTCGAGCCCCATTTTAGGCACATCATTCAACTCTCGTTCTCGTCGGCCTCTCTCCCGAGAGAATGGAAGAAGGCTATAGTGCTGCCTATAAAAAAGAAACCGAATGTTACTTAGGACACTCTAGAGAACCTAAGACCCATTTCCCTCCTGCCCTTCCTTGCAAAAGTGACTGAAAAACTAGCTAATATACAGCTCATGGAGCACCTAGAGGCAAAAAAAGCTCTTCACAGCTCCCAATCGGGCTTTCGGAAGAACTATTCGACCGAGACGGCCCTCCTGCGAGCGACCGAAACACTGCGGATGGGTGCAGATGAAGGGCATACTATGGCTCTCATTATGCTGGACCTCAGCGCTGCGTTTGACACTGTGGCTCATCCCATCTTGCTACAGTGTCTGAGCAGTGCTGGGGTCACCAAGGCGGCATTGGGCTGGCTCAAGGCCTTCCTCTCTGACCGCAGTTTTCAGGTCCAGAGTGGCTTGTTTCTTTCTGACAGCATAGCCTTAGAACAGGGGGTGCCTCAGGGCTCTGCCCTGAGCCCCACCCTGTTCAACCTTTATATGGCTCCATTAGCAGAGGTGGTCCAATCATACGGCATAGAACTGGTATCATATGCCGATGATACTCAACTGCTCATTTCCCTCTCACAGGCACCCACTTTGGCAGCGGCTAACTTCAAAACCTGCATGCAGGCGCTTGCTGGCTGGATGGACCAACACTGCCTGAAGCTTAATGGCTCCAAAACTGAGGTCCTAGTGATAGGGGGAAAGGATGCCAGCTGGACTCAGGATTGGTGGCCTCCTTGCCTTGGCCCTACACCTATCCCTGGCAGGGAGGCAAAAAATCTGGGAGTATGGGTGGACCCGAAACTGTCTTTTGACAGCCATGTCAACAAAGTAGCAGGGAAGTGCTTTGGAATAATGAAGACCCTAAACCGCACTTTGGACCTTCTGCCCTTGGAGGCTAGAAAGACCATGACCCAAGCTCTAATTACCTCCCGCATAGATTATGCGAATGTACTGCTACTGGGGACCACTGAGAAAAACATGAGGCGGCTCCAGGTGCTACAAAATACTGCAGCCCGGCTAGTTCTCAGACTCCCCAAAAGAACGGCATCTAAACCCACTCTGTCTGCCCTTCACTGGCTACCTATAAAAAAAAGGATCCTATTCAAGGCACTCTTAATCTGCTACAGGATTACCGCTTCAAACGCCCCTGAATATTTGAAGGACTTAGCTGTCCCCTATCAACCCAACAGAGCACTTCGCTCCATGGGCATGGGCCTTCTAAAAGGTCCCCGCATTAAGAAGGCCAGAATGGGCGGTCGCTCCTTCCGAGTGCTGGCAGCCAACCAGTGGAATATTCTGCCCTATGAAATTAGGCAGGCCAAGACTGAAACGGTATTTAGGAAGCTGTTAAAAACACACTTGTTCATCCAGTAGCCTCGTATACGGTCTGCTCCGTCACTCTCCTCCACAGCGCGGGGACACGCCGGGATGGCGTCACCATTGCGCTTTACAAGCCCCTTTATTATTATTATTATTAAAATACACATCTTCAGACGGAGCTTACCATTTCCAGCTCACCATCCCAGACAAGGATTGAGTAAACCAGACGCTTCTTTCTGAGTAAAGGCTAAAGCTGGCCTATGCCAACAGTGACCAAAGGCTAGTCCAGAAGGTTATGCGCCGCCTCATCTACATCACTGGCATCCAAGCCGGAGGATCAGCAGGGACATACCTTGGAGCAGGATAATACTTTCATGGACAAGAGACGCTGATGGAGATGCACCCTTGAATAAGGTTTAGCTTCGCCAGCAGAGCCTGTAGGATAGGCGTATGTATGTATGTGGCTGAGTGGACGCCCCAGCTAAGAGCTATAAAGAACTCGCTCATGATCAGGGAATTTTTGAAGGCCACAAAGGAACCCACAGTTCCTTGAAGGAAAGGTTACACCAGAGAATGATATGAAGGCAGAGCAAGAAAATTAACAAATTAACACACATTGAGACCATTAAGGGAGCCCCTTGCTCTTTTTAATTAGCTCTTTTAGATAAGTCTTTAAATCACAATTACTTGACAAAGAAAGGCGCAAAACGCAGTCTGTTTCATAATGTAATAAAAAATAAATAACTGCAAACCGACCACAAAACTGAAAAGGCAATTGGAACAAGAATAAGATAATATCAATGTGATATGTGTGCATATATTGTGCTGCTTCTGATTAAAGCCTTTATAAAAATAAATAAAAAACTGACTGGAGCTGTCTTTCATTGCCATGAAGCGGACATGCTGAGAATCAAGTGAGGTAACAGTAGACCCAGTTATTGGCATACTGAGGAGTATTTGTATTCTGTGTTATGAATGAATGAATATGTAAAGGGCTCAGTTACCCCCAGAGGGCCATCTTTGTGCTGCAGGCTGTAGATGAAAGGTATGTCTATAGAGTCAACAGTCAAGTCTTCAGCTTTTTTCTCAAGACTGGCAACTAGGGAGACTAGTAGAGGTCCAGCAGAAGCTTCCTCCAAAGTCCTGGCGCTAACAAACTAAAACAGCGACTCCTGTAACTGATCCTCAAGACAGAGATGGTGGAGGCCAGTTTGCCGTGGGTGAAGCTAGATCATTCGTAAAAGCCGATCAAGATACGTAGGTATCTAGGACCTGTGTTAAGCTGCTCTTTGCAGAAGAAACAGCGGGTGCCGCTCGTAGACGCGAGGGACAGACTTTAGTGCGCGGAGACCTTTTGGGAGTGCCTTTCCTCAGCAAGGACCCGGGAAGCAGACCGACCATCAGCGCGGGCGGAGGTACTCACAGTGGGACTGCGAGTCCCAGGATTCCTGGCGGCGTGTGTTCGTGCCGCACCTGGAGACTCTTCCCCTGAGACCCCGCCTTCCTCCTGGGCGTTCAAAACCGCGACTCGCGGCCCCCGCTGCGCGGGTGCCGCCGGTAGACGCGAGGGACAGACTTTGGTGCATGGAGACCTTTTGGGAGTGCCTTTCCTCAGCAAGGACCCGGGAAGCAGACCGACCATCAGCGCGGGCGGAGGTACTCACAGTGGGACTGCGAGTCCCAGGATTCCTGGCGGCGTGTGTTCGTGCCGCACCTGGAGACTCTTCCCCTGAGGCCCCGCCTTCCTCCTGGGCGTTCAAAACCGTGACTCGCGGCCCCCGCTGCGCGGGAGCCGCTCGTAGACGCGAGGGACAGACTTTGGTGCGTGGAGACCTTTTGGGAGTGCCTTTCCTCAGCAAGGACCCGGGAAGCAGACCGACCATCAGCGCGGGTGGAGGTACTCACAGTGGGACTGCGAGTCCCAGGATTCCTGGCGGCGTGTGTTCGTGCCGCACCTGGAGACTCTTCCCCTGAGACCCCGCCTTCCTCCTGGGCGTTCAAAACCGCGACTCGCGGCCCCCGCTGCGCGGGAGCCGCTCGTAGACGCAAGGGACAGACTTTGGTGCGTGGAGACCTTTTGGGAGTGCCTTTCCTCAGCAAGGACCCGGGAAACACCCTGCTCCTGTTGGCGAGTTACTATCGACCAACCCTAGCGATGATCCAGGGAATCTGGTTCTTAGCTCCAACAGACGAAGGGGAAAATAATTAGCGCAGAAGAAAATATAAGTAAAATCTATGAAGTAGCACTCCCTAAGCTCACAGAAATGGATGATTTAATTAATCTGCCCAGACTTCCGGATTTTAATGAGAAACTAGGTCAAATCCATGCTAACCTAGTGGGAGCACTAGGTGAAGTTTTTTACCCAGTGGCAGTTCCGCGACGTAAAAAGACCCGAACCTTAACCTGGTACAATTCTTCCTGTAAAAAGGTCAAGAAAGAGTTAAATGCTTCAATTAAAGCAGGCGCAGACAAGGGTAAGGTCGCTAAACTTAGGTGGGAGTATAAGGCAGCCTTGGCATTGGCAAGGTCTGAGTGGGACTGGAACCGGTGGCAGGAGCTCTCCTTAGCACTGGAAGCTAGGGATGCTAAAAAATGTTGGTCCCTGGTAAACTTTGGCACAGGAGAGGCTAAAGCTGCAGTGGAGCCTAACATTGCATCTTCTGCTTGGGAAGATCACTTTGGCAAATTGTATCAAGATACCAAACAGTTTGCCAATGATGAAATTGCCCCAGATGATATACACATTCCTGCAGCTGGTGTGGAATTTACCCTCGGGGAGGTGGTCAGTGCAGTGGAGAGACTAACAATGGGGAAGGCCCCGGGACTGGATAGATTGCCCGGTGACCTTTTCAGACAACATCCTGAGATCTGGGGCCCGTACCTCCTTATTCTTTTTAATGCCATCTTGGGAGGCATGGAGATCCCCTGTACTTTGCTGGGGGCGGAGATAGTGCCCATTTTCAAAAAGGGTTCTCCCCTTCTCCCAGCCAACTACAGGCCGATCAGCCTCATAGATGTCCCCCAAAAACTCTTCTCCCGTCTTCTCCTGGACCATCTTCTGGATTGGATGGAGGCCAACGAAATTTTGAGTTCCCTCCAGGCTGGCTTCAGGAAAAACACGTCCACCATGGATCACATTTTCCGCCTCGTCCTCCTGTATTGGAAAACGGTTTTCCGCCTCGTCCTCCTGTATTGGAAAACGGTGAGGATTGAGGGGGGAGGCTATACATGGTGTTCGTGGACCTGAGGTCAGCCTTTGACTTGGTCCTACGCAAGAAACTATGGGAGGTCCTAAAGAAGCTGGGTGTTCCAACCCAAATATTGCATGCCATAATTAGGCTTCACAATAGCAATTACGCGCAGGTTAGGTGTGGGAGGGATGGAGTGCTGTCATCAAGGTTTCCTGTTCTCAGAGGGGTGAGGCAGGGTTGCGTCTTGGCGCCAACCCTGTTTTGCCTCTTTGTTAATAGTGTCATATCCCATCTGGACAATGTTAGAGACAATGACGCCCCCCTTTTGGCAGGCAGGAGGGTGCCAGCTATCATGTTTGCTGATGACACCCTGCTGCTTTCCAAATCCCCGATGGGGATACAAAGGATTTTAGATGGATCTGGTCTTTTCTGTACACAACATGGTCTAGAGATCAATACCGAGAAGACCAAGTTCATGATCTTTAATCCATCCCCAAAGACTAGACCTAACCCCACTTTGGGTGCAGCCAGCCTGGAAAGGGTTACAACCTTCCAATACTTGGGGGTTACATTACATGAGAACCTATCCTGGGACCCCCAAATAGTAAGATCCCGGCTAAAGCTGTGCCAACTCTCAGGTGCAATTTTGAAGGTTGTGAACACCTCAACCTTTAAACCCATAAGCCCGGCACTAGAATTGTACAAAACTCAAGCTAAAGCGGCCGCATCTTATGGCAGCGAGCTATGGGGGCACAAAGCAGGGCCTGATCTTGCCAGAGTGGAAAATAATTTCCTCAGACGCCTTCTGGCCATCCCTCGTGGTACACCTCTGCTCCCCTTAAGATTAGACGTGGGTTTACCCTCCATCGCTGTAGAACTGGAGTCAAAGCCAATAAGATTCTGGCATAGGCTCTGGTCCACCAGCGAGCTCGCACACTATAGGTGCGATCTCACCCATGTAATGGACCTGAACCAGCGCGATAGAATTCCATGGTTGGCTTTCGTCAAGAAAGAATTGTATCGCATTGTATTTGCCTGAGCTATGGGAGGATCCCGAACAAGGCTGTCGAAGGATTTCCCGCAAAAGACTGGTCCAAATTTATAAGGAGAAAAGTTTAGCTCTTCTCCTGTCCGCACCTAATAACGGCACCCTGACTGATTGTTTTTTGGAATCTAAGAATTCTTATGAATTCGAAGGTTTTATGGACATTATTTTCCCCATCTTAGCAAGAAAATTGTTTATACAGTGGAGGCTAGGCACTCTGCCCATTAAAACCTTCACTTGTAAATGGCTTAAGGGGGACGATAAAACTTGTCCAGGCTGCAACACTCATGATGAGGAGGAAATTCATCTTTTTTTCTTTTGCCCTGCATGCATATAATAGACCAAGGAAATACTGGTTGGTGCCCTTATGCAGGAACCTGGGATTTAGGAGTCATCTGTTTGCGTATAGAATATTCAAAACCAGTACTTTGCCCCATATAGTTTTTGCAGTGGCTAAATTCATTATGGTTATGTGGCAGATAAGGAAAAAATCATTAAATGCACAAATGCCGAAAACATGAATTGTTTTTTTAAACTATAATTATCTCTTCTAATTATGAATTGTCCCTCCTAATTATGAACTGTTTTTTCCAATCCTCATTTACCTCTGGAATAATATGGAAACTATTTTTATGTATTGTGTTTTTATAATTGTAATGTGTTTTTTTAACATGGATGTTTAAAATGTACTATGCAATGTATCTTTTATGGTCTAAAGGACCGAAATAAAGAATTTTTGGATTGGATTGGTTTTAAACTTATAACTTTTGCCCATTGGAAGCACATGGAGGAGAGAGAGATGTCCATTTGTTGTTGGTGATGAGGAATGCTATATAAGTTGCGTCACAGTGCTAGTTGCTGTGTTTAAAAAACTAGAATACGGAGATAGAAAGTGGACTACCAAAAAAAGGTAATTACAAATTATCATTAGTTTTAAAAGGTTTCCTCTTCTATGTAATATTATCAAGGATTTGCAAGAATACATCCATCAGATATTTCTCAGCACGCGTCCACTTAACAGACATCAGAAATAGGAAGAGGCAATTTTTTTTCTTCCATTAGTTAAACTCTGAGGGCCAAACTGCAAAGCTACCTGTAAATCAGCAGCCAAAGGTTTATGTCCTACCATGTTTGCAAATTAGCAAATGGCAGGAATTCCAAAAGTTAGCAAGAGTAGTACACAAAACGTTTTATGAATTTCAATTTAGGTCCATGTGATGGGCTTTCTGCATGCATAATTTTTGCCTACTATTGCCCACGGGTTAATTCCATGTTTCCACCATCAAACACCAAGAATTTACATCTCCTCTTCACTGAGGTTGACACAACCTAAAATCGGAACATACACATTCGCGGATGGATAACACATTCCTTGCAAGGTGAATCAGATTACGGTCTTGAGATGCACATTTTATTTGTAAAGTCACCTCAGGACTATAGAAAGTGCTACAATTCCATTTCAACTCCAGATTGAGCGCTATACAAATGCTAATAATATAATGTCACAGTAACGTAACATAAAAATGCAATAATACCAGTAAAATGACAATCCATGCCAACAGGTGGTAATCAAGAAATGGTGTCCCTTAGTAGCCACTGCCCACACTCAAAACTCATTGTATTTTAGTCAACTACGTTTACATTTATCTAAACATTTATCAGAGATTAAAAAAAAATAAACACAACACTTGTGTATGTGCCAGTGCTGTCCCATGTCAGAAAACAGAGGTATAGGTAGTTGCAGCTGCTTCCTTCCTTTGAGAATGTCACAAACACTTACCACAAATACAGTTCTGGAGGCAACATCTTTATCCACAACAAACCACGGATCTCGCAAGCCCCCTATTCTGGCTCTCTGCCCCAAAGTAAACAGGAACCAACCTGTGTGAACACCAGAAATGAAGGAAGGTTATTTATTTTTTATATACGTCTGCACATGTTTGCATGGGCTGGAAATCCATTTCTACAACAGCATAAAACGCATTCAGAATTAAACTCCGATTCTGGGCTCAGCTGTGAGACTTTTTATAGGTTTAACTATCAAAATCTCTGTTCTGGTGTTTAGGTACTTGCACTACTGAAGATTAAAGAAAAATGTTCTGGGTGAAGAAATATTCTGGGACATTGCTGAAAGTGTCAAGTAGGTGATGCCAAATGCTGTAAGGTGTTTGGGGGAATGAGTGAAAAGAGACTAACCACTAAGATAAGATTAGATAGATAGATAGATAGATAGATAGATAGATAGATAGATAGATAGATAGATAGATAGATAGATAGATAGATAGATAGATAGATAGATAGATAGATAGATAGATAGATAGATAGATAGACAGATATCATTGAGGTAGATATTTCAAGAAGAACAAAGTTAAAGTATGTGAATTGATTTATTCGCATAGTAATTTAAAACCTTAATATAACGGTAAAAGTGAACTATATTGCAAAACATAAAATTGTGCTTCTCAAGTTCATGTCACAAAGCCAATTTAAAAACCAAAAATCCAATAACTGCAATCAAACATACAATAAAGCATTCTACTCGTTGCAAGCAATCCCAGCCCTACTGTACATAAAGCAAAAGACCACATATTATAGAGCATGGCGAGTGGATTTGCATAACAAATCCAAAAATTGGATTTATTTTGCCCCATACATTGATGGCTGCAGTTAATGACGACTGTGTTCTGATCTGCATCTTTCATATGCCACAGTTTTCAACATCGACCAAGAATCTGACAAATCTGGTTGTCAACTGCGGGTGATCACCTATAGACAGGGGATCAGTGCCTGTTAACTCTCAGGTAATTTAATGGATCACAGAGCCATCTCTTGATCACATAAGAGAGTGGGGAAGATGCATAAAATGTGTAGCTAGGACTCCTGCTGTAGTTCACAATCCGCAGCTTTTTACCGCATGTGCCTCAAACCCATGAGGCACAAACTCAATTGTAGGTATCAAACCAAAAGGGTATTTCATTAACTTTAGTTTGAAACTTGCCGGGCATCTTGTTTCCAGATAAGATTTTTTAGGATGTTTTTAACACTGGTGTATGCATTTTAAACTGTCCACACATGAGACTGCTTACTCCACACTATTTTGTCCACGGCATACGACATAACTTTAAGAGATTGTTTTACCTAAAGTATGGCACATACCTGCGTTCCATTGCTCTTTAACCTTCGAACTCTAATGCAGATTGTAGGTAAATGTTTCCTGGACGATCCCTGCTATCCCTCTCTAGCACTATTTCTCTCCATATAAAAGTGGTCAATAAGAATCTGGAGCATATTTTAGACTACAGCACCTTTTGACATATGTTTCTTGCAGTGAGTGTGCCTATTATTCCATCCTTAACTCCATGCGCGCTAGCGGAATTCCGCTCCTGCGCTGAGTTTTTCTAAATCGCACTTTGCGTGACGAGCTGGGCTCGTCATCAGCGTGCGAGGAGGCTACACCATGACGAGCCCAGCTCGTCATCAGCGTCGAAGGGGTTAACTAAGTCTGTGACATGGAGGTCCGTAGTCCGTATATCCTAGGAAGGCTACAATAAAATCCTTGCAAATGTCACCAAAGTCATTTCCAAAGGTTAGTGATGGTAAAAGTTTGCTTTTAACGACAGGCAACAGAGGTTCTCATGAAGGGCTGTTCAATTTATTTGCTAAGAAGTTGAAGGAACCTCCAGAAGTTTAGACCTTTTCTCTTAGTGACAAGAGATGGTAATAAACAGTACCTTTCTTGTTAAAAATAGATTACAAGGTACTTGCAAGAAGACCTAGATCAACATTCTTCTTCTTTATATATCAAAAACCTTGTTTCTTTATTTGTGAAATAGAGAGCTAATGCAGTTATCAGACCCTGAAGTCCAAATGATTTTTGACTCAATAATACTGGATCGTCAGCATACATTAGTGACGTAATAAGTCGGCCACAGAGTTTTGGAGGATGAGATATCAAGGTATTGAGACTGATGTTCAGACCAGCTATATACAGGTTAAATAAAAAGAGGGCTAGCACACACCCTTGCTTGAGACCACCCACTGGTATGCTCTAGCAGAGAAGCTATCCCCAGTGCCCACTTTCTCCTTCATTCACGTATTAAGGTCAGTGGTGCGGCCAAAATAAGAGGGGGGTACCCCACAGATCAAGTTTACACCATAACGATTTATACATACCCTGTCAAAACTGAATTAATGTCGACAAAGCAGGGATAGATGTGTGTCATAGTCGCTAAAGTTATTCCTGCAACTAGGGGTGAAAGCTAAACAATTGCCATTCGTGACCATAGTACATTGGAAACCAGTTTGTGAGAAGGGAACACGTTGGAGTTAAGAGGTCCAGTCTTCGAACTCTAGTAATGGAGCTTTAAAAACAGCTCAGCTTCCACATCTTGCAGAGGTATGAGCCCCTAGCTTGCTAGATTTGAAGCAGAATCCTTCTTAAATTAGGTGAAAAATCGAGCCTAGCCAAGACTCTAGTATAACTTGGGGTTGGATACAGTGAGTATACAGTAGACAAAGGAGTCTAGCCCAAAATCTGCTTCATGTTTTAAGAGGCTGGTGGGAAAGCCAATGGGATCTGGAGCCCAATCACATCTATAGTTTTTAATAAGACCATAGACTTGACCCACATGAAAGTGGCTGGACACAACAGATGCGACTTTCCAAGCTTTCACATTTGCAATGAACTTGCAAGTATAGCCCTGATATAAATGACGTATATAATCCAAGCATCAACTGAAACCTTTCTGACATGCTCGGAATTGTCACCTTTGGCTATCCTATTTACAAATAACCAAAATTCCTTCAGGTTTTTGTTGATACAGATTTTAAAGATTCACATGTTTTTTTAATGTCTTTCTGCTGTCAAAGTGGATATTTACATACGTTTTCAAGTGTTTTTACTGTTGTTACGAATTACAATTTCTGTTTGTAGCTCTAAATTCACTGTCCAGTACTTTTTCTAAATTGGACTGTACAGATTTGGAGAACCATTTGTTACCAGTTTTCACTGAGCCAAAAGGAACTCCATTCTTATTTAATTGTTGCACTAGTTTATCCATTATCTCGCTGTCCAATTTCTCAACAAGAATAGGCGTTCCAGTCGATTAATGTGGTTCCTCAACCAGAGATGTTAACCTCCCACTTTATTCTCTTTAGTGTTTCTATACTGAACTGGTCATCTGGAAAATTGTCTAAAGCCAGTGGCACATTCGAATTATCGATGCAGAAAACCTGAGGGAGTCCCTTTCCTAGCTTTTAATACTGAAAAAGAAACTAACAAACTTCAATAGTGGGAGACTAACCAATGAATAATATAAAACTGCTTTTCTGCTGAAAAACAAGGGTTATGGTAATCAGCTGGTTTGTTAAGATCCAGCTAAGACCTCTTAGCCTCTGATAGGCGCATGCAGGTCACACTGTAGCCTGCCAGCTCTTTTGTGGAGGCAGATAGGCTGTCACCTCTCCCACAGAGGGGAACCGGTCGCAGAACCGGTTTCCAGGAGGGGTGGCTCATTACACTGGACACACCTCAAGGGTGTGCCTATAGCTCTGACCCAGCAGTCCTGACATTTTGGATTTGGGTAAAGAGCTACACTGTCAGATTGCTCAGTGCCAATCCCAAAGGAATTGATGTTAAGATGAGTGGATTTGTCGTGTGGGAATTGTAGCTCCACTGGCTAGGGAGTCCTCCCCCACCCACAAATTATAAAGAAATTGGCACAAAAGTGTTACTCCTGGCTACCAGCCTCAGAAAACTGCTGGACTCAGAGGGAACAGAAAAAAGACTGCACCTGCTTAACCCGTGGAATTTAGAAACACAACAAAAGGATGCACCAAGGAAGACTGCACCAGCTACAACCACTGTACCAATCCAGGACTTTAGAAAGGGAAGGCTTGTCCTGCTATTGAACTGGGGTGAGAGACCCAAGGGCAGGATCTGCTCCCACTTGTGCCAAGGACCAGTGAGCAGTCTCCAAGGGCTAGTTTGCTAGCCTCCTTTTAAGCCTCAGCGACACAAAAGCGAAATAAGCTTGCACCAGGACAGTGACCAGCTACCAATTCACACTGACCAGGTCTACACTGTTGTAACCCATGGGATCAAGTCTTAGCTCCCAAGAGGTGTCTCTCAGGTCCTAGATCACTGGCTGGAGCTAAAGTGTACTCTTTCTCCCCACAAAACTGCAATTTGAGTCCACAGTTCATACACTACTGTCACTTGCCAGTTCGTAGATAGCCTTGACCAGTGCAGAGAACCAAGCCTCTTCGCTAGTCTTCGGCTGTCCATCGATGTTGAACACAACATTGGACTCAAGCTTCAGAGGACTTTGCCGAACTAACTGCTGACGAAAAAAGAACCAGGGAAGTTTTTAAGTCCAAAGCTAAAATCTTGACTGGGATCACCACAATGCCTACATCTGACCCAGACTTCAATCGAGTCAGGCTGAAACTTTCACTTTGCCCCAGACTTTCACTTTGAGGCTCACAGACTACCTCTCAGAATAAAAAGCAGTGATTTACAAACTTTTAAATGCTTTTTGTGTGAAAAGCAGTGATTTCAAAATCTTGCAAAAACCATAACCCCGGTTCCCTTCATTATATTTTTGTTGTTCTGATTTCGATTTAAAGATAAAAGCATATATTCGTTTTATACATTGGAGTGGGGCTTTCATTGTGTCATGTCTCTTAACTGTGTTGATACTGAATAATACTTTACAGTTATTTTCCTTTGAGTTTAGCCTGACTGCTCTATGCCACAGCTACACAGGACTAAGCTAAGGTTTATTGTAGAGAAACCAAACTAGACCCGCTATGGAATGGCATTATTATTATTAATATTATTATTATTATTAGGGTTATTTGTAATGCGCAAAGGGATATCTCGGTGCTAAAACTTGGTGAAGTCTCACTACCACCTCAACCAATAATCCACTTTTCTCACAGATACATTCACCATTATCCCCAAAACTAACTTTAGCAGAAAGTTCAGCATGCAGACATTGCAGATAGCTGGATCAACACCCTTGTTGTCAAGACTGACCTTACCACAAGTTGGACATGCTTACATGATTCAAGGGGCTGCTAAGGACCATAAAGCAGGCCTCGAGAAATCCACTCGCCCACTCGCTATGGCGAATCAAATTTCAACAGAGAGAGCTATTTTATAGGGCCTAGTGGACAGGTCTGGAAAGCTGACAAATAATGGTTCTGCTCCCGCACAAAGTGAATGAGCCATAAAGATGCCTTTAAATCTTGTTTATATCCTGTCACATTTGGCTTTCGGAGACAGAGGTCCAAAGTCAGTTTGTCTTCTGACTGCGAACTTAGAGGATTTTTTAAAGTCGACTGTCTGAACAATCATGCTGTGAAAAGCATGTGAAATGAAAGACTGTCAGATGTTGGGCTTTTTTTCTAATGCAGCATTTAAAATAGCTAATAAGTGGACTGCACAAACATTTGAAGATATATTTCAGTAATTATTAAAGCACATTTTTGAAATTTTATGTGGTATAAAAAGATTTTTATAGGATGAAAACAAATCAGAACACTTCACTTGGCGATGTGTTGATGATAAATATTTTTGCTGAAACCCAATTTCCAAACATGGTTTTAATCAGTAAAACTGCATGTTAGAGGGAAAGTGTGTCGCCATTACACTGGAAAATGTGCTCTCTGTAAAAAACAGCGCATTACTACATAATGATTTAGCAATAATTTATTAAAAGTTCGTTTTCTAACATGAACTGAAAAATATTCCTGCCCTTCCCTGATGACAATGTTGTTAGTGAACTAAGAGGCACATCAAGCTTCATGTGTACCCTATATGTGGGCCAGATTCGTATTATACATACAGCAAATGCTTAGAGTATTAAATCACAAAAAAGAGGGGTTTTTGTACTGCAGAAATGCTGAACTTTCATATTTGAAGGTACTCTCATATGTGATAATGAAGAAAAAGACGGTTCCATAAAATAATATATTTGTCTAGGATCACACAATTTGAGACCGGTTTACAGGTCAAGGACATGACAGTTAGGTTGAGTAGATTAATCAAGTTACTAGACCAGTAATTCTAGTAACATTTTTATGAGTTTCCAAGGCCTGATAAAGCCCAGATCAATGACACCCTGCCAACAACAGTGCGTTTAATTATGAGTAAATATAAACTGAAAAATGGTAAGGTTGTCCCTAATGCCAAACTGAACATCGACGAGGGTGTTACCAGGATGAAATTATTTCAAGGATAACCCTACAGGCAATTTAAACTATTGACTTGATCAGTGATTTAGGCCAGTAACTACAGTGTACTTTCTATTGCCTTTTTAAAACACAGGAACTATAACAGAAAGACCAGAAAACTGGCAGGGTTGGAGCTACTGGATGCAATGAATACATTTGTTTTTAAGGGAACCCAAAGTCCCCTGATGGATTTATACATATTCATGCAGACCCAATCCAGACCAGGTGCTTTGTCCCAGTGGCTATTAATTATTGACAGGGATACCTTGACAAGACTTAAAAGGTGAGTACCTACATTTCTCAATGTACATTAATTGGAACATCACTGAAGGAGGATCTATAAATGTTAGTGAAATGGGAAACCCAATGTTAGGGCAAAATGCGAGCGTCCCCACAGTGAACCAGGAGAAGACTTTATAAAAATGCAGTTGATCATCTTCCAAAACAAGGAAACACCTTTCAATTTATTACTTGCTTCTTGCAGTCGATCAAGGCAAATCATTCTGATGACAGATTTCCTGTGGCACAGAGCTATTTTATAAAGAGCTCTGCAGTGGACAACCTCTTCTTTATCTTTGGGGGACCACTTCAAAGCAGTGCAGTATAGAGCTGTCAATTAGTCAATCAAAATCAAACTATTTGTGTAGGTTGGGTAACTTATTTCTTTAAAACAACATCTATTGAGGGTTTTTTTTAAAAACAACGAGATGTGGCTTAAACAGTGGAAATAACAAATTATAGATTTTTAGGAGCGTGAGGGCTCATGCCATAGAGCATTCTCAGAGATATGGAGAAGCCCTTATCTGGTGGAGATTCGCTATTGTGTGCACAAGAAGCCGGAATTTGGGTGAAAAACAGCTATTGTGGGGAAGAAACTGAGGTGTACCAGATCTGATATGGGCAAGTCACAGGCGGGCTGGGGGAGGGTGTCAGAAGGGGGCCCTGTTGAGTGTCGTTGTGCATGTCACAAGGGAGGTAGTGCCTCTGGTGGTCCAGACCGAGGCGTCAGGGGAGGCTGCGTATCTTCTTAGTTGATAATTTTATCAGAAATGTATAAGTCGACTCACAAATTATTCAAAAATAACCATGAATTTGGTACTTGTGAAGGCTAGAAGATAAACAAATATTAAAATCATCAAGCCTTGTCGTTACCAGTTTCTTTTTAAAATTTCAAGAGTCCACCATGCTCTATTTCGGGAGATGAAATATCCCAAGGAATAGGTTTAATAAGGGTTTGTGAATGGACACATTGATGATTGTCTTTTTAAAGAGCCAGTGTACACATTTATTAAGCTGAAATACAAAAATCAGATTTGCAAGTAGCTAATCAAGGAACATTAGTTAAAACCAGCACAGATGGAGCATGCGTCTGAAGGATGTTGGAGAGTAAATGCCTGTCTTAAACTTGAACTGAAGGGCACCGGTCATCTACATCCTGGTTGAACAGCCAGCTTCTATTCAAGTAGGCAATGTTGTGTGTAAATATATTATTGTGTATTGGTGCACTGAATTCACCTATGGTACTTCAGCACCACTGGGACACCTGCTGGTGGTCCTGGTGCAGAAAAACTACAAAAAGGACCCCATGGCAGACAGGGCATTCTTTCATTCCAGCGAGCAAGAGCTTAAAGGACACTTTAGCCGATCCTGCCAGCCTGAAATAGACTGGATTGTGTGAGCTGAGTCTGCTTCAACCTTGGCAGCTGGCCTGCAATTGCAGTACTTCACCTATCACAGCAGCAGACCTTTTACCTGCTAATTGCTAGTAATAGACACTCTGTAGGAAATAGTAAGAATACTATGTAATCTCGCTGCATAATTTTGAAGGTCCTTATATTTTCTTCTGCCACAATAACAGCGATATTTTGCTATTATTGTTTTTATATATTTTGTTCTAGATTGGTTTCAAAGAACAACCTCTAATAGCACTACTAGTACACGTGTCTTCTCTGTGAGATGACTTGGGATAAAGGGTGACAGGCACCCAGAAAAATAAACCAATAGTCTATGGTGGGTTTGCCTGTAGTGACACAGATCCCGTCCAGGCAAGAATGTGGCGTAACAGCCAGAGCTGCCGACTTTGAAGCTGGGGAACCAGGTTCGTGTGTCGACGTCGGCTCAACATCCTGTGATTCTGGGCAAATCACTTAATCTCCTCGTGCCTATTATCAACAAAGAATGAATGTGTCTTTGTGTAATGTAACTGGTGCTTGTGTAAAGCGCTCCCATACCTTCGGGTCTAGTTTGAGCTATATAAAATTGCACAAAAACATAAAAGTTAAGGGAGTGGCTCACAGGACCCAAAACCATTTTCAAAACTTCACAAAGCTCTTTTTTAAAGCTTTATTTAATCGTTTTCATAATTATCGAGAGAAGAAATATAAGGAAATTACCGAAAATAGAAAGAGCGCGGTTACAAGTATTACAGTGATAGATTATGTTCACATCTTCACTCAGTTGTACATTGAGGCAATGCCTCACATATAGAGCAAGAACAATAGATGTTTGTTGGGGAAACATAAAAAGAGAAGCTGTATGTCAAGAGCGGAGTAGTGAGGGCTTGTGTATATTCAGGTAGCAGTGTCCTGGCGGGTATGACATGAGGATAGTGTGTCAATGGGTGTTGGTGGAGTTGAGATCGAGGAATTGGGGTCTAGTGAGAGCAAGTAGGAGCGGTATGGTTGCCAAATACCTTTGGGCCGTGCAAAAGGGTGTTGCAATGTTGTGTAGACCTCGCTCGTTAAGTCGCAGTATGACATGCTGTAAAGCCAAGCTCTAGTAGTGGAGTGTATGGCGTTACCCCGATTAATTGCTATCTCTCCTTTTGCTAGTAGCAAGGCAATGGCGGCCGGGCTGTGAACATTTTTTGGAATGGATGAAACATTGCCAAGCTACGCCATAAACCGAGAGGGATCTAGAGTTAGTAAAATCATCTGGGAAAGGATACCAAACACATCTCTGCGGCCTGCCTGTATGAGTTTTTCGGTCCTAGCGCAGGGACACGCCAGCTGAGCGTAACCGCACGCTTTATAAAACTCCCTTATTATCAGTCCAGTATTTAGCAATGGTGGGGCAGGTCCAAGTCATATGCAGGAAGTCGGCTCCAAAAAAACAGCATTTAGGGTAGAGGGAAGACCTGGAGGCGTCAATCCCAATAGGGGTAGTGTAGGATGCGAAAATTGAGTAATTTAGGACGGTGATTGGGGGATACTAGTTTAATCTGTGCACAACAATACGCCCACTCCTTATCGGTTATGGGATGGCCAAGATCCTCTTCCCAGCGCAGTCACATCCCGCTGTCATGGGAATGTTTAAGACTGAAGCGGAGGGAAGTCCTCAGGAGCGAGGGGATAGGAAGGGGCATGAGAACACAGTGTACCATGTAGTCTGTTAAAAACAAATCTGTCCATAACACTTCACATAGTTAATTGGATATCCTTGCATTGCCTGGGGGCTAAGGGAAATCTACAGGATGTCACAAAAATAGTTTGCTAACCACATCAGGTGTAAGATTATCACACTACATTGTTGCAAATACCCCTCAAGAACAAATTCTCTCAGTACTCCAGAACCCACCGTGTGTACTCTCAGTTATGGTAAAATAGGGAATGTGTCAAACCAATTCGCTCAGTGTGAAACAATGGCCCCTGAACATTCATTCTTGCATACTCCAACCTCATTTCATCCTTCAGATCTGAATAGTTATCCACCAAATTGATCCAATTTTCGAGTCTGCCCTGGATACTGTTAATTACATCCACAAGCTACGGTCATTACTAGAACTCTAAAGAGGAGGTTAGCTACAGTCTGTTTGGACCTGTGGTATCAAAATGTATATATTTGCACAGACAAACTATTTGATTAAGAAACGAGAAGAGAAATAGATTCTTACCATTGTGTGTTCCCATGATTTTTCCATCTTCTATAGAAACAAAATTACCCGGCTGAGGATGTAAATACTAAAAAAACAAAATAAAAAAAAACTATAAATTGCCATAATTGTAAGGCATTTAGAGGCAAAACGTCACTTGATTTATTTAAAGACATCTAAGCATTTACTAATACTCCAGCAATTTCACATTCGTAATTGGGCGCGCATTACGAGTTTGACTTATTGCGAATGACTCTGCCCCAGAGAGCAACAGTCACTGCACCATGCGTTTTTGTCCTTGGTTATTTTACCGCCCTTTACGAATTTGACCTGTCACAATGAGAATACTGCACTCCAAAACCCTGCGCATTCTCCTTGTCGATAACAATTTCCCTCGTCAATTTGTGTCGGGTAGAATTATTGGAATCCTCTCATTTTGCACAACTCAGCACCCATATTGAGGCATAAATACTGTTTAAAGTGGAGTCTGCGGTGCCACCAGGCGGAAAAAATGGTCTACCAAAGTAGAGGGTGCCCCGCAAAATGAGAAAAGATTTGGACCTCGTGGGAGAAGTACAGAAACTAGTTGTGTTTAATGGGGGGCGAGGGGGGGGGTCTGATATGAGAGGGACGTGCATCTCGAGATGCAGTATTAAGATATTGTAAGCGCTGTATAACTTCTTTCTGCTCATTGCCGACCGATGACACACTATTTCTGTATTATTAGACACTATTTCTGTATTATTACAAAGGTGTACCTAGAAATTGTTTAATAAAAAGAACGTTTAAAAAAAGAAAGGAGAGTCTGATTTCAGAAGGAAGGTGTAGGAGGCGGGACTGCAATCCCAAGCTGCAGGTATGCGGTGACTAATTCGGACCCTAGCACTTGGGGTCGCCAAACTCATATTTTTCGACTAACTTGACCTTGTAGCAAAACCGAAGGTCACTTTATGTTTTCTTTTCATACCTTTCACGTATCGGCCAACGATATGACGCTGAGTTCACATGAGAATTGTTTTACATGCACATTAATAGAAGGAAACAATCACTCACCTCAAGAATAAAGTCTGCAAAATGCCTTTCGCCAATAAAACAAATCCCCATGCTCTAGAGAGGGAGCAAACACAGATAACACATTAGCCAAGTGGTAAAACTAGGGGAAAGAAACATAATGTTACTTTATCATTCACAGTGGAACTATGGTTGATGCTAGGGTCATGGATCCGTAAAATCTGAATAACAATCCACAGTGGGAAGACCACAGAGCTCTTCAGAAAAGAACTGAAAACCTGGCTATTCGACAAATAATTTACCCCTTCCCCTAGCGCCTTGAGACCCTCTGGGTGAGTAGTGCGCTATACAAATGCACGAACTTGAACTTTCAAACAAACATTTCCAAAGCCAATGGTTAGCCACGTGTAGAGTGAAGAGATCTTGACAAGTGTCATTACCCATGCATACCTGGTACACCAGAGCCAGAAGTAACGTAAGCTAACCAACATTCACACATAAAAGATACATCAGTGCAAAGTCCCCTCACAGATGACAATGTACACAAGCATATGCACAGCTCAGGCAGCAGCAGTGCATGGTCTGCGTACATGCAGAGGCCTGGCAAAGCTCATTTTGATCCTCGCTATTCTGTCCAATGACGCGGGCTGACCAAGCTATAGGGTGCAAATATTCTTGCGACAACCTCATTTCACAGTTTTTCAGCATTGCAATTCGATTGGCTGGAATCAAGAGGAAGTCCAGTTTTTAGGCTATAGCCACTTTTCCATCCTTGGGTTCATCAATGAATGCAAAGGATAGTTGGAACGCAATGACTCTTTGTCCATACTCTGTGCTCCACTCATTACATCAGTCCGGCTAAGCTCATTGGTTGTCCTTGGTGTACCGCTCATGCTGCACAGATTACTTACAATCAAGCTATCTGCAATTACTTTCTTGATACTCTTGTGTGCAATGCGTGCTCAAACTCAGAAGTTTGTCAGGGGCCCTTCAACGACAGTTCGGATAAACTACAGCAGAATAAGTTATGTTAATTACTCAGGCTTTAATAGAATAGACATTTATGGAGACATTCAGCTTGGTCTGTGGATGCCATTGTGGCAATCAGGCAGCGCCATATGGCCTGGTCCGACAGGTCAGTGTGTGGAGTAGTTTTCTATTGATTTCCCGGATACTAAACCGAACATTGCCTGCAGCATGCTCAAATCCTTACAGTCTTCCATACCTTGCAAAACACTTATACAGAATGTCTCTACATATTCAGAACTTGCCAATTTACAAACACGGGTCACACTTTCAGCTATCCAATTTACTAAAAGGAGCAATTTTTTTGGGTACCCAGACCTATTTTCTGTCCCAGGCAGACCCTAAGAAGGAGGGATGATCTGTGCAGGTTCCTGTCATTTTTTATACGTTTGTTGCAGATATCCGTTTTCTTCAGTGGCTCAACATATGTGAACTCACTGGGGATGGTCATGTTTGTTTGGTCAACTAGTAGAGCTCAGGGCACTGCTGGGCTCAAGCTGCCACCACCCTTAGTGGAGGGTGGCCAATGCACTTCCACAGACTATGGGAAACTGCGATTGATGGCTGCTAACTAGTAAGCGGGAGCACAGACCAAAACTGACCTTCTGTATGCTGCATGAATGGGTCCATTGCATGTGGCTCACAAGATGGAGGGAGCTTGCAATAGAGTTATCCCAGCTTCTCTGCTTGTCAGAGACCACACAGTGCTTTCATTAATATCTAGTTTCTGGGTTGTTCATTTAGACACAACGTCATCTGTTTAGAACCTATTTTGTTTCCCGAGCAGGAGAAGGCCTTATTCTGCCCAGCTAAACCCACTTGGGATGACCAGCCGACATCCAAGTGATAGTTTGTTTCCCGTCTCTCAAGTATAGGAAGCCCAATTAAATACTGGTGAAGATGATCCAATGTTCTATCTGGCTGACTGTATGAATTAAAAAATTGCACTTCTTGTATTGAACTTTTGGAAATTTAGCAGCGCCAACTCTGAATATGGCGTACCATAGCAGAAAACCCTTTGCTGCTTGCTTAAATAGATGGGACTATGCCTAGAATAAGACAATAATGCTAAACAAGTTGCCCCACCTAGGGAGGCAAGGAAATGAAATGACCATTGTGGAAGCCCTCGTGAAAGGCCCAGCTAACTCAGGCGTGCGTTTAGAACAGAATTACAGAAAAAGCCTGCTCCGGATCTTAGAGGATAAGTGGCTGAGCTGATCTGGACAGAAACCGAATGCGAAGAGCAATATCTGCATCTTAGGAGGGTCGAAGATTTGCAAGAGACAGCAAAGCTCTCTTTCTTCAGTTCCGACTGCACTGTGCTCTCGGCCTGGCCTCTTGATTTATGTATTTATTTATATATAAAGTTTTTATATAGCGGGAACTTGATCCCGAAGGATATCGGAGCAGAGTATAATAGGCATTGAATCAAATGGTGCACACATAACAGCTCATTTATAAATCCTGAGTGAACGAGGAGTGGGCTATATGATGGAGCGTAGTGATATAAGAGGAATAAGTGAAATAATCATATACAGGAATAATAACCAATACCAAAATAATAATCTAAACAGGAGTCAAATGGGGTTCTAATAGGCATTAAATCAAGTGGCTTGGTTGAATGATGCCCATTGGGCTCCATTATGGAATGGATCCAAGTTGTTTTTGGACAAAGGAAACTACAATAGACAAATAAGAGTGATCTCGCAACACACATGATCGATAGGAGCACTGTAAGAAGCATGGAAAAGAGATCAAGGATTAGGACAGACTTGGAGCAGAGAAGGACGAACATTAAGAGGTACCTCTCAGCATAAAAGGACTATTGAACGGCTGCGATGATTGGTCACACATGTAACTCTTAGGTAGGACAGACAGACAGTAATAAGGCTTGATACTATATCACTTTATTCTGTTTTATTTGATAAAATTGTTATTTGCAACCCAGATATATTATAAACCTGTGGACCCTCCCCATGTAGGTGGTAGGAAATATATTGAAACTGACCTTCTGTAATTCTTGTATATATTAATAGTGTTTGATGCACACAACTTCAAAATCCTTTCTTTAACATTGCTGAAGTAATTACGTGTTATTTCGCAAATCAAAAAATATTTAATGAATTAACAAACTTCCAGTGAATGTAGGCATTAAATAGCTTTCAATCGCTCGATTGTATAAAAAAGCTCAATACTATTAGCTGTGTAGAGTGGGTCTGAAGAGAAGCTTTCTCTTAAACAACTGTTCATTTTTCTTCTGATCATGAAATATGAGCGTATGCCTAAAAAACTAAACGTTTGAAGTGATGTTATGATTAAGTAACAAAACTTTAAAAATACTGAAATTTGCCAGTTATGATTATCCGCACAAACTATAACTTGCACCTCAATGCTCTGCTCGTGACTTCACATGTGACATGACAACAGACAAAACTGAGGTGATCATACAGCACATCACCACTGTCATAATCAGTGACATCACTATGAACAACATAGGCAGTGTGGCTAGTCTACCAGAGGACTTAGAAGAAAGCAATGCAGACGTAAGAGGCAATTTTTAACAGTGGAAATAAGGTGTAGGTCCACAAAGTGGCTAGGTCACAGTTCCTTCACTCAACCAATCATTTGCATGTCCAAAGGCCATGAGCACGGGCTATGACTACATTGGACTGACCACTAAAACCCTCCTGCACACAGCCACATGGTATACAGGAGTTTGGCAGAAGGCCGGAACTACTCCCAACCCTGTGCATAGTCGCAAACCAAGCACAGTGGGTTATATCTATCAAAAGGTACTTGCACAGGTCAGCCATGCCCTGAAATCAATCCCTACTGCGCAAGGACAGAGCCCAGGCAGTGGGTTAAGTCTACATGAAGGCTCTGTGAAGAGATGGGCCGAGATCAAGGCCCTGTGGCCAAGCCCTGCAGCGTATGGCCAACGGGCCATTTGCAGAGGTTTATAGCCATAAGCATGGCGTACTGAGTGCTTAGCTAAAGACAAGGTGTTATTTTGCATGAAAAATGGCACTGAATAACAAAACATACACAAATAATCAAAGCACTGAGTATCTACAATGATGGCAGTGGTAAGGTGATGTGATGTCAATGATATCATTTGCAATATCTTCTGTGACATGTATCATGAGCTACTGCTATTACGTCTACAGCAACGTAATGTGAACAGTAACACAATCATTGCAAGACACTGACTGTACACTCACCTCCTTCCTCTTCAGTACATGATGAAAACCAGCCTCAGCTGCCATCTTTTTTACAAAACCTTTTGTTAATCCTCCAAGTGGGAAAATGGTTCTTCTCAAAGCATTCTGGGAAATCTGACTGAGGAAGAAGGTCTGGTCTTTAAAATGGTCTGCTGCCTGTAGAAGGTGGACAACTGTAGTCGCAATAATTATCATGATGAAAATAGTGAATAATATTAATAACAAATACTAAACTATAAATGTATCTAAAACAAATTACACACAAAGAAAAATGAAATAACTAACTTATTTTACAAAAAAATATTTTCTAAAAAATATTCCAGTGTAAAATCCTGCATAAAAAAATCATTACAGCTATTTAAATTCATAACAATTGGAATAACATTTTTCCATCCGTTCATATTAATTGTATAATTGGGTCGAACAGTTTGTTTCACCAGTGAAATAATTGGTAACAATGAATTGACTAAGGGCCTGATTACGATGTCAGTCACACTCTGGCGGATTAAGAACCAACCAACTGGACTTCAGCGGTTCCGACTGCACCATGTGTGGATACACTCAAATTTGGCGATGATTTTAAGAATCCCTCCAATGCGTAGCAGGTACCACATGGTGCAGGAATTTTCAGGGTGTACCATAGGTGCCCCTCCCAGACCTCCAACCGTAAGCCGCTGAGGGATGGGGGCCCTACAAAGGGCCCCCAAAGTCACCTTCAGACAGCCTTTCCATGTTAGAAAGGCAGACATGGAAAGCCTGTCGGAAAGCGGCATCATAATCCAGACTGCGGAAACGACACGCGTAAGGGATTAGGAGCCCTTTCCAACTGCCAGTCGGAACCGTGCCAGAATAACCGGACGGCTTTTCAATCAAAAGTTAATTAACCACAGCCCAAAAGAGTAGTATATATAATATATCTGTGATGAATAAATGACTTGTACATTGTATTGTTGCAAGACCTTGTCAATTACAAAGAATTTAACTGGGATAGAGTGCCACACGTCTTGCCAAGATGGAAGTATATACTTACAGCAATTGTATCAGACACATGTATGGCCAGTTATATTATTTAATAACCAGAAGAATATGAATCTTACAAAATAATTATTTACCTAGTATTGGATTTCATATAGCAGGTAAAGTTGTACTTTGATCCACACTTTATTTTCTTTCCTCCAGAGGCAGGATGCTGAAACCCTAAGGTCTTACAAATTAAAAAGTGCTGCACATACCCATGCACATCCACAATACAGTGTAAAATTGCAATGCATAGTTTCACCTCAAATCGGTTCCAGATTTGTCCTTTCAGGAGAATAAGCCAATGGGAAGAGCACAAGTCAGGGGGAGAACAATGCTTAGTTGGTAGGGTTCTTCCATTTTATGAGGCTGGTCCCTGTTAATCCACTCTCATCAGCAGAATCAGGTCAGCAAGGTCAGCAAGGAGCTAATCAAAGCAAACCTGGGGCAAATGATTTATCCAAATCCACCTTAACCTGCCAGGCATTGGCATTACAAGAATTGTCAACACAAGTATATCTACAGAAAATGTAAACAGGGTAGCAGATAATATCTTTATCTGGCACTTGTATAATGTGTGACTACAGATCTCCGTAGACCTAAAGTCCTTACATATGTCACAATACATTGCTTACTGTGACCATACTAGAGCCTAAATCCTTCAAGACAGGACTTGTATGCCAAATCTTTATATAGAACTGTTAGACCGGTCAGCTTAAAGGTGGTATTCCCCCAAACATTTTGCTTATTCCCCTTCTATTTATGAAATTCATTTTTGTTGGCATTAGGACTCTCAGCTCTTTACTACTGCTAACTAGTACAAACGTGCTTGTTTTCTCGTCTCTAAACATGGTAAAATTGGTCGACACCTGCAAAGTATGTTTAATTTACTTATGTTTACATGTTTAATTTACTTATAAGTGGCCTACACTGGCTACCCGTCAACAAGAGGATCACCTTCAAGCTCCTCACCCACGCACACAAAGCACTCCACAATGCCGGACCAGCATACCTGAACACCAGACTCAGCTTCTACACCCCCACCCGCCAGCTCCTCTCCGCCAGCCTCGCCCATGTCCCCTGCATTCAACGAACAACCTCCGGCGGCAGATCCTTCTCCTACCTCGCCGCCAAAACCTGGAACACCCTCCCTACCCACCTACGGCAAACCCAAGACCTACTCGCCTTCAGAAAACTCCTCAAGACCTGGCTCTTCGAACAGTTGCGCCCCCTCCCCCTTCAGCGCCTGAGACCCTCACGGGTAAGTAGCGCGCTTTACAAATGCACTGATTGATTGCTTAATTTTTTAGTCGCTAGTAAAGTGGTACAATATGATTCCAGGGCCTGTAAATTAAATGCTACTAGTGAGCCTCAGGACTTGTTGTGCTGCTGCAGTCTGTGTGCAGTTTTAAACTGTCAATTAGACTTGGCAAAATAACCTCTTTGCCAGGCCTAAACCTTTCTGTTTTATACATATAGGTCACCCCTAAGATAGGCCCTAAACAGCCCATAGGGCAGAGTATAGTGTATTTGAAAAGTTGAACATGTAATTTTAAGTGTTACATGTCCTGGTAGTGATAAACAGATTTGTTTTTCACTACTGCAAGGCCTACCTCAACCATTGGATAACCTTGTGTTCCCTTATTACATTTAATAAGTGATAACTCATGTTTAGGAACAGAGAGAAAAGTCTTGTTTGGCCCCATAAAATTGTAATTTAAAATTCTCATTAATGGTTAAAGTCACAATTCTGAAAAGGCCACTTTTAGAAAGTTGGCGTTTTCTTGTCTAAACCATTTGGTGCCTGCCGCTTGTGGCATAGGTAACATGATTAGCATGGCACTTGGCCGTTGTATATTCCTCCCAGACAGTGAGACAAAGAAGAACTAGATGTAGGCAGGATGGGCCATCCTGCCAGGATGCAAGGGGCGGAGCTGTTGCATGCCCTACTAACATTTTAAAGGAGCTGCCTTAGCACACTCACAAAGAACTTCACTCCAGTATTTTGTCACCCCAGACCTCTTGAGGCTTGAGCAGAGATAAAGGAAATTCCAGAGCAGACTGTGGTGGGAAAGTTCAAGAATTTTCTTCCACTTCAAAGCTGGAACCAGGTATAAAAACAGAACCCTCAGACCCACTCTTCAGTTTCCTCCCGGGCCTGTGGAGGACACTCAGAAGGCCTGCTTTGCACTTCAGAGAACTGCCCTACTGCTTGAGCTTGGTTTGTGCTTCAGAGGACTGCCTTGCTGCTTGAAGCCGGACTTGAACCCTCAGATGACTGCCCTGCTGCTTGAGATCTGCCTTGCTGCTTGAACCCGGGCTAACAGAGTGACTCCAATGGCAACCGGGCTGGCCTCCTATTCTTAGCTGCAAAGACACAAAAAGCTCCAACAACATGAACCCTGCCTAAAGTGAGTTCTCCCTACCAGGTGGTGCTTACCCAGTCCTGGATACTTGGACGTGGTGCTAAATGTGCCCAAACAGACAAAATCTAAAACTTGGGAAATTTCAGCCAATAAGTGCTCTGAGAACCGACAGGAGACTGGGACATACCTGCTCTTCAATCCACATAAATCAGTAAGTAAGTAAGAGATTTATAAAGCGATTGATTGCCAAGGAGTCTTGACGCTGAAATAGCAAAGATGTGTGATGAGACCAAGAAGAGCGGGTTGTTACGGAGTGGGAAAGAGCCAGGTTTTCAGTGAGGCCCGGAATTGTGTATGGACAGATTGGGATCTAATGTTCAGAGGCAACTTGTTCCAGACCTTCGGAGCTAGATGGGAGAGGCATCTGCCTCCCCATTTTGATTTTCGGGACATTAACAAGTGCTTGTTTTGCTTATCTCAGAGCGTGTACCATTGGAATAGTTTAAGTTATTCCATAGGTCCACCACCATACAAGGTTTTATGGATCAGACATAGAGCCTTGAATTAAATCCGCTCTTTGACTGGAAGCCAGTGGAGTTTTCTAATAGCCTCAGATATATGATCATATTTAGGGATGTTCAGTAGTGTTCTGGATGCGGCATTCTGCAGGGATTGCAATCTAATTAATTGCCGTTTATCCACCTCTAGGTAGAGTGGGTTGCAGTAATCAATCCGAGACAGCACAGGTGCTACCACAACCATTTTCCTTAACTCCATCTGGAGAAACTGTAAAATCTTCCGCAATATCTTTAGAGTGAAGTAGCAGGTCGAGGTTACCTGGTTTATCTATCCTGCAAAACTGAGCTGAGTGTCACACACAACGCCCAGGTTTCTCATTTTGGTCACTGGCAAAGGACAGACTCCTGCCACTGCCGGCCACCAGGCAGAGTTCCAAATTGGAGGACCAGTGCCAAACTCCATAACCTCCGTCTTCTGAAGGTTTAGTTTTAGATAGTTAGGATGCATCCATAGTATGATGTGATCAAGACAGCTGTGAAACTTAGCCGATAACGCGTCCTTCGTGGAGGATATGGAAATTATGATTTGGTATTGTCGGTGTACGAAACAAGCGTTTGGCCAGCGGGTTCACATATATGTTGAATAATGTGGGCGAAAGCGCCGACCCTTGTGGGACTCCGCAAGGAAGAGGAAATTTGTCTGACTTAAGGTTGTCCCAGCAGACCTTGCATTCTCTCCCTGCCAGGAAGTAGGTGAGTAGGGCAAGAGCGGTATCCCGAATCCGAATTGCCTTCAGCCGTTGCGTGAGAACAGAGTTATGTTATGTTATGTTATGTTATAGGCTGATTTGTATCGCGCACTGCTAGTCGAGACTGTCCTGGCGCGTAGAGGAAACAAAGACAGCACACACCGGGAATCTAGAGGGCTTGTTTAAACAGGTGTGTTTTTAATAGTTTTTTAAAAATGGCCAGATCCATTTTATGCCGTAGTTGGTTTGGCAGGGTGTTCCACATATTGGCCGCTCTAACCGCCAAGGATTTGCCCCCTAGGCGAGTTTTCCGAAACCTAGGGACAACCAGGCTTCTAAGTGCTGCCGAGCGTAATTGTCGCGTCAGCTGGTAGAACTTAAACCTAGCCCTCAAGTAGGCTGGACAGGGACCATGAAGGGCCTTATGAGTCAGGACCAAAGCCTTGTAGCATACTCTTTGGGTCACCGGAAGCCAATGAAGTTCACATAGAAATTTGCGGACACTTAGTCTCCTAGGGATGTCAAAAAGGAGCCTAACCGCCGCGTTTTGTACCACCTGCAGTTTCCCAAGAAGAAACGCAGGAGAGCCAATATACAAAGCGTTGGCATAATCTAGGCGCGAGAGTATAAGAGCCCTGGCCACAGCCTCCTTAGCTGCTCCAGGGAGGAGGGGGAAGAATTTCCTTAGGGTTGTAAGGGTGCCAAAACATGTTCCCGCTAATGTTTTGATCTGTTCTCGGAAGCACATATCAGCCCCAAACCAAATCCCTAAGTTCTTGGCTATCCCACAGTCACCCTTTGGACAAGGTGATCCTGTGGGCCACAGTGATTCCCTAAAAGCCATCGGGAATTGTCCGTAAATAAGTATTTCGGATTTCTCCTCATTACATTTCAGGCTGGCCTGGGCCAGCCAGGCAAATACTGACGCCAGACAGTGCTGAGCTTTCCCAGTCTGTAAATCATTACCTTTCCAGGTGAAGAGGAGTTGGGTGTCATCGGCGTAGGCCATAATTTTGGCACCCAAACTCTCTGCCAGGTAGATCAGGGGGTCATATATATATTAAAAAGTAGGGGGCTGTGTTGAGCCCTGAGGGACCCCAGTTTCCACTTTGTTATCAGACGAGTGGAATGGAGGCAACCATACTTGTTGGAAGCGGTCTTCAAGAAATGATTCCACCCATCTTAGTGCCGAGTCTGCGATGCTGATGTCCGACAGCTTGGAGAGGAGCTGGAGATGGGGGACCGTATCGAACGCGGCAGAGAGGTCCAATAAAATCAGAGCCGCTCTGCCGCCCCATCTAGGCATTCTTTGATGGCCTCCGAGACCTCTACAAGCGCCGTCTCGGTGCTACAAGATGATCTAAAGCCCGATTGAGCAGGGTGCAGGGCCCCTGAAGCTTCCACAAACTTCTGATTCACCGAACGCGGCGGATAGGTCAAGTAGGATCAGGACTGCCCTACCACTTCTATCAATTTGCCAGCAGAGTTCCTCCGTGGCCATGAGTAATGCCAACTCAGTAGAATGGCCGGAGCTAAAGCCATGTTGAGTACTGTCAAAGAAGTTATTGGAGTCCAAGTTATTGTTTAGTTCTTTGTTCATAGCCTTCTCCAGAACCTTAGCCCCCAGAGGCGAGCAGGAGATAGGACGGTAACAAGTGAAGTCATAAGGGTCCAAGGAGGGTTTCCTTAGAATAGGTCTAATGCACGCCTTCTTCAAGGTAGCGGAAAGTCCCAAAACCTTATGGTAATGTTTAAGAGGGGGGTGAGTATCGAGCTAATTTGGTTCGAGAAACCATGAATGATGTCCGGTGGGCATGGATCATCTGGAGATCCTGACTTGACGGTTAGTAGAAGATTGTTCACACAGCGTTGACCGTAATTGGTGAGAAACTGGCCAGGTGATTAGTATTTGCTATCCCATCCTCCATTGAATGCAACAATTGAATTTGGAGGACGGAGTCTGTCCTTTCCAATTATCTGTAAATTGTTTTGACTTTAGATTGGAAGAAAGAGGCCATTTTCCCACATAAGGTTTGATCAGGAGTAAACATATTTCCCTGTTGGAGCTTTGATAGCGCAGAGACAGTCTTAAAAAGCTTTCTAGTAGAGTCCTTTGCCAACTCTATTATACTGGTGTAGAATTTTTTTGGCTCTCATAATAGCAGCTTTATATTCTGTTAGTGCCCGATTGTAGTTGTTTTGACCCTCTATGTTGTAATCCACCCTCCATGCACGTTCTGAGCGTCTGCATTTGGATTTTAGGATTTTTAGCTCTACGGAGTACCAAGGAGCGGTGGTATTGTGCCTTCGTTGGTTGGCCGATCTTATAGGAGCCAGTTGGTCTATAGCAGGTCTAATCCAGTTATCGTAACTGTCTGTATCCAAATTGGAATCCAATGCTGGTGTTAGTACATTTTCCCCCCAGCAGATTGGTTAGGGCGTCAGAGCTAATATTCCACCAAGACCGTGTACCTGTTGGGGGTGGGCGCACTGCTGAAGGGGTTGGAGTATGCCCAACACAAAGTGAATCGCCAGTCGCAATAGCTCCTAATACATTCTTCTCCTGAACCAGTCTTGCTTCCACAAGTCTCCGCCAGATGGAACCATAGCACAGGTGTCACCTGCTCTTGCCCACACACATGTAGTCTGCTCCCCCTGCAGGGCTGGCTAGCTTCTTCCCTCTTCTTCTAGACTGGCTCCTCCAGGCATTTCAGGACAAGGAACAGCTCTTCCTTCAGGTCAGACTCCATGTGATATCCCGCCACCTCTGGAGAGCTTCCTGTCAGTATAACACTAGCCATGGTTGATTACTTTGTGGATCACCCTCTACCTTGGTCAGAGAACTTGGAATTGGGTCAACAGCTCCAGGCGGCAGACCCGAGAGCAGAGGACGGCCCGGGACCAGGGTTCAATTCCCGGCGCGGCAGGTTTCTGGACCAGGGTCAGCGGACTCGATAATTCTCTCGCCTCGGTGCCCACTCTGATCAGCGATCACACTCGGCAACTCTGGGCATTAGCTTGCCTCATCTTCACTAACGGCCCCACCAGACCGCCGGGGATGCCTGGTCTCACCCTGGAGATACCCATTAAGGGACCACCTCTCAGGGAAGCCAGGAAAGGTTTCGCAGCGGTCGAAGCGCCTTGGGACCCTCCGGGTAAGTAGTGCGCTATATAAATGCCTATACATTTACATTTACATTTACACCTTTATAAAGGTACAGCATAAAAGGAGTGTGAATTCTCACTCTGCACTTACAGAATCAGTTTGGGTGACTTCTTCCATGTGTCCTCCGCAGGCTTTTTTTCCAGAATGAGCCTTTGTGTAGCACCCCCCAACAGAGGCACAAAGTCATGTCGGTATTCAGCACCTGGTTATTACAGCCACACAGGACAGGACAGTGATCAGGAAGAGCAACAAAAGGCTGAACCCCCCTTTTGTAAAAGATGCTTCACACTAGGATAACAAAACTGTAGAGCAGTCCTTCATCCCTATCATCCACCAAATGGCAGTATTTAGGGATATTAATCAATAGCTCTCTGCAGCAAAAAGACCTCACTGAATTTCTCAGGTAAGTGTGTCTCCTCTGTCCCTACTTCAAATGTCTAGGTATCCTCTCTACAGTCTCAGGAAAGTCAGAAATACACTTTCACTGCATGGGAAAGTCACTTTACTTCTGTTTCATGCACATTAGCATGCCAGAGGCTTCTAAAATGCAACACACTGGCAACCATGTATCAAACATACCCAGTGAGCATAATATGCAAACCACATATATACATGCACACTTAAGTAAGGGACATCAGAATACTGGTGGGTTCCATGTCTTTACCAAAGCAATATTCGGAACTACAGGTTAGTGGTGACGTTAGTCTGACAGGAAGCAAAAGGTGTCTCATTCAAGGAACATTGATTGGAGGAAAAAGCCATGCAGCATAAAGAATCCTCCAGGTAGACAGAATATCCAAAATGGAAAACTGTTGAGGAATCTGACACTCATAAAATCCAGACCACAGTAGATGAGGACTGGATCCAGCAAGAACAGGATTCCAAGCGAAGGAGCAGTATTCAAGGAGAAGAAGAATGATTCCAGAAGATAGAGCATGACAATACAGGAAAACAGAAGCAAGTAACTGAGGAAAAACCCAAAACCTCAGCTACTGGAACATACTGAAAGTTCCAACTTCTTTTATAAGGTGAAAGAGGACTCAAGATGTGACTTACAGTAAGTTGTACAGACATGACGGGTTTGCATGCAACAATATTACAGACTGGAGCAGTGACCATGATGGTTTTAGGAGGCACCAAACGTGTTACTTCCTGTTTCTTCATGTACAATCTGAATGTTCCAACACAAAACAAAAAAAAAGAAGATGATGGACGGAATGCTCAAGATTGTCAAACATTCACCCCCAGTCACAGATCTGGGTTAAACCCATCAGTATTTTGCTCACCTTGCCACCCCAGTTTGGAATCAGCCATATGCAAATCAGTCTTGACACTGTTCCTCATGGGAACAGTCCATCCCGAACTGCCAAGCCAGATCACCCTAGACCAAAAACAAGCAACTGGGGACCAGTTTCGGGGTATCACCTCTCATCAGGCAGGCTACCTTGAATCCAGTGGCATAGTGAGCACAGGACCTACCTCTGGGCATACCCCTTCCCACTAAAAGCGACTATAGAAACACAAACCCGGTCCTAGGATGCTTGATTGCTGTCCGGGGAGGACCTGGCTTGGCAGTTTGGGCTGGACTGTTCCCATGAGGAGCAGGGTCAAGACTGTTTTGCATTTGGCGGGGTCCAAACCGGGGTGGCGTTGGGAGCAAAAAAACAATGGATTAAACTTAGATGTTTTGTGACTGGTGGTGAATGTTTGCATTGTTCAGCATTCCGTCCGTCTTCTGTTCTTTTCAGTTTGAATAGGAGCCCTTTTCTGAAGGAAAGATTTTACAGATGTGGCCTGAAAACTAAAATCTGAAAAAATGCTGAAAACAGGACTAGAGGTAACCGAACTGCTATTGTGGTGTTTATCATCGTTACAAGTGGAAGAAAGTGCAGAGAGAATAAAGAGTGACTTCCGGAGACAGCATTGTGCACATGCAGGGACAAACAAAACATAAGAGTCTTCCTATTACAGAGTACCCAGGGCAGGGAGACTACTACGATCCACGGGCCACAGACAGAGTGAGATCTGCATTGCCTGTGTAACACAAGACCTATCTCAAACCATGATTTGCTATGCCTGTACTGAATGGAACTCAGCGCTTATTGTGCTCACCCTCATGGCTGCTTTCACACCCTACAACATCAGTTTCTTTATGATATTCTTGTTCACACCTTCTTTTTGAGATCTAGTAGACTTGTGGTTTCCCATGGAGCTCTTCTCTCCTAATCCATGGGTACATGTGCCTTCTTCTTGTGGCAGTATTAGGTCATTGCATACATTTACTAATGAATGTCAATGGCACGCAGCTCGTGGAAGACTTGGTATAGTACTCAAATGCTCAAGTAATATACAAATATTTGTTGCAACAATGCATACAAATAAACTATCTTTTGCTTTACAGCTCCAAGATAGAGGATACATTATTTGGCCCAAGTTCTGTGCCCTCAGCTTTGAATATTCTACTCCAAAGGATGAGTTCCAAGGGAGCGAATCGAAGACTAGAGCAAGTGCTAAAAACAAGTATTTGGAAAGCCAACATATCTCGTTTATGAGAGAGTTATTGCCTTTGCCAATTTCTTTTAGGCATGTTGAATAGCAGCATGGCTGAAAGTTAGAAAAAAAGCAATTTAACACTGCCATTTCTGACTGCAAAGGGGCAATGATCAATTTTCTCAGTATGAGATTATTTCTGCCTTTAAATTTTTTTTTTAATTATCTTACATCCAAACTGAATTTCGCAGTTTTGTACCTGCATGAAGGGAGTGCCGTACTGTTTGCATCTTTGTAGCATCTTGACACCTGACGGCTACCTTTTGGGCTCTTTTTTTCTGGCAGAAACGGAGGGGGCAAGCAATGAAGAGGGAGGAAGTGGATGGGCCAAGCAACCACAGGGGCGGCGCAGACAGGATAAACAACAATGCAGTAAGCGAGGGGGGGGCAGGGCAAGCAACAATGCGGGAGAGGCAGGAGGGGTTACGAGTAAAAGGAGAAAAAAACTGAGAGAAGTGCAAGAACGATGGGCAAGGGAAGCAGTAGTTGGGCCATGCTCTAGAGTAGGGAAAAACAAACTAAAAGGAAGTAAAGCTGGTACTTGCTGACCAAAGTTAAGCAAGGAAATGAGAGAGACAATGAAGCCATCCATTGGTAAGCAATGATAAGAACCCTAAGCAAACAAAACTGTTATGCAAGCAATAGCCCATATGCTGACTCAGGCAAGACCTAAAGTATAGGGTTAGGGCGGGAGAGAGGAAAGGAAATGATCAAGCCGTCAAAGAGGCCAAGGTGCCCACCAAACATACTGACTGCTTAAAAAAACTTCAGTGTCCCTCGAAACATGTGTGTCTTATATCAGGGGAAACAACCTTTACTTCACAGCCTTTTCCATGCAGGACCTTTACCACGCTGCCTTTACCACGCAGGTAAATACCACAGAGGTATTCTTATCTCTACCACGCAGGTAAGTATTTGTGTTTTAAATACCAAATATTTAATTTGTTTTTAAAGGTTTTTAGGGATAGGTAGTGGAAGGGTGACTTTAAGGTTCAGAGGTGGGTAGACATAAAAGGAGGTCAGGGTGACTTGAGAGTTATGGGTTGGGCAGAATTCAAGGGAGGTCAGGGTGACTTGGGGGTTGAGGTGTGGGGGGACGTAAAGGGAGGTGATGGTGACTTGAGGGCTCAGGGGTGGATAGAGGTAAAGGTTGTGAAGGAGGCCTTTGCTCTGAGCCGTGGGTAGAGGTACAGTGAGGTGACCGTGACTTCAGGTTTCAGGAGGGTAGAAGTGAAGGCAGGTGAGGGTGACTTGAAGGTTCAGGGGAAGGTTGCGGTACATGGAGGTGAAGGTGACTTGAAGGTTCTGGTTATGCAGTAAAGGGATGTGAGGGTGAGTTGAGGGTTCAGGGATGGGTAGAGGTAAAGGGATGTGAGGGTGACTTGAGGGTTCAGGGTTGAATAGAGGTGAAGGGAGGTGAGAGTGAATTGAGGGCTCAAGCATGGGTAGAGGTAAATGGAGGTGAGGGTGACTTGATGGCTCAGGGGAGTGTAAAGGTAGGGGAGGGCAACTTAAGGGTTCAGGGGTGGGTAAAGGTGAGGGCAGCTTGAGGGGTGGTCAGAGGTAAAGGGAGGTGATGGCGACTTGAGGGATCAGAGGCGGGTAAAGGTGACATGAGGCTTGAGGGTTCAGGGGTGGGTAGAGGTAGAGGGAGGTGAAGAGGACTTGAGGTTGCATGGGTGGATAGAGGTAAAGGAAGGTGATGGTGACTTGAGGGTTCAGCGTTAGGTAGAGGGAAAGGTGACTTTAGTGCTCAGTTGTGGGCAGAGGTAAAGGGAGGTGAGGGCAACTTGAATGTTTAGGGCTGGGTAGAGGTAAATGGAGGAGTGGGCTGAGGTAAAAGGAGGCGAGGGTGAGCTGATTGGATGGTATGACCTGCCAATATACAGTATGGTATGGCCTGTCATTTTATAACCTGGGATGTTATTGTGTTTATAGTATAGCCTGTTATTGTATAGCATGGTAGAGTATGGTATGATATGATATGAAATGTCATTGTATGGTAGGGTAAGGGCTGTTATTGTATAGTATGTTATGGTATGTTATTATATAATAAGGTATGTTATGGTCTTTTATGGTATGTCATAGACTGTTATTGTACAGTGCATTATGGTAGGAGGGATTATTGAAGCACACAACCTATGCACTGTTAACAGCACGCATACATATGATTAAGGCAAGCGTTGATATACCAGTTGGTACCATTTAAAATCATGTAACTTAAATTGGCTTTCCAAACTCGGAAGGGGGTCACCATTACACCAGATGGGACCAAAACGGGGACAAGTCATAAACAAACGCATCCTTAGTGAATATTGCAACAAATACCTTTATTAAAATTTTATGAACTTTTTTGTGTTGTTATGTGGCTCAGATAAGACCGGCCTGAGAACATCAGCTTAGTGTAAAGTGAAGTTTTGAAAAATTGTGGAAACCAAAAAATGAGCGACAGGAGCAGCGGGTCCAAGACGAAAAAGCAAAAACAAATGGCTGCTACAAAATAAGATAGAGCAGTATAGGACCGTGTAAAAAAAAAAAGAAAGAAACTAAAAACAAATTCACAAAAAAATAACACAATCTGACTGCAAGCAGCACAGAAGAACACTAATTAAGAAATCAATCAGTAGTTGGTCAATTGTACAGGGAAGAAAACAAAAACAACGTGAGGCCAACATGCACAAACACACTTTCAACTAATGAAAAAGAAGAAAATAAGTGTGACAATGAAGCCAGCCAATTGCAAGTAGTGGGCGGGCTAAAATCCCCACCCCCTTTTGTCTTTTCAAGAAACAATAGATTGTCGCAAGTGACAGCTGTGTCAGGCGTTAAAGAACCAGGAGAGGATCCTGGCTTATAATAAGAATCATCTGAAAGTCCTGAGTAATAATCACCAAATGCATTCCTTAGAGATCATGTTTATCCAGAAATCTGGCAAAAGTAACACCTAGAAGGTTAAACCCAGATAGTTTGAGGTAGTGGAACCCGCTACCTCTGCCACTACTTTAGTGCAGCATAAACCTTTTGCAGTTTCTCAGTCTTATAAACATATTTGTCTTAAAATGTGTAACCTTTTGTCAGTGTCCTTTTTGCGTGTGTGAAACTAGCACCTAGCAATATGCAATCTGAAGCTGCCATGGCAACACAGGGCTCCATATTAAAACAAATATTAGAAAATGCCAACTAAATTCGCCTGCATTCTGAATGTACAGCCAGTAATACACATACAAGAGCACAAGGTGGCGCCATTACTCAACGTTCTATTGTAGGCTTACTTTATGTCACACAAAAAGTATTTAAAGTCAAAGGGACAGTGTGTGGCCTTATGACCATCCGCAGGAGGCATGCGCTCTATGAAGAATGGATTACACAGGTGGTAGGAAACAGGCAACGAAAGATTTCTGTGTTCAGATGCCAAAATATGTATGAACCTCTGAAAGCACACATGAATTTAACCTCACATTTCATTTTTGCAACTCTAACGCACCTTTGAGGAAGCGCAGGACATCAAAGGCAAGGTTTGAAGCAAAAGCTTATAAATGTGCCTGTAACAGACGCAAAGCTGACACAGCATCTCTGTCTGACAACAAAACTTTTCATTTACAGATTCAGGCACCTATAAAAATCATGCTAATTCCCACTCTTTATATTGACATGAAGGTAAATGCAAATACGATCATGCTACTTACCGTTCCGAACTTCAAATCTGTTCCTAAAAAGTCCCTCAGGCCTCGTGATGTACCGCTGCTGAAAAACATCATCGTCATCTTGCGACGTTCTTGCATAATGACCTGTAGCCACAGCATCTGCTTCTGTGGCATACAAATAAACGATGTTGTAGATGTCAATACTAGTCACAGTTGAATGTATCATATACGGATGCCAGACAGGAGAAAAGGAACTGCGGCAGTTTTGAATCATTATTAAGAAGCACACATAAATACATTCTCATATAACTCTAACAGTGCAATGTTCAATGTCTATGTTTTTACCATAGCAAACATGAAGATTCACATCCACCCGCCGCACTTCACCTATATTGACTTAAGTACCAGCAAACGTACATTTGAATCAGACAAGTCAAGTCGCCAAAATAAAAGTGCAGCACCTGAGAAACATATCAGAACGTCTACCAGCATCTGCTTTCACGAGCAGTAAACTGCAGTTCAAACTATCAGCAAAGCAAGCTAAGAAATAAAAACTCGTGAAGCGCCTTGAAGACAAGTGACATCTGCCAGAACTTCACAGCCAAACAGCCTGTGAGGATTCTGTCCGAACCCGGTCAGATTGAGAGATTTTCAACGACATGCAAAGTAAGAACTTCACCATTGATTAGGGAGAAAGTCAAGGTTAGAACAGAAGCAAGAAACCAGAAGCACCGGAGACTGGTCCTGTGGAGGTTGGGGAACGGATGAAGGAGTGACTCAGGTCAGGTGATAGGTACGTACAGCCCTACCAAGAGCCACGCATTTTGGGTTAACCTAACGCATGTTAGTTTAAGTTCCGCATTAGCGCACTTCAACCTTATGTCACACATATTCAGAGCTCCTGAGCTCACACCCAGTCACAGGGAATGTGCTAGGCCAGGTTATTTTCCAGCGCGGAGCCTGCAGACTTTCTTTCTGTTGGCAGTCACTTCATTCAGCTGCTGGATCTGAAAAGGCGTGTGAGGAGGTGTTTTCAAAGGGCTAGGCGCAGCCTGCTCAGCGTTACATTCCTGTGTGGGGCTCCCACTTGCCTCAACTTTACTGCTGGCAAAGGGGGCTGTGTAAGATTGCCATCTGCCCGGTTTTATACCGGCATGACTGCTATTTTAATGTTCCAACTGGTACAAAAATGAGAAAAATCACTTAAAGCTGGCATTCCCTTATGGGTACATACTTTAAACAGTAATTGTATTAAGAAAACACTTAAAAATATGCTCTACAGCAGCCCTAATTACCCATAGCCGACAATGAAAGTAAACAAACACAGAAAGGCCATGTTAAAAATGAGTCCAGACAATTTCATATGAAATTCTACCCAAGAATCATGTCCGGGTCTTTGCAGAATGTTAAAAAGTGAACAGGAGGCCGGTAATTTACTATGGGAAAGTTTGCAATCCTAGGGATGTGTGATGAGGATGTGACTTGCGCTATGGAGCTGGACCCACCCACTGAGGTTCATCTCATGGATGTAGCACTGGCAGCCGAAGAATAGGGTGGACGGTCACCAGCAGCACAGCACGACAGAAAAGGAAATAAGTGTCCAGGCCACTAAACACAGACTGGTAACAGGGTTTGAATGGTGGGAACGAGATGAAGGAGAATCTAGTTTCTGTTGCAGAAAAAATCATTGGCACAATCTTTATACTTACCATGTCATGAGAAGCAGCCATAGACTTGTGCAATAAACCTGACAACATGATTTTTTCATGTCATTACGGTTATATTTTATTGTCCCTTTTAAAACCTATACTGTTGAGCGTTCCAGTGATCAATCTGCCAATAGTTGAACACGAGATATTTGTGTTACTAGGTCTTTCCCGGCAATGTCGCACTGCTGCAAGCGGTGCTTTTGAAGTGTTACTGTACACTGTATTTTATTTTTAACCCGTCCTGAGTGACACGTTCACCAATCATATTACTCCTCACAGAAACTTTGTTGATGAATGAGTCTATGCCAGATATTCTGGCTGCCCTCCCCGAACATTCCTACCTACTTAACTCAAATAGACTTCAGAGTAAAAAGGGAGAAGGAGTGGTGGCTGTTATAAAAAAAATATATAAAAAAAAACACATGATTTTTAACAAACTCACTTCTTTTTCAATTCCCACGATGGATAACTTACTAATAAACATCTGCATCTGCATCTTCATCTAGCCCCCTAATAATCACCCTCTTGTACAGCCCTCCAGGCTACATGCAGCAATTTCAATTATTTGTAAATATTTTTGTCCACCCTAAGCGTGGAAGGGTATACTCAGATGTGAGTCCCTTGCTCATTGCACCATCAGGATTCAAGCAAACTGGGCCGAAGACGGCTGTAATGCCAGAAACCGGTCCCCGGGAGCTTGTTTCCTTCCCAGTGTAAGAATTGGCTTTTGTAGTTTGGTTTGCCCTGTTCCCATCATGCACTGGGACAGGAACAGACTAATTTGCATACAGCCAGGTTCTGAAACTGGGATGGTGCAGTGAGCTAAAAAACAGTGTTGGATCTAGCCCTGATCTCTTGACTGGGTGAGAGTTTTCTGCTTAATTCAGAGACTCTGTCCCTCACCACCCCTTGTTGTAAATATTTTTGTCCACCCTAAGCGTGGAAGGGTATACTCAGATGTGAGTCCCTTGCTCATTGCACCATCAGGATTCAAGCAAACCGGGCCGAAGACGGCTGTAATGCCAGAAACCGGTCCCCGGGAGCTTGTTTCCTTCCCAGTGTAAGAATTGGCTTTTGTAGTTTGGTTTGCCCTGTTCCCATCATGCACTGGGACAGGAACAGACTAATTTGCATACAGCCAGGTTCTGAAACTGGGATGGTGCAGTGAGCTAAAAAACGGTGTTGGATCTAGCCCTGATCTCTTGACTGGGTGAGAGTTTTCTGCTTAATTCAGACTCTGTCCCTCACCACCCCTTGTTGTAAATATTTTTGTCCACCCTAAGCGTGGAAGGGTATACTCAGATGTGAGTCCCTTGCTCATTGCACCATCAGGATTCAAGCAAACCGGGCCGAAGACGGCTGTAATGCCAGAAACCGGTCCCCGGGAGCTTGTTTCCTTCCCAGTGTAAGAATTGGCTTTTGTAGTTTGGTTTGCCCTGTTCCCATCATGCACTGGGACAGGAACAGACTAATTTGCATACAGCCAGGTTCTGAAACTGGGATGGTGCAGTGAGCTAAAAAACGGTGTTGGATCTAGCCCTGATCTCTTGACTGGGTGAGAGTTTTCTGCTTAATTCAGAGACTCTGTCCCTCACCACCCCTTGTTGTAAATACATGCAGCAATTTCCACAGCTCTTGGCGGACTCAGTAACCCCTCCAATCATTGATTATGCAAACATTTTGCTTCTAGGGGGCTTAAACTACGGGGAGAATGAGGAGACAAGTGGTCATTGTGCCATGGAATTATCTGACACTTTCAACAGTTTTAACCTTGCTCAACATATGCATGAGGCTACACACATAAAATGTCATATACTGAACAAGGTCTGGTGATCATCCAACCCGAACCATTTTTGGCCTTTCGGTTTTGGCTAGCACATGGTCAGATCACCACCTTATTAGGTTCTCACTTGGTGGAAACCTCCTTCTTGTCCAAATTCCCTCTCTAGGAACTAGAATCGAAAAAACATGGAGACATTTTGTGATACCCTGGCACTCTCCCTTCCTGCTTCCATGCGAACCTGGAAGAAGCTGAGGTGGCATTGACAAACTGGCTGATAGTAGCCAGCGATACTCATGCCCCCTTACAAGAAATAAACAAATCTTGACGCCATGAAGCATCCAAATGGTTTTCAGAGACTTTAAAAATTGCTAAATTGGATCTTCTCAAGCTGAATGGAAATGGAAAAACTCCTACATACATGAATTTAGAGAAGCTTTTGTTCAGCGTCAAAAAAATTATAAAAACATTAATCTTACAGGCAAACAAAATTGCGAACTCTGAAAATAAAACCAAGGTTATATTTGAGACAGTCAAGGAGCTTTCAAATCAAGACACAGTAACCATACAGGTGGTCCCCTCTCAAGAACTATGCAATGTCTTGAACTCCCTCTTTATAGAGAAAATAAAGATGATAAAAAATAGTATTCATCCCAGCTCTTTGATAATGGCAACTTTACCTGAAGATACTAACCCTTGGGTTCTATCGGCCTTTCCAGCAGAGATTGCTTACAGGAACTGTTGGCTAAAGTCAAATCTGGGTCTAGTAATATCACCTGTCCCCCCATGATTCGGAACACAATAATTTCCCATTTTCCAGATACTGCCATCTCCTTTCTTAATCAATCTCTAAGGCAGGAGAAGATCCCTCATTCCTTCAAGAAGGCTGTGGTACTTCCCTTCCCAAAAAAAGCTGGAGAGGATCTTACCAATCTGAAAAACTACAGCACCATTTTTTAACTTCCTTTTTTGGCAAAAATACTCGAGGCACGTATGTCCCAACACCTTAGTAGGGGGGGGGGGGGCTTGTGCACAGATTACAGATTATACAAAACCAGGAAGCCAGGCTGGCCTTTCGACAGCCTAGATATTCTCACCTCAAACCTTTGAGGAGAAACTGCACTGGTTTCCGGTATCTCAGAGGTCCAAACTGGGTGCCTAATCTTCAAATCACTCCACGGTAAAAGCCCTGCTTTCCTTTCTAACAAAATTCAGCATTATATCCCTACCAGTCAGCTTAGATCAGCACATTTAAATATTTTGGTTGTTCCCAGAAGTAAAAGTAAGAGACTGGGCGAAGCCAAATATTTTGTGTCGGCTTCCCACACTTGAAACTCCTTTTCCCTTGAAATACGGTCTTCTGTGACCTATGAGGGATTCAGGAAAAACTGAAAACTTGGCTGTTTAGACAAGCTTATTAACAACTCTGACAGCAACCTCCATCTACCCCAGAACCAAGAGACCGTTTTGATGTAGGTGCGCTTAACAAATGCTCTTTAACAATACAGGTTTTTCTTTTTATATGTGCATGAGTCTAAACCATCTCTTCTGTTGTTGGAAACCATTGGTCAGCACCTAGTGGTGCGGCAAGCGTGTCATATACCTTCTTAGCCACAATTGGGCGCCAAATAGTGCTGCAGTAATACAGGGTCTGCCCCTGACGCAGCACCTTGCCCAATTTACATTCATCAGGAAACACTGTCAACACCTTAGTTTAAGTCTGGACTTCCACATATCTTGCTTTCTCTGAATGATGTGGAGGGTTGTCATGTTTTTAGTGCCTCTTGAGGCAAGTGTCAAATCTGTCAATGCCTTGCAGAGCTTTCTCAAAGCAGTAAACAGAACTCATTTAACCTCTTTGCTGTGGCCGCGATTTCGCGGCAGTGCGCCACTTACGCAAAATGGGCGGGCCGCGTCGGCCATTGGGCGACGGCAGCACTAGCGAGGTAGTGCTCCCGTCGGCCAACGGCCGATGGGAACACGCAAGGGGTTAATAATACTCATCCTGTTTCCTGCAGTGCTGGCCTGGTCAGTGGGACAGTGAGTTTCCAGATTTGTAATTAGATTTTTTTCAGAATTTTAAGGGGAGCTGAAAGTACATATTCAACAATAGAGAAAGAATCTTTGGCAATTTGGTGGGGAGTGCAACATTTTAGGAACTTTTTGTGGGGAAATGAATACATTCTTAGGAGGCATCAAAAACTGTTGTTGGATCTTTTCATCCCAAAATGGAGTGGAAGAGCTACTCCATGTGTTGCCAAATGGCAATACAGATTGCAAGAGTTTTATTACAAATTGTAATATGTAGCAGGGGCCCAAGAATTATGGGGCTGATTGTCTCAAGATTACCTCTGGACTAGAGTGAAGAATGTGACTAAACACTGAATGATCTTGAAATGGAATGTGCTGTGTGTTCAGTAGATGACACCATGAAAGGGGCTCTATCAGAGCAGAAGTGGCTGAAGGCAGTGTCCGACGACAAGGCGCTTGAGGATGTGGCAAACTTTGTTGTGATACATTGGCCCAAGAATACAGATACCCCTGCCGAATTGATTCCTTACAGGAGATGGGAGAGGAATTGTTCGCTGTTGGAGGTACTATGCGCAGAGGCGGAAAAATTGGTAGTCCTGGGAAGCATGTGCAGGAAAGTTATGGATATAGCCCATGAAGGTCATCTTGGGATTCATGCTATGAAGCATAGAGTAAGGGAGGATTTTTGGTGGCCCAGGGTGGACAAAGCTATTTAACATTATGTCTGGGAATGTTGCAGGTGTGTCCTTAGTGACAAATCGCAAGTGACGTGTCCCTTCCCGGTCGACCCAGTCATGGTTAAAAAACAAACCTTGGTGTAAGCTGGTATTTGTTGTGGCTGGACCTTTGGGAGCTGCTGGTAGCTTACCAAAGTATGTTCTAGTTTTAGTAGACTACATGACTAAGTGGCATGGAGTGAAGTTTGTGGACAACTAATTCAGGAGTAGTCATTAAATTATTCAGGCAAGTATTCTTTAGAGAGGGGTTCCCTGAAAACATGATGACCAATATTGGCACGCAGCTTGTATCCCGGGAAATGGAACATTTTCTGACCAAATATGGCATAAAACATATTCTAACTTCATTATATCATATCCGTAGTAACGGTGTAGTCGAATGTGCGAAACAAGTCATTAAGGACCAGTTGCAACTGGCTACTATCAATAGGTTGCATTGGAAGGAGGTGATTGAGGATATGTAATGGGCCGTGAGAACAACTCCTCACATAAGCACAGGGATATCCCAGGTACATTACTAAGAGGTAGGATTGCAGGGTCCAAACTGAACAAAGATTTGATTTCCAGAAAAGCCACTGACTTGTAATAAATGGCAGAAGTAGTGGATGTGACAACTGCGGTACAGAAGAAATGTAGTACTATGGATAAATCAACATACAACCTTCCCGGGTCAGATTGGGGACTGGGTGAGGATAAAGAGGCCTGGGTTTGTTTGCAAAGGTTTGTCATGGCTTTCTGCGCCTTTTCGTGTGAAGGGTGAAAGATCACGTGGTACTATCAGAAAATGGCAAAACGTGACACAAGTGTTTGGTCTCAGTGGTGTCTGAATCCAAACTGTAAGATCAAGTCTTGTGGAGTTTAAGGATTATACCATGTACTAACCATATTTGTATTTACATCTAGACTAAAATCAAGTCCTGTGAAGTTTAAGGATTATACCATGCATTAACCATATTTTTATTTAGTTCAGTTTACCTACGTATATGTTGTGATTCGGTTGTTAGTATCCTGGAACTCATGGCATTTACTGCATATTATTTTCTTCATATTACATTGTATTCTTTGTACATTTTATTTTCTTAAAACTGTTAATTTTTTTAATTTTTGTGAAGGTATTGGGTGTGATGGGTTATGTGCTGGGGTGGAGGTGGATTGGTATGGAATGGAATATGGGTATCCGGAGTTCCCTGCGTGTAACTCAATGGGGGTGTTCTTTTGGCAGTTGCTGCTGGGCGTTGGAGCCGATATGAGAATAAAACATTTGCTCCTTACAGCCGTGTCCAGGACCTCCTTTCAGAAAACCAGGCAACATATAGCTAGGGAGCACGGTTGTCCTTTCTTTTTTTTAATTAATTGACCACAACAGGAGAAACCCATAGACCAGTTGAAACCTGGGTGAATTATAGTAACATACAACAATGTCTCAATGGGGAATAGTAACACAAATGATTTAGAAAATTAAATGAATCATGCATTTAAAATGTGTTATTTTTGATAAGCAGCAGTCTCCAATATGCATGTCAATATTTAGTCCTACAGCTCTGTTGTTATTTTGAAGATTCGCTTAATGGAACAATATGCACATCAGGTGGCACTAAATGAGGAGGGGGAAAATAGTAGCCCCTTCAGTATGCGTCTTTCTTGTTAGAGTTGTGGTCATACTGTGGCGGCGCTCTGGACAACGGAGGTAAGAGGCATCATATAGTTTAAAGAATCTCTTAAGAAGATTTATTTACAAAATGGTAAAGGGAGCTGATTAGAGTCTATATCCCGTCTTCTTTTTAGTTATACTGAGGACAGAAGCAACATTAGAAGGATAACAGTGGCTCCAATTGGATGGTCTCATGTTGGTGGTGTTGAGGAGTGTTACACCACATTGAAGACACTGGAAGTGAGCAGTATATGTTTTTGGAATGATAAGGGGTTTCAAGGTGATAAGATATAGTGAGTGAATACAGGTTTTGAATGATTTTAGATTTAGAACTAGGAGATTCCATACACAATGGACATAACTCATGGAATAACTTTGAGGTGAGTATAAGCGTAATGGAACGATTAGAGGTTTAATAGGATAGTATTTATGGAATGGATATGTGTTTTGAATTATTTTAGATTCCAAAAGATGGGTTGCAATAAAGAACGAATATAAGTCGCCGAGTGATCCCTACTGTTCAGTGGTTGGTTGTTAAAGGATTAGCTTGTAGCAGTATTCAGATTACCTACAGTGTTTATTAACACTATCACGCCACATTTGGGTTTTTTAAATATGAGACGAGCGGCCAATAAACATGTGATGATGTGAATAAGTCAACTTAATATTGGGAGATTATGAGTTTCTCTTCCCAATAAGTGTGATTTTTTATTTCCCCATATTCGGATATCGTAGGCAACTTGAGGAGCAACTGCAGAAGAATGCTTTAGTAAAAGATTATTCGATGAGTGTCAGAGTAATGGGAATGAATGGCACAAGAGCATAGTGATGGTGTGGTGAATATGAAGCATGATGGTATGGCATGGAATGTATACGGATACCCGGTAAATTCCTAATCTCCTAAATTAAGATGGGGCAGGTTGGTTACCAAATAAAGTTTAAGAAACCTTGAAATGTAAGGTGGTGTTTGTGTGTGCCAATATTTGGTTGATGAATGGGACATAAGCAAAATGAATGATAATATATTAGTTACGGATATAGTTTAGAAAACTGAACAAAAATAGTGGAAGATAGGAAAAGGGGTTATGGTCTGGGGTCCATCAGTTTTGATAGTGTTGCATTTAATTTTAAATTGAATTTAGTTTCAATAGGATTTGTTGTATTTGAAAAGAAGAATAGTGTTGTTACATATGTGTGATGGTAATGTTTTTATTTGTAGGTCTGGTATTCATATGTACAATATAAGATCAAAAATATTTTGATGGTAAGGAAAATAATTCAAAAGTATGGAAGATGGTAGTTTCAAATATTTATTCCAGTGAGACACATAGACTAAGAATATCCGCATACTCCATTAGCACTGATCAATTGCATATAAAAATTGATGTACCTACAGTGACATTGATCAATGGATATGTATTCATTTTCAAAAGTTGATATATGACCTTGATTTTATATTTTTTTCTACTTGTCGGGAGAATTGATTTAGGTGTTTTTAGACAAATGAGTCTGAAAACGCTTGTTGTCAGAGGGTGGTAGGTCAGTCCTTTGGTATTGGGGAAGTCATTCTACAATTAGGTAAAAAATGTGCAAACAGAAGTAGATTTGTCAGCCCAACTAGAACTCCGCAAGTGCTTGATTGGCCAAATGTCAATACTGACAAAGGGCAAGATTAAACAACAGTTTGCTATGCTGGGGCTCTTGTTGGCCAAAAGGTTCAGTCTTACACACTGGCTTCAGATCCACAATCAAAATGTGGGAAACTGGCTCAAGAATGTGTCAATATGGGGAGGAGCTTCGCGCGCATCCGAGATGGCCGCGTGAGCACAGGGCTCCCGAGACCCTCGCCGCCCTCCGCATAAATCCTGAACGATATCCTGACTACGAAGACGGGTTATTGGAGATGAAACTCAGCTGATGGAATAGTCGCTTTCAAAAATTGAATCGGACTTCGGGAACCGCTACTACGACATCCTGAACTTTCGAGGCCCACCCCATGGCGACGCCTGGGGCTCGAGTCGCAAGGATGCCCAGGCAGTAGGTGAACAACAACGGCCCACTGGGCTCAGCTTGCTGCCTGGAGTTAGCTTTCGGTTTCGCTTTCGGTCATTGGCCCTGTCCTGTCTCGAGATCAATCTGGTCGCCCGAGGTCTAGCTGAACTCTGTGAACACTGTGTGCCAACGGTCCCGGGCGACTATGTGCTGGGCCACGGCTGCTGGCGCCTGCTTCTGAGGACTCCGGTGGGTTGACAACGAAGGGCCATTATCACCAGGTCTCACAGGCCCCTCGGGGGCACTTTGCCCAACATGGCGGGCAGGCCCGATAATGAGAAGCGGAAAACCAAGACGCCTCTCCGGGGGGGGGGGGGGGGAGCAACTCAAACAAACGTCATGGATCGTTATACCCAGCCGAAGGGGCCCCCCGGTGCTACGAGTAAGACTCTGGATGAGGCAAGGGAGGACCCGGCTGCGTCGATCGAGTTGACCCTGCAGGATGTCATGGGCACCATTGCTAGTATCAAGACCTCCATTGGCCAGCGATATGAGGCTCTCGCCCTTAAGCTCGACACCGTGTCCATTGACGTCAATTTGATTAGAGCGGACTTATCGAAAACTAATGAGAAGGTCAAATCTTTAGATCTGAAGACCTCCAGCCTCACGACCGATGTGTCCGACTTACAGACGGAGGTCGGCAACTTGCGATCCTCCAATGATCTCATGGCTCGTCGTCTTGAGGATTTTGAAAACAGGGCCAGACGTAATAATGTACGTATTATTGGGGTCCCTGAAAAATCTGACAATTCTGCTGCAGATCTACTTGTGGAGGACCTCATTTTAAATCATCTCGCCCCCAGAGGCCTAAGTAAATTCTTTGCCGTGGAACATGCGCACCGGGTACCGGGTGGGAAGCCGAAGCCGGGTGCCCCTCCGAGGCCGATTATCGCCAGGATTTTCAACTTCAGAGACAGAGACGCTATCCTGCAGGCGTCGAGGGCGGGTGGCCCAGTGAAGTTTGAAAACACAACGGTGAGCTTCTACCCGGACTTTACCCAGTTCGTCCAGAGATAGAGGATGGGGTTTCAGGGGATGAAGCGACGCTTGAGAGACATGGGCTTGAAATATGCGATGCTGTTTCCAACCAGGCTCCCTGTCGAATATGAGGACCGGACGTTTTTCTTTAACCGCCCTGAGAGCGTGAGTGACTGGTTGGACACTTTACCAAAGCGGAGCGATCAGACGGAACACTCGGGTGGAGCTGAGGGTGGTGTGCCGGAGCAAGAATTACAATGTGGTTCCCGATTTCCGAACATTTAACATACCATAAAGCTGGGTTTGATATCTTTCATACTTATGTGACTTATGGCGGCATACCCAAGGGTGGCGGAGGGAGTGGAACTCTTTCCTCCCCTGGGTTTCTTTTTGTAGACTAGTTTAATGTTAGGGCGACAGGCACACTGCAAGTTGGGGATTTTTTTGGAGTTTAACGCAGGGGTGCAGGGTGGGGGGTGTTGTAACAGGATCATGTTGGGGGGTGGAGGGGGGTGTTTGGGATTGTTTTATTTTTTCTCAAGGCAACGTCGATTCTTCTGTCTGGGCACTGTGTTCGCCATGGGGTGAATTCTGCATTTGTTTCTGGGATGGGGAGTAGAGGGTTGAAACTGCTGTGTTGCAATGTCAATGGGTTGGGGGATAGGATAATGCGGGGAGTAGTGTTGCAACTGTTGAGGCGTCTCTCCCCTGATGTTGTATTGTTGCAGGAGACGCACTTGATTGGAAACACTTGCCATGCCATGAACCGGCGAGGATATCGTTTGGCTGTACACTCTGGGTTCACTACTGGCTCTAGGGGCGTGGGCATCCTTGTCAAGAACTCCCTCCCTTTGGAAATAGATAACGTGGTCCTGGACGATGGGGGGCGTTTTGATGCTATCACGGAGAGGTTGGAGGGGAGGACGGTTTCGCTGGTTTCTGTATATGTCCCGCTGGGTCTACAGACCTTGACTTTTACTGATCTTGGGCGCATGGTACTGGGGCTCCCAGATGGTATTCTGGTGATGGGTGGAGATTTTAATTCAGTTGTCTCCGGTAGTGTAGATCGCTACCCCCCCAGAGACCTCGCCAGGTCGCAGTCCTGGTTAAGTGGGTTTTTTGAGACTCTGGGCTTGGTAGACTGTTGGAGGTTGATGCATCTGGGACAGACACAGTACACTTTTCACTCTGGTGCCCACGGCAGTTTCTCCAGACTTGACTATGTCTTGGTGCCGGCGGCGCAGGCCTCCTCTGTCAGGGAAATTAGACATCTGGCTCGGGGTATATCAGATCACTCCCCATTGTGGCTCCAGATCGGCACTAGTATGAGTGTTGAGGGACGGGTTGCCCCGATCAATCCCTGGTATCTCCGTGACCCCAAAACCTGAGCCGACCTGATTAAGTCCCTGGATCACTACTTTGCTGAGAACGAGGGGTCCGTGTCCTCATCTGTGTCATTGTGGGAGGCATTTAAGATGGTCATCAGAGGACAGGCATTATTGTTAATTGCTGGTGCCAAGAAAAGTAAAAATGAGGAGGTGGTCCGCTTAGAGACTGAAATAACTGAGCTAGAAAGGAACCTGGAACTGGGTATGACTCGTACCAAACTTCATGCCCTCAGCCTCAAACAACTGGATTATAGGGCCCTGGTGACGGACGCCGCCAAAGACATGAGTAGAGAAGCAGGGCAGACTGTATGACGTGGGTGATAAGGCTGGGAAATTGATTGCTTGGCTGGATAAAAAGGAGAGGGCAAGTCGTGTGGTTCCTGTGATTGAGAAACTTGATGGAGTGTGTGTGACTGATCCGGCTGAGATTGTCGAGTGTTTCGCTGAACATTTCCGTAAGGTGTACTCCCCAGTCTCCGATAGACCGGAGGAAGACTCCCATCTGTTGCTGCGTGATATTGCGTTACCTCGCCTGTCGGATTCGGATAGGGACTCAATGGATGCGGTATTCTCAGCTGACGAGGTGGCCCCCGCTATTCGCTCTGTGCGCTCGGGCAAGGCCATGGGCCCTAATGGCCTGCCCATCGAGCTCTACAAGCTGCGTCATGACAAAATGGCGCCCTGTCTCCGTGATATGTTTCTAGAGTCGGGAGACATCGGCTCCCTTCCTCGTGATCAGCGTCTTGCTACCATCGTGGTGATTCACAAGGAGGGGAAACCGCGAGATCGATGTGCGTCGTATAGACCCATTTCGCTCTTAAACGCCGAACCAAAGATTCTCGCAAAGGTGTTGGCAAATCGCTTGATAAAAGTGATTAGTGACTTGATTGATCCGGACCAGTCCGGTTTTATCCCACATCGCCATACAGCGCTTAACCCGAGGCGCTTGCATGGTGTTCTTGCGAGGGCGGCGTCGTTGCGTGAGCCGGCCATTTTGGTTTCTCTGGATGCTACAATGGCTTTCGATACGGTGGAGTGGCCATATCTCTGGGCCGCTCTTGCAAAATTTGGTTTTGGTCCTGGTTTAATTAGCTGGGTGAAACTTTTGTATGAGGAACCGGTGGCACAGGTGGTGGTGAATGGTCGAGTCTCTAAGCCTTTTGTTCTCGGGAGGGGTACGCGACAGGGCTGTCCTTTGTAACCCCTTCTGTTCGCCCTTGCCCTGGAGCCCTTGGCCGCCTGGCTGCGATGGGAGCCTTCTATGAAAGGTATTCAGTGGATCCCGGAGTTTGAGGATCGCATATCGCTCTACGCTGACGACATTCTGTTGTACCTTACGTCCCCTCGTAAGTCGTTGAATGTATTGTTTGATGTGCTCACATCGTTCGGCAGGAACTCCGGTCTTGTGATCAACTGGACCAAGTCCTGTGTCTATGTCCTTTCGGGTGGAGCCCCCCCCTTTGCCGCGCCGTTGTCCTATCCAGGTGTCGCAGTCAGGATTCAAGTACCTGGGGATATTTATAACCTTAGATCCTGTGGCTCGTTATGATCGTAACCTGCTCCCTCTCCTCCAGAGGTTAAGAACTGACGTTGCGGGCTGGCTTGGGCTACCGCTCTCACCGCTTGGGCGCGCGGCCCTCTTTAAAATGATGTCCTTACCGCGATTTTTATATGCGCTCCAGAATACTTTCGATGTTGTTCCGGCGAGTTATTTTCGGGAGGTGGAGAGTTTGCAGAGGCGATTGATTTGGAATGGACGCTCGCATATTGCCCTCTCCAAGCTCACGCTTCCTTGGTACGACGGAGGTATAGCACTTTCGGATATCAGGCGATATTACTGGGCCTCTCAGTTGGGAGCGATTAATCATGGAATGTATGGACCTGCCCCTAATCCTGCATTCGAGATGGATAAGTACCTGTTACCGGGTGGGGACTACAACAGGGCCCTTTATACCAAAGCGGCGGGTAGGGAACTCACGGGACCTACCAAGATAGCGGTGCGAGTGTGGTATGATGTGAGTGCGGCAACGGGATGGGGGGACCGCCTGACCCGTGCAACTCCGCTGTATGCGTCTGAAAGACTGGGTTCCCTGTGGAAGACTAAAGGATTTGAAAAATGGGATATGATTGGCATTAGCAGGGAGAGTGACCTATGGGTCAAGGGTAAAATCAAGACCTTCGAGGCACTTAAGGTAGAGTATGAGCTGAGTGATAGAGAATTCTTACGTTATGCCCAGATTACCCACGCACTGAGGTCGGTTTTTCCTGAGGGCAGTGACATTCCCGAATCCTCCCCACTAGAAGATCGGGTGCTTGACGGCCACGTGCCAGACAGCACCATTTCTTTGATATACAAGAAATTGATTAATAATCGAGCGGATCTGTTGGTGCGGCTTCGAGAGGTTTGGACTAGCGATGGTTTGGAATTGGATGACGAGGACTGGCAGTCGGCGCTATCCTCGCCGAAAGAGGTCGCGATTCCGGCCCGTCTTCGATTCGTTCAACTTAAAATCCTACACTGGATATATGTCACCGGCCCGCGCTTGATTCACATGGGTTATTCAGTAGATGGGTTATGTAAGCGTGGTTGTGGATTCGTTGGCACCTTCCTCCATATAATTTGGGAGTGCCTAGGAGTAGTGGAGTTCTGGAATCGAGTGCGGAATCGAGGGCATGCTGTGATGGAAAGAGTTTCGGGGGTGGCATTGCTGCCCGAAGCAAGGCGTTGCCAGTTGAATGTCTGGGAACCGAATGATTATGATGTGGCACAGACTCAGTGGGCGACCCTTGGGAATATGATTGCTAAGAGAGATATCCCACAGCTGTGGGGCTCCCAGCGGCCGCCCACGGTCTTGGCGTGGAAGGAGAACATGGATTGGTGTATGTTTCGGGAGAAGACGGTGTATGTGACACGGGGTAGGCCCAAGAAATGGAACAAAATTTGGAGCCAGTGGAACTCCTACCGTGGAAACATATGCACGCCTCCATTCGTGGAGACCCCAGAGGTTCCTCTCTCCCCCTGATCAGACATTCTAAGTATTATGTAATCATCATGTTTACTGCTATTGTTTCCTCACTGCCCCCCCCCCCCTGTGCCGATAACGTCTGTATTAAATTGTTCTGCGGTCTCCTTCCTTTCTGAACACATGTCCGAATGTAATGTCTTATTGCCTTGTGCGCAAGTTCTTTTTCTTTAATAAAATAAAAATTATATCAAAAAAAAAAAGTGTCAATATGGACCCTGGCACAGAAAACTCACATGGTGAATTCAAGGAATGATGAATATCTACAGGAAGACCTAAATGCCTGGAGGAAATTTGTGCATTTGCCCCTGTATCCACCTGGCACTAAACCGCAGTAAACTGTACAAAGGATATAAAATTCAGCAATTTCCTGACGGGACCCTGAAATTGATGGTGAAGTTGTGATGTAATAAATACAATCTGTTGGCATGACACCTGTTGGGTGGAAATATAATGCTGAAATGTAGTGTGCAGAATTATGTTCATTGTGTCTTGTTTGCTGTGCAGCACACACAAGCTCAGAGGTTAGTCAGTGTGATAATAATGCACTTATAAGCATTGTAAGCACTACCCTGCCAATACCCCTATGTTGTAATATAAATTAATAAGACCATCCTTAAAAAAAGAGTGAAAAGTTTCAAGTATTGATGGGAAGACTTTTAAGGTAAATAGGAGATTTGCGTCATCTTTAATTCTAGGTGTCTTAGCATTATTAGATTAAGACTGAAATCAACACATGGTACCTGCCCTTTGGAGTCAAACTAACATTTTATTGATTCATAAAAGAAAAACTGAAGGCGTTTTTCATTCCAGCCCATCACATACATCAATTTAATTATTATACATTTTATTGATATATATATTAATAAAAAGGAGGAGGAAATACAGTTTTTTTCAATACTGGTCGTGTGCCCATGATTGTCTCCCTACCCAAACAAAGATTGTTCATGTCAGGGCAAAACCTTTCATACCCTCGGCACATTCGGATATTGAGGTAGACATTACAACACAGACAAGAAAGATCCTCCTATCATGAAATGGGGCTCAGGGGCCAGAGCGATGCTTAAAGGTCAGGCGCATGGCCAAAGAGAAGGTCCAGAGGCAGATTAATGAAGAATCATGGGTTAAAGGGGCACTCCATGTTGTGTGAAATACAATCCCCAGAAGAAATTCAGGTGGAACCAAGAGCTCCTAGGGGACTAGGGTTTTAGTAAAATACAGGTCTTAATTGGCCAAGAACAGAAAACTTTGAGCACAGCATTTCTTTTCAGATACTCCTTCAATTGGCAATGGGTGAGTATAAGGCATATACGTTCAACTAGTGTACCATTTATCAAAACAGTATGCTTACCTAAAGACTCCAGCGCATGGCGAAAGAAGTAATTGAACTTAATATGTTTGTTACACACTATGTCTGGATTAGGGGTTCTTCCTCTTTCATATTCATTAAGTAAATAGCTGCAATAAAGGGGAGAACAAGGTAAGAAGTCATATCCATATTTCTATCTATCTACATTTTTATGGTACCTGGCCACTGCTTTGAAGAGACTATTGAAAGCATAATGTGTAGAAAACCATGGGTGCTGTAATACACTAATGGATTTTATGGTAAAATAGAGTGCACCAATTTCAGGTGAATACATTTGGTCAGCCTTGCATGTCAAAGAGTACATATTTAATAGTATGGCCTCACCGCCAAGATCGAAATCTGGTGGCTTGATAATGCACAAAATCCCTTTCCCCAGGTGACACATCAGAAGAAAATGCTGAAAACCACGCTACGAGATGGTGCAATCTACACCAGAGTTTCACAGGGTTATCATCTAACAAATCAATGGTTTTACAGGCATTTAAAATATTCTGGATACGCATGCGAAATGTTTCAGACACCACATTCTCAGGACTTAGGCAGAAGTGCTATTCCTCTGGTTAGAGAGATATTATAGGGTCTGGCAAGACAGAGCTAGGTTATATTGATCTCACAGGCTCAAATTTGAAGCAGCATCTGCACGTATAATATCATAAAAATCTATCAATGTAAATCATAAAGTGCCTCTACTTCTGCAAAGGACAGAGAGCAGCAAGAAAATTATGTAAGGGTTAAGAATATGAGTTCATAGCGTCATCAATAAGCGTCTAAAATCAACAGGTTGTAACTCAAAATTCATTTTGTAACATTTTGCAAAAGTCATCAAGAATATCAGCTTGTCATAGTAAGAATATACACTCATTTCAGTTCATAGACTCAAACATCGGCTTGTCATTTTCATGTCCCGCAAATACCATCTTCCATTTTTAGTAAATAAATACATTTCTTGCTTATGACCAGCTGTCATTTTCTTAACCCCTTCAACGCTCATGACGGAGCGGTTCCATCATGAGCGCCGGTTGGGCTGTGCTCATGACGGAACCGTTCCGTCACAACCACACCCGTTTTTTAGAACCTTCAGCACAGCGCGAAAATTCGCGCCAGGCGGAAGATGTTAAAATACTATATTTTAATCCTCAAATATTAATGTAACATTTTTAATAAATAAGCACAATAGCTTTCAAATACCCACATTTTCAGCAAATAACATCAATTTGTGCAAAGGTTACTGATTTAATTTAATAAATGAATATATGTTCATCATCACCATTAAGGCCCTAATTACGATGCTGGTCGGACGACTGTCCGACCGGCATCGTGTCAGAATGGAAACCGACCGACTGGTAGTGGGCGGATCCACCCGACGAATTTGGATGCAACCGCCCCTAAGGCGGTCGTAAACATCCATTTCTCCTTTGTGGCTTGTGCAGCGGCCGGAAAAGGGCAGCTGCACAATCTGTATTAGAAAAATGGGTGTTTACAAACATCCATGCACCGTGTGCCAGGCACCATGTGGTGCCAGGCACACGGACTATGGATGTTTGGCCTCTTAGATGAGGTCACAGATGGACAGGCACTCTGCTAGGGGCCCCCAAAGTCAGTTTCCGACAGCCATTCAATAGCGGTTGGACCATCATTGAAAGGTTGCCTGAAAGGGAAATTGTAATCCCTACGGCAGTGCCTGAGCAGGCACCGTCCGATTGTAGGGTATCACTTTCCGACCGCTGCCAAGATGGGCTCCTTGGGCCCGTCGGTAAAGCAGCGGTCGGTCCCTTCGCCCCCTGCCTACAACCACTGTATCATAATGCAGCAGTTGCTCTGCATAGCTAGATGTCGGTCAGTCGGACCACAACCGACAGGCTGTTGGTTGCAGTCCGACCGACATAATATTGAAGGCTAGTGATTATCATCAAGTCATGGATTCTTACATGTCTGTATTTCACAAGCATGAGTCATATATTTTGAAATAGGTTTGTTCCATAGTTATAACACGTAAATGAAAACAATGCAACTACCTAAAAACATCATGCCAGTATTCTTTAATATATGAAACCTGATGAAAGGGTATGTCGAGCTTCTGGCAAACTTGGTAAGCATCGTCACAGTCCTTGTCAGCAGTGCACACCCCGTGCTCATCCACCAGATCCCAGTTCTTCATGAACACTCCAATCACCTCATAACCTATGGTGGGAAGGGGACATTTCCAAACTTTATTAAGAAAATCAGATGGTTTTGACTTTAGGCAAATCACCATTTTACATCATGCCACCGTTATATTTAAATGTTTATTTTCTTTGCATATACATACATTAACATTGATAATCATAAATGTATTATGCTTTGAATTTTAAACTACATCAATAATCAGAAATGTATTGTGCTTTAACCTTTACTAAATAAAAACATGTTACTCATCTGCGATAGAAACTTAAAAAATGTATGTCTGCATTAGTTTTTTTGTTCAGCTGAGCATTTGGAAATGCAGCGTAGCCCAAGAGAGATAGAACACCATATATATCTGAAGAAGAAAGTAACACAATAAATAGTAGGTATAGTGCAAGTGTGGGAAAATTAAGAAGTATAAATGAAACTTCATAAGTCAAGAATTGCGAGTACTCGCGTTGGCATCTCCAGTCCTACAGGGCACACGTTTATTACATGCCAAGTTGGCCACAGATTTTAAAGAGTTCCTAAGGTAAATAACAAGCATTGTCAAGACCAACAGGTTCAGTTTTTGTATAGTGCAGGCACGCACAGTCAAACAACATATGGACAATCATACAGTATGGTTAAAGACCAAAAACCTACAGACACCCATTTCCACAAAGCCCACAGACAGAGATCCATCTCTGCTAACACAACCATGCATGCATCAATGTACAAAGATCAACAGCCATACATAATCCTTTTCTTAAGGATGCATGGGCTAAGTAATCCCGTTGTTACTAACGTTTTTTGGGCTGCTGATGCGGAAATAAAGGAGAGAGAATAGCATAATCCTCTACTAAAGTCATCTATCAAACTGAAACTTTCCTCAAAGCTAGGAAATTGTACATTATTTATAAAACTGACAAATCTTCTTTATAAAATTTAAGATTTATAATTTTTAATAAGGTAGGTGTGTGTTATCCTACAGATTAAAAACAGGCAGTATAATAAATTTTATTTTATTTTGCCATACTATAGCTCAACCAAACTTTCGGGATGGGAATGCCCTCTGCACAGTATACAGTTTTGTCCCCCTGCCCCAAGTGCCCGACTGGGAGTATCTGGTATCCTAACTTTTGATTTTCTCCCTACCTCTTACTAATCTAGTGTTCGCGCAGAGGCCTAGACCTGTATCTTGACATGATCGAGGTCTCGGCCCCGCCCTGTGATCTCCAGGGGCATACCCAGTGTACCCTCATTTTACTGACTGCAGGTTTAGCATGCAGAGAGGTGGTGGCAGCATACCATGTTTTGTGAATCTATAGCTGTAACCAGACCTTCATGTATGTGTCAATGGAGTAGAGGTCTACTAGTCCACTTGTGTAAATTACAGCTCCTATGCATTACTTTACATGATGGTGTTTACTTCCCAAGTGTTTGTAGTGCATGTTTGAGTATGGGGCCTGCATGGCACATGCATTGTGTCTATGAGTCAGCCAGAGTAATGGAGCTCTGTGGATTCCATTTTGGAAGCCTCCAGTCTATTCCCAAGTACAGGATGAAAATTAGATTGTTTTGTACCTGGAGCGCAAGAGATCAGCAGGTCCTCTCAGATACCCATTTGCTGCAGCACATGCCATAAACATCACAATACAGCGATACAGACAACCCACTAGTGCAGAGAACGCGTACTAGTCAGCTGTTCCCGACATGCACAGTTTACTGGCTATTTGCAAAAGATATAGTGCCCCATACACAAACATATGTGCACTTGGCAGGCTACTCTGACCACTCTCCTGTAATATTAGATCGAATCATATCAGGTAAACAATCTAGTGGATTCACTTGGAGATTCCCATCAGACTCTATTAGACACTATTTTGCACATTGAACTAGTCGTTGCTATTAAAGAATATTTTGATCGTTGAAAGGCAGTTAGGCGCAAATGGAGAGAAATAGGAAGTTAATTTGTTCTCACAGAAGATAAAAACATTCTTGGGGCGATATGAACCAAGAGGAGAAAATATGAAGAATTGAAGGATAGGGAGGTCAAGCATACGGGGAAATTTGCAGTTGAAAAAGTATATGTGGAAGGGGAAAGTCCCGTTGTGACGCTGGCATCACTACTGCATCTTAGATTGAATAATAATCTACAGTATCCGCTCAGAGAATGGTGAAATGATATACAGTCTGGAATGAGCCGCGCAAAGATTTAGGGAGTGCTACGTAGAATTATCCACTAATGCGACACAAGAAGTGAATGATTACTTAGAAACCCCGATGATGGAGTGATTAGAAAACGAGCATAGGGAAATGCTGTTTGCCCCCTTGCACCAGAGAAAATCATAAGCGCAACCAGAAGCTTGCGGTCAGGAAGCGCCTGGCACGGACGGACTGGACTCACTGTAACTTTCTATACAGAATTAAATCCCCTCATGATAATATTTTTTGAAACTATGGCCCAGACTGGTTGCCTCTTGCTTACCATTCAAGAAGCATTAATAGTAACAATACTGAAACCGGACAGGCCGTCAGATCAGTGCTTGCATTATCGCCCACTGTCATATTTAAATACAGACACCAAAATATTTCCGAAGATCCTGGCTAACTGTATCAGCCCATAGACACCTGGGCTGGTCCAGCCAGAACAAGCTGGGTTTGTCCCAGGAAGATCCACATAGTTTAGCACCATTATTTGCTTGATCTTAAACTAAAAGTGGTAGCAGTGTTTTTAGATGCGGAAAGGCATTTGATTAAGTGGAATGGAAGTTCATGTTTGATGTGCTGGCTAAGACTCAAGTAGGGGACATTTTTCTAAAACTGATCCATCTATAATCTAATAGCCCCATGGCTCAAATGGGAGTAAATAATGGAGGCAATTCTGATTGACAGAAGAACCAGGTACGGGTGCCCAATGTCACAATTGCAGTAGATACTAGTGGCGGAGCAGCTGGCATGCACACTTAGGGAGTACAGGTGGACAGGGGATTGAGACTGTTCACATATGCAGGTGACATTTCTATCTTATACGTAAGAAAGCCAGACACTGACTTATCACCCATACTTAGAGAAATATTGCACTTTGGTAAAATTTTTGCTTACGTATAAATTGGAAGAAATCAATAATGTTACCTCTTACTAAAGCCACCCGGCGGTGCACGCCAGAGTTTCTGCTGGGGTGGATGGAGGATTCGGTGAGGAACTTAGGGATCCGGGTGCACAATAATCCTAATATAGTCATATTAGTTAACTATGGAGTTGCGATAGACAGGCTCACAGAAATGATTAATAAACGCATCAGGCTGCGCTTGTCCCCGGCTGGCAGAATCAGCATACTGAAAATGATGGTGCTGCCAAGATTCTTATTCTTAAGCATACCGATCATTTTACCGAAAACAATGTTTCATATATTGCAAACATTAATGGTTACGCTGGTATGGGTGAACCAAGAACAGCCCTTAACCGCGGCGCGAATTCCGCCGCGGTTTAAAGGAGTGGGCATGGCCACGCGGCTAACGGACGCGAGCATCACTACGGAGGTAGTGCGCGCGAAGGCGTTGGCCGACAAAAGCAGTAAAGGGGATAAGACACTCAATGCAGGTGTTTCCTTATGAGAAGGGGGGACTAGCAGCCCCACATTTGGAGCTGTATTTTAGGGCAGCAGAAAGTCACTTTGCACTTAACTGGCTGCATGGGCCACCACACCTAGCAACTAGCGGACGAGCCCCCGTCCACAACCAGACGGGGCCGGGAACCCGTCATTATGCCAAAAACCCCACTTACAAGCTAATAGAACTTAAAAATGTGGTCCCGCATGACAGGCAACTGCATGATCTCCCTCTCCAACACGAACTAGTAGAACTTGGTCTCTTTCATCCTGGCCAGTTGCCAAACCTCCATAAACATAGGTCCACTTGCCAGGCCCCAAGCCAAATCACTGTTCTCACCCAATCAAAACCTAAACAACCTGTAAAAGAATTAAATATTATGTACCTAAACACTTGTTCCATGGTTCTAGACACTGACTTTCCTGATACGTTGTTCCCAACAGAAACTTGGCTGAGAGAGGAATCTACCCCAGATATACTAGCTGCACTCCCAAATAATTATTACCTCCTACAAGCAAATAGATCGACGGAAAGGAAAGGAGATTGGATAGCAGTCGCTTTCAAAAAAGTGCTATCCTTCACTGCCATCTCTCCGCTAGAGATAACACTAGTAGACAACCTTGTTATCAAACTTGACTCCCCAAATAGCACTGTAGTATGTGTCCTCCTGTATAGGGCGCCCACCTCTATGCCGGACTTCCCTAAAGGTTTTGCAAATTGTATGACATCTCTGATAGTGGACTATGATAAAGCTCTGATCATTGGTGACATTAACTATTGAGCCAATAAGGTGGATGGGGGAAAGAGCGCTAAGGAACTGACCACTGCTCTTCAAAGTTTGAACCTCGATCAACACATCCAAGGAGCCACACACATCAAAGGTCATACTCTAGACCAATCCTGGTCCATCAACCTCAATCTACAGAAACTAGTCATCCAACCCTGCTTATGGTCTGGCCACCATACAGTTAGTTTTACTATATGTGATATCACTCTGCGCAATACTACATCCTTTAAAGAGCGCTCACCCAGGAACTGGAATCGCGTCAATTTAGAATCCTTATGCGAGACCCTGAACCATAAATTGCCAGCTAGCCCGGGCAATATAGATAAACTGGAGAAAGCAATCAATCAACGGGCAAATGAATGCTTTTAACATACATGCTCCTCTACAGAACCAAACATATTGTGTCAGGCGGCATGAAGCATCCAAATGGTTCACTGCTGACCTAAAATCTGCCTAACTCAGAACATGACAGGCAAAAAGGAAATGGCGAAACACCTACTCAACAGAATCTAGAGAACACTACTACACAAATCTTATGCACTACAAAAAAGCCATCTTTTACGCCACAAAGACGTTCTTCTCCAACAAAATACTAAATTCTAACAACAAAACTAAAGACATCTTCAACACAGTAAGGGAGCTAGCCAACCCAGATTGTGTAACACCCTTCCATCCTTGCCACACAGAAGTTATGTAATGACCTACATTTTTTTTTATAATAAATTTCTCAGAAAAAAAAAATCTGGATTCTATAGACTCTAATAATAGCAACGTGATGGAACCGCCTGGAATCAACAACACTCTCTCTATGGCCACTCTCTACTGCCGGAGCAGTGAACAGTTCTTGGAACTTCTTAAATAAAGTAAAATCAGGCTCCCCAAATGACATTTCTCCCCCTCACATATAAAACGCCATATGCTCAGTATTTCAAAAGCATATCCTCTCTCCATTGAACCTATTCCATAGCCAAGGGACAGTTTCCACAAGCCTTCAAAGAAGAAGCGGTAATCATCCCTCTACAGAAAAAAACAAGGGGTCGACCAGCAGAGGTTGGAAAACTATGGACCAATCTTATTTTTGCCACGCCTGGCCAAGGTAGACATAAGTGGCTAAACTTTTCAGCACCTTTATAGAAGACACTACATTTTTAGAACCACATCAGGCAGGTTTTTGCTCTTCCCACTTTACTGAATCTGTCATTCTATCCGTCATGGATGATCTTAAAGGAAAAGCTGATGTTGACTGCACTCAAGCCCTGATCCTCCTGGATCTGACGGCAGCGTTCGATACCATCAATCACGACATCTTGATGGAACGCCTTGCCGCGGCAGGTCTCAGAGGAGCTGCTCTAAAGTGGTTTCAATCCTTCTTAGTAAATCGTAAACAATCAGTGTAGCTCTCACCTTATAAATCAGACACTTGCAACCTCAATTGTGGAGTTCCCCAGGGTTTATCACTGTCTCTGCACCTTTTCAACGTATATATCCGACCAGTCATAATCACGCTCCGTCAGATGGGTGCACAGATCTATAACTATGCGGATGACATGCAGCTGATTTTCTCTAAAGATGAATGACTCCATAAACTCCAAGGAGTTCCTTAGGAATACTATGCTTCTTATCAGGAACTGGGTGAATAAAAATCAGCTAAAATTTAAATTCTGATAAAAACCGAAATCATTTTCCCCAACAATAAACTTCAGCATTGAACCCCCACTCATTGGCCCGAAGAATTAGGACCGGCACCTGCCCCTAAGACCTCGATTAAGAGCCTAGGCATTCACATTGCCTCTGAACTCACCATGAACTCGCAGATCGGGGCAGTTAGCTCTGCCTGCTTCTTCCAACTTAGGAAACTGCAAAAAATCAGAAGGTTTTTCAGCAATCAAATCATCATTGCCTTGATCCTATTCAAAACTGACTATGCCAATGCAATCTACCTAGGCCTCCAGCATAACCATATACACCGCATGCAGCTGATACAAAATCAGGCAGCAAGAATCATCTATCAACAAGGCAGACTCTGCCACGTTAAACCACTGCTGAAGGAGCTGCACTGGCTCCCTGTGGATCAGCAATCCATGTTTAAAACAGGTTGTATCCTGTTCAAAGCCATTCATAGTACGGGCCCTCAGTTCATTTCCAAAATAAATTCATAGATACTCCCCTACGTGCATGCTAAGATCCATGCACAAGAATCTACTAGTAGTACCCGGTTTCAGACGTAAATGCATGGGAGTTTCGCGCTTTTCTATTTAGGGACCCAAGTTCTGGAACGCCCAGCCCATGTCATTGAGAATAGAAACGGAGCATCTGCGTTTCAGCAAAAAGCTGAAGACCTGGCTTTTTCAGAAAACTTACAGTTAGACTTGGCTTTCTCTTACATTGTCTCCAAGGATGGAATAAGGCATTATTGAGCTCCAAGAAACCTGCTGGTGAACGTGCGCTCTACAAATTCTCAATAACATAACATGTTTACGGCTGGAGCAGGACGTAACTACACTGTTGACGCTTAAGGCAGCTAGCTCTGTTTAGTACCCCAGCTAGACACCATGGGCACTACAGTGTGTGCACAGCACGTTATTTGCTGCTCAGGCACTATAAGCTCCAGCGAAACCAATGTACAGATGAGCTTGGCTTCCGGTTTGCCTGGAAAAATGAACTGCTGAACAACTGTGTGAATTAAAGATATATATCACTGACAACATGCTTCAGGATAAAGCTACTAACACTTGACCAACTACATGAACAAGGTGGTACCGCCACAGCAGGGCAAGAGGCGGGGGTACACGCGGGTGGACGACGTTCACCCACTTTTTTCACAGTGTGGATGCCGTTCTCCCTGCCAAGAAGTTGGGCCCCACTGAAAAAGATGCTGAATTCGTTCCGGTGTTATTTCCAATCACCAGGACACTTTTAGCAGTGCCTGCACATTGTCATCTGCTTTCGACCACAACAACGTGCAGGCGGGGACAGGACGGGGCTCTCTTATTTCTGACTCCTGCTGGGCATAACAAATGTCGAATTTGAGATGTCATCTGGCCTCCTTTTGTTCGAGTCTCCTGGCTGGCAGCAGTCAGGAGCCTCACACCTCAAATGTACTCATGAGAGACCTGCTAAACATATATGTGAGGGCTTAAGCTGTGATGTCAATTCTTGTGATGCCATTTCCTGTGATGTCACACGCTGTGATGTCACACGCCGTGATGCCACTTGCATACTGATTAATTAGGTTAGTTCAACCACTTCTTTTTTTTTTAGGACTTGTTCCCGGCGTCACAGCTTTAGATGTGTTTGTATATTACAGAACACGACATGCACTGACGGATATTCTGAGTGATTCCACGAGTGAATACAACTCTCCTAGCTTATTTACATATGCTGTCCAAAATGAGAATCCTGAATGTATCATTACCCAACTGATTGTATGTATTAGCTAAAGAAGCAGGAACCCCGGAGGAATGCAAGAGTCGATAGGACTGGCAAGTAGACCTGCGCAATCAGACTGCAGATGCTTGGTAGTATTTCCCTAAATATCCGTCACAAGTTGATACACTTTAAATAGATTCAGAGATACTATTACACTCCTGCTAAACTGTTCCATTATGGACTTAAAGAATAACCTCAGAATATTCACTATAGATGCCATGCGGGTACGGCAGGCCTTATGTGTCTTGGGATTGTCCAGGCATACGAAATTAGTGGGATTTGATTGTAACAAAACTCAGCAAAATCATAGAAAGCAGAAGACCGCGTCGCGTCTTAAATGGTATACGTCCACTCGTTATTTGTTAGTTTTTGTAGTTACATAGTCTTTGGCTGTGATATGCCCCTTTTAAAATCGAGACTCCCTCGTGGCGCAGTCGTTCCGCATTTGACATGCAACCTGCATGTCAAATACTGAACTAACAAATAAAGAGTGGACGTATACCATTTAAGACGTGACGCGGTGTTCTGCTATAAAAAATATACCTAGGGACAAACAAATCCCCATGACAAGACTTGGACATGTTTATTTTACTGTTTGGTCATCCATGCAAATAATGATTGAAGCCTTGAAAAAGTTTCTATGAAACGAAACACGTGTTGGCTGCCGGTTCAATGCTTGAAAGGAGGATTGTCACATCAAGCTGCTTAATCCTGTTTATATTGTTACTGTGTTTTAACTTTGTAACTCAATATTCTGGCAATTATTCATATTAAATTGATACGGCAAGAACGATATTGATGTCCTGGTGGTATATTGAATTGATTTGCTTAAATAACTTTATGAATCAACATAAAATTGATTAGGAGTGCCAAGGTTTATTTCTGTTTCAGGACTGATTTGCTTACGGCTGGGTCCAAACTGGGCTGGCATAGTGAGCAAAAGAGTGGTGGATTAAACCCAGATCTGTTGAATGGGGTGAGTGGTTGAAAATTTCAGCACTCCATCTATCACCTTGTTGTGTTTGCTAGCTTAATTTTTAACCAATAGGACACAGGCTGTGTCACTAGCCAGTTTCTCTTCAGCAGTGAGTTCATATCACAAGGTGTGCTTCAAGGCTCTTCTGAGTTCCACTGTATTAAATATCTACATCACTCCACTGGCAGAGTTAGTGCGATCCTTCGGCCTGGGGATTATCTCATATGCAGACAATAGTCAGATAATCAGTACCATCTGTGAGAAGGTTTCAGCAACCCAAGTTATGTTTGGTGAATGGATTAGAGTTGTGGCAAGATGGTTGCATTGCCAACTGCCTCAGTTAAATTCTGACGAAACTGAGGTTCAAAAATAATTTTGGACTACTGAGTTGTGTCTGGCAGAATTAAGTGTCACCTTCTCCTCGCTGTCCCATCTTAGGAACCTGGGGGGAATTATTGTTGATAGTGATCTGTAATGACCACCCACGTTGGTAAATTAGTAGGGATCGCATTCTCTATCCTTAAAATGGGTTATAGAATATTCAGGGTTCTTCCTCTCAAAGCTCACAAAACTGTGAGTCGAACCCAGATGGTGTCCAGTCTGGATTATGAAAATGCAATTCAACTAGGCACCTTGGAGAATCTTCTTGTTTGCCATCAGGTAAACCAAAATGCCACAGCCAGACTGACTCTCAACCTTCCTAGAAACACACAAATGGGGACTTACATAAGGGCACTCCATTGGCCCCAAAGTCGCAAGAGGGCCTTTTTGTTAAGTCTCTTTGTCTGGGACACAGGACCCTCCATGGGAATGGTCCAGGATAGTTCACCAGACTATTGTGCCCTACCATCTGAATTGGAAGCTGCCTTCAGTCAATGCCAATTTTGGTGGTTCCGCTAATATGGTGAAGTCAGGTCAGTGGCTATGCCTTCTTCCTGTATGTTCCAAAAGCGTGGAACGTTATACCTATTTGCATCATAAAGGAGTATGGTTTCCCGCTTTTCAGAAGAAAGCTGAAGACCTGGCTGTTCAAATAGGTTTCTCTTTCTTTCCTTGATCCTGGGAAAAAATTTGCAGTCTAGTGTCAGGTAATCGAGACTCAAGGTATTAGTGGACGCTGCATATTTTTACAAAACGAAATAAATAAAATTGATGACACAAAATGAGGAACCTGTTTTGACTTAGACCTTGTTAAAATCATGGTGCTCAGGGCAATGGGGCACAGGTAGAGATTAATGACAATGTATAAATAAAGGTTCTTCTTAATAAAGTTATAATATTGTGGTTCTTATAGGTTCTTGAAGGCTTTAAGGGTTTCAAGTTGTTTGCAGAACGTTGTTGAATAGGACAGACGAGAAAGACGACACATTGCAGTATGGCACTGACTAAGGCCCTGGTACTTATTTGTTTACAAATTAAGAACTGGGTATGTGGGAAACATATGGGGCCCATGAGAAATGTTTAATTCAGGAGCAGGGTGACACAGAGCATCTGTATGCGGGACTTTCCAACCTACACTGACAGAAATCATGAAAAGTTTATTCAGGGCCTCGAATGTCATGCGTGAGATATACTGCGTGTATCGCATACTTCTATCAAATTTGCATTCACATAAAACTGTGGCAGGTACAAAGTGCACAAAGTCGCAGGTAAAGACGTAATGATGGAAAATTGGTCATGAACTTTGTACAAGGCATCTTTAAATGATTTCACAACAATCTTAGGCATTCCCGTCCCCCTGTCTTGACGCTGATATATCTAATCAGAAGGCGGTAGAGGAAGTTAAGTGACAGTGAAATCAAAAGGTCTTCACTTTATTGCAAAAATGCAAATACAATGGAGTATTTCTAAGTTCTGTAGATAATTTGTTACACAGCTGTGGTGCAAAGGACGAGAAAACAAACCATGAAGAAGAATGTTAGTGAAGGATCGAAGATATGTACTCAGAAAATACCACGTTAATTGTTTGTCATTGAATGTATGAAGTCGAAAGAAAAAAAAGCATTTTGAAGCTCATACAAGCTTTGACTGGCAGCCGAAGACATGATTTTGAAGTCTGAGTGGTGTGAAAAAAATCTGGAAGCATCTGTTACCAGTCTGAAGCTAAGTTTTAAATCAACTAGAGGCTGCTGGTCGGGAACAATTAGTACCTAACTATAGACCACTACTGTAGTCCAGTCTTTAGATGGCCTTGCAGAAACCATCAGTTCAGAAACAGATGAAAGAACAAGTGGGATTTTCCTTAAATAAAAGGTGCAGACAGACAGAACTTCTGCAACCTATCAAGTCTGCTTGTAAATCTTCCAGAATGTCATGTTGCTCAACGAGAGAGCATAGCAATGGAGCTACATGGGTTTCCAGAGCTTCGGCTAGTTCTGGAAGCAGCATACTTGTCAACCATACCAACATAGGTTTTTTTCGGTTGGCTGCACCACTGCTGCCTACCGATTTTTGACTGCCCTGCCACTGCTTTTTATGAGGTCAGAGAAAAGACCTTAGCATAACAGACCCTCTCGCGTTCCTTCCAATGCCGGGGTTAGGGCAGCCTCCCATTGTTGGGGCCCGGCTCCTCCACATCTTTTCTGTACTAGGTTTCTTTACTATGGAGCTCTCCAATTGGACTGTCCTGGGCATCACTCTCAGCAAGCCCCACACTGTAAGGCCTAAAGACAACAAAGTAACAACTTGATGTAGTGGATGAAGGGACGTTTTCATTCATGAGCACATGAAGGTTGGCTCCTTGTGCTGAGGTCCAGTGGTTTGCTGTTGCTTGCTATGTGTCTACTCTTTACAAACATCCACAGCGGCTTTTTGGAGAGAGTGTGAAAACTGTTGACCGAGTTCCTGATTGCTAAAAAGAACACAAGCCCCAGACAACAATGATCAACCCAGCCCGCTCCCTCCATCTCCTCAAGTAATCTCTGCCTTTCCAGTCTCTCTTTCCTCTCTGTTCGCTTTCAATCTACCTTCCCTCGCCCTTCCCCCTTTCTCGCTCTTTTAAAGCCTCACTGTGCATGCTGCAATTAATATCGGGGGGCAGGGGAAAGTGACAAAGGTACCAGGAGTGGCCATGGGCTTTCAAAACCAGCCTGTAGGAGCTCTAGCCCACCGAGGGAAGGCCCAGTGGAATAAAAGGCCTGCCCTGCCTCGATCAAAACACATTTTATTAGAAAGCAAGTCTTGAAGCTGGTTTTGGTGAGCTTGCTGAAAGAAAATGAAGCCATTCTCCTTCACTACTGGATATATCATAAGGAACATCTTGTCCATTTATCAAAGGTTATGCACTCTACTTTTGATCTGTTGTAGGTCGTATGTCAAGTGTGACCTTTGTGATCATGGCCAGGTTAAATGTCATGCAACGTCATTTCCTAGCCTATTTGAGTCAAAAAACATCCCACCTCTTGTTGGTCATAGAATGCGGACAAGTCTGTATTAAGGCAATGGTGCAGTATTTTGGATATCACTAGGAGGAAGACCGCACATTGCAATGCCCGGTTACTCACGGGTAATATTCAGTGGTCTTCCCGTCCCATTCCTTAACAGTGAGCAGCTAGTCTGCTCCCCAAAAACCTAAAACCTAGCAAAGCTTTTACTTTCCCCAATATGGCCCCACCAATCCGGTGAGGATAAAGGGGGAAGTGCACAACATCACATCCTGAGAATACTAAGAGAAACCCAGAAACAAAAAAACAATCACCACAAACAAAACCCCAGGGAGGGAGGGAAGGGCACAGGAATGGGACGGGAAGACCAGGACTCGGAGTAATGAATATTACCGGTGAGCATTACCTCCTCATCCTGTCTTCCCGTCCCATTCCTTAACAGTGACACCATACCCAAGCACACAGAGATTGTAAGAAGAAAAAAAAGACAAAGTGTCAAACAGGTCAATCCAACAAACGAAAGCAGTACAAACATAAACCATGTACCGCAGACAAAACATGAGCGCCAAAGGCAGTCGAGGCCGCCATCCCCAAATGAAGACGACAACGGAAAACAAAGGAAAGGGGAGAAGCCCACGTGGCAGCACCAGAAAGCCACACAAGGAGGTATCCCTGAACAGGGCCCAGGAGGAGGAGACACCCCAGTCGTACAAGCTCCGGACCGAAGAAGGTAGAGGACAGTGCGGGACCCGTAGGCCAAAACAACAGCACCCTCAACCCAACGCGCCAAGGCGGACAAGGAAGGACGAATACCCTTCCCAGAGAGGCCGTAGGCGACATACAAGGAAACAACCGTCCGTAAACCACAGATCCCATCCAAAGGGATGCGGAGAGCCCTCAGCACACCCAAAGAACGGAGAATCACCTCCTCCGGGGAGGAAGGGTCCGGATAAAAGACATAGGTGCAATATCCTCCTGACAGTCGAAAGAAGACAAAACCTTGGGCAGAAAAAACTGACCAGGACAGAGAATGACCGTGCCAGAGCAGAAACGCAAAAAACGGGAGAGGGGGGGGGGGGGGGGGGAGAGACGTGAAAGCACCAAGCATGCCAACCCGCCGCCCAGAAGGATAGGCCACCAGAAAAAGAACCTTAGCAGAAATGAACCAAAGGACCACCAAGACAGGACGCTCAAAAACGGGGGCCCGACAAGACCTGGAGGACCAGAGGAAGAACCGAGGCCAGTCACAGGAAAGTTAGAGACAGGTCGCCAAACGAAAAAAACTCCACGAGAGGCGAGCCACCAAAGGGGAGACAGAAGACACAGAGGAACCCCGAAAAGCCAGAATCGCAGTCCATTGTGCCCGGAGCGTGGAAACAGCGATCCCCAGGACAAAACCAGCCGGCATGAAGCCCAGCACCAGCACAGCCCCACAGGAGGAGGAAGACAGACCCTTCCCAAGGCACCAGAAGGAGAGGGTCGTCCAAAGACGGCTGCAGGACTCCAAGGCAGAAGGGCGCCTAGACAACCGGATGCAGTGGGGAACCACAACAGAACAACCCTGACCCAACAAACTCAACCTTACCAAGTGCCAGACCTCCAGGGAGGACACGCGGAGAAGAGGAGCCCGCAGACAGAAGGGACACAGGGGGAACTGCCAATGGGGGCACACAGTCAAAAGACAGAAGAAGGGGAAACCAAGGCCGACTGGACCACTCGGAACCACCAGAAGAACCACAGCCCGGACCAATCGAATCTCCCGGAGGACCCGGGGGATCAAAGCAAACGGCGGGAAGGCAAACAGGAGGCCCAGAGACCACTGAATGGAGAAAGCGTTGATCGACAAGGCCAGCTGAGAGGGGACGAGGCTGCCAAACTGAAGAAGAAGGGCCGACCCCCATTGAGGCAAACAGAACCAGCCAGGGAAGGCGGAACCGGAGGACAACCTGATTGAACAGAAGAGGAGACAGACACACTGTCACAGAGGATGGGAACATCCGGCCCAGAGAGCCTGCAGGCTCATCCACCGACCCCGGAAGGCAGACAGCCATCAGAGAGAAGAGAGTCAGCTCGGCCCAAAGACCGAACACCCCGGAAAGGAGAAACAGACATCAGCACATGCCCCCAGATGATAAACAGAAGCCCGAACAACCTGGACGCTGGGCTGAACAGAGACAGCGCCGACCAGAAGGAGAGGAGCAATCCACAGCAGAGCCAACCAACCTGCCCGAAGCTCCCTCCAGACCGAGGACTGGAGAGACACGAATCGGGACCACTGACTCTGAGCCGTGGATGCACCCAAGACTGCACCCCGGCACTTGCATCGGACAACCACCAATGGAGAGCAGCCCAAATACCCAGCGGGACAGGAAGGAAGAGCGCCGGAGGAATGTATGATAGTACAACGCGATCATTTTGATCGCGGTACTTTACATTGCGGATTTTACAACGACTTGTGTTGGAGGTCGCGGATTGAGGATTATTATAATTTTCTATTCTAACACTAGTCCACGTAACAGCAGGGAAGGTGTTGGAATAGAAAATTACAATATTCCTTAACCAACAGCGCCATCCAGCGCAACTTGTGTTGTAATGGCAGCGTGGTAAAGGTCGTGCGGTGTAAACACCGCGTTGTAAATGACGTTTCCCGCGCCAGAGTCCCGAGAGGCAGGAGCCCGGAGGGACAGGAAGAAGAGCGCCGGAGCCCCGAGAGGCAGGAGCCCAGCGGGCCAGGACGCAAAACAGTAGGGGATACAAATGCAGACAGGCCCAAGCGAGGAGTTGCAGAGCGGAAGCCATCTCCCCCGGACACCTCAACCAGAGCCAGTCAGAAACCTGGGACTGGGACAGAAGCCATGAAAGGGCATGAAACAAAGCCAAAAAGGAACATCATCCCCAGAGCCATACTGAAGAGAGCCCCTAAGAACTCCAGAGTCCGGGAGGGCAGCAGGGAGGACTGCCCGAGAATGAAGTGAAAACTTCTGGCGCTGAAGAGAGGCCGAAAGGAGGCGCCCGGAACTGAAAGATCTGGGAGTCGACAGAAAAACAGAGACACCGCCGAACCCCAGGACGTGCAGAGAGGCCCCAGCAGGGCCAGCAAAGCAAGGAAAAACCCAGGCAACACCAGATGCAGGATAGGCAGCAAAGTCACCACTTTGAAAGCATGTCTGGAAACGAAAAGAGAGACCAGACCCCCTGCGGAACCAAAACAGGGCGCAGGACCGCCGAAGCCTCCCCGTAGACCAGGAAGAGGACAAAACAAACCCAGCCTTGCAGCAGAGGAGGGACTTCCACAACAGCCGTACATCCCAACAGAAGGCGCACAACCGCCGGCAAAGCCAGCAGTGCCAGAGGGTGACGAGGCAGAGGAGTTTCCCGGAGGCCAGGAGAGAAAAACCCGACCCTAGAATCGGCCAACACAGTCAGCACCGCCCAGGCATCCAGAAGAGGCAACCACTGACGTGCAAAAAAGCGAAGGCGACCCCCAATTGGAAAAGGCAGACAGTCATTGCACTGGAGAAGGAGTTGAGGCAGAACCACCGGCCTGGGCCTGGGACCAGGCAAGAAGCAGCCGCAGTGTCACACAAAGTGTCAAAAGAAACGTCCAACAAAAAGCGCACCTGCAGTTCCAAGAGGTCCAAGAGAGAGGAGGCACCCTCCCCGGCTTGCAAAAGAAGAGCCAGGGCCTGGAAATCCAGCAGCAGGGACAGGACCAAGCAGCAGGATTAGGACATCGCCCTGGGAGCAACGTATGGAAGCAGCGTAGGAACACCCCACCGCTCCCACCATCCGCCGAACAACAGCGGCAGAAGGAAGGGCATCACCAGACAGACGCATGAACCCCAATCCTGTGAGAAGCGTTGCCACCAAAGGCACAAGACTTGCTACTGAGCGACAGCACAGTGGACCTAATAAGCGAGGGAAGATGGATTACTCCACACCCAACCTTGCATGAAGAAGCCTCGTGCGCACAGCGCCATGCCAATGAAGGACCCAGGAGCCTGCTGGGGACAGTGAGAAAAAGAGGCATCCGGCACAGGAGGAGCGAAATCCAAATCGCCATGCACATGGTCAAGCAAAGCAGAGAGCTCAGCATCCCGAACAAAGTGACCATGCAGACAACACCCACAGCGACAGCCGAAGGGACATGCAGAACAAGAGACCCACGAAGCACTCAGACAGGAGGGCCAGCCGCATCCCGGGCCCAGAAAGCAGCAGCAATCGCCCTAACATAAAGAGGCACAACCAAACCAGGAGCAGCAGAGCCATAAGCACCAAGAAAGAGCCTATATCACCTGGTATTTCCAGGAGGTCCCCCTTCCAGCTACTAACCAGGCCTGACCTTGCTGAATGTCTGAAAGCATACAAAATCAGGTGTTCACGGGCTGGGTGGGCCATAGACCCCACGCAACCAGGAAAAAGGCGTAAGCACAAAAAGCGCAGCCTGCCCAAAACCCCCCTAAGGGAGGCAGGAAACCCAACAGGACGCTGTGCGCCCCAGGGGAACAACAGAGGACCCGCGCCCACTAAAGCAGGGTGAGACTGGACCATCAGCAGAGAAGTGGCCGCTAAAGCAGACCGTGTACATGCATAGCAAAGAAAAGCAAGCGTCAGCTCCTCGCCGAACTGTACGTGCAACAAAATGGAGTATGAAAAAATCACACAGCTGTGCCAGATGAGGCACAACCCCGGCATGACTCAGTGCAAGTACCGCTGTATAAGCACAGCGAGGCAGTCGGAATGGAACACTAAACCTCGAGTCTAAGCGTCCAAGACCACAGTAAGCCACAGTAACTCTCACCAAAAGCCCCACAGGGGAAAGTGAGGGGAAAACGTCTGTTGAAAGACCAGGGATTGAACACCCAAACTGCAGCATAAGAGTCAAAGACCCTAACCAGCAGCCCAGAGTGACCCATTACAGCACAAGGCAACCCCAACAGGGAAACCAAAACCCAGCCGAAGCAAGAGGAACTGGCACAAGAGTGGGCCACGCAAAGCGGCAGTGCAGAGAAAGGAACATTTCCTACTCATGTAACTGAGCACACAACGCCATGAACATGCAAAGTAAAAAGAAAAGCGGCCGCTCCAGCAGGCCTCCATCGAAAAGCACAAAACATGGAGAAACAGTACTCACCCGACCAACAGCTCAGCTAGGCAAAAGGAAACTAACAGTCAGAAAAAAAAGGAACAGGATGTGATGTTGTGCACTTCCCCCTTTATCCTCGCCGGATTGGTGGCGCCATATTGGGGAAGTGCTGAAAAGCTCTGCTAGGTTTTAGGTTTCTGGGGAGCAGACTAGCTGCTCACTCTTAAGGAATGGGACGGGAAGCCAGGTTAAAGAGGTAATGACTGTGAAGAGTTCAGACGTCACTTCTACGCACAAGAAAAGAAAACATGCAAAGAATGAAAGCAAGTAGATAGACATGAAGAATCGATCCGTTTAAAAGACGACCACTCAACTGAATACTGTATGGGTGGGACCACGTTTGTACTACATGGACGCGTAATGCTAGACCTCTCCTTGAGCGCTGTTATCATACTACATATGTGTATGGTTATGTTATTTTGAAAACCACATTTGTTCATTTTTTACCCTCTTTAATGCATCTGACGGCCCCCGGCAGTCCGACGTCAAGCTGGTCATGTGCGTCAGGCGGCCGGGGGCCGTCAGAACTGCGCAAGCATCAAATTCCGCCGTACTGCGGGCGAATTTGCACCGCGTCAAAGAGGTTATACCTGTCCTGTAACTGTGAAACTGAATAAAATTTGTTAAAAAAAAAAAAGAAGAATGAAAGCAAGTAGATAAAAATCACAAAACGTTAGGCAAGCAGAAAAGTTTAGTTATGACAGAAAACTTTATTTACCATGTCAATCTTTCTAACTTGTTTACAAAGTTCTCTTGTACGTTATCCCACACGGCCCCTGAGTGAATCATGTTTGCCTTCCAGCCATTACGCTTTTTATCACCTTATGGCCTGCACCTTTGATTATTGAATGCTTTTTAGGGCTCGGGCCTACGTCACACACTGCGAAGCAGTGTGGGCGGAGCAGAGTCCTATAATCAGGGTCTCCTAAAAGCTACCCAAACATTCCTGAATGCTCGTGATTTTTTGTGTTCGTTTTTTGCCATCTGCATGGCAATTGGGCTTCGCATGCCTGTCTTTTTAGAAGACAGAACGCAATAGGCCATAGGCTGTAGAGTTGCTCCACTTCCTGCATATTCCGTGCGGACACGAGCAGCAGAAAGGCATATATCATCAATTACCAGCTGTCAGGGGCCGTGGTAATTGAAGCCAGATGCTGGGAGCGCCTTCAGCACTCTCCAGTTACTTTTTTTTCAGCTCTGTGTGCGCGCATGCTGGCTCCCTGCCAAAGCTTGTGTGTCTAGTTTAACAGATGTTTTCATTCTATTTTTTTATTCTGGAACATTATTGTGCATACTGTTATAATGCATTTGTAGAGTCAAATTACACTTTGTGTGTGTGTGTGTGTGTGTGTGTGTGTCTCTGTGTGTCTGTGTGATGTGTGTGTGTGTGTGTCTGTGTGTGTGTGTCTGTGTGTGTGTGTCTGTGTGTGTGTCTGTGTGTGTGTCTGTGTGTGTGTGTCTGTGTGTGTGTGTCTGTGTGTGTGTGTCTGTGTGTGTGTGTCTGTGTGTGTGTGTCTGTGTGTGTGTGTCTGTGTGTGTGTGTCTGTGTGTGTGTGTCTGTGTGTGTGTCTGTGTGTGTGTCTGTTGATTAGCCCAAGATGACATGACTGTATGAAACCGAAAACGAAGACTTTGTTTTCATGAGTTTATATATATATCAAGTTGAACGTATGATGATTGCATATGTATTATTCTCTGGATAGCCAAAATGTATTGTAATAAGTAGTCTTAGAAAAAGCTGGAATGAGTATGGTAAAAGACTAATTATCAAAGGATATCTTGTATGCCTATTACTTTCACAATCTAAGTCCATGTAAACATAGGATAGCGCCAACCGTGATCATGGCCTGTTTTTGAGTGCAGAATCAGAGTGCAAAATCAGAGTGTAGATTCAGAGTGTAGATTCAGAGTGTAGATTCAGAGTGTAGATTCAGAGTGTAGATTCAGAGTGTAGATTCAGAGTGTAGATTCAGAGTGTAGATTCAGAGTGTAGATTCAGAGTGCAGAGTGCAGACTCAGAGTGCAGAGTGCAGATTTAGAGTGCAGAGTGCAGATTAGAGTGCAGAGTGCAGATTCAGAGTGCAGATGCAGAGTGCAGATTCAGAGTGCAGATGCAGAGTGCAGATTTAGAGTGTACATTTAGAGTGCAGATTTAGAGTGCAGAGTGCAGATTTAGAGTGCAGATTCAGAGTGCAGATTCAGAGTGCAGATTCAGAGTGTAGAGTGCAGATTCAGAGTGTAGAGTGCAGATTCAGAGTGCAGAGTGCAGATTCAGAGTGCAGAGTGCAGATTCAGAGCAGAGTGCAGGTGCAGAGTCAGAGTGCAGAGTCAGAGTGCAGAGTCAGAGTGCAGAGTCAGAGTGCAGAGTCAGAGTGCAGAGTCAGAGTGCAGAGTCAGAGTGCAGATTCAGAGTGCAGATTCAGAGTGTAGAGTGCAGATTCAGAGTGTAGAGTGCAGATTCAGAGTGTAGAGTGCAGATTCAGAGTGTAGAGTGCAGATTCAGAGTGTAGAGTGCAGATTCAGAGTGTAGAGTGCAGATTCAGAGTGCAGATTCAGAGTGCAGATTCAGAGTGCAGATTCAGAGTGCAGATTCAGAGTGCAGAGTGCAGATTCAGAGTGCAGAGTGCAGATTCAGAGTGCAGAGTGCAGAGTCAGAGCAGAGTGCAGGTGCAGAGTGCAGGTGCAGAGTCAGAGTGCAGAGTCAGAGTGCAGAGTCAGAGTGCAGAGTCAGAGTGCAGAGTCAGAGTGCAGATTCAGAGTGCAGATTCAGAGTGCAGATTCAGAGTGCAGATTCAGAGTGCAGATTCAGAGTGCAGATTCAGAGTGCAGAGTGCAGATTCAGAGTGCAGAGTGCAGATTCAGAGTGCAGAGTGCAGAGTCAGAGCAGAGTGCAGGTGCAGAGTGCAGGTGCAGAGTCAGAGTGCAGAGTCAGAGTGCAGAGTCAGAGTGCAGAGTCAGAGTGCAGAGTCAGAGTGCAGATTCAGAGTGCAGATTCAGAGTGCAGATTCAGAGTGCAGATTCAGAGTGCAGATTCAGAGTGCAGATTCAGAGTGCAGATTCAGAGTGCAGATGCAGAGTGCAGATTCAGAGTGCAGAGTGCAGATTCAGAGTGCAGATGCAGAGTGCAGATTCAGAGTGCAGGAGTGCAGATTCAGAGTGCAGAGTGCTGATTCAGAGTGCTGATTCAGAGTGCAGATTCAGAGTGCAGAGTGAGAATGAGTGCAGCAGAGTGAGTGCTGCAGAGTGAGTGAGTGCTGCAGAGTGAGAGTGAGTGCTGCAGAGTGAGAGTGAGTGCTGCAGAGTGAGAGTGAGTGCATGTAGAGTATGAGTGAGTGCTGCAGAGTTTGAGGGAGTGCAGAGTTTATGGTTTGCAGCTGAGTGCTGCAGAGTGAGAGTGAGTGCTGCAGAGTGAGAGTGAGTGCTGCAGAGTGAGAGTGAGTGCTGCAGAGTGAGAGTGAGTGCTGCAGAGTGAGTGCTGCAGAGTGTGAGTGAGTGCAGAGTGAGTGCAGAGTGAGAGTGAGTGCAGAGTGAGAGTGAGTGCAGAATGAGTGCAGAGTGAGAGCAGAGTGAGAGTGAGTGCAGAGTTAATGCAGAATGAGTGCAGAGTGAGTGAGTGCAGAGTGAGTGCAGAGTGTGAGTGAGTGCAGAATGAGTGCAGAATAAGTGCAGAGTGAGAGTGAGTGCATAATAACTGCAGAGTGAGTGCAGACTGAGTGCAGAATGACTGCAGAGTGAGAGTGAGTGCGCAGGATAAAACCACACACATAAAACCACACACCTAAAACCACATACATAAAACCACACACATAAGACTACACACATAAGACCACACACACACACCACTCTCAACACCACACACACACACCACCTCACACTCACCACCACACACTCACCACCACACACGCAACCACACACACACCACCAGCCGTCACTGCACACTTTCACCGGGCACAAACACCATCAGCTGTCAGTGCAGGCTTCCACTAGGCACACAACACCAGACATCAGTGCACGCTTTTACCAGGCACACACACCTCCAGCCGTCTGTGCACGCTTTCACCAGGCACACACACCACCAGCCATCAGTGCACGCTTCCACCAAGCACACACACCACCAGCCATCAGTGCACGCTTCCACCAAGCACACACACCACCAGCCATCAGTGCACAATTTCTACAGGCACACACACACCACCAGCCATCAGTGCACACATCAATTGTTAACGCATCCACAATTAACTATTGTAGCAATCGCAGTATGGTGCACTTTACTTTTAAACATATTCATCTAAAGGGCAGCATGCCACTATTGCTACAATTCCAATCCAACCCACATAATTCCACTACACACCACATGCATACACTCCATAACACATGGCTAAAAGACATTGCCATTTACAATGCTATTAGCTCTAACTCAAATAAATCCGAGACCTATTGCATTTCTAATGCTTGTTTTCTTTTTTTGCAGTTTTATATAGTGCGAACTCGACCCGAAGGTATTAGTGCGCTCTAAATGAGCACCAGTTACATTACACAAGGGCACATACATTTTTTTGGTAGGCACAGGGATATTAAATGATTTGCCCAGAATCACAGGATCGTGAGCCGACAACGAGACTCAAACCTGTTTGTCCAGCTCTCGCCGTTACACCGCATCTTCAATATTTATGTTAAAACCACCTTTTTGTCTTTTTGATATTTTTTATGACTTTATAAAGTTCAGTCTTTTCTGAATACATTAAAGTCTCTCGTGCACTTTATAATTCATTCACATGTGCAACTAACACATTATGCGAGTTGCCATACTGCGTCTATATTGTCTTACATGCTGCTCCTTTGATTAGTTGACACTTAGCCTCAATGTTATTTTTTAACTATTTTTTAGTTTATTTGATATTTTTATATGTTTGTAATGCCCAGCCTTTTGAAGGTATTGAGGTCTCTTGTGCACTTCATAATTAGTTTCAAAAGCTCCAAACACTTTACGTAAATTGTAATTGTTTTAACTAATTGTACAATATGCGTTATTTAATCGCCTTGCTTTTCTGGTGTTTGCTATGGAAACTGATAGTACTTAAATTTATTTATAATATACAAAAAAATGTGGTCGGTCTAAAAAGGGGAAAAGAAAGTATGATGTTATGGTTACGAGTGTCATTGGCTGAATACGTCAAGTAGTGAGATCTGGAAATACCAGCAGGAGGCGCTCCAGGTCATATCATTTGCTAATGCTGCTGACAAAATTAGATGTAGTCTTCCAATAACTAAGCCAGCCTCTAACTCTAATTCTGAGAATAGTTCGTGGATTCTCTTCCGGCATTCAAGGTTTAAGGTTCTCACCTCTGCGCTTCAGCAGCAGAGCTGCCACCGAACTGTCCACCCCGCCGGACATGGCGCACACCACCCGTCGCGCTGCCTGCATCTTTTCCTGTCCCGCACCACCCGACTTAAGTCACACTTAGTTTAGATCAAAAGCTAGGCAGCAAGTAACCTAGTGTAATAGACACTCGCAGCCCACACTTACGATTGTATATTTCCGCGCTGACGTCTAAACCGGGTGTAGCGACATGTGTGAATCTGGGCGGCCATATTTGATTAGTCTGTTTTTTTCTTAATTTTCGAAAGATACATGGAGGCACCGGCAACTTTTGAAGACTTGCACCAGGATCTATGACTTTGTACGAAGTGAAGCACATTTTCCGATAAATACAATCAACCAGGCTCGTGTCTTTGTGTGTAATTTTATAGACTTATGACAAATAAAATGCGCATGTTAATGCATGGTAAGCTGTAAATTAGAATATATATTCGTTCCGTATTTTGTAACTGAGGTTCTGTTTTTTGATTTAGCTTTGTTGTGCTGAGATTTAAATATCTGTTTCGTTAAATGTGAAAACGAGGAAGTCAAATGCAGTCTGTCTAAGCACGTGTCCTCTTCAGACAGCACGTTTAGTCCCACTTTCCTTTCCATTACTCGGGACTCAGCTAAGGTCAAGCAGTATTACGTTCCAGATTATCAAGGGACACATGAAATGTGCTGCTCCTGCAATACATAAATGCTGGGTGCTAAATTCTTTTTTTTTTGTGGTAGGGGTAGCTTGAGTTTAAACCTTCATAATAATTTAAACTAAATCTGCCCCCCCCCCTCCCAACATTCTGGGAATTCTAATAATACCTGTAGTGTCCTGCTGGACAATTCTTGTGTCCCAGCATGAACTAGTTGATCAGCCACTCCAATGAGGGCTGTCCTCGACCCCCCCACCCCACATCCATCCAACATATCACGGGTCAGGCATACATGTGAACATTTTAGGAAAAAAAGTGCGAGATTAAAAAAATTATAATTGGGAAAATGTATTTCCCCCATTGACTTTTATGAGGCTTGAATCTGGTTATTGTTATGCATCAATCAATCAATCAATCAAGGCATTTATAGAGCGCACTACTTACCCGGAGGGTCTCAAGGCGCTTGGGGGGGGGGGGGGGGGGGCCGCTACTGCTCGAACATCCAGGTCTTGAGTTTCTTCCTGAAGGAGAGGTGGTCTTGGGTCAGGCGAAGGTCGGGAGGGAGGGAGGGTGTTCCAGGTCTTGGGACGTGGTTGGTCGATCGGAGGTGGCGTTTGGGAGCGTAGAAGTTGAGGCGGTTGTTGTGGTAGCTCGGGCCTTGGTCGTGTAGGGCTTTGTGTGCGTGGGTGAGGAGACGGAAGGTGGTTCTCTTGTTGACGGGGAGCCAGTGCAGGTCTCTCAGATGTCCGGAGATGTGGCTGCTCCGGGGGATGTCGACAATGAGTCTGGCTGAGGCGTTCTGGATCCGCTGGAATCTCTTCTGGAGCTTGGCGGTGGTTCCGGCGTAGAGGGCGTTGCTGTAGTCCAGTCGGCTGGTGACGAGGGCCTGGGTGACCGTCTTCCTGGTCTCGGTGGGGATCCACCGGAAGATCTTCCGTAGCATGCGCAGGATGTTGAAGCACGACGAGGAGACGGCGTTGACTTGTCTGGTCATGGAGAGGGAGGAGTCCAGGATGAAGCCCAGGTTGCGTGCGTGGTCTGTCGGTTTGGGTGCGGTGCCCAGGGCGGGGGGCCACCAGGAGTCGTCCCAGGCGGAGGGCGAGGAGCCCAGGATGAGGACTTCCGTCTTGTCTGAGTTCAGTTTCAGGCGGCTGGTCGTCATCCACTCGGCTACGTCTTTCATCCCTTCGTGGAGGTTGGTTCTGGCGGCGGCTGGGTCGTTGGTCAGGGAGAGGATCAGCTGGGTGTCGTCGGCGTAGGAGATGATGTTGACGTTGTGTTGGCGTGCGATGGCCGCAAGGGGGCTCATTTAGACGTTGAAGAGGGTGGGGCTGAGCGAGGAGCCCTGAGGAACGCCGCAGATGACTTCCGTGGCTGCAGATCTGAACGGTGGTAGGCGGACTCTCTGTGTCCTTCCAGCGAGGAAGGAGATGATCCACTCCAGTGCCTTCTCCTGGATTCCGGTGTTGCTGAGGCGCTGCACTAGGGTGCGGTGGCAGACAGTGTTGAACGCCGCGGAGAGGTCTAGGAGGATGAGGGCCGCATGGGACTTGCAAGTGTGCTACTGCACGATCAAATATTAGAAATGCAGATATCCTTTTTTAGGGCTTGCATAGCGTTGCAGCACATGCGTTGCTCGCTCAAGCGAGACCTATAGTGAGAGAGTAGAGTTGAGAAGGGGACTTGAAGCCCAGTCCCTCATTTTCATTGGCTGGCGTCACCGTTTATGCTTAACGGTGGCCTGCCTTTGGAAATGAGGTTTTTTGTTGACGCCTTTTCATCCAGCCAATCCGGACTGGGCCGTCTGCTTTGCTGCTGTCGCAAAGCAATTTCTTATCCTTATGGGGGCCACCTGTTTTCACTCAGCCCCGTGTTTACTTTTACGTTTATTTTTACATGGCGCTTTCACTTTAAGTGAAAGTGAAAGTGCGATGCAAATATAAACAAGCGGCTGAGTGAAAACAGATAGGGAGCGCTTGTCTCACACTTCCCCTTGCTTTTACTGGGGCTGCTGACACATTTGCCTGCGTTGGACCTTTCTCACTCCCGAGCTTGTCGCTTCTGCCCGATGACGGAGCTGGCAATGGCAGCCGCCATAGCAAATATCCCCTAACAAGCCCAGAGACCACTAGTTCAGGACAAATGTTGTGCTGTCCAATGCCTTGGTGACAACATTGCATGATCATCTGTGAGCAAGGATGTGGAATTGACTGTGCATCTGTGCCGCTAATAAGACCAGCCAGACAACTGCAAGATGCCTCTCTGCTCTGCCAAAACAGGAAGAGAGAGGCAAATTGAAGCTAATATGCCCACAGCGTGTCATTTTCTTCTTCCATTAACAACATTCCCATTTCCGACACCTGTTAGACTCTCCAAGGCTGGTATTTCTTGACGCTTCTCTTTCCCCTATCCTATTCAGAAGCTCTGGATCCGCTGTAGCGAACACACGGAATAGCAGTCTTCTCCTGTCCTAAATTGAATAGTTGGAGTACAGATCAGCTTGCGTGATTAATTGCCATTCGGTGATGCTGGACGCAGCGTCTCTCCTGCGCGGCGCGTTTCTATCCCAGTGCAACTCTCTGGCGTTCAATAATAAATCCCTTCAGGATTCCGCACTAAAGAGATGGCGCTGCCGCAGTCAGCCTCCGTCTTCAGGCACCAGACCCAATTGTAACTGCGAGCAGGAGGCAGAGGAGGAAGAGAACGCAGCCAGGTGGACCCCCTCCTGCCCTCAGGGAGAAGCAAAGACAATCTCACCTGTGGGAGCAGTGCAATCATGGGACACCTGGACCCGCAAGGTAGTAGAGCGCCGCAAGAAGAGTAGCGGGGGCCGTCAGCGTGCGGGGGAGGTTCGCGAGGTCAGGAGAGAGAGAGAGAGACGCGCTGGCTATTAATGACGGGCAGAGAGGCCATGGTACTAAAAAATGGCTGCCGCTTACGCGCATGGATGGGCTCGAAAAGGGACAAGATGGCGCCAATAATGTTGACGTCTTCGGCCTATCTTTTAACAGTCCTCCCTTTTCAACATATCTAGCCAACTTGCCTACTCAATGTCAATCTTCATCAAATTCCTAACCTCGACATCATATAATGCTCCCATGCGTTTGTTTCCAAAGTCCGCAGTCTTGGGGCAAATACAATTTGTGCATAGTGAACACAGAGGTGGCAGACATTGGATTCCTAAGCATAGACCACATATCACAACTACAGGGATCAGGATAATGGAAAACAGTCTCCAGCCCCAGTTCTTAACAGTACTCCAGAACCAGCCACCAAGCGACCATTCTTCCTGTTCCTGGTGGACCTCTGAAGAGAGTCTGTGGAGATGTTCGATGGCCTTGTACACTGAGGGTGAATTGTCTGGTATAAATGTACAGCAGCTGGACCCAATAATGCGACATGCTCCACCACGGTCCGCAAGAACCACATCTAGCACAAGGCGGTTCTGGAGTGCCACCAAGCGGACCGCTTGAAGCTCGGCAGTGTTGTTAGCAAGGATACCAGCTGTAATGTTCATTGTTGTCTCGACTGCCTGAGTCAGATGTCGGATGGCACGGCTGTTTGCCATCGGGCCCTAGAGTGGAACAAGTCCCTTCATGGCATCGAGGAACTGTGCTCCTGTTGAGTCGGCTTGTTCAATGTCCTTGGCTCGTTTTTGTCTATGACGGTTCGCCGGAGCCACATAAGTCGGTGGAAGGATGAAGGAGATGAAACAAATGCCCCCCCAGCCTTTGGGGAGCCAGGTGTAAGCCTTTGTGCCGCAAACAAAGTACATATTTGGGGAGGATACAAAGGAAGGTGGGTCGGTGGAGTCCAAAGTTCTGGTGAAGCGGCAGGCGCTGCGGCCTACCAGCTGTGCCCCAAGCCCTTCTATGCACATGTGGCCTGTGACGTTGATGACTGACAGGGCCACAGTCAGAGTGGCAGCCGTTCGTTTCCGCAGGTAAGAAAAGGTGGGTCTGGTTGGATTGTTGAACACCTGCATTTCAATTCGTTCTTTAGCAGGGATGTCCAGGTGGATTGAGTCGTTGGAGGTCTGCGGGCAGAAGTGCGTCTTTGTCCGGTTTCGCCAGACCCCATGATAGAAGTGTGTCATAGTTTTGCCGGAGGTAGCATTGTCTTTATAGCTTTCTTGCAGGAGGATCAGCCACGCAAGGCAGGAGCCGTGGACTGAAAAGGGTGAAGGGATGAAAGGTATCGAGTGTCCAGTGGCGTGAGGTAGCAACCCACAAATCCAACAGTTGGTGGCGTTGGTGGCAAGATTGTGCTGGTGCAGCAACTGTACAAAGGAGTTGTTCCAAAATTCCTTTCGTCTCTCTCTGAGGTGAGGAGAGAGCGAAATCAGGTAATGTTCCTTCATGGTGGTAGGCTGAGCAGTGGTCAGGAATGTTTCGTGAGCAGGTGTATTTTCTTCCACAATCCAGAGCGTGGTCATGAGGAGAAAGCAGAAAAGGATCGTGATAAAAAGTGCAATTGTCTTTGAGCTGTGGAGTCCGTCTGCTTTCGGGTTTCTGTAGTGGGTATTTCCTGTTGCTTCCATCATCAAATCACCATCGACCAGATCTCCTCATCGCTTCTTCTAAACGCCCCTACCCACTCCTCAAACCCCGACCAAGCCGCCACCAACCTCACCCTATGGTTATCCAACAGCGCTGACATCCTAGCACCACTGAAAAAACGACAAATCAAACTTGGCAGCAAGAAAGCCTCCTGGTTCAACGATGATCTTAAGAAATCCAAGAAACTCTGCCGCTCCCTTGAGAAAATTACAAAAAACAATTTGATGGACAGAATGTAGATCAATGTCTTACATTCACCCCAGTACAAGGATCTGGGCCTAAATCCATCGTTTTTTGCACTCCACACCACCCTGGGTCAGATAATGGCTTTATGCAAATCAGCTCTGACCCTGTGCCCCATGGGAACAGTCCAGTCCGAACTACAACAGCCATATCTTTCCCAGACCGGAATCAAGCATCCGAGGACCGGACCGGTTTCGAGGTAACACCTCTCATCAGCCCGGCTAGCTTGACTCCAGTGGTGTGGAGGCTCTGGGACCCACGTCTGAGCTACCCCAGTACACTCAGGGAGAAAATTACAAAAAACAATTTGATGGACAGAATGTAGATCAATGTCTTACATTCACCCCAGTACAAGGATCTGGGCCTAAATCCATCGTTTTTTGCACTCCACACCACCCTGGGTCAGATAATGGCTTTATGCAAATCAGCTCTGACCCTGTGCCCCATGGGAACAGTCCAGTCCGAACTACAACAGCCATATCTTTCCCAGACCGGAATCAAGCATCCGAGGACCGGACCGGTTTCGAGGTAACACCTCTCATCAGCCCGGCTAGCTTGACTCCAGTGGTGTGGAGGCTCTGGGACCCACGTCTGAGCTACCCCAGTACACTCAGGGAGAAAATTACAAAAAACAATTTGATGGACAGAATGTAGATCAATGTCTTACATTCACCCCAGTACAAGGATCTGGGCCTAAATCCATCGTTTTTTGCACTCCACACCACCCTGGGTCAGATAATGGCTTTATGCAAATCAGCTCTGACCCTGTGCCCCATGGGAACAGTCCAGTCCGAACTACAACAGCCATATCTTTCCCAGACCGGAATCAAGCATCCGAGGACCGGACCGGTTTCGAGGTAACACCTCTCATCAGCCCGGCTAGCTTGACTCCAGTGGTGTGGAGGCTCTGGGACCCACGTCTGAGCTACCCCAGTACACTCAGGGAGAAAATTACAAAAAACAATTTGATGGACAGAATGTAGATCAATGTCTTACATTCACCCCAGTACAAGGATCTGGGCCTAAATCCATCGTTTTTTGCACTCCACACCACCCTGGGTCAGATAATGGCTTTATGCAAATCAGCTCTGACCCTGTGCCCCATGGGAACAGTCCAGTCCGAACTACAACAGCCATATCTTTCCCAGACCGGAATCAAGCATCCGAGGACCGGACCGGTTTCGAGGTAACACCTCTCATCAGCCCGGCTAGCTTGACTCCAGTGGTGTGGAGGCTCTGGGACCCACGTCTGAGCTACCCCAGTACACTCAGGGAGAAAATTACAAAAAACAATTTGATGGACAGAATGTAGATCAATGTCTTACATTCACCCCAGTACAAGGATCTGGGCCTAAATCCATCGTTTTTTGCACTCCACACCACCCTGGGTCAGATAATGGCTTTATGCAAATCAGCTCTGACCCTGTGCCCCATGGGAACAGTCCAGTCCGAACTACAACAGCCATATCTTTCCCAGACCGGAATCAAGCATCCGAGGACCGGACCGGTTTCGAGGTAACACCTCTCATCAGCCCGGCTAGCTTGACTCCAGTGGTGTGGAGGCTCTGGGACCCACGTCTGAGCTACCCCAGTACACTCAGGGAGAAAATTACAAAAAACAATTTGATGGACAGAATGTAGATCAATGTCTTACATTCACCCCAGTACAAGGATCTGGGCCTAAATCCATCGTTTTTTGCACTCCACACCACCCTGGGTCAGATAATGGCTTTATGCAAATCAGCTCTGACCCTGTGCCCCATGGGAACAGTCCAGTCCGAACTACAACAGCCATATCTTTCCCAGACCGGAATCAAGCATCCGAGGACCGGACCGGTTTCGAGGTAACACCTCTCATCAGCCCGGCTAGCTTGACTCCAGTGGTGTGGAGGCTCTGGGACCCACGTCTGAGCTACCCCAGTACACTCAGGGAGAAAATTACAAAAAACAATTTGATGGACAGAATGTAGATCAATGTCTTACATTCACCCCAGTACAAGGATCTGGGCCTAAATCCATCGTTTTTTGCACTCCACACCACCCTGGGTCAGATAATGGCTTTATGCAAATCAGCTCTGACCCTGTGCCCCATGGGAACAGTCCAGTCCGAACTACAACAGCCATATCTTTCCCAGACCGGAATCAAGCATCCGAGGACCGGACCGGTTTCGAGGTAACACCTCTCATCAGCCCGGCTAGCTTGACTCCAGTGGTGTGGAGGCTCTGGGACCCACGTCTGAGCTACCCCAGTACACTCAGGGAGAAAATTACAAAAAACAATTTGATGGACAGAATGTAGATCAATGTCTTACATTCACCCCAGTACAAGGATCTGGGCCTAAATCCATCGTTTTTTGCACTCCACACCACCCTGGGTCAGATAATGGCTTTATGCAAATCAGCTCTGACCCTGTGCCCCATGGGAACAGTCCAGTCCGAACTACAACAGCCATATCTTTCCCAGACCGGAATCAAGCATCCGAGGACCGGACCGGTTTCGAGGTAACACCTCTCATCAGCCCGGCTAGCTTGACTCCAGTGGTGTGGAGGCTCTGGGACCCACGTCTGAGCTACCCCAGTACACTCAGGGAGAAAATTACAAAAAACAATTTGATGGACAGAATGTAGATCAATGTCTTACATTCACCCCAGTACAAGGATCTGGGCCTAAATCCATCGTTTTTTGCACTCCACACCACCCTGGGTCAGATAATGGCTTTATGCAAATCAGCTCTGACCCTGTGCCCCACTGGGACCCATAGCAAGAGCGGTACTGTAGTATTCTGCCCTTGTTATTGTTATGTGATTTACACCTTTTGCTCAGCCAGTGTTTGTGCTGTGTGCTCAACCGGTCCGGTCCTCGGATGCTTGATTCCGTTCTGGGAAGGACATGGCTTTTGTAGTTCGGACTGGACTGTTCCCATGGGGCACAGGGTCAGAGCTGATTTGCATATCGCCATTGTCTAACCCAGGGCGGTGTGGAGTGCAAAAAAATGATGGATTAGGACCCAGATCTTTTGACTGGGTTGAATGTGTGACATTGATCCTCATTCGGTCCATCACCTGTTGTTTTTGCAGCTCCCTTGAGAAGGCCTGGAAAAAAGACCCAACCACCAGCACCAAGGAAGCCTTCAAAAACGCCACTCGCACACACCACCAACTGATCCGAAAAGCCAAGAAAACCGCCTTCAAGGACCGACTAGATAGCAACGCCCACAACAGCAAGGAACTTTTCAACATCGTCAAGGAATTCACCAATCCCTCGGCCAACTCCAACGACATCACCCCCTCTCAAGCCCTCTGCGACTCCCTAGCCTCATTCTTCCACAACAAAATTGCAGACATCCACAACAGCTTCGACAACCAACCCGGAGACCAACCCACTCAACCATCTGCTGGACCTTCACCACCCTCGAACATCCTTAATGACTGGAACCCAATCTCCACTGAGGACACTATCCGCCTGATGAACTCCATCCACTCAGGATCCCCCACAGACCCATGCCCTCACCACATCTTCAACAAAGCAGACTCCATCATAGCACCGCACCTCAGAGACGTCATCAACTGCTCCCTCAACTCCGCCACCTTCCCGGAAAGCTGGAAACACGCAGAACTCAGCGCCCTTCTGAAAAAACCCACAGCGGACCCCACCGAACTCAAAAACTACCGTCCCATTTCGCACCTTCCATTCCCGGCCAAAGTCATCGAGAAAGCTGTCAACAACCAGCTCGCCGCCGCCTTCCTCGAAGCCAACAACTCCCTCGACTCCTCACAGTCCGGCTTCCGAGCCAAACACAGCACTAAAACCGCCCTTATCGCAGCAACAGACGACATTCGAACTTTACTGGACAATGGAGACACAGTCGCCCTCATCCTCCTCGACCTCTCCGCAGCCTTCGACACAGTCTGCCATAACACCCTTCTACAGCGCCTCAGAAACATTGGAATCCAAGGAAAAGCACTAGAATGGATCACCTCTTTCCTCACCGGAAGAACCCAGAGAGTCCGCCTTCCACCATTCAAGTCAGAGGCCACTGAAGTCATCTGCGGCGTGCCACAAGGATCTTCACTCAGCCCCACCCTTTTCAACGTATACATGAGCCCCCTCGCGACCATCGCACGCCAACACAACCTCAACATCATCTCCTACGCGGATGACGCTCAACTGATCCTATCACTCACCAATGACCCTAACACCGCCAAAACTAACCTACACGAAGGAATGAAAGAAGTAGCCGAATGGATGAAACATAGCCGTCTGAAACTGAACTCAGATAAAACAGAAGTCCTTATCTTAGGTACCTCCCCCTCTGCATGGGACGATTCTTGGTGGCCAGAAGCCCTTGGAAAAGCACCCATCCCGACAGACCATGCACGGAACCTAGGCATCATCCTGGATTCCTCACTTTCGATGAACAAACAAGTCAACGCCGTCTCTTCATCCTGCTTCAACATTCTTCGCATGCTCAAAAAAACATTTCGTTGGATCCCCACCGAAACTAGGAAAACAGTCACCCACGCCCTGGTCACGAGCCGACTGGACTATGGAAACACCCTCTACGCCGGTACTACCGCTAAACTCCAGAAAAAACTCCAACGAATCCAAAACGCCTCAGCCAGGCTCATATTAGACATCCCGCGTAAAGAACATATCTCTGGTCACCTGAAAAACCTCCACTGGCTTCCCGTCAATAAGAGGATCACCTTCCGGCTCCTAACCCACGCACACAAAGCACTCTACGAAATCGGACCAGAATGCCTCAACACACGACTGTCCTTCTACTCCCCCTCCCGCCAGCTACGATCATCCAACCAAGCCTTTGCCACTGTACCTCGCATCAACAAAACCACCATGGGAGGTAGATCCTTCTCCTACCTGGCAGCTAAAACCTGGAACTCCCTTCCCACTTACCTTCGCCTTACTCAGAATCACCTAGCATTCAGAAAGCAACTTAAAACGTGGATATTTGACAAGTAATTCCCCTCCCCTCCTCAAGCGCCTTGAGACCCTCTGGGTATGTAGAGCGCTATACAAATTCTTTGACTTGACTTGACTTGACATCTTCTTATTTGGCGCTTCCATCATCTTCTTATTTGGCGCTTCCATCATCTTCAAGGTGCTCGGTAGCGGGCAGAACCACAGACTTCGTTTAGCGTCTCTCCGGGTGACCCTTGGAGATGTCTAGGTCACCGTTCTGAGATTTAACTTAGTCCGTGGTCTGCTTAGCCGAAGCTCCCTCCTTTCGTCGCAGGAAATACCCTTCTCTGGATGGCACAGTAGGATCAGAGAAATTTGCAAGTTCAAGGGCTTCGGAATCAGGATAGCAGGCTAAAGACGGTCGGTCCTTGTTCAGGAGCTCTTCTTGGTTGTCGATGCTTTCTGTTGTGGTCAGGGTCGAGGAGACCTTCTTGCAGTGGTGCGCGTGCAGCCAGTGCAGTTTCCCCTCCACACGAAGAGCCGTCCGGGTGGTGAGCAGCACTTGCCAGGGGCCCGTCCACCTGGGTTCCAGACTTTTCGTACGCTGAAAATTCCGGATCAGCACAAAATCTCCAGGTTGGATGGTGTGACCCGGACCCCTGGAAGCATCGGGGATGGCCTGCTGCACCTGTTGATGAATGACAGACAGAGTTTCGGTTAATTTATACAGATAATCAGACATTAGGACGTCTGGGACATCATGAATGGAAGTCGGTTTTGGTGCAGACCAGACGCTCATGGGTCGGCCGAAAACGACCTCGTAAGGTGTCAAGTGGTGCTTGGTGGGGGTAGAGCGCATCGATAGCAATGCCAGGGGGAGAGCGTCTGGCCATTTCAGTCCTGTGGTAGCTACTATCTTGGCTAGTTTAAGCTTCAGTGTGGCATTGTGTCGCTCAACAAGTCCAGCAGACTGGGGGTGAAAAACTGCGTGGAACTTCTGCTTGATGCCCAGCCCCTTTATGATGAGCTGGATGACTTCGGCTATGAAGTGGGGGCCATTGTCGCTCCATAAAATTCGACAAAGGCCGTAGCGGGGGAAGAATTCCTTTAATAGTACCTTTGCAGTGGCCATGGCGGTGTTGTCACGGGTTGGATATGCCTCTACCCACTTGCTAAATGCACACACCACAACGAGTACGTATTTCAGGCCTTGGCATCTGTCTAGTTGAATATAGTCCATCTGCAGGACTTCAAACGGGTGATTTGGGACCCCAAACCCTCCCCGGGGTACTACAGTTCCTTTCCCGGGGTTGTGTTGTAGGCATATCAAGCACTGTTGGACCAGGCGTTTGGCGGAGTCTGTGATTTTATCATTGTGCCAAACTCTGGAGACAAGTTCGATCATAGGGGCTGATCCCATGTGGGCAGGGGAGTGTGCCATAGTCAGTACGGGAATCAGGTACGAGTCAGGTAGCAACCATTTGTTTGTGTCTTTTGTTCGCCAGCAGCCTTCGTCATCCTTTAACCCCTTCCATGCTGCTGACGGAACGGTTCCGTCATGCACTACGGGTGAGCTGTGCGGATGACGGAACCGTTCCGTCATGACTCCGCCCGCGCAAGGCGGAGTCAGCATGGGCGGGGAAAACCGCCCGCACGGAAGGGGTTAATCCCACCCGTGTCCATTCAGTCAGTTCGTGTTGTGTGCTAGCCATTTGAATGTCTCTAATAGTGTCCCTAGCGTCAGTCCATTTCTCTGCTTGTGACCTGGTCACGTACATACGTGTTGTCGTCCTGTTTTCAGCTGTCGTTCGAGCGGTGATGTCGGCTAGTGCATTTCCTTGTCCAATGATGTCTGTCACCTTTTTGTGTGCCTGGCATTTGATGACTGCAAGCTTTTTGGGGAGAAGGACAGCTTCGATCAAGGCGGAGACTAGATCCCCATGCAAGATGGGTGTGCCGTGTGAGGTCAAGAATCCCCTCTCCCTCCAAAGGAGCCCAAAATGGTGAACCACCCCGAAGGCGTACTGGCTGTCAGTGTAAATGTTCGCTGTGGTTCCTGCTGCTAGAATGCAGGCTCGGGTGAGGGCAATCAGTTCCGCTGCCTGGGCAGATCGTTGTGTGATGCGGGCTGTCTCGACTACAGTTCGAGCCGTGGTGACTGCATAGGCAGCTGAAGTGGTGCCATCGGGGAGTTTGATGCAAGAGCCGTCCACCCACAGCTCTCCGTCAGGGTCAGGAAAAGCCGTGTCTCTGAGGTCAACCCTACTTCTAGTCTGTTCGTCCGTAAGAGTAACACAGTCGTGTACAGGGGGCACATTGGGATCGTTCTCTGTCAGGGGTAACAGAGTTGCCGGGTTCAGTGTGGTGCATCTTTTTAGGGTGATATGGGGTGCTAGCAAAGTCAGCTCGTATCCAGTCAGTCGTGCACTCGTCAGGTGTTGCGTCTTGGTTTGGTTCAGGAGGGTGTCAACTGCATGGGGTACCAGTACCGTGAGGGGATTCGAGAGTACGATTCCCTCACTCTGTCGGATAGAGATAGCAGCGGCAGCTACAGCTCGAAGGCAGGCAGGCAAGGCTCTGGCTACAGGGTCAAGAGTGGCAGAGAAGTAAGCGCACGGTTGTTGCTTTGGGCCAATGGACTGGGTCAGGACAGATAAGGCGCACCCCTCCCTTTCGTGAGTGTAAAGGGAGAAGGGCTTTGTGTAATCAGGGGTACCTAGGACAGGGGCCGAACAGAGGGCGTCCCGTAATTCCGTGAAGGAGGTTTGGCACTCGGGGGTCCAAGGGAGTGGGAAGGGGACGTCTTTAGCTAGCAGAGAAAGCAGTGGTTTTACAACGAGGCTAAAGTTTGGCAACCACTGTCGGCAGAAGGAGGTGAGGCCTAGTAGAGAGCGAACCTGTTTCTGAGTCTTAGGGACAGGAGTTTCGAGAATGGTTTGGATCCGGTCGGGAGTGAGCTTCCTTCCGTCTTTGGACAGGAGGTGGCCTAAGTATGTCACTTGGGGTTGGCAGAATTGCAACTTCTTCCTGGAGACCTTGTGGCCATTTTCCGCAAGGAAGTGTAGGAGTTGAATGGTGGCTGTGACTGCTAGCGGAGTGGTGTCGGCCGCCAAAAGGATATCATCGACGTATTGCACCATCACCACTCCATCGGGTAACTGGACTTGATCCAGTTGTCTCTTGAGGGCCTAGCTGTAAATGCTAGGGCTTTCTGTATAGCCCTGGGGTGCTCGACAGAACCTATACGAGCGGGCTTTTAGGGTGAAGCCGAAGAGATATCGGCTGTCTGGGTGAATGGGGATGGAAAAGAATGCGTTTTTGAGGTCAATGACAGTGAAGGTAGTAGCAGTAGAAGGAATCAATGTCAGGATGGTGGTGATGTCTGAGACCACGGGGTACTGGGGTACCACCACTTTGTTGATCTCTCGAAGGTCAATGATAAAGCGGTATGCTTTCTCATCTCCTTCTCCTTGTTTCTTGATGATGGGCAAGATAGGGCTGTTGCAAACATTGCTAACCACTTCCTCTACCACTCCTGCATCTATCAGTGACTGAATAATCTTTACCAATGCCTTCTCGCCCTCGGGCGATATCCGATATTGTGGAAGTTTCGGGAGTGTTGCGTCTGGGCGGACAGTAATGTGTATTGGGTCAATCATCATGCGCCCTACGTCCGAATCTGTCTTGGCCCACAGATACGGAGGCAGGGTGTCAAGCAGGGATGCGTCAGCGTCAGTGATGGAAAACATGCGTCGGGGAGGGCAATGTCTAAGCAGAACGGGGTTGTCGTAGAGGAAAACTCGAACTCCGTCTTGAGAGCATCTAATTGTTGCTCGGAAGTGTTTCAGTAGGTCAAGTCCCATAATGGCGTCAGGGCTATTGGCAGAAAGTAAAAACGTGGTGTCAGTGGTGTTGTTTTCTAAGTCGAAGAGGATTGGGGCGGACAAAGGGTTAGTGGAGGGCGTTCCATCGAAACCTGTCGATGTTATAAGTGAGCCAGACAAGGGTGCCCTTGGAATCAGTCGTTTAGATAACGCACTACGTGTTGCGCCAGTGTCTACCAAAAATGGAGACTTTGTACCCAAGACCTTAGCAGTGACATAAGGGCCTTGCTGGTCAGCATAGAGCTCGACTGGATCCCTTCCTTGCCCTAGGCAGTCCTATGCAAAGTCGTGGGCGTCGTCATAGTCAGACTGTTGGCATTGGTTCTGTCTGGGTCGGTCAAATGTATTTGGTCTGCCTGATCTGTCATTAGTCGTGTCATTTGAAGGCCCTCGCTGCTGTCCCTTATTTCTTGGTCCGTTTGCTATGTCCCTGGGGTCTTTGTTTCTGATTATTTCCGAAAGGATCGGGCATTGGGATTTCCAATGGCCAGTTCCTTTACAGAAGGCGCACTGATCCTCTCTAATGTCCGTACGTCCAATGTGGGGAGTCGAAGTACGGTCCTTGGGTGGTGCAGTCTTAGGGACGTTCATCTGATAGTTCCCCCTGTATTGGTCGCGTCCTATAGTCACCCCTTGCAGTTGTGCGATCATCACCCTCTCTTTCAAATCTTTCTTCTTTTTCTCTGTTGCTCTATCGTTTTCATTTTTCTGATGTTCGTAACATTGGGCCATCTGGAGGATAGCCGTGGGTTTGGAGGCTGCCCAACTACTCTCGCTGGCCTGCAGTTTCTGGGAGACCTCTGGGGACAAACCCTTAACATAATTCTGGACGAACAGATGGTGTCCGGTTGCAGAGGTCATGTCCTGGCCGCTGTAATCGGAGAACACCGTTTCAAACCGGGAGAAGTAATCCAACACATCCTCTTGGGGTTTCTGGCGACAGGCCGTTACTATCGACCAGTCCACTTTCTTTTCTGGAATCAGGGTTTTTAATCTCTGTACGATTTTGTCTGGGAGGTCCAAAATAGATTTCAAGGGCTTTTGCCCAGGCTCTCGCTGTTTATCAATGCCATCGAGTTGCGACCAGGTATGTCCAAACAGCTCAAGGTGGTCGACTTTCTGGATTTGCTTCCACACATCAGCTGGTAGACATAACCCGAAGAACAAGTCGATGTCAGCCAGGGTCATAATCGTTGAACCTAGGGCTGTAGCTAACTCAGTATAGAAGGCAGTGGGGTTTTTACGTAGATCAGTCAGAGATTTCCGAAACGTCAGAATCTCTTGCCGGTCCCACGGCTGGTAGACCCAGTTGTACACTACCCTTCCTTTTGCATCTTTGTTGTTTGCGTCATCATGAGTCCCTTCACCTCGTGGGGGAACCCAGTAAGGGGCAGCTTCTCGTATCGGCATCATGGCGTTAGATCACTCAGTTTGTGGTTCTGTCACTACGGATGTCGTGGTTTTAGTTCCCGATTTTTGTTCAGTGAGGTGGCGGAAAACCTCAAGCGTGCGCGTAAGGAGGTCCGTCACATCACACTCGCCCTCATCCCCGATATCGACCTTCCGGTACAGAGTCGTTAGGCTCTCGGGACCTTTGTCTCGATATCGGTCCTCGTATGCGTTCAAGACATAGTAACACAGTCGGACGGTAAAGTGTTGTCTGTGACTTCCTGTATACGATTTAAACATATCTGTGATATACTCTTCGTCTTCCTTTCTTTCTACCAACGTCCTTGCTATCTTGTCAATCCCTGCTCGCTCATCTTTGCTTAACCTGTTCGTTCTTGTAGAACCAGCCCTTCTGGTCTCAGAGTCGCCTAACATTGTCGTTTGTGTAGTATCTAATACAAGGAGTTCGGCTGGCACAGAGGTCACGGGGGCCGAAGCTGTGGTGCTACTTTCGTTCGTGCCCGGGGGTGGTGGGTGCTGAGCTAAGGGTTGGGAAGGGGCATATGGAGGGGGCATGTAGATGATCAGAGGACCTAGCAGCAGATCATCATTGGCTCGCTGTTTCACGGGTAATTCAGGGTAGAGTGTGGAGGGCGTTCTAACCGGACACTGGTTTGATGTTTCTATCTCTGGTTTCTGATCGGCTTCTTCTCTTTCCTTGATCTCTTCTTCTAGTTTCTTAGCAGCTAGGTGGGCTGCTTTTCGCAGCTCTTTTCCCAACCTACTCTCATTTCTCTTCTTACGCTGTTCGGTTTCTTTGCGCCACATGCCGAAACTATCAAGCATAGTGGGCGTTGTCTTGTTTTTACCAAAGGCTGTTTCTAGCGCGCTCATTTTATCGGCATCGAAGGATCCTATCAGTGGCCACTGACTTTCTCGATCCTTTTTCGTATATTTATGCCACAGCTTGCTATAAGCTATAGCGATCAATCCATGCTTCATGAACATGTCCTTATTAGGGGTGCCTTCCAGTGGAGCCGGATGGTTCATCTCTAATAAGCGGTCCGGGCTAAACAGGCTACCAATCAGTGGGGAGAAGACAGGCATGACGGAAATGGGGACAAGAGTCAGCACTACCTATCTTATCACTGTGTGCAAAGACTAGACAGAATATTTCTATTCTACGTTGTTTGCAGGCAGTGAATACCTCATGAACCAATATCGAGCAGTCAATGTTCAATCAAATAATCAGTGGGGAGAATAAGTAGGTCCGCAAAAGTCTGCGTTACCTACCCTTTCACCATCTGCAAAGAGGGAACCTGTTCTTTCCTGTTTGTAGACAGAGAATCTCCAGAAAATAATCCGCGAACGGTAGTCCGGGTTCAATCAATTAATCAGTGGGGGAGAAGGATAGGTGCGGTGGACGAAAAAATGGGGACAAAGGTCTACGTTACCTATCCTTCACTGCTTGCAAAGGGAGAGCCTGTTGTTTCTCCGTTTGCAGGCAGCGAATCTCCAAATGAATCAATCAAAGAGTAATACTAGTATTTTTCAAACAATCAATCATTTCGCAATTTGTCGTGTCTACACGACCTTACCCGGACCGCATGTACAGTTTCTTGTCTTCGGAATCCAGCGCCCGATCGTCCTCTATTCTTCGTAATCCTCGCGGCACTCCTGATGGTTCCCAGTCAGAACCGTAGATCACTCGAGAGAGGTCCGTTCGGAACCAGTGAAGTTCGGATGATCGGCTGTCAGACGAGGGTCTATCGGACAGGTGCACTCCCGATCGTTGCAGTCGTTCACTCTGTCGTCAGGACCTCTCCCACTGGATCCACGAGTCGCTGATGGGCCCCACGTTTGGGACGCCAATTGTTAGAAAAAGGTACAGGCAGAAGACCCTTTTCCGCAGTTGCCCGGCGTTAACCGCCTCTATACCCATTCAAGTTACCAAACAAAGAGGCAGGCGCTGGAGACCGAAAGGCAGGAAACAGAAGTTTTATTCAGACGGAGCAGAACACATCAAATCAGACAACAGGGTATCTTCTCGAGGTGCTCTAACCGCATCTCTGAGGCCTGGCCTCTTATACATGAGTTTATTGTTTTATTACGTTAAACACATCCCTGTCATTACTTTGATGTAAGGAAAGACATCCTCGGAATCCCCGCTTTAGGCCCGTTCCCACACACATTTACAGTTGAAGTCCCCACCCCGGTTACATCAGATAATGATTATCGCGCAGCTGGACATTCCGCCGATTCACGGAATGTGTGAGGTTGATCGGATCTCATGGGGTGGGGGCTTTGATCAGCTCAAGAATCCTTTGATGGGGAGGGGGTTTTCTACTGTACGGGAGGAAGGGGGTAATGACAGTATCCGCAGAGCCAGGTGGCGGCTTGGGAACGAATGAGACAAACGGGCACAAAGGAAAGAGGGGTGTTATCAAGGGATCCGGGACCATGAAAGGGACGGAGGGAAGTGTCGCGCTGGGAACAGGATGGGGTTCCGAGGCAGAGCTGCGTGGAAGAGAGGTTTATGACCCAAGGCATGTGAGAGCGGGGGCCGTCAGCGTGCGGGGGAGGTTCGCGAGGTCAGGAGAGAGAGAGAGAGACGCGCTGGCTATTAATGACGGGCAGAGAGGCCATGGTACTAAAAAATGGCTGCCGCTTACGCGCATGGATAGGCTCGAAAAGGGACAAGATGGCGCCGATAATGTTGACGTCTTCGGCCTATCTTCTAACAACCCCTGGGCAAGGCTGAGAAAACGCATGCTGGCAGAGGCGAAGAGCTGCTGTGTCCTTATGAGTTGACTGCACTCTAAGTAAGGCAGCCAGATGAAGCTGACCATCGCTGGATAGTATGAACCAGCCCTGCCGTTCAGTAGAAGACTATCATTCCCCACAACCTTGCCTCTGATTCACTCACCTGTTTCTTACCACGTGCTGCCTGCTGCTCCTCAGAGTGGCCAAGCTGTCAGGCCTGTTGGTGTCGAGGACTTGCCTGCAAGTGTAAACAGCTGCTTTTAGGCCCAGTGGGCCGTGTCTGTTCCTGCGAAGTTGCAGCGACCGCTCCACGAGGCGTCTGTACAGCCAGCGTGCAAATACAAGCAGTGAGGAAGAGGAGGACCACAACGCTACGTAGTGGTGGCTTGCTACATCACACATAGGAACAGTGAGCTGTATAAAGCAGCCCAGACAGGACTAAGACTTTAACAAGGGCTATGCTGCCTTGCCGCCTGGCATGAGTAATGAGCCTGCAGTACCTCAACTCGATGCCTACAGCAGTGGGAGTAGCCTCCCTTGATTGCAGCCGTTAGCCACACCACAAGCAAAGTTGAGGCCAAAATAGCACTCCACTCCCCCTGGTGGCCCCCTGCCACCACTACAGGAAGAAGAAAGACTGTTTTACCTTCTGTGCCGCTTTTATAAAGCCTGCAATGCCCTGCAGTCTCACCCTGCACAGTAAAACACACACCAAGTGAGATGCCCGCGGAGAGATGCATCCCCCTGGGGGTCCTCTGATGATACTGCATGCTGCCAGATAGGGCCTGACACTGCAGAAATTAAAACAAACATTGGCATAGCCAACAGGTCTCGCCTTTGGGCCCCTATAAGAGTTTATTCATGCAGCACACATCCCAAAAATAATAAAATTAAGCTGTCTGAATATAGTAGCCCTAATGCGACCACACTAAAGTAATTTATGTTAAAAAAGACTTGCGCAGTGCATTAGTGCCATGTCCTTTTGGCGCTATCGAGTGCACGTCTCCAATGTTGGCCTCTGTGTGGCACAAAAATAAAATTATCTTTCTGCACTTAAACGGTCGAAGAGCAGTGACAGTACTTGCTGATAAGCCAGTGCCTCACCTGAAAGCCCTGCTCTGATGTTGGGCTTCAGAAGAACCTGTCTGAGCAAGAGTTACTACTGGAGAGAAAGCATGCTGTGTACGCGTCACACCCCTGCACCGAATTCCTAAATGTGAAGTCAGCGAAGAGGAAAGTAGCCTAGCTCGTTGCCCGGAGCCTCAGCGGGTGAGTGCAGCATCTGCATGGACAGAGAGGTGCACCAGTGAAAGCGGGTGATCTGCTTCAAATCATGCTATCTGCCTACAGCAGGTACTAGTGCACACAGACAATCTGCATAGAGGTGTACAGGTGGAAGATGTAGTGATGTGCAGTCAGCACACCAGTGTTTTGTAGTATGCCCTACACTGTGCATCCACCCACCACTGACGTCGCTGGTCAGGTGACGCAGCTATAATAAAAGGGGCCGAGCGCACGTGCTCTGGGCCAGTTGCACCCAGAGCGTGTGAAGAGGTCTATGGACGGGACCAAGAAAGAGTCTGAGGATATCAACAAGAAGAAAGATGCAACGCCTGGTCCAGTCAATAGAAGACAAGCAATCGTTGTGCTAGGGGTAGGACACAACCAGGGAGACGCATGTGGAGTGCACACCACATGGAGATGGCCTGGATGATGGAGATAAGAGAAAAGAGACCGACCACGTTGCAAAAGGAAGAAGGAAGAAAAGAAGGGAAGTGAGTGGCATATCACCACCAGAAATAACAACAGACCGACCACGTCGCAAAAGGAAGAAGAAAGAAAAGAAATGAATTGAGTGGCATGTCGCTACCAGAAATAACAACGCCCAGGGCGAAGAAAAGAGGTGTGCCAAGTCAACATACACCAGAAGAGGGAGGTGACATGCGCTGAAACATCAGAGTGCATCGGAGCACAAATCCTGGGAAGTACATCAGCGGCATGGAGCAAAAGACATCTACCGACGAGGACCCCATCCCCAAGGCGATCGCAGATGGGAGCAGGCTGAACTTTTAGCAACACCTACCTCTGGGGTTGAGCGGAAGGTTGGATGGCGAGAGTGCTCAGACATCCAGAAACAAAGGAAGTGACCAGCCCGTGGAAACCCAAGGGGCAGAGGCCTCAAGGGACTCTGGCATCAGAAGATCCCGGACGAGAGATAGATCCACAGCCGCTCATCTGCAGGTCCCAGAAGGGTGAAGACCTCGCATGCAATGACAGGCGCCATACAACACACCCTTTCGGTGGAACGAAGGACAGAGCGGTGAGGCTCGTAGTGCGCCCCACTCACGGCCCGAAGGCTATGGTGGAGCAACGCGCCTGAAAGCACCAGTCCCGTGGAAGCCTGACAAAGAGGGCCTCCCAGCCATCCTGTGAGGGAGGAATACCGGCGAGAGGGGCATCCTAGTGAGAGGGATGTTTTGACCTACTCTTTTCATTTGCCTAGAGACACCGCAAGAACCAGGAACTGAACGGCGGAAAGCAACACCCAGAAATCCACCGTCTCTCCAACTGATGGTTGTCACCACAAGAGCGAGATTGAGCATGACTGCAGAGCAACGTCCAGTTACCGAGCCAAGGGGAGTCCGGACCAACAGAGCACTCCTGAACTGTGCCAACGTAAATTGGTAGTCCAAGCTGCTGTTTGCCAACATAGCTATTCTGCAAGCAGCCGAAAGGACTTAGCGGAAGTTTCAGCTATTGTATTTTGTGTTTCACTTTCCTCCCACAGGTTTTTGGACTTTTCCCAAGGTTTTGATTTTTCACCAATTTTGGGAGGGATATAATGATGTGCAGTCAGCACACCAGTGTTTTGTAGTATGCCCTACATTGTGCATCCACCCACCACTGACGTCGCTGGTCAGGTGACGCAGCTATAATAAAAGTGGCAGAGCCCACGTCCTCTGGGCCAATTGCACCCAGTTACCAGAGTGTCTGTGTCACAGTCCTTTCTCCAGCATGCGGGCCTAGCGCCCGACCTTACAGAAATGAGAGTAGGAAAGCCAGCACTGGTGACACTACAGGCAGCGTTCACAGGTGAATACGGGTTCACTACAGGCAGCGTGCACTGGTGAATGTGGCCATGACGCCCCTTGGCTTACTGAGCACTTCCTGCTCTGCAGTCAGCTCTCTGCCCGGCGGTACTCACACAAGAGGCTTCGGGCACTCATGGCAGTCAGGGCCTCCGCTGCACTCGGGGTCTGTAGAAACAGCCGCACGGCTGCGGCGGACAGAGGGATGCGGATTAACTAGAGCAGGGAGCTGGAAACAGAGCAAGAGACAGGCTGGGATCACTAGCCGCTGGCGGAAAGCAGCTGATTTATAGTGATAAAAAAGACCTGTAGCTAAAGGGAGGAGGAGGGAACATGAAAGAACAATGTCGAGGGACCCAGAGGGAGGTTGCAGTCTACGAACGCTCTGCCCCAAATGAGATTGTCAGACAACTTGTATGTCTTTTGGTTTCTTTTTATTTGTAACTGTTAGAAATGGGATTTTGGCAGATTAGGGCACATGCCAAAGCCAGGCAGAAATCACCAATCTAGTCAGGAGAAGGGAGTTACACTCCTAAAATACACCCTGCTCACCCCCTTGGTAGCTTGGCACGAGCAGTCAGGCTTATCTTAGAGGCAGTGTGTAAAGCATTTGCACATAACCAACAGTAATACAGTGTAAGCACTACAAAAGTTTAGAAAAATATCCAATATTTTTTTAAAACAAGACCAAAAACGATAAAAATCCACAATACAGTATTTCAAAATCTTCACTTATCAAAATATGCCTTAAAAATAGTTCCTTGATGTCGATAGCTCCGTCCGGAGCTATCACGGCATCGTGAGCAAACAAATCCAAACTGTTCTGGCTTACCGCGGTGTCACGGGCCAGCTACGGTGTCGGGAAGACCCGCAAACAGTACATTTTAGAAATGCAGGGTGCAGTGACCTCTCGTTGAGCTTCAGAAAACACGGCATCCGCAGGCGTTGCAGGTCGATCTCCTCTCTGATGGAGTCAGGAGCGTTGGTGTCGGCATGCGTCATGTGCTGCAGTGCGAAGTGCAGCTGTGCGGCATGCGGTGCCTTCAGGTCGCGGTGCGAGCATCGGTTCGGTGGAGGCGTCAGACGGATTCGTCGGTGAGACCAGGGTCGCAGTGTGATATGAAGGTGGTGCTCGTCCCGGTGCTGGCAGGTCACGGTGCAAGCAGCGGCGTCATCGTTGCTGAAGCGCTGTCGTCGGCTGACAAACTGAAGTCGATGGTGCTGGCAGGCCAAGGCTGTGGTGCGGGATGGGGCGGTGCATCGTGTAACTTTATGAGCGGTGCCCTTGAACCAAGTTGCAAGCAGCGGCGTCAATTTTTGCGTGGAGTGTCGTCATCAGGGAAGCCAAGGCATCGTCGCGAAGCAAGGCGGTAAGGAGTGCGGTGTCCACAGGTCGCAGTGCGAGCAGCAGCTTGGTGGCGGCATCCGCAGGTGTTGTCGATGAGACCAGGGTTGCAGTGCAGCATTGTGGTGGTGCCCTCTGCAGTGCAAAGGCATCACCATGAAGCGAGGCGGTGCGGAGTGCGGTGCCCACAGGTCACGGTGCAAGTAGCGGCTCGGTGGCTGCATCAGCAGGCATCGTCTGTGAGACCAGGGTTGCGTGCGGTGTTGAGGCGGTGCCCTCTGCGGTGCCTTCAGGACACGGAGTCGTCAGCGGCGCCGTAGACGTCGTCGGGTTGCTTCTCTTCTGTGGCAGCACAAAACACACAGTCCCCAGTGTTTAGGGCAGAAGAGCTTCAAGTCTTTGCTGTTCCTGAGACTTCTTGAACAGGGGGCAAGCTCTACCTCTAGCCCTTGGAGAAACTCACAAAAGTAGATTGCAGAAAGTTCAGTCCAGTCCTTTCACTACCCAAGACAGAAGCAGCCACGACAGGCCAACACAGCAAAGCACACAGGAAAGTGGTAGTCTCTCCTCACAGCTTCTCCAGCTCTTCTTCTTGGCAGTCTTCTTGAGCCAAATGTTCAGGGTTCTGGGCCCCAGTATTTGTATCCAAAAACCCTTTGGTCCTCTAGGCAGAGGGTGTCTGTGCCTAGCCAGAACCCGTTCTGCCATCTCTGGTGTGATTTCCTGGCAGGGGGTGGAGATGGCATTGTCAGAGGCAGACCAAGGAACCTTTGAGGTGCAAGGAAATCTCCTACCCTTCCCCCATCGCAGTCCAGGTGTATTCAGCCTATTCCTGACCCATCTAGACTATCTGGAGCCCCCCTGCTCCCCCAGAATTCTGTTATCCAAAACCCAGACAGGCAATCCACGTTCCAGCAGAGGCACACGGGATGACTGAGCAAGAAAATACCTAATTTCTAAAAGTGGTAGTTTCAAACACAGAACGTAAAAATCACCTTCACTAAAAGATGCATCTTTAGATTCTGAATTCAGGCATACTAAGTTTTATTTTCCTACCTAGTTTCCAGGGCCTGTTATGTTGATAAGATGTTATAAACAAACTTCCCATTCAGTCCTATGGGGAAAAGGTAGCCTTGCAATAGTGAAAAATGAAATGGGCTGTAATTCACTATCAGGACATGCCACACACACTACCTTTCACATACGCTGCACCCTGCCCATAGAGGTACTTTAGTTTAGGGCCTGGCAAGTGGGTGCACTCGCCAAGTCGACATGGCAGTTACAAACTGCAAGCAGACTCTGCAATGGCAGGTCTGAGTTACCTTTTTAGGGCTACTCATGTGGGTGGCACAATCAGTGCTGCAGGCCCACTAGTAGCATTTGATTTTCAGGCCCTGGCACACTTTACTAGGAACTAACAAGTAAATCAAATACCCAATCATGGAAACACCAATCCATAACACAATTTACACAGAGAGCATATGCACTTTAGCACCGATTAGCAGTGGTAAAGTGCCCAGAGTCCTAAGACCAACACAAACAAGTTAGGAAAAAATAGGAGGAAGAAGCAAAAAGTTTGGGGATAACCCTGCAAAAAGGGCAATTTCCAACAGTAATTTTGAAAGAAAAGAGGATCCGGTTTGAAGGAATTATTCCTGCTCTTCACTGGGTCACGGAAGGTCTGGCTGGTGCACACGGAGCTCCGCTGTCCTCCAGGCAGTCGTATGACGTATATAAACACAAATAAAACAAGCCACGGGTCAGTGGAACGTACTGTGGACTCCTTTATACAAGGAAGGGAATGTGAGGGACCACCGAGTGCCGCCACCATATGAAGCCCGTCGGAGAAGCGAAAAGCGGTATCCACCCTCAAAGAGTTACCCGTTCCCTCCCAGTGCTCTGGAGAACCTCTGTATGTGGCGACATACCTGTTATAGCCACGCTCCTCCTGGAGAGTGGCGGGCGATGTGTGTTGTTGTTGGCCTCCTGGCATTATCCTGCTTTCCGGGACCTCTGGTGGGATTCCGGGACCTTTTGCGATATGGCAGTCTATCCACAGCTTCTCTGGCATTTTCCTCTCTCTCCCAGTTTCACCCCCTGGTTCTCCGGAGTGCGTCTTCTGATGTACGGCTTCTTCCTCTTTCCGTCCGGCGTCTTCCCCCCGATAGGAAGGTAGAGGCTGACGTCCCACCTTCGGACTCCTCTTCCCGTACTCTCCATGGTGGTTTAAAGGGGCCATCCACGCCCTGTACACGGAGCAGCAGGACATCAGTATCGGAATATGTCAGCGAGTCCTGTTCTACGGGGTCCTCCTGATAACCCCTCCCCTAGGGTTTCCCCGATTGGGGGAAGAGGATAGCGGGGCAGAAAATCAGCATTCCCCTGTTCCGAGCCCTTACGGTGACGGACCTCGAACTGAAAAGGCTGCAAGGCCAAAAACCACGGAGCACCCGGATGTTACAGCCCTTATACCATTGAAGCCAAGTCAGAGGGGCATGGTCAGTATATAACTCAAAGGGCCTACCTTCAAGGTAATACTGTGACTTCTCAATTCCTCATTTCACACCTAGGCACTCTATCTATTTTGGGGGATAGACCTATTCCCTAGGAAAGAGCTGGTCTTTCAAAGCCCCCGTTGTCATGCTGGGACAGTACTGCACCTATACCCACTATATACCTATACGTCTGTTTGGAGGATAAATGGCTTCCGGAAATCGGGTGTCATTAACACAGGGGAGGTGGTCAGGGCAGTTTTTAGGTTCTGGAAGACCATGTTCTCAGGGGCTGAGGGGAAGCGGAGCTGTGAAGTGGTGGCTGATTTTTTCAATATGTCTGTGAGGAGGGCGGCAATGTCAGAAAACTGTGGGATAAAGCGCCTATAAAATCCCACTAACCCCAAAAAAGGCTCTCAGCTCACGTTTAGTAGTGGGGAATGGGGTGTCCTGCATGGCATTCACTTTTTCTGTTTGTGGCTCTATCATGCCCTTTCCCAACACATATCCTAGGTATTACACCTTCTGAAAGGCAAACCTGGATTTCTTTGCATTGATGTGCAAGCGACCAGCTCTGAGCTCATAAAAGATAGCACCAAGATGAGCCAGATGCTCCTCCCATAATTTACTGTACACTATGATGTTGTCCAAGTAGGCTAAGGAGTAGTGTAGATGTTGTGCTAGAATTGTGTCCATCAATCTCTGAAAACTGGCCAGGGCTCCGTGTAAGCTGAAATGCAGGACAGTGAAATGGTACAGGCCATCAGTTGTGGAGAAGGCCGTTTTTCTTGATCGTCTGGGTTTAGTGGAATTTGCCAATAGCCCTTAGTGAGGTCTAACGTAGAGATGTAACGGGCCTCACCTAGGCGTTCTATTAATTCATCAACCCTGGGAAGGGAATAGCCGCCTTGTTTTGATATGCGGTTCACTGCCCTAAAGTCGATACAGAACTGGATACTGGCATATGGTTTCAGTACCAGTACAATAGGAGAGCACCAGTTACTATGGGATTGGACTATACCTCCCGACTCCAGCATCTGGGTTACCTCCCGCTGGAGGGCAACACGACGTGCTTCAAGGACCCGTAGTGCTTTTGTTTTACTGTGACTCATTCTTTGGTTGGGATAGAATGCGTGGCCAAATGCGTTCTTCCTGGCTAGTCTGAGAATATATCCTTAAAGGAAATAAGGAGGATGTGTATCTCCTTCTTATCGCTCTCAGTCAGATCTGTATTAATGATGGTGGCATCAACAGTGTGTGACGGGGTTTCCACGGTAGAGACAATATGGGTGGAGGCCCTAGCCATTTCTTTAAAAGATTTATATGATACATTTGGGTCTAAGAGGGGGAAAAGCTCAGGATATATGTGGTTTTACCTATTTTCCTCAGAACTTAAAAAGGTCCTTGCCACTCCTTTTTAGGTCTCGGCTAAAAGACGCGCGTAAGCGCGTCTCCGCCGAGATCTTATGTTAGCGAGTAGCAGTCCCAGGAGACACTCCTGGCCGCACGCAGGCGATTCTAAACTGGCACGCGCATTAGCACGAGCGCTGCGCGAGGCTCCCACACAACACACGCATACATAGAAACAGAAGCGCTCACGCACGCACATACATACAGAACCCCCCCACTCATACACACACACACACACACACACACACACACACACACACACACGCGCGCGCGCGCGCGCACCGGCCCCCCCTCTCCCCTTTAACTTACTGCTCCGCACCGGCAGGGAGAGTTGACGCTGCGGCTCCTATCCCGGGACTCCCTCTTGGTCAAGGGAGCCCCGCAACACGCGTACAACGTCCTGTTGTCGGCCCCGGGGGCTCTCCACGCTCGCAGGAGCCCCGGGCCGCTCCACGCATTTCCTCCGCCTGCCTCCTCTTCCGGTCCGGACGCGGCTCCGCCCCCGTCACAGGCGACCTTGCCTGACTTCCGGTGCGGCCGCGGCGGAATTCCGGGGGCAGTAAGTTATTGTATATTTGGCTGCTAAATGAAAGCGTGTCCATCTGCCACTGACATTTAAATTTACTAAAAATATGTGAATATGCCCTAAATCCAAATGTAAATTTAATTTAGCTAAAAACTATTATTATTTTAAGTGAAATTAATGTTTTCATGTAAATCAAAACCCATGCTGAACAGTTTGTTTCGGCATTACTGTTTGCATGTCATATTTTTATCTTTTTGAAGGAAATGTACTACTTTTGAGTAGAGAAGTAGTCTAAAGCGTGATTTAACACATGCTGCTCGAAATGTGAACTTGGCGTGGTACAGACAGCTTCAGTGTGTTTCCTTGTTTTCTCTGTTTTGACATTATGCACTAGTTCTAGCTGTGGAAGGAAGCTGTAGTGAGTGCAGAGTAGTGAGTGTGAGTAGTGAGTGTGAGTAGTGAGTGCAGAGTAGTGAGTGCAGAGTAGTGAGTGCAGAGTGCAGAGTAGTGAGTGCAGAGTAGTGAGTGCAGAGTGCAGAGTAGTGAGTGCAGAGTAGTGAGTGCAGAGTAGTGAGTGCAGAGTAGTGAGTAGTGAGTGCAGAGTAGTGAGTGCAGAGTAGTGAGTGCAGAGTAGTGAGTGCAGAGTAGTGAGTAGTGAGTGCAGAGTAGTGAGTAGTGAGTGCAGAGTAGTGAGTAGTGAGTGCAGAGTAGTGAGTGCAGAGTAGTGAGTGCAGAGTAGTGAGTGCAGAGTAGTGAGTGCAGAGTAGTGAGTAGTGAGTGCAGAGTAGTGAGTAGTGAGTGCAGAGTAGTGAGTAGTGAGTGCAGAGTAGTGAGTGCAGAGTAGTGAGTGCAGAGTAGTGAGTGCAGAGTAGTGAGTGCAGAGTAGTGAGTAGTGAGTGCAGAGTAGTGAGTGCAGAGTGCAGAGTAGTGAGTGCAGAGTGCAGAGTAGTGAGTGCAGAGTGCAGAGTAGTGAGTGCAGAGTAGTGAGTGCAGAGTAGTGAGTGCAGAGTAGTGAGTGCAGAGTAGTGAGTGCAGAGTGCAGAGTAGTGAGTGCAGAGTAGTGAGTGCAGAGTAGTGAGTGCAGAGTAGTGAGTGCAGAGTGCAGAGTAGTGAGTGCAGAGTAGTGAGTGCAGAGTAGTGAGTGCAGAGTAGTGAGTGCAGAGTAGTGAGTGCAGAGTAGTGAGTGCAGAGTGCAGAGTAGTCAGTGCAGAGTGCAGAGTAGTGAGTGCAGAGTAGTGAGTGCAGAGTAGTGAGTGCAGAGTAGTGAGTGCAGAGTGCAGAGTAGTGAGTGCAGAGTGCAGAGTAGTGAGTGCAGAGTGCAGAGTAGTGAGTGCAGAGTAGTGAGTGCAGAGTAGTGAGTGCAGAGTAGTGAGTGCAGAGTAGTGAGTGCAGAGTGCAGAGTAGTGAGTGCAGAGTGCAGAGTAGTGAGTGCAGAGTAGTGAGTGCAGAGTAGTGAGTGCAGAGTAGTGAGTGCAGAGTAGTGAGTGCAGAGTAGTGAGTGCAGAGTGCAGAGTAGTGAGTGCAGAGTGCAGAGTAGTGAGTGCAGAGTGCAGAGTAGTGAGTGCAGAGTGCAGAGTAGTGAGTGCAGAGTGCAGAGTAGTGAGTGCAGAGTGCAGAGTAGTGAGTGCAGAGTAGTGAGTGTGCAGAGTAGTGAGTGTGCAGAGTAGTGAGTGTGCAGAGTAGTGAGTGTGCAGAGTAGTGAGTGTGCAGAGTAGTGAGTGTGCAGAGCAGTGAGTGCAGGTGCAGAGTGGTGTGTATTGGCAATGTAAATGACAATGCCATTTATTTATGATTTAAAGAAAAAAAAAGAAATGTCATGAGCAATGCCAATTGCTCTACCTTTAATGATGCCGAGACCATTGCATTGCAAATGCTTGTTTAATTTGTGATAGAAGGAGGGAAGTAAGACCAATGCCCAATCACCCACACATAGTTCTCTCCACCGTTTTCCCTTGTCATAGAAATATTTTTGTTTCACTTGGGCCCTCTCTAGGGACTCATGAGCCAGTGTTCTCAGCTTATGGAGACGGACCTTGATTTGGTTGGCGTAGTCTAATAAGGACTGGGCTTCGTTAGCACCGTCCTTTTCCAAGCTTTCTTTTATTTATCTCCAGAAGCGTCCGGGGTTTCCGCCCAAAGAGGAGCTCAAAGAGAGAAACACGAAGGATGCTTTGTACCTGGCTTTTGAGTACGAACAGGGCCAAAGGGAGGAGTTGGTCCCAGTTCTTCACATCCCCTGTTAACAGTTTCTTGAGGGTGAGCTTAAGGTTGCCGTTGTAGCGTTCTAAAGGCTGTCAGTCTGTGGGTGGAACACAGATGTTTTTATATGTCTAATGCTCAGTTATTTACAGACCTGTTTGATCAATCTGGACACAAATGGGACACCTGATCTGTAATAATTTTGCGGGGAAGCCCCATTGTTGAGAACCCTTCCATCAGTGTCTGTGCTATTGTGGTGGTTGTTGCAGACCATAAGGGAAGGGCTTCAGGGTATCTGATAGAGTAGTCTACGATTACGAGAACATACAGGTAACCCTGGGTGGACTTTGGGAGGGGACCTATAAGATCCATGCCCACTCAGTCAAAAGGTTTAGCAATAATGGGAAGGGGGTTTAAGGGTACTTTCGGAGGGGTATAAGGGTTCCTCCTTTGGCAAATTGCGCATTCTTGGAAATATTTCTTTATTTGGGCGTGGACCCCTGGCCAAAAGAAGTTCTGTAGTATGGATTGTGCTGTTTTCTCCGCCCCTCAATGACCCACAAGGAGATGGGAATGTGCAAAGAAAAGGATCTGGTCCCCGAACTCCGCTGGAACCAACAACTGGGGTTCCTCACCCTCTTTGGCCACTCGATACAGAAGGCCATTTTGTTCAATAAAGCACGGATATATTCTTTGTGGGGAATTAAGTGTGTCTCTGGCGCTCTGCATGTGTTGCTAAGGCTGCTGTCATTTATTTGGGTGGTTCTGAAGTATGTGTCTATGGCCCAAGGCTCGGAGGTCAAGAGGCTGTTGTGGGGGTTTTTAGTGGATGTATGACGTTACAACGCATACTTTTACCACGCATACCATTACAACGCGGTTTTTACAACGCATACCATTACAACGCATAGCCCTTTGGGGTGCTGGATAGTGAATAGTTTAATTTACTATTCCAACTCCAGTCCCCGTGGACACTAGGGAAGGTGTTGGATAGTAAATTAAACTTATTCCCTATCCTAGAGCGCCCCCCAGCGCAATGCGTTGTAATGGTATGCGTTGTAATGACTGCGTTGTAATGGTAGTGCGTGGTAAAAGATTTGTTGTAAGGGTTGTATACCGTTTTTGGTTCCTGAACTGTTCTTTAGGTTCCCTAACAGGAGGCTAGCAAAACAGGGATTATCTATTCCTATTATGAGGGGTTCAGGAAGGGTAGGGAATGGGGGCGATGCGTGGTGTTGTTGGGCTCCTGACGTTACTCTGCTTTCCGGGACCTCCAGTGGGACTCTGGGACCTTCGGCGATATGGCGATCTCTCCACGCCTTCTCTGGCGTTGTCCTCTCTCTCCGAATTTTGCCCGCTGGTTCTCTGGAGTGTGTCTTCTGACGTACGGCTTCTTCCTCTTTCCGTCCGGCATCTTCCCCTGATAGGAAGGTATAGGCTGATGTCACGCCTCCAGACTCCTCCTCCCGTACTCTCCACACAAGTTTAAAGGGGCGGTCCACGTCCTGTACATGGAGCAGCAGGACATCAGTCTCGGGATATGTCAGCGAGTCCTGTTTCCCGGGGTTCTCCCGACAAACAAGAAACATCAAAGACTCCTACAACCGTAAAACCCTCAGAAACAGAACAAGGAATGCACATCAGACACTCCTATAGTAGGCCCAAGGTACCCCCATGGGCAGGGTGCAGTGTGTGTGAAATGTAGGACAATTACTGAGGTGTGTACCATGTCCTGACAGTGAAATACTGACAATTTCATTTTTCACTATTGCAAGGCCATCTTGCCCATAGGACAACATGGGCAATGCTATGTAACATGTTTCCAGCATATCTTCAAATTGGAATAAGATGGAGAGATGGAGTTTAGTGTGCCTGAACTCAGAATTTAATAACACATCTTTTTTTGTGAAGATGTTTTTTAAATTGTGTGTTTAGAAACCACACTTTTAAAAGTGGCTGGTTTCTTGTCCTAACCATCCTGCATGCCTCTGCCTGGTTGTGTACTGACTGTGTGGGTTTGGATGTGACAAGGTCTGAGGAGGTGTCCTGAAACAAAGGGAGGAGTAGGTGAAACAGAAATAGTCTGGCCTGCATTTGGTGTGGTGGGAGGAGTACCTCCCTGGATGTGAAGAGGGCTGTGCTGCGGCCACAAATGGATGGCTCCTCCTTCTGCGGAGTGTCTGAGGCCCACACCCTCATTATCAAAAGAAGAGTGTGTGCACTGGCAGTAAGACACACAGAACAGGTTTGGATCAGGCTCAGAGCCCCCTGAGTAAAAAAACTTTAAAGGCATTTAGGGGTATAAATGTGAGAGCTGGAACCCCTGAACTGAAGACTAAACTCAAGACTGAAAAAGGATTGAAACTACTTTGTGATCAAGAGGAACCTCTGCCAAATAAGAACATCTGAAGAGACTGAAGAGAAGGACTGTCCTTGCTGTGTGTTCTGGGACTGGCCTGAAGTTTGCTGATTTAACTTAGGAGAGAACAAGGGACTTTGCTGTGTGCTGTGTCCTCCTGCTTGAAAGGACTTTGCTGTGTGCTGTGTCCTGAAGTAACTTGTCTCCAAGGAACCGAGGAGAGCTGGTCCAGTCCCCTGTTGTGGAAACTCAGGAACATCAAAGTTTCCAACCGTGTCTCAGCGACGCTTGGTGTGTGTGCTTTTGCACGCATAAGACTGCTGTGTAGTCTGTGGTACTGTTTACGAGGTGCCCCGTGACCGCATTGCCCCGCAGCGTGAAAGATCATCTACATAGCTGCATTGCTGTTTGTGGCCCGAGCCGTCATTGTAACTAAGGCTGTGAGTAGGATCGCAGCCGTCGGCCCGAGCCACACCGTGCTAAAGAATTTCTGGATGCTAAGGAAGCTGCAATGCGAAAGGAATTGTGATCATTGTTCGCCAAGAAGAATCTTAGCAAGATCGTCATCGAAGGACAAGGCAGCGCCGTCACCTGTCCGGCTACAGCGTTGCCTTGCAACGGAGCTGCAACGTCATCGGGACCATCCAGCAGGATGTCCAACGAGCGGGGAGAGAGAGAGAGCGAGGCAGTGCACTCCCCAGGAAACGCTTGGACTCCGGTCGGGAGCCGCAAGCGTGTGTGGCCTGGGGAGGCATGCAGGAGGAGTACAGGTTCTCCGATCTCTCTACCGCTGCACTGGGTTAGACTCGCTGAGTCCCCGAGCGGCCCGTACCTGCCCAGCAGTAGCGGGTCGCCCCTTTAAGTTTAAGACCGTTGTCTCTGTTGTTGGCGCCTAGTGGTGTCATAGGTGACTTCGCAGATTGGCTTATAGCATTATTCATTGCCTTAAGAACTGCATTATTCTTGCATTAAGAACTGCATTATTCTTGCATTAAGAACTGCATTAGTCCTTGCCTTAAGAACTGCATTATTCTTGCATTACGAACCGCCTCATTCTTGCATTACAAACTGCATTATTCCTACGTTACAAACTGCATTAGTACTTGCACTAAGGACTGTTATGTTATGTTATGTTATGTTATGTTATGTTATGTTATGTTATGTTATGTTATGGTATGTTATGTTATATAGGGATTTGTATCACGCTCAAATACTCTAGAGTGTCCTGGTGCGTGCGCAGACTGTGGGAGAGCGGACAGAAAGTTACAGAACCATTTTGAAGAGATACGTTTTTAGAGTTTTTTTAAACGACCGAAGTCCTGTGTATGCTGTAACGCGACAGGAAGGGAGTTCCAGACAGCGGCTGCTTTCACAGAGATGGACTGGCCACCTAACCTTGCCCTACAAAACCGTGGGATGACCAGCCGGCACTGAGTGGCAGATCGTAGAGGACGGTTCGGCGTATACAGAACAAACGTCTCCTAAGATACGCTGACCCTTGACCATGAATGGCCATATGAGATAGAATAAGGGCCTTAAATTGCACCAGCTGGACCACTGGTAGCCAATGCAGATCACACAAATGTTGCCAGACACTGGATCTCCGCGAGATGTTGAACAGGAGTCTAGCCACGGCGTTCTGTATGATCTGGAGTTTCTTAACCAGATAGCCCGGAATGCCAGTGAACAAAGCATTGGCATAATTGAGGTGGGAGAGGATGAGGGCGCGCGCTACCATTTCTTTAGTCTCCCTCGGGAGCAGGGGGAAGAACCTTTGTAGGGCCTTGAGGGTACCGAAGCAAACTCCTGTACGTTTTTTAATATGCTCTTCAAACCGTAGATTTTCCCCAAACCATACCCCCAAGTTTTTTGCCTGATCCCCCACAGAGCTGGGACAGGGAACATTGGGAGGCCACAATGATTCTCTGAAAGCGGGGGGGAACTGACCATATGGGAGTACCTCTGAATTTTCCTCATTGCACTTAAGATGGGCATGTGCAAGCCAGCGGAAAACAGATGAGAGGCAGGTCTGAGCGATCTTAGTATCCAGGTCCAAACCCCTCCAAGTAAATAGCAGCTGGGTGTCATCCGCGTAGGCTATCATTTTTGCACCCAGTTTTTCCGCTAAAAAATCAGGGGGGTCAGATAGATGTTGAAAAGCAGAGGGATTAACGTTGAGCCCTGAGGTACTTCAGTGGAGAGTTTCCTCACAGAGGACGAATTGGGGGGCACCCAGACCTGCTGAGTACGGTTGTCTAAAAACGATTCAATCCATTCCAGAGTAGAGCCGGAAATGCCAATAGATGACAGCCGGGCAAGAAGAAGTTGATGGGGCACCGTATCGAAGGCTGTCTTATTTCTACATTACAAACTGCATTACAAACTGCATAGCATTGCATTAGGACTGCATTAGATCATCGTGAACTGCTCATTAATACCGCAAGAACCTACAAGTGATTGTTGGCCTTATAACCGGCAAAGTGAAATATTACGAATACACATATGTTGGATTTCTATTGCTTGGTCTCATCGTATTTCTTTTGATAAAGATACCACTATTTTTATAAAATGCGTATGGTGTCCATTTGTGAGGTTATCACTGTGTTACTGGGAGTGTGGTTGCAAATACTTTACACATTGCCTTGGAGATAAGCCTGGCTGCTCGTGCCAAGCTACCGGAGGGTGAGCAGGGGTTATCTAAGAGTGTGTCCCTCCTTTCCCTGACTAGAAGCAAGGGTCCCTATTTGGACTAAGGAACCTACCTCAGCTAACTAGAGACCCCCAGTTCTAACACTCACCAAGGCACACCCTATAAAGGAAAGAAAAAGACTGACAGACTGGCACATGGCCTAGCGAGGCAATCCCTCAGAGAGGAATATTTAACGCTCAAACACAAACTAGTTGCAACCACATTCCCCCACACTAAACTGGCCAAGAGAGCATTCCACGGCCTCTGGAGGTGAACGACCGTCCTTTCATGCTGCCTCCACAATGGAGGAGGAATTTACTGGCTCTCTCCATGATAGGGGAGGAGAGCATCGCACGTCACCTGGTGGTAAAATGCCACCACTGCAAGTGAGAAGGTGCAGGACTACAGAGAGCCAGCTAGTACCCTCCAAAGACAAGAGGGGAGGAAAGGCCTAGCGTGGGCCAAATGCAAGAATGAGATTGCACATACCCTAACTGCACCAGCACTGCCCTGTAGTGGGTCTAAGACTGTACATGGAGTGTCCTCCCCCACACTGCCTTAAGACTGAGTTGATCACAGACCCATTACAGTTATAAGGAGAGTCGCAAGTTCCAAAGTGGCAAGCCGCCAACACTTCAACTAAAAGGAGACCCTCCTCCTTCATCACGGTTCTGAGTTGCATCCGGAATACCCTATCCAGGAGAAAAAAGGTGTTGAAGAGGCTGCAGTCCAGATCCATCGAAGAAAATCTACCTCCACTGCCATCCATAAGGTGGATGATGCACCATTGAAAAGATACACAGTCCTACCAACAAGACAGTACCTGTGATTGGTCAAAAATGGGAAAAGATGTGCAGTCCTGTGGCCAGGATGGAGCTGGCATGAGGTCCCAGTTCAGAAAAACTATGAAATGTGGCTTGACGCTACCTCGCACAAACTGAAGAGCTGAACAAGTGCGATGCGTGGCAGGACGCTACACTGCAAGCAAGAGTTATCAAAGAGAGAAAAGCTTGTGACCAGACTTGTCACACTGAAGGACCGGACAAACATAGGTGCGCAAGAGGGCAAGATCAAAGGGTAAAGAGACTGAGGACTCACACTACTACCGGAGAGTGCACCCACAGACACAAGCCAACCACTGAGGTGGAGCGACGTCCCTGGCAACAACTCAGTGGGAGAACCAAACGAAAGACGCCTGCAAGCACTAACCGTGTCTCTGCCCCAAGCTTCCCAGTGCAACCGTCAGTTCCCAAGCGTCAGCTGCTTGTTGAAAGATAGCATCCCTGCTAGCAACCACACATGCTGTAAGGAGAAGAACCGCACCACAAATACACTGAGCTATGTAGCTGCGAAGTCCCTCCAGTCACCCTCAGTCCATGCAAGTCATCAACACCTGTTATCCTGGTCGTCTAATGGCAAACACACCATCATTGCCATGTGCATCACCCGAATCAAGGAGAGAGCATCTCATCACCAGGGTGGACCCTTAAGCTTGCAAACATCCAGAGACCAATGAGACACCCCTGGCACTGTGAGAGACCAATTGTGTAGAGGTTAGCCGACAGCCCATCGCACCTGGGTACTGTTGTCAAGCACACTGACCGTGAATCATCCACCCTTGCAGTTGCACAAATGACTTGGCCGTGATTTCTGTAGGCAAACCTGCAGTGGCCCCCAAGCGGCCCACAAGCAGCCCTGCAGAGTCCACACGGGCATTTGATGACCCATCGGAACGAGCCTCCAGAATCCCTGCATGAGAGATGGTCTGGAAGCTGCTCTACCAACAAGGTACAGGAGGCACCAGGGTATCAGAGGAAGACATCCCAAGCATTGTCAACAGCATCCAATTCCTCACAAGGCTTTCCTTCATGGAGTCAAGACGCCCCAAGAGTAAACGCCGCAGCGGGCTTCACCAACGTCCCTGATACACCAAGTTTGAACTGTATACACCAACCACAACACTGCAAGATCAACCAACAATGTGTGAGTGGACAGTCACCAAACTGACATGCAGTTAAAAAAATCCAGACTCCATCTACATAGTGCTCAGGCCCTGTAGTAGCTGGTTAAACCATGGACGCGTGCAGAGATGCACCTGTCCAATGTTGTCCTGTGGACTGCCTCTCAAGGCTGAGAGACTGAGTGATGTTTTTGTGTGTTTTATTTGGACTTGTTTTTGTTTTCAGTAACTTTTGGGAGAAATGTAGTGTTCTGCTGGACACGTTCTAGTGTCCCAGCATTGACTAGTTTACCAGCCACTCCCTTAAGGGCTGGCCTTGACATCCAACTCACACCCATCAAACACAGGCGTCACCGGTCAGGTAACCCTGCCAATAAAAGAGCCCGAGTGCACATGCTCGTAGCCAGTTTAGTAACTCTACCCACAGTGTTTGTGTCACTCATTTACTAGTATGTTCCCGTGCAGTGAACTGAGGAAATAACCAAATATAGCTAACTATTGCATTTTGAGGTGAAAAATGGGGGAAAGTGCTGTGCAAATAAACTTTGTTTTTCTGTTAAAATGATATCAACAAAAGGTTTGATCTGTGCTAGGACCAACATCTTCCCAGCTTTCAAGAACAACCAGAGTTGTAGCAAAAAATATTTTTTAGCCACAGTTTTTGCATCTTTCTAAAATGTAGTCCATTTTCCCCACTTTTCGCTGTTTGAGCCTGCTTCCAGTGTGTGGTGGAAACAATTGTGACACCCATGCAGATCCCAGAAAGCTATACACTTCTGAAAAGTAGACAAAATAATAGATTCAGAAAGGGGTCATTTGTGTAGATCCCTCAAGGTTTTCACAAACAAACTAACAGTGGAACAGAAAAAATAATGATACGTTGGAAAAACCAGTCATTTGTGCCAAATTTTTTATCTGTAACGTCTTGTCACAATAGGAGATTTACAAAAGCAATATACCATTATGTTGTACAGACCCTACTAGTTGCGGAAATGTATGTGGTTTATAGGTTTTCCAAAAACACACAATATCCAGTGCCACCAACTGCCCCTAACAATCACTTCTATTTGTGTACCAACTATACAGGAATTCATGTGTTAACGTATAAAGATTGAAAAATTGATATGAAGGAAACCTATATATTTCTGAAATGTACACAAGATACTGAATTTAGGAACAGTGTTTATTTGTACACCTTAGAATTTTAAGCTACCCATACAATCATGTGATTGAGTGGGCAGTTTGCAAAATGTCTTCTTTCTTGCACATTGGATTACGTTTGAAAGTCACAAATGCAGAAAAATCCAAATGATAATAATAGATCTAATATTCTGTTCTTAGACATGTCACAGATCTACTATTCTGTGCTCCAACAGTCTCCCGGTAAAAACAGTGCCCCACTTGTGTGGCTAAGCCTAGTGCCTGCAAGACAACATGAGACCTGGAGCCATAACATTTCAGCCAGCAAAATCAATGTGGTTTTTTTACAATTTGAGAAGCGGCAGATTTTGGGTCCTAGTTTAGCTGCCACCTCGGGAAATCTACCATACCCAGATATTTTTTTTAAACTAGACAACCAGTGGAGTCCAGGGTGGTGTGACCTGTGTGGTTCTCATAATGTTTTCTTACCCAGAAGCCTTTGCAAACTTCACATTTTGGCTAAAAACACATTGCTTCAAATTTTTGTGAGGGAAAGTTCTTGAGTCTGCAGGGATCCACACATTTCCTGCTACCCAGCATTCCCATATATCTGCTGATATAAATGTTATTCCATTTGTGTGGGTAGGCAATACAAAAGGGTGCAAAACACAATGGGGAAACATAGGTATTAGTGGTAGTTGTGATAATTAGCCTGGGCTTGGTTGTCACCTAGGGAAACTTACCAAGCCCAGACATTTCTGAAAAATAGACAGCCAGGGCAGTCCTGGGTGATGTGCTTCACGTGGAACCCACAATTCCCTGTAAACCTCAAACTTTGTCTAAATTCACGTGTTTTACTTGCATTTCTGTGTTGTTCCATTGACCCTGGTTTGATCAGTTTCTGTTGCGGGTACAAGACCCACCCACACAACTGGGGTAGTGTTTTTATTGGGAAAAACGGGGGAACGTTGGGTAGTAAGAATGTTTCGGATCCCAGCAGATTTCAGAAGTTTAAATCACAGAAATGCCAGGAAAATGCCATACTTTAGATAAAGTTTGAGGTATACCACCATGGACTCCCTTCCATGTCTAGTTTAATAAAATGTCTCAGCTTGGTAGGTTTTCCCTGGGTGGCAGCTGACCCAACCCCAAAAAGTGCAGCCATTGATCATGTCAAGTGGGATGATATTGGGGTTTAGCCACATCCTGCTGGTTCATATATAAATCAATGCACAAAAGAATTGAGATTTCCTCTCACTTGCCATTGGAATGGGAATGCTTTAGTCCCCAGAGGAGCAGTTGAGTCTTTAGAGGTGAGCGTGGGGCCTGATACCAGGGTCGGCCAGATTCCACCCCATTATTTTATGGAAAAAATATTTCTGGGATCCAGTGGCCTTTCTTCCCTCCCCTGTGCGGCTATATGAGGTAAACCACTTCTCTGCCCCCCCCCCAGGGGACAGAAAGAATGGTTTGTTCCATTTTGTGTGGGGGTAGGGCATAATGCCAGAGTGGCACACACACACACCCCTTTCTTTTTACTAAAAGTAAAATCCTGGCCCAAGAAGCATTAGCCAACAAGTCAAATTCAAATTTTCAAATTATCTTTATTCGGTACTTAAAAAGATACCATTAAAGAACATGAAAATACATACATACAATGTTTAAAAGCATTTTAAATAACAACATTAAAATTTTACAGTTAAAAAGTAGATCTAAAAAAGAGAACAATACATCATTGGGGGTCTCATACTGACATTGGTTCAGTCTATGTAGTGGTGGTATGGACAGTTATTTCCCTGGTATTCCTCAGTCTTATGGCAACCTTAATAAAGCTTATAACACATAACAAAGTATATGGATCTGGGGCTTTTTGTAGAAAAAGGAGGGCTGCTTTAGCATGATTCAATCTTTGGTTTTTCAGAATCCTTACTAAAAACTTCCTTCTAGGGTCTGAATAAAAAGGACATAATAAAACAAAGTTAAGGGTATCCTGCGGAGACCTAGTGTCGCAGCCGCAGGTACCCTTCAACTCTACCGTACGTGTGAATCCTGCGGGAACGGCCAATAAATGGTGAAGGAGATTCAAACGGAACCTAGTCATGTAAAATCTTTCCTGCGCATTGTACATTACCGCTAGGTATGGTTCCATTCTGGGTGTTGTAGTTGTTAATGAGCCATGGGCCACCACGGATGTTTTCCTGTTTTCGGCGTGGGCCCTTCTGGCTATTACCCATGCACTAAATAGGTTTTTGGCCAGGGTTTTGTTCTGGGCGGTCATCAACTCCGGTTCAGAGAACAGATTCTTACAGCCAATACATTCTATGGTGTCCTTTACATATTTGAGCCATGGAATCTGCCCCCCTCTGTCCCGACTCAAGTAATCCTTGATGATCTGTCTGCTGAGGCTGGCCTCGGGATTTGTCCAAATCTTGATCCAGGCTTGGAGGGGTCGAACCATGATTTTGTCCTCAATGTATGGCTCGCCCAGTTCCATATGTGTTATGTGTGAGGGGGTGCTCTGAGGAACCTTTAGTAGTTTTAAAAAAAAATTGTTTTCCTCAGCTTGTATCTGGTATATTTGATTAGTTTTACAACCCCAGACTTCTGCTCCATATGACACCTTGGCACAGGAGACTGCCCTATAAAGGTTCAGTATCTGTTCTGGTGACCATCTACCTAGCCTCCTTCCATATGCCATTATGGCGCCCGTTGAGGCCACCAATTTAGTTGCGTGTTTTTCCGCCAGGTTCTTAAATTCCAATTTCTCATCGAAGAGAACACCTAAGTAAGAGAAGGACTTAACTCTTCCTAACCTATGTGAGCCTATGCAGTGCGAAAAAGTCTTTTGTGAGTTTAAGCCTGTGGACATGACAAAAGACTTGTCCAGATTTGCTGAGAGATCCAATGAGTTCATAAAATTAACAAAACCATCTATTAACTTTTGTAAACCCAATGGAGTACGGGCTAACAACACCGCGTCGTCCGCGTACAAAAGGACGGGTACCGGACGCTGGCCAATCTTGGGGGAGTCCACTCCAAGTTCTTGATCCAAATTGTTAATATATAAGGAAAATAAAAAAGGGGCTAAAATGCAGCCCTGCCGCACGCCACTTGTGCAAGGGAATGGCTCTGGCTTCATTCCTTCTTTACTATAGCGAACTGCAGCTGTGGTCTCCCAGTGTAATGCCTTCAAGGTGTCCACTAGCCCATGATCCACCCCCAGAGAGGTCATCAGGGCCCATAACTTCTGTCTGTTGACGTGATCAAAGGCCGCTGAGAGATCCATAAACCCCATGTGGATAGTCCCCTTAGCGGCAATGGTGTATTTGGTGGTCAGGAGATACAAGTTTAAACATTGGTCTGTTGTGGATCTTCCTTCTCTGAACCCATACTGTACATCTGTTAAAATGTGATTGTCCTCTGCCAGATTTGTAAACGATTTAGAATCACTCGTCCCAGAACTTTGGCTGTAACGTCTATTAATGAGATAGGACGGTAGCATTGGGGGTCGTCTCGGCTGCCCTTTTTATGGATAGGGACAATAGTTGCCAAGGACCAAGAGCGGGGCAGTCCTGCCACTACTGCCTCGTTCAAGACCCTAGTGAGAATAGGTGTCCATAAGTCCGTGTTACTCAGATAGAGGTCGGGGGGGATACCATCGGGGCCTGGCGCTTTATTTTTTGAGAGCCCTTGGATAGCTGATTTTATTTCTCCCAGCGAGAATTCTAAACTCACGGATGCTGCTGGTTTTGCGCCTTCTTCTTGTGATGCTATCCCAATGTGGGTATAAAGACCACAATAGTGATTATACCATTGATCAGGGAGAATGGCATTCACTATGTCTGGCCCCCTTGGATCTTTAAAACATGGGTCATTTATAACTCTCCAAAAAGCCGTCATGTCGCCCCTCTCTGCTGCTTCCCTTAGATCCTCCCATGCTTGGTTTTGTAGGGTTCTTTTGCGCGTTTTCAGGGCTTTTTTGTAATTGGATCTGCTCCCTGCTATTTTAGCTTTGTCCTTTGGTTGATCAGTGAGGCATTTCTTAAGGTCTTTCAGTGCCTTGGTGCAATCATGATCAAACCAACGTGGAGTCTGAGGCCCTGTGATTCCTGTTCGGGGAGAGGATTTCAATAAGGTATCTACAAGTTGGGCAATTTCTTCAAAGGCCCTGACAACAGTTAATCCACCCATATTTTCGTCCAGGCATACTTGTATTTGTTTTTGGCCCTTCGTTACAAGGTTGAAGTAAAACATTTCTCCATTAATCTTAGCCCATTTCAGCCTTCTCCCTTGAGCTGTCACCTGTTCTATGGCCTCGGGTGCATCCTCTGCCGTTCTGAGGTTCATACCTTTAAGATCCAATACCAGCGGGTTGTGATCACTAAAGGGGCTAATTACAATTTCAAAGTTTATAATCCATTTTTTGAGTGTTGGGGACATCATGACAAAGTCTATGTAGGAGTGGCAGCCCCTTCCTTTAAACGTTGGATTAGGTTCCCTCATGTTGCCTATCATTATTAAATCCATTATAAATGATAGGTTGTTCCTCTTTATAAATTTCTCCATCTCCTTGCCTTCAGCGGTGTGAGCAAAGTGTGGCCCCTTTTCATTCATGCACCGTGACCAATCCTTATTTATTGGTCTTAGTTTTTCACAAAGGTGGCAGTTAAAATCTCCAGCTAGAATAGTATACGGTGACCCCTTGGACTGATTGAGTGAAGGCATATTTTTAAAGTGGTCATCTAGTTCTTTCATGGTGTTATTTCTGCCACATGGGCCCACTGCGTTGTACCAGTGTAATTTTCAAACCCTTGTGGAAGAAGCCGATCGCTTGCATGTTTGTAGAGTCCCAGCTCAGGTTTGACCAACACCCCTGGATGCGAAGATCTACATATGTGATGAGTCCGCCAATGGCTCTTCCGGAAGGCGCCCTTACTGCGGGGACCCCAAAACTTTTGAACCCTTCCAGTGAGAATTGATTGGGTTCGCGACAGCCCAGGTCTCCTGGAGGCAGATGATGTGGAAACTGGTTATAAAATCTCTCCACTCCTTCACATTGTATTTGGCTGCCACCCCTGCAATGTTCCAGGATATAACTCTTATGCCAGACTCAGACTCAACCTTATTTGAGTTAGCCGCCATAGGCCTACTGACTAGTGCCTCCCCCAATGCCACTGGGGTGTCCATCTTATCTGGCAAGAGTCCTCTCCTTGACTTGCTTGTCTGCCCAGTCCTTAATGTGTCCATTTGGTCAACTGCTATGGGTTCATGAGTGGATACCATCAAGGCACAGCCTGTCTCTACTGGGGCAGTAAGTGGCAAGCGCCCTATTTGTCGGGTTCTTTTCGCTGAGCTACCCTCGATCGGGTGAAGTTGGCACTTTCTGTTCGGTTCGAGTCAGTCGACATTGTCCAAGGCACAGAGCCTGTTCCAGTGTGCATGCATTGCAGCTACAGGATCATAAAGGGGGAATGCCTGCCATGGAGTCTGCCAATTGTCTACTCTATGTAGCTCCAGAGGGTGTGGGGTCCTATTTACTCGAGCCCTGTTTGGTTGTATTGGTCTGTGTGAAGATGGTAAGGGGTAGAAATAGGATAAAGGTAAGTGGTATATGTTAGTATGTGGTCCCGACGAGGGAGAGTTACATATTTGGGTAACTACAGAGGTATCCCTGAAGTTAATTGCGATAACATCCCCCGCAATAGTTTTCACGCCATTTCCTATCCATTGCCCCCTTCTGACAGACAATATTTCCCTAGACATATGTAAAGGTAGTGGCTTGTTAGATCTTAGCCATTGTACGCACTTGTTCCTCAACTCTACTTCATTTTCTCTTTTGCCTTCCTTTAGGGGCGGTACGCCTGTTAGCACAACCGCATAGGGTAGTGCTTCAGGTGGTAGATTAACACCTTAGCTGCGTGTAAACATTTCTCCCCAGTGCTGCGCTGTCCATTAGAACTAGTGCTGAATGGACGTTCAATGGTCGTGCGCAGCACTGGGGTGGTAGCGCTGCTGACGACCATTGGCCGTCAGCAGCACTTAAGGGGTTAATTGAGTGGAACCGCACTCCCGTTTTAACCCTTACTGCAGGTATTGGTATGGGGGTCTTTGCTTGGGTGGGGTTCCCTATTTTAGCGTTACTTTCAGTGTCCTTACCCAATGGTGGGGAGCTCTTTCCTTGATTGTTACTTGCCTGCGGGGCTGTGCCATTTACGCTAGAAGGTGGGTGGTCATGAGATTTCGCCGGCGTTTGATTTGGTGGGGCAGCGCTTTTTTTTTGTTTAATAGAATTTTTATCAAGCGCTGTCTTGCGGTTATTTGCAGTCTTTTCAACCCCTAGTCCAGCCTTGTCCTGATTGCCTGATGTTAGAGTTGATGCTTGTGTCGCCGGTCTAGTTGGACCTATCACTCTGTTGTTTATTGCAGATGTTAATCTGTCCAGTTTGGACATTAGGGGCTTAAGCTGCGCGCTAATCGTCTCCTCCAATTCTGTCTTAAGATCTGACACCATATTGGCTACCCAACATGGTATGCCAGATGAGGTGTTGGCCATTGGGGTTATAAGATTGTGATTGGACTTTGGATGATCTTTTCCCCCCTTTTTGCTAATCTGCTTGCCAGCACTGTTCTTCCTAGACCTCTGGGCAATTTTGCCTGGGTTTCTAGTTTGTAGGGCAGCCCGGGGTGTCGGCTCTCGAGTTACAGAATCTGCATCTCTAGCTGTGTTTTTGGGCGTATCTGTGGTTGGCTGTGCACATGGGAGATCTACGTAAGAGGATGTTAGCGAAAAACTTATGTCCGGATCATCTGTTAAAGTTATCACCGGGCCATCCTCTGTGTCATGAATAGCTACTGTAGATGCTATCGAGAGTCGCCTTTCGGTGTTTTGAATGGCGGTTGCCACGACCCCAATAGTCTGTTGCAACATTTTATCTATTGCAGTTAAAGTTGGTAGTGGCTGCAACTGTGGTGGATCGGCTTTCTTTCTAGTGTTGGATCTCAAAGTAGGCATTCTGTTTGTTTTTGTCCCCCTCCTCATGATTTAGAAGTCAGTCAATCGGCAGTACACACGGGTCACCCCCCTCTGCTATGTGGACCTAGTAGTGACAGATAGGTTTATAACAGTGGTAGTCGGGTGCAGGAGACAGTACCGCTACTGTCTCCCCATACGCTTTGTAGTGAGCCAAACAGTACCTTAGGTGTGACGAATCATGGCAGGACGACAAAGGTTGGTGGTGTGGCCCAGCCCAGCCTCGTTTGGCCTTGGAGGGCCGTAGAGGGCCCGCCCTTTGCCCGGGCTTCGCCCGGCACTCCCGCGACGCGGATGGGGCTGCTCAGTTTTATGCACCAGCAGGCGCGCTCTCTCGTCCCGCGGTCTCTTCCTGGTCACAGGGCAGCTGGGAAGGGTCGTTTTTCCAACCCTCTCGGTCCCCCCCTCTCGGCGGCTGCTCCTAGAACAACGGCGGAGGGAGACCGGCGCGGTACACCCGCAGGGGCTCCGCCTCCAGCAGCACCACGCCTGGGAGCCTGGAAGGTGTTAATGTAATCTCGGCAATGCTTTGTGTGAGGACCCCAACAAGTCAATGCGAGCAGGTGGTGCTCCTGGCCCAAGTGGCATCCCGACCACAGTATCCAAATGGGCCCAATCCTGATGGGCCTCATGTAGAAATGCAAGAAAAATGATGAGCTGAGATGATGTTATATCCAAAAGGTAGATTTATTCTTCAGTTCTATCAGGTGTATAAAGTTACAGGAACATTAGATGATAAGATAGTTGCAGCAGTATCAGCCACACCGGGTGCAGCAACCCAGCTGCTCAGCCCACATACACCAACTCACATTTCACTCAACCATACATACAGGAACACTCTATGACATCACTCACACACGGCTGAGCAGCAGGGCACAGAAAACAGAGAAAGGACTAAACATAAATGAAAGCAGGATACCACACACCTTCCTCCCTAAAGAAGACAATAACAAACAATGAAGCAAAAGTGATGGAAATGAGAACAAATTAGTAAAGAGAGAGGAAATACAGGACGAAAAAAACACACACACCCATCCAACAATAGAAATAAGTGTGCGGTAAAGAATACAATACATACATCATAAAGAAACGGTGCTCTTCAACCCAAAAAATAAATGTCCTCACACAAATGCAACACACATTCGAAAGTGAAAGTTGGTGCAGAACCAGGGTGGCAAAGGTACACCCAGTGAAAAGTAAACAAACTGCAAATGTGGGCGCAAGTGTCCAAAACTATTACATGCAAACTAAAAGAAACTTAACCTCGCAAATGTGCTTGTGATAATCCAGACCCTAGTTTCTCCACCCGATGTGAAATGGAAATTTAAATCCCAAGCGGCGCGGAGGTTTATGTACATAGGGATGGTTGTCCGTTGATTGACCAGTTTTTACAATCCGTACAGCACTGTATAGATCTTGTTCACATTTATCACTTTTTTCGCACCTTTTTCACCATATCACTTGCTCCGTTTGAACAATTTGTATGTTCATGAACTATAACAGCCTTCTAATGTTATCTCAATACCATAAAATGTAAAAGAATATATTGATTTATCCCTCAATACAACTTCACAATTTATTTAATTTTCTGGTGTGATTTTTGTCTTTATTTTATTTATTTATTTATTGACATTTGTAGAGCGCGGCGAATACCCGTGGGCGTCTCGGCGCTAATTAAGGGATGGATCAGCAACTTCACCACTTTCCTTTTCAATGATTATTACTGAAAGGTTTGAGTACTGCTTTCTATTTGTTATTATTCAGTAAACCAAGATTCAATTTTGTACCCGACAGAACTAACATTCTCCACATTCTTATACACCCAGGTTCTGAGGGGCACTGGGTACCCCATTATACTAGATTATTAAACAACCTAGGCTAATATCGACGGTTCTTGATGTACAAACTATGAAGAAATTGGGACACAGAGGGTAGACTCTATATTGTACGAGCCAGGGTCCCTCCCATCCCTTCTTTCTTGGCCTCTCAACTGGACTATGAAACGTCAGCTAATGAGCTTGCGCTTCAGATTAGATTACGTGATTTCCTATTGGTATTACCAGAGGAACCCACAATGTCACCTCTGTGTGAAGGGAGAGGAATTACTGACCTATGTACTCTGTATCTGTGATGAGCTGTTCCCGCTAAGGAAGATTTGGCTTCGACCAGTCTGGCGCATTTGAAATGTCCTGATCGCTGAGGCACCATAGAAACGTGTCTGAGGAGTGAATCCGCACAGTTACCGGTCCGCTTTGTAAAATTCATGAAAGCTGCAGTTGCTTTACTTGCCTCTTGGCAAGCTCCCAAGACTGCCCCCATGCCGAATTTCATACTCTCACAATGACTAACTGGTCAGTTTCCATTTGCCCTATATACTGTAACTGAAGCGTAGCCTTTTCATTTGTGTAGGAACAGTCCGGTCACTAATCCTCTCAAAGCATTTGATTGCCTGAAAAGTTTCAGCGCTCTGTCAGTCATCTCCTTGTGTTTGCTTTGTTTGCCCTAAGTTGGCATGGTATTCCCAGACATGGTTCCCTTGCTCATTTTGCCACTGGATTCCAGCTAGCCTGGCTGTTGACAGTTGTTACCCCAAAACCGGTCTCAGGATGCTTGTTTTCGGTCCGGGGAAGACCTGGCTTGGCAGTTCGGGCTGGACTGTTCCCATGCGGAACAGGGTCAAGACTGATTTGCATATGGCTGGTCTGAACTGGGGTGGTGAAGTGAGCTAAAGATCGATGCTGATTCTACCCAGATCTGTGACTGGGGGTGAGTGCCTGATAAGTTTCAGCGCTCCAGTTATGATCTCCTTGTATTTGCTTTGTTCGCCCTAATTCGGCAATGTATCCCCAGACGAGGGTCACTTGCTCACTTTGCCACTGTAGTCAACCTAGCCTGGCTGATGTTACCCTCATTCCCCATTAGGAACAGGGTCAAGACTGATTTGCATATGACTGGGTCTCAACTGGGGTGTTTAAGTGAGCTAAAGAACGATGTTGGACTCTTCTGGGGTGGGTGTGGCATGATGCAGTTCAGAACACCCCATCCTTTTGGTTGTTTTGGCAACATTTTGGTGTCTTGCGGGCTCTCTGCCCCCCAGGGTATTAGAAAGATGGTATTGCACCTTTTGGAGTGGTGGCAAGGCCCTGTGCCAGAGTGGAACATCCACACACTTTCGTTGGCCCAAAGGTAAAATCCCTGAAGCATAGTGAGTGTTCTGCCCCACCCCCGCCTGAGGGGTGAGATTTGGGCAACTTCCTCAATCTGGACAAAGCTCCTATATGACCTCCGATCGGCAAAAATAACCTAGTGCCGCATCAGGGTTTGGTGTGTGGCTTGATGCTAGGGTAGGGCGTCCCCATCATATCTTTTGTTTTGGCACCATTTCGAAATCCCTGGACTCCAGTGGGCTTCACCCCTCTCTGCTCTCCAGGGACACAGAATGGCTGGTTTGCCCCTTTTGCAGTAGGGGTGTGGCACAATGCCAGTGAGACACCTGCGTCCCTTTCATTTACCCAAATGTACAATACCTTGTGTCTAGTAGGCTTTCTACTTCCAGGAGTGGGAGATTGAGGCAAATCCCTGAAAGATTATTGTGACTTTTTTGGAATGGGGCATTGCCCCGTGCATGGTGAGCCTCCCTCACCCCTTAGTTTATTTCCTCTTTATTTTGCCTTTTTTCTAGTGGGATTTCTGTCTCAATGGGCCGAGAGGGTCAGATTTTGGGCAAATCCTAGGGGGCAAGAGCAGAAGCACTGTTTAGCCCTTTCTATGATGAGGACTAGGCTCTGTACTTCATTCGCTGCCCCACCCTCCTATTTAAAGTTTAGCCCTAGTGTCTAGTGAACTTTCTGCCCCCAGTGGGTGGGGGGGTGGGGTGAAAGACTATAATGCCTCTTTTTGAGGGTGGGGTCATGGCCTTGTGCTTGGTGGACAGCCCCTACCCCTTTGTTTTTTTATTGTTTTTATTCATCCCTGGTGTTTAGTGGGATTCCTGCATGTGTCCCATCCCCCCAAGGTAGCATAAAGAATTCAGTTCCTTTTTGGGAATGGGAGTGTGGCCTGTACATTTTAAGCCACCTTCACCTCACCCCGTTTTTATTAATTTATTTTTTCACTGGTTTTGAGTGGGCTTTCTCCTGGTCCTGCCTGATGGTGGGTAGAAATATTGTAGTGTAGTGCCCTTTTGGGGCAGGGACATGGGCCTGTGCATGGTTGGCCTCCCCATCCCTTCATATAATTTTTTTTTATTCATCCCTGTTGTCTAGTGGGATTTTGCTTTCTAGAGGGGGCAGATCAGGCCCAAACTCCCAATGTAACCCCCCAAGGGACGGGTGGCTAAAAGACTGCAGAGTATTTTTGGGGAGGGGGCATGCCCTGTGCTTGGTGCCCCCACCCTTTTTTTTAATCCATTAATCCATGGCAAGTAGTGAGCTTTCTACCACCCATGGGGGGGAGGCAGATTTCGGTAGTTACCGCTATCCGCACCCCGGATAGATCTTGGGACAGCGAAAGGAGAAGTGTGCTGCTATGACTCGCTTAGAGGAAGAAATCTCATCTTTGTAGGAATCCCTTCGGCTTGACAATTCGACGGAGGGTCAGCAGAGATTGCGCATTAAATTTAAGGAATATACCGACCTGGCAACTGAGGCTGCCAAATTGCAGTACTGGGCCATACTCAGTAGAATCTATGATGTAGGCGACAAGGCTGGCAAATTGTTAGCCTAGCTAGAACGTAGGGATCAGGCCCGTAGAGTTGTGGTTGAGATGTAGACGGACTCCCACCTTACTGCCCCCCAGGACATAGCGGATGAGTTGGGCTAATACTACCAGTCACTCTATACGTCTTGCACCCCACACACGGAGGAAGAGGCTTCCTCGCTTCTGCAGATATTTGTATGCCCTCACTCACTGACGAGGAGCGCCCGACCTTGACATCACAGTTACAGAGGTTGAAAAAGCCATCCAGGATTTGCATGGTGGGAAGGCATCAGGCCCTAATGGCTTACCCATTGAACTGTTTAAGCTCACCGCGAGCAAGACAACACCATATCTCACCTCAATGTTTTGTGATAGTAAGAAGGGGGGGTTACTGGTCAATGCCCAGCGGCTTGCTAACATTGTGGTCATCCATAAAATGGGCAAGCCGAGTAACAAATGCTCCTCTTACAGACCCATCTCGCTGCTCAACTGTGAAGCTAAAATCCTTGCAAGGCCCTTGCCTCCCGACTGCTTGGAGTCATTGCCAGTCTGGTCCATCCAGACCAGTCGGAATGTATGCACACTAGGAACACCTCCCTCAACCTGGGCAGGCTCCACTGAGTGCTGTGCCATGCTGACATGATTAGAGAGGATGCTGTTTGTGTCTCCCTTAATGCTACTTCAGCATTTGACACCATTGAATGGCCTTATATGTTTGCCGTCCTTCACAAATTGGGGTTTGGGCCCGGGTTTACAAGCTGGGTTCAGCTTCTCTATCAACAGCTGCTCCCTCAAATAGTGGCAGAAAACAGAAAAACTCCTGTTTTCACTCTTGGTAGGGGCACCAGGCAGGGATGCCCTTTGTCCCCGCTTCTCTTTGCCCTGGCCCTCGAGCCTCTGGCAATGTGGGTCCCTAACGACCCCGCCATAAGGGGTCTTAAATGGACATTTGGCTGGGAAGACCGTATTTTGCTGTATGCAGACGACATCTTGCTCTACCTGGCATCCCCGGCTGCATCCCTCAATGTGGTCCTCGAGATAGTCCAGGTGTTTGGTAGATATGCTGGCTATTCTGTAAATTGGACCAAATCGGTGTTATATGGCCTTCATGGAAAGTGGCCCGTTGTACCTCGGGGATATCATTTGGCGGAAGCGGTTGATGGCTTTGAATACTTGGGGATCTGGGTCTCTAAGGATCCGTCCAGATTTTATGATCGCAATCTCCTGGCGCCCCTCACGCGTCTTAAAACGGACGTCTTGCATTGGAAATCGCTACAGCTCTCTCTTTTGGGGCGTGCTGCCCTGTTCAAAATGATGTCCCTTCCCAGGTTTGTATATGCCCTCCATAACACTCCACACTTCGTTGCACACTCGTATTTTAAGGAAATCGATCGCACCATACGGACCTGTTGTGGGAGGGTAAGCCACCTCATATCGTGATGCACAAGCTTACGTTGGGTTGGTTCGACGGCGGCAGCAGACTTCCAGACATTCGGAAGTACTACTGGGCAGCACACCTTGCGGCGATTAACCAATGTATGTATAGGCCACAGGGCGACCCAGCCTTCCAGATTGACAGAAGGCTCCTTCCGGGAGGTAGTTTTGAGGGGGCTCTTTAGCTGAGGTCACTAAAACCTGCCCTGACTGGGCCGACAGGACATGCGGTGCAAGTGTGGAAGGCAGCTACCAAAAGTCTGGGATGGGAGGGGAGAATTACACAGGCCACACCACTCTGGCATAGCGAGCAATTGGGCAGGTTGATGCTCTCAAGGGTTTTGATCGCTGGGACCTTATTGGCATATCCAAAGTGGGCGATTTGTAAAAGTCAGGTGAGGTGGTCCCTTTTTCTAGGCTGCAGCAGGAATATGAGTTAGTGCAATCGTAACACTTCCGATATCTTCTAATTAGACATGCTCTACTGGCGGTTCTACCTAGGGGTAGTGAACTCTCTGAGTCCTCCCCGCTTGAGGATAGAGTACTGGATGGCGATCTGCCGGAGAAGGCCATATCACTCATCTACAGAAAATTGGTCAACAACTTGGCGGATCCCCTGACTCCTCTTAGGGCTAAATGGGACCACGATGTAGCTGGATTAGATGATGACGAATTGTTGGCGGCTGTGGTATCCCATTGGGAGGTGGCTTTATCTTTCAGGCTACGCCTGGTGCAGCTGAAAATTCTCCACTGATCCTATCTGTCTGGGTTGGTGCTGGTTCGCATAGGATATGGCTCAGACGGTTACCGTGTTAGGCGGTGCGGGCAGGAGGGAACCTTTGTTCATACACTTTGGGAGTGTGCGACTCTCCAGAGGTATTGGGAGGCGGTAGTGAACCTTATGGAAGAAGCGTTGGGGCAACAGATAGATTGTAACATTAACCTGCCTCTTTTAAACATCTGGAGCCCTACTGATTTAAGTTCCAGGGAGCGTACTTGGGTCACCTTGGGGCTGGTGGTGGCAAAACGCAATATTGCAAGATTGTGGAGGGTTCAGAGACCACCAGGTATCGAGGATTGGTGCAAAGATATGGACTGGTATATGGTCACGGAAAAATCCGTACATGAAGCTAGAGGGTGCCCAAATAAATGAATGCAGCTCTGGTGACATTGGAACGCGTACAGAGGAGAGATATGTGAGCCTCCAATATCAAGGGAAGATAATATACACAAGACCTGAAATTGACTTAATAGGAACAGAAAGTATTGTTTGTGACCGCTATGCCTTCAGCTGCATCTATAATATAACTGTATTGCCACTGAATATGTACCGAGATACCTTCATTGTTCATGCCTTGATTTCAATAAAAAGATGTTTAAAAAAAGAACACTGTACTTCACTCCTGGAGAGTAGTTGAACTACAAATTGGATTTTGGGATTTATAGAACATCTGCTTCACTTCAGTTGTTCTAGTTGACCTTACCTGAAAACATTGATATGCAAAAGAAACACCCCATAAGCGTGATTAAGGCAGTTAGTGAGTTAGTGTTCTAGCTGTGTGAGTGAATGGGTGGGGAGAGGAACCTGAAGGATCGCAGCAGGTAGAAGGACTGGGACGCAGCTTAGTATGTTGGGCTGGGGTCTGGGGGAGGTGGAGGTAGGTTTTAGGGCTGGGGGCTGCTTGCAGGGTAAAGGACGGGGGGGGCTGGCATCAGTGTCGTTTTTAGGGCAGTGGGCCGAATTTTAGGGCTCAGGGCAGGTGGGAAGGGACAGTTTCCAGGGCTCAGGGAGGAGGTGCTGGTTTTTTGGTAGTTTTTAGGGCAGGGAGCCGAATTTTAGGGTTCAGGGCAGGGGGGGGGTGGCAGTTTTCAGTGATGGGGCAGTTTTCAGGGCTAGGGGCAGTTTTCAGAGCTCAGTGCAGGGTTGGGGTGCTTGGATTGGGATTGTTTTTTTTTTAACTATGGTGGCCGAGTTTTAGGGACTCAGGGCAGGCGGTCGGGGTAGTTAATAAGCCTGGGGCGGGATTGATTACAATGCAGGAAAGCTGAAATTTAGGGCTCAGGGCAAGGGGGCTGTGGTAGGATCTTTGCCACACATATACCATCATGCCTTTGTAAAGCATAGCTGCCAAGGTTTCAGATTGCTATGTGTGACATTTTAAAAAATTCAGTGTAATTATGAGTGACATTTCAACAACTATGAGTGACACTTTCTCACGAGCAAAATTAAGCAAAGAAGATGAGGGAAACATTTACATATCAGAAATTGCACCCATTTGAGCAACGAGAAACTCTAAGATCATAAAACTGCTGGAAGGCACCAGAAATGGAAGGGTACACACATAACTAGGGATCACAAGCCGGCAGCAGAATATAATTTATTTCAAAAAGACACATTGAGCAATTTAATAAAAATCAATTCGCTGATTATGGGACGACACTCTCAGCCACCCACTATTATTAACCTGAGACTTAGAGTAAGTTGCATGCATAGTCTAAGCAATTAACATTACAATACAAGGAGGCATAACTGGGGGGGGGGGGGGCAGGGCAAGCCTCAGGAGAAAAAGCCTGATTGAGGGACACACAGCCATAGCTATGTAGGCTGTATTATTTCAAAAAGACACTCTGAGACACTGAGCAGTAATAATCCTAAAGCTGAGTGTACAACTGTCCTGACAGGGGCCGGTGTGTCACCCACGCTACAACCTAAGAGTACTTGTACCAGTGTGTGTCATGCAGCTGGCAGTAAGACTAGTCTAAAAAACAAATGCCACAGAATTGTTTACTTTAAGACATACCAGCTATTCAGTAGCAACATGTCCAGCCGCCACTAGCCCGGGCCAGTAACCTGCACTACTAGACAGAATGGCATCTTTAGTACAGTTTGAGCATTCCCAGGGAGATCCTATCTATGCCTGAACAAGCTGGGGTGTCTGTTGCTTTGCTAGAAAACATGTGTGTCCCCCAAACTGCTTGCTTCTGCCCACTGGATATCACGCCCTCCTAGCTGTCCTGTCTATAGCTGCCTAGGACCCACACGGTTTGAGGGGCTCTTTGTAAACTTGCTTTGCCACCTTCCATCAGTCCCTGGCTAGACTCATAGACTCACTGTGGTTGCACTGTAGTGTTGCTCTTCATCTCATGCACAGATAGATCAATACATTGGTATACACTGCACAGCTTCAATTAGTAATATAATACTTAAATGTCTCTATATCTAGAACATAGAAGAGCATTGAAAGCAAACTAGAAAGCCACACAAGTAGGATATTCAGACTAAATTGGTTTAGATGTGTAACTGTAGTCCTGAATTAAAATACATGTCAACATGATATATAGGTGTGCAGTTATAAATGCACTTCATTGGGTGTATACTACAAAATAAGATAACTCTGTAAAGAACAGTTTCAAATAGACATACTCTGGTATACTTTAAAATAGCAGCAGCCAGATAAACAAAGGCCACTCCAAAAGGAGTTTACAACAGCATTAACAGGATGTGGGAACTGAAAAAGCAGGAATTTGCTCTGTGCTCACATCTGGTAGAAAGTGTCCTGCTATCACACCAGGCTGGAAACAGAAAGACAACACTAAAGTCATAATAAATTAAAGGCAAACACACTGGCACTGAAGGTACCTACTTTGTGTGTTCCATGTGAAAGAGCAAATTGGACTCACTGAAAGTGAAGTTCGCCAGTAGCTGAAGATGGCGTGCCCTTTTCCTGATGCTGTATGCGCTAGTGTGCTGAAGTAAAAGGTGATGGCACAACAACTGACCAATGAATTAATTGCTCTGGCTGAAAGCCTCTTCAATTAGTACAATATTCATATAATTTAACTAAAATCAAAAGGTCTTGGCTAATGCCAGACCTAATGAAAGCAAACATTTGTTCTGCTGTACAAGTCTTAGAAAAGTTGCAAAAACTGCGCACCAGTATGGGAATAGGTGTGTGCAGGTAAACAGAGGCCAAAGAAACGAGAAAATACATACATCATGACCGAAGTGTGCAATATATAAACAGCATGCGAAAATATACACGAACAAATCTTGTTGCGCCTGGTTAAAGATTCAAGTAGGCAGGTGTGATTGGTATACAAACAAACCCATGGTATAGTTACACTTGCAACAAACAGAAAAAACCCTTTAACGTTGCTAGTAAAACCACAATTTAATTTAACAGAATCTCTTCCACAGATAATAAGGTAACAGCGAATACACTGATTCATTATTGTAGGAGACTGAAATCCCAAGACGGCAAGTGATTTTCTGTTTTGCGCAGATTTACATTTTTTACTGGATGAACTAAGACTCAACTTGAATTTACAGTTCTTCCGGAAGTACTTGTACTAGCTGTGGGAGTGAATGGGTGGGGATGTTCGGAATGTACTCCAGGATCTAACTTTCCTCCCCTTCAATTCCTCGCCTCCATCAAGGTTACTTTCTTACTGCATTGTGCTACATTTTTTGAAAGTACATTGTTGCTCCTGTAGTTGCTTCTGCGCTTCATACAATGTGTAATTAAATACATTTTCCCAGATGATTTTCAGTGAGCAACATTTGTTTGTGTTCATTTTGTTCCACTTCTGACCTCAGGTAAATAAAGGTGCAAGGCAGCATGGAATAACAATAACAATAACACCCACACGCACGCACGCACACTCACGCAAACACACACACACACACACACACACACACGCACACACACACACACACACAATTACTTACTTTTTGGGCCTCATTTGTAAAAGCAGACCATCAAAGCTCACAGACAGGGGAAGTGATATTTGATTAGGACTGATTGCTGCAGCATTGTTTCAAGAGTAAAACTCGACATCATTCAATTTGTAATTTAGCGCTGGTGGCACCCAGTGCGACATTCATTTTTGGCACCACCACACACCATGACCGCCTCCTTAGATTTTCTCACTACCACCGGGCAAAAGTGCCCCTCATCTCTCCAATCATAAGTTATTGCTAAACACAGTGCCCAGAGGTCAGCTCCCCCTCCACAGGTCAGCGCCCAGCGCGGCTACACCGGTCACACTACCCTAAAGCCGGCCGTGTATGTTCACAGCGGTGGCCTTGACAAAAAAAAAAAACAGGTTAAAGGCCTTATGGTGGAAAAGTAGAACAACCTAATTAATGACAAGAATTTCACACCCATCATAGATTAGTTGTCACACACTCCCAGGAGCACTCTCACACCATTCACTGAGACCCTGCCATACAGCAGTAGAAGCAATCTTACACCAATCACATGCTAGCAGTCTCAAACAGGAAACAGCACTCCCTCACTCATGAAAGCAACACATAAGTTGCAGTCTGATACTACTGAGTGAACTATAACAGCCATATCACACCACTCAAAGGCTAGCAGTAAATCACATAGGCCTGGCTGATAACCGAAAGCGCCTCACCACTGATTGGTGATTTTGTATGCCATCGCGGTTGGGAGAGTGGTGCGAATGCAAATAAACACATGGATGGGCAAAGAGATAAACTAATGCAAGGATGAGTGACAGGGTGCATGTATGATGAGTTATTGAGTGCACAGACACAGGGGTGAGCAACAAGCCAAACATCTTTAGGTATAACCCATACTTATTGAACTCGCTTGATCTGCAAGATGCTACGTACTATAGGCGATGTAACAACAGTGTGCCTAATACAACTTCAGCTCAGGTTCAATTGTTGGTTGCTTTTCCAGTAAATATCTCTAGTGCTAGTAAAGTCTTGTTTACCCCAGCACATGGAACAAGTAACAGAATGCAAGAAAGAACCCTTTTTAGGTCTCGTCTAAGGCAGGGCTTTAGCAATGCTTTGGCCTAGATATTAAGTAGGGGTCTCAGAAATGCTCCAAAAGGCAGATTGCCTACTGTGCATGTGTGTGGGCTCGTGCACATCGCACACCATTTAGTTTGCTTGAAGCCAGCATCAGACTTCAAACACTTCAAAGGAATCCGCTCGGGTGCTCCTACTAACATAAATTAAAAAATCGTTGTCACAAAGCTTAACAAGAAAGACCAGTGACGCCATAAGGACAGCAGGCAACCACAACACATCTTCCCCACTACTCTTTTCCTACCATTTTTTTTATGCTTTCCAGCCGCTCGACTGACTTCCAAGAAAATCAAGATTCCCAAGTGAACTGCAGTCTTCTTTATTATTCTAAAAAAAAAAAATAGATAGAAACATATCTTGGAAATCGCAATGGGAATAATTTGAGTTTTAGTAACCTTATTTCTTCTCCCATTCGGTTACGCTTCCTGTCCTCTTCTGTTTCATTGTTGCCTTCTCCCCTAACTCTGCCCTCTTTGTTCTCCCAGGTTTTTTATTGAATCTCCTCCACCCATCCTATCTCTTTCTCTTATTCTTACCCTCTACCTATTCAGATTACTTCTCTCCTTCTTTTCCCCCTCCCTATTCTGTTCTCTATCTTGTCCTGCCTCTTCATTCTGCCCCAACGCCCCTATTCTGTACACTGTTCTCCTAGAACTACAACTACATCATGGAACTAGGTGCAACCAAACACCAACAAAACTTCACACACAAGGTCATGCCAAGGACTGCCTCAGCGAAGTTTCACCTGATGTGTATGTCTAAGAGCATGTACATATTGTTTCTGTGTGTCTGCGAGCCTTCACCAGTGTTTGTGTATTTGAATGTGTGTATGCATGACACTACTTTAGTCCACACACACTGCGCCCTCACACTACTTTAGGACACACTCACTGCGCCCTCACACTACTATAGGCAGGGCTCGAGTCGGGGTACCATGCGGGTGGACGGCGTCCCCCCACTTATTTAACCGGGGGGACGCCATCCCCCCTGCCAAACAGCTGGACTTCACTCTTTGGCCTCTCTGGGACGAGGAGCTCGGCACCTTTGTGATGTCACTTCCTATTGTGATGTCACTTCCGGTGACAGCATCCCCCCACTTCTTTTTTTACGACATGTGCCCTGACTATAGGCCACACACACTGCGCCCTCACACTCCTTTAGGCCACACACACTGTGCCCTCACACTACTTTAGGCCCCACACACTGCGCCTCACACTACTTTGGGCCACACACACTGCACCCTCACACTCTGCGCCCTCACACACTGCACCGTCCCACACTCTGCACCCTCACACACTCTGCACCCTCACACACTCTGCACTCTCACACACTCTGCACCCTCACACACTCTGCACCCTCACACACTCTGTACCCTTACACACTCTGCACACTCACACTCTGCACCCTCACACACTCTGCACCCTCACACACTCTGCACCCTCACACACTGCACCCTCACACACTCTGCACCCTCACACACAATTACACTCTACTGAATACAACAAACACTCCACACAATACCACTCAGTGCCACATAATTATATGCTACATAATTACACTGCGCTCAACACAACATACACTCCAAATACCACTTGGTGCCACATAATTACACACCACATAATTACTCTCTACTGAATGCAAAACACACTCCACACAATACCACTCAGTGCCACATAATTATATGCTACATAATTACACTGCAACATACACTCCAAACAATACCACTCAGTGCCACATAATTATACGCCACACAATTACACTGCACTCAATACAACATACACTCCAAATACCACTCATTGTTACATAATTACACTCCACATAATTACACTGCACGCAAGGCAACATACACTCCAAATACCACTCAGTGCCACATAATTACACTGCACTCAATGCAATGAGTTCACTCCAAATACCACTCAGTGCCACATAATTACACGCCACATTATTACACTGCACTCAATGCAACATACACTCCAAACAATACCACTCAATGCCACATAATTACAAGCCACATAATTACACTGCACGTAATGCAACATACACTCCAAATACCATTCAGTGCCACATAATTACACACTGCATAATTACACTGCACTCAATGCAACAGACACTCCAAATACCACTCAGTGCCACATATTTACAAGCCACATAATAACACTACAATCAATGCAACATACACTTCAAATACCACTCAGTGCCACATAGTTGCATGCCGCATAATTAGACTGCCCTCAATGCAACATACACTCCAAATACCACTCAGTGCCACATAGTTACATGCCACATAATTACACTGCACTCAATGCAACATACACTCCAAAAACCACTCAGTGCCACATAATTACACACCACATAATTACACTCTACTGAATGCAACACACACTCCACACAATTCCACTCAGTGCCACATAATTATATGCTACATAATTACAATTCACTCAATGCAACATACACTCCAAACAATACCACTCAGTGCCACAGAATTACACACCACACAATTACACTCTACTGAATACAACATACACTCCACACAATACCACTCAGTGCCACATAATTATATGCTACATAATTACACTGCGCTCAACGCAACATACACTCCAAATACCACTCAGTGCCACATAATTACACGCCACATAATTACACTGCACTCAATGCAACATAAACTCCAAATACCACTCAGTGCCACATAAGTATATGCTACATATTTACACTGCGCTCAACGCATCATACACTCCAAATACCACTCAGTGCCACATAATCACACTGCACTCAATGCAACATACACTCCAAATACCACTCAGTGCCACATAGTTACACGCCACATAATTACACCCTATCTATCTATTGCATCACCACAGCATCACTCAGCACCACCACAACATCACTATGCGCTACCACAGCATCACTGAACGCCACAGCATCACTCGTTGCGACCACAACATCACTCAGCGCCACCACAGCATCAATCTGTGCAACCATTCAACAACAACTGGTTCAAATATGTTCTCTGAATGTTTCAAGCTTTATTACAAATGTCACAAAAAGATGTTAATATTTCACTTCTGTACTTCGATTTTGGTCACAATAAAATACACTGAACATAATCTTCACAAAAGTTATTTACAAAAGTTTAAGCTATTGGCATTATAAATTACAATACCTTTTATTTAAGTTCCACGGGAACATTTGGCTAGGACACACCGCGCGACTCTGATGATACAGGTTCGGAGGGATGGACATCTGTACTATATAAAAAATTTGGATCATGCACACTTCAGGCTCATTTCAGTTACACGTTACCCGTGGACCGGCACCGGGAGGATACCAACCTGGGTACATCAACGCAAGTGCACGTTCTTGGACACTACCACCCATACTTTTACTAGCTAACGTGATATTCAAGTTTTCGGTCTGCCGATTGAAGAGGATACATACCAGTTTAATTCCTCTGCACCGTCTAATACGCTGATTGTTGTCTTTGGATATCCTGGATCGGTTAATCAGAAGCAAATTTTCATTCTTCAATGAATTTGAGCTTGAATCTTTCCACTGCTGTTGATATTCCACAAATGCTATTTGGACGCTGCTAAACTTCCAGGATCCATTTGGAAGGACGGCAGGTCCGACTATTACTGATATTGCTGCCCAGGACCGTAATAACAGTTGTATTCCACTGATTGATTTTATGTACGGAATTGACTGATTGCAGATACACCTTTGTGCCCCGAGGAAGCTCTCATCTTGGGAGCGAAACGCGTTGGCTGTTACTCTGTCTCAACTGATTTTACATTTTGGAAAAATTCCGATCCAATAAAGAGGTGACTGTTTTTCAAACTTCTTTGGTCTACTGGACTATGTTAAGTTGTGCACCTCCATTTGTTTTCTAACTTTTATTTAAGTATTAATTATTTAAAAAAATTAAAAGCAATTGTTATTTGTAATATCAATACATCTAAGTCACGTAAATACAAAACATATTGCATTACAAATGCTACAGGTGTCACATTTGCGAAAGTTAAAAGTATTGGCATTGTAAATGACAAAGCTATTCATTTCGCTATTTTCAAAACCAACACATAAATAACAAAATTGTCATTTACAATACCATTAGCTCAAACTTTCCTAATGCGAGACCTATTGCATTGCAAATGCTTGTTGGAAAAGAATCTCTTGCATGAACCGGGGACGCCATAACTCTGACAGTATCTAGAAAACTTGATATCTGTTCAGTGGACTTTCCCCGAGAGGTCAGAGAGCACGTAAGGGGGCGGAGTCTTGGCAGCGTGGGCGGGAAGATGCACTCTGCTGCAGGAAGAGAGGCTCCACTGAAGAACCGTGCAAAGCTTGTTCTAAAACCAACAGCAAAGCAAACATGCAGTAAGTCTGTTTTTAAAATGGCATAAACGGGTTCTGTTCCGTACAGAGCACGCGCTGTTCTCTTAGTTTATTGCCATGAAGAAGCTAGTCAGTTTGGACTGGTGCCCCCCCCTCACACCCCTGCTGTAATGAAGGTACCTCTGCTGTGTGCTCAGAGAGAGACCAGCGTTTGCAAACGCCCCACCTACAGATATTGCAGACCGCAGAAAAGGTTACCGTAATCAAGTGTATTTCATGTTCCTGCTTAAACCTATGGACTGTAAGAAGAAAATAACAAAATAATCATGATTGAAACAAATCTATATGTACTGCATTTTTATTTTTAAAAAAATACCGGCTCAAGAAAGTAAAATATTATAAATACTTGTTTGGAAGTGCTAAAAGACAACACGTTTTCATGGGATTGCTGCAGTTATATAGAACCGGAAAACTGTCTGATTTTAAAGAACCTGACTGAAGTCAAATTGAGAAAAGGCCTGACTTCTCAAGCAGTTAGTTTACCCAGTGACGAGCAGTCCATGTACCCACTCATGAAACGGTGCAAGTGTTCCGCAGTGAGATGAACGTCGTTTTTTGCACTATCACCAAAATAGCAGCTGGACAGGGTTCCACCCCAGTCAGATGATCCTGGTGGAAAATATTGTGCAAGAGTTGCAAATGGTTTCTAATGGATCCAGCATCCAAGGTGCGGTTGTGTGCCCGGGTCTCTGGTACATGGAACATTTTACTGGTTACATAAAAGCACCCCCTGAAATCAATGGGCATCATTAAACACCATCAGCAGCCGGGCTTAATCAGTTCTAAGATGCAGCAGAAAATCAAAAATCCAGCAGATGTCCAAAGCGCATATTAGGGGACTTCTTTCTTCAAGATCAATTCCCTTCGCTGAGCCTGCACTTTTTGAATCCACCCTTGATCTTGCCTCTGCCTGTCCCGTCTTTTTTTTCCCCGCCATCATCATCATCAACATCTCATGTGTCCTTATTCTACCTTTGTCGTATACTCAAGCATGGACACCATTTGGACATTCCAAAGCAACAGAATAGCCAGCAAGGGGCCCTGTTTCAAACTCTCACATATGCTGCATTACCCCAGGCTTTTCTCTGCTCCATATCTTGGCCCTGTAGTCACTCATCGCCTTGCTGGTCCCTTCTCCTGGCCATGGTTCCTGATGTGCTCAGCATACCCACACAGCCTCCACCTACATGCAGGAAAAGAACACTCTATATGATGACAATGTTCCCCTCCCATTTATTCACACTTCCTCCCATCAGTACATTGTCTTGGGCTCTCCCCTCACTATACTCCATTGTTTCTCAGACCTGTGTCTGTCTGCTGATAAATCTCTTGACTGATTTGTTGAGCACTAATCCCTATGGTAGAAGGAACCTCCCCCATTCACTGGTACCTGAAACTGCACGAGTCACACCTTGTTGCACACCTCTCCTTCCTCCTCACCATCTTCACCCAGCCCTGGGATATTCTTATGTTGGGCTCCGTCCTAGTTCCAGACTCACCAGCTCCCTGAATGCCCCACTGCCATTTGTCAAGGCCATCCCTGCTGCATCATCTCATTTGGCGGCCTTCACAGCCCATTGGTCCTACAAGCACGACCATGTCATACTTCACCTCATCCTGGCCCCCTACAGGAGCCTTCCTGTTCTTCCAGGAAGCAGGCACATTGGTCCCCTTTTCTAGTCCACACCTATTATGGCAGCACTATGCCACAAATGTCACCATGGCAGGTTGTTGCTGTTTCTAACTATGACTTTCCTTGACCTGTTAGTGTTCACCCCCACAGTACTGCTGCCATCGTCTCTGTGGTTTATCATCACCCCTCCACGTACGCTGCTCATAACTTCCACTTATCCCATTCAAACTGCCTGTTTTGGCCCTACAGATCTACTCCAGTTCCCCTCACTGGAACTTTACTGTGCACTTCCCTTCTCTGTCCCATACTGCACCTTTCAAGTCTGCTCCCATGCCTCACATTTCCTCCTTTTTGGCTACTCTGCACCTGACTCCTCCCTGGCTTCTCTTTCCCCTCTCACGTAGATGAGAAGCAGCATGCTACAGAGGTGATCAGCATCCCCACATGACGCCTCAATTTGGGCTAATGCTGCTGCTTTCACTGCCGCTGTAACCACTGCGCATTAATTCTTGCAAATTGCACACATTACACATGCATCTTGGTGTGGAGATGAAGGTGGATCTACCCTGGCACGTTCCGACCAATGAAAGCTCCCCATATAACCTCCTTGCCTGATCACTGTGGCCTAGTGGTAAAAGGGGAGCAGGCGAACTCCTTTCTCCTCTGAATACTAATAGATTTTTGGTTACTCTCAAATTTGTGACCATTCATTGATTATCGCCTCTCATTGTTTACTGCTATCGAAACGTTTTGCCAGACCCACTCTTTGATCACCCAATTTGTCATGACATACTATGGCCAGATATCCTGCATACAGCTTACGCCCTCATTACAGGTGATCCGAGTAATTGACTGGTATATCTCCAGCCCCAGAATTATTTATACTGGAAGCACTGGTAATAACCAGAGGCGGAGAAAATCAAGCCCATTAGGAGCTGGACCCCAAGGGCACACTGAGGAATGAGTACTTACGAGGGAATCAGTAATTCTCTTTTTTTTTGTGTAAATTATTTTTATTGCAGAAAAGACCAGCATGGTATGCGATTCCTCTGCCGTCCCAGATGCGGGAGAGGCAATATGCATAAAAAGCACTTCGTCACACAGCCGTTCAGCCCACACCCCGGAGGTTGGGCGGCGTTTGTAAGATGTATATTGAAGGCAAACCAATTTAGCCGGTGGGGATAGTCTATATCACAGTAAATATCTGCTTTTGTGGTTTGGGCTTGAATCCCATTGAACCCTCAACTTCCCCTCCCTCCCCCCTTCAACTTGTCAACTGTACAGCCACTTGATACACCTTGGGTTGTTTTCAAGAGTCGTTGTTCACGTACTTAGACCAATCTATCTACAACCATTCCCACTCCATCCCCTTCCTCCCCCCCCGCAACCGCTAATTTCAGCATTTCTGTTACCCCACGGGGTCTCATGTACAAGAGGTACCTCATTGTTGGGTGGCACAGTCAACACATGTCTTGGTACTTCACAGTTCACATTCCAGTCCTCCTTTTCCCTTCGACTCTCTCCCTCATTGCCCTCCCTCCAGACGGTGATACTGCCTCCACTTGGCCCACACCCTTCAGAACTTTTTGGGACATCCCCTCGCTTCATAGGTCACCCTCTCCGCTGCCATGTAAAGGTCTAGCCCCCGTCTCCATTCCTCAAGGGTCGGCGATTCTGCTGCTCCCCAATATTTTGCTATGTCTCGCTTGGCGACTACTAGCACTAGAACCAGAAAAATGAGCAGGGGTCGTGGCAGGTCCACTTCAGTGGTCAAGCCCAGTAGGGCTAGCTCAGGCTCCTGAGTGAGTTCTGCCCCCAAAACCTCCCCCAGCTCTGTAAAGATGTCTGTCCAGTAGTTTTGTATGGTTGTACATTGCCATAGGATGTGGTAGAAGTCCCCCTGCTGACTACCGCACCTTAAGCATGTGGAGTCTATTTTCCCCATCCTGAGCAGTCTCACTCTATCAAAATATGTCCTGTGTAGCACGTTTAACTGGATGAGGCGGAGCCTGGACTTGATCGCCACCTCCCGGGGGTGCATAAGGACCATCTCCCAGTCAATATCTTCCATCTCACCCACCTCTGCCTCCCACACTCCCCTCAGTCTCACTAGGTCGCCCAGCATATTATTAGTCAAGGTTTTATAGGTGAGGGAGACCGCTTTACCCAATATGTGTTCCTGGAGTAGTCTACCCTCTAGTGGCGCATACTCAGGTATGTCTGCGAGTTGTATCTTTTGTGCCCTCCAAACGTGTCTCAATTGCATGTATTTGAACAATTGTGAGTGGTGGAGCCCAAATTCCGTCTTGAGAGCCTGGAATGCCTTCAATTCCCCCCTATAGATCATGTCGCCAATGTGGGACATACCAATGCCGTCCCATCGTTGGAAGCCCCTGAGCTTACCAAGTTCCGGGAGCCACTGGCAGTGCCACAACGGTGTTTGTCTGGTGAGCTTTCCCTCCCAGCCCAAACGTTTGGTTGCTTGCCGCCATGCCTTTAATGTGATTGACGTCGCCGGTAGCAGCGATTTCCCAATCCTTCCACCATACAAATAATATAGAATGTTTCTGTTTGATAGCGTGTGTCTTTCAAGTATATATGTTGGGTGGTCCGCCGGGACATGGATCCAATCGTTTATGGGCGTCAGGTGTTCCGCCCAGTAGTAGGCCTCCAGATTCGGTAGAGATATGCCCCCACTGTATTGGTGTCGTTGGAGTGTCTGTAGGGCTATTCGCGGCTGCTTTCCCAGCCATAGGAAGGTACGAAGATCTGCATGTATCTTCCGTATCATATCGGTCGGGAGTGGGTAGTATTCATTCTGGAGTGCATAGAGGAACTTAGGCAGGGTGATCATTTTGTACATCGCTGCCTGGCCCAGGAGCGTGAGCGGTAACCGTTTCCATCTGTCCATGTCACGTACCGCGTCTCCCATGATTCTTTCAATATTTTTGGAGAAGGAAAGTTTCTCGTCCCGGGTGATATATATCCCCAAGTATAGAAAACCCGTGGAGGTCGTGATCAGGCGTTCTGGGACGTTTCCCCATTGCTCCCTCCCCTGCGGATCATATAGGACCGACTTGTGCCAATTGATGGTGTGGCCAGCCCGTGCACCAAAGCTGCCCAGTTCCCGAAATAATTCTGGCACTGTTATGTCGGGGTTGGTGATGTACAGGAGCACATCATCTGCGTAGAGTGATATCTTTTCCTGTATCGCCCCTGGGGTGTCTAGTGAAAAGCTGTGGATGTTTGGGTTCTGTCTGATGTTAATTGCCAAGATTTCGATGGTAAGTGTGAACAGTAGGGGGGATAGCGGCACCCCTGCCGTGTGCCCCGTGCGACCTTAAATTCGCGGGATAGTTTCCCGTTCACCCTCACTCGAGCTCTCGGGGCATGATATAGGAGCCGTATCCAGCCGCAGATTGCCGGACCGAAGCCAAACCGCTGGAGCACCGCCATAAGGAAGGGCCAGTGCACCGCTTCAAATGCTTTTTCTGCGTCAAGGGAGAGGAACCAGTGTGGTTCGCTCCTTCCCTTGACCGCCTGCAGCCAGTTGTGAGTGCGTCGAAGGTTTAGTTTTGTCGCTGGAATCAGTAATTCTAGGTCTCATGGGGATTCAGCTGCTTACAGCTGAAAGCCATGGATGAATTCAAACAGATCCACATTGTTCTTGCAGATGGCTGTCATATCAACCTACAGAAATACATTGACCTGCAATAATATCGAGGTCAAAATATTGACAACATAAATAGTATGAACCTACACTTTTGATTAAAATTACAAATGTTGATTCCAAAATATTGTGCAGCAAAAATATTTAAAGTTAAACATATCTACTACCAATATGAAGAGTATAATAAAATTGGCAGACACATGTACTAATCAAACTCTAATTGAACCAACATTAGGAAAAGAGCATACCTAAAGGAGGGGTCAGATTTATTGTTGTAACTTCAGTCCATCAAAAAGTTGGAAAAGTGACTATATCACCGGACAGGCAGATTTACTATTCTGTCTCCAGTCTAACAAACAATGGGGAATGAGCATCTATTTAGGGAGTCAGGTTTGCTATTATAACTAAAGTCAAACTAAAATAGAGATATTGCATATGTTAGTAAGGTTCAGATTTACTATTCTACCTGCAGTCCAAATAACATAGAAGAAAGTGCATATAGTTTGCAGGCTCTAATATACTACTCTAACTCCAGCGCTACAACCTTTGGGGGGCTAGTATATCATTGTAAGTGTACAGGCATATTTACTTTTCTAATTTAATGCAATCAATATTGAGATAATTGCATATAATTTGAAGTGGAGGGAGAACGCATAACTACTATTCTAACTTCAGGCCAACAGGCATTAGAATAAATGCATATGCTCCTCTAACTTCATCCTAACAACAATTGGTGTAAGTACATGTAATTGTGGGTTACTATTCTAACTTCAGTGCTACACACATTGAGGTAGATAGTTCATGGTGAGCATTATTAATATAATAATATTCAACCTCTACACACAATTGTGTATATGCTTATACTCCGTAGGGTGGGGGGTGGGGGTGATGGTGCAAATGTACTATTCTAACTCCAGTCCTCCAAACACTAAGGTAAATTGGGGAGGGGGTATGTTTACAAATCTGACTGCAGTCCTACAAACATTAGGGTAGTAGCCTGAAATTCTGTGGATTTCACACTTACCACTGTAACAGCAAAAAAACTTTGAGTTATGTTTATATATTTTTGGGCATCACAATTTTTGAAAACATGACATAGGCAAAACATTATTTTTATATTTATTTAAACATAACCTTTAAGCTATAAATTGATAGTTCAATCCTACACACTTTAAACATCTTAGTTTGAAAGAATATGAACATATAAATAATGTATTTAAAAATATGACATATTAATATTATCTAAATACATACAGCATTTAAAAAAAAATTATAATATGTATTACATAAAATAAATAGAATTATATAAAAAATATTGTCTTGGAAAATAACAATGAATACAATAATTAAATACTTAAAAAAATATTTATCGAATAATAGATTCAAATAAAACATCCAAATTCAAACATAGCAAAAAAATTAATGTTGTGAAACACTACCCATCCAATATTCAATTAAAAGTAACCTAGAAACACAAATAAAATTTACATAATTTAAAACAGTCTAACTTCAAAAAACAAAAGAGGAAACACTATACCAACACCTATATTAAATACCACAATATTTAAGTTCTTCGATATTTGAAACTTCAATCTTAATGTTGAAAAAAACTCAACATATCCTCAACATTTCTGTCTCTGATATTTTTGTACTAGTGATATTTTTATCCTCAATATTTAGTACTATTGATCTTTTGGAATTGATAGTCAGGACCTGCACCTTACTGATCTCATAATTCTGATGGTGTTGTTAACTCCTATTACCAGAACAATCAAAATTAAGTGGCCACATATTGAAGGCCTGAGTCAGAAAGACTTATTGAAGTTCCACAATCATTATAACCACTTAACTTGGCAATAGAAAGGTAAAGAAAACCTAGTGCTCTTTGACATATGGTATTCGAACCTTTTGAGTGCCTGGGGTTAAACACAATCATCTATTGCTAGCCTTTGGCGAATCGCAGAATCTGCACTTTTGAGATAATTAGACCGGATATGCAATTTTCCAATTACCAGGAAGGCAGTTATTGTTTTGCTTAACAAGTAACTATCCGGAAAATCACGTGGGGAAATTTAGAGGCCAATATAAAGCTGCAGTACATGAATGAGCAGTGCTTGATTTGTGCCAGGCCTGGGGACTGTGCGGTTGGTTAGTAATTGCCATAACATAGAGTTTGGTGGACTAAGTGAGCAAATGCAAATCAGTACAAATCCCTCATTACCTACGTCCCGACACAGACACAAACACTTGCAGACTTAACTATACTCCCCATGCGAAATTACAGCACCCTCCAATCGGTAAGCGCAATTCAGCGTACCCTAAGAACAATATTTTTCTTACTGCCGTTTTAATTATTTCACAACGGGATCTAGTGGTGTACTTCCGAGCACAGTGAGAACATTTGACAGATCTTGATAAACACACCTTTCCTCACATTTACTCAGGCTAGCCAACCGGTCGGGTTAGCCTTCCACTCTTTGGTTTGGTGCACTGTTCTGAGCTAAATCGACAATTTTTTATCATAGGGTTAGATTTTCCCTTCCTCATACTGCTTCAAACCTAAACTCCCATACCGGCTGTTATACAGCATTGGTTTCTATACTTACTCTCTGAAGGATTCTCTTCCCTCAGGTATACACTAACCATTTTCTTTCCTGTGCCTTTCCACCCCAAGCATTTTAGATAAATGTCACCTTTATCCTACACTTAATAATTGGTAACTTTTGGTTTTTAAATATGTATATATATATCTATATATCGAAGAAACACACGGATGGCGTGCTTCTGCCGCTTTTACAGCGGGCATTCGACAGGCTCGCCAAACCTTAAATATGTCAAGTTCCTGGCGCAATCTTCCTTTTTGAAACACCAGAGTCGAAGCCCAAGTAAAGTTTTAAAGTGCTATAGGTTTATTTGGCAGAAAAACAACCCCTACGCGTTTCGAGGTAAGCCTACCTCTTGCTCACGGGTGGAGTGCAAGTCAACGCGCCAAACTTTTAAAGTGAAAGGTACAGTGTTTACACAAACCACGTGATAGTAAACAATGAAGACATACTAGTCGTGCTACAATGTTGCAGCTACACCGCATTTAAATCAAACACATACTGATAAATGATGCATAATGTATCCAGCATTACAGTGTGGCAAGAAATTATATAAACAAAGTTATAAACAATGAATTTCTTGAAAATTGCAGTGTAGCTCATTTGAGACCGATCAATTGTGGGTCAGGAATGAAAAAGTTTCACATTGTGTTACAGAAATGAAAAGCGTTGAACCCACGTATGTTATAAAGTAATAGTTGTGATCAATATAGCACACAACATAGAGAAAGTCACACAATATTGAATCCATATTGCGCGTGTTTCCAATAGAAGATAATGCCCCAGTGGGCATACACCATCTGATGTGTAGAATACGTATTTGACAGTATCATCATTACGCCCCAGTGGGCAGGGGTCCAACATCTGCAAAAAGAGACAACAGTATATTTTTTTAGCACTTATGTCCCCAACATCAACATCTATTATACTGTGCATGTGCATATAAAATATTTGAACTCTGTTAAAAGTTAGCAGTGAACACCAAGGAGGCGGTGTCAGAATAAAAACAATTATTTAGTCAATGAAAGCACTATACACGGTTACAATCAAATCAATACCGGATTCAATCTCGAAGGTGGATTGCCAATTCTTCCCCGAGGTTGTGACCAACAGGTTGAATTGTGTTGTATTTGATTATATATCTGGACTCTAACTTTCTCAAATCCAGCCACCTATTGCCGCCTCTCTCCTTATTTTCAACACAGTCCAGTACCACAAAGTTTAACAGATTAGGATTCTGATTATGTTCTAGGGCAAAATGCCTGGCTACTGGGTACTGTTGGTTAAGATTTTTTATAGCCCTGAGGTGTTCCAGGACCCTGAGTTTGGCTTGTTTGGTGGTACACCCGATGTAGAATTTGTCACAGGGACATTGTAGTGCATAAATGGCATATTCGGTAGAGCAGCTGAGGTGTTTGGTGATTTTGTGTTCCTCCTGATCTAGCGAAAGTTTGATGGACTTGCAGTTCTTGCTAAATTTACATGCTTTACACCTTTTACAAGGAAAAAATCCTTGTATCGCATTATGTTTAAGGCGATCTTTGATAAGTGTAGTGCTTAACATGTCTTTAAGTGATTTAGCTTTTTTATATGTACAGGTTGGCTGTGCATCTATGAAAACCATGCATATCTGTATTAAAGACACACCAAGGCTACAAACAGCAACGTGGACTCATTTCTTTCTCTAAACACAGACTTTGTGATTTAATTTGTATATATATATTGCCTCTAATACCCCTTGAATGAATGTTTAACTTTGTGGTCAAGTGGCAGCTGGCCATCTGAGGTGGGCAATATTTTGGAACCTACATGACTTGACTGGGCAGTGCAATCCTCCAGAACCTGGCTGCCTTCATCTACGATTACCGGTTTATATATATTCTGGACCGAGGGTGAGATCCTAGACACAGCACTTCAGTTTTAGCACCTTTACATTGTAATTCCACTTAAATTCATCCAGTCAGCCACTTTAACCAAACCTTAAATTCAAGTCAAGTCAAGTCAAAGTAAGCTTTATTCGAAAACACATTGTGTACCATAAAAGCTGCATAAAACAATATCTCTAATTACAAATATTTTGTTAAAATACTTTAAATAAATTGCACAGCCCCTGGTCTAGTGTTGCGAGAAATATTTGAAGGTGGTGAGACTAAGGAGAGTTTTTGCTACAGTAGATAGTCCAATCTCAATATTCTAAGACATGGTGTATTTGAAATATTTGCAAGTGACAGTGGTCACCAGTTATTCTCTGGTGAAATCGTCCAAGATTTCAGAATAATGCATGTGCCAGCCCAGTACTCCGGTGGCAACCACGAAAAAACTGTCTAGTAATAGTGGCAATAGTTAAGTTCATTCTTCTAAAGGCACAATCCTTAGGGGAAGATGCATTTTGAGGCTTTACAGCTACCACACGGCACAACATGAAAGTCATGTATCTTCCTCTCAGCTTATGTCATCTGCCAGTGGTAGACGATGCAGAGAATGCAATATTTTTGTATGTTGATATTGTCGACATGAATATGGTGAAATATAACTATTACATTTTCGCATTGGTCTGTCAGTTACACATATGGAATTATCTGCGGATTCACCTTTGAGGGACAGAGGTAACAGATGACATAAGCTGAGAGGAAGATACATGACTTTCATGGGGAGACAGCCTTTACAACGAAACTATTACAACGCATGCCATTACATCGCATGTTGTTGCTACGCAAAAAGTGTGCAGCAGTGGGTAGAAGGTGTTGGATTTAACTCCAACACCTTCCCTACTGTTGCACACACTGGAGTTGGAATAGAAAATTAATCTATACCAACTTCCAGCGCCCCCGACAGAAAGTTGGAGTAAAAGTTTGCGTTGCAACGGCATGTGATGTAATGACATGCATTGTAAAGTCACCTATTCTCTACCACTACATCGTCAAGGTCTTAATATATATATATTTCATAATTACTACTTTACAAAAACTTTTAACTCCACGCCTGCATACCTAGACTTACCTTCCAATGTTATGGCTTAGTCAAATTAGTCAGTACAAGATTGTTGTAATGCGATACACTGCATGCAATATCGTAAGGATATACCAGTGTGTCAGAATCTATAAGCATCAATACGAAAAGTCACAAATGCATTTATAAGCATCCCTTTTGTCAGTAATCAAGCAAAGGCCTAGAGGCCCTTCTAGGCACATTATCACTTTTAAAAGGCATAGTAACATAACAGGATCAATGGAAGATACAGAGAATCAGTCAAAAGCATTAGTCTGGCTTAGTCTGCATGGTCAACCCTAATTCCCAAACATCAGCTTTCAATCTTCCAGTGCAGCAGACCCCACTAGCATCCTGACATTTCACATTATTCTGATTTAGACATTTACACAACTGGAGTCATAACAGTGCTTAGGCTCTAAAGGGCTTGAGTTAGAAGTGGCCTGTATTGTAAATTCTGCCCATTCCTGCCAGGTGTAAAAAAGATATTGGTGGGATGCCAGCTAGTGGAATTATGACCAACGTGTTTTAATATGATGCAGTGATACCACTGGTGGCAGTTCGGAAAGCCAGTGAACATTTAGGCAATGGTTGATTTTCATAATCTGCTAGGATTCTGCAACCCTTACCTGACCCTATAAGGTTATATAAAGCCACAAGATGATTGCAGTCTGTTGAGACACATGATGATGATGTGCTGACTCCATTTTTATAACTTATATCAAGGAGCTAGACCTCAAAGCACACCTGTTACCTCTAATGAGAAAGAATGTTACACTCATTCTGGTACTATAACCAAATCACAGTTGTGGAAAGATGGAAAGACATTGTAGCGGATTCACAACAGCAGTTGAATATGGAAGGTAGTACTACACAAGAACTCTTACATCCCTTTGTGAATCGGACCTAAGGCTTCCAACGTCCAGCTAGGAAAAGTGCAAACATGGCACAGTCCTTTCTGTTTGTACTAACTGTATATGAATATTCCCTAAATATTCCAATTTTGTTCCTATATACCAATTGTGTTCCTATTTTAGATGTTTGGGAGAGCATGCAAAGGACCATGTCCCACATGGAGCTCTGGTTTGCACGTCTGTTTTCAACTGCATGCCGCCTCTAACAGAACATACTGCATCATGAATTTTTGTTGACCACACCCAGACACACCCATATATCTTCCAATCGAATACAAGGACCACTAGAGTCCTTGTGTACATAAGTACACAACACTACATCTCGTTCTTTGTTAAATAAAAAATACAGACATATATATATATATATATATATATATATATATATATATATATATATATATATATATATATATATATATATATATATATATATATATATATAGCTAAAGAGTTGCCCCCTTGAAGCCATCACACACGGGGGAGTTTAGCACACAGCTGCCACAGGCGGTTGCAGGCACAGCGCTCCTGTCACGCTTCATCTTTTCATGCCAAACGCGTTTCGAGTAAAAAACCCTTGATCACTGGCAGGCAATTCAATAATAACAGTGCGTGGATTCAGCAGATCGTATTCAGGACACCATTTTATTTGAAATAGCACGCCCCGCCCATGTGGGCGTTACGAAGTAAACACCTCGGCTTTATGGTTAAGGTAGTCCAACGATGTTAGCCAGGCTTGGAGAGATATATATATATATATATATATATATATATATATATATATATATATATATATATATATATATATATATATATATATATATATATATATATATATATATATATATATATATATATATATATATATATATATATATATATATATATATATATATATATATATATATATATATATATATATATATATATATATATATATATATATATATATATATATATATATATATATATATATATATATATATATATATATATATATATTCATTCACACACAAGGTTGCCCATAAGAATGAAGCCGCTCAGCCAGAGATTCCACATAGGTGCTTTATTAGGGAAGAAAGCTGCAGTTTGCAAGTCAGGTCAGGGTCCTCCTTCATACACTTGCCCTACGTGTTTCGTGCTGCTTGAACACTTGTTCACGGGCTGTTCTTATAGGCAGTCCCAAACTCAATAGCTAGCACCTGTGTTTCTTTGCATTCGCCTCACAGGGCGTGGCAGCCCGAACTGCCTCCTGGTATATGTGGTGCTTAGCAGTGTTGCTCCAGTGAGTGACTCGTGGGGTGCCCCATAAAAGAAAAGAAAATCCCCAGTGGGTTGAAAAGCACAGTCCTGTACTTGAAACGGCGTTGTGACGCTTGCTTCAGCGCTTCTCCGGCCCTTAAACTGCTGTCGTTGTAAGCGCCAGCAAAAGATGCGCTTGCGCAGCGGGGCTCCATTCGAGATATATTCACACACAAGCTTGCCCATAAGAATGAAGCCGCTCAGCCAGAGATTCCACATAGGCGCTTCATTAGGGAAGAAAGCTGCAGTTTGCAAGTCAGGTCAGGGTCCTCCTTCATACACTTGCCCTACGCGTCTCGTGCTGCTTGAGCACTTGTTCACGGGCTGTTCTATATATATATATATATATATATATATATATATATATATATATATATATATGTATTATATATATATATATATATATATATATGTATTATATATATATATATATTATATATATATCCAAGCTCCTAGTTTGCCCAAAGCAATGAGAACGCACTCTAACTCCGTCACAGAGCACAGCTTTCATTCAGGTATGAAAAGCTTGGATATTTGGCGGCGTGCCCCGCTGCCGAGCACCACTACCCCGGGAAGCAGGGGGCCCTGGGGCCGATATCTATCGAGCTGCTACATGGGAAACACCGCCAAGGATTAAGGACAGCATTTACCTGCAGAGGCCCATCTGTGGGCTTTGAATGTTACCAGAAGTAAATTGGTGCACAGACTATTTCTGGACTTCAGCGCCCATAATGCCCCGCAGTTTCCCGACGGAGCAGCCCATCAGTAGGCGTGGAATTTGGCATCGATTAAATGGGGACTGAACCGGATATAGCACACACTGTGCTTGAGAGCCTCTGAGGAAGAAGGGGAGACCTTTGAAACGCGTCAGGCTATATCTCTACGACACAGCTGCGAATGGAATCTGCAGGCTAATTGCTTTTCATACCTGAATAAAAGCTGTGCTTTGTGACGGAGTTAGAGTGCATTCTCATTGCTTTGGGCAAACTAGGAGCTTGGATATATATATATATATATATATATATATATATATATATATATATATATATATATATATATTCCTAGCGCTTGGACGCCTCCGGCCAGCAATAGCAATTTGCGCTCTACAAATTCACATCCTATCCTATCATCCTATCATATATATATATATATATATATATATATATATATATATTTTATTAGAACAACAAAGTCAGTAAAGTACGCTCTTAGGGCACGAACAAGGCAGACACCGGTATATTTGTAGTGCTGTTTATTCCACAACGCGTTTCGCCGTGAAGACGGCTTGATCACGTGGAAAACATGTTTGAAAGACATTGGTTATATCTATTTGCATCATAGACATGAAAACAGGACTTGTCAACGTCACTCAGTAACAAAGTAAAAATTGATTTTAAACCATGTACTGATAACTGTAAATCAAGCGAAAAATAATGGAATACATGTAGACACACTGTGTGTATAAAATACCACAAAGCCAATACATTAAATCAGTAAATCAGTTGGAGTACCTAAAATGGTAAAACATTGCATACGATGGATGTAAAGATGGATGTAAAGATTGAGCCTCCGATTGAGACTCAGCCTGTTTAATTTAAAGTCCTTCCTACGCCGATCGTAAGGGGAACACTCTCCCCCACGCAGACCCAGTTCATTGTAGGGGCGGTGCGTTGCTTCCACGTCCCTGTAAAAGAACACGAGCAACGAACCCATTGGAGGGTTAAAATGTGCAAGAATGGAAAACTGCAGGTCCCACAACACATTGCGCAAGTAAATCAATTAAACACGGCACACCTGAGGCCAACTTGTAATTGTTTGATCTACCCTGCGGTCACAAGTACATAGGGAGTACGGTCAATGGGGTAAAAATGCGAATTCTAGAACACCAACGTGCCATAATGAACAAAGATGTTTCCTATCCGGTGGCCAAACATTTTGCCCAAGTCCATCAGAGTAATCGGGATTTACTCCAGTTCTTTGGTTTGGACCATGTACCGCTTAACCCTAGGGGAGGGGATAGGTTGACACGTCTTCGCAGACTTGAGTCGCGATACATTATAGACATGCAGACGAAACAGCCGGGTGGGCTAAACATCGGAGAAGAATTGGGAGTACACCTGGGGAAATGAATATCCAACTTTCACCAGGTGTATCATGATTATATCTATGGAATGTTATAAGCAGATTTGATGAAATAAGAACTGTATTTCTTGTAAATAGGTTAGCCTCATGCATGCTCGAATCAAGATGGCCTCAAAGATGAAATTGGAAATTTGAATTTTGAATTTATTCCATTTTTATGGATCTGTGCCTTTAACTTTCTCTGAAATTTTCCAGGCTCTTTTCTTAACTTCTTGTAATCCTCTTCAATTTCTTTCATTCTCATCTTCTTTTTAGAATCCTACAAATAAAAGAAGGTTTCCTTCTTGTTTCTATCTTCCTTTTCACCTTCACAGTATATCATTTTCTTTGCTATTATACTTTCCCTTTCTTCTTTCCCTTTGAATATGGTTTACCTTTGGATGGGATATATGAACCCGTATGTACTGAACCTTGGATTAGTTTGACGTAGATGTATAGTCCTGGGGTTGAGCCGATACACGGCTCAATTATTAAGTGTATTAGGTATATTGATCTAATATGACCTTTTCTCTTTATTGTGGGACTCTTGGGATGCATACCCATATTAGTCTTAAGTGAAATCATTATTCACTGAGTTGATTGATCAGGGGAAGATATTTGGAATGTAAATATGTAATTGTCAAAGTCAGTTGATGATAATGTGATTTGTTGCCTTGTGATTTGGCCGTTAGATCATATCGGTGACACGCCGATACACGGCGAGATTAGTTTAACTTTCACCGACTTGGGTTACAACTTTATGCTAATATAGCATTAGAATAACATCTTAACCCTGAGTGCAACTGTACGAGGATTAAAATGTACAGAAAGGTGTTCAAAATGTTTAGAATGTATTTAGTGTAAATATTTGAGAATACGGGGTCATAATGCCATGATATGCTGATACACAGCAAGATTGTTTTTGTTTTTATTCATTTAACACGATGAAAAGAGGCATTAGTACATCATGAGGGTTAAAACACACTGTAAATATGCCATTGTGTCTGATAATTGAACCCACTTAATAATGGCCGCCAGTATGTCAATATTTGCACGCTTGTCCTTTTTCCTTCTCACTTAACAGGAAGTGAAATGTATATATGGTGCCGGGTAGAATGGCACACACTAACACTGACGAAGGACTAGAGGTCCGAAACGCGTCTGTTTGTTTTGGTCAGAACGCCGTATTAAATTCTTTTGCAACATACCCCCGTGAGTGCGTTTTTCGTCTCTGGAGAATGGGTCGAATGGAGCTACAATATATATATATATATATATATATATATATATATATATATTGTTGAGTCCGATGTTACGCAGCACAGCGCAGCCACGCCACGCCATACAGCAAAAGTCGGAAAGATCAAGTAAAGCCACAGACTCCGTGCTCCTGTTGTTTAGTGCATTTATTCGTGGAGAATAAACAGCCCACCAGTCGCCATGACGCGTTTCGCCTCAGCCGAGGCTTGATCACATGTCATGAGAAGGAGGAAGGAGGTACTTTTAAATAGCAAAATTGAATCACATGACTGATAGAACATCCTGTTAGTCTTAAAGGGGCATACATCCAAAGGATAATACTGGGCGCAGTGCCCGAATTAGCATCCCCAAAGCGACTATACAACAAAAGCTCATTCCAAGATTCTACAGTTAATTGTAGTACCAGTCAATCAACATAGCTGGAGTTAGTTTGTAGCATGAGGCAATTCAAGAAATCTATATCATCATTACACGTAGAAAATTTCTTAAAAATAAATTCAATTTCAAGAAAAATATATCTCAGTTTGTGTATATAAATGTATAAAAATATATCTCTAATTTCATATATTTACATTTTGTGCAAAGACTGCGTAACTATTTACATCAGTTCTACTTATACACATTCAATTCACATGTTGCCTCTTTTGCTCCATGTCCACCATGTCAATTCATAATGGCCCTTCATCATTGCATTGGGATTTTTGACTGGTAATACACATTCTTATAAATGCAATTATAGCCATGAGCACAGTATAACATAGGATACCCAAGTGGGTGAATATTGCATACACTATCAGTCCAATATCATGAAAATGTAATACACTAAATACCTCCTCGTGGGTTGCTAAATGTAAAATGAAAATAAAGTGCTTGTGCAGAAATAATAATAAAAAGGTTATTCAATAACGTTTCATCAATTAAAACATGCAGGCTGCTGGAACAGAGCACATACAGTATAGATGTTATATCAGTATACTATCCAATCAAATGGGAAAAAAACTGTAAACCTTGTTATAAACAGGTATATAAGTCCTCTGTGCTGTTAAGCCCCCCAGGCTGTTTGCTGTTTAACTCAAGGATGTAGCGGGTTTCCAAAAGACGTAACTTACTGTCTCTGTCACCCCCCTCCTCAAAGGTAGGACTGAATCCACCAAATAATATTGCAGCTTTTCGGGGTTGCTATTATGACATTTCTCGAAATGTCGAGCTACTGGATAGGCTGGGTCTTTTCCTGATATAGCCCTCCAATGCTGAAGAATGCGTTTGTGTGCTGGGAGGCGGGTACTGCCCACATACTGCAGATTACAGGGGCAGACTAGTATATAGACCACAAACTCCGTCTTGCATCCCAGCTTTTGGCTTATCATGGAAGGGACTTGTGTAGTGGGTTTTGTTTATGGCGTGCTTACAGGCTTTACAGCTCTGACATTTTTTAAAACCCGTAATGCGTTCCCACCACTTCTTTGGAACGTCTAATGTGTTGTTAACAATGGCACTGCCTAAGGAAGGAGATTTTCTGAATGTGATCTCTGGTTGACTCTTTACTAGATCACCAATTATTTGGTCTCCTTGCACGAGATTCCAATTTCTAGAGAATATTTTGCGGATCTCAGCATGTTGTTGACTATAGGTAACTATAGCCCTGCACTGAATTTTTTCTGTTGGTAGAGTTTCAACAGTATTGCTAATTTCTGGACATTTCTGTAATAGATGTTCTCTTACTAATTTTGTGGTCTTTAAAATAGCATCATCTATCATTTTAGCACTGTACCCTCTCTCTAGAAAACGCTCTTTACATTGCAGCTGAGCTGTTTTGCACTCTTCATCATTACTGCAGATGCGTTTTATTCTTAGCATCTCCCCGTAGGGGATGCTATGAATAAGGTGACGAGGGTGACTGCTAGAGGCATGCAGTACCGTGTTCCCTGCGGTACCTTTCCTGTGTAACTTTGTTTCTATTCTTTTGTTGGCAACATATACTTCAACGTCCAGGAAATTGACTGAGACATCACTGATAGTTGAAGTAAACTGAAGATTTAAATCATTAACATTTAACTTGTTAACAAAATCAGTAGCACTGTCAATGGAACCTCTCCAGATAAAAAATAAATCGTCAATATATCTGAGATACAGAATAGCATGTTGTTCCATCAGGTGTCTGTGCTGTCCCATCAGGGTTTGCTCCTCCCACAGTCCCATGTGAAGGCACGCGAAACTGGGGGAGAAGCAAGACCCCATGGCCACCCCCCTGAGTTGCTGGTAGGTCTGGCCCCCGAACATGAAGAAATTTTGTTGTAAGCATATGTTGAGCATCCCCATTAACATCTTGTTGTGCTGTGCATTATGAATGGGGCGTTTGTCCAAAAAGAATTGGGTAGCTTTTAAGCCATCTACATGCCTGATGGATGTATAGAGTGAACAGATGTCCAGTGTCATTAACAGATAATCCTCATTCCAATCCTGTTGAGATAACTTACTCAGAAAATCGCTCGTGTCTCTGATGTATGAGTTCAGCCCCTTGACCCATTCTTGTAGAAAAAAGTCGATGTACCTGGACAGGTTTTCCGTCGCACTGTCAATTGCATATATTATGGGTCTCCCTGGAGGCATAAGAGGGTCCTTATGGATCTTGGGTAGGAGGTAGAATACCGGAATCATCGGGAATTCCTTTTTGAGGAACTTAAATTCTTCCATGGAGATCAAACCACAGCTGCGCCAACCCATTAATTTAGCATTGAGATCATTCCAAGCCATTCTGACGACTGTGATGTTGGTTTTGCGATAGCAGGCAGTGTCGCTGAGTTGTCTTTCAGCTTTGGCTACATAGTTGTCTCTTGCCCATAGGACAATATTGCCCCCCTTATCTGCTTGCTTCACGATTAAATTGTCCTCAGATTTCAATTTTTTCACCAATAGATTGTAGTTTTGGTTTTGGCGTGCAATGGCTTGGCTCTTTTTGTTTGTGTTGGTGTACAGGTTTTTGAGATCTTCCACCATAAGATCCTGATAAGTGTCCAGGTTGTCATGTGCCGAAATGGGGTTGAATGTAGATTTCGGCCTGAAAGGTGTTGTCACTTTCTCTCTGCTAGTGTTGGTGATGGCAGCCGTTGGCGGCATATCTGTATTTGATGCACTTTGCTCCGTTTGGAGTTCCCAAATTTCCTCAAGGGCGGAGGTGTCCCCAACTGTGAGTAAATTAGGACTCAATATCACAGTATTATCCTCTTTGTTAGGTTTTGGTCGCAAACTGTGAAATTTAGTCAATTTTAATTTCCTCACAAACCTATATATATCCATACGTGTGCCGGCGTAATCAAAAGTCTGTGGTGCACAGTAGGAAAGCCCCAGGCTCAGTATCTTTGTTTCTTTGGGGCTTAAGGTTATGCTTGTCAAATTAATTATTGAGGGGCTCCCTGTTGGTTTCTTCGTTTTTTGTTGGACCACTTCCGGTTTGTTCTTTTCTTGGTTGCTCCACCTTTCTTTGTGGCACTTTCGTCGCTCTGCTCTCTTTCTGTTTGCGCTTTTTCTGTTTGAGCAAATGCAACTCTCGGTCTTAGGGTATCCCTTCTGGCCTCGCACAGGCGACTCACTTCCTGTGCGGGTGTTAGTGCTGTAAACCCCACCGCTGCATTCCGTGATTCACCTTCAAGTTCACTCCCTTCAGTTGAACTTAAACTCACTGAGGAGGCTGAGCTCACATTGCCCTTCGAGTAGTTGGCACGTTTGTTGTTCCCCTGTGAGTTTTGAAAGTTGCCACTCTTTTCAAATTTTCGTGCAAACGTAAAGATGCGACCGTTAAGGTAATCCAACCGGTCCCTCTCGAATTTGAACGCTTTGCGTTTTTTTATGATGTCTTCCTCCTTTTGTAACCGGGATTCCATTTCTTCTCTTAACCTCTTCATATTCGCCTCGTCATCACCCAATTTCTCCAATTCCGCCTCCACTAAGACAATTTCGTCTTGGATTTTCATCCTATCACTTTCGGCATACTTGATTAGAATTTGCATCAATTTTGCCGAGGATTCCAAATTAGACGCTGCCCACTCCTCGAGCATACGTGGGTCCGGAGCTTCGTAACTATGGGCCAGGGTGATACGGAGACCACGAGGTACTCGACCGACCTCCAAGTACATTGATAGGGATTTGTTCTCCCACCATTTAGAGGTCTCTTTTTTCATTAGCTTCTCCAGCTTGCGGAACAAGTCGCGCGCCGTTGGATTTATCGCGCTGGCAGAATTTCCCATTGATGTTGATGCTGTTGCCCCCCCAGCCGGGGTGACAAACACAAGTTCCGCAGCCTGCTCCCTACTCCTTAACACGGCGGCTGACATGGTGATTTTAGGCTGGTAAACTACGCTACTAACAACAGACGTGTTCAGTCAATGTGGGAAGCTTCCCGACGACTGAAAACGTGCACACTCCCCACTGCGTTAATTTTCGCCACCGTACCTTAACCTGGATGTCAGAGTGTCCCCGTAATGTTCAGACACTGGACTCCTTCAGTCAAAGTTCGGCGTGTGCTTCCTTCGCAGGGGCTTCTCGCGGCTTCCTCCAACCAGAGTGTTGAGTCCGGTTCCGGGTCACGGAACCAATTACTTCCTGCCGCTTCTTGCCACTCGCCGAGGAGGGGCTTTACTCGGTGTCTCTGAAGTTGTAAGACACACAATATTTCGTTGAGTCCGATGCTACGCAGCACAGCGCAGCCACGCCACGCCACACAGCAAAAGTCGGAAAGATCAAGTAAAGCCACAGACTCCGTGCTCTTGTTGTTTAGTGCATTTATTCATGGAGAATAAACAGCCCACCAGTCGCCATGACGCGTTTCGCCTCAGCCGAGGCTTGATCACATGTCATGAGAAGGAGGAAGGAGGTACTTTTAAATAGCAAAATTGAATCACATGACTGATAGAACATCCTGTTATATATATATATATATATATATATATATATATATATATTTTATTAGAACAACAAAGTCAGTAAAGTACGCTCTCAGGGCACGAACAAGGCAGACACCGGTATATTTGTAGTGCTGTTTATTCCACAACGCGTTTCGCCGTGAAGACGGCTTGATCACGTGGAAAACATGTTTGAAAGACATTGGTTATATCTATTTGCATCATAGACATGAAAACAGGACTTGTCAACGTCACTCAGTAACAAAGTAAAAATTGATTTTAAACCATGTACTGATAACTGTAAATCAAGCGAAAAATAATGGAATACATGTAGACACACTGTGTGTATAAAATACCACAAAGCCAATACATTAAATCAGTAAATCAGTTGGAGTACCTAAAATGGTAAAACATTGCATACGATGGATGTAAAGATGGATGTAAAGATTGAGCCTCCGATTGAGACTCAGCCTGTTTAATTTAAAGTCCTTCCTACGCCGATCGTAAGGGGAACACTCTCCCCCACGCAGACCCAGTTCATTGTAGGGGCGGTGCGTTGCTTCCACGTCCCTGTAAAAGAACACGAGCAACGAACCCATTGGAGGGTTAAAATGTGCAAGAATGGAAAACTGCAGGTCCCACAACACATTGCGCAAGTAAATCAATTAAACACGGCACACCTGAGGCCAACTTGTAGTGCATTTGTGTGTAGAGGACAGTGCAGGCGCACGCAATGCAGGCTGCTCGTGTTGGTCTCGGAAGAAAGGGAAGGAATCCCTGAAACGCGTCAGACCAAGGGACAAAATTACGGATTGTGAAGCAGCCTGTTTCTGAAATAAAGGTTGTGACCTTACCTAACCACGGAGTGCGGCTTCATATCTGGGCGAACTTTTGGTAACATATACATATATATATATATATAATCTCTTCAATGAGGCGTCAAGGTGCTCGCACCAGTCTTTCATAGCGAGTTGTATGAGGGAGAGGAGGGAGACCTCATCTGGCATCTCAGGTGAAGAACCAGATGCTTGACTTGGGCACTCAATTGGAACATTTGTGAGGCCTGTAGGCATACAAACATCAAGGCAGTGCGACAAGTCTGTCGATATGGTCTATCCAGGCCGATGAGCAGTCAAAATGTGTCCTTTACTGGCCACAACTTTCAGTGGCTCAGTGTCAAACAGAGAATCAATTTTACAGATCCCTTTTTGCTTGAAAATGACCCAGTTTCCTTGTCAAAGACCATGTCCCAAGCGCATCAGTGCTTATCGGCATAAGCCTGCATCTTGCTCTTGTTAGAAGTGTCAGTGAAATTAACTTCGTCCAGGTCGATTGACCAGCTAGTGGTCCACTGTGAAAGCTTTGTTCCAAGGGCTCTCCCGAACAACAAGGTGTCAGGAATTCCTCCGGTTGTAGAATGGGAATTAGATCTGTAAGCACGGAAGATTGGACACAACGCTGAGTTGAGATCAATCCCTTCTAGTGCAGTGCGCTGAATCACTCTCTTTAAGGCACTCATAAATGGTTCGACCACGCCATTTCCTGGGGCCACAAAGGTATGCTTTTCTGATGCTTAATGTTCTAACGACCAAGAAAGTCCTTAAACTCTCTATTTAAGGGTGGGCAATTGTCAGAATTAAGAACACAAGGAACACCCCATGCTGCAAAAATATCATCCAGCCCTTCAGTAACTCTGTCATGGGTGGCTGACGATAAATCTTCCACTAGGAGAAAACGTCAGTACTCATCTATAACTACCATGAGATGATGTACCCATTACTGAAGGGCTCAAAGAAGTCAATCGCAAGTCTCACCATTGCCTGTTTAGGAAGGTCAGACATATTTAGTGAATACTGGGTCATCTTGGGCGAAAGGCAGTTACAGAGATGACATGCTTTCAGTTCCTTTTCAACTCGTTCTTCAAGGCACACAAACCACAGTCGATCCCAGAGGGCTCTCTTGGTAGCAGCAAAACCACATGTACTTAGTTCAATAAATTGTTGCCTCAGCCTCTCAGGTATGACAAATCACAATCCTCTCAGTACGATACCATCTTGCGTGATGGAAAGTTTTTCCTGACCATTCGTAAACTTTTGATAATCAACATCATCTGTGAGAGGTCGAGTATGCTTTCTTAATGACTGAATTACAGTAATGTCTTTGAGCGTGAGCATGTTTCAATCAGCACTGGTGGCTAGGGTGACCAACTGGCAATGGTGCAAATTCAAGACGGTGAGTGTAAAAATTCAGTACAAAGGGTCAAAATTCAGGACACAAATTCAGGACAGGAGGTCAAAATTCAGGACAAAACTTTAGGACAATAGGTACGTTTTACAGACACATCAGAGGTCGCGCAATAGTATATAAGTAAGCCCAGCCATTTCCAAACATATTCAACCATTTGCAAACCTATCCATCATGTATCCTTCCATCTATCATTTCACTCATCCATCCCTTCATCCATCCCCTCATCTATCCTTTCACTCATCCTCCATTATCCATCCATCCATCCACCCTTTCACCCTATCCATCTGTACACTTATCCATTCACTCTTCATCCCATCCATTCATTCACTCATCCATTCAGCCATTTACCCTTTCACCAATCCAGCCATCCTTTCACTTACTAATCCTTCCACCCATCCACTCTTTTAGTCATCCATCCATCCTCCCTTTCTCTCTCCATCGACCCTTTCACTTTGCCTTCCTTCCATCCATCCATCCACCCACCCATACATCCATCTACTCATCCACTCATGAATCCATCCATTGCCCCTATCACTCATCCATCTATCATTTCACTCCTTCACACATCTATTCATCCTTTTGTCCATCTACCCTCCCTTTCACTCACTCATCCATCCTTACACCCACCTTTTCACTCATATGTCCATTCATTCACCCTTGTACTTATCAATCCATCCATCATTTCACTCATCCACCTACCCCCATCATCCACTCACCCACCATCCACCCACCCACTCATCCATCCTTTCACCCACCCACCATCCAATCCACTGATCCATCCTTTCACCCACCCACCATCCACCCACCACTCATCCATCCATCCTTTCACCCACCCACTCATCATCCATCCATCCATCCATCCATCCTTTCACCCACCCACTCATCATCCATCCATCCTTTCACCCACCCACTTATCCATCCATCCATCCTTTCACCCACTCTCCATCCATCCATCCTTTCACCCACTCATCATCCATCCATCCATCCATCCATCGATCTGTCCTTCCCCTCATCATCCATCCATCCATCCCCTCATCATCCATCTATCCTTCCCCTCATCATCCATCCATCCTTTTCCCTCATCATCCATCCATCCTTTTCCCTCATCATCCATCCATCCTTCCCCTCATCATCCATCCATCCTTTTCCCTCATCATCCATCCATCCATCCTTCCCCTCATCATCCATCCTTCCCCTCAACATCCATCCATCCTTCCCCTCATCATCCATCCATTCCCTCATCATCCATCCATCCATCCTTTCACCCACCCCCTCATCATCCATCCATCCACCCTTCCCCTCATCATCCATCCTTTCATCCATCCATCCATCCTTCCCCTCATCATCCATCCATCCATCCTTTCCCGTCATCATCCATCCTTTCCCGTCATCCATCCATCCATCCTTCCCCTCATCCATCCTTCCTTTCATCCATCCTTCCCCTCACCCATCCATCCATCCCATCCATTTATCCTGCCCCTCATCCATCCATCCTTCCCCTCCATCCATCCATCCATCCTTCTCCTCATCCATCATCCTTCCCCTCACCCATCCATCCATCCCATCCATTCATCCTGCCCCTCATCCATCCATCCGTCCCCTCCATCCATCCATCATCCTTCCACTCATCCATCCTTCCTTTCATCCATCCTTCCCCTCCCAAGTGTGGCTCAGGGGTTAGAGGCGGCAGACCCGGAAGCTAAGATCGGCCCTGAACCAGGGCTCAATTCCCCGCCTCGGCGGGTCTTGGGCTCAAAAATTCCACGGACTTGATAATTCTCGCTCCGGTGCCTTCTCAACTCACGGGTTCACACTCTGCGACTCTGGGCAATAGCTTGCTTAATCTCCACAAGGGCCCCTTGCGGCGGGATGCCTGGCTTTCACCTTGTGGATACCCTGCCGGGGTTATCTCACAGGGGAATACCAGGACGGGTTCCCTAAGCAAGCGCCGGGAAACCCTTTGTGGGTAGCTGTGCGCTATATAAGCTCAAATACATTTACATTTACATCCATCCCATCCATTTATCCTGCCCCTCATCCATCCATCCTTCCCCTCTATCCATCATCCTTCCACTCATCCATCCTTCCTTTCATCCATCCTTCCCCTCACCCATCCATCCATCCCATCCATTTATCCTGCCCCTCATCCATCCTTCCCCTCCACCCATCATCCTTCCACTCATCCATCCTTCCTTTCATCCATTCTTCCCCTCACCCATCCATCCATCCCATCCATTTATCCTGCCCCTCATCCATCCTTCCCCTCCATCCATCCATCCATCCATCCTTCCCCTCATCCATGTATCCTTCCCCTCATCCATCCATCCTTCCCCTCCATCCAGCATCCTTCCCCTCATCCATCTTTCCCCTCATCAATTATCCAGCTACCCTTCCACCCATACATCCAGCTATTTACATTTTCTCTCCATCCTTCCCCTCACTCATCAATCCATCTATCCTCTCTCATTATCCATTTATTCAATCTTTCATTCATCCATTCACCCTTTCACTAATTCATCCAGCCATTCACACATCCCTTCACTTACTTACTCGCCCACCTTTCCATAATAATTTTGAGCTGAGCCCTTTTGAGAAGAGGCCCATCAAGAACTTCACCCTCGCTGCAGGGGCCGTTCCAGGACTGGGACAGAAGCCACCCAGGGCGGAGACAGGATCCACCACATGGGGGACAGGAGCCCTCACAGGCGGGGGTGGACTGGAGCCACAACATGGGGGACAGGAGCCATCACAGGCGGGGGGGGGGGGTGGACTGGAGCCACCACATGGGGGGACAGGAGCAGGAGTCATCACAGGAGAGGGAACGTGATCCACCAGGTTGGGCACAGGGGTGGGCATGCAGTATTCTAGTGTCATCTTGGGCTTCTCGCCCCCTCCTGCACAAGACAACGAGAAGACAGGCTCTCTGTCCAAAATGCCATCCCCCACTGTGATATACAGTACTTACAGGAGATACTCTAAGAGAACTGATTGAACTGATTGTCCTCCATACTTTGTTAATCAGTGTGGGTGCGATTGTGCCATTTCTTTATTGTATTATATTATGCATGTTTGAAGAACCGAGGTTTGCTTACAAATTAGTGACAGTAATTAAGCTCGGTGAAGAGAAGCAGGTGCTGGCCGAGTCTAGGATGTTTGGGGCCCTGGGTAGAAATGGAATGTGTGAGCTCCCTCTAAATAGCAGATACAAGACGCATTCAGGGCTGTTTGCATGTGAATGGATGCCCCCTGCTCCTGAACCTGCAGCCCCTCCCTCTGTCACCTTCAAGCACCTCTTAACAGCTCATCAAGGGCTGGGGGTGTGAGGGTTGCCATCCCGCTGTGCCTCTACAGTGCTGCTGGGGGTCTGACCTTTCATACAGCATCGGAGTCAAGAAGGGAGGTGGGGGCAAGCTGTGCCCGGTTAAAATTACGGACAAATGGCGTCCGTTAAAGAATCCTTCACGGACAACGGACAGACAGCCAAAATTACGGACTGTCCGTGAAATTTACGGACGGTTGGTCACCCTACTGGTGGCAGCACTGATTTGTTCAATAGATGAAACTGTAGGTGTGCTAGTCATCACTATTAAGCTAATGTACGCTTCTGCTGCCTTAGATGTTGTGCTGTGACATTGAAATGGCACTTGTAAAAAGTAGTATGCAGGGTTGATCATCCCTGGTTTATGCACAATGTTGTAGTCATACACCACCAGTCACAACTTCCACCTCTCAATGTTAGGAGGCATCTTGTTCTTCCGATTCGAAAAAACAGTGAGCAACCCCTGGTGGTTCGTGATAAAGGTAAAATACTTTCTAAACAGAAACACAGGGAAGTGTTCACAAGCACATACTACTGCTAAGCTTTACTTTTTGGGTTGAGAGTAACCATGTTCATTTTGAGATAGACTCCTACTAGCATAGGCCACAATGTATCTCTGTGCATCCAGCTGTCCCTTGTGTTGGGCAAGGATTTTGCCCAATCCCACCGGACTGGCAACTACTACAATCTCAGTATGTAGTTTAGGATCAAAATAAGCCACTTCAGTCACATTTTTGATGGTGTGCATCATTTTCTTGAAGCTTTGGTCACACTCAGAAAACCACTTAAATGAAACATACCTTGCTAAGTCTCTCAACAGGGCACTCATGGAGGAAAAATCCTGACTGTATCTGGAACAGAAACTGGCCATGCCTAAAAAGGATCACAGCCTGGACACAGCTTCTGGGGGACAAGTGGAGAACAATGCTCATACTTTTTCAGGGTCAGGAGTCATTCCTTTCTTAGAAATGACGTGTCTGTTTTTGTAGAACTCAAACTTCTGAATTCAGAGTAAGATCTGCATCAGCCAGCAGATTGCAGACTTGTGTGAGTGCATTGTCATATGCCTTTTGTGTAGCCCCAAATACCAGGATATCGTCACTGTATCATGTGTGACAGGTTGAATTACTCGACAAATCACAGTCTGAAAGATTTCTGCAGCTGATGACACACCAAAACTGAGTCTTTTATATCTGAACAAATCAATATGAGTTGAAAAACTAGTAATGCACCTACAGTTTTCTTCTAGCTCGAGTTGGTAGCATCCTTTGTTCAAATCAAGACGAGAAAAGACTTTGACACCATTCAGTTGTGTGCTCATGTCTGCGATATATGAACCTGGGTGTCCTTCTCTCTCGATTGCTTGTTTGCCTGGTGCATATCGACACAGATGCACACTGAACCACCACTGTCCTTTATTGGCACTGCTACAATGGGTGAGACCCATGGCGCAGGACCAGTCGAGCGTTCGATTATGTCATGCTTGAACAGTGCTTTCAGCTCCTTCTCAATGGCTTCCTACTAGTGTAAAGCAGTTTGATGGTTTCGCTGGCCAACAGGGTGCATGTCTTCATCGATGTGAAGCTGCACCTTCATTATTCTAAGTTTCCCAAGTCCATGAAACAGTGATTGTCTCACTATCTCAGAATGTGCACTTAAGTTGTAGTTAATAGAGATCAGTCCCATTTCAGCAGCAGTGCTGAAACTGAGGAAGCATGCACTCAACGGAGTACTTTGTAGGACATGAATTGGTACTTGTACTGTCGTTTTCTTATGTTGCACGGTCGCGACTAATGATCGTTGACTCTATAGTGTAGCAGAAGCTTCCCATGTGAACACCTTTGTTTTCGACGGTGTAAGACGTCATGTCAGGAGCAGTATGTTGTATTTTTCAGCTGACATGATGTTTAGCAAAGCATCACTGTCTATAATAAATGTTGTAGGGCACCCATTTACCTTGAGCATGATCTCAGGGCAATACCCAAATGGACTTCTTTGCCTCACATGGGAAATCCTTTTGGATTTGTGTTCTTCTCTGCATGCGGCTAATCCTATACGTGCACGCTGTTCGGTGACTGACATAATCATCACACAGCCATCTTCATTGCTATCACTGACTATTGATGTTGAGTAGTCTTTGGACGAAGACAGTGATCTACTTCATTTTGTTTCCATTTGCCTGAGTTGATGTTGCCGGGTGGCCTTGTGGGAGTGGCTAGAATATTTCTGGAAACTTTCTGGCGTACATTTTTTTTATCTCAGCTTCTTTCACTTGGCAAACTGTTACAAAATGGTTTTATTTTTTGCAGCCTTTGCACTTGTGTCCGGTGGCTAGGCATTTATCTCAAGTGGAAAGAAGATTCCACAGCGGAAACACAGCTTCTTCTTCTGAAACATCACCTTATAAGCTTCTTCTTTTGGTTTCTGACTACTGTTCATGCTCAATGCTGTTTCACTCTGGGTCATTCCTACCTCCATGTCAGCAGATTGTTTATCTGCACATCCTCCACTCTCACAGCCATGAGCACTTTCTCCAGACTGAGAAGACAGGCAGCAATCAATGACTCTAATAGGCATGGCTTTAAACCATTGAATTCACAACGCTTGCAATGCTTAATGAGGGTATCGAGTCTTTCTACAAACTCATCCATCATTTCACCAGGTTGCTGTCTCGCTTGGTTGAAAAGTACCTTTCATAATCGAAATTTGGCATTGGATTAAATCTGGCTTCTAACGTCTTCTTGACTTGACGGTATGATACGTCACCATCTTGTGATGCTTTCTTAATCACTTCTTTTATTCCATCACCTGCTAGGTTCTTTAAGTATTTGAGGATCTTTTTGTCATCTGCTTCTTCTAGCGTGTCTATGAAGTCATTGAACGTTTCAATCCAGGCAGTCTGTCTGGTGCCAATATTCCGCTTTTTGGCTGTTTTGAATGGAGACAGTGGTTTAAAAAAACACAGCAGTGTTTGGCACTTTCCACAGCCGTGATTTGAAAAACTTTAATTTCATGAGGACCTTTTGAGTTGTACTGAGTGCCTCTAGCAGCCTCTGTGGTCATTTCTGCAGGGACCAATGGCTTCATGAGAACAACCCCTGCGGAGACACTCTATTGTGGATGCTACTCGCTACATTAAAGATGCCGGCCCCTGGCCAAGGCCCAATTCAGGATTAGGTGAAGCTTTGCTTGTTTGTTCTTTTAAGTGCACTTGTATTCTGTGTACCTTGTTGTCTTCGCCTTTAGCACTTCTGCTTCGAATGAATGATGGCTCTGTGTTACTCTATGGTGCAGTATCTCTACTTTCAGCCTTGCTATTGAGTTTCTGGCAGGCCTTCCACTGTGCTCCTTTGCATGGTCTTCATCTCCTTCAAGGGCCTCGTAAGTGTCACCCTAGTGCTGCTTCTTTAGGCACACATGGCACTTACAAGCAGTTTGCTGGACTACAGCATACTCTCAGGCAGAAGAGTCTGGTATTTCAGGACAGGTATCTCCTATTTTGTCACCAGTTGTATTTATTTATTTTATTTTTACCATTTATAGAGCGCACTGCAACCCTGCGGGCATCCTGGCGCTAAGACAGCAAAAATATGGACCGGAATACTAGACAGATAAACTGGATGGGCGCCACTGATATCAAGTTAATGACTCAGGGAATAGACTTTAGGAAAGAGCCAGGTCTTTACTTTCCTGCGAAATGGCATTAGGTTCTGCGTGCTGCTAATTTCCTAGGGAAGGCTGTTCCAAAGGCGGGCAGCCGCCACACTAAAGGCTCTTCCCCCCATGGTTGCTCTCCTAGTCCTTGGTATCCTGACCAAATAGGCAGAAGCAGAGCGGAGGTTACGAGTGGGCACATACCATTGAAATGTGGCTTGGATCGGCTTTGGTTTTTGTCCATGAAGTGCTTTAAACGTTACACACAGGGATTTAAACAAAATCCTTTGCGCTACTGGGAGCCAGTGAAGCTCCGCTACGGCCTGTGTTGTCGAGGAGCGACGTGGGCGGCTCAGCACAAGGTTGGCTGCAGTTGTCTGGACACTCTGGAGTCTGGCAATCAGATAAACCGGGATTCCAGAAGCAGGGCATTACAATAATCGAAACGGCCTAAAATAATGCTCCTGACTACTGTAGTTCTTGCCTGAACAGGCAGCAAAGGTAACATTTTACGCAGTCCTCGAATAAGAGTAAAACAAGCTCCTACTACTTTTTAGACATGCAGGCATGAAAGCTTTCCAGTGAATCTGCTTGGTCACCGTCCAGGGACACAATGACCTGGGTGTCATCGGCATAGTTAATCACACTGATACTATACATTTTAATGATTCCCAGCAATGGTCGCAACTACACATTAAACAGAATGGGGCTCATGGAGGAACCCTGTGGAACTCCATATTCATTTTTTACAAACTGCGATTAGTAAGGAGGGAGCGCTACTGCTTGCCACCTGTCAGATTAGCGTACTCCTTAGCCAGGGAGAATGCAAAGGATCACGTCACACACTGAGCTTTGGTTTGCACACCTTTATTCAACTGTATGCAACTGTTAATTGAACATAGTGCATCATGAACTTTATTGACCTCACCTAGACACACCCAGATACCTCCCAATCGATTACGTAATGCTTGTAATTAGTCCACCAAGGACCACTAGAGCCCTCATGCACATAAGCACACGACACAACCGGGCCAATTCACAAACCACGTTAAGAGTATGTAAAAGAGTACTACAGAATTTTCTTAAAAGGCTTAATGTCAAACAGGTTCCTCTGGTTGTTATTCATTTTGATTAACATTTAGACACTGTAGTCTTCTTGTTGGTAAACAGGGACCTCAAATGGACTTGTGTTATTGCTTAGTGTGTGATGGGGATTAATGATTACGTGTAAAGTAGGAGACTGGGAAAAGAATTGAAACAGGAGTTAAAATATGAAAGTAGGTGTGGAGCAGTGTCTGAGTCAAAGTAGAGAAGCTCTTTGTATAGGAACCTGAGTTAGACGTTTCTTCATACATACACAATACCGCTTCAGTACACTCACTACAGAATTCTGTCTTCCGAAAAAGTTTGGATTGGAAGAAATTGAATATTAATTATACGTTCACGAGGCATGATTTCCAACATGTAAGCTTTTTTTGTTTCCAGAAGTTTTGCTTTCAATGATAAACCTCTAATTTCGAGAGAAATGTTGGAAGAGGGGAGGCAGCGAGTCCGAGAGAGCCCTTTGCAAATCATCAGAACTCCACTGATCAACATAGAAGAAACAACATTGGCTTTGGAAACAAAATGTAACTTGTTTTTAAAACTTGAAAACATGCAGAATACAGGTGAGGAAACTACTGGCTTCTGATGCCAACCAATGTCGACATGTATGATTTGTACATGCAGCAAACGATTATTGGGGTGCTCCCTTACGCTAGGCCTTGTCAGCTACTGAGGGAAGGTGTGAACCTTGAGTGAGCAAGTATAGCAATCGATCTACTCATTTTTGAAGGCTCCTCTTTCTTTGTCTAAGAGTTGTGGCACAGCCAAGACACTTTTTATACATGGCCTTGGTGCTTCAAGTGATTATTGGCCATTGCCTTCATCTATGCAAGGGTGGACCAGCTGGTTGCAATGACCGCCTTTCGGTCGACCTACTGCTGGTTTAAACATTTAGACTGCTGTCTTAGGGCTAGTTTCTTCCTCATGTCAGGTGTTCATGTGCCTTTTTATTAGTACTACTAAAGGCAAACGTGTTTCTGAAGTTCCTGATTTAAAGACCAGAAGATGTCAGCTTCCTCCTGCTTACAGATTTATGGAACTGTGCTACATGTAACTTTCTGTAGACCTCCACAGATGTTCCTGTCTCTTGTTGTTTTGAAAGGATTGTGAGTGGTGTTCCTTCATCTCAATCGTGGGTTGTAGCCAACCTGTCCACTGTTATAGCCATTTTCAAGAACTTTCTTAAGCCTGGCATACTGATCAGCCCCTGGACTTCAGTTTCCGGGGAATTAATTTAGCCATCCACCGCTGAAGAGAGGATGCCTCTCACATACTTATTCAAGGCAGACTTTACCCATGGAATTGTGCCAAAGTCATATCCTAAACCTGCTTGGCCAATATGTGCTCAACCCTGAGCGGCTCCTTTACACCACTTTCTTTTTTCAGCTTTTTGCTTCCCTACTTGAGATGGTCAAGTTCCTATTTGCCCTTTTGGTCCTGTCCATATTGCAGTTCTATGAATATAGGTACCTCAAGGCCTGACAACCATCCCTGTCGCTGGCTATCCTGTGACAAGCAAGCTCCACCTGATTTTTAATTTGGGTTATGCTCTGAACTTTAGGTGTTCAAATTAAAGTGTTATGACGATCCTGTGATTTCAGTCAAATGGCCTAAAAAAGATCATGTGGAATAGAGACAAGAAAATGAGAAACAAATGCAAGCCCACTGCCCTGCAGCAATGTACAAAACCAAAACTGTGTCTCACATCCATTCTTGCATCTTCCCACATTAAGTTAGTGATTTCTTCGCAATAGCTTCCTAACAGTCAAACCTACCTCCTTCATATATTTCTTCTCCCAATTCAGTAACCAGTGCTGTTTAAGAGGACTCAGTTACCTGATTTTTTTTAATTGGGTGAAGGGTACCCCCGCCCCTCAGAGGCAAAGCGTAAACCGGAGACCCAGTGAATCCCAAAAAGTTTTTTTCATCTTCCACCACCTTTTTGCAAATGTATTTGTACTTATCCCCTTGTTATTTTCCACCAATCCATAATATTATACACAGATATTTGGTGCACGAAAGCCCACTTGGTCAAAAGCATCAAATTAAACATGGAGCCGACTGCTTTGTTAAGTATGTTTTTTAAGCTTCTACGTTGATTTTAATAAGGGTAGCACTCTTGGGTTCTTATCAACAGTTTTAAAGATTTCCACACTGTGATTGTGTTCTACCTGTTACAGTTCCTCTGTCTGTCCATGTCTCCCAAAAGCAGCAATAATTCAATTTTTTCCTTCTAAATCGCGAAGCTGCCAAGTCTTCCCATTGCTTATATGTGATATATCATTTGTTTTAATGTATTTATGAGTGACATTCTACTGCTAAAAGTGTGGCACTTCCAGTAGCACTTCTTCACGAGTAAATCCAAGCAGTAGGGCTCAAGACAGTATGCGGCCACCTAACACTATTTAATAACCACCCTGGCCCGTGACCCTTAGGTGAGCATGCACCACGAGTCAAAGGTTCTTACTTTTCAGGTGTATAACTGACTCACACGTGCCAAGAGCCACCCAGTGGCTGTCTGCCAGGCTGAGCTATAGCTTCGTTAGATATGCTGGGACAGAGAGGCCAGGCCTGATCTGTCAAAACTGGTCTCGGGCAGTGCTTCAATAGTATATGCAGGTGCATTTCCACCCGCTAGGGCTCACTTTTAACATAGAGGTATTCTATGAGCAAATTAGTGAGGCCCAGGTTATCCACCAGAGCAACTAATCAACTCTACAAGACCCGAGCCTAGCTCATTATTGCCAGAAGCTGCTTTTTTAAAATAAATAACAATATCATATAGAGCTGCCTCTGTCGCTTCACTATACTGCTAGGAGCTAGAAAAGTATGGCTAAGCATTATAGTGTGTTAATAGGGACAGCAGTATTAAAATGCTTTAGTTTGACCCCTTATGCGCGATACTTGGCAGGTTGAAATTGCAAGATCCCTAGATATTCTAGGAGAGGATGATGTGTTTCTCAGCTATGCTATAATTCTGAAAATATATGGGCATATGTGTAAAATGCATTTGTGTGCTTACCTGAAACAAAAAGCATTGGCATGTGGGGAGCTTGCACAAATTGAAAAACGACAAAGAGCAAACAAAATTCACACTTCTCTCTATGTAGGTGCTGAATTATGCGTTATAGAAAGTATCAAGTGCATATTTACAGTGTTCTTTGTTTGTGGACAGGTTCCTTTAAAATCAGAGGCGTGGCAAGTCAGTTTGCCCGTGCACAGGAGGGACCATTTGTTACAATGTCTGCTGGAAACCATGGGATCTCCTTTGCTTATGCAGTAAACTGGTACGGTAAAAAAGGGAGAGTGTTAATGCCAAATACAGCCCCAGCGTCGAAAGCCAGCGTCATTTCTGTAAGATTTTCTTACCTTACACAAAATGTTGTGTTACTCAGTGTCTACCTGTTTCGAAAGAAAGTGTAAACCAATTAACAGAATTGTTGGTTATCTGTGAGTCAAACAGGCATTTGTGTGTTTACTTTTAAATCCAAGATGGCCTGTGCCCATGGAAACATAGTTTCAAAATAGCCACTTTTCTGTGGTTCAAAATAAATTCGCCTTTTAAATACATAAATCCAAAATAACTAATAATACTTATTACATCTTATCTTCTCCCCACTTATACATGAAGCGATTCTTAAACATCCCATTTTCTGAAATTCAATTTGATTGGTGCCATGCCCTGTGCAAAGATTTTTTTCCTGAACTTTAGTAGCATTTCATCATTCATCGTCCCTGACAATCAGGATACCCTTGCTGCTGCCTCTTATCAGGCAATTCATATATTATGCTGGTGGTACCCTATGCAGCCCCCTTGTGCCTCACAACCAGCACTATAATTTTAGGTTTTGAAAACTTTATTTACATAATTCTGTGGCCTTAATTACAGGTTGCACGGTACTGGGGTCGGAATAAAATTATGTGCATATTTACAGTTACTGACCAGTAAATGCACACCATTTGCGTGTGGGATTGATTTTTCTTATCCTAAATGTGTAAGTATTTCACTGTTCCATGGGAGTTTACCACAAACATTTGTCAGCTTCTGTGAGCAGGCGGTAAACGTATGCGAAGGACTGTTGGTGAGGGGGGCGGTAAGGTGGGGAGTAGGAGGAGTAGTAGAGGGAAGAGGAAGGTTTTTTTTTTTAATGAGGGAGAAGCATTGTATGCTCTCACATTACAAAACAAATGAAACTGCAGAAGTGATGAAAGCAGAACACTTAAAGAGAAGAAGCAGGCCAACAAAAAAAGAGTGCTCTCAAAGCTCCTTAAACAACCTGATGAGTAAGAGCACATGTAGCAGGGACAGTCCCCATGGGAGGATACAAAAGTCCAAAAGGAAGGACTACTAAGCGTATTCACCTAACACAAGTTAGCATTTCCAAAGGACAGAAAGAGGAACCAATTAAAATGATGGGTCTTGCTCCAAGCCCATATTCTAGATACATTATGTCTTGAAGAGACAGCTCATGCACGGCCTAGGCAAGACCTATAACATGAAGAATGAGGCTGTGATTTTTGCAGCCAATGAATCGGGTCAAGTTTTTCCACAAACCTAAAAAATCATAATCTGCCCGAGCGAAATTACCATATGTGTTAATTTCACTCCACCTAACATGTAATCAGGTTCTTTGTTTGTTAGGAACTGCATCACGTCCCACTTTGAGGATGCTTGGTGGGAGGGACAAATCACAAAGCCACTTTACACGTCTCACTGTTGGAGGCTTCTCCCCCAGGCATCATGGCTGCAGCAACAGAATCAAAAGAATCGATGGTTGCCCAGCTCGGTGAATTCAAGCCTGCCTTAAATCATGAGAAGTAAAGAAGCAACGCCAAAGAGAAGGGGAATAGCTGCATAGGCAGGAGCTGCCCCTAGTACTGTAGATCCCCGGCCATGGCATAGACAAAGAGTGGAGGATGAGGCAGCAAAAATACTGTTAAACTGGCGCAACAAACACCATTGTTTGTACCGAGGGCTCATGAGCCATCGGGGGCTGAGTACTAGGAGCCATGAGCCGAAAGCTGGTGAGATCAAATATCCTACCAGATGGGGTGTGGCATGACTCTGTTTTTATGGAAGTTTCCCTCAGGCCCCTTCACCTAGTTTCCATAAAGAGGCATCAACTCTCCTGCTACCGAGGAGAGTAATACGTTACTGCTCTCCAGGAAACTAGCGGGCATGGTTCAAGCTCCAGGTAAGCTAAGGATTGGAAAGGGGAGGTAGTAGCTGGGCTTGCTGCCGGGTAGAATGGACAGTGAATGGAAACTTTTGAAATGCCAGTTTCTGAATCATTAAGCACAAGAATGTGTGGGATGGGCAGCAACATCAGTGGGACATTAAGGTATTGACAGTTTTCTTTCTAACATCATTAAATATCGTCAAATAAGATACTAAATAAGCAGAGAGAATCAGTAAACCACAAATTTGATAAATAGATCGGCTAAGCATTCTGTTTGCTGACTATAAAGTATAAATGCCAAAAGTCAAACAAAACCTGCCTCTCTTAAGGAAAGGCCCTGGCCACTCACAGATAAGTAAGACTTAAAGACATCTCTGCTTTAGGAAAACCTCTGTGAGCATGTCTAAGAAAGCGAAGGCACTCTTCTTTGGGAGGCTGGAGGAGGATAACTTTGATATGGCTGAAATGTTATCTGCACTGGAGAGCAAGGATCCCCATGCTCTTTGCACTCCCTCAGCTCCTGGAGCCCAATATACTTACTTTATCAGCTCAAAAGAGCCCTTATAGTAAATGGTACCACCGAAATGGGTGATCAAACTTTTGAAGGAGACAGCGAGCCCTAAGAGAAAGCAACAGCAGAAGTGAAATCAGAAGAACAGACAGTAGAGGGCCGACCGCTGATCTAGCAAACGGTCTCATGACAGATTTGTCTGGCACGTCTCCCATCCTCCTCGAAGACCGAGACTGGGGCAGCCTGACCCAACTCCCTAATAAAGACCCTGGCTCTATAGGAGACTGGGGAACAATGTACCCCATTTGCTGTGCTAAGGGGAATAACACTGTACTGACCTCTATCCGAAATGTGTTACTGGATCAGCATCTCAAAGGAGTAAAAGCCAGAAAACCACTCATAAATAGAAAAACTGATAGTCTTGATCTGGATAAAGGCGAGAAAAGAAACACAACCAAACTACAGCAGAGCGATATAAGGCAGAATAGGTAGCTACCAAGCAGGATCTAGAAATTATATTTGAGGTAAGAAAGGGAAACTTATCTACCAAAGAGAATTGTAGAAAGTTGATTGAGGAGCCACCTTCGGCAGTTACTCAGGCATGGCTTATTACTATTTGAGGGGAGATACAGGAAATTACATCTGTCCAAACCTTTCTTGAGTCCTCCTAGAAAAATGGAAGAAATTGAAAAGAATATTGATTCCTACTCTTATCAACTTGATGAAGTCAGGGCATGTGCTCTATTTTGGAAGATACCCAGGGAGGGCTAGTATTGGAGAGTGACCTCCATATGAAAGAACTAACTAATATTAAGCTGAAAGTGGAGGATTAGAAAAACTATCCAAGGTGAGCTAATTTAGGATTTGTGGGCATATCAGAACAAAAGGAATCAGCAACTTCCCATGTAGAGCTAATGAAGGACCTTATTCACACTCAGAGAGGATTTAAAGGCGATCTGGCAGTAATGAGAGCAAACCGGGTGCTGTTCACAGAGTATTCAAATGCTTCAGGACCTCTCACAATACTAGTGAACTTTGAAGATACTAGGATTTGAGAGAGGATACTCTCCCAAGCAGTGAAACAGAAAAGCTTCAAATCTTCAGAACACAATAATTTCCAGGTTTTTCCACAAATGACGTTTAAGACATAAAAACGCCGGAGAGAGTTCTGGCTATTTATATCCTCTTTCTAGGCTGAAGGGATTCAAGTTATTTTATACAGCCGGCCAAACTCAAAGTTTTAATTAATGTACCTTTCAAGATTTTTCAAGAGATAGAGACTGCAAAGACAGTCCTACTGGACATTCAGCACAAATTAGGGCTGGTAGACTGATAGAGGCTTCAAAATTACACTTTAGAATGTCCTAGGTCAGCGAATCGTAATTCAGTTAGATGTAGATATCGAAGTAGGACTAAAAAGTGTCTGGGGCCAACAGATGAAGGGCCTCATTTATGAGGCTGTGCGTCACTTTTACACCGCCGGTGCGTCACTTTTTGTGACGCACCAGTGGCGTAAAAAATGCGCCATGTTGCGCCATATTTACAAAGTGACGCATCTAGGTAGATGCGTCACTTTGTAAACCCCTGCGCCACATTATACCTGCACCAGGTATAATGTATGCAAGGGGGCGTTTTGACGCAAGAAAGGGTCATGGAAGTGACGCAGTGAAATCTATAGGATTTCACTGCGCCACTTCTACGGACACAAATGCGTCAATTTCGCGTAAGACTGACACAGGCCCTTTCACATGGGGCTTGCCCCATGTGAAAGGGCACATTGCTGGAGTTGCGCCACTTTTGTGACACTCCAGCAATGCGTCACTTTTGCGCCATACAGATACGTCAGAAATACTGACGTATCTGTAACTCCTTGCGCCATGATGCGTCATACTGTAAATATGACGCATCATTGGTGTCGCAAGGAGGGCGCAGTGAAAAGTGATGCATCGATGTTTTCACGCAGCGATGCGTCACTTTTCATAAATGAGGCCCGAAGAGTTTCTAAAAAGCCTACCCTCTACATTGTTTCTACGTTTGTTATTTCTACCTCGTATTTCCATGGTTGGGTGCAGGCTCCCATTGCCTCAGCAGGGGGTTGGGAGACACGACTGTCAGGGCAATTGGCAGTCTGAGGCAGAAATGACAGATTCCTGGAGAGACAATTACATATTTTTTTAGAAGAGTTTGCTTTTGAAAAAGTTGTGGGCGGGGGGGATACACATACTCAAAGAATTACTCTCTTAAGCCTTTAATTTAAGTTTATCTCTATAAATGTGACTGTCTAGATAACAACTCAAAGAAGTGGAAGGCAATTTTTTTTTAGTTTAGAAAGCTTTATTGAGCAAGATAAACCAAGTAAAACATCATTACAGAATCACAATCAATAAAGGGAAAAGGCATTATATAATAAGAAAGTGAAATATAAAAGGAGCAAAAACCCCAAAGGGGGAATATAAACAATATACTAAGGGAAAGAGCATTTTTTGAAATTTTATGGAAATGGAACAGGAAAGAGAAAGGGGAAAAGGAAAGAAAAGGAAAAAGGAGTGAAAGAAAGGCGAGAAGAAAAGGGGAAAGAAAGTGGGAGGATAGAAAGAAGGGAGGAAAAGTAGAAAAAGGAGAAGAGGCATATTAGGGTAAGCGTCTGGAAAGAAAGTCAGTTAAGGGTAACCATAACAGATCTCTTTTGATTAAAAGGGGGGTAGTTGTAGCATATGCACGATCAAGTCTGTGATGATGACATAATAAATTCCACCAGGCAGTTGAAGAGATATTTGAAGTGTCTTTCCAGTTAGATGTGATAATCTGCAAAGAAATAGCTATAAACAAATCTATAAAGTTGCAAACATTGCGTGGAACACTCCAAATGGGAGAGGAACCACCTAGAACAATATATGAACAATATCAAATGTATGATTTGAGTTAAGAATTTCATTCAGCTTGCACCATATATGTTGCCAAAGGGAAGCTACCAAGGGACATTGAAATAACATATGAAACAAGGTGCCATCAGGGTGAGAGCAGGACCAACAATAACTAGACTCTAGGTCCTTGAACTTAAAAAGGTCATGTGGAGTAAAAAAAAGTCTATTATAAAAGAAAAAAGGGTCTGAGTGGTGCTAGCGGAACGAGAAACTGTGTGGATTTTAGACCAGATAGACTCCCAAATAGGAAAGGAACAATCTTGTGCTAGATCCTTTTCCCATGCAAGTTCAGATTTGGATTTGGGGCGATCAGGAATAGTTGGGAGAGGATCTTATAAATGGCAGCCGCTTTGAGTGGGGAAGTGAAAACTAAAGGAGTGGAGTCAGTTGGAACAACATCAGATAAGGTGGTATGAAATGAGGAGAGTGTAGTTAAAGCTATGGTGAGGTCAGAAAATTGAGAAGAATGAGCGTTTGAAATATGAGATGAGGTGCAAAGAGTGGGTAAATCCTGTACTGAACCATTGACAAGGAGATCGCCCAGATACATAATGCCCTTGTCAATCCATTCCTTCCAGAAGAGAGCCTTGTTATTAATCTTTAGGGAAGAATTATACCATAACGGGGTAAGGGAATGTAAGTGCGCCTGAGAAAATGTAGAGCGAAACAATGAAAGAGAAAGTGCCCTAGAGAGCTTGAAGATGGGAGAAAGAAAACGTTTAGGGGGCTGAGACAAATGAATAGCAGCAGAAAAAGGGAAAGGCGATAATTGGGCTTTCTCTAAGCACTCCAGGCAGTGGGAAAAAGGGGAGGCGAATCTGCGAGAAAAGGCCAGATTTGTTTGAAAGTGAAGGAAGAATGAAAGCGAACAATGTTGGGAAAATTTACACCACCTAGATGCTTTGGCTGTTGAAGGCGGGAGAGGGATAACCTGGGTTTACGGTTATTCCAAAGGAAACGAGTGAGAACACAATTAATCTGAGTGAAAAAATAAGCCGGAAGAGAAATAGGCAACATAGAAAGGTAAAAATTGATTATAGGGAGAAGCATCATTTTAGCAGTCGCCAAACGACCCCACCACAATAGCAATAAAGGGGACCATCTCTCTATTAGAGTACCAAGCTTGGAGATGATATCTTTAAGATTAATCTTAACAGAATCTTTAATGGACGAGGAATATAAAATACCTAAACATTTAATACTAATAGGGCTCCATGCAAAGCCGGAGCCATGAAACATATGAGGAAGACAGAACTTATTTAGGGGTAATACTTCAGATTTATCTATATTTAATTTATAACCGGAGACAGAAGAATATTCCGCGAGTAAAGAAAAGAGCGCTGGTAGAGAAGTAGCAGGATTGGACATATAAAGTAAAATATCATCAGCATAGGCTGTGAACTTGATGTCTAATGATTTATAAACAAAACCGGTATAAGAGGTAGAAAGACGAATCTTCTCAAGGAGGGGTTCTAATGCTAAAATGAAAAGAAGGGGAGACAAGGGACAGCCTTGTCGAGTGCCCCTGTGTGAAGGAAAATAAGACGACTGAGAACCATTGACCCAAATGGACCTGGAAGGGGAGGAATATAATAATTGTATGAGTTTAATGATATGAGGGCTAAATCCATGCCAACGAAGGGCCCCAAACATAAAGTCCCAATTAACCCTATCAAAAGCTTTCTCAGCATCAAGAGTGATAACTGCAAGAGGAGTTGTCATTTTAGAAGCAAGATGAATAATATTAAGGAGAGCTCTAGAGTTATCTGTGATTGATCTACCCTTAACAAAACCTGACTGGTACACATTAATGAGATCTGGGACAAAAGTAGATAGACAAGAAGCTTACATTTTGGCATAGATTTTACAATCAGTATTGATTAGGGAAATGGGTCGATTATTCTTATAGAGGGAAGGATTTTTATCTTTTTTGGGAAGTAAACATAGCATGGCCTGGGTAAAGGAGCCTTTAGATTCGCCAGCAGTAAGAAAAGAAGAGATCAAAGAGGAGAGGTGAGGTATCAAACAAGTCTTGAACTGAAAATAAAAACGGACAGTAAAACCATCAGGACTGGGAGATTTGTCTTTGGGTAAGAGAGTAATTGCTTGTAATATCTCTTTCTCTGAGATGGGAGCATCCAGAGAAGAGAGGTCAAGAGTAGAGGAAGAGGATTTGGGTATGTTGAGAAAAAAGGAACGAATTTGAGAAGGGGTCGGGGTAGATTCAGGTGTATATAAAGTAGAATAATATTGAACAAAGCAATTGAGGATCTTGTCATCAGTACAATGACGAATCCCAGCAGCATCTGAGATAACAGCTATTTTAGATTTTTTTTTAAATTTTAAGGTAATTGGCAAGCGACCTGCCCGCTTTATTGCGACCGCCATACATTTTGGAATTACATTTGAAAAGATGATTACAGGCAGAGTCACAAGAAAATTTATTGACTTGGAGTTTAGCTTTAATAAGAGAAGAAAGAGCCTCAGGGGAGTTAGACGTACAGAAAAGGTGTTCAAGGTCTTTGATTTGTTTAAGGATAAGAGACGATTTAGATAAGGCCAATTTCTTTTTACGCAAAACAAAATCAATAATGAAGCCCCTGGCCGAAGCCTTAAAAGCATCCCAACAAAGTGGAATTGAGAGGTGGAATCTAGATTAGTATGAAAAAAATTGTTCCATAAAAAGGGTGAATTGTTCAACAAACTGAGGGTCCAAAAGAAGAGAGATATTGAAGCGCCAACGGCCAGAGCTAGGAAGAGGGGAGGGTAAATCGATGCCTAGAATGACTGGGGCATGATCAGAAATCAGAATGGAGCCAATTTCAACATTTGTCATGAATTGAAACATGTGTTGGGTGAGAAAGATATAGTCAATGCGAGAATGTGAAGCATGAACAGGGGAAAAAAGGAAAATTCCAAGGTATCGGGGTGAGAGAGCCTCCAGGAATCAATTAAGCCTCTAGAGGAAATTGCACGATAAAAGGACTTTTGCATTTGGTTAGGAATATACCTGGTCTGGGATTTGCGGTCCAAAAAGGGGTCCATTAACTGGTTACATTCACCTCCAACAATTAACTAAACATTAGTGTGTGAGGAGAGGAACTTGGAGAAATCATTCAAAAAAACAGGATCAATACCATTTGGATCATAAACATTGCAAAAGAATAAATCAGCATCATTAACTTTGACATCTAAATACAACAATCTACAATTTGAATCAGAGATCTCATTTTTTAACTGAACAGACAGCGATTTATGAATCAAAAAGAGAACACCATTCTTATTATCAACTGACGGTGAACAGAAAACATCACCCACCCACTGTCTGCGTAAAGAGGAAATTTCTTTTTGTGATAGGTGGGTTTCTTGCAATAGAGCAACTTGGCATTTCAGTCTGGCTAAATGTGATAAAACCCGTTGTTTTTTAATCGGGTTACGAAGGCCTTTCACATTCCAAGAAATGACTCGAAGACCATTCATTTAAAAATAAAAAGGAGAGATAAGAATGAATAACATAATACCAGGAAGGACACAAAAACCCATTGCGCAATGTGAAGAGAGAAGAAAACAATAGAGAATGGAGACAATGAAGAATGAGCAAAAAAAAGATGCCTTGAAGAAAAGGAAAGAGAGAGGAGAAGAGACAGTAGAGGAGAAAAGAAGTGGGAGTGGGAGAACACGGCTCCCCTAAGAAAAAAAGAGAAGAGAAGGATGGCGGGAAACCAGAAGGGCTTCAGCCATACAGAATAGATAACGTGAAGAGCAATAGAGTGAGAGCGGGAGCAACAGGAAATGACGACCGCACAATAAAATAAGACGCCAGAGGCATGGTCTCAAGAACACTTAATAAGGAAATAAAAAAAGAAATAATACAATCAGAGAGGGAGACCAAACATGACGGAAAAAAAAACAAATGAAGGAAAACTTACCAAACATCTGAAGGGAGGGGCAGCAAACTGGAACGAATAAGACTAACAGTAGCACAGTACAGTGGGGGATGCGAACAAATGGAAACACTTGGAAAAGAGACCTGAAAAACAGGATGGGAGAACAAAAGCACATTATATTGAGGAACAAAAAGACCAAAAGTCATACATCAACAGGAAAAGACATTAAAACATTAAGAACTGCTATGTTCCATGGAATCTTCTTTGTGGGTATCAATGAATTTCCGAAGGTCCGCTGGGTCGTCGAAGCTAAAAGTTCTTTCTTTATAAGTAACCTTGAAAAAGCACGGATGTATGAGGCCATATCTTGCATTCATGGAACGAAGCGTGGGTCTCAGATGCAGAAACTTCTTGCGTCGAGCAGCGGTCAGTTTGGAAACATCCTGAGTGAAAAAAAGTTTGTGACCGGACCAAAGAAGCTGCTTATGTTGCTTAGCAGAGTGAAGGATGGTCATGAGGTCAGAGTAAAGGAGAAAATACGCAATGATACCCCTAGGTTTCGAAGAGTTGGAAGACGATTTAGGACCAAGACGATGCGCCCTCTGAATGTTCACATCAAGGTGTTTTGGCAGTCCAGTGATAGGCAGCAGTTGTGTTTTCAAAAATTGGATAATGTCGGACCCCTCCGAATTCTCTTGAACAGCATAAATGCGTAGGTTATTGCGCCTATTTCGATTTTCCAAATCCTCAGAGGTTTTCTTGAGAAATTCGACTTCCTTGGTAAGGCTAACAACCTTGGCAGCAACATCTTGAACATCACTAATCTGTTGTTCAACGTCTGGTACCCTCTTATCCAGATTGGACCATTTATCATCCAGTCGCTGAAGAGTGATAGTGGTGTCAGCCATAAAGGGGCGTATAAGGCGTAATTCCTCCATGATATCCTCAAGAGTGACAGGAAGTGGAGATTTAGTTGGTGAGGGAGGATCCTTTTTAAGGCGCTTACCAGGGGCAGCAGAGTCCTTGCGCGTATTAGAAGCTGAGTTAGATGCCTTTGGGTGCTCCATCTTGACAGATGTTGAGAGAAGCAATGGAAAACAAGAAAGGAGGCAACACGCAAAATATAAAGTTGAAGAAATGCCTCAAAAAGTCACAGCGTTGAAGCAGAAAGATTCGTAATGAGAGATATGAGGCTGAAAAAGGCAGGCACCAACAGCGAATAAAGTGCGCACAATGCTGAGTGAAAAGATAAACCTCAAAATTCAGCAACGCACATGAGAAGTGAAACTGAGGTAAAAAAAAAGGCAAATTCAGGAATACTCCATGTCACAGGCGCAGAAAAACCTCAAGGATCCATCAAAAGAGGCAAATCACAGAAAAAAGAAGTCCAATGGACCAAAGTCAGGCATGAAAGATCGAGTTTGATGAAAAAACGAGTCAAATGAAAAAACAAAATGGCGTCCGTAATGAGGAAGTCAGCTTATTCGCATTTTTCAGGAGAAAAAAAGCTGCGCAAATGAAGAGAAGCATACCCAAGCTGGGAGCAGCATTTCCGCCGCCGGAATCAGCCGTTGGCAGCCAAATTCGCTGCCTGGAAACGGGACCTTCGTGAGAGAAGCGCCGCAGAAATCGCGGAGCTCAGGGGGGAGCGGCCATCTTGTCCGCCGCGTCGCGTACCCTCATCAGTGGAAGGCAATTTTGAGTTGGGTTGATGAACAAAAACCTTTTATAGTGCTACTTCAGGAGGCTCATATTAGTAAGAACATAAGAAAGTTGCTTAAATGGGCCCCTTTCCAACTACTACAGCAGTCTTGTGCCTCGGTGGCTGTTAGAAAGGCGGCACACGTTTTGGCACAGTATACTTTAAACACCCTCAGATAAAGCTTGGAGATAGGCTATGGTGGAAACTTTAATAGAGCAGGTAGCTAATACTCGTGTCTCATTTTATGGCTTAATCTAGGATGATCCATGCCCTATTGAAGAATTACTACTTCAGTTAGCCCATTTTCTCCAAACAGTTTGAATTGTGGTGATTTCAATTTCATCCATTCTTTGAGTTAGATTTAAGCCACACAAAGAGTACTCAACATAAACTGGTCATTTGCATATTAAAAGAAGACTTGGCTTAAAACAGGCGCTGTGCTTTCTTAATCAGAAGAAGAAACAAAATACTTTCTTCTCGGCCCATTTTCGAGCTGCCTTTTGGATTGACTTCTTTCTCATGTATAAAAAAAGTCTTAAAATCTAGGCCGTACATCACACATGCTTAACTGTTATTCTGATCGTTTACTAAATTATTGATTTCAAGGGAAATATTTCTGGAAGAAATGGGGCACAGGTCTCAGGTATTTTATGAAGAAAACAAATACATCTTCTTGGTGAAGCTTTGGGAGGCTTATAAAATAACAATGAGAGGCAAGTTTACATCTTTTCAAAACATCCATAAATCGATCAAGTGTAACCAGATTTAGAATTTTACAGCAGCCCTCCAGCTAGCTGAGGCCAGACTACACTGATTAAATGGGATCCATTGATAACCTAAAGATCCACTATGTCACTTACCCTTTGGTGGTCAATAAATCGAGATATTACGGAACTGAGTAATGGTGAACAAATGTTATCCCACCTAGAAAACAGATAATTAAAACTATCATTTATTATTATTTTTGTAGTTGTTGCTTTGTTGTTGTTATTGATGTCATTGTTGTTATTGCTAATATTATCACTGTCATCATCCCACTTTCATTTTTCTTCTTGCTAGTGGTATTATATTGCAGAGACAAATATGTCTTTGCACAGTCAAGTTTTTGAATTATTGAGTGCTTTGGCACTTCTGACATGCATCAAGCACCAATCCCAAGATGGCCGCCCAGTGAGGAGTTCTGGCTGGGAGCTCCTGGTCAGTGTTTCCTGTTTTGGCCGTTAACCGCGGCGGAAATTCCGCTGCTGTTAAGCGGAGTGGGCGGGGCCGCGTCGCCAACGGATGTGCGCGGCACTACGGAGGTAGTGCTTGAGACAGCCGTTGGCCGACGAACACATGGAAGGGGTTAAACCCCTTTTTCCCCAGAACTTTCTACGGTATCTGGACAGCGGACACAGAGACGACTTTGGCCGATGCCCGGTGGAGATGCTTGGTTTGGCTATCGGGGAGTCTGGCCCGGGTCTCTCCCGAGGCCTTCTCCTACCCAGCCGGACATCGGGCATAGCTTAGCTCTCCATGCTGATACTCCTCTTTTCCACTCTACCGCCTCCCTCAGAGCTTTTCGCCCTCATGATGACTGACCAGCCTCGGCGCAGCTCAGCCTCCTTTGGAAGGCTCCGGATGGTGTCGGATTGCTCGGGGCCCGTCACCACTCTTTACGGGACTTCGTGACGACTTGGTCGATGTGGAGCCGCTTGGTTTGGCTATCGAGGAGTCTGGCCCGAGGTCTCCCGAGGCCGTCACCTACCCAGCTAAACATCGGGGAAAGTATTCTTCGTCCCTGCTGCTACTGCTGTTTATTCTCACTCTGCTCACTTCCTCTGAGTTAGTCGCCGCGAAAGACCGATGATGCCGCTATCCAACACTTTCCCTACTGTTACACTCACTGGAGTGGGAATAGTAATTTTTACCCCAACGCTATCCCGCGCTTTCCCTACTGTTGCACTCTCTGGAGTGGGAATAGTAATTTTTACCCCTATGTATCCAAATCTTGCCCTACTGTTGCACTCACTAGAGTGGGAATAGTAATTTTGACCCCTACGCTATCCAACGCTTTCCCTACTGTTGCACTCTCTGAAGTGGGAATAGTAATTTTTTCTCTGACGCTATCCAACGCTTTCCCTAATGTTGCAATATGTGAAGTAAGCGTATACATAAATGTATATGTATATGTTTAATTAATTTTAACATTATATGAATGTTATTATTTTTAAATATGGCTTAATATTTTTAACTATATTTCTTTTAATTATATGTATTATTTACTTAGTGTTACATTATTATTAAAACATTTAAAAAACAATATTTGTAACAACAATATTTTTGACGATATTTTTTTCTCAATATTTTTGTACTTACCTTTATGTAGATTGGACTTTGAAATTTCTGTGTCGATATTTTGTAGGTCGATTTTCTGTCTGTCGATATTTTGTCAGACATTCGAATGATGTATGCTGCTGTGTATCTTAATTCAGATGATGATAGTTAGGCTAGAACTGAAACTATTAGCACTCACTTCTAGAGTTGGCAGCTAAACTTAGAATTTATTATGTTAGAAAATATGTTTCTCTCTACACTATGCATTTATTTTTCCAAAAATGACTATGCACTAACAATGGATTATCCACCTAATGAAATTTGATAATGCACTTTCCTTGTGAAAGCACGGATTACGGATTTTAACTGAATGAAGTATGATCAGAAAACGGGAATATTGATGCTGCAATAGAACAGATGGCTATATAAATTATATGTATTAGGATTTGGGGGCAAAGGGGATGTTAATGCTATGGTGTATATTGTCACATAAATTACACACATCAGGATTTATAGAAGAGATTGAGATTTGTAAAGCATTTTATTCTTTTGAGTGGGGAAAATTCGGGTTACTGTGTATATTTGACCATATTTGGCTGCCTTCTTTTTTTTATTTTTTTATTTTTTTATTAGCGACACAGGAAACAAAAAATAAACAGACAAATCAAAGCAAGCAGCATAAGGAAAGAGACAATGAATAGAAAAAGGAATAGTTTCATCATATACAGTATTGACATTAACTCATTTGACATGTTCTGATTGTATCCAGGCAAATTAAATACAAATGTCGTTGCTGGCAAACAACAAAAAAAGACAAAACGTAACAGATAACTAAATGAAAAAAATAATAATAATAATTTTCACCTAAAATAGGAAGGACCCCCAAATCTTATCAAATTTGGCAAGAGATTTAGTGCCCCTGAGCCTGGCCAACGCTAGTTCCATACTATGAATTTCATTAAGTAGTAACCACCATTCCATAATATGTGGGGGGTTAGGGGAGATCCAGGCGCGTGCAATTATAAGTTTGGCACATGACACCGAAATGAGAGAGATCTTTGTAGAATACTCCTACCATTACTATCTAACAATACTTGAGCAGAATCTAAAGAAAATAAGACCGCTAGCTTCAATGACATTATGTTCTCAAATGATGCCCAAAATTCTGATAACTTTGGGCAAGTGTATAGCATGTGCACAAGATCTGCTGCAACTAACGCACATTTAGGACATTTAGTTCGTTCACTGTAAGTACTGTTAGAAGCCCATTTAGATATTCTTTCTGGAGTGTGGTAGAGCATACAGGTTGTTTTAAATTGCAACAATCTTAAACTTGACGAAGAGACCACATTGTTAATATTGCGTAAAGATGAGTTAATCATAGCCGGAGTTATATTAATCCCTAACACCCTACTCCACTTTTCTGCAAGAATACTGCAGTCTGTATTCTTGTAAGTATTGAAACACTTATAGCAGCCACTGATTAATGCCTTGTGTTTCTGCGAATAAAAGCAATCCCATATACTAGAATCAGTAATATTCTTTAATTTCATCTTACGAATAAAGAAATCATACATCTGCACGTACTTAAACCTCGTAGAGTCAGGAATGTTATAGAGTGTCCTAAGTGTTTCAAAGTTCATGAAACCTTGTGCGTCATACAGATCCCCAAGACTTTTTATTCCATGCGTCAACCATATATTAATGAATCCATCACTAAATATACCCGGTAGACCAGGATTTCCCCATAAAATCAATTTGGGATGGAAGAAGGTCAACTTAGAAAAAGCCTGAATATTACGCCAAATTTTAACTAAGACTCTAGCTATCTTAAAACGCACCCTTTTGTAGTAATTGGGATCGTTAATCCTGCACAAAAACATATTCACATCAGACTTAAATATAAATGTAAGATAATAAGGTCGATTATCTACATCCTCAGAATTGATTAAATGGCGTAAGCGTCCCACAAATGTTGCCCAAAAATATAACTTAAAATCTGGGAAGTTCAGCCCTCCTGAGTCGAAGGCCCCTTTTAAAAGAGTGATAGATCTACGAACTTTACGATACCCCCAAATAAAACTACTAAAGACCCCATCCAATTTTTTAAAGAAAGAATTACAGAATACCAAGGGGATAGAGTGAAAAAGATAAAGAAATTTAGGTAGAATTATCATACGGATCAAATTAATTCTACCAATAATATTTAAAGGGAGTTTATGCCACTCTTTTAAGAGGGGTATAGTGTTTTTAACTAACTCATCATAATTTATTTTAATTAAGTCCTTAATATTTGCAGATAGCTTTACCCCTAGATATGTTGCTGATTGACAGAATCCAACGAGGCCCCCTGGTATGTAATTCGCAATTATTTGTGTTTTGTTTAGATTTAATTTGTAGCCAGAGACGTCCCCGAATCTACTGGCTTCTACTGTAATGCCCTGCATCGCCATAACAATATCAGTTGAGAAAATGGCGATATCGTCAGCGTATGCTGTGAACTTCATTAAATGAGGACCAGATTTAAAAGGAGCAATGGCAGATTGTAATTGTAATGCATGCAGAAATGGTTCTATTGATAGTGCAAATAAAAGAGGTGATAGAGGGCACCCCTGACGAGTTCCTCGGGCTAGGGTGAAAGAGGTGGATAGTAGACCAGCATAACTGATTTTGGCCTCTGGGTTGTCATATAATGACTGTATCCAATTCAAAAAGTTTTCCTTAAAACCCAGGCCAATCATAACTCGCCACAAGTAATCCCACCCCACTCGGTCAAAAGCTTTTTCTGCATCAAGCATCAAGCATCAAGCATGATCATACCGAGTGGGGTGGATTCCTTTTCTGCAATGTCAAAGGCTGTCACGGCCATATTAATATGTGCTGTGGTATCCCTACCTATTACGAACCCGTGTTGATTTGGGCTGACTATTTTCGGTAAGATAGGTGCTAAGCGGTTTGCTAACACTTTTGCAAATATTTTAGCATCCGCATTAATTAGCGAGATGGGGCGGTAAGAACCGCACTCATCTGGTGATTTACCCTTTTTCAAAAAGAAAACCAATTTAACCTTATTCCAAGACCTCGGGGCTTCCTTACTTTCCCCAACGAATTTAATAACCTGATGAAGAAGAGGTGTAAGCTCATAGACACATAACTTGTATATTTCTAATGGAATCGCATCTTCTCCCGATGCTTTCCCAGATGGCAAAAGGGAGCTTGCCTCTTTAATTTCAGGTAAGCTAATAGAATCGGATAGTTGTTCCATCTCAGGAAGGTCAGGCTTTTCTAGAAGATTATCCAAATAGTTCTGGACAGCCGCTACTGTAGGGTAATTTTCTGGAGTATATAGTTTTTTGTAAAATGTAACAAAGTGTTCTAAAATTTGAGTTGGTTGGTCAATTATAGTATTATTAGGGCCCCTTAAATTTTTGATCAAAGTATTAGCTCGATCATCAGCTATTTTATAAGCTAATAGCTTACCAACTTTATCTCCGCTCTCATACTGTGTCACTTGAAATTTATGTAATTTTATTCTGCTCTTGTCCCAGAAGGTAGTTTTTAGGGCAGACTTCAGCCGTCCTAATTGTAATTCCAATTCTATTGTATTCGTGGAATGTCGACCCAAAGCCTCTGCCAGTAGTAATTCAACCGAGAGTATATTATTAACCAAGGCTTTGTTTTTTTTACGGCGTTCGGAGTTTTGGTGATATAGAAATTGTTGGGTAAAGCCCCGAATACTTGCTTTGCAAGAGTCCCATACCATAAGGCATGTCGTAGAATTAAGATTAAGCTTGATGAAGTCTACAATGTGTAACTTAAATTGTGAAATAAATAATGTGTTGGTAAATAAATGCCTGGGAAAAGAGAAAATACGGGGTGTTATATGGTTCTTTTCAGTGTTAAAAGTTAATAATATGGGGTTATGATCGGAGTTGATTCTAGGGCAGAGTTCGAAAATACTAGTGCTCAGTACCCTGTCAGATGCCCAAACCATATCAATACGTGAACAGAGCCGATGAGGGGGAGAGTAATATGTGTAGCCAGGCATAGTAGGAAAAATGAATCGCCAAACATCTTTAACATTGTGAATACGCCCTAGCTCTAAAATGGCTGCCCTGGTTCTCTGCATTCGATAAAGGGCGTTTCTCCTTGTAGTCCATTATGCAGTTGAAATCACCCAATATAATTAATTCGCCTACCCACTGCAACAGTTCTACATTCAACTCATCAAAAATGTAGGCATCATCAAAATTAGATCCATAAACTACACAAAAAACATATTTACTTTTTTCAATCAATAATTGAACAATGACCCACCTCCCTTTCTTATCGCATTTGCTCTTTCCAACTTTAGCCTTAAAACGTTCATCTTTTAGAATGGCAACCCCCCTTATTGATGCATTAAATGTCGAGCAAATTATTACCTCATACCCCAAGCGAGCCAACATTTTTCTGTCTGCATAGGCAACATGTGTCTCGGATAAAAAAACAAAGTTGGGCAAATACAAAGCTTTTTCTTCCTGAACCAAACATCTTTTCTTCTTACTATTCAAACCAGCAACGTTCCAAGCTAGACATTTAATTCGAGACATTTGAGATAAAAAATGATTGCATGTGTTCTGTCAATCCTATCAATCTGTAATATTATAATACCTGGTGCTTTTCTCTCCAGCTGCTCTGGTTTTTCATTTTCCTGTGAAGCTTTTTTCAAACAAACCCCCCTCCACCTACCCTCCCCACCCTTCATCCCCAGCACTCCTGCCCCCTCCCTCCTCAGGCGAGAGGGCAACCCCCCCCCCCCCCCGAAAACATCTTTCTGCCGCTGTAATGGCAGCTACCCCAAGAAGCAGCCTGTGGCTTCACCCACTCCTTGCCAAACCAGAAAGAAAAACAAAGTTTTACTTCGAATAGTATCTCTCTGAATTACGAGAATGAGGCTAATAAATCCTCGGCTTCCCTTACATCTGTGAAGAAATGAGTATGGCCTCCCTTAATAACTTTTAGCCTAGCCGGTTCCTGCAGATATGCTTGTCCCCCTAGGGCCTTAAATGGATCAATTAACTTGCGTAATTGCCATCTTCTGTCCATTGTGGCCTTACTAAGGTCCGATTTAATGAAAAAGGAAAGTTCTCCTACCGTGACTGGTAGATTAGGCCTTGCTTTTAAGGAAACGGCCTGCCTTAACAAATGGTTCCCGAAGTGGATTAGGAATGTGCGAGGGAATTTATTTTGTTTATTTCTCTGGGTTATTGGTAACCTATGGACTCTCTGCAACTGAGAGTCCCAATCCCAGTCCGCTGCCTTCTACTACAATCCGTTTCCTGTTATTGTGTACTCTCATTTTCTTTTTTTAGTATCATTTGGTAAACAACTTTGGGGCCGATTACGAAGATGGCGGTCCCACCGCTTTCGGAACCATGTTCTCCGCCCGCATATTACAATGGCAGGCCGATGGTTGGCGGTCGGAAAGACTGACCGCCTCACATCCAACGGGCTCTTTGATCCTGACGGTGTGGCAGAGGGGCTTATATTCCCTACAATGGCGGCAGTGCCTGCCAGGCACCGCGGTAGGCATTACAATGTTCCTTTCCGCCTGCCTTTCCTGCCTTTTCATGGTGGTTAACCCACCATGAAAAGGCAGGCAGAAACGGACTTTGGAGGGCCATAACGGGCCTCCTCTCCCACCTGGCCCTTAGCTGTGGGTTCCCCCTACATATCCCTGCACCATGAGGCAGGCACTGCAAGGTGCATAGCACAAAGTGCAGGGATATGGTAGGTGTCCAGCAGCACCTGCCGCAATGCAAAACATAGGCATTGCTACCGCCGTGGTGGCGGTCGTATCATAATGCCTCTGGCAGGACCACTGACAGCCTGTCGTGCGGTCCCGTTTAGGATAGGGTTTTGTCGGCCCGCCATCCTAATCAGCCCCTTTCTCTGGAAAATGTAAAATATAAATAAAAAAAGAAGTTGCTCCATCAGTTGTTAGTGCATAAGCGGGCCATCTTCAATCTTCACTTTGCCAGAATGGGAGGCTGTGCGCTTTCTTATCTGGCACTCCACCACTGGAATTCAATTCTGTAGAATCTCCGGTTAACATCCTGCTTTCCAAGTTTAAGAAGCTTTAAAAAAGATGGATGTTCAAATCCTCTTTATTTTTTTAGGATATCCAATTGTGCACTTTGTTGGTAATTAGTCTGGATCTGTGCAATCATACCCCATCAGTAGTGAGTTTAGTGCCCTATAGATATTTTCACACACCAGGAGCATTTCAGTCTCCTGATTTTTTTTTTTAGATGCCATGTATTCTTCGAATGCTGATGTCAGAGCATGCCCTGCAGTGCATGTGAGTGACCATTTTCTCTTCCTCTAGCTGTACCTCCCTGCTATCCCTTCTCTACCCAACCCCTTTCTCAAGTAACCTCAAACCACCCACCAACCCAACAGACACTTGCCTCTCCACCTTTCTCACATACTAAGTGCTGCTTGTTATTGGCGGCAGCTGTCTTAAAAAATGTTTTACCAGTACCAAATGACTGTCTGCATGTGCTAATGAGCATGCATCTGCAGTGGGCATTGTTGAATGAATTCACTTATATCTAAAAAATAACCCATTCAAAGTTGGCTGGTGTGGATGCAAGCGCATCTGCAGCAGGCATCTTTGTATGGCTTTTCTTATACTTTAAACAATTCCATTCACTGATGACAACCACAGATGCATGCACATCTGCGGTGGACATTTTTTTATGTATTTCTCTAAACCACTTGACTGCTTGTGTTTTCCCCTATGGTGTGGAGACTTTTTTTTAGATGTTTGAGGCAGTTTGCAGTTGAGCCTTCCTAAATGTTTTCCCCAATTAATGAAAACAGACCAAATGTGCGACCCTTTTTCCCACATCTCGGGGATTCCATAGGTATCCAGGATTTCCCTGGATTAAACCAACAAAATAGCCAAAATAAAGCAAAATTTTGTTTTTTGTTGGAAAAATAGGAAAAAAGTTCTGTGCAAGAAAGGGTACAAAGAACACCATGTTTTTTTTTTTACCACTGTTTAGGAGTTTTCTAATTAGCAAACCATTTTTCATAATTTTTGGCAGTTTCAACCGCCTTGCAGTTTGTGGTGGAACTAGGTGTGAAACGCATGGGAGAACCCGCCAAGCTATACATTTGTGCTTATATGGCTCCAAAAGAAAAATTAATTGAAATAAAAGCATAATGAAAATAAGGAGGGAAAAATAGCAATTGGTGACAATGTTTTCATCTGTAATTCTTTGCCCTGATAGCCAATTTTCAAAATTAACATACTGTTATGTCTGTCAGATATTCTGGTCGCAGGGCGATATACAGTTTGTTGATTGTTCAAAAACATGTTACCCAGAGCCAACAATTGAGCTGCAGTTTGCAATGATTTTCCATTTTCTACCAACCATGCAGCAATTCATATTGTAAAACATAATAAATGAAAAATGGGTATGAAAAACCATGTGTTTTTTAAATGTGTGCAAGATAATGAGTTTTGGGATAGTGGGTATTTGTACATCTCTGAATTTTGGGTTACACATACTCTCCTGTGATCTAGTAGCCAATTTTCTTAATAACAAATGTTAGAGTATTCTGTGCTCATCACACTTCTTCTGATAAAAGCACTACCCTGCTTGTGTGGTCAGCGTAGTTCTTACGGTACAAAAAGCCCCAAAATCCAATGAAGAGACATCAATATTTCCTGTCAAAAAATGGCCCGGTTTGGCGATGGGGGTAGCTGTAGCATTTGTGCCCAGGTTTGGCTGCTACCCACGAAAACCTACCCAAACCCAGACATTTGTAAAAGCTACACACCCCGGGGGATTCCAGGGTGGTGTGCTATACATGAATCCCATGACGTTTTCTTATACACAATGCCCTGCATACCTCAAACTTTCCTTAAAATTACACATGTTCCTCACATTTCTATGACGGTAACTTTTAGGACCTTTGAGGAACCACAACATTCCTAATACCTAGCGTCCCCAAAGGGCTTCTGAATCAATATAGTGAGAGCCAAAATGCAAGGTGGAGATGCCAACATTTCCTGTCACAAAATATCCTGTTTGGCCAAGGGGTTGCAGCGGCATTTTGACCCAGGCTTGGCTGTCACCCAGGGAAATGTACAAAGCCCAGCCATTTTTTAAAAATAGACCCCCAGGGGAGTCTAGCGGGTTGTGCTTTTCATAAATCCCACAACATTTTATTACTTACAATGCCCTGCAAACCTCAAACGTTGCCTAGAATTATACATTTACTTCAAATTTCAGTAATGGGAACTTCCTGAATCTACGGTGTTCCACACAATTTCTACCACCTATCATTTCCACACTTCTCCCAATAAAATAACGAACTCACTTATGTGGCTGAGCCTAGCACCTGTGACATGAAAGGTCCCAAAATGCAGCAGCTTAGGGACATCAGATTTTCTCAATCAAAATCCTCCCTTTTCTTGCGGTACGGCGAGCTGTGGATTTTGAGCCTGGGCTTGGCTGCTACCCCAGGAGACCTACCAAACCCAGTTAATTATGAAAAGTAGTCAGCCAGGGGAGTCCAGAGTGGTCTGGCTTGCTTGGATCCTCTTACCTTTTCTTACCCATAATGCCCTCCATACCTCAAACTTTGGCTACAAACATGCCTTTTCTTCATGTCCCTTTGAGAGGAATTTCCAGAATCTGCGGGGATTCACCTACCACTTAGTGTTCCCACTCTTCTACTGATAAAAACGGTACTCAAATGGGTAGCTCAACTTGGCTACTATGATTGGAACGGATCAAAGGGTGTACCATGCCAAGGCAATATTGTCTTCACATAGTCCCAGAATTGAAATGTTCCGGTTGCAGGCACTATGCCTGGTCACACAAATGGGGTACCGTTTTTATCAAGAGAAGTGTGGAAATACTAAGGGATAGGACTTTTAATGAACCCAGCAGCTCAAAGAACTTAAAATATAAGGAAATCGTGTGATTTTAGACGAAGTGTGAAGTTTGCAGGGTATTATGGGTAAGAAAACATTGTGGTATCAATGAAAGTCACAACACTCTAGACTCCCTGGGTGTTTAGTGTTTAAAACTGACTGGCTTTGCTATGTTTCCCTATATGCTGGCTGTCCCCCTCCCTGAATAATGCATCCATTCAGCATGCCAGGAGAGAGAAAATTGAGAATTATCCCCAATGCCAGAGCAATTTCAACCACATGTTCTAAGTATATTGCAACATATCTTCTCAGTAAGGTAGTGCAAGGCATTTATGTGCTCGATTTAGAGATGTAGAAAGCAAGAAGACTTGAATTCTGGTTGCAGTGATTCAGCCTCTATTGCGACTATAACGGGATGACCATCAAATAGGGACAACACCAGCCTACAACTATCTTGGGGTCTTGCTATCAGAGCGGCCACCCCAGTGATTCATATAAAACATCTAAGCTCAAAGACCAACCGAGTAATTTTCACACTGAGGCGGTTAAGCCAACGCCTGACAAGTCCAACAGCAGAGCCAATGCTGACATTCCTCAAGGCAAACATAATTCCAGCCATCATCTACTGCCACCTGGCTTTTCTAGAAGCTCTGGATCCATTTTGTAGTGGCAGCCCAGATAAATACCTCTAAGGCAGTGATGCAGATGCCCAGACAAGCAGGAATGCCAGGCTAAGTCTGGAACTTGGCCTTTGCATACCCAGTCTGGCATTACAGGGGGATTTAATTAAGTTCTACATCAGGGTCCTTAAAGCCTTGGACAACACCCACAAACATCAATTAGGATCGATCTTCAGGGAAGTGGACTCCCCTCGGCAGTTCAAGCTGAACCAAGCAATTGGGAACCTGAAGATCGAAGCAGAGAGTCTGCCCTTACTCGAGATTCCGCTATCTGCCTGAACAAATGCAGTGAAGCGGCAGGTCCAAGCCATTTTGTATGAAAAGGATTGGGCTTCACTCCGTTACTGGGTATACAACCTTTAGAACAAATCTTTTACCACGCACTACCATTACAACGCAGACATTACAACGCAAACCATTCCAACGCATTGCGCTGGGGGGCGCTCTAGGATAGGGAATACGTTTAATTTACTATCCAACACCTTCCCTAGTGTCCACGGGGACTGGAGTTGGAATAGTAAATTAAACTATTCACTATCCAGCACCCCAAAGCGCTATGCGTTGTAATGGTATGCGTTGTAAATACCGCGTTGTAATGGTATGCGTGGTAAAAGTATGCGTTGTAACGTCATACATCCCCGTTACTGCCTTAATACAATGGCACTGGATGCGTCCTATATCCCGGGGAAATCACAACAATACCTACGTTAGGCGCTCTCAGCCCAGGCATGCAGGAAAATTCTGTTCATTCGGTGCATTGCACTCAGGATCTTGGACTTCAACTTAACATGGGCCCAAATGGATGGAGCACCATTTTGTCGGTTCTGTTGTTATTATAAGGAATCCTGGTTACATCTACTATGCTGCCACCCCAAATTGGCCAGTGAGCATCATCGGCTGCTACGCCCCATTTTCAGGAACAAGGGCACAAGGACCAGCAAGGAGGCCTCAGACAGGTGCTTTTCTGAAATAAAAACCTGCATCCTTGCGAGAGTGGCGCAGTTCACACACCTAATTATTATTATTTTTATTATAAACATTATTTGTACATTTTCACTGTAAACTGAGCAGTCATATACAGACTCCTTCGAGACAATGTCCATTGACTTATTTATGCTACACAGTAGAGCCCCAAACACATAGCACCGCTGGATACACTTTTACATTTTTCATGGCATACAGCAGTCACAGCATCATACACAGTTAGAGAGGTACACGCACCCGTATCATCGCTGTCAGTCTCAGCAGTCTGACCACTTTCTGTTCCTATGGAGTTCAAAAATTCTCTACATAGGTCTCTCCGGGTTGCTATGTCCTCATCCAACCTTTCATCCCTGCGGCATGCTTTCATGTGTAGTTCCTCCACCAGGGACCACTCCCCTACATCTCTCAACCAATTTACAAGAGAGGGAGCCCACTCACCCATCCAGCAAATGACAACTCTCCGTTTAGCTAATACCAATGCTAGTTGCAACTGCTTGTTCGCCATTTCCTTCTTCTTGGGGTGTGGCGCCAGCCCTAGGAGGCACTGCTCAGGCTTAGCCTCCAACGCAATTCCCACCCTTCCACTGAGCCGTGCTACTACCTCAATCCAATACTGATGCACTTCCGGGCATTCCCAAACCAAATACATGAACCCAGCATGGGCTCCATTACATCTAGGATAGTCATGCGGACGGGTGGCATCAATACGAAGGAGCATCGCCGGGGTCATGTACATCTGCTGCAAGAAGTGCAGCAACTTTAGCCGGGCATTAGACGACACCTTACGTGTTAGTATACATACTCTGACCCACTCCCTCTCCTTTAACGGTGTCTGCAAATCTTCATTCCAAGCCTCCCATGCCCTATGCGCCAAAGACCCTGAGTCCGCCCTCAAGCCTTATACAATAAAGACACCAAAGTATGCCCTCCTCCACACGTTAACAAAATATCCAAGGTCTCGGTGGTCTTGGGCATACCCGGGTGCGTGGGTCATGTCATCTTGGCCACTCCCATTAGACCAGCATATTGTAGGTATTGCCCCTGTCCCAGGTTGAACCCTTCACATGATTGCTCAAATGTAAGATAGGTGTCATTTATATATAGATCAGCCAGCACCCTGCAGCCACACTTGGCCCACACATGCCTGGAAAGACATAGTTTCCGCCATCCTGCGCACAGGGACCAACTGCCAAACTGACAGCTCCGGGTGGAAGGAAGCCCACACCAACCAGCACTCGTTCCACAACGGTTTGCCATATATAGGCTGTTTGTCTCATAATATATGGCAACTCCACACTCACCCCCGCACCCTCCATCAAGAGCCTAGGGAGATCCTATGACTGCGTTCACACACCTAATTAGATTGGCACTCGCAGCCCTGCCACAGTCACCAGAACCCGCGGCATGCTATAAACTCAACCAGAAAAATAGCTTGGGCTCCCTGCAGTAAGAGTTCAAAACCAAACGGATGGATTCTGGCAACAAAGAGCCACTAACGAGAGCCGTAGCTCGGCCCAGCAGCTGAAAAGTTCACACCTTCAAAATTCTAGCCAAGGCCTCATAACAGCAACGAGGTGCTAGGAAGCAATACTTTATTCCTGACTTCCGGCACTTCAATACTCCATGGGCTGTGCCGAAGGCTGCAAACCAGAGCAGAGCGTCCTTATATCCAATGGCAACCATAAGTGATTTATTCTCAGGTCCCCCGCGTTTAACTATAAGAGCTTTTAACTCATAGATTTTTAACAGGTTTTTATGAAATGCTGCGCAGCACAAAAAATGCCTGCTCACTTGAAAGGAAGGAATTATTAACAAAATGTGAAATTGCACGCATAGCGAGAATTACCCTGTTAAGAGACTCAAGGATTCAAGAGGGTGTGGACGGGGCCGAGGGGTGCCAATTTTTAAGATCATTTTACTGTAAAGATTTTAAATAATTGAACGGGTAATAAATCTACTTAATTACTTACTACTGAAGTTTGTAGTCACTGTTCTTACAGCACCAAAAAAGCAGTAGAACTGTGGAAACAAACAAATGACATAAATCATGTTCTTATAAATATACACAATGTGCATGTTTTAAACCTAGTGTGAACTTTACCTCCTGTAAGGAAATGCCTCTTTTTACATGGTCACCCCAAAGTTTTGAACTGATGCTGCTTGTAAGTCCCTAGTATATGGTACCAGGGGTACCAGGGCCTGTAAGTTAAGTTGTCCATCAGGGCTGCAGAACTTGCTGTTTCCTGAGTGTGGAAAGAAAAGCCGCACCGACTGCTGAATTGTAACTGCCGCTCCTTGGGCTGGCAAAGGTCAGTGGAGGAGGAATGGGTAGTCGGGTAGTTTTTCGGGCTCAGGGGTTGAACGGGTAGTCAGGGTAGTTTTTAGCTGTGAGGGTCGGGGTAGGTCTCAGGGCAGTGGAAGGGGTTGGTGTAGTTTAAGGGACAATGAAGGGGTGGGGGGTCGGGGTTGTGTTTGTAAAGGGGCAGGGTTTTAGGGACAGCGCTGGGTGTGGGGCCCTTCAGGGTAGTGGCGACCTTAGCCAAGCATACCCGTTTACCATTCATGCCTATACCACAAAATTGCATGATAAAGGAATGCGTGATTAAGATGCATTTGTGGTTCGGGCTGTGTGATAGCAGCATGAGTGGTTTAACCATGCGTGCCTCTATCATACAACCGACAGACAGTCCTAGATTTAAGATTATTAGTTTGTCTTTGGGACCGCTGCAAAGCGTTTAAGGCAAAAAAGCTGGTGATGGGTGATAAGCTATTAATTATTAATTGGTGTTTATTTTTAATTAAGAAATACAATTTAGGTTACTTGAGTTATTATGCTTTCTGGTTTGTGCAAGAGGTATGTTTCACTGACTGTTCAGTGCAACTTGGAGCTTATGGTCTTGAAGTTACAAGACCTTTAATTGGACTAGGTTCTTGTAGTATCTAACATACACTTAAAAAAATTCATAGGCTGTTTTGCCAACAAATTCCTTGACTCAGTTTATGTGATTTCCATGAACAAAAATTAATTTTTTAAACAGTAAATTTCAAATCGAATTTTTCTTTCTTTTTTAAGTCTTTCCTGTATGATCTCAATTTTTTGAGCTTGGTAATATATAGGTAAAAATCCAAGTGGTGAATGTTGAACGTAACCTCAACAGTGATATATGTTATTGTTGTAGAGTTATGGTGTGGATGTAGAAATGCTGCCTTCCGAATGTGTGAAAGTAGAACTGGATCGATACATCAAAGAACACAATATGACATATTTGCATTCCTTCGATGATCTAGACTCGATTGCCGGTTATGGAAGGTAAGTGGATGTTACCCCCACAGAGGCAAACATTTCTTAGAAATGATTCATGTTTAGCAGCTTCTTTATAAGCCATGGTCAATTTATGTACAGATTGATGATGCCCTTTTCTACATATTACTTTATTACATCCATAAGTTTCACGGGAGGGTGTAGATGAGCTGATTAGACAGCACCAACGTCGTATAGTAGTGGTGTGAGATTGCGTATTTAGCAAAGCTCACATTCACAAAAACCTTCTTCGTGATGTAGGAATTAGTATTCGATCTTCAAGATGGCCAATCGTAGATTAGTAGGGAAAATGATTTTTTAAATGTCATTTTCTGAATTTACTCAAAGAGCCTTCACGCTGCACTTCAAGAGGTAGTGAATTCCAGAATTTGCCTGCAGGCAAAGAAGAGGATCTGTCTCACTCTTGGAGATGGCTAGACGAAAACAGTGTTGAGAAGAGAGCGCTTTGCTAGGCTTATACCAAGAGAATTTACTAGCCAAGAAGTCAGGAACTTTTTATTAGGCAACGCTATGGAAAATCACCTTTGCCTGAAATATCACCCTGCTGCAAATTGGAAGCCAATGTAGTTGCCTCTATAAATGGTCATGTATAAACACTAAATTAACGAGATGGACAGCTGCATTTTGCACCAACTGTGATTGGTGAATATGTTTATCTGGAACGAACAGATACATAGAATTACCATGGTCCAGTCTATACCATGATACAAGGGGGATCTTATCGCCCAGTCCTTCGACTCACATAAACACTGCCGCTTCACATGCCATTTCTTCTTTTTATTGCATTTACCAAGTATGACTAATTAATACTTTTATTTTTTAAAGGATTATGGCCGTAATTCAGAGTTTGGTGGGTAGGGTACTCCATTAACACTTTGGTCGATGTAGGAGGCATTTAGGAATGCAGACATTTTGCGAATGCATTGAAAGTTCTCCACATGAAAAAGTGCTGTATGCTTGCTTTAGAAATTTCTGAGTTTGTGAATCATCATTAGGGCACATGTGCAAGTTATGACTTTCTACATGATTAGATTATTTATTTATATTTTTTATACTTTGTTTTATTGATAATCCATGAGTACACTGAAAGGCACATATGTTACGAAAAAAGAAAGAAACAGAGCCAGAAAATCAAAACATCATAGCAGAGAATAATACATCAAACCATTGTATCAATAGAATTAAAAACATAGGGCTGATAAATATACACACAGAGCACCAAATCTTAAAAAAAAAACATTCTAAGAAGAAAACAGCATAACCTAGACAGCACCTTTATGCCTCCATATAGGCCACGACTGAACCCCAAATCTGACGACCTAATTTCATTTTTCCATCTACCTTTCAAAGCATAGGGGAAACATCCTTTACAACGAAACTTTTACCACGTAGTGCTGTTACAACGCAAGTATTACAACAAAAACCTTTGTAACGCATTACACTGGGGGGGGCTCTAGGATAGGGAATAGTTTTAATTTACTATCCAACACCTTCCCTGGTGTCCACGGGGACTGGAGTTGGAATAGTAAATTAAACTATTCACTATCCAGCCCCCCCAAGTATAATGCGTTGTAAATGTTTGCGTTGTAATACTTGCGTTGTAACAGCATGCGTGGTAAAAGCATGCGTTGTAACGTCATACATCCAAAGCAAAGAGGCTATATTCCATATTAAATATCTTGCCCTCCATGACTCAAAAGAAGGCTTGTCCTTTTGCAGCCACATTGATGCAATATATAGTCTAGCTACAGCTGTGGCAAGAAAGACCAGATATAGAAATTTACAGGATAATTTATCCGCTCCTGATCCCATCTCCACCCCCAGCAAGACCTGAGTGGCAGACAATCGTACAGGCCCACCCAGAATCTCAGCGAAACATTTCTCCATATGTCCAAACAACGTACTTAAGTGCCCGCACATGTAGAAGACATGGACCACATCAGCTGCATCAGTCCCACAGCGAAAGCACTTTCCGTCATTGACTCCTCTCCACTTAGATATTTTGGCTGGTGTATAATATAAATTAAAAACTGTCTTATAATGTTGGGCGTAGAGATTTGCAGACATAAACAATCGCCCTGCCAAGTCTATAGAAGTCTCCACCTGTATACCCTGACACCCAAATCGATTATTCCATTTGCGATTTTGGTCTTCCAGATCATTGTCAAAAGTGCCCAGCATTAAAGTATAAAGTGTGCCAATCCGTGCATCTTTCCTCACCGCCTCAATAAGGGGATTAGCTTGGATTTTCCATCCGGCTTTCAGCAAATAATCACACATTTGTAAATATTTACAAAAATCAGCCCGGGACAAATGAAATTGATCCCTTAGCTGCTCAAAGGACTTCAGTCCCTCATCATCAAATAGATCTCCAACAATGCGCACCCCTTTAGCCCGCCAATTGTCTACCACCCGGTCCCAAAATACCGATGGGAGAAGGGTGGTTGCCGTAAACGGATTGTACCAAGATACCCTTTCCACCTCATACTTCTTTTTAACCACTGTCCATACTTTATAAGCCGCACTAAGAACTTTAAACCTAGTTTGCTTGTAATTGCTCCAGTCCACATTAATAAACAATCAATTTTTTGCATCGCTGCCCAGCAGCATTTGACAAATAGAGGGAGATTCAGCCATAGCGGTTGGTGCTGCCTCAGTTAACAGTATATTCGTATGCTGCAGCATACAAACGTAGTATAACGTAAAATCTGGGACGGCCCAGCCCCTTTGCTCCCGCGGCAGAATCATATACTGCATAGCTCTGCGTGCTTTGCCCTAAGCCCACAAAAATCTGGCGCATACAGATTGTAATAAAGCAAGATTGATTCGCGAAATCTCCAAAGGAACCGATCTAAAAAAAATATAGTATTTTCTGCAAAATCAACATCTTAAGAACTTTACATCTTCCAACCATGGACAGATGTAAACACTCACATCGGTCCAATTGTTTGCGAACTCCCGCCACCAGCCGCCCACAATTAGACTCAACATTTGCACTCAGGCAGACCCGAATCCTAATCCCTAAATAAACCACCTCCTGCAAGACCCTTTGATCTGCAAATGCCCCTATATTGGCACAAGAATTTGTGTCTTAGATGAATTCAGTTTATAGCCAGACACCGCCCCATACTGTGCCGCCAATTGTTCTATTTCTGGCATAGCAGTTGCTGGGTTAGTTGTTACTACGCAACGTCATCTGCGTATGCAAAGGCACGGTATTGATCTTGCTGCACCATTACTGATTCAATCATGGAGCTGGTTCCTAACATTTTTTAAAACGGGTCTATATACAAGGAGAACAATAATGGGGAACAGGGACATCCCTGTCTTGTCCCACGTGTAATTGACACAAGCTTAGACTCAAGACCCATTATACAAATTCTAGCGACTGGCTGGCGGTATAGCGTTTGCAAAGCAGATAAAAACTGTTGCCTGAACTCACGGCGCGGCATCACCGCCCACAAAATTCCCCATGTAACGCAATCAAAAGCCTTCTCGCCGTCTGTTAGAACTGGCTATTTCTGGTAGGCTAAGGCTGAGGCCAAAGCCAGGCAGAAACCACCATTCTAGCCAGGGCAAGGAAGTCACACTCCAAGATAACCCCTGCTCACCCCCTTGGTAGCTTGGCACAAGCAGTAAGGCTTAACTCGGAGGCAATGTGTAAAGTATTTGCGCCAGCACACAACAGCAACAACATACTAGGCACACCACAAAAAAGACTCCACACAAGGTTATTATAAAATAACTTTTGTATTGTAAAAACACATCAGATAAAATCACACATGTACATTGTGCCACAAGACAGGGCCACATGGGCCACTGTCATAATCAGCACTTAGTAGAAATGAAATACTGTCAGAAATTAGAATAAAAGAATATAAAATCACTGTAGCACAAAGTAACAGTTATAAAATACATCCAGTAACTACTGGGAACAGGTACCAGGCCTCACTAGGTCCACCTGTACTAAAAGAACAACCACCTAAGTATCACACAGCGTTTAGGGGTCTAGGAAAGAACACATTACCCATGATGCATAAATATACATTCAGAGGAGTAGTAAAGAGAAACACATGATGCCTAAAACATTCAGAGGTGTAAGGACAACCACCTAAGTATCACACAGCGTTTAGGGGTCTACGAAAGAACACATTACCCATGATGCATAGAAAACACATTCAGAGGTGCAATATCCATACAATTGCGCAAAACTCACATAAGCCACTACCTGTGGCAGTCCCTAGGCCAACTGGCCTTGTTGGGGCTCAGACGCCCTGTGTCCAAATGTCAGGGCGCACTGCCAAGCAGCGCCAGTCCAAGCACAAGCCTAAACGTAGCAGGTGCCCACTACTTGCTGGGCACCAGTGAACATCCCAAAACCTAAACGGTGCAGCTGCCCACTAATTGCTGGGCAGCTGGGGAACTTCAAAACTGCGCCAGGGCCCTCACTGACCCTTAGGCGCAAACTGCCCCACTGCTGGAGCCACACAGGCTCTGAACTGCGCACTTGGAGCCACACAGGCTCTTAAACAATTACAGGGCCCTGGAGCCCTCGAGGCTCTTAACAAATCCCTCGCAGGCAGGAGGGGGCGGGCACCGGCAATGTGCCCCGATGCCCCCTCTTAACTAAAATGGCCCCCAAGAGCCTCTCATGGCTCTAAATAACTACGGGCCCCCTAGAGCCTCCGTGGCTCTAAACACAAAGTTGGCCCTGGAGCCTCGCTGGGCTCGTAAATCAAAATACCCCTTCAGAGCCTCTCTGGGCTCTACTTCAACGTTGGGGCGACCCACTGCCAACCGGGGCCGCCTTGCTGCGCCAACTATGCCTCCCCTAGACAGAGGGCAGGACACGGGCCATCGGGAGAGCCTACGGGCTCTACAACATGCAATGCCCCCGAGCCCTCGTGGGGCTTTAAACCATAAATATGCCGCCTTGAGCCTCACGGGCTCACATCCACTCGGGCCCTGCACTGAAGGGGAGGGGCGGGCACCGGCAATGTGCCCCGGCTGCCCCCTCCCCTTTGAAGGCACTCACCGTGCTTCCTCAGGCAGCGAGGGGCTCCTCTGGGCAGCGCGGGGCTCTCCTTCCTCCAACGGGGCCCCGTCTGCGCCTTCCGCCGCCTCAGCTCTTCTTCCCGGGGCTCCCTCCAGATCACGGGAGCCCCGGGCAGCCATCACTCCTCTTCGCCTCCTCTCATCGGACGGGCACCCAATCAGTGCTCGGTGGCCGGCGGGACTTCCTTTTTCAAACCGGAAGTCTCGCCCGGAGTCAGGCGCGATGCCGCCTGACTTCCTGTTTTCGGCCCGGCCGCGGCGGTGATTCCAAGTGGCAAAACGAGGGGTGGGCACCCTCGAAATCCAAAATAAAAGTAGAAACGGGGTGAGTACCCGTTAGGCAATGAAATAAATGGGGTGGCACCCATCTATAAAAATAATTAAATAAAGGTGCCGGGTGGGCACTGGCACTCGCACATAAAGCGCTAAAGGCCAATCCACAGCGCTCCTAGCGCTATAACAGCAACCAAAGCGCTCCCAGGCGCTTTAGGCTATAAGAAGCCCTGGCAAAAGCAAGACAAAGTTATCTGAAAGGAAATGCAGCTTCTCCATGCTGCAAAGGTCCCAGAGATTCCCAGGGGGCAAAGCCAAGTCCCCCCCATCAGCCCAAGCAAGGCAGAGGGGTCCCCCAAGAGTCCAGGAAAGTCCATCAGGTGTCCAGGGGCTGGGCAGCGCCCGCCCCTGGTAGACTCAAGTCAGAAACAAGAACAAATTGGAAGGGGACACAGCCCCTTCTTATACACAGAAAAGGCTTTGAAGTCTTTGTGTAGGCAGTGTGAGAACCAGCTAGAACTGGTTATAGGGAAGTCCTGTCAGTATTAGGGACAGAGGTGACCGTCGCCCAGCGGGGGGTGGAGCCAGCATTGTGGTTTGGCAGGCACAACCCTTCACTATCAGGTGCCATCTCCTCCCACTTCCCTGGCAGCAGATGCTGCCTTTCATCCATGGGCTGACTCAGACAACCTCCTGGGCTCTCCAGCCCCTGTCACCCTCAAACCAGACAGTCAGTCCACAAGCAGGCCCAGGCACTCCTGACCCAGGCTCACCAGCCAATCACACGCCAGACACAAATTACACAAATATGCCAACTTCTAAAAGTGGCACTTCTAGACTAGACACACTCATGACGCATATACCATTACACAGCATTCAATCTCACGAGTTCGCACATATCAAACTCGCCCCTGCACTCCCCACACATCAGGAACTACCATGGGCATACATATTCCCCATTCATTCCTATGGGAGGGCAGGTCACTCACCACACATACACAGAGAGCTCAAGCACTTTACGCTGTACCACAGTGAAAAAGTGCGCAGAGGCCTAAAATCACCCCCACCAGGTTCCAGAAACAGGCTAGGAAAAAGCAAAAAAGTCTAGGGGTGAACCTGCCTAAAGGGCCGGGTCCAACACAACCCCCTTCCAGCCAAAACGCAGGGTAGACCAATCACTCCACTGATGGGCTTCCTTGCTTTGGGCGACAAAACACGGACACGGACCTGTACAGCAGGGACACCTTCCGGTTCCACGCCACTCTGAACCCACCTGGTTACCTCCAAACAATAACTCTCTGACACAACTAGGATACCCCACTGGTACTCCCTAGTCATCCACGGCCAAGACCAGGCCATAGGCCATCCAAATCACAGGTCCTAACCAATCCACAGAGTGGGGGGCATTAACCCCTGGCACACAATAGCCATTCTCCACTCTTCCTCAGTGTAGCTACAACTACCACTGATCCTTCAACCTAAGGACCACACCCTCAGGCTGACCAAAGGTCACGGGCAAGAATGGCCCACCCTACCTCTACTTCTGGGTTTCCGCACCCTCACATAGAAGCACTCACCAGAACATAATTCTCCTACCAGATCAGGACCTCACTCCATCACTGGTCTACCACCTGGAAACTATTTCACTTCTGAGGTACAAAGCACACAGCACAGTTCCTCTTCAAGCAGGTGGGGGGACACAGCACACAGCAAAGTCCCCTTTCCTCTACCTTAGTGGAAACAACAAACTGCAGGTGGGCCCCAGATCACACAGCAAGGGCATCCCCCTCAGTCTCTTCAGCTGATCCACTTTGGCAGAGATTCCTCTTGACCTAGAAGTTTCCTAATCTCCTAACCTAAGATCTAAACCCTCAGGCTGCACCGGATTCAGAAGTAAGGACACCGTCCCTCTGCACCCCCTTCCAGTTCCATGACTACAGGCCCAGTATGTCTCAGGCTAGACAGAGCACACGCCAGCGGCGTATCAGCGACACACTCTCCTCCAGTACTCCCTATCACAGGGTAATTCTCAGTATGTCCCAGGCTAGACAGAGCACACGCCAGCGGCGTATCAGTGATACACTTTCCTTCAGTACTCCTTCCAGGTCAGGCCAACACCCCAACCTGGCTTTCCCCCCTCCTCGGGGAACGACCTCCAGAGGCCCCACAAATGGTCAAGCACTCTAGACGGTCAAATGCTCAGCGAGCCAGGACTTCTGCACCCTCCACTTAGGAGCGGTACTGCCCAACACCAGGATCGCCGGAGTTCTGGTTACAGACACCCCCGTCCTCTAGACACAGGAAGATCCTCCTCAAATGACCTGTAAGTACAGCGTAGGCCCCTGACCTGGCGCTCCCTTAGAGAACCCTCCAGGCCCTCAGGCAGGGTTTCGGGCCAACGTAGGACACACCGTCCCACACTCACTCCGCCTCCACTGAGACCGGACGTGAGCCCCTACACCCTACCCTTTCTACTGGGATCTAGCTGGGCTACACAGTAACCTCTTCTCCTACACAGGATCATCAGATACTCAAGCCACTCCTTTTGGAACCACTCCCTAATGCCTCTGCAAGACATCTAGCACACTGCCAGACATCCACCTTCTTGTCCAGTGCCTCTGCAGGACCTCCTGCACACCACCAGAGGTACACCTCACGTGCAAGCTCCTTAAACAAAACTCACACCAACTCCTCCAGTTCAAGACACCACTCATCCACATACTCCCCCTCCAGACTGGTGAGACAGTTCCTTACTGCCTCTGACTCACAACCTGTACCCCTCTTACTGAGCACCAGGCACCATACTCTGGGAACTGGGAATGGAACTTCACACGCACTGGACACATTTAAGCTGCCACCACTGGATCCTACCATACTGGGGAATCCAGACACACACACTACACTCAGGCGATAACCACCCTCCTGAGCTAGTCATTTCTCCTCCACACTCCCTCTCTTCCATCTACCCACACAGGAACAGGAATTGGGATTGGGCACTGGACCCAGCAAGGGATTCCTAATCTATGGGAACCTCCCCCTCTACTGGCGTCCTGCCCTGTCACTTTCTCTCATCTGCCACTAAACATAAAGCGCAGAAACACATTTGAAAATGACTCTCTTTGAGGAAAAAAATAAAAAACAATAATCCCAAACATGTGACTATCTGAAAAAAAATTGCAGAGTTTTGTAATGTAGCCAGCTGTCGCTGTGGCACTGCGCAAACACAAGTCCAAATCCGCACCGCTGACCAACAATGTTAGAACTGGCTATTTCTGGTAGGCTAAGGCTGACGCCAAAGCCAGGCAGAAACCACCATTCTAGCCAGGGCAAGGAAGTCACACACCAAGATAACCCCTGCTCACCCCCTTGGTAGCTTGGCACAAGCAGTAAGGCTAAACTCGGAGGCAATGTGTAAAGTATTTGCGCCAGCACACAACAGCAACAACATACTAGGCACACCACAAAAGAGACTCCACACAAGGTTATTATAAAATAACTTTTGTATTGTAAAAACACATCAGATAAAATCACACATGTACATTGTGCCAACTGGCACGGGCAATATTCACAAGGGATTATTCACAAGACAGGGCCACATGGGCCACTGTCATAATCAGCACTTAGTAGAAATGAAATACTGTCAGAAATTAGAACAAAAGAATATAAAATCACTGTAGCACAAAGTAACAGTTATAAAATACATCCAGTAACTACTGGGAACAGGTACCAGGACCTCACTAGGTCCACCTGTACTAAAAGAACAACCACCTAAGTATCACACAGCGTTTAGGGGTCTAGGAAAGAACACATTACCCATGATGCATAAATATACATTCAGAGGAGTAGTAAAGAGAAACACATGATGCCTAAAACATTCAGAGGTGTAAGGACAACCACCTAAGTATCACACAGCGTTTAGGGGTCTAAGAAAGAACACATTACCATGATGCATAGAAAACACATTCAGAGGTGCAATATCCATACAATTGCGCAAAACTCACATAAGCCACTACCTGTGGCAGTCCCTAGGCCAACTGGCCTTGTTGGGGCTCAGACGCCCTGTGTCCAAATGTCAGGGGGCACTGCCAAGCAGCGCCAGTCCAAGCACAAGCCTAAACGTAGCAGGTGCCCACTACTTGCTGGGCACCTGTGAACATCCCAAAACCTAAACGGTGCAGCTGCCCACTAATTGCTGGGCAGCTGGGGAACTTCAAAACTGCGCCAGGGCCCTCACTGGCCCTTAGGCGCAAACTGCCCCACTGCTGGAGCCACACAGGCTCTGAACTGCGCACTTGGAGCCACACAGGCTCTTAAACAATTATAGGCCCCTGGAGCCCTCGAGGCTCTTAACAAATCCCTCGTAGGCAGGATGGGGCGGGCCCCGGCAATGTGCCCCGATGCCCCCTCTTAACTAAAATGGCCCCCAAGAGCCTCTCTGGGCTCTACTTCAATGTTGGGGTGACCCACTGCCAACTGGGGCCGCCCTGCTGCACCAACTATGCCCCCCTAGACAGAGGGCAGGACACAGGCGCCATCGGGAGAGCCTAAGGGCTCTACAACACGCAATGCCCCCGAGCCCTCGTGGGGCTTTAAACCATAAATATGCCTCCTTGAGCCTCACAGGCTCACATCCACTCGGGCCCTGCACTGGAGGGAAGGGGCGGGCACCGGCAATGTGCCCCGGCTGCCCCCTCCCCTTTGAAGGCACTCACCGTGCTTCCTCAGGCAGCGAGGGGGTCCTCTGGGCAGCGCGGGGCTCTCCTTCCTCCAACAGGGGCCCGCCTGCGCCTTCCGCCACCTCAGCTCTTCTTCCCGGGGCTCCCTTCAGATCACGGGAGCCCCGGGCAGCCATCACTCCTCTTCGCCTCCTCTCATCGGACGGGCACCCAATCAGTGCTCGGCGGCCGGCGGGACTTCCTTTTTCAAACCGGAAGTCCCGCCCGGAGTCAGGCGCGATGCCGCCTGACTTCCTGTTTTCGGCCCGGCCGCGGCGGTGATTCAAAGTGGCAAAACGAGGGGTGGGCACCCTCGAAATCCAAAATAAAAGTAGAAACGGGGTGAGCACCCGTTAGGCAATGAAATAAATGGGGTGGCACCCATCTATCAAAATAATTAAATAAAGGTGCCGGGTGGGCACCAGCACTCGCACATAAAGCGCTAAAGGCCAATCCACAGCGCTCCTAGCGCTATAACAGCAACCAAAGCGCTTCCAGGCGCTTTAGGCTATAAGAAGCCCTGGCAAAAGCAAGACAAAGTTATCTGAAAGGAAATGCAGCTTCTCCATGCTGCAAAGGTCCCAGAGATTCCCAGGGGGCAAAGCCAAGTCCCCCCCATCAGCCCAAGCAAGGCAGAGGGGTCCCCCAAGAGTCCAGGAAAGTCCATCAGGTGTCCAGGGGCTGGGCAGCGCCCGCCCCTGGTAGATTCAAGTCAGAAACAAGAACAAATTGGAAGGGGACACAGCCCCTTCTTATACACAGAAAAGTCTTTGAAGTCTTTGTGTAGGCAGTGTGAGAACCAGCTAGAACTGGTTATAGGGAAGTCCTGTCAGTATCAGGACAGAGGTGACTGTCGCCCAGCGGGGGGTGGAGCCATCATTGTGGTTTGGCAGGCACAGCCCTTCACTATCAGGTGCCATCTCCTCCCACTTCCCTAGCAGCTGATGCTGCCTTTCATCCATGGGCTGACTCAGACAACCTCCTGGGCTCTCCAGCCCCTGTCACCCTCAAACCAGACAGTCAATCCACAAGCAGGCCCAGGCACTCCTGACCCAGGCTCACCAGCCAATCACACGCCAGACACAAATTACACAAATATGCCAACTTCTAAAAGTGGCACTTCTATACTAGACACACTCATGCCGCATATACCATTACGCAGCATTCAATCTCACGAGTTCGCACATATCAAACTCGCCCCTGCACTCCCCACACATCAGGAACTACCATGGGCATACATATTCCCCATTCATTCCTATGGGAGGGCAGGTCACTCACCACACATACACAGAGAGCTCAAGCACTTTACGCTGTACCACAGTGAAAAAGTGCGCAGAGGCCTAAAATCACCACCACCAGGTTCCAGAAACAGGCTAGGAAAAAGCAAAAAAGTCTAGGGGTGAACCTGCCTAAAGGGCCGGGTCCAACAGCGTCTAATAAAATAAGACTAAACGCATCCCCTCTACAATTGGCATTATCCAAGAATGTTATTACTCTATTAACATGATTAGTTTTTGGTGTGGGCAAGAATAGAAGGTGTACCCCGGCTCGTCCCCCCTCAGGGTAGCCCAAGCATCAGCCAAGCCGTGCGCTTCTACGAGAGATTGAAGCGCCTTGAATACTTTTGGCTTTCTCCCGCTATACCTATAGCTCACATCCCATACAAATTTAGGGGCCAGGTGAATAGATCTCCACACACTATCCCTGGAGTTGGCAATAAAGCCAATTCGATATTAAGCAACTCTAAAACTAATGCCTCATGAAGATTTTAGCCATATATAGAACATATCGTAAATTTCAACGTCCCACTGACACATTCAGCTATGGCCCATCTCCCATGTTTGTCCGTCAATGTTCTACTTGTACTAGCAATATGTTTTTTCGCTAGAATTGCAACACCCCTTGATGTAATAGCTTGTTCAGTGCTAGTCAATACCATATACCCCAACTCCAATAGTAGTTTTCTCTTGGCCCATGCTATGTGTGTTTCCTGTAGACATATCAAATCACACTGAAGCATCTGCCGCTCACTCGCCACCCGCTGTCTTTTATTAAGGTGATTTAAGCCCCTAACATTCAGAGAACCTAGTTGAATACCTTTATCGGCCATCTGTATCACCTGTACATTTAACCCTATAACACATGTGCCAAAGACCCCTTTTTATCACACATCGCAAGATAGTGTCCTCATGGATTATTTTCCCCCTCCAGCCCCATACCAACCCCCACCCCACCTACACCCCCTCCCCAACCACTACCCTCCCCCCTCCACCCAAAACGGGGCTTAAGGACCATGTCCTCAGTGATGGGGAGCGTTTGTGAACCGCAGCCCCCACCCGTGCACCACCCATCTCAATCAGGTTCGTCCTTTATGGTAAACACCCTTTCGGTTACCAGTGTGCTAGATTGTTATTCACAAGATAATAGTTACGACAATTACAAAATTTTATATTCACTAAGACTGAAACTCACATCATGTCTTATACAACACAAACTGAATAGTGCACACCACTTTGTATCCTAATATTATTAACATATCAGTAATATACAGAAAGGGGAAAACAGAAAAAGAAGTACTAGCAAAACGAAGAAAAACAAGCAACATATGCATATTGACTGCCCATTATCTTCAGGAAATCTTGTGCGGCAATCTCTGATGTAAAATACTGGATTAGATTAATTATACTTATACATAAAAGAGGCCTCACACTACCTTTACACAAGCCTTAATATTTAACGTTTTTCTATTTCTACTTTCTTGCACCTTTTCTTACACAAATACAGTTATTTGAGTAAAACCGTGGGAGTGGAGATCATGTTTCCTTACATTACATTTTAGTACCATAAGACACAAAGAACCTAAATTCTGATATTAAAACCAAAGCAATCCTTAAATCTCAGTGACCTTTGAAATGAATAAAGATGTAATTAAAGTATAAAATTCAGCTTATGAAACGAGCAACAGAATCATATATTTTACAAAAAACGCAGACAATTCACATTCTCTGTGTGTTTTCAATGCAGGAGGTTTTGTAAGTAGAATTTGAAGTTGCTTAGCTCTTAATTAGTGTAAATAGAATTTTCAATCCCCTTTCAAAATGTGTTAATCTGCCTATAATTGCTTAGATTCAACTAAGTCAGTACAATAGTGTGTCCCTTTAGACACTGGGCCTGAATGCGAACGAAAGTCTGAAAATGACAAGTGGTGATCTCCTTCTTTGCCTGGAGAATTTTTTTTTTTACTTTCTGGACTACACAAATATTCACAAAAGTGCACCTAGGACAGTGTGCCAATAATCGGTTTACTCGGGAGTCCCTTTTTGAACACTTGGAAGGCATAATACAGGTGAATTTTTTGTAAACTTATATTTACCAGCAAATATACATTTGTGAATGGGGCCCATGTGTCTCTTAAAAAAGTAGGAAATTGTTAAATAGTAATGATAAACTTCTAAAAATATTTCCCATATGCCAAAACAACATATGTTCAGTCCCAATGGTATATCCTGAAATCTTAGGTAAATTATCTTTGCACGTGGGAAGCCTCATAGCTGCTCCTTTTTTCTGCAAGAAGTTTTAATATATTTTAAGCAATTTAATAGAATTTAAAAACACCACTTATTCTGGATTCTATTTTATTCACAATCTTACAATGAAAAGGTATACAAAATTGTCATTTCTACCAAACTTTAAAGCGTGATTCAGATTTGAACACAAGGCGAGTGAAACTTGAAGTAAAAACTTTACTGGGTTCAGAGAGTATAACATTTCCAATATTGCCCAACATTTTCTTTTGCTAAGGCTTCTTTTGTGACTATGAATGTGAAGGAGAAATGTTGCTTTGAGGGACGTGGCAGAAAGCTGATCTCCATTTGGATACACTGCTTCTAATGTACTCTCACCAAAACCCTGAAAGTTAAGTTTTAGTCAATGGATGCAACTGTAGCCTTACTGGCTTACTTAGGGATTGAGCCAAACACTGTTCATACCACAATCCTAAAGATCTTTTGTTGTTAGTGGCCTTTTGCATTACCTATGTGGCTTTTTAAAGTTTAACAAGATCTTGTTCTTGAAAGAGTTCCTTTAGTCTGTATCAGCCCATGAAGGCATAGACCCCTACTCATGTGTTTGACTGCTCTAACACAAGGTTTGTGTCCTCAACCCTATACAGTCAAGATGGGCCGACGACAGTACATGCCCCACCTGCTTTAGGTGAACTCAAGCAAATGTTGTGACACGGGGTCTTTGTCTTTAGGCATAAGAGGGTGAGGTGAGTTCTGAGAGATCAATAGAGATTCCAACACAGAACAGACAGAAGGTTTGAAGATTCACATGGTTCAGCCATAGACAGGATGCTTATGTATCCGGTGGTAAACTGCATTAAAGTTATGAGGAAAAGACAGAGGCAGGTTGTTTGAAGCAAAATTAAAATAGTTTCCAGAAATGTTCTTCAGGATTGGTATCATACATAAATTCAAACACTTTGAATATCATCCTATGAGGAACCATCTTTGCAGCCAAAATACATATTTGCCATGTGGAATGTTGTGATCTTACTCAACCTACAAAACTGTTATATTTCTTGAACCAAAGTAAGTATATAAAGCAATCACTAAGATTATCGTTTGCCTACTCTTTTCTAACTACACCTCTTCCGGGAGGCAGTTGAGTCAAATGTGTATCCATAATTAATAATCATTATTGACAAATAAGTTACTTTCTTCGCTGACAATCTGAATTTTACATATTTCTTAAAACAGGCGTAAACAATACTCTTAAAGTAATGCCTGTACTGTATATATAATATTACTAAGACAACTACTACTGCTACTTCTATTAGTAATTATAATTATGTGTACAAATACATCTATTCATTCAAACCGTTTTTTTTGTTGCTACATAGTTTATGCCAGCAACAACAAAAACATACCCAGATAGGGGCTTCAGATCAGGTTCCTTCACCCATTTGTTTATTTGGGCCAGCAGCCATTGCTTGTTGAAACTCTTATTTACATTTTGGATCAGGCCGGATGAGTTGCTCAGTTTTAACAATAGCTCCCGACTAATAAGTGTGTTGGTCCATCTGCCTAAACACTGCTTCGCACCACAGTGCATGAACGGTTATTAAAGGTCGACCTCGAAGCTGGGGAACCGGGTTAGGGTCTCGGCAACGACGCTCAACTTCCTGTGATTCTGGGCAAATCACTTAATGGCCCCGTGCCTAACAAAAACAAGCATTTACAATGCAATGGTCTCGGCATTGTTAAAGTTAGAGCTATTGGCATTGCTCATGACATTATTTTTATTTATGTTTTTGTTTTTAAAACATATAAATAAATGGCATTGTCATTTACAATGCCAATAGCTTAATCTCTCGCAAATGCGAGACCTATTGCCTTTGCACCCACACACAGAGCCACACACACAAAGCCACCCACACACACATACAGAGCCACCCACACAGAGCCACCCACACAGAGTCATACACATAGAGCCACCCACACACACACAGAGCCACCTACACACCCACACAGAGCCACCTACAAAAAAAGCTACCCACATAGAGCCACACACACACACAGACAAAGCCACACACACAGAGCCACACACAGACACACAGAGCAACACACACAGACACACAGAGCCACACACACACAGACACACAGAGCCACACACACACAGACACACAGAGCCACACCCACAGACACACAGAGCCACAGACACACAGAGCCACACACACAGACACACAGAGCCACACACACAGACACACAGAGCCACAGACACACAGACACAGAGCCCAACACATACACAGAGCGCAACACACACACAGAGCCCAACATACACATAGAGGCCAACACAAACACAAATAGCGCAACACCCACACACAGATCCTAACACACAGAGCCCAACACACACAGCCCAACACACACACAGACATCCCTCAGTCTAGGTCAGCCAAACGCCCATCTCTGCCCAGTAACGCCCCAGGGAACAGAGGCAAGAAAAAAACGATGACAAGCAGGGAATGATCAGAAGCAGGGAACAGAGGCAAGAAAAAAACGATCAGAAAGCAGGGAACAGAGGCAAGAAAAAAACGAGCAGAAGCAGGGAACAGAGGCAAGAAAATCGAGAACAAGCATGGAACAGAGGCAAGAAAATCGAGCAAAAGCAGGGAACAGAGGCCACAGAGCCACAAACACAGAGCCACACACACAGAGCCCCACATACACACAGAACCCCCCCACACACAGAGCCCCCCCACACACAGAGCCCCCCCACACACACACAGAGGCCCCCTGACACACACACACAGCCCCACACACAGAGCCCCCCCACACACACACACAGAGCCCCCCACATACACAGAGCCCCACACACACACAGAGCCCCACACACACACAAAGCCCAACATACACACACAGAACCAAACACACACAGACATCCCTCAGTCTAGGTCAGCCACACGCCCATCTCTACCCAGTAACGCCCCAGGGAACAGAGGCAAGAAAAAAACGATGACAAGCAGGGAACGATCAGAAGCAGGGAACCGCAGCAGGGAACAGAGGCAAGAAAAAAATACAGCAGCAGGGAATGGAGGCAAGAAAAAAAAACAGCAGCAGGGAACAGAGGCAAGAAAAAAACGATTAGCAGCAGGGAACAGAGGCAAGAAAAAAAGTTTTCTATAAGGAATATTTGGGTAATTATCAGTAATGGCTGCAACCCTTCTCTCCTATCTATACGTATAAATTGAATCATCAATGGGATGAATTAAAGCGTTTTCTTATTTGTATATCAAGTTGCCATTAATCCACAGGTCAGACCTCTCCCGAGATGTCCAATACTGAATTTTAATCATTGCACTTTACCTGCATGTAAAGTGGCGTCATTTTCCATGCGACACATTTAGCTAACCATTATTTAACACTTACTCAATTCTGGAACATGTAGTTTCACTATTAACAATGTAAGCACAAGCCACATTAGAGTTCCAATGAAGCACTGTTGGCTAAAAGCAGGACTGAGTGAATTTATCTTGCATGGCAAGGGTTCACTTGGCTCTGTTCGTCTGACACCTTCCTAAGCACTTCAGTGAGCTGCATACCCGAGACAAAATGGACAGCTCTGTGAGTTGATGCCCTCTCGCTACAATCTCTCGAATTTTAGAGCAATCTCTAGCTCACAGATTATATTCATGGCAGAACAAATTTGTCACTTCTTTTCGACAGCAAAGACGTGCTCACCGGCCGCGGGCAGCTCCATTGCTGCGGAGCCCGTTACCCGGCTGGAGTCGCTCGGGCCAAGGAATGTCGCCGCCGCAGTCCTCCTACGCGTGCCGGGGGCAACGCCTCGTGCAGTGTCTCTTGGCTCGCGCCCCCTCGGAGGCTGAGAGGGAAGGGGGAGGCAAGAGCGGGACACAGGAGGGCTGCGGGCAGAGGGGGGGGGAGGCGAGCGGAGTCGAGCAGCGGCAGAAAGAGCCGAAGTACAGCAGGGGAAGACTGGGGGCCACCATGTTTCTCCGAGGTCCTCTGGCACTTGACCGTTTACAGCAACCTACTTTGTAGAACCAGTTGAAAGACGTATTTTTACCATCTGCCTTTCTGGTCTACGACCACATGCTGATGCCACCCGATTTCATCTAGCGCCTAGAGCTGTCCTCTATTCCACTAGGTGCTTCAGAAGGCTATCTATACAACTGGATGGAAGGCAGCGTGGCCCTTCGACTCAGACTCGTTATGGAAGATCAGTTTGACCGTTCACCTCCATGCATTAAGTACGAGGGGCTTGCAGGGCGCGCCGTTTGTCTTCATATAGCATAGGAAAATGTTTGCACAACCAGGATTGGGTAACGTCTGGGCTCGGGTGACCGGCCGCACCGGCTGCGCTCGTGGTTTGGATCATCGCAGTGGGAGGGACCACCGTGGTGTGCATGTGCCTCCACAGTGGGCCTGGATAGGCTGCAGGGAGCTGCGGGCATGTACCGCACAAGCTAGTCACTGGAGCCGTGGTCTTTAGGAGCTATGTACAAAGGACGCTTTTAACCTGCGACTGACACTTCTGCAAATGAGTGAGTTTAAGCAGTTTTTGAACGTTTCTAAATGTTGCAAGTGCGTGAAATGAGCGCCGTACCTAAACGGCACTCTAAAGTTCTCTTCTGATTAATTTGTGGCTGTTCACCAGGGATGTGGCCAGTTACGGGCGACGTGCCGTTTTAGAAAGAGAAGAAAGACAGTAACTAGAGAAGGATTTAGCGGCCCTCTTCGATTGGGATACTATTGTCTTTAAAGCTTAAATGCTGGTGCCATTTTGTATACTAGGGTCATATGTGCAGTGAAGATGGGCCTTAATTATTCCGATTTTCCCTATCCGTGAGTTGTAGGTGGGTGACCCAGATTTTGGTGTCTTACATACCACATCTGGTGTCCGTGTCACTGAATGTAGCCGCTATGGTGGATTCATGCTTCAGGCTTCAGGCAAGAGAATCGCGAGCACGAGTTATTCCTTTAAACAACTGAATGGGTGCCAGTTCATTTTATTAGGACACAGTTATAGTGGCCTGCAAATACACCCAGTGGACCTTGCAAATCGCTGGGTCCGAGCAGGCAACCGGGAGAAAGGATCCGAGGGGGTGGAAACACCACCATGTTTTACCGAGGCGAAGTAGAAATGCCTCGGAGAAACGCACGGTCATTTTGGGATTTGGGGGCGTGGTTTTGTTTCTCTCCTCTTCCCATTGCCTGGAATGTAAAATTCCAGCCAATGGGAAGAGGAGAAAATAACCTAAAAAAACACGCCCCTCAATCCCAAAAACACGGGGCTTAAACAGACAGACGCCCCTCCCCTCCAATGGCTGGCCACCATTTAGGAAGCCAGCCAATGGAGAAGAGGAGCGGGTTCAAGCCCTCACTGAAAAACATAAGATCTCGCCGGCGAGACTGCGCAAGCGCAGCCTACGCAGGCCGAGACCTAATGAGTGTGTCCTTCTGTAACAAAACTGGTGCTCATGTAAAGCACTCTGATACCTGATGCCTCGGGTCTAGTTTATGCTATATAAAACTCTGAAAAAAAATTAAAACAGCGTGCTTGCAGTGGAGGTGCATTTGTGTTTTTAAAAGTATGTCCGCACTTGTTTTAGTACTGTACCAACAGAGATTTTGCACTAAATGTGTTCTGCTCCTAAACGTAATATGTGCGCATAAAAGTGTTTTCGCATTCCTGCTGATGTTGCACCAAAAGTGATTTCGTACAGTAATGTGATTTTGTATTTAAAAATATTTTTTTTCATAAATCTGATACCACGGTGGCGCCTAATCTGCACCAACAGTAATATCATGACTTTAAGTAATTTTGCACATACATGGAATTTGTGTGCCTAAATCATTTTTGGGCTACATCCCTAAGCTGACGTAGCATGCTGAGTAATTTTTTATTCTCAATATATTGTCAACCAACTGTGAGAGACACATTTAAAATCTAAAATGACATTTTACTAATGCATATTCTCTTAATACTGAGTGATTTTGCATCTAAATGTGACCCCTCGCTCTACCCAGTGAGCCTAACTGTGTTTGTACTTAAATGGGAAAATTGGGGCACATGCATCAATCAATTTGCTATTGCAAACAGTAAGAAAGGGCCTTTTGCTATGCATGAAGGTTTTTGGATTCCCAATTTAGGTAATCGCAATATGTTGCGATTACCTAAATTGCAAATGCAAATAGGAAATCACAATTTGCGATTACCTAATGCTTTGCTAATGCAATGCAAGAAGCCTTTCCTAAATGCGAACTGTGCATTTAGGAAACGTTAATTAACATCAATTTGAAGTTGATGTTAACCAGGTGCATACTTTGTCAATTTCACAAAAATGCATTTTTCAAAGTGCCATGTGCACATTTTTTGTTAGGGACGCCTCAGGGGGACCTTGCCTCTGCATTACCTAATTTGCGATTGCCAATTAGGTAATCGCAATTTAGGCAATGCAAGACCATTCTCACCTATGGGCCTTGAGGTCCAAAGGAAAGAATGGAGTAAAAAATGCAAATAGAGATTCCCTAATTGCGTTTGCGATTCTTAAGGTATTACAATTAGGGAATCACTATTTGTTCTCTGTTTTCACACTTTGGCTAGCTGATGTTGCATAAAGGGTCCTTTTGTACCTAAATTAGTTTTTGCTCTAAATAGTAATTTCTTTCCTAACCTTGTTTCCATACACCTGTGATTTTGCTCCTAAATATGGTGTGACAGTTGATGTACTTTGCCTGTCTTTCCACTTCTGTTTTTTTTTTGCACCTACGTAGACATAAATGTGATGTGTGCTTTTAAATGTTTTTACCATCATTTTGATGTTGCACCTGGGGTGATTTTCCAGTCAAATCTGAGGTCTTATTGATACTACGATTTACATGTAATGGGACTTAGTTTTGCCGCAAGTTTGGGGAGCTTGGGAAAACAAGCATTTGCAATGCAACAGGTCTACAAGAGTTTAAGCTATTGTCATTGTAAAAGACACTGCCTTTTATTTATGTTTTTAAAAACGAAAAAACATAAATAAAAGGTATTGTCATTTACAATGCCAATAGCTCAAACTCACGTAAATGCGAGACCTATTGCATTGCAAATGCTTGCTCACTATTGCAAGGCTGAAAGCTGCACACAGTTACATTATCTATACCTTATGTCCACTGTAATAGCACCGAGTACATGAGGTGTCTGTGGAAAGAGCTGTGTGGCGATGGGAGGCAGCTGCCTCATTAACTGTGTGATTAAGGTGGGCAAAGAGTTCTGATCTACCCTTATCCGCGAGCTGAAATTGTCCCAGGACCAGGAGCCTCTAACCAGTGAATAGCATTTGCGGGGGAGGGCTTGCGCGAACCACACACATATGCACTCCTTCCTGTGCCTCACGCCCTATCGTGTGGAATCGGCATGGAGGGGGGTTTTGAGGCAGCGCCTGCTGCCCTGAAAAGACCAGGATCCTCGTGTGTGTGCGAAATACAAGCCTAAAAAAAGCAGGGTGCAGGACGCTATTATTAAAGCGTCCCACGTTGCAAACATAAATATATATATTTTTGTTGTTGTTAAATTAACCAGCATTACCTGCATTTTAAAAATAAGACGTGCTGGCACCATTATTGATGTGCCGCGTTGTAAGAAAATAAAAACATACAATGTTAACACAAACAGCATGTCGTGCATGCTTCTGCAGCTAAACAAAGAACCCATTAATTAAGTAAAAAGTCCTCACCAACTGATGATAAAAGGTGCTAAGTACCAACACAAGTAAAAGGTCCAGTTCTCATGGGAGGTAACAAATGCAGACATGGCGGTACCATGGAGGGACTAACATGCCTATTTACGAATCAGAAGCCGGCATTTATGAAGGACAATGACACAAGCCAATTCGATATATGAGCGGAGAGTGGGCGGGGCTTCAAAGCCATACTCCACTACTGCATGCCTTGCAACAGCAATACCACTGCCCAGGCTCGACCTAAAAATGGGCACAGACATAGGAAGCACAGAAATAGGCAAATTGAGACATGGCACAAATAGGCTGCACACGTTTATGGATGCCTGTGTTGCTATGTTTTGGCATAGTAAAGCCAGACATATCGGCTTTGCCAATGTTTGTTTAACCTTATTTAGAAACAAATGAAGTTTGCCAGCACTGCGAGACCCAAAGACAAAAATACATTTATTTTTGATAGTTCTGAAAACAAAACATGAAATCAGTTATTAAATACAACAAGCATTTGAAATGCACTGAGTTCCCCATTACCTAAAGTATGAGCTATTTGTGTTGCATTATTATTTGCAATGCTAATACCTCAAACTATCAGTAATGCGAAACCTATTGCATTGCAAATGCTTGTTTCTTTTGCAGTTTGTCCATAAGGATGGTGGTATACTTCTCTATTTCTTGCTGATTGAAGAGCATTCCAACCTATATTAAATAAAGCTTGCTGCTTACTGTTACTTGCACTATCCTTTAAATATGTCTTTATTTTGAATTGTGAAACCACATGCATGCAACGATAAAAAGTGAAGCTGTATGTCCCGCATATCTATGTGCTGTTCTTGTTGCTAAAACTCTAGCACAGGCTGAAGGTAGTACACATGATGGGGCCACCTGGCAGCTATTCAGGATAACTCACTGACCTTGTCAAAAAGTATTAATGTTATACATGCCGACGTCATCAATGTTTCACTACTACCATATATAATAATATATATGGAAATATTGTACATTTTTTGCATCTAATTTTTTTCTGGATTAAACTACTTAAGTGAAATATTTCTATTTTTATTGTTTAGAATGGGAAACATCATCCTACCGTTCACCATAATGCAACACATGCGTCACTCCCCCTCAATCAGCACATGTCACTGTGTGTGGGAAGGGAGAGGTTTTGAAAGTGGCAAGCTGTCTTTTGGTACTGTCTTGGGAAACCAGCCCCCTCGGTATTTCTAGTTGTTAGCAAAGACCACTACATTAACATATCAGGGATGCTGTGTCTGTTTTAAGGCCATTTCTATCCAGCTACGCTACAAATAAATAGGGTCACTACTTACATCATTGCTGCTTTAGTCAACCGGTAATAAAGTATCACACTGCATAGAAATGTCATATATAACCTCAGAAAGACCTGGAAATGTCACACATAAACAAACTGAAAACTTGGCAGCTATACTAATCTAAGGTCGATGCATTTCAGTGAGGCATGAGAGTCGCTGGGGCTTGTGGGGGCACTTGCATTTTACATTACGCCACTGCAAGGCATGAAGCAACAGCAACATGATGGTTCTCTGGTGCAACTCCCCAGCCTGCAAGGAGACGGCAAACCGTTTTCTTTCACCACAAAACATGATTAATTACACAAGCCAATGGGTTGTGAAAAGAATTTAAATTAAATGTGAACAAAAAATGTGGCTTCGTTGGAGGCATCCACAGTGAATAAGAACAGATGTGGAGCGCACACAGAAGATTCTGATAGTCTATCGGGATTTAAACATTTGAAGACCGCTCCCTGCTTGAGCCAAGGAGCTTGTTGATGAACCAGCGGATCGAGGTCGTGGAGAAAAGGCAACCGGACAGAAAACAGAGAAGACAAAAAGAAAATAGCGGAGCACGTAGCCGAGCAACTGAAAAAATGTATTATAAAACAAGCACTAGACACCGAACCTGACCCCGTCGCAACCAGCAGCTGCAAGCAGATGCCTTCTTCCGGTTCCGAGGGGGGGGCGGGGCATTGTTGAACAAGCGAGGCCACGCGGGCGCGAAAGTGAAAGGGACCATGCTACAGAACAGATGGCACCCTGCGTGCCCCTGCTCACTCCCGCAAGTTGCAGGCCGCCACACACACTTGTGAAGGTCTGGAGTGATTGTAAGAGGCCCTCTACTAGAGCAACGCCTGCACGCTGCGCTAGGCGAGACCTAAAAATTTAATTTATTCTGATAGTGACACAGAATGTTTTGCTCAACCTCAATACTTGTGGCAAATGTTTTAAATTAGTTTAAAACAGACGCAATACAATTTATATGGATAAAGTGAAAATAACATAGCCTACTGAGTTTATAACCCTGATGATTGGAAAATCAACCTACTTTTCTTCAGTGATTCATTTCCCACCAAACTTTAGATTTCACTATGAGGTACAAGGAAAACTGATAGCCCCTTTCTAGGGCTTTCCAGACAGATGTCAAAGATCTTCTGTGCATGAGTACCCTCCAGTGAATAGAACTTGGAGAGTCATACTTGCAGTATACAAATCCTTTCAGCGGCATGGAACATCTCTGTCCTGTTTATTTTTGTGGATTAACCTCTTTTACCAACAGCAGCCACAAATTTAATCAAGCACAGTATATAACTCACATCTGCAATTAAAATCTACCCTCTCTTCTCATACAAACGTAATCTCCGTAGCCAAAACCACCTATAACAAATAAATGATTATGCTGAATCTGAAAAGCCATCAAGGCCATCAGGCTTTACCTGAGTTTGATCCCAAAATGCACTTATCTGGCAATTGCAATGCCAGCAATCAGTTATTCACCCAAACTAGGCAAGATCTAGAACCACCTCAATAGCTCAAATCACTTTAGTGCTACATCTTCCATCCCTCTATGCTATACCCTGATGTGGACACCTTTGAATTGCATCCTATTAAACTTACCATCCTTAGATTCAATACAAAAGGGAACAACATTCTCCCTTACAACATCATTAAACATCTCGCCAGAGAAGCACTCACACCAATCAACATACCGAATGCATTCTCATGTAAGACATCTTTTCCATTGCAATCAAAACAGAAAACCTCTCCCTGCTCCTGAAAAGAGCAGCCCTTAATCATGAATAACCTGACAGCTGACAATCTTTCACAAACCTTCCATTCTTTGAAAACGTAATTAATTGGACACTCGGTATTCAACCAAAGACTTAGGGCCTCATTACGATGGCATTGGGACTGCCACCACCGTCAGTGGCGGTCCCATCCCCATCAGACCCTGTAGGACCACCCGCCACCTTATGATGGCTGGTGGATAGAGGGCGGGCGAAGAGACTCGCTGTCACGCATCCAATGGGCGCAGGGAGCACATCAGACAGTTAGAGGGACTGCAATCTTTACAACAGTGGTGGTGCCTGCTCAGACACCACCGTAGGGATCACAATGTCCCTTTCCACCGGCTCCATATGACGGTACCGTCCGTCACACCTTTATCATGTTTGAGTTTTTTCAACAACCAAATCCCAAAACAGAATTTTGTTTTTCACAAAAAACGAATAGTCTTCTTACTATGAGAGTTCCTTCATAATGTGGATGTAATTTAAACATTTTTACTGTACCTTACCGCCACGTTTTTCAGGACAGTCAGGGAGAGTAAAAACTGGCCATTTGAAGCCCCATTCTAATTTGGGCAGGCGGTCGAATGGCTAAGTCTCCAAAAGCCCTTATTCCATTGGGCCATTTTACACGTTTGCCAGTGATGGAGACAGAGTAGCTGACATACATATATCTGGTAGGAGGACCTTTAGTATGGTGGAGATGATCCTCTGGCACTGTTGTGATGAAGGGCCCTCTCTGACAACCTCTAAATCAGCCCCTATGGTGGCCACGGAATATTTGCCATTGTTGACATACTTAAGGTCCGCACATCTGTAAATCAGGCAGGCAGCTGTACAGTTTGAGAGAGAACAAACCCTCTCTGCCAAACTCTAATCGGGCCCTTTTTCATTCCAGATAGAATGTTAGACTTCCGTCATCATCGAGTTAGTGCAGCAACTATATTGCTGTTTTTGTGCTGCTTTGGATCTATACAGACACCACATCTGCTAAATATAATTTGCATGCAAAATACTACTTTATCCTCACGGAACATTGTGTATGGGGCATCTGCAGGTGAAACAGGGGGCTATCCCACCCTCCAAGCTTAATCTTCTATGTTAAAAACTTGCCAGGTGATCTGTGCACAGGATCAAAGGATTCTCCAATAAAACAGGTAAAACATTGACATCTGATTTTATTTTTTTTATTTATTTATTGAACAGTTTTCTATGGCGCGAACAAGACTCTTGGGTATCAGAGCGCTTAACAAAACAAGAAATATATTGGAGACACGTCTAATATAATATACGATATGACAGTAGAGAAATTAGTTGGTTTTACTTCCTCCAAGGCTAGATGAAAGGAAGATAGAGTAGGCTCAAAATAAATAGAAGTACTGTACGAGGTTAAAAAATGAATATACAATGTTCTGAAGTAGGTTAGGTATTAATTATATTATATATGACCCACCCCTGTGCTGAATGTGTTCACTTTTCGTACGGCTGCCACTGCTATCATCATAGGAGTATTGCTTATTTTGCCTGTAAACCCTCTAGCCCCGCTTTAATACAATAAATAAAATAAATATCACTTGTCGAACATGAAGAATAAATCCTGCATTGTACACTTCATAAAGTAGCTTACTAATGTACCTTAACTGTTGGTTTTCTCATTCAGTTTAGCGTTTGAAGTATTGGAGGAGGTTCCAAACCCAGATGTGATGGTTGTTTGCTGCGGTGGAGGTGGATTGCTTTCTGGTGTAGCGTCTGTTGTCAAACTTTCATCCCCTTCAACAAAAGTGTATGGTGTGGAGCCAGAAGGAGGTAATTTGCTTCCGCTTATAATCAGGCAACTACTGGACCAGGCCAAGGCCACTTTAAAATCAACGAAGCAACAGTGTAGTGACATTTATGAGGATGCTGCTTTCTCCATGAGTATGGCAAGGGCCAATAGGTTGCTAGTAGTGCCTGATTTGGCCACGAAGCCAGTCTGATTAAATGGCAACCGCTGAGTTTTTAATGCCCAGGACGTCAGATCTTCCAACAGGAGGCTGGCGTAGTATTTGGAGTCTACATCCAGGAGTGCTATCATCCTATAGTTTTTAGGCTCAGCTCTTCTGCCTCCTTTAAAAATAGAGTGAATTATAGCTCCTTTCCATGATTTTGGTATGTTATAAGTGTATCAGCAGTGCAAAAATAAGGGTGCCAGATGTTCAGTCCAAAGCATGGGATCGGCTATGAACAGTGCCTGCGGAAGCCCGTTGGAACCTGGAGCCCCATCCAACTGGGCGTTACTGATACAGCGAGCAATATTCTGTCTCATGTATGTATGAGTGGTTGCGTGGATTGTATGGGCCCAATCGCATTGCAGAGAGTTTTAAACTTGCATTCTTCACAATCAAGCTTATTTATTTGGGCACAACAAAAACCCTGAATTGTACCATTTTTGTTTCGACAGCGTGCACCATGTATAGAAGTTTTATTGATGGGAAACCTGCATCAATGGATGCAAAAAGCATTGCAGCAGGATTAGCCCCACCATTTGCAGGTAAGATTGGTTGCATCACCCAGACCACTGGGATAACACCTATTCAACACCAACCCTGAAATTGCACTGCTGTCACAGTATCTGTTGTTATAACTTTTTCCTATGTTTTTTCCTAGGCACCATCGCTTTTGGCATCTGCAAAGAACTTGTAGAGAAGGTGATTCTGGTCTCCGATGAGGACATAGTAGAGGCGATGTCTGTTCTGTACCGTGCAGGGTTGGTTGTCGAGCCATCTGGGTCAGCAGCATTTGCTGCAGTTTTAAAAAATAAAATTCCTGACATTAGTGAGAAAACAGTGGTAGTTGTGATATCGGGGGGCAATATTTCACCAGAAGAACTCAGTAATATTTTTATATAAATTATTATATTTTACCCATTTATTCATCCAAAATGTGTTAATTCATTAAATAGTTATGGACGCTTCTGAGAGATTGTATGATTTGATATACGGACGGTACAAAAGGGGGTGGTGATGGACGGAGCATCTGAATCAATCAAACACTCACACCCAGTCAAAAGATCTGGGTTTAATCCATCACCGTTCTTTAGCCCACTCTGCCACCCCAGTTCAGACATGGCCATATGCAAATCAGTCTGACCCTGTGCCTCATGGGAACAGTACAGCCCAAACTGCCAAGCCATGTCTTCCCTGGACCGGAAACAAGCTTCCGAGGACCGGTTTCTGGCATTCCAGCCGTCTTCAGCCCGGCTTGCTTGAATCCAGTGGCAAAGTGAGCAAGGGACTCACGTCTGAGCATACCCTGCCACACTTATGGCGGCCTAAAGCGGTACAAAAGGGGGTGGTGATGGACGGAGCATCTGAATCAATCAAACACTCACACCCAGTCAAAAGATCTGGGTTTAATCCATCACCGTTCTTTAGCCCACTCTGCCACCCCAGTTCAGACTTGGCCATATGCAAATCAGTCTGACCCTGTGCCTCATGGGAACAGTCCAGCCCGAACTGCCAAGCCATGTCTTCCCTGGACCGGAAACAAGCTTCCGAGGACCGGTTTCTGGCATTCCAGCCGTCTTCAGCCCGACTTGCTTGAATCCAGTGGCAAAGTGAGCAAGGGACTCACGTCTGAGCATACCCTGCCACACTTATGGCGGCTAAAAGCGGTACAAAAGGGGGTGGAGATGGACGGAGCATCTGAATCAATCAAACACTCACACCCAGTCAAAAGATCTGGGTTTAATCCATCACTGTTCTTTAGCCCACTCTGCCACCCCAGTTCAGACATGGCCATATGCAAATCAGTCTGACCCTGTGCCTCATGAGAACAGTCCAGCCCGAACTGCCAAGCCATGTCTTCCCTGGACCGGAAACAAGCTTCCGGCACACTATACATCTACAGCATTTTACAGCCAGAACTATTGGGTTTGACAATAATAGGGTGAAAGTGCCAAAAATGCTTTGGTTTCACTGTTAAGGCACATAAGCACTGTGAAATCTCTTTTGAGTAGAATTGATGTTTTACACTGTTACCTAGATTCCCCAAACATTATCTCTTCTCTTAGTATAATCATTGAATATAGTTTGCGTTAGAAGAACGTTGCACATAATTCTTTTTACTTTCCATTTACCTCGTTTTTTTTAGCATTCTCTTTTATATGTCATTCTATCTCGTCACTCATGTCAGACCAGTTATCTGAGGCATGTGTGACTCCAGGGCAGTTACGCAGTCATTGTAACAAGTATTGTCATTGTCCTTTAAAACAACGAAATGGGGTAATGCTGCGAACTCACTGAAGCATTAAGTGCCTCATGTTTAACTACAGGAGGTAGCAAGGTCGAACAGCTAAGGCTTATTCTTAGAATGCTCAATTTAGGAAGCACGTATATCGTTCTAAAAACTAGAATGTTCCTTCTCTGTAGGAAAGTATACAATACCTATTTACATTGAGGTAATATGCTTCGTTACTTCGGGAGTCTTGTGAGACATTTGCTGTCTTTGAATGATCTCCCAGGTGTCTTGCATGTGCTGCTTGTGCTGGCAGCAGCTGCTTTCATTTCCCTTGCAGTTTTTTTTGCTGTTGCAATCCAATGAACGAAGTAGTAAGTTCAATGGCGGTGACAGAGGTACACTCGTCTCCTTGGTCTGGTCTCGCCGTACTAAGGTGGCAGCAGAGAGGCACTGGTGTCAGCTGGAGGCTCAAGAACCCTGAAGCCATGCTGTATCCTCACAGATGGACCCCGGCATAGAAATGATTTAGGACACAGTCTTATCTTTGGCATTGCAGTCGCGTGCAACCTCCCTGAGGGTGGTGCACAAGGTTGCTTGGGCATGGTTAAGCTTTTGGTGCACTCATTTTATATCTGCACTTAGAGAAGCAGGCAGAGGCCTTTGAAGGATGCCACACACCCTGGTCAGCTTGCAGCTCTTTAATTGGGTCTTCTCAGTTCAGTTCATTTTAAGAATACTTTTTTCGGTTTGCTAAAACCATAAAAGCGACAAGAATACATTACACAAGAGAGAATAAATACATGCCATCCAATGAAAAATAATATCAATGCATCTATAAAATTAAAATAACAGTAATGATCACCTTCTCTCCAGTTACAGTAAATCATCATCCACTCCCCAGTGATAACAAAGTAAACTGAAACACTATGTGTGGCAGCTACAGTTAGAACAAATGCACGTCACTACCTTAACATACTTTTTATTTATATAATAAATTCTAAATCGTGAAACCGAAAAAACAGTGAATCCTAATAAAGACATATATATATATATATATATATATATATATATATATATATATATATATATATATATATATATATATATATATATATATATATACGCTCCACAGTCAATAAGACGAAACCAGCACTCGCAGTAGGTTAAACCTTCTCAGGGTTTATTGCACAAAAAGAAATTTGAACAGACACGTTTCAGCACTTGCCTTCGTCAGTGTCAGCTGGCGACGGCGAGGCGGAAGTTAATAAAGACAATAATACTCAAAATAAAAAGCGGACTGAAGTCCAAATCATAAGCGCCATCTTACAATGGTAAAATTAAATCAAATCAAATCACATCAATGCAATTAAAGCAATACGGATTACTGTTGGAAAGAATACATATGATGTTGAACATTACAATACATTTAGTAAGTAATTGTGTATTTCGTCTTCCGCCCTGGATGGGCAATCATATCAAGACTATTGATTTCATATCTATGAAACAATGTTCATCGAACCAACGTTCTCCAAATTGCGCTTAAATTCATTATATCCTGTGGTAATGAGTTTAGGAAAACCAAAGGTTATCAGAACCCATAACAACAATGAAGCCCTTGATGGGAAAACAGTGAAAATTAAATTAATCATAATTCATTCTTAATCCACTGTAGTTTCTAAATACGGGTATATTCATCTAAAATTGTCTAAGAGAATACATTAACCCATTACCAACCTGGTTTCTTCAATACATTTAAAAAATATATATATTCAGGCATTGACACAGCTCCCCAATTCTCTTTTGTATCATAAGTTACAGATGTGATATCAACTCTTCCCCCTCATTTAGACCTCCTGGAGATTTTGTTTGGAGTTCTATAATGTACCTCGACTCCAATCGTCTTAGCATCCGCTTGTAATCTCCACCTCTCACATCCTGTGGGATACAGTCTAAGCTAAAGAAGCTAAGCAAGGTTCTGTCGCTATTGTGATGGGTGGCGAAATGTCGGGCCATCGGGTAGTTCTCATCCTTATTAGCGATGGCCCGCTGGTGTTCTAATATTCTCAACTTGACCGCTTTCATAGTGCTCCCTATGTAACGGAGTCTGCAGGGACACTTGAGGCAGTACACTACAAATGTGGTGGAACAAGTTATACATTTGGGGATCCTAATCTTAACATTCTTATGTGGTACCTGATATGAGAGCACCCTCTGACTAGTACTGCAGGCCTTGCATTTCCCACATGGGTATGACTCATGCATGGAGTGCAGTTCTCCTTTAGATCTTTCTTAGGACAGGTGACTTTGAACCAACCTGTCCTTCAATGACCTAGTCTTCCTGAACGTCTAATAAATCACTTAAGCCGACAATTACTTTTTAAGAATACATGGTGAAACAATGTGCTCCTGAATCTATCACCACTGAGCTGTCTGTCCCAAACCTTTAAGCATCTTCGGGTCTCTATTTTGCTAAAGGATCCAGGCAACTTTTTTGAACCATGCGTTTGATTAAAGGGCAAGAAGAAATCTAGAGCGAGGCAAAACCCTTGGTTGGGTCATCAGCGCGACAGAAATGGAGGAGACAATACCCTTAGGACTTAAGAATTATTGATTTGAGACCTATGCAAGTCTTTTAAGGAGCAGATCATGGCAGCCAAGAAGAAATACTAGTCAAAGTACCCACCCTTGTAAAGGAGTACTATGGAGTAATTGCTCACCTGGGTTTATCCAAAACAGCAGCTGGGTGACAGCAGAAGTTGCTCTTCATTCATTCATGGGTCATGGTCTCCCACTGATGTCTAATGGCTGGTTGGAGAGGTACCTCTTGTATTGCTATCTTTATGGCTGGAAAGCGGCACCGGGAATGATTAAATTGTAGAAAACAAGTCCCACGGTCCCAAAATCTATTTTAGGAGATAACCACCGTCACAGCGGTACAGAGCTGTCAAAACTGTATTGCTTTTCTGTGCAATGTCAACTGTGTTTCAATCAGTGTTCACTTTTATCTGCTTTCTCCATCAATAAAACCTTTTACATGCACTTCTGAAGCATTCTCTGTCATGTAATAACTCTGATGTATTGATTGAGGTGAAAAATGTATCATATTCTTTAAACTTAATAAAGTTTAGATAAATGTTTAGATGTTTTTGGAGGGTGACCTCATCCTTTGTTGTGTTTAGACTTTTTATAGGCAGGAAATTACAAGGGTCAAAACATAGGTACAAATGGTGGTCATGTTGGCCAAATCTTTATTGGCTTGCCAGGCTAACATACATGTGCAAAAAAGGTAAGGAAAGTCAGCATGGGCGCACATTGCGGTTGAGCATCCTGGTTTCAGTCAAAAAACATCTGATATAAAACATATTTCTCGAAACTGTAAGTGTATTAAGGACCATTGCATGCCATGAACGTCAAAATGTTATAATTCTTGAAACTGAGCCAGAGGTAGGATTTTTTCTTCTTTTGGGGATGGGGCGGTAGAGAAGAGATCGAAGTAACGAAGAAGAGTGATTCATCTGAATACAGACAGCTTTTTAAAGCATTTGATTCTCAATTGATTAGAATTAAGACAACTCTTTAGGCAGAGAATTTGAAATATTGGCAAACAGGTAGGTGAAAGAGCAACCTCCTACCCAAATGGCAGGAAGAAGCAGGGCACAAATTGCATGTAGGCTGGTAAACAGAAATAAGCTTTTGAATAAGGATGGGATTTTTACCCTTGATGACTGGAAGCAGAAGCAGGGAATCTTAAAACTCACCCTTTTTCAGTAGGGATTCATCCATGGAAGCAGACAAGGCATGGAGCAGAACAAAAGGAAGGCACCAATCAAGGCCCAAACACCTTGTAGGTAGACATGTTGCAGCAAGAACAAGATTAGGCTGATCTTGCCAAATATAGGTTGATCATTTACTCCAGTTTAAAACTCACATGTGATACCGTGAGCAAAACACGAGGGTGGCAAGGAAGTGTGTTGAAGATAGTTTGCAATTGAGAACTGATAAGATCTCCAAGTCTGGTGTCTCTGAAATCACAATTTTAAGTTGCAACCTATGGTGAAGTCGAAATTTAAATTGCAATTCTGAAAATGACACTTTTTGAAAGTTGCCGTTTTCTTCCTTTCGCCATTTGTCTCAAATCACTTGTTGTCTGGGCTGGGTGACAGCTGAGCTTTGTGTATTCCATCTAGAAAGCAGCACACAGTGGGAGCTTAGATGTGACATAATGGGACTTCCTGGGTGGATGGGATGGAGGAGCTGGGCACATCCTCACACTTACACCTGAATGGGCTGGGCCCTGTCCCCACACAAAGGACTGCATACCCCCTTGTAGTCAGTCTGGAGGCTGGGCAGGAATGGAGAACCTCTGTGCACTTCAAATACCCTTCTCTGAAGTCTCCACCAGTTCAAAGGCACCACTAGGTGTAAGAATTGGACCACAGACCCTACCACCTTAGTGCACTTCTGGACCTGAAGATACCCTGCCAAAAAGAAGGACTGCTGTGCTGCTGAAGGGGTGCTGCTCAGCTGGACTGCTGCTCGGTAAGAACTGCTTTCTTGCTATGCTTACCTGCTGCTTTCTTTGCCTCGGGAGGAAGATTGGGAAACATCCTTTACGACGCAACTTTCACCACACAGTACCTTTACAACGCAGGTTTAACAACGAAAGTCATTACAACGAATTGCGCTGGGGGGCGCTGCAGGATAGGGAATAGTTTAATTTACTATCCAAAACCTTCCCTACTATCCACAGGGACTGGAGTTGGAATAGTAAATTAAACTATTCCACTATCCAGCGCCCCCCCAACGCATGTTGTTGTAACGACTTGCATTGTAAAGGCATGCGTAGTAAAAGCATGTGTTATGATGACATACATCCGGAAGATTGAACCTGCATCCGTTGCTCCTAGACCCCATAGTGACTCCAATGGCTAGCTGGTTGGCCTCCTGTTCTGAAGTCTCAGGGACACCCATAGTGCTCCTACACCTGGACCATTGGAAGTGGGCCTAAGGTGTTTGCTTCATCAGAACCCACGTATCTTCTGCTGCGAGAGCAGATTCGATGCATTGCTGCTGTTGCAGGAGAAGACCCGGCACATTGCTTTCAGAACCAGCACATCTTCTGCTGCAGGAACAGAACTGATGTATCGCCTTTGGAACCAGCACATCATCCTCAGAAACGATGCATCGCCACTTCAGTTTTACCCTGCATCTTTGTTGACACAACCATGATTAAGGAACTTTCATTCTGCGGGCCTCAGTTTCTCCATGTATACAGCTTGTGCTCCATCGCAATTGGCCTAAACCTTTCACTTTGTCCTGGTCTGGCACGACCAGATATTCCAGGTAAGTGCTTATTGCTTTTAATCGCTAATTCACAGTTTGTTCTTCATAAATTCATGTCTCATATTCTACTTATTGGATTTTGTGTTATTTTGGTCTCGTTTTATTTATCAAATTATGTTTTTTTCTAACATGGTGTGTAGTTTTGTGTGTGTGGTGTTTTCAATGTTTTACTGTTTGAAGTGTTGCACAAATACTTTAAACACTGCCTCTTAAGTTAAGCCTGATCAGAAAGTGAGCACAGGTTACTTTAGGGTGTGTTTGTGACTTACCCTAATTCGGATTGTGGTTACTGCTTTACTAGGGCTTCTAACCCAGTCAACCAGGAACCCAATTTCTAACACACCACAGTATTCATTCTCTGCAACCTATTACTGTTTTGATTTATTAACATAACCACTGAGTAATAGGTGAAGAATAATGTCCACCTGTGTACCACTGGTGAAACCCTGGTCCTATGGTCAGCCAGTTCTGCACACAGAATAAGGCTGTATGTAGCTATTGTTGGCTATCCACTGATTTGGGCACCACGCCTATCTTCTATTCTGTGGCAAGCCCACTACCTAACAAATAGATTACAACCCATCATACATGGCCTTGAGCTGCGTAGAGCATGGGTTGATCTTAAGACTAGGTCCTACAGCCAAACAACTCTGCACTCATCCCTGTATTGGTGCACATAGAGCGTTGGGCACATGGCCTGGCCACAGGGCATAACTTGCTACTCACCCTTGCTTTGCATGGCAAATGGCCTCACAGGTGGATTGCCCACCTGTGAGGCAATCCACCAGTTTTAGGTGAAGGACCTGCCTCATGGCCGCGAACTGTGGCCAACCCCATTTGTCCACAGTCAAAGGATGGGGCAGTCTGGGTTACATTCATAGAAGATGAATGTAGAATATCATTGAAAACCCCAAACATTTACTGAAAAAATTCAGAAGAGGGATCTTGAGGTTATTTCTGCTCATAACATGTTAATGTGTTTATAAAAATGTTGTAGTTTCCTTAACCCCTTACGTGACAAGGCTTCTCTAAGTGACAGTGAGCCCTATCGTGATGTTAGGGACAGTTTGTGATCAGACCTTAACAACGTTTTTTTGCAGAAGTTATCCAAGTCTGATATGTATCCTTTTGTCCTCTTATTATGGATTCTAAAAGTACATATGCTTATGGATATCCCAAGAGGGAACTGAGAAAATAGCAAAATTGCCCGAGGTAACCCAGGGAAAACTACCACCCCCAGACATGTCTGAAAACTAGACACCCAGGGAAGTTCAAGTTGGTGTAACTTACCTGGAACCTACTATATTTCCTTACCCAGAATGGAATACAGATATCAAATTTTGACGATCGTCTCATATTTCCTCATGTTTGTGTGAAAGAAAATTCCTAAATCTGTAGAGAACTACAACATTTCTACCACAGATAGTTCTCACACTTTTTGCTATAAAAACAGTTCCCCACTTGTGCGGGTTGGTCTATAGCCTGCAGCAGGAAGTGCTCCAAAATACAATGTAGCAACATCAAGATTCTTCCTTTGAAATTTGCTCTACCGTGTAATGCAGATAGCTGCAGATTTGTGACTGGGTGACAGCTGAATGACTATTGGGTCTTTTTGTGTGGCGGTATGGCTGGATGCCAGGATTTGCCAGCTCTCGTCCCATTTTGTAAAGAAATTATGTTCGCCAGGCATCCAGCTAGCTTTCAGCTCCAGAGAGTGCAATGTATGCATTCATTTTCTATTTTACACCCCACCCCAGTTGTAAAAGGCTATTGGGCTTTAGTTGTTGAGGTTAGAGGACTGACAATGGCTCCAGTGCTCCCACCCCATTTTTTTTTAATAATGATATAAAGTTCCTTGAGTCTAGTGGACTTTATGCCCCGCCTTCCCCTCAGATGGACAGATCACCCAATCTGCTCCATGGGGGGGCAAAAAGACTGTTGAGGTATTTCGCTGTGGAAGTCCACCACGTGCAGGGAAGGACCAGCCTCATCCCATTCTTTTTTTAAATACATTTTCTGTCATCTAGTGGACTGTCTGCCCCCTGGTGTGGAAGATCGGGGATGAACCCCCTACCACTTTTCCAAGGTCAGAAAGGCTGACTTTGGCGGGCGCCGGCCCTTCAAGTTACCTTTACTGGCTAGAGAGTGTATCCTTGCTCCCGAGATCACCTTTTTGGAAAGGGGATGTAGTGACCCAGAGTCACAGTCAGCAGTCTAGTGCTTTGTATGCCCTACACTAAACACCCAACCACCACTGATGTCACTGGTCAGGTGACACAGCTTAAATAAAAGTGGCCAAGCGCACGTGCTCGGGTCAGTTGTACCTTGTAGCTGATGGTGTCTGTGTCAGTCCTTTACAGCATGAGGGCCCAGGGCCCCCAACCTTACATTGGCGACGAGGAGGGCGGACGCTAGCCACGCATGCCGCAGATCAAAGAAAAACCCAAGAAAGAAGAAGGGAAGTGCCCATGTGCAGGACACCCCTTCGGGAAATCGAGCCGGCCGCCGAGAGGCCCGTGGGGCGTGTGTCGAGCCCCAGGCCTGGAGAAGAATGAGAAGGTAACCGGGAGCTCACCCCGCACCTCTCAAGCCTGCTGTATGCCGCCTGCCGTGGCGGTGCCCCGAAGCAAACGCGGACCGGCCAGAGCCCACCTGTACCGGCCGCCACTAACCCCGTTACGAGGAAGACCATCGCAATGCCCGCCCGCGTGGTCGAAAAGGCCCGTCGGCCGAAGGTGAGCCCGGATGCATGTGCAAACCAAAAGCGGAGCCCACCCGCTATGAACCACGAACATTTACGGTGCCCCCAGCAGTGCGAGCGACGCCAGCGATTGGCCTTTGATAACACAGGACTCACGGAGCCCACCCGCGGCCTGCCTGCAGCGTCCCCCGCCGCGTGTGTGAGGTGCAGCGGCGAGGGAATAAACTGTACATGGAAGCAGGACCAGCGGAGCCCACCCGCGGCCTGCCTGCAGCTGCTTCTGACCCCTGCCGTGCAGCGTGTGACTAAAGCTGCCGCGGCGGTGGGGTAAGTAAGCTCGGACGCTGCGAGAGGCGGGAAGGGCCGCGCGAGCCTGAAGCGACCCCTCCTTGTGACTACAGAGCAAGCGGTGCCCACCCGCGATTGCACCGAATACCGCCACCGTGATGTTATGAGAGGTAAACAAGGAGCACGGCTGCCGTAGCGCACAGCCCCTGTTGAAGTGACAAAGCGGAGCCTACCCGCACTCACCAAAAGGCCCCTCGCACCACCAAGCATAGCGACGGCCAACGCGTGTGCCCGGCACAACCACAACACTAAGTGAACAACTAAAGCGGAGCCCACCTGCTGAAGAATCTCGAGCCCCGGTGTCTAGGTTGCCCCTCCCCTTTTGCCAGAGATCCGACAGAGGAGGAGAAGGTGAAGACAGCGTCTGGCCCGCGGGTGACGGGAATGGCACCGGCACCCTCCTGCACAGCCCGCAAAGTTGACACACTGCAGAGCACCCCCGCATCCGCTGCACAGCCCGAGAGAGGAGCCCCCCTCCCAAATAAACACTAAGGCACTTTAAACCCTCGCATGGCCTGAGGTAACGTGGTGAATTCAAAAGACTCACCGCAGTTTGGGGTAAATATTGCAGAGGGGTGGGCGTCGAGCCCGCCCAGGGGCAGTGAATATTGGACCCCCCAGGAGCCCAGGGACAAGCCTGGATAGGCCCATTACACGGCATCAGTTCGGAACGTGCACCACTGCCACCTAGTGGCGAAATCGCAGCACTGCACCCGCTGCACAAAATACATCGCACACAGTGTCTGCACCCTGTGATGTCCCCAACACGAGACTCTGCCTCTAACAATAGACAGGGTCACAAGGGAAGCACCTTAACCAAGCCTGATTACCAGCAGTCACCCAGGACTGTAGCTATGCACAGTGTCAAGTGGCACCAGCATTCTGCCATAGAAGCAAGTAGCTGCTTGACAAATGAGGAAAGTACAGCACACTGATGTGGAAACCAAACTGGCGCAGGGACGCCGCCACGTCCAAGGAAGCATACAAGCCATCACCCAGCCTAGTAAGATAAAAGGCAACGGCGTAGGGACGCGCCAGAAGAACAGGAACATGCCAGGGGACAGCGCAGCAATGCGCCAGGAATCAGGAGCGCCAGAGTGACGCTGCACAGCGACACGCCAACGCCACAGAACAGCACTGCGCAGGAACGCGCAAGGAGTGAAGGAAGTCCACACCTCAGGACCGAACAGCACTGCGCTGGAACGCGCAAGGAGTGAAGGAACTCCACACCTCAGGACCGAACAGCACTGCGCAGGAATGCGCACGGAGTGAAGGAACTCCATGCCACCACGACTGAGTGACGCAGGGAACGCATCCTCGGAGACCTGTCAGTAGGTCACAGCGAAGATGACTTGCCAGAAAGTCACCGCCAAGCGCGGACCAGTCGGATGGTCGCCCGAAAAGAAAGGAAGAAGATGACCAGTCAGATGGTCGCCCGGAAAGAAAAGGAGAAGATGACCAGTCAGATGGTCGCACGGAAAGAAAAGGAGAAGATGACCAGTCAGATGGTCGCCCGGAAAGAAAAGGAGAAGATGACCAGTCAGATGGTCGCCTGGAAAGAAAAGGAGAAGATGACCAGTCAGATGGTCGCCTGGAAAGAAAAGGAGAAGATGACCAGTCAGATGGTTGCCCAGAAAGAAAAGGAGAAGATGACCAGTCAGATGGTCGCCCAGAAAGAAAAGGAGAAGACGACCAGTCAGATGGTCGCCCGGAAAGAAAAGGAGATGACTTGCCAGAAGGTCACGACTGCGAAGACATGCCAGAAGGTCAAAGCTAAAGTAACTGAATATTCTGACATGAAGGCCGACGTGAAGTTCAAGAAGAGGTCCATGGACGGGACCCAGAAGAGGTCTGATAACACCAACCTGAAGTAAAGGAGGAGCGGCAGGAAGAAAGGTGCGATGCCTGGTTTTGGTCATCGGAAGAAGAGAAGGCGTGTCCTAAGGGTAGGACGCAACCAGGGAGACACGTGTGGAGTGCACGCCACACGGAGATGGCCTGGGTGGTTGATGAAAAGAAAAAGGACCGACCACGTCGTGAAAGGAAAGGAGGAGAAGAAGGGAAGCGAGGGCCACGGTGCCACTAGAAGACCACAAGAAGAGAAGAGATGTGACCAGCCAACTCACACAAACATCAGGAGAAGATGGCGACATGCACCAGAACACCGGAGTGCAGTGGAGAATAAGGCCTGGCAGGAACACCGGCGGCACAAGTCAAAGATATCCACCTACAAGCCATCCATCCATGTGGCAATCGCAGAAGAGGGCAAGTTTGGACTGTTGACAACAATCTACCTATGGGATTGAGCGGAAGATTGGATGGCGAGAGCGCTCACACATCCGGCTGAGGAACTGACCACTCCACACCAACCCGTGGCAGCCCAAGAAGCAAAGGCCTCAAGGGACTCTGGTGGCAGCAAGTCCCGCAAGAGAGACAGATCCACAACGGTGCGTCTGCAAGACCCACTGAGAGGAAAGCTTCGCGTGCAAGAAAAGAGTCAACAGTATAACCTTCAGGTGGAACTAGGACACAACGGTGAAGATTGTGGAGCGCCCCGCTCATGGCCCGAAGGCTATGGTGGAGCAACATGACCGAAAACACCAGTCCAGTGGAAACCTGGCAAAGAGGTCCTCCGGGACATCTCGTGAGAGACGAATAACGGCGAGAGCGGCATCCTAGTGAGAGGGATGTATGCACCTACTCCTTTCATCTGCCCAGAAATACTTTGAAGCCTGCCCCGAGAAATCACCAAGGACCAGGACTGAAGAGGAGAACCGAGAAGACAAACAATACTCAGATCACGTCACCTTCTATCTAGCTACCAACTGTCACCAGTGGTGTGAAGCAAAGACAAGACAAAGAACAACGTCCAGGCGGCACAGACAGAAGATAGGACCCGCTGAACAACTGCAAACCATGCCACGGTGACTCATGAGTCCTGGATGCAGTAACTACACCATCTGCGACCTGCAATCAACCAAAGAGACTCACTTTAAATTATAGAATCCAGTGTTATATTGTATGTACATTTTCTTTCCCACAGGTTGAACTTTGTCGTGGGGTTTGGGAACTGCACTTTTTCTCCCACAGGTTGGACTTTCGTTTGTTTTCATTTCCCCCCAAGTTTGGGAGGGATGTACTGTAGTGACCCAGAGTCACAGTCAGCAGTCTAGTGTTTTGTATGCCCTACACTAAACACCCACCCACCACTGATGTCACTGGTAAGGTGACACAGCTTAAATAAAAGTGGCCGAGCGCACGTGCTCGGGCCAGTTGTACCTTGTAGCTGATGGTGTCTGTGTCAGTCCTTTACAGCATGAGGGCCCAGGGCCCCCAACATTATAGGGAACATTCCCCTTTTTCTAGCTGTATTGACTAGTCGTAATGGGGTACCTTGGGGCAGAGTTATGCAGTCGAACAGTGATCACAGTAAAAGCAGCAGGACCTTAAAAAAATCTCTGGCTGTGAGAGAAGTTCTTATATCATTGCTCGGGTTTCATTTAAAAAAAAAAGAAATATCTCTGGTAAAAGCAAAAGAGTGGTTTACTCTATTTACGTGGAGGTCAAGATGTTGCTATCCTCTGCAATGGGGACGTAATGTGGACTGTATATGTCTCGTCCCATGCACTTAAATAACTAAAAAAAACACATTTAAATTTAAGTTACCGTTACAAAATGTATAAAAATGTAAAACAGAAATTGATGGTTAATTCCGTAAACCACATTATCAGCCCCTCAACAGGAAAAATATTTCTCATTCACTGCTCACAACCTCAAACATAATATGACAGATGATATTACATTTGGCACAGATGACATCTTTGGTTACTAGGGGTGGGTTAAATATTTGGGCATACTCAGGGTTGCTTCGCTGATCCATGGGGACAAAAAAAACAACATAACTGCTTTTAGGAGCACTGTGAGGGATCAGGCAGTATATTTGCATGAAGGAGAATAGATTGCTCAGAACTCTGGCAGTGCTATTGCAAGCTACCACACTAGCATTGATGCCTGTGTGCTGCATCTGCCGAAGGGTTCTCTTGGCACTTTGGCTGCTTACAGTGCTGGGTGGTACAGGAATCCCTCATTCTGTGCAATCATCACTACAGGTAACGAGGACTTATTGTGCTGCAGGGTATTCTGCCTGTTTCTTTTGGTGGATGCAAAATCAGCAGAAACAGGTAAACATTGCCCAAAGATTCACATCTACTTATTGTGGACTGAACAAGTGGATTTTGCCCACCCTTATTGTTGACATTACATGTCACTTTTCTATTGACGTTAGGGTGGCATGCCTATGGAACAGGCTCCCTTGTTTGCAAATGTGTTATTTAATGGTTTGGATTATGTATTTGAAGGTCATGAGCAGTCTCCATTCCAAAATGATACTTTTAGGGAGACAAGATGTGTGCCAGGGATAATTCACTGTAAAAGATAACAAATAGATCTCGTGTATTCTAAAATGTGTCACAGAATGTCATAAACATTAAGGCAGCAGCAGCTTTTGTGCAAACAATATACATTTGAAGTTCACACAACCATTAATATTCTGTGTGATTAATTTTTCTAACAACCATGGATAATCGTATGGGTTTGCCCGCTAAACTACTCTCCTACTGAAGAGAGCAGAAGTTTATTTTAGTATCCTGCATATTACATTGTAAGGTGTTTTACCAGCCCTGCTCTGCCAGTGCCTGTGCTCTGTCTCATTAGAATGTTGGAGTCTACATTTATCTTCTAAAAGAGTGGACACCAGGTACATTTCTAAGTAGACTGATTTCTAGTTAATGGCAGTATTATACATAAATCAGTCACTCATATTAAATGACTTTCAACACCTGTCTCTGAGCCGGCCTGCAAGTTGACTCAAGCTTGTAAAGATTTTTTTATTTGCATTATACAAGTAAGATGGTAATTATACTTGTATTGCTATCTCAGGTGGACATTTTAACAATAACATGAGTCAAAAGCATTCAAAGATTTCCACCCATGTATGGATATATATGGGCATCCATCTTTGAATAATTTTTAAACACTCTGAGATTGTTTACTCTTAAGAGAAGTTTGACACATTGAAAGAATGCCATACTGGAACGGTAATTGACAATAAAGTATCGAAAATACAGATGTGCGTGCATTGATAGACTGATTGAAATTATTGTTGTTGTTTTATGGCAAAAACACACCAACATGGTCGTCAGTATGTCCATATGCTTGTTCATGCATGTGACTGCACAGGCAGCCAACATGCAATCATTTTATATATCATACTTATATAATATTATAGTTATATAAAGAAACTCAACAATGGCCGGTTATGCTTGTGCATGCATGTGCAAGTAAACTATAAGAAATTGGGTTATTAGTTGAGGGAGGTAAGTGCCCATCCCAAGGAATAATCACACTTCATGTCGGGGTGAACCCTCAAAGTCATTAAATTAACCTGAGCTCAACCTCCTGGTAGCCATGGCCCACATCAAACAGGCTCGACTTAGAGTAATGTGTAAAGTATGTATGCAGTACTAACTCAGTAATAAAGCAGAAGTGCAAAACAAAAATCCCAAAGCAAATTACAAAATAGTGTAAAAAATTATGCCAAAATAGCAAAAAATCTAATTAGGATAACTGGTGATATGGGAGCACAAAGAGCCAGTGATAGTCTATGTTCGCATAAGAACAGGGCCTAGAGGCAATTTAAAGTGAACTATGATGCAGTGTGGATCGGAAACACCAACCAGGTTTGTACTGAGCAAGAGGTTTTACCATTTGACTTTGTCTTTCAAGTCCTACTCCAGCAGCGAGTACACTTCTGAAGCCCCCTGGGACCCTAGGAGAGGCACTTAGAGACTCAGTGGGTGTCAGGAAGAAGCCAACAGCAGGGTCCAGTCCAGGTCCAGCTTTACAGTGTGTTATATATAAAACCCCAGCACACCTAAGTAGGTTTGAACACTCCAGCAGGATTTGGCACTGTAATGTCAAAATGAGGCTGGCTGTGATTGGACCCTTCCTGGCTTGGGGGGATAAGGAAGGGGACAGTCCTGGTTGTTAGCTACATCTGCTTGTAAGAAAGTAGACCTCTTTAAAGTTAATCAAGTTTCTCGGCCCAGCCCACAGGCCACCTTGTCAAGGACACAACAGCACCTGCCCTCACCCATGGCTTTTGTCTCAACTCTGGGAGCAAGTTTATACCTCATCAATGAAGCTATTCAAATGCTAATTATTGGATGACAAGAGAACAAAATGCAGATTAGCCTCCAGGAACTTTAGGCAGGGAAAAGGTAACTTTCTAAAAGTTCTCTTTCCTTGAAATGTAATAAGAATACAACCTCATAACTGAATTGGATTTTTAATAACAATTAAAATAGATACAGTAATATTATTTAATATTCCATCCCAGTGTTTTCCTATATGAAACAGCCATCCTTGCCGGAGTGAATATAGCTTTCGGTACCTTTTCACTGTAAGGACATTAAACATTTACTTGTCCTACATTTAAATACGATGCACCCTACCTTATGGACCAGAAGGCCTACTTAGGGTAGGCCTGTAGTCACGTTTACACTGTCAGCCTAGTGGACGGCAAATGTGTGCTGCTTTCCACTTGCGACATTTAAGTTGCAAGTTGTGTGTACTCTATGTATCATATACTAGGGACGTCTATAAGTCATATGCCAATTAGGAGCACGCCAATTTTACTGTGTTCAAAGAAGGAGCAAAATATCTTTGTCTCTGGGTGTCAGGGTTAAAGTGCACAGAGTTGTACAGCCAGCAAAAATGTAGGGTCCAGCAAAAAAGTGAAAAATATATGTATATTAGTGTATTACAGGCTGTATATTACAGGCTGTGTGATGAGGTAGAATAGGTAGAGCATAAGCGGCTGGGAATTCGATAATAATATGTCTTTGAGATCTATCATACATTATTGCCCTAAAGTAAGCTGCTGAGGGCTATACCTGATGTTAAGGGCTCTGCACCTGAGCTATAATGAGAGTGGGGGGTCTTTAACAACTGTAATAGCCTGAGGCAGAAGGGGTATAGGCTATTAGGACATTCCACCCACTGAGTAGAAAATGTTCTAAATTAAAGAGTGTAAAACACAAAGACAAACATTAGAATGTTGAAGCAGATGGCATGTACCAGCCATTATTAGCCCAGGCCCCAGGGCCATTTCATTGCCTTCATTAGAGCTCTCAATATTACAGTGTTCAAATTTCCAATAATGTTCAAATGTATCTAATGTATAGACTCTATATATCCAGTCTTAGTGTTATGTTTATCTTACCTCATGGATCACCTTCTGCTCACTAATTACTAACCTATCCATTTGCTGTAACAAGTTCACTTTCATACGCATTTGCCACAGAAGGTTCCCTTTGGGATAACAATGTGAGGCCCCCGACTGATCATTTATGTGGAGAAGTGTGGCTCACTGGTTAGAAGCGGCAGACCCTGAAGCAGAGGTCGGCCCGGGACCAGGGTTCAATTCCCGACGCGGCAGGGTCTTGGGTCAATGTCCGCGGACTCGATAATTCTCGCCTAGGTGCCTACGCTAACCATGGGTCCCACTCTGCAACTCTGGGCAATAGCTTGCTTAATCTCCACAACGGCCCTAGCAGCGCCGGGGATGCCTGGCTTCACCTTGGTGGTGCCCTCTCACAGGGAAAGCCAGGACGGGTTCCCCAGCGGTATACAGCGCCAGGACGCCACGTAACGAGGTAACAGTGCGCTTTACAAGTATACATACATTACATTACATTATCAGTTGTTGACTTCCCATGATTAACACCGTTCAATAAGGCAAGACTTATTACTCTTATATTTCACACACATTTCGCTGGGTACCAAACTGAGGTCTTAATCAAAATTTCTCTTAGAGTGTCTCTCATCAACGCTTTAATTTTTTTAATCATCTGAGATCAGCAAATATTAGAACAAACACTTTTTGTATTGACGACTATGCTGATAAACTATTCAAGTGTGATTTCCACCGGAACATTTAGTTTTTTGAAAAACTCTTTTCATTTGAAAGAAGAAGTCACATGTCAGCAGTTATTACAACAACGTAGCATTATGATATGTTAGCATACACACAGCTGTAGGTGGAGAGGGTAGGTCGAGAGGAAGCACACAGGGCAGCCAAACTCCATATACATAGGAGCAAAGCCCTATGTGACGACCACCGGGTACTGTTGAAGCCTGGATACTTGAAACGTTTAGGCAGATCCAGGTTATTACAGGTACATCCACAAACTAGAGATTTACCCTTCTTTGGCTTAAATGGATGGCCATTCGTTTTTAAAGTGTAGATAGTTTCTGTCTTTCCCAGTCCTGAAGAATCACGAGTAAATTAACAACACGAGAAACATGTTGACCTTCACTTCTTATTAAGGGACACACTAATAGGAGACATTATACCCTGATGAGTGCCGTGTTCACTGTTTTTAATTAGAGCAGGAGACCCCCAGAATAAAATATCTACGCTAGGAACTCCCAGCCTTATCTTAACTCACGTACACATCTACACATTTCTGGCCCCACACCCGCACATCACCATACAGTTGTTGGATAAAAGATCTCCGACAAAGTGCCCCTTTTTAGGTGAGCCCGTTGGGTATTGCACCGCCGACCCAACAAGGAGCAGCCCATATGATGAAGCATGACACCTGAGAGGGTGTGTGAGGGCATTAAAATCCAACAAACGGATTCCCAACTGTAGACCGCACAAGGTTCAAGTGGGTTCCAGCCTTTTGTTTGACTCCAGAAACTCTCTCCTTCTCACTCCCCCCCTTTGAGGAACAGCATAACACCACTTCTTTCATATCTTTCGAAGCAGTCATTGAAACAAGGTTCTTATATAATATCGTACATCCCCCCTCCTGGGATCCATCCGCCACCAAACGGGTGTCGTCTGGGCCCTGCGGGAACGCCAGCAGAACATTTGTTAATCACTAAAGTATCCGTGCTTCACTTGGACATTTAGCCAAAATGTTCATGACATTAGTTTTACTGTGTCAGTATATCACACAAAAAAGTGTTGGGGGTTTACATACCATATTCCAGAAGGTCAAACAGCTACACTGGGAATGATGTTTATTCTCCATTTATGGAATGAGCGCCAAGCATTGTGATTGCACCATCAAGCACTCTTTTCCTGAATAACCCCAAAATTTAGACTCCAGTCAATTTGCATTTTGGAAGTCTTATTTTATTCAGTTGTTATTCATTCTGTTTTATCCAGCATTTGTTTCTTCATTTGCTGACATTGTCAGGGCTGGGAATTATACAGTACATGATTAGTACTTTTAATACAAAAAGCAGCACCTGTGTAGTCGACCAACCTTGTGAAGAGTGGTACTATTAGAAACTTGAGGAAGCTGTTGAAAGCACATAAAACCATAAACAACAGGAGGGAACCCCTACCGCTCTAAACTTTTCTCTCCATACCTGATGGTATCAGAAGGAGTGATACCAAAGGGGATGATGGACGGAGTGCTTGAGCAAATCAAACACTCACCCCCAGTCAACTGATCTGGGTTTAAACCATCATCATTCTTTAGCGCACTTTATCATCCCAGTTCAGACATGGCCATATGCAAATCAGTCTGACCCTGTTCCTCATGGAAACTGGAGTCAAGGTATCCTGGCTGATGACAGCTAATAGCCAGAAACTGGTCCTAGGATGCTTGATTCCGGTCCAGGGAAGACATGGCTTGGCTGTTCGGGCTGGACTGTTCCCATGAAGCACAGGGTCAAGGCTGATTTGCATATGGCCATGTCTGAACTGGGGTGGTGTGGTGAGCAAAATAATGATGGATTTCAACCAGATCTGTGACTGGGGGTGAATGTTTTGGCAAAGTGCAACATTCCGTCCATCATCTTGTGTGTTTTGCTATTCGCCCTATGTGGGAAGGGTATGCCCAGACGTTGGTCCCGTGTTCTCTACGCCACTGGAGTCAAGCTATCCTGGCTGATGACGGCTGATAGCCAGAAACCGGTCCTAGAATGCTTGATTCTAGTCCAGGGAAGACATGGCTTGGCGGTTCGGGCTGGACTGTTCCAATGAGGGACAGGGTCTAGGCTGATTTGCATATGGCCATGTCTGAACTTGGGTGGCGTGGTGAGCAAAATAACAATGGATTAAACCCAGATCTGTGACTGGGGGGGAATGTTTTGCCAATGTGAAACATTTCGTCCATCATCTTGTGTGTTTTGCTCTTCGCCCTATGTGGGAAGGGTATGCCCAGACGTGGGTCCCGTGCTCACTATGCCACTGGAGTCAAGCTATCCTGGCTGATGACGGCTGATAGCCAGAAACCGGTCCTAGGATGCTTGATTCCGGTCCAGGGAAGACATGGCTTGGCAGTTCGGGCTGGACTGTTCCCAGGAGGCACAGGGTCAATGCTAATTTGCATATGGCCATGTCTGAACTGGGGTGGCGTGGTGAGCAAAATAACAATGGATTAAACCCAGACCTGTGACTGGTGGTGAATGTTTTGCTAATGTGCAACATTCTGTCCATCATCTTGTATGTTTTGCTGTTCGCCCTATGTGGGAAGGGTATGCCCAGACGTGGGTCCCGTGCTCATTACGCCACTGGAGTCAAGCTAATTTGGCTGATAGCCAGAAACCGATCCTAGGATGCTTGATTCCGGTCCAGGGAAGACCTGGCTTGGCAGTTCAGACTGGACTGTTCCCATGAGACACATAGTCTAGGCTGATTTGCATATGGCCATGTCTAAACCGGGGTGGCGTGGTGAGCATAATAATGATGGATTAAACTCAGATTTGTGACTGGGGGTGAATGTTTTGCCAATGTGCAACATTCCGTCCATCATCTTGTGTGTTTTGCTGTTCGCCCGATGTGGGAAAGGTATGCCCAGACGTGGGTCCCGTGCTCACTCCGCCACTGGAGTCAAGCTATCCTGGCTGATGACGGCTGATAGCCAGAAACCGGTCCTAGGATGCTTGATTCCGGTCCAGGGAAGACATGGCTTGGCAGTTCGGGCTGGACTGTTCCCATGAGGCACAGGGTCAAGGCTGATTTGCATATAGCCATGTCTGAACTGGGGTGGCGTGGTGAGCAAAATAACAATGGATTAAACCCAGATCTGTGACTGGGGGTGAATGTTTTGCAAATGTGCAACATTCCGTCCATCATCTTGTGTGTTTTGGAATCAGAAGGAGTCTCACCCACTGGGATTCCAAGTGGCATGCTTCATCATAGAGTCCTTGTCCAGTTACCTAGTGTATCTGGAGGAGCTCAACCTTGGTAGCCAAGGGAGCTCGTAGTTTATTGTGTGAGATCCTAGATTTAAAATATTCTAGGTTATCCAGAGGGTTAATTGTTTTTTCAAAGGGCACCCTGACAGCGTTAAAAACAGGTGGGGCTGCACAAAGATAATTGGTATCCTCTTTATCCCTGGGTCCAAGAGGCCTTTGATGTAAGTTTGCCTTTAAGGTCCACCTGCCTCCTTACCCTCATGGTGCTCTAAATAAGACACCAATAAAGAAATATGAGAATAGAGACCAAATGGGTCAGTAGTATGGCATGTATGAGTATGGTGCATGGAAGTTTCAGAATTTAACGCAAACAACAGGATACTAATGGGATCCTTGTGAGGTCTTGACGAAAACCAACCAGCCTGGTGAGCATTGGTGTGATGGCTAAAACTAGTTGGCGCTCAGAAGAACTCGGCACCTGCACAAGGCGGTCTAGCGGAGAATCCAAACATTGAATGTGAAGGAAGTGCACGCTCAGCAGATTGCTTTGCTGTTGCCATGAAATAAATGGCCAAAAAATCATCAATATTTGCCCAGAAATTGGACACATGAAGTGAAGTACCAAAATATTGTACAAAACAACATGACATAGCCTCAGATTCGGCAACAAATGATGAACAGAATGCTGAATAAATCAAACATTCAAGCAAGCCTGGCTGATGTGGGTTGATACCCCGGAACAGGTCCTGCGATGCTTGTTTCTGGTCCGGGGAGGAACTGGCTTGGCAGTTCGGGCTGGTCTGTTCCCATGGGGAGCAGGGTCAAAACTGATTTGCATATGGCTAGATCGAAACTGGAACGGCATGGCGAGCAAACAAACTATGGATTTAACCCAGAGTTGTGACTGGGGGTCAATGTTTGATTTGTTCAGAATTCGGTCCATCATCTGTCCTTTTTGCATTTGTTGCCCTAAGTAGGAAGAGTATGCCCAGACATGGGTCTTGTGCTAGCTATGCCACCGGATTCAAGCTAGCCTGGCTGATGAGAGGTGATACCCCGAAACCTGTCCTGGTAAGCTTGTTTCCCTTAAGGGAGGACCTGGCTTGGTAGTTCGGGCTGGACTGTTCCCATGGGGAGTAGGGTCAAGACTGATTTGTATATGGCTGGGTCAAAAGTGGAATGGCATGGCAAGCAAAACAAAATGATGGATTTAACCCAGATCTGTGATTGGGAATGAATGTTTGATTTGTTCAGCATTCTGTCCATCATCTGTTCTTTTTGCATTTGTCGCCCTAAGTGGGAAGGGTATGTCCAGCTGCCTGGCTTATGAAGGGTTATAACCCTAAACCGGTCCTGGGAAGCTTGTTTCAGATCCAGGGAGGAGCTGGCTTGCCAGTTCGGGCTGGACTGTTCCCATGGAGAGCAGGGTAACGGCTGATCTGCATACGGCTGGGTCTAAACTGGAACAATATGGCAAGCAAAAAAAATATGGATTTAACCAGGATATGTGACTGGGGGAGAATGTTTGATTTGTCCAGCATTTCGTCCATCATCTGTTCATTTTGGATTTGTTGCCCTAAGTGGGAAAGGTATGGCCAAGACTAATTTGCATACAGCTGAGTCCAAAGTGGAGTGGCATGGTGAGAAAAAAGAACTATGGATTTAACCCAGATCTTTTGACTGGGGGTGGGAGGGGGTTTTTGAAAATTTTCAGCACCCCTTGCAAACATTTTTTTTCCTTAAATATATTTTTATTGGGAATAGGTCATAATTTCATAATACTGACATACAATTATTGAACGGTCTGACATGATCAATAGAATACATATGTGCAAAAGACCAAAAACATATTTACAATATTGCACATTCCCGATCCACAGATATGTAAAACATTAATTTCGTAAAACCATGTTGTCATATCCCTCAGATATATGTGCCAGGACAAATTCCTTAGCGTTTTAGTACACCAACTTTTAGCCCAGATTTTCCCACAATTTTGCAAACTTCCTGTATGACCCTGATCTAAGAGCATATTTTCTTTCACATTCCCTAACTGTAGGAGAGTAGGGTCTTGCTGAGAGAGAGGGGTCCCAGTAAACCACAGAAAATTATTTATATCAAGAAAAGTCAATTATGAAGACAAAAAGGTCATTCTGCTAACATTGTTTTTATTTACAATGTAGCTAAGCCACTTATTAAGGCAACCATTATAGACAAAACATTTACAATATTTAGTACAGTGCCCTGGAAACGGGGAAGGGTAGGTGTGAAGTGAGTGTTGGAAGGGGTAAGTGACATAAAACCAAAGCCAAAAAGGCTACAATCAATCAAGGATTATTGTACTAATTCAAATTACCAAGGAACAAAGTTCAATATTGATACTACAAAATACCATGCTTCATAAATGTGTTTAATAACGTAATTGTGGGAATGAAGCTGAAGAACATAGAAAAACAGTCGACGTTTCGACCCCTAGTGTGAAGGCAGGCTGAAATTGATCCCTTGCATTGGGGTCTTCATCAGGACAAAAGACAGGGACACAGACCTATTTAGTACAAAAAGGGTATAATACTATTAGGAACAAATCCACAATATAGCGATTGAAAATTAAAATTCAGCACATCAAAGTTGGAAATAACAAGACATACCAGGGATGCTTGTTATCGAGGGCGTAGAGGGAACTGGTACTCCCACAGAGCACGATAGGTAGGGCCAAGGCTGGAGGACCACGCTCTGGTGTCAGATACGACTGGAGATTAGTAGGGGAGTCATTCTATATAGGAGGAAACGATGAAGAAACTAAGCTTGCACCAAGCGACATGCATATTAGCCACATGTAGTAGAGTGGATAAACTTACAGTAGACTCCACTGTGATTAGGAGTGGATGCAGTAGCGTCAGTGACGTTGACGACTAAGTAATTCGGAAGAAGTCGCAAGATAGTATCAAATGGAATCTCTAGAAAAAGAAGGGATTAGTCACTGGTAGTACCACATAGCAGGAGAGCCTGTGAGAACCAATCTAGCTTATTGGTAACAGATGAACAAGCTAACACGATCCCCTGAGACGCGTTCCAACATACCCATGGATAGATCCCGGCTTCTGGCATAAGACAAGGACGGTGGTCTCCGGATAATTAATATGGAGACAGTATAGGCAGTGTGGGGATCAATGAATCAATAAATGGAGGACTCTGGGAAAGGAAAGTGGAGAGATCATCACTAAATGTTTCGTTATAGGAGGGCCACTAAAAGGAATAAAAATGCAAGGTGGATCGGGCATACCGTGAAAAGTTGCAGGATGGAAACACCAAGCCTGATTGGGGTCTCCTAGCTGAAAATTCGAGACGGCATCTGTCAGTTACAAAAAGATATAGAAGTCTCCATTAGAAAGGTAACCGGACGTGAAGGGCCCACATTGGATCACAAGAGGTACGGTGGAGGTGTACCTGCATTGGTAGGAGTTAATCCATGTATCACCAAACGCTGCGTAGCGGAGTTCGTAACGGAATCGGACTCACGATTACAAGCTTGTGTTCCGATCACGTGATATGGATCGTGTCAGACATAGAAGAGGGCGGACTGTGTGATGGATTGGGATGCTTATTGGAGCGGCCATGATGGAATAACTCGTACTATCACAACACGAGCTGAAAACCAATTAGGACATCACAATGTTGGTGCGTATAAGAATCAAAAAGAATAAATATATACACGAATAAACGCAAATGAATTGTTCCGCCAGTGGCTGCATGGCATAGTGCATACCGGAGTCGGCCCAGAGTATGCGAATCACATGAAATGGGCAACATGTGTAGCGGATTGGGATACTTGTTGGGGAGGCCATTGTGGAATGGCTAGTATCAATACAGGCAGAGATCACAATGTTGATGCATGTGAGAAAAAGTCGCAAAAGGGGAGCATACCATGATCTGCACAGTGGACATGACAATTCAGTAAAGTTAATGGACCATAAACATGTAGTTATCACCATAATGATTACCTATTAACCTTGTATGTACCAGCACCAAAGTGTGACGTACCTGTCACATGACGGTGTAGGCCAACCAGGCGCGGTGATAGAATAAACAACGTGCAATTATCAAACATAGAATGCTGTATTACATACAATCTGGAATTACAACTGTTAGCCAATATGGATCCTACAAGAAGGGCGTACCTGTCACAAGACAGTAAAAGCCAAACAGACGCGGTGATAGAATAGACAATATGCAATCATTAAACATAGATTGCTGTGTTACATACAATCTGGAAATACAGCTGTTAGCCAATATGAACCTTTCTAGAAGGGCGTACCTGTCACAAGACGGTAAAGGCCCATCAAACATTTCTACAGATATTGCCTTAGGTTATAACCCACTATCGCTTGATAGTTTCAAATTAGCACTAAATCTGGATAGATCATATATGGACCTCCCTATCGGAGTAGCGCTAGCTGGGAAAAGGAACTATCATATTCGTTGAGGCCATTACTAATGGAATTAAAATGGAACATCCATTTGAGCTCCCTTACATTTAGAATCTCAGCAATGTTTCCACCTCTGGGGCCAAGTGTAACCTGTTCTAAGATGACCCACTTGAGACTTTCTGGGGAGTGAGTTGCAGACTTGAAATGTTGCACAAGTGGTGCACCCTGAGCTTCACAACGAATCTTACTCATATGCTGAAGAATGCAGACTTTGGCTTTTTGTTGGGTCTGTCCGACATAAATCAAGTCACATGGACACAAAATAGCGTATATGATGTTGGTAGAATTACAGTTGGTGTGAGATCTCATAGATGTTTTGATATGTAGATACTCAAACTCCTTAGTCTGTATGGTACTGTCACAAGCCTTACAGTGCCCACAGCGGAAGTGACCCACAATTGGTGGTAAATTCCACATTGACGACAGAGTAGGATCTTGAGGACTACGTAGGAAGGAACGAACAACAGAGTCACGCACACTCTTGCCCTTCTTGAATGCATGAAGGGGAGGGTCTGTCTGATGTATATCGTCGGCCACTAGTGCCCAGTGATGATTGATGATACGTTTTATATCATTGCTCTTTGTGGAGAAGGTCGTTACGCATACAATGCGATTGTTAAGAATGTCGGATTTAATCCTGGGGACAAGCAGTCTTCCCTGGGATTAAACCAGGCGCGTTTTCTGGCCTGACGAACAAGTCTTTTGGGATAACCACGTTCTAAAAGGCGAGTTGGCAAATCTTCAGATTGAGCCATACAATGATCTTTCAACGAGCAATTCCTTCGGATCAGAAGAAATTGCCCGAATGGTAGGTTATCCCGGAGGGCCCGGGGATGGTGGCTTGTATATTGTAACAATGAGTTACATTCAGCGGGTTTGCGATATAAAGTAGTTTTCAATGAACCACCATCATCAAAGATAGTAATATCCCAAAAATCTATTTTCTGTTGATCAGAGTGTGTGGTAAATTGAAGATGGGGAGACTGTTCGTTCAGCCAGTTGTGGAAAGATGTTAGTAAATCAGGAGGGCCGTTCCATACAAAGAGAATATCGTCGATATATCTCATCCAGAGACCCAAATGGTCTCTGAATGGATTAAGATGGTGTAGCACAACATTTTCTTCGAAAGTCGCCATGTAGATAATGGCCACATCCGGGGCAAATGGAGCCCCCATAGCGACCCCCTTGGTCTGCAGAAAAAATTGATCCCTGAAAACAAACAAAAGATTTTGGTCATGCCAATCCTCAAAAGAGCTATGATGAACTCTGTGGGGACTGCCATAGGGGCAGGACGTTGGTTCAAAGCTCTGGTCATCACCGCCAATGCTACATCCTGTGGGATGTAAGTATAAAGTGAGACCACATCGCACGTTACCAAAATTTGTTTGTTGGCATCAAAGGGAAGGTCTTCTACATTGCCGATGGTGTGCATTGTGTCCCTTAGATAAGTGCATGTGGTCTTGGCAATCGGTTTGAGAAAATGATCAACATACCTACCCAATGGATGTATGACGTTACTTCGCATACTTTTCCTCCGCATACCGTTACAACGCGACTTTTACAACGCATACCATTACAACGCATAGCGCTTTGAGGTGCTGGATAGTGGTAAGTATAATTTACTATTCTAACTCCAGTCCCCGTGGACCCTAGGGAAGGTGTTGGATAGTAAATTATACTTATTCCCCATCCTAGAGCGCCCCCCAGCGCAATGCGTTGTAATGGTATGCGGAGTAAAAGTCGCGTTGTAATGGTAGTGCGGAGTAAAAGATGCGTTGTAACGGGTGTATACCCTACCCAATGGCTCCAGCATGGACTCACACCCCGAGACAATGGGTCTACCAGGGGGGTCAGACATGCTCTTGTGAATTTTGGGTAGCGTATATATGGTGGGAAGTCTGGGGTTCTTTTGATTAGGATAATTAAATTCGTGTTCAGAGAGAAAGCCAAGTTCCAACCCTTCCTTTGTTATTTCCAGAATTTCCAATGCCAAAGATGCAGATGGATCTAAGCGGAGTCGCTGGTAACTGACTCCGTCATTAAGCTGGCGGAGAATTTCACTTTCATATTTGCCCACATCTTGGATGACAATGGCCCCGCCTTTGTCGGCGGGTTTGATGACCACTTTGCTGTTTGACGCAAGGGATTGTAGAGCCAATTTTTCAGACCTACTGGTGTTAAATTTGACAAATGCCCTTTTGTCTAAAGTCTGACAGACATCCCTCCATACTACTTCCTCGTAGGCCAGAATTTTGTGGGACATAGCATACGCCGGTGGAAAAAAAGAGGATGGTACCCTAAGCCCTATTTGGGATTGTTGTTGTGACAGAGTAGTGTTCCTAAAGAAATACTTAAGGCTAATCTTCCGGAAGAATTTACACAGTTCAGTTTTGACCGAGAAATTGTCAGGTAGATTCGTAGGAACATAAGATAATCCCTTAGTAAGTACTTTTTGTTCATCATCAGTCAAGGTGTAGGAGGATATATTCACCACTGGGTTGGTAAGGGCGGTTGACTTTACCACCGGTAGGTCTTGCGGCGTGTTGTCCGTTCCCCGTGCTGTTCTGATTGGAATTGTACCTGCTTGGTTGGTTGGCCTTGGCCCGTACCCCATGATTGCGTGTTCTGGGTTTGACCACGTGTTTGGCCTCTGGGCCAGTTGTTGCCTCTGCCCCGAGGTGGTGGCCAAGACCCGGGGCCTTGAGCTAAAAAAGGACTGATTTGTTGTGGATAATACCCAAAGTCCTGAAATGAGTAAGTGTTGTTTGGACCGGGATATATGTGGCTAGGGCCTGGTTGGTCCTGCTCTCCCTCTGAACTATAGGAAGAGTCAGAAAAAGTAGAGTAGTTCCGTCGACCACGGAATGAGCCACGTCCTCTATATGTAAATCTGCCTTGATTATCCTGACGATAATAATCGTCCTGAAGGTACGGATACGTCTTTTTCTTATCGTACAACCGCAGATCGCGTGCCAATTTTTCACGTTTTTTGTTTTGGGTGGTCCATTCAAAATCTTTAAGAGAAGTATCCAAATTAGTGAGAGTTTCCTTGGCAGAAGGAAAACTAGCATGAGCAGATATCTCAGCCTTTAATTGGTCAATCTCAGTTGTAATTATTTTGATCTGTTCAGCCACCGTCTCCACGCCCAACACCATCCAATGGCGCGAACAGTTATTGGAGACGAGGCTGAAACCTTCTCTAAATTTGGGAACTTCAGTGAAGATCACGGGTTCGATCTTAATTTGGAGACCAATGGGGATAATATTCTCTTTCAAATATTTAGTTAGTAAGTGGCCGTGCCACCGGGTTCTTATCAATTTCTTTTGGAGACGCTCTAAACGAGAGGTCTTATCTTTTAAAGTGAAATCAATGTTGGGTACATCAGATGAAAGAAAGTTATTTTCAGGGTTGGCCAATAGTTGGTCAATATATGCTTCGGAGTAGGAGAGAAGCTCACTCTCCACCATGATGTGCTATGCTGGACAAAAATGAAAAAAAATCAAGGAAAGGAAAAAACCTCGCAGGACGTACCTGCTCGGAGTGGGTTGCAAAAAGGGGGGTTCACCCAATATCGTCTCTGGGACCTGGGTATGTATATTGCTGAGAGAGAGGGGTCTCAGTAAACCACAGAAAATTATTTATATCAAGAAAAGTCTATTATGAAGACAAAAAGGTCATTCTGCTAACATTGTTTTTATTTACAATGTAGCTAAGCCACCTATTAAGGCAACCATTATAGACAAAACATTTACAATATTTAGTACAGTGCCCTGGAAACGGGGAAGGGGAGGTGTGAAGTGAGTGTTGTAAGGGGTAAGTGACATAAAACCAAAGCCAAAAAGGCTACAATCAATCAAGGATTATTGTACTAATTCAAATTACCAAGGAACAAAGTTCAATATTGATACTACAAAATACCATGCTTCATTAATGTGTTTAATAACGTAATTGTGGGAATGAAGCTGAAGAACATAGAAAAACAGTCGACGTTTCGACCCCTAGTGTGAAGGCAGGCTGAAATTGATCTCTTGCATTGGGGTTTTCATCAGGACAAAAGACAGGGACACAGACCTATTTCGTACAAAAAGGGTATAAAACCATTAGGAACAAATCCACAATATAGCGATTGAAAATTAAAATTCAGCACATCAAAGTTGGAAATAACAAGACATACCAGGGATGCTTGTTATCGAGGGCGGAGAGGGAACTGTTACTCCCACAGAGCACGATAGGTAGGGCCAAGGCTGGAGGACCACGCTCTGGTGTCAGATACGACTGGAGATTAGTAGGGGAGTTATTCTATATAGGAGGAAACGATGAAGAAACTAAGCTTGCACCAAGCGACATGCATATTAGCCACATGTAGTGAGTGGATAAACTTACAGTAGGCTCCACTGTGATTAGGAGTGGATGCAGTAGCGTCAGTGATGTCGACGACTAAGTAATTCGGAAGAAGTCGCAAGATAGTATCAAATGGAATCTCTAGAAAAAGAAGGGATTAGTCATTGGTAGTACCACATAGCAGGAGAGCCTATGAGAACCAATCTAGCTTATTGGTAACAGATAAACAAGCTAACACGATCCCCTGAGACACGTTCCAACATACCTATTGATAGATCCCGGCTTCTGGCATAAGACAAGGACGGTGGTCTCCGGATAATTAATATGGAGACAGTATAGGCAGTGTGGGGATCAATGAGTCAGTAAATGGAGGACTCTGGGAAAGGAAAGTGGAGAGATCATCACTAAATGTTTCGTTATAGGAGGGCCACTAAAAGGAATAAAAATGCAAGGTGGATCGGGCATACCGTGAAAAGTTGCAGGATGGAAACACCGAGCCTGATTGGGGTCTCCTAGCTGAAAATTTGAGACGGCATCTGTCAGTTACAAAAAGATATAGAAGTCTCCATTAGAAAGGTAACCGGACGTGAAGGGCCCAAATTGGATCACAAGAGGTACGGTGGAAGTGTACCTGCATTGGTAGGAGTTAATCCATGTATCACCAAACGCTGCGTAGCGGAGTTCGCAACGGAATCGGACTCACGATTACAAACTTGAGTTCCGATCACGTGATATGGATCGTGTCAGACATAGAAGAGGGCGGACTGTGTGATGGATTGGGATGCTTATTGGAGCGGCCATGATGGAATAACTCGTACTATAATAAAACGAGCTGAAAACCAATTAGGACATCACAGTGTTGGTGCGTATAAGAATCAAAAAGAATAAATATATACACGAATAAACGCAAATGAATTGTTCCGCCAGTGGCTGCATGGCATAGTGCATACCGGAGTCGGCCCAGAGTATGCGAATCACATGAGATGGGCAACATGTGTAGCGGATTGGGATACTTGTTGGGGAGGCCATTGTGGAATGGCTAGTATCAATACAGGCAGAGATCACAATGTTGATGCATGTGCAAAAAAGTCGCAAAAGGGGAGCATACCATGATCTGCACAGTGGACATGACAATTCAGTAAAGTTAATGGACCATAAACATGTAGTTATCACCATAATGATTACCTATTAACCTTGTATATACCAGCACCAAAGTGTGACGTACCTGTCACATGACGGTGTAGGCCAACCAGGCGCGGTGATAGAATAAACAACGTGCAATCATCAAACATAGAATGCTGTATTACCTACAATCTGGAATTACAACTGTTAGCCAATATGGATCCTACAAGAAGGGCGTACCTGTCACAAGACGGTAAAAGCCAAACAGACGCGGTGAGAGTAGGGTCTGCTATCCTATGGTCACCCCAATTTTTGCTTTTTGCTTCACTGGTTTTTGACTTACTGAGGTTGTGGGCCTGCTAATCAGACCCCCAGCCTGCTGTTCTCTCTCTAAATTCACATACATGTACTATAGGTACATAACCCAATTGGAAAATGGACTCCTTGTCAGCCCCTGTACCATGCACTATAGGTGCTCAGGGCATAGGTGCCACCAAGGCCTACCAGGGGCTGAAGCATAGCTTTTGCCACCCCTGGCTGGTTCTTAAATTGACACAACTGGCTGATCACTCAGCTGGGGCAAGTGGGTGTAATCACCCCTTGCTTAGATATAGTATACCTATATCTAAACCTATATCTGGACACATATAAACCTGTGAGCCACTTCTATGGAAGAGAAACAGTGTAATCCCTATGCACTCAGTGTTCAAAGTTTATCTAAAAGTTCAACAAGATAGTGGTGGCGCGTGAACGTCACACGTAGTCTGACCGTGCCTTATATCAACAAGATAGTGGTGGGGATAGAATCAACGATCCTCAAGTTTACGCGCTCAGTTATACATGAAACAGTTGTGCTTCTTCACAGATTTTTCTTTAATTATATGTTTTTTACAACCAATTCTTCATTCATTGGTACATCCGATTATTTCATACTCGTTTCTTTGCGAACATAATGTACTCCTTATGTCGCCATTTTAACAGTTAACTTGCATTTGTAATCACCCAATGCATTTCGGGTCATAAACCTCGACCCTTCGTCAGGGGTCTGTGGACAAGGGATAAGACAGGACCAACCAACATTCCACCCAGATTCTTTGAAGAAACACCTACCTACGTCGCAATTCATCAGGTTGAAACGGATCACATCTCGTGACACTGATTTACAGATTGCCCTGAATGACCAAGCGATGAGATATCAAGAAAGAGGATATCCGGAAAACATAATATCCAAAGCTTTGGAAAAAGTAAACAAATTGGAACGGAATGCACTACTACAAGCTCAAGTAAAAACTGATGAGAAAAAGACAGTGTGTGTACTTAAATATTCCACGGAATCCAATAAAATCAAGGGAATTGTCAACAAACATTGGCACCTAATTCAATCTGAACCTGACCTTAAAGATCTATACAGTGACAAGGTCACATTTGCGTTCCAGAGATCAAAGAATTTAAAAGAACTTCTCAAAACACGCAAGAAAGTCAATGCCAATTGGAAAGGAATGCTCAAGTGCCTGAATTGCATTCATTGCAATAATGTAATGTTAGGAAAAACTTTCACTCATCCAACTAAAGGCTATCCTATTGAACTTAAACACACAAGCACCTGCGACACTACCAACTGCATTTACGCCATTAAATGCCCTTGTGGGAAAGTTTATGTTGGCCAAACCGAACGAAAAATAAAAATACGCATCACTGAACATAAAAGCAATATCCGTCAGTCAAACATGAAATCATCCCTAGCTAACCACTGGAATGAAGCTAGACACCAGATATCCCAACTTAAATTTACGGTTCTGGAAATTCTCCCACAACGCCCTGACGTGGATCCACTGAAACAAAGATTACGATCAGAATTCCACTGGATTAAAAAACTGAACTCGACACATCCTTTTGGGATGAATGACCGTGTGGAACATTCATGTTTTCTTTAAAATGACTATCAGCATTGTTGTTTTTGACCTATTCGGTCCGTTCAATTCGTGATATGTTTTATTTTCACAATTGTTGCATAATCTATTATCGTGTTTTTGATATTTATGTTTACGTTTGCCACCCGCTTCCTTTATGAAGCCTAAACACTCACATCACATGATCGGAGTCTTTTTGCTGTACCCGTTTTTCTATACTTCTTTCCTATTGGGCTTTCTCTTTTCCGTTCTCGTATTGGTTGCTCTTCCGATCACATGACCCTGTTTTAAACGCTCTCCGCACATACTGCTCCACACCGAGGCATACCGCGACTGGATCGAGGTGACGGCGTTTGCCGCTTTCTCGTAAGTTTTCGTGACATTAACGCTTGGGACTTTGGTGTACACACTCGTAATGTTAATTTGTAAAGAGCACTGGGTTTCTTGCTATGTCCATCTGGAGTTACATTTCTACTTGTCATGCACCGCTGTCAGCTTAGTAATTCACGAATCTACCTCCCCACCCTCTAGACTCTGCTCAAAACTTTCTCTACGTTTCTGTTTCTCCGTTTCATATTCTGTGTCAACTATCTTACCTAGAAATTATGACAGTTGTGGTAGCAACTAATGTTGGTCCTGTCTTATCCCTTGTCCACAGACCCCTGACGAAGGGTCGAGGTTTATGACCCGAAATGCATTGGGTGATTACAAATGCAAGTTAACTGTTAAAATGGCGACATAAGGAGTACATTATGTTCGCAAAGAAACGAGTATGAAATAATCGGATGTACCAATGAATGAAGAATTGGTTGTAAAAAACATATAATTAAAGAAAAATCTGTGAAGAAGCACAACTGTTTCATGTATAACTGAGCGCGTAAACTTGAGGATCGTTGATTCTATCCCCACCACTTCTATGGAAGGCCTTATCAATCCTGGAGGCAGAGTGGGTGGTTTAATGTGAGATGGTGCTCTGGCATGAGCTGAGCCTGTCTGCAGCTGTCGGGAACAACTCCCTAAGCTGATCCGGGATAATGCCATCCCATATACTATTAAGTGCACTATAATTTGGGCTCCCGGTTTTCCGTTTTTACGGATTTTTACATATACATACAGACGGAAAAGTATTTTTCCTTTGTCTGTATTTATATGTAGAAACGGCAAAATACGAGTAAATTTTGCCAGCTGCGGTGCTTCAGAGTTGGAGTGCTACGCTCCTGTTGAAGATGCTTAGAACAACACACTGCCCCCCTCCAGTGGCAGAAAGATAGTAATCTGAAGTTGTACCTATATGACAACCTTGGAGGAGCCCCAAGCAGCACCTGCAGCGAATATTTGGCTTAGGCATCACTTTGCATGGCAAAAGCTCCCCTGTAAACAGCAGGCAATGCTTTTAATACAATTCATGACGTCTGCAGCTCCCACAATGTGTAATCTGAAAGGCTACCCCGAGGCACTATTCATCTGCGTGCTACAAATGTCACATAATTGACTGCCGATCAGTTCAGCCAATTTTTCACGTTTTTTGTTTTGGGTGGTCCATTCAAAATCTTTAAGAGAAGTATCCAAATTAGTGAGAGTTTCCTTGGCAGAAGGAAAACTAGCATGAGCAGATATCTCAGCCTTTAATTGGTCAATCTCAGTTGTAATTATTTTCATCTGTTCAGCCACCGTCTCCACGCCCAACACCATCCAATGGCGCGAACAGTTATTGGAGACGAGGCTGAAACCTTCTCTAAATTTGGGAACTTCAGTGAAGATCACGGGTTCGATCTTAATTTGGAGACCAATGGGGATAATATTCTCTTTCAAATATTTAGTTAGTAAGTGGCCGTGCCACCGGGTTCATATCAATTTCTTTTGGAGACGCTCTAAACGAGAGGTCTTATCTTTTAAAGTGAAATCAATGTTGGGTACATCAGATGAAAGAAAGTTATTTTCAGGGTTGGCCAATAGTTGGTCAATATATGCTTCGGAGTAGGAGAGAAGCTCACTCTCCACCATGATGTGCTATGCTGGACAAAAATGAAAAAAAATCAAGGAAAGGAAAAAACCTCGCAGGACGTACCTGCTCGGAGTGGGTTGCAAAAAGGGGGGTTCACCCAATATCGTCTCTGGGACCTGGGTATGTATATTGCTGAGAGAGAGGGGTCTCAGTAAACCACAGAAAATTATTTATATCAAGAAAAGTCTATTATGAAGACAAAAAGGTCATTCTGCTAACATTGTTTTTATTTACAATGTAGCTAAGCCACCTATTAAGGCAACCATTATAGACAAAACATTTACAATATTTAGTACAGTGCCCTGGAAACGGGGAAGGGGAGGTGTGAAGTGAGTGTTGTAAGGGGTAAGTGACATAAAACCAAAGCCAAAAAGGCTACAATCAATCAAGGATTATTGTACTAATTCAAATTACCAAGGAACAAAGTTCAATATTGATACTACAAAATACCATGCTTCATAAATGTGTTTAATAACGTAATTGTGGGAATGAAGCTGAAGAACATAGAAAAACAGTCGACGTTTCGACCCCTAGTGTGAAGGCAGGCTGAAATTGATCTCTTGCATTGGGGTTTTCATCAGGACAAAAGACAGGGACACAGACCTATTTCGTACAAAAAGGGTATAAAACCATTAGGAACAAATCCACAATATAGCGATTGAAAATTAAAATTCAGCACATCAAAGTTGGAAATAACAAGACATACCAGGGATGCTTGTTATCGAGGGCGGAGAGGGAACTGTTACTCCCACAGAGCACGATAGGTAGGGCCAAGGCTGGAGGACCACGCTCTGGTGTCAGATACGACTGGAGATTAGTAGGGGAGTTATTCTATATAGGAGGAAACGATGAAGAAACTAAGCTTGCACCAAGCGACATGCATATTAGCCACATGTAGTGAGTGGATAAACTTACAGTAGGCTCCACTGTGATTAGGAGTGGATGCAGTAGCGTCAGTGATGTCGACGACTAAGTAATTCGGAAGAAGTCGCAAGATAGTATCAAATGGAATCTCTAGAAAAAGAAGGGATTAGTCATTGGTAGTACCACATAGCAGGAGAGCCTATGAGAACCAATCTAGCTTATTGGTAACAGATAAACAAGCTAACACGTTCCCCTGAGACACGTTCCAACATACCTATTGATAGATCCCGGCTTCTGGCATAAGACAAGGACGGTGGTCTCCGGATAATTAATATGGAGACAGTATAGGCAGTGTGGGGATCAATGAGTCAGTAAATGGAGGACTCTGGGAAAGGAAAGTGGAGAGATCATCACTAAATGTTTCGTTATAGGAGGGCCACTAAAAGGAATAAAAATGCAAGGTGGATCGGGCATACCGTGAAAAGTTGCAGGATGGAAACACCGAGCCTGATTGGGGTCTCCTAGCTGAAAATTTGAGACGGCATCTGTCAGTTACAAAAAGATATAGAAGTCTCCATTAGAAAGGTAACCGGACGTGAAGGGCCCAAATTGGATCACAAGAGGTACGGTGGAAGTGTACCTGCATTGGTAGGAGTTAATCCATGTATCACCAAACGCTGCGTAGCGGAGTTCGCAACGGAATCGGACTCACGATTACAAACTTGAGTTCCGATCACGTGATATGGATCGTGTCAGACATAGAAGAGGGCGGACTGTGTGATGGATTGGGATGCTTATTGGAGCGGCCATGATGGAATAACTCGTACTATAATAACACGAGCTGAAAACCAATTAGGACATCACAGTGTTGGTGCGTATAAGAATCAAAAAGAATAAATATATACACGAATAAACGCAAATGAATTGTTCCGCCAGTGGCTGCATGGCATAGTGCATACCGGAGTCGGCCCAGAGTATGCGAATCACATGAGATGGGCAACATGTGTAGCGGATTGGGATACTTGTTGGGGAGGCCATTGTGGAATGGCTAGTATCAATACAGGCAGAGATCACAATGTTGATGCATGTGCAAAAAAGTCGCAAAAGGGGAGCATACCATGATCTGCACAGTGGACATGACAATTCAGTAAAGTTAATGGACCATAAACATGTAGTTATCACCATAATGATTACCTATTAACCTTGTATATACCAGCACCAAAGTGTGACGTACCTGTCACATGACGGTGTAGGCCAACCAGGCGCGGTGATAGAATAAACAACGTGCAATCATCAAACATAGAATGCTGTATTACCTACAATCTGGAATTACAACTGTTAGCCAATATGGATCCTACAAGAAGGGCGTACCTGTCACAAGACGGTAAAAGCCAAACAGACGCGGTGAGAGTAGGGTCTGCTATCCTATGGTCACCCCAATTTTTGCTTTTTGCTTCACTGGTTTTTGACTTACTGAGGTTGTGGGCCTGCTAATCAGACCCCCAGCCTGCTGTTCTCTCTCTAAATTCACATACATGTACTATAGGTACATAACCCAATTGGAAAATTGACTCCTTGTCAGCCCCTGTACCATGCACTATAGGTGCTCAGGGCATAGGTGCCACCAAGGCCTACCAGGGGCTGAAGCATAGCTTTTGCCACCCCTGGCTGGTTCTTAAATTGACACAACTGGCTGATCACTCAGCTGGGGCAAGTGGGTGTAATCACCCCTTGCTTAGATATAGTATACCTATATCTAAACCTATATCTGGACACATATAAACCTGTGAGCCACTTCTATGGAAGAGAAACAGTGTAATCCCTATGCACTCAGTGTTCAAAGTTTATCTAAAAGTTCAACAAGATAGTGGTGGCGCGTGAACGTCACACGTAGTCTGACCGTGCCTTATATCAACAAGATAGTGGTGGGGATAGAATCAACGATCCTCAAGTTTACGCGCTCAGTTATACATGAAACAGTTGTGCTTCTTCACAGATTTTTCTTTAATTATATGTTTTTTACAACCAATTCTTCATTCATTGGTACATCCGATTATTTCATACTCGTTTCTTTGCGAACATAATGTACTCCTTATGTCGCCATTTTAACAGTTAACTTGCATTTGTAATCACCCAATGCATTTCGGGTCATAAACCTCGACCCTTCGTCAGGGGTCTGTGGACAAGGGATAAGACAGGACCAACCAACATTCCACCCAGATTCTTTGAAGAAACACCTACCTACGTCGCAATTCATCAGGTTGAAACGGATCACATCTCGTGACACTGATTTACAGATTGCCCTGAATGACCAAGCGATGAGATATCAAGAAAGAGGATATCCGGAAAACATAATATCCAAAGCTTTGGAAAAAGTAAACAAATTGGAACGGAATGCACTACTACAAGCTCAAGTAAAAACTGATGAGAAAAAGACAGTGTGTGTACTTAAATATTCCACGGAATCCAATAAAATCAAGGGAATTGTCAACAAACATTGGCACCTAATTCAATCTGAACCTGACCTTAAAGATCTATACAGTGACAAGGTCACATTTGCGTTCCAGAGATCAAAGAATTTAAAAGAACTTCTCAAAACACGCAAGAAAGTCAATGCCAATTGGAAAGGAATGCTCAAGTGCCTGAATTGCATTCATTGCAATAATGTAATGTTAGGAAAAACTTTCACTCATCCAACTAAAGGCTATCCTATTGAACTTAAACACACAAGCACCTGCGACACTACCAACTGCATTTACGCCATTAAATGCCCTTGTGGGAAAGTTTATGTTGGCCAAACCGAACGAAAAATAAAAATACGCATCACTGAACATAAAAGCAATATCCGTCAGTCAAACATGAAATCATCCCTAGCTAACCACTGGAATGAAGCTAGACACCAGATATCCCAACTTAAATTTACGGTTCTGGAAATTCTCCCACAACGCCCTGACGTGGATCCACTGAAACAAAGATTACGATCAGAATTCCACTGGATTAAAAAACTGAACTCGACACATCCTTTTGGGATGAATGACCGTGTGGAACATTCATGTTTTCTTTAAAATGACTATCAGCATTGTTGTTTTTGACCTATTCGGTCCGTTCAATTCGTGATATGTTTTATTTTCACAATTGTTGCATAATCTATTATCGTGTTTTTGATATTTATGTTTACGTTTGCCACCCGCTTCCTTTATGAAGCCTAAACACTCACATCACATGATCGGAGTCTTTTTGCTGTACCCGTTTTTCTATACTTCTTTCCTATTGGGCTTTCTCTTTTCCGTTCTCGTATTGGTTGCTCTTCCGATCACATGACCCTGTTTTAAACGCTCTCCGCACATACTGCTCCACACCGAGGCATACCGCGACTGGATCGAGGTGACGGCGTTTGCCGCTTTCTCGTAAGTTTTCGTGACATTAACGCTTGGGACTTTGGTGTACACACTCGTAATGTTAATTTGTAAAGAGCACTGGGTTTCTTGCTATGTCCATCTGGAGTTACATTTCTACTTGTCATGCACCGCTGTCAGCTTAGTAATTCACGAATCTACCTCCCCACCCTCTAGACTCTGCTCAAAACTTTCTCTACGTTTCTGTTTCTCCGTTTCATATTCTGTGTCAACTATCTTACCTAGAAATTTTTACAGTTGTGGTAGCAACTAATGTTGGTCCTGTCTTATCCCTTGTCCACAGACCCCTGACGAAGGGTCGAGGTTTATGACCCGAAATGCATTGGGTGATTACAAATGCAAGTTAACTGTTAAAATGGCGACATAAGGAGTACATTATGTTCGCAAAGAAACGAGTATGAAATAATCGGATGTACCAATGAATGAAGAATTGGTTGTAAAAAACATATAATTAAAGAAAAATCTGTGAAGAAGCACAACTGTTTCATGTATAACTGAGCGCGTAAACTTGAGGATCGTTGATTCTATCCCCACCACTTCTATGGAAGGCCTTATCAATCCTGGAGGCAGAGTGGGTGGTTTAATGTGAGATGGTGCTCTGGCATGAGCTGAGCCTGTCTGCAGCTGTCGGGAACAACTCCCTAAGCTGATCCGGGATAATGCCATCCCATATACTATTAAGTGCACTATAATTTGGGCTCCCGGTTTTCCGTTTTTACGGATTTTTACATATAAATACAGACGGAAAAGTATTTTTCCTTTGTCTGTATTTATATGTAGAAACGGCAAAATACGAGTAAATTTTGCCAGCTGCGGTGCTTCAGAGTTGGAGTGCTACGCTCCTGTTGAAGATGCTTAGAACAACACACTGCCCCCCTCCAGTGGCAGAAAGATAGTAATCTGAAGTTGTACCTATATGACAACCTTGGAGGAGCCCCAAGCAGCACCTGCAGCGAATATTTGGCTTAGGCATCACTTTGCATGGCAAAAGCTCCCCTGTAAACAGCAGGCAATGCTTTTAATACAATTCATGACGTCTGCAGCTCCCACAATGTGTAATCTGAAAGGCTACCCCGAGGCACTATTCATCTGCGTGCTACAAATGTCACATAATTGACTGCCGATCAGTTCAGTCTTCAGCTCTTATCCCCCCAATCCCCCCCCCCCCCCCCCCCCCCCCATACACCTTCCCCCCTGTCGTGTGGCAGCCCGTTCATCGACAGCCTCCCGGGCTGGCGACTGTTTTATTGCAGCCGCACTTCACAGATGATTAACGTTTACGCTGCAGGTTAAGTTCTGGGGTTGTACAGTGGGAGGTGTGCCTATGTATTGTGGAGTGGGCGGCATGTACTGGGACGGACAAGGAGGGTGTAAGGATCTTTGCCGGTCAGGTCACTAGGAGAGACAGTCAAGTAATGAGATTCATGACTGCTGTAACTCTTGGGACCCAAGGCAGTCCGGCATTTTCGTCATGAAGTACAGCATCAGCAAGATGCTAACTATATAGCAGACGAAAGGCTAATAAAAAAAGGCCATTCCCCTAGCCGCATCATTTTGTAGGCACCTGCATACTGCATTACACAGATGGAAAGTTTAAAAAAAGAAAATAGAAGCGGCAAAAAAAGTGTTTTTGAAGTTCACCAGCAGTAATTTACTGCCTCTTCCTCGACAAACAAAATAAATGCATTTTTTTAAAAAGACCACAAATGTGGGGTGGTGCAGCAACAGGGAGCTAGTGGGAAGGGAGAACCATATGGGTGAGAGCAAGTGCGCTATCACCTATCTATTCAGGCCCCCCTACCCCTCCCCCGTTGTGTGTGCCTGTCCGGGTTGAGACAGCTTCTCGGACATACACACAGACTGGTCTTGAGCGTATCGCAGCTGCACCCGAGTGAATGGTCTTTAAAAGACCATTCACTTGTTAACGAGGCTTTGTTGTTTTTTTCACCCCTACTTAGAGTCCCTGCATCTCCACTCTGCCTATTGCCCCACCCCCCTAAATTTTTATTAGCACCCCCCTCCCCGAAATTTGACTCCAGTTGCGCCTCTGGATCAGGGTTAGGTTGAGGTTTCAGCAGGGCTGGCTTTTCCTTTCATCCTTCTAGGGCGGGTTTAACTCCGCACCATGGTTGAGTTGCATTAGTAAGTGTGCCTGCTTGATTTTTCTCAAACAAAGCCACTCAGTCATAAAAATGTGTCTCATAATTTCACTGAAATTATGAAAATGTCACACGTCTTTCTGAACCTTGGCAACTATGGGTTAGTTCACTCCGCTTCCAGTAAAAACAATTGGGCTGACTTAAAGCCACGTTAGAGTTAATGTTTAGCATGGGGCTCGCTCTGTCACAACCAGGATTTATGTCCTATAGCCTCCTTCCTCGGTTGGGGGAGCGTGCATTATGTAGTTTATTTCACTTGGGCCCGGGTTCTGGCGCTGGCAAAAGAAGATATAAATCATTATTGGTAGCTGACTCAACCTGTGCCTTATCCGCGCTCCTGGCTCCTTAATTGGTGATAAGATAATTGCCATCTCCTGCTGACAGTGCTTGTGCTACAATGGAAAAGTTTTTAAATGAATGTATTGTGTTGACCAATAACAACCAGGCGCATGCATTGTCAATTTAAATAAATGTGGAAAAATACTAGCTGTCGCATCATCTTTTGCACGTCGCAAACATAAATGTGGATAAATACAGATAAAATAGACAAAAAATAAATATGGATAAATACAGACGGAAATAGCAAAAAAATAAATACCATAAAACCGGGAGCCCTAATTATAATCCTCGCGGTTATATAGCAACTTTGGTTTGGCTTTATCAAAACATGTCGTGTAAGGTGTCATACGATTTGGAATACTATCCCCTCGACAGTCCTGTCGACGGGGATAGCATTCCACCCCTCTAGAGGGAGAAGACATGTTACTTTACTGAAACGCGGTTGATTTTTAAAAGAGCCTCAGATCCACAAAATGGATGCTTCTGCCACAGACACGAGTCTGACCTCCTGCTGCTCACTGGAACTCAGCAGAGGAGGCCTGGACAAAGGCTTTCCTGTCGCAGGGAGGTGTTACACCACCCCAGACAGGAGATAGTGGATTGTAGCAGGGAGGTTTGAAAGAAACCAGACACTGCCTGGGGAGCACAAGGCTGCCCCTTGCATAATCCGGCCAAACCGGTTCTGGGGCACACCAGCCCCAGTCCCAGTGCGGCCTGGATCAAAGGGAAAGGGGTGTACCCATAGGAGGGGACCTAGCAGGTAATCCAGCCCCCTAGATTGGTATAAGAATGGGAGCAGTGCCAACGCACTTAGAGGATGAGAGAGATTGATTTTGATGATGGGCGGTGAAGGTATGCCCTGACCTCGAGGTGCCCTGACCTCGCGATGATGACCTGACCTCGAGGCTAATTGTACCGGAAGGACTCGATTCAACTCGGGGTTTTGATTTTGAATTTGGATCCATTTCATTTTCGGATCGGAGATGGCAGTCACGTCGGAGCTGCGCTGCCGGACATCTTGATGGGCAGCTGATCTGGTGATTCCTACGTCGGAGCTGCTCCCGGCCGCCATTTGCTTCCTGTTTTCGATAGAGACGGCCCCCAGAGGACCCGATTCGACCAGCGGATCTGCCGGAGCCGATGACTGCATCAGCTGATTCCCCAGACACCCGGTAGGCGCCATTTCTGTCCCTTGGGACAGATCTGGCCTGTTTCCATTTGCTTTATCTGCTTTGTGCTGATTTTCGGTCTGAGTTTTAATCTGGTTAAGTGCATGTTAGCTGTTGTGAGTATCCTTGCTCCTACTGACTGCAATTTGACTTGTTAAATTCTGCCTGACTAAATTCCTTAGCTTTTTCCTGCGCCCTGATTGCTTTGGCATTGCTGCACTGTGTCCAATTAATTCCTGCAACGTGATTTTAATAACAGTTTGCACCTTGTAATTGTGGCGCTCTGCTCATTGAACCATTTCCACTGCCTGCTTGATTTTACTTTTCAGATCCCAGTTGTTCACCTGCGCCCTGCTTGTTGAATCACTTGCGCTGCCTGTTTTATTTTACCTTTCAGATTCCAATTGTTCACCTGCGCTCTGCTTGTTGAAACACTTCCGCTGCCTGTTTGATTTTACCTTTCAGATTCCAATTGTTCACCTGCGCACTGCTTGTTGAAACACTTCCGCTGCCTGTTTGATTATACTTTTCAGATCCCAGTTGTTCACCTGCGCTCCGCTCGCTGAACCTTTTCCATTGCCTGATTGATTTGCTTGATTTATCTTGCACACCGATACCCGGCCCGCTCTGCCCTCTCTCCCGCTCCTCTAAGGCGCTGGGCCTGCGTCTTCCTGGCTTGACCGGGGCCAGGCTGCGCACCAAAGAGGGGAAGGAGAAGAGCTTTAAACCCCCCCCACCCCAGCCAGCTGCATTAAAATGACCACGGAGGCAGACGTCACGGCCCAACCCGGCGCCGCCGCCGAAGACGACATGGAATGGCAGATTAAAATGAAGAGGGGGCGCGAATCGTGCCCAGACTCACCAGAGAAAGTATCAAAGCTTGCCCGCTCTCCCCCCACAAGCAGCGAAATACCAACCTCAAACCGCTATCTGGCTCTCCAAGGTACCCAGGACGGCGACGCCCACCCTCAAGACCACAACGCTCCTGAACTCGAGTCCTCCTCAGGTCCCACCAAGCGACAAAGGATCCCCCCCATCATCTTGAAGAACCTAGCATCTCACAAGGCCCTGGTGGAGATACTGGATGAATACTGCTCCTCCGCCTACACGATCAAGCCCAGGCAAGACCACGCCAAGATCATGCTCACCACCCCAGAAGACTACAGGAGCGTGACCAGCATACTTACCGACCAGCAAATGGAGTACTACACCTTTCCAATGACCGCTGAAAAAGCCCAGCGCTTTGTAATACGGGGCCTCCCAGCAAATGCATCGCTTGAGCACATCACTGGGGACTTAGCTGAACGCGGGCTTCCAGTCAAAAATATCACACAGATTACCTCTCCAGCAGACAAGAGCAAGAAATTTCCCCTCTTTGTCGTAACCCTGTCAGCAAGCCATGATGGGAAACCAGCTGACCTCTCAGGAGTCACACGCCTCTGCAGCTGCATCGTCACCACTGAAGCACCAAGAGGGAAACGAGGACCAGTCATGTGCTACAACTGCCAGCGCTTGGGGCACACCTCTGCCTTCTGCAAACAGAAGCCAAAGTGCGTACGCTGTGGAGGAGAGCACACCTCCAACCAATGCACTAGGAACCGGGAAACTGAACCAGCAAAATGCGCCAACTGCGCAGGACCACATCCAGCAAGCTACCGCGGCTGCCCCTACCTCCAGAAGGCAAAGAAGGAAGGCCAGCGCCAACCCCCACAACCACAAAAGACTTCCCTACACTCAGCAACGACGGACCAGGGGCAAAGGAAGACTTGCAAACCCTCAATGACACACAGGATTCCATATGGCAGACCAACCAACAGCCATAGTAGCGCGCGTGTGGATGGAAGATCATACGCAGAGACAGCTAATCCCAAACAGGACAGCCCAGCACCAACTGCCGCCCCAGGACCAACTGCCGCCCCAGGACCAACTGCCGCCCCAGCACCAACTGCCGCCCCAGCACCAACGGCCGCCCCAGCACCATCCTGTGAGTTAGGATCAGCCATCAACTGGCAGGAACTCATCGCGAAGATTGCAAAAACAGTCGCAGACATGAACATCCACCCGGTGGTGACAATGGTGGCGAGCCTTATCGCCGTACTTTTCCAGGGCGAAGAAAACACCAGCAATGGCTGCAAAATCTAAAAGAAACTCCCTCTTCGTGATGTGGAATGCTAATGGCATTCAGAAGAAAACTGCAGAACTCCTGCACCTGATGGAAACCATGGACATGGATATAGCGCTTATTTCCGAGACCCACCTCCAAGGAAGCCAGAAGCTCAGCTTAGCAAACCACAGGGTATACCGCACAGATCGCACCACTGGAGCCAAGGGCGGAGGAACAGCGGTGATCGTCAGCACAAAAGTGAAGCACCACGAGATCTCTCTACCACCAGTTGGGAGTATTGAAGCAACTGGCATACAGATCCAGACATCTGCAGGCCCGCTGCGGCTGGTCGCTGCCTACTCACCCCCAGGCAAGCTAGTCCCAAAGAACCTGGATGCTTTATTGGACCCCAGCATCCCCACACTAATTGGAGGCGACCTTAACGCCAAGCACAAATTCTGGAACTCTCGGACGGGAAACCGCAAAGGACACGCCCTACTCGCCCATTCAAAGAAGGAGGACTTTGTAGTGGCAGGCCCGACTCAACCAACACACTATCCAGGCTCTGCACTATATAAACCGGATGTTCTGGACATAGTGGTCTTGAAGAATCTCTCCCAGTCTATGGAGCTTGAAACCTTAACAGCGCTGACATCCGACCACAACCCAGTGTTGATCACAGTTGGAGACGTACTTGAAGACCAGCAACAGGGCATCAGGCACAACTTCAAGAAGGCGGACTGGTGCCTATACAAGAGATGCCTGGAGGAGACACTGGTCCCTGGTCCGCTGCAAAGCACTGAAGACATTGACCAGGCGATTCGCCACCTCACAGATTCGATCCACGCAGCTATTGAGCACAGCACTCCGGAACAGAAACTACAACGATGCTCAATCTACGATCTCCCGAAGGGCATCAAGCAGTCAATAGCTGAGAAGAACAGAGCCCGCAGAGAGTGGCAGAGGAACCGCACCCCCGACCTGCTGAAGAAGTATAATGAGCTGACAAGGCAGCTGAAGATACAAATAAGCCAGCACAGAGGAGAAAAATGGGAAGCAGCTACAGCTAACCTAAAGGTCTCAGACAACTCTATCTGGAGAATGACCCGCCGCCTGACTGGGAAGAAGGAACCAAACCCACCGATCCAAGGGAAGACTCACCTGGCATGCAGCAACAGGGATAAGGCAGAGGTCTTTGCTGACACGCTGGAGGAATCCTTCAGGCCCAACCAGGCAAGCAAACTGGAAACAGAAGTTGAGCAAGAGGTCGCCAAGCATCACCAGGAGCACCCACCAGAAACAGAAACTGAGCACATTGAGGAATGCTCAATGGGCGAATTACTGGCCCTGGCAAAAACACTAAAAAACGGCAAGGCACCAGGGAAGGACAGAATAGTCAACCAAGCCATCAAGATGCTCCCAGATACCGCAGTGGATCACCTTGCTGAGATATTTAACGCATGCATGCATCACCAGTACTTCCCAAACGCCTGAAAAGAAGCAAGAGTCGTCGTATTCCCCAAGGCTGGGAAACCACTGCGAGATCCTGCAAACTACCGCCCCATAAGTCTGCTATCTGGCCTATCAAAACTCTTTGAAAAAGTTATCCTCGCCCGTCTCGTGGATTTCGCAACAAGCAACAACCTCCTTGCTAAAGAACAGTTTGGGTTCCGGAAAGACCACTCAACCAATCACCAACTCCTCAGAGTTGTGGACATCATCAGCCATGGATTCAACATCAACAAGTCTACTGGAGTAGTCTTTCTGGATGTAGCAAAAGCATTTGACCGAGTATGGCACGAGGGTCTGCTTTACAAACTTATCAAGCTCCAGTTTCCCAGCTACCTGGTCAAGCTACTGTCCAGCTACCTGACAAAACGGACCTTCCACGTGGCGGTGCGAGAAGAATGCTCATCGCCACGCCCAATTCTTGCTGGGGTGCCTCAGGGATCAATCCTAGGACCATTCCTCTTCAACATATTCACAAACGACATCCCCACGGACCTAAAGAAGACTGATCTTGCCCTTTACGCAGATGATGTTGCAGTCATCTCTCAATCCTTCAGCGACAAAGAAGTGGCTAAGAACCTGGAGACATCACTCGGCAGACTCTCCGAATGGTACAGCGACTGGCAGATAACCTTAAACACAGGCAAAACCACTGCAACATTATTTACCAGGAAGCAGAACAGGAACCACCCACAGATCCTCCTCAATGGGGACAAGGTCAAATGGGAAAACAGCAGCTCCTACCTGGGGGTGACTCTGGACTCTAAACTCAGCTGGAGAAACCACATAGAGAAGACCTGCCAGAAAGCAGCATCCAAACTGGCTGCATTATACCCACTCCTGAAGACTAAGTCGATGCCCATGCAGAGCAAGGTACGAGTAATTACTGCAATAATTCGACCAACTATGACATACGCTTCACCAGTTTGGAGTGGCTGCCGCCCACATCTTCGGAAGGACCTACAAAAACTACAGAGTAAGGCCTTACGGATTGCAGCAGGTGCTCCCATGTTCACACGAACAGCAGACCTCCACAGAGACCTAGGCATCGAGATGTTGGACGACCATCTCCTCAAACTCAACAGGACATTCTACAAAGGACTGGATCAAAAAGAAAACCCACTGATCCGGAAACTTGCAGATATCTCTACAAACCCATTTGACCGCTACCCGCGTCCCATTGAAGCGCTAACCCTGCGAGCCTGAAACAGCAACGCAGCATCCAAAAACTCATTACTGCCTGAAGGCAAACCCCGGCAGATACGCAAAACTCACCGCTGCCCTGATGGCATAATAGCCTCGGCAAGCACCTAAAACCCGCTCACTGCCCGCTGGCATTATAGCCGCGGCAGGCACCCAAACCTCAACACTAACAGAAGGATCTACACGGACATAGACGAGACTCTCGAAGGAAACATGCTGACAATTCTGCAAACACTACTGACCGCTACCCGCGGCCCATCACTGAGCTGACCATGTGATGCAACCTCAACTGTGACAAAGCGTCACACACCAATAAGACAACCTAAACAGCGACTACAAAATTCCAAACGAATATGGAGTAATGAGGCTATTGCCTCGGTATCCAAAAACTCACCACTGTCAGAAGGTATCTGACAGGAGAAGACAAGAATCAGGCGCACTCAGATTATCCTGATGAAACATTTGAAATGAAACTCTGGACCCTTCGACATCCTACTCGACGTAGAAGACTGAAGAATCTCACTTGTGGTCAAGGAGTGACCACCCTGTGCAAACAGGCACCATCCAGCACCCCGATGTCTGCTTTGTTGCAGTTCCTGCCGGAACTCGAGCAACAGAGATCAACAAGATCAAGCTTGCTTGCCTTCTTACAGCCCGATCCACAGTCCCTGCAGAACTAAGACCCGTGGAGGCGACCAGAAGCGTGGGGCTTGCCATCTTGAAAAGACCACAAGATGCTGACTGTGCAGCCCACGAGTAGCCCTCGAAGCTGTACACTGGGGTTTGAGAAGCCCCAACCATGAGCCACTTTTGCACCGAAGCTCACCCCTCTACACTCGACGAGTGCTGCGTGGGGCCCTTCTGCTTTCTTTGGCTCAACGCGTTGGGCCGGTCACTTGCCAGCTGGCTTGTGGCCCCTGTGCCGGCGAAAACCTAAATACGACTTGTGATTCTGGTTGCTCCAGACTTGCACCCGTTCCTTTGAAAAGGAGCACCCTCTCTGACCCTCCTGGTCAGAGTGAGAAGCAATCTTCCAATCCCGCGTGGATTGCCTTTGCCAAGTGTTGTTTGCTCCGATCTTGAAGCCGACAGCGCCAATGGGGAGAACCTGCATGGGACAGCTCGTGACCCGCTCCTGGACGTCGCAGATGCCCCAGGGCCCATGTGGCAGCAGAGAGAAGCTACTCAACAACCACCTGATTGCGCCCGACATTGCCTGGTTCCGTCCTGGGTCCACACTGGTCACTGCTGAAAGACCCAGACTCTGTCCCCTCTGCTTTCAGGTACTTTGCTACTCTGATCCACCCTTGGACCACACCGGACACTTCTCCTTCACATCGCCTGCAGCATCTTCAGCTTCAAGCACCAACAACCTGCGTGACGAAACCCGACGCCACTTCGACCCTATGCACCCGCTTCCTGTGGGTGAGGAAACTCAGCAACGCCAGTGTTCCCACACTGGTACACACCTCTAGGGTCTGTGTCTAAAGTTTTGTCCTTCTAGATTCAGCGGAAGTATCCTTAAACTCTATTTGTGTAACTTTTATGCAACATTGACTTTGCATTGGTGCATGCGTGTACTTTAAGCGCTGCACCCGAACCCCGCGGGATTTTCCCGACTTCAGCATTGCTTATCCCGACTGCTCCCAGCGATTCCCTAGGCCCTAGGCCTAACCACTGTTCGATTGGTATCTCTTATACCACTTTCTTAATATATGGTTTGAGTGGCCACCCGCCCTCATCCATAATTGTGCAACTTTCATATGTTATACTGTGCTTTTGATTTAACGCTTGTGTCCCTTTGCTCATAAAGAGTACTGGGGATTATTTTAGTAATAAACACATATATTTTTATAATATATACTTGTGTGGTGTCCTTTCATTTGATATTACAGGATTGTGATTGGTAAAACAGCTCGCTTAACACGACCTCTTGAGTTTAGCCTTTAAGGCTGCTTAGTCCATGCTACCACTAGGATAGCTTGTCTATAAGGTTGACTTACAACCAGACACCATAAGGGATTGTTTGGACTGATACAAGGTGGTTTCAGAATTGGAAACATCATATATCAGGCCAACTTCTCACATTGGTGCGCAGCGGTACGGATTTGAGCTTGCTGTTGTTTTACCATTGCAATCTTTTTATCAAATTGAAAGAACACATCAAGTACCTTAGGTACATATAAATCAAAAGCTTAGCATATTTAAGTTCTACTGAACTTAGTAGTTGTAGATTAAAGGGATTAGCACACCCTGAGTACAACTCACTCGCAAGGTACAGTAGGAAAACACTTAGTGTAGGTAAGTGCACCACTTGCACCTCACTAGCAGTCATGTCTGGCACAGGAGGAGCTTCAGGCTCTGCCCCTGTGACAGTTGACCTTACCGAGGCAACTTCCAGTTATGACAAACTTAGTCATAAAGACTTGGGTGCCTTATGCATTGCAAGAGGGCTAAAAAGGGGTAGAAACCCCACCATTCCTTCCCTGATAGCCATCCTGGACAAGGATGACTTAGATAAGGCGAGTGCAGCTCCCTTAGATGCAGCAGATGGAGTGAACACCCCTGAGAATGAGAAAACTCCAGATGAGGAAGAAGAAGAGGAGGAAGAGGAGGAGGATGGCTCAGCAGTAGATAAGTCCGATGATCAGGATCAGAGGGGTAACCAGGTTGTAGTTGCCAGGCTTAACCAGGCCAACTTAGGCCTACATGGGAATGGAGAGGACCAGCACCTCCCCAGATCCTATAACATACTTCCCCCAGGCAACAGAAGGGTGAGATCTCCATCAGGGGACTCTCATATTTCTAGTGTCTCAAGGGAATCTCAAAGGGGAATGACTTCCCCCCAGAGGAAAGAGCATAGGGCCAGGATGAGGGCTGTCCAACTCCAGATAGAGAGGGAAGAGATAGCCTTGGCTCAAGCTAAACTTGCTTTAGCAAGAGAAAAAACGTTGTGTGGGTTAGATGCCACTTGTGGCAGCAATAATCCTAGAGAGAAAGACAGGGGCTATGACAATAGAAACCTGACAAAAATTGTTCCCCCCTACAAGGAAGGGGATGACATCCACAATTGGATGACTGCTCTTGAGAGAGCCTGCATGGTACAGCAGGTTCCTCAGGATCAGTGGGCTGCAATTTTATGGTACTCCTTTTCTGAGAAAGGGAGGGATAGGCTCCTTACAGTTAGACCTGAGGATGCCAAAAACTACTCTGTCCTGAAGAGTGCTCTTATTGAAGGGTTTGGCCTAACCACTGAGCAATACAGGATGTTGTTCAGAGACACCCAAAAAGCACAGACTCAGGACTGGACTGATTTTGTTGATTGTGCCACTAAGGCTCTGGAGGGTTGGCTGCAGGGAAGTAAAGTCTCAGACTATACAGGATTGTACAATCTTATAATGAGAGAGCAGATCCTTAATAACTGTCAGAACCAGCTGTTGCATCAATACCTTATTGACTCTGATCTGACCTCTCCCCAAGAATTGGGAAAGAAGGCAGACAAATGGGTCAGAACAAGGATTAAGCAGAAACCCCAGAACCATGGTGGTGACCAGAAGAAAACAGACCAGAAGGGTGGGTGAAGTAGTGTGGCTCACTGGTTAGAGGCAGCAGACCCGAGAGCAGAGGACGGCCCGGGACCAGGGTTCGATTCCCGGCGCGGCAGGTTTCTGGACCAGGGTCAGCGGACTCGATAATTCTCTCGCCTCGGTGCCCACTCTGATCAGCGATCACACTCGGCAACTCTGGGCATTAGCTTGCCTCATCTTCACTAACGGCCCCACCAGACCGCCTGGGATGCCTGGTCTCACCCTGGAGATACCCATTAAGGGACCATCTCTCAGGGAAGCCAGGAAGGGTTTCGCAGCGGTCGAAGCGCCTTGGGACCCTACGGGTAAGTAGTGCGCTATATAAATGCCAATAGGACTAAAATAGGACTAAATAGGAATCAGAAAGATAAAGAAAAGGACCAGAAGTCTTCAGGCCCCCAAACTAGTAATAAGGAGGATGGTTCCCAAAATGGAAACAAGAAAAAGAAGAATGATGGCTTGGTGTAATACCTGCAAATCAGTTTCACACTGGGGCAGTGAATGCACCAAGAAAAATCCAGTCCCCACCACTGCAGCTCCTAAAGCACCTGCACCCCCTAGTACAGTTACCAGTGGTGGTACCCAGCCAAAGGGTATAGTAGGGTAAACCCTGGGTACTGAGATGGAATCTGGCCTAGTCAGAGTCCCTACCCAGGCAGTTCTCCTATATGATGTGGACTTATCTTTGTCCACTACTGTAAGTCCCAGTAACCTGGGCAAGTATAGGCAGACGCCTTTGATAAATGAGAAACTGGCTCAGGCCTACAGGGACACTTGTGCCAGTGTCACTATGGTGACACCTGACTTTGTGGACCCTGGTCAGATTGTACTAGGTGAGAATTACCTAGTGACCAATGCAAGCAGCACCACTACTACACATAGTGTGGCTGTTGTGAACTTCTCCTGGGGAGGGGTAAATGGCCTAAAGAAAGTTGTGGTAAGTACAGACCTCCCAGTAGACTGTTAGGCAATGATCTTGAAAGCTCAGGTTGGTCAGAAGTGGAGTACAGGACTCATGCAGAAATGCTAGGGATTTCAGCTCATGTCCTTGCAGTGACAAGGTCTCAGGCTAAGAAGTGCCTTCCTGAACCAGTGGTGGGTCTTGGAACAATAGACCAACCACAACCCAAGAGAAGGAGCAAGAGGGTTAAGGCTGTGCCTTCCCACTTGCCCCAGGTTGAGGATCAGACTTCACAGGAAGCTGATTCTGCAGTCCAAGAGGAGACTGTCTCTGAGGAACTGGAGCCTGATCAGGTTGAGTTTCTGGGGACAGGAGGACCCTCAAGGGCAGACCTGGGGCAGGCCCAATTAGATTGCCCTTCACTTGAACCCCTCAGACAGCAAGCTGCTGCTGAGGCTGCAGGGAATGCTCAAGGTACCCATAAAGTTTATTGGGATGATGGGCTCCTTTACTCAGAGGCTAGAGACCCCAAGCCTGGTACCACCAGGAGGTTGGTCATACCTTTGAAGTTTAGGGGCTTCCTTCTTACCTTGGCCCATGATATTCCCCTTGCAGGACACTTAGGCCAGAACAAGACTTGGGACAGGCTTGTCCTTCACTTTCACTGGCCTCACATGTCAGAAAATGTCAAGGAGTTTTGTCACGCCTGTGTCACTTGCCAAGCCAGTGGTAAGTCAGGTGGCACAACAAAGGCCCCCCTGATACCACTACCTGTGGTGGGGGTACCCTTTGAAAGAGTTGGAATAGACATTGTGGGTCCCATGGATCCTCAAACAGCATCTGGGCACAGATTTATACTGGTGGTAGTGGATCATGCCACCAGGTATCCAGAGGCAATTCCCCTGAGGGCCACAACAGCACCTGTTGTGGCAAAGGCCCTTCTTGCAGTTTTCTCAAGAGTGGGTTTTCCAAAGGAGGTTCTTTCAGTCAGAGGTACCAACTTCATGTCTGGATACTTAAATGCAATGTGGAAGGAGTGTGGAGTAAACTACAAGTTTACCACACCCTATCACCCACAGTGCAATGGGCTTGTGGAGAGATTCAACAAGACCCTCAAGGGAATGATAAAAGGATTACCAGAGAAGCTTAGGCGGAAATGGGACACCCTTTAACCCTGCTTGCTCTTTGCTTACAGAGAGGTCCCACAGAAGGGGGTTGGCTACAGCCCTTTTGAACTTTTGTTTGGCCACCCTGTGAGGGATCCACTATGTTTGGTGAAGGAAGGATGGGAGTTACCTCTCAAAAAGCCTAAGCTAGATGTTGTGGACTATGTACTTGGTCTCCGCTCCAGGATGGCTGAGTATATGGAGAGAGCATCCAAAAACCTGGAGGCCAGTCAAGAATTACAGAAAGCTTGGCATGACCAAAAGGCTGTTCTGGTGGAGTACAAACCAGGGCAGATGGTGTGGGTGTTGGAGCCAGTGGCCCCAGCAGCACTCCAGGACAAATGGACTGGACCCTACCCAATTGTTGAAAAGAAGGGAGAAGTCACCTATGTGGTTGACTTTGGAACCCCTAGGAGCCCCCACAGGGTGCTCCATGTAAATCGTTTGAAAGCATTTGTTGACAGGGAGGACATGCGTCTCCTCATGGCCACAGATGGGGATCAGGAGGAAGAGAGTGACCCTCTCCCAGACCTGCTTTCCCAGAACCCTGATGATGGTTCAGTTGATGGATTAGCCTTGGCAGGCAGCCTCACTGAGCAGCAACAGGTGGACTGCAGACAGGTGTTGCAGGCCCACAGACATATGTTTTCACTCACACCCAGTCAAACTAACTGGTGCACCCATGAGGTGGACACTGGTGACAGTCTGCCTGTGAAGAATAAGATCTACAGGCAACCTGACCATGTCAGGGATTGTATAAAGGCTGAGGTGCAAAAGATGTTGGAGCTTGGAGTGATTGCGCCATCAGAGAGCCCATTAGCTAGTCCAGTGGTCTTTGTGCCAAAACCTCATACCAAAGATGGAAAGAGAGAAATAAGGGTTTGTGTGGACTACAGAGGTCTCAGTGCTGTCACTAGGACAGATGCCCATCCAATTCCAAGAGCAGAAGAGCTCATTGATAAATTGGCTTCTGCCAAGTTTCTGAGCACATTTGATTTGACAGCTGGCTACTAGCAGATCAGGTTAGCTGAAGAGTCAAAAGCCAAAACAGCATTCTCTACCCCTAGTGGACATTATCAGTTTGTGGTAATGCCCTTTGGTTTGAGGAATGCACCTGCCACCTTCCAAAGGTTGGTGAATCAAGTCCTTGCTGGGTTGGATGACTTTTGTGCAGCATATCTAGATGATATTGCTGTCTTTAGCTCCACCTGGGAGGATCACCTGATCCACCTGAAGAAGGTTCTGGAGGCCCTGCAAAAGGCAGGCCTGCCTATCAAGGCTACCAAGTGCCAGATAGGGCAGAGCAAGGTTGTGTACCTGGGCCACCTAGTATGTGGGGTCAGGTTCAACCATTGGAGAGCAAAATCCAGACCATACAGGACTGGGCTCCCCCAACTACCCTGACACAAGTCAGAGCCTTCTTGGGCCTGACTGGGTATTACAGAAAATTTGTAAAGAACTATGGGTCCATTGTGACACCATTGAATGACTTGACATCCAAGAAGATGCCCAAAAAGGTTCAGTGGACTGTTAGCTGTCAAAAGGCATTTGATGACCTGAAGAAGGCCATGTGGTCTGCACCTATCCTGAAGAGTCCTGACTACTCCAAACAGTTCATTGTACAGACAGATGCTTCTGAGTTGGGGGTGGGAGCTGTGCTTTCACAACTGAATACAGATGGTCAAGACCAGCCCATTGCTTTTATTAGCAGAAGGCTGACCCCCAGGGAGAAACGCTGGTCAGCTATTGAGAGGGAGGCCTTTGCTGTCGTTTGGGCCCTGAAGAAGTTGAGGCCATACTTGTTTGGAACTCACTTCAAAATTCAGACAGACCATAAGCCCCTCTTGTGGCTAAATCAGATGAAGGGTGAAAATCCCAAACTGCTCAGGTGGTCCATTTCCCTACAGGGGATGGACTTTACAGTGGAGCACCGCCCAGGGACTGACCATGGTAATGCATATGGTCTCTCCAGGTACTTCCACTTAGAACATGAAGACTTATCTGGTCAAGGTTAAGTTTAATGTCCCTGCGTTTGGGGAGAGGTTGTGTAGGAGAGTAGGGTCTGCTATCCTATGGTCACCCCAATTTTTGCTTTTTGCTTCACTGGTTTTTGACTTACTGAGGCTGTGGGCCTGCTAATCAGACCCCCAGCCTGCTGTTCCCTCTCTAAATTCACATAGATGTACTATAGGTACATAACCCAATTGGAAAATGGACTCCTTGTCAGCCCCTGTACCATGCACTATAGGTGCTCAGGGCATAGGTGCCACCAAGGCCTAACAGGGGCTGAAGCATAGCTTTTGCCACCCCTGGCTGGTTCTTAAATTGACACAACTGGCTGATCACTCAGCTGGGGCAAGTGGGTGTAATCACCCCTTGCTTAGATATAGTATACCTATATCTAAACCTATATCTGGACACATATAAACCTGTGAGCCACTTCTATGGAAGGCCTTATCAATCCTGGAGGCAGAGTGCGTGGTTTAATGTGAGATGGTGCTCTGACATGAGCTGAGCCTGTCTGCAGCTGTCGGGAACAACTCCCTAAGCTGACCCGGGATAATGCCATACCATATACTATTAAGTGCATTATAATCCTCGCGGTTATGTAGCAACTTTGGTTTGGCTTTATCAAAACATGTCGTGTAAGGTGTCATACGATTTGGAATACTATCCCCTCGACAGTCCTGTCGACGGGGATAGCATTCCACCCCTCTAGAGGGAGAAGACATGTTACTTTACTGAAACGCAGTTGATTTTTAAAAGAGCCTCAGATCCACAAAATGGATGCTTCTGCCACAGACACAAGTCTGACCTTCTGCTGCTGACCAAAACTCAGCAGAAGAGGCCTGGACAAAGGCTTTCCTGTCGCAGGGAGGTGTTACACCACCCCAGACAGGAGATAGTGGATTGTAGCAGGGAGGTTGGAAAGAAACCAGACACTGCTTGGGGAGCACAAGGCTGCCCCTTGCATAATCCGGCCAAACCGGTTCTGGGGCACACCAGCCCCAGTCCCAGCGCGGCCTGGATCAAAGGGAAAGGGGTGTATCCACCCCCTTCCTGGGTCCCACCCATAGGAGGGGACCTAGCAGGTAATCCAGCCCTCTAGATTGGTATAAGAATGGGAGCAGTGCCAACGCACTCAGATTATCCTGATGAAACATTTGAAATGAAACTCTGGACCCTTCGACATCCTACTCGACGTAGAAGACTGAGAATCTCACTTGTGGTCAAGGAGTGACCACCCTGTGCAAACAGGCACCATCCAGCACCCCGATGTCTGCTTTGTTGGAATATGTCTTTCCACTCCGCAAAAAAAAATCCCGCATACCATCACTCCGCATTTTTAACTCCGCAAAAACCATTACTCCTCATGCCATGATTCCGCAAATTTTCACATAGCATATGACTTCACTCCGCATGCAATTATAACGCAAATGCATGTGTGGTGAAGTCATATACTTTGTAAAAGTACTTTATCTTTAATATATATATATATATATATATATATATATATATATATATATATATATATATATACACATATATATATATATATAATTTTAAATAAAAAGAATTTAGTCTTTAAATTTACATTATATTTAGAACTATATTAATAATACACACACACACACGTATATATATATATATGTATATATATATATATATATATATATATATATATATATATATATATATATATATATATATATATATTAAAACCCTAAAAACGAATTCCACCCTAGTCCCTTAAAATACCCCAGCACCCTTAAACACTAACCCATCCTGACCCTAAAAATACCCCTGTACCCCAAAATCCAAACATACCCCTGAACCCTAAAAATACCCCTGTACCCCAAAACACAAAACACCTGAACCCTAAAAGTACCCCTGTACCCCAAAACCCAAATCAACCCCTGAACCCTAAAGATACCCCTGTACTCCAAAACCCAAAACAACCCCTGAACTCTAAAATTACCCCTGTACCCCAAAACCCAAACCTACCCCTGAACCCTAAAAATACCCCTGTACCCCAAAACCCAAAACAATCTCTGAACCCTAAAACTACCCCTGTACCCCAAAACCCAAAACAACCTCTGAACCCTAAAAATACCCCTGTACCCCAAAACCCAAAACAACCCCTGAACTCTAAAAATACCCCTGTACCCCAAAACCCAAAACAACCCCTGAACCCTAAAACCCAAAACAACCCCTTTACCCTAAAATACCCCTGTACCCCAAAACCCAAAACAACCTCTGAACCCTAAAAATACCCCTGTACTCCAAAACCCAAAACAACCCCTGAACCCTAAAAATACACCTGTACCCCAAAACCCAAAACAACCCCTGAACCCTAAAAATACCCCTGTACCCCAAAACCCAAAACAACCCCTGAACGCTAAAAATACCCCTGTACCCCAAAACCCAAAACAACCCCTGAACCCTAAAAATACCCCTGTACCCCAAAACGCAAACCTACCCCTGAACACTAAAAATACCCCTGTACCCCAAAACCCAAAACAACCCCTGAACCCTAAAAATACCCCTGTACCCCAAAACGGAAACCTACCCCTGAACCCTAAAAATACCCCTGTACCCCAAAACGGAAACCTACCCCTGAACCCTAAAATACCCCTGTACCCCAAAACGCAAACCTACCCCTGAACCCTAAAAATACCCCTGTACCCCAAAACGCAAACCTACCCCTGAACCCTAAAAATACCCCTGTACCCCTTAACCCTTAAATACCCCTGCACCCCATAACTTAAACCCATATACTTACCTTACAACTTACCTTAAAACATATACTTTTACCAATCATGCTTTTAAAATGATTTTCGTCATAAAAGCATGCGAGATAAAAGCATATAATACATGAAGGCATGCGGAATGAAAAAATGCGGAGTAAAGGTACCTGCGGACTAATGGTATGAGGAGTGAAAGTATGAGGAGTAAAAAATGCGGAGTGATGGTATTTTACCGCTTTGTTGTAGTTCCCGCCGGAACTCGAGCAACAGAGATCAACGAGATCAAGCTTGCCTGCCTTCTTACAGCCCGATCCACAATCCCTGGCGAGCTGAGACCCGTGGAGGCGACCGGAAGCGTGGGGCACGCCATCTTGAAAAGACCATGAGACGCTGACTGTGCAGCCCACGAGTGACCCTTGAATCTGTACACCGGGGTTTGAGAAGCCCCAACCTTGAACCACTTTTGCACCGAAGCTCACCCCTCTACACTCGACGAGTGCTGCGTGGGGCCCTTCTGCTTTCTTTGGCTCATCGCGTTGGCCCGGTCAATTGCCAGCTGGCTTGTGGCCCCTGTGCCGGCAAAAACTTAAATACAACTTGTGATTCTGGTTGCTCCAGACTTGCACCGGCTCCTCTGAAAAGGAGCACCCGCTCTGACCTTCCTGCTTCGAGTGAGAAGCAATCTTCCAATCCCGCGTGGATTGCTCTTGCCAAGTGTTGTTTGCTCCAATCTTGAAGCCAACAGCGCCGACGGTGAGAGCCTTTATTGGACAGCTCGTGACTTGCTCCTGGACATCGCAGATGCCCCAGAGCCCACGTGGCAGTGGAGAGAAGCTCCATGACAACCACCTGATTGCGCCCGAAATTGCCTGGTTCCGTCCTGGTTCCACCCTGGTCACTGCTGAGTGATCCAGACTCTGTCCCCTCTGCTTTCAGGTACTTTTTTACTCTGATCCACCCTTGGATCACACCGGGCAGTTCTCCTTCACATCGCCTGCAGCATCTTCAGCTTCAAGCACCAACAACCTGCGTGACGAAACCCGACGCCACTTCGACCCTATGCACCCGCTTCCTGTGGGTGAGGTAACTCAGCAACGCCGGTGTTCCAACACTGGTACACACCTCTAGGGTCTGTGTTTAAAGTTTTGTCCTTCTAGGTTCAGCGGAAGTATCTTTAAACTCTATCTGTGTAACTTTTACGCACCATTGACTTTGCATTGGTGCACGCGTGTACTTTAAGCGCTGCACCCGAACCCCGCGGGCTTTTCCCGACTTCAGCATTGCTTGTCCTGACTGCTCCCAGCGATTCCCTAGGCCCTAGCCCTAACCACTGTTCGATTGGTATCTCTTATACTACTTTCTTAATATATGGTTTGAGTGGCCACCCGCCCTCATCCATAATTGTGCAACTTTCATATGTTATACTGTGCTTTTGATTTAACGCTTGTGCCCCTTTGCTCATAAAGAGTACTGGGGATTATTTTAGTAATAAACACATATATTTTTATAATATATACTTGTGTGGTGCCTTTTCATTTGATATTACAGGATTGTGATTGGTAAAACAGCTCGCTTAACACGACCTCTTGAGTTTAGCCTTTAAGGCTGCTTAGTCCATGCTACCACTAGGATAGCTTGTCTATAAAGTTGACTTTCAACCAGACACCATAAGGGATTGTTTGGACTGATACAAGGTTGTTCCAGAATTGGAAACATCATATATCAGGCCAACTTCTCACACTAACCCTATTTAATTTACAAAGTAAATGTTGAAAAGTTAGGATATACCTAGACCGCCTCTTTGAAGAATTAGTGACCGAGCTACCAAAACCAAGATATATATTTGTTTTTTTTGCAGTTGGTCAGCTATTAGATTTGGAGAATATCCCAACACAGCAGTCTGAATGTCTAGGGTCTGCTGAACTTTCAATCTATTCTTACTGTACCGATTAATTTCCCCCCAAAATGTGTTCACTTTTGGGCATTCCCAGATGATATGTTTCCACCCTCCTCTTCCCTCCATATTACATCGGAAGCAGTTTCAGATATCTGGGAATTTATCTTATGTAAAAAGTCTGGCTTTCTATATAGGAGCCACTGAGTATAGTATTGCATCCTTTGGAAATTGGCTGCTTTCAATATAGAGTGGTTAAAATTATTAATCTGATCCCAGGCTATGGTGATAACCTGGAGACCTTGGTGGCATTGCCATTTTTTCTGAGTTAGATATAAAATATTACAATGGAGTATCAAGCGCAAGACACAACTTTTCAGCCATTATGCGATACCCATTATTAATGGCAAAACATGGCTATCAGACGTGTATATATAGGCCAAGAACAATTACTAGACAAGATTGCTATATCCAAAGGGAGCAGCCAGGAAAAAATTGGTCCGAAATAGACCTGAGCATTGAACTTAGTAAACCAGTTCTGCAATGGTCCTTTATAAGGATTACTCAAACAAGACACAAGATTCCCTTCTCCTTCTACTCTGAAAGCATGAGGATTAGACATTTCCTGCAGGACCATAATCCTATACATATAAATGCAACAGGGGATCTTACGGGGCAGCTGTTGGATCCCAAAAACCGTAAAACGATTAGTGGTTGGGCAGTGGCGGTTACTGCATGGGGGCGTTTGGGCGCCGGCCCCCCTGCTTTCTCGCCGTGCGAGAAGAAGGCAGAAACAAATGGTAGTTATTTATTTATAACTACCATTTGTTTCTGCCTGCCCTTCTCGCACGGCGAGAAAGCAGTCAACAGAACAGAACTTCCTTGTTCCTCGAGCCTCAGGGCAGGGGGGAGTGGCTTGGGGGAGTGGCTTGCCCAATGTTGTTAATACGGACTGTTTGGACAGCCTGAGAGGCTGTCCAAACAGACAGTATTAGCAACAGTGGGCAAGCGGCTCCCCCAAGCCACCTCCCACTCTCCGTTCTGCAGGATGCAGACTAGGAGAAATTACGCGGTTAGGGCAGCCGGCCGAACCAATCAGCGCCGGCTGCCATGAAGGGGAGGGAGGCTGCCTGCAACCTTCAGTGACGACTCTGACGAGGCATTCAAAATCCAGGACGGCGGGAGTCTGCAGTCTCGGGACAGGACTCGAGTCGGGAGTCAGCGCGGGAAGCCAAGGTAAGTTTTTTATATTTTATAATTCTCTAACATCATGTTAGTAACATGGGGCTATGCTGGCGGCGCATGGTCATCGCTTCTTAGGCGTTAGGCAGCGGCTCGCCTCGCCGGCTCTTCTGCTTTGAAAATTCAATTATAATCCCTTATAGATAAGGAGGAAAGCGGTGCTATCGGAGTTGTCTTTGAAGTGTGCTTTTCGGGTTTTACATGAGGTTTTTATTACATCGGAGAAGCTCAGAGGTTACCGGACGATGCCTGTTATAGGATATCTTATGCAACGGTTGAATGAAGTGCATAAAAAAGGTATTGGAACTATCCTGAGGGGAGTGGAGTGAGCAAACTTGGGGCCGAGACGACAAGAAGTATGGGGTGAGACCTGTTACTGTAAAATAAAACAAGTTTGGGAACGTCGTTCCTAACAGACCCCGCCCACTTCAACCCCTGATCTTATGCAGTTGGCGGCTCTGTTCCCAACCAGCAGACCTCTCAAAGAAGTACCCAAAGTTAGGAAGTGTTGATTGATTGTATCTGAGACGGTGGGACCTTGCTGTCTGCCACCTGGCTGGTCGTCGATGTAAATTGGTGTATTATTCCCGCTCCCGCCCAGAGGTTATTCAGGAAATGTCTTTAGTTCCCTTTCCGCCTCTGATTGCTCTCGTGCGTTTGGAGAGAGTGTGTGCAGCTGTATATGTTTGTGGATGTGTATGTTGTGTAATGTGTTTATATGTGCGCGTATGTGTATTGTGTGACCGGTGAGGGCATGTGCATAACTGCATGACTTCAAAGAAGGGTGAGTGAGCACATTTTATTTCAAAGTGTTGGGGGTGGCATTGTAAAGAGATAGGGCGGCCGGCTCTCTTACAGTTTATGCACAGACTCTCCACTGCAGCGCGCCCATTGTGATGTACATTGTCAGGGCATGTATTGCCTCATATGAATATTCTTAAATCATTCGTGGATCTCTCCTTCGAGGACCAATGGTGGGCACACCATGTAGATCTTGCGCTTAGACTTTTATTAGGATTTTGAATTTTTTATTTTTGGCAAGTGTGCTGCTGTGTTGTCCACCCGGGGATAATTTTTCAACTCAACAGTGTGCACTGGCTGCTGCAATGAATGCATTTAATTCCACGTGGTCCACATTTGTTCCGTGGTGAAAAACTGCCCAGAGTATCGAATCTATCTTGGGCACAGGGTCAACATTAGGAACCCAGGGAAATCTTTGTGTTCACATCACAGTTGTCGCTTTATGAGTTGTTTCTGACCCCTCATGAGCTGTCTGGGGTATCAGAACACACTGGGGTACAGACATGCTCACAGGGTGCGCAGATGTCTCCAAGGATGCTGCCCAGGTGCTGTTAGGATCTTTGAAGGGCAGAGCAGGAGCTACCTGAGGCTTAAGCTCCATGTGCCTCCTATGACGATCAGCTTTGCTCCCTACGCTCACTCGCCATAGGACACACATCCCAAACTGTTACGCCTCACCTCTTTCAAATGTCACCAGCCGCCACTGTGGTTGGGTCTCTCTTTTACGTAGTCAGGAGGCAGGTAAACTGTATCTGAAAGCTCAGAAAAAAAGACAACTCCTTCCACCATCTTGTTGTGTTTGCTAACATCTGGAGGTTGCCTAGGGTACGATCCGCAGGAAGTAAAGTTCTCTTGTCAATTGGTCGATGTGACATAACTTTGCTGTGAGTAGGGGCACAATAGGTCACTGAAAACAAAATGAGGCCCGGGTACTGATGGTCACTGGAGCAATCTGAAAAGATGGGTACCCGTGGCACTGCAAAGCAGTGGCACTTGTGGTTATCGAGGGTGTGTGCACTGGTTATTATTGGGCAGCTAGTAGTACCCTAGGTAGTGTGGTGGATGATACTCACGCCGGCCACTAGCATTGTTGTCCACTTAGGGTACTCACAATATGGGCACTTATAGTTCCTAAAAAAAACAAAAACAGACGCCTCATTTAGAGTCCTTCAGAGATTAAAAAATGCACACTAACCCCCTGTTACTGGACATTTTGCAATTTAAGCTTTAAATGTAAAACTGTTCTGGTGATGCTGTTTTACCACTTCAGTGACACAGTATAAAACTAAACAAAAATAATTTCCATTACTATAAGCAAAACCTGGTGGTAATTACATAGGATCATGCACAAAATTACGTATTCATGTTACTGCATGTTGTACTTTATTTATTCCTGCATTTTGCCAAAATAGGAGGTAAAGTCAAATGGTTGCATTACTTCACAATGGAAACACAATCTTGAAATATTTGGACTTTCTTGTTTGCTTTTATGGATAAGCAGAATGAAAGTGCAGGGTTAAACTTAAACAGGGACAGGGTTTTCTTTGAAATCTAGTATTTGTACGCTTGGTTGTTCCATTTTAAATCTTTGACAAGAATCAAAATGCCTGGGGGGAAAAATCAAGGTCTGTCTGTATGAGCTATTCACGGTGGGGCCTCGAAATCTCAAGGGCTCTTTAAGGGTCTGAAAGGAATGTCCCAGTAAGAGCTCATAGGAAACACGGGGAATGTATAGGGGGCGGAGTCCTTTCAGCCACCGAGTCCAGTGGAACGGAAGTCACTCTGCCGCGGGAGGAGGGACTCCACTTAACGTCGAACTGTGAAAGCCTGTTCTGAACCCCATCGGCTAAGTAAACATGCAGTAAGTCGGGTTTTAAAATGAAATGAATCACGTCTGTTCACCACAGAACACGCGCTGTTCTCTTATTTTATTGCTATGAAGAGGTAAGTCATGTTGTTTCCGCGGTCTTCCTATATTGAAAGTTCCGCAGAGCATTGTGTATACAAAGGCCAGTCCGATAGACTTTGCTCACTTGAGGGAAAGATTAATCTCTAATCGGGGTTTTTCTTGCCAGTGTTTACATTCGTTGCGTGTAAGAAAAAAATACAAAATATTCACGTGATACAAAATGTTATATATGTTATGTATTTTCTCCCTAAAGATCTAGTTCAAGAATGCAAAATTGCAAAGTTTCACTGCAAGGTCAAGTCGTGAATAGCTAGTTAAATCCAGTGGTCAAAGTGCATTAAAAACAAGCATTGTCAAATGCAATACATCTCGCCAATGCAATTGTGTTCTAGCCATGTTGTACACTAGTGTGGCTGCTGTTCAGATTGGCTAAAAGTAAGTGGCGTGAAGCGGTGGAGTAGATTGGAGTGGGGCAGACTGGGGTAGATTGAGGGTAGTGTGGAGTGTATTGGGGTAGATTGGAGTGCAGGAGTTGGCCAGATTAGCATGGTAGATTGGAGTAGGGTAGATTGTATTGGGTAGAGTGGGGTAAATTGGACTGTGATATATTGGGGTGGATTGGGTTGGAATGGTGTAGCTTGGGGAAGAGGGGAGAGCAATGGATTGTGGTAGATTGGGGTGGGGTGGAGTCAGAGGCGCAACTAGAGCCAAATTTCGGGGGGGGCTAAGAAAACATTTCGGGGGGGCTGAACCTTTAATCAGTAGGCAGAGTGGAGCTGCAGGGACTCTTAGAAGGGGTGAAACAACTGTAAGGCCTAATTAACATTCAAATGGTCTTTTAAAGGCCTGTGAAACGTTCGGGTGCGGCTCTGTGTGTGCCCGGGATTTGTCTCATCCCGGGCTGCCACACGCGACGGGGGGGCTGAAGCCCGGAGAGTTCAATGGGTGTTGCACGCCTGGGTGGAGTGGAGTGGGATAGAGTAGGGTGGAGTGGGGTAGATTGAAGTGTGATAGATAGGAGAAGGGTAGATTGTTGTAGATTGAAGTGGAGTGGGGTTGATTGAGTTGGAGTAGGCTGGAGTTGAGTTGGATGGTGTGGTGTGGGGTAGATTGGGATGGGATGAGGTAGACTGTAGTTGGGTAGATTGGGTTAGGGTTGGGTAGATTGGAGGGAAATGAAGTAGATTGGAGTGGAGCATATTGAGGTAGATTGCAGTGGGGCACATTGGATGGGGTAGATTGGAGTATGGTAGAGTGGGATGGAGTGAGGTAAAGTAGACTGGAGTGGGGTAGATTTGAGTTAAGTGAGTTAGAATGGACTGAACTGGGGTAGATTTAAGTGGTGTGCGGTATTGTGAAGTGGAGGGGGTAGATTGGGTGGAGTAGAATGGAGTGGGGTGGGCTTGATTGGGTGGATTTGAGTGGGTTGATTGGAGTTGGGTAGATTGAGGTACAGTGGTGTGGGGTAGATCGGAGTGGGTGGATTGTAGTTGGATAGATTGGAGTGGAGTCGAGATTTGAGTGAGATAGATTGGGGAAGAGTGGAATGGGGTCCATTGTTGTGGTGAGAGGTAGATTAGAGTAGGATATATTGGAATGGAGCGGGCTAGATTAGAGTGGGGAAGTTTGGAGTAGGGTAGATTGAAGAGGGATGATTGGAGTGGGTTAGATTGGAAGGGGTTGGGTAGAGTGGGGTGGAAGACGGTGAAGTGGGGTAGAGTAGATTGGAGTAGGGTAGATTGGAGTTAGGTACATTGGAATAGGGTACATTGAAGTGGAGTGGGGTGGGCTAGATTAGAGTTGACTGGGGTGGAGTGTGGTAGATTGGAGTGTGGTAGATTGGAACAAAGTCAAGTGGGTTAAATTTGGGTAGAGTGGAGTTTGTTAGAGTGGGGTGGGCCACAGTAGGGGAGTGGGGTAGATTGGAGTGGTATGGGGAAATTGGGATGGGGTAGAGTGGAGCAGACTGAGGTAGATTTGAGTGGAGTGCAGTAGATTGCGATGGAGTGTGGTCTGGTTTATTGGGTTAGGCTCAGTGGACTGGTGTAGTGTGGAGTATGCATGGTGTGTTAGCACACTGCCATTACAGAAACACATTTCAATTGAAATGAGCATTACATTTTCACTGTATACGGGTGTACGGCACAAAAATGACAATGTGTGCAAATGTCATCACCCAGTGTATTGATGTTTTTTGATAATATTCAAATATTTGTTTCCATCACACTTCAAAATTACAAAGAAAATGTGCTTCGTTTGTACTAATTCTAATATATTCTGAAACATCAGCATAGTTCATTTTTTGTGCTAGGAAAAAAAAGAACATGCCTTATTGTATTACATGGGTGCTCAGCAGGATTGTCGCATAAATTCTCTCACTTTGAAGTCAGAGAAAGAAAAATAAACTTCAGGCTCCCTGGAAGAGTGAACCTGACATTTGACCTCTGTCTTTGAATGTACAGAAAATGTGACCAGATAAGAGCAAGATTTAAAAGCCTGTTTACAGAAAGTGAGTTCGTGGAAGAATACAGTAAACACTGTTTAGACAACAGGAGGCACAAACGGAACCTAGACAGCCTAAAGCAAATAAAGTTAGCAAATAGAAATCAGCCAGAAAGTGTGAGTTACAAACTGCAAAACCAAGGTAAGCAATAGGTGGAATGCATTCCTAGGTCAACTTTCTGAAAGCCCTCAAGATGTCTTTAGCAAACCAGACTGCTGTGCTGTCTGGCAGGCTTTGACCTAAAAAAGTATGGAAGTTGTGATGCTGTGCCCAATTGGGGCGGGGTGAGTGAGAGTGTGTGGACGGGGTCAAAGGCATGGCTAATAAAACAAAATATTCTGACACTTTTTTTGTCTTTCCTCTTCAGGTAACTACATATAAAATAACACGCAGCTTAAATGAAACCTAAATGCAAGTTAAGTTAAGCAGTGGGAAAGGTACATTATGAAACCTTTATTACTTAATGGACTGCAGAGGTCAGTGTGTGTAACCAGAGAGCCACAGAATTGAATTGTTGGTGGTGTAGTGGAGAATATGGACTTGTGTATGTTTATTGCTACCAGGTCCCAGTCTGTGACAGAAAACACTGTGAATACATGAGTCATTATTTTAAACTTGCATTACGCACAGTAAAAGGAAGGCTGCTACAAAATGTATAAAAAGGTTTAAGATAAAAAAGTGTTTCTAAAATATATATTTTTGTAATACCAAGACTGTATGTAGTACATACCTGTCATTTAAAAGCACACACTTCACAGCTCAGCCGGTAACTCCCTTGCAATACCACTCAAAATGCATAGACATGCGTCTTCAGGAATCTTCATGTGATTCCATAATTTAAAGCCAGTACCAGCTACTAAGCACCCTCCACATTTTCAGACTGACCTGTTGTGCACATTTACATTTCTTTCAGGCAAGTAGGCTCCCTGGCAAGGAAGTTTGTTTAGCGACCTGCCCCTCCATCGGTTTCACAGCACAGAAAACCCATTTCCTTACACTTCAGCTGAAGCATCGCAACTGCAGGAATTAACCATTGGTTGTCTTTTCATAAAAAGTAAGGACACTGTTTTTCATAAATTAAAAAAGTATGGGCATGTCGTGCCCCACAGATCCAGCCCACGTCAAGGTTAAATCCCTGTCATAGAAATTTGGTACTTGTAATTCTGGTTTTACACTGGACCACAAGTGCTAGAATTCTAAGAAAAAATGAAATTGGCCTAACTAGTCGTGCATCGATCTCAGAAACTTGACAGCTACTGCTAATGCTTAGTATCTTCAAAATGTGTTTGGCGACCTCCAAGGCGGACTATGTACCCTGACTGCTTCCACTGACTCTGATGCACTTTGTTTGGTGTATCCTGTTGGTGATATGGCCTTATGACTCTCTGCAAGAATGGAGTGGAGGAGACTAATAGGACTTAATTTACTTCAGTGGATTCAAGATTTTCATGTTATGCTACAACAGTTGTAATTCAATCTTATTGCATTGTTGCTCTTTTCCTGCAATAAAAATATTTGGGGAAAAAATGCATTTGAAGGCTAGTATCTAACTCATTGTAGTGCAGGCAGCCATTTTCATTGGATATTGCAGATACAGATTTTACTTGCAGTCAATGCATTTATAACCTTTCTTTTGATGTTTTCTCCAGTCATTTTGACGTTGAAGTAGTCCACCTGCAGCTTCCCCAATTACCAATTCATAAATAGTTGGGATTTCCCCTACATACTTTTGGATCTTCTTATGATAGTAGAGAATACCCAAATTTTGCAGGGCCGTAGCCCAATAGTATAGTTGTATATTAGGAGCGTTCCACCCACCCTGATTGATCGATTGATTCAGATATTTATAGGCACGTCGAGTTTTCTGGTAGCTCCAAATAAAATTAGTAAATATCCCCTCAATTTTCCGTATTTTTTTAGCCATTAGTTCTAGGGGGATGGCCTGCATTAGATATAGAATTTTCGAAAAGATCTTCATTTTAATTACATTTATCCTGCCAAACATCAAAAGAAAGGTTATAAATGCATTGACTGCAATTAAAATCTGGAGAAAGATAGTGAAAACATGTGTGATAAACAGGTTCACGAACTATTCGTCACTCTGGCATACTGATCTTCTGCACACAAACATATATGATGATATGGCCAGAAAATGGGAAGAAAAGGGTTTTGTAATGCTGACAGATGTTTATGTAAATCCAGAAATACTCCGGTTTATAGAAATTGCACAGATATGATTTACAAAGTGATTCATGTTTTAAATATTTACAGGTCAGAAATTGCATAAGAAGTGTTCCAAAAGAGAGTAATCGGCCTGACTCCATACCAATACTTCAGCTTATGAGTAATTCCAAAAGTAGAATAAAAGATTGTTATCAGGAATTGCAAACATTTATGCCTAATGATTTAGAACGAACAGAAGCAAATTGGTCAAGCAAACTAAATGATGGTGAGGTTGATGTAGATAAGGTGCTGGAAATAGGTAAAAGTGTGTTTATGTCATCTAACCTTAAAGCTCAACAGTAAAAAACGATCTATAGTTTATACTATACACAGTTGAAATTGTATAACTGGGGGAAAAGAGAGTCGGATAGTTGCCCAAGATGGCAAACTGGACCAGCTGAAATGATACATATGTTTTATTCTTGTGTAAAATTAGATGAGTTAAAAATGGGAATCAAATCATTTATGATACAGACACTGGGGACGAATGTCAAGATCTCCTCTACACTAATGCTATTGGGCTTTGATGCAACAATGCAATTTGATGTGCCACAAAGATATTTTGTGTTTTTAAGTTTAGCAATAGCACGTCTTTTGATTGCCACAGTATGGAAGGATTCTGAACCACCAACGTATTATCAGTGGCTAAATCGACTAATTTTTATTGGGAAACAGGAAATTGCTTTATATAAATGTAAAGGCTTAAAAACTAGAAAAAAAGGTATGAAAGTCTGGAAACCACTTATTACCTGGATGGAAGAACGAAACAGACAAGGGATTGGGTAAAAGAATAGATTTCATGATGCTTATAGTGAAGTATAACGAAATGATAATACTAGAAGATATGTTTCTTGTGTTCCTTTTTTGTTTATTTTGCTCAACCTACCCATTGTATAATTTTGCATTACCAAGGTACTCCAATGTATCATGTCTGATTTCAATAAATAAAAAAAAGGATATTGCAGCTACAGTTTGACATTGAGCAGTCTAAACCCTAGTAATCTGGCATCCACAAATTGGGCTGAATAGCTGACTTCTTAAACTGTTACTTTGCCCAGTGAACAACAGTCCATGTACACCTTGCACTATCTGCTGAGACACAGCCAGTCATAATCACATGAGTGAACTGAATCAGGTGGCAATTCCATGAGAAATTAACCATTTACAAATTGTTTCTACCCGATCTTGCTGTGACATGAGGAATTTTGGACATTTGAATACGCATGGTCACTTGTACAATTCTAGTCAGAAAAAGTACCAGTTGATACTAGTAGATGCAACTCAGTTCTGATATATAGATGCAACTATAAGCAACAGAAGCTTATAGTTGCATCTATAAGCTTCTTTTGCTTATAAAAAGAAGGGAAGGGGGATTGATGGGAGCGGTTATTATTTGCGGTTGTCCCTCCAGGACATGTTTTCAAATGAAGCCAAATAATTCATTTTACAGCACAGTTTTCAGTTTTATTGGCTAAAATGCATAGGTTTTTGAATGAGAAGCACTTGAAATATTTCAGTACTTACCAATCTTACACAATGCCAAAGTGCTTTATTTCTCGCCAGCTGCAAATTAAGATGGCCTATTGATAGGAAGCAGGCGGTGTCCCTCCCCCGTTTCAATCTGCTTTTTCTCCGGTGTCTCATGGGGTGCCTCAAGGCTCGGCAGTCAGCCCGATCTTATTTAACGTTTATCTGAAACCCCTGATTACGTTGATAAAATCTCATCGGCTCAATGCTATCAACTACGCAGATGATACTCAACTCATCTTATCTTGGGAGGGTGAGGAATCGACCCCCCTGGAGACATTTCATGACTGTCTGCGAGATACGGCTGGCTGGCTACATAACAACTCACTGCAGTTTAACGCTAGTAAAACTGAGGTATTGTTCTGTGCTGGAAGTCGGATCCCTCGCCCTTTCCCGGTTAATTTCTGGCCTCCTGAATCAGTGACAAAAACTCAGCCGGTCACTACTGTTCGCAATCTGGGCGTTATGCTGGATAACAAATTGAGCATGGAAGCGCAGTTTGCGAAAACGGCGTCCAGTTGCTTTGCCCTTATCAGGTCCCTTCGAAAGATCCTACCGCTACTTCCCCTACAGGCCCCGGCTTTGGTAGTCAGGTGTACCATCTTAAGCCGCCTTGACTATTGCAACGCGCTCCTGCTCGAGTCACCAGGTCTGCTGTTGGACAGACTTCAAAGAGTTCAGTCCGCTGCCGCCAAACTGGCTCTTGGCTGGCCTAGAAGGTCTTCGGCCTCAGAGGCGCTGGCTGAACTCCACTGGCTCCCGCTTAGGCAGCGGGTGTCCTTTAAATCCCTCTGCCTTGTCTTCAAAGCCCTGCATGGACTTGGGCCCAGCTCTTTGCAAGCCAAATTTGCTTGGTACATCCCAACCAGAGCACTTCGCTCAGCAACTGCTTGTTTGGTGAGAGTACCTAGATTTAAGAAGGCTAGGGCCGGGGGCAGATCTTTCGGAGTTGCTGCAGCCAAACTCTGGAACAGTCTGCCCTTGGAGATCCGTCAAACGGAGGAACTTCTCCCTTTTAGGAAACGTGTCAAAACCTGGCTGTTCCCGAAGGCTTAACCTGCTGGACACCTCTCTCTGCCACTTTCGTGTTGCCACATCGCGAAGTCACAGTGCCAGGATGCCTGTAAGGTGATAGCTGCGCTCTACAAATGTCTTAAATAAAATAAAATAATACATTTTATATTGGGCACTGCTCCATCAAGGCTGGATAAACTGAGGATTCATCAGACAATCCAGCCCTGTCCACCATCTCAGTAGAGTTTAATTTGCTCCTACATGACCAGGACAGACCTTTCGGACATTTGTATGTCACAATATCAAGGTCAGTAATATCACCATGATATATCGACTTCACAAAATTGACTACCTACATATCATCAATATTATCATATGAAGGGGAAAATAGATGTATTATTCTGAACCCCACATCTATTTACCTTGACTTTGTAGTTGATATATAAGAGCAGGTTGGTATTATAACTTCTCATTGTTGTAGAACACCTTTGATACTTAGTAAGGTAAAACATGTTCTCCACGCACTTATTCTGTTGAGGAACAGGAATAACTGCTCAGACAGTGCAGAGTGTGGAAGTTGGATCGGCATGGAAATTGCCAGTAAATGTGGAGTGCAGCAGAGTTCAAGCTCTGAAAGGTGTCTAATCTATACACAAGCACAAATAACAAAAGATCTCACAGGTAGGTTGGCAGGTTACTGGAAACAAAAGTGATATCTGGATCTTTGGTAGCAATGTATTGGTCATGGGCAAACACGGATCATGCGTGTACGCCCTGACCTATGCCAGTTTCACGGAATGCGGTCTTGTTAACCGAGAGGGACGCCCAAAAAAAATTGGGATTTTGATTGAGGGGAATGAACCCCCCATCTCAAGCAACAGCCACAATCCTGGTCAGGATGTGGTTAACATGTGCTTAACCCTCTGCATAAAAGCAGGCAGGCTTAACTTAAAGGCAACGTGTAAAGTATTTATGCAGCACTCAAACAACACTAGAAAAATCCCATACCAATTTAGAAAAATGTAATAAATAATTTGACACCAGAACGACAAAAATCCACTAAGTAGAACCAAAGTTATGAATTTTAAGTAAAAACTAGCACCTAAAAGATCAAAGCGCCAACCACAGGCATCTAGTCACGCGTGCAAGACTGGGGTAAAGTCAAAAGTTATGGCCAACCGTAAAGGAGTAAACACATGGTGGACAGGGAAAGCCCCGGCTTACCTTCGGACTTACGAGATATTTTGCAGAAAACTGTCTTAGAAGATAAAGTTCAGTGGGGCAAGGTAAGAGGCAGTGTCCAAGGAGGAAGAAGCTTCCTCTGGGAACCACTGGATGAAGTTGTAGTTACAACTTCTGCCATCAGACTTAGTAACTAATTCAAAAGTCGAACATTTTCAGCCGTGCGAAGCTGTAGGCTATAGCCAACAAGTCTACCACAGGGCCAGATACCCTTTCTGAGAGGAGCTGCTGAACATGAGTTGCTGCTGCGGAGAAGAATGTAGCGGGAGCTAACTCGGAGTCAGGCCCACTGACAATGCACCTTGGGTGGATCGGCGAGCAGGTAATTCCCGGTCTCCTGTTGGTTCTCTGGCCACTTTTGGTGGAAACATTTTAAGTCCCAAGTTTCAGTTTTTGGCTCTTTGGACTGGTGGGGCACCACTTAGAGGGCAGAAATCACATAGGTGGGGCACCACTTAGAGGGCAGGAATCACTTCAGGCAGGTGCAGGTTCAAGGCTGTGGAGTTTGTTGCATCCCTCTAGCTCAGAACAGGAAGCCAGCCAAATAACCCTTGTAGTCACTCTAGTAGGCGTCGGTTCAAGCAACAAGGCAGGCCTCAAGCAGTAGGGCAGACCTCTGAGGGTATAACGCAAGCTCCAAGCAGCAGGGCAGTCCTCTGCTAGCAGCAGGGCAGTCCTTTGAAGTGCAAAGCAGTGCTCAAGCAGCAGGGCAGCCCTTTGAAGTAGGAAGCAGTCCTTCTGGGGATGCTCATCTTATCCAGGAGTAAACTGGAGACATGTTCTTCTGAAGTTCTAATATTATACCTGGTGCCATCCTGTGAGATGGGAGGTATTTCCAAGCTATCCCCCCCACCTGGGTCTCGAAATTTCCTTCCTTCCCTGCCCATGCTTTAAGTGGTCTAGGGTAACAATAGGCTGGTGTCAAGTTCCTCTGTGAGTGTGCTGGAGGATAGCTGTTTAAAATGTGAATGGGATGGAGCACAACTCCGCCCCATCCATCCTGGCACGAGGACCCATCTAACCAACACATAGTTTCCCTTTGTTTCCCTTTGTTTTACTGTCTTGGAGGAATACACAGAAGGCTAACTGCCAACCATTCACAGTCCTGTGGCACAGGATACAGGCACCAAATGGTTTGGACAAGAAAATGCCAATATACTAAATGAATTGCGTGTAAAAGTCATGGCAAAGAAATAGCCAGGGCCTAGAGACTAAATATTCAAATTGGCCCATAATCTGCTGAAATAAAAAGTAGAAACAAAATAAGGTGGTCAGATTTTCTTTCTTTTTTCAAAAACGTGTCTTTCGTCCTATCTGGCCATCAATAATGGATGTAACCCCTTATCATAATACCTTATTAAGACTGGCATTATCAGAATTATGACTTACAATCCAACTTTACCATTAAAGGGATTTTAAATTGCAATTCTTTTGAGATGAAACATTACATTTCTGCCTGTTCTCAATCAAACGTTAGGCTTAATGAATGTAATAAGGTAACCCAATCCTTTATGAGAGGTAGGCCATGCTGCAGTGTCAACAAATGTAACAGTTTTTCACTAACAGGACATGTAAAACATAAAAGTACATGTCAAACCTTTTAAATATACTGCACCCTGCCCGTTGGGCTGTTTAGGGCCTACCTTATTGGTCACTTATATGTATTCAAAAGAAAGGTGTAGGCTTTGCAAAAGGCTTATTTTGTCAAGTCAAACTGGCAGTTTAAAACTGCTTATAGGCTACAGTGGCAGGCCTGAGACATATTTTAAAGGGCTACTTAAGTGGGTGGCACAATAATTACCACAGGCCCAAGAGTTGAATTTAATTTCCATGCCTGGTTTATATGTTGTACCCTTTACTAGGAACTTATAAGTACATTCAATGTGCCAATCGGGTACATTTTAGCACTTGCTAGCAGTGGCAAATTGCATGGAGTCCGTACGCCAACCAACAACTTCCAGCAAGCAGGAGGTGGAGAAGGCAAGAAGTTAGGGGGAATACCACACCAAAGGATGCCACGTCTAACAGGTACACAATTATTAATGGGACAATTACTCTGTGACAGAACTAGCGATTCCCAGCAAATGCTATTCTCTGTGATAAGGAATGTATGATCTAAGCCCCTTGACTTATCAGGAAACTAGTGTGTACAGTTCTTCTGGTGCCACCCTTTCCGGAGTTTTCCCCACCACAGGAAATATGACTTAGTTTGTGATAACGTATCAATTTCTCTAGTCACAGTTCCTAGAACATTTTTCCTTTGCACTGCACCTTAATCTTAAGAGTCCTGGGGGATCGGTCTGTTTTTACCAGATGCAGGAGGACAGTGCACAGCTTCCTGCATGGCAAGAGCAAGTGCCCTGACTCAGCTGCAGCCCAGCCCATGTCGTTGAAATCTCTGGCCTCATGCCAAGTTTGCAGGCACACACTTCAGCACATAAGATAGGGACATGTGCCCAGGAAAGACGATGGTTACACTCTGCCAGTGCAGCCCAGGTTCAGGCAGGTCCTTCTTGGTGGTTCTTCCTTGAGCCCCAGCAAAGCCACCCATCCATACAAAGAGTAAAGCCCACCCCAGTCACATGCTCCAGCAGTCATTGAAGAAAGACTGATGATTGAAGAATACATACTGATGGTAGTGCTTACTCTCTCAGGGTGCTTTGGTTTTGATTGGGATGACCGTCTACATAGGGTCTCGATTCTTCTGCTACCCCAACAATTATAGGTGGTTGATTTCCACACAAGGATCTCCTGAGATGCAGTGGCGATCTCTGTGATTGCCTAGGCATTCATGGGCACTGACATAAGGACTCAAGGACTCAACCAACAACTTGGAAAAGCATATAATTTTCAGGGTTTCTGCGGGCTATGTTCCACTCTTCCTGTCTTGGCTCTCAGGGCCCTTCTTTCAAGGAGCTTCTTTTTCATGCAAGGGCTCTCCAGCGCCCCTCCTCAGCAGTCTTGGTACATGTCTCAATGAAGGTCTTAGGCAGCTACTCCTGGCAGGTTTACAGTACTTTCCAGGTTCCTGATCCCAAATATGGCAAAGAGTTGGCAGTCAGATGTTGCAATCCTGGCACACAAGAGAGTTTCTCAGTCTCCATTGCTTTGGGACATCGGATTCTGGTAGAGAAATCCTGACTGGAATATTCTGTCATGAACGTACACTAAATTTACAGACTATGTTTGAGAATTCAACAAATCCACTTTTTGACCATCTTCAAGAAGTTCCTGACTTTTGTGTATTCCTTTCAGACTTGTCTAGAGACAGTCTTTAATTTACAGTGTCATTAGGATGGTGTGGTGGAGTTGGTATTTGCCTGCCAGAGGATCCCAAGTGGTAATTCACAGGCAACTGATGATTTACTGTTGCCAGTGACCTCGGCACATTAACTTGGCACGACCACCAGTATGAAAGGTCAACCCTAGTTATATCTGCCATTAGAAGCATGCCTTTCCAAGCACTCTGCGCTTTTAAAGGTAGGAGAATTAAGTCATACCCCATACTTTCTGATAGATCCGATCAGGACCCACGCCATCTCTATTTAGGAGCCAGACAACAACAACAGGTGAACATACCAACACTCAATCAGTGCCTATACCTACTTATTGTCTGACTAGCCATTTATGCTCTGAAGTACCAGAGAAGTGACACTTTCATTAATAAAAAAATAAATACAAGACCACATTTTGGGCAGAAGCTCAAAATGTAACTAGATGTAATGTATGTACGGCGGGTGAACATCCAGAAAAAAAGAGGATACGTACCTGAAGTAAAAACAAAAGTTAAAAGTGTATCAGAGGATTTAAAAGGTTGCTGAAGAAGTACATAATGCATTGTTTAGAGCACGTCAGACACAGGAAGGGCCCAGGATTAATGTCAATTTATATAACTGCCCTTTGAAGCTCTAATGGGTGGTTGAATAATAGAAGCACGCATGGTTAAACCACACATGTCTCTACCACGCAGCCAAAACCACAAATGTGTCTTAACCACGCATTCCTTTACCATGTAATGTTGTGGTACAGGCATGAATGGAAAAGGGGTATGTGTAGCTAAGGTTTCCACTACTCCGACCCCCTCCCCACTCCCCCGACTGTCCCCCACCCCTCGCTGTTCATAAAGCTCTTCCTCTTTACTAACACTACACAGATCCTCCATTCCACGCTGACTCTACCCATTCCCCTCCCACTGCCCTAAGGCCTAAAACCCCGCCCCTTTGCTTACAATACCCCCCACCCTTTGCACTGTCCCTTAAACTACCCCAAACCCTTCCACTGCCCTGAAACCTACCCCGACCCTCCAGCCCTAAAAACTACCCTGACTACCCATTCCCCTCCCACTGCCCTAAGGCCTAAAACCCTACACCTTTACTTAAACTACCCTGACCTCCTCACCCTGTGCTGTCCCTTAAATAAACTACCCCAAACCCTTCCACTGCGCTGAAACCTACCTCCACCACCCGAGCACTAAAAACTACCTCGACTACCCATTACCTTCCCATTGTCCCAAGGCCTAAACCCATTCCCTTTTACTTACACTACCCCAACCCCCTATTGCGTGCTGTCCCTTAAACGACCCTAACCTATTCCACTGCCCTAAAACTTACCCGACCCCCCCCCCCCCCCCCCAGCTCCAATAACTTCACGGCGGCATCTTCCTGCTTCCGTCTTCACCGTCTTCCATCTAGCCAGCAGCTAAACCCCGCACTGCCTTAACCACGCATATGTGTGGTTTAGGAATTTGTGTAGTTAAGGCAAGCTCGTGGTTGGGCTTGTGTAGTTGGAAAACCTGTGGTTAAGACCACAGTCTTCCGACTGATCCCCCCATAAATGGGCAAACGATTTACCTTTGCCAGGCATTACAGAAATAGTAACTCAATAAGCCTCTTTCCTCCTTATCCTGCGCTCCGCATGGTGAGTCAGATCGCCTCCCCTGCTGCCCTTGTTACATCGCCGTATATAATTTACTACACCTACTGTTCCAGTCAAAGTGAAATAAATACCCATGTGGCAAAGTGCCCAAACTTCATTTTGCTAAAACTTTAACGCAGACTGCAAAGCAGCTCAACACTTAGCTGTTGCTTTAATTGTTTTATGTAATTTGTAAAACCTGACACTGCTAATGCCTTGTTCTCTCGATGATGTCTGTTGAAAGTAAACTGCTGACACTTCTGAAGTAAGTATAGTTAATTTATTTAAGAGGACAGCGGCAAGCAACCCAACGCCTGCTGACCAAACTCCTAACTGACTCATGTAGAACATCAGCTGTCGAATCAGGTAGGCATTCTGGAATGTATGAGGAGAGACCATAGAGAGTAAATAAGATCATAGAGTGACAATATAATAGAAGTGGTTTACAACACATCTTCCTTCTTTAAAAACAGAAACAAAAATAAGAATGTAAAGAATAACGAGAAGGAATAAAATTGCATAAAACATTAATCACATCAATAATCTTTAAGATAAACAGGTGGTCTACGATGCCTTGCAATTCTGGCTTTACCAGGCAAGAAACATTTTGAGAAATTGAAGAATCAGTGGCAACATTGCTTGAGCACGGGTGTGGAATTTAATAAAATATCTACTTGTCCATGGGGCACGTCGCTTCATAAATCTACTTGCAATTGTCCCTTTTGTGTTATGTAATGCAGTGACAAATTATGGCAGCAATCTCATTATACAAGAGCTCTGATTTAGCCTCTATGATTATGCCAGGGCTGATACCATTGTAGGGATTGAATATTCGCATTTACCTTATGTTGCCATCCTTCCCCAGATCTACATACTGGGGCTGGAGGGGAGGTATCAGTAAATAATAGTTCCATGGTTTGAATGTCCTTTTGAGTCTGTGCAAACCTACTAACTTGTATGTTTTAATGGATTCCAACAACTCTTCTGATTGTTTTCCCTTACTGAGAAAGGTTGGCAAAGTACTCCTACCAATGGCAGATGTAAAACTTTTCAGTGTTGGGAAAAAGTGGTTAGAGGGAAAGTAAACTTGCAAATGCTCAAATATTCACATGAGCAAATCTACACATGGAAATTTGTTCATACTAAAATGCAGTTCATGAATATTTTCTAGGAGTACTATTTCTTTGGCTAACTTCTGTAAATACTTATGAATTCACGAAAGCTGTATCCCTGCACTTAATGCAGGGACATATACCATGTGTGCACTTTTGAATTTGGTCTGGCATTAACCAGGTCCTTGTGTTTATTAGAATGCTGTCTATGTCTATCAACTGGCTTCACTGTGACAGCATTCTGCTCTTTCATAAGGAGTATATCAGCACACAAAATGGTTTTGTTCGGAGCCAGGAACTACTTTAGCAATATGTGTGTTTTTAGACCTAAAACAATTTTTGCCAATGTTTGTTATAATGGTGAGGGCCCACGGGCTCCCACACCGATAAGGTTTTACAAAAACCATGCCAAAACATGGCACACATTGACAACCAATTTCAGACCTACTACCTTTGCCAAGGTTTGTTTATTTTTGTTTCCCATAATCTTATGGAAACTGGGTACACTGATTTTCCATTTTTAATATTTTTGTAAAACACAAGCATACATCACATTTTACTAAATGAGATGCTAAGAAATGGTAACTACATTTTTACAGTAGTTTAGCAAAATATTTTTTTCCAACAAGCATTTTGGGGGAAACATTTTATTTTGAGAGCAAAGAATCATCCATCTTGCTATCAAGCTACTGCAAAAATTTGCATGTAATCCTTGAGCATTCTGGGAGCATTATACATAGCTTCGTATTGCTAAACTTTGAAAACGTGTGCACACATTTTTATACTTAAACCACTATCAGTAGTAACCCTAATAAAGGCTCTGCATTAATGAACCATAAATACATGTTTGAACAGAAATAACACATGGATACACTATACCTTAACTGCAGACACTGGCCTTCTCTGATCCATATTGTGGTACTGTAAACAGAAAGCCAAAGGGTTTGTGGGGTGGGAGGTTGGGCCTACTTGTCTAAAGGACAAAATACACATGAAAACTTGTTGCCCTTGACCCCAAAGAACAGGTCTGGGGCGTCGGGCTGTAGGAATTCCACATCCCTGCTTGAGGCATAAGAACTGCATGAATCAGGAGCATCACCTCCACCATCACATCTCCTGCCAATCGGAAAAGAAGATAAAGTAAAATCTTCCATAGAAGATAACATGTAGCCACTATTCCCACTGTTACAATCAGAATCAATAGAATTATGTGAAATATCATCATTGCACGACATGCCTTTTTTCTGGTACAAAGCAACTCTTCTGAGGTTCCATTTCTCACCATTAGTAAGAACAATATAGTGAGGAAATACTTCTCTTACACAATAAGGACCTCTAAATTTGGATAAACCTTTAGTAATCCTGCCCGGTTTTACTTTAACATAGTCACCCTTTGATATGTGTGAAATTGGAGTCTTTCCTGTGACCTGGACGTCTAACTGATCACTTTTAGAGACTAATTCTTTCATCCACGAAGGAATGAGTTTTGTAACTGGTAGTCTGCCACGCATGAGTTCAAAAGGTGACTTAACTTTGGAACCATGAGTAGTTGTGCGATATTCACAGATCATCTCTTGAACAAGATCAAAGGCTAAAACCCCTTTTGAGTGAGATAATTGAATTGTACCTTTAACAAGTCTATTGACTCTCTCACATAAGCCATTTCCCTGTGGACTGTGAAAGGGAAGTACGATGATGTGAGATGCCACAACAAGATAGAAATGAACACATGTTGTGTGACACAAGTTGCGTACCATTATCGGTAATAATAACATTAGGATATCCCTCTTCTTGAAAAAGAGATTTTAAAAATGTTATGGTGTTTTCAGTGGTGATGTCATTTACAAAATCCACATTTAACCATTTGGTAAACACATCAATAGATACAATGGCAAAACACTGAGAAGAGGGTAGTTCTTCCATTGACCCAATAAAATCTAGACAAATAGTATGCCAAGGAATATCAGGAGAAACCAATTTGCCAATAGACGAACCAACAGCGACTTTAAGACTTTTCTCCCCTTCCTTGCATGTTGGACACTTTTCAATCCACGAAGACAACTGAGAATCTATACCAGGCCACCAAAAATTGGCTTTTAACCTGTGTTGGGTTAGGGTTTGTCCAAGATGTCTTTCATGGGCAATTTTTATTAATTTAGTCCTCAGCTCACAAGGGGGAATGAACTTATCGTCACGCATAAGGATATTATCACCACAGGTTTATAATTCCTCAAGCACCTTTAAGAAAGGGCGAGCAGATACATGTAAACAACTTTCCCCTCTTGGACCTAGTTTGACCGTACGTATAACTTCTTGTAATATGTGATAATTTGCATGGCCTTACACCACTCATCATGTGAGAAGGATCCTTCACCTACTGACAAAACATCATGAATCCTAGCAATACTTTCATCTTTACTTTCCAAATAAAGAGAATCTTCACTAAGGTCTCTATCTTTTATCGAAAGTCTTGATAGACAGTCAGCTTGAAAGTTACGCCAGCCCTGAATATGTGAAATTCTGTAATGGTACTCCTGAAGTTTTGCTGCCAACCTTGCTACCCTTGGTGACCCCCTAATCGCACCCCCAGGGGACAGAATGCGAACTAAAGGCTTGTGGTCTGTTTTGAGGTGAAATTTTGTGCCCCACAAGTATGTGCAGAAATACTGTGCACCCCAAACAGCTGCCAGTGCTTCCTTTTCAATGACAGAATAATTCTGTTCGGACAAAGGGTACGTCAAGCAAAGGCAATTGCACGCTCCCCATCAGTATGCTTTTGCAGAAGAACAGCCCCTAACCCAGTTGCACTGGCATCAACCATCAAAATTGAGGCACGTTTAGTGTCAAAAGGATCAAGAACATTGGCTTCACAGATCTTTTTTTTTTATTTGAATGAAACCTGAATTTTGATCAGAACCTCACACAAACTTGGTTCCTTTTTTAAGTAAGGATCATAAATGTACGGTCTTTTCAGATTTTTTTTTTTACAAATTTCGAGTAGTATTCTATTAGTCCCATGAATGACCTAAGTTGGTCCTCGTCAGTTGGACACTGGGCAGAATGTATAGCCTCCAGTAGATCTTTCTTTGGTTTGACTCCTAACGCTGATATTTCATGACCAAGATATTCTATATGCTGCACATAAAAGAACACTTCTCTTTACGTAAAGTAAGACCAGCATCCAAAGTTCTGTGCAGAACATCTTCGAGGACTCGATTGTGATCAGCTATAGAATCACCATAAACCGAAATATCGTCCTGGAAGAATACTACTTTCTGTAGAGCCTTAAAAATCTCAGTCACCATGCGTTGAAACACACTGGCTGCTGAAATTAAACCAAACGGGAGACGTGTAAATTGAAAGATGCCTTCTGTTGTTGTGAATGCAGTGAGATGTTTAGAGCTTTGATGGAGTCTAATTTGGTGATATGCACTCTTTAGGTCTAATTTTGAAAAAGCTTTGCCCCCTGAATAGTGGATACTAATTCTCCAATGTTTGGTAAAGGGTAAGTATCAGCAGCAACACACTTGTTGAGAGATCTTAAATCAACACAAAATCTGAATTTTCTGTTCAATTTATTTGTGATCACAACCGGAGACACTCATGAGGACGCCTCAATCAGTTCTATTACACCACTCTGTAGCATTTCATCTAACAAGGATTTTACTTCATCTCTAATTGAGAGTGGAATCCTTCTTAATTTGTGTTGAATTGGCAAGCTACTTTTATTTAACTGGATGAAATGTGAATAACCTTTAAGTTCACCTAGTTCATCTTTGAATACAGATTTGAATTCTCTCAATATATCATCAATAGAATGATCCTCATGACTTGAGTAGGTGCTCTTGGGTTGATGATAATATGCAAGTCATATTGATGAACCCAACTTAGTATTGGAGGACCATAAACTGAGGCATATACTTTACCAAAAGTGGATCTATTTTCAAAAATAATATTTGATTCAAAGTAACCCACAATGTCAATGGTTTCACCCTAGTATCCTCTTGGTGAAACGTCACTATTGCCCAAGACTTTACAACTCCAGAGACTATTGAAAAGTGATTAAAGAATAATTGTATAGCTCAACCCTGTGTCGACCATGAGGGATACTTCACATCCATCAATTTTAAAAATAGCTTTTGGTCTGTTTTGTCTTCTATCCTCTTCTCCAACTACGTCAATGTCATCAACTACTAAAAGTCTGTCTCTCTTATGTCTACTCTCATGAGTGTAGTCTTCAACAACCACAATTTTCTGTCTGCTTTTAGTTTTACACATTTTTGAAAAAAATGTCCTAGTCTACCACATTTGAGACACTTCTTGTCAGAGGCAAAACAAAATCTAGCCTTCGAAGTATGATTATTACTTCCACACCGTGAGCAAAACTTGTTAGTTGAAGGGTTTTTCCTCATAGTTGGTTTACATTTTTTCTTCCCAACGGAAACAGACTCCTCCAAGTATTGCTCACTTTCTCCACTACAGCCCTTATCGGACACTTCTGAAACATCTTGCTGTGAGTTGCCTTTCTTTTGTGTCTCTATGGCCTTCATACAGCTTTCAGATTCCTCTATTACTTTTGCTAGCTCAATAGCCACTTTTAGGGAAGGATTCTTTGCTGCCCATAGTCTTTCCTGAATCTTTTTGTTATTGCATTGTACTATTAGTTGATCTCTAATGAGTTCATCATTCATAGCTCCAAATTTACATTTGACAGACAATTCTTTTAGATGAGCAGCAAAATCATCTATTGATTCCTCATTTTCTGACGATATGAATAGATTTTTGTAAAGGTTCCTTACAAGGTTTTCTTCTTTCGGGAAGCGCACTTCAAGTCTACAAATGGCCTCTTTATATTCATCAGGCATAGGTTGACTATTTGCCTGCAAAGTCTGAGGTAGAAATCTGAAAACTCACCGACCTTCTTTTCCTAATGTACTAAATTGTATTGCTTTTTTGCATTTTCCTGAAAACTCTTGTCGATCAAGAGCTTCTAAGTAGTTGTCAAAGATGATAAATCAATCCTCCCACAATATAGGTGGATTTCCTGGTTCATTCAAGAATGGTGGAGGGAGGGTAGTATTCACTTGCTGAGCCATGAGTGTTAAATGTATCAATTACCAAGTGAGACTAACCCCAAAATTGTAAATATGCTAATAAAATGAAGGTCTAATATTTTTGACATAAACTTTCCTACAATGAAATTGTAAACAAATGCAAGAACTTATTTTATAGTGTAACTTAAATTGAGTTCGCCAAAGAAAATCACTACCAGTGCATACCTGCTGGTAGATGAAGTCACTCACTCAGAGTCCAATATAACAATTTCCCTTGTTAATAGGACACGCTTGTAATTAGAAACAATTATGCTGTGCACGTTTAGGCTTATGTCACTATTAAACTGAAGGAATCACGCGTTGTCTGTGAGCGGCAGCTTCTTTGTTAATAAACTATCTTTTTTTTAATCAAAATGGCAGCTCGCGTCAGTGCGTGAGGCTTGGAAAGCACGAAATACGCTCTGCGACCAACGAGAGGCAACTCAGAGGCTCTACGCACTGCTGAATTCTGGGATAGCTGCTCTTCAGATAGTGACGTTTTCACAACCAGGGTTGGAATGTTTTCTTCGTCGAGCGTTGCTAGGATACTTTCACAATAACTATGCAGCGCGCTCTACTCACAGTTAGAGATGATGTCATCAGGCATGAAACCAAACCTGATTTTACAGATTTTCTTCAATCTCTTAGATTTCACTCCTCCCCGGATTTCAGGAGGTAAACAATCTTCATTAAATGGGTTCCTCTTGCGAAGGGTTTAGCTCGCTGTAATGACTCTTCACGCGATGGAGCGATGAACGGGTCATTTGTCCTCAAGAAAAGAAGTTTCAACCGGCTGGTCAGCCGGTAATCGTCCCCAAATAGTTGAAAGTAAACTGCTGACACTTCTGAAGTAAGTCTAGTTAATTTATTTAAGAGGACAGCGGCAAGCAACCCAACGCCTGCTGACCAAACTCCTACCTGACTCATGTAGAACATCAGCTGTCGAGTCAGTGTCAGGTAGGCATTCTAGAATGTATTAGGAGAGAAAATAGAGAGTAAATAAGATCATAGAGTAACAATATAATATAAATGGTTTACAACAATGTCCTCCAAGGAGCATGACCTAACTTCATCTTGCCTTCAAGGTACTGCTGATCAAGGAACGTACACATCATCCTACCATGATGCACACAGTGCTGTCAAAATCTTTGACTTTTTCTTATTTATGTACCAGGCAAGATTTTAAAGTTAACTTCCCAACCGTTAAACTTCTTATTTTTTTCAGAAGTTCAGCATCAGATCATAAAGAACTTCTTTCCAAGGAAATGTTGGAAGAGGCGAGGCAACGAGTCAGAGAGAGCCCCTTGCAAGTTGTCAGAACCCCACTGATCAACATAAAAGAAACAACATTGACGTTGGAAACTGAATGCAACTTGTTTTTAAAGCTTGAAAACATGCAGAATACAGGTGAGTAAATTACTGGCTGCTGATCCTAATCAATCTCAGCTCGTATATTTGTACATCTAGGATGTGAATTTTGGTGCTCTTATCTTAGGCCTTGTGAGCTACTGAGAGATGATTTGAGAAATCAGCGAGCAAGTAGAGCAATTAAGTAATTCCTTTTTTGCCCTTTTTATCCCATAATTAATCACGGCAAGGAAACTTCAAGCTTCTTCCTAAAACTATGGTTCCAAGTCCCTCCTTCCACCTCACCCATTTTTAGGTCTTGCTTACTAGACAGCACATGCGGTTTCTATGATGAGATATATTGTTGGCTTAGCAAGAACATCCAGGGGGCTTGGAGGCCGCCCGTTGCTTACCATTTGATGGTTTTCCTACGTTTATCATATGCCTACTTCTTATTTGCGACCCTGCATGTGAATCTTGTGCTTGACCCAGTGGCGGCTGGTGATATTTTAAAGTGGTAGGGCGTAAAAGTTTGGTATGTCTTTAATATAGTGAGGGACGCGGGCAACTTTAATGGACAAACGTTGGGACCAAACTGGATCCTCCTTTAGAAGATTTTTTTTTTAAAGATCTGCACATCTTCAACCACCTCTCTTCCTCTTCAGCGCCCTCTTTTCACTCTTCCCCGAATATACTTCCTTGCTTCTGCTTCACCATGTCCAACATACAGTGCACTCACTCACATTCAAGCAATTTATTTTACTTTTGCTTTTGCATGTAAATATGTTGTCATCTGTGCACCCCCTTCACACACATTTTTACAAAATTGTAATTACAACTGGAATACATGACCATTGTTCTATGTGGTCTGCAGAGAGGCCAACCTACTGACAGGCACTTTGCTTTGGCTTCAGGGTCAGCGTTAGAGCTCATTAACACCTGCACAGTTCAAAGTATGCATGGAAAAAAATACAGAAAGTAACACAACATTATTAAATAGCTAACTCCATAGGGAGGCAAGATTAAGTAAAACTTGAAATAAGAGAGGAACTCAAATGCTTACATGCATTGCCTTAACATGTTTAACACTCATTGTTCGAAATCAATCCGGCTTACATAATAGGAGATTAGCATTAAAACACTTACTGTTAGCAAGGACAAGCACTAAAACCAAAACACATGGGCACAGTGCTTGAATCCACTCCTACGTGTGACAAATGGGAAAGAGAGGGATCTATGCCTGTGAATGACGGACGTGTAAAGGGGTCAGAGACAAAAGTAAAAAAATACTCTGAAATCAAACTAATAACAGTCTTTTACATGAGTGATGTTTTTTATTCACATCCTGAGTGGCAAACTAATTACGCATACATTTTTGGATTATAAAACACATAGTTGTGTGGCACCATGTAAATAGGGAGAAAGAAAGGGCCCTGGGGCTCCGGACATCAAGAGAGCTACAGCCGGAGGGTTTGAAGCAATCAAAAAACTCCTCGTGCATGGATAATGTTAACAGTTAAAAAACCTCCTAGAGTGATACGTGCAAGAGTCAACCGGCCCCAGCGTCCGTGATTAATGCTCGTATTTGGCTGAGATTGTCTGCTGCTATGATCACGATTAAAACACGGAGTCTGCAGTTTTTTAACTATTAACATTATCTTTTTATATGGTGCCACACAACTCACAGTGGCCATCTTGGTGCCCTCCCCCACTCTTTCGAACTCCCCTCCTCACCAGTCCTGATGAAGAACCCGCAGTAGGGTGCAAGTGTCCCTACACCAACTGGGGTCGAAACGTCAACATATTATTTGTTTATCCTACCCAAATGCAACAGATCATTTTTGGCTGTGTTCAAATAAATGGGATAGGAGCACATTTATATGTTTAGAAATAATTGATGGCAATATCAATATGCCCATGTGATGCCAACTTACAAATGTACTTATGTGATCACATGTGCTTTCTTTAAACCATTTCTATACCATCACAAAACCCTCACCAATACTATATCCTTTTCGCCCCTTTTCACCCACGCCTTCACTTTGGGCAATTATGTGTTTTATTTAATCCAAAAATGTATGCGTAATTAGTTTGCCACTCAGGATGTGAAGAAAAAACATCACTCATGTAAAAGACTGTTATTAGTTTGATTTCAGAGTATTTTTTGACTTTTGTCTCTGTGGTAAAGAGATTTTACAACTGGGACCCCTTTATATGTAACACTGAAATTACCCAGGTCCCAGCACTGTTGGGTCAACCCTTTATTCTGTAACGTGTGAATGACGGACGGCTGCTCTCACACATGGAGGGAGAATCAAACACCCAACATCCATGATGCTGACAATGTCACTGGCCTTTAGAGAATACTGACATAGACTACAATGGCAATGATTCATTATGAAGGGCTTTAGAACAGCAAGCTGTGCGTCGTGTGTCCCAGTTCAGAAAATTGATTTACTGCCTGGCTTCTGTCTCCTGATTCAGAGCAAGGCGGACAGGCAGCCTGAGACACACAGCCCAGACTAAAATACATCGATTTCTTTTAGAGATACGATTGTATCTTGAAATAAATTGGTCTATTCAATGTTTGTACAGGAATGTGAAGGAAATAATTTCAGGGGGGGTGCAGCCCCAAACCCTAATGGAGAATCTGCTCCTGCTTGTCCCTTTCCTTGGAGCAGAGCCTCTTTACCATCTATTTTTATTAGCCTGCTTCTTTGCTTCCAACGCTTGCTTTTCAAAGACAACTTTTTTCTACCAGGTTAAGAACTCCATGGGAGTGCTTGTGTTTTTCAGCGGTCTCTTTTATATCTCTCCCCCTGCATTCTGAGTTGCTCTCTGTCGCCCATGTACTTCTCCCTGTCTCCTTGCATGTTGCTCTCGCCCTCATGTACTTCCCAGTAGCCTTTTCGCCCATGTGCACCCTTTAGTTCTTCTTCCTACCCCTGCCTTCCATGCTGCTTCCCCCAACCCAGCCATCCGTGGTGTTTCCTGCTCCTGTGCATCAAAAAATAAAAAGATGCACAAAGTATTTTTTTATTTACCACTCCAACTTGGAATTTTTTTTTTTTTTTTACTTGTGTCATTTTGTAGTCGCACGCATGAATGGTGCGCATACGTGCAAAATGAAATGACCAACGCAACATAGCACCTTTTAGGTCTGATATTGCCCAATAGTATTCATTGTTAGTGAAATTATATATGTGTGTGTATGTATGTATGTATATGTATGTATATATATATATTCACTGAAAAAACCATAGGTTATAGGCCATATATAGTTAGGAATTTGCATTTACAAAACCTTGAAAATTCAATGAAAAAACCATTGGTTATAGAACATATATAGTTAGGAATTTGCATTTACAAAACCTTATTTTACTCGCATAAAACCATTGAAATTCCATATATAGTTAGATGCGCTAACTATATATCGCTCACCCGCAATCCACTGCTGATGATGTCACATATTACATCATTCATGACATGGTCAGTGACATCACTGATGACATCACTGATGACATCTCAAATGACATCACTGATGACATCACTGATGACATATCAAATGACATCACTGATGATATCATTCATGTGATAATACGATGAACCTCTTCAGACTCTAATATAACCTTAGATACAATCAGTGTAAACAGACACTCACAGACTGTCACTCATTCATGGAGTTACTCACACAACTAGTCAGTCATGCAAACAATCAATCACACCTCCATTTCCTCAACTATACAGTTATACAAACTTTACTTATTCAAACATATACTAACACATATTTTCTCTCTTATACAATCACTGATACAAGTTGTCAATGATCCATGCAACCACTGACACATTCACTAGCTCTTATACAGTTATTTATATATGTCAACTCTCACATGTACTGTGTTTTACATATGTACTTACTTTGACATGTAGCACTGAGATATCCATTCACTCACCAATACACTCATGCACACAGTCAACCACCCATACAGCTGTTTCCACATGCAATTTTGAACCCATACATCTAGTGAATCAGCTGTTCACACATCTATGCACAGAGTCACACACCTCCCAGCCACTCACACACATACTCAGTCTCCCATACAAATACTTGGGCAACCAATCAATAACCCATATAGTTACTCATATAGCTACTGATCAACACATGCAGCAGTTTACAGAACAACAGATATAATGATGCACAAATTAATACAGTTTAATCACTAACCCATGCACTCAGTGAGACACATTTAATCACTCCCTCATACAATCAGTCATGCACCTACTAAATCCTTCATTCAGACATTTATACATCCACTCATTCTTCAATATGTAAGACATATTTTAACTTTACAGAAACATACAGTCACTGGATGTTGTCATCAGTGATGTCATTTGAGATGTCATCAGTGATGTCATCAGTGATGTCACTGACCATGTCATGAATGATGTAATATGTGACATCATCAGCAGTGGATTGCGGGTGCGCAATATATAGTTAGCGCATCTAACTATATATGGAATTTCAATGGTTTTATGCGAGTAAAATAAGGTTTTGTAAATGCAAATTCCTAACTATATATGTTCTATAACCAATGGTGTTTTCATTGAATGTTCAAGGTTTTGTAAATGCAAATTCCTAACTATATATGGCCTATAACCTATGGTTTTTTCAGTGAATTTCATTGGTTTTTTAATAGCAAATATCAAAAGCTGTAAAATGTCAAGTACGTGATAGGTAAAAACGTTTTCGTGTTTATGCACGCTGATGTGCTTTGAACGCTGCCCCCCCCCTCTTTTCTCTTAGTAGTACTCTCTCTTTGCAGATAGTGAAGAGTAGTTAACGCAGGCCTTTACCCCCGTTGTAATCCGTCGTGCCTGCTTGTCTCTCCATTTGATTGATTGTTATCCAAGCATTTACTGTTTTACAATTGATTCTCTTTGGTTCATTCTCTATTAACAAACAAGCACAAAGTCGCAATACTCTGTTTAGTCTTTGCAGATAGTGAAAAATCGTGAAAAATCGTGTAAAAAAATAAAAGTAATCGAGCAAAATCAGTAGGCCACTAATTGGATCTCTTTTTGACCTCGCTAAAATAGAAATATTAGGAACAACCCTTCATGAGAAATACGAAAATAGTGAGATGAACTGAGCTCCACACCATGAGGGCTGCAAGACAGCTCGGCTCCGTCACCCACCCCGCCCAAAATAACGACAAACCCTATGCAAATGTTAAAAATATAGACAACACACCAGCAAAGAAACAGGGTAAAACATTTTATTAAATAACTATTTACATTACGTTGGTTTATGAGATGATGTCAGTAGTGGACCGATGTGTGAATAGGTCGGAAGCAGCACAAGGCGCCAAGATCCGGATGGCAAGTCCTGGATGTTGGGTGCCATAGTTCAGAGTTCTGAGTTTGAGCCTTTTTCAATGCCTGTGCTTTGTTGTTTCCCCTCCATCAAAAACAAAAAAAAAATATAAAACTGTGCAAAAATACAAAAAAATCAAAAAATGTTTAGAAAAGCAGTGCTTGTAAGACTGTCTGAAGCTTATTTCCACCTACTGCAGCTTCACTATTCTCAAAGTAAGTGAGGGTCGTTTGTGGACCTGACTGCATTTGAAAACAATGTTATATGGTACCTCCCTAAACAGCTTGACGGAGGCCCCCGAGGGGCGGTGTGATGGCACGGACTCGGAGAAGACGCTTGGCTCCGACCCCCTCCCCAAGTCTTATAGCACTGGTGTAGCCTGAGATCGCCCCCGACATAGGCGGCCGGCTCCCGGGGTCCGGCGGAACTTTTTGCCTTTTGATGACTCTTCTATTCTGGACTTTGTCCCACAATCCGTTTGACCTGAAGACACGCTGTAGTGGGGCGCCCCTTTACCGTTTTAGTTGCCATTCCGCCCGCTTTTGCTACACTGTGCCTCTTCCGCCATTCAGCTGTTTACCGCCCGCTCTTGTGACTACAGCGTCTCGCTCACCATGTAGTTGAGTTGCTCCCGCTCTTGCGGTGCAGCGATAGGCGGGTGCCACAGGACTCTCAAAATGGCGGCCGGCTCTTCGGTTTTGGGCCTGGTCCACTAAAATGGCCCTGGGACACCTTGGAACTCGGACGCTTCCCTGATAGGGCTTGGGTCCCATTCTCGAAAGCGTCCCCTCAGCCGTGAAGATTCTACAAAAGTCTTGGGGGCCCCCGACTCCCGCAGGCTTCTGGTGGGGAGCGGCTGCCATGTCTGCTCGTGGAATGGCCACGACGGAGCTACGAGATGGTAGTGCTCTCATGCTGACGCCAGCTTTAGTCTGAAACATCCAGAAACACTGTAGACTACCAATTCGATCAGTTCCGGTAGCGCCCCAACATGACCCGGTAGAGAAGAACTTGCCCTCCCCTCTTTGACTGATGGTTCTTGTTGCCTGTCCCCTCTGTTGTCATTTAACAGAACTTTTTGGACTGCTGAAAGGGGTTGTGTTCCGAACGCTGGTTGGTGGAGACATTTTGACTATATTCTTGACCTACGTTGTCGCGTAATGCGTTATATGACACGCCGCGTTAGCGCACCCGGAAGTGATCCGGGGCGCGGCGCGCGGCACGCAGCGCGTAACGTAAGCATAACAGGTCATGTGACTTTTCATTGGTTCATTTTACTTTTGTTATTTTAATGATGAAAAGCTTGGTCATATGACCTAAAAATTACGCTTTTTATTGGTTTCGAACTTTTTTTTTTATAACATATATGTTATAATATTCCAGGCTAATGTACTTTCCCGGAAAATTTACAACTGTCCTGCAAGTAAAATATATTCCTTTTTCGAGAAAAAGGGCGTTTCTTCGTTCCATGATGGAGCCGTTGAGTAAAAGAGACTCGGCCTGCTGTCTTAGTCGCCGATACGCCTGATTATCAGATTCTTATCGATCACTTTATGTTGCAGGAGAGGAAAACACAACTGCCCTTGACCATTTATCTTTACTGCGTTCCTACATATTATACCTTTTATCCGTCATGTAATTGGACTGCTTTATTTCACTTGCCTTTTACTGATTCGAAAACAGTGACTAAAAGTAAAAACTTTACCAATGTAAATACTACTACCATGTTTTGTTTTAAAAACCTTTATTGTGAAAATGTCAGCATACAAATACGGGCCTATAACCACGTGGGCCGGCCACGGAGCAAACTGAAATTCGAACTTTCAATAGTACAGTAATCAATAACACATCAGAACTTAATATCAATAGGGATGTCGAAATATTCAATCAATTCTCGTCCCCGCCCGCCATGAGCATCAAAACTGCATTCATATCTCGTGATATCAAGGTTGTTCAACCAGTACACAACAATGAGTTACGAGTCCCATTTATACCGGCGCCATTTTGGGCGAGGCCGGGCAGGTCCAAGATATAGTCAAAATGTCTCCACCAACAATCGGCCAGACCAGAACCCCTTTCGGCCCTTTATGCTACAAGATGGTGTCTTCCATTCAGAAAATATTGTTGGCAGCATTTTGAAAGGAAACATAAACAGCCGTTCTCCTAGTGAGTCTCACATTGTTACATTTAGGAAGAATGTTGAAGAGTAGTATGTGGAAAATCTGAAGCCATTTTTCTACAAACTCTCAATCAGCCTTGGATGGAAAAAAAAATCCTGAAGAATGTACAAACTGAAAACCAATTTTTGTCTGTATAGCATCAACAGCAACGCTTGAGTCAGCTTTGTGTCAAGCCGCCATTTTGATTCAATCAATAACGTCCCCCTGCACACATTCAGGGACCTGGTCATGTCTTCAGATGAAACGGATTGTGGGACAAGAAGCAAAAAGGAAAAGGAAAAAAGTTCCGTCGGACCTCGGGAGCCGGCCGCCTATGTCATGTGCGACCTTTGGCCACACCAGGGCAATAGTGAAGCTGCAGCAGGTGCAAATAAGCTTCAGACAGTCTTACAAGCACTGCTCAGAACTCTCAACTATGGCACTGAACATCCAGGACTTGCCATTCGGATCTTGGCGCCTTGTGCTGGTTCCGACCTATTCACACATCGGTCCACTATTGACATCACCTCATAAGCCAACGGGGCACCCCACGCCGACTTTCGGCGCAGCATTGTAGGATGGCCACACCAGTGCGGCAACTTGCTGGACACCACCTCGGTGCCATCCGGATCTCAGCGCGTTCGAGTCACTGTACCGCAAGAGTGACCGGAACTCAGCTGGACACGCCGTCTTTCGGCGCAGCATTGTAGGATGGCCACACCAGTGCGGCAACTTGCTGGACACCACCTCGGTGCCATCCGGATCTCGGCGCGTTCGAGTCACTGTACCGCAAGAGTGACCGCAACTCAGCTGGACACGCCGTCTTTCGGCGCAGCATTGTAGGATGGCCACACCAGTGCGGCAATTTGCTGGACACCACCTCGGTGCCATCCGGATCTCTGCGCGTTCGAGTCACTGTACCGCAAGAGTGACCGCAACTCAGCTGGACACGCCGTCTTTCGGCGCAGCATTGTAGGATGGCCACACCAGTGCGGCAATTTGCTGGACACCACCTCGGTGCCATCCGGATCTCGGCGCGTTGTGCTGCCTTTGGCCTACTGTAGCCGCAAGTGCGGACGCAACTCAGTTGGACGGCGAGTGAAACGCTAAGGGGCGCCGCACTGCAGCCGAGGAGCCTCCATCTTGGGGGAGACGCACAGCCCCCACTGACTGACGCGACCTCACAGGCCAACGGGGCGCCCCACGCCGACTTTCGGCGCAGCATTGTAGGATAGCCACACCAGTGCAGCAACTTGCTGGACACTAACTCGGTGCCATCCGGATCTCGGCGCGTTGTGCTGCCTTCGGCCTATTCGCACATCGGTCCGCTACTGACGCCGCCTCACGTGCCAACGGATTTTCTACGCTTTTTGTAGCCCTATGCCGCATAACAGGTCATGTGACTTGTTTATAAAACTTTTCATTGGTTCATTTTACTTTTGGTTTCCTAAAGATGGAAGGCTTGGTCATATGACCTAAAAATAACACTTTTCATTGGTTTAGAACATTTTTTTTTCCCAAACGATGAAAGCCCCACCTTGTTTCTGGATGATTCAGACTGAAGCTGGCGTCAGCATGAGAGCACCACCATCTCGTGGCTCCGTCGTGGTCATTCCGCGAGCAATCATGGCAGCCGCTCCCCACCGGAAGCCTGCAGGAGTCGAGGGCCCCCAAGACTTTTGTAGAATCTTCACGGCTGAGGGGACGCTTTCGAGAATGGAGCCCAAGCCCTAGCAGGCAAGCGTCCGAGTTCCAAGGTGTCCCAGGGCCATTTTAGTGGACCAGGCCCAAAACCGAAGAGCCGTCCGCCATTTTAAGAGTCATGTGGCAGCCGCCTATCGCTGCACTGCAAGAGTGGGAGCAACTCAACAACATGGTGAGCGAGACGCTGTAGCCGCAAGAGCGGGCGCAACTCAGCTGGAGCGCCGCCACCTGGGGAGGCCCGTTCACGCCGCCTCCCCCACGCCCCCCCCCGGGCCGCCCCACGCCAATTTTCGGAGCAGCATTGTAGGATACCAAAACCAGTGCAGCAGTTTACTGGACATCACCTGGGTGCCATCAACATCTCAGCGCGTTCTGCTGCCATGGAACTATTCGCACAACAGACCGCTACTGACGAGGCCTCCTCCGCACCACCCGGGACGCCCCACGCTGTTTTTCTTTGCTGCATTGTAGGATCCCAAAAACCAGTGCGGCACCCAGGTGACATCACCTGGGTGCCGTCCAGAACTCAGCACGTTGTGCTGCCTTGGGACTATTCGCACAAAAGACAGCTTCTGACCATTGTTGCTTTTTTTGTCAAAAATGTTTAAAAGTTTGTTATAGTTTTTGTTCCGTTCGTTATATTTAAAAGTTAATAAAGTTTTATAATCCCACTTTATTGGAGTGCTATATATTTTTAAAAAATCGGGTGAATGGGGCCTTGAATCGGGTTATTGTCATGTGTGGGCTTTGCAAGTGTACTGCTACAGGATCGGACATTTCAAACTCAAATGCACGTTCTTTTTCTTACCTTTCCGAAGCATGGAGCGCAATAGCAGGCAGAGAAAGGGTGATGCAAGTGTTGAACACTGCCTGGCCTGGCAAGTTGCTGGCAGTGCCCCCCCCCCCCCCGCCCGCTCCTGAAAGAGGACACACACACACCGCCGCCCCGAGTACTTCACAGATCATTAAAAGACCATGCGCTTGTTCATGAGGCTTAAATGGTTTATCACCCCTTCTAGAACCCCTGCATCGACCCTCTGACGTTTCCTGGAAAAATTACCACGTAACACAATACCAAGCCCTGTCAGCTGAAACCCCAGAGGAATCGTGGGGCATATTATCAAGGGGGTTTATCTCCGCTTTTTTGGCTTTAAAAGCCAAGAAAGCGGAGATAAAATTATCTCCCTATTACCAAGCTGTCGCTAACACCAGTTAGTGACAGCTAAAAGGAGATAGCGACCATCTTGGGCCCCGCTTTGCATGTCAGTGATATTTATCACTAATGACATGCAAAGTGGGCGTGCCAAGATGTTACCGACTGGAAACAGTCCCTAACATCGCTATCTCCTATTACCAACTTTTGGAGATATTCGCGCTAAGCGCGAATATCTCCAAAAGCTAACACCTGACCTGAGCAGTTCTTAGCCATGTTATCCAATGGGAGGTGGATAACATGGCTAAGAGCATTTGCTCGATAATGCATGAATATCGCTGACTTTTCAGCGATATTCATGCATTGCGGCCGTTTTTTATCGCATTTGCGATAAACCTTGCTAATAGCAAGGTTTATCTGCGATAAAAATCGCCGATGTGCGGCGATCATTTTTGTCTCTAAACAAGTTAGAGACAAAAATTATCGCTAGTTGTTGGTAATACGCCCCCGGGTTTTTGCTTGCAGAAATCGGGAGGCGGGAGACTAGCACTGAAATCAGTAGTCTCACGCCTGAATCGGGAGGGTTGGTATGTCTGGATTCTCTACAGCTGGGGCCATAAACTACATCCGCAGGGCTAGGTGATAGCCTGGGTCCGGCCTGGACAATCGGACACAGAGGAAGAGGAGTGTCAGAGGGTGCGGTAGTGAATAGGGTGAAAGGGAGGTGTCGGGCGGGCACAGGGTGTGATTCTCAGGGAAGAGCAGCGCAGATGGGGAGAAGTATATGGCCCATGCATGAGAGAGAGAGCGGGGGTGATCAGTGCGTGGGGGAGATGCTTGCGAGGGTGGGGAGCCGTGCTGAGAATCGACAGCGTGCAGAGAGTGGGTCTGGTCAAGGCATCTAAAATGGCTGCCGTGCACGTCAAAATTGTGGCATTGGACAAAAAGGCAAGATGGCGCAGACAATGTTTATCAATAAGGATTCATTTATAACAAAATATTTACTCGCAGTGACAAAATGGTGGTCAACACTTCCTGATTTCCATCGAATCGAACGTTAACAGACGTCACGCAGCAAAAAAAAAAAAAAAGCTCACGCACAGCCGCTGGAAGACATGTATCAACATATATGAGCCTCCTCAGCCACCCTCAGAAAACATAAGGGGTCAGGATACGTCTCCCGCACCCCCTTATACCTAGTAATTTAATTAAAACGAAACACAAAATGGCGAATTCCCGTTTCGCTACCAGTTTGCGGCCCAGTTCGCGGCCCGGGTAGCGCTTCTACCGTGAAAAATATATATTTTTTTATTTTCCCCACGGGACCCTTTAATAACCCCAACATCATTCCTAGGGGGTCAAGAGAGGTATACCTTGCCCCCTTTCATTAAATTCCCCCTTCGTTTTTCACCTCTTCTTCTCTCTCGATCCTACCGAGAGATAAGATGGCGGCCGCTCCGGACTGTTTAGAATGTTGACAGACACCGGAGAGCCAATCAGCTTTCTGCGCGCAAAGTTCCGTTTCGCGAAAAGTAAGCGGACCGGAGCGCAGCCCGGAGCGCTGTTACAGATATATATCTTGTTTTGAACGTTAATTTCTCAAAATCCACTGGAGCACATATATTGAGACCTAGCAAAGGCACATCGGGCTAACAGTCCCTACAATTTTGCCAAGTTTCGTGCAAATCCATTCAGCCGTTCGAGCTAAAAGTGAGGCCAAAGGCCCTATGGAAATTAACATGGGAAAAACGCGTTTTGGGACCCCCCTTTTTTCTCGGCCCCCCCTTGACGAAACCCCCCCAAATTTTGCTCAGAAAAAAAATGTGCCATTTTCCTGAAAATTTCAGCCGATTCCGTCCACAAACGCCAAAGTTATTAGACATAGAATTTTCAAAAGTTCCATAGACAAATAATCCTAACTATATATACCTACTGGCGATAGCCAGTAGGTAATTATATATATATATATATATATATATATATATATATATATATATATATGATGAATGACAATATAGTCAGTATCCATCATCAAGTTTGGAATATGCACTAATGTATTTTACATGTATTTAAATGCGGTGCTCTAAACTTATTCAAACAAAATATATTTAAGTTTAACCTGTTGAGAAACTGTGGTAAAAATGTGAAATGCGGAAAGTATTTCTTTCATGTTTATAACGAAACCAACTCACGTGTTTTCACTAAACAATGCACTGTCACTTTTAAAAAGCCTCCAAGTGTAAAACAAACTGTCGAGTGAACAAGCGGCGTTCGCGCTGCGAAACGCGTCTCAGACAACTTGAGCAAATACATTTTGAATAGCACGAAAATCAGGTCCGTGTCCTGTTTTGCTGGTTACCGCGTGATCGAAGACGCTGCGGCTGTGCAGGATTTACTTATATATATATATACATACATACATACATACATGCACATATATAATTTCACTAACATATATATCCTTTCAACGATCTCTTCGTAATGTAAAAGATACTCGGACACCTTCCTTCTGCAAAAAGCGATTTATTGCGGCAACAAACAACGCGTTTCGGCAGTTAAGCCTTGATCACGTTCGAGAGCCTCAGTGCACTTAATCAAATTTAAATCTAATGGTGTGATAAATCATAAACATTGACAAAGGACTGCTTCGGAAGGTGCTGTGTCTATGAAGGTAAATGTGTCGGCCATCTTAAGAAGTATAAACAACATAGCGGACAATTAGTAGATAGCATTGCACGCATATAACTTGTCATTGGATCCACTATTGGTTACACAGTTATGTACAAGTAATATAAATGTAAACCAAAACATTTCATCTCATGTTGTTATATCGTATATACTCCAAATGATTTTGCCCAAGTGGGCTTTGAATTCTTGGGTAATAATCTGATAAAGCAAAATAACCCGGTACTGGTTCTCTCTATCCCAGCATAAGTCCACACTCTGTGCATAATCATATTAGAGTGATTTGTTACATCAACATTGTCAGAGGTACAAAAAGCAGCATCTCATACGCTATGAGATAATACTGCCCGGAGACCCATAGTCTCGTCGATGGGTTCCCTTCTCGAAAATACATCGAGATTCATTGACTACTTTCTCAGACCGTATGTAGTGGCACTTACCTCGTATCTTGGAGATACTACCCATTTTCTTACTAGTATACAAGGCATACACTGGGAAGAGGACTTTGTCTTCATCACAATGGACGTTGGTAGCCTATATACCAGCATCAGGCACCACCCAGGGATTAATGCCATTAGACACTTCTTAAAAACTCGGTCCATCTCCCTGCTGGATCATTCCAATATGATCATAGAGATGTTTGAATTTTGACTGACAAATAATTTTTTTGACTTTGATGGAACCATCTATAGACAGTCACAGGGCACCGCAAAGGGCACCTGCTTCGCCCCCAGCTACGCGAATTTATTCATGGGCTGGTGGAAGGAGCAGGTGGCCGCATCGATGGAAGAATTTAATACCAAAGTTGCCCTGTGGCTGCGCTATATTGAGGACATTTTCGTTATTTGGAAAGGATCAGAACAATCAGCTAAGAATTTTGTGAAGAAACTGAATGATAATGATCTGAACTTAAGCTTCAGTGCAGATATCAGTAAGACTTCTATAGAATTTCTAGATATTTCCGTATGTATCAGTAATCAGAACATTGAAACCAGTTTGCATCGTAAAAGTACTGCTGGGAACAGCATCCTGAGGGCCAATAGTTCACATCCACGTAATTTGAAACAAAGCATCCCGTATGGGGAGTTATTACGGGCCAGAAGAAATTGCAGCTCCATCGGAGCATTTGAGCAAGAAAAACTAACCATGTGTATGAGGTTCAGGGAACGTGGATATGGTTTAAAAACCATCTCAGAGGCCTGTAAAAGGGTAGACAAAATTGAAAAGATTAATCTGCTTTTCCCTGTAAAAGAAAGTGAGGTACGGGATAAAGTGAGATTCATCACTACTTATTATGGACAAGCCAACAATATTCGCCAAATATTCAAAAAACACTGGCATGTCCTCCTTAGTGATGAACATTTAAAATCTGATCTAGGGAGTAATCCACAGATCGCCTTTCGAAAAAGCAGATCGCTGAAAGATGAATTAAGCCATAACCGCGTGACACAAACGAATAAAGATATCCAAAAGGTACAACCAGGATATAAGTGCTGCAATAGATGCAAAGCCTGTAAGGGTAGTGTCAATTGTAAGAAATTGGTAATTCCGAATTCTGGAAAAGAATTTGTCATTAAAAAACATCTAACCTGCAACACTACACATTGTGTATATATCTTGATCTGCCCATGTAATAAATGGTACGTGGGAAGTACAAAACATCAGGCCAAGAAGAGAGTTCTTGAACATCTTCGAGCTATCAGAAATAACAACAAATTATACCTGATAGCTATACACTTCAGCTCACACCACTACCAAGATGAAACAGGATTATGGATGGTTGTAATTGATTGTGTTGACCTCGGCATTAGGGGGGGTAATCAAGAATTATCCCTACGCAAATTGGAATCATTGCATATCATTGAATTCGAAAGTATTGTACCCAATGGACTAAATGTAACTGAGGAATTGGCAGTACATCTTCATTAAGTATATTGTATGAGCTAAAAGTAATACAGGATCGCAGTCATAGCTTTCAGTAATTTTTAATTTTTATTCTTATAGGTGCTGTGATGATGTAGAATATTGTGGCCACAGGATTATGAAAGCACATGAAGGTCCATTATTGACTGCAACATGTAATGGTACTAGGATATATGTATCAGAAGATGTCTCGACCCTAGCATTGATGGTCAAGCCCACTTGGGCAGTATTATCTCATAGCGTATGAGATGCCGCTTTTTGTACCTCTGACAATGTTGATGTAACAAATCACTCTAATATGATTATGCACAGAGTGTGGACTTATGCTTATGCTGGGATAGAGAGAACCAGTAACGGGTTATTTTGCTTTATCAGATTATTACCCAAGAATTCGAAGCCCACTTGGGCAAAATTGTTTGGGGTATATATGATATAACAACATGAGATGAAATGTTTTGGTTTACATTTATATTACTTGTACATAACTGTGTAACCAATAGTGGATCCAATGGCAAGTAATATGCGTGCAATGCGATCTACTAATTGTCCGCTATGTTGTTTATACTTCTTAAGATAGCCGACACATTTACCTTCATAGACACAGCACCTTCTGAAGCAGTCCTTTGTCAATGTTTATGATTTATCACACCATTAGATTTAAATTTGATTATGTGCACTGAGGCTCTCGAACGTGATCAAGGCTTAACCGCCGAAACTCGTTGTTTGTTGCCGCAATAAATCGCTTTTTGCAGAAGGAAGGTGTCCAAGTATCTTTTACATTATGAAGAGATCATTGAAAGGACATTTTGGGACTTCCGGTGTCCCGGCTTGGACCACCCGACGACAGCTTCGTGAATTTCACCGGAGATCGTGGGGAGAATATATATATACGCTGTGTGTTTAACAAAGATCCCCCTGTGACAGAAAAGATTAACAGGAACATACGGGCACGTTCTGCATTGAAACATTATTCAGCAAGACGCGTTTCAGCTCTACTGCATATTTGAATTGCTGCAAACCTGACACACACACGATTGGGTAATTTGCTTTTAAAATCCACAGTGTTCCTATTGGAAGATGGTATGGAGGCAATGAGGAAACTGTGCCGTCTTGGTTGAATACCGTATTTTGAATATTAATCCTTTTTCTGAGACCGACTCTGAAGAATCAGTCACCATTGGCCCTCCAAGAGATAGCCCAAATCCAGATTTTCTAGTGCATTGTGAGACCACTGGACGTTGAAGTTACTTTCTGCTCCACCTCCTGCTACCAAGGCTTATTGGTTGACAATCCAGCAACCAACCCCTTCTTACGACGCTGTACCTAGATGGGGAGTCCATCCAATCTTCATCCAACATCAGCAGTGGCCCATTGTGTTTTTGCATCTTTTCCCCCACAACACCTTTTCAGCTGAGAAAGCAGTACTCCTGCAGCTCCCGTTCAACCCCAGGGACGGTCAGAACAACTCTGCCCCATGGGACAGGTAAAATTGAACTGACTGTTGTGTCTTGGTTCTGGGACTCAAATCACCTTTAACCTGCAAGGGCTTAACACAACTCGACCAGCAGGGGACCGATTGTCACTAGAGGTTTTCCCATTGACGGCGTTGTTAAAATATCAATGCATCATTTTGCACTGATTTTATATTGCTTCAAAATTCTATAACTCCGCTTATATATATGCTATTCTTTTCATTTTGGTGTCTAAAGTTGATAATAAAACACTCTATTTTTATAAATTGGTGTTGGGTGTCTCTTGAGTCGTGTTGATTACCTATCATCCATGTTGGTGTTCTGAAATACTTAAAACATGTACCTCTAGTAAAGCCTGACTGCTCTTTGCCACTCTACTAGGACTGAGCTAAGGATTTATTAGTGTGAATCCAAGGACCATATATATTGTGATAGTTTTACATGATGTGGCCTAACTGAGAAACACATTACAAAGGATTCCGGTAACCCCACCAATGATGTGACCTTTGCGCACAAAACGGAGAGTACAGTAGGTTGTTTTGTCTTTGTCAGACTGCAGTTCCAAGAAAATGAAGGCACTATTACACTTATGCGAGAGAATAGTGCTGTCATGTAAATATGTTGAAATCTGCTGCATTTGTGTGCCTCAGGAGTGTCATTGTGTATGCTTGAGGTGTTTCCATGATGGTTCCATGAAACATGCAGGCGGTGATGCCCTAGGTTGCGCCAGTGGCACAGCTGTTATACACCTGAAGGCGACTTCTGCCATATAGGCATGGCAAAAATGCAGAGTTGTCCAACGAAACTCCAAGAATGCTGTGTCCATGATAAATTTCCAAGCTAGTTTATATGGGATAAATTTGCATACATTTAAGCAGAAAATTGCTTCACGTAGTGTGACAAAACTCCTATTACCAGCCATTAACACTGGTCATGTCTGACTGATTGAGCTGGTATGCCAGCCTTCCCCTTTCCTGGTTTGCGGACATGGACAGTATCTGACTTCCTCCAGGCCTCCTTGGCCCTTCATGTCTTTAGCTGTCGATTGGTAACGGTTCTAGGTGCTGTTGTTCCTTCCTCAGTATCTTACACTGATGTCCACTTGTCTGTTTTTTACAATCCATGGTCAAACTTTGCTAAACTGCCCAGTCTCCATCCTTCTATGCCCAGGCTTTCCAGATATTCCGGATTTGACTGATTTCATGGTCATAGTTTTTTTCAGCTCAAATGACTAGCTGAAGACTGAAGAAAAGTGGTAAACTGCAACATCCAGCAGAGGTAAAACTAGGGCCAAATTTACAAAGAAGTTGGGCAGCGAGTTGTGTGAACGGGAGAAAGCATAACAGCTCCATATCTAGTAAAATGTGTCACTGTTTTGCTTGCACCCTGTGGTGGCGCACTTTTGACATTGTGGTCAACATCGTTTTTGTGCAGGTAGGGTTCACGTCCTGTACCAAAACTATGCTTTAAGGCATTTTCTTCCATGACTGTGTTCTGTACAATGGAGCACACATGCAAAGAGGAAAAAAACGCATGCCTCAGGGTGAAGTCCCTGTCTACAATTCTTTGTAGATATCGACTTGCATCAAAACCCATCGGTGGTTACATGGGAATAAGCATGGGCGGAAAATCCGTTTCGCTTGCGGATTTTGCGGATTTTGGGTAAATTTGCAATCCGCGAGATTCGCGAATCTCCCGCAAAGTCCGCAAATCCGCGAGCAGCGGATTTTATGGCTTGCTCGCACTGTTCGCGTGAGTTCGCGGCTTCCCAGTACAACTTCGCGCCCCGCGAATAAGCGCTAAATTGCAGAAATACGATCTTAGCAAAACTGAAACTACTTACCAGGTTCAAAAGTTCAGGCTCATCATTAGTAGCCATTTCCTGTAGTGCTTCCTGAGGGGCCCCTCCAGAGTTCAGTTGCCAGTTGCAACTATTATGTGACCCTGCTCTGAACCTCAGAATAGTTACACATATGCCACAAAGGTCCTGAATTACAGCTAAGGGAGACAAGTAGGAGCCAGGCTGGAAGTTCAAATCCATTAATCAGCCCCTAATTCATTATTGTCAGTTGGGGCAGGGCAGGTGTTGTAACTAATTTTGCAACAATGAAAGCACTTAGCAAGTGCAAAAGATCACTAACCAGGAAGCACTAAGGAAGCAGGTGCCAGCTAAAAAAATATTCAGTGACACATTAATCAGCCCCAAATTAATTCAGGTCACTTGAGGCAGGGAAGGTGTGCTTTGCTTTGCCACAATAATGTAAAACTGGACAACCAGAGGGTGCTGTGATGAAACAGAGGGTGGCATGGGTGGGCCACAGGGTGGCATGAGTAGTCAGAGAGTGGCAGTGGTGACAGAGAGTGGCAAACACAAAAAAAAAAAATCCGCAAATTCGCGAGAATTCGCGGATTTTGCGGATTGCGAGTTCGCAAATCCGCAAAATTCGCGAACGCGAGATTCGCAAAATTCGCCCATGCTTACATGGGAACGTCCATGCACCATCAATAGAACACCTAATTGAATCCACCATCCATTAAACACCCAATTGACACAAAGAAATGCAAGCCAACACATTTTGCTGTGTTTATTTATGTTTCGTTGCAATCCAATGCAAATAGTGATTTGTATTGGATTGTAAATCCCAACCCACGCGTTGCGTCGGGTCTTTGTAAAAAAGTAACACAAAACCAACGCAAAGTCTGTGTAATTCTCAGACACAGTTTTCATCGAAACCTAGGCTTCATTTATCTCACCTCAATCAATGTTTGTGTGACTTTGACTTTCTAACCTGCCAAAAAAACAATCCTCAGTATATTCCTGTCCAAATTCACATTTTAAAAACAGACACTCGAGAAAATTACCTCTGCGTTTTCTTGTACTTCGTTTTGCCTACATATTTTTTCCTAACCCATAGTACTATAAAGCTCCCATTAAACCATTGGAGAAAGGCCACTTGGAAAAATATGTCCAACTTTCATTGGGTGTAGTTAATTTTTTCTCTTACCATTGCTATGTTTTTATTTTTATATTATAATCATTTTTGTTTCATTTGTTAAACATTTTTTTTTACTAATCAGCATTTTTAAATAATATTTTAAAGCTATCTTCAAGCCGTTGAAGGGTGACCCAAATGCATAACACAGTATATTTGGATAAAGAAAGTATACTTAGTAAATATTTTCAGAAAAACAAACTTACGTTCTTTTCTTTATTTACTGACAGGTTCTTTTAAGATCAGAGGAGTGGCCTGTCAGTTTGCTCGTGCACTGGAGGGACCGTTTATCACAATGTCTGCTGGAAACTATGGGCGCTCCTTTGCATATGCGATAAACTGGTATGGACACAATGGAAGAGTCTTGATGGCAAATACAGCCCCGGCTTCAAGAGCTGACGTAATTTCCGTAAGATTTATCATTTTCTCACAATATATTAAATGCTGTGCCTGGCTCTATGCTTTTTCTAGCAGGTGGAAACCATATTTCAAATTAGCTACTTCACTGGTTAGGGGCCTCCAATCTTTTCTGTAACAAGAGCTACTTATGTACAATGAACATTTTTAGGAGCTACTAATATTATTAGTGTTGTATTAGTGGCCACACCATACAAGACTACATTAGTGGCCACTTGGAGTGTGAAAAGGTACTGTCAGTTTCAAATGCCTTTAAAGGGATAATACTTAACCCTATGCCCCCTGCACCAAGGTTATGGTAATAATAATATTGCTTCTCAGTGCTACATGATTTATCAATTAAATATCAGCTTTGAAAATATTTTAGAAATTGAGCCATTTTTCTTCAAGCATGAGCATAGAGGTTCTGAAAATACACACATTTTCGTTTTGAATAAAAACTCTTGATTTTACTTTGTATAAATTAGTTCAGCAAAGCAAAAGCTTCTACTAAGTATGTTGGGCTGCACACAGGAGAGCTAATTACAGGTTACTGGAGAGCTACCAGTAGCTCACAAACTACTTGTTGGAGAATCCTGGGCTATTCTGACCTTTAGGGGAATAACACACTAAGGGGCAGATTAGGATGGCGGAAGGATCGCCACCGCCACCTATTCCCCTCTCCCTCCCCCCCCCCCATATTACAATGGCGCGGGGGGACCGCGGCAGATGGAAACACGGTCTGACGCTTTTCCGCCCCGGTTGCCTGTGGCCGGGGCGGAAAAGGGTTCATATGGCTGGCGGTGTCTGGAAGACACCGCCAGCCAAATTAGGATGGCCTCCTGCAGATGCCTTTCCGTGGCGGCATCCTAATCGTCCCCTTAGTTTGTATGCTGTATCGGTGATTGGTTTAGATTATTCACAGGAAGTAATGGCGCTCTAGCTCGTGCGTATATGATTTTTAACTGTGACTAATAAGTATACGGTGCAAACAGGTCAGGGGAGAACAAACCCAAGTCAAAACAACCCCTGCACAAGTGTGAATGTGAGCCCACACATATAAATGAACAAGAATCCTGTGCACAAGTCTGAATTTTGGTTTTTACAGTAAAACCCTTTACACAAACACTATGATCTTGTAGAAATAATGAAGGTTAACATATCAAGAAGTTTCAGCAGATGGATTTATAAGTCAATCCAGATCAGTACAGAGTACAATAAACCAGCCGACACGTGTTTCGTCACAATGTGTTACAATTGTGACTCTTCAGGGCTGTTGGATGTGTGAATACGGCAAAGAAATCGGTGAAAAATGATTCCAAATGGGTAGTGATGTAAAAACGAGCGATCCAGGTTACAGATCCGGAGATATAGAAATACACATCTCCGCACGTCTCTGGGTCAAAGACAACGATTGTAAAGGACGGGTCCGTCCGTTACGGTGCTGGATCTGTGCTGTGATGGCAGCACGTCTCGTGATCCGTTCTGTCGTTTCCTTACCCAGAAACGATCACGAGACGTGCTGCCAACACTAAGTTTGTATGTCCAGGATAATACCTGCCCTTTTTACCCTGTTGAATTTGGTCAGATTTAAAATGCTGAAATTTAATGAAGGCTGCGATATCCCCCACGCCACTTAAAATTGCAATCCCTACTGCAGCATATGTTTGTGCAGGCTTCACAATATAATGGTTCAATTGTAATTAGGCCCAATGTGTTCAGTGTACAGTTGTGTCTGTATCTAACAGATCACAGTGCTATAATCTATTCCTGCCAATTTATGGTGACAAAGCTCAGGAGGTGAATACATATGAACTACTCCAGTAAAAAGAGAAAACTAACGCACCTGTTACAACAGGTAGAGTAGATGGAGGGTTGGTTGTGCGCGTGTAAATGTTATATCACAGTTTCCATTAGTAGCTATGTAACTTATCTGTGCAAAAAGGAAACAGAGAACATTAACCCCTAGTAAACCCCACAAGAGAGAAATGTACACCACACGCGGTATTGCTTTTTGACTCCATCTCTCCCACTCCTTTTGCTGCATGGTTAAGTCACGATGTACCATCAGAAACATGTTCACTAATCTCTTTTAAATCGTGCTCCCACACACCTGCATCACAATCTTCAACTCCTCTGCCTTAGGTAATAAGAAGGAATCTGGCCGAACTTCTTAGAGAAGAGTTCAGAGCTGAATGTATTTCAAGTAACTTGTTTGGTTACTATGACTTCTGCTTCTGCCCAGGGACTGAATTAGGTTTTACATCCAGTCTAGCCAATAACAAATGGAAGGATCAAGCTCTGCCAATGTTGTAAACATTTCAGGAGAGCATAGAAAACAAAGCAAAATGGATGATAAGCGGAGGATGTATATAATAACACTTAAAATGCAACAAATCTCTTGAAGGCTTGTCTATTGTATTGTCTGCATCCTTCCAAACAATGGAGATGCTTCAGTATGCTGTCATATTGTTCGCCAGATTACCTTATTTGGCTTCATGCACTACTTTATATTCACAAGATGAATATTGTAAAGAGTTTTTACCACCATGAACATTTACTTTCTCTTGGATTTCCTAGGATCTTGGTTCTGCCAGCCTAAGATAAAAAATTTAATTGGTAGATGTTGAAAAAGAACATGAACAGTAATGTATGTTGTCCTTGTAGAGTTATGGTGTGGATGTAGAAATGCTGCCACCTGAATGCTTAAAAGAATCAGTGGATCAATATGTCAAAGAACAGGGCATGAAGTACCTACATCCATTTGATGACTTAGACCTGATTGCTGGTCATGGGAGGTAAGCGTATGTATTCACAAAAACCCTGTCATAATCTGTGACTTCTGTATGAAATGGAATTCTATACGCAGGTTGAATATAGCTTTTTATGCATAATACTTTGTTACCACAATATATGACACAGAAAAGTATGGATTTGGCGTTTATAGATCACCAACTTCTCCTCAGTTGGGCTTTGCAGAGGTGAAAGTGTCCCTGTGTGACTTACGGGAAGCAGACACAGGCCACCAGGGCTCCAGCAAGCTCTTCCAGACGTCTTCCCAGATAGGAAACATTTTGTTTGTAAAGTAGCACCTGCCACTTCAAAGGAGCACAACTTGTTTTAAAAACACATGTTTTCTGTTTGGGAATGTAAACATTGCGTTGAGAGTCTTCTGTCCCTTGCAGGCCACCATCCCTGTTTTCCTAACTAACTGCGGAGGGTCACAAATAGCAAGCTGCCAAACTATAATCCCAACCCCTGATATACAGCCATAAAAAAAGTCATTAGACATGTCATTAAGCTTGGGTGGACATTGCTGATCCGGGTCAAATTGTTTTGGACAGTATTTTTTAAAATGCCAGATGTGTTGCTGTGATGATGTAATATTTTGGGAACCATGAGAACTATATACTTCATTTTTGTGTCAAAACATAGGTTTTGGGGGTCAAGTAGTCTTATGGAGATAGAAAATAACTCCTCAGAGCAACCCATGGAAAATTCCGGCTATAATAGAGGAAGAAGAGATATATAGAAAAATGAAACAAATAATAATTGTTTTAAGTCCTTTTATGTATACACCAAGCACTGTTTATATGAATATTAAAAAATAATCATGTTTATCACTCCTGTTTTAGACACATTTTCATAGTTCACTTTATTTGTTTCGGCAATCACTTGTGGTCGATTTGCAGAATGTTTAACATTTGAGAACAACATATTGACAGGTAAATTTTTTTGTAGGACAGCTTTTGCACAAGTTCTGTGGGTAGAACATTTAAAAATGTTGTAGGTTTTAGCACCCCATCAAGATCTTTCCAACCAAATTCACTCGGAACTTTCGCTACATATCCATGATCCAAAACATTTACACATCTTCTGGTCAAGTAGAACGCTCTTTTAATGTTTCCACGCACAGACTATGACGTCGATGAACCTGACAGTCCTGTTCTTATACATTAAAAAGGTAGCATGAATTGAACTCAATCAGTTTTTGAAACAAATATGTCTCCGTAAATTATGTGCACATAAGCAAGATGACAAAGGCCCTGATTCTGAGTTGCCCGGTACTGGGCGGAAGGTAAAATAGCCTGAGATTTTACCCTTTTACAACACCCCTCTACCAGGTAATTATGAGTAGACCTCCTGCAAAGGGGAATTACTGTGAGGGAACGATTTTTCTAATTGTTAAACCACACAGAATTCATCATTCCATGAGGTTTTATCTCATAAATGTACTACCTGCTCTCAGAGCAGGTGGTCATTTGTGAGTGGGCCTGTGGGTGGGGTGTGGAGGGAGTGAGACAATGTAGGGGGAGTAGAGGAGGAGGGTGGTATCATTTTTTTCTAGCCCAGGAGTCATTGCACACTCCTCCCTGTCACGAAAAAATGTGGATTGACGCTTGCCTGCTGCTACAGCTAAAAACCAAACCTCAAGCACATTTTTCGACCTGAAATACCAACTGGGAAATTTGGGTCTGGTTCTCCCTGTCCTCGCTGCAAAGTTGGATTTTCCGCCCCACAGGAACCATCCAGAACGGCCATCAAGGGCTAGCAACAATGTGGCTCTATTGCAACGCCCCGCACAGTATCCACTGTTGCCTGAAATAGGTAAAGAAAACAGCAAGCTACATAATGGCCAGAAAGTACTTGCAATCCAAAAGCCATTGCACACCTGCGCCAACGTAGGTAAGGAAAAACCTTTACTCTGTTATTGAGATGCCTTCTCAGATTGCTCTGACCTTATTATAGATAACATACTCTTCATGCCTTGCTGAGAAACTCCTTCTTACCCTCCTTATTCCCCCAAATAACCCTTATTTTATTCAAACATTCATCTTATTGTTAAATATTTGCCTTTATTCAATTTCATTCAGTGAGCCTAAACTGATGGTGATTTATATTCAACTGAAAACCTTTGGTCATTTATTTTACCTTTGCTCCAATATTAATGTATTTGGGAGATGTTAAAAAACAGACAAACTAGTTTTGCCTCCATATAAACTTTGCCTCTTTCCCTCCCTTCCCATCGTCCTATTATGTATGCAAATTTAGCAAAACGTAAAACAAAGCAAAACATAAATTATTACAGAGCTTTGAACTCAAGCAAATTCAAGGCTGATCGAACAGATAGATTTGTAAGGCTCAACTGGAGAGAGCAAGTTTGAGCCATTGTGTGCCTATGGTTCAAGCTGACTTGACCCGATTTGAACCAGTAGGAAGTCTGGTCAATATGATATTCATCAACAATGAGTCTCATTAAGCATTTGTAGGCTTGGTTTAGAGACCTTTTGAGTAAGATTGATAGTGCCTGGTCTAAGTCGAACAATGACTTGAGTTGAGTGCCTCTAAGCTTTCCCAACCCTCAAGTGTCCACCTTGACAAAGCACTGAAGTTGTAGTCGCCAGGCATGTTGGCTGGAAAAGAAGCTACAACAGTTATTCTCATTGTGTACAAGACTTGTGAATTTTCTATCAGGGAGCAGTAGCATTTTCTGTACTATGCATACCAAAATCCAGTGTACCATCTTTATTTATAAATAGGGTGACCCTGTTCATATGACTGTAATGAATACAATATTTAGACGTGCTTGAATGAGGTTGGTCTACCGTAGTAGAATATTAAAGCTCCCAGATACTTTGCACGCAAAGTTATCAATTTATTAATTTCAAATAATGATCAATAAAATCATTGGTTGCCAGAAACGTTATGGAAGAATGTGTGTGGGGCACCTCCAGGTGTCACTTGGGGCTCACTTGCCCTACAGGCTGATGTAACGACTGTAAAACAGCTTACTTTTATTTGTAGGTCGAGCATTTTAATCAGTTCAGTGGTTGCTACCAATGTATACTGATTGTAGTCACAATGGAAATTTTCTTTAGCCTTTTGACTTTTTTAAGCATGGTCAAATCAAGACTTTATCTCAGAGTGGGTAAGCTGTTCCCTAGACTTGGTCCACTAATTTGGTTTCTTAAGCAATTTGTTAAGGCTCTAGGCTGTCTGTGTCCATAAATAAAACTGGCTTTGCTGATTTTACAAAAGAAAATCTCCACTACGTCCTCTGCCGCTCAGTGATGTGTCCTGGAAGTTTTCTCAAAGTCGATGTAGATGTGTATTGCAGAATACCTGGGCATGGCTAGGATACAGAAGTTTTAACACCAATCTGTACGATGATATACGTAGGATTCTACCATTTTCCATGGTCTCCCTGATTTTTTTTATTTAATTGATCTAAATTGTTGCCATTTTTAGATCTTTGGGAAGTGAGCACATGTTAAACACCTCTTACTGCAAGTGCTTTCCCTCTAAAACTTGGTGTATTACATGGCAAACACTGATTGGGATATCTGAAGTTCATGATTAACCTGTGTTTCAGCTCCTATGCTCGTTGAGTCCTTGGCTCTCAGGGGTGACTTACAATTTTGTGTTGCCCGACAGTGAATTGGGAACCTGTCCCTACTAGAATAGCTAGCAGTGTGAAGTAAAGGCCATGGGTAATGCTGATGTGGGCCATTGAAAAGGAAGCTCCTCTCCAGAGCGGTAGACTAAAGATGGTGTGTACGGTGCCAAGAGAGAAGAAGGACACCAGCTTAAAATAGGATCCTCTGGAATGGTGGCCATGCTCCTCCTGCCTTCTTCTCATGTTCTTACTAGTGAAACAATTTTGCCGGATGGAGGACAGTGGAGCCCCCCTGAGTTGACAAGCGAACAAAATACTTCTTTGAGGAATTGTGCTCATGGCTGCGCTGAATAATGTGGAGGGTTACGCTTAAGCAGTGGTTAATTTGTAAAAGAATAAGTGCCTGTGGCTTGTTTTATAGATTGTTGGGGTGCCAAATAACTAATCTGTTTAGTCTTGATTCTGTCTCATGCATTTTCATATACCACCTGACACTCCATACCCCTTTATCTCATTCTTGTAAGTTATGTTTCATCCCAGTTTTCTCTTTGTCACAATTTTTCTATCTTTCTTTTTAACCATCTTGATCCCCCTTTGTGGTTTTTTTCTCTCTTGCGCTGGGTGAAAGTCTGGGGATGAAAAATAAGTGCTGCTCCCCAAAAATGAGTGCCGGCGGGTGCAACCTACAACCTCCAGCCCAAATTAAGCACCGCTTTTGAGGGAATGTGGCTGGCAGGACCTCACTGAGGAAGTACAGTGGGGTTGATGCAGACCACAATGGTGTCTACTAAAGTCTGGTGTATCTACTATGATATCAAGATCCCACTGAATCACTGGCTGCTCAAAACCATAAAGGCACAGATGTAGGGCCCCTGGTGGAAATGATTGGACTATTGGTCACGTTAAATAGAGAAAAGGAGTTATGCTTTGGTTGGAAAAATATCTGAGACGCTGGTAAGAAAAAAGAGATATGCCTGCTACATTACCACACTTATTTACCACCCGGAGGCGGCAGCTTGCTCGTTATCGTTCTTATGGTTTGATTTTGGTGCAGCAGGGAGTTCACTAGCTCTGGAGTAGATTTGATTGGATTAAAACGCCACCACAAATGCACACAGAAAGACCTGTGATTTTTTTCCCCCAGTGAATTTAATGCTGGGTGATTCTTCTGCAGACACCTTTTTCGTCTCATCAGATGAGCTTAGGATAGAAGCAGGAGAGACATACTAAAGATGAACATGCAAGTTATAGTTTGATAAAGATAAGTGTTTAAGTAGAGTAGTATGTACATTAGCTATTAGCTTCCGGGTAGGAGAGTAGGTGTATAATAATCTATGGCACTAGAAGCTGAATATATCCTTGCAGGGTAACATGATCCATTCATAGCATGTGTTGGCCGTATGTACATATGCTTAGCATTGAATGAAATGCTGTGCTCCCATAATGTGGTGGCTAGCTACTGGCTGACATAGATGTTTGAAAGAGTGTTTGTATTGCAGCTTGACCCACTCTAGCTTGGTGATTAGCTAAAACATCAACATAACAGTGTTATGTAAATGTATGTGTGTTATTCCATGTAGCTGCCTTACAGATATCCATTAGTGGAATGTTTCCTAGGAAAGCCATGGAGGCTCCTTTTTTACGTGTGGAATGAGCATGTGGAGCTGCAGGTAGCAACCACTTATCTTTGTTGTACCAAATTTGTGTGCATTTTACTATCCACCTTGTGATTCCTACTTTAGATATTGGCGAGCCCTTTTGAGAGAATGAAAAAGCTAAGAAAAGTTGTTGAGTTTTAGGAAAAGGTTTTGTCCTGTTGATGAAGTACATTAATACTCTTTTAACATCCAGTGTGTGTGTAGAGCTCTTTCTGCCACTAAGTCTGGTTTCGGATAGAACACTGGTAGCTAAATGATCTGGTTTATATGAAAAGAAAAAACTAGTTTAGGGAGAACGTTGAGATTTGTTCGTATTACCAATTTAACTGGGCAGATTTAGAATGAATGAATGAATGAATGAAAATATTTATAGAGCGCACTACTGCGGAGGTGTCTTGGCGCTAGAGAAAATGAACAGACCAGAGTGCAATAAAGGGATTATTGTTGAGTAAAAAGCCACGTTTTAATTTCCCTCCGGAACATACTTCTGTTCGTTTCCTTTATCAAATGAACGGGAACTGAGTTCCATAATCTAGAAGCGAAAAAGGAAAAACGTTTTCCTCCCCATCTAGCTTTGACCAACCCAAGCGTGGCCAATCTTAAATCCCGCATAGGTGTATACCGGGAAAACAGGGACTGCACGTCCTCTGCCACACTGCCAAACAAGGCTTTATGAACCAGGCAGAGTGATTTGAACTCAATGCGACATCGTACCAGGAGCCAGTGAAGCTGTTTTAAGGCGAGTGAGGTAGAGGGGTGTTTAGGTAAGTTCAGTAGGACTCTGGCCGCCGCATTTTGAATTGATTGCAATTTGGCCAGTTGTCTTACACCAGCTCCCAAATACAAAGCATTGCCATAGTCAATTCTCGAAAGAATTGTGGCAATTATCACAGTTTTCCTTAAAATGAGGGGAATAAACGGGAGGATCTTTTTCAGATGTTTAAGCATAAAAAAGCAGGCTGATGATAATTGGTTGATCTGGGCATCCCAGTCCAGCTCTTTATCAAACATAAAACCAAGATTTCTGGCTTTGTTTACTGGCACTGGGCAAGCCCCTGCTGAAGGTGGCCACCAATGCTGACTCCAGATGGCGGATTTATGACCAAACCCTGAAACTTAAGTTTTCTCTGTGTTCAGTTTTAGAAAGTTAGCGTTCAGCCAGGTCATCAATGCCGAGATGCAATTAGAGAATTCCACTGCCATTACATCCTCTGCCTGGGTTACTGATACCATCAGCTGGGTGTCATCGGCGTATGACACCAGCGAGAAGCCATAACTCTTTATTAGTTTTGCCAATGGAGCAACATAAATGCTGAAAAGAGTGGGGGATAATGCAGAGCCCTGAGGGACGCCTCCCGGTAGCATTCCTCCGACTGAAGTCCGTCCCAGTGGATTATTTGTTTTCTGGATGCCAGAAATGAGAACAATAAGGCTAGAGCTGTACCCGAGATGCCAATGTCCTGAAGCCTTCGGATTAACACCAGATGATTCACGGTATCAAAGGCTGCTGTTAAGTCTAGCAGGACCAGAATAGCCCTACCCCCCGAATCCATGACCTTACGTGTTTCTTCAACTGCCATAATCAGGGCTGTTTCTGTAGAATGGTTCGAGCGGAAGCAATGTTGGGTGTTGTCCAGGATGTTATAAGATTTTAAGACAGATGTTATCTCCACATTCATGGACTTCTCTAACACTTTAGCAGGAAACAGTAGACAGGAGATGGGGCGATAGTTTTTTCCGTCTAGCGGGTCAAGTTTAGGTTTCTTTAAAAGAGGACGAATACAGGCTTTTTTCCACTGCGAAGGATAAACTCCGGAGGAAAGAATGGTGTTTAGCACAGGGGTCAGGACAGAACTAATTTCTTCTGGGGCCAGATGTAATATGGACGGTGGACACGGGTCCAGAGGGGAGCCAGATTTATTTTGAGGCAACATATGGGCTACTTTTTCTTCTATGAAAATGTGGCTGGTCAACACAACTGTTAACTCAGGCTTAGCTGTGCACAACTTAAGTATGTTTATAATGATCTGGCATTTTTTTCTCTTTTCACTAATACAATTTATTCATGTTACTTCACAATGAATACCATCAAAAACAATGAACTGCAATTTGTTTTCAAATTTACATTCATAAGAACATATTACAAAAATACACCATTCAATATACAAAGGAAGCAATCAACCCTAGATTAAGTTGTCAATCGCCCAATGCATTTCGGGACACCTTGGAGGTCCCTTCGTCAGGGGAAACACTGTAAATAAAACAATGTACAGGCACATTAGTAAATTTTTTAACAGCAGTAACATTCTAACAATTTTTTTTAAATCTTGTTAAAGATCCTTCACCATAGACCACCATAAGTGTAATCAGTGAGAAAATAATAATAATAATCTTACAAAAACTCACACCAAAGATAGAGGGCCACTCCCTCTGTATGATCCTTTGTTTCTTCCAACAACCGTGAGCGAAATCCAGATCATTATAAACATACTTAAGTTGTGCGCAGCTAAGCCTGAGTTAACAGTTGTGTTGACCAGCCACATTTTCATTGTTTAACCTTGAGTATTTGGGTATACTCTATTAGATGCAGCACACAGATAAAAAAAACTAGTTTAACGTGTTTAAATTCTGAAAAACTCGGTGTGCTCAGAACACACTAGTCTACTTTTTCTTATGCCAGAGTTGAAAATTGGGATAAGCCATGTGCCCCGACCCTGAGTGTAGACTGCACTGGATCCTTTCCCTTAGAGTCTTCAGCTACACTGGAAAATTCATTGTATACCTTCTGAACCTTATTCTGGAAGAATAAGGCTAATTTGTGTACAAAATCTTGGTCGGGGGTAAAATTTACATCCTGAGGACATTTCAAAAGTGCTGTGACCGTTTGAAATAACTCCTTGGGGACATTACCCGCCTCTTGAATTTTAAGAGTAAAGAAAGTAGTTTTGGCCTGAATAATAGCTTTCTTATATTCATCAAGCGCCGCACAGTAAACCTGCTTCTGAGCGGCATCATATTTTGCTCTCCAAGCACGCTCTTTTTGTCGGCATTTAATTTTTACTGCTTTAAGATCCACGGAGTACCATGGGGACGAGACCTTTTTCGGCTGTATTTTTTGTGTTTTTTTCAGGGTCTATCTTATTGGACGCCTTATTAAGCCAACTGTGAAATTCCAAGGCTGCATGGTTTGCGTCGAGGGAAATCGAGGGCTGCGAGTCCAGTGCAGACAGTAAGTCAAGTTTGTTTACTGTCTTCCAGGCTCTATATTTCATTGTAGATGGTCTAGTTCTCCTTTGGCTATTCCCTATTTTCAGCATTACAGTGAAATGGACCGCAGCATGATCAGTGCAAGGGAGGGGAGCAACTTTGTTCATTTCCACCCAAAAATTGCTGGTACAAAGTCCGTCCAGCGTGTGACCTGCTGTATGCGTAGGATCGCATACAATTTGTTTTAATCCAAAGCTAGCAAGGATGTCTAAAAAATGGATGGTGTCTGCATTATTGTTATCCTCCAGATGGAGATTGAAGTCTCCGAGGATGATGAAACTATCCGTATCTGTGCAGGATTCTAGGTAAGTCTGGAGAGAGAGAGGAGAAACTGGGATCTGGGGCCAGGGGGGCTATAGACCAGTAGACCAGCAACGGTTTCCAAATTATTAGATCTTTTTTTTTTTTTTTTGAAAACCTTTATTTATCGCAACCATAGTACACAGCGTCTGCCTACAACCACTGCGGGCCGGCCGCCATGACAATATACAATCTTCCAAGGTACCTCGTGCTGCAATAGACGACAAGGATAACGACACTACGGTGGACTGGCGAGGGACCAAAGGAAAAGGATAAAGAGGTTTCATTTTCTAATTTTGACGAATCGTCCTAAGGTCAGGTCGGGTAGCTGAGTGGGCGAACCACGGAAAGGGATATCCAAAAATGAACCATCATTATAAGAATACTGACGTAAATCATCACAATAAGGATACACAAGCGCAAAAATACATGTCGCCCCAGTGAGTGCCCGCCCAATCAATATATCACCTCTGGAGTTACAATCTGATTTGTCCACGATATAATAGGATATTAGAGGGATCATTGTATAGCAGCAATAAAAGGATATGACGACACATAAAAAGCACATTATTACATGGGAGAATTCGTGGGAGGAAATGCGCCCTCAAACAATCGCATTGATGGGAAGAAAGAGCAAAAGATGTTATCATTCAGTGGCTATACGTATAAATCAATATCTTGGTCGGAGAAACAATAAACCATGAAATATGACATAGATGTAAAGCGCAGAGATCGCCCCGGAAAGAACCAAACCCAGCCCCCCGTCTGACCCAAGATAGACAAGAAGGAAAAAGGAAATAGGAGATAGTAAAAGAAGAAAGGGCCATAGGAACAGAAAAAGGGAAAGAAGAAATAAAGACCCCACCCCCCCACCCTGCACGTTGAAGAGGCTACGGCCCTCCCCCCCCCCTAACGTGCCTGTCGCCCCAAGAACCCACAGAAGGGAAACTCCCGAGGGAGAAGAAGAAAGGGGGGGAGGAGCCCACCAATTACTAAGTCTCCCGGACACCCCAGCCATACCACGTCTACTACCCTATACACAATAAAAGGAATAGATATCATACAGCACTGAATAAAATAGGGAGAGACCAAATGTATCACACCAGGTCGCACTGAGTAGGTGGCCCATCCCGAGTCCCCACCCGCCAATCAAACCCAGTCCGTCACTTCCCCACACGTATATCAGCAAAAGCAGTGAGCTACGAGCGTCATATAGATCATATAGAGACACATTTGTACACATTATAAGAGCGCTTCAGTCCGAGATATTGTTAGCCAGGAATGCATAATCTACCAAGTGCAGTCCGCTAACCCTGGCCAGACCGTTCATGTCTCCCCCGCCGGAGCCCTCGTGGGGCAACCTCCACTAGGAGAACAAAGGAACAAGATGGCCGCTCCTGGCAGGGAGCTGTTGTTACAGGACAAAATGGATGGGTCCGTTCCCGACCAAGTCCATAAACATCCTGAAGTTGTGCCAACCGGTGTAGCAAAATAAGAAAAGTCTGAAGCAAGGCCAACGGAGCGTGAGCAATCCAAGCAACCAGATTCTGCGCCTGCGGCGCCATTCCCAGCGGCAATAAAGTCAAGGCAGAGATTGCAAGTTCCGAAAGAGATGGATACAGTGTAACGCTGACGGAAAAGGCAGGCAGTAGAACGCGTGCGCCAGCACTGTCAAGGAGCCAAGGTGTAGGGCACTCATGAGGCAACATTGTAGCCCGGTCTGGACTCAGTATAGGCAGAGCATCCCGGCGAGGAAATAAGACCAATGGTGTACAATCCACCCCGGGCGTGACAGCATCAATTCTCTTGCCCAGCGACAGAAAGCCTTCACGCATGTCTGCCCGCAAGTTGTATATTGCACAGAGGATAGAGTTGTATGTAAGAGCGGCCGGGGGATTTATCTTCTCCACGAGCCCAGGCACGGCTCCAAAGTCAGTATAGTGCCCAGGGCCCCACAGAACAATCCAGTGCGTATCCAAGGCGGTGTCCGCCATTACAGGGGTAGCGCCGCGCACCTCACCTGTAGATCTCAATAGGGGCGGCACCCGCGAGGACTCTCGGTCTGCCTGCACACAGTGAACGGGGTGAGGGTAGTAGCATACATTGGTAGACAGAAGCGCCAGATAGAACGCCAGGTTCGCTCTGCATCAGCAACCCCTCGTAGCTCCGGCGGCCGCCATATCTTCATCCCGTCCAGGGTCACAATCACGGGGGTAGGGACGGACGCCGCCAAACACTCGGTAATATGTCGGGATCCAGGCAGGCAGGGACACCGGGAGAAGCACCAGTCAATGCCACGCTCGCTTGCCGTCCTCTCGCTATCACCCAGTGGCAGGATAGAGTTCAGGATATCGTCGCGAGGGACAAAGGACCGAGGAGCCGAGAGACTACACGTCCGCTCCCGTCGCCATCTTGGCTCCTCCCCAAAATTATTAGATCTTAATAGAAATTACATTGCCTCTGCGCTCAATCAGGACTCAGCAGTGATCATAACTGAGAAGAGGGCGCGATAAATAGTCGCTATTCCCCCCCTTTTCCCCCTTTCCTGCCAACGTTGGCAATGACATAACCAGTGGGTACACCTGATCCCATAACAGCTGATCATTAGCTGCTGGGACACAGAAACCACTCGTTTCTTGGCGCCATAGAACGCCGAAGGGAGACGACAGCCACGCCCACTTCTTGTTGGCCACACCCCCTCCTACGCTACCCGTCACTACTACAACTATGTGTCACTGTCGGAAGCGCAGCGGACGAGCGCAGCGGGCACGCCGATTGCGCGCCGAAGGCGCGCTTAAGGCAAGCTCGTCTGCGCTCGTCCGCGACGAGGACGCGCCTAGCGCCACAAACCCTGCCCGGCACAGCCCTTCATCCCCTGGCTCCACTCGGGATGCTTTGCTCGACCTTCGGGGGTATGCGCATGAAGGTAAGCTCTCCTTCGAAGAATCGGCCTTCCCACTAACTGACTTCATACAACAGAACTTAATTGTAGGAGGCCTCTTGAACGTAAGATCCTTACCTAAACACGCCACTGAAATTAATCTTCTTATCGAGTCTCACCATCTAGATGTACTCTTTCTAACTGAGACTTGGACACATGCAAACTGTGAGACAGACCTAGCAGCTGCTTGTCCGCTAAACTTTAACATCCTCCACCTCCCCAGACCTAAAGGCCGCGGTGGCGGAGTTGGTGTCATCTTCAAAGCCTCGTGGCAAACGAACATCCTAGACATAGACCCGACTCCTGGAACCGAGCTCTTTGGGCTGTCTATAAACTGCCATCAAGGCGAAACCTTCACGGTAATCGTCTGCTACCGCCCACCTGGGGCCTTTTCTATCCCGCAACAGCAAGCCCTCCTCACGACTATCACCAACATGGCAACCTCTCACAGTAATCTAATACTTCTAGGAGACTTTAACCTTTGGCCAAACGGCAGTCTTGACGCAGGACTAGACAACCTTCGGCTGTCCTGTGATAATGTAGGCCTCCAACAACTGATAAAGGACCCTACTCACTCCGCAGGCAACCGACTCGATCTTATCTTCTCGAGCCCAGGTCTAACCCAAGTAGGCAACATCTTGCCTATGAGTTGGACAGACCACTCGCTCATCAAACTCTACATTAAGAATGCTACAACAAGCAAAATCAAATCCCACCCACCCCCACAATTCTCGTACCGAAACTGGAAAGCGCTTGAAAAACTCAGTACCTCCACCGGAACCTTCGAGGTGGAAGACAGTTTCGCTATTACCAACTCAGTGGAAGATAACTACAGGTCCTTTAGCTCAAGAATCACTTCTCTTGCGGACTCTGCTGCCCCTCTTAAGCTCTGTAAACCGAAAGGTAGAGCCCCGGCTCCCTGGTACAACGATTCTTTGAAAACCCTTAAATCAGCCTGCAAACAAGCTGAGAGAAAGTGGAGACACGGATACTGTAACAACAATAAAATCCTCTGGAAGAAGGCACTCCGTGACTACAAGTCCGCTATTGCAGAAAGTAAAGCGAACTACTACTGCTCCACCATTACCAATGCGGCCAACAGTCCAAAAAGCATATTCCAGATTTTGGACAATATCTTACACCCCGACTGCGTCAAAAACTCCATCCCCCCCTCTCAGTCCCTTTGTGACAGTCTTGCTCAGTTTTTCACTGATAAAATTGAGACCATCATTAATAACCTGGCAACACCCCCGCCTTCCACTCTCTCCACCCTCCCTGAAATCATCTCCACCAACCCTGATTCTCTGAGGCCAACCTGTTTTTCCACGAATAAATTGCTGGATTTCCCTCTTATTTCTCAAGCAGAATTTGAAATAGTCGCACAGGGCATCACTTCCGGATCCCCCCTTGACCCTCTGCCACCGAAAATATGGAAAGCCTGTGGGCACCAACTATTTCACACCCTTCGGTTGATTTGCAATCAATCCCTGAGCTGTGGCGTCGTTCCCCGCTCTTGGAAGCAAGCGCTTATTACCCCGCTGCTAAAGAAACCCACGCTAAATCCAGACTGTCTGTCCAACTTCCGTCCCATATCACTCTTGCCCTTCCCAGTGAAGGTGCTCGAACGCTGGGTCAGTAAATGCCTCTCCACCCACCTCGAGCAGCACCATTTTTTGGACGAATTCCAATTTGGGTTTCGCCCAGCCCATGGCACTGAAACCGCGGTGCTCACGGCCATGGAGGAGCTCCGAATGCGCGCAGACAGGGGCCAAGCTGTGGCCCTCATTTTACTTGACTTGTCTTCCGCATTCGATACTGTCAATCACAGAGTCCTGCTCCAGCGGTTGAGAGCGGCAGGGATTGACGGCACGGCCCTTATCTGGTTCCACTCTTACCTCAGCGACAGAAAACAAGCTGTCTCCCTTCCCCCTTTCCAATCGGTCTTCTCCCCGGTCCCACACGGTGTCCCCCAGGGTTCCTCTATCAGTCCGATTCTTTTTAACGTTTACTTAAAACCTCTGGTCACGTTAATCAAGTCACACAACATGACCACAGTAAACTATGCGGACGACACACAGCTCCTTCTCTCGTGGGAAGGCGAAGACTCCATCTCCTTACAAGCCTTCCATGACTGCCTACGAGACACGGCACGCTGGCTGCACCAGAACTCACTTCAGTTCAACTCCTCGAAGACTGAGGTGATGTACTGCCCTGCGAGTCGCATACCCCGCCCTCTGCCCGCTGAGTTCTGGCCCCCGGAGAACTCCAACAACCCCCCACCAGTTACCACCGTCCGCAACCTGGGCGTCATGCTCAACCACCAATTGAGCATGGAGACTCAGGTCTCAAGAACAGTCGCAACCTGCACCGGCCTTATGCGCTCACTGCGCAAAGTCTTGCCTCTGCTTCCATCCTCCGCCAGAGCACTAGTAGTCAGGTGTACTATTCTTAGTCGCCTTGACTACTGCAACGCCCTGCTGCTTGAATCTCCGGCGACACTACTGGACAGACTCCAACGAGTCCAGTCAGCAGCAGCCAAACTGGCTCTGGGATGGACCAGGAGATCCTCGGCCACTGCCGCACTGGCCGAGTTACATTGGCTGCCTTTGAGGCAACGCATTGCCTTCAAGGCCCTTTGTTTGGTCTTCAAGGCACTGCATGGAACAGGACCCAGACCTCTCCAACGTCTATTCTCCTGGTATACCCCCACCAGAACACTTAGGTCCACAACTGCTTGCCTCGCGAGAGTGCCCAGATGTAAGAAGGCCAGGATGGGAGGAAGATCGTTCAGAGTAGCTGCAGCCAAGCTATGGAACAGTCTACCTGCCGAAATTCGCCATATCCCTCATCTCCTCCCATTCAGGAAACGTATCAAAACTTGGCTCTTTCCCCTGTCCCTATAAAAAAAAACGGCCTTTTCCAGCTCACCCCCGTCAATAAACCACAAGAGTAGCTATCAGCGCCAGGATACCTGCCAGGTGACAGTCGCGCTTTATAAATATTTTAAATAAATAAAAATAAATAAGTTGCCAGTCAGGGTCACTACTTTCGTTAGCCCAGGTTTTGGTAAGAAAAACAGTATCTGGGTCCTCTACTTGGATGAGACATTCTAGATAGTGTTTATGTTTCACCATAGATCTTGTGTTGAGTAAGATACCCTTTATATCCTTCCTATTTGAGGTAAAGAAAGCTCTTTCTACATAAACCATAAGCTTACCACTCCTTTCAAGACGGTTGTTGTTACTGTTACTTGTGATGGTCCTTTGAACGCCTTTACTATTGGAGGTCGACTCCTCAGCCCTCCAGCCGCATCGATTGCAGCAGAGAGACTGAGGGGGAAGAGAAATCAGCAGAACCTCATGAGAAGAACACGTACCGGGGTTAAGATGTAATAGTTGATCTAGTGTGAAACGGACAGGGGTCCTGCCGCCGGGCGCATTTTGGGTGCTGACGGGCGCTGACGGGCTTGCCTTTGGCGCGCCATCGGTGCGCCCGCTGCGAGGTCGCTGCATCCGGGTATTTATGCCGAGGGAGGGAGGGCCAAACAACTACAGCGCTGCCCTGAGACCAACAAACTAGAGCGCTAATCTTCAGGCGGGCCAGCACAAAATGGCCGGACCCCGCGTTAGCGTTCCAGGTGAGATGGCAAGATCGGAGATTTATACTTTAATTTAAAAATACAGGAACACAAACAAAATGATCAATGTAGAATTAAGATTCCCAATAAAAACCTGTCAGCGTAACCCACACCCTCTCTGTAGTTGCATCTGCTCAATTATCGCTGGCCCGGTCGCTGCATCTGGGGTATTTATGCCGAGGGAGGGAGGGCCAAACAGCTAGAGAGCTGCCCTGAGACCAACAAACTAGAGCACTAATCTTCAGTTGGGCCAGCACAAAATGGCCAGACACCGTGTTAGCGTTCCAGGTGAGATGGCAAGATCAGAGATTTATACTTCAATTTAAAAATACAGGAACACAAACAAAATGTTCAATGCAGAATTAGGATTCCCAATAAAAGCCTGTCGGCGTTCCCCACACCCTCTCTGCAGTTGTATCTGCTCAATTATCGCTGGCGCGGTCGCTGCATACGGGTATTTATGCCGATGGAGGGAGGGCCAAAACAACTAGAGCGCTGCTCTGAGACCAGCAAACTAGAGCGCTAATCTTCAGGCGGGCCAGCACAAAATGGCCGGACACCGCGTTAGCATTCCAGGTGAGATGGCAAGATCGGAGATTTATACTTCAATTTAAAAATACAGGAACACAAACAAAATGTTCAATGTAGAATTAAGATTCCCAATAAAAACCTGTCCACGTACCCCACACCCTCTCTGCAGTTGTATCAGTTCTTCTAGAGTGAGTGCTTGAAGTTCACATATCTGTCTGAGAGGTGTTATAGGCACCTTTCATGTGAGGAACTGTTTATCATATGAATGAAGTGGTTCAAAAATGAGGACCAATAAGCCTGGTTAGAACTATAATAAGATTCCAAACTGGTTGGATGGTGGGAAGAATGATTAATTTCAATCCCTCCAAAAAGGCTTTAATAACTGTTAACTTAAACAAAGACAGGAGTTGTCTGTTTTGCATGTACGCAGGAAGTGCTGCTAAGTGTAACCTAATAGAGGTATATGCAAGACCTGCTTGTTGTAAATGGAGTAAGTAGCAAATTAGGTATTTTACCGTAGGAGAGAGTGGTTGGATTTGTTTTGCTAAATAATAATGCACAAACCTCTTCCATTTAGCTGCATAACATGCCAGGGTGGTAGGCCTGTGAACTTGTTTTTGAATGGGCATATATTCTTGTAGACGATTGAGGTTCCTGAATTCTAAGACTTCAGGGGCCAGATTGCTAGATTCAGTTGTTTGGGGTTAGGCTGTGTGACCCTTTCCTCGTCCTGAGTTAGAAGACGTGGTGAGATGGGCAGCATCTTGTGTGGTAGAACTGATAGCTGTAGTAGGGATGTGAAACATAATTGTGGATCCCATGCTGGGTCTAAATTAGTGTGAGGGATATTTGTGTGAGCTTCTGAACAACGTGAGGAATGAGTTGATAGGAGAAAAAGTGTTAGCAAATATCCCTGACCAGCTGGTCGATAGGGTATTACCTTTGGATTGTGGATGAGGAAACCTCGAGGCAAAGCTTTGGCATTTCGTGTTCTGGGGTGTGGCGAATAGGCCTATCTCAGGGGTTCCCCACCATTGGAAGAATGAGTGGATCAGTGTTGTATCCATTTTCCACTCATGCACCTGCTGCTGTATTCTGCTGAGCATATCTGCAAATTTGTTGTGCACCCCTGGCAGGTATTTTGCTAGGAGGTGGTTGTTGTGATGCATTACCCAGTGCCATGTGTGCTCTGCTATGCAAAAGAGCTGTATGAAGTGTGTGCCTGCTTGTTTCTGAATGTAGTACATGGTGGTCATGTTGTTGGTGCAGACTAGAACCACTTTGAGAGCTAATTGAATCACAAGATTATAGGTTGAATTGTGCACTTCTTTGAGGGTAGAAGGTGAAGGGAGTCTTTTTCATCACTCCGCGAGACTTTAGAGAAAGAAAATGGTGGTGAAAATGTGGCAGCTAGAGTCGAACCCGCCCAGAGCCTGGGCAGGCGGAAAACCAGAAGTTAGCTGTTTTTTGCTGATGTCCGTCAGAGAGTGATGAATAGATGGATGAAAAGGCCGCTGGTGACCACACTGAAGCTTTGATCCTGGAGCTCCTAGATAGAAGTTAGAACTGGATGGAGGAGGAAAACAGTCTAACAAAGGAGCCGCTAACCATGCACAATACAGACTATAGGAGAGTCACTTTACCTTGTGACTCAAAAAACTTCTTAGAAGAAAAACAAGTTGGGAATGTCTAATCCCATCACTAGATGGCAGGAGCATACAAATATTACTTTTCAGGGGTACTCATGCCAGCTGTTCCAGGATGTGTTGACAGCTTCCCACCAAAGGAGACTGTTATTTAAGCCAATCATGAATAAACCTAGAATTAATAACATTTGCTGTAAGCAGACTTTCACTTTTGGGATCAGGTTTGAAATTGACAATAAATCTGATCACTTTGTGGGCCAGTTTGTGGAGCACTAAACATCTACATATTATGCTACAAGAGAACGTCACTTCGGAGGAAGAAATGATTAAAAGCACTTAATCAGGAAATGACCTCTTGAGTAGAGGTGGAGCTTGGGTCAGGACTGGCATTCAGAGAATGTGTGAAGCAAACAGGAAACAATTCGAGATTTAGTGATCACAATACAAGATTGAATAATGTGATCAAAGTCTCAAATGCAACACATATCATTTTGATGTAGCTGATGTGGTCTTCCTACTGAGTGGGTGGAGTTATGTTGGGGGACCATGACAATAACTACAAGTTTAAGGGTGGCCAGTCTTGTTGCATAGATGATCAGTACCAAGATGATAGCACTTTCATTTCTTTTTAGTTTATAAACCAGCAGGACGGGATATGTGAGTTTTGCTTTTCCCCAATTTGGCTCACAAATGCAGAGTTTTAAAATCCTTGATTACTCCACAAGGGAAGGGTCTGTTCCACTTTAGTTCCTATCATGATTTTCATTTATTTTGTCACTCTTATATTGGTGTGTTAGTTTTCAGGAATGTTTTGAGTTTGAGATAAGTAATCCTGGTGGGAGGCTCAAGGTTCTTATTGGAGATGTCATATTTTCTTTACTATTCAGTGTGTATTCCTGTAAAGGGCGATGCACAAGGCCATTACTTACCCAGTGGCCATCTGTTGATGACTTGCTACAGATAAAATAATATGGTTAATATTGTTTCTCAGAAAGGTCTTAACCCGCTGACCAAAAGTCTGGCAATGTAAAAATACTTTCTTGGCCAAACAACCTGAAATTATATGCCTTCATTAGACACATTGACTTGAGAAACTGCACATCTGTAGAGATGCGTCAGTTTCTTTGCACCAGTGCCAAATGTTCTTGCATCACCATGGATGCGCTGTATTTACACTACAGTGCTCCATGGCACAAGGATTAACAGATGCTTCAGAAATATTGATGCATCTGTTGGCACAAAAGTGACGCACTGCTGGAGTTGCTCAATAAAGTGATGCAACTCCAGCAATGTGCCACACCAGACAGGTGAGTCCTGTTGCAAATAAATCCTGTACTCATATGATGATATTCCAGGTTTATTTCATAACTTAAACCCTCTTCAGTGACAAGGAGGAACAGCTACATCCAACCGCTAACAGCTCTCCAGCACCGAATGAATACATTCTACTAGTGCTGTGACATCATGAGGTGAACACTGACCATGTCACATGAAGAGTGAAGAACCATGCATAGAAATAATACATAGTAATGCATAACACTTCTCCCTTTCTCACAATAAAATAAAAATTAAATTAAAATATAAAAGTAAAACAAATAGAATATAAATAACAATTAAACAATTACAACAAGCTAAGTAGCACTAAAGACAAATCATAAATTTGGCGAAAGTAGATAAACACAGTACACTAGTTGTGAATATAAGTGATGTAGTCATCAAGCTTTTTTGGTTTTATACATATACATCTAGCACGAGACACCCCTCCTTCTTCAATACATTTTTGAACAATATGATGAGAACAACTTGGTCGTTCAGCTTTGTAGGTCTCGCCAGAGATCTTTTGTTGCTGACTCTGCTTCCCAGGAGACAGCACCTGGCGCGCGCATCTCGCAAAAGGCGATCGGCGCAGGCCACGCGCCCGTGGCTGTCTCCTGGGAAGAGCAACAAACATACACATGCACACCTCCCCCTCCACGCATGCGCACACACATACACAAGCACACATACACGCACGGAGAGACATCCCCCTCCCACCCCTCCGCCGTCGCACACACAGACACACGCACACATACAGGCATCCCCCCCTTCCCCGCTCACCGGCACTCCGGACTTGTGCAGCCTCCGAACGCGGGGCTCTCCCTCGGGCACCACTGCTCCTCCAGGCACTCCGTGGGCGCGGGCTTCACAAAACGGAAGTCCCGCCCCACGATAGGTTACGTTTTGCGTGCGCACAAAGTCAGTCAGAAAAGTGCTAGTGCGTCAAAATAGGGGGGGTACAAAGGCAGGCAGGGGCTTTAGACCCCAGAAGAGGGACAGAATATGACAGTGGGACATGCTGGATCTGAACCAATGTCTCCCAGTTGTGACATTTAGGAGCGCTGATCGAATATCGTCCGCTTGGGAGTAGAGGTAATATTGCCTAATGTTCCATAGTCTTTTGATGATGATGAAAAGTTTTATAGAGCGCTCGTATACGCTGCCTGTGATTGAAGAAAGGAGGCCTAGTTAGTTACCGTACAGCTAGGTTTTGAAGGACTTTCTAAAGCCAAGAAGGTTGAGGCAGACTTTACAGAACGGGGTAGAACGTTCCAATTTTGAGCTGTACATCTGATAAAGCTTTTACATCCCTAGGAGACTCGCTTATAAAGGGGAATAACAAGGTACTTTGTGCATCCGACTAGATGGAAAGCTAATGTTTTTGCACCCAAATTTCTATTTTTTTCAGTGAAATCTTCGCATAACTTTATGCTTTTCAGTCTAAAAGAGTGATAATACACTAGTCACAAGGATTATTTATGTTGCCTTTTTTTAAACAGTGGGTGTAGTACTGGATTACGCCTGGAATCAGCAATAAGACATAACTACCATCAGGCCAAAATAACATAGTCTCCTACAATAAAAGTTTAGCTCTCCTTCACATGTCTTTTTCTCTTTAAGCAATTGTAGAGCTCCTCCTAAGATATGCCGATCAGGTGACTTTTTAAAAGCTTTTTTCAGGTCCTTTCCCCTTCCAAATGGAGGTTGGAACCAGGATGATAACTAAGCGCAGTCTGTGTCTTAAAAGTTTGCATCTTCCATTAGTGAGAATATGAACTCTCCTATGCGTTGATATATTTTCAATCAAAGTTGCCAGACCTGTGCTCCTTAGAACTAACACTGTGCCTTAACTGGAATTTACGACTGATGTATCAATAGTCCCACATCCTATTATTTGTTTTACTGCTATAGCATTTATTGCTGTTCTGTGACAAGATTAATCTCATAAAAACGACCCTACCAAGAAGATGAATGTATGTTTCACGGCTGTTTTATCTGTCTCACAATAAAACAGATCTTATGGGCTGGAAGGACACTTGCAACTCTAAGAAGTTGAAAGAATCTACGGCTCACTAATGGATAATCCAGATAATTGCCTTCCCTGACAGATGTATGGGATGTGCAGCAATATCAGATTTATTCTGCTGTTAAAGGTTCTGAGCGAAAATGCACTTAGCCGTCCTGATCAGCTCCCACAGGAGATCAGTGCCTTTGTTCCTATTTTTGAATCATGCCAACATTTCTAGTATCTCTCATATGGTCTACAAAATCTGTTACATTTGTCAAAATTAAAGGTTAAAAAATAGCATTAAAATCGCCAGTCATGAAAATATTTATGTCTGGCTCAAGGAGGTATATTTTTTTCAAGCTCGTTTATGAAAATCTTCTGAGTATGTTCTTTTCTGGTATTGTCATGAGAGATCTACACAATAATGAGTTCTGCTTTCCATTCATTAATATTTAGTTCATGAATTTGAGAATGATCTGGTAGAATGTTGAATATTTGTATCAAATTATCTTTATGTATGTAATCAGCTGAAGCATGGCTGGCAGCAATTTCCTGAACGCCCTCGATCACCCATTATCTTCCATACATTTTACACTGCCCTGCTTGATCCAGGACAGCTGATAGCAGGTTACCTAGAGGGTATTACAAGGAAAGGGGTCCCATTAGATACCATCCAAATTTAACACAAATTATGTTACTGAATTTACAAATAACAATAAAGAATAAAGAAACACAGTGTGTGAGGATTGTTGTTTAATTACAACCTCATCATTGTACTGTATCACAAAAAATCGTTGACAATATATACAACGTGCCCAGGGTGAAAAGGAAGGGGTGGGGGAAAGTGGTTTTGTGGGGATTTAGGGTTAGGTGAAAGAGATTTTTTAAGATCCAGTGAGGTCGCAGAGTACATCTTCCGACATCACATACGCAATTATTATTGAGCAAAATGATGAAACACTAAAAAACCTATGCCATATATAGAAACACAAAAATCATATTCTGTTCATGGTAGGTATAGATGTAGAAAGTCGACGTTTCGACCCCTTATAGATGTAGGTTAAGTTGCCACCTTACTGCAACCTTACTCTTTATTGTTATTTGTAAATTCAGTAAAATAATTTGTTTTAAATTTGAATGGTATCTACTGGGACCCCTTTCCTGATAATACTGACTACCCAGGTCCCAGTACTTTTGAGTTTGCCTTTTTAGGGCTCGCACTGCGACGCAATCGCGAAGCGATTGTCGCTGTGGAGCCCTATTGTAATCAGTTTAGCTTTCAAGGACTAACAAGACTTGGGACAAGAGACTGGCACGCGCACGCAGCCTGCCGGAATCTGAGCCCACCAGCCAATACAGAGTTTGCAAAAATATTCATGCAACACATTGTCATATACAATGCCAATAACTCAAACTTGAATGCTGCTAGACCTATTACATTGCAAATGCTTGTTTACTTGTGCTAGGTGTCTGAGTGGACATGACTATGGTATCGCTAGATGGACACGACTCAACCACAACATCATCAACCCAATCATAATTGCGCTTGTTAACATCATTAGTGACTGTTTGTGTTATATGGCCTTCATATAACGCAATTCTGTTTGCATTCCAGACTTTTCCATCACTCAAAAGAGCAGAGTTGCATAAAATTGTAATGACTTTGAGAGGAGAGGAGTATTTGCTTTCTCCTTTACGAACAAGTCTACCCTTCTTCACTTTTACAGTATCACCTAATTTTACTATTGGACTTAGATTGGAGTGCTTTTCCCTCAAATAACTTTGCTTCGTCTCCAAAGAATATTTTACATCATTTACAGACCATGAAATGATTTCAGTACACTTCAAGCAACCCATGTTGTCTTTGGTACAAGCAGATCTACCTCTCATGAGCTCAAACGGAGAGTAATTTGTAGAATCACATTTAGTGATTCTGTAAGCATTCACCATCTTTCTTAACTCATCCTCCCAATCATAATCATTGCTCATAGCTAACTCAATGATATTTTTGATCACTCTGTGAAAGCGCTCAACGCTTCCATTTTCTTTGGGATGATATAGCGCGGTAGTTCTATGGGTGATGCCACTTTCTTTCATACATTTCTTGCATTGTTCACTAGTAAATTGTCCTCCATTATCAGAGATAAGATCCTTTGGGAGGCCTTCCCTAGCAAAAACATCTCCTAAAAATTGTAGTAAATTTTCAGAATCAGCTTTAGTCACAATTCTATATTCAGGCCATTTAGAAAAATGATCTATAGCTACAAAACATTTTTGGGGTATTCCATCCCAAGTCCTGACTGGGCCAAAAATATCCACACCTATTCTTTCCCAAGGCATATTGGGAACTATGATGGGATGTAATGCGGGTCTGAATGTCACTAGGCTTTTGTCAGAATTAATACATTCAACACAATCATGTACATCTTTCTCTGTATCCTTGTCTACACCAGGCCACCAGTATGACTGTTTGATTCTACATTTAGTTTTGACGATGCCCATGTGGCCTTCATGACACAACTTAATGACATTCTGTCTAAGAACATATGGCGGAATTAGTTTCCCACCCCTGAGTAGAACACCAACTTGAGGGAAAGTTCATTTCTTACCTCCCAAAAAGGTAGTTGTTCACTAGAAAGGGTTGATTTATCAGGCCACCCTTTCAAAATAAATTTTTTAACAGTAATTAAAGTTTCATCTTTGGCTGTACTGTCAATCCATTCTTTGTGTTTGATGCTTCAGAACTCATTGTTGAAGATACCGGCTACTAGCCAGTCATCCCACTCACACGTTAAATCCTCGTGGATAGGTAAAGGACACCTGCTGAGAAAATCTGCAACTCTGTTTTTAATTCCTGGTAAGTAAACTATGTCATACACAAAATCAAGTAACTGTACCGAAAATCAACAAATTCTGGGTGAGACATTATTTAAGCCATGGGGCGTTAGTACTTTAGTAAGAGGTTTATGGTCTGTTCTCAAAGTTACTCTTGTACCCCATATAAATTGCCTAAAATGTTTCAGGACCGACACGCATCCTAAGGCTTCTCTTTCAATCACTGAATATTTCTCTTCAGTAGGTGTAAGAGATCTGGAAGCACACGCAATAACACATTCGGTATCATTGTTTTGTAACTGGGTTAAGACTGCCCCTAACCCTTTCCCACTGGCATCCGTGGTTATGAAGCTCTTAAGCTTAGGATCAAAACCCTGAAGAGCGGGGGCAGAACAAATATCATTCTTAATGTTATCCATACTCATTTGACATTCAGAAGACCAGCTATGTACAGAACCTTTTTTAAGTAACTGTCTGATGCAAAACATTTTGCTTGCAAAATTGTAAACAAATTTTGAATAGAATTCGGCCAATCTTAAAAAGGATTTGACTTCATCCTTATTCTGTGGCGGGGGAGCGTTCTTGATGGCATCAACGAGGTCTGTTTTTGGGCGGATTCCATGAGCACTAATTTCATGATCCAAATAGGTGACACTCCTTTTAGCAATTTTACATTTGTATGCCTCCGCTGTCAAACCCTTATCGTTTAACACACACATGACATCGAACAAAACTCCATCATGTTCTACATTAGGTGCATAATCCTCTGGAACATTGCTGCAGTTGAAGCTAGCCCAAATGGGACACGATTAAACTGAAACATGCCAATAGGAGTTAAGAAAGCAGTGAGATGCTTGCTGTTCTTATGGAGAGAAACTTGATTTAAGCGGTTAAATCTATACTGGAAAACCAAACCATGTGCTTGGTTCCAGAAAGTAGTTCAGAGATATTAGGGAGTGGAAAACATCAATGAAAATGTTTTTGTTCAGCTCCCTTAAATCCACACATAGGCGGACCAGGCCATTGGCCTTCGGTGCTACGACCAAGGGGGCGATCCAATCAGATGACTCTACACGTTCGAAAATACCCTTATCCACTAGCTTTTGAATTTCCAGAACAACCTCTTCTTTTATTTCAAGGGGAATGTTCCTTACTTTGTGGATGCAAGCGACAGCATTTAAAAAAAAAAAATTATTTCATGTGAGAAACCTTTGAGCATGCCAATCACGCCTGAAAAAACATTGGGGAACTTCAAAATCAACCTGTTCATTAGGTCTTCATCACCTAACTGCACACTTAATACAGGGTCGTCACCATTGGGATCTAAAAGTATCCCCAATTCCCCTTGATCCCACCATGCAAGGACACTAGGGCCAGAGACTGAGACGTACAATTTGCACTCAGCATGTCTACCTTTGAATTCAAAAAGCAATTTATGAAATCCTAGCAAATCAATAGGCTCACCTGTAAAACGTACTGGGTGAATATCAGGACTTTCTAACTCAGTACCAATTTCTTGAAAAAATTGGTTACTCCATACATTTCTGTCAATTATTGTGTAGGGGGAACCTGAGTCTGCCATCAATGAAACTTGAACACCCCCTACTTTAACCTGAAAAACAGGTTTTTTCCTACGTTTGTTACCTGTAGCATTTTCATCTTTCTCATGAATACAACATATAATGTTGTCATCATTATCTGAAGAAACCTCATCATGTTCTTCTTGCTCACATTCATCAACAATAAATTTTACAGATTTGGACTTATTACACATGCGTACAAAATGACCAGACATCTTACAATAAGCGCACTTCTGTACTAAAGCTGGACATCTTTTGTCATTGACTAGATGGGAAATACTTCCACAGCGGTAACACTTACCTTTACTTGAAGAAGATTCATTCTGTTTTACTATAGATTTCTCTTTCCCACTTTGTTTGTCATGTCTTTTAAACCTTTCAGAGGGTCTGGAAGTGTTGTTTTTGATAACTTTAACAGTATTCTTGCTGTTGCTGCACTTACTTTTATTTATGACAGTGTTTGCGCATCTGGACATGAGTTCAGCTTTACTAATGAAAGCACTAATTTCACGTGAGGAGGCGTCTCCATTAATCCATAACTTGTCTTGTAAACTCTCATTATTGCAATGCATGACCAACTGATCTCGGATTAATTCTTCCTCTATATTGCCAAATTTGCAAGATAAGGCTAATCTCCTAAGGGAAGCAATGTAATCTTCAACTTTCTCATGGCTTTCTTGTTTTCTGTGGTAAAAGTTATACCTTTGGACAGCTTTGCAAACTGTAGGAGCGAAATATGCATTCAGGTCTGCGATTGCTTGTGTAAACACATTGATTTCAATCCCAGGTAATGCTTTCTTTTCGATGCGGTTATATACTCTTAAGCCACCAGGTCCTAAGCAATGGAGCAATATTTTCTTTTTCCTTTCAGCAGGAAATTCTTTACTCTCAAATGTATCCAAATAGTTAATTAAATAGTCTTGCCACTCTTCCCATCTTTGACTTGAGACCTCGCAATCCTTTATCATGAAGGGTTGCAGAGAGGGTAGGTTCATAGTAGCTGTGGCCATTGCAATTATATAAATGTAGCAAAGATTTAACAAATACACTTGTACAGAATCGAAATGTAAATCCACCTGAGAATGTAGTGAAGATTCAACAAGTTTGCTTATGCAGGACAGAATTGTTAACCTTCAGATGGATCAAATACAATAAGAATGGTGTTATGAATTGTTAAAAATGTTCTACAACGTGTGGAACTATTGCCTAATTGATACGCGGTGTGAGTACCACCGAATAGTTCAATTAAATAGTGCCAATTTAATATCTGACATGTGTCTAATAAAAGAGTCAAGAATAACTTGATACGCGGTGTGCGTATCACCGAAGAGTTTACAAGTAGTAGCGTGTTAAGTATTTACCTTGTTTGATATGCGGTGTGCATATCACCGAAGGAACTTGAAGGGTTTAATACTTTCAGAAATGCCAATCGTGCATTGCTACTTTAAACATTCTTGTAATGTTGCTGCCGATAGTGCGTTCCCTTGGAGATCAGAAACAAAATGGTGACAAGTAAGGTCAGGGCAACGTGACCTTACGTTGTGACGCTAAGCTTGCGGACGTCAAAACTGACGTAGGAAGAACACTGTATCCAGTCAAATTCCGTTGAGCGAAGGAACAAATTTGCAGTTCGGAAGAAGCCAGGATTGGAATGACTAAGACGTCATCTACAAGGACTCGTGTAAGGAACACCGTTTGCAGTCAAAAGATGCATCAAACATTGATCTTGGGCAACTGTAACCACGAAGTGAGTTTTTTAATAAAAGTAAAAACGTTGCATTACTCACATAGAAGGCGTTTCCATGTAGATAGTGAAGTCCATTTCAAAAATGCAGTCAGGGTGATGTTTAATGCTGATGTAGACCCTATGCGTACTTTGAGGACAGGAATATTTTCTTGAAGCAAGACTCACCAAGTTTCAAATATGGCATCCAAGCATCCAAATCTGAATAGTTCTACAATTTTCTTTGGAAGAATGATCAAAATCTTCCCAAAGCGAAATGGATGTAGAGTAAAAATTAAAATCCTCCAAAATACTTCAAGTTGAAAGTCGTGGGTTCTTAGGGTTTAAGCCCTCAACGCCATTGTTGCAAATAAATCCCGTAATCATATGATGATATTCCAGGTTTATTTCATAACTTAAACCCTCTTCAGTGACAAGGAGGAACAGCTACATCTAACCTCTAACTGCTCTCCAGCACCGAATGAATACATTCTACTAGTGCTGTGACATCATGAGGTGGAACACTGACCATGTCACATGAAGAGTGAAGAACCATGCATAGAAATAATACATAGTAATACATAACAAGTCCCATACAAAAAGTCCTGCATCATTCCTTACGCCTGGTCTAAGCAGGCACAGGGATTTTGATGCAGTGAAGGCGTAGAGTGACGCAGTGAAATGTTGTAAATTTGACTGCGTCCATCTACATGGCTTTTTGTGTGGGAACGCCTAGCCTGCATACAATATACCTTGTGTAGGTATAATGTGAAGCAGGGCTTTACAACTTGACACATCACCCTAGATGTATCACTTTGTAATTTGGCCACATTGATTGTGCCACAAATGCATCAAAAAAATGAAACAATGGATGCGCAAGGGGCTTATAAATATGCCTCCTAGTGAGAACAAGGCATAGGCAATAATACTTAACGTAACGGTGCTCCTACCTCTATTTATAAAGATTTCCATTTCACCTATAAGGATAGCAAAAAGCTAAAGATGGTAGGTTTCAAATGATAGGGGCCTCAGTGAGAACACCTTGCAAACATCTACTCCCCCAATGTGGGACAAAATGCCTTTCTCCTCGACCTTATGTGAAAACTGTCTAATTTTACAGACGGTGATATCTTCCCAATAGGCATTTCAACTTAATGTTGCTTGAGAATTCTGGATAAATAAAATACAGGGGAAACCCAGCTAATGCATTCTCTAAGAAACTTAAAAATGCTCTGAAGGCCTGAGAGATATTTGTCAGCAGCACTATGAGCATGAAGGATATTTTCTTTTTTCTCAATAAACAGATCTTTCTCAAGGATTGGTTGTCTTCCTGAGATAGGCTTTGTTGCCTTTAGCCAATTTGGCAAGGACTAGAATAATCTCACTGTCCACCCATGCACCAAAAGTGGTTAACTTAAACATGAGCCTTAAGTCAGCAAGTAGAGGAAGACCGTGCTTAAACCCTATTCTTCTGCTGGAGCCAATATATTAGAGAGAAATTGAGGCCTCTTATTAAGGAGTATTTTAATGTCAATAAAGGGCGACTTTTTCCATCCACGTATCCCCTAAAAAAGATAGTAATAACCAAGGGCCAATTGAAAATCATATTTACAAAAAAAATAAACCTAGCCCTCCCAGACAATCTTATGGGGTAGGTAACAAAGTAGGTACACACCTGGGCCGGCAACTGGGAGAGAATATGGAGAGGGTCTATGTTCAGGAACTAATTACCAGCAAGGGTGTGAAACTGGCATAAAAAAAACTCACACAGTTTAAGAAAGATGGCATATGAAATTGAAGATCACAAGTCATACATCTGTCAAGGGCACTTGCCTACAGTTTCCTGTGGGCAGGCAGGACTTAGACACACTTATAACTAAAAGGAGGTATTTTGAGTGCTCATGCCCCTAACACCAATAAAGTCAGTGAACAAGATGGCTCCTTGGGAAAGACTTTTTCCACCCAGGTAATTCCTAAATTAATTGAACTCTATTTATAGATATATCAAAAGTCTTTATAACTGGGCATGAACACCTCATGTAGAAGTAATTAACCCAGACTGTTTTCTCCTTAAGAATAGGCATGTGACATCATGAGGCTGGGTGTTCACCTGGTCAAATAATAAAAAATAAAAGACGATACAATCTATTTTGGTGTCCTTAAAGGCAGTGAAGACGTTTGACTGGGTGAACTGGACATTCTTAGCACAGGTACCTGAAAGAATGAGTGTGAAGCCTACCTTACTTAAAATGGTGATAGCCAACTATTGAATAGAAACCTCCTGATTAGCCTAATATTGGGCCTGATAAAACCACAAAGGAGAATGAGATTGGGCTTCCCCTTGTCCCCATTCTTATTTTTTTAGAGCATTGAGCCATAGGCTTGCCATATATAACAGTACCGAATTATATAGGGTGTATCTTACAACCAGATACCTTCAAACTAACATTGTTTGCTGATAATACTCTATTGAATCTAACTGATCCCTTCTGGCTCGGATTAGTCAGCTTTATTTGTTCTAGGTCTTGCCAGGATACAAAATGATCATGGAAAATCTGAACTATGAACCTTACCCTGCCCGAGGAAACTGCGTCCTGCCTAAAGGAACAATATAATTTCCATTGTGTTTCCATTCACATTTAATGCACTAGGAATAAATCACGCCAAAGGTAGCTGATCTTATGAGAGTTCACTAGCCCCCTCTCTTTGCTGAAATTCAAAGAGGTCTTTGAAGATTGTCATCTTTATTTGTTTTATGGCTGGATAGGAGAGACTTCATAAAACATGAATGTGCTTCTTAGTGGTTTATGTTTCCTTCAAGCATTGCTGGTTAAGGTAGATGCCCATCTCCGAGGTATTCTCCAACAAGGTGCCTCACACTTCATATGGAAGGGCTCTAAGCCTAGAGCCCCAGCAAATCTTTTGTGATTTGAGAAGTGGCAGGGAGGAGTTGTGTTGCCAGATTTCAACACATGCTACCATAAATAGCAATAATAGGGAGGTCCTTTTGCTCCCTAATGCCTACCAAGCATGCACACTAGAAAAGGGAACTCACATCTTTCTCTTCTCTGTATTCTCCATGTTAGATCATGGGGTCTCTAATTGCCAGAGGTATGCACCTTTGTTCAAGTATGGGCCCTTGCTTCTAGTCAGGGAAAGGGGGATACACACTCTTGATGCCCCTGCTCACCGCCTTGGTAGCTTCGTACGAGCAGACATGCTTATTTCAAAGGCAATGTGTAAAGTATTTGTACTCAAAACGCACAGTAATACAGTAAAAACACCACAGATGGATACCACAACAGTTTAGAAAAATAAAGTATCTTTATTTAAACTCAACAAGATCAAAAATCCAACATACATGTAGTAAAAAAGCATTTAAAAACTGCTATTTCCAAAATAAAGTTTGTGGTTAAACAAATGGCTCCACCTGGGCTATTACGACGTCGTGACAGCCATAAATTGAAAGAACGGCACTGACCAGGAGGTGCACGGCATCGGGCACGGAGTCACACGGACCCCCAATCCAGGACTGGGGAAGTCGGTTGCGTCGGTGGTGAGGTGTCGGGTCCGGTGATGCAAAGTTGGTGAGTTTGTGGAGTCACCCTCCATGGTTATCGGTGCTGCAATAACTGGATGCAGGTGCTGGCAGTGACGGAGTTGGTGCTAGCGCTGGGGTCGGGAAGGCCGATAACAGCAGGTGTCGGAGCTGCGATGCAGGCCGGGCGGTGCGTTGTGTCCTTTCCGAGTGGTGCCTCTTGCCTCAGTGCAGGTCACGGTGGTGTTGGAGATTGCTTTTCTTACTCCTTTTAGGTTCTTCTAGCTCTCAACAGCAGGGCCAACCTCCAGAGGCCCAAAACAGGAATAGGCACCTCCTGGCAGGTCAAAGCTCCTAGCAATGAAGGTTCAGGGGAGCTGGGGGTGAAGTCTTTGTGTCCCTAAGACTTCAGAACAAGAGGTCAGCATACAAAAGCCCTTGGAGATTCTTCTTCAAGCAAGTTTCTCAGCACAGTTCCAGTCTTGGTCCTTTCCTTGGCAGAAGCAGCAACTACAGGCCAACCCCACACAGCACACAGCGAAGAGGCAGTACTCCTCCTCACAGCTCTCCAGTTCTTCTCCTTGGCAAAGGTTCCTCTTAAGTCCAGAAGTGATCTGATGTTATGGGATTTAAGGTCCACTACTTATACCCCATTTTGTCTTTGTTCTTCTTTGTGCCAGTGTTTCGGAGCCCAGTCCAAATCAGTTCTGTCCTCAATGGTGCACTATGAACACAGGGGTTGGAGAAAGCATTGTTCAAGGGAGACAGGCCCTATTCAGGTGCAAAGACAACTCTTCAGCCTACTCTAAATGCAGCCTAGGTCTATTCAGATCAGCGCTGTGTCATCCCGGAAGGGCCAGGCACACCTCAACCCCCCAGTGTCTGCCTACAGTAAATGCACATCCCCAGTCCTTGTCACTCCAGACATTCAATCCACAAACAAGCAGAGGCACACAGAATAGTTAGACAAGAAAATGCCTGCTTTCTAAAAGTGGCTTATTCAAACACACAATTTGAAAACCACCTTTGCTAACAGCTGTGTTATTCAATTCTGAGTGCCTAAACTTTATTTCTCTATCTTTCACAATGGGAAGTTATACTTGTAAGATGTAACAAAGCATCTCCCATGTTAGCCTACAGAGCAGATAGCCTTTCAATAGTAAAAAAATGAAATTGACAATATTTCACTATTGGAACGTGTCACACACACCAGCACATGTCCTACCTATCACATACACTGCACCTTTCCAATGGGGGTACCTTGGACCTACCTGAGCGGTGCTTTACATGTAACAAAAGGGAAGGGTAGGGCCGGGCAAGTGTGTGTACTTGCCAGGTTGGCATGGCAGTGTACAACAGCACGCAGACACTGCTGTGGCAGGTCTGAGATACCTTTTTTGGGCTACTTATGCGAGTGGCACACCCAGTGCTGCAGGCCCACTAGTAGCATTTGATTTACAGGCCCTGGCACAATCCGTGTACTTTATTAGGCGCTTATCAGTAAAAAAAATATGCCAATCATGGATAACCAATCACAATAGTAATTTATACACAGAGCACTTGCACTTTGGCAAGTGGCAAAGTGCCCAAAGCATCTAAGCCAGCAAAAAGGAAATCCAGCACAGCATACAAAATACAGGAGGTAGAGGCAAAAAGTCTGAGGAAACTACGCCAAGGATGCCAAGTCTAACACTCCAATTCGATCCAACCCAAGCTTTACCCCTGGATTTAAGGTAAGTGGAGGGAGAGTGGCTGTATGTTCATATCAGACATGTTCAGAAAGGGACCTGTTGAATCCTTCACAAAAAGTAAACTTGAATTTAGACTATGTGAATCTGAATGCCTACATTGTGCCTCTATGTGGTACATCTGATACAATAAAAGAGGCAATCAAGAGAGGAAAAACTGCTTTTGAGGATCTCTTCAACAACTCTTACCTCTTCTAAGGGCATTCATTCTAAATTTTATAAGATTCTTTTTAGCTCTAATCCCTTTTGTCAGAGGTTGTGAAAGACTGAATAGCACTGTGTGGGACAGGAAAATTACTGACAAGGAGTGGGAGATCTTATGGAGGATTGACGTGGGAGTTCTGTGTGCATACGAAACAAAGCGGTGCACAATAAATTTATATATCATTGGTACTATACCCTTGTTAAAATCCACCATGTTTCCAAATGCAAGCACTAGCTGCTGGAGAGGTTCTAATCAGGGGAAACATTCTGTATGGATATGGTGGGATATTACATGCGATTAGAGAAATTGAGGGTTATCCTGTCACAGATGACACTAAGACCGCACGAAAATGCTGTTGGAGATTGCTTTTCTTACTCCTTTTAGGTTCTTCTAGCTCTCAACAGCAGGGCCAACCTCCAGAGGCCCAACACAGGAATAGGCACCTCCTGGCAGGTCAAAGCTCCTAGCAATGAAGGTTCAGGGGAGCTGGGGGTGAAGTCTTTGTGTCCCTAAGACTTCAGAACAAGAGGTCAGCATACAAAAGCCCTTGGAGATTCTTCTTCAAGCAAGTTTCTCAGCACAGTTCCAGTCTTGGTCCTTTCCTTGGCAGAAGCAGCAACTACAGGCCAACCCCACACAGCACACAGCGAAGAGGCAGTACTCCTCCTCACAGCTCTCCAGTTCTTCTCCTTGGCAAAGGTTCCTCTTAAGTCCAGAAGTGATCTGATGTTATGGGATTTAAGGTCCACTACTTATACCCCATTTTGTCTTTGTTCTTCTTTGTGCCAGTGTTTCTGAGCCCAGTCCAAATCAGTTCTGTCCTCAATGGTGCACTATGAACACAGGGGTTGGAGAAAGCATTGTTCAAGGGAGACAGGCACTATTCAGGTGCAAAGACAACTCTTCAGCCTACTCTAAATGCAGCCTAGGTCTATTCAGATCAGCGCTGTGTCATCCCGGAAGGGCCAGGCACACCTCAACCCCCCAGTGTCTGCCTACAGTAAATGCACATCCCCAGTCCTTGTCACTCCAGACATTCAATCCACAAACAAGCAGAGGCACACAGAATAGTTAGACAAGAAAATGCCTGCTTTCTAAAAGTGGCTTATTCAAACACACAATTTGAAAACCACCTTTGCTAACAGCTGTGTTATTCAATTCTGAGTGCCTAAACTTTATTTCTCTATCTTTCACAATGGGAAGTTATACTTGTAAGATGTAACAAAGCATCTCCCATGTTAGCCTACAGAGCAGATAGCCTTTCAATAGTAAAAAAATGAAATTGACAATATTTCACTATTGGAACGTGTCACACACACCAGCACATGTCCTACCTATCACATACACTGCACCCTTCCAATGGGGGTACCTTGGACCTACCTGAGCGGTGCTTTACATGTAACAAAAGGGAAGGGTAGGGCCGGGCAAGTGTGTGTACTTGCCAGGTTGGCATGGCAGTGTAAAACAGCACGCAGACACTGCTGTGGCAGGTCTGAGATACCTTTTTTGGGCTACTTATGCGAGTGGCACACCCAGTGCTGCAGGCCCACTAGTAGCATTTGATTTACAGGCCCTGGTACAATCCGTGTACTTTATTAGGCGCTTATCAGTAAAAAAAATATGCCAATCATGGATAACCAATCACAATAGTAATTTATACACAGAGCACTTGCACTTTGGCAAGTGGCAAAGTGCCCAAAGCATCTAAGCCAGCAAAAAGGAAATCCAGCACAGCATACAAAATACAGGAGGTAGAGGCAAAAAGTCTGAGGAAACTACGCCAAGGATGCCAAGTCTAACACTCCAATTCGATCCAACCCAAGCTTTACCCCTGGATTTAAGGTAAGTGGAGGGAGAGTGGCTGTATGTTCATATCAGACATGTTCAGAAAGGGACCTGTTGAATCCTTCACAAAAAGTAAACTTGAATTTAGACTATGTGAATCTGAATGCCTACATTGTGCCTCTATGTGGTACATCTGATACAATAAAAGAGGCAATCAAGAGAGGAAAAACTGCTTTTGAGGATCTCTTCAACAACTCTTACCTCTTCTAAGGGCATTCATTCTAAATTTTATAAGATTCTTTTTAGCTCTAATCCCTTTTGTCAGAGGTTGTGAAAGACTGAATAGCACTGTGTGGGACAGGAAAATTACTGACAAGGAGTGGGAGATCTTATGGAGGATTGACGTGGGAGTTCTGTGTGCATACGAAACAAAGCGGTGCACAATAAATTTATATATCATTGGTACTATACCCTTGTTAAAATCCACCATGTTTCCAAATGCAAGCACTAGCTGCTGGAGAGGTTCTAATCAGGGGAAACATTCTGTATGGATATGGTGGGATATTACATGCGATTAGAGAAATTGAGGGTTATCCTGTCACAGATGACACTAAGACCGCACGAAAATGCTGTTGGAGATTGCTTTTCTTACTCCTTTTAGGTTCTTCTAGCTCTCAACAGCAGGGCCAACCTCCAGAGGCCCAACACAGGAATAGGCACCTCCTGGCAGGTCAAAGCTCCTAGCAATGAAGGTTCAGGGGAGCTGGGGGTGAAGTCTTTGTGTCCCTAAGACTTCAGAACAAGAGGTCAGCATACAAAAGCCCTTGGAGATTCTTCTTCAAGCAAGTTTCTCAGCACAGTTCCAGTCTTGGTCCTTTCCTTGGCAGAAGCAGCAACTACAGGCCAACCCCACACAGCACACAGCGAAGAGGCAGTACTCCTCCTCACAGCTCTCCAGTTCTTCTCCTTGGCAAAGGTTCCTCTTAAGTCCAGAAGTGATCTGATGTTATGGGATTTAAGGTCCACTACTTATACCCCATTTTGTCTTTGTTCTTCTTTGTGCCAGTGTTTCTGAGCCCAGTCCAAATCAGTTCTGTCCTCAATGGTGCACTATGAACACAGGGGTTGGAGAAAGCATTGTTCAAGGGAGACAGGCACTATTCAGGTGCAAAGACAACTCTTCAGCCTACTCTAAATGCAGCCTAGGTCTATTCAGATCAGCGCTGTGTCATCCCGGAAGGGCCAGGCACACCTCAACCCCCCAGTGTCTGCCTACAGTAAATGCACATCCCCAGTCCTTGTCACTCCAGACATTCAATCCACAAACAAGCAGAGGCACACAGAATAGTTAGACAAGAAAATGCCTGCTTTCTAAAAGTGGCTTATTCAAACACACAATTTGAAAACCACCTTTGCTAACAGCTGTGTTATTCAATTCTGAGTGCCTAAACTTTATTTCTCTATCTTTCACAATGGGAAGTTATACTTGTAAGATGTAACAAAGCATCTCCCATGTTAGCCTACAGAGCAGATAGCCTTTTAATAGTAAAAAAATGAAATTGACAATATTTCACTATTGGAACGTGTCACACACACCAGCACATGTCCTACCTATCACATACACTGCACCCTTCCAATGGGGGTACCTTGGACCTACCTGAGCGGTGCTTTACATGTAACAAAAGGGAAGGGTAGGGCCGGGCAAGTGTGTGTACTTGCCAGGTTGGCATGGCAGTGTAAAACAGCACGCAGACACTGCTGTGGCAGGTCTGAGATACCTTTTTTGGGCTACTTATGCGAGTGGCACACCCAGTGCTGCAGGCCCACTAGTAGCATTTGATTTACAGGCCCTGGTACAATCCGTGTACTTTATTAGGCGCTTATCAGTAAAAAAAATATGCCAATCATGGATAACCAATCACAATAGTAATTTATACACAGAGCACTTGCACTTTGGCAAGTGGCAAAGTGCCCAAAGCATCTAAGCCAGCAAAAAGGAAATCCAGCACAGCATACAAAATACAGGAGGTAGAGGCAAAAAGTCTGAGGAAACTACGCCAAGGATGCCAAGTCTAACACTCCAATTCGATCCAACCCAAGCTTTACCCCTGGATTTAAGGTAAGTGGAGGGAGAGTGGCTGTATGTTCATATCAGACATGTTCAGAAAGGGACCTGTTGAATCCTTCACAAAAAGAAAACTTGAATTTAGACTATGTGATTCTGAATGCCTACATTGTGCCTCTATGTGGTACATCTGATACAATAAAAGAGGCAATCAAGAGAGGAAAAACTGCTTTTGAGGATCTCTTCAACAACTCTTACCTCTTCTAAGGGCATTCATTCTAAATTTTATAAGATTCTTTTTAGCTCTAATCCCTTTTGTCAGAGGTTGTGAAAGACTGAATAGCACTGTGTGGGACAGGAAAATTACTGAAAAGGAGTGGGAGATCTTATGGAGGATTGACGTGGGAGTTCTGTGTGCATACGAAACAAAGCGGTGCACAATAAATTTATATATCATTGGTACTATACCCTTGTTAAAATCCACCATGTTTCCAAATGCAAGCACTAGCTGCTGGAGAGGTTCTAATCAGGGGAAACATTCTGTATGGATATGGTGGGATATTACATGCGATTAGAGAAATTGAGGGTTATCCTGTCACAGATGACACTAAGACCGCACGAAAATGCAATTGTGTTACACTCGAATCACTCTTTAATTTGCCAGTGTTTGGGCACAGAAAAAATGGCCATTACAAGTAGTTGGTAGAGTAGGAGTCCACCTGTGCCTACATGCTAGACTGTGGTAAATATTAGATATGGAACACCAGAATGATAATGCTAAACGAGAACACTTGAAATCTGGCGCAATTTGGAAACCATCATTAGAAAACATGTCAGTGTGTCTTCCAAATTTACCTTTGACACCTCACTTAAGTCCCCTGAATGTATTCCTTTGATTCCCACATGAAGTGTCAAGTGACCTGGGGGAAGATAAGGAAGAGCGCACTAGCATTGATGCAGCTTTATAAAACCTATGAAATAAAGGGAGCCAGAATGTGATTGATTAGTAGAATTTGGTGAGAAGAAAGCTTTATGGAGTTGTCTGGTAGGGCTGAATAAAGGATGCCATTGTTCTTATTAAAGAAAGATTTCATTGAGATTCTCTATCGTTGAATGAGAATAATGTTGGGAGATAACTCCCTTGTATCTATAATTCTGCACTGATAATAAAATATTGTTACATATGGGGGGCCTGGATGAAATACATGAGCTAGAGATAGTAGGCAAGATGGACAAACCAGGGTTAAGATAGGGAGATGAGGAAGTAAACAACCCTCTGGATTCAGTTGAGTACAATGATATGCTGCTGGGGTTTGGGAAACATGGAACTCTGGCAACTGATATATATGGCACTGCATCCTGTGTATGTATTGTGTGGCTCATTGTCTGACGCATATGTTCAATAAAAATATGTTTTAAAAAAACATATATATATTGTTACAAGACATAACAGCATGGCAGGAAAGCCTCTCTCTAGCACTGCATGCCAAGTTGCCATGCTGATAGGTCAGACTGAAGATCTTTTATCCAACATTATCTGATCCAAAATAAAATATGACCTGAAGCCCATAGTGAGCATATGCGTCATGTTGAGAATGGAAACATAGAAGTCATGGGAAACTATTCATTTTTCTGTAGTAACAAACTTACTGCATAATCTGATGACTTCTTTTCTTAGGCAAGGCATGCATTATGCTTAAAAAGCATACATACACATCTCCACGCTGAGAACAAGATTGGTCAAGTGTGATTCCAGAGAGATACCGTAACAGACCAGGCGAGTTGAACATTAATGGCTCATACTAATCTTCTGTGTATAGGCAGTTTGACATGGGCCTGTAGTTGGTCAGGATTTCTGGGTCAGCCAGTAGTTTTGTCAGGGGTGGGCTGACTATCAATTGTTTGAAGCATACTAGGACAGTAAGCGGCCTAGAATATATCAATTCTATCAATAAGATATACAGTTCCTAAGGATACAGGAAGAGAGATTTAGAGGATCGGTCGGTATATAAATATCCAAAGGCTGGAGCTGAGTCTCCTTTTCTAACTAGGGAACTCACACACCCAGCAAGGTGTCATGCTTCATCATAGGGCTTGCTTCTTGTTAGGCAGGCACTGCAATGCCCGACGGGCACCCTTCAAGGGGCCCTTTATCAGAGATCTTTTGTTCCCAAGACTTTATGTGAAGTGTGGGTGTAGGGCATTGGAGTGCAGATGAGTGTATAGTGTGTAAGGAAAAATGTTAAAGAAGACTAAGTAGTACTTAAAAAAAAATTGGTGGGTTCCATTTATCTCGTTAAAACTAGAGATAGCAAACTACAGACATGATGTTCAGTGGTTGCTAGTCCAAAAAGGTCAACATGTTTCTTGCTTCGTATGTCACAAAATTGATCAGTTAGCAATTCATCAGGACCAGAAATAAAACGTCTATCTACACAGTGGTTGTAGTCCTAATTAGTGTAAGGGGTAAACCAAGCACCAGAATAACCTAAATGTGGAGTATCTTATGGCGATTCCGACACATCTAAGGTTGGTAACCAACTACTTCAAGTACTGGCAGAGGAAGTGCTAAATTACAGCGTTGGTTTTGACGCGGCTCGATAGCTGGACAACCTACCCTCTCTCTACCAGCCTTAGTTCCAAAAGGAGGAGACTCTGGCTCCAACCTTTGGATATATATACTGACCGATCCTTTAAACTCTCTTCCTGTATCCTTAGGAAATGCATACCTTATTGATAAGACTTATACTTGTTTAGCCATGCAGCACATTATCCTGGGTGTAGCAGCATTGACAAAACACAAGATCATAAGCCAGAAAGAAGCCGCAGTGATACATTAGTAGATCGCATTAATGGAATACGGCTTGTTGTGTCGAAGTCTAATGTCTGCACTATCATTTTCTTTCTGTATGAGTAAGAACAAAGCCACTTTTTACTATTATTTCTCGTGTATTGATGGCAGTTCAGAGTTATTTAATCACCTTTCAATGTATAGAGAAGCATGGGAAGTTTTTCGTCTCTTTTACAGCTTTTCCCTTAACAATCTGCTGCCTAGTTTAGATTTGTTGCCTCTGGTTGGGGTCCGGGGACTGGCCTGACCACAAGTTTCTGAACCAGAGACATTATAAGGCATGGGCAAAGTGGGCTGTGGCCCGGGGCCCCTAGGCTTTCAGGAGGTCCCTTGATAAAGCCAACCCTGTTCTATAGTCTCTTTCTAGGATGACCTTAAATCATTCTTAAACAGACTGTTTTAAATACCGTTTTCCTTTCATTTATTTTTAATGTGGGTGCTGTGTGAGAGTCTACTACATACATTTTACAGAGAAAAGTTGTGTTTATGTTTTATGCTACATCCATAAAAAAATTGTCTTATGAGAAATGGGAGGGTATCACAGAGATTATTTGCTGTGATATTAGTGAGCTGCTGCTGTGTTACAATATTGTCACTATCCCTGAATATTAGATGTAAACACATTTAGAATTTGGACGAGTGCGCAGGTGCATTCAGTGACCTGGGCAAAGAAGGCATTGCAAGAGCTGAAATTGGATTACACAATAAAAGCTGGCTCGAACAGGAGCCCCTAAAATACGTTTAACCCAGTGCCCCCAAAATCCTTAAGATGTCCTTGTCCTGAACACACACACTAGACATCAGGTGCTTTCACTTCATGTAGCGCCCTTTGCAACAGCACTGTAAGTACTCCATTCACAATTGTTTAGCATGCCCTATTATTGTTACTGCTAATTAGAACGGTTAATAATTATAATTATTAATATTAGTTCTAAGCATTATTATTTATGGAAATATATTTATAGTCAATATTAAAAAATATGTAAACAATAATATTATTTATTAACAATAATAATATAGGTCGTGGATGAACTAAAGAGGCTTTAAATAGAACAAATTGAAATACTAGAGGGGTTTGGTAGGGATCAAGGCGGTATTAAAGAGGGTCTTGGAAGGGACCAGACAAGCATTAAAGATTGATTAGGAAGGGTCCAGTGAGGTATTGAAGAGGATCCAGGAGGGACCATTGAAGCATTAAAGACAGATTTGGTGGGCTCTAGGTTGTCATTAAAGACTGGCTAGGGAGGGTCGTGGATGCTATTAGAAAGCATTTTTGAAGGGGGGTGGGGAGAAATTTAAGAGGCACAAAGAAGAGAGCAGCAGGCAGCCTCTGGAGAGATCAGGAAGGACGAAGAAGAGCGCAGCAGGCAGCCTCTGGAGAGATCAGGAGGGACGAAGGCAGCTATATTTATTATATGTTTTTTGTTATATTTAAAAACGCCCACCCTTATCCCAAAGCATAAGGGGCCCCTGAAACACTATCATGAAAGAGTGCTTGAGCAGGCAGCAGGACAACACAGAAGAGGAGTGCAAGAGTACACTTAGATAACAGGTAGGACACATAAACCTGCTTAGTAAGGTATCAGTTCATCCTAGCCATGTGTTTAGATCCGGAGAGGTGGAAAAGGTATTGAGGGCGGATATCTGCACTCTAATACCTACTGGTAGAGGAACCCCCAAAGAGTAGTGAAAATACCAGAGACCTATTGGACTGGACAAAATGTTGACAAGGCTTCCCAACAGCATGCCTCCAAAACCTGTGCAATATACTGTGGAGCCAGCATACACCTTTAGAAAACCCAGCCCTGGCAGAGCAGGAGGGATCAAATACAAATCGAGTCTTGATTCATATGCAGACCATAAGAAAAGGAGGGGTCTGAAGATGGTAAAGGAGTCGCGTCCTCTTCCTTATTATAACAATTCCCACAAGGTGTTTCAGGCAAGCACCTGCGCTATCATACGAGACAGCAAACATCCCTGGACACCACGCACAGCACTTTTAGGACCCAGAGACAAAAGGGAATTTGGTGATGTACACCTTTTAGCTCATCAATATTAGTTGACCATGTATAGTTCTCAGACCCCTCCCAGTGATGCTGTCCCAGAGGGTACTTACACATCACATTATACTCGGTTAAAGTCACATTATAGCTGTTTTTGTCTGCTAGAAGGCGTTATGGTGTAACCCTGAGGGGCGAAAAATCACGTGTACACTTGGTACAGTCCTTGCTGCATGAGGGCGGTTGGATCAGAGCGCCAGTGCTAGGTGCAGGGAAGTGGAGGCTTGTGCCACTCATCGGGGCTGCTTAGATCATGTGGCAGAGCCTGGGGTAGAGGCCACCGCCCTGGATGCCCTCCTCTGTGGGAGTCTGATAGACCTCTTTGAACTGAATGGAAGCTTGGCACAGAATGACCCTCGCAGGAGGTGGAGCGGCTCAGCGTCCATTTTCGAGCCGTTAGGAGCAGATCCTCCAACCCCAATCACAGCAGAGCCAGCAGGAGGAAGAAAAAAAATGCAAGAGGAAAGAAAAGCAGTTCCGAACTGGGAGAGTAGCCAAAATGGACTGCACAGTTTCTGGATCTGCCTCAGAGTCTAAGTCTGGCTGGGTAAGTTGAAGTTGGTGATCTCGAACTTGGAGCCCTTGGTGGCAGCGCCCAGCAGCTTGGCTTCCTCAATGTCCAAAAAGGAGAGGGTCTGAGAGCTGGGTCTATAGGCCTCGACACTCATGCTGCAGCTGGGTCTGTCTTTGGGGTCCGGAAGGAGGGGGGAGAGTGAGCCTGGCCTGCTTCCTGCGGAGGTCAGAGCCTTTGAAACAAGGCTGTCACAAACTGTCGAGCTTCATTATCTGCCCATAGCCTTAAGGAGATGCCCTATAAAAAAAATGTATTCCGCTGCATTTCCGGCACTGTAACGTAGGAACCGCAATTAAACCAACGCCAATCATCCATAGCAATCTAAAATTGGATGTTAGTTTACAATTCAATAAGGTCCTTAAAAGGTCAATTTTTAAAGGTGCTATGGCAACATGTCAGAGCAAAAAAAATAAAATAAGTCCCACAGGTTATGCATTACGACCAAGACAAGGAAGGAGTGAACCAACTTGGGAGCCTCACTAAGAACATGCAAATGGTTGCTGCACCCGCCTGCCGCGCAACATTCTTTTCCATATAATGGAACGCCTTATATCATGGTCAAAGATGGTAACCACGCAACTCTTAATGCCCAAGCACAGATATTAATTACAAATTAATAATCATCCAGCTGTTCTCTTGACAACATAAAATGAACTCCTTATAGTGTGATCCACAAGAATAACAGCACAAACACTATCGCCCAAGCCCAAAGAATGTAAACATAGGAACAACAATCCAGCCATTCTCCATACAGCACCCCCCAGCCCACCTTAAACCTCGCACACGCTTTCTCAAAAAACACACCTACTCTAAAAAACATTTTTTAACATATCAAACTATTACTGCAGCATCTGTGAAGCGGGTGCCAAGCTGATAAACCAAATGGCATTTGGGCTCGAAAAACATATAATGTATCTAGGTTTGTTTAAACACACTAACTGCTCTGCCTCCAAAATCACAACAGCTACCTCCTCTAAAAAAACATAATGCATATGAAATCTGAAGCATGGCGTCCGTGAATCGGGCACAGAGCTGCTAAAACAAAAGCTGCGTGGGTTAAAAAAGCATATAATTAAACAAACTTTGTTTACACACGTAACTTTCCAGTTGGAGACTGTGAAAGCTGTCAGCTGAACGCATTTTGCTCGAAAAGCTCTAACCCCCCATTATGAAAACAATAGCGGAAAGAAATAAAAAAATAGTGTGCTGCATCTAACATACATAATCAGGAGGGAACAAGTAAATATGATAGTCCAGTTGCCATAGGAAAGATCCAAACCCCAAAAGGAGGGACAAATACAACCACTGAAAAACAACATTTTCAGAACTGCACACAAGCGAACAAATGAAAAACAATAAGCATGCTCATAGTCCACAGAGTAGATATATCATGTCTTGAAGAGACAGCACATGTGCTGCCTAGGCGAGACCTAAAAATGACCCTACGAAAAGCAAATTAGGAGTGAATGCAGAAATATTAAGTGAAGAAATGAATGCCTGCAAGCTTGAAACGCACATGTGGGCACCAGATGTAGTTCCATCAAGAACCACAACAAATAAGATTGAAAACCAAGCATGGCATAACGGTTTGGGATGAGCACCAATTACCTGGGTCTAGGTTTGTTCAAAAAGGTTGCTCACCCATATATAGTACTGCTTGGGCGTGGTGACTCAGACATATTCTTCTGTAAACAGATCAGTACAGTGGCCACTGGAAAAAGTGTCAAATTCGCCTTGCTCTGTAAAATAACTCTTTTTTCCCCCAATAGGGTCGGAGCGGAGAAGACTAGATCCTTAGTCTTAGTAATTGCAACAGTGTATACCTGATCATGATGTGCAAAGGAGGTGACCTTTAAAATTAGAACTATATACATAAATAGATGGTTACTCAATTAAATTAGTTTCTGTCCATAATACATGCAGGTTCCTCAACCAGGGTGGGCGGAATGAGGCCAGTTCTTAATTTGTTCCACTGTCGGTTCTCAACACCGGCACTTGCTTCTTAACACATATATTTTTTTTTAAAGTACATTGACAGAGTGATTTAAAATTCAGATTATATGAAAATAATAATACCTCGTCCATACTATTTTTAAAATTTTAGTGACATAGAATAATTTAAATTGTCACGGTTAAAAAGTAACTGAGGCACTGGGACTTGGTAGCGCTGGTATGGTGTACAAGCCTCAGTGGTCTCTCGTGAAATACCTTTGGCTCTGGCACTTATTATTATTTCTTTTTTCTTTTACAAATTAAGCACTGTATATGGTCAATTACAATCTCACCTATGTTCCATGTGTGACATTTGTTTAGTTGGCATTGTTCAAACCTCCCAAAGTATTTTTCTACAAACTGAATCCACCATTGTGAAATCTATAACATCAAGTAGTAAATTGTTTGTTTTCCTTCAGCGTAGCGTTTGAAGTATTGGAGGAGGTTCCAAACCCAGATATAATTGTGGTTTGCTGCGGTGGAGGTGGATTGCTTTCTGGTATAGCATCTGTTGTTAAACGTTCATCCCCTTCAACAAAAGTGTATGGTGTTGAGCCAGAAGGAGGTAAGTTGCTTCCTGAAACAATTTGAATTCATTTTTAAGGAAATAATACTGACGGATTACAAAGAACGCTAATCCCACCCGACCTGTTTGTTGCAACAACTACAAATGACCATGTCTTAGACTTTTTCAAATTTCACAGCTTTTTTCCATCACAATTCTATAACTGTGTCAAAAACTGTAGAGCAGGTAAAAACGGAGGATGACTGACAAGTGATATTTAGTGCCATCACAAATGACCCTTGCTTGAAGCTCAAAATATACATTAATTTGAAGTTATATGAACATTTCTCATAGAGCAAAAACTAAAATCAGACAGGCGCACTAACTATTTTTAAATGTAATCTCTTTGTGTGTGTGGTATTTATTGCCATTGTTAACTGTGGGGCGGCACAGTGATTCCCAAGAGAGGAAGATTCAAGTAGGTTGTGCTCCTATTTCTTTTCCTCAAGAATGGTAATAAAAAGCACATTGCACTCAGCAGATGTTTTTTCATATGCCGTAGTTAGTTATAGGCATACATTTTAACCACAATCAGACAACAAGTGGAGTAATCGCTACAGTAAGGTAAATTCTGTATGGAACAAAAATGTCAGCATCTTAATATTATCAGACAAAAATATTGTGCCCTAAATATCAATTACAAAAATATTGTCCCATTAAAGTTAATAAAAGAACATTGTGACCCTATAGAACAGTATTTTTATGTAAGGTATTTAGTTATGTCAGAAAATATTTTTGTTAACAATGGTTAACATACAACTGTAAATTGCTGATAGCTAGGCCTTATGAGTAGGTCCCTAGTTGTTGTTTTCTACAAAGTGATTGTAGAATGGAACCTGTGAGGCATGATTCATGTGCTATATAAATAAATAAATCAAATCAAAATAAAGCAGTGTTTTTTTTAAGTTAGTTATTTCCTAAGGTGTTAATAACAGCTTTGCACTGTAGTAACAATGTGTGGTTATCTGTTTTTGTACACTTGTTCCAAATAGCGTGTTATTCAGCCACATTTATTTGTAACCGCAAGGCATTATATATATACTAGCTTACCCGTTGCGCGTTTCTGCGATCTCAGAAGAAAGGAAATTCAAGCAAACTCGTTATGATAACATTCAATTTACATTGTTTCATTGTTATTGAAACTTATTCATTTTATTTTTGAAAACATTTCTAAGTGTGGCTTGAGCAGTGTGTCCTCGATTGGCTTCCAATGTTGATTCTAGTTGCTCTCCTGTTTCATTCGAGCGGGCTTGAGCAGTGCGTAATTGCTTGTTTTCCAATCTTGATTCTGGTTACTCTCCAGTTTCATTCGAGCGGGCTTGAGCAGTGTGTAATCGATCTGTTTCCAATCTTGATTCTCGTTGCTTGTTCGTTTGAGAAGAATGGGCTTGAGCAGTGCTTACTCGATCGGCTTCCAATCTTGATTCTCGTTGCTCGTTCGTTTGAGAATTACGGGCTTGAGCAGTTTGTATTCAAACAGCTTCTAATCTTGCTTCCCGTTGCGCGTCTGTTTCTGAAGCTCGTAATGCCTTTTTCTTTCGTGCTTCTGATGTAGATTGACCAATCGATTTCCGTTTGGGGGTCATAAGTGTCGACGATGCTCGCAAATTTGCTGTCTATTTCAGTATTCGAAAGATCATGAGGGCCCTGGGTGGCCGATTATTAAAATAAAATTTTTACAGAAACCTTCGCAGGAGTGTACTCAACAACTTCCCAAAGTTTCATGGCGATCGGATGAATGGTGTAGTAATGCATAAAGGACAAACAGACATAGTTTAGTTTTTATATATATAGACTAGCTTACCCGTTGCGCATTGCTGCGATCTCAGAAGAAAGGGAATTTAAGGAAACATGTTATGTTAACATTCAATTTACATTGTATCATTTTTATTGAAACTTATTCATTTCAATATGGAAAACATTTTAAAGTGTTGTTTTAATTCTGTTTATTTATTCGAGTGCTTGTGGATACATGATATTTTTTGTTTTTCCGTCTGGTGCCTACACAAATAAATCAGAAGGTTTTCCAACACAAGAGCTGGCCACATACAGTTGTCCATGTGAGAAGCACAGATTCTCCAAATCTAGTCCACACACTTGCAGCGATTGTCCTTGTGCTTTGTTGATGGTCATTGCAATAGCTAGTCGCACCGTAAACTGTAAACGTTCAGTATTGGAAAGATTATGAGGGCCCTGGGGGCCGATCTTTAACACATTTTTCTTTTTTTTCTTTTTTTGCCAGAAACCTTCGCGGGAGTGTACTCAACTTCCCAAAGTTTCATGGCGATAGGATGAATGGTGTAGTAATGCATAAAGGACAGACAGACATACTTTTGTTTTTATATATATATATATATATATATAGATATATCTGCTACCGGCGATTGCCAGAAGGTAGTTATAGTTAGGACCTATTATCCCTAGGAAAAGCGTTTTTTGATTTGCCAATATCTTTGGCAGTGGTTGACAAATCTTCACAAAATTTTCAGAACTAATGGGGCGCTCCGGTCAGCTCCTGTCCTGAAGGTTTCGGGGTAATTCTCCAAGTGGGGGCCGAGAAAAAATTCCATATATATATATATAGCAATATAAAATGGACATCAAATCTTCTTTAGAATTTACAGTTCAGGTGTTTTTAAATGACATGCTGTGTCATGAATTTACAGAGGATCCACAAATCTGCAATAAAATAACAGTAAAAAATCAAACAAATGTGTTCGTTTCTAGGGGATGGGCTCCTCCGTGCCGAAATCAGAGTAGGGAGGGGGGCTGCATGCCCCCCCTCCCTGGTTGGCTGCTTTTGGGGGGTTGGTCACAGGCCTTGTGGCCAACTCCTCGCTGAGCACGGCCAAAGGCAGTGCATGGCGGCGGTAGGATTAATTTACGATAATTAAATATTACTTAATGTATAAAGAAGCTCAGAAATTCACTGGAAAATACAAAGGTTATAGGGAAGTTATAGAAAGGAAATCTCATTGAAAAAGAAGAAATTCACTGAAAAGGTTACAGAGATGTTATAGTTAGTAAATAGAATGTTTTTAAACGTAGAAATTCACTGAAAAAAACAAATGTTATAGGGACATTACAGTTAGGTTCAGATTTACATACAAAAAACCATAGAAACTCAGCAGTTATAGTTACAGTTATATCAAGTAACTATAACTCATACCCTAAGGTACTTATAACTAGTGCCCTCGCCATGCACTGCTAATTGCCACACTTATTACATCTTCTATGACATCATTGATAACACCACTGCTACATTTGCTATAAAATGATTGATAAGAAAACTGTGCATTGCGGGGGTGCGAGTTACAGTTAACTGGGGGCATGTGTTATAATTCCTTGAGATAACTGGAATTAGAACTGCTGTATTTCTATTGTTTTGTGAATGTAAAATCTAACTAGGACTCCTGAAACGCGTTTGGCACACAATCATTGATGCATGTCATTTGAAGGCTGCCTGCTTGCAAGGTTTTCATTAAAAATCATCGTGAACCACGTACCTTCTTGCGGTTTTCTCCTTGGGGCTAACCTGTTCGTGTGTGTATATAAATCGTCTGTTGCCCAGCCGCGGAGTGAAGACCCACTGCCTGAAAGCAGGTCCGTGCTGGCGCCATGCTGTTGCTGCAACTAACGGAAAGAAGGAGCTGGCGCTTATGCAGGACGGGTGCCAGCTGATATTCACTTGGACTTCTGTAAAGCAGAGCAGGCATACCGGCGAGTGAGTGCACAAACCCACACGGGTAAAACTTTGTTTTGAACTGTATGAGTGATACGAGCATACCCACATGGGATTACCTTAGCGCACTACATTCACCAGAAGGCCTTGAGAAGGCCACCCCCACTAAGGCAGGTGATTCGAAATAAAAGGTGCGCAAGAAACATTGCTCCCATTCGCCATGATTTGTCACTGATGAAGGGAAAAATGGGACTCCTGAAACGTGTTTGGCACACAATCATTGATGCATGTCATTTGAAGGCTGCCTGCTTGCAAGGTTTTCATTAAAAATCATCGTGAACCACGTACCTTCTTGCGGTTTTCTCCTTGGGGCTAACCTGTTCGTGTGTGTACATAAATATATATATATCCAACACATGAGTTTTCCCCATTTAGAAGAGCCAACCTCAGGTAGGTATTGTGAATTCCGTTTTTATTGCAGGAAAACAGCGTGGCAAGAGGAGAACAAAGTCCATTTAAATCACCAGCCTGACGCGTTTCCATGCTCTCCCGAGCATTTCCTCAGAGGCTTCTGAAAACTCTGTAAGGAGCCTGGAGTATTTCAATTACTGGCACCTGCTCCAGTGGGCGTTGGCGCCCCCAGAGCCTGCTGGTGCTTGTAGTTTAGTGAATCATGCTTAAAATAAGCTGCTCCCAGAGTAAAATAGTTCGTAAAAATTATTATTAACACCCCAGTGGGTTTGGAAATTGTTCACTTTACTCTGCGCTGTGAATAACATCATGCAACACGACCTTGCCTGCCAATTCATGCTTTTAGCCAGGTGACTGCAGCTTGGACCACTTCCATGTGGTAAGGGCACTTCTCCGACCGGGGACGGCCGGTAAACAAATCCAACACATGAGTTTTCCCCATTTAGAAGAGCCAACCTCAGGTAGGTATTGTGAATTCCGTTTTTATTGCAGGAAAACAGCGTGGCAAGAGGAGAACAAAGTCCATTTAAATCACCAGCCTGACGCGTTTCCATGCTCTCCCGAGCATTTCCTCAGAGGCTTCTGAAAACTCTGTAAGGAGCCTGGAGTATTTCAATTACTGGCACCTGCTCCAGTGGGCGTTGGCGCCCCCAGAGCCTGCTGGTGCTTGTAGTTTAGTGAATCATGCTTAAAATAAGCTGCTCCCAGAGTAAAATAGTTCGTAAAAATTATTATTAACACCCCAGTGGGTTTGGAAATTGTTCACTTTACTCTGCGCTGTGAATAACATCATGCAACACGACCTTGCCTGCCAATTCATGCTTTTAGCCAGGTGACTGCAGCTTGGACCACTTCCATGTGGTAAGGGCACTTCTCCGACCGGGGACGGCCGGTAAACAAATCCAACACATGAGTTTTCCCCATTTAGAAGAGCCAACCTCAGGTAGGTATTGTGAATTCCGTTTTTATTGCAGGAAAACAGCGTGGCAAGAGGAGAACAAAGTCCATTTAAATCACCAGCCTGACCCGTTTCCATGCTCTCCCGATCATTTCCTCAGAGGCTTCTGAAAACTCTGTAAGGAGCCTGGAGTATTTCAATTACTGGCACCTGCTCCAGTGGGCGTTGGCGCCCCCAGAGCCTGCTGGTGCTTGTAGTTTAGTGAATCATGCTTAAAATAAGCTGCTCCCAGAGTAAAATAGTTCGTAAAAATTATTATTAACACCCCAGTGGGTTTGGAAATTGTTCACTTTACTCTGCGCTGTGAATAACATCATGCAACACGACCTTGCCTGCCAATTCATGCTTTTAGCCAGGTGACTGCAGCTTGGACCACTTCCATGTGGTAAGGGCACTTCTCCGACCGGGGACGGCCGGTAAACAAATCCAACACATGAGTTTTCCCCATTTAGAAGAGCCAACCTCAGGTAGGTATTGTGAATTCCGTTTTTATTGCAGGAAAACAGCGTGGCAAGAGGAGAACAAAGTCCATTTAAATCACCAGCCTGACGCGTTTCCATGCTCTCCCGAGCATTTCCTCAGAGGCTTCTGAAAACTCTGTAAGGAGCCTGGAGTATTTCAATTACTGGCACCTGCTCCAGTGGGCGTTGGCGCCCCCAGAGCCTGCTGGTGCTTGTAGTTTAGTGAATCATGCTTAAAATAAGCTGCTCCCAGAGTAAAATAGTTCGTAAAAATTATTATTAACACCCCAGTGGGTTTGGAAATTGTTCACTTTACTCTGCGCTGTGAATAACATCATGCAACACGACCTTGCCTGCCAATTCATGCTTTTAGCCAGGTGACTGCAGCTTGGACCACTTCCATGTGGTAAGGGCACTTCTCCGACCGGGGACGGCCGGTAAACAAATCCAACACATGAGTTTTCCCCATTTAGAAGAGCCAACCTCAGGTAGGTATTGTGAATTCCGTTTTTATTGCAGGAAAACAGCGTGGCAAGAGGAGAACAAAGTCCATTTAAATCACCAGCCTGACGCGTTTCCATGCTCTCCCGAGCATTTCCTCAGAGGCTTCTGAAAACTCTGTAAGGAGCCTGGAGTATTTCAATTACTGGCACCTGCTCCAGTGGGCGTTGGCGCCCCCAGAGCCTGCTGGTGCTTGTAGTTTAGTGAATCATGCTTAAAATAAGCTGCTCCCAGAGTAAAATAGTTCGTAAAAATTATTATTAACACCCCAGTGGGTTTGGAAATTGTTCACTTTACTCTGCGCTGTGAATAACCTCATGCAACACGACCTTGCCTGCCAATTCATGCTTTTAGCCAGGTGACTGCAGCTTGGACCACTTCCATGTGGTAAGGGCACTTCTCCGACCGGGGACGGCCGGTAAACAAATCCAACACATGAGTTTTTCCCATTTAGAAGAGCCAACCTCTGGTAGGTATTGTGAATTCCGTTTTTATTGCAGGAAAACAGCGTGGCAAGAGGAGAACAAAGTCCATTTAAATCACCAGCCTGACGCGTTTCCATGCTCTCCCGAGCATTTCCTCAGAGGCTTCTGAAAACTCTGTAAGGAGCCTGGAGTATTTCAATTACTGGCACCTGCTCCAGTGGGCGTTGGCGCCCCCAGAGCCTGCTGGTGCTTGTAGTTTAGTGAATCATGCTTAAAATAAGCTGCTCCCAGAGTAAAATAGTTCGTAAAAATTATTATTAACACCCCAGTGGGTTTGGAAATTGTTCACTTTACTCTGCGCTGTGAATAACATCATGCAACACGACCTTGCCTGCCAATTCATGCTTTTAGCCAGGTGACTGCAGCTTGGACCACTTCCATGTGGTAAGGGCACTTCTCCGACCGGGGACGGCCGGTAAACAAATCCAACACATGAGTTTTCCCCATTTAGAAGAGCCAACCTCAGGTAGGTATTGTGAATTCCGTTTTTATTGCAGGAAAACAGCGTGGCAAGAGGAGAACAAAGTCCATTTAAATCACCAGCCTGACGCGTTTCCATGCTCTCCCGAGCATTTCCTCAGAGGCTTCTGAAAACTCTGTAAGGAGCCTGGAGTATTTCAATTACTGGCACCTGCTCCAGTGGGCGTTGGCGCCCCCAGAGCCTGCTGGTGCTTGTAGTTTAGTGAATCATGCTTAAAATAAGCTGCTCCCAGAGTAAAATAGTTCGTAAAAAATATTATTAACACCCCAGTGGGTTTGGAAATTGTTCACTTTACTCTGCGCTGTGAATAACATCATGCAACACGACCTTGCCTGCCAATTCATGCTTTTAGCCAGGTGACTGCAGCTTGGACCACTTCCATGTGGTAAGGGCACTTCTCCGACCGGGGACTGCCGGGAAACAAATCCAACACATGAGTTTTCCCCATTTAGAAGAGCCAATCTCAGGTAGGTATTGTGAATTCCGTTTTTATTGCAGGAAAACAGCGTGGCAAGAGGAGAACAAAGTCCATTTAAATCACCAGCCTGACGCGTTTCCATGCTCTCCCGAGCATTTCCTCAGAGGCTTCTGAAAACTCTGCCACGCTGTTTTCCTGCAATAAAAACGGAATTCACAATACCTACCTGAGGTTGGCTCTTCTAAATGGGGAAAACTCATGTGTTGGATTTGTTTACCGGCCGTCCCCGGTCGGAGAAGTGCCCTTACCACATGGAAGTGGTCCAAGCTGCAGTCACCTGGCTAAAAGCATGAATTGGCAGGCAAGGTCGTGTTGCATGATGTTATTCACAGCGCAGAGTAAAGTGAACAATTTCCAAACCCACTGGGGTGTTAATAATAATTTTTACGAACTATTTTACTCTGGGAGCAGCTTATTTTAAGCATGATTCACTAAACTACAAGCACCAGCAGGCTCTAGGGGCGCCAACGCCCACTGGAGCAGGTGCCAGTAATTGAAATACTCCAGGCTCCTTACAGAGTTTTCAGAAGCCTCTGAGGAAATGCTCGGGAGAGCATGGAAACGCGTCAGGCTGGTGATTTAAATGGACTTTGTTCTCCTCTTGCCACGCTGTTTTCCTGCAATAAAAACGGAATTCACAATACCTACCTGAGGTTGGCTCTTCTAAATGGGGAAAACTCATGTGTTGGATAAATATATATATATATATTTTTTTTTTCTTTTCTGTTATTTGGTCCTCCGGCCACTTTATATCTGTGGCATTTTTTCTCCCTAAGAATAATCATGTTTTATCACCATGTAATTGGTCACTGCACTCACTTTTACACTTTTAAAAATCATGATGAAATGACTGTTTTTAGAATTGCATTTTATATTTACCTTTAATTGAATAACATGGCTTAGTCCTCATTTTAATTCAGGTAATACGTTTTAAGTGCATTCTTTTTAAGTAATAAAATGTATATCATGGATTTTATCACTTTTTAGATGTGAATGTATGCACTTTATACAAAGCCTCTTTGCACACTAGGCAGGGTTGTCCTAGCTTTTTGGTCGTTAACACTGTAGCACTTTTTTGCTCTATTGCACACCTTGCTCTCCCTTCTTTTGTCCCTATGGACAAAGATCATGTCGGAATTATCAGCACAATTAGCCTGTATGAATATATATGTTTGTCTTTTCTTTTGTGACATACTGGATTTAACCAGTTACTATGCCAATTGCAACCATGAATTGTCTTGACCAATTGCTCAAAAACTGTTATAATGGTACTTACAAAATGCATTTATGCAGAGTATTTAAAATGCGATAATTTCGAATTGTGGTTTTCATTTATAATTGCTTTTACCATATGCAATGGATTTATATAAAAATGACTCTGTTTTCTTAATAATGGACACAGGCGATTGTAGTCTGTTGTCCATATAGTCTGGTCACATGACCTTTCTTGGAGGCTGGCAGCAGGCGGGGCAAAATGCACTTTAAAAATTACTGAATTCAGCTACTCCCTGCATGTGAACAAGGGCTGCAAAGCCCGAAACGCGTCATGGTTGGTTGTACCACGAAGAACTGCAAAAAAATTTACCTGAAAGAAACTTGTGGTCTGTCTCCTGCTTTGCCGGTCCTGGGGGATCGGAGGTGGTAATGCGGAGTTCCAGTATATATATATATATATATATTACCTACTGGCGGTCGCCAGTAGGTAGTTATAGTTAGGATTTTTTTCAATGTTAAATCTCAAAATTCTATTTGGAATAACTTTGGCACCGGTTGACGAATCTGCCTGAAAATTTCCTGAAAATGGCCTCGTCGAGCTCCGGTCCTTCCTTGAAAGTTTGGGGGGGATTCGTCAAGCGGGGGCCGAGATAAAAGGGGGGTCCCAAAACGCGTTTTCCCCATGTTAATTTCCATAGGGCGGTCGATTTCACTTTTAGCCCGAACGGCTGAATGGATTTACACCAAACTTGGCAAAATTGTAGGGACTGGTAGCCCGATGTGCCTTTGCTATGTCTCAAGATATGTGCTCCAGTGGATTTTGAGTAATTTAGGTTCAAAAAAATATATATATCTATAGCAGCGCACCGGTGCGCGCACCGGAGAGCGCTCCAGGCGCGACACGCGAGGTGCGCATGAAAAGCTGATTGGCTCTCGGGTGTCTGTAAACATTCCAAACAGTCCAGAGCGGTCGCCATCTTGTGTCTCGGTAAAATCGAGACATAAGAGGTGGCTAAAACAAAGTGGGAACTGACCATAAGGCGTCAGGGATAGACCCCTTTGACCCCCTAGGTTTGATGTGGGGGCTATAAAAGGGCCCCGCGGGGCATTTAAAATATTTTTTTTTTTTTCGTTTTGCGCGGGGGAAGCGCACGGTGCGCGCACCAGGTAGCGCACCGGGGAGCGTAAAATGAGGGAAAAAGATGACAGAGTTTTCAAAAAAATGAAGTTTTTATTTAGAAATTGGAGGTAGTTCTAAAAAGAACTTTTTTTTTTCTTCTTTTTGTTGTTTTATATTTTTTTTGTGTTTTTGGAACTTTTTGAACTTTTTTTGGCTTTTCAAAACAGTTTTATATTTTTTTTTGTATTTTTTAGGGGGAGAAACAAAAAAAGGGAATTGAAACTGGCTCAACTGGAGCAAAAAAACAAAAACCCAAAAAATTATTTCTTTTTGGGGCACTTGTGATTATCACCTGCAAGGACGATGAGCTTAATACTTTGTTCCCCATAGGAGATAAGCTTGCCACAAGCAGTACAAGTAATTTTAAAATCAGCAAATCTCGGCTGAATGCAAGGCATCACCTCAGATGTTTCTGGTTGCGAGGAAGTGGGTTGGTTTCTTTGGGAGGGGGTCCTTGATGACTGGGGGAGGTTACTGGCCAGTTCCCGGAACTCTGCTCGAGAGTAGTTGTTTGGATGCTTTCTTGTCATGTGCCGAATCATGGTATAGTTACCAAAAGAATATTTCTTGTTTGGGTTGCCCCGTGAAAGTTCATCATTGCAGATGAGGCAAGTCACCTTGGGAGCATTCACCTTTTTTTTCCCCTCTGGAATTGAAAAAAACTGCCAAACAATGTGTGGTTTGGGTTTGTAAGGTGTATTTTCTTCTGGCAGCCATCTTCTTCTCCCCTCTTCCTCTTCCTCTTCCTCCTCCTCCTGTTCTTGACCACCAATATAATTTGGAGCTGGTCCTCTTGGTGGTGGTGGTGGTGGTGGTGGGGCAGATGCACCAGCTGATGCTACTAATGAAGCCATTATTTAGAGCAAAAAAGTAGAGAGAGCAACAAACAGGTCTTCCTCAGTCAAAGGACAAAGTCAGAATAAGGAAAAAAGGTGGGGTCTTTCATCATTTAGAAAAAAAAACTGTCCTGAACCAATGAGAAGTGTTATTTTCAGGTCACAAGACCAGGGGCTTCATCATTATGAAACTAAAACTGTTATGAACCAATGAAAAGTGTTATTTTCTGCTCACATGACCCGACGCGCTTACGCTACGCGCCCGGGGGCGCGGCCCGGGTCGCGCAGCGTAAGCGCGCCGGAAGTTTACGTTGTGCGATCGTATTCGCTCGAGTACTTCCGGGTGCGCTTACGCCGTGCGTATCACGCGGTCGCGGCTACGCGATACGTCACGATCATGTTTTCGTTTGCGATATTGACGCTTACGAGACGCTCCCCGGAGCGCGCCCGGGGGCGCTTTTCAGAAATACGCTTTTCGGGGCGCACTCTGGGGCGCGCTCCGGGAGCGCTCCCCCCAAAAATTAAAAAAAAAAAAATGGGATAATTGTAGAGACAGGTAGCCCTATTCTGAAGTGATTTGTAAAAAAATTAACTTTATAAAAATATGTATTGTGCTACATTGGGCTTAATATATGTTAGAGCCAAAATGTAGCCCAAATGTAGCCCAAAGTAGCCCAATGTAGCCCAAAGATGGCCACCAGAGATCAAAAATTGTAAATGTAGCCCAAAATTCAACTAGATGTAGCCCAACTGTAGCCCAATGACAGAATGTACCAGAGTGTTAAAAAGAACAACTAGAGTGCTAACAGTCTTATTTATAAAGTGAAACTTATAGTTAGGAATTAGCATTAAAAAAACCTTTGAAATTCACTGAAAAAAACCATAGGTTTCACACCAGTTATAGTTAGGAATTAGCATTTAAAAAACCTATTAAATTCACTGAAAAAACCATAGGTTTCACACCAGTTATAGTTAGGTGGAAATTTTACTGATATAAAACCATTGAAATTCCCACGTTATAGTTAGTCGGACTCACTATAACTTGCGCGTGCAATGCACTGCTGATGACATCACATATTACATCACTCATGACATGGTCAGTGACATCACTCATGACATCACTGATGACACCATCCTTGTGACACAGTCACAGACCTCCTCTCAGTGTAAAGTAACCCTTGAGACACATATTCAAAAATAGAAACTGAAATTTTTAAAAAATGGACATACCTATATCAGTTACAATAAGCAATTCGGTACTTCCACTATCTATGTACACATCCATTCATTCACCAACAGTTCTATATAGTCACTCATACATATACTCACTCATCATATGAAGAGATACACCTATACATCCTGTTACACACCGACATTCATCCAAAAGTTACTCACACACATATTCACACGTGCAAATAAACTATTGAACAACCATTTATTTGAATATAGAGTTATACACACACTACCACCTTACTTCTATTGAAAATTACACATATTTATTCTCTTAAACAATCACTTATAGAAACACATACTTATTTAAACAGGAAATCTTACAATCTCTTACTCTCACATATACTCACTTATATACATCAATATTCATATATACTAGATTAAAACATATGTAGTTACTGATAAAGACACTAGTGAGACAGTCATTCACTCACTAACAAACACATATAGACACTCATCCACCCATACAGTCCTGTACATATGCTGTCTTCAAAACACATACAAACAAAGAGTCAGTCACTCATGCATCTATGTGCTAAGTAATACCTCCACCAAACCATATAGACACTCATACTGATACTACTAAAAATATTAAATAACCCATATACATACGCATGTAGCTACTTATCAACACATGTAGCCACTAATACACAAAGTGAAACACTAATATATGAATTTAAATATTAAAACATAACTCACTAATATTTATTTTTCAGAAAGACACATATTCACTGGATGGTGTCATCAGTGATGTCATGAGTGATGTCACTGACCATGTCATGAGTGATGTAATATGTGATGTCATCAGCAGTGCATTGCACGCGCAAGTTATAGTGAGTCCGACTAACTATAACGTGGGAATTTCAATGGTTTTATATCAGTAAAATTTCCACCTAACTATAACTGGTGTGAAACCTATGGTTTTTTCAGTGAATATATATATATATATAACCTACTGGCGGTCGCCAGTAGGCAGTTATAGTTAGGATTTTTTTCAATGCAAAATCTCAAAATTCTATTGTGAATAACTTTGGTGCCGGTTGACGAATCTGCCTGCGGAGCTCCGGTCCTTCCCTAAATGTTTCGGGGGGATTCGTCAAGCGGGGGCCGAGATAAAAGGGGGGTCCCAAAACATGTTTTCCCGATGTTAATTTCCATAGGGCGGTCAACCTCACTTTTAGCCCGAACGGCTGAATGGATTTCCACCAAACTTGGCAAAATTGTAGGGACTGGCAGCCCGATGTACCTTTGCTATGTCTCATGATATGTGCTCCAGTGGTTTTTACGAAAATTAACTTTGAAAAAATATATATTGGGCTACATTGGGCTATATATATGTTAGAGCCCAAATGTAGCCCAATGTAGCCCAAAGATGGCCACCAGAGACAAAAAAAAACAAATGTAGTCCAAATATCAGCCACATGTAGCCCAACTATAGCCCAATAACAGAATGTCCCAGTGTTCTAAAGAACAACTAGAACGCTAACAGTCTTACTTATGACAAAAGTATGGCACACCTGAAGTCATCTTGATTGGAATAAAGTGGTAACACTTAATACATTTAATTTGAAAAGGAACAAAATGAGGGGTTTCATTTTGCCATAGAAAGTTTATATATATATATATATATATATATATATATATATATATATATATATATATATATATATATATATATATATATATTCCAAAAGACTGACGAAATTCACGCCTGCGCCTCTTGGTCAATGGCGGGCCTCGACGGGGTTTCGCCTTGCCCCTTTAGATCCAAGAAAATACCGTCATTAGTCGTTCATATGACAGAGAGTCGAGGCCCCGTTCAGCTTTGTTTAAGTGATTTTATTCGGCAACAACACCCAACGCGTTTCGCAGAGAAAGCGGCGAAGGCTGCGAAACGCGGTGGGTGTTGTTGCCGAATAAAATCACTTAAACAAAGCTGAACGGGGCCTTGACTCTCTGTCATATGAACGACTAATGACGGTATTTTCTTGGATATATATATATATATCACACAACATTCTTCCACAAAAGAATCAGAGGCCGCAAGGGGATTCAGGGACAAACATGCCATTTATTTCAATGGTCCCAGCGACGGCGAATGCATTTCGGCGATTGCCTTCTTCAGTGCCTCACACTGTAATGAGCCTCTCCCTAATGAAATCCTCCAGTGTGAAATACTGGCAGGCACTTGAGTTCCCTCCCCCTAATGCATTCAACACACCAATGGCAGTCCGTGTCGAATATGCCGGACTCCATGTCCCAGCATGCACAGTCTTTGGCGATGCAAGGTAGGTGGCGTGGGGGAGTTAGAAAAACAGGTCAGTGCCCGTTGCAGGAGGGTCGGGTGGTCGTAGAGCAGGGAAACTCACGGTGTCTGTCCTGGGTCCCCTATAACAGCAGCAGCCAGTCCTCCCAGGCAGGGTTGAAGAGCAGGGGCAGTCACATGTGAGACTTCACGCCCGCTCGAGATGAAATATCTCCGTCTGCTCCCATCGAGTCAGAGATTGATGGCGGACTCTGGAACTGTCGATCCCTCGACCTTTAAGAACTGCGAACATATATATATATATTCACTGAAAAAATCATAGGTTTCACACCAGTTATAGTTAGGAATTAGCATTTAAAAAAACCTATTAAATTCACTGAAAAAACCATAGGTTTCACACCAGTTATAGTTAGGTGGAAATTTTACTTGCATAAAACCATTGAAATTAGTGAATACATATATTAGCAAGTAATGTTTAAATATTTAAATATCTGTATCTGTGTCTCACTTTGTGTATAAGTGGCTGCATGGGTTGGTGAGTAGCTACATGAGTGTGTATATGGGTTATTAGTTGTTTTTTTGAGTATCAGTGTTTGTATGGTTCGGTGGGGGATATTACTTAGAGCACAGATGCATGAATGAGTGACTCACTATTTGTATGTATTTTGAAGACAGCATGTGTGCAAGACTGTATGGGTGAATGATTGTGTGTATGGGTGGGTTAGTGAGTATGTGTTTTTATAATTGATTGTTTAAGAGAGTAAATATGTTTCCGTTTCTGTAGAAGTATATGTAGTGGTGTTTATATAGCAGTATAATCAAGTAAATGGTTTTTTGATAGTTTATTTGCATGTGTGAATTTGTGTGTGAGTAACTATATGGATGAGTATTAGTGTGTAACAGGATGTATAGGTGTATGAGTACATATGATGAGTAAGTACATGCATGAGTGACTATATAGAACTGTTGGTGAATGAGTGGATGTGTATGTAGATGTTGGAATTACCTAATAAGTTGTTGTAATTGGTATTGGTTTCTCCTTTTTTAAGAAAATGTTAGTTTCTATTTTTGAATGTGTGTGTCAAAGGTTATTTTATGCTGATAGGAGGTCTGCCACTTTGTCACTGGATGATGTCATCAGTGATGTCATTTGAGATGTCATCAGTGAGGTCATGAGTGATGTAATATGTGACGTCATCAGCAGTGCATTGCACATGCAAGTTATAGGGAGTCCAACTAACTATAACGTGGGAATTTCAATGGTTTTATGCGAGTAAAATTTCCACCTAACTATAACTGGTGTGAAACCTATGGTTTTTTCAGTGAATATATATATATCTTCACTGAAAAAACCATAGGTTTCACACCAGTTATAGTTACCTGGAAATTTTACTGACATAAAACCATTGAAATTCCACGTTATAGTTAGTTGGACTCACTATAACTTGAGCGTGTAATGCACTGCTGATGACGTCACATATTACATCACTCATGACATGGTCAGTGACATCACTCATGACATCACTGATGACACCATCCAGTGAATGTGTGCCTTTCTGAAAAATAAATATGTTTTATATATGTATATGTAAAGGTCAATGGAAGAATAAATGTTTAAATAAGTGTCTTGGATGTTTTAAAAAAAAAAATTGACTGGTTAACTGGCTTATTAAGTGCATTTTAGTGAATACATATATTAGCGAATATTGTTAAAATATTTAAATGTTTGTATCAGTGTTTCACTTTGTGTATAAGTGGCTGCATGGGTTGGTGAGTAGCTACATGTGTGTGTATATGGGTTATTAGATTTTTTTTAGTATCAGTATGAGTGTCTGTATGGTTTGGTGGGGGTATTACTTAGCACATAGATGCATCAATGACTGACTCACTGTTTGTATGTGTTTTGAAGACAGCATATGTGCAGGACTGTATGGATGGATGAGTTTGTATATGTGTGTGTTAGTGAGTGAATGACTGTTTCACTAGTGTCTTTATCAGTAACTACATATGTTTTAATCTAGTATATGTGAGTATTGATGTATATAAGTGAGTATATGTGAGAGTGAGAGATTGTAAGAGTTCCTGTTTAAATAAGTATGTGTTTCTATAAGTGATTGTTTAAGAGAGTAAGTATGTGTAAGTTTCCTTAAAAGTAAGGTGGTAGTGTGTGTATAGCTGTATATGCAAATAAATGGATGTTCAATAGTTTTTTTGCATGTGTGAGTATGTGTGTGAGCAACTTTTGGAAGACTGTCAATGTGTTACAGTATGTATAGGTGTATCACTACATATGATGAGTGAGTATATGTATGAGTGACTACATAGAACTGTTGGTGAATTAGTGGATGTGTATATAAATGGTGAAATTACTGAATTGGTTGTTGTAACTGGTATGGGTATCTCCTTTTTTAAAAAAATGTTAGTTTCTATTTTTGAATATGTGTTTCAAGAGTTAAAGTGAAAGGAGGTCTGTCACTCTGTCACAAGGATGGTGTCATCAGTGATGTCATGAGTGATGTCACTGACCATGTCATGAGTGATGTAATATGTGACGTCATCAGCAGTGCATTACACGCGCAAGTTATAGTGAGTCCAACTAACTATAACGTGGAATTTCAATGGTTTTATGTCAGTAAAATTTCCAGCTAACTATAACTGGTGTGAAACCTATGGTTTTTTCAGTGAATTTAATAGGTTTTTTAAATGCTAATTCCTAACTATAACTGGTGTGAAACCTATGTTTTTTTCAGTGAATTTCATAGGTTTTTTAAATGCTAATTCCCAACTATAACGGATGTGAAACCTATGGTTTTTTCAGTGAATTTCATAGGTTTTTTAAATGCTAATTACTAACTATATATAAGGCCCCAAACCTATATTTTTTCTTTGAATTTCAAAATTGTGTTAATAGCAAATGTCTAAAGGTATAAAATGTAATATTTTTGAAAAAGAATGAATCCTATACTTTATTTGTATTTAAAACAATTTTTTTAATGTATATATATATATATATATATATATATATTTTTTACCCAGGAGCGCTCCCGGGGCGCGCCCCGGTGAGCGCCCCGGAAAGCGTAGTCTTTTGAAGCGCCCCAGGGCGCGCTCCGGAGAGCGTCCCGTGAGCGCTATTGCCGCGAACGAAAACATCATTTTGACGTATCGCGTAGCCGCGTCCACGTGATACGCACGGCGTAAGCATACCCGGAAGCACTTGAGCGAATACGATCACGCAACGTAAACATGTGACGCGCTTACGCGACGCGCCCGGGGGCGCGCCGCGTAAGCGCGTCGGTCATGTGACCTGAAAATAACGCTTTTTATTGGTGCAGAACAGTTTTGGTTTCATAATGATGAAATCCCTGGTCTTGTGACCTGAAAATAACACTTCTCATTGGTTCAGGCCTTTTTTTTTTTCCAAATGATGAAAGACCCCACCTTTTTTCCTTATTCTGACTTTGTCCTTTGACTTAGGAAGACCTGTTTTGCAATCTTTGAGGTATATTTTGTACTTTGAAATGGCTTCAATAGCAGCAGCAGCTGGAGCATCTGCACAACCACCAAGAGGACCACCACAAGATTACATTGGTGGTCAACAAGAGGAGAAGGAGGAGGAGGAGGAGGAGGGGAGGAGAAGATGGCTGCAAGAACACAATACCCCATACCAGCAAAAACCACACATTGTATGGGAGTTTTTTTCGATCCCAGAGGGCAAGAAAAAAGTAGATGCGGCCAAGGTGACTTGCCTAATCTGTGGCGTGGAACTTTCCAGGGGAAACCCTAACAAGAAATACTCTTTCGGAAACAACACCATGATTCGCCACATGCAGCGCAGGCATCCAATCAACTATTCTGCTGCAGAGATGAGGGAACTGGCCAGTAACCTTCCCCAATCTTCAAGCTCCACCTCCCAAAGAAATCAACCCACTCCAACGGGACCAGAGGCAAGGGAGACGATCCCTTGCATTCAGCCACGGTTTGGGGATTTCCATATAACATGTATACATTGTGGTAAGACCATCTCCTATGGTGAACTGAGCATAAAGCTCATCGTCCTTGCTGGGGACAACCACAAATGCCCCAAAAAACACTAATTTTTTCTTATTTTTTTTTCTGCTCCAGTTGAGCCATTTTCAATTCCCTGTTTTTTCGTTTATCCCCATAAAAATACCAAAAAAATATAAAATAGTTCATAAAAGCCAAAAAAATACAAAATGTTCCAAAAACACAAAAAAATATAAAACAACAAAAAGAAGAAAAAAAACAGTTCTTTTTAGAACTACCTCCAATTTATAAAAAAAGGCTACATTTTTTAATAACACTGTCATTCTTCTTTCCCCATCTGCCGCTCCCCGGTCCGCTCCCCGGTGCGCGTACCGGGCGCTCCCCCCGCGCAAATCAAAAAAAAAAATATATATATATTTTGCACCGCGGGGCCCTTTTATAGCCCCCACATCAAACCTAGGGGTTCAGGGGGGATCTACCCTGCCCCCTTATGGTCATTTCCCCCCTTTTTTTTCCACCTCTTGTTTCTCTATCCTACTGAGACACAAGATGGCGGCCGGTCCGGACTGTTTCGAATGTTTACAGACACCTGAGAGCCAATCTGCTTTCCGTGCGCACCTCGCGTGTCGCTCCCCGGGGCGCGGCCATAGATATATATATTTTTTTAACCTAAATTACTCAAAATCCACTGGAGCACATATCTTGAGACATAGCAAAGGCACATCGGGCTACCAGTCCCTACAATTTTGCCAAGTTTGGTGGAAATCCATTCAGCCGTTCGCGCTAAAAGTGAGTTCGACCGCCCTATGGAAATTAACATGGGGAAAACACGTTTTAGGACCCCCCCTTTTATCTTGGCCCCCGCTTGACGAATCCCCCCCAAACTTTCAAGGAAGGACCGGAGCTCCGCGAGGCAAATTTGAGGAAATTTTCAGGCAGATTCGTCAACCGGCGCCAAAGTTATTCCAAATAGAATTTTGAGATTTTGCATTGAAAAAAATCCTAACTATAACTACCTACTGGCGACCGCCAGTAGGTAATATATTTTATATATATATATATATATATATATATATATATATATATATATATATATACACACACATATCCAAATGAATTGTCGCTGAGCCCAAGCCTCTTGCGGCGAGCACACTGCGGGGTAGCGAACCCCTAATAAATTCCACCAAGTGTTCCACCTTCACAGCACGTCATGTGACCGCCAAAAATATAGAGAGCATGCTGCGGCTCGAGTTCATGAAGTGTGTTCATTTAAAGAGGTGCAGCAATATATCCTGACATGTTTCAGAGCCCGAAGCTCCTTGATCATGGGTCAGGTTCCATTTCATTTCCGAACAGTATATTCCAATGCAACATTCAATCTATTTTGTCAAACATAAAAGACACTCTTCAATATTGCCCGGTTGAAGGTTAACATTTTGACATCATTATATTTGCATTTTCATCATTTTGTTTATGGAGCAAAAAAAATCTCTTCAGAGTTTCACTCATTATATATACCTCGTAATACTGACATTCATGTGTTTTTATGCTATTGCCGTGGATACCTATGATATCTTCTTTCCCACATTTTATTACATAGAGGGCTTGTCCATTCTATCTGTGGAGACACACTCGATACTTCTGTGCAACTTGAGTAATTACAGGTATGTTATAGGAAGGAAATAGCATTAAAAAGAACATAGAAATTCACAGAATAAACAAAGGTTACAGGGACGTCCTAGTTAGGTTCAGATTTTCTATACACAAAACCAAAGAAACTCAGCAGTCATAGTTACAGTTATCTCAAGTAACTATAACTTTTGCCCTAGCCATTCTCTGCTAACTACCCCACTTATTATATCACTCATAATACCATCTATGACATCATTTATAATAACTGCAACATTTGCTATAAAATTATTGATAATAAAACTATGCATTGCGGGGGTGCAATTTATAGTTACCTTAGGACACGTGTAATAGTTCCTTAAAACAACTGGAATTAGAACTGCTGAATTTCTATGGTTTTGTGTGTGTGTAAAATTGGAATCTAACTATAACGTCCCTGTAACCTTTGTTTTTATCAGTGAATACATATATATTAATACGCACAAAAGGTGATGGGAGGAATGCTTTCAAATAGTCTAACCACTGGTAATCTCTCCAGGTAAAATTCCAATCCATTGTTTTTAACGCGGTATGCCACTGTAGACATAGACCCTCATATGTAAATCAATAATGGCCCTGTTAATTATGAGAAGAATCAATCCCAAACTGGCAGGCGAGGCCCCTCCAAAAGGGACCACAAACAATCTCAGACAGGTTTCAGACTTTTAGTCTTGTTACGCCTCATCAGTGAGGTATAAGTTTCAGCCTATGACATAGCTAGCAATGGACCAACGTGTAGGCATACCCTTGGCCGCTTACTGAAAACACTTAAAAGGTGATGGGAGGAATACTTGCAAATAGTCTAACCACCGGCAATTGCTTAGTCTAGCATTCCAAATCATCGTTTTTCACCCACTGTGGCATCTCTAAACAAAGGCCCGCCATGTGGAAATCAGTACTGACCCTGCTTGCTGTTAGAACATTATATATAAATATATCATACTTAAAAGTAAGTCCTGTTTCAGTGAGCAAAAAATCTAAAAAGCTCTGACACTTACCAGTTATGGTTTGCACTATACAAAGCACACCATAACTCATGACCCCTGTATGTTTTACTGTTTGTAGGTTTTTTTTAACATGCCACTGTCTAAGGTGTGTGCTTTCTTTGCACCAGTAAAAGTCATATTTCCTGTGATGTGTGTAGGAAAGTAGTGTCTGCTTCTTATGTTTACCCCCTCTTTTTGCTGATGTCCCACTGTTTTTGGCCTAGACTGACAGGGATCCTGCTATCCAGTATCCCAGTCTATCCGCTTTCTCCTGTAAAATGATAAGCATGTGCTTTAGGTACACTCCAGATTGGATTCTGGGTTACCCTTAACAGTCCCTAGTATATGGTACACCACGTACCCAGGGCATAGGTACCCTAGAGGCATCCCATGGGCTGAAGCATGTATTGTGCCACCCCTGAGAGGTCATCCAAATTGACACGACAAGCCTTCAACAGCAGACTGTGTAAGCTGGTGACTTGCACCACTTACTTAAGATATAGGTTCACTATAACTATCTAAATCACTACATTTAAATACCTATCAGTTACCCCTATGGCAGGCCTTAACAATCCTGAAGGTGGGGTGCTGAGTTTTATGTGAGAGGGTGCCCCTGCATGAGCAGAGGCCCTCTGCTGCCTTCGGAGACCCTTCTCCATGATTGTCTGCGATGCAGCCAGACATATATCTTTAAGTGCATTATAACCTCGCGGTAAATGCTAACTTTACAATGGCTGCTTAGAAACATGTTGTGTTTGGTGTCAAACACCATGGAATCATACCTCTCTGCCAGTAACTGTTGTGGGAGGTATGATTCCACCCTTCTGAAGGGACATATGTTGGTCACCGGTATACACAGTACCAGCTTTCTTGACCTGGGCAACACAAAATGGATGCTGCCAGCCACAGACCCGATTCTGCTCTCCTGCTGCGGAGCCAAGCTCGCGCAGAGAAAGGCATGACAATAGGCATCCTGTCACAGGGATGTGTAACCACCTCACAGACAGGATTTAGTGTATTGGGGCTGCGTGGGTGCACTCTTAGAGTGCCAGAAAGTCTGCACTGGGGGCACATATGGTGTCCCTGTGCATAGTCCAGCTCAAACCAGTTCCAGGAGCCATTTGCTCCTGCTTTGGCGCGAAACTGGACAAAGGACATGGGTGTAGCCAACTCTCTGTCCTGCCCCTCCCCTAGGAGGGTCCACAGAATCTTTCCAACCCCTTCCCATGGGTATAAAGTGGGTTACCTGATCACAGGACTTTACATTTTACCTGGACAAGATTCTGATAAGAAGAAACCAAATACATTGATGCCTGCACGACGCTGGATGACTGAAGAATCTCCCTTGGAGTAAAGGAGTTACTCCCCTGCAAAAGCAGGAACCTAAACGCAACTGATCGGTTTGCTTCTCCCAAGCTCCTGAGGACTCCAAATATTTCAGTAACACAGGAGGTGGGTGCCCGAAAGTCCCTGAGGTCGATCTGCCCTCTCAGCGATTCTGAGACCAGTATTCTTCGTGGGGACCATGCAACCCGAACCCCTGTGTACCGCGTACTTTTGCAAGTGTATGTGCTTAGTGACGATTCCTGAGACTGTGCTTTGGACTTCATGTAGTCCTGACCCCAAGCTGTATTTGCACCGAAGATTTCCAGCCTCCACTCCACGAGTGTTGTGTGGGCTGGTGCTTTGCAGACTTGCTTAAGGGCTCCTTGTGATCCCTGGTCTGTTGGCCTGTGGGTCCTTGCGAGGGTCACCTTGTTAATTCTTGGGCTTACTTGGTTGCTTCAGTGTGCCCTGACTCCCCATTGCTTGAAGAGTCCCCTGGACCTTGCTGGTCCTCACCGTAACCTGTTTCCTCTGACCACATGGGTTGCAGTTCCAAAGGCTTGTTGGCGCTCCAGCCGGACATCGACCCCTCAGCTCTCAACATCCTTCGTGGGACAGCTCACCTCCGGACTTTGGTCATCCTCGACGTCTCCTGGTCCCTGTGGCTGCAGAGTCAAGCAACCCTTCTCTCCTGAAGCACTCTACATCGGTGGGCATTCGACTACAGAGACCCTGGTCACCTGCAGTGACCCAGACTCTGTATCCTGTGCTTTCAGGTTCTTCTCACCTCGAATCCCGGCTTGGGTCCCACCAGTCACTCTTCACCCTCCTGGCAGCAGGACTTCTTCGCAGCTCTCTATTGCAAACGACAAAGTTTTCCGACACCACTTGACCCCCTATGCACCCGGTACCTCTGGGAAAGATAACACGGGTACTTTGGTACTCACTGGTGGGTTGACCTTAGAACCTCCTAAGTTCCTCTTAGAAGTGTCCTTAACTTGTAATTTTCCAACCAAGACTTTCCCATAGAGTTGTACGGAGCACGCATCTGTGTTTCCTGATTGCACCCATCCTCCGTGGGCTCCCTGTGTCACTTCTCTGGGTGGTTCCTTGGGGTCCCAGTGATTCTATATTTCCTAGGCCCTGTGTCTATTGAAGTCGTTGTTGTTATACCATTTCTTTAGTATATGGTTCGGTCTCCCCCTGGAGCCCCCTGTGTATTTCCCTATTTACAAATGTTCTATTGATCTAGTATTGTGTGCTTTGTGCACTAGTCTTGTGTAGAGACTAGTAGAGTGTGTTATATTAATAAATACATATTTTTATATAAACACTGTGTGGTTCTCCTTTCATTTAGCCATTTAGGAGGTGATTTACTGGTAAAACAAACTGCTTAACATTCCTTCACGATTAAGCATGAAGGCTGCTCTCCATAGATACCATTAGGATAGCTTTCAATAAGGTTATCTTTGACCTCAGACTTCATAAGGGTTGTGTGGCCTGGTACAAGGTGCCCACTTTAACTAGTGGAGTACAAAGCCACAGGAGTAACCCATAGACCGGGTAGTGATCAGGGTGAATATATGCAAACTAGCAACAAAAATCTCAACCGGATTCAATCATTGTTCATATATATGTATGTACAAGACATTACGAGAAGGACAACAAGAAAAAGTGGGAGACTCAAAGTAATTTTGCTGTATATGCTCATAGCATCATATATTTAAAAATCAATTTATACATCACAGTTATATCAGCACTGTTAGCATAAATGCTTAGGCAACCCTAAGGAACTTAGTGCACATTGTGCTTGTGACAAAGGTGATGGCGCAAGTGACAAGTGAAGTACACAGCGCTAGGCGCGAGGTGAAAAAAGTGGCATAAAATATATATACAAAGTTTTTGGTTCAAGACAGGAATTTCAGGGCAATTAATCAAGGTTTCTGGAATGACTTGATAAACCAACTATGAATGTGCCCCACAAATTGCACTGGTAACAATGGCCGATGGCGTTTCGATCCTAGCAAATCATTATCATCATCAGGACCGGGTGACCAAGATTGTGAGTGCTGAAGCTCGTAAGGTGTGGATCCACTGCGGAAGTTCGGAAAACTAATTTAAAGGTGCAGAGTCGGAGCCCTGATCCACTGCATCGGTTTCAGGCTGTTGTTTCCTGGAGAATGCGGCGTGTAGGATTCAATACATCCGGCGAGTAATCCCGGGCCAATGCGGCAAACATACATATATGTGAACAATCATTGAATCCAGTTGAGATTTTTTTGTTAGTTTGCACTTTAACTAGTGGACAGCATATACCAACCCACCTTCTCATAATATGTATTAAAACTTAAACCGATTTGTAACCCTTATCTGCTAGACTGACTAGACATGACTGACAAGCAACCTTTATTGTTTCATTAAGCTTATATGCAATGGATAATTTTAATTTATTTACAAGCGTATGACCGCCATGTTTAGGGAATGAAGGGATATCTTTGGCTTTCCTTTGTATGTCTGAGGCACATACCTTCAATTAAAACAATTAGCCATATCACCATCTTTTGAAGACCAGACTTATTTGGCTTTGCAAAAGCTTGCTATTGTTGTAATGCTACCCACAGTTATACATGTACTTTCTGGAATTGATTTAAGAATGATTCAAAAGCTGGACATCCCTACTGAACCTTTCAAACACTTCAGAGAATAAGCCCTCATTTATGTTCCAGTTCCAAGCACGACCTAGATTATTGTCCAAAGAAGCAATGGTAAGGCTTCATACTGGTTAGTAGGGACCCGCACCAAGACCCCTGACAAAGCAACCACTGCCATAACTTCTTTGAGTGACTTTGAGTGACTCTTAAGTCAAAAATACTTCGTTTTCCAGGAAGCCCACAACTTTCCTCAGTAAAGAAAATTGTTGGATCCAACAATCACGGTCTTAGCAAGCACTTATCAATGTTACCTCTGGACAGGAACTGATACTTAAAGAACATACAGATTGAATTGTGTGTGAAAGAGAGGCATACATTAAACAGACAGCTTTCAAACAGTGTAGTGTATTCCTAAAATATTTATGTGTATTTATTGAATTAAAAATACTTGGCAATGGGTAAATTTAGACAGAATCCCAAGCACTTTTTTCACCACGCTGCTAGCAATTATTCAACTTTGGCAAATGTTTTACACTTGCATCTCAACCTCACCCCTGTTGGTTAAATATACATTATTGCATCAATCTGCCATCCATTAGAGCAGTCTGGTACATATAAAATTACCTTTAGTAGAACATATATATTAACACCAGATTCAGTATGTTCAGGTACTATTCACCACGTTTTGGGTGAATGCAGCTGTGTGAATAACTGCAAAATTCTGAGTATCCAATACCATGTACTACTACCCAGAACTATGCTATGCTAGTGAAAAGTAACACAAACAATAATACATTTACCAGAGAAATTCCGAAACAAAATTCAAAACTAAATGCATCATGCGAAAGTCAACAATGTTGCCCTCAGGTTTGAACTAAAATGCAAATATGTTTTCCAAGAGGATTTATTATTTTCAATAGAAATTTACTACGTATTAGTTTGTGGGATGATTCAATCAATAATTGTGTTGTCCTCTGTCTTAAAACAAATAATTAATGAAAGAAGAATGTAGCTGCTTTGGTTGTAATAGTGAATTGTGAGGTAATCTGACTGAATGAACATCTCCAACAGTAGCCTAAATGAAATAATTGATATAAGTAATGAGAGCTTTGCTTTGTATGAAAGTATAGAAATATAACTCCTAAGATGTTGTGCGCCTCTAACATGGGTTTGAGGTTATACAAAATACTTGCTGCTTTTTCACCGGAAACTGGTGCAGGATGAAAATAAAAATGCAAGCAGAGTAACAAAAATAAAAGTAGAAGGGCACTCACTCTACTTCTGCCACACCCCAATGTACTGTACTGAGAATGCAGTCACAAGGGGGAAAGTGCATTTCTTTTTCCTTCAACTGACACGGTCTCTGGTCCTGCAGATTCTTCCAAATATAGCGGAATTCCGAGCCCTGAAATCAACTGTCTTTTAAATCAACTATCTGTCCTTTGTCTCTCCCACTTATCTCATCCTTCAAACACCAAGTTATCCATATCTCCCAAAAAGTTTAATGTCCAGTCCTGCTTTAAAATGTTTTGCACAATTTATTTGCAGTCCAAGGTGGTATCTTGCTGGCTCAATAAAGCTTGATCAGTGGTTACTGCCACATCCACTGCTCGATAGGTCGTCCACTGCAGCACCCTCCATGTTCAATGACTTTTCAACTGCAAATAATCTTTCTAAAACGGATGTAAACGTTTTGCAGATAGTTCTAAAATGACATTGAAATTCTCCAAATTAGCGGTGACGCCATTGAAAACCCCTATATCATTTAACCAGTGAGTATATCTGTTTGGGATATGTTTTGAGTTTTTATTTAAAATACTTAGTAAGACCATTGTGCTTTTCTGACTCACCACGTTCATGTGAACCGGTTCCGAGTGTTCATGTTTTCTTTTCGGCAGCTTGCACCATGTATAGAAGTTTTATGGATGGGAATCCTGCATCCATGGATGCAAAAAGCATTGCAGCAGGATTAGCCCCGCCATTTGCAGGTAAAATCACGAGCACCACTCAAGCCAATGAAATAACAATAAAACAAGATTAGAGCTGTATTTGCACTGCTTTCTCAATTCCAAGTGGCATGACCTGTTTTTTTTTTCTTCATAGGCACCAACACATTTAGAATCTGCAAGGAGCATGTAGAAGAGGTGATACTTGTCTCCGATGAGGAAATAGTAGAGGGTGTGTCACTTCTGTATCGGGCAGGATTCGTAGTTGAACCGTCTGGGGCAGCAGCATATGCCGCAGTATTAAAAAATAAAATACCTGACATAACTGGGAAAACAGTGGTAGTTTTGCTAACAGGAGGCAATATCTCACCTGAAGAACTGATTCATATATGTATTTAAATGATTTTTACCTTTACAGTCATCTGAAACCTACTAACTCATTAACTTGTTATTTACACTTGAAAAGACTAGTGTGGTCTGGTCTAAGTGCAACCGTCCTTAGTAAAAGGCTCAGATTTGATGTACTCACTTGTAAGATGGCATGATTTGGTGTGAATTTCTCATTCTGCTGTTCAGATACCCAAAGTATGTTAATTGATATATGATGCAAGCAAAGCAGCATTGTTAGGATAGTATACTAGTTCTTTGTTTGTCCTGATTGTTCTGTTAATGTGTCCAGGTATTTATGTCTCTCTCTTGTATGCATGCAGTGGCAGTTGCTCTTGATTCACTGACAAATGATCACATTCAGTCAAAAGATACCATGCATGATGCACTTAGTCTCCTTAAAAAAATGGGCAAGCTGGAAACCCTTTTTTTACCATTCTCTGGAATGACAACCTGATGCTTTTCAACGGAACAAGCAAGACTGTACAAAAAAAATGTTAATCTATCTGTTGCAGTCAACATTATCCAATCTTTTAATGCTTATGTCCAAGAGTTGAGAGCCCAATTTGATGACTATGAATGCAAGGCAAAAGCTCCTGATACTCATACAGTGATTTTGGAAAGCATACAAAACAACGAAGCAGTAGACAAACTCGGTTTGAAGAACCCTCTAGTGACACCGTACTTGAAGGACGGAACAAATTTAAGGTAGAAGCATACTTACTGGTCATGGACGCTTTGATTGATGGTTTATTTTTTATTTTTTTATTTTTTTCATCACCACCCCCTTTTCTAAATCGTTTTTGGCCACTATAGGTGTGGCAGGGTATACTCAGACATGAGTCCCTTTCTCACTGCTCCATCAGGATTCAAGCAAGCCGGGCCGAAGACGGCTGAAATGCCAGAAACCGGTCCCCGGTAGCTTGTCTCCTTTCTGGTGAAGAATTGGCTTGGTAGTTTAGTCTGCCCTGTTCCCATGATGCACTGGGCCAGGGACAGACTGATTTGCATATAGCCAGGTTCTGAGCTGGGATGGGGCAGTGAGATAAATAACGGTGATGGATCAAGCCCTGATCTTTGGACTGGGTAAGAGTGGTCTGCTTAATTCAGACACTCTGTTCATCACCACCCCCTTTTCTAAATTGATTGATGGTTTAACACGGCGAAGTGAAGCATAATGAGACCTAAATAATCGGTTTGGCTTCTTTATAGAATTAAAAAACATGAACACTAAAGAAATCGTAGGATGGTGTGAAAAGCTTGCCTCTTTGTACTATAAAGACCTGAACAAATCTGTTATCATCAAGGAATGCCAGCATTTCAAACATTATCCTGTACACAAAAATTAAATAATTTCAATGTCTTGTCTTAACAGGAAAATAAAAACTAGAGAACACTTTCCCTAACATTGAAATTGCACTGCGAATAGTCTTGTCGATGATGGTCACAAAATGTAGTGGTGAAAGGTCCTTTTCAAAGTTGAAGCTCATAAAAAAAAAATGAGCTACGTAATCAAATGCTAAAAGCCAGACACAAATCTCTGGCTCTGCTGAGTATTGAGTCAGAAATGCTCCAAGAAATAGATTTTTCTGATCTGGTTAAGGAATTTACTGCTAGCAAATCCAGAAAGAGATGCATACTTTAAACAGTGTCTTACAGGTCCCTAATATTGTACAGAGATGCTCCAAGGTTCTACTTAGAAGCTTTTTTTTTGCAGAAACACATGGTGACATTTTTGGTATTCATTGAATCTAAGTAAATATTCATAGAAACACATTTACTAAAATCTAAAAATTGACATTAAGATGTTTAACTTCTACTACCTAACCTGCAATTAAAACACCCCTAGATGCTCTGAAATCACAGCACATTGTGCACTTATAGCATTGACATTATATGACAAGAAAAACTGACAAATGGGGAGAAGACCCAAGAACCAAATCGCTTTGAATAATGTTCGCAAGAAAAAACAAATCCACATTCTGTGTGACAAACAGCATTGTCAAAACTCAAGCCAACAGCATAGAGTTCTTGTACTCAATCTTGCCAATCCTCTTTACTGGTAATGTCAGATTTAACATTACTATTTTAGAAATACCACTTTCAGAAAGTGGACATTTCTCTGCTCTTACTGTTCTGTGTGCCTTACAGCCTGTTTCTAATGCACATCATGGCTAGGTGACAGTTCCCTTGGTGCATCCCTTCTGGACAGACACAGGAAGGGCTGGGTGTTATTTAGCTCCCCATATGCATTAATCTGCATTCCAATGGGTGTTCCTGGGCAGATGGGAGGAAGGTGCTCGCCCTGATACTTTAGAGGGTAGAGGTCTGACCCCACAGAAAAGACTGATGATCCCTCACTGGTAGTCTGGAGTGAGGGCTGGTTTGAAAGATATACTGGTGTACTTAAAAACTACTCTTTGCAGTTTCCCTCATATCAAAGGAGCATTCATTTAAGTATTGGGTCTCTGACCCCATCAAATGAGACACTTCTAAATGTTGAACTGAGCCTCTGCCAGTGGACTGCGGTGCTGCCCAGCAGACTCAACTGGATTGCTTTTCTGGAAGGACAACTTTCCTGCTTGTTGCCCTGCTGCTCCTCGACTCCCCTCCAAGGTGTTTTCCAAGGGCTTGTTTGCTTGCCTCCTGTTTCTGAAGTCTCAGGGACGCAAAAGACTTCCTGCAGTTCTGCTGGACTGGACCTTGTGTGAGTCCTACCCTTGCCTGTAGTGCCCCTCTAAGTTCTGGGCCTTAGAAGTGGGTTCTGCAGCTGGGTTTCTGCCAAATCCAACGTGAAGCAACGCAAAGCCTCACTGCACAGCTGACAGCTCTCGAAACTGATGATGCGAAGCCTCGCATAGTCTCTGGGAACAGCCGACGGATGGCGCAAACCGTCACTGCACCCCTGGGTCTGAGGTACTGTGTTCAGCTGGCCCTAATGGGTCCCTATAGCCGGCCAGCACTCCATCGCAGTTGGCCTGAACTTTGGATTTGAACTGGTCTCTCATGTTCTAAAGTAACCATATTAGCGTTACCTGCTTCTAAGCGCGTCATTGCATTTATTTCTCCAAAATTCAATATCTCGACTTCTGCTTGACGGATTCTGATCATTTTGGGCTTGTTTTACTCCGATAAAGATTCTCAGTTTTTCTAAACTGTTGTGGAGTATTTTTTGTGTGTATTTACTGTGTTGTATGGGGGTATTGCACAAATACTTAACACATTGCCTTCTAAGTTAAGCCTGTGTGCTCTGTGCCAAGCTACCGGAGGGTGAGCACAGGATAATTTAGGATTGTGTTGTGACTTACCCTAACTAGGATTGTGGTCCCTACTGGAACAGGGTGCATACCTCTGCCAACTGAGACTCAATTTCTAACACTGCCTAACTTGGTTAGTCCCCGACTTTCTTTTTTTGAACTTCTGCCCTATTTAAGATAGAAAGGAACTGCTGGCACAATACCAGGCCTACCGAACAGCCCATATGCTTCCATCCACATAGCAAGGAGGTCCTGGGCAGTAATACCTGCACTGCCTCACCCTTCCCATGGACATGTTAGGGTGGCGGGAAGCAAATCCCCCCCATTAGTGTCTTCATTGTGCCTCCTTCACCACCTTCGTAGAAACACCTGATGACTCCTGACACCCCCAGCTCCTGCAGTTCAATTTGCTGTCTCGAGGATCAGCCTATTCTCTAAGATTCAATTGTGTACTGCTGCGATACTACTGTCTTCTTTGATGCTCCCTTTGCTCCATTCGATCATAGTACATAGTAAGAAGATAATTGTTTTTGAGGTAAGTTGTACATATACAGTTTATTCTTGAAGATAGGACCTCAATATTCGGCACCATCAACAATACGCCTTCCCTCTCCAACCTGCCAACTAACGACCCTCTACAGTGGTTCACAAACTCATTCTGCATTCGGTAAACATTCCACTATTCATCACATGTGGTTATATTCAAATGCTTTACCACAGCCCATTCTCCTGTCCCACAAGTGCTTCATCCCACCCAATCAGGCACTCCAGCCTGTTCTTTCTTTCCTCGTGCACCTGTTTCCATCCGCACACCCCTTCCTTCCACCCCCCACACTTCCCAAGGTGCTCCCCCTTACCGCTACTGGGATCACTATTCAGGAGCTGCATGAGAGAGATCAGAGAAGCAGGCCCACCAGTGCCCTGTCTTGGCTGCGAGGTAGGAGAAGGATCTGCCCCATTCTCTTGCCCTGTGGATGGGGGGGACCGTGGCTTGGGTGAGGTGGGCAGGGAGGAGGTTTCTCTTGGGGCCATGGAAGGAAAATCGAATGTTGAGGTTTTGGGGTCTAGTGTAATGGAAGGCTTTGTAGGCATCTGTGAGCAGTTTGAAGGCTATTCTTTTTTCGACTGGAAGCCAGTGGAGGTCGCAGAGGTGTTGAGTGATGTGGTCATGTTGTGGGATGTCGATGATAATTCTGGCTACGGCGTTATGGACAGTCTGGAGTTTGTGGAGGAGTATTTTGTTGATTTCGGGCAGAGAGATTGTTTCTGTAGTCGAGTCTGCTGGTGATGAATGTGTCGGTGAGGGTCTTCCTGGCATCGGGGAGGAGCTATTTGAAGGTCTTGCGAAGTATGCAGAGGATGTTGAAGCATGTGGAGGACAAGGCGTTGATCTGGCGGTTCATGGTGAGTGAAGAGTAGAGTATAATGCCGAGGCTGCGTGCGTGGTCCGTTGGGGTTAGTTGGTTTCCGTGGGCGGGAGGCCACCAGGTGTTGTCCCATGTGAAGGGGGTGGAGCAGAGGATGCAGACTTCTGTTTTCTCGGAGTTGAGCTTCAGGCAGCTGTTGCTCATCCAGGTTGCGACGTCTTTCATCCCTTCATGAAAATTGCGCCTGGTGACGTCAGCTTCCTTGGTGAGGCAGAGGTTGAGCTGGGTGTCGACGTATGTTGAGTCCGTGGTTTCTGACGATGGTTACGAGGGGGGCCATGTAGATGTTGAAGAGTGGGGGCTGAGGGAGGATCCTTGGAGTACTCCGTATCTGATCTCTTTTGGTTCGGAGAGCAAGGGCAGGAGTCTTATTCTTTGTGTTCTGCCTGAGAGGAAAGATCGAATCCAATATGTGTTCGGTTCAAGATGATCCAAAATAATATAGTCCATATGATACTTAACCCCAAAAAGGTGGCACTCTATCTTCCCCTCTAGAGGACGGGATGCCCTAAATGCGAGAACGAGAGGCAGATACTTACATATGGTTTGCTGATGCTCTGCCCTGGTCTACTTTTGGGTTCAGGTCTTAGCTCCGCTAATAAGGGTGATGGGCTGGGATATTCCCCACAGTTGATAAATGTTTATTGGAGTTACTCCCTGAGAACCGGAAAAGGAAGCTTAGTAGGCGCTACACCATACTAGGCCTTACAGTGGCAAAGAGACGTATAGCCATACATTGGAAAAGTGCACATCTTCAAACGCGAAAGGCCTTGAAGACGGATACGGTAGAGTGGGCGGGTGCAGAAGACAAGGAGAGATGAGAAAGCTTAAGAGGTCCTGATGGCATGTGATGCGATGACAGAGACTCTACTGCAATCCCTGGACCCTGAAACACAAGTAAGTCTCCGGGGCCCGTAAGGGGTTGGGAACATCAATGGGATGCAACAGCCCCTGACCTTCGGTCCCAATGATTGTCCATTCTAAAACTGAATACGATTAACACAGTGGCAAAATGTTTTTGTTTTTTTTTGCATCTTTGTAGGCCAATGGGTTGGGAAGCGGAAGCGAGGGGAGATGGGGGGTTCCTGCTAGTTTACTGGTTATAAACACTGGGTAGGGTCAGACATACTTCATCCTTATTGTCTCCCCTGTACCGGTGGAGGCGTTAACTGTTCTACATGATCTGGTATGTATTGTTTTTAAAAATGGCAATAATTTTTTTTTTTTACGTTTGTGCCAGAAATCTGCTCTTTCTGCATGATAGCATGAGATTGTTGCCTTTTAGTGGACCCTAAGTTGTTGCTGGCTTTAGCACTCTGTGCCATGTACCCTGCTAACTAGTAATTAAGTCAGACCCCCCAGGAGATAGCGGCATGGATTAGCAAATTTAGCGGCACAAATATGGAAATTTAGCGGCAATTTTGCAGCATTTTATTTGGCCATTTTTCCTACAACAAACACAGATATCTTATTTTTTTTAGTTATTTAACAACATGAAGCTATGTATATTTGGTTTATTTACAATGTAGACACTTCGTTTCCCTCAAAAAGCAAAAGACTGCCCATCAGCAGCCCAGGGCAGCAAAACAGCATTACAGGCGTCCCATGTTGCGTGCCTTTTCCTTATGCTCTTGCTTAACCAGTTTATCCTTCTCTCTCTGTTGCTTGTCCTGCTCCTTCTTCTTCTGGGATTCCTCTCAAAGGGATTCGTTTTCCAACCTCCTTGCACAGAGGACATCTTCCACATTTGTATTTTTAAAGAGAGATTTTTCCAAAGGGATGGCCACAGTGGCAGCTGCTCCTTTCTCTTCACCCACTTCATCCTCTTCATCAGTTATGTTGGCGTACTGTGCCAAGACATCAGCCTTCCTCTGTTTCTCCTTCTCTGAAATTTCCTTCGGTTTTACTACAATCTGGGCCTGCTTCTCCATCATGCTTGCAATCGCTTTGATCTCATCTTCTTTCTTCTCCTGAGATTGTGATGATTTTTCAGCTTCACACTATTTTGTGAAAAATTCTTGACAAACATCGTCTAAGGAAACTTCCTCCAAGAAGGCACCCAGAACGCTCTGCAATGCATCCAGCCTGTCCTTGTCGCTCTCCTCTTCGTGCAGCAGGCCCTGAATATAGGCTATGTACACAGCGCTATCTATCTCCAGCGCGTCTAGCCTCCGTCCCAGCCACTCCTGGAAGCCAGACGACTCCATTCTTTACTGGGACAGTGCTCTGATTGCAAGCCAGCCTCGCCTCCTTTTCAGTGGATGACCTGTTGACAGCCACTGGAGCTGTATTACACACTGAGCTGTACGAAGCCTATGCTTGGAGCTGTGGATGGCATGCTCCTCTAGTCTACAGGGCACAACAGGAGTGATCCTGTGGGATGTAAGTAGTTGTTAGTCTGGGGATTTAGTGAGCTGCAAGATGCTGAGAGCTGTGGGTTGGTAGGAACTGCATGCTGTGTGAGATCAATGATGTTGATGCTGTTGTGATGTAGTGCTCGGAGCTGTAGGAAGCTGCAAACTACAGGATGCCTGGATTGCTGTAAGGTGCTGTGGGTTTTTGCATCCGGTGAGCTGTAGCGTGCTGTGGACTGCATGGTCTGTCAGCTGTGGGATTCCGAGAGCTGTGTCTGCCGGCGCTGGAGTTTCTTTTACCACAGAGGTATTTTAGTAGGAAATACAAGTAACTCGAGGCATCTGGAAATGTCTCAGCTGCAGGCCTGAGCAAACAGCACCCATCTGATTCAATAACCCAAAGTCATTCAAAAGTAGTAACCACTGACTTTTTTAGGCCTATGGGACAAAATGATATCTTATCAGTGCAAAGGAATATTTTTCAGATTTCCTTCGGTGTTGTCCTTAATGTAGCATCTCAGATCATGTTCCAATACCAGTTCTAAACATTGTTTTGACATTTGACAATGGCGGCAATACAATGGAATCTTTCGTGCACATGTCGTAGAAAATCATGCCGGTTGCCAAATTACCATGCAAACCAGCTCATTTACTTTGCCAAAAATGGGAGGGTATTTTGGCACACCTCATTTATCCACTAGGAAATCGCCAACAGAGATCCTTTTTGGATCACCGGCAAAGAATCAGACCATCCAAACATCTGGGGACCGAGATGAGCTTCTGATTAGCTTTTTATATAATATTTCAAAGGGAAACCGAATCACCACTCCAGAGGACGCGAGCATCTTACTCCCAGTATGTGCAATGCACAAACAGGAAGAAGCGGGATGATAACCGATTCATTTTCCGACCCCCCAGGATATAGCGGCATGCATTTTCTTTTGTAAAAATGCTGCGATTTCTACAAAAGTGCCGATTTCGCGGCCACTTTTGTAAAAATCGCGGCATTTTTACAAAAGTGCCGATTTCGCGGCAAACCGCGAAATCCGGGAGGGTCTGATTAAGTGCCTGTGCTCCTACATTACCCATGGTTGAATTGACATAATCCTAATTGGTATATTTAACTTGCCTTCAAGCCCCTAGTATATGGTACAAAGTGTAACAAGAGCCTTGAAGTTCAATGCCTACAGCGGACTGCACATATTGTGCCATATAGTGGTTGTGCAAGTATGGCCTCAGGCCTACCGCTGTAGCCAGACTAACAGGTTGTTTTTTTTAGCAGTTTTATATAGTGCAAACTCAACCAAACGTATTGGAGTTCTTTATACGAGTACCAGTTGCATTACACAAGGACACATTTATTTTTGGTAGGCACAGGAAGATTAAATGATTTGCCCAGAATCACAGGATATTGAGCAAAAGGCAGCAGCTCTGGTCGTTACACCACATCCAAAACATGCACTGCGACCAGTCAATTCAATTTGTAAAGCTTTATTCGACAATTGTCATAAAAGCATCCTTCCTAACCCTAATACAATAAATACTATATTTAAAAATAATTTTAAAACACATATTAAACATTTTGACAGCCGAATATTACATGATAAATACTATAAAGTTAAAATTCAATTAGTTTCTATAAAAAAAGAACAATTCATACAATGCAATAGGATAATTTGGTAGAACAACACTAATTCATAATATATTCACATTTGACTTTAAAGTGCGTGTGCGTATTGACCATGCCCAGGCAAGAAATTTAGCTACGGCAACTACAAGAGGTGTGGAGCAATCCGTTTCAAGTATTCTCAAGGCTGTTGATTGACTACGTGTGCCGATGTTTTGGCACACTGGCTTCAGCCATTTACGTCTAGGGGTAGCGTATAGTGGACAGCAAAACAGCAGATGGGAAATATGTTCAATTTGGTCCTTACAAAAATAGCAATGATCATCCCACATGGGAGACCAATGTTTTTTGAATGCATTTACTGGTAAGGTTCCAATGCGGAATTGGAAATACAATTTCCTGTCGTAAGGGCGTTCTATAATATCCCAGTATATTTCACAGGACGGATACATTTTAATGTCCCAGAAGCGAGTTGTCAATGCTGATTGGGAACCTTTACAAAACGTTACTGCGTACACCATTTCCCAGTACAGTTCTTTCAATTTTGCTTTCGATGGAAAGCTAGCCACATCATAGTTTCCCCATAGATGATCCAATTTTAACAATACAAGAAGCCCCTTGAGTTCTTTTAGCCATTTGATACAGTGGAAACGGTCAAACTCAACGACATCCTTCAAAGCTTCAACATAATGGCCCAGCTCTGGTGTCACCATCAAGCGCCTCCAGTATAGGAGTGGCCGTAGTCTGGCTATATCCTCAATATTTTTCTTGCCAAGGTCCAATTTCAGAGGGAGCATGGGTGTGCTTTGTGGGACCATAACAAGCCCTCGCAAAAACCTGTTTTCTGCACGTCCCAATTCTCTCAGATTTGAAAACCCCCACAGTTCAGACCCATACAAGCAGGCACCTAATACTTTCATATTGTATATCTCTAGTGCAGATTTAACCGGCTTTGTTAGTGATTTGCGATGTTTCAGTGCTACTGCACCAGCAAGCTGGTTAAACTTTAATAGAGTATTATCAATATGCGATTGCCACTTCATGTTTCCTTGCATGGTGATGCCTAAATAGGTAAAAGCGTCCACTTTCTCTAGAGGGGTACCTTTATATTTGATTACTCCTTTGAAAGAGGACTGATAGTTTAGGCACATGAATTTAGTTTTAGTGGTATTCAATTCAAGTCCTCTACTATCACAGAATTCCCCAAAGGCATCAACCACTTTCTGGAGACCGCTCGGAGTGCGTGAAAGTAGGAGCGTATCGTCCGCGAACATTAGAACTGGGACGTGGCGACCTGCTATAATTGGGGCGTCACTTGGGGATTTCATTAGATGGTCAACAATTCCGTTAATGTAAATTGAAAATAGTGTTGGAGCTAGCACACAGCCTTGTCTAACTCCTCGTTCTACTGGGAAGGGATCTGTGGCTTCACCTTGCTTGCCCCATCTAATTTTGGCAAAGTTATTGTCATGGAGGCGGACAAGGAGGGTAATGAGTTCCTGGCTTAGACCTACATCAGCCAGGGTCTGCCACAATTTTTCCCTGGGGACTAGGTCGAAGGCTGCTTTTAGGTCTACAAAGACAGCGTACAACGATCCCTTTTTGAGTGTGACATTTCTCCAGTAGATTGTTAAGAAATAGAGAACTTGGTCAACACTACTAGTCAGTGGGCGAAACCCTGCCTGATATGGGGATAGTATATTTTTGTCGTCAATCCATTGTTGTAACTTATTCTGGACTAGTCGACCCATCAATTTTTGCGCTGTGTCTATGAGACTAATTGGTCTGTAGTTTTGGGCTAGTGTTTTGTCTCCTTTTTTAAATATGGGGATTATTTCTGCTCCCTTCCATGAGTGGGGCACTTCCCCCCCATTGCCACAGCATTAGCCAGCATTTTGAAATATGAACACCACGCATTCCGGTCCGACAAAAATACGTCGGCCGGGATGCCATCCATGCCTGGCGCTTTTCCTCCTGCTATGCCATCCAATGCTTTAGTTACTTCGTTCTCATCGAATATTTGGTTTTTAAAGAAAATAGATGGCGGAGGTTGGACAGAAGCATGGACCGGGTTGCGGGCATACTGTGGTTTAAAAAACTCAGTCCATTTATTAATAGGGACATTATTTTGTGGCTGGGCAGCTAATCCTCCCCTCTCCCATTTTACTATAGCCCAAAAGCGCTTGGAATCCTTGGCAGCGCAAGCTTCCTTCAATTCCTGCCACCCTTCTTCATCCCAACGTTTCTTGGCCCTTTTTTGGGCTTGTCTGTATGCATCTCTTGCTCTCCTAATTGCTATTGCATTGCCTGTTTTTAGTTCTAAACTCAAATTAAGTCGTGCCAATCTGCAACTTTTGTCATACCAACCTTGCCTCTGTTGGGTTTTACCCTCTTTACTAGGATCTACTCTTTTGGTAAAAAAACTTTGCAATTTAGAGAAAAGTTTGTCATGGGCCTCCATCATGTAGTCTTGGAAGCTAGGCATCCCTTGTTTGGACTTGATATTGTTTACTTCATTTACTACTAACACTTTAAGTGCCTCTAATTTTACATTATCTTTTATCATCATTCTCCATTTGAGGTGGCGCTGGTTGTTGGAACATACTACATCCTGCGTCACCATTCCATTGTCATTAGAATGCGGTGAGGGCTTGCAGTGGAAAAAAAAGGTTAGTTTTAGGGGATTATGATCGCTTTCTAGTCTAGGTTCTACAACCATGTCTAGCATTTTGCTCCAAAATTTTACATCTATTAATATATAATCAATTCTACTAGATGATCGCCCATTATCAAACGTATTATTACCTACTAGATCGGATGGCGAGCGCCCATTTGCCGCTCTCAACCCTCTGGCTAAGCAGAGACTTTTTAACTGAATTGCCACATTACTCCATTTTTTAATGGCAGGCAAATCCAACTGGGGGATTCCCCACTTGGCATCCTCTTCCTCAGACAAAATCCTGTCCTCCTCACCCAGGGGCTCATAAGTTACATTGAAGTCACCACCTACTACTATTTGATTTTGTGGTGGTAATAATTCTATGTTCAGTTCTAAAACTGCTAAAGTATTAGAAGATTGACCCCTAGCCACTCCCCTGGCGTAAACGTTAAAGATGCTGAGCTCTTGGCCGTTATCCCATCTGACAGTAAGGGCCATAATGTCATTTGATGGTATTGATAGTTGTGTTATGATGACATTTAAGGATTGTCGTACCCATATTAACAAGCCTCCGGAAGGACGTCCGAGGCGGTTTCTAGTTGCCGGGATATGATAATTTAAATATCCCACTTTGAATGTTGGGGTAAGAGACCAGGTTTCTTGCAGCATAATAATGTCGTGCTGGTTAATATATTCAGCCCATTCCAGAGTGTTTATCTTGCTTGCTATGCCTGCAATATTCCATGATACAAGGGATAGTATATTAGTTTTACATTGATCTAATAACTGATCTTCTTTCTGATCGCTTGCATTGGTTGGCACTTCTAATAGAGATGTTTTTCCCTCCCTTGAGATAATCTTGGTCTCTTTTGCCCCAGTAGCACACATATAAACTTCAGTTGCTATCTTTAACTCATTTGAAGCCGGGTTATTACATGCCAAGTGTGGTGATTTCTGGTTCTCTATATTCGGGTTGACCAGATTAGAGCAGTTTATGTTTCCATCTCCTACATGTTTTTGCTGCATCGGCCTAATATGAGAGACTAGATCGTGGCTTTCGAGTCAATCACATTCGTTTAAATCAGATAAAGCCGAGAAGCAGTTTTCCAAGTTTAACCCCCAGTCACCGCTAGGTCCACCCCTAGCCCTTCTAGATCCAACCACTGACCACTTGGTTCTAAGGATACTTGGTTTTGCTAGTAGGCCTCTTCTACTGTAGAAGAAGTCTAGCGTTAACGGGACTATTTCTGCCGTTCTGCGTTGGGGTGGAAGAATATTTTGTAGGATGTCTGGCAATACATCTGGACCCTTCAGATTTAGTACCACACAATCCCCGGCAAATTTCTTGGGTTTGGACCCTATCCACTTTACTCTTCTTGCTGTTAACAAATCCTCAGACAACTTTTCTTTACCCCAAGGAGTTGCTTGAATATTATTACCTAACCACTGCAATGATTTATTTAGAAGGGAGTCTGGAGTCTCAATCTGATCTTTTCTCAATAGTGGGACATTGGCAAGTACTAAAACTAGAGGCGACGCTTCCACTATCAGCTCTACAGGATTTGATTCAGGGTGGGAGTCAGATATAAAACCATTCTCTTGTGTTGGTGGGGGAACTACAACAGTGGGGTTGGTAAGATCACTTTTGGCACTAATAGCACCAGTCTGCGTTGGTGCAGATGTAGCTTTTACGTTCTCAATCATATTTTCCTGGAGCTCATCTATTTTGCTTATGATCGAGTTCGGAATGTCCCCCATATTATCGTTTGCTGTTTTTAATAAGGACTCCAGTTTATGTACTTTGTCGGACAAGTGATCTATTTTGGATATAAGTGGTTTAATTATTCGCACAATCCTAGATTCTAACATGCCCATAAATTTGTTCGATAGCAAGTCATCCCAATCTATAGTGCTACTCCCTTCCTCTGCTATGTCATCAATTACATTTTTGTATTTAGTGTTAGGCGGAGTTGATGGTTTTTTACTATTCGATCGTAGTCCTGGTCTTTTAGAGGGAACTTTAGTGGACCTCTTAACTGCTCTTGGAGCAGGGACTGGCGTTGGCGGGGTGATACTGCCATCAACTAACACTAAGTCATTACAGTGCAGGTTGGATTCATCTCCCGTTAGTGATTCAGTATTTGTAACAGGTTGTAAAACATTTATAGAAGCATTTAGTGCTGAACAAACAACATTTTCCACGTTTTCAGCATCACTTAGATTCGTAGCTTCTATGTCCAGATCGATTAAGCAAGACACTTCTGTTTGAGCGCAGGGAGGGGAATCATTAAGCCCTAGGGAGGACCTCCGATCATTGATTATTTTTGTCACCCTGTGTACTAGGTAGTTCTCCATGGTATTGGCAGGGGTAATAGGTGTTTTCTGCTTTGACATGGTTAATCAAGAAGACAGAGTAAGAGTAGCTAAATAGCCCCTGCGCGTATACACAGTCAGTAGCAAGTAAACACTGCGGCAAATAACTCACGGTGCAACAGATGATAGTGTCCTGGTCCAGTCCAGTCGTGGCCAGTCTTGGACTGTCTTAGACTGTCCGCCCTTTGTCCGGGCTTAGTCCGGGCGTCCCGCTCGCGTCCCGCGACGCGGAGGACGGCGGGATTTTCTAGCGCCTCCGGGCGCGATGACCCCTGGATGTTGTTCCGGGTCGCTGGGCAGGCTGGGTGTTGTAGTTTCCCTCCGCTCAGCGGCCGCGAGAGGGACTCGAGCGGCGGCGGGAGGGAAACCTGGACGAGGCGAGGTCGAGGGCTCAGTCAGTCCAATGCTCCGTGACAAGGTAGGGCAGCTTTCTGGCACAACCGACCAGTCAAAATAGACCCTTTTTGACAGGTATAAATTTCCCTTTTAAATATAAATGTCAACTTTATGTAGCACCTGTAGTACACAGGGCGGAGTGAATGGCTGTGTCCTAAAAGTAGGACATCTAGAAATGTAATGTTAACATGTCATTACAGTGGTTATCACCCAAAGGTATTTTTACAATGGCAGGCCTAACTGTCCTATATACAAAACCAGAGTACAGATTAAAATACTAATAATAATGTATCTCTGCAATGGGACCAGCTAGAAAAATAAGGAAAACCACTATGTTTAATAGTTATTAACATCCAATTCAATGGTGGAGTCAGATTTTGTAAATAAATAATACGGAAAAGTAACTTTTAGAAAGTGCCTGAAGTTTCTGCAGGTTAATTTGCATTGGCTCTTCGACATCTCTCAGAGACGAATAAACCTTAGAGAGGTCTGAAATGCCTCCCAGAAGCAAACATTAGTATGATCAAAATGGGCGGATGCGACTCCTTTGAATACAACTGAATATTCAGGGTGAGAATTGTGGACATCTTGTTGCACCGTACAGTGTCAAATCCTGCTCATCCGATCTCCTGGGTTCATATAGAAGTATTGAGGCTCACTTGAAAGGGGAGAGAACAGGATACCAAGACAATTCTTTTGGATGCGCTGTCTGGTTGCTGAAGGACTCTGTTTCTGTCCTACCAGAATTCTGCCTCTAGGTTTATAGTGGGTACAGGGGCTGCGTCAAACTGGATTTTAGTATTAGATGTGGCAGGACACTAGGATTACTATAGTACACTCCCCATTCACACTCACTTCCTCAAACCCAAGTTTAGAGTGACCGAAGACTTTTACCATTTTGAAAATGCCCTAAGTGGGTAGGTTTGACTGGGGGAAATTTATTAGCATTAGTTAGGCTGTGCCCAGGAGTTATTCCCACTTACTAGCCAGTGCAAGGCATAAATCTTGCATCTCCAGGTACCCACATTAGATCACTATCTGTACCTGCTGTCTGTGACCTGAGAGGAGCCCTGAAGGACTGGACCTGTTCCTTCTTTTACCCAGGACAATGTGGATTCCAAGTGTCTTAAGGTTGGCTTCATATTCAAGCAAAATAAATACAACAAGCCACAAGAGGCCATTTCCTGGAAGTACCCAGCTGATCAGCGGCAACTGGTTCTGGACTTGACGCTGCTATTGGTCTCTGCCTGACGCCCTATAGTCTCTAAGGGGCATATTATGAAGACAGGCTATAAAATTATCGCCGCTTTAGCGCCAGAAAATTGCAGCTAAAACGGCGATAATGGGCTTGATAATATGTTCTATGGATTCCAATTGAAGCCCATGTTAGATGTGAAAGACATCTAACATGGGCTTCAATGGGAATTCCATAGAGCATATTATCAAGACCATTATCGCCGTTTTAGCAGCAGTTTTCTGCCGCTAAAGCAGAGGTAATTCTATCGCCTGTCTTGATAATATGCCCCAAAGTGTCTCCACTGAGGTCACGGGGGCCTTAGGCACGTACTCCTGTGGTGGACTGAGATTTAATAAACACTGTCAGAAGGTAGAATCTTTGGCCAGGCCGAACCTGGTTGGTGTATCTGACCCGTGCTCAGGCTCAATTTGCACCTAGGTCTCGGTCTACTACAACCTTTGGCTAGCATTGATAATTGATGCTTTTTTGTGCCCTTTCTATTTAAAATTTAAAAAACTCATCTCTCTGGTTCTCCTTATTAGATTTTTATCATTTTGGTGCCATTTTGTTCATAAAATGTTAAACTTATACTTTATTTTTTTTATTTGATCTGGGATTTTCATTGCTCCGCATTTTGACTTTATTACTGTTTTTGTACTGCATAAATACTTTACACGTTGCCCTTAGTTAAACCGGACTGCTCTATGTTCTACCAGGGGGTTGAGCCTCATGTTAATTTAGTGACTGTGAGGGTCATACTGTTTTGGGTTGTGCCTAATCCATGATGTGGATTGTCACTGTGGAAGTGGAACCTCCTTACCCCAATATTTATAACTGTGCCCAAATAATCATAACATCCCAAAATTGCAAACCCCCCACAATTTACTTCAGGAGGTTCCAACCCCAATAAATCTTGTGTAGCAAAGCTCCCCACCCAACATGGTTTCACAGAACAACCAAATAAGTCATAGAGACCACTCAATTGCGGAGTACTTGATCATGGGAAAAGGTAAAGGATTTTATTATAGAAATCTCAAAATCAAGTGATACAGAAGAAATGTCATGGAGCCTCAAAGTGCAAAGTTAGTCAAAAATCAGAAATAATTCTAAGTTTCAAATGAGCAGCAAAATCAAAAAGTAATCGGTCAGCATCTCTATTACAATCTAAGTAAGCTCAAACATCTTCTGGCTCACCCTCAAAACCAATGGTTTCTTATACACAATTATTGCATAGAAAATTAGCTACAAGTACTGATGCAGTATGGCATGATCCCATGTATCTGTTCCTTTCATGATCCCGAGTATTTCACACCAAAAATATTGTACATTAGCTCTATCCCATTTCTTTGAAAGCATCCTGCTTTTTCATGTCACTGTCACCCAAAGAGGGTTAGAACAAAATATGCAACAGTTAACAAAGTTAATTCATGAACGTGCAATACTGAACTGGTCCACGGAGGACACAGCAGAATAATCCCTGAATTTTGTGATCAATCTATTCAACAAAAAGTTCATTAGCCCCTTGGGCGCGGGGGGTGTGTGAGCGCCGCTGTGGTTCGGTCACGACACCGCCCACTCACTAATTTGCCCCCACAGGCGGGGAATCAGTGCTGCGTGGGCGGAGCGGCCGCAGCATGACGGAACCACGCCGTCATGAGCACACGCCGCCCGTGGCTCATGACGGCGTGGTTCCGTCATGCGCAGGGAAGGGGTTAATACAGCTTTGTATTCATAACTAAAAAACATTTCATCAGTTGGCGTTCGCTGAGCCTGTAGGGCGAGAAGATGCTCAGGGTACATGATGGGCGAAGCTGCTGCAGGAGTAGGAAACCGAGATAGCATCAGCATCCATTTCATCCAACAGAGTTTACACCAAAATGTTGCATACCTAAATCATGTTATTAGACACACTTCTAAACATTATATTAAACTTGTTTCAATAGCATATTGTTTCAAAATCTGTGTATTGGATCCAACATCATAATAATTAATACTGAATATTAATTGTCACTCAAAATTACGAACTTTAAAAAACTCTCACATCTCAATCCACCACAGAAGTACATGCTCTTTCTTCTTCCCTGGTATCAGAATGACAATAATGGCAGCCTTTTTCACAGAGGGGTGACGAACACCTCCCTCTAAAGTCTCTTCTTATACTGCCATTAGTTGGGGAATCAACATATCCTGAAATTAGTTGTAGAATTCAATATTGCTAGTTCGAGGATGAACACAATAAGGTCAGTGTTGCACATAATTCTCTCAGTTATTTCACAAGGTTGGCACTCCAATGTCATCCTGTTTATAGCATGTGCACATGCCTTGCAATGTCAACCTTTCTAGAATCCTAATTTTTCTTGGTTACCGGTTCAGCACATCATTGATCAACATACTTCTGATAAATGTTACCCAACAATTTGACTTTTCTTGGCTAGTTTTTAAAATTGTGGATACAGGGGCATTTTCAAGGGAATCTCTTTCAGCTCTGCTAACCTAGGCCCAAAACAAAACAGAAAAAATATAAATAAATTGTACTTATCCACCAGACTATGACTTGATGTCAGCCCTGATCTCTTTATCAGTCAACAGTTCAATCAGCAACTATGAGTGCTTGCGTTCCACCCGCACCATTGCAATCTCTTCTAGATATTTCAGCTTGTTTGCAACCTTCAAATGTATCTCTTGAGGAGCGCAAGTTAATTTGGTAGTTTTTAAAAACTACCATTATTTGCTACATCATCCCCATTTTCATCATAAATAAAGGTAATGATGTTGGTGAAGCAGTGTCATTTATCTAACACACATAATGTACGCCCTGGACGTTCACTCTCCCTTTGTTGTCAGTCTTCTGCATGTTTCCATAAATACAATATTTGTTTGTCAGCAAATACCCTATATGCAGTATTAATCTGTGTCAGTATTTGTGCCCTCCAAGTTGCACTATATTCACTTTCTAGTTTGCTGCTTCGCGATCCCAAATAATGCAATTGGGTTCTTATGGCTCTCAAGATACTAATTGCATTGATGTACAGATCCCTCTTATGTACTCTTGAAACACCTCCAAAATCACAATCCTACTTCAGACCAAGGTCACGTTTTTATCACAATTGTCGCAGATAGCATTTGGTATATCAGCTTTATATGCGGCATCCAACATCAGCTCTGCCGGAAATCTTCAACCATACATTGGGGGTAACTCATCGACACTGCCAATTATAACAATAATGTGGAATAATCCAGTAATGTCCTAGGAATGTACTGTACTTTCATAACCAAAGATGTAAGACCTCCAAGATCAGCCAGAAATCATTCACAATATAATAGTACGAGTACACTTTGCCATCACCTTTCATTATCCACCATCTACCATTCGAGGCATCTCATTTATTTGTAGCCGGACTCTGCATAGCTAAATGACTGGTTGTTTTGGCTCAGTCTATCCAGCTCAAGGTTCAGTACTACATTAAAATTGCCCCTCTCCTCCATATTTGTGAGGTAGCCTTCAGTTCCCTACATTTAGAAAAACATTGTAACAACGAACTCAAGGATATCTATTTTCTCTCCATAAAATGGTAATGAAGGTAATACAGGTTTCAAATATTATAACCAGCATTATAAAGTGCCTCCCATCAGAGTGAGCAGATAGGAGTAAACATGAAATATAGCTATTTCTCTGGCATAGCGAGTACAAATAGCATCTAGGTATTCTGATCTATGTATCTTTCTATTTAAGTAGACCTCTATCAGCTGCATCTGTTTATAATTCAGACAGACTTGGATGTTCAAGGACAACACATTTTTAGTCTTCATATCTAAATGCCTGGTCTATTTTGTAACCCCTAAAAAATTATCATATCCTGCATTTATTATTTTCTCCTCACAAAGGTTATGTGTGCATATTATACAATGTATATATAAGGAGCCCCTGCTACTAATATTTATTTCCAGGGCAGGGAAAATACAATTGTTGAAGAAAAGTTCCCTAGGCAACTGTTGGTCAATTGGATGTATAAGACCATAATTCTTACCTAATAGGAGAAGACTCACTGTCCAGTGATTATCAATTAAAAATCTTTGTATTCATACAACATCGTTTAAAAAGACCATAATTCAAACTGTTTTACTATTTGGGTAAATATATGTAGGACATTAACATCACATAAAAAAATTATTTACAGGGAATAAGACACAAAATATGTCCCCATTAAATCTATCTGGTCTATCTAAGCCATCTACCTTTACCCTCATGTTAGACCAACTAGGCCCCGAAGTCGCTGTTTTTGAGCATGTTGTACTCAACCGCCTAGATAGGGCCACACAATATATTCCTAAACCTAGCTACAACCTAAACAAAGATGAATTTCAATCTCTACGAAAAATCACTCATGAGAAATCCCTCACAGTTAAAAACTGTGACAAATGAGGTGGCATTGTCGTATTAGATACACAAAAATATGGACAAAAATGGTTACACTTCTCAATGATTCAGATTTTTACACCAAAATCTCTCTAGATCCTACAAAGAAAATAGCATCTAGAATCCACCATCTTACCACTGATGCCCTCTTATCAGGTGACATCTGTGATAAAGAGTTTGAGTATCTAAATATCATTGATCCTAAGATGCCATGTATTTATGGAATCCCAAAAATCCATAAAAATATTACAGACCCACCTTATCGTCCTAGCGTTACCATGATCGGGTGGATTACAGAACCTTTATCCAAATACACTGATAACTTAGAAAAATGACATATATATAAGATTCCATCATACAATAAAGATACAAGAGACAACATCAATAAAGTTGAAAACCTACCATTCAACTCTGAAATGAGTATACTAGTAACATTGGATATAGAATCCTTGTATAGTAACATTCCACAGACTGAGGGCATTGAGGCTGTTAAATGGTTTAAAGATACATACAACATCAGATGTCCAAAGACTTTCCTATTGGTATGCCTAAAAATTGTATTATCAGAAAACACATTTGCATCTGGCAATACCTTATATAAACAAATCAAACGTGTAAGCATGGGGGCATCAGTAGCGCCATTGGAAGCTAACGTCTATATGGCATCTTTTGAAAATAAATATATTGACAATGAAATTGCACCCTTCTTTGAATCTGTGGCATATTGGTCAAGATGTATTGATGATATTTTCTTCATCTGGACTGACACTATGGATTCACTCACATAATTTTTAGAATGGCTCAACCCATGTGACACCAACCTGAAATTCATCGCCCATACAAGTCGAACTCTTAGATATTCTCATTCGTCACAATAATGGCATACTCGAGGTAGGTCTCTTTGTTAAACCAACAGCAAGGAACACCTTGATACATTATGAAAGTTACCATCTACGAACAAAGAAACAGAGTATTCCTTTCTGACAGTTTCTACGACTTAGACGAAACTGCTCGAAATTTTTAACAAGAGGGTACCCTAAACATCTCGTCATAGAGCTAGATTCCATGACAGAGACACACTGTTAAGATCACAAACTCGCCCCTCGATAACAACTATTTTGTGTCACAAAACATTCCTTCATGAATGAAACAATCAGGCAAATCATTATTTCAAATTGGCATATTCTAAACAGCCATACCAACCAAGAGCTCAAAAGTTCCAGACCTCTTTTTGCACATTGTCGCAATAAGAACATTAAAGACATTGCACACACTCGTTTTTGCGCAAGTTCCACTTTCATTAAAAAACAATTGATGGTTCACAGCCGATTAGAGGAACTTTCAAATACACTCAGTGCAAATTATGCAACACTGTGATTGAAGATGACACACTCACCCACAATGGGCATACAATCCATGCCAGGAAATTCTTTAACTGTAAAACAAAAAATCTAATCTATCTGTTGCTATGTCCTTGTAACCTTCGTTATGTAGGCGAGTGAGCACATTCACTATCTACACATTTAACTGAACACCAATCAGCAATTCATATGTCAAAAATGGCTGCACCTCTGGTCAAACATTACCTTGCAAGGAAACATACAGCTAATGACATCAGTGGCTAATATATTATTCTGGAGAAAATAGAAATATCGCAAGAAACAAGAGGTACTGAAATTCGAAAAAGAAGAGCAGTGTTCTGGATCTTTGTTCTTGATTCATTTAAACGTGGTCTCAATAATGAGCTCCCCAGGGAATACTCAATCTGGTACAATACCAATTTATAATACCAAATGAGCTTGACACTTGATTGTAGATTATACATCTTTCTACTGACACCATGTGGTACCTTAGTCCAATTCTTGGGACTACTGTCATCAATATACTTTATTGATGCATACATCTTATGAATAAAAATGTAAAACATGCCTTGGCTCAACACTAATTCTATTCTCGTTTTATCCCTTCAGCCATATTTGTCATAGTATCACCTTCTCCAGACATCGGAGTCACTATTTCGCTGGAATGTTAGTCCACTTTTTTGGACCACCGTCATCTAAATATCAGATATCTCTGATAAGCTCTTGAGACAGTCTGTCCTTGTCCTAAACATAGCTGAATGATGGTTAATGTTCCAGCTAGTGAAGCTTAATCTTCTCTTTAAAACTGACCAGAGGTTAATTTTGTTCAAAACAGTTTCCTCTGACGGGAATATTTCTCTCTGGCATATACTATTCGCTGCATCTTATTTATTTTTGTATTTTCATGCCATTCTACTTCGACAGACTTGATTTTTTCGTATCGGATACTATTACTCGGTAGTAGTCTGTTTTCTGTTTAGACTCAGTTTTATCTAGGTTGGCGTTTTAGCATTTATCAATACCCTCACGTGTTCTCCTACCGCATTATGTTAATTTACGCTATGAGTCCCTTCATAAATACCCTCTAATGAAGATACGACTCAAGTTTCCCAAAGGAACCTCAGACTTCGATCCACATAGGTGAGAAGCCACACATCATTACTTCCTTTTCAACACTTAGAGGCTTGCCTTCAAGATGCGGCTCTCAATGACTGTGGGCCATTTTGATTAATTTATCTGGCCTGATAGGATAACTTCTGACTACCATGTATCGCCTTATATCTCTGAAATTGAGAGACTAATGTATTTATGTCTATACCGGGAAGAAAATGAAGCCTTTGAACTTCACTCATTTACTCGCTTTGTAGCTTAATCACATTGAAATTCATTAATTCTAAATTTCATTTGTTTTTTTTTTTACTTCCTTTCCTCAACCATCTGACAGCATTCCACCTGTCCGATACATGTGTGATGTTCTTCCTTGACCACATCTTAATGGTCTGGGTAAGCAACTCTTCCTCCATTTAAAATCTCTTTTATTTATCACTTTATGGTTCCATGAGGCCACTACACTGAGCTTTATCTGGATGCACTTTTTTCCTTTTACTGTTTCTTACTATCTCACAGGAATTACATATATTTTCCAATTGCGATTAGGCAATCAGAGCATGTAGTTTGGTGATGGTGAATCTTCTCACATTTACTTTTCTGTTGGCCTGCATCACTCTGCAGCTAGAGGGTTTTAGTCACTTTTCCCATGTTTTTATTGAGACTCAGTGTACATTTTTTATTTTTAAGCACATTTTTAATGTGACTTTCCTGATGAAGGCGCTTTGCTCACCGAAATGTCCGTAGCTATTATGAAGATTCATCTTTAAATAAAAAAGCCATGGAATTGTATATTTAATTTATTGCTTTTTTATCTAAATTTGTATTATCAGCTTTATAAATGTATGTATATTTAACTCTATCATTGATTGTGCCATCTTCTTCCACAGACCATTTGATAAGGACTTACAGCTTTGTTTACTGTATGAGATATTTGGTAAACCCTCTATTACTGTTATAAATGCTGTTTTTTAATGTGATGTTAACGTCTTACATATATTTACCAGAATAGTAAAACAGTTTGAATGATAGTCTTCATAAAGGATTTTGTATGAATAAAAAGATTTTTAATTGATAATCACTGTACACTTAGTCTTCTCCTATTAGTTTAGAATCATGGTCTTATACATGTTTGCATATTATGCCATACTTATAGGTAATAACTCAGCTTATCATCAATCAAACATTTCAACTTGACGTGTTACGCCTGCTACGGCGTGGCCAGCCCTTACCACCCAGAACCTAATATTCTGAAAAGCTGTAGGGACTGAAAAGCCCACTACATTGTGACTGTTGTGTACCCCTGGGAAGAGTGCCCCAACTGCATGGATATCTGAATCTTTGATAATGATTTTTGGTCATGGGTGAACACAGCCATAGCCCAGGGCTGTCTCAATGTATTGCGGTGTTTGTTTTTTCTGATGCATAATTCTGGGTTAAAAATTATTTGTGTGACTTAGTTATTTTAATGATGCATGTGACCGTAACTGATGAATGATTTTGCACTTAAAACGATATGATTATCTCATTTAGAAGTGTGATTAATAATGTAGTATATTTATGCCACATTTTTGTGGAAAAGGTAGAAAAAAAGGAAATGGCAAGGAGTAAGAAATATCTATATCCACTAAACCATAGGGAACTTCATATTACCCTATTAACAGTACATCATCCTATCTTTAATTCATATGGGCCTTTATACAAAACATACCACAGACAAAAAAATTTAAAAATAAATCATATCATTATTTTTGTTTCTCTTTTCAAACATACAAGTATATATATATATATATATATATATATATATATATATATATATATATATATATACACCCAAACAACATATACATCACAAATCAACATAAACCAAATTCAGGCGTTCCTTCTACCCACTTGATTGGAAACTAATCAGTGTTTACAGACTGAATCAACGTGATACACTGAGGTAGTCTTCTATGCACACAAGGTTACCACACCTCTCAAGACCTCATTTCAAATGTGCTTTCAATCGTAAGAATTTTTTGTCAATTACAGTTGGACTCCTCATTTCACAAACTGTCGAGGTGGATGCGTTTTGGCCTTCATTTACATCTTGGCCTCCTCACGACAAGGGTAAGGGTACATACCTAAGTAAATATAAAATACAACATTTGTACCAAACAAATGGGTCACTGTCCCTCTATCTGTGCAATCCATGCTGGGCACAAGTACGACTGGAAGAAGTTTCACCGAAAAGGAAAGTAGAAATGCAGAGTAAGGGTGGAAAGGGTGGAAACCACCTCAACTACTCAAGAACCAACCAAAGTGACTACTAATTATACCACGAACAAGAAGCCATGTGCACCAAAGTCAGTAAAAGAGGAAAAAAACAAGTCATCCATTTGTAACCAATGTGTACAAAAATGAAACACTCACGTGAAGCAAACAAAGATAACTGGTGGTAAGCTTCAGGACAACTCAATCTGACCGGTGGCAAATTCCAAGGGACCAGACAATAGTTACATCACCTGAAGGTGGCATAAAAATGTATCACTGATGGATATCCTAATTCAATGCAGACCCATCCACCATACCAGGATGTGTAAACCAAGAAGTCCCTACATACCTTAAAACCGGGGTAATAGGCAATCTGATGTTAATTCACTAATCATGTACAAAAATAAACAAGAATTTTCTCACTGAAAAAAAAAATAAAGCAATGTCTCAATATAAACCCTCACAGGTGCTAATAAATCAGTGTGCAAGAGAAAACACATTCTCAAAAAAGGCTTACCTATACTAGTTGCTTCAAGTCAAAATGAATGACACTGTCCTGTGCGGTTGCTCCCCTCACCCTCTGCCTCCCAGACGCTGCATTCACTGCTGGCTGCATTCGCTCCTGCCTACCTGCCTGCCTGCCTGCCGTTCTAAGCGCACTCAGCGCTCGGTATCGTTTTTGTGCAGATTCTATTTAATTAATTGTCTTTCTCTGTATTGTACTCGGCGCTCGGTAGTATTTGCCTGCTGGTACTATATTGAGGTCCTGCTGCGCACTACTGCTAATTTCAGCAAAGAGACGATTGTGTAGAGTGCATTTTCAGTGTTTACCTCCATTGTAGCTGTGTTTACCCTCGGCAGCCCGTGGCTCCTCCCAGATCCCGCCTCCCAGCTGCCCCTCCCACGCTCCACCCCCTCCACCATCCATTTATGACCTATGCCCCCACGCGCAGCGTCCACGCGCTACGGCCACGCCGAAGGTGCGCCAAAGGTAAGCCCGTCTACGCCCGTCCGCGCCTGGACCGCGCCCAGCGCCAGAGCCCCTGGTCCTCGTAACGTCCACCCCTCCCGCATTACTTACGATGCCGCCACCCTCCTAGCCCTCAACTCCGGCCGTTCCCTCAACTGCGTCCAAGCCGCCCCTGGACACACCCATGGACCCTTTTCCTGCAACACCTGCAAGTTCGACGGCACCAAGAACAACTCCTCATCCACGAACACACAACAGATATCCGACCCCAACCACCTACAATGCATCCTGCTCAACACCCGATCGGTCCACAGGCACGCCATTGACCTCTGGAATCTACTAGACACCATCTCTCCGGACGTCGCCTTCCTAACAGAAACATGGATGACCGCCACATCAGCCCCAGACATCACCATTGCCATCCCGGAAGGCTATAAGATCATCCGCAAGGACCGTACCGGCCACACAGGAGGAGGTATCGCTATCGTCCATAAGAAATCCATCCGCATCTCAACCAGCTCAGACGTCAATCTTGCCAACTCTGAACACCTTCACTTCCAGATCCACATCGACCCCAAAACCACACTCAGAGGCACCCTCCTTTACAGGCCACCAGGACCCCGCGCACAGTTTAGTGAAGACATCACGGACTTCATCACTCCACACACGCTCCTCTCCAAGGATTACATCCTTTTGGGAGACCTCAACTTTCACCTTGAAAAGAACTACGACCGCAACACCACCACCCTTTTGGACAACCTCGCCAACCTCGGACTTAAACAACTTGTCACCACCTCCACCCACATCGCAGGTCACACACTCGACCCTATCTTCACCTCCAGCAAACATGTCTCCTTCAGCCACACCACAGCTCACCTTTGGACTGACCACAGCTGCCTTCACTTCACCTACAACAAGCCCACTTCCAACAACCACCCCCAACCCACTCTGCAAAGAAACTGGAACAAAATCACCATCGACCAGATCTCCTCATCGCTTCTTCAAAACCCCCCAGCCCACTCCTCAAACCCAGACCAAGCAGCCACCAACCTCACCCAATGGCTATCCAACAGCGCCGACATCTTAGCACCACTGAAAAAACGACAAATCAAACTAGGCTGCAAGAAGGCCTCCTGGTTCAACGATGACCTTAAGAAATCCAAGAAACTCTGCCGCTCCCTTGAAAAGGCCTGGAAAAAAGACCCAACCACCAGCACCAAGGACGCCTTCAAAAACGCCACCCGCATACACCACCAACTGATCCGGAATGCCAAGAAAGCCGCTTTCAAGGACCGACTAGATAACAACGCCCACAACAGCAAGGAATTATTCAACATCGTCAAGGAATTTACCAACCCCTCGGCCAACTCCAACGACATCACCCCCTCTCAAGCCCTCTGCGACTCCCTAGCCTCATTCTTCCACAACAAAATTGCAGACATCCACAACAGCTTCGACAACCGACCCGAAGACCAACCCACCCAACCCCCTGCAGGACCCCCACCTCCCCTGAACATCCTCAATGACTGGAAGCCAATCTCCACTGAGGACACCATCCGTCTGATGAACCCTATCCACTCAGGATCCCCCACAGACCCATGCCCTCATCACATCTTTAACAAAGCAAACTCCATTATAGCACCGCACCTCCGAGACGTCATCAACTGCTCCCTCAACTCCGCAACCTTCCCGGAAAGCTGGAAACATGCCGAACTCAGCGCCCTCCTGAAGAAACCCACAGCTGACCCAACCGAACTCAAAAACTACCGCCCTATCTCACTCCTTCCATTCCCGGCCAAAGTCATCGAGAAAGCGGTCAACCACCAGCTCGCCGCATTCCTCGAAACCAACAAATCCCTCGACTCCTCACAATCCGGCTTCCGAGCCAAGCACAGCACTGAAACCGCCCTCATCGCAGCAACAGACGACATTCGAACTCTACTGGACAATGGAGACACAGTCGCCCTCATCCTCCTCGACCTCTCCGCAGCCTTCGACACGGTCTGTCATAGCACCCTTTTACAACGCCTCAGAAACGTCGGAATCCATGGAAAAGCACTGGAATGGATCACCTCGTTCCTCACCGGAAGAACCCAGAGAGTCCGCCTCCCACAATTCAAGTCAGAGGCCACTGAAGTCCTCTGCGGCGTACCCCAAGGGTCCTCACTCAGCCCCACCCTCTTCAACGTATACATGAGCCCCCTCGCGGCCATCGCACGCCAACACAACCTCAACATCATCTCCTACGCCGACGACACTCAACTGATCCTATCACTCACCAAAGACCCGTACACGGCCAAAACCAACCTGCATGAAGGAATGAAAGAAGTAGCCGAATGGATGAAGCACAGCCGTCTGAAACTGAATTCAGACAATACAGAAGTCCTCATCCTAGGCACCTCCCCCTCCGCCTGGGATGACTCTTGGTGGCCAGAGGCCCTTGGAAAAGCACCTATCCCGACGGACCACGCACGCAACCTGGGCGTCATCCTGGATTCCTCACTCTCGATGAACAGACAAGTCAACGCTGTTTCTTCATCTTGCTTCAACATTCTTCGCATGCTCAAAAAAACATTTCGCTGGATCCCCACCGAAACTAGAAAAACAGTCACTCACGCTCTGGTCACGAGCCGACTGGACTACGGAAACACCCTCTACGCCGGTACCACCGCAAAAAACCAGAAAAAACTCCAACACATCCAGAACGCTTCAGCCAGGCTCATATTAGACATACCGCGTAAAGAACACATCTCTGGCCACCTGAAAAACCTCCACTGGCTCCCCGTCAATAAGAGGATTACTTTCCGGCTCCTAACCCACGCACACAAAGCACTCTACGAAATCGGACCCGAATGCCTCAACACACGACTGTCCTTCTACACCCCCTCCCGCCAGCTTCGATCCTCCAACCAAGCCCTTGCCACTGTACCTCGCATCAACAAAACCACCATGGGAGGTAGATGCTTCTCCTACCTGGCAGCTAAAACCTGGAACTCACTTCCCACTCATCTTCGCCTTACTCAGAACCACATAGCATTCAGAAAGCAACTTAAAACGTGGATATTTGACATGTAATTCCCCACCCTTCCTCAAGCGCCTTGAGACCCTCTGGGTATGTAGCGCGCTATACAAATTTATTGACTTGACTTGACTTGACATACGTGGCACATTAAATCCTTTACAATAATGCACTTAAGCAATGACAAGCTTTCCTCACTGTAAATATAAAAAAAATGGAGGAAAAAGTCTCAGTCGGCACACTTATTAAAGCGCTCTTATTCCTCACTCCTGTGGTCTGCCCGATATAAACCCTACCACAAGGGCTTGTCAAAGAGTACACAACATTTTTCGTGTTAGAATTAGAGAAGCTTTATTGAGTAGGTTTTTTAGTATTCAACATGACAATTGTTGCACTTAAAGTGTCCCACGACAGATGGAAGACCCAACATGCTTCTCAAATCTTGCTTTGGTTGTTGTGTGGCTGAAGCCCTCACTAGATGTTGGCGAAGGTTTTTCCTTTTCGGAACGTGAAGAGGGGTTTAGGAATATTCAAATGATTTATCAACCTCCAGTTCCACAAAATAATTTGCTTCAGTTTATTTGCCTTGGGGTTATATGTAAGCACACATGACATTTGGTTTGACTCCTGTTTGTTCCTAGCTTTCAGTAAGGTTTCTCGTGGTGTAAACCATGCTTGTTTTAGAGCTGCTCTAACTAACTTACTTTGGTAGCCTCTGTTGCATAACTTTTCTTGTAAAATCTCAGCATTTTTTCAAGTAATCAATTTTATTGGAACGATTTCGACGAATTCTTAAAAACTGCCCATAGGACTAGTTTTCCTTAAGACTTCTAGGGTGTCCACTGGAAAATTGCAACAAAGTGTTGTGATCAGTGGGTTTGGTGTTGAGACTTACCTCAAGATTCCCATTGTTTTTAATAATCCATACATCTAAAAAGTTTATTTTGGTGTCACTCAAAGATATGGAAAACTTAAGAACTTGCGAGAGTGAGTTAAGCCAACTATGAAATTGTTCAAGGGAATCCTGATTCCCGGTCCATATCATAAAGATATCGTCGATGAATCAAACCCACCATGTAATGTGCAATTTAAAGGGGGTGGCGTCATGAAAATGTGTTGTGTCTCAAAAAAATCCATCACTAAATTAGCAGTTTCCGGGGTGAAGCAACACCACATCGCCACGCCTTTTACCTGTAAATACAGGTCTTCTTTAAAGGCGAAGAAGTTGTTTTTGAGACATATCCTGGCTAGGGCTGCAATTAAATCAGTGGGCACCTCATGCGGTCTAGGTCTTTTATCTAAGACCACTCAGGACAACCAGCGTCTCTTCTTGAGGAATGTTGATATATAGACTTTCAACATCGAAAGTGACCAACTACTGTTGGTTGCCATCAAACATTGAATTCTCGATCTTAGAAATAAAGTCCATTGTGTCTCCGATGTATACCTCAGTCCGAGTTACAAAGGGCTTTAGAAAAACATCAATGTATTTCGCCAAAGGCTCCAACAATGACCCACATGCCGAAATAATCGGCTGACCTGGAGGTTGTGTATTTTTATGTACTTTGGGCAGTACATAGATGTTTTTTGTGAAGTAGTATTGAGATAATCCTTCTTTCTTGCAAATATATCCCTCATCCAAAGCCTGTGTTGTAAAATGTAAAATTTGGGCTTTAAGGCGTGAGGTAGGATTATCAACAATAGGACAATAGTGTTCTTGATTGTTTAACTGATTCACTATCACTTTATCGTAGTCATCACTGTCCCACAGGATGATCCCCCCCCCACCCTTATCAGCAGGTTTGATAACTGCAAGGGGGTTATCAGCCAGATCTTTCAAAGCAACTTGTTCTTCTCTCGAGAAGTTGGATTTAAAGAAGATTTTTTTCCATTAAGATCATCAATCTCCCTTAATATTTGATCTTCAAATAAGAGAATTTCATTGGGCATAGAGGCACTCTCTGGACAAAAAGATGATTTATTCTTAACCCACTGGTATTTTTATTGTTAACCCCACTATAATCTGCAAAAAAAGGCCTTCAATTTCACTTTACGTAAAAACTGAAGGACCTCTGTCTTAGTGTTGACAGGGTCCTGAATGGTGAGAGGGACAAAAGACAAACCTTTATGCAAAACCTGTCGTTCCACATCTCTCAAAGGATGCTTCGAAAGATTATAAATAGGCATCAGGTCATTACTGATGTGTGTACTCTTATCAGAGTCCTGTACTATCGACTCTATATTCTTTGTTGGGTCCTGAACACTCCCTGTTCTTGATTCTGAGCTGGGGCTCTCCATTCCTCTCTGAATCCCCTTTCCCTGTTTTCTCTGTCTAAAAAAGGAAGGGCTCTATGGTATTGGTAATAGGGCTGATAAGGTTGGTAGTAAGATCCATATCCCTGGTCTGAATCTGAGGGGGTATCAGAAAATGTAATACATTTTCTACGGGATCTCCCCCGATATTGAAGTTTCAAGGTACTTGGAGTTGTCCAGAAGCTTACCGTCAGTCGTCTTTGTTTGGTTCATGTGAGTATCATTTTTGTACACATTGGTTTCACATGGATGACTTGTTTTTCCCTCTTTTACTGACTTTGGTGCACGTGGCTTCTTGATAGTGGTATGATTAGTAGTCACTTAGTTTGTTTCTTGAGTAGTTGAGGGGGTGTCCACCCTTACTCTGCATTTCTTCCTTACTTTTTGGTGATATGTCTACCAGCTGTACTTGTGCCCAGCATGGTTGGCACAGATTGAGGGACAGTGACCCTTTTGTTTGGTACAAATGTATTTTATATATACTTAGGTTTGTTCCCTTACCCAACTGGAATTGACAAAAAATTCCTTTGATTGAAAGCACATTTGAAATGAGGTCTTGAGAGGTGTGGTAACCTTGTGTGCATAGAAGACTACCTCACAGTGTTTTACCTTCAGTCTGTAAACACTGATTAATTTCCAATCAAGTGGGTAGAAGGAACGAATGAATTTAGTTTATGTTGATTTGTAATGTATATGTTGTTTGTATATATATGCTTGTATGTTTTAAAAAAGAAACACAAATAATGATTATTTTTTTCAAAAATGTGTCTGTGGCATGTGGTTTGTTTAGAATAAAGGCCCTTATGAATTAAAGGAGGGCGATGTACTGTTAATAGGGTAATATGAAGTTCCCTATGATTTAGTGGATATAGATATTTCTTCCTCCTTGCAGTTTCCTTTTTTTCTACTTTTTGTAGTTCTTTACCCAGGTATAGGAGGGTAACTTGGGTAAACCCCAACATATTTTTATGTTAGACACCATTGTTTTAAAATGGATGCAGTTCCTGGTGTTCTGTTCATCTTGCTCCTACTCATTTCCCCTCCTAATCGGTTACCCACAGCAAGTCTTCTCTCCCTACAGTTTCCACGGAACGCAGTGCGCTATGACATTAAATGAACTGTAGTGTTAAAAGCATGAATTGTGAATGTAACTTTCCATCATGTACCTGATGTATCATTTTGAAGGATTATTATCGCTAGTTCAAGTGCAGGCATGTAGAACAACAATTCTATGAGATATTGTTAAGTAAATGTTACATTTTGGGCCCGATTCTGATGAAGGTTGGAAAGCTTCCAGACCGAATCGGTTTGGAAATTGTTTCCAACCCACTCGGATCAGGAGAGTCCCGACCGACTGAGTAAGATGCATCCGGATGGTTCCAGATACGATTTGGTTGGACTCCCATTGACTTCAATGGGAGCACATGTTCCTAACCGCATCATAATTGGGCCCTGGGTCGGGAAGACATGTTCCCGATCCGATTTGGAAGGAGAAAATGCCATTAAGAGGCCTTCCTAACCGCATAGGAATCAGGCCCTAGGTGGGATTGCTTTCTTAACCGCATCAGAATCAGGCCCTTTGTGTTGTACATCGCCAGAGTACAGTTGTTAAGGAAGCAAAATGACTATTTTCCTTACCTTAAGAAATAGGTTAGTGTTAACCATTCAGATTTACTAAATTGTTTTTAATTTTCCATTGCAACCTAACCATGATTGTACCATGCTGAGTATGCAGTTTTGTAAATTAATATCCAGACATTATGTAAAATAACCCCTGGTTCTGATAGATCAGTGTGTGACTTCATTTTCCTCTTGAAACTGTCTGAATATTTTGAGATTTCCTCACTTAGATGCTGTTAGTACTCTCTGAGTTTGACACTTAGAATTTAGAGAGCTTTTATTGATTATCTAGGATTTCTATTCGGATTTGTGATTCTGTAAGAGAGCCTTTATGGTAAATTATACATTTTTCTCTGTAATGCTTTTAATAATTATTCTGTAGTAAGTCTTTTAGGTTTAAATCTTTTTATTGATTTGAGAACGAATAACAACAGCAAACACCTACATCCACAGACCGGTGAGGAAAAAATAAACCGTCATGAAAGTAATAAATATGAAAAGAGCAGTAGAGAGAAGAAAGAGAAATCATAAGAAATTATAGATCGATGTAGGTAATTTACAGCTTGAGCAAGGAACACCACTGGATTGTAGAGAGGCTCATGCATAGGCACGATATACATTAACAGTAGATAAGTAATGCATTTGCTTGAACTGATTGAGTAAGTCGAAGAACCCACAAATACATCGGACAAGTTAGTTTGACAAACTTGGTCCCTAAAAATGTATTAGTTGAGCCCCATGTTTTATCGAAGCGAGGTAGTGTGTGAGTGACACTCGCAATCAGTTTCTCCATACCGACAATCTACCATAATTTATGTGGTCAATCTAGTCTAGTCAAAACAATTTTGGTACCCCAGCGGGACAGCAGGAGCTGTTTAGCAGCCCCTTTAGCCAAAGTGATGGCTCGCCCAAGGCAGGGGGTATGTCAATGCATTGGGCAATCCCAGTAGTATGTAGCTGGGGAACCTAGGCAGTTCTGTGTCATAAGTGTTTTCAATATCGGACAGAAGTGCCACCCAGAATTGCTGAATCTTCTGGCATTGCCACAGGTATTAATCCTTTTAAACTTCATTTTGAACTCAGTTCTTGGCCCATTAGAGCAGTAAGAAGCATGGAGCTGAACTGTCTATGTTAAAATTGTGTTTCAGCAAAATTGGGGTTCAGCTCGCACAAATTTCGGTGGAAGACGATGGTTAGCGTAAGATCACCTCCTCTTTACGGGCCCACCAAAAGATTTTTATATTTTTTGAACCAGCTATACCCAATTTGAGGGAGTAAAGAGTTTTTTAAAAGTTGCAAACTTTCCAAGTTTCGGATTCTCCTAGGAAGTGACTAGCTGTATTGGCTGTCGTTCCAGTGTTTGAATAGGGAGAAAATGAGTTAGTGTGGTGAAGTGTGATTTGTGATAGTGGTTTTCTGTTTCTGTGTTAAAATTATTTGGATACTTGATGATGAATGTGGGTTCAATTGGTGGATTGATGACTGTTGTGATGATATATTATTGATATTTGTGATTTCATTTGAAGATTAATGTATTATTGATTTAATTAGAGTTGGTTATCAGATGTGTGGAAATCCAAGATCTTGATATATTGATTCTTTGTCAGTATTGTAGTGTGTAGAGCAAGGCGCCACTTACACATTTGAATTATGAATTTTCTTTGCTAGTTATAAGAGTAACTTGGGTTATTGTGCTTCCTATGAGTGCATGAGGTGAGGTTCATTTACTTCCAAGTAGATTTCTGCTGGTCAGGATTTGCCTAGTAAGAACTTTTGTAAGATTGTTGTGATTTAATTTTTCCACTGCTCGTTTTTAAACTTCATGATTTGCGATTGAGTTCATTTACTCAAACACTGACTTTAATTCCTTTCTAGGGAAATCAGATTTTAAATCATTTAAAGATGTTTCAGAATTGTTTTCTAGTTCACAAAGAAGTCACACTGTGATTGGTTGCTTAATCAGGGAGTAACGCTGGGATTGGTGAGACGCCACCACAAAGCTGCGTTCTGATTGGTTGGTCGCTGGCATAGTCGCACTATGATAGGTTGACCTTTGATTGAGCCGCACTGTTATTAGTAGTTGTTTGCGAAGTTTGTTTATAGAGCTTTATTGTGATTTTGGGTTTGTTTTGAGTCTATTTAGGGGCAAAACACGGGTGGTATATTTACAAAACCCAACGCAAAAAATGAGATGTCAAGATAGGGTCAGAAATTACACAGTGAAGGAATGTTAGCATATGAACTGAAAGGGGATATGCAAGTGGATATGCACCTGGATCTCTAAATGGATTAAATATACAATACACATGATGAGGTTTTACTGTTTTCATTACAGGGCAAATACATTATTAATAAGCTAGGCAAACAGTATATGTGGCTGATGCCTTGTACCACTCAGTTTGAGGCACCCAATAAATGGGGTCAGTTGGCAACTGAAAAGGAAAAAGAAAACGTTAAAGAAATTCTTTAGGCATTGGCTCAGTAGCAGTCGGTGGTGGGAGTGCTGCTGGACACTGACGTGGGGAGTTTTATTTATTTTTATGTTTACTTACCTGCATTTGTCCGTCCCCTCCCCCGCCCCACGTCACCGCCCGGCAGCACTCCCACCACCGACCGCTACTGCATTGGCTACAAAATAAATTAGATCGCCAAGAGAAGGATTTAAGAGACAGAAATATTCCATGTGTAAAGACTTTGCCTGCTGTAGGTAATGGAAAAGAGCAGAATAAAGAGGAAAAAGAAAGATGTGGAGTCAGATGGTAATGATCACCAAATCATGAGGGAATTCTGGGCAATAGGGACTACAAAATTGCAACTAGGTTATTCAGGACAGACACAGCTCAAGTACTTCTTTGCTGTCTCACGGTTTGTTCATATATGTGGAGACACAGACAGAAACGCACTGCCCCATTGACGCCCAATTTATAATACCTAAGATTCTTTCGTGTCCTAGTTGCATTCAGTTGTTATTTATGTTTTTTATAGACTGTGTAACAATAGATAATCAGTATAGGAGCTGTTGGACGAAATTCACCTTTGCAACATAAAACATTTGTGTATTTCCCCCTATATGCTGCTAGTTTTAATTGTAGGTATTACAAACATTTTAATTATTCTACATTTTATATATTTAAGTATTTTTATTCCATTTGGTTTTACAGTTTTAAGCTATTGTGTTTGCTTTTATGGCAATTGCCGAAATAAAACTTATTATGATAAGGCGATTTTTGAATTCCGGACCTCCTCTGAATGCAGATGAAGGCAACTAAGACTGGTGTTGGGGGGGTTGATAAGGATGTTGGGGAAGATACAGGAATGGCACAAGCCCCTACTCGGATTGTACCACGTGCCCCAACAGACATTACAGGCACAATGGCAGTACAGAATACAAATGGGAGTAGGATACCAGAAGATGAAACACAGGTTACGCTTGTGAGAGCAGTGGTACATAGTTTGACACGCATTTCCCCACTGTTCTGGATTGATTTAAATAATTTGTTTGAGATTGCCGTCCCTGGAGATTTGTGGCTAAAGTGTACAGTTATCAGTTGGCTTGATCCTAAAAATGCACCAGCAACAGAAATAGCAGACAAATACAAAGCTGAAATTGAGCATTTCAAAAAGCGAGTTTCTCAAAGGTTTTAAAAGGGAAAGATTTTGAGAATGGCAAAGGTGTCTTGTGGTCACATTAGGCCCGGGTAGTAACACAACCATTGTACATGCTTATGTTAAAGTTGAAATATTATCTTGAACTTTGACATTTGATACACATTTGCTTGTCTGCTTGTATGGATAATATTCCATGAAATAACTTTGCTTACATTTACACATCTTTGTAGGCATATTAGCAGAGCCTTGAACATTCTGTATGAAAGCTGAAGTTTAGAGCGCAAAATGTCGTTTATTATTGTTCGCTTGGCAACAGCTTTGTCAGGATAGAATCAATCTAATACACAAAGAGAGGGACGGGGAGCTTAAGAGAAAGAGGTCCAGTACCTCTGCTCCCAAGGCAGTACATCAAAATCACTAAAGAGTAACTCTTCCTGGGAGAAAGTGCTCGCCTATTCAACTGTAAAGGGTGTGAGAAAAGGAAGGCATATGATACTAACCTATGTTAATACATGAATATAAGTTTGGATGCAAGGAAATTCCTCAAATTTGAAGAGTTGCCCTCACACACCAGTTGAGGCATCCCCGGATATTATTTGGGGAAGCACTGCGCTCTTTATCAATAGTCTTGTGCATGTACCTCGGCACCCTCAATCTCTAAAGGGTGTTCACAACATTTTTATAACTGTGCACTATCACAATGCCTGACTGCAATGTTGCAATGCACTTTCATGCCACACATATGTATGGAATGTTCACACAGCTTCTTAGACTAATACTGCTAATCATGTTCTAGGATCACTACTAATACAATATCACAAAGTTTTATTCATCTTTTCATCTGCTTCGGTTGAATTCATACGTAGAAATGGTCCCAAACACCTCGACCACTTACCTGACTAAGGTAAAAAAAAAAACAAGGTGTATTGTTTGTCTCTTTCAAACCCCTGTTTAACGTTTATCTTTACACTTTAATCTCCTTCCAGTCCTGATGAAACACCATAGTATCCAATAGGGACAAAAGGGCGTGAAACATGTCAACCCCACTATTAATTTTTATCACCACTCACCTAATTTAAAAAACAAAAAACAACCCTCCTCACCGGAGTAGGGGTACACAAGTTCTTTTTTCCAGATTTTAATTATACCGAACGGACCCAAGAATAAATACTACGAAGGGCACTGTTAAGTTATTTTTAATTCACTTTCACACATACAAACACTCACCAATGTGACGTTCCTCTTAAAAGATCTCCACTAAAGAGCCCTCTTGTGGGGCCTGTGGGGGACTGCAACACTACCCCCATGAGGAGCAAAATGTCCAATGATGAAGCATGACACCTCAACAGGTGTGTGTGGGCAACTCCTAAAATTTGAGGAATTCCCTTGCATCCAACCTTATATTCATTTATTAAGATAGGTTAGTATCAACCTCCTTCCTTTTTTCACACCCTCTGCTGCAGAATAGGCTAGCACTTACTCACAGCAATAGTTACTCTAGTGATTTTTAGGATAGAATCAATGTCACTCAGACTGGGACTTCAGGATGGCAAAGTGTAAAGTTTATTTTATAAACATCACTCCTTTGCCTAGTTAGAGGAACATTTCACATACACTGTTGAGGTTGCCCCATGCATGAAGTCCAGCCCAGCTGAATCCTGTTTACCTCCTGAAAAGCACACATTGGACATCTGAACACACAGAAATTTTACATTCAGTACTAGCTAACATATTAGCTTCCAAACACTTAGACACATGTGTAAACACCACACATTTGGTGATCTGTATAACTGCAGGTACATCAAGAAACACCCGTCACATTCAATGAAGGAGACACAGTACCAATTGCATATCAATTGCATTTATATATGTCAGATGAGACTCCAGCCACTCACCTGAATGTCCAGGAAGATTTTCAGGGGCGATGCTAGATCTCCAATAATCTTGGAACAATTCTCAAGGTTACTGGAAGCACAGCAGGCTTGGCAATTGTCTCATAAGGGAAGGGTAATGGGATCAATGGGATCACAAGAGAGAAAAGACACTGCAATCATCTGCCACCTGGGCCAGCCAGGATCCAAATTCTTTAGGGCAGGTGTTGTTTTTGTATGTCTATCTGCAAACAATGAGCGGAATGTAAATACACGTCAATCAAACATTAATTGTCTTACAAAAGGAATGAGCTGCACTAGAAAGTACCTTTTATAAGACTGTTGTTGCACAGTAAATCTCTCTGTTCTTGGGAGTGACTGTAATGATGAATAATGTCTAAATCTTAAATAACTGAAGATTGTTGAAGGGAAACACAAAATACAAAACACAATAAGCATGTGCAATAACTTCACAACATTTCTCTGAATTGAGCCTTCTAAATTAAACCTACTGAGCACATAAGAAATGTACCTATTAGCCACTTGTCAACCATGGAGTTCGACGGTTCATAAAAAGTCTGCTGACCGATATGTAAACAGTTTCTCAGGAACTTCGCAAGAAATACAATCCTAGTTTGCCTTCATCAGCTAAATAAACACAGTTAGATATCACTGCCACTGCAAAGGTTCATTTCACCAAGTCTTAAATAAATTGTCTTTCTGGCTCTTGATATATGGCCTGGGGTCGCCTTTAACTCTTCTTTATGCCACGTAGTTAAATTGTCTTTGTAGCACTCAAGCGCATATTTATTTCAGTTCTACACATGTTTAACATCACACACTCTTTTCTGGTGCAGAGTTTGACCTTCATTGACTTTCACCACAACACAGTAAATATTTCAAATGCACGAGTATTATTCTGAGTGCTTTTTTGTGTCACTTAGCTTAGTCTTGAAACGAGTGTCCTCTTGATTGCAGACGGCTTGGAATCTTCAGTCGTCCTTCTTCTCTTGAGTCTGCACATCCTAGATCTTCATCCGTCATCCTCACACGACAAACAAAAAGCCAAGCACCGCTACGTGTTGGGTGTGGCAATTTATAGAGGAAGCAAGGGTGTGGTTTTTACGTCTATCAGGTCCTGTTTAAAGCGTGATTTTGAAATCCTTAGCAACGGAGTAAACAGTTTAAGCATAATACCAGGAAATCAAAGAAGCATTGTCAAAAGCAATGTAACAAGGTTTTGAACAGGATTAATAAACTTCTTACTTTACAGAAACATGATTTAGATGTATACCAGAAGGATGTTGGCAAATTACACAGGGATAAAGAAAGCTTTTTGCATGAGTATTCCCAACAATATAGCTATTCAGAAATGTGTTTTGCACCAACAGAACAAATCTTGGTGGCGGTACAGACAGCTGTAGTGAAAGAAAGATCATTGGCTCAGGGAAAGCAAATAAATGTTGTGACTAACTCCAGCCTTAGAGGCTGTCACAAAGGCTACACTACAAACACAAGCATACCTTCAATAGAAACACAATTATCCTCTGACAAATGATATAATACCTATAGATCATTATGATCTTATTATCTACACTGATGGTTCTGCCCAGTCTGCAGTAGAGACAAAACATCAATATTCTTCAGCTTGCACAGCGGTAAAGAGTGAAAACCTCCAGGCAGTCACTTGGTGATTGCACTGCACATTTGGCTGAACTGAAAGCTCTAATTCTGGCATTAGAAAATTCAAGGCGTGAATTCCCCACACTAATAGTGTGTGATTCGTATGTACAATACTGGAGCCTGAATGGCTTCAGTGATTCCAAAGGGTGCACAAACAAACATAAGATGCTTTGCGGGCAAGTTGCCAAACAAAGTGAGCTTGCCAGGGACACATTTTATTCACACTCTGAGCCACCTACATGTAGGAATACACGTAGCAGGGAATTTAATGGCTACAAAGCTGCAAAAGCAACAGAGCCAACTGCTGCAGTCACTGAAATAACTCATTCTAGTATGAGAATAAATGGAGACATCATGACGGCTGTCAAAGCCGAGCGCAATGGCACCCACCTACAGAAAGGTTTTCCACTAAAATACTCCTTATAGTTAAGCATGCAAAACATTGCAATTGCTCATATTCCTAGAGCGGGAGCTAAAGTAAAACATAATTCACGTTGCAGGTTAGGACTGATCCTAGCAGCTCATGAGGATCTAGCATCTGCTCAAGCAGGGGTAGCGGCTACAATTTCACTATTGCCGCAATGCTATTTGAAACCAGGTCTTTACAAACAGGCAAAAGACAATGTCCTTAAATGTGACATTTGTCAGCAAATCAAAGTATTCACCTAAGCTCGTCCACCACCTCTATTGATTTCAGACAAGTCTCTGGATTGTGTTTATTTGAACCACTTGAGACCCTTCTACTCCGATGTCTCAAACAAATACATCATGTTAGCACTGGATTCCTGCACTCGATTCTTATGGGTATGGCCACAGCGATCATCTGAAACTCAAACGGTTATAAAGAACTTCCCAGTCTTTTTCGACATTTGCAGTAGCCACATTCCATTCGTACCAGGGTCCGGCTTTCACCTCTAGGGCAAATTGACACACCATGGGAGAATTGGATGTGACTGTGCAGTACTCCTCCCACCATTATCCTGAGGGAAATGGAGCAGTGGAAAGGAATTAATATGACTTAAAGCAGTATTTAACAGCTTGAGTCTTAGGTTCAGGTTGCAGTTGGATTCACCACCTGTATGGGGTCCAGGGAGCCTTGAACAATCTGCCTAGAAGCCCCTTGGTTGCACTCTCTATGAAGTCCTCTTAGGGTTAAGATGTGGTTCCAGACCTTGACAGTCCCAGTACAGTGATGTGTAAATGCATTTTGATATCAGTGGATGTTTTACAGGACCTGACTGACTTCAAAGACACTCAGAGCAACGTCAAGCAAACATTTTCCACCACTGGTGAAGTAAAGGACTCACCAGTGGATCACTGACATAATATCGAATACAAAAATATAGAATTACCAAAATATCGATGAAAAAATATAGAATGCAAACATATCGAATTCCTATCTACAAACAGGTAAGTACAAAAATATTGAATCAAAAATATTGTTGTAAAAAATATAGTTAGTCAAAATATCGATTTTTTTAAATGTCTTAAAAGTAATTTAAAATTAATGAAATAATAAATATAATTAACTAAAACATACTTAAAAATGCTTAAATACCATTACAATTATTAAATAATTAATTTAAGTTATGAAAAAGACATACAATTTTATTTTTTAATATATACCCGTGAGCAAGGCGAGAGTTTCATTGCTGAAACACGTTGGGTTTTGTTCCATTTTCCGTGTACCACATGCTGGAACTTTAATGGAGAAATAAATTGAATTTGAGCACACGTACTGTCTCGTGGATTACTTCGTTAATATCTGGATTGGAAGTGCATCTGCACAGCGGTCGCTGTGCTTGGTGGAAAACAAAACATATATATATATAAATATATATATATATATATGACGGAAAATTTCTTGAGGAAGAAATAAGAGGCCAGAGGGAGCTTCAAGGAAACAGCACGTTTATTTTGGTGTCGTCAGTGGCGGCAGAAGCATTTCGGCAATAAGCCTTCTTCAGTGCCTATCACTGTTACGAGTCCTTTCCTTTCTCTTACTCCATCCTGTGCAAAATGCGCGTCTGCACTACTACTCCTCCCCCTAATGTAGTGGACACACCTGGGCAGTTCATTAGCAGTCCAGAGAACTACCCATCCCAGAATGCACTGTTCGGTCAAAACTGGGCCGGTGGCGTGGGCGAGCAGACAGAAGACAGTAGGTCCGTGCAGGCAAACAGGTGAGTTGAAAGCACCCCTACAGCTCCCAAAAAGTCCACGAGTGCTCCCCTGGGCTCCCTCGTACCACCACAGCCATTCTTCTCAGGTAAATAATCGGGTAGGGGCTGCCAAATGCGAGGCGTCGTGCCCAATTGAGATAAAGTACCTCCATCTTCCCAATTTCACCCGGGGGTCCTGGCGGTCTATATATATATTAACGTAATATTAATACAAAATATACAATATTTTTACCGTCGGATAGCGGGAGGGTAACATTTACTATTACCACCCCAGTGAGTGCAACAGTAGGGAAAACGTTGGATAGCGTAGGGGTACAAATTACTATTCCAACTCCAGAGAGTGCAACAGTAGGGTAAGTCTTGGATAGCGTAGGGGTAAGAATTACTATTCCAACTCCAGAGAGTGCAACAGTAGGGAAAGCGTTGGATAGCGGGAGGGTAAAAATTACTATTCCCACTCCAGTGAGTGCAACAGTAGGGGAAGGGTTGGATAGCGGGAGGCTAAAAATAACTATTCTCACTCCAGAGAGTGCAACAGTAGGGAAAGCGTTGGGTAGCGGGAGGGTAAAAATTACTATCCCCCCCCCCCCAGAGAGTGCAAGAGTCGGGAAAGCGTTGGATAGCGTAGGGGTAAAAATTACTATTTCCACTCCAGAGAGTGCAACAGTAGGGAAAGAGTTGGATAATGTAGGGGTAAAAATTACTATTCCCACTCTAGTGAATTTAACAGTAGGGAAAGTAATGATTTAATATATTAATAAAAATTAACTAAATATCAATACCAATAAAAAAATTAAATAAAAGTAATTACCAATTTAATATTGTGTAATAACTAATCAATTAAAAATACAAATGAATATTAGTTGTTAAAATTAATTACCTATTCATAATTAACAACTAATTTATTTTCAATAACAAAAACTAATTAATAACAAATATTAATACAAATTATTAATTAGCAGTAAATTACTTATCAATACACAAAAAGTATTTTTAATATATAATTAATTACAATTAAATTACTTCTCACCCTATTCCCCTATAAACCCACAACCTGCTACGGAAAATAAATTAATAAAATTAACATAATCAATTAATCAATTAATAAAAAGTAATTACCAATTAAAAATAAATTAATTAATTCAAAATGAATGCCAATAAATAAATAAAAATATGTAATTAATTACAATTAAATTACTTCCCACCCTATTCCCCTATAAACCAAAACATTAGTAATTTCTAAAAATTAATATTTATTTAATTTAATTAAATTACTTCCCACCCTATTCCCCTATAAACCCACAATTACGCAAAAATTCAATAACAGAAAAAACATTACTTAAAATAAATTTCAAAAATAATATACACTTTTCACACATATACTAACATACAAAACACTTCTGGCCCGAGATTGGGGAACATGGCAGCCGGAAGCTAACTGCCGTGACGGAGCTCCCGAGATGTGTGGCATTCAGGTCGTCTAGGTCGTCTGATGCTCTGTAATGGTGGCTAGCGGCTCGCGTTTACTCCCCTAAATGTTGACCCAGCTCGAGGCTTTTTTCCTTTTTTTTCCGCCCAGTACCTCAATCTCTACGGATGTCTATGGAGCAGGACACAAGAAGAGGCTGAGCAAACTATAGAGGCTGCGTGCGGATGGTGCAAGACGCGGAGGGAGGATCTGTCTCGGAGCCTCCGTGAAGCCGCATCTTCAGCGCGGCTCGAGAGTGGCGACAGCGGGCGTATTGTTTGCAGCTCCGGCTGTCTTCGCTGTCTTTGCTCGCAGTGCCAGCTTTCTTGCCGGTTTTCTTGCCTCTTCAGTCCCAGGGCAATGAGGAGAGGGACATGTCAGTACCAGGATTGTCAAGAAAAGCGGTAGGAGCAGGGGCTGGGGCGGGGAGTGCCTGCCTCCATAGCACTACTACCGGAGCCCGAGATGAGGGGTGGGGGCTACCTCTGATCGGGTTGGGCTTGGGAGCTGCTTGGCTCCCTCCAGAGCTGGGGGTTTACAAGAAGGACGCTGTGTTTCATATAGCTGAGTCTGCCACACATCATACATTATATTGTATGGAGAAGAGTGTGGGAGGCGACCCTGAGAGTGGCTCGTGTCGTATTGAAGCAACATCTTCTCACGAGCCCTCAGTTTGTCGATATACTTTATGTAGCAGGCCCCCAGCAGCTTCTCAGTTGTTCCCAGATTAAAAGCTACTTCACCCCCAATAGTAGAAGTAAAGGCTACTACAAGACAAGTGAAAGGCGCCTATATAACAGAAGGAACGCCTCCAGGGAAGAGGCCGGAAAAAACCCAGGGGGGGGGGGGGGGGGGGCTGTCAACTAAATTAAAAATCACACCATTGCTAAAATCCTTTTATAAGGTTATTTCTACTAATACAGTGGGGTGTGGGCAGGATAAAGCTATAAAAGATAAGGTTATAAATATGGCTACTACCTAGGCCGATCTTGCTACCTTAACTGCCGCTACTACTACCTTACCTGGCCCTATGGTTAGTGAGAGGAGCCCTCAGTCCCCTTCTAGAATTCTAGCTGGAATAGAGGAGCACTTAGTCCTGCAAGACCATCCAGTAATAATACATACGTCGGTGGAACTATCAAACAGCTTCTCAGCATTGGGGATCCAGAGCCTTGACCAGGGAGACGCTCCTAGCGTAACAACAGAGAAGAAGAGTGGGTTACAACTGGGGCAGCAGTTGTCAGGAAACCCTGAGCCTCCTCACCATTCTCCCGTGCCACCCCTCCCGCCTACCCTCCCTATATCTGGGTCACCTGGGTCACTAGCTGACATTTTGTTGAGTTTGAGAGAAGACATCATCAGGAGGTTTACTACCTTGGAGACCAACAAGGCGGCTATCCAGGCTTCCAGTGATTTATTAGCACAGAAGGTGGAAGAGGTCACACAGAGAATGGACACTCTTGAGGCTGAGATTCCTAAAATTAGGGACGCTCTGTGTACGTCTTCCTCCTCGATGAGCAAGTTGGCCCAGCAGAACCAGGACCTGAAAGATGACATTGAGTGCCTGGAAAATCACTCCAGAAAAAACAACTTGAAAATTCGAAATGTTCTGGAAGGGAATGACATTAAGAACTTTGTTGCTTCTCTCCTAAAGGCAATCATCTTGAAAGACTCTGCAGATACAGGTTTGGACTTTATCTCCGATATTCAAAGGGTACATTGCGATCCATTTAGGAGAATCCCAGGATAAGAGCGTCCTAGGAAAATCTTGGTGAACTTTCTTACGTATACCATCAAGGAGAAAATACTATCTCTAGCCCATAGAGCTGGTCATCTTAAGTGTGGTTCATTCTCTACTTCGTTCTCCTTCTCTATTCGTTCGGACGTCTCTCATATCACTGCAACAAGGCAGTGGGAACTGGGTAAAAGGATGACGATTTTGAACACACTGGGAGCTGAGACCCAACTGAGGTTTCCTGCGTCTTTGCGGATCATGTAGAACAATCATATGTATAACATGAATTTGTTTAATTGCATTTTACTTGTATATAATAATGTTTTTATGTCCTTTGTATGATTAACTGAATCAAATAAAGTGAATTTGACTGACTGAGTGACTGTATAACATGCGCCATCTAGATGAAGTTGACTCCTTAATAGACAAGGTCAGAAAGGAATGCGTGGTGAAAGTGGAAGTGTTAGTAAGGCGTAAAAAGCATACAAGATACTTAAAATGTATTTAATCATAAATCTGTAACAGCAGGGGGGAGCGAATAGAGGAAACAGAATAGTTAAGCCACTGTCACTGGACAGGGTCAGCCTACCAGCATTAATTGTGGAGTTATTTTCTTATAGTCACACATCGGGAGGGAGTTCTGTCTAAGGGCACATGCCCATAGAAAAAGGAAGGATTCCCCAAGGGTGTGGGGGTTGTATGGGGTCATGGGGGGTGCATGGGTGGGGAGAGAGGGAGCATGGGTGGGGTTGCAGTGGGAGAAAATATAAAAAATGTCCTCGTTTCCCATTTTGCTTTGAAAAGTAAACTTTTTTACCATGTCTGAGTCTAGGGTTGCCTTTAGTAAATATAGATGGGTAGAATACTTCTGTTCTGAGCAGACATCTCACAACAAAGGGGTTGCGGTCTTGTTTAGATCTGGCCATGGCGGCTCCATCAAGTTCACGCTAACTGATCAATCTGGCAGGTGGATTTTGGTACAGGTGGTTATTGGGGGAATCGAACTCGCCACTGTATCCTACCACGGCCCCAATATAGACGACCCTGCTAGCCTTCTTAAAATACAGACCAAACTCACAGAAGTTACTGTCCCGATAGTAATTAGGGGCGACTTCCATGTCGTCCTCAACCCTACTAAAGACAGGTCAAATCATAGCAGACATGTGGTTGCACACCGCACACGTCGGGCAATGATTAATATAATGCATGAGCTAGGGATGGTAGATGTGTGGAGGACTAAGAGGGATGGGGAACCAGGGTTTACTTTTTTTAGCAAAAAACATGGCCATTTGTCGAGAATAGATTACATTCTTATTATAAGTGGGCCCATAGTGAAGGTACTGTCAGACTTAGGCAGGCATCCCGTACAGCTAATGAGAAATGTTTAGAAATGGCAAGGGCGTGGGAGGAGCAAGTGCGCATGCTGCGTAACTGTCAAGCACCAGAGGAGGAATAGGTGGAAGGGAGTCTGACGGGGAGCCATGTGATGCACTGATGGATGAGTATTGATCCTTCAGGTTCTACCTGCTGCATTACAGATCTGAGCTAAGCCCACACCGGTGGTAGTTGGGGGGGGGGGGAGGGGAAGAGGGGTAGTTGGGGGTTTTGTAGATTACAAGGGAGGGGATTGGAAGATAGGTGACTGGTGAGGCGACATTTGAATACACTAGCGGCTAAGGGGTTTCCCTACTGGGGGGTCGGCATACCGAGCTTGGTTCTCCTGAGGACACCCAGGTGGGGAGGCTAATTGGATGAGGGAGGTTTACTGGAGCACACTAGTACTGTTTCTTTGTAACCATTGTAGGAATCGTGGGGTATTTGGGGGGCCCAGGGAATGGGGAGATATAGAAAAGCAAATCATTGACCGTCCTGGTGGGCAAACACTGCTGCCTCTTTTGATCTTCTGCACTTAGAGTTTCCTAGCTATCCCCGCCCGGCCTCCGGGATGTGGGCTAAATGGCTGTGTGATGCTTCCTGTACGACATGTGCGGGATGTCCATAAGAGGTGGAGGGGGGGGGGGGACCAACTGTTTGTACATTTCTGACTCTGCAATAAAAACACATTTACAAAAAAATAAATAGATTACATTCTTACTGACAGGTGGGGTTTGGAGAACTTAGTGGATATTTCCATCTCTCCATGTATTTTATCTGATCACGCCCCAATAACCATTCAATATTTAAGTTGTAAACCTAAATCCCCCCCTAGGTGGACGTTAAAAAGGGTCATGTTGTCAAACCAGGAGTTAATTAAGGTCATTAAAACATCATCAGTAGAGTACTTTGCTCAAAATATAGGGTCAACATCTCTGGACTATGTGTGGGACGCATTTAAGGCCCATATTCGTGGAGTGCTACATATCTGGATATGTTCCAAAAACAGGGAAGAGATGTTAGATTTCCAAAAGGTGGAGAAGATATTAAGGCTAGAAAAAGTCAGGTTGAGCTGTCAACCCGACGATCTGCCACAAGTCCTGAGAGACTTAGAGAGCCTACGTTTGGATTATAGAGGCAAATTAGATAAAAAAATTATAGCCCAATGGGCAGCCCATAAAATGGAAATTTTGAATATGGGGTAAAGGCAAGAGCCCATTTGGCATGGAAAGTTAAAGCTGATAGATTGAAGAATAACATCAATAAGTTGATTGTAGATGAGACTGGCGAGACCTCATGGGATTAGGAGGATATGCAGAGGTGCCTTCTGTTTTTATTTTCAAAACTTTACAAAGAAGAGACAGCACCCTCCTCCGAGTTAATTTAAGATTGGTTAAAAAGCAAAGCTCAGTCTATACTGACAAGAGAGAGCCGGGACATACTAGAAGGCCCCATTTCAGAAGAAAAATAATAAAGCTGCAGGGACGGACGGATGCCCTCCCTGGCGAAGTGTAGAAGACCTTGGAGGACGTGATAGTGCCCAGACTTTGCGAGCTGTTTAACTATATCTATAGCCCTGAAGGCAGGATTCCCCCATCATGGAAGGAGGCAATAATAGTGTTCATTTTGAAGCCCGGGAAGGATCCGCTCAGGGCCGACTCATATAGACCAATCTCCTTGCTAAAGGCAGATTATATGATCTTTACCAGCATTTTGGCAGGGAGTTGGTCAGGGTTGCCCCCGAGTTGATTAATGTAGATCAAAAGGGTTTCATGCTGGGTAGATATATCCAAGAGCAAACTTTGCAATTAATTGGCTGTATCTATCTGGCAGTGGCACGTCAGAGCCCTTGGCAGTGGCCGCCTATGACACGGCCAAGGCGTTCGACCGTGTCAACTGGTTATTCCTTTGGGGGACTCTAAAAGCAATGGTGTTTGGTCCATCTTTTGTAGGTGTTATGAGGGGGGCCTCTGCTTGTATTCTGCTTCATGGCGTACTGACACTGACTTTCAGTATACAAAGGGGAACACGACAAGGGTGTCCTATTTCACCCCTGCTGTTTAACATCTATATTGTACCTCTTGCTCAAGCCTTGATTCTTGATGCACAAATAACTCCTTTCCAGGTATCTGACTACAAGTGTAAGCCGGCCCTAGATCTGCTGGTTTATACTAATAATCCAGCAGAGGTGCTTTTTCATGGTAGAAAATACCCTGAACGAGTTTGGCTTGTACTCTGGATACTCAGTTAATCCCTCTAAGACTGAGGTGATGTGCTGGGGTGTTGAAGGCTGGGCCTGGAAATGCAGTGGGGAGTTTAGGTATCTGGGGATCACCATATTACAGGACCTAGCGGATATTCCCGGGATCAACTTGAGGAAAGTGTCCAAGGAAATCGATCACCTTTTCCTAAAATGACAGAACCTTCCCCTTACTATTTACGGTAGAGAAAACTTGGTAAAAATGGTTATCCTACCCAAGTTGACGTATCTGTTTGGTACTATCACCCTAGTCTTTCCCGGCAAACTTCTGGGTAAAATTCAAAGTAAAATAGGGAGCTTCATCTGGAACAATAAAAATTCCAGGCTGTCCTGGAAGAAGTTAAAACGGAGGCTATTAAAGGGTGGGCTCGCCCCTCCAGATGCGTTTCTGTACTCTCTTGCTTTCCAGTCTAAAAATATCCGCTGTTTACTCTCCAGTCCTGCTGAAACTAACTGGGGGAAGATCCTGAATACCATGGCCAATTTCGAAGGAGGGAGCACTGGATTTCTGTACAAATTTGGGGCACCCAGGTTTTTCAAGAAGGTCCGTTTAAAAGTAATAAGATCTACACTCAGCGTATGGCATAATGTTAAAGCGAGATGGGGAATACGATACTATTCTGATTTTGCCCCAATATGGGACTCTCCGGGTCTTCCAACCTGCCTAAAAGATAACTTCGCTATCCCTATTAAAAGGGCAGTAATTACGATCTGGTCCGATTTAATATCTTCGGATAGTGTCCACCTTTGGGGAGTGTTAAGGGCTAAAATAGGGGACTCATTTTCTCGCTTTAAATATTTGCAATTACGTTCTTGGTATTCAGCTGAGAAGGACCAAACCGGCGGGAACTGGTAGGTTGAATATATACTCCAAAATGTAAATCCTAGAAAAAAAGGAGGTGGGGTTATGGTACAGGAGTTTGCTTGATACAGAGCTCCCTCTCCCCCATTCAGTATGGAATTCAACAGCCCTGGGGGATATCTCCGTTAACCTTCACCTCCCGTCCCTCCAAAACTTATAGAAGTTAGTTAAGCCTGCTCCTTTAAAAAAATCGTTTTTATGTTATCAATAGGTTATACTACACGCCTAAAAAAATAGCAAGGTTTGCTCTAAATTCATCTCCTAGGTGTCCAAGGTGTAGTTGGGCGGAGGCAGACGATTTCCATATGTTTTTCAATTGTGATCAGCTAAGGGTTTTTTGGCAGAACGTGGAGAAGGCTTTGGAGGGAATTTTCAAACTTAAGGTGAATCTTAATCTTGCTCTAGTCATCTTTGGCTTTGATAACAACCTTACAAGTCAACTCCCTAATACAATAACAGGTTTATTTCTCTGTTTAATTTTAATAGCCCGTAGGGAGATCTGCAAGTTGTGGAAAGATTCTAGACCCCTATGCTATGAGAACTGGCTGGGCGTAGCTCTTAGTATGGCGAGACAGGACCAAGGTGTGGGAAACATCTGGTCACCACTAATTTCCTGGGGAACGGAAATGAGGCTGGTCTAAGGCCTCAATGGTCCATTGATTACACCAAGCCTCGCACAAAAAGAAGCTGGCCTGGTCGGCCTAAAGTGAATGCAAGAACATGGACCCAGGGCGCCCAGGCAGGAAGGGGGTTTTTATTGTGAAAATTGCAAACGCTTATGGTGAAATGAGGACTAATAAAAAAAAGAAAAAAACATACAAAACACTTGATATTAAAAATTCGATATATTTTAATACCTGTATTATATACTTCGATATTTTGACTTTCTACATTTTAAAAATCGATAATATATTACTTACCTTCAATTTGATATTTTTCACCACAATATTCTGTCCATTCGATATTTTGCCCATTCTATATTTTGACTTCGATATTATAGCTATTCTATATTTTGGATTCGTTATTATGTCTAGTTACCGCACCAGCAACTCCTGGTTGGATACCAAGAATCGAGAATGTGGTCCGGGAGAAAATAATTGACAAGAATAATTTGGGCCATCTTATAGAGAACCTGTGCCCATCCTGGCTGTTGAAGGTACCACAACTGTACTTTTACTGACATTTACTTCTACCAAACACAAGCGATTTGGGTCTATTGATTGCATCAAACCACATAATGTGGCCAATTCTACATAGTAGGCCTCGAGTGCTCCTGGCTAGGTACCAGCCTCCTCTCACTACCTTACAGGAAGTCCCATTACAGGCTTTGGCCAACGATGAAGCATCTTCTCCCTGGCTGGGGACAGTTAACACTGAAGTATCACTACTTCCTGTTACATCGTCAAATACGAATACACAAATTTTAACTCTGGAAGCAGACAATGATGGTGTCTTCAACATACCGCCATTGGATTCAGCTACCAGTTCAACACAGCTTGAAGAGCCTCCCACTTTTGTACAAACAGCCTCTGGATCTTTTGTGGACTTTGAGGACTTCTCTTCAGAATGGCAAGACGGGCGGGGGAAATCGCATGCATCTACAGGAGCAACCTCGTTGTCACTAAAGGTACCTCCCCCTCCCTCTCCCTCTCCTCCTGCGAACTCATCTGCCTCGATATTACTAGCGGGGGCAAACCTGTGTGCTCCCTTCATGTTATCTACCACCCACCCAGGGACAACCTCACCTTCTCCCAACAACTCATGGACACGATATCCACCAACGCCGGTCGGCAGATCAATCAAATTTACTTGGGAGACTTTAACCTCCACTGGAACGACCAGAAAGACGCTGTGGTGAATAGCCTTAAGACTTTCCTCAACGCGCTGGACCTCACCCAAATCTGCAACCGTCCAACACATGAAAAAGGCTCTATCCTTGACCTTATCATCGCCAAAGAAGACTCTACCCAGCTGGAGGCAATTGAACCCTGTGACTGGTCAGACCACCACATCATCACCTTCTTCATCAACGAAAAGGTCAAACTTAACCCGGCTCAACCTGCCAAAACCAAGATCTGGAAGAGGGACATGAAGAATCTTAACCCAAACTCCTTGCCTGCCCACACAGGCAGTCTCCTTCCTCCCCCGACGGGCGTCTCTGATGTGCATTCACTGACCGACCTCTACCTAGACACTATGTCTGCAATAATCAATGAAGCCGCACCCCTGCAAATGAAGAGTCGCCTCCAAGAACTCGAACCCATGGTATGATGGTAGACTCAATGAAGACAGACGTGCTATGCGCATGGCAGAGCGCACGTGGAGATCTGACCCCTCAGCACTGCACCTTAGAGCGCTTAAGAGTAAGAGAAACGCTTACTTCAGAAAAATCCAACGCTCGAAATCAGCCTTCTTTAGCCAACAGCTGGATCAAGCAAAAAACCGACCAAGAAAACTGTTCGAGTTAGTTAAAACCCAAACCAAGACGCAACCTCTACAACCTAACAGTTCAACAAAGGATATTCCAAGTTGCGAAGACTTTTCTGCTTTCTTCAAGCAAAAGACCGACAATATAAGAAGTGATGTCATCAAGGATGTAAGTCGATATTCCAGCTCCATATGCATAACTAACACTCAACCCAAAAACAACGCTTCATGGACGTCCTTCGACACCTATACTGAAGAATCAATTCACAAGCTGTTCGGCACCTTGAAACCTGCCAATCACCTAACAGACCCCCTACCTGCCAACGCTGTTAAAGCCCTCACCCCCCTGCTCCTCCCACTCTGGACTAAAATCATCAACTGTTCCTTGCAACAAGGACATATCCCAGACTCCCTCAAGATAGGGCAAGTCACGCCTATACTCAAGAAACCCACAGCTGACCCGGCCGACCTAAACAATTACCGACCTATCACCAATATTCCCACTCTGGCCAAATTGCTAGAAAAATGCGTACAACTCCAACTGACAAAACACATTGAGCAGTTTGACCTCCTCAACCCTCACCTATCAGGATTCAGAGCAAAACATAGCACGGAAACGGCTATGACACACATAATTGATGACGCCCTCCAAATCCTTGATCACAATGAGTCCTGCCTCCTCATCCTTCTTGACCTCTCCTCAGCATTTGATACGGTCAAACATGAGAATCTGCTGGAGCTGTTAAATACCAGAATGGGCATATCCGGGACTGTTCTCAAATGGTTCACTTCCTTTCTGCACAACCGGTCTCAGAGGTTCAAGATCAACAACGCATTGTCCTCGCCTGTGCCCGTAACACTAGGCGTCCCGCAAGGCTCCTCCCTATCCCCCACATTGTTCAACCTCGTCATGGAACCACTCACCACCTTGCTTCAAGCATCAAATGTACACTTCCATATGTACGCCGACGACACTCAGCTCTACCTCAAGCTTCAATCCCCTGAAGACATCAAACTTTTGAATGCCACACTAAGAAACACCCAAGCATGGCTGGCAGACAATCACCTTAAACTAAATGGTCTGAAAACTGAGTTCCTTCTGATCTCACCTCCTGCGAAAAAGGCCATCTCCCAAACCTGGCTCAATCATCTAACCGCACTAAATGTCCAGCCCACCATCGTGGACTCTGCAAAATCCCTTGGCATCACACTTGACTCCAATCTTGACATGCAGCAGCATATTAGCAAAGCAACTAAAGGAGCCAACTTCCAAATCAACACGCTGAGAAAACTCAAACCCTTCCTACCACCCAAGGACTTCCGAACTGTTGTACAAGCCCTAGTAATTCCTCGCATAGACTAGGGAATTGTGGCTCTCTGCGGGCTCCCCCTAACAACAACGGCGCCCCTACGAGCCTCCTTGAACGCGGCCGCGAGACTCATCACTGGTTGAAGAAAACACTCGCATATTTCCCCTGACTTAAAAACCCTGAACTGGTTGCCTTTTGAAGCCAGAGTTCAGCTGACAATTGCCTGTATGACACACTCGGCCGTACACCACAAGTCACCCAACTACCTCACTCACAAGCTGACTATATCAGGAGGCTCAAGATCCAACAGAAGCGCAAAGAATCTCCTCCTGAAACCTCGTAGATTCCGGAAGGACAAAACATACAAACGCTCCTTCTCTGGAATGGCACCTAGGATCTGGAATGCCCTCCCGCCAGAAACTAGGCTTATCACCTCCTCTGTACTCTTCAAGAAAGAGGTAAAAGCCATCCTTATGGCTAAGTTCACCTGAACCCTATTGCTACTGGAACAATGACAGTACATGGCTCCTATATTATCGGCTACCTGAATGCTTATCTATGTTAGACTCTTTTATGACTGCTACTGGATCAAAATCATTGCACGGATGCTATATTACTGGTTTCCAGATTGTTTTTTAGGGCTGTACACTATGACTTGAGTGCTTTACTAACTTGCAATCCACTCACTACTATCCTACTATTCTGTTTTCAACAGTGTGGTTACTCACCCTCTGGGGTGCTATAATCTTATTCGAGTCAACACTGGACGGCTTCTATATTATTGTTTCTTGATTGTTATTAGTGTGCATACTCTTGTGCGATTGCTACCCTATTTTGCAACTCACTCACTACCGAATTTTATACTGTTTTCAACAGTTTGTGTATCCTACCTACTGTTTTCTGTAAAGCGCTCTGATATCTGCAAAGATCTTGTTCGCGCTATATAAAACTTTAAAAATAAATAAATAAATAAATTCGTCAGACCCACCTACACAAAAAGGACAACATGATCTTTTTATTTGGCTCAAATAGACATACTTTATTCCTCCCTGGATATACATTTGGATTACAATTTCATTACTTTTCCTCTTCATTTGGATTGGTTTTGTGACTTTTTTTCCTGCTTTTGAACAAACACAATCTCCAATACACAATCTCCCTTCTGTTGAACTGGTAAACAACATTTTGAAGCCTCATTCTTCATCACACAAAGTGCAAAGAGACCTTTACCTGGTGAACATTTCAGCTGTTCCAGTTCCCGATGGAATTGTTTGTGATAAAGTATTCTATTAAAAATATGTACCGACAAACTCTACAAGTCCCATACATGTTTCCATAAATTATGTTATCACTCCAGCTACTATCTATGATAATTGGGACATTAACACAGTGCATGAAATGCTTGCTGATTTAGAGCATTAAACGGTTTTTAATATTAAAGAAATGTATGATGGTACACCTAATTATGATGAAATGATCTGTTTTCACCACTATGGTCACCATTATTTACTTAAAGGAAGTACTCTACATGCAGTATTTAATTGCACCCATTTGGAACACTGCCCTACACCACCACAGGGTAGCTCAAAAACATTTGCACAGAGGTTTGCATATTTTCCAGGTCATGATCCAGGAGACCAGGAATCTTCTTATAACCTTACATAATCTCCAGCACAGAATAATATGCCCACTGATACAAAGTTGTTTTAATCTGCATCTTTCATTACCCAGTTGTCGACACAAGAGTATGACTTTTGGAAAAACAATATTGATGTAAAATCAATATGGGGAACTAGAGATTAGCAGGTAGAGATTAGCAGGTTCAGGAGAACCAAGGTTAATTTAAAGCATGCGTTATACCCCACTGTTAGACCGGTCTGGCTTTTTGGCGTAGTCCCTCCTATTTATTATTTATTTTGTCCCCTTTTTGCCCCTCATACCCTTGATAATTTTTGTCCACTGACTTTTTATAGGTGTTGGCCAAGGGGATAGGTGTTCTTTTGTCCCTCATAGTTTTTTTTACCTCAGGCCCAGAGGCCTGTTCTGTCAGGAAACTCCTGTAATTCACAAAATGGAGGGCCCTAACTGTTTCCAACTGCCACATCCTAGACAGCCCCATAGGATAACCGTAGGACTTCCAGAACCTTCTGGACCCTACTGGACTCTGTGGGGGTTGTCTATATAAGGGCAGAGGTTGGGAAGCCATTTTGTGTTGACCAGTGAGTGGAGGAGTGAGGCAGTGGTGAAAGGAGGAGGACGCACTGGGAGCAGTTAGTTTGTCCCTGTGACAGACAGCCACTACAGGGAGACGTTCCCCCTTCTACCCCTGACCAATCCCTCCCAACCACTTTCTTCTGCTGAAGGGATTGATCTACCTGAGGTAGAAGCCCCCTCTACACTTGAGCCCCATTGACCCCTGTCGGGTCGCCCTTGCTGAAAGACTTTCCCAGTTTCCCACTGGCAGTGCTTCACCTACCAGCGTTGTGGAGAAAACAGCTTTAATCTGGTGTTGTGCCCGGTGATTTCCCTGAGGCTTTGAGGGAAAGGCAAGTGGCTGCGGAGCCTTTGTGGCCCTGACGAGTGAGCGTTCCGCTCTGATTAGCGGTTTCCCTGGAGCCAGGTGAGGGGAAAGACTGTGGGCGAGGAAGCGGCTTCCAGCGTCAGGTCCGCACATGCCCCAACCCGTGAGGTATTCCCCGGAGTGAGCAGGCCCCCGCCGGAGACGCTTCCAGCGTCAGGTGACCGGAATCGACCCCTAGCCGGCAACGCTACTCCCCCGCATTTGCGCAGTGGAACTGCGGACCGAGTGACGCCCAGACCGCCGAGGAGTCGATCGGCGAGGGAACCGGCTTTGGCGCTTCTTCGCTACAGGTACCCCTTTCCCCGCTGAAGCGCCAACACGGAGAAGCAGCGCTGAGCAGTGGGGAAGGGGAGGAAACCTGTTAAGTCCCCGCGCTCTTGTAATTGATTTACCCCCGCGCCAGCACCAGGCAAGTAGCTGGTTGGGGAAGCGTGGCAGGATCACCGGTGGCCGGCTGACAGCCAGAAGTCCTTCCTTTATTCCTTTTGCCCCCCCACTCCCAGCCTTCTTGTGCAGTGCGACGAGGGGACCTTCATTAAAAGTAAGGAGACTGGGGGTGTGGGAAAACGGACGTCAGGGAGCCTCTTCCGGCAGAAAGAGTCACTGTTACCAGAGGGGATGCCCAGAACCCTCACAGTATATCGACAAGGGTTCTAGGTTGACAGGAATCTGAAGAGCTTAATAGTAAGGTGTTGGAGGAGTGATTCCAGCTATTCTTCCATGTGTTATCGTTGGGATTGACTACCGGGAGGAGGCCTTCCTTGTGTGTAATCTTGCCAGGGTGTCCTAGCATAACTGAGGTTATTGACCTATCCCCCTTTAGTCAATTACTCAGTAGTTGAACCCTCTTTATTGCAAGGTGTATAGAGCAGTGGGGTTTACGTGGAGAAAGTTGTAGAGGAACTCTTCAGTGTGCAACTGTACTGCTTTTCCCTCTTTATTGAACTGCAATGTATTGAAATTGTGACTCATACTGAAGCTGAATATGTATTGAAATTGTACTGTTGATGCAAGTAATGTAGTGACTTGATAAACTGGAAAGTAATTTCTGTTATTTTCAAAACAAACTAATATACTAAAACTGCATTTCTGAACTAAAGAATAGAGCTATATTTTTATAAAGCAGTGCTTATTTTTCCACATTTTGGTGTAGCGTTTTCTTTTTGAGTGCTATTGCGTGGCTTTACTGTTGGGTGGTCTGCAACCTTTACACTGTGCCTCTGAAAAGTATGTCTTGCCCTAGGCCAGGCTACCCCAGGTTCTAACACCCACCAACTGATTTTCCTGAAAAAACTGTGCAGCAGACATCCAGTCTCTACTTGGCCAAGATAAAGGATCTAAAATACACCAAACATTCCCACTTTTGCACACTTTGCGTATTGGCAATGATTCATTACGCAGAGGACACGTTTAACAACATGCTTTGAAATGGGACATACAATTCCTCATATTCTAATCTAGAGCGATGGTTAGTGTAGCTGTTAGATACTAACTGATGTTAGGCACGTTTTCATGACAACATGAAGGGTTTTATTTATTAACAGGCCAGACCCACATTACATGCAGATAGGACACATAGGAGTGGTCACAACATACAGTGTTAGAAAGTTGTGCTTAGAGTGGCTAAAACATTCAATGTTGTCTGAGGTTAAACAGCATTTGTCTCTTCCTTCTGAGGACATGGCCCTAAAGGATTTTTTCTTAGATCCTTAAAAGCCATGTCAAAAGCGCTTTCTCTATGCAATATACATAAACTGTGGAAAGTTCACAGAAGGAAGCTGCCGAAAGACTTTATGAAATTGACAGAGCAAATTTAGAGCAGGCTCTAGCAGTAGTTGACAATGGTGTGACTACATGTCCACTAAGATATATTCTGTGAGTAACATTGTGTCATCTGCTATTTACATCATACAGAGTGACATGTCCTCTTTACAACATGGGCAATCACAACTTAGGTCTATTATACTACTAAGTTGGACTCTACAGACAGTATGCACTAGTCTCGTTCCATGGAAATATCTGAATGCCACTAGTTTGTTTTTACCATACAACTTAACAAAAGAACAGTATATTATGGCTAAGAAAGACATGACATACACTATGTTATACATAGAAAAGTTAGAAAAATTACAATTACTGATGCAAAGGCAGATTGGATAATAAACAGATTTATTTCTCTGCCAATTTCAACTTTTCACTTCAAATACTTCTTGCACCATCATCTGGTAGGAAGATATGAAGCGCTAGGAGAAGGGTTTGTACATGAGGCATGGATTCTACCTTTCACTTATCGTTGTAGTAATGGTGCGACTGAGCTTTTTCTTAGCGGTACATGCTGTGAATACTTTCGGCCATTCTCTAATTTGCAGGGAGGCTATACTATTTTAGGCAACAGCACAATTACTGAATTTTCTTTTCGAGCTTTGTGATGCTGATTACTTTGTTCTGCTTCCTACTATTGATTATTGTGTTTGTGTATATTATAAAAGAACCTTATTGCTTAAACAGATATTGAAATGCCAATTTGAGTATTTCCAGGTCTCTCTTTGGGCATTCATGAGTTACCAAACGAAATGGTTCTAGATAGTTTTCCATGGGTGTCAGTATTACCATGTTCTGAGGTTGCGCATTCCACCTCTTAGTTTTCTAGATTAGGTGCACTGTGAACAACTAGCCAGGACTCAGGCCAACATATCCTCATGGTGTACGTGGACTCAGGTTTGCACAGTTTTTATGTTTATGTTGTCCAACAAACGCACAATTTTACTGAGAAAGTATGAATCGTACGACACAGGAACCTAAAAAATGAATTCATTTCTATTATTAGATGTTGATGCACATTTTCAAGAAAATATGTGGAGTTGAAAACAGAGAAATATGGAGAGAAAGATGGAGCTAGTGGTTTTGTTTCTGCTTTTATTAATTGATTAAGATCAGAGATTAATAATAATATGCAAGCAAATTAATTGTGTTGGCAGATGTAGACTATTGATGAGATCTTGATGTTGTCAAAAAATTGTGACTATTTTCATACAAGGCAAAACAAAGTTAAAGGATGATGATTGCTCAGACAAAGCAATTTGAGAAAGAATCGTGGAATCAAAAGGGTTCAAATATGAATTTCGTACATGATGCAATGAATGGCATGAATGAAGGAATTCAAGCTGCAGCTCATGAGAGAAGTCCAGCAAGCCCAGGGAGGTAATATGATGATGAATAAGCAAAATACAGAGCAGAATATGCAGAATCAGAAACAATTTTGAATGATTGTGCCACCAGCTCTAGTAACGCAACAAGATGAGAAATAAAATGCCATATAATGCAGGGTACAAACAGAATGCGATGTTTTTAAATGAGGTGGCAGGGAATAGCACATAATGCAGGTGTTTGAAGGGGGAGGAACTCTTGCATGTTGCAGTTTTGCAAGTATATCAGAGTAGCCCATTTATTGTTGGAGAATTCAATGGCCAACCAGTTTCATTTCTGATGGATCCTACCCCCCTCATTAAGAGAAGTCCAGGTTGTAGGGTTTAGGAATAATCATATTGTGAATCATGTTACAGCAGATGTTCCAGTCAAAATAGGGCAGTTAAGGAATTAACAACAGTTTATACTATGTGATTCAAGGCCTGTGAATTTACTATGAAGGGACCTTCTTTTTAAAAATGAATTGCAAGATATATTGCACACTGGATGGCGTATCAACTGAAACACAAGATGAGGATTTTGTTTTGAAAATTAACTCAGAAGAGTGGAGTTGTACCCAGTTTTGACAAAAGATGATCCGACTGGATTTAAGACATACTGTCAAAGAGGCAGTATGGAATTTCACTGGCAAAGAGATTGGTTTGATTACAAAAGCAGAACCCATGAAAATAAAGAATAAACAGATGCAATATTTCCTAGAACTAAACAATACAGAATCACCAGCAAGGCAGGAATGAAATCAGTAATCAGAAAAATAATTGAGCAGAGAATTCTCTGAGATGTGCTTGGTAGTCCTTGCAATTCTCCAGTGATTGGAATTTAAAGTAATTAATGGCAAATGGAGGATCGCGTAAGACCTCCAATAAATAAATAAAATTGTTGAACTTGTCTGGAGGTACCTGCCGGTAGCAGAAAAACAGTAACCTGAATTGTTCCAGCACTCCGCCGAAATGAAGCAGTGATCACAAATCTTCCTGAAGGCTGGCACCATGCATACTGCACCGATAACCGTGTACAGGGAGAAGATACCAAGAGAAAAAGGGTTGGGAAAGAGAGAAAAAAAAAAAGAAGTTGTCTGACTACTTCTACAAATAGGGTGGGTGTCGTCTGACTTCCTTGTTCGCTGGTCTTCAAGGTCGCACCTTTAATGGAGCTGAGATCCCTTCTGTTAAGAGAAAGTAGAACAAAGGGTATCTTCCCTAACTATTACTCTGTCCATCCATGTTCCACTCTATCCCCACTTCCCAGTTGTATACCTTGTCTCTATGAGGAATAGTATTGGGTAAGTAGCATGGCTAATCATCATGTATATCCCTCCCAACTGAGGGTCTATAGTTTTATTATTCTTAAAGACACAAGGAGTAAGTTAGCCTCAGTGTTTGTTACATAACACCATACAATTGTGTGTTCCCTTTTAATCAGTTACCTCTTTTGTGGGCTGTTTGTTATGAATGTCTGTGGCTGCTGCTCTAAGCTAAATACCTAACAAATAACTCAGCATACCATCATCCAACAAGCCTTTTTTCAGTTGTTGCATTCTTTTTTCTGGCTTGCACAAGCGCACAGTACCTCACTTTACTGTGTAAGAAAGGGCTCTCTTGTTTTCCTTGCAGGTGATTGCCTTGAGCAGAAAACATTGACTCCTGATGTCAGGTTGATGCCACAACAGTCCGATCCGGAGGATCAGATAAATGGAAGTCTTGAAAAAACAAACAGGACCTCGAGACAAACAGACTATTTGAGAAGCCTGAAAACCAAACAAGTGGCATATGTAGAGGCGTGACTTTAATACAAGACCCCACCCTTGATGGCAGCCACTACCCAAGGCGATGAGTAGGCCGGGTTGGCAGGGACTGTAGGAATGAGGCCAAAATGAAAAGGGAAATGGCAGTGTTGGTCCATGGAGCACTGTACATCAGGCACACAAGTATGGGAAGGTGAGAGGGTCAAGATAATGCAAACTAGAGGGTGGATTGAATCTGGGGTGACAGGGGACATAACCAGGCAGTACAAACAGGGCAGGCAGGGTGAGACACAACAGTACCAAATCTAGCTGTGATATTGTTTTAAATTCCATAAGAAACAAAATGGTATACAGTCATTGACTTATGCCAAGAAGTCTTTCCACTTCTGTTACATGTGGATTCACAGCTTATCTTTGCATTTCAATAAAGTTCTTGTGTGGTGTAGAATGGCACAAATGTATACTAAGAGTCTTTCAATTTTCTCCCAACTACTAAAAGATTTAGAAAGTCTAAAATTGCCACGTAATTCAGTTCTAGTTCAATATATAGGTAACTTGTTAATAGCATCTAAGATGAAAAGGGCCTGTAAACTGGATATCAATGCCATGGTAAATCACCTAGTAGAAAATGGCTTAATAGTCTCCCTGACTAAAATGCAGTATTGCGAAAAAGAAGTCATTTATCTCGATGTGAGGAAAGTCTCTAAATCACGTCATTCTAATATTAAGCCTTCCAGCCACCCAGAGAGAGGTTTGGATGTTTCTTGGAATGGTTAGGTACTATGGTCAGTGGATTCCAAACTTTTCCTTGATTGCAAGGTTGACATGGAATGATGCACAGGATCCAGTACCATTTGATGATTAAATATCTTGATGCATTTAAGAAATTGAAAGAGAATTTGTCATTCACTCAAACTCTGGATGCCTGATTACAACAGGATGTTTTTCCTATTTTGTCATGAAAAATATGGTTGTGCACTTTCATTTCTCACTCAAGAAAAACTGAGGACTTATGTGCCCAGTAGCACAGGTGTATTGGATCCAGTAGCTGTAAGTCTTCCAGGTTGATTGCAATTGGTTACAGCAGTTTGTTTCACAATTAAGCAAAGTGAAGGAATTGTGATGGCCCATTACTTTGTATAAGTCGCTCACTCAGTTTAGATTCTTTTAACAGGAGCTCTGCATGACAAATAGATTGATGCATTATGAGAAAACATTTCTTGCAGCAGAGAACATTTCTTAAATTCCGCAACACTGCTTCCGACATCAGACAAGGTTTATGAGGACAGGGAAGATTAAATTGACTGAGTTGGAACATGACTCCATACAAGTGACCGAATTGTGCACAAGACCAGACGTAAAGAAAGTTCCATTGGAATGGGCACATCTGATATTATATGTTAATGGTTCTTGTTTAAGAGATCAATTTGGAGGATTGAGAGCTTCCTATGCAGTCTGCTCTATCACAGAAACACTTGAAACATCCTCCTTACCAAATGCGACATAAGCGCAAGTAGCATAATTGATTGCCTTAACAGGCACTTGCTGCTTTTCAGAAGGTTTGAGTGTAACAATCTATTTAGATAGCAAGAATGGTTTTGGTGGCGTTCAATATGGGCAGCTATGGTCATATCTTCGGGAGCTCCAATTGAAAATAGTATCTATATTTTGGATCAGAAACCAAAAGTGGCCGTAGTTAAGGCCATAACTCAAAGCTGGAAGGATATTGTCACTTTGGTAAATAGTTATGCATCTCAGATGGCTATATATTGTGCCCTACTAGAAGAGTTAATTGTTCAGGAAAATGGAAATTAGTCCAGAAATGATACTCTACAGAGTTCAAATAAGGTAAATTGTTTCTTTATAGATTTGATGCAGAAGTCTTTGAATAGGTTGAAACTTGCAGGCGGATGCTACTGAAAATGGGAAAAGTAGGCTACAAGAAGAATTACCAGGATTTGTATGTAAATTCAGAACAGAAATATGTCCTGCCAGACTCAATGTTACTGCCCATATGTAAATACCTCCATAATCAGACTTGTGCAGAAAGATATAGTCTGGTTCGGATTTTTCAGAAATTATTGGGAAAACACATGAAATGTTGCTGAAGATGTAGGTTGTCGTGGTCTTTCATGTCATTTAAATAACCAGGGCAAGAAACAGTTATAAGAATGAAGCACATTGGAAAATCGGAAGGCCCATTTACGAGACAGCAGGCAGACTTTAAGATGCCAGAGAGTAATGGCTCGAAGTATGTCTTGGTATTGGTCTGCCTGTTCGCCACCTGGGTGGAAGTATTTCCCACAAGAAGAGCAGATAGCCTTCGAGTTGCAAAATTGTTGTTGAGGGAATGGATTCCAAGATTTGGACTGCCAACTTCTATTTAAAGTGTTGCAGATAATCTTCACAGATCTCAAGATCAAACAGAGATTTAATTGTAGTTATCAACCACAATCTTCAGGTTTAATGGAATGAACCAATGGCGCACAAGAATAAACTGGCAAAGGTTTGTGACTTAACTGGTTTGAAGTGGCCTGATGCACTTCCTCTTGCTGTGATGAATATGAGAAGTTCTCCAGATATGAAGACAAGCTTTACTCGCAACAAAATCCTAATAAGCAGGGAAATGTGACTTGCATTTGTACGTTCAACAGCACTAGTTTCAATAACTGAGGACATTGTTCTGAATGATTGCAAAGGGCTGGGTGATATGATGAAATCTGTCTCCCAAAAGGTGAGTGTCAACTGAAGACTACAAGGATATACCCTGCCAAGGTCTGAAGGGGGGGGGGGGGGGGGTCTGGGTGTTTATCTGAAAGTATGTTTGCAAGAGGTGTCTTGACAAAAGATGAAAACGGCCCTTTCCAGATCATATTGACTACAAACAGCGTGGCCAAGTGTGCAGGCATACCTCAATGGATCCATGCTGCTCACACAAAAAGAGTGAGAGTACCCAAAGCAGTGGATGAAGTGAATGAACAAGGTACACAGTTCACTCATCAAGCTCAAATCCAACTTTGCAGGGTGAATCCAAGAAGGGGCGTGAAGATTTCTATGGAACTGGTGAAGATAAAGTGGTGAAAAGACAAACATACATTTCAAGTAAGCTAAAGTTCAGATGAAGTACCAGAAATTCCTGAAGTCCAGTTACAGAGTGATCAAAATGAAGAGATACTGCCGTGCAAAAGACCCAAGCAGGTGTGCCAGCAAGCAAGTAGTAGTTTCTGATCAAAGCTGTGACAAATTGCAGTTGAAAATAAAAGTGAAAAAGCCCCCTTTAGGAAGAAAATGATTCACTGTGGAAAAAGCAGATAATGACGATTTTGATCAAAGAGCAAGTTTAAAATTCACTTAGAGCCCCCGCTACAGGTGCTTCCTATGTGGGGGTTGTGCGCGAGGCCGAGTAAAGAGGAGAGCAGGTGTCTAGCAGGCAGAGGGAAGTTCAGTCGGTAGTTGATATAGGATGGTCCTTGGTCGTTAAGAGCTTTGTAGACATGTGTGCGGATCTTGAAATGACATCTTTTCTGGATAGGGAGCAAGTGGAGGTTTCTGATGTGTGGCATGATGTGGGTCCATATGGTGGGGTCCAGGAGTCGTCTGTCTACAGTGTTCTGGACGATCTTGAGTCTTCTGAGAATTTGAGAGGAGATTCAGGTGTAGAGAGTGCTGCTGTAGTAGACGCAGCTGGTGACGTTGGCCTCAGTGATGGTTTTTCTGGTGTTGATTGGGATCCATCTGAAGATTCTGCCGTGCATGCAAAGGGTGTGGAAGCAGGAGGCGACTGCGCTGATTTGTTGTTTCATGTCAGGTGGCTGCCATGGTTGAGAGCATTGTCAGGGTGGGTGTAGGTCAGAGTTCTGCTGTCCACCAGCTGTGGTCCCAAATAGAGGAGTTCTTCAGGAATCAGCACTTCTGTTTTGCCAGAGTTGAGTTGGAGGCAGTTGTCTTTCATCCATTTGGCTACGCTGGCCATGGTGTTGCAGAAGGGGAATTTGGCATTGGAGTGTTCCTCAGAGAGTGAAAGTATTAGTTGAGTCTGTGGGCTCTGACAACGTCTGCGAGGGAGACCATGTAGATGTTGAACAGGGTGGAACTTGTGGTATGCTGCATGTGATGTCCTGGGGTGCGGAGGTGAAGGGAGGCAATCGGATGCTCTGTTTGCGTCCTGTATGATGGAGGCAATCCACTTGAGGGTATTTCACTGTATGCCAATGTCGTTGATGAGGATGTAGTGGGAGACTGTGCCAAACACAGATAGAGGAAGATCAGGGACACCATTTCTCCCCCGTCGAGAAGAGTTCTGATATCATCTGTGGCAGCAATCAGCCTGGTCTCATTCCTGTCGTCCTGGGTTGGTAGCAGTCCTACTTGGTGGTTCTGAGGTCTGGGGTGTACAAGCTGGCTTGTTTGAGGGTTTGTTAGCTTTTGCTGGGTTCAACTAGGTGACTGTCGGCACATTTGGTAACCCAGGAGGAGAAGTTCTGGACAGGCTGGTTCAGGTCTGCTGACATTTCGGGTTGTGTGGTTCAGAGGTCTTGTGTCCACTGAGTCTTGGATATCTTGCCACAGCTGCAGTGGGGCAGTGGTGCTTATCAGTGGTGTACTGAGGGGTCAGAGATGGTGATGTGAACTATAGTGTGATCGGTCCAATTAAGTTCTGTGACAGGGGTGAATTTGACTGTTGCTGGAGGTAAAGATGGAGTCCAGCTTCGTGCATTGGTTCGGTGACCCATTGGGTTAGGCCAATGTTGTTCAGATTCTCCAAGAGGGTGATGGAGTTGGCTTTGTTGACGTGCAAATCAAGTTTGCAGAGTAGGATGCAGTGGTTGGAATTATAGCTATGGGAGTGATGAGGTTGGGGATGGCGTCACAGAAAGCTGGTCAGGGTCCCAGGGGTCTGTAGATGAGGGTGTTTCTTATTGTGCTCTTAGCGTGGATCTGTAGATGGAAGTTGAGATGTTCCATGAGAGGTGTTGGGTCATAGTTGATGGTGCATCGGATGGTTTCTCTGAAGATGATGGCGATGGCCCCTAGTCAGTGGTCTTGATGTATCATCTACCATCGGGGATGACAGTGGTGCTGTTTGGGTTTGAGGAGGGGTTGAGCCACGTTACGGTGATTGAGACATCGGGGTAGAGAGTGGTGATGGTGTCCCAGATTTCCATGGCGTGTTTGCAGACATTGAGCAGTTCTGGGTTTTTAGTAGTCTTCTGAGTGGGGGCGGCATAGGGTCCAGTGCAGGCAAGAGGCCCTTTGTCATAGGACAAGCAGCAGTGGCGAAACGTGAAAGGTCCTTTGGTTTTTCCCTGAGGACGTGAAATAGTTGCTGATGCAGGGTCCAGGGTCAGGAGCTCCTTTGTGCTGTAGTGATGAATAACAAGTAAGTATGGAGGGATAAATATCCAATTTATTTTTAGTAAGGGCACAATTAATTACCCAGCCAAAACTGTATAATTTTACATCGAGAAACGTTAAATTTTTTTAAAAAAACATACATGCCATCGGACCAGTCTCTGACCTACATATCACTTCAAAAATAAATTCATGGGCAACACATACAACAATGTATATGCAATAAAAAGAAGCAAAAAACAGAAGAAAAAACATATATATATATATATATATATATATATATATATATATATATATATACACTCCAACCAGAAAACTCGTGCAGCGCCTTCGCACAAAGTCCAGTAGGCAGACACAGATGAATGAATCCACAGCCAGTCTTAAATCGATATTCTTCTTTCTTTATTTCATGATAAAGTGCAGAGGTGCAACAAGATGCCAAACAGACGCGTTTCGGGCGTGAACGCCCTTGCTCACTGTCCAATATATATATATATATATATATATATATATATATATATATAGGACAACAACCTCCTCCTTTCGAAAAGAGTGGCAGCCACACGGGGGAATGATAAGGAAACTTCTTCATTGCGATGTTGATGGCGAATTCATTTCGGCATATTCATGCCTTCTTCAGCGCCCAAAATTACAGAAGGCTCTCTTCGATATACAAGTTGGTTTGAGTCCTGCGCCTTAAATGTTCATGTGAACTAGGCTCCGCCCCAGACAAAATGTTCGCACCTGTGGCAGCTCCCGATGTTGCCGTGAACTGCAAGGACCAGAATACATCATTCCGCATTCAGGTAAGTGAGATCTTGGGAAGAAAGTACAACCAGCTGGTCGGATGCAGGACTCCAATGATATCGGCAGCCTTGGTTTTCCTGCTTGTCATCAGGTAAAAAAGCCTCCTTACGTCCCCTCACCGCTTCAGCCCCGAAGTGAGGAACAGGTTCTGCGGGGGCCGCAATGTAGATACACGCCGCCCAAGTGCAAGGCAGAATCTCCTCGCAACCGCACTGCCTGCTCCTAGTTCTCGTGGCGAGCCAAGTCCAATCCAGTCCCCTGGAAGCACTAATTATTGCCGGAGCAACCACCAATACAGACTTAGCCACTTGGTGAAGCGGGGGCCTCCAGACTGCGTTACTGGCAACCGCAGAATAAATGACAACACCTCCTCCTTTCAAAAAGAGTGGGAGCCACACGGGGGAATGATAAGGAAACTTCTTCATTGCGATGTTGATGGCGAATGCATTTCGGCATATTCATGCCTTCTTCAGCGCCCAAAATTACAGGAGGCTCCCTTCGATATACAAGTTGGTTTGAGTCCTGCGCCTTAAATGTTCATGTGAACTAGGCTCCGCCCCAGACAAAATGTTCGCACCTGTGGCAGCTCCGATGTTGCTGTGAATGGCAAGGACCAGAATACATCATTCCGCATTCAGGTAAGTGAGATCTTGGGAAGAAAGTACAACCAGCTGGTCGGATGCAGGACTCCAATGATATCGGCAGCCTTGGTTTTCCAGCTTGTCATCAGATATAGATATATATATTGTGCTCCAATTCTTCTGTTACCAAAGAATTATCCACACTCACGGGGTCGATTTTCCCAAGGTTGCTTTATTACAGACAAGACAGACGCCCTCGCGTTCCGGCAAACAGCCTTTCTTGATGTCAGTAGCCACTAGACATCGGCATGTTTTTAAACAATATCCTCACAATAAAGGAAGGACTGCTGGCTTGCTGACATTCACCAGCAATTTTCAGTATTTGAATCGAATTAAATTACTTGGTTTGCAAACAAAAATTGAAATATATATAAAACTCAGTATCTCCAATACCCCAACAAGGTATTTAAATCAATAGTGTTCACTCAATGTCTGGGTTATCCACTTAGAGGTAGTCCTTCTAGAACCTGAGGTACAACACCTATCTTTTCTAATAATGTGCTTATAAACTATTCAGCATATTTGCATTAATGTTGACTCCTCTATATCAAGCTGTCGAAGCAGATGTGTTTCAGCCGTCAATTTCTTCGGGCCTCCTCAGAACAAGGGTAAAGCAAAATCTATGGGCTTGCGTCACAGTATTCACACTGCTCTCAATCTCTTCACAGGTTTCAATCCCTGATTCCCAGTGCCCTTCTGTCCTCTGGGGCTGGCACCCCCAGCAGGGCTACCTTACACAGTGTTTGCTGTCTCATTCACCTGCAGTACAAAAGGGGGTGGTGATGGGCGAAGCATCTGAATCAATCAAACACTCACACCCAGTCAAAAGATCTGAGTTTAATCCATCACATTTCTTTAGCCCACTCTGCCACCCCAGTTCAGACATGGCTTTATGCAAATCTGTCTGACCCTGTGCCTCATGGGAACAGTCCAGCCCGAACTGCCAAGCCATGTCCTCCCTGGACCGGAAACAAGCTTCAGAGGACCGGTTTCTGGCATTCCAGCCATCTTCAGCCCGGCTTGCTTGAATCCAGTGGCAAAGTGAGGAAGGGACTTACGTCTGAGCATACCCTGCCACACTTATGGCGGCCAAAAGCGGTACAAAAGGGGGTGGTGATGGTGCTCAGACGTGAGTCCCTTGCTCACTTTGCCAGAAGAGAAGAGTTACTGGTCAGTGTGGCCGGTGTTAACTGTCAGGGAGTTAGTGGGAGAGATAAGGTTGGCACTGTGGATCAGGGCATCTTGATAGACCAGAGGAAGACTTGGGTCTTTTAACCTGCACGGAGTGCATTAAAGGGCAGCCTGACAGCCAGGTGAGATCCCCACTTACTCCAATGGCCAATGATAGAACAATTAGAATTAGAGCCACTCCTGACGTATCAGACTATGCTCCATTTTGTCCTTTGTCAAAGGAACAGAGTACTAAAAAAAATAAAAAGCTCACACCGCCAACATGAATTTTAAAAGCCAGACACTAAATCACATAAGTGCCTGGATTGGGACTATAAAGAGAGAGGGAGTGGGGTTGGCAGGAGTCTCATCAGAAGAGGTAAGATTGCCTAGAATTCTTGCTTCTAGAACTTGGGGTCGGGACCAAGGTCTGCCAAGCCTCCATGCTGGGTGAGGGGACATTACTCAGGAAGTCAAGATCACTTGCCCTAAACCTGCAGCACCAGCCTTTTGCCTGCCAAAACCAGATTACCTTGTAGATAGACCAGTGGGTCATCTGAGGAGGATAGCACCTTGAGGGTGCGAGATCATGAGGGGAATCGCAGTAACCAAAGTGCAAGGGTACCAAGTTGGTTGACAACCCCCATACACCAAAACGGTGAGCCCGTGTGAACGTGTGCACTAAAGCCCAAGTGTTTTGTGAACGTGTGCACTGAAGCCCAAGTTGCTGCCAGGCATATGTCCTGAATGGGAGTGTTAGCCAGGAAGGCTATTGTCGCTCCTTTTTTCCTGTTTGAGTGGGCCCGCGGCCCCTCTGCTAGTTCTTGCCCAGCTTGTTTGTGGCAGAATTGTATTACTTGCGCGATCCACCGTGCAATTGTCCCCTTAGTAACAGCCTTTCCCTTGAAACCGTCTGCGAATGACAAAAAATTGTTTTGTTTTTCTGTGGTCCTTAGTTCTCTCCATGTAGTGCATGACTGCACCTCTGGCGTCCAGAGTGTGCAGTGCCCTTTTTGCGTTTGTCGTTGGCTTCTGGAAGAAACTAGGTATTTGAATAGTTTGGTTAATGTGGAACTTAGACACCACCTTTGGCATAAAGTGTGGGTCCGTTCTCATCATCACCCTATCGCTGTGGATTTGTATGTAGGGTTCTTGTAGCGTTAACGCCTGTAGTTCGCTCACCCTGCGCAGCGAGGTGATTGTCACCAGGAAAGCTGTTTTCAAAGTTAGCATTTGTAGGGAGGCCTTATGGATCGGTTCAAACGGCGCTCCATGAGTTCCGTCAGTACCAGGTTGAGGTTCCACGCTGGTGCTGGTAACCTCCTTGGTGGTGCGATCCTCTTAGCACCTTCCAAGAATCTTTTTACAATTTGTGAAGTAAAGAAGCTTTTCCCGGTTTCTCCTCTAGTGTAAGAGACTATGGCTGCCAGGTGTACCCTTAGCGAGGATGAGCTCAGATTGGCCTCGAGGTGGTGCTTGGGGTATTTAAGCACTGTTGAGTCTTGTCATCTTGTTGTGCAGTTTTTCCTTTCTGCACCATAGTGTGAACCTCTTCCATTTGGCCACGTAGCACTTTCGTGTGCTAGGTCTTCTTGCCTCTCGAAGTACCCTTAGGGTGCTCTCAGGTAATTTAAGGTGTGCTAACTTTGTCCTCAGGAGCCAGGCTGCCAGGCTTAGGCTTTCCGGCTCTGGATGCAACACCTCTCCATTTTGCATGGAGAGTAGGTCTTTGCTTCTCTCGAATCTGTGTGGTGCACTCTGTCTCATCTCCATAATCTGAGAGTACCAGGTCTGTCTGGCCCACTGTGGTGAGACCAGTTTCAGGGTCATGTTGCTCATTCTGCACTTGCCGAGTACCTTGTGTATCAGGGTAATCGGCGGAAAAGCGTAAGCAAATGTCCTTGACCAGCTTATCCATAGGGCATTCCCCCGTGACCCTTCCCCTGGTTGCCTGGATGCGAAGTGCTGGCATTTTGATTCTGGCGTATTGCAAACAGATCAATCAATGGTGTCCCCCACCTGTCGAACAGTCTCTGTCTCTTGGGCATTGAGCTCCCATTGGTGGGAAGCAGATGTCTGTTTCCTTAGCCAGTCCGCCTCCAAGTTGTCTTTCCCTGGCAGGTGAATCGCCAGTAGATCTATCTTTAGTGGAATGGCCCATCTCCATATTTCCTGCGCTAGTTCCGACAGCGGGGCTGATTGTGTTCCTCCCTGCTTGTTTATGTAGAACATCGCTGTTGTGTTATCTGTCTGGATCAACACTGTTTGGTTGTACAGCTTCGTCTGGAATGCCTTCAGTGCGAGGAAAACGGTCTTTAGCTCCAAGTAATTGATGTGTCTGACCGCATCCGCTGGTGTCCACAGACCCCTTACTCTGAGTTTTTTTATGTGTGCTCCCCATCACTTCTGGGATGCGTCTGTGGTGATGGTCACAGTTGGTGTTGGTGGTGTTAGATGTTTCCCTTTTGTTATATTTACTTTGTTCCACCATGATATCTCCTTGTGCACTGCGTGCGTTACAACTACTAGGTCCTCCCATCCCAACAACCTGTAGCTTGTGACCATTGGTCCTGTACCCACTCCTGGAGTGCTCTCATGTGGAGTCGTACATTCAGCACTATGTGTATGCATGAGGCCATAATGCCCATCTTGCTCACCGTCCTCACGGTCAGAGCACGCCCCCTCTGGTAGAGGCGCGCCTCCTTCAACAGTGCCAGCATTCTCTTTTCGCTGAGGAACACCTTCTCCTGTACAGTGTTTATCTGTGCACCCAGGAAAATTTTCACTTGTTCTGGGTTCATTGAGGATTTTTCCCAGTGGATGGAGAAACCCAGAGCCATCAGTGTGTTTGTCACTCGCTGTGCGTGCCGTTTGCATGTCTTGTATGACCTTACCTTTATTAGCCAGTCGTCCAGGTAAGGGTATACGTGGATCCCTTCCCTCCTTAAGTGTGCTGAGACTGCAGCCAGGCACTTTTTGAATACCCTCGGTGCGGATTTCAGTCCGAATGCCAGTGCCGTGAATTGATAGTGATCTGTGTTGATGACAAATCTTAGCAGATGTTTGTGTCGCCTGTTCATTGGGATGTGCAGGTAGGCATCTTTGAGGTCTATGGTGACCATGAAGTCCCCGCCTTGTATCTGTGGAAGGACCTCTTGCAGGGACGTCATTTTGAATTTGTGGGTTTTTATGTATTTGTTGAGGAACCTTAGGTCCAGGATTGGTCTCATTGTTTCGTCTACCTTTGGTAACAGGAAGTACTTAGAGTACACCCCCTTGTTCCTCTCTATGGGAGGCACAGGCTCGATAACCTTCTTTGCTAGTGCTCTTCTTTTTGGTTTTCCGTTTGGTGGTGTTCCTTCCAACTCTATGTAGTATCCGTACTGTATAGTGTTGAGAACCCATCTGTCTGTAGTTGTTTTCTTCCACTCCTGGAAGAAAAGTTTCAGTCTTCCTCCCACCGGTGTTACGTGCTCTTGGATGTTCAGTCTGAGCCACTCCTTTATGTTGTATCTGTGTTCCACCCCTGGAGTTTTAGAAAGGGTGTGCACTGGTAGCGTGGCAGTGTCACTTGGAGGTCGGTTGTTGTCCACCTCTTCTGTTTCCACGTCTATTTCCTTTCCCGCGAAAGGACTGGCCCCTCTGTTGGTATTGCCAGTGTTGTTTTTGCTGGCCTTGTTGCGTCTGGGTGTCGCCCTGGTGGGACTGGTGGAAAGTCTGGTGCGACGTTCCCGGCTGGTTGCCCCCTCTCCCACTTGGTCTCCCTGACAGGGTTCCTCTCTTGGTGCCTCGGAATTGCAAGGCCCCCATGGATCTTGCGGTGTCGTTGTCCTTTTTCAGCTGGGTGAGCTTTTCGTCCACTGGTGCTCCGAACAGTGTCTCACCGTTGAACGGGGTGTTCAGGATGTTGTGTTGCACCTCCGGTTTAAAGCCTGATATTCTGAGCCAGACTTGTCTCCTCTCCGGGATGCCCAGCATCATACGTCTGCTGGATGTGTCTGCACCGTCCAGTGCTGTTTTTAGGCAAGAATTTGCCACGTTCTTCCCCTCTTCTACCAGGTGCGTAGCTCTTTGCTGGTATTCTTGTGGGAGGTGTTTGACTAACTGGCCCAGTTCGTCCAGGATCTGGTGTTGGTGCCTGTTCAGCAGGGCGTTGGAATTAGCCATGCGCCAGTGTGTTGAGGCATTCCTCTCGATCTTTCTCCCTGTCCAGTCCATCCTTCTGCTCTTTGTCTGGAGGTGGTCCTGATGTTGTTGGGACATTGGCCCTTTTCCTTGCTGTTGCCGCAATGATGGAGTCTGCAGTGACCGTTCCCTGGATGTAGGGTGGGTCCTTGGGGGGAGTGCTTGTACTTTTTCTCCGTCCTGGGTGTGACGGGTTTACAAGTTGCAGGATCTTTGAAGGCCTCTCTCCCATGTCCTTTGATGCTTTCGAGCATTGGCAGGTACTGGCTCCTGGTTTGTATTGGGAGCAGTGTTTCCACAAGGAAATCTGCCTTCGGCTATTCCTCCTCGAGTTTTTCTCTGAACGCTGATGCTGCGTTCTTGATTACTTCATTGTAAAGTCCAATGTCGTCAGGCGGCGAGGACCTCGCAGGGTATGTGTCCACCCCCTCTTCTGGACTCTCAGCTTCGAGGTCCTGCCACTCTGTGTCCTGTGAGTCCGAGTATGTCGAGCTCAGAAATGTCCTCTGGTGGACATCTTCCTCCTCCTTGTAGTAGGGGGGTCTCTTCTTCGCGATATTCCAGAACTTCCTGGCTTTCCGACTGTTCTTCAACCTCGAACTCTTCATCCTCGACCCCAGGTGACTTCGGCTTAGACGGGATTGTATACGCTTTCAGCCTTTCGTCAAATTCTTTCTTTTGTTGCAGGATGTTCTCCAACTCTGCCTCGAGTCTCCTCTTTCTTTCCATCTCGGCAGCCTGTTCGGCGTCGAGTGGTTGTGCCGGTCTCTTTGTCTGGCAAGATGGAGTCGAGACGTGTTTCGGCGTCGAGACTTGTTTCAGCGTCGAGACTGGTCTTGTGTCCTTCGTCGACGAGGTCTTGGGCATCGAGCGTTCCTTTTCGTGGACGCTGGTCGCCGTCCTTCGGTGCCTGGGAGTCCTTCTGTGACGATCCGCTGGCCCTGGATGTTGCTGCGAACGCCGAAGTTTTTTCAAGAGTCTTGGGCAGACTGCCGAGAGTTTTTCTCTACGACCGTGTAGCCGTCGTCTTCTTTGGCGACGTAATCCTCCTCGTCGGTCGATAGTCCCAGGTCTCGAAGGGACGGTGGTTGGCCCTTGCCCTGCATGGCGAATTTAGCTCTCCTTTGCCTCTCTCTCACTCGAAGGGTCTTCGGCGTGAAGGCGGAGCAGGCGTTACAGTCCCTGCTTTCGTGGTCTACCGGCAGGCAGAGGTTGCAAACTGGTTGTTGGTCTTTCTGCGCGTACTTGTGGTGGCAGTTCCGGCAGAATTTGAATGGTGTGTTGTCCATCTCTTGCGTTCAGGGGGCCCCCTGATTGCGCATTCTCTTCTGGACGTCGAAGTTCCCCGAAGATCCTCTTCCTTCGTCGTCCCTTTCGATGATGTAGTCTCACTCAGTCTTCTTCTCTTTTTTTCTTCCCAAAACTTGGCTTTTGACTTCTCTTTTCTCCAAATCTCTGGAGCCCTCTCTGGAACGATCCAGACCCAACGGCGGAAAAAAGAATCTGAAGATGGCGCCCAAGGGTGGGAGCTTCCGCAGGAAGCATGCCGACGTCACAGGAAGAACTCCAAAAGGTGGGACGTCGACGCCCACCTGGGCTACGAAAAGAAAAAAAAAAAAGACTACGATTCCGGACCCAACCACTAGACCGCGGAATAATGCACAGCACAGTGAATCCAGAAACATTCACGCTGCAAAATGCTAGTTTCTATAACACCAAGATAGTCATATGGAGGGCCTTCAGGACAATAGTTGCCAGATTTAGGGTTTGGCAGTGTTACCTCTGTCCGTCAGGGTTACGTTTACATTAAATCTGCAAGCATGATGGATATAGGACCACCAGATTTAGGTGGTAACCGCATCCCAGTTGTGATCTCTTTTCCTTCAGAGAAACTGCTGTAATGGAAGTTCTTCTGAAAGCACCAAACGTTTGGTGGGTGGACAGAGCCCGTTTTGACAGCCATTAACTGAGACAAAGCTCCAAAAATTGATGTGTTTCCCTTTTTTTGATTATGGTCCATTTTAGCTTCACTGGAAGACTGAGCGAGACCAGGACTCTAGGTGAGACAAGCCCAGCAGTGTCAAATGGGAGCGACTTATGCTCAGCAACAGAGATTCACCTCCTGCTCTGATCACCTTTGGGTGCTTGGAGGCACAGTTTGTTGAGAACGCAGCCCAGGTCTAAAAAGCAGACGTCTAGGTCTGTAACCCACATTTGCTTCCTGCAGTCATGATACAGCTTGAATTCTGTCATTTTTGGGGGAGACATCAGTCCTAGCACATTGTCTGACAACTTTTCATCTTTTTGTAGTTGGAGAAAAGAAAGTTGAGAGTGGAGGATTGGATCCCCATCTAGGAGCATGGAAAGAAAGGAACTGACCGTGTTTTGAAGTAGTGCCTATTATATGGCCCTGCTGCATCAATTAGCAGGCTGTAAGAGATTACGTTGAAGCTACATGGCACCACATGTGGACATTCAGGAGTCATTGTTGAAAGAATCAAGATCCAGTCTTACACCATGGGCATTCTAAAGGCAAGGAATCTATGGTTACAAGTATCCAAAGAAAAATAATACCTCAACACCCTCACATCATTTATGACATTTAGAAAAAACACATTGGAACAATAAAATAAAAATACAATTGGCAGCACTTCAGTGCCAAATAAAGGAATAAAACCCACATTGAGACTAAACAGGCAATACGGAATCATCTAAAACTTTGACTTCTAGAGTTATATGCATTTTATGATTTATTTATTAATCATAAGGGCAGTGAAAGTGCTTCAAAAACTAAGACTGCACTACTCAAACAGGATCTCTAATGCCAAGTACTTCACATCTTCACATCTCCACAGGATCTTTACAGAATTCGGTCACCCACAGTGTACAACTGAATGAGAAATCATGTCCCGAGAATTCTGCAACTCAAATGCAGGTCACTGAAAGCTAAGTGGTCTGAAATAAATCTCACCGTCTTAAGAGAAATCGAACAGCCAGCTGGAGCAAAGTCAAAGAACAATGCCAACTAAAAGATACCAGACACTTGCTTCCTTCAAGCAACTGATGGCCTTTAAATTCCATGAGCTGGTCTTAGCACGTGAGCCCACAGGCACCTGTCTCAGACCTTCAAGAACATTCGAATATCAACAGCTGTTGCAATCGAAGCAATGAGTATAGTTAACTCGCTATGTTTTCAAACGTTTTAACTAGGACTCAGGGTATCCTGCACATAACCATCCCCCTACCTCCACCCCAAAGAGAAACAAGCCAGCAGACCCTTCAAGCTACATACCAATCTGTTCTGGGCCTTTCCTACGAAAACTGACGGAAAGTGCAATATTCATCCAGCTTTGTGATACCTTTGAAGTAAAACAAACTATACCAACAAACTGGGTTCTGTTTTGGGAGAGACGTGGTTTCAGATTGAATAGCAATCTAGGGCATCATGAACACAACAGTGAACAAAAGTGGCATTACAAAACTTCTATTAGATTAGTTGGCTACATTCAACACAATTGACCATCAGTTTTATGGGGAGACTTCAACAACTCAGCATAAAAATTACCATCTACCAATCCAATTGATTATTTCAAGTCCCTTCCAAACATCACTGCTTATCAGTAATAAGACAGCATACTTCACCCATCAAAATTGCCTTGCCTTTCTTCAAGGTCTACTCAGAACATCCAAATATTAGAAAACTCAATGCATTTAAAGAGCTCAGAGATATAAATGTTTGATCTGTCAGGTAATGGATGCCAACTAACCACCTTAAGAATTACTAGTTGAAAACACAATCCTGACATGTGGAGGCTGGAAGGACCACCCTTCCCTCATGAATCTAATCCATTGAACTTGAAGCATCACCAGGAATAGTGTGCGAAGTGAGACATGCGAGAGGGATAGGGGACTTCAATCGATCCCTAGATTTCACAAGTCAACCAAGTTACAAGAAGCACCTTCTAAACCAGGAGCACATTACAATGCATATTTCCACATGTAAACAGAAGCTTCAGGCAACCACCTTCCTAATTGCATCTTGCCTTAATAATGCAAAGATACTTCTAACAGGGGGTATCAATCTCTTTTAATGAGACTAAAAAGAATACACAATGCCATAGCAAGACTACTATACATTCACATGTGATCCGATTGCACTTCCCCTAGAAGGGCTACACTGGCTACCTATTGAGGTATGCTCAGTGTTCAAGAACCATTTCAATCACAGACCAGTCCATCAACAATCCCACTCTCCACCCAAGTTTAACTCCATAAAGTTTGAAAGAGCCACAGAAGAGACTTCACCTCTGAAGACCAGCAATGGAGCTGGTCATTCTTTCCTATAGGTACAAATGAATCAAGGAGATCAATCCTTCTCTGTAACAGCAGCTGAATTTGAACTCTGTGCAGGCAAAGATACAAATTATGAAAAACAATTGAAAAGCTACTATGTGGGAAGGCTGTGGTGACATCGCCCTTCTAAAGAGGATGCAGTAATGTAAAAATATAACCAGTACACAGGAATATAACCTAACCATTGGAAAACACCTCACAACATTTCCGGATCTAGGCGAGTGGATTGTACAGAACGTATGCTGTAGCTACCATGACTTGACACCTTCAACAACCACAATATTGCTCACATCTGCCTAGTAACCCTCAAGAAATTAATAGTAGAGAACATTAGCCCAGCACTGCACATGACAATGCCTGCCTTTAAGAATAAATACAAAACTGGAATCCTGTGCAGTCTTAAAAGAGGCTAAGCTCTGGAACTATCCTTTACTGACAAATGAGAACCTTAGTAATATTTGGGAGCTTCGAATGTCAGGATCTGCCACTGTATGGAAAGCATCATTAAATGATATCATCTACTTTTGAGACATTTGAGGACAATCCACAAACCCAAATACTGTATGACCGGAACCAGGGGAGAGTCGAGGCCTGAACAAAACCCTCCCATAATGAAAGTCTTTGTCTCGCTGCATAGTTTTAGCTCTTCAACTTAAATATGCCCAATAAGCGTCCCACAGACAATAATCTTTTAGCTCCCCCAGTCAATGTTATAAATTCATTCAATCAGACTGGCTACAAATTATGCTAACAAAGCTCTGATCATGGTCAATTGAACAACCCTGGGAGGTAAAACATTCAAACTTAGCAAATGCCCTAAGTCACAGTCACCTCAAACCAAACTCCAGAAAAACTGAATTGTTTTCCTGTGGGTCATGGCAAAATCACCATCCTTGATCTTCCTGGCTCCAGAAAATGGAACTGCAGATAAGTAAATCAAGTGTTCAAAAACCTCTCTTCAATCCCAATTGAACAGTGATGACTCTACTTTTCTTAACCTGTGCCACTCCTAGGATATAGGAATGACTGGCCCTACTGAAATATGGGCTAGACAACGCAAATACCTTCTTCACTGGACTCAATAGAAAATGAATTGCAAAAACAACAAAAATATAGAATGCAACAGCCAGGCAAATATTACACCTAGAAAGACAGGACCATATTTGCAGTGATCTAAGGACACTTCATTGGTTACCGGTGGCAAGAGGAATATCTTGCCAAGTCCTCTACATTGCACACCAAGCCAAACACAGACGGGGGTGAATATTCCTACAATACAAACTAAGAGGGGAAAATTACAACCGCTTTTTGTGACACGTTTAGTACATTAGTACTACTAAAGTGATAAAATGCTATTCACAAACCTCAGAGGGTAAATCTCCACTTCTACCACTCCTATCTGTTCTATGGAGGTGATCCTCACACATGTACGTTTACTACTTAGTAGTAAATGTGGACGTAGTTGAAAAATAGGATGTTCCCAATAGAAAATAGGTGAGGTTTAAGGATCAGTAATAAGGTGTAAGGAGAAGTTTGAGGAGGGACATGCAAACACCACAAGAGTAAACCCATTGCTATTCACCTACTATATGTCAAACGTAAAGCAAAATTTGTGGCCAAACACTGGCCCTGCAAACACCCCTAACCATATATATCAAAAACCTTTAATTTAAAATAATGAATAACCGTGTATTAATTAAATTTTTTCATATTAATGCATAGATTTAGAAGTAATTTAATTATACATCACTTCATACATATTTTTTTCTTCAGATGGGAATGTTTTTTCAATTTAAACTTTGGAAAATATATTTGAATATTTAATTCAAAATTAACTGCTGTAGGGGCTGGGTAAGAAGGCCGAGTGGTCGTAATCGGTCCCAGCTAAGGGTCCACGCGCTGTTTCAAAGCTAAAATTGGCAGCCCCCCGGGGTTCTGGGGGTTGAGCTTGGCTCCTTCCAGCAGCGGAAGATGTAGCGCGCTGTTGGGGAGCTCTCACCTGTTTCACGTTATGTAGGATTGTTCCTGGTGCGACCTCGGAGTAATCTCGAGGCTGTGAGGAAAAATGGCGGCTGCTGGGCTGCTTTGATCGCCGGGCTCTGTTGGTGCCCGCGGGGGGTGCTGCTTCCATCTTGCTATCAACACTAGAGGGGAGGCTGGTTCCATCGTGAAGGCCGGGGAGCCCTCGCTGCTTTACCCCGGGGCACGTTCCAGACTGCGATGCACCGCGGCCCGCCTGCCTGACCCTAAGATGTACAAAAGGGTGTGGTGATGGACGAAGCATCTGAACCAATCAAACACTCACACCCATTCAACAGATCTGGGTTTAATCCATCACCGTTCTTTAGCTCACTCTTGCCACCTCAGTTCAGACATGGCCATATGCAAATCAGTTTGACCCTGTGCCTCATGGGAACAGTCCAGCCTGAACTGCCAAGCCATGCCTTCCCTGGACCAGAAACAAGCTTCTGAGGACCGGTTTCTGGCATTTCAGCAGTCTTCAGCCCGGCTTGCTTGAATCCAGTGGCAAAGTGAGCAAGGGACTCACGTCTGAGCATACCCTGCCAACTTATGGCGAACAAAGCGGTACAAAAGGGGGTGGTGATGGACGGAGCATCTGAACCAATCAAACACTCACACCCAGTCAACAGATCTGGGTTTAATCCATCACCGTTCTTTAGCCCACTCTGCCACCCCAGTTCAGACTTGGCCATATGCAAATCAGTCTGACCCTGTGCCTCATGGGAACAGTCCAGCCCGAACTGCCAAGCCATGGCTTCCCTGGACCGGAAACAAGCTTCCGTTTGATGCTTGGAGGGATGGAGGATGTATAGCCCTAACATATCTTTTCCATAAATTTGACCCCCTTACTTTTGACGACTGCAAAAGGGACTATTGTTTAGAGAACACAGAAAGATAGCGCTATAACCAATTACTGCACTGGGCTCTTACACCAAATATCCGGGAGGCGGCTACTCGTCCCCTCACAATATTTGAATCTTTTCTCACTAAGGCTACCTCTATGAAGGGCACAATTTCCTTTATATATATATAAGTTCCTCCTTACCACTACGCTCTCCCCGCGACCACGCTACATGTCCATGTGGGAAGGAATTCTACAGCGAGCCATCTGACGATGAATGGTCCCATTTATGGTCTGACATCATGAAGTTCAACCACTCCGTAGATCTCAGGGAAGCACACCTTAAGAGGATGATAGACTGGTATCTCCATCCCTGCAAATGAGTTATGGCACATGTGGAAAGTGGGTTAATGTTGTGTGCACCCGAACGTGCGCAGCCCTTGCGACGTCAACCGTGACTCACATATGCCAGTACTTTAGGGAGTGTAGGACAGACTTAGACTTTAAAGCAGGCAGGTGTCTATCATTCATGAAGTGATCTGTTACATGATTGAATCTGCTTCAATGAAAGCCGTCCCTTGGGCAGTGGATGCTTCCAGTGACTAAAGTCCTAGTCCCACAGGAGCAGCCGAAATGAGGGACTCTTGTAAATATCGCTTGTACTGTCTATTCCGGGGTGGAGTCTGGTACATACTCTACAGGCCTCATATGACGCAGATACTAGAAAAACACCTTAGCACTCTTTCAGTTAGAACCGATCACCTATGTTCTGGAGGCCCCGAACGAGGTAGGAAAGTGCTACAGAAATGCAGCAACACAATTGCTAGGAATGTGACTCAGTTGACGTAAGTCGCTTGTTTCCCGGACGGAGCAAATTTCAGAACCACTGGGTAGCCAAATGTGTTATTGGGAGCGGCAATGGTCGTTTGTCTCATTCCCAACACATTACAGCTAAAAACAGTTTAAAGTGCATCATTGTGTACAGATTATAAAATAAGTGATTAGAGAGACATTGCTTACTTTTGGTAATAATTTTACAGCAGATGTCAGAGGTTATTTTTTTTTTTAACTCTGTTTTTATTATACTTTTCATCACACACATTATACATTATACATTCTGCAGTTTGTTTCCTCCACAAACCTAATTCATTATGATATTACAGAACAGCACATTTTCAGAAAAAGGAGGGAAAATTATAGCCACAACATTATACTTTGATTATTCAGACATCCCCCTATGTTAAGACAAAAAGTAACAAATTTGAACAGAATCATAATCACATTACCCTATCCCATCCCTCCATCTAGCTAAAGGTTCCCATATTCTTACACCCCGAGATCTCTCTACCCTTCCCTTTCTAGCATATATAGGTTTTTCCAAATTATATGCAGCTATTAAATTTGCCAACCAAATTTGCATATGCGGGTGCGTCTTATCAAGCCAAGCCCTTGCTAAAGTTAATCTAAATACTGCCATTACCAAAAACATAAAATCAGACTGAACAATGTTATTTCCCTCTGATCCAATTCCCAACAAGATCCAACTGGGGGTTAAATTGATCTGTATCCCTAATGACCTATCCAGGAAGCCCTCAATATCTTTAATTAAAGTGTGTAGTTGTGGACAGGTAACAAACATATGGACAATATCTGCCTCAGGGAAGTTACATCTCGGACAGGTTGTCCCCTCAGAGCCCCCCCATTTGGCAATCCTAGCTGGCGTATGGTAGAGTGAGTATAAGGTCTTATAGTGCTGGGATTGAAGAGGAGCTGAACACAGGATAGTGCGACCCAGATCCAATGACTCTTGAAAGGCTTCAGGTTCAATCCCTAATTTCTCTACCCACTTACTCTTATATTTATCCATTACTAAGAACGCATAAGCTGATCTAATCGTGGACTCTCCACCGTTAATTATATTCTCCATGAAATCATTGCAATTGTATCCTGCTGGTCCCCCTGGTTTACTACTCAGGAAACTCCTGACCTGTAAATACTTAAAAAAAATCTCTTCTGTCTACATTATATCTTCTTACTAAGTCCCCGAACTGTACTACTCCCTCAGGATTCCTTAAGTCACCAACCTGCGTAATTCCTTTATCCTCCCAAGCAGACATTACTGAGTCAGAGAAAACTTCTGAAGGAAAGGATTTATTGTTATAAAATTTAATATATCTGTTATATCTACCCAGGCCCGATTTTTTCAGGAAGGCGTTCCATAATTTAAGGGCTGCACTAATGGTTTTAGCCGGTTTCCTTCTGAAGTATCCTAACTCAGCATGATACAGGAACCATTTTCTGCCTCTGGCCCTAATACTACTGCATATACTTCTGTGGACATAGTTGTTATTTTCTGTAGGATACCACCCCCTCCAATCAATTCCTGCATATATTGTAGAGCAGCCGCCATATAGTACAACCTAAAATCTGGCGCGCCCCAACCTCCTCTTTCTCTTGGTAGAGACAAATCTATACGCCCTCCGAGTTTTTCCATGGGCCCATATGAACCTACTTAAAATGCCTTCCAGCGTATTATACCATTTGGATTAAAAAAAAGGGGAATTGATCTAAATAAATAAAGAAATGTAGGTAGGATAACCATTTTCACAATATTAGTGCACCCAACCAAAGAAAGATGCAAGTTATTCATCCTCTCTAAGTCTTTTTTGACCTTAGCCAGTAGCGGAGCCATGTTGATCTCAACCACAGTATCCAGGTTCGCAGATATTACAATCCCCAGATATGTTGCTGAGCTAACCGCCCTAATGTCAATACATCTAGTGAACTGGTTCCTAACTATTTGCGTCTTGGACTTATTTAAACTATAGCCCGACAGTTGGCCGAACAAATGAGCCTCTGTTTCCACCCGCCTGATAGCTGTATCTGGGTCTGGGGTTAAAATAGTCACATCGTCAGCATAAGCTAAAGATTTAACTGTGCAGCCATTCAATTTCATTAGTGGAATCCCTTCATTTCTTTCTAATCTACGTAGTAATGGCTCGAAATATAATGCAAAAAGGAGCGGGGAAGATGGACACCCTTGTCTCGTGCCCCTTAAAATATTAACTGCCTCGGAGTGCCCCCTGTTCACTCTAATCTTCGCAGATGGATCCTTATACAAGGCTTGTATGGCGGTTATAAAACCTTTACCTATTCCACTCCACCTCAGGACTGCCCATAGGAATTCCCAGGCGACCCTATCAAAGGCCTTCTCGGCGTCTAGAAAAAGTGCCGCGATAGGATCGCCCAGGACGCCTGCAGCATCAAACATAGTGATTACCGTTCTAACATGCTGAGTCGTGCTCTTACCAGGTATGAAGCCGTGTTGTGATGGGCTTACCAGATGTTCAATACTCCCTGCGAGCCTTTTTGCCAACATTTTTGAATATATTTTAACGTCTGAGTTCATCAGGGTAATAGGTCTATAGGAGCCAGGGAGTGTTGGAGGCTTCCCTTTTTTTGCGATAACAATAATATCCGCTCCGCCCCAGGACTCAGGGGGTAAATCACCACGTTGTGTGTGTAACATAATATCAAACACATCAACCAACAAAACATTTTGGAATACTTTATAGAATTCAACGGGAATTTGGTCTGGCCCAGCCGCTTTCCCTTAAGGGGAGACTACCTAAGGACCCAATAAGCTCATCCAAACCCAATGGAGCATCTAATATCTCCTTCTCCTCAAGAGACAAAGAAGGGGAAGGAATATCGCTAAGATAACTATCCATCTCATCCTGGCTCCTTATATCACCCAGGGAATATAATTCATCATAAAAATTCCTGAAAACTTCTCTTATCAGATCTGGATCTGTAACTGAAACTCCCTGTGAATCCAGAATCTCCTTAATATCGGCTGCAGCTGTGCGTTGCCTGGTTCGGACTGCTAGGATATGACCAACCTCTCTCACTCAGTTCGTACGCATCCTGTTTTTTTAACCAGATAGTTCTCAGCTGCTTTCCTGCTAAGACCTTCTATAGCATCTCCTTTGAGGGCTATGATTTTAAGCAAAAAGGGCTCCAGTGAGATATTCTGTCTTATAGCTTTATAGCTGTAGCTAGTTTTTCTTCTACAATTAATCTTTGGCGGATTTCTTCTATTTTAATTATTTCCCTTTTCAGTCTTGCTAACACATAGCTCATCGTCTGCCCTCTTACGCCAGCTTTAAAACAATCCCAAACTACCCCTGGGGATGCTGAGCCTCTATTGATATACCAAAAGTATTGTATCCAAGCTTCCATATGCTTCTGATAAGCCCCATCCTTTAATAGAATACGTTCGAAAGTCCACTGCGTATTCCTGCTCTGAACCATAGGTATGTTAAATGTTAACAGGGGGCTGTGATCTGAAATAATCCTAGGTTGTTTTTCCACTTTGACACCAGGGATTAAAGATTTAGAAATTAAAAAGTAATCTAGTCTGACCAGAATTCTGTAAGGGGCGGAGAAAAAAGTACTACCATCCAGAAAAGGATGTCGCTTCACCCATGGGTCAACTAAAGAGTTATGCTGAGCCATATTGGCTAATGCACTGTATGTCTTTTTCTTTCTCCCTGCATAACTGCCCCCCCCCCCCCCGGTTCTGTAAACGAGCTTTCTGGGTCATGGATGTTGAAATCCCCGCAACATACAATGGGCTCTGGCCACAGGGCAAGCTCTGTATCCATAAACTGCCAGACATCAGGATCATCGTCGGTGGAGCCATATATTGTAACCAAAGTGAAACTTCCTACGAACCACCACATCCCTATTCCTCCCCAAAATTGCCACCCTCTAGTCCTGGTTTCTGGTTTAGTAGCTGCTAATACTGCAAACCCCAACTGTCCCAATAGGTATACTTGTGTTGCTTCTATATGGGTCTCATGGAGACATAGATTAATAATGGGAAAGGCACTCCTTAATTCGCTCACTTTACTCACAAAAATTTTTTTACAAAATTATCTATGCGTGCGGCAGAAGGAGATGGATGGTCCAAACTCCATCAAGTGATTACAAAGAACAAAGACATCAAGCAGAACAGCTTGCCCTCTGCGCACTGTTGCAATTCCAAAAAGTGGAATAAATGAAATTATTCTGTTTTGTTTAAATACTAAATATTTTAAATCCAAAAACACTATACAAGTTGTGCGTGTTTGATTATACTCTTTACTGACATGTCTCTCAAATCAACTCATGGCATTATTTATGTATACAAATTATCATAGAAGCAAAAAAACAATAATATATTACAAACAACACATTTACAAATACATCTGCGATGGGATACTTTTCATATATTCCCTGCCCAATGCATTTCGGGCCTCGCAGCCCTTCGTCAGGGGCAATGCCTAAAAAAACAAAACAAACAAAAATTGCCTTTACTTTGGTGCTATCGGTTCTTTAAATATGCAAAGTACACCGCAAGTCACTGTATGCATTTCATTAAATCTACTCATATGCAGGTTAATTGCTGATCCTATGAACCTGTCAACAGTATTTTCTAATCATACTCACATGAAGTTTAAAGGTATGAGTTGGAAAGAAGACAGAGAAATGTAGGTGTTTTGATCATGGACGCTTCCCTCCAATTCTAAAATGTAAAAACGGCGCTTTTTAGCAACATGTTACCTCTTCGGTTGAAAAGTACCCCGCCACTACATGGAGAGTTCCTGTTCACTTACTCAAAAATGCACAAAATAGTAATCCCAATTTCAACGTGATAAACGACCACTGGTCCCGCAAGATTTGTGTTCTCCCACTAGACCCGGAAGATCTGCTCTAAGCAACTAAAAGAAACATAGAGAAACGTGCCATTAACCTCCGTGAATCTACCCACAACGAAGGGCGTGCTGCATAATATAAAGGGTTTCCATATAACCCGTAGAATGATAACCGTGCCTGAATAAACACACCTTTTTTATATATATGCCGCTGCTAGCTTAAACATAACACCCGGTCCCTCGCTTGTGGCTTCAGGCTGTCATGCCGTCCGCTAAAATAAAAGAAAAACGGGTTCAAATACGGGCGTAACACCAAACGATACCTCCACCCGCTGGCCTCGTAATTGGAAATGTCTACCTGTGTTCTCCTAGTTATCGCTTCTAAATTCTCCCGTCTGTGGTTGATCTCCCGCGGTGATCCCGGCACTCGGACAAACAACAATCCTACTCCGCTCTCTTAAACGCCTACTGCCATGACGTGGTCATCACGCGCATAGGTGGAAACTAAAAACGGACTAGAAAGATTAAGTGATCCTAAATGTAACCCGCCACGGGCGCCATCTTAGCATGTGAAATCCATATTGAATGCGAGTGTGAATAATGCTGTAGGTTGTGTGTACAGGTTTACAAAAGATAGAGATAAATGAACATTACAAATAGATAACATATAGCAATCAGCCTCATGGCGAACTGTTCTGTGCAGTATCACAGAAAGCAACTAAAGTCCACTCGATCATTGATCCCTTTGGGATCTTGTGTCTGCAGCCTCTTAATCCAGTAAATTTCTCTTTGTAACAAAGTTCTTGTTAGACTTTTCCCGGGCGTGGGGGTCACCATTTCTAAAATCTGGAATTTTAGTTGGGCAATGGTATGTCTATTTAGATCCCAATGCGCTGCAAGGCTACTTTTTGCATTCTTATTGCGAATAGTACTCCTGTGCTCAGAAATTCTTATTTTTGCTTTTCTCTCTGTCTTCCCTACGTATAAAAGACCGCAGGGACATTTGATAACATATATAATGTTCATGGAATTGCAATCCGCATTTACCCTAAGGGGAATAGTTTCACCCGTGTGTGGGTGTTTTACTGAATCTGTGACCATCACATTGTTGCAATGAATACAGTTCTGACATTTTCTCATCCCTTTGTAGATAGTAGAAGTCCTTTTGGTGTTTGATTTTAGTAATTGCTTAATGTTGCAAGACCTTTTATAAGCAAAAATGGGTTTGTGTGTAAATAATCCCTTGAAATCAGTCTCATTACTTAGTAGATCCCAATGAGAATTTATGCTTTTCTTGATTTCATGCGAGCAAGTTGAGTATTTTGACACAAAAACCTGGCGCAATGGTTGTTCTTTTGTTCTCTTGGTTAATAGATCTTCCCTTGGTAATTTATCAACCTTGTCCTTCGCAGTCTGTAAAACACTTGCAGGGTACTTTTTGGATGTATATTTGCTACAAATGGTGTCAAGGTTTGTGTGTAGAGTCTCATCCAAGGAGCAAATCCTTTTTGCCCTTAGCATCAGGGAAAACAGTAAATTATTAATGAGGTTCCTAGAATGAAAACTGTTATATGCTAAAGCCGTGTTTTTATCAGTGGCCTTATGATAAACCTCTGTCTCCAAAGTGCCTTCCCCCAATTTCACCAGTACATCAAGATAAGGGATCGCCTTGTCGTCAATGGTATATGTGAATTGTATATTCTCATCACACTTGTTCAACTCAGCTATTTTTCGTTCAAGCAACCTTGTTGAATTCTGCCAAATCAAAAAAATGTCATCTATGTAGCGACAATAGAGAACGACATTGTCGGTCCAATCTTTGTCATTCATTAGGAATTGAGCTTCAAATCTTGCCATGTAGGTATTCGCATAGGCAGGGGCCCCAGAAAAGCCCATCGAGGTTCCTTTGTTTTGTAAGTAATATGTGTTGTTCCACAGAAAATAGCTATGGTGAAGACTGAAGTGAAGAAGTTCTAACAAGAATACTTGACTCACGGGTAAATTCTCTTGTTGCAACAAAGCCCATTCCACCGCCTCTATTCCCTTGGAGTGTGGGATAGAGGTGTAGAGGGCCTTGACATCCAAAGTACATAAGCGCATTCCTGGTTTGATTACAGTTTTGGATAGTTTTTGCAAAAAATGAGTGGTATCTTTGGTATATGAATACCATGCCTGTACAAAAGGTTGAAGGAATCGATCAATAAACTGCCCCAGAGGTTCGAAAATGGTGCCACACCCAGTGACAATAGGACGAAATGGTGGGTTCAAAAGATTTTTATGGACTTTAGGTAGCATGTAAAGTCCTGGTTGTTTTGGAAAAGGAACTGTGAGAAACTGTCTGGTTTTTGTGTTGATCCATTTCATTTCCTCTGCTGTTTCCAAGATTTTATCTAGTGTCACTTTCAGTTCTCTTATGGGATCTTTATCCAACATCAAGTAGGTGTTCACATCAGATACATGTTCCTGAACTTTGGCATCATAGAATGTCTTATCCATTACTACTATGGCGCCGCCTTTGTCGGCTTGCTGGATATGAATTTTGGAGTTCGTTGACAATTCCTTAAGAGTGGCCCTCTCATGTTTTGATAGATTCCAATGACACTTTTTATTCGTTTGAATATTCTTCAAGTCTTTCAGGACCAAGTTTTCAAAAGCATCCAGGATCTTATGTGATATCGGTGCTTGAAACGTGGATTTGGGTCTGAATTCCAAAAATTCGGGTGGTTCTGACACAATCTCTTGACTAGGAAGGTTCGCAAAAAAATGTCTCAAACGCAAGTTTCTCATAAACCTGAAAAAATCAATTTCAATTTCCAATGGATTGGTCTGATAGGTAGGAACAAAATTGAGTCCCTTGTTGAGCATACATTCTCATTGGGATCTACTAAGTAATGAGACTGATTTCAAGGGATTATTTACACACAAACCCATTTTTGCTTATAAAAGGTCTTGCAACATTAAGCAATTACTAAAATCAAACACCAAAAGGACTTCTACTATCTACAAAGGGATGAGAAAATGTCAGAACTGTATTCATTGCAACAATGTGATGGTCACAGATTCAGTAAAACACCCACACACGGGTGAAACTATTCCCCTTAGGGTAAATGCGGATTGCAATTCCATGAACATTATATATGTTATCAAATGTCCCTGCGGTCTTTTATACGTAGGGAAGACAGAGAGAAAAGCAAAAATAAGAATTTCTGAGCACAAGAGTACTATTCGCAATAAGAATGCAAAAAGTAGCCTTGCAGCGCATTGGGATCTAAATAGACATACCATTGCCCAACTAAAATTCCAGATTTTAGAAATGGTGACCCCCACGCCCGGGAAAAGTCTAACAAGAACTTTGTTACAAAGAGAAATTTACTGGATTAAGAGGCTGCAGACACAAGATCCCAAAGGGATCAATGATCGAGTGGACTTTAGTTGCTTTCTGTGATACTGCACAGAACAGTTCGCCATGAGGCTGATTGCTATATGTTATCTATTTGTAATGTTCATTTATCTCTATCTTTTGTAAACCTGTACACACAACCTACAGCATTATTCACACTCGCATTCAATATGGATTTCACATGCTAAGATGGCGCCCGTGGCGGGTTACATTTAGGATCACTTAATCTTTCTAGTCCGTTTTTAGTTTCCACCTATGCGCGTGATGACCACGTCATGGCAGTAGGCGTTTAAGAGACCGGAGTAGGATTGTTGTTTGTCCGAGTGCCGGGATCACCGCGGGAGATCAACCACAGACGGGAGAATTTAGAAGCGATAACTAGGAGAACACAGGTAGACATTTCCAATTACGAGGCCAGCGGGTGGAGGTATCGTTTGGTGTTACGCCCGTATTTGAACCCGTTTTTCTTTTATTTTAGCGGACGGCATGACAGCCTGAAGCCACAAGCGAGGGACCGGGTGTTATGTTTAAGCTAGCAGCGGCATATATATAAAAAAGGTGTGTTTATTCAGGCACGGTTATCATTCTACGGGTTATATGGAAACCCTTTATATTATGCAGCACGCCCTTCGTTGTGGGTAGATTCACGGAGGTTAATGGCACGTTTCTCTATGTTTCTTTTAGTTGCTTAGAGCAGATCTTCCGGGTCTAGTGGGAGAACACAAATCTTGCGGGACCAGTGGTCGTTTATCACGTTGAAATTGGGATTACTATTTTGTGCATTTTTGAGTAAGTGAACAGGAACTCTCCATGTAGTGGCGGGGTACTTTTCAACCGAAGAGGTAACATGTTGCTAAAAAGCGCCGTTTTTACATTTTAGAATTGGAGGGAAGCGTCCATGATCAAAACACCTACATTTCTCTGTCTTCTTTCCAACTCATACCTTTAAACTTCATGTGAGTATGATTAGAAAATACTGTTGACAGGTTCATAGGATCAGCAATTAACCTGCATATGAGTAGATTTAATGAAATGCATACAGTGACTTGCGGTGTACTTTGCATATTTAAAGAACCGATAGCACCAAAGTAAAGGCAATTTTTGTTTGTTTTGTTTTTTTAGGCATTGCCCCTGACGAAGGGCTGCGAGGCCCGAAATGCATTGGGCAGGGAATATATAAAAAGTATCCCATCACAGATGTATTTGTAAATGTGTTGTTTGTAATATATTATTGTTTTTTTGCTTCTATGATAATTTGTATACATAAATAATGCCATGGGTTGATTTGAGAGACATGTCAGTAAAGAGTATAATCAAACACGCACAACTTGTATAGTGTTTTTGGATTTAAAATATTTAGTATTTAAACAAAACAGAATAATTTCATTTATTCCACTTTTTGGAATTGCAACAGTGCGCAGAGGGCAAGCTGTTCTGCTTGATGTCTTTGTTCTCATGGAGACATACCAGGTCTAGATGGAGAGCTCTCAGTAAACCTGCTACTTTCAATCCCTTATTAGAATCGTTGAGGCCACATACATTAATTGAAAAATATGAAAAACATCTTACAATCTTTGTGTGCTGTCTGTACTGTACCCGACACCCAATGAAAATGTGTGTTATTACACCAGAAAAACCGACAATTCTAACTGTTTTTAAAACCCCCAACCCCCTCCATTGCCTTCCCTCCCCTGCTATCCCCCCCCCCCACTACAGGCAAATAGGTCACATATGACCTATACGTGACTGTTTTTGGATTGCGTCAGTCGCACCACTCCCCCAACACCACTCTCCAGCTGATAGCCCCCTCAAAAACACCCCATCTAACCCTATGCTCCTTTTAAGACTCGCGTGATTCTTGGTGTTACTACTTAACTACCAAACCATCAATTCAATTCAATTTGATGTATTCCTTATGCCTCTTATTTTTTCAGCTCTTCCATGTACATCTGAACTTTAATTTCTGATAGAAACATTCTGGCTCGCCCATTCGTGACTACTTTCAACTTGGCAGGAAACAACAGATAGGCCTCCGAACCCAGAGCCTGAAATTGTGAAATCATCTGCATCAGCCTCCACCTTCTTTCAACCGTCACATGACAAAAATCCGGCCTGGCAAAGAATGTGGTACCCTCAAAAGATCTCTTATCAGGTCTCGCCTTATCAATTATTTCTTGCCGTAACAAAAAGTTCCATAAGTAAACTAGAATAGCTCTTGGAAAGGGCACCTGGCCTCCTTCTGCGCCGTGCGTCTTCTTCTGAGTGAAAGGAAACCTATGGGCCCTCTGGATCTCCCTGTCCCACTGCCACTGGACTCCGGGAAAGCACCTTCAAGTAAGTTAGTCACATAGCGCCTGGTATCCTGCCCTTCCAACCCCTCTGCCACACCCAAGAGTCTAATGTTGTTACGTCTTTGTCGATTTCCAAAATCCTCCATTTTCCACTGGAGGTCTTCTGACATCCTTTCCTGTGTTGTTTTAAAAGATTGCCAATTTCCGAGATCATCTTCAAGCTTGCCCATTCGCTCTTCCACCTCCGTGACTCTACCGACAAGATCATCATAAAGTTTATTCGTCTTCTTTAGAGTCAATTGATTTTTTTAGAATCCTGCCTTGCTTTCTGGCTCACTGATCTAGCCCCGGCTTGCATTTGCTTTAACATGTTGAACAAGAGATCGAACGGGGCGCTGTGCTTTGAAGACCCAGCTGACTCCTCTTCCTGATAAGTTTGGGAGGTTGCTGAATAGTCGCAAAGGAGCCGCTTCTCCGTGCCCCCTGGGGAAGCTGCCAACCGTCTACTCAGGTTTAATTGTCTTTTCTTTTGAGTAGTATCATTACCCATATCAGTCCCCGAAGAACTAGAGCCTGACAATAAATCCTCGTCGGCTTCGCCCTCTTCCTCTGAAGTCTCCTCACTGGGCTGAACTGAGTCAGAGTCTTTGTTTAAAGAGTAAAAGTGCTCCCCTTCCACTGAGCCCATATCGCCCTTTTTTTTTTTTTTAAAGATTCCCGAGTTCCAGAGCTCCCAGCAGAACAAAGTTCTTTATTAACAAGATTAACTGAGCTCCCCCATGTGGTCTTAGCATTTTTTGAGGCACGCAGCTCTTCCTCTAATGACATAATCCCACTCATGTCAGCACTCCCAGTCTCACCTTTGAACGCGCTCCCCACCATCTCCGGCATCGCGTCTCCCAAAGGTGAATCTACGGTACGTCCTTCTGCTGTTGCAGTCCTTCTGCATCCTGGGGTCCAGAATTTACACTTCCACGGCTAACAGCGCTCTGGCTAGGCAGTTGCCTAGCAATGATTGGGGAAGCGTTCTGTACGTCCACAGCGTCCTCGAGGACGCCTCCACCATCGCCGAGACCTCCAGGACTGCCTCTGCCGAGCTTGCTTGAAATTCCATCGTTTTGCCCTGCTGATCGCGCGGTGGTGAAAACCTCCGATAAGGTAGGCTGTCAGAGAGGTTTCCTTTAGTTTACTTTTTTCCGAGCTTTCGGCAAGTTTTCCCAGCAACGCAGAATGCGTCTCGGCAGGGCTGCTCGTATCGGTGCCGGAGACCGCGCTGGGCTTACCCCGTAGCTCTGTCTTCTTCTGCTGCGGGGCCACAGTTTTCCTTATTACCCCTGGATTCTTGGCTGGAAGCATAGCCTCTTCAGAAGAGACGTTTTTCCCCCCTATGTCTGCTTGCTCTTTTGGCTTCTCTTTCCCTTTATCGTTTTTAGCAGAGCGCGGGGGCATTTTAGCCGGCTGTTGGTGCTGCATTCTTTTAGAGCCGAGGGAGCTTATAATGTCGCAGAGCCTTCCCTTTAACCAAAGCAGCTCTGCTGAGAGTCGATTCTTAATACTACACCGACAAAAGGTGTAAAACGCGCTTGCCACCAACATTCAAAAACCTTTGGGGGGTCATTTAACCGATCATAAAGCGGTCATCTTGGTGATGAAGGGGGAAGAGGTCTGGATGCGACCTCTCAGCACAATCCGTCCGCAGCCATCTTACCCCTCATATGTCAGAGGTTATCTAGTCAGTCAGGAAGCCTGATATTAAATTCACCTCTGCAGGCACTGGACAAGTTTGTGCGTTGATCAGAGTTTGAAGGCATTACATTGTTAACATTTCACATCTACAATGTCCTGACGTTTGCATTGTCACTTGCACTGCCAGGCCTGGCAGTGGCTATGGTTAACTGCTACCTAGTAGCTGCTTCCGTTTAGTTGCCTTGCTTGTTGACGTCGTCATCAATGGCAGGGTGTTTAGCACGGTTTCTTTACTGGTTCACTCCCACTGAGTTTATTGTTTTTGAATCTCCGTTTGAGATGATACTCAGTTGCCTGGTTGAACTTCTTACTCTTAAAAACAGTTCACCTGGCTGGGATTCCTTCATGCTCTCAGAATCAGTGAACATAAGGCACTCTCAGTTCAGGTAAGGTGGTTCATCGTTCACAAATACCTGCTTTGTTTTATGAAAGACTGCAGGAGTCATGTTGGCAAAAACAAATGATGCATCTCCTGTTCATCATCAATTTCTAAAATTCCTCAGGGTTTAAATTGTTTGGGTTTTTCATTGCACAGCCATTATTGGGATGTGATTAACTCCGTATAATAACAAACATGAGTTCAAGGTGCACCCTATCACTTTAACCACAGCTGTAAATTAGGTAGTTCATGTCCAATTCGCCTTTGACCTACAGAGTTTTTACAGCCAGGATCCTCTAATGAAGAAGGTAATTGTACTCACTTTATGTGCTTTAATTCCTTTTTGCCTCAATCACTGCCTTGTCTTCTGACGTCTGAGCCAGCTTTGCTAATCGGCTGCAGACACTCAAACTATTTTACTCCATTTCACTTGGCTCCCTTAGCTTTCTTCGCTACCCTCCAATGTCTATCTTCCATCCCCAGCATCCTTCCTCCTGCCTCAGCCCATCAGTCCTCGTTCTGTAATTCTGTCACAACTCACTTAATTTTCATCTGACAACACTCCTTCCGCTTGGCTTTCATTGAAATGTTGGTAGCAGTTGTTTCTTCCCTTCTGACCCTCCCCCCTTTCCTAACATTTCAGGTCCTAAACACTCGAAATCTGTCACTTACATGACTCTTATCTCATATGGTCACCTACAAGCCTCTGTTCAACCCGATTTATTCATATCTAAGCCAGCACCCACCCCAAAGCGCACGCGCACACACACACACACACACACACACACACACACACACACGTGTCTGACTAGACACATTCATTAACCCAATGCCAAATAAGATTAGCGGCATTTGGTTTTGGGGCAAGGGGATAGTTCAAAACGACTAAAATTAAATTAAGGATAGCTGTACAAGTATTAAACTGTAGAATTAAAAGTGTATAATACTGAACACTCAAGCGCATTACAGGACTTGTCTGCAGAGCTTGCAGATTCTATTAATTGTGTACGTTGACTCTATAAAGTGCACCTGCCAGGACTACACAGAGACAAGTCAAAGATCTCCATTTACACCTTTAATTATTCATATAAACATTAAAATAGTACACTGGTTTAACCCTCAAAATATTTTCCAGGAAACAAGTAAAGTTCACTTTTTAATACAAAAAAAAGTATACCCCAAATTCAATGTAATCTTTAAACATTCATTTCTCAACTATTATACAGGTATTATTCACATAAATACTTCATCTTGTAAGCATATGTACATTTGGTAGCTTATCACTCAACTCGCACTGATAAATGCGACAGTACAAAACTATTTTTACTTTACCAAAATAGAGTACAAGGCATCGTTTTGTTTCAGTACCATTTTCATAAGTTAACAGTAAAAAAAAAAGACAATGAATTATGATATGTAGTTCGGACTTGATGGTTCAGCAGCATGTAGTTCATCCCACATAGTAAACGCTCAGAACGTCACCAATGGTGAAAATAACTCTTGATTCTCCTTGTCAGGACTCAAAAGAATGAGAGGTGACGTCAGATCTATCAGCTGAAAAAAAGTATTTACAAACAAAATTAGCAACCGAGGTTACAAACTACTTCTAAGATCAGTTCATAATTGTAGAGCGTAGCACAGAAGACAATTACTAATAATTACGTGGCAGGTTGGTTCCACAGACAAGTTTTTGATAGTATGGGCTGAAAATAATTCTGTTAATTTAATAAAGAATATGGGAGAGGCTTCACTCTCCTACTGCCATAAGCCCACTTTTACAAATACTGCTCCCCCATACATTTGTCAGTCCAGTGCCAACAAGCAAAACATAGAATCGGGCTGGTCACTGTCAATAACTTGCAAGTGGAATTGTGAGGGACTCTACTATTACTTTCTAATTACATAAAAAAGCCAGTCCTGGTTGAGATTTGAAGTAAAGAATTCGATTGCTTAGTTCCTAAAAAATTGACAATGCTCCCCAACCAATCCTTACTTTGTTGACATGATGTACAGTAAATAGTAACACTTGGAGAAAAGGCACCATATTTGATTATATACCTTAAAACGTGATGCAAGAGATTTCTATGGTGTAAAATGTTCTGTGCACCAAGCAAAGGACTTTTAAAAACAACTTTGTGCAGCACTCGGAGTCCATGTAGATTGAATTGCAACAATCAGTTTTCTTCAAAGCATATACCATTCCAAACCTAAAATTCTGAATTCTCTGAAGGTTTCATAGAAGATTCAGAGAGTCTTAAAATATATTACACCAGTCGATCCTAGAAAGGATATATGCAGAGACTATTTATGCATGCAACAGTTGAGATTTGAATGACTTTCTGTCCCTAATCATTTGTGTTATATCTTCAGGGCCACTATAGAGAGGAGTATGAAAATCATACTATCAATACCACATTCATAATTGATCACTCGTTTTCCTAACCATGACATCACACCCCCACTGCCTGTGAAATTGCTTGCGACAATCAAAACTGCAGCATCAATGTAGGCCTTTATTGCTGTCCAACCAGATTCACAATGCAGTCATCATTCTGAACTTCCCTTATGTGTCCTTTATTCCTACAGCGGTTGTCAAGACCAACCTGGCATTTACTTTGTGACAATCAACCCTGTACCTGAATTCCCAAGGAATGGTCCAGATCCTGCTATCCCATATGGCAGACTGCTCAATCCTTGCACCATCAAAAACGAACCCCAGAGAATTCAATGAAATTGCTGGTTTGTTTACTATACTGTTCTTTATCTATGGAACAGGAGAATCAAGCCATAAAATCCAAACTGTAGCTAACGATAGAGGCCGCCACGGTCATATTGTTAGGATTTTGCAAAAAGAGTAGTTGGCCTCGAACCTAGTCTAAAGAATCATGTGGCTCTTGATTTTTCCTGGGTGTCAAAATACAAGAACGGTAAAGAGCGATTTATCTGGTTCGTTTTTCAATCAAAATGGAAAGATCTAGTAGGTTAGATACGGTGCCCATGCATTCTCTAATCCATTTGGGTTCATTGGGATTAATTTGTTTTCTGTTGTGCATTCTTCCAGCTCTTTAAGGAGGAATCCTCTAAAATATTTGGCTTCAATATTAGTGTACAGTCACTAGTTTGCCGGGTTTGCACTATAACCACTCTTAAAAATCGGTTGAATTAGCGCTCCATGCCATGAATCTGGAACTTGCTCGTTTATTAGTGCATGGCTATCTAAAACCTCAGATTGGATTTGAGCATGGCTTGAAGGAGGGTGTTTGGACCCAGGGCACCTTTTGCACAGCCTTTTTGTAGGATTTATTTAGTTTTGCCCACCCACGACTTCTAGCTAATGGGTTGTTAACAAGCCCCAAATGTGGAGGTCCTGCACCAGAGTATGGTGCACAGATTTCTTCCAGTTGCAACTCTACATAGGACTTGGAGCTATTAACGCACTCTGCTGAAGTTCCTGAGGCAGACCATGGTATGTTGACCTGGAGAGAGTAGTTGTTGGGCGAGATGATAGCCTTCTCAGAGTGCATGAAATTATCGAAGTCCTATTTATTAAAAAATAATTTAATTAATGAAAATCCTAGGTTTGAAGGGCTCATGCACGAGAGGAACTATTTGATGAAGATCCTTTTTTGGGATGTCTCAGAGAACTAGAGTGTGAAGTTCAGGTGTCAGCTTGATTATTACATTTACTTGCTGCTCAGTTGGAAAAATCATGCACAGAAATCAGATCAATCTGTAAAATACTAGAGAGATCGAGTCTGCAGAAGCAGATTAGGTACTCCAATCTGTAAATTAATCAGGAAAGTCTTTACCTGGACTAGATTGATCTCTGTGCCTACAGCGTCAGCACTAAAATTGTGAATACTGGGGGAGTCTCCTCTCCAGGGTAACTAGCTCAGAATGTTCTGAGCAAGCAGCCTTCGTGACTAATCACGGGCAATGGTACACTTTAGGAGGTAGAATTATTTTCCACAGCTCCTGTGAAGGAACTGGAGACTGAGAATCATGCTAAAGAACTAGTACATCCTAAGAGACAGGGGCAATACAGAAGGTGGAATGATAGCCTTATTGAACTAAATCACTGGGCTCTAGTCAAAGAGAAAAACTGTGCCTCAATCCAGGCAAATGAGAACCATGGGAACGCCTCAAGGTCTACAGCATCTACAATGATACTTGCATTCGATGTCAATAGGATCAATTTTAAGAGGTTGACCATTCTCAGTGCAAGGCAACTACACTGGTGGGGTGGTGGAAGTCGGGCAAGGAAGATGACCTGGCCCCACTGCCCTGGAGGAGAATGTAAAAGCAACCAAAAAAAGGCTCAAGTCTCTGCGTCTGTGCCTCAGGTAAACACCTTACTTATCCTTGTATGACTTCCTTCAATAGAGGTCACTATCCTTCATAGATTCTTGGAGATAGATTTACATCTTAAATCGGAGGCTTCTCCTTTGACTACATAGCTTGAGTTTTGACTAAGATTACAGGTCCCCTCTCATGGATAGTCCACAGTCTCCTACAGAGGCTTTGTAAGTCTTTTTGCTACTGGTAACCAGTGTAGGGTTATAAGAGCAGGCGTTAGGGGGTTCAATCTGCCCAAATGAAGGATTTGTCTGGCAGTTGAATTATGAATTTGATATTGCTAGCTTTTTATTTTAGTGCATGTAGAGACTATTTGCATATTCAAGGCGTGAAGACACAAGGGTTGCTGATGCTGGCATCGGTGCAATAGGCCTAGTTAAAATATGCTGTACCCTTCTATTAGTAAAGGATGCATCTTTGGTCAATGTAATACCTTTAAGAGAGAGGTCAGAGTCCATTATCACACCATGGTTTGCAAAGTTCTGCAGGGGAAAATTTCAATATAGAAGGAGTTAAGTTTAAGATGGTTCTTTAGCATCCAATGAAATACAGCCAGAAGGTATCATCAAGACTGTAGATTTTTAGGTCCGAATGTGTATTATTTGCATAGTAGCAGGTCTACTTAAAGGAGTTGCTACGATCAGTATGGGTCCTGGATACATATCCAGTGCCTAAAGTTACTGATATCAGACGTGTTATAAAGTGCCGATTTATCAAAACATATTTTGGGATTCCCTAAAACACATAGGTTTGGATGAACTATTGTGATCTGGTACAAGTCAAGGAATCCCTAAGCAAAATCGGATTGGGAGAAGATGGATATGAGTGTGCATTAAACTAACACTGATTCACATTCTGAGATTGAGAATTGTTCATCGCAAGACATCTCTATTCTGATCCATAGACTACCATTGGTGGTTTGTGCTTTTTGGCGCCATTGTATCTAAATATTTAGACCTCCGGTTCCACTTATTGGAGTTTTGTTGTGATGGTCTTATTTTATTGAAAGATTTTCTCTTAGCTTCGAACTAGATTGTAGAGATTTATTGTGTTTTCTGTGACTTTCTACTATGTATGCATTACTTAAATACTTTACATATTGCCTTTGATTTAAGCCCGACTGATTGCATCATGCCACATTGATATGGATGGACCACAGGTTTGTTTTAATGTGTAGGACATCCAGCTCATGGTGTCCTTATCCTCTGAAGTGGATACTGTTCTACCACAATTAATAATGCATTTTCCTACAGCTTGTGCAGGTTTAACAGATCTAAACTCAATAGATTGCGATATAATAATTCCAATTTAATTTGTACTCCATTTCTTTAGATGAAGAATTTGGCTCTACACCATTTTGTAAGTTTGATTTCAATTTCTGTATGTTGAAAGAATTTGTTAAAATGTTTATATAATAATGTTAAAACTACCTATAAAAATAAGTGCATTTACCCATTATCGAATCCATTGAGTCACATATCCATGAAAGTTTCTTTCCAAATGGATCTTTGACTGGAAAATCATGATTATGCTTACAACACTAGTCAATATCATTAAATTTTCATATCAGATTCCAACCAACTCCAACAGGTCAGCAATTGCACTAGTTTCTTTATTATATTTTATCAATGTTGCCCCAACAATCCTTTTAAGAATGCACATACTTACCGTCTCAGCCTTCAATGAGGAGCTTCTCTTGAGTGAAATAGGCGTATTTGACAAGTCGATAAGAGGTTTGATTTCAGGCTCCAAAATTAATGCAGTTGTTTGATCAATTCCCATGTCAAGAAGGAAGACCTAAAAACATTAATATGTTTTAACAGTGATCATTTAATTTCTATATGAAAGTAATTTGTTTTACTTCAAACATTTGGTGAGGTAAAAAAAATAAAATGTATTCTCTTGACAAGCACATTTAGATTCATAAAATTAAGACAGCATTTAAGAAAACTGACTACACCCTACATGATAGAGCTAACCATAACTAGATTAGAACCAAACTGCCAACTATTTCAATTCATGTATTATCTTTGTTCGGTTTACACAGGGGAAACCATAAAAAAACACAGTAAAAAAAAGTAACATTTAAAACGATCTCATTTCTCAGTGCCTGTTTCCAATAGCAAAACATACGAACTTTGAATTGGGCAGCGCAGGTTCCTTAAACGTGACAAAAACCTACTTCATGGTCCGCCATGTTAATGATTAAAACAACCTGACGCTATCCTCACGTATACAATTCGTTTTGCTCTTTTCTGCTACGAAGGGGTCGTTAAAAATACATTTTAAAATCCCACAAAACATTATAAACTAACATTCTATATAAAACATTATGATTAAAATTCATGACCATGTACTTCAAACCAACTATAGACCGCTGCTAGTTTGCGTCAATTGACATACGCGCCCGAACTGCAGTTTTTAAGAACATTCCCACAGAAAAAATGCTCTCGTCAGAGTTGAAGCAACTTCCTGTTCACTTCTCTGTAGTCACTGGTGGCAAACCTTTTAATTTGGGGAAGTAAGATTCTTTTAGTATAAATTGAGTTAAAACCACAAAAGAATAAAAAGTGTAGCAGTATTGGCCTGAACTCCCATTACATAGGAAGGAGGTGGAGTCCAAATTTGCCCGAAATCCTAAAGGGAAGCATAGCATATATTTCAGCATTTATTTCACAGGGTCAGTCCTGAATCGAAACAAACATCTCTCCCATCGACCCAAAAATGTTGTTAAATGCTTAACACCGGGAAGGCGCCTGGACCGAGCGGCTACCCATGTGAATTTTACAAGAAATTTCACCTCCAATTGGGGTCTCAGTACCGACGCGCACTTGAGGCGGCACGGGTTCGAGGGGAGCTACCGCCGGATTGGCGCCACGCCGAAATTGTTGTGTTTCAGAAGCCGGGCAGGGCCCCTGACAGGCATGACTCGTACCGGCCCATATCACTATTGAATATAGAGGCCAAGATCTTGGCGAAAGCCCTAGCGAACCGCCTGCTTCCATATATCACAGACCTGGTCCACCCCGACCAGGCCGGATTTATGCCCCGCAGGGCCACTCGTCATTACATCCGGCGGGCACAGGCGGCGGTGGACGCCATGGGCCCTGGACGAACAGGCGGCTCTCCTGTTGGCGGACATGGACAGAGCCTTGGACTCTCAGTTGGGCATACTTATTTGCACTCTTGCCCCGTCTCAATCTGGGCCCGGTATTCCTGTCGTACCTTAAGTTATTATATACCAACATCACGGCTTCCGTCCGCGTGGCAGGCGCCATATCTGGATGATTTCAGATTGGTCGGGGGACCCGGCAGGGGTGCCCACTGTCCCCGTACCTATTCGCCCTAGCTATGGAGCCCCTGGCATCTTGGGTGCGTACGGACGCACAGATACGCGGGTTCGTGTGGAGTGGAGATCTAGCAGACAGAATTGCATTATACGCCGACGACGTCCTGTTTTTCCTCACGGACCTGCAGCGCTCTGGGCCCCGAGTCCTGGACGTCATGCGCGTCTTTGGCGAGGTCTCAGGCCTTCGGCTGAACCTCCACAAATCGACCCTGTGGGTGCTGGGCGGCGGGGTTGTGGTGGACCCCTGGGTAACGGGACTGCGAGTGGCAACAGACGGGCTGAAGTACCTTTGTGTATTTCTCTCGGAACCACGGACCATTGCCTGGGACCACAACATCGTGCCGGTATGGGAGCGGGTCCAGGCCGACATTAACACGTGGTCCAGGATGCCTCTCACTATCTTTGGAAGATCTGCCATCTTCGAAATGGTCGCGCTCCCGCGCCTGCTGTATCAGCTACAAAATTACCCCTACCCTATTAGCCTGCAGTGGTTTCGGCAAGTCAATTCGGTGCTGGGCCACTTTCTATGGGCTGGAGGTGCGGCCAAAGTGGCGCTAAGGACGTGTTTCTTGTCCACCTATTGTGGTGGCCTAGCCACCTCCGATCTGTTATCTTACTATCAGGCTTCTCAGCTGCTCATTCTTAATGAATGGTGGTATAGTGACAGGGGGGACCCGGCCTATGCCCTGGAGCGCTCGCTCATGGGAGATAATACGCTACATACCATTCTGTACTCGGCCCGTCTGCGACTGGCACTGCCGTCGGTTACAAGAGTGGTCTTTACGGTGTGGAGGCAGGCATTGCGCCGCATGGGCTGGTGGGGTAAATTGACGGCGGAGACGCCATTATGGCATAATGGCCTGCTCCCGGAGCTTTCGACTCTGGACGGGTTTGAGGGATGGGAGGCTATCGGCATTTCACTACTGGGCCAGGTAATGTCTGGCACTACACTTAAATCGTTTCAGGAGCTCCGCACAGAGTTCCACATGCCTCAATCCCAGTTCTTTCGCTACTTACAACTGCGACATGCCCTCACCCCTAGCATTGCCAATCTGGAATCTCTCCCCGAGTTCAGTCCGGTCGAGGCGAAGGTCTTTATGGGAGACCTGGAGGATAGAAAGGTCTCCCGTATCTACCAGTCGCTGGTCACTCACTGCTCCTCTGCCCTACTCCCCCTCCGGGCGGCATGGGAGGTGGATGTGGGCCCTCTGGATGAAGACTATTGGAGGGAGGCCTTGGAATCCCCGCGTGGGACCGCTATTGCTGTGCGACTTCGGCTTATTCAATTCAAGTACCTCCATATAGCCTATTACACCCGAGAGCGGCTGTGGAAAGCAGGGTTGATTGCGCTGTGGAGCCACACCGGGTTCTTTGCTGCATACAGTGTGGTCATGTACTCGATTGGCTGGCTTTTGGAGAGGTGTGTGGAGCTGCCTGTCCGAAATTCTGGGTTGGGATCTTCCCCGCACTCACCGACTGGGGTTGCTGCATGTTATGGAGGGTATTGGTGGGAACATCTATAAACGCCACTTACTGCTATTAGGACTTGTTGTTGCCAAGAGAGAGCTGGCCCGAGCGTGGAAGGGAGAGAGGGGCCCCCCCTTTGTCTGCGTGGAAGGCAGGGCTGGACTACTACATGGGACTCGAGAAACCGGTATTTGAGGCAAGGGGCTGCCCTCGTAAGCACTTTAAAATATGGAAGCGGTGGGCCGATTACAGAGGACTGTCGCTGGATCCCCCAGTGGATCGAGAAGAGGACATATGAACGTGTTACAGTTGTTGGCCCGGTTCTGTGGCATGCCCGCCACGCTACACCTAAACTCTACTCGCTGCTAAATGCACACGTGCGCTGGGAGGTGGGGGGAAGGGGGGGTGGTTCTAGGGGGTAAGGGGTTCTGGGAGTTGCTGGGATGGGGTGGGTTGCGGGATTGTTTTCTTGAGCCTTATTTCTTTTCCCGATTGAACATTAATGCACATGTAACACGCTGTGTCAATTGTTGGTGGTGATCTCCGAATTGTGGGGTGCCACGATTTCATTGCCTGATTTGCTCAATAAAATTGGTTGTGAAAAAAAAAATGTTGTTAAATACATAGCCAGTAACATGTCCACTCCTAAATTCATACATGCTTCTTCGCTTGACTTTAAAACCTCGGTTACCAATCTGTCAGCATTGAGAGATTAATACAGGACCATTTGAAGCTCCTTTTTACGAACGGTTGGTGATCCTTCAGAGCTTTCAAATATTTGTTGGTAACCTACTTTCCGTAGACGATATTCCACAGTTGCCAGCAATGGAATACTTTCATGGAATACTTTCAAATGCCCTTTTCACATGCAAGACAGTTTCGAATAATATCCTTAGTAAGACTTGCCTGCGTATTCCTCTTAAGTACGAGCCATAATAGTGGAGGTCAGGCGTATATGTAATCCTCAATATACAGGATATTCAATTCACTATGAGAAATAAAATTAGATGAGGAAATGGGCTCCTCTTAATACTTTTCTGCAAAACCGGTTTTTTTCACTTGAATAGAATGACACTTATTAATGCCCCATACCTCTACCCGTATCTGGCTAATGGTCTACACTGTATTTTAAAAATCTGCAGTAGGGGGAGAAGAGCTCCTCCCTTCCTTGGCTGTGGCAAGCTAAGCAGCGAGTTAACTTCTCTTGATAATTTATAGCTGCTCTGTATAACATGTTCAGCCCATAAACCATTATCTGTAAATGTTATTCCCAGCTATGAGGAAGTGGTGTGCATTTTAGCGAGGCCTCACCCACCTTAAGTTTTCCCAGGTTTAATTTCTTTGGCCCACAGTTGATTAGGTAGGATTTATTAAAAATGTGTGTGCAAATCCAGGATTTCATAAAATCTACAAATCTGTACACTAACTGTCGTGAGGCCCTTGGGGTACATACCATTAAAACTGCATCATCAGCATACAGCAGTGAGGGAAGGAAGGAGTCCTTAACTTTGGGCACATCAGGAGTAGTAGTAAGTAAAAATGGGTGAAGATCATTTATATATAGAATAAATAAAAGTGGAGCTAAATCACACCCCTGTATTACTCCCCTAAAAATTCAATCCCTTCAGTATTTATTCTGGCTTTCATGTCTCTGTGCAAATAGGCTATAAAGTTCACCAGTGCTGCATCCAAACCAAGGGTTAAAAGAGTATACTACAGCTTCGAACGGTTTATACTATCGAACGCTGTGGTAAGGTCCATGAATTCCAGATTTATAGGGGAGTTTTGTGCTATTGTAGATTTGCCAATCAATAGGTTAAGATTAAGATGCTGCTCTACCATACTAATCTTGGATCTGAAGCCATCCTATCATGGGTAAAAAATTACCTTCTCAGTTGCCCATTCTTTAATCAGATTGTAAAGGTCCCTTCCCAGAATTTTCAAGTGTAGGGTCAATTAATGATATTGGCCTGTAACAGTTTGGCTCGGACAGATTTCCCTTTTTAAAGATTGGCACTATTATTGAGGTTGACCATGTGCTTGGTTATATTTAAAAAGTTCAATTGGTACCCGATCGGGACCTGGGACGCCCCCTCCCCCCGGATATGGATTTAGAGCATCCTCGCCTTTCCACAGAGTTAACTATTAGTGGAATATTTGTGGGCAGCATATATATTCAGAGGCTGTGGAGACTAGTGCGCAGATGTTTGAGTAGTGTTGTTCCCAGGCCTCACAGATTATGTTAGTTATTTTTTCCCTCTTCCTCCAACGGTTTCATTTCTTTGACTGCTGCCCAAAAATGTTTGCTATTCTTATTCTTGACAGTCAAGGCTAGGGAATCCCATTGCTGGTCTAGAACTTCCTTCTTTCTGGCAACGGTTACTTGCTTATAAGTCTTCCGTAGGCCGCTCACCTCCTGCATATTACTGGGGGAGGCCGTAAGAGCTAGATATAATTGGCAGTTGGCAATAGAGCATTTCTGGCTAAACCATTTTGGTTTACTGCTGTGGGGTTTTATAGGTCTCATAAGCTCTTTCGTAATGAGGGAGCAGAGTTGTTCAAAGGCCTTAATCACTGGATAGGCTGTATGCCCTTCGCTAAGGCATGCCATAACCACTGGGAAATTCCCTTAAATAACTTCCTGGAATAGAGTAGCAGGCCTAACTGCCTTCCATATTATTCTAAGACCATCCTACGAGGGTTAAAGGCTACTTGCTCCAATTTCCATCAAATAATGTGGTCTGAGGGCCAGGGAGAAGACCACCTCAATTGTGTTGTGATCTCCAAAACCAGAAGCAATAACTTTTCCCATTAGCAGCAAGCCCTCCAGATTTGGGTATAAAAAAAATAGTCAATTGTGGACATGAAGCCTCGGGCCCTGAAGGTAGGTAGTCCTGAGCAGTTATCTAGCACAACCATAATGTTGGTTACTTTACAAGTTGCAAAAAACTATGCCAGCTCAAGTCCCCTAATGCCGGATCTAGTCTGTACACAAGAAGGAATACTGATGCAAACAGTAGTATTTAGGGAATAGAAATGGGTGTGCGCGGAGTTCAAACTAGCATTAAAATCACCACCCAAAACACAAAACAGCCAATTGACCGCTATCCCCTACGGCACTCTGTAAGGACAAAATGTATTCAAACAAAACGGGAAAATTCGAGTTCGGTACATTCATAAAATCATAATAAAAGTTGATTAAATATATAGTGGGGCCACTCTGGTACCAAACTGCCTGAATGTTATTGAATGGCTCTAAAACCTTCACACAGCCTCTTGCTTTGATATTCACCCAGATAGCTAGCCCTCCAACTGCAAGGCCTGATTAGGGTATTGCTAAATTATAGTAGCAAGCAGAACCATCAACAAATATTTCGTGGTTAGCCCAGGTCTCGCGAATCATTAAAACAATGAACTGGCCATTCTGGGCTCAGTAGTTTAGAGTGGAGTCCTGCATCATTCCAACTCAGGATGTTTAATGTTTGGTTATCATTGCATGCGCGCTGGGTTGGTGGAACTATGGGGAATGACTGTTGCCATATTGGTAAATGTGGGCCCACCCTCATCTATTGGGTTACATTTCAGTCAGTCTAGCCCATCAAGGCCTTCTAGAATAGAGAACCTATTACTGTGTGTGATCATCTGTGGGAGATGGAGGCTTCCTAATACTTCCAGGCTATAGCAATAACCCAGGGGGAGGCAACAGATTCTGGAATTAAGAAAACCACAGTCCTCCTCTGGTTTCAACATATTATGCACGCTCTGTGGATTCTCCAAAATTAACAACAATACAGTCACCCTCCATATCTTTGTTCTGGCATCAAAACATCCTTACATCTTGCCAGATTAAAATGTTTTAGTTAACCAGTCCATACATTCGTTCCTCAGTTACCGCTATGTTTCACTTTGGGATACCCTCAGTGGGGGCACACCAGCTAGGACCATTACATACGGGCATGTTGCCGGTGGCAAGTCCAGTTGATCCTTGCTGGGAACATGCCTTACAACATGTGGGTGGTTGTGGGTGCGATTGAGGGGTAGACTATGCCGGCCTGACCCCTCTATCAATGGGGAATGCTGGTTCCATTTGTGTAGTGCTTTTATTTTTTGCTGTGACAATATCCCCTATGAGGGATTGTTTAGCAGGCTGGATTAATCTGCAGAACTGCTCAGTCGGGGCTGCACTAGTTAATCAACCCCTTGAGGGTAAATTTAGAGTCTGGAGTGTAGATGCTCTACTTGGGAGTTTGTTTCACAGAGTAGACATGGGGTATACTGCCCTGTCCTCAACCTCATTCCCTGCCATTACGCAGTTCTGAATTGTGTCCAGGAACTTTTCTATGTTGACCAGACATTCCAACAATGGCTTGCGTTTATCATCTAGTATGGTATTAAGTGAACAACAGTGCTGTTAAAAAGCAGGCCAGCAGTTCCCTCAGTGTCCGGGGTCAGTGTATGGGGGTGAGTGTTGTGGTTTAGGTGCTGAATGTACTGAGTGTATGCAGGTAAGGCGGCTATTGGTACTGGCAACTCAGCTAGGCTGATTCCTTTTTGTGGGCATCTGTTTACTAGTTCTTTTCTTCTTTACAGCCGGAGCAGCAGCAGGAGGGCAGTAGTCCACCACCAATGTTGGAGGGCTCAAGATTGAGCGAATTATGAGCGTGTTCAATGTTTTCGATTGAATTAAGTGTCCTCTGTTGTGAGGTGGTAATTTCGTTTTACTAGAGATCGTTCCCCCTTCGGCTAGGGGCATTGGTGACCACTCAGGGTCCAGTGATAATCTGCGCTCTACTAGGTCTACCTCATTGGAGACTATCCACACAACTTTTTCTAACAGAGTCAATGCCAACAGGGAGTTGTGAGGTAACAGTACTACCGTTGTTTTTACGTTTCCCCCATAATAATAGAGGTGTCTGATTTCTTGTTAAGGATTTCCAGATCCTAGATCCAAGAGGCAGGGCCCAGCCTTGTCTGGCTGGGACACCCCCCGTGGCTGTAAGGTGCCTCCAGGTGCTGGGTGCAATGTCGGCTGTGGGCAGCTCCTGCCACAGTGATGTCTGGGGCTTCGAGTCTCTATCCCTGCTCTGTTGTGCAGTATCCCAGCAACAGCACCCCCCAGGGCATGGATACCCCTCACTGGTGATTAGCAGCGCCTCCAAATTGTTGATTGATTGCGATCTTCAGCGCTCACCAATGGGAGTGGAGAGCCATCCTCCTCTCAGTGTTCAGGCAGGCTCAACGAATCCCGTTGCGATCTCCTTGGTTCCTCCACGAGCTCAGTTCCTCTGCGCCGGTAGATCTGCCAGGCACTGCAGGGATTCTTGCACCCCCGCAGTGTTAATTGCAGTGATGGGAGAGGAAGGAGCCCAAAGTGAAGAGGGACCCTAGTTAGGCCACTGCAAGCTCCACTGTCCAATGCCTTAGTCCGGGTCCCCAAGGGCACTCTTGCAGACCCCAGGGAAACCAGCGGCCAGCAGTGTTCCTAAGTCTGTCCACCCCCCATTCCGATGCCCCCCCCCCCCCCCCCCGCCCCCCCCCCCGACCCAGTGTCCGAAATATAACACAGGAGAGCAGTGTGAGGGATGAAGTGAGCCCACTCTCGGCTATGCAGTGCTGGATGCTGGAGAGGTTCTCCTGTTTCCCCACTCCTGCCCTCAGAGCCCTCACTCACTGCGGGCCATCTCAGCCAGTAACAGTCAGGCAGCTGCAGGCCATTCAGCAGTGCACTTACTGCTCTTGATTGGGCTCTAGGGGGTCAGAGCACAGTGCAGCCACGAAACTTATCTGCTCGCTCTCTCCTGCAGTCTCCAGCACTCTCCTCTGTGACAATGCACCTCTGCAGATCCAAGTGTAAGGAGCCGCCTCGCTACCATTGTACTCTGGCGGGGCAGCCAACCCACTGCTGCACTGCACAGCCCTCACTGCGGGCAGGAAGCTCTGCAGCGCTGACAGACAAGGCCACCTTCCGCAGAGGCAGAACACTGGCCACAGTAGCAGGGCCTCAGGCTGGCCCCCGAAGCTTCTCGGTCAGGCTGCCGTATGTGGCACACAGTCACACAGCACTGGTCCTTCAATCAGGTTGCATTCTTCCGATGGTCGCTCCCCCCGAAGTCTCCTCGACGAGTGCAGCTTGGACTCCAGACCTCGCACCTCAACATCCAGTTGCAGCGACGCTCTGAGGTCAACAATCCGGAAGCTCCCGAGCTTCCTACAGCAGGGAGCGGCCAGGATCCAGCCAAGAGCATGGAGAGGAATCCCACCACGCATCCTCACCTGAAAAAACCTCCAACTTGGCAACTATTTCAATGTGCATCAAAGGAAGTGAAAGGTTTTAAGATTCTGATGAATGTCTTCTTATACTTGATAAGGCCTTCCACAAAAAGAATCTGGTTAGTCTAGACCACACAGGATATTTAGACAGTGTTACAGACAACCTCTCAGAAGATGTAGTTAGGACTTTTACAGGCATCAAAGGACGCAATACATGTGACCCTAGTCACACGTGTTATGTCTTATCTTATCTTATGGGAGTCTTATAAAGCGCAATGTCAACCATAAGTTTCCTGGCGCTAAAAGTTAAAGTTAATTTAGACCACACAAGAGCAATAAAGGATATTCTACCCTACATAGGAGTTGTTAATTACATTACTCTAGGCTACACAGGAGAAGTAAATGCTGCTCTGCATGAACACACTGTGGATGTAAATGTCACCCTAATGCACACAGGATGAAAACCCTAATTTGGGTTAGTTAATGGCGATATGCCAGTTCCCACAGGTGGTTACCACAGAACACACAGGAGCTCGAAATTAAACTATGGTAGAGCACATAGGAGGCATATATGATGTTACACTAAACATCACAGGGGATAAAGGGATAATACTGAGCATCAGTGAGAAGCTCCTAGTGCTGCTATGATTAGAGTTCACCAGTCCAATTGCTCTTAGCAATAATTTACGTTTAGTTAATCTATGGAGATGGATTCATCTAGATGAACTAGTATATGCTTAACCCCTCCCCAAACATTTACATTACTCCAAGATACAGTTCTTAGTGAGCAGCCAACTGGCACAAATTTCAGAGAACATTTCAATCCAATCGTGATGCCAGACTATGGCACTGTCTGTACGTAGGTTCGATTTTGCAAGGATTGCTGAATCTAAATTCTTCTTGGATGTCAATACTCACTTTTACTAGACACGGTCTATATCACAAAGATGGAGAATGCATTACTACGGACTTCCTAGTAATACATTCTTAAACAGTATAAAGAGCTACAGTTTGGGGCATTCCTAAAATTGAAACTCATGGCTATAATTGACAAAATAGTTCCTGACAATTTAAACGTAAGAAATATGAATGGCTTCTGCCCACCCACTCACATATGAAAGAGAAGACACTACATTAGATCAGACTAGAACTGGCCTTCAAAATAACGTATGGATATCAGTCACAACCATTCGGTCTTGGATCATCCCAATACAAATGGAGCACAGACACAATCATCAAAATTTCATAAATTTGAATATGGTAATCAAATTGATTCAATCTTAGCATTATTAATACATAAGAACTCCTTCCATCATGTTCTCTACATCTATGGCTCATCTGGAGAAATGCATAGCTCCTACTCAGATCACCAAGCCTTTAATGATACTATCAGTAACTACACGATGGAAGATAAAGGCTTAGAGAAGGGCTTTAGTAGTACCGTGCGCAGGCCTAGTGCAGCAATCCCCAGAATCCCAACCCAACTGGGGACAGTAGTAGGAAGAGGCGTTGCAGCTGCAGTTCCGAGAGTAGAGTGACGCACAGCCCTGACTAGTTTGACCAGCATGTGGGTAAGAGCTAACCAGGAGACTAGCTCTCCTAATATTTGGCATTTTAATTACGCAAGCACGTGCTATAAATATTGTCCCCGTTATTTCTCGCCTCAATAAGACTAACGGGGGATTAGGTTGTGCTGGCTTTCGTTAGAGCGGAAGATCCCCCATTCCTCCCAACAAGCACGCATGGAGCCATTCGTCTGACACAAATACGGCATGCTCCAAAACAAGTCAAACGGCTCTTGTGACAGCAGCCTCTTGTTGAATGTTGGAATTTATTCCAAAGTGGCCCGCAATCTTGGAGTTTGTTTCACTAGCCACAAAACAGAAGGCTCTCAAGGCTCTTCTTAAGCAGTTCGAAGTTTCATTTCTTTAAATTCCCATTCAGTGTATATACAATGGCATCTGTAGGCAACAGATTCCTAAATCACATGCTTTTACCCAAGTCTCCACTAAAGCACCTAGGATAAATATAGTCCTTCCCAGCAACACAGAAAATGTTCGTCTGTGCAGTTTGTAGAAGGAGCATATACAATTAAACTTATGTATGTACTTCACAGCAGGTGGACAGTTTATAGAGTCGTATTTTTCAGCCATAAGTGCTTGGTAAAGGATGATGGTTGCACACAAGGAACGTTTGGTAACACCTAGTAGGTCAGCGTCTTCAGGCAATCAAGTCTACTGTGTGCTAGATTTCATCCAGCCAACTACTAGTTAGATGTTTCTCAGTGCGGTAGAATAAGAAATTATAGCACATGCCACTCAAAATTGTATATAGACGCCAATAGCCGGTGTTACTGTTCAGTTCAACTGCAGTTATTTCATCCACTGAATGCCCCAGACATCACTGTGATCGACAACGGACAGATTTGTATAAGAGGTGCCCAATCCACTGGTTCCCTCATTGCCTTAGATATTAAGATTTTTCTGTCTGGCCTTTGAGAGCTGTGCAACATCAAGGCAGCTCAATATGATGCAGCCAGCTACAGACCCGCCAGATAGCCTGGTGAATCATGAACTTGGGACACATTACGATGAGAGATGGCTAGCAAAATGTTTTACTTAAGGTGGCATATATTCTAGTACAGGCTCTGCATTTTACCCATTTGTGCAGCTGACTGGACAAAAATCACGGATTACATTGGAAATTCCATCACCGATTTAATTTTTAGCTGTAGCAAATGCTTTAACCTCCCGAAATTCATAGACAGGACACAGACGCCGACATTTACACCCCCCCCCCCCCTCCCCCCCAGACAGACAGAGGTACATGGTGGCTTTACACACACAAACATAGGCGTGCACAGACTGGCATATACAGACAACCCTACAGAGTTTTGAAGTGATGCACACACACACACAGATATACAGACACAGCAAGATACAAGTGCACACATGAATAGACATATAAAGATTAAACTCCTAATAGACGAACTCTAAGACCCCTACACACACACACACACACACACACACACAGAATATACAACCAAACATGAATACAGATACAGGAACACAATATGGCATCCACAGGTATATAAAGAGGCAAATGCTACAATTCAGTTGAACACACAGACACCTACACACTGAGTCTGTGCCTGGGCCTCTGCGTGTGAATCAAAGACACATACACACTTAAACACATGTACAGTCTGGGTATTACTAAAATCAATATTTTGAAAGCACCATTTTATCTTAAACATTTTTGAGCATTTTGTAGCAGTCCACGTTATACCATGTCTAATGGAAATTTTAAATAACGTACATATTCACACAGGCTCTGGCCTCGCGATAATACCCCATTCACTATTCTCCACTGCACTAACCAAGTTTTAATTCTGTTTCCTAAAGCAAACATGTATTCCTTATCAGACCGCATAACCCAGTGTGTATTAATTGTATAGCTCTTCAGTCCCCAATGGCACAGCACCCTGGGTAATATGCTGCATGGCTAAACACTTAGAAGGTCCCAAAAGCGAGACTTACTGGCTATGCCAAAGATGGCTAATACTTAAAATTAGTAAGGAAAAGACAGTTACTCCCTAACACTGACAGCATGGAACCTTATATTGTAAAATGAACTTACACAGATTGGTAATAGGAATACTAAATGGTACTACGCCTAAAACTCGAATACCACTTTGGTGGTCTGCCAACATCCCTTTCGTTATCTTTTTTTTAAGGGGATGAATGTGGTTCTCATTCTGCTGAACGCATAAAAAGCTTGGACAGGTATTGCGAGGTCTTCAATTCCCCCAGGAGAAAGGATGCGGGTTGTTCAAAACTTACAGGTGAACTATTGGCCATCCATAGCCAAATATTTAACTAGGTTGATCAAATTTGTTCAAAAGGCGAGGAACTTTTAGGTAGAAGTATACATTAGAAGAACAATGGCATTTCCTTGGGAGGCCATCTTTCTGTGGATACTCCACCTGCAGATTCCTCACTGCACATGTAATAGGGTTCCAAATTAGATAACTGAACTGTAAAGCCATAATTCTTGGCATCTTTCCTCATCTACGCCTCTGAGGGCAGAGAAAAATGGACAGGGGACTGATGTCAGGGGGGCCTACGTGGGTGCGATATGGTTCCAGTGGTGTTACCACAACTCCAATTTCTGTGTTCAGTTTGAGCCTGCACCCTATACAGGCATGAAAGTGAATTGTCCAGTTTTTCCGCTGAAATCTTTTGATTAAATTGACAGGAAACATAACAGTTTATACATTTTTAAGGATCTTTGCCATTGGTTATATATTTTGCAGTGCTGGGTATATCTCTTTTCCCTTTCAACCCTGTTGCTTTCTATACTTCGTCTGGTGCTCTTACAGGGAGTCATTTATACGATTTGTTCTCCTCTGCATCTCCGCTCTCTGGCTCGGACACAAATTACCCCGAAATACATTCCACATGCCCCAAATCTGCATCCACTTTTTGGGGCACCCCCTACTGGTATGTATAGTCTTCTCTGCCATCATACACCAATTGAGGTCTCTCTCCCATTCTCGTAAGCTCGGCATCTCCGGGGCACATCAATATCGGGCAATATTACGCTTTGCGGTTATGAGCCCCAGTGTGACCCAGGTCCGCCCTCCCTCACTAAGATCTGTGGGTTCCCATACGTTGAGGAGACACCAGCCCGGAGAGGGGATCAAATCTATACCGGTGACTTCGGACATCTTTTGTGTGGAGAAAATTCCAGGTCTAGTCTAGCACTTGGGATATTAAAGAAGCGAGCATTCTGTCAGTGTAAGTGCCCATCAGAAATAAAATTTTCTTTATCAACTGTAAAACTAGGAGTTCTTCGAAACTTTAAGACTATTCGTGAATTTCTAATCCTGCAACATTAAGTATTTAAATATCTGCAGATGTGTGCTGATCAAAAATTCTGATCCCAATGAGGGAGATACCAAACATTTGGACCAGTTTTATAGAAACTTTACTTAAAATGTCCGGGAATCATCAAGTATGCTGCAGGAAACTAGAAGATCAAAACTCTTTGTGGGTTGACAAATGGTCTGAGTAGCTAATTACCAAAATCAATCAAGACCTACTTACAGGGTCACTCACAATGGCTTTTCGAAACTCCACTTTGTCCTGACAGACTGTCGATGAAAGATCGGATTTGATTTTTAGGCCAGTCCAACTAAGATTTTTAAGTGGTATCAAACTGATTCAACAGGGGTTTGCCCCCGCTGTCAGGTGCAGACAGTCAACCGGGAGCACATTTTCACAACCTGGCCAGTACAGAATCTGGCTTTAGAAAATCTCTGCTTCTGTGAGTTTCCCGGCTGATCTCATCAGCATCCTCCAATAGTAGAGCGGAAACACTCATTTAAAACGTTGGCATTTAAACACTGACGTCATTTGCATTAGAAAAAGGCTTTTCAGCCGAAACGCATCAGGCTGGTCTAAATACATTAAAGTTCGATGAACCTGTGTGTGGTCTGGTCTGTTCCCTGTTGAGGAGAGAGACAGAGTGAGGGAGATCGAGACAGAGATATAGATAGAGATCCATATATATGTACACTGACATAGCATACAAAAAGTAATCCACCTAGAGTATGGGAACGTACCATGAAGGTATCAATTCTTGAGCTCTTCTGCAGAGTAAGCGAACTCCAAGATCTGTATATCCGGTATCAAACACCAAACACAAAGAGCTGAAAAATGTTCTACGAAAGAACAAGGAGAAAGGCACGACCTTTACGCCAAGCAGTAATAGTAATCTAGAAAGCCACATTGTCATGGACAGATTATATGGAAGGGCTCCACTCCTATCTTAGCCTGGTAAAGAACATCCATCGAAGGGTTTGTGGACAATTCCACAGAGAGGAGCTGGAAATCTAAGACAACTGCTGCCATCCCTAATACCTCGGCATAAGAGGAACTCACCACTGTTGCCATACAAGGTGGAGAAAGCAGGTCAGAAACTGGGGAGGAATGAAGACCACTAGCCTCACTCAGATCTGTCAACCAATCTTCCTCCAAGGGAGGCTGGAGTATTGTCTGAGGTGTACTGAGCCAGATTTAATCAGGACAAGCTATTTCTAGGGTCCACTCGCCCTTTCTGGCAAGTAGGACAACAAACTGACTTTTGATCTCGGTCTCTGAAAGCAGAGACAATGTGACAAGATAAGATTTAAAGGCATCTTTATTGTTCACAAAGTGAATGAGCAATAAAAATGCCTTTAAATCTTGTTACCTTGTCACATTTGATTGGCTTTCATAGACAGACGTCAAGTACATTACAGTTAGGTCGAGACAATTATACAAGTTAATAGACCTGCAGGTCTAGTAAAATTTTTATGATTTTTCAAGCCGTGCACCCTATAGTCCCCCCTTCCGAAATATGCATTTCCCTAAGAAGAGCAGAAACAGGCAGATGGAGTGTTGTCTGAAGCAGACTGTGCTGGTGCAGTGACATGATGTCAGAAGAGTACTTGGTGCAGCAAAGAATGGTGCCACCGATGGCATGGGCTGAGTCGACTCAGACGCCGAGGTTCTGTACTGTTGCCATTTCGAATCAGATAAAGGATTCAGAGGGCCTGCCTGACACCGAAGGCGAACCCGCTGAAACTAGAAATCACACCAGAAGGGAATTGAGGCCCAAATAACTTTTGCAGGAAAACGAAATCTCGCATTTGGGCTAGAGTCGCCCCAGCTCCAGGATATTTACGGAGGCGTTCTACAACTGAAAGTTGGGGGACCACACAAGAAATAAGCTTACGTTTGGACCGTTGGGGCTTCGCAACCTTCCCTCTACCAGTCTCTGAACTTAGACTAGGATTGATGACGCTGGGTGCCTCAGATAGTAGTGCAGCCAGACGTTTCATTCAACACTCTCTCAGTGCCTTTCGGCCTAATACGCTTCGGAAACCACATTCTTCCAAGTTATGGTGGTCTCCCAGGCACTGCAAACAGATGGTATGAGGATCTGTGACAGGTCTGTCTGTCACAAGATCATCAGGATGTAAACCCTGAAAGCATCACCAAAGCATACTTTCTCACACAAAAATGTGGAGATGGGCTGGAAAAACTGCACCCTAACCACCATGGATCTGCGTTGCAAGCGCAGAAAAGTAACTAACGTCTGCGAAGGGGGTTATATGGACTGTCGATTTCACATTGTGTAATGACGTTGATACGAAGGCAGATGGATGTGCTGTGGAATAAGTTCTGGATCCAGTCTTGCGCCTGGAGGAGTTATCTAAAGTAATGAATCTGCGGCTAGATGTCTATCAGATAGTATATTTTAATTGTGTTACTGTTATTACACTTGGGACGTTTAACTAATGCTACTATTGACTTTTTAGGAACAAGACTTAATGCTTTCATAACTCAAAAACTAGGTTTGAAATCCCCATTTAGACAATCTACTGAAAGGAAATTACTCAATAATGGAAGCAAAACAAGGTCACATATCTAAAAATCGGACTTTCATACACGAGAAAAAGTAGTATGATAAACCAGAACCATCTATAATTCAGAACTAGATCACACTTTGTAAACATCCGACTCGTATACATGCCTTGAAAAAACCCAAATCCATTTTGGAAAAGAACTGGACAATTCTTATAGCCGTTCTCTGAGTAAATTTCTCAGAACTTGTTGTCAATCATTATGTCAGTAATTGTTTTAGAAAATAGGTTTTAAGTTAGATGTGACCTGCTTTTATCAGTTATTACTGGTGCTGCAGCTGGGATGTTGCACTGAAATATACCCGCTCACCTTCGGGACTCCTACGTAAGTATCATTCCTTATTAGATCAACACAATTGATGACCAGATGAACTGCAGTCCATTTTGGCTGGCCCTAACTTACATCTTTGTATGCCCTGGCTACTTCGCATTATAAGCATAACTGGTGTGGCATCATCTGAAATGAGAAACTGGTGCACTGGAAATCAATAGTTGGAGACACATGAAGGTATACTGATGAGTGACAAGTACACCTCATTTAGCTATCATTTTAGTTGAGAGCACATTATACATTCAAGTTGGTAGAATTACTCTGTTGCATATATTCTGATTACACATACACTATTTCTATCTTAGCAGAGGTACTCAGTATGTAGATCACACTCTGTTATCCAAATAAGATCTGCTTCATTCAATCTTTACCTCAGAACAGCCTGTTAGTGATGGGCAACTTAAACTAGGAATTGAACACTGCCCTATTATGGACCTGTTCACTGAAAGTTTGAGGGTCTTATCTGAAATTCTCTCCAGCCAGATTCTGGTTACTGTTATTACTTTAGCAGCCGTTTTTTGAGGTCTTATTCTTTTGGCTTCATTGAGTTTCTTCAACTGTTCCTCAGGGCTTGCACCAGATACAATCAATATCCCAAAATCTACCAGTTTTTGCTGAGGTTTTGGTATGGTGGTTTCTACAACTGATCTCATTGGTACTCCTGAATTGGTCTTCGACGTTTGTGCATTTTGAGGCATTCTGGAAGATTTATTCTCAGCTGGTCTTTTAATTATAAAAAGTCAGACTAAAAATAGTGTAACCAGTAGGACAGTCACATCTCATCAGCTGAAGGGATGATTTGGCTGATAGTTTGAAGAAAATATGAAACCGGTATAATAGAAAACGGTAGCCTTAGATTTGTGGTCATCGCCAATTGTAATAGAAAATACAAAAAATGGTAAATTGAAAATCTGCATGGATAGCTGTAGTCTGAATAAGGAAATTGGATTAGATTATCTTAATAGCATGCATTGCTGATAGGTGCTTTTCATAAAAAACAATTGTATGTCAGCATGCCACCAAGTGGAGTTGGACCCCCAAGACTCAATACAACAGCATTTGTAACTAGTAGGTACTTTCCATTTTAGAAGAATGGGTTTCTGCTGCCTCAGTTTTCCAAAGGATAATGTTTAAAGATCCAGGACAACACTCTTATGGCAAGCAAGGACAAAGATGATCATGGTAAGCTAACAGTTCAGTAATCCATTGGGTAAAGAAAACAAGGATTTCTGACAATAAAGAAAGGAGTTATGCGTACAAACGTTTTATTCAGACCTTTTCAATGAAACTGTGCACATGAAGAAAATAAGTTCTTCCAATTGGGATGGAATTTATGAAAATGAATTTACCAATTTACGGTTTAAATTATTTTATTTCAGTTTTAGATGACCTATTTAAACAACTCACACCTACAACCAAAGGCTGGTGGGGAATAATGAAGATTATAAGTATACTGTAGAAAATAGAGAGATGAAGACCAATAAGATAGAAAAGGGAGATTGTTAGACGGACCGGGAGGGTCGGCCGAGGACAAGGGGAGAGGTCTCCGGGGAGAGCCGTCTCCAGCGATCGTACAGACTAGTAACTTCCCCCCCACAGATGTACACCACACAATGATAAGATTTAACGTTCTTTATAAGCAATCTTTAAGTACGGTAGAATGGTACAAGGAGGTCTGGACTCAAGGGTCCCCTCGGTTCTAGTCTCTTGGATGGGAAGGGGGTAGCGGGACAGTCTTGTTACCAATCTGGTAGATGCGATGATAAGATGGATAGCTCACAATCCTCGAGCTCGGTGTTCTAGATGGTCGGGCCGCGGCGGAGCCAGCAGGTCCCGAGATGATCGAAGGTGACGCCGGTCCGCGGCGGCGCTAGCAGGTCCCGGTGAAGGTGGTAGTTACAACGGTCCGCGGCAGGGCCAGCAGGTCCCGACGAGGATGAAGGTTTCAGAAGGTTGCGGCAGCGCCAGCAGGCAAGACAATAGTTCGCAAGGTAGGACTACGGCAGCGCCAGTAGTCCGTCAAGGATGAGTTCGTCGCGGTGTCTCTCGACTCCAGGATACAACTGCCTTCCTGCTCTGGAGCTGCCCTAGTTATAGGTCTGGCGCCCTTTGATGTCCGGACCCTCGCACTTGGAGGTCCGGAGGTCCGGGATGAGGGAGTCCAGACACCCAGCAGGGGGGTGGAGCCAGCGCCCGGGGGAGCTGGGGGTGATCGGCACCTGGCGGGGGAGAGCCATCGACACTTCTTTCTCCCATTGACCTGCCAAGTGGTCCGTTCACCTCCTGGGTGGATGGTGGTGCCGGGATGTCGGGGCCTGGCCAGGGCCAGGGCTAGGGTCGATCTGAGGCCACGCGGCCTCGTGGTGCAGTGTCCAAGATGGCGGCCGGGCCGGCCGAGGGAGCCGGTAGTGATTCGGCCCCACGATACAGAAATGTCCGGGGGCAGGAGTCCCGTATGAGACGGGGTGCGGGTCGCTTCTGTGGGTAACACCTGGAGGGCCGGGGCTCGGGCCCTGTCATGCGGGGAGGAAGCAAGCCCTTCACGTGGCCTGTCCAACAGAGATAGTCAGAGGTCTACGTGTTGCCCATCTCTCTACTGAATAGGGTTCTAGCTAGTGGGGAGCACCACCTCCTCCTGGGTGGGTTTCTCATCGGCGGGAGGCGTAGTGGGGAACCAGAGTACCTGCAGAAACCATGGGCTTGCGAGTTCTACTAACTCAGAGGACAGATAGGCCACGGAGGAGCCCCAAGTCTTAGCAAATTTAGACGGCGTTCGGTTAATCCCAGCTGTGATCCTTTCCATGCCTACTACCTCCCTGACTCTGAAGCCAGTCTAATTTTGTTGGGATGTCCTTCGTACCCCACTTAGATAATTACACTTGTTTAGCTGCCCCTAGTGCCAAAGTAATCGCTCTGCCCCTCCAGGACTTAAGGGGATATTTAAGAGGATTGGGGAATCCCAATAGGATGTAGCTGGGGAGAATCTAGGTAGTTCAGTATGGTATATGGTGTCAATGTCAGATAAGATGGAGTCCCAAAAGGTTTGTATCTTGGGGCACTGCCAGAGGTTGTGTGTCAATATACCCATCTGACCACACCTGCTCCAACAGAGGTTGTCGCCTCGTGGTTTCCACCGGGCAATACGTGCCAGGGTATAGTAAGAATAATGCACAACTTTCAAGAACTTTTCCTTACCGGTGATCCTGTAGGAGGCGGCCCTGACCCTATGGATAATGTCCCGCCATTGCTTCGGGGAAAATTCCTGCTCCAACTCTGATTCCCACCTGCACTGCGCAGGGGATTTAGAGTGATTCTTAGCTTTGTTCAGGAAGGTGTAGATATCTGATAAAAGAAGTTTGTTTGAGTTACAGGTGATGAACCAGAGCTCAAATTTAGTAAGGGGGCGACCTGCATGGGAGCGTATACAGGGCTGGGTGACCTTGGTCAAAGCACCAATGTTTTTCTGATTCTAACTGAGACCACTATCATGTAGTGTAATTGCGCTGCCTCAAAGTAACGTACCAGATGTGGGATTCCAAGCCCCCGTCCTCTTGCCTAAAATAAGTCCGGTGTCGGGCTATGCATGTCCTCTTCCCACCCCATATGAAAATCAACGAGCTGCTGGAGCTGGTCCAGTATTTTAGGCGGCGGGCATAATGGAAGCGCCTGCATTATGTACAGAATACGGGGTAGGATCGTCATTTTGATCGCAGCGATACTGCCTAACCAGGAGTACATGTTTATTCCAATTAAGCAGCTCCTTTTGTACTTTTGCTAGGATCTCCAAGTAGTTCACCTGAGCTATCTTCTCAACTGTTAGGAAAACACGCAGTCCCAGATACATAATGCCAATAGGGGCCCATGTGAATGGGAACTGTGTTGCTATTTGTTGCTAGTCTATTTTGGGCAGTGTCAGGCTAGACTTGCGTCTTTCGAAGGTTGATTTTAAAACCAGAGACAGCGCTAAAGGCCTCTATCTCTGCCAAAAGGGGAGGGAGGGAGAGTAATGGTTGTGTAAGAAACAGCACTACATCATCCGCATAGAGCGAAATCTTGTGCTCTTTATCGCTCATCTGAATCCCGGTGACGGTGGGGAGTTGTTGGACTCGTTCAGCAAACAGGCTCCATATATAGTTCGAAGAGGAGGGTTGAGAGTGGACACCCTGTCTCGTGCCCCTCCCAATCTGAAAAGAACGAGAGGTGACCCCGTTCACTCTGATGCGTGCCTCTGGGCTATGGTATACACAGTTCACCCATTGCATGAAATCACTCCCCAATGTTGAATCTGTAATACCGGACGGAGGTTGGGCCAATGGACCCGTTTAAATGCCTTCTTGGTATCCACCGACCGGAGTGCCGTTGGGAACTGTGTGTGCTGAGTTGTATCCAGGATGTGGCATAACAGACTGCTCTGGGTCCACCAGACCTTGCATGTGAGGGGTGAGCCGCGCCGCTAAGATACTAGTAAAGATCTTCAGACCCACGTTAAGAACGGAACTAGGGCGGTATGATGCACATTCCAAGGGGTCCTTCCCCAGTATGGGGAACACGACCACTTCCACCATTGACATCGACTGGACCAGACTCCCAGTCTCGCTGAAGGTATTAAAAATCCTGGTCTGGAGGGGGGTAAGAACAGATGCAAAGACTTTATAGAAGTCGTCCGAAAAGCCACCCTCACCTGGGCTTTCCCGGGGAAGGTGCTTGGATGGCCCGTATGACTTCCGCGGGTCTGATATTTGCTTCTAATTTGCCCGCCTCTGAGGGCGGGAGGGGGGACACCGGTGCCTCAAGCGTGTACTCTTCGGCCACTCTCGGATCCTGCCGTATAGAAGGCGGTATAAAAAGCCTTGAATTCGGGCGCAATGTCTGTATCCGACCGAAGGAGCTCCCCTTGGTCATTCCTAATGTCATTTATGCGACGCGCAGTTGTCTTGGTCTGCAGTAAGTGTGCTAAGAGCTTCCCGGCCTTGTCCCCCCCCTCATAATACCACTGTCTGATATGCAAAAGGGCAAATTCGGCTCGATCGAGGTCAGGAGCCCTCAACTGTTTCCACAATGTGTCGCGTAACCGGCACGTTGGGACTGCCCCAGTTCGGCGGTGGACCCCCTCCAGTTCCTTGATTTGGACCTCTAAGTGCTACCGCTTAGCTCTCCTCTCCTTGATAGGTCATGCTGCAATGGCTAGGAAGCAGCTCCTCATGACTGCCTTCAGCGCATCCCACACCGTGGATATAAAGATCGTGTCAACATAATTTATTGCCAGGTATGTTTTAATAGCGTGACGTATTTCAACAATATTGGCATCGTATGGGAGCAGCTTATGGTTCTGCCTCCATACCTTCTGTCGGGGAGATCCCCCGAGGAGGAGTAGCGCAAGTGGAACTGGGGAATGGTCGGAAAGCGCAGCCGTCCTGATTGTAACATCAGCCGTAACCGTCGTGACCCTAGGGGATGTCCAGAACAGTTCAATGCACGTGCATGCTTGGTGTGCTGCGGAAAAAAAAGGTGTGTTCCCGGGTCGTTGGGTAGCGGTGTCTCCAAGTGTCCATAAGTCCAACCTCTCCCAGTCTTTGTAGAATTGAATCCGTAATCGACCCAGAATGCCCCAATCGGAGAGTCGATCTATCTAACTGAGCGTCCGGGGCTAAGTTAAAGTCTCCCCCCTATCCCCAAGTCCTTGTCTGGAGACTCAAGGATAATATGCAATGAGCCTCGGAATAAGGCTTTCGGTTGTTCGTTAGGTCTATAGACGGGAGCTATTGAGTATGCGTGGTTCCCAATGGATACCCTCAGTACCAACAGCCTGCTTGTACTTCTGCGTGCACGCCAATCACATTCCCTTGGAAGTGCATTGCAAAAAGGATAGTAATCAGGTCCAGATGAGAAATATTGTCTGTCAAAACATTTCAACAGTCGGCGCACAGGAGGGGAGTCTCTTGTAAGAGGCAGATATCACATTTAGTATCTCTCAACAAAGCAAGAAGCTCTAGTCTCTTAACAGATGAGTTAAGACCCCGGACATAAAGGTTCAAAAGAACAACTATAAGGCTTGTCATTGGGGAGTGCTGTGGGCATAAGCTATGACAGACGGTAGGTGCAGAACAGCGAGCCTGACTATGCGCTGCCCCCCAGCCACTGCATGCCACAAAATACTGTCAAGGGAACCCCCCTGTTCCCCTTCCCTTCCCCAGTTCCACGCAGTGCCCTCCAGGTGAGTTGTAGTGGTCTATTCGTGTATGGTGTATTGTGTGTCGCAGCTGCTCACAATGAGGGCCTGTATACCTCTCTACGAAGGGTCTGGCTAGTGATAGTAGTGGTTGCGATGTAGCCCCCCCCACCCCTACACCACTCCCACGTCGATATGACTCGAGGTATCACTCACCCCTTCTTGGTACAGGTGGGTTCCCAAGTCGAAATATTATCCTGCCTAAATATGTGTGGACCTCTGATCTCGAGCGTGTAGGAAGAGAGCAAGAGAGGGAAAAGATAGACATAGCAAGAAAAAACAAGTAAACAAATGTTCCGCCATCCATCGGCAATACTTCGCACTATCGTGCATGGGTCCATGTGTCTGGTCATTACAGCTCCAGGGGCTGAGCTCCCCCTACTAAGGCTGAAGTCTCTCGCCCCAGGCTTCAATTCACCATCTCCATCCGTGGGCCCCTGATCTGCGTCAGCGGAGACCACTCACTGGATGGGTCACTCATACCCTCACTGTTATGTATCTGACGCAGAAGGGCTTCCCATTCTTTCTGGTGTTCTTCTGAAGGTTTTGTGCTTTTCCCCTTTCGGAGACCTCTTCTCCGATTCGGCTTAAGTGGTTTCCCAGATGACAGTCTTCTTCTTACGGTTTCAAGCCCCCTGCTTCTACCAATACATTCCTAAGGATTTCCTGAGCTTCTTGTAGATTTTGCACCACATGCAGCTCTTTTTTCCAGACAAAAGAATATCCCAATGGGTGGCCCCATCTGTAGCGAACGCTTTGGTCTTGGAGGTATGCTGTGGCCGGTTTCAGATTTTTACGACGCTGGAAAGTGAGTGGCGAAAGGTCCTAGAAGGCTCGCACCTGTAGAACCTCGAACGCCACAGTAATCCGATCGCGGATGGCACTCATGATTATTTCCTTCTGTCGGTATAAATGTAGACAGGTGAGGATGTCCTGCTGCTGGCCTGGCCAGAAGTGGGCCTCCCGGGAAGATCCAATACAATTTCCTTACCACTAAATTCTGGCGCTCCATGGTGAAAGAAACGGAGCACCCAGTCCTGCAATTTGCCCCCGTCAGCTTGGATTGGCACGCCTTTGATGCTGATATTGGATCTCCTCAAGCGGTTTTCCAGCTCTTCCAGTTGGATATAGAGCTCCTTATTGCGTTCCCGAAGATCTATTAGCTCCCGGGCCTGCTTTGTGATTTCTTCTTCCCTGCGATCCCCACTGCTTTCCAGGGAGTCCACGTGGTTCCCCACTTCTTGAATCTCCGTTCTCAGCTGCCTGATGCCACGTCTTGCAAAATCCTCACTGAGCGAACTAAACAGCTTATCTAGGAAGCCCGGCGTGATCAGGTCGTCTGCGCGATCATCTGGATCCACTTCCTTCTCGACTGGCTGGACCATCTGATGGTCGGGGACAGAACCCCCCGTTTTCTTTGCACCCGGTTTTTGAAGGAGGTCTTTAATCGTAGCGTCCTTCTTTGTTCGCAGCGTAGTCATTGCTATGGGTCAATGCTGCGTGGGTCCGAAGACCCCCCCCAGTCGAGGGACCACCAGGCAGGAATCAGCACCCATCCGTCCACCCACCAGTCAGTGTCCTTAGCTACTGGCTCACTGTGCACTATAGCTCATCGCCGGGGGGGCGGGGATGGTCTATAACTGGTCATCCGCCTCTGGGCACCTCCATCCACTTTTGACCATTGCACCGCCAAGGACTTCCTCCTGTGTCTCGTGGTTGTGCCTTCTGCTTCAAAAACTGGGCCTGACCGTGGCAAACAAAATTGCCGATCCCCCAGGTGGTTGCAAGCCTCAAAGGGGTCTCTCCCAAATTACCCACACCGGTCTCTCGGTGGTGCACGGCAGATCTTAGCAAAGGTCGGGTCTCAGCAACCGCGATCGGGTGCGGCCTTCCGGATGTAGTTACACAGTCCCTGCCGGGCCGGCCAACATGCTCAGTCTAATCTGCATGCAGCTGGGCGGTACCTGGACGACAGGACCTGCGGTTACCTCCGAGACCGTGGCAGTGATTCAAGACCGCAGACCCCAAATCTGTTGTCTGAGGCAAGGTCCTGGGTGCTCACACACAGTCCACTGAATCGGCCACTTGGCCTAGCCCAGGAATCCTCTATGGCGGGCTACAGGGGTGCCGTTCTCGCCGCCGGAATCCAGCGCTCCGCACCGCATCCCAGTCCTTCGGTTTGCCTGCAATGCTGTTTGTCCTGCCGGGGGGACTGCCTGTGCCTGCCAGCTTGCTGGTGTTCGGGCCCCCTGAGTCAACTTGTTCTCTAACCCTGAGGTCTCAAAGTCACAGTTTGATGCCTTTTCTCGGCCTTGGCTACTCTGCTGCCCCCTGAATTTAACAATTTAAAGAAAGATTGGGTCTGAAAAAGTATTGAAAAATGTACATCATGACTGATGACAGGGAAGTACTTTTGCAAAGGGAAGGTGATAGCAATGGGACTGAACTTTGCTTCCAGGATGTTACAAAGAGCAGATACACTGCATACTTACTTTTACAGAGAAGGATGTTAGCTGGTTATTGGGCTAATTAAATATTTAAGAGATTCGTGAAGGGAAAGAAATTATTGCTGATCATGGATCATAAACCAATTATTTGCAATGTGAATATTAACATACAGGGATCATACGCCGAGTAGCCAGATTGGGTTCAAAACTGCATCAAATTGAAACTTACATATGAAGATATGCTGTTGGTAAGGATACGCACATTCCAGGTAGAGAAAAAAAATTGGGGGCAGGTTATATATCTACACTGCCACTGGAGTGTGACGAAAAGGCAGGAGTACATGAGTATGAAGACAGTTTAGTATAGTGGTAGATGTGATTTAGTTTTGGTGTGTCAAAGGAAAAATGGTTTGATGTGATGGAAAACAATGAGCATACTTAGAATAGTGAAAAAATACATTGCCCAGTAAAGGCCACGAAGGAAATCTGTGCCAGTTCAAGCATTCATTAAAGTAGTCAATGAGTTGTGGATTCAAGTGGGTACATTCAGTTGGGGTGGCAAATTTGCTCCATCTTAGAAGACACAGCATAGTAAATTGAGGGCAAATGTTTAACAAGCCTGGAGTGTTCTGTATTGTGATGGCCTGGTATGGACTCAAATAGATTTGTCAGATTGTATTACTTATGAAAGCAACGATACGCACCTATAGACAATAAACCTAATGATACAGACTGTTAATTTGCCAGCGAAAACAAGGCAAAAGTTGGCACTGAATTGTATTGGACTGCTTCATGCATTAGACTACAGAAATAGATGCAGCATTGTCCTGGTGTAGGATTACAACAAATGGTGGGAGTTTATAGTCTAATCAAATACAAATTCAGTGCTAAAATTTGAGAAAGACTTTAGGAGAGAAGGATCTCCCAGAGAAATCGTATATAACAGAGTCCAGTTTGTTTTTAATGAATGTTAATTTGTTTGGGTGATGCAATATTACATACCATAGGAATGCTGTCTCACCTGCACAACAATGATATGATCAAACGAATGAATAAAATGGTGGCAGAGGGTACACAATGGGCAAAGAGGTAAAGTGAACATTAACAAAGTGGTCACTAACATGTTACGGTCATAATGCATCATCCTTCACAGGCTTCAGTCTCTGATATTTGGAGGGGGTAGAATATCAGCATGCAATTTAGATCCTGCATTGATGAGGAAGTGGAAGAAAGCTAAAACGTGTCAAGGGGAAAAGACCCAGAAGAAAATAAACAAGCAATGGCAAAGCCAATAGGTCTAGATGCCTGTGTTTCTTGCCAAGATGCATGCACATATGTAACTGGAAACGTTGTAATGCTTCATATTAAAGCAAACACATTGCATGATGGCTGCCACTGAGCATGCTGGCTTTACAGGCTAAGCATCAAACACAACAATTCAAAATACAAGTACACTATAATAGCACCTAGATATCCACTTGCCTACAGTACCAACACTACAAGAACAGTCACCAGAAGGATGCAGTGAAAGAGCCGTCATGAACAGCAGACAAATCAAACAGTGGCGACACTAAAAACAGAATCCAAAGAAAAGGAACCACATGACTCGTCAGACACAACTTGTCAATTTAAAAATAAACTTTCATCAGAAATGTAGCAGTGCTCAAAGTGAACAGATCACTATTTTCATGAACAAAATCAAAGATACTGAAGTCTCAACTGTACTTTGCTCCCTAACTGTACCTAGCTTCACAACTTATTACATGGGGATCTATAAGTGGCGAGCAGAGAAAATAACTATGAAGTTAATGTTAATAGGACATTCATAATGAAGTGTAAAGTTTAAATTGGACAATTGTGAAATGCAGCACTTGTACTCCTCCAAGAAAAATTGATCAACACTGAATGAAGTTTGTGCAGGAGACTACATTGGAAATGTCATACGATTTGGAGTGCCTGCAATCTGCAGACTATGATCTTGATGCTTGAAAGCAAAATGGGATACTCCGAAAAGGCACAAACACCCCACCATTTCAAACAATTACAAGCATTAGAAATGCAATAGGTCTCGCAGCATTAGAGTTAGTGCTTTTAGAATTGTTTATGGGTTTTTTTGTAAATCTTTAGCATGAGGTTGAGGGTGAGTGAGGGTGGGTGAGGGAGTGAGGGTGAGGGGTTGAGGGTGAGTGAGGGTGAGGCTGAGGGGTTGAGGGTGAGGGTGAGTGAGGGTGAGTGAGGGGTTGAGGGTGAGTGAGGGGTTGAGGGTGAGTGAGGGTGAGTGAGGGGTTGAGGGTGAGTGAGGGTGAGTGAGGGGTTGAGGGTGAGTGAGGGTGAGGGGTTGAGGGTGGGTGAGGGTGAGGGGTTGAGGGTGAGGGTGAGTGAGGGTGAGTGAGGGGGTGAGGGTGAGTGAGGGTGAGGGGTTGAGGGTGAGTGAGGGTGAGGCTGAGGGGTTGAGGGTGAGTGAGGGTGAGTGAGGGGTTGAGGGTGAGGGGTTGAGGGTGAGGGGTTGAGGGTGAGGGGTTGAGGGTGAGGGGTTGAGGGTGGGTGAGGGTGAGTGAGGGTGAGGGTGAGTGAGGGTGAGGGGTTGAGGGTGAGGGTGAGTGAGGGGTTGAGGGTGAGTGAGGGGTTGAGGGTGAGTGAGGGGTTGAGGGTGAGGGTGAGTGAGGGTGAGTGAGGGGTTGAGGGTGAGTGAGGGGTTGAGGGTGAGTGAGGGGTTGAGGGTGAGTGAGGGGTTGAGGGTGAGTGAGGGTGAGTGAGGGGTTGAGGGTGAGGGGTTGAGGGTGAGGGGTTGAGGGTGAGGGGTTGAGGGTGGGTGAGGGGTTGAGGGTGAGTGAGGGTGAGGCTGAGGGGTTGAGGGTGAGGGTGAGTGAGGTTGAGTGAGGGGTTGAGGGTGAGTGAGGGGTTGAGGGTGAGTGAGGGTGAGTGAGGGGTTGAGGGTGAGTGAGGGTGAGGGGTTGAGGGTGGGTGAGGGGTTGAGGGTGGGTGAGGGTGAGGGGGTGAGGGTGAGTGAGGGTGAGTGAGGGGTTGAGGGTGAGGGTGAGTGAGGGTGAGTGAGGGGTTGAGGGTGAGGGTGAGTGAGGGTGAGGCTGAGGGGTTGAGGGTGAGTGAGGGTGAGTGAGGGGTTGAGGGTGAGGGGTTGAGGGTGAGGGGTTGAGGGTGAGGGGTTGAGGGTGGGTGAGGGGTTGAGGGTGAGTGAGGGGTTGAGGGTGAGTGAGGGGTTGAGGGTGAGTGAGGGTGAGGGGTTGAGGGTGAGTGAGGGTGAGGGTGAGTGAGGGTGAGTGAGGGTGAGTGAGGGTGGGTGAGTGTGAGTGTGAGTGAGTGAGTGAGGGTGAGTGAGGGTGAGTGTGGGTGAGTGTGGGTGAGTGTGGGTGAGGGATTGAGGGTGAGGGGTTGAGGGTGAGTGAGGGTGAGGGGTTGAGGGTGAGTGAGGGTGAGGGAGGGTGAGGGGTTGAGGGTGAGGGGTTGAGGGTGAGTGGGGGTGAGTGAGGGTGAGGGGTTGAGGGTGAGTGAGGGTGAAGGTGAGTGAGGGTGAGTGAGGGTGAGTGAGGGTGGGTGAGGGTGGGTGAGTGAGGGTGAGTGAGAGTGAGGGTGAGTGAGAGTGAGGGTGAGTGAGGGTGAGTGAGAGTGAGGGTGAGTGAGAGTGAGTGAATTACCAGACATCCTTACCAGTTAACGTTCAAAGTTTACGAAATCAAAATGCTTTTTAGTAATCCAAAACAATGTACTGCTGCGGCTTACTATACAATAAGTATCATACGGTGCAGAAGTTGGGTCGTGAGCACACATACTGAATCAATAGGGGGTTTAAACTGTCCATGTAAACGTCCATTATTTCATAGAGCATTCTATTGTTAAGTCCCATTAATCCGTGCAAACAAAAGTACAGAAGCACAGGGAGAGAGAGTTTGTTATCAGGATCCACCATTCCGTGATCTTGAGAAGTCGAGTTTACAGCTTGGGCCTGCCTGTTTCACACCAGATCATTAGCCCAGGGGACTGTCTGGGACTGCAGAAATATTTGTTGACATAAAATTAAATTTAAAGCTAACCCTGTAATATTGTTAAACCCTGGGAGAAGAACATTCATCTCCGAAATATGCCCACTCCCTGCGTGACCACCGCGTTTCAAAAGTGAAAACCTAATTACTCACTGTAACCCGGAAATGAGCCCTGCCTGGCCGGTCAGGGCAGCCCTTGGTATTTTGGAAGGGCCCGGGTGGCGAGCAGGGGGGTGGGGAAGATGAGGCGGGCGAGGGAAGGAAGACGTGTTGAGAGGGGGAGGGAAGGAAGGACAAAGGTTAAAAGGGCGCGTGTGATCAGAGGAGTAAGATTAGGAAGAAAGCGGACATGAGAATGCGAGGCAGAGGGCACAACGAGCACCCCCATGGATGAAGGACGTGGATGAGAGCCATAAAGGGGTCGTCACAGCTTGATTCGGAGGGGGAGGGCGGAGAATATAGACAAGTATTAAAGGTTGAGAATATTATGCTGGAATGAGCAGATTGCTTTGCCCAGGTAAAGGAAACAAAGTGAACCTGGGTTCGGTATGAAACCTGCAAGTTGTGTGATACCGACTCCGAGTAGTGAGAGCGCCCTCCCTCCGTTCCGTACTGGTCACCACCACATCTGTGCTTCGAAGCTGGCATTTGCAGGGTTGCTGGTCTCCTTGTTACCAGTATCATTATGTGCGTTACCTAATGTGTCATTTATGGGGTCACCAAGAGGGAATCCACATACTAGTCCGAGTTGGGTGAGTTCGAATATTTGCTCTCTGAAGAACGGGCTTAGAAATTCTTGCACAGCTGACGGGAAAGGGGGTGTGCGCAGCGCTTAGGATGAAGATAGCACAGTCAGGGAATAGAGCTAGTAACGTGCGTTCAGTCTCACGGCCGCAACCGTCTCTGGAGCTCAGTGACTGACTGGTGTCGTTGGCTTCAGAAGGACTGTCCCCCTGCTTCCGCCCCTTGATAGACTGAGACATGTTACGAAAGACAGTATGTGGCAGGGTTCCATTTATAACAGTTTCCCTTTAAACAATGCCTACTGACTGGGTGTAAAAGATCAAAAGACGGGTAAAGAGTTGAAACAAGCCTTTCACCGTAACACGGCGGGCAGGGGGCGGAGAGGGGAGAGGTGCGACAAAAAAAGAAGCCGGAGGGAAGAGAGGGGAGGGGGTAGGAGAAATGCGAGACGGCGTGAAGGGGAGGGGGCGGAGCGGGTCAAATCAACAAACAAGCCGGAGGGAAGAGAGGGGAGGGGGGAGGAGAAATGCGACACGGCGGGGAGGGGGCGGAACGGGGGAGGGGGCGGAGAGGGGACATGCACGCGCCCGTGACTTTTAAGGTCAATGCGCATGCGCATAAGCTTAATGCGCATGCGCATTGACCTTAAAAGTCACGGGCACTGCAAGGAATCGCCACGATTCCTTGCAGTGCAGATAAAGAGTGGATAACTCGCAATACTCTCGCCTTGCTCGATGCGCATGCGCATCGACAGGCGAGACCTAAAAACAAACCATTACAGGGCAATTTGAAGCCTGCCTAGGTGTACATTTCATTTTAATCATGCGCACTGCAACTAAAATGCAAGCATTGGTAAAGCCAATCAGTCTCAGCTGTAATAAGGTGTGGGGCTATTGGCTATGGTAATGCTGGTTTGATTTGCAATCATGCAAGTATTGAAAAGAAAAATAATGGAACGTGACCACCAGAGTGCTATCCATTTCCTAAGCAATTCAACCAAGAATAAAAACAAGCATATTTTATTGTTATGCAAATTTTCACAATGTTGAGATAGCTGCTACACATGAACCAGTCTTGCATATTAAACCACTAACTCAAAAATTAGGCTGCTCACCCACTGAGCTACCTTACAAGCTAAGATCTTATCTGTCTCGTTTCCATGTACATCTGGATACACTTCTAGATTGCGCCTATAGTCCGTTACAGTAGCTGACAAGAGCACTCCCCCCCCCCCCCCCCAATCATATCAGAGTATTTTTGGTATCACTTTGAAAGAGAGGGTCAAATGGGTTTCACACGACAAGCAGGGTGCCAGAAAAGTTAAGCAAGTTTCACCTACTATCGGTTTCTGAATGGCAGGTGTTCAGAAAGCAAGTCAATACGGACTACAGCAATTAAGTTTAATGAAGTGGTGCTTTGCACAAAGAGCCTCAAATAATCCAAAAATGCAGAACAAATCATGCAAGTTAAAAGCTGCTCTAGGTGATGGAGCCAGCCATTACCCTGAAACACTGAAAGGCAACACATTTCAAGGCACCTGCGCAAAGATTAATGAGAAACTTCAATGTGCATGAAGTAACTGGGAGGCAGAACTGCTTTGGAATAGAACAGCTACATTATTCCAGTGGGTCTTTGGTGGGCAAAGAAATATTGTTCCTTTTTGCCCAACACATTTACCTACATATTTTATTGTACCATTTATAAAGTGATCCTTAACCCATTGTGGGGAGCAGAAACATCTTCAGACGAGTGTCAAGCTATATTGTGAGGGAGTGTGTGTGTGTGTGACCGTTGTATTGTATTTGTTGCGATCTTATGTGGGAAGTGTCTTGGTGCCGTGAATGACCTAAGAGGTGCTCGGCTTAGGGTGCAGCACCTAGCTGTGCAATTTAGAAGTAGTACAAGAGCCCTGCACGTAAAATATAACTGCACACAAATGGTGGTTATTACTTGTGCTACTACTTCAGTGTTACGCTGGATAGTTTTTATTGCGGTAGAGGGAGATCTACATAGGTTGTCTGTAATAGGCTGCCCAGTTTTTTTAAGGGGGTGAGAGGCATATATTGGTTATACTATTGTTATGCAGAAGGAAGAGAAACTTAAATCTTAGTAGTGCATCATCTTACAAAAGGAACCCAACTTGCAGGTCCAACCTTCAGATTGTGCAATATTATCCAGTCGGTGTCCGTACAGGTCAGCCAAAAGTGAGCCGGGGGAGCAAATGCAATTTCTAGGTGCAATGGGGTAAAAAGTTACTGATTTCAAAAGAAGTGTCTATTAGGATTTGTAGGGCTGCAGAGTTTCTGGAAGAATTTCCTTTTAATTTCCTGCATTCTCCTTTCACAGGGCAGCAATGTTCAGGTGAATCCAGCAATAATGTTTGAAATATTTTAATTTCATGGACATTTTGGAACAGGAACATTTGGAAACGTATCCTAGAGGCATTGCAGCTTAGGTACACCTTTACAAACCTGCAGATTTTCTTCTTCTAAATTTAAATATATGGTTTATATGTTGTAAGTGTTCCAGAATCCTTGCACCCAGGTGGGATTTTTGAAGATCCTACACCGGAAAATTTAATGTGACAAGAAGGTGAAAACATAGGGGAGGGGCAGCTTATCACATTTTCAATGCAATCATGTTGAATATGCTTACAGAAAATCCAATTGGAGCATCAATCTTTAACAGTGTTAAGTTCACAGCCAAAATATATCAGTGGATAACAGTTCACATTGATTAGAACTGTTTATTTAGATTGGCACTGTCATTTTGAGGATATTAATACACTGCACATTGGAATCCATCAATTTTGGCAGGCTAGTCAACAATCCTCATTCAAACAAGCTTTTACCACACTGAAATAGAGTTCTTACCTCGTTACTTTTCTGACTCTCTGTTTGAGTCGAAACAGTTGTCTCAGTTCTGTCTGGAGAGAAGGCTAGAGTAAGTGGTACTAGCTTGGGGGACGCAACCTCTCCATCAGACGAAGGCGATTTTGGATTACAAGATACTGGGGAATGAAAGTCCACTGCCTGCTGATTTCTGTAAAGGGAGATTCAGCATTATTTTTACCAAAAACAAATTATAAAAATTGACATTTACAATATTACTCCCATTATAATTGTTTATTGAACTGGGTGATGGTACCAGAGGAGCCCAGTGATCAGGTTATATGTGGCTGGACAGCACTTTAACAATAGCACATGCAGTGGGCACACCAACGATTGTAGGTGCAGTTATAAGAGAGCCACACTGTATAACTAATGATCTAGGTAAATTATTGGATGATTAAACAGAAATAAGCCCTCCTATCACCATGTTTGTGTACTCTTGTCACGCCAAACTAGTCTGGATGCATTAGGGAAAAACAAGAATTAGGAGACTCCTTAAGATAGAGAAACAGAGCAAACAATAAAAGAAAAAAATCCCTCAGGTTTTCATGGCTTTCAGCTAATTAATGGGTCAGCTCTGGCATTGTTTGTAATTTGCAATAATTACCTTTGGCCAAGTCAAGGTATACAAAGTTAGTCAATTTCAGCACCTATTAATATCATAGCCATGTCGATGCCTCATCAGACGTGCAATTATTTACTGATAACTACTTCATTTATTTCACTACAGAAGAGGTTCTCCACCTATTAATTTCTGTGGACACCCCCTGAATCGCTAACAGAAGCGGAGGGCCACAGCCTAAGAAATTTCTAAATCTGAACATCAAAACAATACAGAAAACTGCTTCTCTGTTGTGTAGACACAGAGGTGGAACTGCATAGGTCTCTATAATGACAGTTCTTGCCAGGGCTGCTATGGATGAACCACCTAGATAAAATTAATATTGGGCGGTTATCTGGGCGTAGGGGAAGAAAAGCCAAATAATTCAACACATCATTTAATGGGAATTGTGATTCTTTTAATAGCTCCTCGAGGACCTTGTTGGATTGTACTGCTGAGAGTTCGGGGCAGTGCATTTAATTTGAAATTTCTTTGTTATGCTGAGCAGATGATGGATTTGGAAGCACCAAGTATGCTGCTTGAAAATGCTTACTCTGGGGGCCAACCAAACCCTTCAATTGTTTCAGGGGTCCTGATGCTATAGAATGAGTTTGCTGGTGACATTTTCAGTTGCTTTTCTATGGCTACCTAAAGAACTCCAAATGTTAAAATGTGCATTGTCTGAGCAGTTTTCTGGCTCTTGTAATAAATAAATCACAATTTGAGGGATTCCTTTTATTATGCTGCCTGACTGATGCCAGCGATGCTTCCAAACTGGAAGCGGTAAACTCTGGACTAGTAGGCCCATTTCTGGGTCTACACAGCTTGATTGGAGTTTATCCCCACCCTTGCTCTGGTTAAAGATATATTCTACTGTATGTCTTTTAGTAAGCCTCTTGCCTCCTTCACTGGGCAAGCTTAGTTCTTGCTGCAAGACACGCAAAGTCCTGCTATTTCCGCTAGGTTTGGACTTGCTCTCAAGCACTGATTGGTCTGATGGCTACCCCAGGTTTTATTTACCTACCTTTTTCCATACAATGTTCTTTGTCTGGCTTGGTTGCCTCAGACAGAGTTCTCCATGTATCCCTTATTTGTGTCATCTTCTTTCCTATTTGGTATTTTTTGTTCTAACCTGCCCCTCATTTCCTTAAAAATGCCCAATCTTGTTTAGATACAGATTCTAATCCCCCTACTGCCTTGCAGAGCACCTTCTGCACTGTGCCTAATCATAAAAATAAACAGTGAATCCTGCTGAGACAGCTGCAAGACAGTTTGCAGCTATGTATTTGGTAGCGGGTAGAACACAAAAACTGTAGCGGCTGCTGTTGATCAATCGATCCATAACTGGCAGGCCAATTGACTGGAAAGGAGTCCATATACCAGCTCCTGGAGCAAAAAGAAAAAAACATTCTAAGCAGCGCTTACCATGTACTGGCTTCCTCAGAACCAGGTGAAATAAAAAATCTTGAACTTGCTCCACTTTGGACACTAATTGGTTCTGTGGAGAGTACAGCAACACATGAAGGTAAGTGTGAGGTGAACCATTCCCCAATTCAGCTTTGCCCGCAGATATGGTTCCCATTCAGCGCTGGTCCTCCACTTGGCGCTCTGAGCCTGATGGCTTACAGATTCCAAAAGCAGCTTACCTTTTAACTTAACAAATATTCCCTAGCAGTTAAAAGGCCAATTTTCCACTGAGGCTAGATTACAGCTTTTTATGATAACGTTCGATATAAAAGTAGGGAAAATAATATCAAATCCGAAATGTTCAATTTATAGGATTGTCATAATGGATGATAACTTGGTTACTGTTCCATTAGCTAAAACCACCAGAAAAATGTCCATTACTGAACAGATCAATTTGATCATTTAAGAAAAAAAAAACTTTCAAGGACAATATGAATTATGCACATCCACAAACTGCATAGGATTGCTTTAAGTATATGCTTAAAAGTAATATATTGCTTGGGAAGCTGTGGAAAATCTAACTCAGACAAACTACGCTATTATCTAGACTAGGTAATAATGGTTTCTAAAAATGTCAGAGATGCCCACGCACCAATATGCACCTTCTATTAGCAGGAGCACATCATCAGAGACCAAGGAGGTATATAATGAAAGGAAATTCCTTGCTTGGCAGTGTAAAGATGAGCCAAAGCAGAAACCCTGAATATAAAAGATCCGTCCTGTTGTTCTTTGATGACAAGTTTTGTAAAAGTGACAGTAATATTCCACCCAATTCTATTCCAACATTTTTACAGGAACGTTCTTTTCCTCCAAATAACTGATGGAGCTCTTTTTTCAGTACCTGCATATACTTTGCATCACAAATGTACAAGTCATCAATCTTAAATAGCCAATCAAAACTTTAGATACTAGACAGGCAATTAAAAATGTATCTTTATGTCAAAAACCAGGTCCAGATGGATTTTGTTCAGAAATTATTAAAAAAAAAAAATGATTTCTTATCTTTATAGAATCTATAATTTCATTTGGAATTCCATGAGCTCCCCAGATTTTAAAAGTTAATTATTTGTTTTTCTTAAGCACGCCAAGAATCCATTACAATGTAACTTGTATCAGCCCATCGTGCTGCTAAACACAAACATTTTGATCAAGATTTTAGATTTCAAATGGGCTTCTGTGTATGGAAGCATGATGAGTCATGATCAGAATGGCTGTTTTTCAGTAAGAACTCTGGGGCTAAACACATTTTCTTGTTTAAGCAATATTGTATTCGTCAGAAAAATCTAACTCTGGCTATGAACGGTTTTGGATGCCGAAAAAGCATTTGATATGTGTAATTTCTTTAGATGTTATTAATGACCTACCCAAAACGAGGTTGGCTACTAACTGAAATTAAGTTACATAATATAGTCACTTTTTGAAGGCATCTTTGGAGGTTTATCAATAAAGAATGAGTTTGAAATTAATATCCTAATTGGAAATATGACTGAAGCTAGGAAAATAACTGATTTTTATTTAAATTAGCTCATCCTTATTTTTCAAGAAAATTAGATCGAATGCCGATCACATATCTGAAGCATTTTCATCTTCATCTCTAAGAAATGGAGTATACCCAGTTTTTGTGAATTTAAAGCGTGATGGGGAAATAATTTTATTTCTAATGAAGTAGTCTGAATAGTTATTTTCTCTGCTGTGTTCTGATTTGGTAGGATGATCGCTATGGTACAAATTGTTACAGTCGTTAAAGTCTTGAGCTGACCAGGTCCCCTAGTATCATGGGCTTGAACTGGGTAGGAACCAACAGGAGTTTAAGTGTTTATTAGGAGAGCAACACCTACCAAAAAGAATTCCAAAACATGCTACAAGTTGCTATCTTCTAGATGCTTCAAGTGTACATACATAGGATCTTAGCCTATTCCACAACTATCACCAAATCTCATCTCTGTGGTAGAGTCCTAACCAACGCTAAAACAACCATGGACACTATTTTGGGGATTTTCTACTAATGACTTCAGCTTCGGACTCCTCTAGAGAGACCTGGTTTCACCCTTATCAATCATAAAAAGCATGAAAAGATACTTAAAATAGATGATAAAAATAGCATGTTGGATTGTGTGCAAAGGGAAATCAAAGCTGCTAGAATTGATACATTTCAAACAACTTCAAATACTCTCGACAAGCAAAAACACTTGTTAAGAGAATCTATTCCATTTGGTAATATCTACTGAGTTGAAGGGCACAATGTTGCAATAATTAAGACCTTAAACAGTGGGAAATAGATATAACATAAAAGGCAAAAGGAAAAGGCAGCGAACATACAGAAAGGAAAGCAAGGATTGAACATCAGCAATTTATTAAAAGCCTTACTGATTATGAACTGTAAATCATATACAGTTCAAAAACAAATCCACTGACTCAATATTTTTTGAAAATGGGCATACAATGAACTATCACTGGATTATTAAAATACATGCTATACCAATCTGCAAAACTAATACTGAATTTCCTGGGCCAATGAGCAGTACTTTAACTTTGATTCACTTGCCCATTCTTCATTTGAAACAATGTGCTAGCTCAATGGAGCAGCATCCTAGCATGAAATGCATGCTTTCCATTCACCATGAACTGAAATGCTGTGGGCAAGTAAAATTGCATGCAAAACAAAAAGCTGAATTTTGTGCAAACCAGCTGTTCCATTTTGCTCACTAAATTATCACTTATGGTAAACTATTTTTTTTTTTTTTTAAACAGTTGGATTTCATTTTTTGATTACATTGTACTTCAGCATATTGTATCATTGGCATATTAATCGGACACATCCTCCACATTGCTTTATGTCCATAAAGTTTATGGTGTTTCATATTATTAGTGGATATGTCAGGCGGTTGTTCTATTAATGTTGTATTGTATCGGAGCCGGTGTATGGCTCCTATAGTGACCTTTCTTCCAGGACGAGATCCGGCTTCTAAAACTACCAGTACTAACAACTAACTGGGGGATTGAACTAGGCGTAGGGAAGGTGAGGGCGGATCTTGCCAGTGCATAGCAAGTGCTCTCTTCACTAACAGGAGGAGGCCAGGGATGCAAATCTCGTTAGTAACTTATGAGTCTTTCACCTGCGGAATACTCCGATCCCACTAGCCTCCCTAGTGCTTATGTCGGCGAGTCCTGTTATGTCATGTAGTGGGTTGTAAATCGTCTTCTAATAGGGCTGTGTCGTGGGGCATGTTTTTGAAAGTCGCGTCCAGAGACTGGCACTTCGGACATAAGAAAATCGTTCCGGGTGAGTACCGTTGGAGCTGTGCTGGTGTTTAATATGCCTGGTGCAGTATGGAGAATTGTATTTTCTTGAACACGCCGTTTCGAGATACTTTCTTTGGATACTAGAAAGCTTGTTCCCATTCTTGTCATGCAGTGGACGACCCAATTCCTCTTCCCCCTTCTGTCGTAGTGGGGCGAGTGCAATGGTGGCGAGGTCACGGATGGCTTAATAGAGCCAGGGGACTAAGTGCCTACCGGTGCCCATGAGGAGTATTTCATTAGTACAGGATGTGTGGGGGGCTCCCCCTCAGAGAAGTTTCATAGGTTTCGGCAGCTGAGCACTATCTGTCTGTGCAGAAGAAATTGCCCCCGGGAAGGGCCGTTTCTACCATTAGGCAGGACTAGGCGGCTGCCTAGGGCGGCAAAAGGGGGAGGGCGGCAAAAACACGAGTTTGGGAATCCCCAGTACATTCAGCAAGTGGGTTTAATCTACATTTCAAGAAAAAAACGTGCAATCTTGTCAAAATTACTTTGTTAATTACCCGAGATACCCTGGCAACAGTATACCGTCACAGATTAAACATGACCCCGTCACCTATGTGTTCCTGCAGGCATTAACATTTCCCAACTTCAGAACGTGGTAATTGCTGTCAAACCGGCAGATTGCACGACTGTTTTACTGGAAATCATTATATGCTGAAACTGGCATTTATAAGAGCCAGCATAGAAAAAACAATGCATGTAACTGGCTGTAGTTAATCGATGCAGTTCTCTTGTTTTGTCTGCTTCCTAAGCACTTTGATTGCCTGTTTTATGTACATAGGATACAGTGATATCAGCTGAATATTTCTAGAAAAAACATAGCCAGCTATTAATTATACAGATATATTTAAAGGGTTAAATATAGATGAAAATTCCATGTTCTTTCGGCCTGCAGGTGTTGGCAAATTTGTTGATTCAGTCAGAGTGGGTTTGAGTATAAATGGAGAGTCAGGGCTGCATGTGGAAATAAGGACTAGATCGACAGCATCAAACCACCAACTACTCTATAATATATGTGCACTGCTTAAAAACACGTATCTTTAGATGCAATCCAATAATGCCAGCTGTCAATTTAATTCATGATGGCGGTGTTAAAAGGGCAGCAATATCGTTCTGAAAAAGTACAGGTCCTAAAAACCGCTGTGAGGGGCAAACAGCATACATTTATTTTTATATCTGTTTAATTCATAAGCTAGGGTGCCTTTTGAACATGCAGAACTTGCTATTTAGGAGTTTATGTCAGTCGCTGAGGAAAATATGGACTATTTAGCAAGTAATATACAGAAGTTCTTGGGAGCTGGAGATGGGCTGTAAATAGTAGTATCTTTCAAACTCATTATTTCAAGTTTCCTTCCACCTGTGCTTTCCCTGTCACCTTCCTTGTATCAGAACCTTGGTACTAACTCTGAGCTTTACTAGCTAGCCGAGTCAGTGGTACCTTCAGGCACCCCTGACTTGGGTAGTAGCCAGCCTATCCTGAGGCACAGAGGACCTCCCAGTGGACTTGACAGTAACAGGAATTGCAAGCTCCTTTCAAATGAACACTCCTAATGCCGCCCCAAGAATCTTGTTTACTGTCTATAGGTTCCAGCAATTGTACTTACCTTAGCCCCTCTATAGCCAATAGGAAACTGCTGAGGGGTGAAGAGTTGTACAATAGATCAACCCTGTGATGCTATTGGGGTTACAGGGAGTGGGATGTTCTCCCGGTCTTTTTTTTTTTTAATCTAGATAAGTTAGACGTGGCATTTTCTGTTGAAAATGCTTCCATAATTCACATTCTAAAAAATATATAATATCAATCTAAAAATAAAAACGAAAATAAAGAACAGCGAGTACATTAAATGCACTCGCCTGTAAAAAAAAAAAAAAAAAAAAAAAAAAAAAACCAGACTTTGGCATAATTCTGAGTACAAATTTGCTTTTACATGTTATTGCATTTCATAAATTCATAAGTGTATAATAAAAGGGAACACAAATTGCTTAAATACCAAACTGGGTCAATTATTCCCTTTCATCTAGTGAAAGAGAAAAAACGTGTCTTTGAAACCTTTCCCTTATAATCTCGTTAAGGTAGACTGAAAGGCGTGCGTGGAAGTGACAATCTGTATTCCGAATCGTTGTACCTTTGTAGACGTTTAGGCCTCGAGGTGCAAGTACTAAAAGGAACGTGTTTTCCGCACTGTCTTCATAAAGACAGTTTCCTCAGGTAACAATTTTTTCACTCTCCACAGGTACTAATAATGCCTTTAAAAATATAGGCATCCAACAAAGCAATTCTCCTTCCAGCAGAAACGTTACCCAGTTTTCAAGAGTACATTTATTTACTCATAGCCAAGACATTAAAGAAAAAGTTTATGAATTAAATGTTTGAATTATTCTCATCCGCTGGAAACAAATCTGGGTTTCAAACCAATTGATCAAATAGCCCAAAATGCCCATACAGATTGATGCAGGACATATTCAAAACATACATAGTCATTTTCTAATAGGAGCAGTAAAGTATGAACTAATAGAACAGATCCCACCTGTATGAGAACACAAGTAACCCCGAACTGGTGTCTGCCTTAAAGGGCCTCCTTCCTCAGTGAGAAGCAGCTTAAGTCATACTGCAACCTGAGCACGAGTTCTAGGTCTGGGAATACCCATCAAACTCAGAACATCTCACAGGGAAAAACAAAAAAAGGCACAAGTGGGATCTTTCTATTAAATTCAGCCACAGGTAACTAAACTGTGCATCATCCTTTTCTTCACCCACTAAGCCACTCCAGCCACTTGCAATTCAGTCTTGGGTGAGAGGGGTCAGAAAATTAATGAGGACTGGCAATGCAGAGACTGGGAGAGAGTCAGAGAACAAGCGGAGCCATCCATCAGCCTGTCCAGTTTTCAGTGTTTATTTTGTTGTGAATGTCAGTGGCATTTAATGTTTGATGCGTTTTTCTTCTAGCCTGGATGACCGGGGGAGAGAGTGATGGTAGTAAAAGGGTGAGGGCGGCATTTTTCAATTCTCGCCTAGGGCGGCAAAAGACCTAGAAACGGGCGGGGTAGGCCAGTCTCTTTCACTAGCTGGCTGAATGGGAGCAGTTAGCCCTCCGCAAACAGGGATCCCACCTCAAGAAACAAAATGTTTGTCCAGACTTGGAGCGACGAAGCGGAGTACTGGCCCTTACTGCAGGGTAAACCAGCTAAGGGGAGCAAGGGGATGTGTAGAGGGATACCGCCTGACATGCGGTGGAGGCGCAGAGTGCAAGCCCGTGCTACGGCCACCTGTATGGGGTGCGTCTATATTGGGCAGCCCCCCGGGAGAGCAGCAGCCGGCAGAGAGCCTGCGCTGTCATTAAGCCCTGTTTTGAGGCAGTCTCTTCCAGGTGTCGCCCCACCATCCATCGAGAGAGCCATTGAAGCTGCAGCGAGAGGAAAAAGGCCTCAAAGGAAGGGCATCCAAATCCCCCTTGGTCTGTTGCCAGCTGCAGTTTTGCTTGGGCTACTATGCGACAACCTTTTCCCCAAATGTGGGAACATAACGAATCTAGTTCACGGAAGGAGGAATGACTGTAACGTTAGCAAAGTGATACAGGAATTGTGGCACCAGGATCATTTTCGCCAGTGCTATCTTGCCTATGGGGCTAGGGGCAAGTTCAACGAGAATTTTACCCTGGTTCTAGTACTAGCCAGTGCTCTGCGATGATTGCCCTCAAATAAGTCAGAGGGGGAATGGTAGAGCCTGATACCAAGATAGCGTGCAGCTGGTTCAATCCAGGCTATTCGAGCTGCCCGCATGCATCTCAATGGGAGAAAGGTTTATTTAGATTTCTCCTGGTTAACTTTCAGGCCCGACGCAGCTGCAAATTCCGCAAGTGTATTCCAGATGGGGCTGGGACATGCCGTGCTATCGCGTACATACAGCAGCAGGTCATCTGCATATAAGGACACACTAAGCGTGGTGCCTATCGGCATGCCCCAGCTCTGTCCCACTCGGCGCAGTCGGATCGCTAGAGGCTCCATCGCCATCATGAACAGTAGGGGAGAGAGGGGACATCTCCGACAGGTGCCCCTCACTATTGGAAGGGGCAATGAAATAGATTTTCCCAGTCTCACCCTGGATGTGAGCTTCATATATAGTAATTTTGCGTATGCTCCGAAGACTGGTCCAAGCCCCATCATCTCGAGCCTCCTGAAAAGGTAAGGCCAGGTTAGGGTATCAAATTACTTTTCCAGGTGCAGGATCACATAAGCCGCCCGAGGGTAGCAACTGTGCCCACTCCTGGACCTGGAACAGTCTGCGTATGTTTTGCGAGATGCTCCTTCTCGACACGAACCAGTTTTGGTCTGGGTGTATTAATGGTGGGAGTGTCTGGGCTAGATCTGTGAGGATCTTGCCTAGTATCCAGCAATCGGTGGATAGCAGCGTTATTGGCTGGTATGAGGCTAGTTGCGGCGGGTCTCGTTCAGGCTTCGGGGAAATGAAACTATTAGTGATTCCTGGAAAGAGCCGGGTAGTTCCCCCTCCTCCAATGCAGCGTTGTACAGGTCTGCCAGTTTTGGCCCTAAAAGCGTGGCAAACATTCCGTAATAATACATGGGCAGGATATCCAGGCCCGGGGCTTTGTTCCGCACTAGAGCCCGTATAGCCTGCTTCACATCTGCTGGTACGATTTCAATGTCTAGGAGTGAACGATCACCGTTGGGGTCCGTGGGATGGGAGGGGCGTCAGGAAGTGGTCAGCAAATCTTTGGCTGGCTTGTTCGGGGCATTTGTAGATCATAGCATAATGGTTCTGTAAGAGCCGTAGGCTATCAGACTGGAGTGTTCCACTCCCCCCATTGGTTCTATTATTTCAGTAATAGGCTGTGTCTCCTGGTTCGGACTGGCTAGGCAGGCTAGGAGTGCCCCCGATTTGTCCCCCTCTCTATGCTCTCTCATTGCATGTCATTTAAAGATGTATCTCCACAAGTCTACGAGTGCTTCCGCATAAGCAGTCTTGGCTTCTGAGACTTGTTGTGGAGATGCTGACCCAGAGTCTGCTGCCTTGGTCCTAGCTGCTAGTGCGGATTCGGTTTCCAGCAGGGTCGGTCGAGCGTCCTATGGATTCCCGTGATCAGCCGGATGCATGCCTCGCTGGCGATCACATTGTAGGCGTCCTATTCCAGCGCAATGGTGGACGCCATGTGTGCATTATTCTCTAAGTATTCTTTAATGTTATCTGCTTGGTCAAGACAAAACACGGGGTCCTCCAAGCATTCGCGTGGCAGTTTGCAAGAGGGGACCTGTGTGTGTGTGGGGGGGGGGGGGGAAGCCGCTTGAGGGCTAGGTGCTGTGCCTCATGGTCCGAAGACTCTCCCAAGGTAGTCAGTTTGCTGAACCATGGGAATTATGGCTGACTAACACAGAAACTGTTCAAGGCGCACCCGCAGATTATGGGGTACTGAAAGAAATGAATAAAGTCTAGACTGTGGGTTCCAATTTCTCCACGCATCCGTCAGGAGCCACTGTTTCGTCCACAATTTGAAGTGCTCAACCTGAGTGAAGACAGCGGAGCAAGGGGCCAGGGGATGCGACCGGTCCAAAGAGATCCAAAACCTAGTTCTAGTCACTGCCTAATACCCAGGGTGACATTGTGAATTGAACCAGTTGTGCTGACAGCAGGTCCCACAACTTACCCTGTTCAGTATTCGGGGCATAAATGCTACAGAGGAGTGTTGGTTGTCCATCTAGAAGCTCCTCCATGAGTGCATACCGACCCTCCAGGTCCACTATTTTGTGGGTTTCTCTTAAATGAGAGTCCACGGCCGAAGCCATATCAGCGCCTCACGGTCAAACGCAGAGTATGCGGTGGCGCAGAAAGTGCCCCGTCAGCGTTTCCACATGCGTGCTCAAGTTAAAGCTTTGTGAGGTGGCTTTCCTGCAATAGGACTATCTACGCTTTGATGCTTGGCATAGGTGGAGACTGCATACCGCTTGCGCGCTGTGTGCATGCCACGGACATTAAGGGTTAGTAGATTAATGTCTGCCATGTTAATCCTGGTGTGGTGCGTCTTTCGCTGGGAGGATGTGGTGGAAAGCATCTTGTGTGGCTCCTGACCTCCCCCCCAGCCCCAGCCCCCCCCCCCCCACCCCCAGGAAAGTTTTGCATGGGGCAGGCCGCCCTGTATAGGGTTATACTTACTGTAATGAGAGGTAACTGAGTGGTGAAGAAAAAACTGTGTGGGAACCTGGCCCCAACTTCTCGGGTGAGTAGTCCAAACTAAGCATGGAGCTCAAATTCTAAAGTGTTGTGGGGACTGTGGACCTGTGATCCTGCTTTCCATGCCTTGGGTGTGCTGTATGTCCAAGGTGTGGGGGTGGCGAGGCCCACTTTGCTTCACTGAAAAGGGGAAGTGTAAGGGAAGCGGTGGTTTTGCGCCTACCATGTAATCACTGATTTATTAGCTATGCGAGATGACCGCTCGCGGGTACATTGAGTGGGGAAAAGGGGGGGTAGGGGTGGTGGACAGATGTGTAGATGGCTATTTTCTCAGATTAGTGTATCTGCTGTCTGGGGGTCACCATTGGTGGTGCTATTGAGTCTGCACAGGAGACGCTGGTTTCGCTTGATTCATCCTGTGACGAGAAGATGTGTGGGCTGAGGTTCCGTGACAATTGTAAGTGGTGTTTTTGACTCGCACGAATATGGTCGAGTCTGGTATCTATGAATCGCAAATGACGAGTTTAGTGGGTGTACGCGTTTCCGCTGTGCTAACCTGAACCGTTCGTTTGTTTCGTGGGTTTCTTCATCTGAACCCACGGGTTCCATCTTAGATACGGCATCCATTTTGTTTCTTGCCCTCAAGTAGCCAGCGAACGGACGCTGTCCGCTTCGCGACCCTGGGATTCCCAAGCTCTTGCGGAAGGCACGTTTCCTTTGAAGGTGTCTTTATGATGAGGGGGATGACACTAAGGCAGATGGCCCCGCTCGAGGCTCATCTGGCCGCGTCGGTCTATTGTCTCAGTTGTGCATTCATTAGGCGCACCCTCTTTGATGCCTGCAACTCGTGTTTCCTGGTACCACCCCTTTTACACCCTTTTCGTTCTGTTCACTGTCCTAGTCTTCCTCTGCACCTGTTTCTGTACTTTCCTCGATTCGTTTACTACTGAAAGGAATGTATTAATGGTGGGAAGATGTACTTTTACAGTTGGGAACTGCCAAATGTTACTGTGATTATGTTCCGGGCTCTGAATACATGAAAGTGACCCCCTATGATCTTTACGATGGGAACAAAGTTGTAATCCTTTGTGCACCATGTTATCCTATGCTCGAAAACTGTATAAGAAGAGCGATCCACAGATACAATTGGAAGCAGACTCCTCGAACTTGCACATGTTGTACTTCCTGTGACTTCTGCGTTCCCTGCAGTAATAAACCTCGAATCTTTGACGCCGAAGGAAGTGTCCAGTGCCTCTCATTTGTATGCCGGAACAGGTTACCCACGAAGGTTTTAGGTGTTATCCCTGGCACCGCTGGGTCTTAGCAAAAACCCAGTCCTTCAGTTGGCGCCCAACGTGGGGCTGCATCAGTGGTACCGGTCCAAAGCCCGACGATCGTGAGGAACTTCGTGTGAAATCTCCGAGAGAAGGTGCACCCCGCTTCATCGATCCTGTTGTCGAAACAAGTGGCCCGACGACTTTTCCCGCGAAGATCCCCGCCTCCTGACGGCTGCGACGGACTGCTGCCTTGACTGTAGACCTGTTTTGGCGCCTGGCGTAGACCTTGGTACAGCGAGACGATTGACGGGCCTTTCTGGTGACGCCATTGATCTTTGAGTTAAGTATTTGTGGGTCGCTCCCAGAGTCCTTTGTTGTGGGTGCTTAGTTGTTGCATGGTTCCATTGCATTTGTGGTTCTTAGTACTTTGTTCTTTGTTGTGCTATTTGACGTCTGCAGTCGCCAAAAACCGAGGGTTTTTGCTCTTTGCAGGGACATTGTAATCCTATAACCCTTGAAGTTTGTGAAACTCGGTTAGTGTGCATGATGCCTGGCCGTAGTACTTTGTTCAGTTGCTTTAGAGGTTGTGGTGCAGATTCCCGACTGGAGGACTCGTGTCCGATACCTCCGGTTGGAACTCCAACTTACGAATTGTATAGTCGACACGGTTTGGGTCCAATTACATTCAATGAGTGTTGGGTTTGTTACACTAAAAAAGACGGTGTCCTTAGTTGGCCACCTCATGGTAGTTTTGAGGCCCCGATTTTAGATAATCTTGAAGCTAAATTGTTCCAAAGGAAAGCAAGGCCGGCCATGTTAGATTCCTTTCGGTTGTGGCGTAAAGAAGCCAAGCAGAAAGAAATTAAGCAGCTTAAACGTAATAAGAGAGAAGGGATCGTCACAACGGTAAGAAACGCAGAGCAGTTTCAGCGAGATAAGGAGGAAAAGGAAAAGGAAGTTTTCGATAGGTTGCTGCGCATGGCTGTGGATAAGTGTTACCCCGCTTTACCGACGGGTACGGATAAGAAGGAGGACGTAGTAGAGGACCCCTTGTTGTCCTATCTCTTGAAGTCACCACCCCCGTACGCACAGGGTACCACACTTCCTGTGGTTCCCCTGTTCCTGTTCCTCCGCCTGCTCCTGTTCCCCAACCTGTTCCTCAACCTGTTCCCGTTCCCCAACCTGTTCCCGTTCCCCAACCTGTTCCCGTTCCCCAACCTGTTCCCGTTCCCCAACCTGTTCCCGTTCCCCAACCTGTTCCCGTTCCCCAACCTGTTCCCGTTCCCCAACCTGTTCCCGTTCCCCAACCTGTTCCCGTTCCCCAACCTGTTCCCGTTCCCCAACCTGTTCCCGTTCCCGTTCCCCAACCTGTTCCCGTTCCCCAACCTGTTCCCGTTCCCCAACCTGTTCCCGTTCCCCAACCTGTTCCCGTTCCCCAACCTGTTCCCGTTCCCCAACCTGTTCCCGTTCCCCAACCTGTTCCCGTTCCCCAACCTGTTCCCGTTCCCCAACCTGTTCCCGTTCCCCAACCTGTTCCCGTTCCCCAACCTGTTCCCGTTCCCCAACCTGTTCCCGTTCCCCAACCTGTTCCCGTTCCCCAACCTGTTCCTGCTCCCTTACCTGTTCCTGCTCCCTTACCTGCTCCCGTCCCTACTGCTCCCCCACTTGTACTTCCTCATACTCCTGCTCCCGCTGTTTCTACTGTTCTGATTACTCCTGCTGTCTCTTCTGTTCCCGACACTTCTCTTGTTTCCCCGGTGTGTTACTCTAGTACCCCATCTGCTCGACTAGTTCCTTCTGTTGCTGCTAACTTTTTCGATTCTCTTGGACCAGTTCTTGAGTCCGCTGGTTCTGAAGGTCCCCAAAGACGAAGTCAGCTTCCTGGTAGCAGGGAACGTGATTCGCTATATAATATGGCGATGGGTTGGATTAGATACCCTCTTAGGAATCATCCACGTGTAGTACTTGATACGTTTTCTCAATTTAACATACCGACACAGAGGTTTGTGTTTGAGGAAATGTGCAAGCTTTTACGTGATCAAATATCGGCTGATGCATCTGATGATGTATTGACTGCTCTATCTAATCTCCAGCTCCAGTTTGCGAGTGGAATAATGGTGGGTAGCAATGTTCGACGTGCTGTCGAGCAGTTGCTATCTTTCCGTCCTTCCATAATGCCTCGGGCATTGTTTTTAGAAGACATTGAGGAACCGCCAGCAGCGCCTGGTCAGTATCCCATGCGCGAAGTTCCACCAGTGTGGATGCCTGGCGATCCTAATGCTAATCCCATTATTCCGCCATATTTTCAGAGAGTGTGGATACATCTTCCGTGGAAACGATCGGAAGTTTTGCAGGTTAAGCAGACTTTGCCCGACCCTCGCAAAAACCCTGCAGGATACTATAAAGAATTGTCGCAGCTAGTGGATGCTACGGTTATGAACCTTGCTGACATCGATATGTTGTTCGGTAACGTAGTTCCGCAACCGGTTTGGGTGAAAATTCGTCAAGAAAATCATGCGGCAGAATTAGGTGGTGACTGGGCTGCACTTCTTGCTGCGGATGCCTTGCAAGTTGGTGGGGCTAAACCCGAACAGTTGATTGCTAATCTCCCTCAGAGAATTATTACCCTTATGAAAACGCTTATGCCAGCTATGAAAGTGAATTGGGACAAATTGTCCGCCTGTAAACAGAAGAAGGATGAGAGTGTCTCTGATTTCTTTACGAGATTTGAGGAGGCATTCATTGATCATAGTGGTCAGGATATGGGCACTGAGGGAGGTCAGAGGTTGTTCGTGGACAAATTTGTGTCTAATTTGTTGCCGGACTTAAGCAACAAATTAAGGAATTCGGAGAGTGCGTGGGCTGTTTCCACTTCTGCTCAAATATTGGCTATGGCACAATATTATGAGAATAGGGAGAAAGAGGAAAATGATTGTGCGGACAAAAAGACAAAAGAGCTCAAAACTAAAGTGTTGCAACAAGCGTATCCTCCACGTTCGAATCAGAATGATTTGCAACAGCGGAATCGATCGCAGTCACAGTCGAATAGGTCGCAATCACGAAATGACTCCTCTTCGCAGAGATCTTCGTTGGGGTACAATCAGTGTGCCTATTGTAGGGGAGAGGGTCATTTAAAATTCGATTGTCCAGTTTTACGTGATCGCAATAGTGGTAACTCATCTAGAGGAGGTCGTAGTGGTCCTCAACAAGCATCACGTGGTAGAGGCCGCGGTGCTCAAAATGATCGTTCTGATAATTCTTCAGATTCTAATAATTGTTTCGATCAGCGTGGATCATCGCAAGGAAGATCTGCGCAGTACAATGTGGACGATTATTACGTCGATCAGGGCACTGACAACGGTAATTACTAGGACAGCCATAGACAAGGAGAGGGAGTAGTATCAGTTCCGGTTAATCAGAGAGGGCCTTACGTCGCAGTTGCCACTTCGGGCGTCGTTGAGCCTTTTCTGTTGGACACTGGTGCAGCGAAAAGTTCCATCATGCATTCGAAACTCCCTGGCGCACCTTTGTCTGGCTTAACAAATGTTTCCGTTGGATTCTCTGGCGCCCCTGTTAGCAATCCAGTTTCGCGCCCTTTGCCCCTTGCAATTGGGCCACGTGAGCTGAAAGCTCCTTTGATTTTGACTACTGGTTGTGGTGAAAATCTCTTGGGCCTGGATTTGCTAAAACGTCTGTATGCGACTGTATTGTTCTCCTGCGGGAGTAAAGCTTACTTTGGGTGAGAGAGTTCTCTCCTATGTACTTGTCTCTCGATAAACTTCCACCGGAATTGAGTTCTCTTCCTGCATCTTTGTGGGCAACAGGTCCCAATGACGTGGGCCTGCTTGATATCTCCCCTTATGTTGTTCACTTGAAATCTAATGTGCGTTTGCCACGTATTCCCCATTATCGTATCTCCCTTGATGGAGAGCGAGCGTTATTAGCTATCATCTACGATTTGATTGAAAAGGATGTAATTGAAGAGACTCGGGGAAACGTGTGCAATAGTCCTGTGTTGCCCATTCTGAAGCGCACTGATCCATCAAAACCTCCTGTTTATCGTTCTGTTATCGATTTACGGGATGTGAATAAAATTGTGATTCCTCAGTTCCCTGTGGTGCCTGACATTACAGCTCTACTGACTCTGATTCCAGCCTCTGCATCTTGGTTCTCAGTGATCGATCTGAAGAATGCTTTCTTCAGCATTCCGATTGCTGAGGAGAGTAGAGACCTTTTCGGTTTCTCTCTTGGTGGCCGCAGCTTTAGGTTTAAATGCGCTCCTCAGGGCTACTGTGAGAGTCCATCGATATACAGCCAAGCCTTGAAGAGCCAACTTGATGCGTTTGTGTTGCCGGCTTGTGCGGCCTTGATCCAATACGCCGACGACTTATTGGTGGCTGCAGATACTCAGGACATTTGTAAAATTGCTACGGTGTCGTTGTTGCAGCATCTCTGTGACTTACATCACAAGGTGTCACCTTCTAAACTGCAATATTGTTGTCAAGAAGTAACCTATCTAGGTCACTTATTGTCAAAGGAGGGAAGAAGGTTGACCCCAGAGAGAATTGCGGCAATTGCCCGAATGACTGTGCTAACAACTCAGAGAGATGTGCGTGCCTTTTTAGGTATCACGTCATACTGCAGGCAATGGATTCCAAATTTTTCATTGCTAGCGAAACCATTGGTGGCTCTTACGTGCAAGGATGTTCCAACTCCTTTGCCATGGACGGAAGAATGTCAGAAAAGTTTTTCTGAATTACGTGACGCGTTGTGTTCGGCTCCTGTGTTAGGTACCCCTGACTACAGTAAGCCGTTTACACTATACGTTCACGAGAGGGAAGGTTGTGCGTTGAGTGTCTTGACGCAACAATTTGGTAGTAAGCAGCGTCCATGTGCATATTTTTCCTCGACCTTGGACCCAGTAGCTAGAGCATTGCCGAGTTGTTTGAGAGCAACAGCGGCAGCTGCGGTGTCCATCCGACAATCTGCAGGATTGGTCATGGATAATATGCTTACGGTGAAGGTTCCGCATGCAGTTGACACTCTTGAATCGTACGAAGACCCAACACCTGACGAGTGCAAGGTTGTCTGGGTATGAGTTGACGCTTTTGGCAAGTCACATTCAAATAAAACGTTGTAATGTCCTGAACCAGGCGACTTTGTTGCCAATTAGTATGGAATCAGACGATGTAGCACCTCATGACTGCTACTTACGAACTGAGGAGGAAACGAAAGGTCGTGTTGATTTGAAAAATACCCCATTGGAAGACCCCGATGGTACCTTGTACGTGGATGGGTCGTGTTTTAAGTTGCCGAATGGTGATGTAACGACTGCGTATGCTGTGGTGACGTGGAGTATGGTTGTGGAGACTACGAGACTGAATCAGAATTCTGCACAGGCGGCAGAGCTGATTGCCTTGACTAGAGCGTGTGTGTTGTCGAAAGGGAAACGGGTGAATGTGTTTACGGACAGCCAATACGCATTTGGCGTTGCCCATAGCTTCGGACGATTGTGGAGAGAGAGAGGTTTCATGACATCGCATGGTACGAAGATCCAGCATGGACAGCTGGTGAATGATCTTTTGGATGCACTTACATTGCCCGAGCAGGTGGCGATTATTAAATGTAGTGCGCACCGTAAGGTGACGGATGATGTTGGTCGTGGCAATGCGTTTGCGGATGAAGTTGCTAAGGAGACTGCCAGGAACCTCAGCACTAGAATGTATGTGACAAGTTCGGTAAGGTGGCCTACAGAAACGGGTATGTGTGAAGACACTATCGAGAGTGTGAAAGCGATTCAGAATGAGGCCACCGAAACTGAAAAGACGAAGTGGAAAGGGAGTACGGGAAAGTTGGATGCAAATGGCTGCTGGATTGATTTGTCGGAGCATAAGAGGTGGATGTTGCCGGATGCGTATGTGCTAGCTGTCGTGACGATGGCACACGGCTTGGCACATATTAGTGCGAAAGGTATCTGCAAGTGGTTGTCCCCTGTATGGAAGAATGATGGTATCACCAAGTGTGCTGAGAGATTGGTGAGGAATTGTATGATATGTATGATGTACAACCCTGGTAAGGGAACCCCTACACCTCCTGGCCATTTTGCTCCCCCTTCATGTCCCTTTGAGGTGATTCAGCCAGACTTCATCCATATGGAGCGATGCAATAACCTGAAGTACGTTTTAGTTGAGGTTTGCGCATTCTCCCGATGGATCGAAGCCTACCCTCTTAAAGACAACACTGCTCTGTCCACTGCAAAAATCCTACTGAAGGAACACTTTCCTCGGTATGGAATGCCACGGATTGTATTGTCTGATAACGGAAGTGAGTTTGTGGGGAGTGTGATGAAGAATGTGTGTAAAGGCCTTGGAATTACACAGAAATTCCACAGCGCCAATCATCCCCAGTCAGCAGGTTTGGTTGAAGGGTATAATGGCACCCTTAAACTGAAACTAGCGAAGATTCAGGCTACGACTGGTCTCTCGTGGCCTGACGCTTTGCCCTTAGCTCTTCTGTCAACAAGGGCGACTGTACACTCCCGAGTAGGGCTCAGTCCCTATGAGATTGTGTTCGGCCGCCCTGCAAATGTTTGGGGGGTCCCTAGACCCAGTGTGTTCTCTGATCTTGAGTACCCAATGTTGATCGATTATCTTCATGATCGGACTGCTAAACTGAGGTTAATTCACCAACAGGTCTTTGAAGCACTGCCGACGCATACAGAGGGTCCAGGCCACCAGCTCCAGCCCGGAGACTGGGTGCGGACGAGGAATTTTGCCCGGAAGCACAACCTTGAGCCTCGTTTTACGGGACCCTACCAAGTGCTCCTTGCCACGAGGACTGCTGTTAGTTTGGAAGGGCGTAAGAACTGGGTGCATGCCACCCATACCAAAAAGGTACCTATACCTTTACCAGCAGACTTGTGAGTGAGGAAGGGCATCGCGTCGTCTGAAGTTGAAACTGTGCCGACTTTCGTTCCTTTTAGCGATGCTCAGCCTGTCGGAGAGACCTCAGTGCAGCAGAACGACATTGTTGAACATTTGTCATCACAAAACTCAACATCTGAACAATTGACTGATCAACAGAACTCTGTCTCATCATCGGACGGTTTTAGAGGATGGCTTTCTCGAAGCTGTCAGAATTGGAAAAGGCTCAGGCCCATAGATTCGAGTTGCGCAGAATTGCACATACAAAATGTTTCATGTTTCAGATGTTCCTTTTATTCCTAACCGTTTCCTCGTTATTGGTGGGTGGGGTGTATTACATGATACAGTCATTGTTGCCTACTGCCTCACCTACCCCTTCTTCTGAACCTAAACTTACCTCCACTGTTTCTCCTCATTCCTTCCATATCTTACCACAACACGAGCAGGTTAGACGTGCGGAATTCATGAACAATTCCTTCGTTCAGCTCCTTCATCAGCATCAGTTGGTGGTTAACACTACCAATTGTTGGGTGTGTGGGTTAATGCCGCATACCACCGATAAGGGAATTCCGTACCTGGTCCTTCCTTATAGTTCCCAGGGTTCAGCTCGAGCATTCCAAACAATGTTTCGAAGCGCACTAGATTCTTACCCCAATCGAGAGCCACGTTCTCCCCACTTTGGTCCCGGTCCGTACCATAAGCCTTTGGCAATAGCGATTGCTGATTTAGATAGGGATATCTATGAGCCGTCGCTCATCCCAGAGGAAGAGGTGCGAGCTTATAGGGATCTGAGTGAGGTTGAGTATAGTGCGCTCGTGGGCGAAAGACAGCTTAGAAGCTCGTCTCCAATATGGAGCTTACCCCACCGTGGTAACTTCTGTCTGAAAGGCCGTGGCCGAAGCCCGAGAGCTCACCTTGGAGAGAGTGCTTGCTCTGAGACGTATGTCTTACCAATGCTCTCTTCCCCTGTTCTCCTGACTGCCAAGGGTACGTACTTTGTCTGTTACGACCGTGCGTATACATGGTTTCCCCTGGACTTCGCGGGCACCTGTTATATTGCAAACTTGTTGCCACCGACTTTCACGGTTTCCTCAGATTACCACAAGACTAGAGTTGTGAGGGGCGTGATTAGCAAAGAGGACACTGCCGGTCAAGAGGCAGGAGACTTTTTCAAGGGTTTCTTTCCGTTTTGGGGACCTATGGTTAATAATAGGAACCTGAGACTGTTGACTCGAGTGGTGGAATCGACTGCTAATATCACTGCCAGTGCCCTTGGTAATATTACAGCAGAGCTTCAGGCGGATAGGTTGATGACGTTACAAAATCGTATGGTTTTAGACGTTGTCTTAGCAGATCGAGGTGGAGTATGTAAGGTGATCCATTCGAGCCGTTGTATTTTCATTCCAGACAACGCTCTGACTGTCTATCAAGCCATCTCGAAGTTGCACAAAATCTCTGAGTCCATACACATGGACGTAGGGGATTGGACGCTTCTCGGGTGGTTTTGGGGCCTAATGTCGACTTGGGGTTGGAAGATTCTGATGATCATCGGGGTTGTTGTAGCATTCCTGTTCACGTGTTGTCTTTGTGTGCAGTGTGGTCCTGCCTTATGTGGCCTACGTGCTACGACGTGTATAAGGCAGCCGCCTGTTACCAAAGAAACTCTGATGGACAGAATTATGTTGCAACAGCATCTAGACGGTCTGATGAATATCGAGATCGATTATGATTCCGACTAGTGCTTGCCTACATGAGGGCAAAACGAAAGTCTGAGGTTCCGTGACAATTGTAAGTGGTGTTTTTAACTCTCACGAATATGGTCGAGTCTGATATCTATGAATCGCAAATGACGAGTTTAGTGGGTGTACGCGTTTTCGCTGTGCTAACCTGAACCGTTCGTTTCGTGGGTTTCTTCATCTGAACCTACGGGTTCCATCTTAGATACGGCATCCATTTTGTTTCTTGCCCTCAAGTAGCCAGCGAACGGACGCTGTCCGCTTCGCGACCCTGGGATTCCCAAGCTCTTGCGGAAGCCACTTTTCCTTTGAAGGTGTCTTTATGATGAGGGGGATGACACTAAGGCAGATGGCCCCGCTCAAGGCTCATCTGGCCGCGTCGGTCTATTGTCTCAGTTGTGCATTCATTAGGCGCACCCTCTTTGATGCCTGCAACTCGTGTTTCCTGGTACCACCCCTGTTACACCCTTTTCGTTCTGTTCAATGTCCTCGTCTTCCTCTGCACCTGTTTCTGTCCTTTCCTCGATTCGTTTACTACTGAAAGTAATGTATTAATGGTGGGAAGATGTACTTTTACAGTTGGGAACTGCCAAATGTTACTGTGATTATGTTCTGGGCTCTGAATACATGAAAGTGACACCCTATGATCTTTACGATGGGAACCAAGTTGTAATCCTTTGTGCACCATGTTATCCTATGCTCGAAAACTGTATAAGAAGAGCGATCCACAGATACAATTGGAAGCAGACTCCTCGAACTTGCACATGTTGTACTTCCTGTGACTTCTGTGTTCCCTGCAGTAATAAACCTCGAATCTTTGACGCCGAAGGAAGTGTCCCGTGTCTCTGTCATTTGTACGCCGGAACAGGTTACACACGAAGGTTTTAGGTGTTATCCCTGGCACCGCTGGGTCTTAGCAAAAACCCAGTCCTTCAGGGCCCTCCTCGTCTTGCGAGTTTGTGGACGGGGTATCCAGTTCTGTCACTGCTTGAAGTGCCCTATTGTGTTCTGCCATTATTTCCTCAAGATCCGGGAGATCGGTGGTCAGGATTAGGCACGTTTTTTTCGCTGCTTGATTCTTTTCCCCCGCCAGCGCCTACTTTGCATATCCTGTGTGGTTCTGGGCGTTTCCCAGTGCATCTTGCCCAGCACATGGAGTTCCAGCCAATTGAGCGCTCCCTTCGGGTATGTAAAGAATTTCTGGCCACCCTCGTGCACAACCGAGACGGGCTGGAAAGAGTAAGGAATATTGGATACCTCTTTGAGGGAGTGCTCGTTTTACTTCCAGGAAGGATGTTTGTTGGAACTGGACTGCTCTGGAATAGTCTGGGAAATTCATTAGTTGCTGGTCTCCACATGGAGCGGTCCATGCTGCCTGGCCGCTCCCAGCACCGCGTCCCTGTCCCGAAAGTGGAGTTGTTTCAGGAGCAGCAGTCGTGGATGGGAAACAACCTTTACAACGCACTACCATTACAACAAAACTTTTACAACGCAACATCCATTACAACGCAACCATTACAACGCATTACACTACAACGCATTACACTACAACGCATTACACTACAACGCATTACACTACAACGCATTACACTACAACGCATTACACTACAACGCATTACACTACAACGCATTACACTACAACGCATTACACTACAACGCATTACACTACAACGCATTACACTACAACGCATAGTACCCTTACACTATCCAACACTTACCCTACTGCTGCACCCCCTGGAGTTAGAATAGTAATTTTTACCCCTACACTATCCAACACTTACCCTACTGTTGCACCCCCTGGAGTTAGAATAGTAATTTTTACCCCTACACTATCCAACACTTACCCTAGTAATTTTTACCCCTACACTATCCAATACTTACCTTAAATGCAATGTAATGTTATGCGTTGTAAAGGTAGTATGCGTTGTAATGGCATGCGTTGTAAAGGTAGTTTTAAAAAATTTGTTGTAATGGCATGCATTGTAACGGAATGCGTTGTAATGGATGTTGCGTTGTAAAAAAATGCGTTGTAAAGGTATGCGTTGTAACGTCATACATCCGTCGTGGTGACGTCCCCGGCAGGAGCTGCTGACCTAGGACTCTGTGGGATCTCTCCACTGAGAAAAAGGGCGTGAGTCCAGCATCCGGTGGGAATGACTTGAGCCATGACTATGTACTGCACTAGGTTATACCCCTCTGGAAATTAATCACGCAAATATTACTACGTCTAGAGCGTCCTTCCAAATCGTCCGCTCTTACCTCCAGTCTGGAGATTCGGGTTTTAAGGTCCTGTAAGCTTTCTTGCTGTACCTTGGCTAGCAGATGAAGAGTAGCAAGTATACTAATAACATGCATCAAGAGCACATTCATTGTGACGGGTACTTTGACAAATACCAAATTTTCAAGTAGAAAAAAGAAAACATAGGACAGATCTTCAAAAGAAGAGAAAAACTACAGGGACAGACTGGCAACAGATCCAACTTACTGACCTAGAAGGAAGAACTAGATCTTCGATATTAATAGTGAAATATAGGACATAGAATGATAATTAGTGTCATCTGGCTCACTCTTTACAGGGAGCCTTTAAACCAGACAGCATTACTTAATCCACTCTATCATTGAGGGTTGACATTTTACCAACTGGTACCCTTATTACCCACATCAAATAAAGGCAGTATCAGACTAGAAAAAAAGGTGTACAGGGTCTCATGATTGCAAAATCCAACATAATCTTTCATGTAGATGCATACATATCTGAAGAAGCTTACCCATTTTTCAATGCTTTTATTGAGGATGGCCTTGTGAATTCGGGATCCAGGAGGTGTGGCGAGGAAAAAGATCTAGGCAGTGTTTTAGGTGTCACTGATGGGATGGAAGACAATGTTCGGCCAAACTGAGTAGGTAAAGCAGAGGCACGCTTTGTACTGGAGAGAACTGAAACAGTTCTAGTACTTGAAGTAGAATTTTGCTGTGTCCCAATAGATGGCGGTCTAAGAGGGGTGGTAAAAGCAACACCACTACAAGAAAAATATAGCCAGTTTATTTCAAATTCATGAAATATGTTTTACAAGCAGCATAAGAGAAAGACAAAGACCACCTAAATCTTTAGACTCTTTACCCCTTTTCTTCTACATTTTAGGACAGAAGCAATGTTAAATGGAGATTAAAACAGTCAAAGGAGTTTAGCTGAGGTTTTAACACTACATTTTATAACATGAGGAACATTTCTTATTTGTAACAACTGGGTGACAATTGAATAAAGCAAGAATTAACTAAAGAGGATTTTAATTTGTGGTGCATGCATATTGATTTTCTATTGAATTAGTTGGGACGGTGGAATAAGAAAAGAAATCCATGTTTTGCTACTAGAACATTCTTGTAACATTGAATCACCAACTCAAAGAACAGAGCCAGGTTCTGTAGGAAGCCAAAAAACCTGATTATGCAGATGGAATCAGATAAACAACTGACAGCCACAAATTCGTGGGCATTTGCCCACCTTGATGGAAAGCGACCGACTTAGCCATACCCGGACCCACGCACCGGTAGAACCTGCACCCTATTCTGGAAGTGCAATCTCCAGGCATTCTCCGGGTGTTCACAAATTATTTCAAGACAGGCATGTTCATAAATCACTGTACTGAAGATGATCCCATGTATCTGAGTTAAGGGATTGAAACGTCAACACCAATGTACCATATGGCTCCAAATACTGTGAATGTAATGCACAATGGTACTAACACACAATCAAGTCTGTCTACTGATTACTAGAAAACAGACCTCCCTTCTCCTTGCCTGAACCCCCTCCCTCCAATTTTCTTTCTTGTTTTGTATGTGTGAGTTGCAGGTTGCGCTCCACTTGTACATTTATTTCACCATAAATATTGTTTGAATAAATTCTGTCTGGCTGGACAAAGAACATATGGTCTATTTAGCACATGTTGATTATTTGACGTGTATTCTTTGTCTAGAGACCCCCGTCTTTAGTAACAAGTATTTCTGTGCAACGACAGACATAACACATGCCTACCACAATTTATATAAGTGGGAATCTTTTGACACTACAGTAAGAAGAGATTCAACAAGGTCCTAGTTGTTTTTTGGGCGACCCGCCTGTGCCTGGAGACCAAGAATGACTACATCTGAAGCAATGTCAATCTTCCTCTGGAAAATAGGCCCTTAAAGCAAAAATAAATAAAATAAATGAAGAAAAAAAAAAACATACACAACCCCAGGGAGGCAGATTCCAATAATATTTGCAAGCCTAGTGACACTTCATGTGACCAGAGGGGTCAGCCTAGAGCAAGACATAGCAAAGACCCAGATTAACATGTTTGAAGGGTACTTGGAAACAATGGCACCATACACTGAGCTGAGTGGTACTAGTCTATAGTAGGCCAGGAGCATAACAAGATGAAGTCTACAATACTTGTCCGATAAAATAAAGTTTGAAACAAGGCCACAGGCAGATCAAATAAAGAGATCCCAATGCCACATAAATGCTTTGTGCCAATCTGCTAATGTCTGAGGTCCTGGTATCGGGAATGTGGCAGACATGACTGCAAAAGCTGAAAACTGGTGAATGCAATGAAAACAAATACAGAACCTAAGTTTGGGTAGTGCCTTGGGTAGTTTGGCTTGCATGAGGAAATTAGTATTGGCAAAGTCTATAGGTCTGCCATATGAATGCACTGTCAAGCCAGAGATTAATATTAAGGCAAGTTAATGGCCCTTCTTTCCTCTGTGCCAAAGAAAAAAAAAACACAAGTTACTTAAATAGCATTACAATGCCATGTGTGTGTGTCCCTGAAAGTTAGATAAAAGCAAAATGATCATAGATGTGGGAAGGGCAAGAACTTTTGTGGAAGCACACAATTTCCACCAATTAAAACATGTGGTCCTGACTACCAACATGTGGGTGGAGCTAAAGACCTCTCCTGGTGACTCACACAATTGTTAGGTCAAGTTAGACCATAAAAAGGGGTCACAGGTTTAAAGAGGAGGTTCAAAATGTCCAGGAAGGCCCTGCCACTATGTAGAACAGTTGCAAGCACTGGGGGATAAAGTAGACAGTTCAGATTAAGTGAAATGAAGGACTATAGAAAGGCAGACTCAGGATGCAAGAGTGACTGTCAGCCAAAAAGGAAGCTACTACAAGACTTGCATAGAACTAATAGTTTCTTACCGGTCGGTGTAGTTTTGCAGCTTGAAGATCTTTCTGGATTCACTATGCTGTGCATTATTCTGTGATCTAGTGGTTGGGTCCAGAAATTATTTATTTTTTATAGCCCGGGTGGGCGTCGACGTCCCACATTTTGGTGTACTTCCTGTGACGTCGGCACACTTCCTGCGGAAGCTCCCACCTTTGGGCGTTATTTTCGGATTCTTTTTTCTTGTTTTGTGTTCGGTTTGTGAATCTTTTGGCAATGTTTTCTATTTCTTCTTCAGTTAAGTGATTTTTCCGCTTTGTCCCTTAAGGTGTCTGTTTCTATATTGTCCTTGTATTACCACCTTCTCCTGACTCATCTTTCTGGCAGAGGTGGGTGGGTTCGCTAGTGAATCCAGAAAGATCTTCAAGCTGCAAAACTACACCGACAGGTAAGAAACTATTCGTTTTGCAGCATGAATCTTCCTGGATTCACTATGCTGTGCATAGACTTTGTAGCGGTTGGTTATGTTTGTGGTGCCTGGGTGGAAGATGAGCGTTGGTTGTTGAATATGTGTTGAAGCACTTTGTCCTACTTGTGCTTCCTTGTTCATTTGTATATCCACACAGTAGTGCATAGTGAACGTGTGCACCGAAGCCCATGTTGCCACCAGGCATATGTCTTGAATGGGTGTGTTAGCCAGGAAAGCTATTGTTGCTCCCTTCTTCCTGGTAGTGGGCTTGTGCGGCTTCTGCTAGTTCTTGGCCTGCCTGTTTGTGGCAGAATTGTATAGTTTGTGCGATCCATCGTGCGATGGTTCCCTTTCTTACTGGTCTACCCAGGAAACTGCTTGCGAAGGACACAAAGTACTGTTTTGTTTTTCTGTGCTTCTTAGTTCTTTCCATGTAATGCATCACTGCTCTTGTAGCGTCCAGAGTGTGCAGTGCCCTCTCTGCGCTTGTGGATGGTTTCTGAAAGAAACTGGATATCTGCATTGTTTGGTTCATGTGAAACCTTGACACCACCTGTGGCATAAGGTGTGGGTCAGTTCTCATTACCACCCTATCATTGTGTATTTGAATGTAGGGTTCTTGCAGTGTTAGCTCTTGTAGTTCGCTTACCCTGCGCAGCGAGGTGATTGACACCAGAAAGGCTGTCTTCATTGTCAGCATTTGTAGGGAGGCCTTATGGATGGGTTCAAAGGGCACTTTCATGAGCTCTGTTAGGACTAAATTAAGGTTCCATGCCGGTGGCGGCATCCTCTTAGGTGGTGCTATCCTTTTTGCCCCTTCCAGGAATCTCTTTACTATTTGTGATGTAAAGAAGCTCTTACCTGTCTCTCCTCTTGTATAGGCTACTATCGCTGCTAGGTGTACTCTTATCAAGGATGAACTTAGTTTTGCTTTCAGCAGGTGCATGAGATATCTTAGCACAGTTGATTCCCATGTCATCTTCTTGTGTAGTTTCTTCTTGCTGCACCGTTGTGTGAACCTCTTCCATTTTGCCACATAGCACCTTCGTGTGCTAGGTCTCCTCGCCTCTCGTAGCACCCGCAGGGTGCTCTGAGGTAACCTTAAATGTGCAAACTATGTCTTCAGGAGGCATGCCACCAGGCTGAGGCTTTCTGGCTCTGGGTGTAGTACCTCTCCGTTTTGCATGGAGAGTAAGTCTTTTCTTTTCCCAAACTTGTGGGGTGCTCCCTGTGCCATATCCATTATTTGTGAGTACCAGGTCTGCCTGGCCCACTGAGGTGCCACCAGGATCAGTGTCATGTTGCTGGTTCTGCACTTGTTGAGTACCCTGTGTATCAGCAGTATCGGGGGGAAAAGCGTAGGCAAATGTTTTAGACCAGCTTATCCATGGGGCATACCTCTGGGATCGTTCCACTGTTAATTTTGCTTTGCTGCCTTTTTTTATATTTATGGACATATTTATTCATTGGATTGTTCCAACCTATTCACAAGAAAAATGAACTTTAAAATAAAATATAATTTTGATAAATCGGAGCCAATGTATTTTTGAAGTGTCCCTCGTGGGTTCTGGGTACGCCACTTAATATAGTGGACCTCGTTGAGGCCATCTATTAGACCATACAGGGCAGTTTTTTCTCTTTTGTCTGATCGTTCTTCTGGTTGCCAGAATAAGAAGTATCGGCATTTTGCATTCTGGTGGGTTTCAAATAGGTCTATCGTCGGTGTTACCCACCTCGTAAATAGCCTTTGCGTTTCCTGTGCATTGAGCTCTCACTCGTGGGATGCTGAAGTCTGTCTGCTGAGCCAGTCTGCTACCATATGGTCCTTCCCTGGTAGGTGTATGGCTAGCAGGTCTATTTTGAGTGGGATGGCCCATCTCCCTATTTCCTGCGCTAGGTTGGATAGTGCGACTGATTGTGTTCCTCCCCGTTTGTTGATGTAGAACATCATTGTTGTGTTGTCTGTATCATCACTCTCTGGTTGTACAGTTGTTTCTGGATGCCTTCAGGGCGAGGAAGGAGTAGTTTCTGTCCTGTAATTCAAGTTCTGTAGTAGGGGTATCTCTGTTATAGTCATAATCTAGTGAATAGTCCCGCCCATGTGCGTGTAACCCGGAGCAAACAAAAATAATCTCTTAAGGTGTCGAAAAATGCAGAACTGCACAGACACTTAAGAGAGAATTAAAGACAGATAATGCAGCCTATATAACCAGGCTACACTGTCCAGTATTTCAACTAGAAATTCCACCAAAAATCAACAAACAGCAAAGTCTGTCCAGATTTCCCTTGCTTTAGCAGTAAAAACCCTCTGGAATGATAGAGGAAGACATGGACAGACAAGCCCCATAGGCTGCCATTATGTGGCTCAGAACAGGATACTGTGCACTTAAGAGAACTTCACAGTATCCCAGAATGCACTGCAGGTCCCTTTTACTTTCAGTTCTTTTTGAAGGCGTAACACGCCAGACCTGTAGCATTCCTTACATGAATATCTCTCCACCAGGGAGGAGGGCGGGCGCTTATGACTAACAGAGATACCCCTACTACAGAACTGGAGTTACAGGACAGAAACTACTCCTTCTGTAGTAGGGGATCTCTAGTTAATAGAATGGCAAGCCCATCCCCACACCACAGCGGCGGTGGAGAAACGAGAAATAACACCACTATTGTGCGAACAGATTTCGTAGCGAAGCCTGCCCAACCTGAGCGTCTGCCCTGGCATCAGTGTCCAGGCAGTAATGCTTAGCAAAGGTATGGACCGACTTCCAAGTGGCCGCCTTGCAGATTTCTGCAATTGGAACATTACGGAGCAAAGCTGTCGTGGCAGCTTTGCCCCTGGTGGAATGAGCCTTAGGTCTACCCCCTAAGGTCTTATTAGCTTTTTGGTAACACAGTTGTATGCAGGACACAATCCACCTAGAGATGGACTGTTTAGAGGTAGCAAGACCCGTCCTGACTGATCCATAATTGATAAACAATTGGTCTGACCTACAAATATCCTTGGATTTATCCAGATAGAATTTCAACACCCTCCTCACATCCAGGGAATGCAGAGACCTTTCCGCTGGAGATGAAGGATGCTGAAAAAACGTAGGTAAAGTTATGGTCTGGTTAACATGGAAATCAGAGATAACCTTTGGAAGAAATTTAGGGTGAGTACGCATAACAACCTTAGCAGCATGAAATACAGTATAATGTTCTTGGTAACACAACACCTGAATTTTACTCACCCTGCGGGCCGATGCCATGGCCACGAGGAACGCCGCCTTCCAGGACAGGTGCTGCAACGAAGCCTTATGAATAGGTTCAAAAGGCTCCTTCATCAATCTGGACAGCACCACATTCAATTCCTATGAAGGCGAAGGAAGCCGGACAGGAGGGAACACTTTCTTCAACCCTTTCAAAAAATCTTTGATCATAGGGATCTGAAAGAAGGAAGTCTGTGAAGGGCATTTCCTGTAGGCAGTCAGCGCAGCAAGATGAACCTCAATGGAATGGACATTAAGGCCAGACTGCGCCAGATGCAGAAGATACGGAAGGATGACGTCTTCCTTACACGTTGTCGGGTCATAATTCTTGGACTTGCACCAGATGCAAAACCTCTTCCACTTGAAAGCATAGGAAGTTCGAGTGGAAGGTCGCTTAGCCTCCTTCAGTATGTCCATGCAATATTCAGGTAGATTTAAATGGCCATATTGCACTCTCTCAGGAGCCATGCCGCCAAACTCAAAGACGAGCGGTTGGGGTGCAACATCTGCCCCCCGAACTTCGTGACAAGGTCAGGCCTGCACGGCAGCCGTATGTGAGGAAGGCGAGACCGGTGAAGCAGGTCCCTGAACCACCACTGCCTGGGCCATTCCGGGGCAATCAAGATCATCCGCGCCCTGGACTGGGACAGCTTGATGAGCGCCGTCTGAATCAGGGGAATGGGTGGAAAAGCGTACAGAAAGCTGTTCGACCAGTTGATCCATAACGCATTCCCCAGCGTCCCCTGCTGATAGTACCTGGAGGCGAAGTCTCGGCATTTTCTGTTTTCGGCAGTGGCGAACAGATCTACGTCTGGAGTCCCCCCACCTTTCGAAGACTTCTCCTAGTACTTCGTCGTTTATGACCCATTCGTGGTTTTCCTGAATCAGTCTGCTCAGTGCTTCCGCCTGATCATTCTGCACACCTGCTAGATGGGTAGCCGTTATAGTCAGTCCTCTGGCCAGAAGCCATCGCCAGATCGCCTGCGCCTCCTGCGACAGAGTGCGCGATCTCGAGCCCCCCTGCTTGTTGAGGTAAATACATTGTGGTCGTATTGTCCGTCTGTACAAGCAGAGAGTTGGTCTGGAAGGACGGATGAAAGGCCTTCAGCGCCAAGTGAACAGCTCAGAGTTCCAGGAAATTGATGTGATACGTGGACTTCGTCGGGAACCACGTTCCTTGAATCTGTAAGTCTCCGGAGTGCGGCCCCCACCCGTGGAGAGAAGCATCCGTCACGATAGTCTGAGTGGGAATGTCCTTGTGGAAGGGAACCCCTTCGAGGAGATTCTCCACTGAACACCACCACTTCAGAGACTAAAGAGCATGCAGAGACAGTTGTATCTTGTCGTCCCAAGACCCTTTCCTCTGATCTCACTGATCCTCCAAGCACTCCTCCAAAGGTCTCGTGTGCAGTCGTGCGTGAGGCGTTAGGAAGATACAAGAGGCCATCGATCCCAGTAGAGAAGACACCGTCCTCACTGTTGTAGATGGAGTGGTCATAAGAGCCTGAGCCTTCCAAAGGAGTGATAATCTGACAGCGTATTGATGGTGGCTCCCAAGTACTGAATGCACTGGACCGGAGTCGGGACAGACTTGGACATGTTGATGTGCAACCCCAGCTTGTTCAAGAGAACGCACGTCTTCTGGAAGTGTGCTTGAGCTTCCAAGAAGGAGGAGGCCTTGATCAACTAATCGTCCAGGTATGGGTAGACAAACACCTTGTTCTTCCTTAGGTGTGCTGCTACCACTGCCATGCACATCGAGAATGTTCTGGGTGCAGACTTCAGTCCGAATGGCAGTATTGTGTACTGATGATGATTGGTGCCGACTTGGAATCGCAGGAACTTCCTGTGTGTGTGTGTGTGTGCAATGGGCACACGGAAGTACGCATCTTGTAGGTCTATAGCACATAGCCAGTCTCCCTGTTGCAAATGAGGGTAAATCTGATGCAACGACAGCATGCAAAACTCCTCTCTGCGAATCCACTTGTTTGCCTGTCGCAAATCCAGAATGGGCCTGAACTCGTTCTCGTCCTTCTTGCGAACCAGAAAGAACCGGGATTACAGATCTCTTCCTCTTTGAGACAGAGGTATGTCTTCTATCGCCCGCTTCCGTAACAGGATATCGGCCTCCGCCTGTAGCTCGCGCAGCTGAAACTGCGAGCTGACCGGAGTAATCGATGGCGACGGGCTGGTGAACTGAAGACTGTATCCATTGCAAACAATATTCAGCACCCACTTGTTTCGAGTAATTTTTCTCCACTCTGCCAGAAAAAAAATAACGCTTCCCCCCCCACCGGACCGGGTAACGGATGTAGGGGAAGTAACCGGTCAGGGTCGAGACCCGGCCCGGCCTTTGTTCGCTGTAGAGGACTGCTGGCCCCCTCTACGCTTCTGGAAGGGTCTCCAGAACTGCTGCTGCTGTCCCCAAGTCTGTCCTCGCCCCCTGCCCTGTCCACCGAACTGTCTCTGGGACGGGCGGTAGGCCTTTTCTTTTGCCTTGTCCAAGCCCACAGCCGTCAGGGTCTCGGCCTCCGCTTTCATGCGAGACATGTCATCGTCGCCATGCTTGCCGAACAGGGTTTCCCCTGATAAGGGCAGATTGGCCACCCGCTGCTGGGCCTCCGGCTAGAGTGATGTGAGCCTGAGCCAGGCATGGCGCCGCTGGTTGATCCCATGACAATACCCATGGGCCGCCATAAGAGAGACATCCGCAGCCGCGCTGATGAACTGGTTCTAAACCAGCATCCCCCTCCTTGAGGATCTCCTGGAAGTCCTCCCTCTTATCTCTTGGTAGGGGTTCCGTGAACTGCTGAAGGGATTCCCACAGGGCACAGTCATACCGCCCTAGCAGAGCCGCATCGCTAGAGGCCTTCATGGCCGTGGATGCCGTACCACAAGCCTTCTTGCCAGCTGAGTCGATTCATCGGCTCTCCTTATCAGGCGGTACAGTTGAAGACGGGGAGGTAGAATGTAGCTTCCTGGCCGCCGTCACTATAACAGAGTCCGGAACCTGGTCTATCCGCAGAAGAGCCGGGTCAGAATCCGGGGCCCTGTACTTCTTTAGAAGCCGGGATGGAGCGGCCTACGTCACTGCTGGCGTGAGGAACAGCACCTTCGCGGGCTCTACCAACCCAGGTACTAGCGGTAGTAAAGGTCGAGACAATTGCTTCTTGTGAAGCGTCTCAAATATCACGGATGTCGTGGGTGTTGGAGCCGTCACTGTGATTCCCAATTTCGCTGTCCCCCTCAGGAGAACATCTTGGGACGAGCTGATGTCGTCCACTGGAGACACCCTTGTCCCCGGGAATTCGGACAAGGTCGGTGAATAGGTCCTGGTCGAGTCTGTGCGGGACCGCGATCCGCGCCTCCTATGGCGCCGTCTTGACCTGGTGGAGGGTCTATGCAGACTCCTCGATCTCCCCCTCTGTCCGGAGCGTGATCGTGACCTCCTTGGCTTCGGTCGATCCGCCGGTTCCACAGGGGCGGGCGACCTCTGGTTTGCTGGGGCCCTCTGCTGAGAGGTCCCCTTGGGAGGAGTCGGATATCGGGGCAGTGAGTCCGACCTCGGAGGGATCGGAGGCGGCTTGTCTGCTGGCAGCCGAGGTTGAGGTAGAGATGGAGGACGCGGTGGAAGTGGTGGGAGCGGAGGAGGAGTAGGGGCCCGCGGAGGGAACCCCCTCGGCAATGGAGGCGGGGGCGTAACCGGCCTCTGCGGCGGAGTATACACCATGGAGTAAACTGAACCCGGTAATCCGCCTTTCTTTCCAGCCTGGGACGTTGGCGAACCTCCCTTAGGTATTTGGCGTCTGCTAGACTGACTCCTGGCGCCAGACCTCCTTCCTAGTCTCTTCGGCGTCGAAGAACGCCGAGTGTCTCTCCCTAGACGGCGACCTTCGCCTCGACGGCGACCTCCTTCGCCTCGACGGCGACCTCCTTCGCCTCGACGGCGACCTCCTTCGCCTCGACGGCGACCTTCTCTTCGACGCCAAGGATCCCCTTGACGACGACCTTCTCCTTTTCGCAGACGGCGAACGGCGGCGTCGCCTCGACGGCGAGCGCCCACGCCGGGCCTCTCGACGTTGATCACTCGACGACGAAATAGTCACAGGAGATCTCGACGGCGGTCTAGTCAGTTCCCTTGACGTCGACGCAATCGACCCAGACTGAGAATGGGGACGCGTGCTGGTCTTCCTGCCACTGGGGAGCCCCCAGAGGCCTCAGCATGGGCAGAGGAAGCCCCTCCAGACCCAACATGCACCTTCAGCCTTCTTTCCTCAAGGCCCTGAAGCCTGATCTTCTTTCTATCCTTCAGGGTCCTGCCATAAAAGCCCTGACAAATGACACACTCCTCTGGGACATGGGAAGAGGGAAGGCAGAGGATACACACCTCATGTGGATCCGATTTGGCCTTCTTCCTGGAGCACTCTGGACATTTGTCAAATAATGCAGGCATATTGACAATTAAAGAGTGCACCAAGGCATATTGACAATTAAAGAGTGCACCAAAGGATTACCAAGAAGAAAGGCACCAAAGACTTGAACAAAAGTGAAAAAAAATCACCAATAAACCCTTGAAAAGGGAGAGCTCAATGCTCCAGGGTCCTGCTTGTAGGAGCCGGAAAAAAGAACTGAAAGTAAAAGGGACCTGCAGTGCATTCTGGGATACTGTGAAGTTCTCGAAAGTTATCTTAAAGGCACAGTATCCTGTTCTGAGCCACATAATGGCAGCCTTTGGGGCTTGTCTGTCCATGTCTTCCTCTCTATCATCCCAGAGGGTTTTTACTGCTAAAGCAAGGGAAATCTGGACAGAGTTTGCTGTTTGTCAATTTTTGGTGGAATTTCTAGTTGAAGTACTGGACAGTGTAGCCTGGTTATATAGGCTGCATTATCGGTCTTTAATTCTCTCTTAAGTGTCTGTGCAGTTCTGCATTTTTCGACACTGTAAGATTATTTTTGATTGCTCCTGGGTACACGCACATGGGCGAGACTATTCACTAGATTATGACTATACACAGAGATCCCCTACTACAGAACAGGGTCTTCAGTTCCAAGTAGTTGATGTGTCTGACTGCATCTGCTGGAGTCCACAGACCCCTCACTTTGAATTTGTTCATGTGTGTTCCCCATTCCACCTGGGATCAGTCTGTGGTGATGGTCACCGCTAGGGTTGGTGGTGTTAAGGGCTTCCCCTTTATGTTCTCCCTGTTCCACCACGTAATCTCCTCCTGCACTGCGTGCATTACAACCACTAGATCAACTTCCTGTAGCTTGTGACCATTGTTGTTGCAGCCATTCCTGGAATGGTCTCATGTGGAGCCATATATTGGGGACCAGGTGTATGCAGCATGCCATCATCCCCATGATCTTGCTCACTGTCAGAGCTCGCCCCTTCTGGTAGTGGCAGGTCTCCTTCAGCAGGGCCAGTGTTCTCTGGTAGTGTTCTTTGCTGATGGTACATCTTAGTAGATTTTTGTGCTGCCTGTTCATGGGAATGTGCAGGTAGGCATCTTTGAGGTCTATGGTGAACATGAAGTCCCCGTCCCTTATTTGAGGAATGACCTCTTGTAGGGATGTCATTTTGAACTTTTTTTGCCTTTCATGTATTTGTTTAGGAACCTTAGATCCAGGATGGGTCTTAGCGTTTTGTCCACTTTTGGAACTAGGAAATAATTTGGAGTACACTCCCTTGTTCCTTTCTCTGAATGGAACTGGTTTGACGGCCTCCTTTTGGAGGAGCTCTTGTGATTCTTCTAGGAGTAGCGCTAGTTCTTTTCCTGCATGCGCCTTCCCTTTTGGTTTGGTTGTTTCTTTTCCAGTTCCATGCAGTATCCGAACTGTATGATGTTGAGTATCCATTTGTCTGTAGTTTTCTTCTTCCACTCCTGGAAGAAGTGTCTTAGCCTGCCTCCTACTGGTGTTACATGTTTGTCGATGTTTGGTCTGTGCTCCACCCTCGGAGGGGTTGTGTGGGTGGGCACGCTTTGCGTGACTGAGTCACTTTGAGATGGGATGTTGGCCCCCTCCTTGTTTGTCCTCGTCCATTCGCCCTCCCGGCAAAAGGACTGACCCGAAGCTGGTACTGCCAGGTTTGCTTTTGCTGCCCCTGCTGCGATTGATTGTTTCCCTGGTGTGCCTGCTGGAATGTCTGGTGTGGCGTTCCTGGCTGGTTTCCTCCCCTGCCATTCGGTCTCCGTGTCGGGGTACCCCTTCTCATCCCTCTGAATTGTAAGACCCCCATGGACCTTGCAGAATCATTTTCTTTCTTGAGCTGGGCGAGTTTCTCATCCACTGGTGCCCCGAACAGTGTCTCCATTGAAAGGAGTGCTCTGAATGTTGTTCTGTACTCCCGGTTTGAAGCCTGAGATCCTGAGCCAGGCCTGTCTTTATACTGTGATTCCTATCATGATAAGTCTGCTGGATGTGTTAGTCCCATCCAAGGCCGTTTTCAGGCAAGCATTTGCTATATTTTACCTGTCCCCCACCAGGTGTGATGCCCTTTGCTGGTATTCCTCGGGGAGGTGCTTGAGCAGTTGCCCCATCTCGTCCCAATGCTGGTACTGGTGTCTGTTCAGTAGGGCATTGGAGTTCGCCATGCGCCAGTGTACCGCTGCATTTCTCTCTATTTTTCTCCCAGTTAGGTCCATTCTTCTACTTTCTTTCTCTGGTGGTGGGTCTGACGTTGTTGGGACGTTTGCCCTCTTCCTGGCTGTTGCCGCAATAATGGAGTCCGCCGTGATGGATCCCTGGATATAGGGAGGATCTTGAGAGGATTGTTTGTATTTTTTCTCGGTCCTAGATGTGACAGACCTGCAGGTAGCTGGATCCTTGAACGCCTCCCTCCCTTGGTCCACGACACTCGGATGCATGGGGAGGAACAGACTCTTTGAGTGGGGAGCAGGGTCTCTAAAAGGAAACATGACTAACAGGTATTCCCAATGCACTCAAAAGTAAAACATATATTCAGTAAAATTCAGACAAATAAACGGTGTACAAAGCGACAGAGGAATGTGGGAATCTCCAGAGGAAGAGTAGTCCGATAGAGTCCTTTATTTAGTACAACAGCCAGCCAGGTTTGAGTGCATTGGGAATACCTGTTAGTCTTGTTCTTTGGTAGTTTTCTACCAAACATCGAGTGGTTCCAGGGCTCTCCACTCACCCAGGCGCACCACTCCACTTGCTTAACCCTATCAGTGTGTCTACTTTAGGTTGTGCACCCATTGTCCTTTCCTGACCAAAAGCCTTGCGGTTCTTCCCTCTAAAAGGAAACATGCCTTTGGTTTTTCCTCCTCCAGTTTGACTCCATAGGCCGCTGCCGCGTTCTTGATAACCATGTTATAGGTCCCAATGTCATCTGTTGGCGAAGGCCTCGAAGGATAAGTCTCCACGGGCTCTTCTGAGTTTTCGGAGTCGAGGTCCTGCCATTCCAGGTCCTGTGTCAGAGGATGCCGAGCCGAAAGTCGTTCGCTGGTCATCGTCTCCTTCTTCCTCATAGTATAGGCCCTCTTCTTCCAGGTGTTCCTGGGGCTTTGGAGTTTGACGGCCCTTCGGCATCAAACTCCTCTTCAACGATCATAGTCGGCGGTTGACGGAATAGTCAACCTTTTAATTTTCTCGTCTAACTCTCTTCCTTTGCAGGATGTTCTCCATTTCGTCCTCGAGCCTTCTCTTTTTCCTCTCCATCTCGGCGGCATGCTCGGCGTCGAGCGTTTCGGCCAATCTTTTAAACGTAGTCGTCGAAGCGACCTTCGGGTCCTTCTCCTTCGAAGTCGAGCAGTCCTTTTTGGAGACGTGCTTAGACGACCTTGGCTTTTCGCCGGCCTTCGCCGCCTGGGAGTCCTTTTCGAAAGATACGCTGGGCTGTTGGTCCTTGGATGCAGCTGCGGCCGTCGAGGTTTTCGGCGCCAGTGCTCCCTTCGAGGACTTAGACACTGTTTTTCGAGAGTCCTGATCGGGCTTTCGAGGGTCTGTTGGGGGTTTTGGGGTCGACGTCTCTCCTACATCTTTAGATGCCTTCTTTTCGGTCTCTACGACCGTGTAGTCATCTGGTCCCTCGGCGAGGTTGTCCTCTTAGTCGCTGGAGAGGCCCAGGTCCCGATGGAGGTTGGCCTTTGCCTTGCATGATGTAGTTGGCTCTCCTCTACCTCACTCTAACCCGGAGTGTCTTCGGGGTGATGGCGGAGCCGGCTTTGCTATCCTTGCTCTCGTGGTCGACCGGTAAGCAGAGGTTGCAGACCTGGTGCTGGTCCTTCTGCTCGTATTTGTGGTGGGAGTTACAGCGGAATTTAAAGGGTGTTTTGTCCATTCCTGCCCTCATGGGGCCCCCTGTGAGCACATTCTCTATTGGACGTCGAAGACCTCGAAGTTCTCCTCCTTAGTTGTCCTGGCTTGGTGATCTTGTTCCTCGGTATCTTCTCCAATGTTTTCTGTGAGAATTTCGCCTTTTTCCTCTTCTTTCCTCCAAAAACTCTGGAGTCTCTCTGTGACTATCCAGACCCAACGGCGGAAAAAAGAATCTGAAGATGGCGCCCAAGGATGGGAGCTTCAGCAGGAAGCATGCAGACGTCACAGGAAGCTCAACAGAAGGTGGGCGTCTCGCCCACCTGGGCTACAAAAAGAAAAAAGAAAAGACTACGATTCCGGACCCAACCAATAGACCGCGGAATAATGCACAGCATAGTGAATCCAGAAAAATTCACGCTGCAAAACTGCGGTATTTGCTATGCATTAAGTTCTGTTAATGACGTCCTATTTTGTGGACCTAAAGTTAAATAAAGCACCAGCCAGACTACACCACAAGGTGGGACAAGCTGATGGATATTCGACAAATAAATACTCCTCCCTCCCTCAAGCGCCTTGAGACCCTCTGGGTGAGTAGTGCGCTATACAAATTTTGGAACTTGAACTTTTTATGAATATGCATAAAGGAGAAAATATGAAACAGATCTTTACATAAAAAAGAAAACATTAAACAACGACATTCCAGATAGGCTATACAAAAGACTGTTATTGAGGCACCATCACAAGATTTCTAGTTCTGGTTGCAAAATACATACTCGTGAATTCATCACATTTAACAATTACCTTCCATTGCTGTTGCCGATCAGCAGCCTTTTTGGCTGCATTATTTTGGGCACCTGATTTTCAGTCGCAGAAGCTATGAAGCAAAGTGAAAAGTTGTGAGCAAGAATTCATGTAATTTAGACTCACTTGTTTATTTTCATTTGTTCAGTAGATAGATGCATACCGCATAGAAAATTCTAAAGTGAACAGAGGTGTGCAATACATTTGCTGTTCCCTACTCTCATATATTCATTTATACTTTCATGTTATCTACCTATTCGTGCGCCCCATTATCAGACAGATCTTTACTGCCAAATACAATATGTGACCCCCTTTTTTTGTCACTTTCCAATAAGTGTCTCCCTATGTCCACTAACCAAGGTGCCCTCTCACTAAGGCAGTGGAGGCTGGTGACATTTGAAAGTGGTGGCCTGAAATGTAAGGAATGGCTTATGTAGCGAGTGAGCTTGATGGACAAATGTGAGGCTCAGGTCCTCAACACTTAATAAATGCAAGAATATGTGGAATAGGAACAGGAATTAAATAGCTGACATGCATTATCTGATTTCCAAACAATAAATGTTAAAGATAAATCAGTGTTTTTGGCATTAATGCTAAGGTATGAACATAGGGTCGAACAGGGACCCATTTCAATGTCCGTCTTAATGCCATATGGCAGTCCCACAGAATTACGCTACAACAACCATCTAGCATTCAACAGTGTATCTATCTTTAATATCAAGTCCAGAGTGGGTAAACAATATTCGAGAACCACTGCACCAATCAATCTAAATAAATCATGGCATTAATAAGCACAGAGTATGCACCCCATATTTTAGGCATATTCAGAGCATTTAATTGTTTAACATTTTCTGGTATTCCACAAATTAGGACACTATATCCACATATTTCTCCCTTTGCGCTCGACTACCTCAAAAGCAGAGGATATTTGGATCAACTTCGTCAAGGACAAAAGCCCTGCCCGGCTTTTGGATCGACTTCGCCAGAGAAGAAGTACAGTAGTTCCACTTACGAAGGGGCAGCAACCTACAGCCACAGTCTGGTGCATCACAGTGGGAGAGGTCAGCATGAACAGCTTCTCAGCACAATAAATCTAATATAAGTTTAGCAATAACACTTACCATTATGGAGGACAAGGCGCTAAATCGCGCTTGCATCTAGTCCAAGCCTGTGACAAATCGGAACAGGTTGAATCTATGCCTTTGAATGACAGCAGGCCTTTTGCAGAGATGAGGTGAAATCTCTGCCCAGGCAGTAGTACCATATGTAAAAATTAAAAAAATAATGAAGTAACTAACATAATGTGCTAGATTTTGCAGCAAAATGTCGTTTCTTGCTGCAAAATTTTGTCTACTCTGCCGCATAATTCCGTTGACGCTGGATAACACTACAGACTCCCATGGCACCTAAGGGCTTTAGATAGGAAAGCCCTGCTTTGTCCGTCATATTGCAGAAAGTTGGCTTACTACTTGGCTTCCAGTTCCTAGTTCAGAGCGAGATGAGGCAGGCAATTTACAGATAGGACTAGTTCCTCATCAAGCATAAGATCTCAGCAAAGTCATCTTTAAGAATGGCTGGTTGCGATGGAGTATGGCAAATGCTGCAGAGGAATCCAGCTTTATGCTTCAGAAGCAATTGATCTTAACGAGCAGTCAAGACATTGAAATAGACTGATCTCTCTTTAAAAAAAAAGCATTTGTGACTTATCAGACAAACAACTATGCTAGAAAAGTTGACAACTCAGCCACTTAGCATATTTTTGGGGCTAGAGTCCTAAAATAATTAAATCAATAGTTTTGTTTAGGGTTGACAAATGTATTTGTAAAGAACGTACACAAACTGTACATGGGCCTGGTCTACGAGTTACCTTTGACTTCTCTGCTTTTGAAGGTCTTGAAGCTGTGGCAGGACTGAGCATAACCGATTGACACAGCTCCAGGTTGGCCTAACAAATTCTCCTCACCCAATCAGCTGGAAATCAGCCTTAAGCTCTTTGTTGAGTCCTCCTAACCAGTCACCTGTGAGGATCTCCCGATCAGCACATATTGTCATTCATCGATTTGTTCTTCGTGTGATCTCTCTAGGACCACCCACGTCAATTAGATATGTACATCTTCCCAAACTCAAAACAGTTACTTTATCATAAGTGAGCACAGGTGTGCTGTCCAATTTTCCACCAAAGAATTTGTAATCACCATAGGCACCTCTGCAGGTTGAAGGACAAAAAAAAATGTATGCGAGCTACCTCTTGCTGGTAATGACCTACTGGCCAAGAGCAACTTTCACACTGTCCATTACCTGAAATTTGCACTTTGTCTTTGGGATCTGCAATTTATATTTTGACATGCAAATATTAAATTACAAAAATTATGGTGGGAAATATGGAATCATGGTGCTCGGTCAATTTTGATGACAAACTGCCCACTGTGGCAAAGGTACGAAAGCCTGTGATTGGTCAGAATCCATTGTTTACCATGAGTTGAGATGTAAATCATTGTGTTCCACATTTGAACCCAGGCCTTGGTGTAGGCTTAAGGGACAGCAGTTGGCCGATACTGCCCGAGGAGGGTAACCACATAAAAAGCAAACTTCCTGTGTTTTTTCTGGAATGAGAACAGCATTGAACCAAGTGCCTTGGAGAAGCAGCACACCATGGATAAGGATAACATAGCTTCCTACAGAAAACCTCCAACACTGCTAAGTGTGTGAGTTGAAGGGACACTCATACCTTACAATTAGGACCTGAGCAGAATTTCTCCATCTGTTTGTTCCTCATACATGCTCTTCAGGCCCTTCCCTCAAGCGATCCGTTACTCTTAGAGCTCCCTCCAGTCCCTCTTACCGCTCACTAGGCTTTTTACTCTATCGGAGCCAAGTTGTTTGAAGTCATTGCTGTCCAGTGGGCTCTCTGCTCCCCATGGTCTCATGTCCTCAACCACGTCCACTTAACAGGAGGGAGACAAGAGTAAAGCATCTGTTCTTGGCATGTAGAGCTGTAGATTCACATGCTTTGCATATTTCTGCCATCTAGTGCTGGGACTGGATGTTTGCAAGTTGTTTTTCTTCGATTAATTATTTTCCAGTCTCGAGGTAAGGAGACTTCTCCTTTCGTGATAGTGTGCATGGGCATCAATTCCATTGTTAGATTGTTTGCTCGCAATAGGGTGAGAATGGAGACCAGTACAGAGATGTCCATGCGTGTAGAAAGTGAATAATAACTGCAATGACCATAGGTGTACGGTGAGTAGGGAGGGCGCATGTGAATCTACAGCACTACATGCCAAGAACAGAGGCTTACAGGGTAAGTAACGTAATCCGTTCGAGGCATGTGTGGTGTAGATACACATACTTTGCATAGATATTTCTACCAGTACTCTTCCAAAGCGGTGGCTAACCAGTGGGCGTTGCAGTTGTCTGAAAAAGAGTTAAAAGAACTGCCTGTTCTACATTAGCTTGTAGACTTGCTAATACATCCACACTGTGCTCTAGGCGGTATGGACAAAGTTATTTTGGCTTTAATATAGCATGTTTCAATACTTTGTGATCCACCTAGAAATACCGATTTTAGAAATCGGTTTTCCTTTAAGGGGGGGCGAGTGGTTTCATTTTGCGAAAATCTTCAGTTCCATCAAAATAGTACAATAATGCTCTTTTGACATCCAAAGTATGTAAAGCTCTTTCTGCTACAGAATCAGGATGAGGGAAGAGAACAGGTAACTCATTTCATTGGTTAAAATGAAAAGCAGAGACTACTTTTGAAGGAACTTTGGGTTAGTGCGAAGAACCACTGTCTTTATGGAGTTGGAAGAATGGTTCTTCCTAGGTTAGTTCCTGAAGTTCATTCACACATCTTAGTGAAGTGATAGCAATCAAGAAAGCAATCTTTCAAGAAAGGAAGTGCAATGTGAAATTGTGCAATGGTTCAAAAGGTGGACCTATAATGCGTGTTAAAACAATATTAAGATTTCATGCAGGTGCAGGGAAATTCTGTGGTATCACTTTTAGGGCCGTCCACAAAGGCTTTCATAACTGGTACTCTGAATAAGGATAAGTGCTGTCTGTTTGAAGATATGCATCCACCACTGCAAGGTGAAGGCTATGGATGTGGAGGCAAGCCCTGCACACTACAGATGGAATAGATAAATGATTTCTTGTATTGAAGCATCTAGTGGGTTATTGGTCTGTTTATTACAGTATATAACACACATTTTCCACTTTGCTGCATAGAATGCTCTCGAAGTAGATTTCCTTGCTTCATTAAGAATGGTCATGCGATCTGGTGGTAGATTTAGGTATCCAAACTATGACTTCAGGAGTCAAATCGCTAGGTTTAGCTCCTTGGGGTTTGGAAGTGTGGTTTCTCCATGGTTTTGGGTGAGAAGGTCTAAGTTGAGGTGAAGCTTCTGGTGTTAAACTACTAAGAGTTCTAGTATTGTGGTGAAGGATTAGTTACTTACCTGTAATCCTAGTTCTCATCCAGGGGTATACACATCAAAGTCAAACTATGAATAATTCCCGCCCATGTGCGGGATCCCGAAGCATATAGAAAATACATATAAATATATATGTATATATATGTGAAAACATATTTGCAGCCAAAAACATTTCCCAACTGGCAAAATTTGCCACAAAATTACATAAATTAGCATACATACAGTAGTACTCTTCCAAACCCTAAGGAAGAAAGAGCGTAGAAAACATTTGTATACAACAATGCTTTATTGCCATAGGAAAAACCTGTAATTGCAGGCATTTGCCAGTAGGCTGCAGTAGAGTATAAAGCAAACAAAGAAAACTGACACCTTGCCTTTAAGGCATTAGAGTAGGGGTGCCGTGCCTTTAAGACCTGAAGGCAATCCCCCTGCTCCCATGGTGCACCACAGGTGACAGTTGGGTCAGTTCTTTTTGGAGGTGCATAACACCTGAGGAGATCCACAATAAAAACATCTCATAACTTTGTAACTCTGCTCGTCCGGGGAGGTGGGCGGGAGCTTATGACTGATGAGTATACCCCTGGAGGAGAACTAGGATTACAGGTAAGTAACTAATCCTTCTCATCCAGGGGATACTCATCAATAGTCATAATCTATGAATAGATTAGCAAGTTCATACCCAAAGTCTCGCGGACGAGCAAGAAGTATAAAAACTTCACAGAATGACTAAGACATATATTGCAAATACATCTTATGCAAATAAGTTCCTCAAAGAGGCCTGCCCTACTCTGGCATCGGCCTGAGTATCTGAGTCCAGGCAATAATGACGGGTAAAGGTACGGACAGACCGCCAAGTTGCCGCTTTACAATTCTCAGAAATAGGAACATTACGAAGGAGAGCTGTAGTGGAAGCTTTCCCTCTAGTAGAATGTGCATGTGGTTTACCCTGTAAGTTCTTGTTAGCTAGTTGATAAGCAAAAGTTATACAGGAGACAATCCAGCGAGAAATGGACCTTTTAGAAGCGGACAGGCCAGTATTAGTACTGCCATAATTAACAAAAAGCTGGTCAGACTTTCTTAGAGCCAGGGTTTTTGACAAGTAGAACTTTAGGACCCTCCGGAGATCCAGAGAGTGTAATGACCTCTCTGGAGGGTGCGGGGGGGTGGAAGGATTAGGAAAAAAGGTAGGTAAGGTAATAGACTGGTTGATATGAAAGTCTGAAACTACCTTAGGCAGGAAACTTTGGTGCGTTCTTAAGACCACCCTATTGGCATGAAAAACTGTGTAAGGTTCATTGCAACACAAGGCCTGGATTTCACTGACCCTACGGGCAGAGTTAATCGCCACTAAAAAGGCAGCTTTCCAGGTCAAGTGCTGCAAAGAGGCCTTGTGTATAGGCTCGAAAGGAGCACTCATCAGATTAGTCAGGACAATATTAAGCTCCCAGGGAGGGGAGGGGGACCTCACCAGTGGGAAGACTTTTTTCAGACCTTCTAGGAAATCTTTAACTACAGGCATAAGGAAGAAAGATGTCTGATTAGGAGACTTCGTATATGCTGGGATTGCAGCTAAGTGAACCCTGATGGAGGGTATTTCAGGCCTGTTCTCGCTAAATGCAATAGATATGGAAGAATCACCTGCTCTTGGCCATGTACCGGGTCAAGAGAGTGCTCATGACAACATAAGAAGAACCTCTTCCACTTGAAAGCGTAGGACTTCGTAGTGGAGGGTCGCTTTGATTCTTTAAGAATAGTCATGCAGTCTGCTGGGAGGTCTAAATGTCCATACTGGATGACCTCAGGAGCCATGCCGTCAAATGAAGGGAAGGAAGGTTGGGGTGAAACACCTTCCCCTGGTCTTTGGTCAACAAGTCTGGACGGCATGGTAGGCGCCAGTGAGGAACCTCCGACATCTGTAGAAGATCGGGGTACCACCCCTGGCGTGGCCACTCTGGTGCTATCAGGATCATTCTGGTGTTGGTCCTGTAGCACTTCTGGATCACCGCCGAGATCAGAGGCAGGGGAGGAAAGGCGTAGAGTAATGTCTGCGACCAGCTGATCAAAAGACCATTCCCCAGTGATCCCTGTTGGGGGAACCTGGACGCGAAGACGGGGCATTTTGTATTGGCCGCGTCTGCGAACAGGTCTAAGTCCGGTACGCCCCAACACCGAAAAACCTCTTGAGCCACTTCCTCGTTGAGCACCCAATCGTGCGCTTCTACGAAGATTCTGCTGAGGCAGTCTGCTTGGACGTTTTGAATTCCTGGTAGATGAACTGCCACAATGGACAGGCCTCTTGCCAGTAGCCAAAGCCAGATGGCTTGTGCTTCCAGAGACAAGACTCTTGACCTTGTGCCTCCCTGTTTGTTCAGATAGAACATAGTTGTCGTGTTGTCCGTCTGAATCTGGAGGTGGTTGGTGCGCAGAGAAGGATAAAGAGACTTCAGAGCAAGATGAACTGCTCGAAGCTCCAGGAAGTTGATATGGTAGCCTTGCTCTACCTCGGACCAGAGGCCTTGAACTTGGAGTCGGTCCATGTGAGCACCCCAGCCTTGAAGGGAGGCATCCGTGACAATTGACTGAGATGGAGGAGGACGATGGAATGGCACTCCTCGGACGAGATTGGATCGTTTCAACCACCATCTGATCGAGTCCCTGGCTTCTTGAGGAAGCAAGACCCGGTCTTCCCACTGATCCGATCTCTGAGACCACTGATCTTCGAGGACTTGTTGTAGAGGTCTCATGTGAAGGCGAGCATTGGGCACGATGTAAATGCATGAAGCCATCGATCCCAGAAGAGAGGACACTTGTCTGGCTGTGGGGGCCTGATTGTCCAGAAGAAGGCGACCCTTCAGGAGCATGATGACAACCTCTCCTCCGAAGGACACACGCTTGCCTGTAGTGAGTCCAGAGAAGCTCCCAGGTAGTGGATCCACTGGGAAGGGTTGAGAACTGATTTTTTCAGATTGACGTGAAGACCCAACAAGTCCATCAGTTTGAGGCAGAACGACAGATTGTTCTGAAGCAGCGACGGGGTGGAGCTCTTCAACAGCCAATCGTCTAGATCTGGATAGACTAAGATCTTTCTTTTGCGGAGAAAAGCAGCCACCACCGCCATGCACTTGGAGAATGTCTGAGGTGCAGATTTCAGGCCAAACTGCAGCACTTGATATTGGTAGTGACAACATCCGATCTGAAACCTTAGAAACTTCCGATGTTTGACTGACACTGGTATGTGGAAGTAGGCGTCCTGCAAGTCGATGGCACACATCCAGTCTCCCTGATGAAGATGTGGGAAGATCAGGTGCAGGGCGAGCATACAGAACTTTTCTTTTCGTATGAATTTGTTCAGCCTTTGAAGATCTAGAATGGGCCTGTATTCTTTGACAGTTCCTCGTTTTTGAACCAAGAAATATCGGGAGTACACTCCTTGATTTTTGTGAGTTGAGGGAACCTCCTCTATGGCCATCTTCTCTAGAAGGACAGAGACTTCGTCTTGTAGCAATTGACTCTTGTAACGTGGAAGATGTCGCGATTTGTTGAGAACTTGCGGTGGAGGAGATTTGAACCTCAGCAAGTAACCATGCTGCACAATATTCAGCACCCATCTGTCTTTTGTAATGGATTTCCACTCTGTCAGATGATGAGAAACACTCCCTCCCACCGGAGTGGCGAACAGACGTGGAGGAAGCAATGGCTCAGGGCTTAGGAGGTTGCTTTGAGGAGGGCTGCTGTTTGTTATTGCCACCTCTTCCTCTGCCAGGACGACGCTCCTGTCAGGCGGAGCCAGGCCGAACGACGGGAACAAATACCACTTGAATAGCCATGAGCCGCAAGGTCAGAGGCATCCACTGCGGCGCTAATAACTTGATTGGCTACAAGGCCTCCCTCCTGTATAGTCTCCTGAAAATCTTGGCGGTCTTCCTTGGGGAGCTTGTCTGTAAAGCGAGTCAGGGAGTCCCAAAGGGACCTGTCGTACCTTCCAAGCAGGGCAGAGGCGCTAGCCACCTTCATGAAGGAAGAAGAGGTGTTGCATACCTTCCTACCAAAAGAGTCCATAAGTTTACTATCTTTTTCAGGTGGTACTGAGGAAGAAGTAGAACCTGCATGGGACTTCATGGCAGCCGCCACAATGATGGAATCCGCAGGAGGATCCGATCTGAGGAACAAGGGATCCTCTGCAGGGGCCTTGTACTTCTTGGCTATCCGAGATGGAACAGATCCCACCACTGCTGGTGTGAGGAAAGTAGCCATAGCCGGTTCTAGGAGGCCGGGGACCAGGGGCAGTAGAGGCCTGGGCGCTGTGCGATGACGGAGGGTGCAGCGTAATATTCAGCTTTTTTGCTCCCATGCCCAGCACATCGGAGAAAGTTGCGAGGTCATCAATTGGAGAGACACGGGAAGGAGGCGTAGAGGAGTAGGCCGGAGAGTAATCTCGGTAAGACGACCTAGACGAGGACGACCTTGGGGAAGATCTTGTACGCCGCCTCTTATGGGACCTGTCACGATTTCTGCTGTGACTGTCCCTGGACCTAGAGCGATGTCTTGATGGAGACCTCGGTCTTGGCCGGATTGGAGATCTTGGTCTGACAGGTGTTCTTGGCCACACTGGAGAACGTGATCTGACTCGAGATCTCGGCCTGGGTGAAATCCTGGGACTCAGGAGTTCTAGCTGGTTTGGCTGGAGTTTTTGCCTTAGACGGGGAATATGTACGGGAGTAATCCGAGCCCGGACTACTCTGTCCAGATACAGCCCCTTGAGGATGTTGAGACATCAAGCTTCTCGCAGATCTGGGTGAAGATTCTGGAGAGACCTGCACGATGTTCAAGCCAGGAGATGATGATTTGCCTCCTGAAGTCTTAGAACCAGGGGACTCCACCACTGCCGTCACTTTATCCCTCGACGGCGAAATCCTCGACGACGTCTGGGTGACTAGTGGCGTCGAGCGGTGTCCGGATGCTCTCGACGGTGATCGATTACATCGAGAAAGGCTCGACTGAGAACCTCGACGTCGATCCGGAGACTTCGGCGTCGATCTCCCTCGACGTCGATCAGGTGGAGATACTCCATGACGTCGTATCGATGACGACTCTCGACGTCGTGTCGACGATGACCTTCCTCGACGTCGCGTTGACGGCGACCTTTCCTGGCGTCGCCCTCCTTGACGTCAAAGGATGGGATCTGACAGTCCCTCTCGACGGCGGCCCGCTAGTCAGCGGCGACCTAGATGCCGTCCTAGCTGACGCCAATCCCCTCCGGAACGGCGGAGAGTGTCTCGACGTCGACGGAAGCCTCGACGTCGACGGAGACTTAGATGTAGTAGCAGCCATGGACTTCGAGTCCAAAGCATGGTGCCTCGACGCCGACTTACTTGACTGCGGCAGAGATCTTAGACGTCGTGAAGATGATCTGGGCCTTTTCGACGGCGACCTCGACGGAGTTCTTCGACCTTCATTCCTCTTTCTGGGGACAGGAGAAGTGGAATGACGCCGTTTTTGGCCGTGCTTGCTTGTAGGAGAAGATCTAGGGGCTGTGGAAGCACCCACCTGGTGACTTTTGTCCATCTCCTGCATGGCATGAAGTCGAATCTTCTCCCTGTCGCGAAGAGTCTGACTTTTACATTTTTTACAGTGATGGCAATGATCAGGAATGTGTGTAGATGTAAAGCACAAAATACACACAGAATGTGGGTCAGTCAGAGCCATCTTTTTATCACAAGAAGGACATTTCCGGAACAGAGCAGGCATTCGGACAGGAAATTCTTGTGGATTACCACAGAAAAATAAATCAAAAGCCTTATTTATTCAAAAAATTTCGAAATATAAGAGAAAACTCTCAAAAAAACAATTTCAGTTGAAAACTGAACAGTTCAAGCTCCAGGATCCTCACAGAAGGAGCCGGAAAAAAGAACTGACCCAACTGTCACCTGTGGTGCACCATGGGAGCAGGGGATTGCCTTCAGGTCTTAAAGGCATGGTACCCCTACTCTAATGCCTTAAAGGCAAGGTGTCAGTTTTCTTTGTTTGCTTTATACTCTACTGCAGCCTACTGGCAAATGCCTGCAATTACAGGTTTTTCCTATGGCAATAAAGCATTGTTGTATACAAATGTTTTCTGCTCTCTTTCTTCCTTAGGGTTTGGAAGAGTACTACTGTATGTATGCTAATTTATGTAATTTTGCAGCAAATTTTGCCAGTTGGGAAATGTTTTAGGCTGCAAATAAGTTTTCACATATATATACATATATATTTATATGTATTTTCTATATGCTCCGGGATCCCGCACATGGGCGGGGATTATTCATAGATTATGACTATTGATGAGTTCCCCTGGATGAGAACCATGGTTGACAAGACCATGTGGGACCCACTAGAATAAGGGTGAGAGGTTTGCCTGAGCTCCCGAACCAGAAATCCATAGGGCATTGCCTTTGGATAAAGGGTGTGGGAGCCTGGAGGCAATGTTTGGGCATTTTGAGTTCTCTGCTGTTGCAAAGAGATCCATTTATGGAAACCCTCATTTGTGGAAGAATGGGAGAAGGACTTGGGGGTGGAATTCCTACTAGTGGACTTGTTGCCACATCCTACTGAGGTCGGCAAATATGTTGTCTGTCCCTGGAAGGCTTTCTGCTAGCAACTGGATTTTGATTTATTGCCCAACCCATGCAGAGCAGAGCGCGCAGCGGACGCGCGTAAGGTGGGGGCACTGTTTTATTGTGAATCTGCGCAAGCTCTTGATGCCGCATTTGCCACTCGCCATTCCTGCTTGTTTTTTAAACTGTGTTCACTTTACCGTTACTGCCAATTTTGTGCACCACACTGTTTAGGAAAAAAAAAACAAAAAAAAATAAACCAACAACTCAAGGCAAACGCTACCAAAATCATTCGCCATAGGGAGTACCTGACTCACGAGGACTCCCTAAGCGTGCTCCGGCTTCTTCCCCGGTCCACCACAGGCTTTCATCCTGATTGTGTGGAGGGAAGTTACTTCCGGGTAGGCTGGAGGTCGTCGCTTAGTCTCCTCCCCACTCTTAACTAATATAAACCCATGCAGAGCGGAGCGCGTGCACCGGTGGCACGCCAAATGCAAGCCAGTCTGTGCCCGACCAGGGCCAGGGGCCACAAACCCTGCCCTTTCACCTCAGCACCAAGGACTTATGGAAGCTCTAGGAAGCTTTTCTAGGAAGCTCTAGTAAGCTTTGCGAACTAGGTAGCACAACTCCAACACCCTGCCATCACTCCGGGAACCCTGCAGTGCCCCAGACCACCAGTACACAGTGAGTTTTCAGTTTATAAGTGTACTGCCAAATAACACCACTAGAAGCCAGCCCAAGATGTTCCTCCTAAACTGCAGGTCACTCGTAAAACATTCTCTGGAAATCCACCTACTCATAGAAGAGCTTAATCCAGACATCCTATATCTAACAGACATGGTGGCTCAACGATTAATCTGAACCAAATCTGGTCCAGGCCATCCCCCAAGGCTATCAAATATCCCGCCTAGATCGTAAAGTGGGGAAAGGGGGGGATTAGCGATTATCTACAGGGACTGCTTCCAGTGTCGCAGCTCCTTCAATCTGATACCGGATTGTAAAAGCCTCTCGTTTGTGATCGACTTTTCTCCCACTAATACGTTCTCTGGAGTCCTCTTATATCACCCACCTGGAACCTTAGGAGATTTTGCTAACAGCCTCCCCTCCATTATCGCCAGCCTAGCTTGCACACCAGCAAATTTTACTTTACTGGGAGATCTCAACATTCACTTTGATGACACCACCAATCACACTGCTCATCACTTGATAGCTAGTCTCTCGGCCCTGCAACAGACCCAATTAGAACTTGAACCAACCCACTCAAAAGGCCATTTACTCGACCCTATCTTCAGTAACTGCACAGATCTGAAAGTAGGCACTCCCTCCCCCATCCCGTGGTCTGACCATTTGATCCCTTTTGTCTGGATCGCTCCTGACCAACACCCCCTGCTCAACACTACAACACTCATGCAAAGAAACTGGGCCAAACTTCTGCTGGACGACTGGCTGATAGCTCTAGATAACACTAGACCATGTAACAATCCAGATCCCATCTTAGCAAACGTCGAACATAACAGCTGGATCTCTAAATCTCTAGACTCAGTACTCCCCTTGAAATGCGCGGAATCCAAGCGCAGCTCAAAAAACGCTCCATCATACTCTTCTGGATTACGGGAACTAAAATGTAAATGCAAAAGACAAGAAAGGAATTGGAGACTGGATTTCTCCCCCGCCAGGAAAACTGCCTACAGAGACATGCTTAGAACTTATAAAAACGAGATCAAATTAGCACAATCTGCCTTCTTTGAAGAAAAAATCAACGCAGCAGCCTCCAAACCAAAAGAGATCTACAGCATTGCAAAAACTCTTCTTAAACGCCCAGAAGAGCCCCCTGACCCTTCCAATACACAAGCCCGCTATAACAATTTGGCTGAGTTCTTTTACCACAAAATTCTAAATATCTACACTTCTTTCCCCCCTATCCCCATCATTGCTCAGTCAACCACCCCTCCATCTTAGATACTCAACCCCAGGCTATCTTTTAATCCTTTCCTCCTCTCAACCTCACCACACTAGAGTCTATTCTGCCCCAGGTAAAATCAGGTTCTCCCAATGATCCAGCTCCCCCACGTTCTCTGAATTTGGTAAGCCACAAGATTCTTCAGACAGTACTCAACTTGCTCAATGCTTCTTTATCCACTAGCTCTGTTGCCCCTCCATGGAAGTGCGCCATGGTAAAGGAACTTCTCAAAAAACCTAACCTTGACCAGAGAGATCCTAGCAACTACCGATCAATCTCCCTACTCCCCTGGTTGAGTAAGATACTGGAGAAGCATAGCAACACCGCGCTAGTAAAATTCCTCGAGACCAAATCACATGCTCGACATCTCATACTGCATTCCGTCCCATGCATGGGACCAAAACTGCGCTGCTTGCAGTGACGGCGGAGGCAAGGAAGATCTTAGACCAGGGGGGGATCGGCCGCTATAATCCTCTTCGACCTAAGTGCAACCTTCGACACTGTTAACCACAGCATTTTACTTAATCGGCTCTTCAGCATAGGGATCTCGGGAAAAGCCATCTCCTGGTTTGAATCCTGCCTTTCTGACAGTTCTTTTCAAGTGTTCGAGGACAACATCACCTCTCCGAGCAAGCCTCTTGTCTGCGGCGTACCGCAGGGCTCCTCCCTGAGCCCTACGTTATTTAATATTTACATGGGCTCCCTAGCTGAGATAGTCCGTCCGTATGGAATAAAAATCATTACCTACGCAGAAGACACTCAGCTAGTGGTGGCCCTCAATCAATTGTACACGATGTCCAACAATCTCAGGGCCTGCCTGGAAGAAGTCTCCAAATGGATGACCTAGTTGTGCCTCAAACTCAATGGCGAAAAAACTGAGCTTATGCTCCTAGGCAATCCCTCTCCGCCTGCGATCAAGTCACTGTGGCCCACCTGTCTCAGCTCTCCCCCCATACCAAAGGAGAAAATCAAGAACTATGGCATATGGTTGGACAAATCCCTCAATTTCAATGCCCAAGCTGCAAAACTATCAGCTACTTGTTTTGGCCTACTCAGGCTCATACGGAAGATTCTCCCCTTATTGCCTTTCCAAGCCAGACAGCTAATGATCATGGGGCTTGTTCTCTCCAGGCTGGACTTTGGGAATGCCTTGTAACTAGGGGCCCCCAATCCACCTTAAACACGCTCCAGATCATACAAAACTGTGCAGCACGAACACTACTTCAAATCCCTGCCGACTTTGTGAAAACTGGCCTGAAGAGCCTTCACTGGCTCCCAGTCAGACAACGAATTGAGTTCAAGACCCTCTGTATAACTCACCGAGCATACTGGAAAACTGGAGCTGCCATCAACCACTCCTTGATTACCTCATATAGCCCTGCTAGACAGCTCAGATCACCCTCTCTCCTGGTGACGGTACCCAGGATTAAGAGAGCCAGATGCGGAGGCCGATCCTTTTCGTACAATGCCTCAATGCTTTAGAACTCCCTTCCCTACCATCTGCGTGCAGAGACCAATCTCTTATCTTTCCGCAAACAACTAAAACCCCTGCTCTTTAAAAAAAACGTTTAATTTTTAGTACTGCCCCAATAGGCACAAGCCGCAGTGCTAGGAAGCCTCAGGGTAGCTACCGTGCTCTATTAACGACATTTTCATTTCATCGTATCATAATTGTAGAGAGCCCCCTCACCCCTGTTTTGTACATAGCTGTCATATTGTCTGGCCAGACAACTTTTCCCATCAGATAAAAGTGAAATGCTTTTAGCGCTAGGTGAAGAGCTAGAAGCTCTAGGAGTTGATGTGGAGATTTCGTTGTTTGGGGTCCCAGAAAACCAGAACTGTTAGAGGTTGTAGATGGGCACCCCACGCTAAAGGGATGCATCTCGCTGTGAGCACGATCTGTGGAACAGGATCAATAAAAGGCCACCCTTTTGATCGGTTGTGTGTGCTCCACCACTGCAAAGAGCGATGGGTGCAGCTGTCTACCAACACTGGATCTAACAGTCCATGTGATGGATTCCATGGACGTGCTAAGCAATCCTGTAGACCGAATGTTTAATCTTGCTTGAGGCACTATGGCAATGCATGATGCCATCATCCCTAGGAGTTGCACTAAAGTTTTGACTGCTAGATACTGTTTGTTCCGGAATTGTAGTAGCAGTGTTTGCAAATTGTGAATTCTGGCTGCATTGGGATAGGCCAAATATTTGAGTGTTTAGCATAGCTCCTAGATAGGGCTGCAGTAGCGAGGGTTGAATATGGGATTTTTGTGCAGTGGCTGAATCCCAACTGATTAAGATTAATGGTAACTCCGAGTGTGTTGTAAACACTTGTGGTGGGTGTTGGCTTCGTTGAGCCAATTGTCTAGGTATGGGAAGACATGAATTTCTTGTCTTCTTAGATGAGCCGCTACTACCGCTAGACATTTGGTGAATACTCTGGGTGCAGTAGTGACTCTGAATGGGAGTACTTTGAATTGATAGTGCTTTCCTGCTATCACAAATCTGAGATATTTGGGATGTCCTGGGTGAATAGGGATATGAAAGTATGCATCCTTTAAGTCTAGTGTTGACGGTCTTGCTGTATGAGCGGAAGCACCTGCTGAAGAGTGCCCATATGGAAGTGTTCGGATAGATCTCAGGGCATTACACCTATACATACTAAGATTGGCTCATGTTGAATTGGAACTGGTTCTATAACTCTTTTTGTTAGAAGTGCTTGTACTTTTCGCTTGAGCAGTTGTTGATGCTCTACAGAAAGTCTGAATACGAGGTGGAATATTGGGAGATTGATGTGAGCTCCAGGCAATAACCATGTTTGATAATGCCCAATACCCATTTGTCTGATGTTATGGATTGCTAAATGGGAAGAAATTGTTGCAGTCTTCCCCCGACAGGTGTGTGATGGTTGAGGGGAATGGTTATTAAGTCACTGCTTGTTGGAAGATGGAGAGGTAGGTGTACCTCTACTCATCCTTTAAAATGGCTTCGTCTGTAACCACTCTTGTAGAATCCTCTAGGGGTGGGGGGAGGATAGAGTTTGAATCTTGTATGAAGATGTGCTGGCACCTGGAGGTACTTTTTCAGCCTCTCCTACAAAATTAACGGCAAAATGAACCTCTGTCTGTTAGAGGGTTACTGAAGTGCTCCAATGGATTTCGTCACTTCAGTGTCTTTAGGTATCTCAAGTGCTTCATCCACTTGACGGTCAAAAAGATGTTCCTGGTGAAAGGGAGCATTAAGTATGGTGTGTGGAACCACAGAGATTCGCAGCTATGTGCGTTTAGGAGGAGAATACTGGTGTTAACTCCTCTGGTTGCAGTATTAACAGTGTCTAGTGCACACCTGATGGAGGAGTTGGACATTAATTTTCCCTCCTGCGATAGTTCCTGGCCTTTTTTCCTACACTTCTTTGAGAGGTATGTCTTCCATTTTTTCCCAGTGAGCTTTATCATACCTGGCCAAAATACCTTGTGTATTGGCTATGCGTCAATGATTGGCTGATTGTGCAGCCACTCTTTTGCCTGATGCATCTATTAATTTAGACTCTTTGGGGGTGGTGTATCACATGAGGTTTGGAAATTTGCTCTTTTACGAGCCCTGAATACAACCAAATAGTAGAATGGAAGGAGGCCCTTAATAAAAATTGGGTCAGATGGTGGGTCTTTAAAAAAAAATTCCGCATAGCGCATCATGCCCTTTAACATTGGGACTGATTGTGTTGTTCTATGTATAGTCCCCAATGTTTCAATTAACAAAATCTTCTAAAGATCCTTTATGTAAAGTGACTCCAAGGTATGTGGCTGCCTGGGCAATTAACTTCTGATATGAGGTGTTGTCATTGGGAGGTGAAGGTTTTGCAGGATATATATATATATATATATATATATATATATATATATATATATATATATATATACATACACATACATATACATACACTCACACACCTCGATCTTTGTCTGTGGGAGGATCAATATTATAATCATCCAATGGATCTAGTAGTGGTTGGCCAAAAGTGTCATCCCCAGCCCCTGCGTCAGGATATGTAGGAGGAGAGCCCTGTGTTGTAATGTCTAGAGGGTCTGAACTTGTTACTAAAGGTACTGGTGAAGATGGTGGAGGGGCGTAAGAAATGGGGTGAAGAGGGCTAGCAGTCATATCTTTTCTTCTTTTAAGGAATTTTATATCCTGTGAGCTAGGAATTTTCCTTTTGGAGGATGATAGTATTACAGGTTTTGTAGAGATATTGTCCAGTGTCTGGATTAATATACATTTTCTTTTGGATCCAGCTTTTCATGCATAGTTTCCAGAACTGGATCACGAGGCTTCTGAGGAGCATATTTCTGTTTCAGTGCCGAGCTGGATTTTTCCTTTTTGTCCTTCAGGACCGAAGTTGTAGGGGCTGAAGGTGTAGTGTCTCGACTCAAGCCAGAATGCTTGACTAGGGCTTACGGCGCAGAGCTGGAGCATTCAAAACAGTCCCGGTGCCTACCATGACCAGACGATAGGGAAGCCTTTTTCTTTGATGGAAACAGGTTTTGTGAGCACAGGGGTTTTGGTACTCACTGCTGGGACGTTCTGGGACTCTAGTTGGATCTCCAGTTCGGAATCGGAGTCCTGGACAGAGAAGGCCTCTTCTTCCGCTGCAGATGCTTCCATTTTTATGCGTTTGATATCTTCTCCAAAGATATCGGGAGTGTCTTCGATACTCTGCAGCTGAATTTCTCTCTCGAGCCAGACGACCCCTTAGGGTCTTTTTTAATCACAATGAGCAACATCCATCACGGTCCTCTTCCTTGTGCTCTGCAGATGGCCACAGGTTACAGACCTTATGAGGGTCGGTGCGTGGATATTTAGAGTGATACAAAAGGGAGTGGTACAAAAGGGGGTGGTGGTGATGGACGGAGTATCTGAACCAATCACACACTCGCACCCAGTCAACAGATCTGGGTTTAATCCATCTCCGTTCTTTAACCCACTCTGCCACCTCAGTTCAGACATTGCCATATGCAAATCAGTCTGACCCTGTGCCTCATGGGAACAGTCCAGCCTTAACTGCCAAGCCATGCCTTCCCTGGACTGGAAACAAGCTTCCTAGGACCGGTTTCTGGCATTACAGCCGTCTTCAGCCAGGCTTGCTTGAATCCAGTGGCAAAGTGAGCACCAAGGGCATAACTGGAACGGAGTACATTCCATCAGCAGATTACTCTAGGGTTTTTCAAGTGGAAGTTATTGGAAACTGTTTAGGCCCGAAGGACGCAGTTCATGTCTTCACGATCCAACTAGGAACGTTTTTAGATTTGACACGCAGAGGAAGGGAAACACTTTCAAAACAGTACCGACACGGGTACAGTGGGTTGCGCACCAGAGGGACCCTAAAGACCGGTCACGAACCGGAGCAACGTCAGAAAGAAAACAGTCTAACAATGGAGTTGATGCTCATGCACACTATCACCGAAAGGAGAAGTCACCTTACCTCGTGAGAGGAAAAAAGTTATTTGAAGAAAAACAACCTGCAAAAATACGGACCAAACATTAGATGGCAGGAGTATGTAAAGCATGTGTATCTACAGCACACATGCCTCAAACATATAGGTAAAGGCACTGCCTCCTTAATCAAAGGGACAGTGTCTCATGGCAACTCAGCAAGTATAAACTGCATGTTCAGCTCAGAGTCCGGGACACAGCTTGAAAAGCAGGAAGGTTATTTTTCCATCACAGTCACTAGCAGATTAACTGAAATTCACAAACTGGGAGAGGCATTACAAACCTAGGGTAGACTGCCCGTACGAAAGAGGTACACAATAACCTACTGCACCTCTCTCCTGATAGAAGATGTTTAGGTACCAATTCAGAATCCGAAGAGGGAAATATAGAACACAAGTTACCTCTTTTCATAAAATTTAAGGTTTTTGTTCCTTATCGCCACAGTCATGGTGATATTTGCTACCATGACTTTGCATAGGTTTGGCTCTAGTTTGCATTCTAAAAGTGACTAATACTAATGCTACTGTATATGCTCTCTCAAATTTACCTGGTATATGCCAGGTAAGTTTGAGAGGTTCATAGGATTCAAGTCTGCTTTCTCTGCTCCAAATGTAAGGTGGTATGAAAGTATGGCCTGGGGTCTACTGGAAATCCACCTGTCGTGACCAACATTACCATGGTACATAACTGTTTGGAAACCTTCCTAGAGGCTATCTCAGAAACTACTTAAAACTAGGAAGCATATGGTGAAAGGGCTGACAATACAAGTGAGCTGTCTCTGCAATACTAGCACAATTGTTGCCTCTTTAGAGCTCTATTCTTCCTAGTTACACATTGGTGAGAAAAGGAATCATGTCCACCACAAGCATATCAGATTCATCTCAGAACGGCCACTCAAATTCCTTTCACACAAATCCTATTGACGCCGCTCAATAAAGGATACAATTGAGGCAAATAAATCTTTAGGACTGAAGAGATTACTGAAAAGTAGCAAAAATAAATCTCTAATGTGGTTCAAATAGGAGTCAGATTCCACAATGTGTCTAATGCAGTTTCGTGCGCAAAACAACCATCCAGCCAAGCTCATTGTTGGTTTAGCCGTTAATGCAGGGCTTGCACCCTCAACATGCAACATATGACCATAATGATGCAGGGCAACCAAAGGCCCAGCATGGCCAAATCATTTCAAGATGTGGTTTTGGTTGACTTGCTCACTTACTGGGTGTCAACATTACTCCTGGAAAGAAGGTATTTTGAGGTGTCCTACAAATATCCAAATCAGGAGGTCCCTATGACTGACCCACCGGATGGACCGGTCTTCTGTATAGCTCCCATTCATGGTACTCATTTGTTTCTCCTGCGAATATCTGCAAAGGTATACTAAACACTGCCAAATGTTATATTGACAATGAGGCTGTATTATACAGGCCAGTGCCACTAGTCCACTGCTTTTAGGCCTCCGGTGACAAGCAGGGAAATCAGGTTACTTCTTACTTTGTAATGTAAAAGAGTGGTCCTGTTGCCTGTCCTTATACTAGTTAATGCCCCACAGATATTTGGGAAAAATCCTTCTGATCCAACCTTAGCCTCAGGAGCTGCAGAATAGTTATATGAAGGGCAGATTCATTCTTCGACTAGAGACCTCTTAAAGGACATTAAACTCATCTAGCATGGTGATAGTTGTTAAGAAGTGCAGATAAGTTTGTATTTGAGTAACAGTTCATGGTGATCTGTAATCTGAACTGTGCCCTCCCAATCTATTTAAAGACTGGTATGCAACACCACAAGATCCATACAGTTTGTAAAGGTCCAAAGGGCTGCTCAGAGGCTTAAGGAAAGTACTGCAAATCTGCAGTGCCAACAGTTGAACATAATGCAAAAACAACAGTTGATGGACAGAATGCAGAACAATGTCATACATTCACCCCAGTACAGAGATCTGGGCCTGAATCCATCGTTTTTTGTTCACCACATCACCCAAGTTCAGACATGGCCATATGCAAATCAGCCTTGACCCTGTGCCTCATGGGAACAGTCCAGCCCGAACAGCCAAGCCAGGTCTTCCCTGGACCAGAATCAAGCATCCTAGGACCGGTTTTTGGCTATCAGCCGTCTTCAGCCGGGATAGCTTGACTCCATTGGCGTGGAGAGCATGGGACTCACGTCTGACCATACCCGTCCCACTCGGGGTGGCAAATGCAAAAATAACAGTTGATGGACAGAATGCACTGTTTTTTTGCTCACCACACCACCCCAGTTCAGACCTGCTTCCTGGCTGAAGACGGCTGATAGCCAGAAACCGGTCCGAGGATTCTTGATTCCGGTCCAGGAAAGACATGGCTTGGCAGTTCGGGCTGGACTGTTCCCATGAGGCACAGGGTCAAGACTGATTTGCATATGGCCATGTCTGAACTGGGGTTGCTTGGTGAGCAAAGTAACGATGGATTAAACCGAGATCTGTGACTTGGGGTGAATGTTTTGCCATTGTGCAACATTCCGTCCATCATCTTGTGTGTTTAACAGTGGAACATAAGCCATAGGCATTGTCAATGATTGCAATAGAGGGGAACTGGCATCCCTCAGGTTTCTAGACCTGAAGCAAACACCACATCCATGCCCTGCAGAATGGCAGGTAATTTCTCTAGCTGCGCCATATAGTTTCTTGATGGGGAAAAATCCCACCATCTGAATTTGATCCTCTTATGCATTGTTTCATCAGAAGGCTTTGGATGATCACTTTGTGTAATTCTACAAGGTGTTGATGGTGTTCTCTTGTTAGAAATAGAGGATCTGGTCTGGTGGGAAACACCAGTAAGTGTACAAGCTGAATTATTTACAATACCAATTTCAGTGATAATGCCCAGTCACACTGTTTGAAAATGTTTTACCGTGCCCTCTAGCCTCATGTTACCAAAGAGTGGATGGTATCCGAGTACGAGCCACGTCCTTCATGATTTGTTGATGCCCTTGTTTTTAGAAATGCCTAGTTGTCTCTGTAAAGATGTTGTTCTTTGTGATCTTTAGTAGGGACTTTGCTGTAAATAGGACAGAAAAACCTTGGCCACTATAGGATTTAAATGTTTGAAATGTGTCCGTGATAGTCTCCTCCCTTTCCATACAATTACCTTCTATGAGGAGTGTGATTAGATTGTGAAGTAGGGTAAGCAATTAGGCAGTCTGTCAGTTTTAATTGTTTGAAGGTCAAAGTGCTTGCCAAATTTAAGATCTGACTAAGGCCATGTTTAAATTCAAGGAATCAACAACCACATCGGTGAATCTGGAACTTTGTTCTTGTCAACTCTTGCTATTTTAGATTAAGTATTCAAACTATATTGTCGGTGAAGGCTGAGGTGCTTCATAAGCTGGGGGATTGGTGTCACTACAACGCATGCTTTTACATCGCATGCCTTTACAACGCGTTTTTTACCACGCAGTCCATTACAACGCATAATGCTTTTAGGCGCTGGATAGTGAATTATTTAATTTACTATTCCAACTCCAGTCCCCGTGGATAGCAGGGAAGGTGTTGGATAGTAAATTAAATATATTCCCTATCCTAGAGCGCCCCCCAGCGCAATGCGTTGTAATGGTATGCGTTGTAATGGTTGCGATGTAATGGTAGTGCGTTGTAAAAAATGCGTTGTAAGTGATGTTCCTCTAAGCTGGGTGTAGAACCAATTACTAGAGAGGTAGCGGGTGATGGATATTGACACCTGATTGCAACTAAGGCCTCTTGTATTTCATATAACACCTCATTTGGTAAAAAGAACACAGAAGCCAGCAAGAGGTTGTTCTACAAGAGTAGCCATACTAGACATGCAACACCGATTAGATCTTATGGCAAAATATCCAATTTTTAGGAGATCATTGCCTTTAAAAACTTTGCTATAATGATAAACCTGTTTTTAAGCCTCATCTTCATCAGTTTCTCAATAACAATGTAAGAAATGGATATTGAGGACTTGGACACGCATTAATCAGTTGAGGAAAATGCTGCGTTCTCATTGTGCTGCTCTTCTTGCTCCTCAGCTTTCTAATTCTTCCAAAACTAACACTGGCAGTAGCAGAACATTAAACTAAGGTAATTTCACAGTTGGCAAGGATTTGGTAGAAGTAAATGTCGAGCAACCTTTGGCATTTGACAAGCTGTGTGCCATCCACGGAGTGACAGTTAATGAAAGTGATAGTCAAGTATGTCGAAGTAGGTTTTGACTTTGAAGGCATTAATGAAAACTTGATGAAGAGACCAATAGTAACACGGAAGACTACTCTCTTAATGCATCATCTGAGAGGAAATATTTTTGCCATTTCCTCAACAGGAACCACACGAAGATCCTTCATTCTTCTAATGTATAGCAGAAGGCTACTCTACAGACATCTTTGCTATTATTGCATAACAGCCTACACTCCCTGTCCATCACTCTTTTTGAGTAAGAAATCTTACACATTCCATAATCTTGTGCTAGTCATTGAGGAGGAGGCAATAAATGTACAACTGAGCTACTTACAGGTCCTGCATACCTTGCATAAATACTTTATACTTGTGGAAAACTTATCGGTCACTGGCAGACCCACCAAATCTGATTTCGAAAAGACAAGGAAATATCGCTCTCAGTGGTGGTGGACAGAATGTCCCAGAAAGCATGAGAAGGAAAATGCTACTTACCAGTCTGCATCTGTTCTTGGCATGTAGAGCGGCAGAATATCATACTTTTGCATAGATCGCCATCTGGTGTTGGGCTCGGATGCTTGCACCTTGTTGTTGTCTTGGAAGAAGTCTTTGTAGTCACGAGATAGGCGGCGACTCCTTTGGATGATAGTAATGTTTTTCGCCATGATGGGAAATTATGGAGTATGTAAGAAAATATAAAAGATGATCATGTGAATGTATCCAAGTAACAGAACACTGGAAAAGATACAGGTTCCGGGTGGGCGTATGATATTCTGCAGCTCTACATGCCAAGAAGAGATGCATACTGGTAAGTAGCATTTTCCATTCAAAGCATATGAGCTGCAGAATTCATACTTTTGCATAGACTGTACAGCAGGGTTTCCCTTAGCGGTGGTCACCTGTATCTTTTGCAGTGGTTTGGAAAAGTGTCTCAAGAACAGCTTAGCCTACAGGAGCCTGTTGCTTTACCTGCACGTCTACACAATAGTGTTCGGTGAAGGTGTGTGTAGTAGACCATGTGGCTGCTTTACAAATGTCATCTAGGGGAATGTTCCCTAAGAATGCCATGGATGCCCCATGCCTATGTTTTGAGTGTGCTCTATGGGGAATTGTTAATATGCGTTTTGCCTTCTGGTAGCATATATCAATATATATATTTGACTATCCACCTAGCAATTCCAGCTTTAGAGATGGGGTTTCCTTTATGCGGTGGAGAGAAGGCTACAAACAGCTGGTTTGTCTTTCTAAAAGGTTTAGTCCTGTCAATGTAATAAAGTATTGCTCTTTTTACGTCTAGTGTGTGAAGAGCTCTGTCTGCTACGGAGTCTGAGTTTTGAAAAAACACTGGTAACTCTACAGATTAGTTAAGATGAAAAGCAGAGATTACTTTGGGAAGGAATTTGATTGTTTGAAGAACCACTTTGTTATGATGTATTTGTAAGAATGGTTCTTGTATGGTTAAAGCCTGGATCTCACTTACTCTCCTGTGAGAGGGGATTGCGACAAGGAAAGCTACTTTCCATGTAAGGAACTGCAGTTCGCATTTGTGCAAAGGTTCATATGCAGGACCCATAATTCCACACCGGAGAGGGTGGCAGTGTGGGAGGAGTTATCCTTTTAAGGCCTTCTATAAAAGCTTTGATAGCAGGTACTCTAACCAATGACAAATGTCCGTTTTGCAGGTAGGCAGCAAGGGAAGCCAGGTGTAATCCTATGGATGAGTATGCTAGATTACATCTTTGTAGATGCAGTAAATTGCAAATGATGTTATGAATTTAAGCATCTAGCGGGTCAATTTTGTTGTGATGAGTTTCCATTTGGCTGCATAGCATGCTCTAGTAGAAGGGTATCTGGCTTCTTTGATAATTTTCATACAGTCCGGTGGGAGGTTAAGGTAGCCAAACTCTAGGGCTTCAGGATCGCTAGATTACGTAGGGCTGGATCTGGGTGCCTTATGTCTCCATGGTTCTGCATTACCAGTGTTGGGGAGACATGGCATTTTTGATGTGGAACTACTGAGAGTTCGAGGAATGTTGTGAACCATGTTTGCCGTGCCCATATGGGAACAACTAGGATAATTTTGAGAGACTGTTGCTTGAGCTTGCGTTCTACTAGCGGAATGAGTGGGAGTGGTGGAAAAGCGTACGCAAATCTGCCTGACCAGTTCATCCATATCGCATTGCCCTTGGACAACGAGTGTGGAAACCTGGCGGTGAAGGTTGGGCATTTTGCGTTTGCTTGTGTGGCGAACACATCTAGGTCTGGATGGCCCCACATTTGGGAAAATGATTGAAGAACTTCAGGATGAAGTCCCCATTCGTGGATCTGCTGTGTCCGACGACTTCGCAGATGCACAATCTGATTGTGCACTCCTGGAAGATGTTCTGCAAGAAGATAAATATTTTCTGGAATGGCACATCCCCATATACTTTGTATTAGCTGAGACAGCTGCAAAGAGTGTATTCCTCCTTGTTTTTGTATGCAATACATTCGCTGTCATATTGTCCATGCGGACCAGGACAGTCTTGTTGAGAAGATGTGCTTGGAATGACTTTAACACTAGAAATATTGCTAGTAATTCCAGGTGATCGATGTGGAGCAGTCTGAATAGTGTGGTTTAGGAGATGGGCTCACCAGCCGGTGAGCGACGAGTCACCTGTTAGCACTATCTGTGGAACTGCCTCTAGGAATGGCCGCCCTCTAGAAAGATTTTGCGTGTTCCACCACTGCAAAGAGCTATGTGTGCAGCTGTCCACCAACAAGAGATCTGTAAGTTGACCTTTAGCCTGATTCCACAGTTGTGCTAAGCATTCTTGTAGGGGACGCATCTAAAGTTAAGCGTGAGGTACAATGAAAATGCAATTGGCCATTATTCCTATGAGCTGCATAAACAATCTAGCTGGAAGGGAGTGTTGTGGTTGAAATTTTGTGATGAGGGTTTGCATACTTGCTATCCTGGCTGAGTTGGGGTATGCTAGAGCTTTGGAAGAGTCTATCGTGGCCCCTAGATACTGATATAGGTAGGAGGGCTGTAGATGTAACTTGGCATGGTTGATTGTGAATCCCAAGTGGTGTAGATTGATGGCCACTGACTGTGTGACTTGGCTTTTATCAGCCAGTCGTCCAGGTATGGAAGCACATGGATCTGCTGTTTTCGCAAGTGTGCAGCTACTAACCAGAGACACTTTGTGTAGACCCTGGGTGCTGTGGTTCCCCCGAATAGGAGAACCTTGAACTGATAGTATTGGCCGGCCACTGTGAATCTTCGATATTTCCTGTGAGCAGGGTGTATGGAAGCAGGCGTCCTTGAGATCCAATGTTGCAAGGAAGTTGCCTTTTTGAAGTAGTGGAAGGACTTGTTGAAGAGTGATCATGTGAAAGTGATCTGACTGTATGTAGAAATTGAGAGGTCTGACATCCAGTATTGGTCTGAGAGTACCGTCCTTTTTGGGGATTAGAAAATATAGGGAGTAAATTCCTGTCCCTTGATGCTCTAGGGGAACTGGTTCTATTGAATGCTTTTGAAGCAATGAGAGAACTTACTGTTTGAGGAGCGTTAGATGTTCTGTGGACATGGGACGTTGTTTGGGCGGTATGTTGGGGGAGTTGCAGTAAGTTTCAGGCAGTAACCATTCTGGATAATTTGTCGTACTCACTTGTCTGTAGTGATGGAATTCCAGACAGGTAGGAACTGTGAGAGTCTCCCTCTGACTGGAGTGGAATGGTCTGTAGGTAGTGGAGGAAAGTCACTGTTTGTTAGTGGGGAGGTGCGAGTATTGTTACCTGGGCCTCTCCCTTTGTTATTTCCCCTGTACCCACCTCTGAAATATCCCTTGTTGGGGGGAGGTTTGTGTGGGTCTTTTGTAGGAGGAGGAAGCAGTATATGTACTGATGTTTTTGGATGCACCCCCATCAAAGGAGCGACAAAATGAGCCTCATGTAGCTGGAGACTAATGTTCCCACAGATTTTTCAGTCTCAGTGTCTTTTTTCATTTTCTGTAATGTGTCTAAAGCTGGGCCAAAAAGTTGTTCCTGATTGAACGGCTGATTGAGGATAGTAGTTTGCACTTCTTGTTTGAACCCAGAAATGCCAAACCCTGCATGCCTTCGCAATAACACACTAGTGTTGATTGATCTAGATGCAGTGTCTGCTGCATCGAGGGCACATTTAATAGATGTGTTTGTTTTAATTTGCCCTCATGAATCAACTCATTGGCTTTGGCCTTATATTGGTCAGGCAAATGTTGCATCAGACCCTCAAGTTCGTCGTGGTGAGCCCTATCGTATCTGGCAAGTAATGCATGTGCATTAGCTATCCTCCAGTGATTAGCTGCTTGGGAGGCAACTCGTTTGCCGGAAGCGTCTAGCAGTTTTGACTCTTTGTCTGGAGGTGGAGCATCACCGGAAGTTTGGGAGTTAGCCCGCTTCCTAGCATTGGTGACTACCAGGGAATCTAAGGGGAGTTGACCTTTAATGTAGGTGGGATCATTAGGGGCAGGGTTATATTTTTATTATCAATCTGAGGATTGACGATCCTGATGGGGTCTTTGAAGATGTCTGGAGCATGTTCGATGACACCTTTTAGCATGGGTAATGTTTGTACTGTTTTTTGTGACTGTGCAAAAGGGTCTACCAGGAAGTCTTCCTCTCTGGGGTCTGAATGCATTTGCACACCATGATATTGGGCAGCCCTATCGATAAGCGGACTAAAGCCAATGTTGTCATCTGGGGGAGATGGCCTGATGGGTATGCCTCTGGATCAGGAAGGTCTGGAGGATCTACAGGGTGATTGTTGTCTTCCCATGTGTCCTGTGGTATATCAGTGTCATCAGGATCATTAAAGGGGTCATTATTTATCCCCCCCCCTAGGTCTTCATCATCATCCTGTGATGGTGGCGATTATGCAGGAAGTATTGGAGACTTTGGAGGAGAGAACGGCTTAGTAGGAAGAACAGGAGAAGAGGGTGTAAATGATGAAGTTCCACAGTCCTTTTTCTTCACAGGCACCTCACAAATGTGTGGGGTGTCCAATTTTCTCTTGTTCGTGGGGATACTGATAATATGGTCTGTTTTAGGGTCCACATGCAGGGTTTTCTGTTTCGGATTGATGGATCTGGTAGAGACAGTTCCTCCTCATTGTGTGGTTTCGGCACCGATTTTTTCAGTTCTGAACGTGGTTTAGATTTGTGCTCTGGAGCCTTTGAAGGGGTTTTTAGGTCCTTCGGCGCAGTCCGAAATCTTTTTCAGATCCGAATGTTTCTGAGGCCTCTTTGGGTCCGAAGACTTTTGGTCTTTCGGTGCCGAAGTACTTGGCACTGATGCCTTTGTAGAGACAGCGGGATATGTTCCTGCTTTCGGTACAGACTGTGCTTTTGGGGCCCTGAGGTGCGGCTTGCTTGGTCCTGAGCTGCCGGGAGGCTCTTCCTTTGTCTTCGGAGCTGGGCCTGGAGGTGGGGCTTCTGAAGTGTTCTTTCGGTTTCGAATAAGGCCTTCAGGCGAACCTTTGACTGGAGCCTTCTTTTTAGGTGGGGTAGGGTCAGGGGCAGTTGACCACACCATTCCAGGTCAACGAGTGGGTACATCGGAGTAGTCATCGACCTCGGATATGTCGTCGAGCTCCTCTGAACCCTCTGCCTCTGGGACGTCCGGGCCTTCATCGAAGATATCTTCTGGCACCGCTACCGATCGTTGCACCATGACGGGTCATCAAGCCGGGCGATCACAGATAGTTTTCTTGGATCGAAAGGAGGTGCAGGCCTGGCAATGTTTCTCTTAGTGTTCTGGCGAGAGACAAAGGTTGCGGACTTTGTGCTGATCGCTGTGTGGAAATTTAGCTCCACACTGGGGGCATCTTTTTAAATGGAGTCGGTTAGACCTGTCTGGCTTTTTGCGTAGTCCCTCCAATTTATTATTTATTTTGTCCCCTTTTTGCCCCTCATACCCTTAATAATTTTTGTGTCCACTAACTTTTTCTAGGTGTTGGTCAAGGGGATAGGTGTTCTTCTTCCCCTCATAGTTTTTCACCTCAGGCCCAGAGGCCTGTTCGGACAGGAAAAGTTAGAACCACAAAATGGTGGCTACCAACTGCCCTAACTGCCAAACCCAGAACTTGCCCATAGACTAGTATAGGGCATTCCAGAACCTTCTGGTCCCTTCTGGACCACTGAGGGTCAGCCTATATAAGGCGGAATGCTGGGCAGCCATTTTGTCTATCTGAGAGAGTCAGCTGGAGGACAGGCTATCCTGGAAGGTGGGGGGAGACTAGTGAGAGGGTTGATCTCCTGGACTGGGAAGCAGCCTAATTAATCCACTTCTCTACTCCTCCTTTGGGATCCTTGTCTTGTCCCCGCTATGGATGATTAAGGGAGACCCTGGGCGCCTGACTAACCCCTAGCTTAAAGAGTGGGGTGTAAACAGGAAAAGGAGACTGCAGCGCTGTGGAGCGCAGTCCTCTGCCCAGTGGTAGGAACTTTGAAAGAATAACACTCATCCCTAGACACCAGCCTCCATCCAGGAGTGAGTGGTAAAAGGACTTTGTAGGGTTAGGAAGTGGAAGCTTAGGAGAGAAGAGTTCCAGCGCTGTTTCCTACCTTCTTGGGTGTGGAGGAAGGCTTGTGCCCTTGTGACCTGGAAGGTCCTGACCGGACGTGCAGTCGGCTGACCCCCTGTTCTCCCTAGGAACTGACTAGGAGTGAAGGGTGCCGGTTTTCATGAGGCGGCGCTGATCTCGACGTCTGCAGGACCCCGGGGGCACCGGCCGCGTCATGGTGTTTATGGCCAAGGTTTGAAGTTCATTGAGCGCTACCGCGCATGCCCCAGGCGATCCCACTCCTTTGTGCAGGAGGGGCCTAGGACCGAGCAGGCCCGGAAGAAGCAGCGTCTCGTCAGCGGAGCCGGCGCAGCGGAAGGCGGGAGCGGAGGCGAGGTGAGAGGCGGTGCAGTGTGTGCGCCTCGCGCATGCCCAGAAGCATAGCGCGTCCTTTGCTAGAGCGTGGAAGAACTGAGGAGGAGCGCCAGGAGTCCCCCGGCGGCGGTGCAAAAAAGGGAACTTCTCTCCCCTGCTAGAGCGGCCTACAGTGAGGCTGGTGTGAGCGGGAGGGGAGGTCTGTGAAGCCCAAAAGCGGCTTAGGAGATTCGGCGTTAACTGTTACTCTGGTTTTGGCGCCACGCAGAGGAGAGCTGAGGGGCCCCAGAGGCTGAGGAATCTTGGTAGCGTGTGGCTCCCTTTTGTCCTGCCCCGTGATTTCCCTCAACCTCTGGCACAACAAGACTACCATCGCCTATTCTGGCCCAAGTAAGGAGGTGTTCTGCAGGGGGAGAGTGGCGCTTGAGGTTATCAGAGAATAACCCAGACACTGGTAATTTCCACAGCTGTGTTGCATAAAGTGGGGAGTAGTTTGAGGAACCCCTCAGTGACTGTATACTAGGAAGAGGGGGTTGTAGGTGCTGTGGGAGACAAGTATAGTGCACTTAGTAGTAACCTTTTCTAACTAATGCTGGAGTCTGATAAAATGCACTATTGGTGTTGATTATTGATTTAATTTAGCAAATCTGAAAGTGCTGATCTTGCCTCTTCTAAGGTAATGCTGTGATGGGAAGCTGCTGAAGAGTAAGGCAGAGTACAGTAAATGCATATCTGAGCTATTTGAGTAGAAGTGTTACCTGCCAGTTTTGGTTAAGAGATCCGACTAAATGTAATGTACTGTAAATGCCGGTTGTTAATATGCTTTAGAACTTAAAAGTGTAGTTAATGCTTCCATGACAAACTGAAGTGCCTAAATTGTAAATTTTGAAACCAAAGAGCAAAGATATTATTTTTATAAATCAGTACTTATTTTTCCAACATTGGTGTAGTGTCCTTTTTATGTGTGATTGCGTGGATTTACTGCTGGGTGGTTTGCAACCTTCACACTTGTGCCTCTAGAATTGCATGTCTTACCCTAGGCCAGGCTACCCTAGGTGACCTGACATCCCAGGTTCTAACAGAGTCCTTTCCATTAGCCGGAGGCCCGAATGGCGTCGATAGGCCCAGCGGCCCACGTTGACAACGGGAACAGGAGATTCTTGAGTTTAGCGCGTCGTAGCACGCAAACGAAACAATACCGTCGATTTGTGATGTTTTGCATGTCTAAAAAGGTTTGTAAACACGGTACTGAACCGGAGCGCCGAAGTTACATCCGAACCCGATGGAGGAAAAAAACTATCTAAGGATGGAGTCTATGCCCATGCACACTATCGTCCAAAGGAGGAGTCACCTATCTCGTGACTACAAAGACTTCTTCCAAGAGAACAACAAGGTGCAAGCATCCGAGCTAAACATCAGATGGCGATCTATGCAAAAGTATGAATTCTGCAGCTTATATGCCTTGAACACAGTTTTAATTGTAGACTGTTGCAACAAATACGTTCAGAATATAACATCTCAGCATCATCACTGGCCAGTGCTGAGCTAAAGAATCTGAATCTATGAAAGTCTTTGTAGGCAGAGGAGCTCAAAGCCACCCCATGCCACTTGCAAAAGTTTTGGTCAAACAATATGGATGACAGAAGCAAAGCATAGGGATTCTGGAGACAAAATGCCAGTCCAAACTGGTATTGCAAGGGCCCTGAGAGGCACAGAAGAGCTATACGGCACACAGGTGTTGCTCTTTTGGATGACTGACAGAAGGCACAGAGCCCCAGAGAGAACTCGCTCTAGGAATGCCTACAAGATCACATATTTAAGTTTCAGGAAGAGGGACTTTTTTCTGCTGACAAAAGAAATGCATTACACTACAAGAAAACCTAGGGGTCTTACATTGGAGGAAAAAGGGAACCTCTATTTTGGGGGTAACAATACCTATCAGGTCTATCAAATACCAAAGCAAACTTGCTACTAAATTGAGCATTCAAACAATTCACACAGAACCAATAGTGATTGTGGGTGAAACCGATAAACAAATTTTGGATTCCCATCAAAGTCTTGTTGTGATCAATACTATCATCTGGTCATCCCTCGTGGATGTTGTGTCTCTAGATCGAGACGTTTATATCATACCCACGGTCGAAGTTGAGTTTTAACGCACAATCACTCCGAGACCATGTAGACACTGATATGGGATGGGAACGAGTGCAGTGCAATAAACCAGGAAGGATGTGTTACAGTGGTGAATTAAAATAGGATAGAGGACAAAAAGAAAGGAACTTTAATAAAGATTGACCTCTTCCTAATTAAAACCAGGAACAGTGCATATAAAGACAGTTTTAAACAAATAACTGCATAGGGGCCAAAAGCAATGCATTACCAAGTAGAAAAAAGAAGGGTGATGCTTTTACTGGACTACACTGCTGCAGGACACCAGCAGAGGGCCAGTAAAAGTGTTTTGCAGAACGACTATTCAGTTGGCGCGCTGCTGCTGTGCCAAAAGCGCATGTAAGGCAAGCCAGTCTGCGGCCAGACTGCACCATGAGCCAGGACACCTGCACAATTCTCAATGTATTCTAGAGAAACATTGCTTTATTGTAAAGACATAGGGAAGGATGGAACCTACAGTAAGTTTTAAATTTAATCCATCACATGATGGGTTTGTTTGTGATCGGTTTATGCTATTTAGTTCACTATTTAGTTCACATAATTGGTTGTTTTTTTTCAATTCAACTTCCTTTACTTTTACCATACCTACCTCATTATACTTTTAATATTTTCCTTATGTCAATCTCTAAGCCAAACTGCAGCATGCTCCATTCAATTTGAATGGACTCTTCTAAATTGGGATCCTTCGATAACTACTTTCCCATCACTCATTGTTTGTGCATCTGACAATTTGATCACAAATCAGGAAATGTGTCAAATTTTTGAAAGTCACAAAAAAATGCTATGCCTCTTAACGTGGCCATGTAACTCCCATCTTAATTTGGCTTTTGTGCACTGCAAAACAGAATTTCCGTCTTTCAAAGACAATTTTAACTTAGACTGTAAAGTGTAAAATTTGGAGACCTTTCATAAACATTTGTAACTTGACCATCACTCATTCCTATTGACATTTCAGGGAGATTGTATATTCCTTCTTCTGTCCTAATGTGGTGTAACTAAATAGCTTGCTTACTCACCGGACAATATTTGTCTCCTTCTAGAGCTCTACTCAAAAAAGGAGCTAAAAGGGTTTTATTTGGAACAGGTCAACCCCCACTCAACATAGACACAATATGACCTGGTCCTGCTTCATGAACAGTCTTGCTTGGATTTCTGCATATCTTTAGCTCCCACAATTTTGTGTGCTATATTGGTCAATGTGCAAGGTAAAGGGTTTTAGAGATCCCAGTATGTTGTACCAACATGGTGTTGTCTTTGTTTTTAATATGTTCCCTAGGTAACTACTTACACATGAAATAATTGAAGTGGTGAAAACTGACCCTCGCACTGAAGAAATTGCAAAAAAAATATATATGGCAATGAAACATGTTGGCCCTCTATGGAGATAGAAGGTAACAGAGTGTCTTTTAATGTGAGCAAACCCATGGCATAGAATAAAAGGGAAAATAGCCAGTGAAGGTTTAGCTAGTTTTTATTTTAGGGGTCAGATCCTACAAGCTCTAGGGAGACCCATCCTAGAGCTCATATCACCAGTATTTTTACCACTGGCTTTAATGTTATTTCACTATTTTTGCACAAATTTCTTTGTTACAGTATGGTTGTGCTGATGATGAGAACCTGAGACCACTGGTGAGAACCTACCAGTGGACTCCCATGTACAGGACTTCCGTGAGGCACTCCACACCTGTACACACTTTCTTCTCCTAGAGCTAACAAGTATGTAAAAACAGAAAATTCCCCATCATGTCCATTGTTGGTTCTGCCAATCACAACATGCATTGCTGCGTTGTCATTGGTCAGGGGATCCTGGCTGTTCTGCTCAGCTTCCTGTCCCACGAGGAGAGTAGGAGCAGAGAGAAACGGGGGAAACGGCAGCAAGGGAAGCTAATACATTTTTTTTTCTCCATTGTTTGCCCCACCCGCAGTGCTCACACTGCCACCCGCGAGTCATGCTGTCTAGCCTCATTATTAATCTCCTAAAAATGTATTCAGGCTGGAGGCAGCACAGGCTTAAACTAGCACAACACTTTGTTTCTTAACGAAAAGATCCTGCAGCCATATAATTTACACGGAGAGGTACGCACGCTCTTTGCAAGGTGAAGCACTCTCACTCACTCCTATATTTATCCCCAAAGTGCTCGCTGCAGAGGCTAGATGCACCTCGTAAGCTCCTCTTTAAGCGCACTCGCTACAGGAAGGAACCTGATGAGCAAAGAGGTAAAAAGTGCTCTGTTCACCGTCATTTACATTTGCAGCACTCGCTCAGTCAGCGCCTGCTGAATCCGCACTCACAGGTCTCACTCATTACTTTAAAAATGCCCGGCACGAGAAAGAGACATGTGTAAAGTTAAGCCATTGTTTAACCTAGGCACTGGTCCCTGCATCAGTTTATTAGCCTGTAAAAATCATCACGGTCAGTACGGCAACAATAGAGCAGCTTGCACTTTCCACTAGTACAAGCCCATTATTCCAACTAAATTCTCTACCAAATTAATAACACGAACCGCAAAAGGGAAATATGGTGCATTCACAATCAGTCATATTCCTCATCCAAGAAAATCCTTTGCATCGTTTTTTCACAGCTGGTATTGGGAGGGAAAAAGGGGGGGGGGGCAAGCACACAGACTACCATTTTGTGTGTGTAAAAGGCCGCTTTATTGAAACAGGTGCACATCACATTTATTAAACTGGCAAACTGCCTTACAAAACTAAAACCTCTCTAAACATCGAGTTACCTGACCTCTTGTTTTACCCCCCCCACCCCTACGATCCCCACATGTTAAAATCCCCCACCCTGCAATATACAAACATACAACTCAATTACATCATAATACTATCCAATTGTATCCCCTACCTCCTAACTCCAAAACCTTTCAAGACCTACAGTCCTATTTGCCTTCTTGCAACTGTAACCAACTACTCTCTAATGTCAACTCCCAAACTGGTTACGCTTTCCCCACTCCCGTTTCCCAACTCCCCAAACTTCACGAGAAAGTACCGAACTCCAGCCAAACTTGGCCAACATCAAAAACAACTCCGCCACCCAGGGAAAGGCGGAGATTAGGCGATTACACCGCCTCCCCCTTTTCCTGCCCCCCACCCCCCCTTTTTTTATGCAGAAAATGGGAACGCCAACCGCCGGCCCCCACTCACGGCGCATCCCCAATAAACGGGCCTCCCTGACCAAGCAACCTGAAACCACGCAGGATTGAAACTCAGCTTACCACCAAATTAGCTATCCCGTGCTTGCCACTTGGCCCTCTTCACAAAAGAATGCTCCGCAATCCAAATCAACACGTCCCGGGCTAAGAAACCATTCACGACCTGCACGAGCAACAAATGTCAATAACTATGCCCCCCAAAATCCCCTCGCGTTCAAAAACGCCCTTCGCTACGCCGATACCACTGAGGATCACCACCACCGGCGCATAATGTCCCCCCGGTCGCACCCCCGTCAATGCGCTTCTGATGCAGCCCCACTTCGAAACCGGCAGGTGCCCTACCGACTGCTATCCAACCCCGCCCTTGCCAGATGCTTCCACCCGCTAACCACTGTGACCCCGTTGCCCTTCTCATGGGCACCCCATTTACTTGTGTTCAGAAAAACCGCCACATCCGCAAGTCCCCCCCCAGACACCCGCCGACAAACGCACGCAGTGGCCGGAGGCCTCTGTCCTGCCAGGGCCAGGCCCAACCTCCGACAAAACATCCACCCGACACGTACCACCCTGCCCGCAAAACAGAGGTGTCCCCCCAGCACCTGAATTTCCGACACTACCCCCAATGTGCTTTGCCACCAGTACCTCTAGCAGCCCCAACATCCGCTGCTGCTTGTCTGCCGGCAACCATGCCTCCAACAAAACCCGCGTCCAGCTCAATACCCAAATTTTGACAGCGCCATGCCGGCCCCACTGTCTTTTGAATTTCCAACACTGGCACTTTGTGCCATGCCTCCATCACCTCGAGCCGCCTCAACATCCGTCGCTGCTCACTTGCCGGCAACCGTGCCTCCAGCAACAGAGACCAGCTCCTTATCCCAAAATTGACAGCGCTGTGCGTGGCCCCACTGCCTTGTCCGGCGCCAATGGCACCCCAAGGACCTCCGTGATCTCCTGAAACCTGTCCAGCGCCACCTGGCAGTTCGTGGAGTCCGGGGCCCCACCACGAAAAAAAGTCATCCAGGTAGGGCTAAACTCCCTGGTAACCCATTCGTTCCGTAAAAAACCATTGCCGGAACCTACAAAACCTTCAAAAAACGCGCAGGACCTCGAGCAGCCCATCGGCAATGCTGTGTCCACATACCTAATGAACAGACATAGGGCAAAACAATATTCCCCAGGAACTGGGCCTAGTCAAATACCAAATTAAAAAGTGGTCCTTAGGGAATTATTTTAAAGTTATTTTTACATTTCAACTGTGTCACCATAGTGAACAACATTCCATAACGCTCCAGGGATTATTATCAAATCAAAATGTTGCAGTTTTCATAAGATACCTAAAAGCATATCTTACGTACATCACACATGTGCAGTGTTGTTTGACCCTTTTCCGCACACTATATGGTCAATATTTGCACATTTGCCATATATACATTATTCCTCCCTTATATACCTAATCCCAATACCATGATCAGTAGTCTTGTACATGGAAAAGTGTCATAGCGCCGACGTTTCGGTCTCACACACCGTTATTCTCCGATACCATCGTCAGGACATGTGTTGCACCATGAATCTATCGTAAAACCACACATTTACAGTCAACAACATATTTACGACCAATCCCTTAAGAACATGTATATGTATCGTCTGCCCACACCAAACGGAATGCTCCCAAAGCGCATATTTATAATGTCCATGCACCTCTTCCACTCCCAACGTGTCCCGCGTGTACGAACATCAATACACCTTCACAGATTGGTGGAGTCAAACGTAACCCAGGTCTCATACGGCTGTCCAATTAGTGGTGCCGCACCATACTACTAGGTGAAATGCACACTCCTCTAAAATCCATGTTAGCGTCTCACTACTCACAATCAAGACCGGTAACTAAGACCTTAAACGTCTGTTCCTAAAAAGGAACCACAGTCAGTCACCGCAACCACTTGAAATTATACGTAGGATCCTACTGCTGTGTAACCATGCACCAATCCGTATATCTTACCTTCCGCCTCGCTTTTAGCAGAAACTAAAATTGAACACATGCACTCAACAGTACCAATATTCTATTGTGTTATGAGACCTTAATGACCCCCATGAACAAATCCAACTGTACTTACATCCCCTGTACTTTGCCCGTGCAACCTCGAAAGGAAACATAACGTGACAAACTAAAGTAAGGACCGGCATCCGTGCATAGCGTTGTACAACCTAACAAACCCCAGCCACGGTAGAAACTTACCGTACGAATGGTTGCCTAAATCAGTCATCCTCTCACTTTGCTCGCTTCAACAGTCGAGTGCTTCGCTAGCGCGGTGCAGCTACGCTATGGTCGCTCCTGCGATTACGTGACCCAACTGCACAGAAACGTTTCGGCCATAATGGTATGGAGTCTCATGCCTGACTTTGCATCTAACAAACCGGGCACGTGGCGAATAGACCCAATATCCCCAATACTTCTCTGCGACAACTTTGGACAACCTTAAAGGCATAGAGTTACTGTTGCCTTTTACCCAGTTTGAGGTCTCTATTCCCACCCGAAATAGAGATCTCTTATGTGGTTACATGACCAAACCTCGCACAGGCGATTAACACAAACTCCTGCCCGACCTTGCCAGCCGCCACTTCGGTATACAAGCAACCTACCCACTGCTACCCACTCAGGGGTACTCATGATCCCCCCCCCCCCCCCAAAAAAAAACTTTTCTGGCCCTTAAAGGCCGCTTGTCGAAAAAGAACACTAACCATAACTATGCGTCCTCCATCTGTAAATCTCGCGCGATAGCTTACTCTTGTATATATTGGGACTAATGTGTCGGGAAAAGAAATATACCACAACTCCTGTCCAATGTAGGTCAACATCCGACCATAGCTTTGCATAACAATAGGACTCCTCCATTATTCCCATATCTAGACTTGATTGTCTCAGCTAACACAACCACCTCGTTCTATCTAAGAGTGACTTAAGCTTACCATTGCTGCATGCGTAAGGACCACTCAATCCTCCCGGTAGACCGATTGTCGCAGGTTGCCAATCTATCTTACCACTACTGGCCGAATACGTTGAGGTTTCCAGAAAGCCTGATGTGGTACTGACGAAATCCTATGCTAGAGATAGTACAAGTGTGATTAACCGTGTAGAAGGAAAAGCATATGACAACGAAATGAATATCCTTGGCCCCAAGGACATAGAAATCTTGCACGCGAGCATTCCACAAGTGTAGCCCCCCCCATATCATCAGCAGTGTCTTATAAAAAGGGCGAAGCCCTCATCAAGTCCCCAGCTGATTTGATTGGTAAATGTGCAAAGATTGCATTTGCGGACCACTATTTTATCTTCGATGCCAGGACTAGTCAAGTATTCCTCCGTGCCGTTGCTCCATGGCCGCTGACTATCCCCAAGCCGCTGGGGGCCCTGTGGGTGGAGGGACCGGCGAGCCCGCCTGGGGCCTTCGTAAACCAGCCGCGACAAGACCCTCGCGTACTCCGGGCCTGCTGCAGGAAGCACAGCCCTCCCTTCTCCTTGAGGCCGCCGCCAGCCATACCAAGTCTGGAGCCCCACGCCGGCCGTCCCCCTGCCAAAGAAAAGGTACCGCTGGTGTACTGGGACCCTGAAACCGCGTGCCCCCTCACCCCCCCCCCTTACCCTCCCGACCTCCTGGTACTCTCCATATCAACCCCCCTACCCCCGGCGAGCTCCCCCCCTCTACCCAACTCCTCCGCCGGCACCCCATGCCTCGAACACCTCTAACCCCTCCCGCTCCCTTTCACTGCCCTCTGAGTCTTATCAATGCTGGGGAGAACCCCCCTGCATGTCCCCCTCACCACCCCCCGGTTCACCTCCCCCCCACCCGACCACCTGGGACCAACTCTTCCCCCCCCCCCTTCCACGGCCACCCAGGACCGTCCCACATTGCGCCCCCCCCTTGCCAGCCTTCCTGCCCCTCTACTTCGTCCGTGGCCCCCTGCCAGGCAGGTAAGGGGCTCTCCTGACTCCCCTTCTGTGGCGGGCCGCCTCCCCTTATCAACATCCCCGGCTCCTTTTCCCCCTACCCGCCCCATTTCCCTGCACGCTCTCTCTCCCGCCCCCAATCCTGAGGCCTGCACTCCCACCCCTCCCGCCCCGGTTCCACAAAACGCCCGGGAGGCCCCGCTCACTGGCAGAGCCTCCCCGATCTCGCCCGCCGCGCCAGGGCGGCCGCAACACCCCTCCGCATCGCTGCCCGCCCACGGTCTCCTGCCGCCCCGCCCTCCCCGCAGACTCCATTCCTGAGGGCGGCGAGGCGCCACTGGCAGCACGCCTCGTCCGCCCTCCCGGCTTCATTTTTCCCGCACCGCCCGTCACAACCAGGGCCGCGCTCCTGACATCCGCGCAGCCCTGTGAAACCTACCTGGTGACGCGCAAACTTCCGTGGCAGCGGGCAGGCGATGGCCGCCACCGCGCCCGCGAATGCACGCATCGCCCAGCAGGCGTAGTGCCTCGAGGACTCGCCACTCGCCATGCCCCAGACCTAAAACCTGCGAAAGCTTCCCAAGAAACGCCTGACAAAAAGCTCCTGACTGAAACGTTCCCAGCTACCAGGTCTCAGTACCTAAAATGGTGGCTGGGACAACTCTGGATCGCTATTTATCCTTTGGGCTACAAAATTCCTTTTGGGCTGCTTTTGGGCTATCCCCAGCCAGCCCAACGCGGCAAAATGGCCGCTTGCTTGTTCTCCCCCTTCCCCCTCCCAAATCTGCCCGGGGGGCAGACCTCGCGGCTCGGCTGCCCCCCAAGCCCCCCCCTTTATACAGGGTTGCAATCACCACCATATGCTTTCTGCCCCCTGTGAAGACACATGTTGTAAAAATATGTAGTAATCAATGCAGAGTATGCCATTTACCAGCTTTATTCTTTAAAGTAGATACCATGTTAGCAACCACTACCCGAGTTGCACGACAACTGACTTTTATTCTAGAACTTCATCATACACCCCATTCTATTAGCAACATCACAGGTACAGCATCCTCAGGAATTCTTTGTCAGGACTGGAAGCGAGGATTATGCTTTACTTCTCTTTAATCACATAATTAAAAACACAGAAGCCAGAAAAACAATATAAAACGACTTTCCCCATTAACAGTGGGGGGGGATGGACACAAGAGTTCGATAGTCCTTCTTAAATGTACACGACCATGTCCCAACAAAGTTATGTTACTGCCTCTTTCTTCGCTTCTCAGCAGTCAGTTAAGTAGTGTTTATTTCAGTCCATTTACGGTGTTTTTGTAAGGATATCGTATATTTGGATGCCTTTTGTTCTAACATCGTGCTGCAGCGGGTTTTGTTCCCTTTATATTCCCCAACGCCACCCCATAGAGGGAGCTGCAGGTGAGATGCTCTAGCTTCATGGCACACGTCTCCTGCATCGGGAATTCAGACGCATTCTGGAGCCTGAAACTGCCTGAGCCTGGTCTCAGCTGCTCAGGTTAACGCCCTGAGTCTGCATTTTAAATGCAGGTAGCATCCCCTAGAATAGGGGGCATCCCCCCCCGAGCACAGCCGGAGACCCCCGGTCAACTGAGTAAGGAGTCCAAAAGATACGGCGGTTTGTAATCACAAGTCTTCTGTGAGTTTATATCATGGTGAAACTTTTATTCTTGTATCGATATTTCATCCTTCATAGCAAATACAGCTGCATTTAAGAAGGATGATTGAATCTCTCATCATTTGGAACGAGTCTCCTGATGCATTTCGGGCATCAACAAGGCACTTCGTCAGGGGAGAAGGTCTATGAAATGAACATGGCAAAGAAAACAGGAGGAAACCACTCCCAGGAAATCATGTAATAGACTAAACCCGCCACCGTGATGAACTGTATCTTGGATGGTGAAAAATCCGATGAACAACAAAGATACCAAGCAGATGGTGGAAGAAAAAGATTAGGTGGGATCAGGTCAGTGTAAAGAATTAAGGTCAGAGATAGGAAAATAGCTGAAAGGTCGTCCCAAGTTCCACGTATGTTGCAATAACTGGAAAATGTAAGTAAGGATAAACGACTGGGAATGTGTAACACCACGTGTCTGAATTGAATTAAATAACGAGTGGTACAACAATGAAAATTGGAAGCTAAAGTACATAAAAGCTGAAGCTCCAAGATTAGAAAGTTGTCCCAGATATATTTTATTGAATTTTTTTTTATAAAGTCTGTGAAAGCAAACGAAAATGGACAGATGGAAATATATAGAACATAAACTGACTTGGGGTCCATTGCTAAGTCAGAATACATGCAAGCGCGTTAGTAAACTGAATAGATCGCGTCAGTTAACCGGAAGTATAAATGTGAATAACCAGTAAATATGAATGATGGCGGAAAATCAAAAATTCATATTTCAACATTTGACACAGTATTACAGGACAAGTCTGTGTGCATGCGCGCAAATAAATGAAGTAAATGAATGTGATTCATCAGAGAAAATTAATAATGCGAATAAAGTCTGCTTTTATTTAAAAGACTATCGAGGTGTCCGGTAATAAATCTGTAAATTTGATAAGAGGTTCAGAGCCAAGTGTTAAAATGAAGCATGCTGGAAGCGGCAGTTATGCTGGCAACTGTTTAAAGTGCAAGGGTGAAAATGAGCAGTTGAATAATGCGGATATAAGGAATGCCGGTGCGCCAATAAAAGACTCAGATCACCAGAGGGGAACTATAAATGCCAAATTGACATTAGTAAGGGGCACTTCTTTCGGCGTGTGCAGGTGTCTACAGACGCTGTAAACCGGAGTGTTCAAACTCAGAGTTGCCAGATTTTTAGACCCGTCCTAAGCCCAAAGCTGCTCAAATATAAGCTCAAAATAAGCCCAGCCAGACCAGTTTCAGCCCAAAAACCAGCCCGAACTCGCAACTCTCAAATTATGCAGAAATAGTCATCAGAAACCACTTAAAGGATGAATCTAAATTCTATTCAATATACAGATAGTGGAAGGGGGTTAACTGGGCACCTGTGTTAATGCTACTCATTTTCATGACCCGTCACCACTGTGACATTTCAACTTTTAACAGGCACTGCTAAAGCTACAATAGTAGAAAACACAGATTGCGTAAACCAGAAATAGTATTATGTGCTAATTACTGATCCCTCTAATTTGTATTTTAAGCAACTCCCAAAGGTAATGCTAGTAGCCCCCGTTTACCCCATAGCCCTCAGGCCCCCTCCCTACTTTCCAAATGGAGTCTGACAACCTCCACTTCTATTTCATCCACAGCATATTTGTCAACATTTGGAAACAAATAAGAGGGAGATTCAGAGACAAACCCATGTTAAAATATTTACTCCTTTAACTTGTATTTTGTTGGGGGGGGGGGGGGTACTTTAAGAGGCAATTATGTAAAATAGTACACTTTTTAGCTTACAAAATGTGCAGTCTTCTGCCTAAACTGAATAATAGTACCACCTATGGGAGAGGATGTGGCGGCAGCAGCAGTGTGAGCTTCCCTCACACAGAACAGGTAACACACAGACAGTAGTGAAGAGAGATTGGGTTTGGGTTAGGGACAGGAAGAAATGGCGCTCTAGCGAGTACGAGATAAGTAGACTGTGTACTAACACACAGACAGTAGCACAGCAACCTTCACTTATTTATTTGAGATTACTATATAGCAATAGCTAGATCCAAAGTTATCAAACACTTTACAACAGCAAGTGTTCACATGAAAGAAAACCAGTCTATACAGAACATCTGATTCAGAGTGCTTTACTTCTCATAAAGCACTCATTCCTACTCTTACTATAAATGAACTTGCTTTATTTGTGGTTGCTTCTACATGCTGCGGCCAGGGCCCACGAGTCGACGGCCACAGCACCACAGGGCTGCACCACAAGGCCGGGTCTGACAGTCTGAGTCCCGAGAGAAAAGTGACAGTCCCCAATGCCTATTTGTGTGGTGGCATAAGAAACCCGCTCCCTGATTCTGTACCGGCTCACGGCCCATTGTCTGGGACCATGACCTTAACTTGATTTCCATACTGCCTAGCATAGGCTGCTAAATTACAATAAGTCACCTGTGTATTTTTTTGTTTTACTTTTCCAAAATGCGTTACGCCCCAATTTGAGTAGAAAGTGAGGTGCCTTACTTGTACACCCAACCATCTGAACTTTCAAGCGGTTTGATATTACAAAACTAAGTGTTGACACCACAAGCTACTGATCACTTCAAACCCAAAGCCCTCCGAGAGCGGAGCGCGGTCTGAGGAAGAGATGGGACGGTGGGCGCCCTCCTCGCGAACCGCGGTGTATCAAACCCTGAAAGTCCCTGACCACACCTAAACTGTTCTAATATTCGTTGAGCCCCTCACCCCACCTAACCTCCAGCTTGACAGGTACTCACCGAGGCTGGAGAACAGGACAGCTGGTCGGACTCCTAGTTCTGCACAGAGCTCTGCGTAAACTGCGAGGATGCTGCTTCTCTTAAAGCGCAGATAAAAGTAAAGTAAGCTTGATGGAGGGTAGAGGGTGGGAGGGGTCATGTGCGCACAGCACAGGCAAACCCTGGTGGGTCCTCCTCCAATAATTGCACTGATGTTAGCGCGCGCTGCATGCTCATTTGCCAACGGACCTCTGCACCACTGTGATAGGCGGACGCCACGGACTCATCGTGGTCGGCACCCGCCCAAGCCAGTAAATTGTGCACAGACTTAATACTAGCCCAAAAAGTAGCCCCCGCCAGGCATGGGTTTTTCCCCGCACAACTGGTAAAAATGTCGCCCAACTGCGGGAAATGGCCCAATCTGCCAACACTGCTCGGAGTTCGGTGAGAGTGAAGATCAAGTGATGGTGCGCAGTGAAATAGGACTGTTACGTGGTGGATAAGCTACAATAGCATAAGTGCCATTTTATAATTGTGAAATCCGATGTATAAAGGACTGTGAATTAGATGTTTCAATGTGCAGTGAAAAAGACACCATACTGAAATAGTGAAATCAGACCTGGAAAAGGAATATTGAAGGACAGATTATGGAAATAAAGCATGTTATGAATATGATCAACAGGGGGCGCTGCAGTAAGATGGCGGCTCTGTTTTGAGCTCCGCTCGGATGCGGAGTTCTTTTGCTAATTAAACGCAGATTTATCTACCTTTTGCAACGGATTCTGTTGGCTGAAGGGTCGAGGCAGCGCTTGGAGCTGCCCCGACCGGATTTCCAGCATAGAGCGACCTCTCGGCAGAGGAATTCAATTTCGGCATTTCTGACGCGAGCGGCCGCCATTTTATCGGTGGCGCCCGCGCGTTTTTCCTCAAGGTAAACCGGCGGATTTCTTTCCTGAACAATGAAACGCATGGCAACGCTCTTTTTGACTGATTTCCACCTTCATCGCTTATTCCCTGCTGCAGGTTTTAAAATAATGTGACTATTGATACAGGAACATGTTTATTTTTTCACCAATTGGACTGTGAGGCTCTCCTCACCTTATTGATCCTTCTACGCTGGAGTTCACCCTAATATGTTTTCTGACAAAAGGCAACATCTTATGTACATTTCATATAAAATGCATCTGTAAAGCCTGCTAATACCTTCTTGGTTTAGATGTTGACCTCTGCATTTTCGCAATAGGAGGAGGAATATTATCTATAATACCTCGCTCTTTGTTTTCGTGTGAGGCTCCCTCAGCATATTTTTCTTTTTTAAGCATGCAGACGCTGTTTACCTCACAATTGCTTATCATCTCCTGAATGAATGCAGCAAGCTCTATACTGTTTCTATGCAGTTTCCATATTCTTAGGTTGTTGCTGTCCGCTGCTTTGTACATTTTTTGCATAGGAAGTTATGCCTTCCATACTCCTCTTGACATATCCTTCAGCATCTACCAGGTTTCATAGCATTTGATTTACTAATTGCTCATCAAATGTGTGCTGGACAGTAAATGAAGTATGGCATGTACCTCTGCTTTTTCTTTTTCTGCCCTTTTCCCATTTGAGATTAAGTTCCTTTGAGCTTTGGGGCAGACAAAGAACAAGTTACTTATTTCGGTAACGATATATCTGTAAGAAACAGTAGTTAGTATTAGATTCCTTACCTTAGAATATCCCCAGGCGTCAGACTGGATCCAGAAATTTTTGCGTAGCAGTAGCCATGCGCGTCGGTAGGCGTCGTCCGCGGCTCCGCGTCAGTCGTCGGGCCGTGAGGACTTATTTAGACGCCGCCTCCGCGCGCGGACGTCAGTTCGTATGCACAACTTTTCCGTGCCAGAAACGCAGAGCCATGTTAAAAACCAACACTGGTGCCATTGAAACTAGGGCCCCAAAAAGGGATGACCTTCACCCTAGATATCGGTTCGCAGAACGGGGGGGATGGGTGGGGCGGTAAGGAATCTAATACTAACTACTGTTTCTTACAGATATCTAGTTACCGAAGGTAAGTAACTTGTTCATCTGAAAGAAACAGGTTAGTATTAGATTCCTTAACTTAGAATAGATACCACAGCAATACCAACCCCGGTGGTGGATCTGCAAACCAATAATCACACCAGAAAGTCCTGGAGGACGGAACGGCCAAAGAAGCCATCCCTCCGGACTTGGCTGTCCAGGCAGTAGTGTCTTGCGAATGTGTGCACCAAGGCCCACGTAGCTGCCTGACAGATGTCCTGCAAGGGGACTCCTCGGCCCAGGGCAGTAGTAGCCGCCGTGGCCAGAGTGGAATGGGCCCTCAGCCCAACAGGAGGTTCCTTCTTAGCCAAGGAGTAGCATGCCTTGATGCACAACACGACCCACCGAGAGATGGTCCGCTTGTGCACCGCCCGTCCCTTCTTAGCGCCCATGTAACCAACAAAGAGTTGGTCATCGACCCGGAATTGGCGTGAGCGATCTAGACAGAAGGAGAGCGCACGTTTTGGATCCAGATGGTGGAGCCGCTCTTCCTCTTTTGAGGGATGCGGAGGCGGAAAGAAGGTGGGCAAGGTGACGGACTGCCCGATGTGGAAGGCTGTGACTACCTTGGACAGGAAAGAGGGTCTTGTCCGCAACACAATCTTGTCCGGATGGACAGAAAGGAAAGGAGGGTTGGAAGAAAGAGCCTGGAGCTCATTCACCCTCCTGGCAGAGGTGATGGCAAACAGGAAAGCAGTCTTCAGAGTAAGAGGGCGGAGAGGACAGTTATGGAGTGGCTCAAAGGAGCGCACATCAGATAGGTAAGCACAAGGTTCAAGTCCCACTGAGGTATCACGAAAGGAACAGGAGGGAACATGTGTGTGATGCCATTCAAAAACCTAGTTACAATTGGGGACTTGAACAAAGAAGGCTGATCAGGTAGCCATAAAGGCTGAAAGAGCAGAAAGGTAGCCCTTGATAGTGCCCGGTGCAGAGCCCTGCTGGGCAAGAGAAAGAAGGAAGAGGAGAACCTCAGAAAGGAGGGGCAGAGAGAGGATCCGCAGCCTTTGCTGTGCACCATGCCACAAATCTGTTCCACCTGCAGGCGTATACTGACTTTGTGGAGGGACGCCTGGCTGCCAGAATTAAAATGCAGACTTCAGGAGGCAAGTCAAATGGCCTCAACTGTCGCCGCTCAATCTCTAAGCATGGAGGTGGAGACTGGATAGGTTCGGGTGGAGGACCGTCCCCTGCTGCTGCGACAGAAGGTCCTCCTGAAGAGGCAGACGAACCGGGGGGGGATCGACAGACATACTGAGTAGCTCGGGATACCAGTACCTTCGTGCCCAGTCCGGGGCCACAAGGATGACTTGGGCCCGGTCGCGCCTGATCTTCTTCAGCACTCTGGGCAGAAGTGTATAGGCGGAAAGGCGTACAACAGATCGCAGCTCCACTCGCGACGAAAAGCGTCTCCGAGCGAGTGCCGCCTTGGAAATTCCAACGCGCAGAACTGATGACATTGCGCGTTCTCTTCTGTGGCGAATAGATCTAACCAAGGCTCTCCCCACTGCAGAAAGAGGCCTTGCACCACGTCCGAGTTCAGATGCCCTTCGTGATCCATCATGCACCGTCGCCCGAGTTTGTCCGTCCTGGCGTTCAGAGAACCTGCCAGGTGTTGAACCACCAGGGTCCTGCCCTGATGTTCCAGCCACTGCCAAAGGTGCAGAGGGTCCACGACCCCACCCCGCCCTGTTTGTTGCAGTACCACATGGCAGTGGTGTTGTCCGTGAACACCTGCACTACACTCCCCCTGACAGAGGGGAGGAATGCCTTCAGTACTAGACGAATCGCCCGCAGCTCCAGAAGGTTGATATGGAGCCGGGACTCTGCCGGAGACCAGAGGCCAGAGGCCTCTGATCTCCGCCTCTCCCATGTGGCCCCCCCAACCTAGGAGGGACGAGTCCGTCACAACTACGTGCTCCAGTTGGGGTAGGCAGAGGAATCTGCTGCTGACCCAATCTCTGTTCGTGAGCCACCACTGCAGCTGTCTCGCAGTGCCCTCTGAGATCAGGACATGGCCGGACAAGATGCCCTGATGCAGGGCCCACTGAAACTTCAGGTCCCACTGCAGAGCCCGCATCCGCCACCGGGCGTGAATCACCAGAAGGATGCAGGAGGCCATCAGCCCCAGAAGCCGCAGCTTCAACCTGACCGAGACTCTGGATAAAGGCTGAAAGATCGGAATTAGAGCCTGAATATCCCGAACCCACTGTTCGGGAGGATAAACCCGAAACTGCGCCGAGTCCAGAACCGCTCCAATGAAGAGGAGCTTCTGAGGAGGGACACAGGTGTGACTTCGGCACGTTGATGGAGAACCCCTTGCAGATGCAGGAGATCGGCCGTTGTCTGGAGGTGGCTGACGACTGTCTGGGGCGAGCCCACCTTCAACAACCAGTCGTCGAGGTAGGGGAAGACTGAAACCCCTAACCTGCGCAGAAGGGCTGCGACCACCGCCACCACTTTCGTGAACACCCGTGGGGCGCTGGTAAGGCCGAAGGGGAGCACGGTAAATTGAAAGTGCTCGTGGCCTACCGTGAACCGGAGGCAACGCCGGTGGGCCGGCAGGACTGGGATGTGAAAATTAGCATCCTGCAAGTCCAACGCTACCATCCAGTCTCCGGGGTCCAGGGCAGCTAAGACCTGAGCCAGAGTCAGCATCTTGAACTTCTCCTTTCGGAGGAAGCCGTTGACTTTCCGTAGGTCCAAGATAGGGCGTAGGCCCCCTTTGCCCTTACTTGGGTACCAGAAAGTAGTGGGAGTAACAACCACACCCTTCCGGCCCAGGAACATGCTCGATGGCCCCCTTGGCCAAGAGGGCCGTGACTTCCTCTTGCAGAAGTTGCAAGTGATCCCCCCCGACACGCGGTGGAATTGCGGTGGCATGGCTGGAGGGGTTGCCTCGAAGGGGAGGGAGAAGCCCCTTCGGACGATTTGCAGCACCCACCTGTCCAACGTGACAGTGCGCCAGTGGAAGAGGTGATGGCGAACCCTGCCCCCCACTGGCGTCACATGGGCCTGAAAGCACGGACTAGGAGGGTTTTGAGGCAGGTGCTGCGGGGGAAGGTGTGGACTGGCCTCGCCGTTGTCCCCGACCGCAGCTACAGTGGTTTCCACGCCCGCCACCGCAATGTTGAAAATTCTGCTGGCAGCACGTGTGGGGGCGCCCCTTCCGTGGCCACAAAAGTAGCGAAAGGCACCCGTTTGCTGGCGTGGGGCCGAGAGGACTTGGCCGTTGCCCTGGAGTCCTTAAAACGCTCAAGCGCATGGTCTGCATTGTCGCCAAAGAAACGACAGCCATCGAACGGCATGTCCAGAAGAGTGGCCTGGACATCGGCCGAAAAGTTGGCGGACCTCAACCAGGCGTGGCGTCTAACTGCCACTGTTGTTGCCATCGCCCTGCCCAGTGAGTCCGTGGTATCCAGCCCACACCGGATGGAATACCGCGCTGCATCCCGACCCTCCGCAAGGGCTTGGGTGAGTTTTGCCCGGGCCTCCTCCGAACATTGTGGCAGCACGTCCACGACCGTGTCCCACAGGGTGTGGGTGTAGCGGCCCAAGAGGCATGCGGTATCGACTGACCGCAGTCCCAAACTCAGGGACGAGAACACCATCCCGAACTGTTCATACCTCTTGGATCCCCTATCGGGCGGTGGGATGGGTGGACAAAAAGCAAGGGTCGCCCGGGGCCGGGCGGTAGCGTCTGGCCACGTTCCTATCCACAGGCAGACCTGTGGCGGGCTTGGACCAAGTGCCCACAAGAACGTCACACAAGGCCTCATTAAACGGCAGCAGAGGCTCATTGGAGCTTGCTTGCGGTTTAAGGACCTCAGTGAGGAGGTTAGTCCTCACGGCTGCGACAGGGAGCTCAAGGTTTAAGGCTTGTCAACACTACACTATAAGCAGCCCCCTCCTCCGTAACCACGGTGGGAGGGGAGATAAATCCAGTGTCTGGCGAAGTGTCAAGTCCACTGGCCTCCCCAAGCTCATATGTCCAGTCGAAACTGGCACTCCTGTGCCAGAGGGTCCACAGACCCCTCCCAATCACCCTAGTCACCCATCTCCTGTAGTTCAGGGTCAACAGATGGGGGCCAGTTCATGGAAATAGAAATCTCCAAATGCCGTCAAGAGCGGCGCCGCACCGGAACCGGACAGAGGGTAGGATCGGGGACGGCGTCCATAGCAGGTGCCGGGGGCGACACCCGCAGGGCCGGCGCCGGTGAGGTCATGAGGTCGACCGGCGACGGCCTGGTTCCGGAAGTGGATCCAAGGAGGGCCTGCGGCGCCGGGACCGAAGTCGCCGACGGCGCCGGGGCTGAATCAACCGGTCGGCGCCGAAGCACCAGACCCGCTAGGCCCTCCAGGCCGTTTGGCCCGGAGGTGCCACGGAACCCGCCTGAGGAGGGAGGGACCTCATGGCCATGAGGTACCATTAGATCTCCTCAGGCGTCGCGTCATGCCCAGGGACCTGAAGGTGTGGGGCAGGTGGCGACGTCGCGACTGTCAGAGCCGCGTGGGTGTTGTCAACCGAACCCCCGGCCGCATCACGCGAGCGTCGGGGTGGGTCGGAGGAACGATGATGTCTCTCAGACCTCTTATGCCTCCTACCGGAGGACTTGGAACCTGACGACCGATGTCCACTCCCGGAGCTGCGAGGGCTCCGACCCCGCGACCGGTCCCTCGACCTCCTGTCGGACCAGGACCTGGAGCAGCGCGGGGCAGACTGCTGAAGCTCAAGTCGCTTGCGGGACGGCTCCCGCCTAGCTTTTGATGTCAGGGCCCGGCAGTAGGAGCACGTGCGGTCGTCGTGGTCGAGGCCTAAACACTTGAGGCACCGGCGATCGGTGTCAGTAACCGACATCAGTCGGTCGCACTTGGAACCAGGTTTAAACCCGGGCATCCCTGCCGGCACCGTTGGGAGTCGAAGACTCGAGATTAGAGAAATGATCAAAAAGATCAAAAACTTTAGTAAAAAAAGACTAAGGGGTAGAACTTCTCCGGATCTGCGCTAGCTGGCGCGGAAAAAAGAAGAACTGACGTCAGCGCGCATGGGCGGCGTCTAAGTACTCAGACAACGTCATTCCGGCGCTAACGATACCGACGACAGGCGCGGACGACGCCTGCCGTCGCGCAGGGGTATTGCTACGCAAAATTTTCCAGATCCAGTCTGACGCCTGGGGATATTCTAAGGTAAGGAATCTATCACTAACGTGTCTCTTTCAGATGTGTATGTTTGGCAATCGTGTATATGATTGCATTTTTAAAACTGTAACAGAAAGGAACTGCAATGTTTAATAAATGTATAGACCTAATTAAACATTGCCAATTTAATCAAATTAATTGTGAAAAATTCAGAGGGGACCCAATGATTCATTTTTTCCTCACTCGGGAGGCGCAGCATTACAAAGTTTGATGGCCCCTGCATTAAAGGATGACTGCATGATTAGCAGTGCATAGATAACGGAAGAGAATACAATAGACAAATGTTACATGCAGGAAGAATGTTGGAAGCTCATACAGTAATATGAAAATCTAAAAGGCTGCAAAGTTTGGTAAATAATATACAATAGTTATCAAACTAATAAAACAAGTTTTTAAAAAACAGAATGTTTAAGTGCTACTGATTAGGTCAGTTGTGTAGACTGGAGTGGTTTGTTCGGATTCAAGGGATTTAGTTCAACGAGTAAACTGGTATTATACCTTTAGGCTGCATCCAATGTGGATAACTTGCCCACTCAACCTCATTTGATGAATCCTTTTCTCCTGCATATAAAATTGTATGTCAGTACATTTAATATCCCTTCTTAGAAGCCATTATATAAAAACTATCACATCAAGCGGGCATATAATGTAACAGACCAGTAATTTGAACAACCACTACTTTGACCAGGGGTATAATGTAATTATCCATGTCATCAAAACAGCTATATCAAAAGTATATATTGAACCAAAGACTTCTACATAACCATGAAGCCAACCCGAACCCTGAATCTTACCCTTATTCAAACTAAACTTAACTATTCCTGTGCCTTATCGTAACACCAAGTATGGGCATGAGGCCTATGTAGTGATGCAGCAGAAAGTAGGTATAGCACCACATAAATGCAGTGGTGACCCTCTTTGTAATTATCTTTATATACGTTTAAATACAATTGGTGAATTTAATGCAGCGTGCTGCACCATGTGTGACATTTCCAATCATGTGTGGCAGAGCCACAAGTCTATTAGAGAATGTTGCAGCTTACCTGGGACAACCTAAAACACAACACAACCAATATTTAAAATGTTTTATTTGCTTACCTCCAGAGGGCCTGGAAAGTTTGGGCTGAATTGAAGGTGTTGGTGCAATAATTGCTTTAGGTTTTGAACATGTGCTTCCTTTAGGTGCACCTGGAGGTTTGCTTGGCAAGGATATTCTCTGAAGATTTGAATCTGAAGTGTGCTTTTTTATTTTGCTGACAGAAGTTGGAGGATGCGATGCCGTGAGGGAAGTAGGCTTACTGTTAATTCTGAGGTCAGGAAGTTTACTGGCGCTATTTGATTTGTACATTTTCTTGGAGACATCACTAGAGTTTGGTTGCAGTGCAGAGGTCGGCCGGCTGTTCCGTCTAACCATGGGGATTCTTCCAGAACTACAAGCCAACCTTGAACTGTTCATCGACATATTTAGGGAAGTATTAGAAAGAGATCTGGAATTGCCCATTGAAGTGTTGAAAGAAGTAGCTGGTAAAAAGTAGAAGAAACAGGTTATTCTCATTACTCATATATGGCACTCAACTTCCTAAATCTATACAACCTGCTGTTAGATTAAAATCTAATTCAGAAACTCTGGCTGCAAATTTTTCAAAATCCATGTTCGGACAAGAATCATGACGATTATACAATGTAAGGCTTTTAATCAACTTCACTATTAGACTAAGCAGTGGGCCCCTAGAAGAGAAGACGAATGGGTGCTCAAGTTATTTATTAAGTATACAAGCAGACATCAAAACAGAAGCCTATGAAGCAAAAAAGAAAACATTCCCCTGAAACTACAGCGAATGCTATTAAAAGAGCAACACTCCATTGAAAAGATGGGAGCTGCTTAAGGTACCTAAATATCAAGTATGCAACATTTTGAAAGGGATTTACTTGGTGGTTAAGCCATAACATTGTACCAGACAAGTCTTGGTTTAAGGTAGACCTCACATTTGGGTACCCTTCATTTAACTGTACATTACTTCTAGATATTTATAATCACCTGTTAAACCTACTGTAGGAAGCTGGCTCTGTATATACTATACCAAAGTAAGGTATAATGTGCACAGAATCCAGTGGATACACAGAGGCTAAAGTACATAACAAATGTTCTCTCTTGTGGTGGTGTGGTTGAGCAGTTAGGCTTATCAGAGGGTTGTGTTAAGCATTTGTTCTACACACACGGGAAAGGCATGATTACACATTCAATGACCTAATCCGAGACCAACGGTTATAAAAATATTACTTTTTTATGCTTACTATTTAGAACCAAAGATACTTTGAAATAAAATAAGTTTTTCATGGAATAGGGGGCAACAGGTACAAACGCCACTTTTTATTGCTGGGGATGACGCTGGCGAAACGAGACATTGCACAAGAATGGAATGCATCGAAGGCTCCGCCATTGGTGGCCTGGAAAAATGGACTAGACTTTTGCATGGGGCTTGAGTTGCCCATTTTTATGGCCAGGTGTTGCCCTCGGAAGCATTTTAAGATTTGGAAACGGTGGGCGGACTATCGGGGCCTGGAGCTGGACCCACCACTGGAAGACACTGCCCTCCATTTGAACTGTCGGGTAGGATGGTTGGACTGTGTTTAATGTACATGGCTGATACGGTCTGTGTTTTACACTCTGTGTGGGTTGAGCAAGCTGCAGCACTTAGGGGGGTGGGTAGGGCGGGTGGGGGGTAAAGTTGTTCCTTTACAGTTTAAGTATTCACGTATGTAAACTACTGAAGTACACAATGCTACTATGATTCTGGCATTGGCTTCTGGCTTACAGAGCAGTGCATATGTTTTCCTGTGCCTTCAGTCAATAAAATCAGTTTAAAAAAAAAAAAAAAAGTTTCAGCGTGAATCTTTCTGGATTCACTATGCTGTGCATTATTCCGCGGTCTAGTGGTTGGGGCTGGAATCGTAGTCTCTTCTCTTTTTCGTGGCCCAGGTGGGAGTAGATGTCCCACTATTTGGTGCCCTCCTGTGATGTCGGCGTGCTTCCTCCGGAAGCCTTCATCTTTGGGCGCCATCTTCAGATTCTTTTTTCCGCCGTTGGGTCTAGTTCATCACAGAGAGGTTCCAGAGTTTTTGGAATGAAGAAGCAAAAATAAAGCAGGAAAACCACCGAAAAATTGCAGAATACATCTCGCAATCAAGAACACAGACCCGGGACGAAGAAGAAGAAGAAGAAGAAGAAGAGGAAGATCGAAAACTTCAATGTCCAACGAAGAATGCGCATACAGGGGGCCCACTGAGCACAGGCGTGGACAAAACACCTTTCACATTCTGCAGTAATTGCCACCACAAGTACGCGCAGAAGGACCAGCACCAGAATTGCAACCTCTGCCTGCCAATCGACCACAAAAGCAAGGATTGCAACGCCTGCTCGGCATTCACCCCGAAGACCCTCAGAGTGAGGGAGAGACAGAAGACAGCTAACTATTACATGCAGGGCGAAGGACAACAATCTCCGTCGCTCCGGGACTTGGGCCTCTCCAGTGGATAAGAGGACAACATCGCTGAGGGACCTGAGGACTACACGGTCGTAGAGACCGATATTAAGTTGACAAAGGAGGTAAGAGATGTCGACCCCTAAAACTCCGACAGACTCTCGAAAATCAGAGTCCTCGAAAGGAGCACTGGCGCTGAAGCAATCTTCAGCCACAGCTGCATCCAGGGACAAACAGCCCAGCGGATCCTTCGAAAAGGAATCCCAGCCGGCGAAAACCCAAGACAAACCTAAGTCATCGAAGCACGTCCCCGAAAAGGCACGCTCAACACCGAAGGAAAGCGAGCCGAAGGCATATTCAATATCGAAGGGAACCGTCGAAACACTTGACGCCGAACAAGCCACCGAGATAAAGAGAAAAAAGGATTTTGACGAACGTATGAGCAGATGTACCATCCCTTTGAAGCTCATGACGATTGTCGAAGTAGAAGTCGAAGAGGAGTCGAAGAGGAGTTCGAGGCTGAAGAACAGCTGAAAACTCCGGAACCTACAAATCAGCAGGATGAGGAGGGCCTATATTACTACGAAGGAGAAGGCGAGGAAGACCAACAAACAAGCTTGGGGTCGGCATACTCTGGAGCAGGACCTGGATTGGCAGGACCTAAACACTGAAAGCCCGGAAGAGGCCATAGAAACATCCTTAGAGGCCTTCGCCGCCAGACGACATTGGCATCTATAACATGGTCATCAAGAATGCGGCTACAGCATATAGGTTGAAACTAGAGGAAGAGAAACCAAAAGCTTACTTCCTCTTAGAGACACTGCTCCCCACTCAAACTAGGAGCCAATTCCTGCCCATGCTCTCAAGTGTCCTGGACCAGGGCAGGGAAGCATTCAAGGAGCCATCGACCTGCAGGTCTGTCACACCTAGGACAGAGAAAAAATATAAACATTCCTCTAAGGACCCAACATACACCCAGGGATCCGTCCCGGCTGACTCAATCATTGCAGAAACAGCCAGAAAGAGGGCAAACATTCCCACTAACTCAGGGCCACCTCCAGACAAAGAAATATAGACCTCACAGGAAGGAAAATAGAGAGGAATTCAGCTATTCACTGGCACATTGCTAACTCCAATGCCCTGCTGAACAGGCATACGTACCAGCATTGGGAGGAGGTCGGACAGTTCCTCAAACACCTCCCTGACCTGTACCAGCAGAGAGCAACACACCTGGTGGAGGAAGGCAAGAACATAGCAAACTCCTGCCTCAAATCAGCCCTGGATGCGGCAGACACATCCAGCAGATTCATGATGGTTGGGATAACAGAGAGGAGGCTAGCCTGGCTGAGGATTTCAAGCTGGAAGTCCAGAATTATATTCTAAACACACCCTTCAATGGGGAAACGCTGTTTTCGGGCCCAGTAGATGACAAACTGATGCAGCTCAAGAAAGAGAATGAAACTGCGAGGTCCATGGGAGCACTGCAGTTCAGAGGTATGAGAAAGGCACCACCTCAAGGAGACCAAACGGCAGAGGAGGAAACCAGCCGGGAACTCTCCCACCAGACCTTCTAACAAGCCTCCCAGAGCAACAACAAAGCAATGCAGGGTCAGCAACAGCAAACCTGGCAGTACCAACCTAGGGGCCAGTCCTTTCGAGGGCTATCGAATGGACGAGGGCAAACAAGAAGCTTGTGGGCCAGCAACCCATCTCAAAGTGACTCCACTGCACCGTACGTGCCCACCCACACAACACCTCCACGGGAGCAGCACAACAAAGGACTCAAAAAACAATTACACAAACACAAAAGAGAGATCAACCAACATGTAACACCAGTAGTAGGCAGGCTAAGACACTTCTTCCAAGAGTGGAAGAAAACAACAACAGACAAATGGATACTGAACACAATACAGTTCGGATACTGTATAGAAATGGAAAAGAAGCCACCAAACAGGAGGCCAAAAAGCAAGACAGCTCTGCAAAAGAACTCTCGCTCCTCCTACAGGAAGCACAAGAACTCCTCCACAAGGAGGCAATAGAAACAGTACCGTTCAAAGAAAGAAACAAGGGAGTGTACTCAAACTACTTCCTCGTACCAAAGGTAGACGAAACGTTAAGGCCCATCCTGGACCTACCGTCCCTAAACCAATACATAAAGACTCAAAAATTCAAAATGACATCCCTACAGGAGGTATTCCTCAGATAAGGGACGGAGATTTTATGTCCACCATAGACCTCAAAGACGCCTACCTACACATTCCCATGAACAAACACCTACTAAGATTTGTCATCGACAAAGCGCACTACCAGTTCATAGCCCTGACCTTCGGGCTGAAATCCGCACCAAGGGTCTTCACACAATGCTGCGCAGCTGTAGCAGCCCACCTACGGAGGGAGGGGATTCATGTATATCCCTACCTTGACGACTGTCTGATAAAGGCAAGTTCCTACAAACAATGCCAACTACATGCAAAGCGGGTCACACAGACGCTGACAGAACTGGGATGCTCAATACACTGGGGGAAATCCTCAATGGAACCAGAACTGGTGAAGATCTTCCTGGGCGCACAGATCAACACCATTCCGAGCAAGGTGTTCCCCAGCAAGGAGAGAACACTTGCCCTGCTGAAGGAGACGCATCAATACCGAAAAGGGGCAAGCTTTGACAGTGAGGACAGCGAGCAAGCTCATGGGGATGATGGCATCCTGCATACACCTAGTCCCCAATATACGACTTCACACAAGACCATTCCAGGAATGGCTGCAACAACAATGGTCACAAGCTACAGGGAGTTGGGAAGATCTAGTGTTTGTAACGCACACAGTGCAAGAGGAGATAGCGTGGTGGAACAAAGAACATAAGGGGGAAGCCTTTAACACCACCAACCCCAACAGTGACCATCACCACAGACTCACCCCAGATGGGATGGGGAGCACACATGAACCAGCTCAAGGTAAGGGGTCTGTGGATTCCAACAGATGCGATCAGACACATCAACTACCTGGAACTAAAGACTGTGTTCCTTGCCCTGAAAGCCTTCCAGAAACAACTGTACAGGCAGAAAGTGTTGATACAAACAGACACCACAACAATGTTCTACATCAACAAACAGGGAGGAACACTATCAATAGCGCCATCCAACCAAGCGCAGGAAATATGGAGATGGACCATCCCACTACAAATAGACCTCCTGGCAATACACCTACCAGGAAAGGACAACGTGGAGGCAGACAGGCTCAGCAGACAGACATCAGCATCCCACGAGTGGGAGCTCAGTACTCAGGAAACGCAAAAGCTATTCAAGAAGTGGAGGACCCCAAAAATGTACCTGTTTGCAACACACCAGAATGATAAATGCCAATACTTCGCATCCAGACAGCCAGGGGAACAATCCCAGAGAAATGCCCTATGGATAAGCTGGTCGAAGACATTTGCCTATGCTTTTCCCCCTCAATACCACTGATACACAGAGTGCTCATCAAATGCAGAACCAGCAACATGACACTGATTCTGGTAGCACCACAGTGGGCCAGACAGTCCTGGTTCTCACAAATAGTGGAGATGGCGCAGGGCCACCCACACAAGTTCGCAAGAATAAAAGACTTGCTCTCCATGCAAAACGGGGAGGTGCTTCACTCAGAGCCAGAGCGCCTCTGCCTAGCAGCTTGGCTCCTGAAGACGTAGAGTTTGCACACCTAAAGAGCACACTGCAGGTGCGGCGGGAGGCAAGGAGGCCTACCACACGGAGGTGCTATGTAGCAAAATGGAAACTGTTCCCACAGTGGTGCATCAGGGAAAAGCTACACAAGAAAATCACCAAGGAATCGGTGTTAAAATATTTAACACTTGCTAAAAATAAACCTAAGGTGTACCTCACTGAGAGTACACCTAGAAGCGATAGTAGCCTACACAAGAGGGGAGACTGGAAATAGCTTCTTTACATCCCAGGTGGTAAAGAGATTCCTGGAAGGGGCTAAAAGATTCACCCCCCAAAAGGGATGCCTCAGCCGGCATGGCAACTTAATATAGTTCTAATAGAGCTCATGAAAGCGCCTTTTGAACTCATTCACAAGGCCTCACTACAGATGCTCACAATAAAGACAGCCTTTTTGGTAGCAATCATCTCGCTAAGCAGGGTAAGCGAACTGCAAGCGCTAACACTACAAGAACCCTTCATTCAAATTCACAATGACAGAGTGGTAATGAGAACAGACCCACACTTTATGCCTAAGGTGGTGTCAAGGTTCCACATAAACCAAACAATACAGATACCAAGTTTCTTTCAGAAACCATCCACAAGCGCAGAGAGAGCACTGCACACTTTGGACGCTAGAAGGGCAGTAATGCATTACATTGAAAGAAGTAAAGATTACAGGAAAACAAAGCAGTTGTTTGTGTCCTTCGCAAGCAGTTTCCTTGAAGACCAGTATCAAAAGGCACCATCGCAAGATGGATCGCACAAGCTATCCAATTCTGCTACAAGCAGGCAGGCCAAGAACTACTAGGAGGGGCACAAGCCCACTCTACTAGGAAAAAAGGAGCAACAATAGCCTTCCTGGCAAACACACCCATCTAAGACATCTGCCTGGCGGCAACATGGGCTTCAGTGCACACGTTTACTAAGCACTACTGCGTGGATATACAGATGAACAAGGAAGCACAAGTAGGACAAAGGGTGCTTCAACATATATTCAACAAGCAACGCTTATCTTCCACCCAACCGCCACAAACCTAACAAACCGCTACAAAGTCTATGAACAGCATAGTGAATCCAGAAAGATTCACTCTGCACAACAAATAGTTTCTTACCGGTCGGTGTAGTTTTGCAGCTTGACGACTTTCTGGATTCACTAGCGAACCCACCCTCCTCCGCCAGAAAGATGAGACAGGAGGAATAGAAAAAAAAAAAGACTAAGAAAAATAGGGAAGGATAAACAAATATGGCACAAAGACAAGAGAAAAAAAAAGAATCAGAAGATGGAGTCCAAAGGTGGGAGCTTCAGTCAACGTCACAGGAGGACACCAAATGCTGGGACATCAACACCCACCTGGGCCATGAAAAAAATAAAAAAAATAAAGGAGACTACGATTCCGGACCCAACCACTAGACCGCGGAATAATGCACAGCATAGTGAATCCAGAAAGTCTTCAAGCTGCAAAACTACACCGACAGGTAAGAAACTATTAGCTAATTTTTCTAACAGTTCAATGGAAGGAAAACAATCAGGGAATTTCACAGGCAAGTACAGGACTTACAAATTCAGTATTCAGGTTTTAGGACCAGCATTGGGCAAGGGTCAAGTAAGTGTAGCGAGACTGCAACACCAGCAGCACTGGAGGGGGGCACAGTTCAAATTCGGCCACTGGGTCAAATACTACTCAATGGAGACTCTGGGCATGCAAAGAGGTGACTGTTGCAGGTAGGTAAATCTGGAGTTGGGAGGTCAACCCCTGGGGGTTAGGTCCAGACTGGGAACCCAATTAGCAGGGACCCAATGCACATTCAAAGTTGTATTCAGAGTCAGACAAAAAGTGTGGGGGAGGGGGTCCGTGCAAGATCAAGATATTGGAATATTTGTTTTTGTGGGGAGCTATTCACTTAGCCAGTTAAGCAGGCTTAGAGACCAAACTAAGCCTCAGTAACTGAAGGTGGTCTACCTACAGTTTGTGTAAGCACTGTACACTGGTCCAGTTCTTTGGGGCAAAGGAAAGTGAGAACAGCCTGTTTATAGCTTGCATCGTAGGAAGACTAAGGGAAGGCAGAATAATCAATGGAAGGATTAGTATGAAGGGGAAGATACAAGGAATTCAAAATGGTGGGATCCAGAACAGAAAAACCATTAACCCTCTTTATGTGCGTTCCCAAATGCTGGAATGCTGAAAAACAGTGCTGCAGTGGGAGTTATGGGAAGACATGTACGTATGCTTGTATGTTGCATTTCTAAAGCATAAACCTAGCTAAAAGGTAGCAGAACACCATATAGGGTCAAAGACAAACGAGTGACAGGATAGATAGCTGGTTTGTGGGTGGTTAATGTTTTGTGATGTAGTGTTTTTAAAAAGGTGAATCTTCAAATCTTTCTTGAATTGGAGCAGTTTTGGGGCATTCTTAGTGGATAGGGGGATGCTGTTCCAGCTCCTAGATGCATGAATGGAAAGGGTATGGAGCCTTTTTTTCCACTTCTTAGCCCGCAGTCTGATGATGGCTGCAGGTCTGCCTAGAACCATCAAATATGGCAAGCTTGTCTGTAAGATAACCAGAGGTACTGGTCATTATGGCTTTGTAAATAATGTAACTGGCTTTAAAGATGGTGTGGACTGGAAAAAAGACCTAATGAAGTTCCATCAGGATGGGGGTGATGTGATAATATTTATCAAACAAGGCATAATGATGGATCCTATTTTTGATTAAACAAGGATAACACTAAAATGTATTTGTGCATAATGAACATGATTGAAAAATATGATCCCCGAGTGAGCCAACAGAGACTACAGGCTAGGTGTAGCGTGGCTGTCAATACTTCTCGGTTCAATCATGCAAGCTACCTGATTTTACCATTGACTGGAGTCAGATCAAAGACTAGAGCTTTAGCTTACATCTTACCATCATGGTTGAGATGTGGAATACTTTTTTCGAGATGACGCATCTAAGTGTTTCAAAGGCACAAAAGTCGAGATTTGGACTCATATGAATGCTTCTGTCTGGTAGAAACGAAATCCAGACAGGAAAAGTTCTTGTGGCAATGTAAATTTAGAATGTAAAAGCAGAATGAAAAGGTGACAAAGCAGGTATTTCTGGCTTTAGTGTAGGGCATGCAGAGAGGCACACAACAGACCTATACATTTAGAAAGATCAATACAACTACATGTGACTTTGTGGCTCCCTAAATTGTCCGTATGCATTTGTGCAGATAGGCCACAGAGACATACGGAAATATTTTAAAGGAAGGTGCTTGGGTAGATTAATAGGAAAATAAGAATGTGTCCGTTTTTCAAATCATTGATAGCTTAATGGGGCAGAATTATTGAAAATACTAGCACTGAAATTATTCTGCTGCTTTCATATTTAATTGCTCAACTTGTTTTGCTACACACATTGCGTTGCAACATGGTTTATGAATTCAAAGTAAAGTATTCACCACACAAATGTGACAAAATATCAATGCACGTTTTAATGGTCATGCAAGAACCTGCATTAGTCCAAACATATAAGTCACATTTATATGGAGGGCCAAAATGTACACATTATTTCATGGCAACCTCTTGTCTCAGGTACACAAGCAGTTACAGTAAATACCTGACCAATCATGCAGACTGTCGAGACAGTAAACAGATGAATGACATGAGGAAATCCTTTACTAATTATTTCAAACCTAAACCTCCTTAATTTCTACTAATTTGGAAAGCAACTGAAAAGCTGGTAATGTTGAATTGCACCAGAGACCCCTTTACTCTTAAACATGCAATACTTATGAACGACCAACTGAAACCTTAAATACAAATGTAAAATCGTTAACTAATTTCCTATACTACAAAATAATGCAATTCTAATGACCTAAGGAGTATGTCGAAAAACGGGTATGAGCTTACCTTTTAAGCCCACTGGAGAAATAGATAAACTGGAGTTCAAACTGGAATTTATGCTAGACTGTGATGAGGAAGAAGACGTGTTTTTTCTTACAGGAACAGGACATTTCAGCTGTGGCTTTTTAAGTCCTAACTGAAAAATAAAGAATCAGTAAATTAAGCAGGCAAGCATTGGTTTGAAATCCCAATTCAATATTCAGTGCACAAACATATCAACGTTTTTATACCTTCCAAAAACCTCTTTAACGTAGCCAAATACTTCTATGCCTATTATTCCACGTAATTGGCCTGTCTCAAATGGGACTTGTGTAGGAGACATGTCAAGCAGTTTAACTTGGTTTTTCCAATCCAAATGGAGGATATCACTGACAGACTGTCAAGAGTGGCATAGTGGTTGGAAAACAATGAACTTTATCGCCATGCAAGTGGCACCAACAGATGAATTCAAATAGTCCATCCAGCACTTTGTTGATGGTTGCAATAGGCCTCTTAAGCACAAGGATACATCCAGATGTGGGTTCAGGCCGTACTACAGGACTAAACCTATACCTCACCAGCGTGGTCTACATGGTGTCTTGGGTTCCCATTTTAAGGGAAACTTAGCCTAACACTTCAAGCTGGGCTGTTCCCACTGAACAGGACTGATTTGCATATAGCTGGCCTCCATCTAGAGGGGCACAATGGGTGAAAAACGATTGACTAATATGATCAGAGCAAATTCCAGCGGCTCAGTAGAATTCAAGCATTCCCTCATCACTGTACATTGCACTATTAAGGAATCGCGCTTTAACTTCCCAATGAGTCGCAAAAAAGTAAAAATAATTCTGGAGTTGCCAGTTTTGCATACAGATGGGACATGCCGCACAGTTTCAACTAGGAAATCTCTTTTGGGGCAGCCCAACACTAATTGGTATGGGTTAGCCATCTGTATTGGCACAGTAAGATAAAACGAAAAATCAGACTGAAATGTGGCTTTGATAGTCACCCATGACTGACAGCAATTCATGCATTCCAACCATCACCGTTTCGTTGAAGGACAAAAATCATTAAGTTTCAGAAACTGTACTTCTTACAGGTACTGTAAGAGTTGAGGATGCTGCAAATTATAAATTATCAGTCTGCAGGGTCCCAAAAGTAAATAAGACAGACGAGCCGCCTTCAACACAACATAAACAGTGACATGAGCTAATTCATCGCACAGAATTCTGGATGGGAACACATCCTATAGGAAGGACTGGAGAAGCGCCTAATAGGTGTAGGAAAGATAAAGAAATGAATGGAAGCATAGGTGGCTGGGCCAGAGAGCATTACAGTACACAACTACAATGTCACTTAACTTAGGCCCAGAAAGGAGAAAGGAAAACCAAGGGCAGTACAAGGACAATAGCATGGTGGAGGGCCTGGGGGGAGGAAAGGCAGTTTGTTAAAGGCCTAAAGTTGCACCTATGGCTAGAGCAGACTTCTCCAATAACTAGCTCGTCAACGGATAGCGCTCCAGCTACCTGTAAGCTGCTCTACTGTGTTCAGCCATGCCTACTCAATTGAATTAATATAAATTGAAAAGCATGTATGATGTTTGTATTTTCGCAACTCACCAGCTGATGTTCAGAGAGAAATAGTTACATTTCCAAATTATATCTAAAGCGGATATGTGAGTGATAAGTCTTGCGGCATTGGAAAGATGCATTACTAATATTTCCTTGGACTCACTGACATTGCAGATATGGCGGTTGTGCATTACTCATGTGGAGGCATTCCATTTTGTCAAAAACCGTTTTACGTTACTGCTGCCAACCCTGACAGAAGCATTGAAGTGTTCATTGTTTTCAAACTTGCATATGATGGCCACTAATATAACCTTGTCCGATGCGGTCTTGATTACAAGACTAATATCAGTGGCTCAGGACGATTTTCACTGAACATAAGCAGCTCTCATTCCAGAAAAGGTTGGAGTCGGAGACCCTGAGTTAGAGTTTGAGAGGCTCGGAGAACAAGGAAAGATCCCAAAAGGTTGACAAAGGCAAATGAGGACACACTATGACCAATTTTCACACCTTCAAATGACGCTACAAATAGGAAGACGGAAATCTCTAGAGAGTAGGATCACCTGAAACACCTCCGCGAGGAGAAATCCTCACTAAGTAAAAAAAGGCAAAGCGCTTCTTGGAACATGCCCATCTAATTTAACTTTACACTAATTTAAACAGATGGAGCAGCTCTAGGTTCCCAAATACTATAGGAAACATAACCAGGGTCAGCTTGAAATATGGAGTAGCATAGAATTACCTTCTAATATCAAAAGGACTAGCTGCTGTAACAGGCCCTTCACCTTGCCACAAAAACAACATTTTGTGGTACAGAGAAACTAGGTTCAGTTTTTCCTAATAGTAAAACAAATTACCTTGCTTGTGGTCGGAAGGGCTCTCTTGTTTTGTGTTAGAGTGCTGTTGAAGGATGAATCGCTTACGTCTGATGCAACACTTGATTTGTCCGAAAGTAGGTCTTCTGAAGTATCTGCTTTGTTTGTCGGTTTCTTCATAGGACTGAGCTTTAACCTGGTCTTTGGCTGAAATAAAGCATTTTAAACCGTTATGAGTGGCCCAAATACTATATATATATATATATATATATATATATATATATATATATATATATATATATATATATATATACATATATACATATATACATATATACATACATACATACATAAACACGTTTTTATTGTTGATGAAAACCTTGTTTGTAGTATTTTAGAATATCTTTATGAAACCTGCATTATAAACAGCTACTTATTAACCTTGACAAATCAAGGGGACACAAAAATGTTTTTAACTGTTGGACTGAGTGTAGAAATGCAAATATAAAACAGTGAAACGTTGCATCTAGAAGAACAGATACTCTTAAAAATAGCCAAGTCAGTTATTCAAGCCCTTCATAATCATTCAGACATGATTGGTTTGTCAACGTATGTGGTTCACTCAGGTCATGGCTGACTAATAAAACAAGCACAATAACCACCTGCTTTGCTTCCACCCGCATATCCTACTCCAGTGTCACATGACAGATCACAAACCAACCGCAGAAGCATGTAAATCTGTGAGTGGACTTCTGATGGACTAAAATGTCACTACGTACAGCAACATGGCCTTACATACAAGAGTCTCCTTAAAAGTAACACCACTCAAGTGTTTTTTTTAAACCAGGAGACAAGTGTTGCGAGAGAATATTGTGAGAATATTGTAGATTTGCAAGCGCAGAAATCTACAAATGATGTCACTTTAAACTAACTAGAAAACATGGGAGTCTTGCACTTCTCTGGGTCGATGAGTCTTTGCCACCATTTTAGAATAGAGCTTTACACAACAAGGACATTAATAAATGCATGTGTCATTCAGTCAAAGAGATGTTTGTGAATGTTTTAAACGTTTATTTGATCTTTTTAGAGATTAGTTGCTATGGTTTGTTTATTCAACTTAGTGGCAAATACACGAGAGAAGATCCCTCCGGCAATATGAAAGAATCTGGAGACAGCACCCCTCGTTAGATCACCTGAAACTTCTTCGCCAGGCCAGAAACACTTACAACAAGAACATAGTCAACTCAAAAAAAGAATTCTTCAGAGCGGAATTAGGAAATGCCCAGAACAGACCTTGCAAACTCTTTGAGATGGTCAAACTCCAATCGAATAAACTGTCCAAAACAGCGAAAGAAACCCCCAAGTCTCTCCTCTCCTCTGAGGATTTCTCCTCATTTTTCTCAAACAAAATCAAAACCTTAGATACCGAACTCAAGGCCACCTCATCCCCCCTCCGAACTTAGACCTTCCGCCCCCTCCCTCCCTGCCGCCATGGTCCTCTCCGAAGACCCTAGCACACTGGTCCGAATTTGCACCCTATGATTAAGTTGCTGTTGCAAAAATCATTTCCTCCCTGAACCCCAACAACCATTTCAACGACCCGCTCCCTTCAAACTGTCTCGCGACCGTTGCCAAATCCATCATTCCTAGCTGGACTGCTGGACGCCTCTCTCCTGCAGGGATCAATACCGGCCTCGCTGAAAGCAGGCCAAGTCCTACCCATTCTGAAAAAGCCGTCGCTGGACCCAGCCTCCCCAGACAACTTTAGACCAGTTTCCAACATTCCGCTCCTGGCTAAAGTGCTGGAAAAGTGTGTACAAATACAGCTAAGTCACCACATCAACAACTTCCATCTACTTGATGACTGCCAATCCAGCTTCAGACCGGGACGCAGCACTAAAACCATCATGCTCCACATTGTTGACGCTCTTCAAGCCCTTGACCAAGACAAAACCGGTCTCCTGATCCTCCTTGATCTATCATCGGCCTTCGACACGGTCAACCACGAGATGCTACTCAAGCCTCAAACTGAGGATGGGATTAGATGGCACAGTCCTAGACTGGTTTAGCTCCTACCTCCATAACCGATCTCAGAGATTCCTAATCAATGGCGAACTGTCCGCTCCCTCCGTGGTCACGGTGGGAGTCCCTCAAGGATCAACTTGGTCCCCCACCCTTTTCAATCTCTATCTGGAACCCCTTGCTGAAGTCCTGCGCACTGCAAATATCTCCTTCCTTATGTACGCTGATGACACTCAGATCTACATAAAAATCTCATCTCTTGCGGAGATACTCACCCTGAATGAGGCCCTGAAGCTGACCGTCAGATGGCTCTCCTCAAATCAACTCAAACTCAATGCTAAGAAAACTGAGTTCCTTCTAAACTTTCCCGCCCAAGAGCAACCCTGAGATACAGACATGGATTAAAGCTATCACAGCCTTAAATTGTTCCCCGACTATGTGGATATCGGCCAAATCTCTGGGAATTACCCTGGATTATAACCTAAACATGCGAGACCACATCAACGCAATGGCCAAATCTGCCCAATTCCACCTGAGCTATCTATGGAAATTGAAACCCTTTCTGGACGCTCCCGACCTAAAACTCGCAGTCCAATCATTAGTCATCCCCCGGCTGGAATATGGTTGCTCCAACCTCTCTGGCTTACCCACGATCTCGCTGGCACCCTTAAAAGCCTGCCTCAACGCAGCCGCCAGACTACTTACAGGCTATAGAAAATTTGATCATATCACCCCTCACTTGAAAGCGTTGAACTGGCTTCCCTTCAAGGCTAGGATTCACCTCAAACTGGCATGCATTACGCACAAGGCCTTACACTCCAACTCCCCTGCGTATCTTGCACAGAAGCTTGTGATATATGGAGCAAACAGAAACTCCCGATCGGCCAATTCCCTCCAACTCCGGCTAAAACCTACAATCGGGCTTTCGCCGGGACTGCACCAAGAATATGGAATCCCCTCCCCGGCACGCTTTAAAAAAAGAGGCCAAATCCTTCCTCATGGGCAAATTCCTTGGTTAACCCGTCCCACAGCCACCCGAGAGACTATTGCCTTATCCTGCGACCTTGTACATTACTCATGCGATTCCTGCCTATTGTATGACTCTTGTCTCTGTAAATGGTCCTGTAGTATAGTTTATCCTATCCCCCAATGTACAGTACTCTTATAATATCCTGCTCACCTACGAAACCTTGACTGTGTAAGCTCTCTGATGTACAGATCTCCTGCATTTTGTATTGACCTGCCTTTTGTATAACTCTATGAATCTGTAAAGCGCTCGGATACCCTCACGGGTCAAGTTTGCGTTCTATAAAACCTTAAAATAAATAAATAACAGAAATAAGAAATAAGTCTGGTTAGAACAACCATACAGAATTAAAGAACCGCGTATTCCATTCAGATTATAGTCCCTATTCTAAACTATGGACCTATTCTACCCTAACGAACTCAAGGAGTTCCTTCTGGAAAAGAGCAAGTAGATTTGGGAGCAAAATTCGATAACTAGGGAAAAGATTTAACTCCCCATAAAGGGTATTTCTGAGACTCAGCCAAGTTCTCCGCACAACTGCAGTATCAACCATCTAAGGAGGAGAGAATCACAGCTGTAGCTAGGATCAGCATAAAACAGGAAGTCTCTTCACAAAGCATAAGAAAAACTAAGCAATCAATGTAAGCAGCAGTTTATGGCAAATCAGGCTAGCACAGCAAAGTGCTAAGGGGAATGGCAGGGTTGGAATGTATTGAATGTCTCGAGGTGATGGCCTCTTGCTATGAACATGTACTATAGAGACAGCATCTAACATGATGCAAAAACAAATAAATGTGTCATCAGCATCCAATGGTGAGAGATCTTTTGATGGTCCGTTGTCTTCGATTACAATGGTAAATGTTCATGTCAGCATGAAGTCTGAGATGGCTACAATGCATTTCAAAAAAGTACATCTATAAAGGTTCTCATGAGAACCTTTGGCAGGTCTACTCTGTTAGCGGTCTGGTTCCCATTGCATGGTATGTCCTGGTTAGATCACATCATGTAAGCATTTTCTTTTCACTATTACACTTGTTCATTATGTATAAGTGGCAAACAAAACAATCTAAATACTGTGAATTCATATGGTGTGATGAAAGATGGAATAATCTTTCAGGAAACATCACATTTCACAAAAAGTCAAACTCTAGAGTTAAGATTACGTTAAATCACCATTTACATGCATGATAAATGAAGGCACATTTTCTAACGTTTAACAAACTTTGTGATGACATTTTGTAAAAATATTCAACTTCCTCATAGGGTAAGTAGCATACTACAAATCCATGTTAGTTCAATCAAAAACATTTTTGAACATCACTATCAAACAGTGTTTTGGGCTTTGCAGGGAGTATGAAAGGAAACCTATGCAGCTCAACAACCCTTTGAAGAGACATGGACTTTGTCTTTGTGTTAATTTCATGTGCTTCGAATCACTCGGAGGGTTTCTCCATACTGAGTAACACGGTAAGATGCTGGACACAACCAAACTGATGACCGTCTTGAAATCCTTTTAGCCAACATTACTGCACACATCACAAGTTGCTAAAGAAACAAAACAATCCAGTACAATCCAATAAAGTCTTATTTCTCTACATTAAGATTATGTAACACGCTCCATGATGGCTGCTGTGATAAATATGCAGTAAAGAAAATTGCCTTAAATTGTCCTCGACTTTAAAAAGTAAATACTGCAAACACAATTGCTCTGCCCTAGATTAGCATTTCACCACCTGATTGAAGGTAACAACCAAATAGTTACCTCCATGGAACTACTACGGGAAATCACATACAACTGGCTTACATGGATATATTTAGGTACATTCTTACATAACTAGCTAGTGGATAATCATTGGATTTGCAATATTCTCGTCTTTCCAAAGGAGGAAATCATTTGCCTCTGGATGAGAGGGCATATTACAATCTACCTAAAATCATACAGACTTTCTACTGATTTCATCATCAAATTGGGGTGCTATCTACTGCTCCACAAGTTTTTAATTTGCTACAGCAATATAAAAAATCTTAACTAATGAAAATCTTCAGCTACTAGAGAAACACAAAACGGGTTTGCAAAGATAACTGACCTATTTTCGATAATTTGGCACAAATACATAAATAAATAGATAATACATAACAGAGTTCGAAAAGTATGCATTACTAGGCAAACTATGTATAATAAGCAGCTAATGGTCTCAGGTTTTGAAGTAAACCGCTGCGACTAAGTCTCAGGGAAAAACGACTGCTGGAGATGCAATAACTCATGCTAATCTAGTGTGCTTTTTGGACTGTAGGAGACTTACTTAATGGTGGCTAAAATATAATACAAATACAAAAAGAACTGGACCGCATCCTCCCATTTGAGAACAGAATCCTAGATTACGGACAAGTTAGACCCAGCAAATTCTGAACAAAATGTGTGATTATTCGTAAACTGTTCAACACATTTGGGGTAATTTTGTGGTTCTCAGACTTGCACATGCATTGCAAAGGATTAATAGCCGTAGCAGCTGTAAGAAAGTGCCCTCTTTTTGCATGGTTGAACAAATAAACAGCACATTGAAATCCAGATTGACAAAGGTGTGAGTTTTAAAGTCTTTGAAGTAGCCCTTGTGTTGTTGAGCTTGAGAAGTACTCCAGACAGGAGAAAAGGATTGTTGCGCATGAAGGAATAATGGGCAAAGTGATGAGAAAGCAAGCTGTTCCTGCCCATGCTTTAGTCAACATAACAGATGATCTGGCCCCAGACTATTGTAAAGGTTTTGGCTGATGTGGTACGGTCTGTCTAACCAGGTTGGAGAGGCTGCCCTTGAGACTGAACATGAGCAGTGTCATGACCTCCGCACAAGTTGACCGAGTCCTGGTAAAGACGCACGTGTGAAATTCGTGCTTGGAGCTCAGTTGGAAAGGACCTTACCAGGTGATCCTGATTACCAACACTGCTGCAAAGTGTGGAGGTCTCCCGAACTGGGTACACACTGCACATACTCGCAGAGTCCCATTTCCCCTTGATGATACAAAAGCACAGGTTCCTGCTCTGTGAGTGGTAAGAGACAGAATGTGCAGGTTTGTCAAACTGTTGGGGACCAGCAAGCTACTAGAACAGCACTTATTTGGCCTGAGGGGCGTCAGAGTTAACTCATGTGGGTACCGAAGGGTCTCAGCCAGTAGAGTGGACTACAAGACGTCTTGAACATACCTATAGGCCTAGTGCACCAAGAAATCAAATTGTACTCCGAGACAGTTGGCCCAGAAAAGGTGAGGTACTGTGACACAGCCTAACGGAAGGAAGAGGCGACTACCACAGACAATTCAAGTTCTGAGCAGTCTGACCAGAGTGACAGTGATGAAAAAAACAGTAATTAGGAGACCAAAAAGAGCTAGAGTACCCAGTCACAAGTACTCATCTCCTGAATGGACTTTTCTGGCTGCAATGAATGGGAGCAGATTTTGCTACCTTTTGTTTTAACAATTCGAGTCCACCTGAACCTCCTTGAAATAAACCTTGTTGTGGATTTGAATGTCATCATCATCACAAGCTTTATTTCGAAACAAGAGTCATAAAAGCAACATGAAACAAAGATAACACAACCATGAAACTACTTATAGATTAAAAAAGGAAAAATTACAGTGACAAATACAATTAGTCATCATAAATAGAGTTAACACTGGAAAATAATTCATAGCTTTAAAATGCAGAGAGAAAGCTTCAAGGTACTTGGGAGATTGCCAATATTTAAAAAGATAAAAATAAAGTGCTTGTGCGTGATTGTATTCTCAGCAGTAAATGTTATAAAATTGGCTGCTGGTTAAGCAGATAAAACTACTACATCTTCTTTACAAGTGCTTTTCTTCGTATCAGCCACGCTTGGCCCAGATACTTTGCCACACAACAAGATATAAAAGGTCTGGTGTCAGTTTTAATAATGTGAAGTGCAACATGGTGATCTCGTGTTCCCAACTGCCGGCAAAGCGGGCTCAACCATTTTTCCTGAGGTCGTTTTTATGCCGGACAGGCAAAAAGGATGTGTGCAATGCTTTCCACAGGGGCCGGAAAACTGGGGCAATCTTTTCCAATATTGTTGGACCATTTTGCTGTCACTGCCCCTACTGGGAGAAAGCCGTACCTGAAGTGCTTTTAGAGTATTCTATCTATCGGCACTTTAATTAAGTCCAGGTAGGGCTCAAAGTATCTACTTTGCTTATGTAAGAAGAACTCCATTGTCAAGTTACCCATATTAGTTCTTGAATATCACGTTGGTCCACCCATTCCCAGTAGAGGCGTATAAGTACCTCCCTCCTTGGGGGTTCCTGGCAGACCCAGCAACCACTGAGCCTAATTGCCAAAAGCATCTTTTTGATATCGTGTATCCAGCCTATTTTCGCCCCAGTATCAAGCCTAGTAACCTCAGTGAGTGCCTCTGCGTATGCCGAGAGCTCCTGATGGGGGCCCAGAATAGTACATGGTGCAACCTGGCTATGTCGCTTATCGACCGCCCACCCATGTCCAAAAATAGCGGGGTAAGGGGGATGTATTTTGGTGCGGACACTAGATCTCTTAGGAATTTATGTTCTGCTTTGGAGAGCTCATCCAATTTATTGTATACTCAGACTTCGGCACCATAGCACAAGTTACTTACCTTCGGTAACAATATATCTGTAAGAAACAGTACTTAGTATTAGATTCCTTACCTTGTTAGATTCCTTACCTTCGAATATCCCCAGGCGTCAGACTCGATCCAGAAAGTTTTGCGTAGCAGTACCCCTGCACGTCAGTAGGCGTTATCTGCGGCTCCGCGTCAGTCGTCGGAGTACATCAGACGCCGCGCCCTCGCGTGCTGACGTCAGTTCTTATACATAGCTTTTCCGCGCCAGAAACGCAGAGCCATGATAAAAACCAACACTGGGCCCCTGAAAGGGGATGACCTTAACCCTAGAGATCGGTTCGCAGAACGGGGAGGATGGGTGGGGCGGTAAGGAATCTAATACCAACTACTGTTTCTTACAGATATATCGTTACCGAAGGTAAGTAACTTGTGCATCTGAAAGAAACAGGTTAGTATTAGATTCCTTACCTTAGAATAGATACCCCAGCAATATCAACCCCGTGGTGGGTCTGCGAACCAATGATCACACCAGAAAGTCCTGGAGAACGGAACGGCCCAAGAAGCCATCTCTCCGGACTTAGCTGTCCAGGCCGTAGTGTCTTGCGAACGTGTGCAGCGAGGCCCACTTAGCTGCCTGACAGATGTCCTGCAAGAGTTTCCCCGACCCAGCGCAGTAGTAGCCACCGTGGCCCGAGTGGAATGGGCCCTCAGCCCAACAGGAGGCCTCCTTTTCAGCCAAAGAGTAGCATAACTTGATGCACAACACGACCCACCGGGAGACGGTCGGCTTGTGCACCGCCCGACCTTTCTTAGCGTCCACGTAACCAACAAAGAGTTAGTCATCCACCCGGAACTGGCGTGTGCGATCCAGATAGAATGAGTGAACACGTTTTGGGTCCAGACGGTGAAGCCTCTCTTCCTCTTTCGAGGGATGCGAAGGCGGAAAGAAGGTGGGCAAGGTGATGGACTGCCCGATGTGGAAGGCTGTGACTACCTTGGGCAGGAAAGAGGGTCGAGTCCGTAAGACAACTTTGTCCGGATGGACAGAAAGGAAAAGAGGTTTAGAGGAAAGAGCCTGGAGCTCACTCACTCACCTGGCAGAGGTGATGGCAACCAGGAATGCAGTCTTGAGAGTAAGGAGACAAAGAGGACAGTTATGAAGTGGCTCGAACGGAGCACACATCAGATGAGTCAGAACAAGGTTCAAGTCCCACTGAGGCATCACGAAAGGAACAGGAGGAAACATGAGTGATGCCCTTCAAAAACAGATTTACAACTGGGGACTTGAACAAAGAGGGCTGATCAGGGAGCCTTAAGAAGGCAGAAATGGGAGGAGCTTAGCGCATCCAAGATGGTCGCGTGAGCTGTGAGCTCCTGAAACCCTCGCCGCCTCCACCGTCTATCCTGGCGCAAATCCGGTCTCCGACGACGGGTTCTACTAGCCACGACTCTCCTGATCTGAAAGGCCCTTTTCAGATTTTGAATCGGACGCCCGACTTACTCCTTCCTGAAGCCTAGAGGCCTACACCGTGGCTCATCCCGGGACTTTGGCATCTGGAGCACCCCGAAAGTAGTTGAACAACAACGGCCTGTGGTAGGGGACGGCTACCCGGGGTCTACTTTCGGTTTCGTTTTCCCTGGCTACGAAGGTTGGAGGTGGCTGCCTAGTGCTCGAGCTGGCCTGTGACCGCAGTCACTTGATTGATCTTCACTGACGCCCTGCATTTCAACCTCTCGTGGTTTTCCTTCGGGGGAGCCATTTACACCAGGTCCCAAAAGCCCCCGAGGGGCGCGCAACCCACCATGGCAGCCAAGTCTGAGAGTGATAAGCGGTCCCTCAAGAATGAGACTCGTGGTGGCGGGACTCAAACCACCATTATGGATAGATTTGCGCGCAATAAGGGCTCGCCCAGCGGGACTGGTAAAACCCCGGAAGACCTTGGTGGTGGCCCCCCGGAATCGGAGGAGCCAACACTTCGAGATCTGATGGGCGCCATCGCCAGCATACAATCGTCGATGGGCCAACAATACCAGACCTTGGCAGCCAAAATCGACGCGGTGGATGTGGGCCTGATTAGGGCGGACTTGGCCAAAACCAACAAGAGAGTTAAGTCGTTGGATGTAAAGACAGCCAGTCTTACCACGGATGTCTCCGAACTCCAGACTGAGATCCGGACTCTTCGATCCTCTAGTGACCAGTTTGCTCGCCGGCTTGAGGATTTCGAAAGTCGCGCTAGGCGCAATAATATACGCATAGTCGGAGTTCCGGAGTCATCAGCCGATCAAGCGACGGACTTGCTCGTTGAAGACCTGATCGTCAACCACCTTGCCCCTAAGGGCCTGAGTAACCTTTTTGCGGTGGAGCGCGCCCATAGAATTCCGGGCGGTAGACGCAAGCAGGGGACGGCTCCACGACCCATCATTGCGCGGATCTTTAACTTCAGGGACCAGGACGCCATTTTGCAAGCTTAGAGGACTAGCGGTCCCACTAGGTTCGAGAATGCATCCATCAACTTTTACCCTGATTTTACCCCTTCGGTGCAGAGACTGGGATTTACTGGAGTGAAGCGGAGATTACGAGATCTGGGCATGAAGTATGCTATGCTTTTCCCCGCCCGATTGCGCATCGAACATAATGAGCAGGTTCTCTTCTTTGACATGCCAGAGGTTGTCAGTGACTGGTTGGACACATTATCTATGCTACGGGACAATGCGGAACAATCCAGAGGTGCTGAAGGCAGCCGACGGGACCAGGAGGAGTAGGGGCACCGGTGTGTGCTACCATCGTACTGTGCTACAGTGGATTGTTTCCCCTTTTTGGATCAATGACTTTTTTCTTCAAGGCAAGCCCTGGGGCGGCGGGGATTTTGGGGACTTTTCCTCCTCCGGGGGTTTTTTCCTTTTCTACTTGTAGTTTAGTATCTGGGGTAGGGCGACAGGCACACTGCTGAATGGGGTGGTTTTTTGATTTATTGCAGGGATGCAGGGTGGGGGGTTGTTGTTTTGGTGTTCAGGGGGAGGGAGGTAGGGTCTTCTTTCCTTTTTGTTTGCATTGTTCTTGAGGCTACGTATTGCTGCCTATTTTGTGTTTCCTTCGTGGGGTTTGGGAGACCAGACTACTTACTTTTGGGATGGGGGTAGTGGTTTGAGAGTTGAGTTGGAACGTCAACGGCTTGGGGGACAAAATAAAACGGGGAATTGTACTCCAATATGTTAAGCGCCACTCTCCTGACATTGTATTACTGCAAGATGAATCGGAGGGGCTACAGGTTGGTGGCACACTCTGGGTTCACTTCGGGATCTAGAGGGGCTGGTGTTATGATCCGTAGTTCCCTTCCCTTGGAGATAGATGAAACGATATTGGATGACAGGGGTAGGTATGCAGCGATTGTTGGGAGGTAGGAGGGGAGAACGGTAGCCATCCTCTCGGTGTATGTTCCCCCGGGTTTGCAGGCCACCACCTTTGTTGACTTGGGGAAATTGGTACTGAGGCTTCCTGAGGGGCTTCTGGTGGTTGGAGGGGACTTCAACTCGGTGGTTGATGGCCTGGTAGATAGACATCCTTCCAGGGCTCTTACACCATCGCAGTCCTGCCTTAGTGGTTTCTTGGTAACGTTTGGTATGGTGGACTGTTGGCGGATTCTTCACCCAGGACAGGCCTAATATACTTTCCACTCCGGGGCCCATGGGAGCTTAGCCAGACTTGATTATCTCCTTGTGCCCGCAGCCCAGAGCACGACTGTGCGAGAGGCCCGACATTTGCCTAGGGGCATTTCGGATCACTCCCAGCTATGGACCCATATAGATCTCCATTTGGACGCAGGGGGCCGGGTCGCCCAAATTAATCCCTGGCATCTCCGTGCTCCAGAGACTAGGGCGGGGTGATTAAAGCTATAGATCACTACTTCGCTGACAATGTGGGATCCGTGTCATCATCTATGTCCCTTTGGGATGCTTTTAAAATGGTGATACGGGGCCAGACTGTCGCTGGTCGCCAGCTCTAAGAAGCGCCACAATGGGGAGGTTGAACAGTTGGAGTCTGATATAGTGGCTTTGGAGAGAGATCTTGAGAGTGGGGTCACGCGTGAAAAAGTGCATGTTTTGCAACTGAAGCAGTCTGATTATAAAGCCTTGGTTACGAATGCCACGAAAGCTATGAGTCGAGAACAGGGCCGTCTGTATGATGTGGGCGACAAGGCGGGGAAGTTGATAGCTTGGTTGGACAAAAGGGAGAGATTGAATCGTGTGGTGCCTGTGGTCCATATGGAGGTAAGAGGCTCGACTAACAGAGGGGCAAGGTCACTCATCACCTTAGGAGGGGCCGGGTCCATAGGGGAGCCTGATTTGCACTGAAGAAATAGTTTAAGCGCAGAATCTGGGGTAAGGTGCTTAAATGCTATCAGGGAAGGTGCATTATCATATCTGTTAGAGACAGGGTAGAGTGACTGTTCAGGAGCAGACACTGCTGGAAAAGAGGAGGACATTTTCTCAATTTTTTCTTGAAAAAAATCTGACAGACCATTACACAAAGATTGACTAGCAAGGTTGTTGGGCATCATGGCAGGAGGTTTGACAAAGTCTTTAACGATACTAAACAATGTTTTTGCCGAGTTATCAGCGTTTGTAATTTGAGCAGCAAAATATTCTTTCATAGCAGCCTTTTTTAGTTTAATAAATTTCTTTTGGGCTGCTTTGTAAATACTTTTTGCCTCTGGATCATAGGCTAATCTCCAGCTGCGTTCTAATTTTTTGCAGCAACTTTTTTCTATACGCAAGGCTGTTGAGAACCATGGGGCTGAGGGACGAGATCTTGCAGATGAGACTGGAAGCAATGGGGCAATACTGTCGATAGCTGACAGTAAGGTCGCGTTAAGCTTATTAACGCAGATGTCAATGTCTTCTGTAAGAGGTTCCGGGGGCAACAGAAGACAGGCTCCAAGGCTGAACAAGTGACATTATGCCATTTTCTCCTCAGGTCCGTCCCCAGTTCCACCGGGATCGGTGCTGGAGGTAACTGAATGTCGGCCGAAAGAAGATAGTGGTCGGACCAGGTGAGGGGAAGGGGAGGGTGGGTTATAGTGCCCGGGAGGTTAGAAAATATTAGGTCCAGTGTATGACCTGCGGCGTGAGTTGGTCCTTGAATAAATTGCGTCAAATTAAGGCTTTGTAGGGAATCTAAAAATCTCATGGCCTGAGTGCATAAGGGGTCTTCAGCGTGTAGGTTGAAATCACCAAGTACAATGAAATGTTGGTGCTTTAGTGATAGATCCGATATGAGATGTACCAACTGCATTAGTGAAGCGAATGTCGCTTTCGGGGGGTTATACACTAAGATACCAGTTAGAAAGACCGCCGCGGAATACGAAATAGAAAAATGCATGGCTTCAATCAGCCCAATATTAGCAAGTTTTTTTAATGGTCAGTCGGAAGTGTGTTTTAAAAATAATGGCAAGTCCACCTCCAGTTTTTCCTTCTCGGTTGATACCCATAAAACGGTAGTCAGGAGGGGTAGCTAAGAAAATATCCGGATTTGAGGTATCCTTTAACCAAGATTCAGTGAGAAATAATATGTCCCACTCATGGGTGTTCACGGTGGACCAGATTTCACTTGAATGCCGAGGAAGCGATCGGCAGTTAATCAAAGCTATTTTTAGTATTCGTGGGGTGTTCATGGAGATAGTAGGGGGTGAGGTACGTTCACTCCAGGGAGGGATGGTTAGGTTACAATATATACAGTGAAAAGGATGTCCATCCAGGGAGCAAGGCAAACAGCGAGCAGGAGCTGCACAAGAGTCAGACCCTATTTGTATAAGCTGATCCCTGGTCCAACTTATACGACCCTTGGTGATCAAATGGGCAGGTGGGCTGGCCCTAGGCCCGGGCCAGGCGCGGACGGGCGCAGACGCGCTTGCCTTAGGCGCACCTTCGGCGCGCCCGCCCGCTGCGCGGACGGGTAGTCCGTTTGTTTTTATACATGGCGAGGAGGGTGGGAATCATCCAGGAGCTGGACCGCTACCCTGCCCTTCCCAATATGGCGGCGGTTGTTCCGCGACTACCGGCGTCAGCACCTGAAATTCGGCTGCGCTGGTAGGCTCAAGAGATGAATGGGATGGGAATGGGACCCTGGAGGCGAAGTAACTCACCTTTCGGGTCGTGTTGTCAGGAGGTAAAATCGCAGCCAATAAAATATATACAGTTTTTTTAAAAATTCCAATCCTGTGACAATAACACACACCAAGTAATTGATTCTACGCAGTGAGGTAAAGAAGAAAGAGCGCCCCCGGCTTCCGCCTCAGGGGAAAGGTGCTATAGTCTGTCGGCAGGGCGGAGATCAGCCCTTAAGTAAAGCGGGAGGGCGGGAATCGTCCAGGAGCTGGACCGCTACCCTGCCCTTCCCAATATGGCGGCGGTTGTTCCGCGACTACCGGCGTCAGCACCTGAAATTCGGCTGCGCCGGTAGGCTCAAGAGATGAATGGGATGGGAATGGGACCCTGGAGGCGAAGTAACTCACCTTTCGGGTCGCGTTGTCAGGAGGTAAAATCGCAGCCAATAAAATATATACAGTTTTTTTTAAAATTCCAATCCTGTGACAATAACACACACCAAGTAATTGATTCTATGCAGTGAGGTAAAGAAGAAAGAGCGCCCCCGGCTTCCGCCTCAGGGGAAAGGTGCTATAGGCGATGCTTTCTGTAATTATGTTCCGGGCTCCTGAATACATGAAAGCAACCCTTTTGAAGTTTACTGTGGAAACTGAGTTGTAACCTTTTGTTCGCCATGTTGTGCTATGACTGAAATATGTATAAAAGGAGCGATCCACTGTTGCAATTTGAAGCAGTCTCCTAGAACCTACACATGCTGTACTTCTTGCGACTTCTGTATTCCCTGCAGTAAATAAACCTCGATCTTTGACGCCGAAGGAAGTGTCCCGTGTCTCTGATTTGTACGCCGGAACAGATAACCCACGAAGGTTTCAGGTGTTGTCCCCTGGCACCGCTGGGCCTTAGAATAGCCCAGTCCTTCAGTGTTGACTAGTTTGTTTTATGGTACTGATTAATTAAAATATATATATTTTTTAAAAAGATATATTTTCTGAACTTCCTGTACTAAGAAGCTTAAACCCACATCTAGAAGCTTCAGTTATTGAAACTATGGGCTATGTTTTCAGACGGACTCAATTCGTACATAGAAATAACCTGTGAAATAGGGAGAGCAGAGAAGAAATCTGTACATTTAGTAGAGAGCAGACAAACTAACGGGACCAATAAAACTGATGCACCTTTAAAATAAACTCCTTTTAGCTTACCAGGAGAAGCAAATAAAATAGTAGATGGGATGCTTACTTTAGTCTTACACTGGCAGCGTTAGAAAAGCTGTATATATAGAAAAAGATCAGATACGAACACAAAATGTGTAGGTTATAGTGAATGAGAACATACCTTTGATGTTTATGAGAGCTGGGTAAGACACTTGGAAGGAGTTGATCCTATCTTTCCTGAAGTGTATCATACATGTGAAAGAATGCCTGTTATAAATTGAAGAAAGGAGGAAATGGAAGCTGTAGTATGGGAATCGTTTTTCCCAAAATCTATCATGCAGAATAAATTGGAAAAAAATTAAAGGAGATAAACAGGAGAATGAAGAGAGGTGAGAGTGCTAGTGAAGTAGTGGGTGTCATTTTTGGAGCTTTAACACCTTTTATAGGAGTAGCATTAAATTTGCATGAACTTAGAAAGCTTTCTACTATGGTAGATAATTTAGCCACAAGGACAAGTGGGGGATTTTCGGTTGTACATATTGAAATTACTTCAATAAGATAGTGGGATGCAAAATAGACTTGCCCTTGACATTATTCTTGCGAAAGAGGGCGGAGTCGTCAGTTGTTAAATTTCAACAATGTTGCACTTACATGCCAGACAAGAGTAAAGATCTATAAAGCTACATAAAACATTTTACGGACTTAAACAAAGACCTGAAAGAATTTATGTTGCCTGGGAAATAGGTAAGGGAAGTTAACTGTTAGCTACTGATTGGGAAACTTCAGTTATAGACTAGTGATTTCAAATCGGAGGCCATTAGTGGCGATCTTTGTGCATACTGCTGATGCTAGCTATCAAATTCTGTAAATATAAAAAAAAAAAAAAGAATAAAGATCACAAGATCCGATCTTGAACTAGAAGACAAACAATGCAAATATGATGATGAAATGAAAATTCTAGAAGAGTTTAGAAGAAAAAGGCTAAGGACAACACAAATGTGATTTGAGACAGCCGGATGTGTATTTTTGTGATGGCTTAAGTCGCTATCAGAGGGGGGGCTTGATGAAACTTAAAATCTGATCTTGCCTTGTACTACACTTTAAACGTAGCTCAACAATAAAACATAAAATGTGCACTTTGTACACATCTAGAAAAACAACACAAACTTAAAGTTGATGAGCCAGAACCGTAAAAGTGTGCGTCACTAGGTATAAACAGTAGAATCAATCAATTAGTGAAGCCAATTACTTTACATTTATTAACAGATGTTAGAAAAATTGATAACTTAGCACTGCTATTTGATTTCATTGAAGGGTCCTAACAAACTCTACTTTGGTGCAATTCCTAAATTAAATGTAGTAGGAGGTCAGACATTTTCTATATAAGTACTTAACAGTATAAAGATCATTTGCATTCGAGAACGATTTTATTTAATGACTTCGAATCAATGTAGATGTTGCTACTTTCCAAAATGGTGGCAGTAGGCCATACTTTAAGTTGAATATTTTGGTGTAATCATTACTGACAAATCACAAAATGCTTATATATGATGTACGATTTATTTAATTATGCTTCAATTTAAAAAAGGAGATTATGGGAGATTATACTAAAAACATGAAACGTTGAATTTAAACACGCCGAGATGTCATTCTCATTCTGCTGCATTATTTCGTAGCCTTGTGCAGTGAACTTTGATATGTTGCTTTATTTGCTCTTGGTTCATGCGACATTCCTTTTAACAACAAAGACAGCTCTTTACCCCTTTGTGTGTGAATGGGGAGAAAGCAACATTTCCCCTATATCCATAGAACAAGTTGAACATGCTCTTTGTCAACTATTCTTTGAGGATGGACGGACATTTGTTTCTCAAGATGTGTGGAAAAATATGGCAAGTAACAATTTGTACCTGGAAAGGTGAAAGAATGATCACAGGACGATCAGACCATTGAAGACCGACCATTGATGACAAATATGAACCATATAACTACATCGTATAGGATGAGGAGTACACATTGCGTTTCTGCAAAACCCTCATTGACTTTCAGGAGAGCTTATGTCTAAGCTCAGGTTGCCCCTTGTCATTTTTCCTTGTCTCCAATCTTCCTGCTGGACTCTTTGTTATATCCCTTTGCTTATTGCTCTCGCTGATTAACTTGCCTGCCGGATGATTTGAAGCACTTTGGTGAAAATTCAGGCTTGAACGTTCCAGATTTATGCTCCATTCCAATGGACTTTGCCCATAATGGACTTTAACTTCACCCCCTTCCTCATGCTTAGAGAACCAACTTCTTGTTTTGTTGGCGATAGAAATTGTATTGTTGACAAAAATCCATCCTCCAATAGATTCTTTTATTTAGGGATAGAAGTAGGATTTGATATTCCGAACTGTTAGATTTTGGACTGAACTTCTTAAAATGTTACTTATATGCATTGATTTTGGTTCTTTAATAGTACACAAATTCTCTAAAAAGTTGTCCAAGTTTTATTGTGGCTAATGTTCTTTTATAGAAACTGTGCTAATTTATTTCTATATGTAGAATAGCGATAGTCAGATTATTTTCAGTACATCAGGTTATTTTGCTCTTCTGTGTAACCACAGCAGAGCTTTTGGTTTTTGCAGGATTCTTGCTAGACTAAAATTTGTCAGGTTCGGTCTACCAAGTACCATACTTTACTTCCATAGCATGATTTTGAGATTAATGTACCTGAACTTTATTGCCAATTTGTGAGTTGGCTACCAATTATGGGTCCTGATTGGGTAGCTGACAGTTGGACATCCGGTTTCCTCCCCCCTCACGACAGATAAACGTCCATCGGAGGACCATCACCTCTGAGGTGAAGTATTGAACTCTAGTAAAAATCCTACCCTTACAGGCCCAGTAGGAGTTTTGAAGTTCTGTTTGAAAAGTATTAAGTCTCCGCTGCAACACAAATCTTAGAACCCCTTGGACTTAAGTTCTAGCATCTTTGCGAACACAATGGATTGAGTAAATAAGAATATGGTATGCCCAAAGACAGTCTTGTTTGGAGAGGGCAGGAAATCTGGATTTTATTAAAGACACAGAGGCTAAGATTATGCAAATCTCCAGCTCTTCTCTACCTGCAGTTACTGTCGAATGTGTGGGAAATTTTTAATATTGCCAACTTTCTCTCTGCGACTAAGAATCATAAGGAAAACAAGTTAAGCTCAAACTGTATATATTTTAGCTTATTGTCGTGTCCTGATGTAACTTACCCAAACTGTTAATTTTTATCTGTTTTATGCATGTAAATATCTGTATCTCTCTAAATGTTTTTATATGTAAATCATGGTCTTCTATTTTTGACATTATATGTCTTTTAGTATGCTTTTATGGTTTGCACATAAACCGAGAAAAGTAAACTTGACTGAGCAAATTTTTTACCCGTGCACAGCAGCAACAATAGAAAAAAACTGGAACTAAAAGAGCCCTGTAAAGTATATTGTCCAGTATGTGGGAACCACGCAATCTCCAACCACGCATGCCTGAAACACCCAGTCTTAACAATGACCATGTCTTAACCACACATTCCTTTATTATGAATTTAGTCGTAATGGCATGATTGGTAAAGGCATATGCATTGGTCATTTTACACACTAGCCCTTTTCCGGAGCCCTAAACCCCATCCCCAGAGTACAACTCCGAACCCAGCCCGAGCCCTAAAACCCAGACCCCTAGCCTTGAAAACTACTTTGACCCCCCCCCTCTCCCCCACAAGTTCTAAAATCTTGACCCCAGCCCTAAGAAACACCCCAGCCCCCCTCCCTAAGCTCAAACTGTCCCCCAGCTGTAAAAAATACCCTGACCCCCATCCTGAAGCCCTAAAACACAGCCTTGCAAACTATCCAGCCCCCCCGTGCTGAGCCCTAAAACTGGACTCCCTTCCCTATAAAGTTGCCGGACCACCTACCCTGAGCCATAAAACTTTGATCCCAAAACTCCCAGAAATCGCACTCACCAAGCTGTTCCCCATCTGGGCAGGAAGTCCCTCCCCATCTGGGCAGGAAGTCCCTCCAAGCCTGCAACACCTTCCATCCCCCGCCCATTCGCTGCACGTCTAGAGCACCATCTACCACTAATTTAAAGGCATATACATAATTTAGATGTGCATGGTTCAGCTTGCGTATTTTAGCCAGGAGTAGTTTACGCTGCGTGGTTTAGGCCGTTTCTCTCCTTTTTCCAGCGCTGTGAACGGGAATAAAGCCAAACGCAGATCTAAACTCCAAATACGAATGTTCGCAAATGTTATTATCCGAACTCTTCGTAATCTGAAAGAAAATGTATGTGGTGGGATAATCTTAGCCTCCCTGTCTTTAATAAAATCCAGATTTTCTGCCCAACAGGTTGTGAAAAAATAGCATTTTATGTCAGGACAGGAAGACCAACATTATGCAAGTTTAAAGTGCTGTTAACACATCATCAATTGCATTTGTAAGCGTTCTAAAAACAGCAACTTTTAAACAGTCTCATTGGACCAATATGCAGCCATTAGGGTGTTGTGCAAAACCATCCTCCAAAACGAAAGCTTTTGATGCAGATGCACCCGAGGGAATGCGCCTCAAATCTAGTGACATCCACACCAGCATCTCATTACCGCTCACCCCATCTTGCCAAGGTGGGGGGAGAGAGAGCCCTATGAGGCAATCAATGTGAAATCAAAAATTGCGTAACACCATTCCTCAACATTTCTGTTCCCTTCTCGTACTCTTTCAGACATTTAACCACGCACACCTTTTCATTTCACTCAAAGTAAGGTTAGAAAATAGTGGTAGACAAGGTCTTGGTTCTCTTTTTAATAGAACAACAGTCATCAGGCTGATAAGCTTTGCTGGTGACATCCAGAGCCCCTGCATCTGAAGTCAGCCTAAACGAACCCAGACCGAGTAACATTGTCAGTTTGCAAGAAATATCTTTTAATAACAGAGTGCTCAGTCAAATTTGCTAAAACCTGTAAAAACATCCCCAACATCCCACAAGGAAGTGTAATTTGCTGTAGGTGGGTTCAGAACTCACATGCTATGCATGATGTTTCTAGCCAGTAAGTTCTGGCCAACAGGTACGCCATCTACTCAACAGTGTCCAGCTGCTATGGCTGACCTGTAGACATTCACTGTTCTGTAGGACAAACCTGAACGAAACAACGGTTAGATAATTGATCACATGCACTAAATCAGTTGAAACTGGATTGTAATCCCGAACAAACTAACAAACCAATAGATTCCAAGCCAGCCGATCCGCCTTCCTCGTTGCAGATGCCCATGACACGGATATGAGCGGGAAAGCATATGCCGCAAGTCCTGGGATTTTCCACTGTCTCCTGACATCCTCAAAGCAATCAGAATAAGTAGACATTGTTCCACTAGACTATCAAATCCTCCCCCTGGTCCGAATATTAAATCACTTAACGTCTGTAGCAGGATAAAAAAAAAAAGTCTATTGCCATTTCCAACATGATTGGAAACTGTTGTAAAATAAATAGGCAGGATACCAGCAAATATGTAGAAGTCAGCGTAGAGGTTTATTGGAGCAGATAACAGAAGTAATCCTCTTCCCAGCTGACCCAACTCGTAACTGACACTAGATAGAATCATTGGGAAAGGGAAGAGCATAGAACAACCTAACATTCTGGAACACTAAATGGGAAAGGACACAAAGGGAGGGCTGATAGCAATAAGGGTGAAGTACTGATACGATAAATTACAACACATCTTATCCCCTTAAATAACTCAACAAATGAATAACTCAACAAATAAATTAACAATGAAATGAGAAAAGGACAGCAAAGCTCATAAAAATAAAAATAAGTCAGCTCAACACAAATAATCATTCAATTAACAAGCATTTACAATGCAATGGTCTCGGCAATATTATTGGTAGAGCTATTGGTATTGCTCATTTTTTTGTTTTGTATCCCTAAATAAATGGCATTGTCATTAGTTTTTTTTTTGCATATGTGATTCCTAGAGACATAGAGAGAGTGAGGTAGTGAAATAGAGAGAGTGAGGTCGTGAGAGATAGAGTGAGGTAGTGAGGTAGTGAGAGTGAGGTAGTGAAAGAGTGAGGTAGTGAAAGAGTGAGGTAGTGAAAGAGTGAGGTAGTGAGGGAGAGGGATGTTTTGAGGTAGTGGGATAGAAACAGAGTGATTTTGTTAGTAGTGAGAGAGTGAAAGTGAGTTAGTGAGATAGAGAGAGACTGAGGTAGTGAGATAGAGAGAGAGTGAGGTAGTGAGATAGAGAGAGAGTGAGGTAGTGAGATAGAGAGAGAGTGAGGTAGTGAGATAGCGAGAGAGGGTGAAGTTGTGAGGTAGTGAGATATAGAGTGGGGTAGTGAGAGTGAGGTAGTTACGTTTTGAGAGAGAGAAGTTGTGAGATAGTGAGGTAGTGAGATTGATAGAGTGAAGTAGTGAGGTAGAGAGAGTGAGGTAGTGAGAGACATAGAGAGTGAGGTAGTCCAAGAGTGAGATTGTGAGGGATAGTGTTGTTAGAGGTAGTGAAATAGAGAGTGAGGTTGTGAGGTAGTGAGCTGGAGAGAGAGTGAGGTAGTGAAAGATATTGAAAGTGAATTAGTGAGATAGAAAGAGAGTGTGAGGTAGTGAGATATAGAGAGAATGAGGTATTGAGTTAGATAGAGAGAGTGAAGTTGTGAGGTCGTGAGATGGAGATTGAGGTAGTGAGTGAGGTATTGAAGCTTTGATAGAGTGAGTTGTGAGTTAGTGAGATAGATTTAGTGGAGTAGTGATGTTGAGAAGGGTAGGTAGTGAGAGTGATGGAGTGAGTTAGAGTGAGTGAGTGAGGTAGTGATGGAGAGAGAGTGAGGTAGTGAAAGTGAGAGAGTGAGATAGGTTGTTCAGCGTGAGCAGTCATTTCTGCACGAAGCACCAAAAGGGCTTTGGTCAAAGCCTATAAAACAGTAGAAAATTAAAGAGAATAATACACTTAGGCACAATTTAAAAACCAATGACATAAAAAGTAGAAGGAAAGCACAAAGATAGCAATTTTCATTTAGATGTTCAAGGGGAGCTCCATATTCCTGTTGAATTATGCCATCTCAAATCCTTCACCACCTGTTGGCTAAGGAGCATTACAGGACTAAAAGCAATTTCAAAACTGGATGCCTTAAGCGCCATTAACATTAGGAATGGAATGTGGAGGGAGGGAAAAGCAATCTGAATGTTTCCTCGGTTCTACCAATATATAGGCCCACTTAAAAAGTATTTTGAGGCGTGGCCTGACTGACAATGCAGTAGGACGCACGTCGTGCGGAGCCCTGGGCCGCCGCTAGCATCTTTAGCGATCTTAAGCAGCTAAATGGTATGTTATGTTAACTGTGTCTTTTATAGCGCTCGGCTACTCCGCGGAGTGTCCCGGCGCTTTTATTTATAACCTGTAACAGAAAACACAACGGGGCAGATGAAAAAGAGACCAGAAATCAAAAGAAAGAGCAAATCTAGAGAACAAAAAGCCACGTTTTAAGGCCCTTCCTAAATGCTAGCAGGTTGGAAGTGCTGAGCAGTGACACGGGCAGAGTGTTCCACAACTGTAGAGCCAACAGCCTAAAAGACCGGCCCCCAATGCATGCCTTTTTTACCCGAGGAACCACGGCCAGGGACAAAGACTCGAATCTCAGGGATCGGACAGGATGGTAGAAAGCTAGCCTCTTTTGAAGATATTTCGCTCCAGAGGCATAGAGAGCCTTATGAGCCAATGCCAAGGCCTTAAAAACTATCCGCTTCCGGATAGGTAGCCAGTGGAGTGACTGCAGGAGGTCAGATGTTCTGGCTCGCCCGTGTAGGCCAAAAATGGCCCATGCCGCCGAGCTCTGGACCACCTGCAGTCATTGCAAAAGATACTCCGGCAGGCCGAGATAAAGGACATTTGAATAGTCCAATCTCGAGCCAATTAAGGCCTGAACCGTGATCTTCCTATGCTCTGCCGGGAGCTAAGGCAGAAACTTGCGGAGCATCCTGAGGAGGCCAAAGCATGTTCCCGTTAGGCCCAGAATCTGGGATCTTAACATCAAGCCGTTATCTATCTTCACCCCCAGATTCTTGGCTAGCTGGGAAGAACCTGTTGGAGGGAACATGTTAACAGGCCACCATTCCTGCCAATCTGGTTCAGACCGACAACCGAAGAAGAGTACCTCAGATTTATCTGAGTTGCACTTGAGGCTGTTTAGCTGGAACCAATTAAAAACCGACCAAGGCACCCACGGATACTCTCTCCGTCAAAATCTGTTCCCTTCCCACACGTAAAGAGGAGCTGGGTATCATCGGCATAGGATACGATCTGGGCCCCAAAAGACTCCGCCAGTGCCGCCAAAGGGGTCATAAAGATGTTAAAGAGAGTCGGGCTCAACACTGAACCCTGGGGGACTCCGACCGCCAGTGGCGGTACCACTGCAGAGCAAGCCAAAAAAGCCAAAAAAGATCTAAACCAGCTGAGCACCGTCCACCTCAGACCGATCTCAAAGTCTGGCGAGGAGACCCTCATGGGGGACGGTGTCAAAAGCCGCCGACAAATCAAGCATCACAAGCATAGCCTTGCCTCCTGAATCCAGCACCTCCTTTATTGCCTCCGAAACTTCCAATAGCGCCGTTTCGGTGCTTAAGTTGGTACGGAAGCCGGATTGGGTGGAATGAAGCAAATTGTGGGATTCCAGGAAATTGGAGAGCACAGTGTGCACATGCTTCTCCAAGATCTTAACAAAAGCAGGCAGGAGAGAGATGGGCCTGTAGTTGGCAAGAACCTCAGGATCTAAACCAGGCTTCTTGAGTAGAGGAATGATCATCGCCTGCTTCCAAGCATGCGGGACCACCTCCCCACCCAAGAAAAGATTCAAAAGAGGATTCACCAAAGGATTAATGACCTCCGCCACTTCGCCAGAAATTTGGCAGGGCACAGGTCAAGAGGCGACCTGGATTTTAATTTGGCCAGAGGTTCAAAGGACGTGGAAACTGAGAGCGGCGGAATTTCTACCAAAACCGGATCCGATCTAGCTATTAAATCTAACCCACCCTCAGTGCTGGGAGATACTCCAGCCGCACTCAGGGGAAAAGAGTCCTGGATCAATTTTATCTTGATGGTAAAAAAATTAGCTAGTGCACACTTACTGACGGCTCCGAAGGAGCTGCCTAGGTGGAATTCATGCGTGGGGCCGTAAATTCGCTCACGATAGTAAAAATCTCTTTACACAAGTTGGCGGCAGTCTCAATCCTCCTTGCAAAATAACCTTTCTTTTCAAGGAGGATATCACGATGGTAAGCTTTGACAGATGTCCTGTAAGCAAGCTTGGCTGCGGAATCATACTGTGAGCGCCAGGCCCTCTCTGCCACCTTGCACTGCCGTCGCGATGTCGCCAGTGCTTCAGTGAACCAAGGGGCAGAGACCTGTTTAGCTGTTTTTCGGGGGGCCACCACAGGGGCAAGGTCGTCAAGCCTATCCGTCAGCCATGCTTGCAGAGACTCTAAATCCCTTTCCGGGTCGCCTGACATAGGACAGGGATGATCCAGAAATGCCTGTGCCAGCATTTCCGGGGTCACCCGATGATACGCATTTGGTGCTTGACACGGCCGCAGGAGAGCAGCACTAGATGTTTTTTTTGCACCCAACACATGAAATTTGACCAGCCAGTGATCCGACCAGAGCACCGGTAAAGGTGCCGACATCTCAACGATGGTAGTGGAAAAGACCTGATCCAGGGTGTGGCCTTTTTCATGAGTCGGCCCAAAGAGATAAGGAGAGAGGCCTAAGGGAGCCGTAACATCAATCATTTTGATCGTGTCCGCATCCAACCCATCATCCATATGGAAATTAAAGTCCCCCGCCAATACACAATGCTCGGATCTCAACACCAATGCTGAGACTACCGACTGGAGCTCTTCAAAGAAAGAGCCCACCGATCCAGGGGGCCTGTAAACTAGGAGCCCTTTAAAAGATTGATGAGGCGATAACGCTATGGAGAAGGCCAAAGATTCACATCCAGTAATTACATCCATAGGAATAATAGAGCACGCGACCAGTTTATTCACCACAAGTGCCACACCCCCGCCCCTCCCATTCAATCTATCCTGCCTAAAGATGTTATAGTAAGGGGGAATTGCCATGGCAATATCCGGGTTAGAAGACTCCCCTAACCACGTCTGTCAGCATCAGACACAAAGGCTTTTCCGTGACCAGGAGATCGTAAATATCCAGAGCATGCCTGCTCAATGATCTTGTATTTAGGAGCAGACATAAATGCTTCACCCTGTCTACCCCACTGTCAGAGCTAAAGGCCGGGGCATTGCCTGGCAACCACCCACAGCCAGGACACCGCCTTTTACCCTTATAGCGACCTGGAAAGACCCTGTGACAAGAGCACGCTCCCTTTTGAAGGGACAGAAGCTCCGCCGCCGTATACCGAATCATGATATCGGCCAGGGAAGGTATCAAAATAGCCCAGCCCCACCCGTCGCTCCGTCCGCCTCCGGGACGCTGACGGGCTTTTCTTTGGTGCTTCTTCGGCGCGACCGCCCAGCGCGTCCGCTGCACGTAGAAAGGACTTTTAGTATTATGGACGCGCAGGGGGAGTGACTGAGGAGCCGCACCACTGGTCAGCCGACTAGCGTGTCAAGCCTCCTCCCAATATGGCCGCCACAAGGATCCCTAGCTACCCAGCGGCATCTCTACAGCCGTCCTGGGCAAAGAAAGAGAAGAAGGAGTCCCCCTGCGGTGCTGTTGCCACCCAACACACACTGAGAGAAGAAATGCAGGGCAGAGTAAAAGAACAAGAACGCCCAGCCTTCCACCTCCGGCGAAGAAACAGGAGAGGAAGCAGGCAGGAAGCAGAGGGAAAAGCAGGCAAGAAGCACAGCAAGGTAGGACTGACCCAAGATGAAATACAGCCTGTCCCAAAAGCGGCCAGAAAAATAGAGTGAAGCGCTAGTAGTCAGCGCGTTGTAGCGGTAACCAAAAGCGACCCCAAATAGAGGCAGGGAGAGGACGCGCTAGTAGTCAGCGCAAAGCTGAGGGAGGGCAACAAGATAAAGCGCTAGCAGTCAGCGCAGTGGGAAGTTCCACAAGCAATCTAGAAATAAAGACTAAAAAGGCGCGCTAGTAATCAGCGCTAAAACAAAAGTTAAAAGTGAACAGAAAAAGCACCAACATGCTCGTAGTCAGAGCGCAGAGTCAGTGGTTAAAAGTCAGCCTTAAATTAAAAGTGCCTCAGCACATCAGCCCGGAGACCTCAGTCTCCGGTTAAGGTGGTATGTTAAATGCAGCGGGGGGCCCACGGCTCCGCCACCCAGGTACTTCCGCCATATGGGGAGCCAAGCTGTGCCATGCTGACCCCCGGAACTGGCGGGGGGTGACCAGACCCAGCGGATGAGCGCGCTTGCCCTGCCGGGTTGTCATCTTGGAGATCGGGGCCTTCTGGGCCCTGGTCAGAGTGGACAGTGTCGGTATTCTGCGGAGCCCCGCCCCCCCCACTCCTGCGACCTCTGCCCTCACGCAGATGGAGCTAAGAGGTGCTGTGTCCATCTCCTGCGCTCTGCACAGCGACTTCTAAACCAAACGTCTCTCTAGTCCCTCGCTATACTGCCCCCTGTGAGGAGTCCTCTTACTCACCACCTTCACACAGACACCAGCTGTGGTCCGAAATCCCAAGTCCCCTTGTCCTACGCCCTCCCACACTTACCTCTTCCACTCTTCACCTCTGTATACCCCACCCCACTGCCTCTCTCACCCACTCACTGAAGACTCGCAGCGCATAAATGCATTTGCCCTACTCGCCCATAAGTTTAGATCACCCCCGATCTCTCAGACTCTACTCGTTCTGTGTTTAACCCCGACCTTTCATTCCACCCTCCCCAGAGCTTCGAAGCCATGGAGGCGCTATGTAAAACTTTATTGATAAGGAAATGCAAACAGCACACCACAATAAGACTGGGATCTGGGCTCCCCTCGGCCCGGACCCTGGGCCACAGAGACAGGGCAGCTGCCTACACTGCCCGGAACCAGAGTGGTACTCACTCTTCTTGAAGAGGGACAGGAGCGACGACAGGTTTCTCCCCACGAAAACCACCATGTCCCAGGTGTAGAGCCTGGCTGCAGCCCAGAGGGCGGTGGGGCTGGGCGGGCTGGGTGGCTGACCGGGACAGAGCGGGGCTCAGGCTGATCTTCCCACCGCCCAGGACAGCGCTTCCTCCGCAGTGTCCATCCGAGAGAAGAGCCCATGTGGCGGAAGTACCTGGGTGGCGGAGCTGAGCCATGCTGACCCCCGGAACCGGCAGGGGGGGGGGGGGGGGTGACAAGATCGGGCCCAGCAGATGAGCGCGCTGCCCTGCCGGGTCGTGGTCACCATCTTGGAGATCGGGGCCTTCTGGGCCCTGGTGTGAGTGGACAGTGTCCGTATCCTGTGGAGTCCCCCCTCCCCCGTGACCTCTGCCCTCACACAAGCCCAGAGGTTCCCGGCAGCTCCAGCTCTCCCCTCCTCCGCCTCGCTGCAGCCCTGGGCCCCGACCCTGCAAGTAACCGCATTAACAGAAGCGTTAATGAGATGGAGCTAAGAGGTGCTGTGTCCATCTCCTGCGCTCTGCACAGCGACTTCCAAACCAAACGTCCCGAGTCCCTCGCTATACTGCCCCCTGTGAGGAGTCCTCTTACTCACCACCTTCACACAGACACCAGCTGTGGTCCGAAACCCCAAGTCCCCTTGTCCTACGCCCTCCCACATTTACCTCTCTCACTCTTCACCTCTGTATACCCCACCCCACCCCACTGCCTCGAACCCACTCCCTGAAGGCTTGCAGCGCATAAATGCATTTGCCCTCCTCGCCCATGAGTTTAGATCACCCCCGATCTCTCCGAATCTACTCATTTTGTGTTTAACCCAGTCCTTTCATTCCACCCTCCCCAGAGCTTCAAAGCCACGGAGGCGCTATGTAAAACTTTATTGATAAGGAAATGCAAACAGCACACCACAGTAAGACCGGGATCTGGGCTCCCCTCGGCCCGGTCCCTGGGCCACAGACAGGGCAGCTGCCTACACTGCCCGGAACCAGAGTGGTACTCACTCTTCTTGAAGTGTCCATCCGAGAGAGGAGCCCATATGGCGGAAGTACCTGGGTGGCGGAGTTGAGCCATGCTGACCCCCGGAACCGGCGGGGGTGACGAGATCGGACCCAGCGGATGAGCGCGCTGCCCTGCCGGGTCGTGGTCACCATCTTGGAGATCGGGGCTTTCTGGGCCCTGGTGTGAGTGGACAGTGTCGGTATACTGCGGAGCCCCCCTGGAGGAGGGTAGTGGCTCACTGAGGGCCACGCTGGAGCAGCACAGGAACTGGGGACTTCGAGAACGGCATCGTAGGGCTCCATGCACGCTGTCGCTCTGCCCGATTGCCACCGGAGGCCTCCACAACGCGGACCCACCACGGATCGGGGAAGGCAGAGACTGCTGCCTGGTCGAGAGCCTGACTGAGCCCCAGAGCTTCATCACTGCAGACCTGATGCTGACGGCCCTTTCGGTGTCGAGAGGTGAGGCGGCTTAGCAAACTGTCGGAGGCTTACGGGCAACGCGCCTGCCATTTTCTCATAACGGACCGCAGCAACCTCGGAGAGGTGGACATCGCCGCTGCGCTGATCTCTCTGCCCTGATCCTACGGGGACTCGGGATACCTCCCGGGGCCCTGCAGGCAAGGTGCGGGGGGGGGGGGTGGCGGGGGGCTAGGGCTGTCTCCTGAGGGGATCCTGCCTAGCTGGCTTACCGCTCGGCCGCCGACAGTGAATAAGATATTCGGCAGCACAGGCGAGGATGAAGGGAGTCCTGCAGCTCGTCTTCAGGACAAAAAAAAAAAGATGGCGGCCGCAAGCTTCAGTCTTTTTTGGAATTAGGGCGTGGTTTTGTGGTTCTGAGTGACAGACTACGTCACTGTCTAAAGAACAGCAAAACGTACGCCCCCAAATCCGAAAAAGACGGAGCCTATTCGGAGGGACGGCTCTCTCCTCAAATGGCTGGCCTCCGTTTAGGAAGCCAGCCAATGGAGGGAGAGCCAAAAAGAGGGAGGGATAAAGCTGCCTCTTACTGACAATAAATCTCGGACTTCCGGTCTGCCTTTGGCAGACCGGATATTACCTCGACCTAAAAAGGAGGTCGACGAGTTCTAGGAATCCTAATAACAGAAGAAACTTCAACAGGTGAAGAAAAGACCTGTTGGCACACACTAGAAGCATCACCACCACCTTCTTCCCTTGGAAAAACAGAAGGAAGAGAAGACATCTATTCAAAAGTAGATAACATGTAACCAGAAGCTGAAGGTGACTGTCACTTACATCAGGTACAACAGAGTCAACCTCCAATGGGATGGAATTAGAAAACAGATCAGACTTCTGAAATAAAGCTACATTCCGAAGGTTCCATTTCTCACCATTTCCAAGTACCACATAATCAGGAAAAGAAAGCTTAACCTTGTAAGGACCTCTAAACTGGTTTAATCCTTTACACACTGCATCATGAGAAAACCCACCTGAAGCCAAAGACATCTGAATAATCCCCTTGATGAGTCTGTTGGCCCTCTCACAAACTCCATTAGCACGGGGATTATATAAAGAAGTTCTGTGATGTGTAATACCACAATTAATTAAAAAATTATGCATGTCATGAGAAGTGAGTTGAGTACCGTTGTCAGTAATCAATGTATGAGGACACCCCTCCTCAGAAAACAAGACAGACAAAAATTTTATTGTGGAATCAGTAGTTATGTCACGAACAAACTTAACAGTAAGCCACTTTGAAAAAAGATCAACAACAACAATAGCGAAACGCTGATCCAGAGGCAACTCAGAGATAGGACCACTAAAATAAAGACATACACTATGCCAAGGTTGCTGTGGAACAAAAATCTCACCGCAAGTGTGACTACCCGCTAATTTAAGTCTTTTCTCACTATTCTTACACCAGGAGCAATTTTGAACCCAAGAAGAGACCTGGGCATCCATGGCTGGCGACCAAAAGTCAGTTTTAACCCTACGTTGAGTGAAAGTTTGTCCCAAATGGCCCTCATGAGCTAAAGCAATAACTTTAGATTATAACGAAACAGGAGGAATAAACTTATCCCTTCGGATCAAAATAACACCATCAGAAAGAGACAACTCATCCAGGATTTTTATGTAAGGACGAACAGAAGCAGGAACACAACTTTCACGTCGTACGCCTAACTTCAGCATATCCAAAACAGTATCTTGAGACATAGCGGAAGACCAATCAACTTGAGTAAAAGAACCAACACCCAAGGCCAAAACGTCTTGCACAAAAGCTATCGCAATATCATCCTGTAGTATTAACTCATTTGACAATCTGCTTGAATGTTACGCCAACCCTGGATAAAAGAAATATCATATTGATACTCCTGAAGTCTAGAAGCCAACCTAGCAAGGCTAGGAGAACCTTTACCAGAACTGCCAGGAGAAAGAACACTGATAAGGGGTTTGTGATCTGTGACAAGCTTGAATAGAGTACCCCACAAATACGTCCTGAAATACTGTACTGCCCAAGCAGCCGCTAATGCCTCTCTCGATAACCGAGTAGTTTTTTTCAGAAAGAGTACGTGAGGCAAATGCAACAGCTATCACACCCTCATCATACTTCTGCAAAAGTACAGCTCCCAATACTGTTGAACTGGCATCAACCATAAGAGTGGACAGGCGCTTAACATCAAAAGGCGCCAACATTTTAGCATCACACAACTCGTGTTTGATATCATTAAAGCATTTGGTATGAGAGTCATTCCATACAAACTTTACCCCTTTCGTCAATAGCGATCTCAACACAACTGTCTTGTCTGGAAAATTTCTTACAAATTTAGAATGAAATTCAATGAGACCCATAAAGGACCTAAGTTGGTCTTTATCAACAGGGCAAGGTGCCAAACGTATCGCCTCTAAGAGGTTCTTCTTAGGTTTAACACCCTGTGCAGAAATTTCATACCCCAAATATTCAATGTGCGGCACCTAGAAAGAACATTTCTCCTTGCGTAAAGTCAAATCCGCCTCCTCAATCCTAAAGAGTTAAGTTATGATCCTCCACAGTCTTTCCAAAAATCAAGATATCATCCTGAAAATACACTGCCCTGTTTATGCCTTTAAATGGCTCCGTTACCATGCGTTGAAAAACGCTGGCAGCTGATGTGAGACCAAATGGGAGACTGGTAAATTGGAAGGTACCCTCAGTGGTAATAAAAGCTGTGAGGCTCTTTGATTCATCGTGAAGACGAATCTGGTGGTATGCACTTTTAAGATCAAGTTTAGTGAAAAATTTAGCCCCATTCAAAGTAGAAACCAATTCTCCTATATTGGGAAGTGGAAAAGTATCCGCAATAACATTTTTGTTAAGAGACCTAAGGTACACACAAAACCTAATTTTTCCATCCAATTTGCGTGAAATCACGACCGGATATATCCAACTTGAAGCCTCAACGGGTTCTATGATCCCCCTTGTAACATTTCGTTTATCAGTTCTTTAACTTCATCTCTAACAGTTAGAGGAACTCTGCGGAGCTTATGCTGAATGGGAACAGCATTTTTTTTTAACATAATTTTATGGACATAACCATCAACACGTCCCAATTCATTTCTGAACACGCTTTCAAACTTATGCATGATGTCGTTCAATGATTCTTCATTCAAAATCCTAACTTGACACTCAGCTCGGGGATCCACTCTAATATGAAGATCGTACTGATGAATCCATCCAAGAATTGGAGGCCCATCTAATGCTACATATACCTTCCCATTAATAATTCTGCCTGAAAAAGAAGTGTTAGCATCAAAATACCCTAACATTTCTATGTGTTCCCCTTGAAACCCAGTGGGGGCAATATCACATTGTAACAAGGAAACATCAGGCCATTCTCTTTTAAATAAAGGTTCTGGAATTATTGTATACCTAGAGCCAGTGTCCACCATCAAAGTGACCACATGACCATTGATATTGAAATCAGCCTTAGGACGAATTTCCCTCTTCATTTATAAGGTTTACATCCGAAAGATTCTTCCACCACCAAAATGTTGTCTTTATCCCTGTGAATGCCAATACATTCATCTTGTACGACAGCTATTTTTTGTTTACCCTTGAAGCGACACATTTTACAAAAGTGACCCACTTTTCCACACTTCAAACACTCATTATTAGCAAAACAAAATCTTGCGTCAGAAGAGTGAGTATTGCTCCCACACCTTGAGCAATATTTTGCATTAGGCTTTACATATTGCTTTTGTTTGTAAACAAACTTCCCTATGGATTTTAGAACAGCAACAGACTCCTCATCAAAACCATCACATTCTTGTGAAGTACAATCAGAAACAATAGAAACAGGAGTTGACTTACGCAACACTTTCATGCATATTTCCGATTGTTCCACTACTTTGGCAAGGTCAATGGCTGTTTTCAGAGAAGGATTTTAGCCTCCCATAATCGCTCTTGAATCTTCTTGTTGTTGTACTAGAAGTTGGTCTCTCACCATCTCATCAGCCATGGCCCCAAAGTTACATTTAACGGATAATTCTCTAAGCCGTGCCACAAAATCATCAATACACTCCTCTGCACGTTGTTTAGGTGTATAAAACCTAAATAGATTTAAAACAAAATGTTCTTCTTTGGCAAATCTGATTTCCAAACGAGACCTAGCATCAGTATATTCATCAGGAGCCGACTGTGCAGAAGAATGTAACTGTTGAGGTAAGTATTTAAAAATGCGCTGTGCCTCTTTTCCCAAAGCGCTTAATAACAATGCCTTTTTGCGCTTAGCAGGAAATTGCTGGCCATCTAAAGCATCCAAATAGTTAATCGAACATAACTATACAATCTAACCATGGATTAGGCGGAGTGCCAGGCTCTGATAAAAACGGTGGAGGAAGGGCTACATTAATTTGTTGTGCCATATTGCCAAGAAAAGTTACACACATAAATGATTATGAAGAAAAAAATAATATATGAATAGTACCAAAAAGGTTACACAGTGCACAAAACAAATATCATAAAAATAGAGTTCCGAAACAGTAGCCCAAATAAATACAAAAATAAGTCACCGTTGAAACCGGGCACATCGATAAAGAACTCGGTGCTCAGATATCCAGTCAAAAATTCACAGAGGAAGCCTCCACTAAGAAAGTAAACAAATAAATTCAAAATGGTCGCACGTTGCGTGATGACGTGACGTCTTAGGGCAGATGACGCGGGCAAGGAAACGTTGCTAAGATACCTCGAAGCGTTGTCAATCTTTCACAAGAGAACTTGTGATGACGCTCTCGCGGCTGCGCTCGAGACAGTCGTTAGGAATGACGTTGACTCCACTTAGCCAAACAACGTAAAAACTGCCCAAAATAATCAAAATCCAGCTGAACCTGCACAGCGTCACAAGGATAGCATGAGATATGATCCACTGCACGCCGGATCCGTCTTTTGGGAAAGAGGAACTCCACTGCATCAAATACTGCTGAGACGCCGGATCCTCGAATCAGGTCAGCTACTGAAAACGTCGCCAAATGTTTTAAAATAAATAGGCAGGATACCAGCAAATATGTAGAAGTCCGCGTAGAGGTTTATTGGAGTAGATAACAGAAGTAATCCTCTTTCCAGCTGACCCAACTCGTAACTGACACTCGATAGAATCATTGGGAAAGGGAAGAGCATAGAACAACCTAACACTCTGGAACACTAAATGGGAAAGGATACAAAGGAAGGGCTGATAGCAATAAGAGTGGAGTACAGACAAGATAAATTACAACTGAAACCAAGCCAGGGATCTTTAAAGTGGGGTCATCACCAATGCAGGTTTCCTGCATCTGGGGGCTTGTAGACTAACTCTTGGCAGCATGGCAAATGGAGGGAAAGCATAGGGTGCTAAACCCCTCCAATCCAGCAGAAAAGAATCTACCCCCCCCCAAGCATGTGGGTCTGGTGTCCAGCTGAAGGCCCTGATCAACTACATGTTCAACCTGTCCGAAAAGAGATCCACTCCGAAGGGACCCCATCTTTCCTGAATATTGAGAAACACCTTGCAATTTTAAATTGCTGAAGTCCCTGAAATTTTGAGAAAACCAGTCCACCCCACCATTGCTTAACCCAGAAATATGTTCTGTCACACCAGAAATTCCATTGTTCAAACAGACCCAAGAGACCTTTGCCAAATCTGCAAGACCATTGGAATGAGGTCCACCCATCTTGATGACACACCTCACTGCTGACACATTGTCCATAGCATCTCACCACTCCCTGGGTAAAGCAGCATACCACAAATGAACCTACCAACAATTCTACGCAGCTGACTTCCACTTGAACTGTCCAGAGATCCCCGGTGGAAGAGTTCCCACATCTTTCTCCCCATCCTTCTAAACTTGCATCCGACTTGATCACTATTTCAGGTCCCTCTATGAAAATGGCACTCCCAATCCATGTTTCTGCGCCACCTAAGCTCTGTCCTTCAATCTTGATCTATGGACAACATTTGTGAGTACTACAGATTGGTTTGGAAGCACCTAAGTTTAAGTCTTTGGAGAGCCAGATAGTACAGGGAGCCTGGGAATATTGCCTGAATTGTGGAAAACAACAAGCTCAGAATCCTTCCTAAGACTCTTCATAGTACTTTCCTCCATTCCCTACATAGCTTTTTAAATTTTTCCTTTGGTAGCCCCAGTTTTGCCTGAGCTTTGTGTACAATAAAGCCTAGCTTTTCTAATAACTAAATAGTCATTTCAGTATGTTTCAACACTAGCTCCCTGGATTGACCAGTTATTAGAATATCGTCCAGGTAAATTATTAGCCTCACTCCCATTGGCCTGAGCCAAGCTGCTACCTGGCGAAGGACTTTAGTAAAACACCAGGGTGCTAAGGAGAGGCCGAAGGGGAGACAGCATAATTATCAACGCTTGCCCTTCCAGGTAAACTGAAGGTACTTCTGATGGGGAGGAAAATCTTGCAGACAAAACCTACCCCAGTGGCAGAGGCCACCCGGATAGCCCCTTTTGCCAGCAAAACCTCTACCTCTTGCATAACCAATGTTGAGGTCTTCTTGTGAGAATTATTTCCCAGAGGAATTTTCACCTGAACCAGCGTCCATGATCCAGGGATCCTGCATCACCAGCATCCAATTGCCACCTTTATAGGTGTATCTGAAGGGTCTCTAACAACTCTTACATGTGGAAAATCCCCATTGCCTCCGATCTCCTATGGAAGACCTACCACAGAACCTTTGCCTCTAGGGGTAGAAGCCTTGTAAGACCCAAATCTCGTTTGGCGAACCTGTTGACACATCCCATGAAGGGTCTGGATGAAGATGGACCTCGGCCGAGGAAACTACCATTCGTTCTCTGGGCCCTACTAAAAACCTTGTCCTGGAATACTCCATACATACTTGGGCATGTTTTTAAGAAAGTCATCTCCGAGGAGATGCCCCTGAAAGATGGGGTTACCTTCCTTGCTCGCCAATTCGATCAACGATTTTGAGCAGGATGCTCTTTGTTCTCTCATTAGGGAGAGCTGTGTTCGTATTCCCCAAGAGACAGGCCGCTCTTCAGGTCCACTAGGGCAACTCTTTGGGATCAACTAGTATCATTGAGGTAGGAGACCTCTGCCATTTTGAATAGCTTGGTTAAAGGCCAATGATGTCTAGCAGACTATCCTGGCAGGACTTCAAGTCAGCGAAGCCCTTTCTTTGGGTCTTTGTCCTCTATATAATTAAATGCTACTATCTTGGGGACCAATTCTGGGCTCATGATGACGGGCAGGAAGGGACAGGGTCTCTCGTATTTGAGACAAGATCTTACTGCCTTGGAGCTCTCACTTCCCAGCCAAAATGTGATGTACTCAGTGACATGCTGTGAAAGTCCCCACACAAAAGACAAGGCGTGTTTAATTAGAAAGGGACATATGCTCCCGCAAAGGATCAACAATCCCATCTTTGAACCAAAGGCCTTGGATGACTCTTGATGTCCCTTTTCTTCTGACCTCAAGGTCCTCGTGGTCCGAGTCAAATCAAGAGGAATAAGGAGGTTGATATCTGGTTCAAAAGCCTCTTTCCCATAAATACATATAGGGACATTTGGGCCTTTTCCTTCCCCATACTCCGTGCCATAAGCACAGATTCCATCACCGGCGTTCTCAGGTGTCAAATCCTCCTATCACTTTTGTTTTGCTTTATTAGAAAATTGTAGCTTGAAACCCTTTTTCTTTGGTTCTTACCTACCCATCTAGAGTATTTGGGCTGGTAAGTAAGATTAGAACCCTTTCCTTTCTTGGAGAATGCTTCCAACTCCCTATTGATGTGTTATCTAGGGACCCAATCACTTTCCCAATTGCCCTATTCACCATATCCTCCAACTCGCCTTCAATTCTCTCATCCAGCTGTTCCTCAGACATTTTGTCACCCAAAAAGATCTAAGGTATTAGGGACTATAGAAGTAAACTAGCTAAGACAGTAATGAAAGGGTTAAGTTAAGATAGCCTAGTTAATCAGACAAGAGATGATTAAAGGGGCAGCTGTCCAAGAAAAATCAGTTGAGGTGTATACAGGGACTAAAACTGCCAAAGGTCCCAGTGACCGGCCGTAATTGAATCGTGCCCAACACTTAAAATGACTGCTCCTATTGTGTGGAAATATTCTTAGCCCATACACCTAAAATGGCGGCCGCAGGAATGCCCGGTGTAGTCGGCCACTGGGGAGGGGGGGGGGGGGGGGGGGTAACTAAAAATCTTCCTAACAGGAAGTGCAATGCCTAATTGGTGTGGACGCCTAGGGAACAGTGCTGCACTGAATAAGTCGTCAAACCAACTAAGCAGAATCTGTACAAACATCTGAGAAGGGCGCCACCCCAAAGAAAGCCAAACAATGCTGGGACATTAGTGCAGCCACATACCAGACTGCGGGTCTCAATGAAGCCCCGGACTTCTGGAGAAATCCCCATACACCTGCAAAGGTACAGATGACTGTCAAGGAAGGAGACAGATGACTGTCAAGGAAGGAGCCAACGTGTCTCCGGAAGGCAGCAGGCTACAGAGTCCAGAACAGGAAGCAGACGAAGGCATGCGCACAGCCCGACCTGCCACATTGTTTGAAAGTTGGCAAATAACCACAAAAGAACAGGGAGCACAGGAGCGGAGAAATGCCATTGAGAAGTCCTACAGCGTAACCGCAAACTGCAAGTACAAATGATTAAGGGAAATGTTAAATAGAGGAAATAAAGACATTTGTGATAAATAAACAGCCACAAATGCGAGCAAATATGAAAGCGGTAGTGGGGGAAAAGCAATTTAAACGTCTAAATATGCCCCTCTAACAGCTGGGGGGCACCCAAACACGACCATACAGCCAAATCTCCGTCATTAATAAAGGAGAAAAAACACAGGTTAGTTATCTTGGGAGCAGCAGCAACAAAAAAAGGAAGATGGCTGCATGTTACTGGACTATATACTTTACTGGAATGTTTTAAAGTTCTTAATTCTTTCTATTGTTGCTGCTGCTAACGGAGAATAAAAGGAGATTTGCATAATGTTGGCCTCTGTGCCCCGACAAATTTATGACCGGTTATATGTGAAATGAAGGTAGCAGTTTATGGTTCTTTTGTTATAGAATTGAATACATATATTTAAGAAAATATAATTTGAGTGACACCAAAAGTACCCGATTCAACAAAAGGGCCATGCTTTTACAACCCTTTGAAATAACTCAGCAAGGAAACCTTGGAAAAATCTCTAAGTACAAGACCCCAAAAAGGAGTCTTTTATAAGGATAACTTGACAAGGAGCTGAATACGGATATAGAAATAGGAGTCTGGTATGTCAGCCATGTAAAAGTGGGCACTTAGAGGAGTTGTTCAAGAGGACGTTGCCGTGAAGGCAGAAAAACATTCTCCCAAGAACGTGGCAGCAGTAGCTACGGTCCTTCGGGCAGTATCCAGTCTTCAATCCCCACAAACATTCTTAGGCACTCCAGAAGTAATGCCTTAAGGCAGCTATGCTAAGATGGCACCTGTGGGGGTAGGCATGCTATGGCTCACGTATCTCCATCCTTCCCTATTCCAGTGAATGAGAAAGTAGATGTCCACAACAGAAAGCAATGAAAGATGATGTTTACACACTACTCTTTTTATTTTAACAATTGCAGGCCTCTAGGTCGTGAGCTTTTGTGCAATGGAACAGGTGGTACCAGTCAAACAGATAACAGCAAAAACTACATGCATTGAGATTGCTTTAAGACAAGAGGATCCAGTCCCTTTAGTAAGGGCTTGACAGGGAACTGTCACGCAGGCAGACATAGTAAAAGATGGGAAACATCATTTACCACGAAGGCATTACCACTACTCACGTTTACCACGTGACACTTACCACGCAGGGTGCCTTCCACGCAGGGTTCCTTCCACGACGTCTTTACCACGGGCTAGGGGGGAGACGTGGTATTCCTTGAAGTCGATCAGCGTGGGCATGAGGGGGCAGAGGGAGGGGGGGGGGCTCGGAGGGGAGCTTGGGGGGGCTGGGGGAGGTCTCCCCCCCCAAAAAAAAAACAAGCAGATTAGTTTAACAAAAAAAACGGGAAAAAAATTAAAAGAAAGAGGAAAGAGCCTCCCCCAAAGACGTGCCGTGTACGTCAAAAAAACAGTCCTTTTTTTATTTCGGTGTACGTGTTTTGACGTTTGTTTCAAAGGAGGATGGAAGTAAGGGCTCGAGGAGAAAGACGTGCAGGTAAGACGTTTCTACTCGTAGACAAATGCAACGTTGTAAATACCAGCGTGGTAAAGCCACTTGCGAGGTAAAATTCGCGTGGTAAAGCCATGCGTGGTAACTGAAGTCGTGGTATAATCATATAACCGTAAAAGATAAGCTCAGCCTGGACGGTTATCAGGCCTTCTCTTTTATTGCTATGACGACTGGTACATGCCTTCCTCTCCAGGAGAGAATAGTTCTGAGTAATTTCTTGCAATTCTTAAAATAATTCTACTTTTATTTGTAAACCGAGTCAGCAATCGGCTAGTGCTGCCAACAAACAGAAGGGTAACAGTAAAAAACAAAAAAAACAGACATGACAGTTTGTTACCTTTGGTACGCCGTGGTGCTGGTTTTTTGATGCATTTGAAACGGTCTTTGTAGACTGCAACTTGCTCACAGCTAATTTTTTCTCACCAATTGCTGTAGGGCGCTTTGCACTTTTAAGTTCATTAGGACTTTCTTTTGCTTCTGCTGGCAGCAAGGATGTTTTTTTAGGAGTTTTTGCTTTTAGTGGGCTTGGCTTGCATCGAGATGGAGAGGAGCGTGTTGGAGATGTGCATGTTGTCTCAACTGGAAACTCCAACCGCTGCTGAATGGAAGGGGGGAGCAGATGAAAGGGGCTGTCGTTCACACAATACGTTTCCCTTTTAATCGGGATAGGGGTTTTAGAATTTTCCTGTCCACTGTGAAAGATATTCAGCTTGGATTTCGATTCCTGCACAAACTTTTCAATGGCTGGATTTTTCACTGCCGACTGAGTTACTTTGTTTTGTGGGGTCTCTCTGGATTGTTCCAGCTGCAGCGCTAGCAAATGAGCTTCTTTAAAAATCTCCACAAATTTGTCACCACTTAGAGGACTCCACATTGCTTTTTTGTTCAGTTCTAGCGAACAGTTCTCATCTGACTCACTCTTCTGTGCATCAATGCAAACTGAAACACATTTTTCTTTATGGCCAATTGGACCAATAAAAACTTCATCATCTTCTTTCCCACTATTAAAAGAGAAAAGAGTTTCAATAAGTGTGCTTGAACAAATAAATCCGTGATGACATGGTTGAAACAATATATTAAAATCAAAGAAAAAAAATATATAGTTTGAACACCCAAGTTAAATGCGGAACAATTAGTCAGCTGATGCCATTGATCATAGTTGCCCGAGAACCTACTGCCAACAATCTGAATAAGTCTAAGACGCCTCTGGAGAATTCAGGATTCACATTTTAAAGCTAGGCAGTTGGCTCCAGCCTATCCTTTGCTAGGATGTAGTACAGAACTACACTTCTGATCATTCTAGATCTCTGCGTCAGCAGGGCAGAAGCGGACCAAAGCCAGTGGTCCAAATTGGCTGTGTTGCTATCCAATATTAGGTATACACAACATTGTAAAAAAAATGACAAGTCGTTTACAAAACTGGAGTGTATTGTTGCCCCTTAAGTCAGGGTAAGATACAAAGCCTTGGTTTAACAAATAACATGATAGACTGAGCTGCACTTAAGCACATCCCAGGACCTCGCCACCTTAGAATTCCATTAACTTACCTTTCAGTTCTCAGCAGCTGGGGCACAACTACAGCTCGTTATTATAAGTTCTTGTAGAGAAGAATTACTCCTACATCCCCTGTCCCAATCCACATTTAGGAGGCGAATCCCAGAGAGACTGGAAAATACTGCAATGCAAGCCCAACTCATTGAGTACCATAAATGTTCTGGCTTTCATAGCATCCACCAGGTTTTTTTTGTTCTTCCTTTCTCTGACAGATACTTTTCAGATGCTGCTAAGCTCCTACAGGGTTTGCCACCATCCCCCATGCCTCCGCCTCAGTCTTGGCTGTTTTCTGCTAAGCAGTGACTCATGGGAGCTATTGGCAAGGGTGATGCAAATTGGACCCACAGTACAGTGGACAGAGAAATTGGGGGAAACTAAGTTTCCAGAAAGCACTGGTTTACTTTACCTTTTGTCCAGATGATCCTGGCAGAACTTGCATGCCATTTCCTCAAACTTCCTGAATGGCTTTCTTAGCTTGGGAGAAATTCTGCAGCTGCTGGTCTGTTGAAAAAGTTACCTATTCTCAGTAAGGTTCTTTCTGGGGGATACTCTAACGGCTGAGTCATCACCGTTCGAAATTGACAGGCAGCAATTTTGAGTTGTAAACTCTTCAACAGCTCACCCTATGCCGGTAGCAGGTGCCAGCTCTATTGCAGCATCGAACATGGGTCCCTGTGACATCACTGGAGCCATAAAGCACCCCCATCATCGTACTAACGTCAGTTTCTTTTCCGTTTAAACACACTTTCAAGGCAGACAGATGAGTAACATCAGTAAGACAGGTGCAGTATTACGAATAATGTTGGGATCAAATTAATAGGACATGTGGAATAACCAGCCATGCAACAGAGGGGAGGGGGGAGTTGGCATGGAATCTGAACGTAGACCAAGAGTTACCAAAGAGAAGTAACTTTCTTCTGATGGATACTTCTACCTCCAGATGCTACACTTTTTAAATTGATTCCCCAAGCAGTCCCCAACCACAGGGTGTGTACAGTCCTGTAAAGTGTGGCGGGAAGCCCAGGTCACCTGTTTACAGAGGTCTGCTACGGGCAATCCTCTTCTCAGCATTGAATCAGAGGATTTCACTCTGGTAGAATGACCTCACATACTTATGGAGGTTCTTTAGACACCAGAGCATAACACTTCTTGATGCACATGAGTATCTATCTTTATAATGTCACCTTATGACTGCCTTGACTTTCATATTCCTCAGACATCCTAAGAAGAGCTGGTCGTCCATTCTTAATTTACATGTTCTGTTCACACAACTCTTATGGTAAAGGCGATTAAGTTTCTCCCTCCTTTGTTGGATGTGGAGTAGGGAAGAAGGATGGCAGAGGGGGGAGTAACCACCTTCAGCTGGAAGGTTTTTAACACCAACTTGTCCCGAAAGAATGAAGCAAAGTGAAAGTATGTTTGAAACTCATCGCTTGTAACTCACTACCACATCTAGCTGATGTTAAAGCGATCAGAAACAGTATTAAACATGAGCAAACACAAAAGACAACTGTGCAACGATTCAAATGGTAAACACACAAGGAACATAAATACCGAATTAAGGCGTTATAAAGGGGGATGGGTCACCCGTATTTGTAAGCGCCTTAAATTCTCAGATCGTTATGAGGTTCTTAAACAGGGACAATTGATGAAGTAAGCAAAGGCTGGTATGTAGCCTGTTGTATCTTACATCTTCCTGCTGCTCAGCTTGTATGTATGACTTGTGGAATTTTAGATGATTGGAATGTTGGTGTGCTGTGAATGCCAGTTGAGTGAGGGCTGAGCAGCAGGACAGCTGCTCCTGATGGGGTTGTCGTTATAAATTATGACTTAACATCTTAATTAATAAAGTAACTTAAGAATCTACAGTTCCAGCTTCCTTCTGATTACTTCATTTGGCGACATTTGGTGAGCACTGTGAAGAAGAATCTACGCGTGCAGAAATAAAAAAAGTAACTATAAGGAAAAGGAGTATTGGACTGGAACAAAGAAAAGAAGTAGAGAAGTCAAAGCCTGATTTGTTGAAGAACCTGTGCATGAAAATTCAAGGAATATTAAAGACAATACAGAGACTCGACTGTTACAAAAAGGGAAGTCAAGCCTGGTGGGAAAAGAATCCTGAAAGGTATTGTAAATTGGAAAACAACGAAAACTCGAGGTAAATGACTTTTTATTAAAAGTGTGTCTGGAGTGTTGTCTGGCAATTTAACCCCATCAGTGACCCAGTCATCGGTCGCCCTGAAGCCCAGGTTTGCCAGACTCATGACAGTAATTCGAGCCTCGGGGAAATGTGTATGTTTACTCTGCGTGATCTTTCAGCGCTAATCAAAGTGATTAATGCCAGCAGCACTGTTTGAGAGAAAACATGGAGTCACGGACAATTATTCGGGGGCATAAACTCGAGCCTCGGTGGAGTGAGAAGGGCATTTGTCAGCTGATGTACGATTCCAGAGTATTTGAGGAATAAAAAAAAAAAAAAAAAAAAAAAAAAAAAAAAAGAGTTCGGGGGCAGGAAATCGAGCCTCTGTGGGCCTGTGAAATCGAGTCACTGTGTCGAATGGATGTTAATTGCCAGCTGCTGTGTGGTGCCAATGTAGGATCGAGACTGAGAGTGAAGGGCTATAAAACCAGCAGCTGCATGGTTTGTTTATTTTCGGTGGAAAAAGGAAACTCTACAGCTGAAATGTCACGTGATAGGAAATGCGCGTTAAGAGATGGCTGTTGTGAAAAGAAGATGAGCGAGGTCACGCTTATGGGAAATGCGCTACTGGAAATGCGCCACAAATTCACTTACTTTTATTGCCATTTTTTAAATACCACAGGCGAACTGCGCAATGCGTAACGGTCACTTTCTTAGGAGAAGGGATTGCTAATTCATTGTGCTTTGCACGCGTGGGTTTGTATCCCATCCTCGTCGCCAAATGAAGTAATAAGAAGGAAGCTGGAACTGTAGATTCTTAAGTTACTTTATTAATTAAGATGTTAAGTCATAATTTATAACGACAACCCCATCAGGAGCAGCTGTCCTGCTGCTCAGCCCTCACCCAACTGACATTCAAAACACACCAACATCCCAATCATCTAACATTCCACAAGTCATACATACAAGCTGAGCAGCAGGAAGATGTAAGATACAACATAGCCCTTTCCAGTGCCACCTGCACATCCTAAGGAAACGGCAAACCGTAGAATGTCTGATAAGCTGGCTTGAAGTGTGTTTCGAATTGTCTGCACTCGATTTGGTGAGCTTGTTTAAGTACACCATCTTTGTGGAGTGTCAACAGGCACATAATGACATCTATCAATTCAGGGGCAAAGAAAAATGTTGCCCTTTCTGCCTCCAGACATGTAGGTGGAGGCTGGGATGAAGAACCTGCCTTTATACTGCAAGAACGGTCTACCCAGTGAGACACAGCAGAGGGCACATTCAGAGGTGAATGAGGTCTGAATACCACACCCTTCATGACCAAATTACGACCGGATGGAAAAGCCTTCCTTGGGAGAGACTGTTTGTCATACTCCACTACTATAGGTGGACTGCAATGTCCCTGACTATTTTCATACAATCCTGAGAATCTCTGTCATTTTGGAAGCACTGCCTGCAGAAACACCCACTGGAGGGCCTTCATGTGCCAGCGTGCATGATTGACCAGCAAAATGCAGAAGGCTAGTAGACCGAGCATGTGTAAGACAGTCGGAACTGGAATAATCACTATATTGAAACATTTGAATCATATTTTTAATGTAGATAACCCTCAGAGGAGGAGGAAAGGCTCAATTTGCTGTAGTATTCCATTTTGGAGGAAAGGGGGGGGGGGGGGGTGTAGGAGGTTGAGATTTTCCATCTTGCGGAACCAGTTCATAACTGAGATCTAGCTCAGATGGAGACAGTCTTTTTAGGGACCAATAAGTACAAGGATTGGCATCTCTGGCTCCTACCTGCTATGAATCCAACTCCACTGCGCCCTTTAGCGCCAAGGTCTGAATTTTTTGCTGTAGGATACATAGATGGTATAGCGGGAGAACTTGTGGCTGGGGAGGAATGAGGGGCAGTTCTGTTGGAAGCGTAGGGCATAACCCCTTTCAACAATCTGGAGGACCCAAGCCTCTTAAGTGACAGCACTCCAGACTTTTGAAAACGAGGGCGCCCATTCTTCAACAGGCTGCGCGTGTTAGGATAAGCAGAAATAGGGCTTCCCAGTGGTGGCTAGGAAGAAACAGGGGGAAAAGGGAAAGCAAATATTGCTCCCCTCTACCCCCAACTCTGACCTGCTTGTACAAGGGGATCGCGGATTGTTGCTGCAGATGTTGGTATTGTTGCCGGCCCAACTTTAGAAATGGTCTATAGTCCCTCGTCTGGGTCTGCACTAAAGAGGCGGAAGCTCTAGAAGGGAAAGTCCATCAACATGGATTGGAAAAACCATAACTATGAAGCCAAACATAGGTCCTCATGGTCCTTGCAACTGAATCGGATGTGTCCAGTCAGGATTGTATGACCTGTTAGGCCATTGACAGACCATCCCACTCCAGCTCAGTAAAGTGCCCTCGAAGATCTTCTGGCAGATCGGGGAAATTACTACCTGTGCAGTATCCCAGATGACAGGCGCTTAACTACTAAGAAGGTAGTTAGTGTGCACGAATAAAGAGCCATGCTTCAAGTAGAAAACAAATTTGTACAAACTGCCCCCCATCTTTTTAGACTGTCTGAACGTGCTGTGGGAAACACACCAGGAGCCAATTTAGAGAAGCAGGAGGCCTGGACTACTAGGCTCTCAGGAAACTGAAGGGGTTATCACCTGGAGCGGTTTAGAAGCAACGTGTAATGGACCTGGATCCTGTGGTGGACATTGTCAGTTTCTCCAGACTGCAAGATTAAGCTCGGTCACAGCCTCATTGAATAGCAGCGATGGCCCAGTGAGAATGTTGGATTTTGACTCAGTGAAGGAGTGTTGAAGGTCAATGTGTCCAATGTCCTCCTGATAAGAGCATGATAAGTGACCTCCAGTGGAGTGAATCCCAGTCTGGGAGGCGTTCCCATTCTGGGGGGGTGTCAAGTCCGCTAGCATCTTTGAGGGCTGCAAAATCGTGGTCCAATGAGAACTAGCCATCCCCATGCTCATCTGCACTGGTGTGATTCTTTGTATTGGTATCTATAAAGGAGAATCTACTTTCTTTAATGAGCCTTTGCGGCCCTCTCCTGAATGATGAGGCAAGTCTGATAAAAGGTAAAGACTTCGGCCAGATGGGTTGCGACACCAGTGTAGTTTGTTCAGCCGTAGGAGACAATGGGTGTGTTAGTAGTAGGATTTGTATAGGCACTGTCGGCTGTGACGCCAGTGGAGTCATATGCACTTAGGAAAATCTCAACCTATATTTAACTTCCCATGCTGCTTATCAGCTCAGCTGTTGTCCTAGAAATCACGAAAAAAAGCATGGAAAGTCATCCACAAGGAGCACACTTTTCTGCATTTTTCCACTTTTAAAAATAAATAGACAGGAAACACTATTTTCTGCCTATAATTATCTGTAAAAACGGAAAACCGGGAGTTGTAAGCATAAGGCCCACTGTAGTAAAGGCAGTGGTTGCTCTGAATGGGATGAAACCAGATATTACTCCCTCCTTCCTGAAGGTTCTTCTGGGTCTGGTAGCTCTTAACCCGTTCGCTGCGGGTGTCGGCCAACGGCCGTCGCAAGCATTACCTCGGTAGTGCTGCGCATGTTCGTTGGCAGACGCGGCCCCACCAGTTTCTTCGAACGTTCCGCACTGGCGCGGAACGTTTGAAGCAGTTAACGAGTTAAGAATGGGGATGAAGAATTAGTTCCAGAGGAACAATGGGGAAAACACATCAACAAAAACCTCCTTCTGAGAAGTCCCTAACCGAGACTCCAAGGACTTCATTAGACAGCTTGCTTCACAAGTCCCTCTTATTAATGTAGTTCATAAATAGAAATATCCATATCAAATTAATTTACCCTATTCATGTCTCATGTAGACCCACTGGACAATAGAGAATCAAAGCTTGCAGACTCAGTTTCTGTTCATGCCTTGGTGGCCAGTATGTTGGAATACACTTCAGTGGCAAAAGCTGCCATCTTAACAAGCATTTGCAATGCAATAGGTCTCGCAATAGGAAAGTTTGAGCTATTGGTATTGTAAATGACAAATTATTTATTTATGTGTTGGTTTTGAAAATAGCTAAATTAATAGCTTTGTTATTTACAATGCCAATAGTTTTAACTTTTGCAAATGTGACACCTATAGCATTTGTAATGCAATATGTATTGTATTTACGTGACTTAGATGTATTAATATTACAAATAACAATGGCTTTTATTTTTTTAATAATTAATACTTAACTAAGTTATTGTAATTTATAATGGCAATAGCTTTTGTAAATAACTTTTGTGAAGATTATGTTCATTGTATTTTATTGTTACGAAAATCCAAGAAAAGTGAAATATTAAAAAAATTGTGACATTTGTAATAAAGCTTGAAACATTGCGAGAACATATTAGAACTAGTTATTGTTGAATGGTTGCACAGACTGATGCAGTGGCGGCGACGAGTGATGCAGTGGCGGCGACGAGTGATGCAGTGGCGGCGACGAGTGATGCAGTGGCGGCGACGAGTGATGCAGTGGCGGCGACGAGTGATGCAGTGGCGGCGACGAGTGATGCAGTGGTTGCGCATAGTGATGTTGTGGTGCCCCTGATTGATGCTGTGGTGGTGCTCAGTGATGCTATGGTGATGCGATAGATAGAGGGAGGGCGATAGATAGAGGGAGGGCGATAGATAGATAAAGTTTACTTATGTTGCATTGAGTAGAGTGTAAGTATGAGGTGTGTAATTATATGGCACCGAGTGGTATTATGTGGAGTGTATGTACGTTGCATTTATAAGAGTAATTATGTGGCGTGTATTTATGTGGCACTGAGTGGTAATCTGGGGAGTGTATGTTGTATTCAGTAGTGTAATGTTGTGCAGTGTAATTATGTGGCACGGAGTGGTATTTGGAGTGTATGTTGCATTGAGTGCAGTGTAATTATGTAGCATATAATTATGTGGCACTGTGTGGTATTATATGGAGTGTAATTATGTTGCATTGAGTAGAGTGTAATTATGTTGCATTGAGTAGAGTGTAATTATGTTGCTTGTAATTATGTGACACTGATTGGTATTAAGAGGAGTGTATGTTGTATTTAGTAGAGTGTAATAGTGTGGCGTGTAATTATGTGGCACTGAGTGTTATTGTGCGGAGTGTAGGTTTCATTGAGTGCAGTGTAATTATGTAGCATATAATTATCAGGCACTGACTATTATTGTGTGGAGTGTGTGTTGCATTCAGTAGAGTGTAATTATGTGGTGTGTAATTATGTGGCACTGAGTGGTATTTGGAGTGTATGTTGCATTGCGGGCTGTGTAATTATGTGGCATGTAATTATGTGGTACTGAGTGGTATTTGAAGAGTATGTTGCATTGAGTGCAGTGTAATTATGTGGCGTGTAATTATGTGGCGTGTAATTATGTGGCACTGAGTGGTATTGTGTGGAGTGTGTTGTATTCAGTAGAGTGAAATTGTGTGGCGTGGCTGGCTGGATGGATGATGGATGATGCATGATGGATGAATGAATGGACAGTGTAAGGGAGAGTGCATACAGTGACAGAGCTTGGGAAGGACAGAGGAAGAGAAAACGTGTAATAAAGAGTGAGGGAAAAACAGAAGATGATTTAGAAACAGAAGAAAGCGAGAGAGAACAGAGAGAAAGGGAATGCTGAAGAGGGACAGAGAGGGTGAACACGTAAGATTGATTGAGAGAGAATGAGGGGCAAAGAAAATGAGTGAAAAAGAAAGGATGAATGGAGAGAGGGGGAGATGGACAAAGGCAAAGAATGAGAGAGACTTAGAAGGAAAAGAGGAGGAGTGAGAGAGAAAAATACTAGAGAATGGGAGAAACACAAGGCAAAGAGAGTATAATAGATACAGCGAGAGGCAGAGAACATCTTGTTAGGTCATAAAGCACAAGTTACTACTTGTGTAACGATATATCTGTAAGAGACATTAGTTAGTGATAGATTCCTTACCTTAGAATATCCCCAGGCGTCAGACTGGATCCGGAAACTTTTGCGTAGCAATACCCCTGCGCGCCGGTAGGCGTCGTCTGCGGCTCCGCGTCAGTCGTCGGCGTCGTGAGCGCCGGGATGACGTCGGAGTACTTAGACGGCGCCCATGCGCGCTGACGTCAGTTCTGACACACAGCTTTTCCGCGCCAGATACGCAGAGCCATGATAGAACTAACACTGGTGCCATGAAACTAGGGCCCTGAAAGGGGATGACCTTAACCCTAGATATCGGTTCGCAGAACGGGGAGGATGGGTGGGTCGGTAAGGAATCTATCACTAACTAATGTCTCTTACAGATATATCGTTACACAAGTAGTAACTTGTGCATCTGAAAGAGACACGTTAGTGATAGATTCCTTACCTTAGAATAGATACCCCAGCAATACCAACCCCGGTGGTGGGTCTGCGAACCAATATCACACCAGAAAGTCCTGGAGGACGGAACGGCCAAAGAAGCCATCCCTCCGGACTTGACTGTCCAGGCAGTAGTGTCTTGCGAACGTGTGCAGTGAGGCCCACGTGGCTGCCTGGCAAATGTCTTGCAGGGGGACACCCCGGCCCAGAGCAGTTGTCGTTGCCGTGGCCCGAGTGGAGTGAGCCCGCAATCCAGCCGGGGGCTACTTCCTCGCCATGGAGTAACATGCTTGGATGCACAAGATGATCCACCTAGAGATGGTCCTCTTGTGCACCGCCTTACCCTTCTTTGCGCCCACGTAACCAACGAAGAGTTGGTCATCCACCCGGAATTGGCGTGTGCGATCTAGGTAGTAGGAGAGCGCACGTTTTGGATCCAGGCGGTGGAGCCTCTCTTCCTCTTTCGAGGGATGCGGAGGCGGAAAGAAAGTGGGCAAGGTAATGGACTGCCCGATGTGAAAGGCTGTGACAACCTTGGGCAGAAAGGAAGGTCGTGTACGTAACACCACCTTGTCAGGATGAACAGACAGGAAAGGTGGAGAAGAAGAAAGAGCCTGGAGCTCACTCACTCTCCTGGCAGAGGTGATGGCAACCAGGAAGGCCGTCTTCAGAGTAAGGAGACGAAGAGGACAGTTATGAAGTGGCTCAAAGGGAGCACACATCAGATAAGTGAGAACAAGATTCAAGTCCCACTGAGCATCACGAAGGGAACAGGAGGGAACATGTGCGTGATGCCCTTCAGAAACCTACTTACAATAGGGGACTTGAATAAAGAAGGTTGATCTGGTAGCCTCAAGAAGGCCGATAGAGCAGAAAGGTACCCTTTAAGAGTGCCCAGAGCAGAGCCCTGCTGGGCAAGGGAAAGAAGAAAGAGCAGCACTTCCGAAAGGGGTGCAGAAAGAGGATCCACAGCCTTTGCTGTGCACCATGCCACAAATCTGTTCCACCGGCAGGCGTATACCGACTTTGTGGAGGGACGCCTGGCTGCCAGGATATCATCACAGACTTCAGGAGGCAAGTCAAATGGCCTCAACTGCCGCCGCTCAATCTCCAAGCTTGTAGGTGGAGACTGGACAGGTTCGGGTGCAGGACCGTCCCCTGCTGCTGCGACAGAAGGTCCTCCCGAAGAGGCAGACGAATCGGGGGATCGACTGACATGCTGTGTAGCTCGGGATACCAGTATCTTCGTGCCCAGTCCGGAGCCACAAGGATAACCTGGGCCCGGTCGCGCCTGATCTTCTTCAGCACTCTGGGCAGAAGTGGTATAGGCGGAAAGGCGTACAACAGACCGCAGCTCCACTCGCGCCGAAAAGCGTCTCCGAGCGAGTGCCGCCTTGGAAATTCCAACGCGCAGAACTGATGACATTGCGCGTTCTCTTCTGTGGCGAATAGATCTAACCAAGGCTCTCCCCACTGCTGAAAGAGACCTTGCGCCACGTCCGAGTTCAGACGCCATTCGTGATCCATCATGCACCGACGGCTGAGTTCGTCCGCCCTGGCATTCAGAGAGCCTGCCAGGTGTTGAACCACCAGGGTCACGCCCTGATGTTCCAGCCATTGCCATAGGCGCAGAGCCTCCTGGCAAAGGGTCCACGACCCCACCCCGCCCTGTTTGTTGCAGTACCACATGGCGGTGGTGTTGTCGGTGAACACTTGCACTACACGTCCCCGGACAGAGGGGAGGAATGCTTTCAGTGCTAGACGAATCGCCCGAAGCTCCAGCAAGTTGATGTGGAGCCGGGACTCCGCCAGAGACCAGAGGCCTCTGATCTCCGCCTCTCCCATGTGGCCCCCCCAGCCCTAGAGGGACGCGTCCGTCACAACTACGTGCTCCGGGTGGGGTAGGGAGAGGGATCTGCCACTGACCCAGTCGCGGTCCGTGAGCCACCACTGCAGTTGTCTCGCAGTGCCCTCCGAGATCAGGACATGATCGGACAGGTTGCCCTGATGCTGGGCCCACTGAAACTTCAGGTCCCACTGCAGAGCCCGCATCCGCCACCTGGTGTGACGCACCAGAAGGATGCAGGAGGCCATCAGTCCCAGAAGCCGGAGCGTCAACCTGACCGAGACTCGGGATAATGGCTGGAAGATTGGAACCAGAGCCTGAATATCCCGAACCCGCTGCTCGGGTGGATAAACCCGAAACTGCGCCGAGTCGAGAACCGCTCCGATGAAGAGGAGCTTTTGAGAGGGACACAGGTGTGACTTCGGCACACTGATGGAGAACCCCAGCAGGTGCAGGAGGTCGGCCGTAGTCTGGAGGTGGCTGACGACTGTCTGGGGCGAGCCCGCCTTCAACAACCAGTCGTCGAGGTAGGGGGAAGACTGATACCCCCTGCCGGCGCAGATGAGCCGCGACCACCGCCATCACTTTCGTGAACACCCGTGGGGCGCTGGTAAGGCCGAAGGGGAGCACGGTAAACTGAAAGTGCTCTTGGCCTACCGTGAACCGTAGGTAACGTCGGTGGGCCGGCAGGACGGGGATGTGGAAATAGGCGTCCTGCAGGTCCAATGCTACCATCCAGTCTCCCGGGTCCAGAGCAGCCAGGACCTGAGCCAAAGTAAGCATCTTGAACTTCTCTGTTCGGAGGAAGCCGTTGACGTTCCGCAAGTCCAAGATAGGGCGTAGGCCCCCTTTGCCCTTCTTGGGCACCAGAAAGTAGTGGGAGTAACAACCACACCCTACTTCTGGCCCAGGAACGCGCTCGATGGCCCTCTTGGCCAAGAGGGCCGAGACCTCCTCTTGCAGAAGTTGCAAGTGATCCCCCGACACACGGTGGCATTGTGGTGGCATGGATGGAGGGGATGTCTCGAAGGGGAGGGAGTAGCCCCTTCGGACAATCTGCAGCACCCACCTGTCCGAGGTGACTGTATGCCAGTGGGGAAGGTGATGGCGAACCCTGCCCCCCACGGGCGTCACATGGGCCTGAAAACTCGGACTAGGAAGGTTTTGAGGCAGGCGCTGCTGAGGGAGGTGTGGACTGGCCTCGCCGCGGGCCCCGACCGCCACGGCGGTTCCCACGTCCGCCACCGCGTTGCTGGACATTTTGCGGTGCGTGGCTGGCGGTCCGTGGTGGGGCGCCCCTTCCGTGGCCACGAAAGGAGCGAAAGGCACCCGATTGCTGGCGTGGGGCCGTAAGGCCCAAGGACTTGGCCGTAGCCCTGGAGTCCTTGAAACGTTCCAGCGCATGGTCTGCCTTGTCGCCGAAGAGGCGACGGCCATCAAACGGCATGTCCAGGAGGGTGGCCTGGACATCGGCCGAGAAGTTGGCGGACCTCAACCAGGCGTGGCGTCGGACCGCCACCGTCGTTGCCATCGCCCTGCCCAGTGAGTCCGTTGTATCCAGCCCACACCGGATAGAAAATCGTGCTGCATCTCGGCCGTCCGCAAGGGCTTGGCTGAGTTTAGCCTGGACCTCCTCCGGGCATCTGGGCAGCACCTCCGCGACCGTGTCCCACAGAGTGTGGGTGTAGCGGCCCAAGAGACAGGCGGTGTTCACAGACCGCAGCCCTAGGCTCACAGACGAGAAAACCTTCTTCCCGAACTGTTCATATCTCTTGGATTCCCTGTCAGGCGGGGCCGACGGGAATGCGGTTTGGGAGTTTGAGGCCTGGATGACCAGACTCTCGGGGGTGGGATGGGTGGACAAAAAGCATGGTTCGCCCGGTGCCGGGCGGTAGAGTCTGGCCACGGTCCTGTCCACAGGCGGGCCTGTGGCGGGCTTGGACCAAGTGCCCAGAAGAACGTCACACAAGGCCTCATTGAACGGCAGGAGGGGCTCCGCGGAGCCTGACTGCGGTTTGAGGACCTCTGTGAGGAGATTAGTCCTCACGGCCGCGACGGGGAGCTGAAGGTTTAAGGCCTTAGCTGCCTTCGTCAACACTACACTGTAAGCAGAATCCGCCTCCGAAGCCACAGTCGGGGGCGAAGTAAATCCAGTGTCTGGCGAGGTGTCAATACCACTGGCCTCCCCAAGCTCATATGTCCAGTCCTGCTGTGACTGGCAATCATGTGCCAGAGGGTCCTCGGACCCCTCCCAAGCCTCCTCGTCACCTGTGTCCTGGAGACCAGGATTAACAGCCAGGGCCTCCTCGTGGAGATAAAAATCTCCAAAGGCCGACGGAATCGGCGCCCAGCGGCGCCCTCCCGACGCCTGAGCAGAACCGCAGGAGACATTGGGGGCGGCAACCACATCGGCTGCCGGGGACGACACCTGAAGGGACGGCGCCGGCGAGGTCGTAAGGTCGACCGGCGAGGCCCCGGATCCGGAGCCGGATCAAGCGAGGTCCTGCGGCGCCGAGACCGAAGTCGCCAGCGGCGCCGGGCCCGAAGCACCCCACGTCGTCGGGGCCGAAGCGCCCGACCCGGAAGGACCTCCAGACGGAACCGATCGGCCCGAAGGCGCCACGGGAACCGACTGGGGAGGGAGGGCCCTCATGGCCATGAGGTACCTCTCGACCTTCTCCTGCGTCGCGCCGTGCCCAGGGACCCGAAGGTGTGGGGCAGGCGGCGACGCTTGCGACTCCCGCGGAGCCGCGTGGGCGGTGTCGCCAGAGTCCCCGGCCGCATCGTGCGAGCGTCGGGCGGGTCGGAGGATCGATGACGTCGCTCCGACCTCTAATGCCTCTTACCTGAGGACTTGGAACCAGACGAACCGTGTCCACTCCCGGAGCATCGATGACTCCGACCTCGCGACCTGTCCCTCGACCTCCCGTGGGACCGGGACCTGGAGCGGCGCGGGGCCGACTGCCTCAGCTCGAGACGCTTGCGGGACCGCTCCCGCCTAGCCTTCGACGTCAGGGCCTGGCAGTCGGAGCAGGTTCGATCGTCGTGGTCGAGGCCTAAGCACTTCAGGCACCGGCGATTGGGGTCCGTGACCAACATGAGTCGGTCGCACTTCGAACAAGGCTTGAACCCGGGCATCCCTGGCACCGATAGTCGAGAAATCGACAAAGAGAGAGAGAGAGATCAAAAGGATCAAAAATTTTCAGTCAAAAATTGACTGGGGGTAGAGCTTCTTCCGGATCTGCGCTAGCTGGCGCGGAAAAAAGAAGAACTGACGTAAGCGCGCATGGGCGCCGTCTAAGTACTCCGACGACGTCATCCCGGCGCTCACGACGCCGACGACGGACGCGGAGCCGCAGACGACGCCTACCGGCGCGCAGGGGTATTGCTACGCAAAAGTTTCCGGATCCAGTCTGACGCCTGGGGATATTCTAAGGTAAGGAATCTATCACGAACGTGTCTCTTTCAGATAGAAAGATTGTATAAGACAATGAAAAAGAGTAAGAGAGAGAGGGAAAGCGATAGGGGCAGGGAGAGAAAGTAAAAGATATAACTGAAGAGATTAACAACCCCTCTGGGACATGAGCCAAGATTACCAAAATCTGCCGGGACAGCTGGTGACAATCCGAGACTGTCCAGGCAAATCCGGGACGTCTGGTGACCCTACCACTCCCACACCACGGGTGAAAAGCGGCGTTTGAACCAACTCAAACGTGCCGAGAGTTTTTGAATAAAACCATGCGATATCATCAGGTGATAGCCATCGAAAAAACAAACACCCTGTATCTGGACCCACATCGGTGCACTAACGTGGATACACCACTTCTAAAACATGCTGTGCGTGAAAGACATCTCATGCCCATGACGAACTTAAAACAGTAAATCCTTAAAATGAAGGTAAACTTAACGAATGTAAAATAAATAAAAAGTAAACAACTATTCGATATGCAAGATGGGAACAATATTTGCCTGTGTTGAAAACAGGCATAAAAGCTGTCCGTGTCCTCACTGTGCAGAGCTGTGACTGGAAAGTGAACCATGAAGCTTTTAGGGGGCGGGACTGCATATGCCGAGAGTTTTTGAATAAAACCATGCAATATCATCAGGTGACAGCTATCGAAAACAGACAAACACCCTGTGTATCTGGACCCACATCGGTGCACTAACGTGGATACACCACTTCTTAAACATGCTGTGCGTGAAAGACATCTCATGCCCATGACGAACTTCAAACAGTAAATCACCCTCTCACACACACACACACACACTCACCCTCTCACACACACACACCCTCACCCTCTCCCACTCACACACCCTCACCAGCATAGCATAGCAAAACATAGCATAGCGTAGCATAGCAAAACATAGCATAGAGTAGCATAGCAAAACATAGCATAGCGTAGCATAGCAAAACATAGCATAGCGTAGCATAGCAAAACATAGCATAGCGTAGCATAGCAAAACATAGCATAGCGTAGCATAGCAAAACATAGCATAGCAAAACATAGCATAGCGTAGCATAGCAAAACATAGCATAGCAAAACATAGCATAGCAAAACATAGCATAGCAAAACATAGCATAGCAAAACATAGCATAGCAAAACATAGCATAGCAAAACATAGCATAGCAAAACATAGCATAGCAAAACATAGCATAGCAAAACATAGCATAGCAAAACAGCATAGCAAAACAGCATAGCAAAGCAAAGCATAACAAAACATGGCATAGCATAACAAAACATAGCATAACAAAGCGTAGCACAACAACACAGCATAGCATAACAAATCAAAGCATAGGATAGAATAGCAAAACATAGTATAGTATAACAAAACATAGCATAGCACACAGCATCACTCCGCACCACCACAACATCACTATTCACTACCACAGCATCACTGAAGGCCACAGCATCACTCGTTCGCCATCACAACATCACTCAGCACCACCACAGCATCAATCTGTGCAACCATTCAACAACACCAGATTCACATGTTTTCTCAATGTTTCAAGCTTTATTACAAATGTAACAAAAAGATGTTAATATTTCACTTCTGTTCTTGGATTTTCGTCACAATAAAATACACTGAACATAATCTTCACAAAAGTTATTTACAAAACTTTAAGCTGGTGCCATTATAAACTACAATAACTTTCATTTAAGTATTAATTATTGAAAAAAATTAAAATCCATTGTTATTTGTAATACCAATACACAACACATTGCATTACAAATGCTATAGGTGTCACATTTGCGAAAATTATAACTATTGGCATTGTAAATGACAAAGCTATTAATTTCGCCATTTTAAAAATAAAAACATGAATAAAAAATGTGTCATTTACAATACCAATAGCTCAATCTTTCCTAATGCGAGACCTATTGCATTGCAAATGCTTGTTTCATCTGTAGACGTGACCAGTCTATCAATCTTCTTCATGCTTGGCCATGGTCTTGTCGAGCTGCAAGATAGCCTCGCCTTGAATTGGCTCTGCTGCCGGACATGATTTTCCACCATAATCCTGCCATTATGGGGAACGCTGCCTGACCACGCACATAGGAGCAGCTGCTTAGCACCCTGCTGCTCAACATATGCGCCCATGGGGCTGCTTGCTCCCTTGTGCAGCCCCGCACACAGCTGGTGCGTCCGGCCCAGTCGCAGCCTACTTCGCTTGCTGTGGATGGGCAGAGTGAAACTATAAGGCATGCCAAATGGACCAACCCAGCAGGATCACAGAGGATCCGAAAACTGATGCTAGCCAGGCCACTGCGAAGCACATACCACGGAATGCTAGAGTTTGATCTGAATCAGCGAATCAGCTCTGATCTGAGCCAGGATATTGCGGGGAGGCCAGCCCGCACTGCTGATATAGCCTGACTGCTGCGAGAAAGGGGAGGAGCGCTTCAGGGTGTGGTGGCTGATGAGACCAGAGTCAGCCCTTCGGGCCAAACTGTGGGCCTCTGTCTGCTGTGGCCCCACCTCCCTGACTGTTGGGCAGGCACAGCTGTACGGTCACATGGAAGACTGAGGGACCTGCCGGCCAGTACCCGGCAAGTGACTGTAGCAGGAGGCCAGCTTATACACAAGAACAGAACTTTCAGGACAGTTGGTCTCAACCTTTCATACGGGCATTAATTGACACAGGAAGTGGGTGAAAGCACAATTGCTTCAAATCTTATTACGGTCTGCAGACATATGTAACATGTGAGATATTCCACCCGAGGCCTAGAGGCTCCTCCGGGGGTTCTTCGCGATGGTCCCCTACATCAATGCCCTTGGTGGTATTAATGCACGTTGCTGCTAGGACGGAGCCTGTTGACCAGCTTTTTACCCACTGACATACAAGGCCCCATACTGCTAGACTTGTGCTATCTGGGATCCCAGTGGGTGATCGTTGCTGTTAATATAAGCTATGTTTTGGTGAACCCTGGGTATACCAGCTAGAGATGGAGCCACCTGTTTGAGGCAAACATTTGCCAACGCTAGATTCTCGTGCTGCGCCACTTTGGGGCTCTGCGCCCACTGCTAGCTGCCACACAGACTAGGCCACCACATGCCCCCCCGTGGAGGTATCCGGGTGAGGTAGGGCCTTGGAACCACCTAGTTAAGTTGATCTTCATCCCGGGCAAGAGGGGTGGGTGTGAGAAAAAGCCCTTTTTCTGCATGGTATGCCCCCACCTTTTGCTGAAATTCTTTGACTGAGTGTGCCCTGGGCTCCTGCTATTCGGGTACCCAGGGCCTATGTTCCTTCCCTAAAATTGCATTGAAGCCTAAACCCAACTTGCATCTCTGGCCACAGGTCAGCCCCTGGTACATGGTACCACAGCTACCCAGGGCACTGTGACCAAAGGAGGCCTCTAAGGGCTGCAGCACTTATTGTACCACCCGTAGCGGAGAGAGACAGGCGGACGCGGACACACACACATATACACACACACACACACACACACACACACACACACACTGCAGGCTGCGTGTCTTGGTACAGAACAAAGTGAAGAGTCGACATGGCACACATCCCTGTGTGCTATGCCTACAAACCACTGTCCTGGCATAGATCAGTCACCCCTCTAGCTGGGTGCACTATGCCAGTGGTGAGGGTACAGGTCCATGAGCGCCAGGACACCGACTGGTATTAGCGCGCTTTATAAGTGTTAAAAATAAATAAATAAAAAATAAACCCCTACAGTGCCAAGTCCATTCCTAGGCTTTGTAAGTGCATGCTGCCATTAAGAGTATACGAAGCTGGGAGTTTGTCATTACGAACTCCACAGCACCATAATCGCTACACTGAAAACTGAGAAGTTTGGTATCAAACTTCTCAGCACATTAAACCCACACTGATGCCAGTGTGGGATGGAATGTAAAATGCACAATAGAGAGCATCTTAAAATGCCCCCTGAAACTCGACCAATTTCTAGTTACCCAACTGAGTGGCTGCTTAAGCTGCCACCAACAGACATGTTTCTGGACACCTGGGTCGAGAACCTGCTGCTCTCGGGAGCCTGAAACAAAGCACATCCTGGGACGAGGTGCCAAGCCTCCTCCCCCAGGATGGGCAGGGTCTACAAAAGGGAAGCTTCAAAGGCATGCCACCTTTGTGAGCCTCCCCAGACCTTTTGCTGCTTTCAGCAACTGGTCCCAACTGGTTCTACCCCCCCTTTGGGCAGGAGAACCAGCAGGAAAAACAAGTGAGGGAAAGAGGTGTGCCCACCTCTGCCAACTCCACCCCTCAGGTGGGGGGAGGCAAGGTGAAACACAACTCTGAGTCCCTGCCATCTTGAGGATGGTGGGACACAACCAACCAACCAGGGACAGGCTCCTGCCCCCCTCCCACTGGAGAGTGGAACAATAAGGGGTGTACCTGGTCCTTTAACTACCTGTAACACCCCTAAGTCTAGTATTTAGGGGGCACCCTGAAACTTGCTTCCTCAGATCCAGAAGCGACAAAAAAGAAGGACCGAACAGTCGTGCAGCCAGCTAACAAGAGGAAGACTCCCATTGACTTGGCTCCAGCCCGAAAGGCCTGTCTCCCCTCAAACCTGCTCCTGCGAAATCCCGGTGTGTCCTGCAGCCAGCAACCTCGAAAACCCTGGAGGACCTGCCTACCTTCACATCCAAAGACTGCTTCTCCCATGAACGCCGGGAAAACAGAGATACTGCTCCTGGGGAGACAACTGGTGGCCTGAAGTACTAGGCCAACCTCCCGAGCCAAAAGAATGCGTCAAAAATCTGGGAGTCTGGGTGGACTCTGCACTGAAGTTCACTCATCATACTAAAAAAGTGGCTGCTACTTGCTTCGGAATTTTACGTAACATCAGACCTATTCTGAAGTACTTTGACTGCCGCACTCGCCAGCTAATTGTTCAGGCGACCATTCTTTCTAGACTGGATTATGCCAGCTCTCTCTTACTGGGGGCAAATCTCGCCGAAACCACCAGACTGCAGAGTCCAGAATGCGGCAGCCAGGGCCCTGGTAGGTCTCCCCCGCCATTCCTCGGTATCCGGAGCCTTGAAAAAATTGCATTGGCTCCCGGTGGGTAAAAGGATCCAGTTTAAGGCACTGTGTCTAGCCTTTAAAATCCTTAAAACCGCTTCCCCCCCAATGCTGTGCCCCCTCCTGTCAGAATACATTCCGAGGAGGTCGCTCCGCTCAGAGGGACAACACCTCGCGATTATCCCCCGCACCAGACTAGCCAGAGTAGGCGGCAGATCCTTTAGCTTCATAGCTGCCAAGCTATGGAATAGCCTTCCCGAAGCTATCCGCGGTATACAGGACCTTTTTGCCTTCAGAAAGGCTGTCAAAACTCATCTCTTCCAATAATTTTTTCTTCTCTCCTCACCTCCAACTCTCTGCACTCTGTCTGCTTGCAGCGCCGGGACGCCCCTTAGCTGGGGCAGCCGCGCGCTATACAAATCACTATAACATTAACATTAACATTTGTTAAACTGCAACCTCTGGCAGCAACCGGAGACCGCAAACCCAGCCCACTCTGCACCCGCCGAACCCGGCCCCAGCTAGAGTGGAAAAAAACCACGAGGAGGGCACCCTGGCGACCCGGACCAGAGATCTGGTGACCCCAAACCTGCCTCAAGCCTCCAGCCGAAGCTTGCAACCTAAATCCAGAAGGCCCCCCCAAACCGCGACCAGGAGCTGGTAAGAAGGTCCGACCCTAAAAGGCACCCCTGCAACTAACACCCCACGGCCTTGTGTGCCCAAACAGACAGTGCCTAACTAACCCCCAACTTACCTCTCGAAGTGGTGGTCGCACGCAGAAGTCCATAGTCTCCCTGCCTGCAGTGCATTTGCAAACCGGAGGTTCTCCATTGAAAACAGGGCGCCTGACGTCGAAACCGTACTCGGCACCGGGCCGCCTCAGTGCCGCTGAGGGTGCACCTTTTGTGCTACTTTGTTTCCCCATTTGCCCGGAACTAAACCCTAGGAGCTTTGCTCCCACAACCCAGTGGCCTGCTTGCCAGAAGCTACCAACCGTAGGCCCCCCTATCCCTCCATTGGATAACATTGGGCCTTAACAGTCTGCACCCGGCCGCCCTAGTGCCGCTGAGGGTGTAACAAGAGTGCATCACTGACTAACCCCAGAACCTTAACTGCCACTGTTGATAGAAACTTGTTGGAAGAAACAAGGTAAGTTAAGTGTCGAGTTTTGAAATCTAAAAGTATTCTTTAAAAAGCGCACAAATTGGAGGAGAATACACTTGGCTGAAGTGAGAGCCAAACGCTGGGGGCTGTGTTGCGGTGCCCGTGGAGACCCGGTCTTGGAGAAGAGGGCCGGCGAGCTATACGCGAGGAGCCTGACCCCGGTGCAGGGGAGGCCCACTATTGAGACCAATCGTCTCGCCTTGGAGTAACTTGAGGATTTCCCCCCTAAATGACTCCAGGGCCCCACGGCGCTACAAACTGGGGACCGCATCAGTTGGACGCACCTGAGGAGACTGGTTAAGTAGGGGGCCCTGTGAGGCGCCCCCCTCGCTAAGGGGGTGTGCGACACCAGGACCTGTGCTCCTGAGAAGACCGGGAAGCCGTGATAGCAATCCGAGTCACAGTGAGGGGCGCCTCTACAACCCTCAGTATACCCAGATACCACAGCAAGGGGACTGGGACCTGTCACTGTGTCGATTGTTTGTAAGGCCCATCGGAGTACGATAATCGGGGGTCGTGGAGTGCTTACGTGCTGACACACAACGGTCGGTACCGCTTGGCTGAGTTGTGGTGGGTCCTGGAGGACTGCATTGGGCCCCTGTTGGTGGGGTAGCAACCGGATCCAAGGGAGACACATTACCAGTGAACTGCCGGGTGGAGCTCGACATAAAGGGCACGCTACACAGGGTTGGCCGGAGCGAGGGCGTTGGTGGTAACCCAGGCGTGAAATGGCGGCTAAAACGGACCCGGACAAAACTTTGTCAAGGAACACTAAAGGATCTACAAACGTTCAGTCCAATAGATTAGACCTCTACACCTTCCCAAAAGGCTCCCCGGTGGAGGTCAAAAGGGTGGAATGGGGGTTCGAGGATGATGCACAGGCAGCAACGGAGCCAACTCTCAAAGATCTTATGGCAGCTATAACGGGAGTCCAGACATCCCTGGGCCAGAAAATGGAAGCCCTGGATACCAAGCTTGATACGTTACCATAGAGATGGGGCTGATTAGAGCAGACCTAATGAAGACTGGTGAGAAAGTGAAGTCGCTGGAGGTTAAAACGAGCAGCCTCATTGATTACGTTAATCAACTGCAGCAGGAGGTATGTGAACTCAAGGCCTCGAGGACTCTTGCGGATCGTAAACTGGATGAGTTTGCAGGAAGGGCAAGGCGGAATAATGTTAGAATCCTGGGAGTGCCCGAAAAATTGGAGGGACAGGCACCAGATCTGTTTATTGAGGATTTGATACTTAAACAACTACAACCCAAGGGCCTCAGTAACTTCTTTACAGTTGAGAGAGCTCAGAGTCCCTGGGAGCTGGCCTAGACCCGGGGCACCTCCCCACCTATGATTGCTAGGGTCCTTAACTTGCGTGATAGAGATGCCATACTTCAGGCGACCCGAGTGGAGCATAATTGGAAGTCTTGGTTTTTCGACAATCCTGAAGTAGCGATGGATTGGTTGGACAGCGCGTATGCGCCGTAAACTGAGGGGGGCCAACCCAGAGAGGCGGCGGATGAACAATAGTAATTGGACACAGGTCCGCAATGGGATTCAAGTATTGTGAGTGGGACACGGGGGTGGGGGGAGGACACTGCCTGATGCTGTTGATCCGAAGAGACCGTTTTGGTGACTTGATTTTATATTGACAGCACGGGGGGGGCAGTAGGTTGGAAGAGTAGCGGGAGTTGTTCCCAGGCCCTCCTCCATTTCTACGTTTAGTTAGTTGTAGAGTAGGTTGGGGCGACAGGCACACTGCTGGTTGGGGATGCGCGCAAGCTTTAGGCAGGGGTGCAGGGTGGGGGGAGGTGGGGCAGGAGTTGATTACGTGATTTTGCAGTAACTTTGAATTTACAATGCATAGCAGGTTTTAAGTTTGGGTTTTGTTTTGGGTTATTTTTGGCATTGGGTGTCGAGGAAATGATGTACCAATTGCATGTCTTCTAGTAAGTCAGGGTTGGGGATAGCCACGCTCAGCTGGAATGTGAATGGTCTAGGAGATAAGATCAGGAGGGGAATGGTCTCTCAGTTGATCAGGAGACACTCCCCAGATGTTGTGTTGTTGCAGGAGACTCACCTGGTAGGAAATCGTTGCATGGCGCTGCATAAGGGTGGGTACAAACTGGTTGCGCATGCTGGGTATACCACGGGATCTAGAGGGGTAGGAATATTGGTCAGGAATTCCTTCCCGTTGACTATACAGGCCACTTGGGAGGATACTAGAGGCAGATATATAGGTGTTGGGGCAGTGGGAGGGAAGAACGGTCACCTTCTTGTCAGTGTACGTCCCCCCAGCCCTTCATACAGACACCTTTTAGGACTTGTGCCGCATCTTTTTGACACTACCCATGGGGTTGTTGATAGTGAGAGGAGACTTTAATTCAGTGGTGAATGGGATAGACACCCCGCTAGGACCCTCCCAATGTTGCGACAGTGGTGGTCAGATCTCTTGGAAACCACAGGACTCGCAGACGGATGGCGCCAGCGTCACCCGGGGTAAAGGTACTTCACGCACGCCTCGGCTGCCCATCATTCTTTATCAAGGCTAGATTATATTCTGGTGCAGACGTCGCAACTGGCTGAGATTCGAGAGGTGAGAAACCTGGGCAGGGGGATATCGGATCATTCACCACTTTGGCTTAGAATAGAGGTGGGTCAGAGAGAGGTGGGTCAGAGAGAAGCGGGTCGAATAGCTCCCATAAGCGCATGGCATTTCAGAGACCCCGCATCCAAAAAAGAAATAGTGCAGATCACAGAACAGTATTTTTAAACTAATGTAGGGACGGTGGAGTCAGGTGGCTCCCTGTGGGAGGCGTATAAGACTGATCCGGGGAGAGGTGCTCTCGTTAATTGCCGGAAAGAGGAGGAGGGGCCACGGAGAGGTGGAAAAAATTGACAGTTGGTGACACTGAGGGGAAGGAGTCGGAAGGTGGTACACCGGAGGAGAAACACCGACTGAGTCTCCTGAGAGATGAATATCGGAGCTTGGCACGAGGGAGGGCCCGGGAGCAGCATGCGGGGACTCAAAGTAGGGTGTATAAGCACAGAGATAGGGCGGGTAAGTTGATCGCATGGTTGGAGAAGGGAGAGTTGGGGGTCCAGGCTGGTGCCTGAATTGCAGACAGAGAGCTCGAGTAGTATTATGGAACTGCAGCAGATAGCGGAGGAGTTTGCGACATATTACGGTTCGGTATACACGGCCACGGGTAACTACACGGAGGCTGACAATGAGGCCATGATGAGAGACATACAAATGCCTGCACTCTCGGAGGACGACAGGAAGTGCCTGCACTCTCGGAGGACGACAGGAAGTGCCTGGACTCTCGGAGGACGACAGGAAGTGCCTGGACTCTCCCTTCACTAATGATGAGGTTGCCCAGGCTATTAGAGCGGTGCGTTCCGGGCGGGAGAGCCACGGGCCCCAACGGGATCCCTTTAGAACTTTATAAAATAAATGCCAACAGACTAGCCCCATAGCTCCGAGAGATGTTTGAAGAAAGTAGGGAGGAAGGCTGCCTCCCGTATGATCAACGAGTCGCAAACATAGTCGTTATACACAAGGACGGTAAGCCTCGGACTCTGTGCTCTTCCTATCGGCCTATCTCCCTTTTGAATGCAGAGCCAAAGATACTGGCAAAATTGGGTGTGAGGGTGACTGAGGGTGTGTGAGGGTGAAGGGGGTGAGGGTGGGTGAGGGTGAGTGAGGGTGGGTGAGGGTGTGGGACGGTGTGTGAGGGGGTGTGAGGGTGAGGGTATGTGACGGTGAGTGAGGGTGTGTGAGGGTGAGTGAGGGTGAGTGAGTGAGGGTGTGTGAGGGTGAGTGAGGGTGTGTGAGGGTGAGTGAGGGTGTGTGAGAGGGGGAGGGTGTGGGTTAGGGGGTGTGAGGGTGAGGGTGTGAGGGTGTGTGAGGGTGAGGGACGGTGGGAGAGGGTGGGTGATGGTGAGGGTATGTGACGGTGAGTGAGGGTGTGTGAGGGTGTGTGAGGGTGTGTGAGGTTGGGTGAGGGTGTGTGAGGTTGGGTGAGGGGGTGAGGGGGTGTGGGTGAGGGGGTGTGAGGGTGAGGGGATGAGGGTAAGGGTGTGTGATGGTGAGGGGGGTGATGGTGAGAGGGAGTGAGGGTGAGAGGGTTGTGAGGGTGGGAGGGGAGAGAGGGTGTGTGAGGGTGAGGGGGTGTTAGGGTGAGGGGTTGTGAGTGTGTGAGAGTGTGGGGGTGTGAGTGTGTGAGAGTGTGGGGGTGTGAGGGTGAGGGTTGTGAGGGTGAGGGTGCTGTTGTGTGTGTGTGTTGGTGTGTGTGTGTATTTGCTATTGTGGAGTTTTAGTTCTATTTTTTTGGGTGTGTGTGTTGTGTATGTGTGTGTTTTTATATAAATGTGTGTTTTTCTTTCGTGTGTGTGTTGTGTGTGTGTGTATTAAATGAAAATGGCAGATGTGCTAATGTTCCCTAACGTTACTTAAGTTTGTTAGTGTAGCGTTCGTGTTTTTTTGTGTTTATGTTCTTTTTTTGATTGACGTGTTTCACAGCCAATGAGATTGGTACGTTGTGTTACGTAGCGTCCTAATTGGAGCGCGTAACTTTGGAAATCCCCTGATTGTCGACCGCGCCGTTCTTGGAAGGCGTGCCAGGTTTGCTGTCTGTTTGCTGCGTCGCCTAACAGGTAATTTTTTTTTTTAATATTGTTTTGTGGTTTGGTATGTATTTGTTGACTTGTATATTTTTTTCTAGTTTAGTGTTTGTTTCGGAAAAAAAAAAAAAGTCTTCGTTAAAGGAAATTTTATTAGTTGACGGTGTCTCTGCTGCGTATGAACGCAATGTATAGCTTTTGGATGTTCATATTATTTATATTTTTGTTGTATTGTGAAGTATTCGATTGAATATATTGGCAAAGGTTATTATTTTGTCATAATAGTGCAACATGTTGCATAATTGCGTGACTTTACCTTTTATAGCGGGAAAGTTTTTTTTTTTTTTTTTAATCATTTTGTTCAGTGCCTGTGTCTCTTTAGTGATGCAGTTAATATATTTTAGATTGTGGAGTCTTGAGGGTTGCAACCAAACGCGGGTGCAGGGTGGCGCCCCAAAGCCGAGATGGCTGCACGTCTCCGTTCTGTAAAAGATTAACTGTTAATTTTAAAACGCTGCCTTTTTGATCAATATTGAGCTGTTAGACCACTTACCCTGTGAATAATTCCAGTGGGGATATGAAAAATACTATTGATTATGTAACCATTGATCACGTTGTCTGGCTTCTGGCTTTAAGTGAAAGGACTCTAAGGTAACAGGTCATGAACGACACACTTGCATGATCGCTATTTAAATGCTGCCACTTAAGGCAATCCTTCATTTATTGAAATATTCTGTCAGTTTATAATCCTGGTTTTCCAGCACCTGAGATCCAAAATGACAAGGCATGTTTTAAAACAAATCCACTCGGGTCAGTGATGGTAAAGATTTGTGACTCTGTGCCGACAGTTGCATCCTCAATGTGCAGCCACGGCTCTCTCCGCGTGATTCGATTTGCCAGCTTGTCAACATTTTTCAAACCATTACATTGATATCGAGAACTTCTTGCTGTTAATGCAGTGCTTCTGAAGCGAAGCCACAGATTCCATGTTGTTCAAATTACATTTATTATATTTTTCGTATTGTTACGTTTAGAACAATTACTTCTGTGTTCTGCGACACGGCGGGCAGGGGAGGGGGCGGAGCGGGGAGAGGTGCGACACGGCAGGCAGGGGAGGAGAGTAGGAGGGGGGAGGAGAGTAGGAGGAGGGGGGGGGGGGGGAGGAGAGTAGGGGAGGCACGGCCTAGCATCCTCAATGTGCAGCCACGGCTCTCTCCGCGTGATTCGATTTGCCAGCTTGTCAACATTTTTCAAACCATTACATTGATATCGAGAACTTCTTGCTGTTAATGCAGTGCTTCTGAAGCGAAGCCACGGATTCCATTAAAGCATATTGGTGTAAATAATGCGAATTCCTTTGTCACTTGACACGGCGGGCAGGGGAGGGGAGGGGGCGGAGCGGGGAGAGGTGCGACACGGCAGGCAGGGGAGGAGAGTAGGAGGGGGAGGGGGAGGAGAGTAGGAGAGGCACGGCCTAGCGGCCGTGCAATCAAGAAGTGAGGGGGCGGAGCTGGGGGAGGCTGTGAGAGAGAGTAGGCAAGGCAGGCGGCTGGGGGCATGTGCACGTGCTTTTAAGCTCAATGCGCATGCGCATTGAGCTTAAATTTCTCGTGCACTGCAAGGAATCGCCACGATTCCTTGCAAGTTGGTTAAAGAGTGGATAAGCCCCCATAGTCTCGCAAGCTCGATGCGCATGCGCATCGACAGGCGAGACCTAAAAATTATCAAAAAACGCACTTTACCTGTTTGCAAGTAATGTCCCAGTGCGGAATCTAGGTATCCATCACACAGTTAAAAAAGTAACTTACCTGTAATCTATACTACTATTATAAAGAGAGAACACAAACCTTTCGGCAAGGTAAACTCAGGAACCACAGCGCCAATCCACACACCCAATACATTGTTGTAATCCTCAGGGTGTGCAGATGGACAAAGGCTATAGAAAATAAAAACGTAAATTTAAAAATATAACTTAAAAAAAAAAAGTAGTGCCCTGAAAGTAGCACCGGCCGCGACGCTGCGGTTGGCCGCGACGTAGCGCTGGCGGCAACGTACGTGATGACGAGAAGGAGTGGCGGTGAAGCGAGGAGCGCGGGGAGGAGCAGCAGCTCAGGTGCGTCATGACGAGGAGGAGCGGCGGTGAAGTGAGGAGTGCGGGGAGGAGCGGCGGCTCAGATAAGGCTCTGGGACACGGGAAATGTCGGGGCGGGAGGGAGCCGGTGCGGGAGGTTGGCCCTGAACAAATGCGGCTGAGGTAAGGCTCAGGCTCTGGGGGCAGCATTTCAGGCTTGCGTGCACTCCGCTCCCCCCGCCCGCCACGACATTGTCCGGGACACAGACAATGTTGTGGCGGGCGGGGGCCGGGAGTGCATGCAAGCCTGAAATGCTGCCCCCAGCCCCCTTCTGCCCCAGGCAACGCTGGGGCGGGCTGCTAGTTTACTGAAAAAGCACATTCATTTCAATGTACTGTATTTGCCAAGTATTGCTACCTACTGCATCCCCTGTAAATTAAACAAAGTACAAGTCCTATTGTATTTTTAAACTGTTCTACATTCAGCAACTTATTACTGAAAAGTATTTAATGCTTTCCTGTGCCAGGCTTGCTTGGTTCTAAAAATAAAACTGTATATTTTTTTATACAAGAACAATTGGTCTAGAGTTTAGTCCTTGAGTATGTGAATTCATTTGCTGACTGAGTGTGTACATCAAATGCTTAACACTGTCCTCTGATAATGCCTTACTGCTCAACCACAAATATAGAGTAAGGTTCTATCTACCTTTAACGTTTGCCTACTTCTGGGGTCACCTGGACTCTATACACACTATACCTCATTTTGGTGTAGTATATATATGGAAGCAGTTTCCTACAGTGGGAAACACGTAGAGATCTACCTTCGTTTGGGCTGGGAACAAGCCACGTCGCACTCATTACCGCAGGATGGGGAAACAGGACACCAAGCAATCCAAACTCTCACTCGAGGGTAGATTCCATAGTCGCCAGGTGGAACAAACCCAAGATCCAGAAAGTAACACCTCACAGCCCTGAGGAGAATTATATGAAAGATGATGATATCCGTAGGATACTACTGGACATTAAATCTAGCCTGAAAAAAACACTGACTCCAAATCGGATCTCCTTACGGCCTGGCTGATCAGATAAAACAGCGAGTGGATAAACTAAACAAGAGTAGATCACCTAGAAACCAGGGTCTCAGGTGCAGATGACATGCAGGTTGAAAATAGACTGCATCTGCCAAGGATGGACAAACTACTAGATGTTATTAAGGCTAAGAATGAAGTCCAGGAGGTTCACTCCAGGTGTAATAAGGTCCGTATCACAGGAATTCCAGAGACCACGGCTATTGCGAGGTTGGAGGACTACGTCAAGACTACTCCAGGATCTCTTGAATGCTGACCTATCTGAATTCTTCCTTGTAGAGAGCCCACAATTCACTAGGCCCCAGACCACCGCCAGGAGCCCCGGCCCATTCCATAGTGGCCTGCTTCCTGAACTATCGTGATTGAATCAGTTTTAGAATCCTGTCTCAGAGTGAGGCGATACAACAATATCTCCTTTTACCCAGACTTCACCATTGCTGTGTAGGTGGCGCAATGTGAATTTCTACCTGTCAAGAGAATCCTGCAGCAGTCCAGTGTGCCATACGCCTTCCTCTACCCGGTCAAGCTGCAAATTCCACATGAGGGGAAGATGCACTTCACAGAACCCAAGGCTGCACCGAAATTCGCCAAGCAAGACACAATGTTCCCCTTTGGCCTTGCCCCACACGACTCAGGGCACACAGTTAAGTGACAATGACTGATTGTACCATATGACAGCCTAGTATGTTTTGCCCCACCCCAGAGGTAGGACTGGGGTTGTTGATGCGGGGATAGGGGGCCCATTCCAGAGGTAGGACTCCTTTTGGTCATTCGTTTCAGCATGGATTGTTAATCCTCATGATAGTTTCCAGATACAGCACACATCTGCATGCTGACACACCCATCGGGATGCTTCCCCTCTGTCTCTTATCTCGGCCATCCAGCATTGTGAGGCAGGGTTGTCTGCTTGGAGAGTCCCCGCCCGAGGAATAATTCCAAGATTGTCCCTTTTGATCTTATTTTCTTGTTATTTTATTTGCAGGGTGGGTAAGATGTCACAAGCTGATTGGGGGATGGTGTGGGAGGGAGGGTGGATATGGGCTTCCAACTGTTTGACTCATTTTGGTTGGGATGTTCTGGTGCAAGTTTTTTTATTTTTTTTTTAAGGTTAATGTTGGTCCTTTTTTTCAAAGATGGGTGGAAGTTTGGACCATCCATGCTATTGTCGGTTTACCTTCATCCTCTGCTATGCTCTCTCACGATCTTAATTTCCCACGTTATGAATACAGCCCCCTGCAATTCAGTACATGCCACACTATGCAGACAGTTTATACTAGACATGGACCAAGACATTTAGCATGGCCTGTATATCTTAATTTACATGGAACATATATGGTCTGACAAACTGCAGGAAGTCCTCTGGTACATGCATATCTTACTCGTCATAAAATTGGCATTTGTTTCCTGTAAGAGACCCATTTGGACACCAGTTCCACACCTGTGCTCTGCGCCCATTGGTGTGGGGAATCCCACTCCTCCGTAGTCTCCAATTATGCCATGGGTGTCCCAATATTGCTAAGATGAGGCAACCCATGGCACACATCCCATTGCCTTAGTGATAAGGATGGCAGATATGTTATTCTCGTTGGCACACACTACAAGCAGTCCATGGCCATGGTGGCAGTTATGGCCCCAATACCTATGATACAAGGTTTTTTCTAAGGATCTGAAGGCAAATAGCGGAGTATGGACCGCAGACTGCGATATGGGGTGGTGACTTTAAATGTTACGCTTGAGGAAACTCTGCACTGCTCAGGTACTTCGAACCCCCCCCCCCCCCAGCAGCTAGAACCCTTAACACACTGATACTAGCTAATCACTTACAGGGTGCCTGTCGCCATACCCACTGCTACGCACACGAGGGCACATGTTTCTCATCCTATCACAACACCTGATCCTGAATCAGCATTTGTTTGGTATCTAAAGACGCTTTCACGTGGACCAAATCAGTGACCCACCTGCCATACATGCTATCAGATCATGCGCCGGTGAGGCACATTGTGCAGATCCCCCAGACAGTCTCACAGGTGCAATTGGTGTCTGCTGCATGCACTTTAAAACACAGTATTTAAAGGAAAAAATATGATCCACTTTTGTGAAATAGTTTGAATGCAACACAGGCTAGGTGCGATCGCCCTCGACCTTATGGGAGGTCTTTAAGGCGATAGTACGGGGTTGGGTGGGTGGGTGGATCTGTTTTGACAATCAGGTGTGCTGAAGGCAATTTGTGGGACACTGTGCAAACTGGAAGCAGATATCCCCGACTTAGAACTAGAGTTCTCTCATGCACAAGATCCCTCAATTTTAGCAAATATCTGCGAAAAGGGGTGTCCACAGTCCCCATTGTTGTTCGCCATAGCCATGGAACCACTGACATTTACGCTACAACAGGATGATGCAGATAGAGGCATAGGCTTCACATCTCTGGTCCTGGTTTATCAATGTACACAGATGATATTACCCTCTATATACCAGACCAGCAAACAAACCTGGCTCCTTTGAAGAGGGAAGTTGTGTGCGTCGGAGGATTCTCTGGAATCCATATAAACTGGACAAAATCTGTTCCGTTACCTCTCATTACTGCCACAACGCTTCTCACCAAAGAATACCTGCTGAAATGGGCAACTGACCTGATCAGATATCTAGGAATTATGCTGAACAGGGATCAAGAGGAGCACTAGCGGGTCAATTGGCTTGAGACTCATATCCAGGCATGGATTCGACTTCTGCTGTCCCTAGCCACTGCAAAAATGATAGTACTTCAAGTTTCTATATCTTTTTGCTAATATTCCACTCACTGAACAGTTCTTTAAACCAGCTACGGTCCAACATGATTAGGTTGGTATGGGCAGACAAACAGCCGCGAGCCTCTTACGAATGCTTCACGTTGAGACTTGCGAGAGGTGGGTTGGAAGTACAGGAAATAAAATGATATGCTCTTTGTTCTCAGGCCCAATTCTTTCACTATTGGCTTCATCCCACCCCATTCCAGCCACATCTAGCCATAGTGCATGATCCAGCCTCTCCCAGGTCACTTACAACAGTGATGTTTCAACCCTATAAGGTGCCCAAAGCTGAAAATAACATGGTAGAGTGTGTGAGGCTGTCTTGGCACGGACTTCGGAGATGCGCTGGCCTCGCTACGTTATAGGCTCCTTCCATCCACCTTGCTGATACTACCATACTCCACCTGCTACAAGACAGAGGTGCAATTAGGCACGCAATGTCAGTGGCATAAGAGTCTTCTTGGATTCATTCCCAATACCTAGTTCACCCCAGCATTTGAGGGCATGGGTTCACATACCCTCCCCAGTTAGATACACTATTATATTATCAAATTTGTGCTGTCTGCAGGACACTACCTAGCACTTTCCCCGCACCACCTCCAGCCCTCGAGTTATGTTCATACCACTACATCACCACGAAAACGGATTACCCGTTTCATACCTACACACTGGACGCCTCCCATGCCATCCTCCCAAGAGCTCATGCGGACTGGGCGTGAATCCAGGCTGTCAGATGTGCAGCGTGGCTTCTGATGTGGGCAATTAGAAATGCTGTCCCCCATAGTTTGAGGCTCATACATTTTAGTGGTGGACTTTTGGAACGAAGTTTGCACCACAGTATGCAATATTACTGAGTGGCACTCATACAGGAGTTCGTGTTTGGCCTTCTCTGCTATGCAAAGGACACACCCAACATATATTGTCGCCTCACTGCAATGTTATTCCTTAACGTGCAACACAGAGTGGCAATGCACTGGGGCAGGCAGCCAGCCCAGACTATTCAGGCTTGGGTAAATGATGCATTCTACTGTCAAGAACAGCTTTCTACATTCTGGGAACTTATACCACTGCAATCTCAACCTAGAAACATTTGGAAGCCCTTCACCACCTACCATCGTCAGAAAAACACAGATACGTCAACCACACAGAATATCCCAGCCCTATTTGTGAACACTAACTCTACTTGGGTAGAAATGCTTAGACACCATACGCTTTCAACATCTAAAAATGCAGGCTGCACAATCGGACATTCTTTTTTCATTGACATATGAATACTGCTCTGTTAAATGGTCTAATTATATAACTATGCACAACCAGTTTTACTGTATAAGCTGTAATCCATTTTCAGCCAACTGTAACCTACAGCATCATGACTGAAACATAGCTTTGCACTTCTATTTTGAAATGCCAATAAATAAAATATAAATTTTTTAAATCGTCATGCTTCTGCAGCAGTGGAGAGTCTTAAGGAAGTCTGCTTCTGCCGTATTCCACAATGATTGCTCCCTCAACTTGCCTAAAATGTTAGACAATTTACTCTCGGGGATCCACTTTTCCTAAATATTTATTTCAAGACAGATCTTAGCAGCGAGTTCCTTCCCGAAGTCACAATAATATAGATGCAGTATCCGTGGACCTCCATATTTGCTTCAGTCTGACGTTGGCAGGTAATGAACAGTCATATGGCCTCCTGCGTGACCATAGTGAGTTTTCCATCATCTCAGACTTTGGAGCTTCTTGCTATCCAGCTTCTCAGGTATTTCAGTCCTGCACCAATAACCATGGAGGTTTCAGGGGTGTGGAATTTAATAATATATCTACTTGTTCTGTATAACAAATCCACTTGTCCCTTTGGTGCCAGGTAGCACAGCGACAATTTATGGCAGCAATCTCATTATATAAGTGCTCTGACAATAGCTTCTCTGATTATGCTAGGGCTAGTACTAGCACTAGCACAGTTTACATTTTAGCAATTCCCTTATTTTTCCTCCTTTCCACAGATCTACGCTATATTACAACGCCGCGCCGCCCCCCCCCCCGCCCCCTTCCCCTACCTTTACTGCAGACTATGCCCTTCCCTGATCCATAATGTGGTATTGTAAACTGGCAGCCAAAGGGTTTGTGCAGTAGGGGGTTGGGCCTATTTGTCCCAAGGACAAAAACATAAAAATATGTTATCCTTGACCCTAAACAATATGTCCTGGGAGTCAGCCAATAGGAATTCCACACCCCTTCAAGTGGACTCCTATGTATGCAATCTCAGGAATGTGGAGTTCTGGCAAGATAAGGACAGATGGTAAACTGTGGCATTCATCAATTGTAAAAGAAGAACTCATTCCAAGTCCCTATGCACAGAGGCTCACCTGATGGGACACTGGGCAAATACACATCTTCTGTTTTAGACAGCCTCTAAGAGCAGAGGCTTAAGGATGCACAAACAGACTTAGAGCAGAATATCCCATTCCTTCCATGATCTCTCTCATTGTCAAAGGACATCTATAGGGCATCTGTAGGGCTTTGTGCAGGAGAACCAGGTTCCATTCCTGGACTTGTAAGTCTCTTTAGGCAATGCAAAGTTGACCTGCTTTTCTCACAGCCCACTAACAGGTGCTTGGGGAATAGAGGTTATACAAAGAAGTGGCCCAAGAAGCTCATATAGGCCTTTCGGTCCTTTTCAGGGTGATAGCTTAGATACAGGTGAAAAGGTGAACAGCATTTGTAGTGTTTCCCTTTCAGGCTTAAAAGGTCTGGCTCCCTCTCCTCCAGTCACTACCCTTCATCTCCGGTTGATACTTGAAACCATGGCCTGTCCTGTTGCAAGTAAGGTAGCAATGTTGTCCTACATTTCCCATATATTTACTCTAGGCTCTCTACTTGACTTGAGCTTGCTTGCTTCATACTTGACTTGAGCTTGCTTGCTTCAAAGCGCAATGAAAGGCTGAAAGCTGCACATCACAAAAAAAAACGAATCTCCAACACCTTACCCTTTTCGTTCCATGGGTTGCACACTAGAGGAGACTGTCCCTCTTAGTTTGGAAGTTCAGAGGAGGGTTTTTACACAAAGGACCTAAATCTCATTTAACGGAAGCTATAAAAAGAAATTGTTAGACTTCAACCTTTAAATCTCATGTTAGAAACTGGAGAGTATTCCAGAAATTATGTTAAGTTCATTCTGTCTTTAGTTTGGACTGTGGTTTCCCTGGAGCCCTACAGGCCATGGGAGACATTGGTCTTAAGCTCTTTATTTCCATCTTACGGGCCAATGGGTTTTGGCAACTCTGGGGTAGTTTGGGAAAATAGGAAGTCTCAAAAGCCCATATCGTAAAAAGCTTTACACTATCTTGTCCATTAGTGCATTCCCTTTCTTCATTTCTATCGTCATGTTGACTTTGACAACTTAAACCTATTCTACAGCAAAGATTCATCTCTCAAAACAGATTTCTGGCTGATCTGCTGAGGTCCATCATCTTTGTGGGTAGGACAAGTGGCACCTTTTACAAAAATATAATGGACTGCTACGTGGTCCTCTCTTCATAGATATGTAGTCCTCTGTTTATAGCTGTGTGGTCCTATTTTCAAACTTCCAAAAGTATAGGCTCCAAGACATGAAAGATGAGAACTTTGGTGCGAGTGTTAAGAAGGGCACCACTGCTTGAATTACTGTTTCATTAAACTCACTTTGGTGTTCTGCATTGTGGCCGTCTGTGTTTTTACAGTGTGGTTCTAAAGACCTGGTACGAGGTATGTAGAGGTAATGTCCGAATACCAAATCTTAATTACTTTTAGTTTCGTTCAACCTCTCTAATCATTAAGAAACCCACACCCTTCCTGACTGGACTGGCTTCCGTCTTGACTTGGTATTCTCTGGTGGATGGTGGGAATGCCAGCGTATTTTGTGTGCACAGTTAAGGGAGATCAGGGCCTGCCCTGCAGCATTTTCGTTACAGGTTTTGAGATGGAGTCTCCTTATAAGTTACGAGTGGAACAAGGACAAGAAGAAAGAATAGTAATGAAGATTACCAGTAACTATTTGGGACACTGTTCTACCAGCAATGGTATACGGGTACACTTTAGATTACAACAATTTTCAAGTTGTGACGACTATCTGCCCAAAGCATACGCAGTTTCACAGTTGCTCTATGCTCCAAAAGCAATATTATATATAAATCTGTGATTTATGATGCATATCGGAGGTTGCCATGTGAAAAAATAGAAAAAATTTAATTATTGGTTTGGCAATAGCCCAATGGCAAAATGTGAGCATTAGTTCAAATTGCATCCTCGTTTAAAGGCAAGAGACTGCATGGGAAAAAACACCAAGACAGTCTGAAAGCTCAAGGAACAGGGATTCTAACATTTTAGACGCCACATTGCCAAGTCATATAAAAGGGGTGTAAAATGTGATTTACCACTGAAACAGCAAATCTTCCCAAAATACAGGAGCAGCAGAAGCAGCATGGGGACCAAGCAGTACATCATTCAGACAACCCAATCCTTTTCAGAGTCAAGCTCTAGATAAATTTCACACATTTCAAATTCCCACCTTCACAAAAATCTTGAAAAATTTGAGTGCAGGACAGAGTATGCATATTTTCACCCTAATTTTTGTACCCCACGCACCAAAAAAAAGAAATAAAATCACATAACGATCACTGCGACGTTGAGGACAAGAAAGAACAGGAGTTTTGAAAACTCCACATCAAGTAAAACCAAACCTTGCAAATAAAGAATCTTGAAAACTATACAGACGTCTTTGAAGTAGATGTTCATGGATTTATAGAGCACGTAGCTTTCAGTGGGCTTCTCAGAGCCATGTTTTAAGTTTTTTCCCGAATGCCAATTAGTTGCCCACCAGGCGTACATCCCTAGGCAGGGAGTTCCAGAGGTTGGGGCTAAGTGCGTGAACGATCTACCTCCCCATCTGGATCTTTTTATCCTAGTCTGTTACATGACTAGATCTGCTGAGGATCTTGGGTTTCTGCTTGGGATATAGTGCGTGACTAGCTTCTTGATTAAGGCAGGGCTTTTATCATTCATGGCTCTGTGGGCAATACATAGGGCCTTAAACTTGATCCCGGCCTGGACATGGAGCCAGTGTAGCGTCTTCAGGGCTGCTGTGGTCTAGGAATTCAGAGCAATGTCCTTGCTGCAGCATTCTGAACCACTTGCATCCGGTTTGTGACGTATTTGGATGCGCCAAGATACAGAGAGTTGTCGTAATCCAGCTGCAACATCACCAATGCCTGGGCCAAAGTTCTGCTGGAATTTTCAGGTAGGAGAGTAAGGATTTTCCGGAGCATATGCAGTAATCCGAACCATCTACCTGAAAGTTTCTTGGCATGGGTTTCCAAATTTAAACTTTCGCCTAGCCAGATTCCAAAGTTTTTATTGCATTCTTGGGGATTGGGGGGTGTCCCAATTCAGTAGGCCAGGTGATATTTCTTGGGACTGTCTTTTATCCCAGGAACATAAGCTCTGTTTTACCCTCATTCAGCTTTAGGCAGCATCTATTCATCCATACTGCTACCTGTGTCATTCATGGTCCCAGATTGCTGTGTATTGATTGGGGGCCTCCCCTCACTGATAGTATCAGCTGTGTGTCATAGGCGTACGATGCTATGGATAGTCCAAATTCTTGTACTATCTCTGCCAGTGGTTGCATGCACAGATTAACAAGCATTTACAATACAATGGTTTCGCCTTTGTTAAAGTTTGAGCTTTTGGTATTGCTTTTGACAAATGGTCTTTTCTAACTTCTTTGAATTATGTGTAAAACGTTGATGTGTTTTACTTTACACAGAAATATGGATACATTTATAATGCAATTAGTTGCAGATGCACAGTGAATTAGAATACACGTTATTTCATAAAGCATGTTAGCATGTTAGTGAAGCCAGGAGTGTGAGAGAAGACAGGAGAGAGAGGGCAAGAAGGAGAGAGTGTAAGATAAAGAGAGAGGGCAAGAGGGAGAGAGATGGAGACTGAGTGCAAGAGAAGAAGTGATAGATATAGAAGTTAAGGAGAGCAGGAGTAAGAAGGAAGAAGGAAGAGAGGTCAAAAGGAAGAGAGGGCAGGAGAGAGAGGGAGGGCAGGAAGGAAAAGAGGGAGAAAGGAGAGGGCGGGCAAGAAGGAGTGGGAGGGCAGGAGGGAAGGTAGGAGTGTGTGAGAGAGGGCAGAAAGGAGAGGGTGGCAGGTAGGAGAGGGAGGGCAGGAAGGAGAAGGAGGGCTAGAGGAGGAGAGGACAGGAAGGAGAGAGAACAAGAGAGAGATGGAGGACAACACTCTATCTCCTCTCCAATCCCAGACAGGCAGGGCGGTGATTTAACCAAAGACCAACCACTCTGCACATGGCACAACGCCAAACCATGTGGCGTTGTCTCGGTGATGGAAGGACTTCACATCCCACGTCAGAGCAGGTACTGGCTGAAAGAAAGTGCAATCAGGAAATATATCCTGAGGGTGCACCTCTGGGAGGACCAGGCAAGAGCCAGAAGCATGAGAGGTTTGGTGACATCCAGCCATACCTCTTTCAGAGACTCCAGTCTCTTGAGAAATATTGTATTTTCTTTCTAGACAGGCACCTTCACTCTAAAAATATAGTAACAGACTGCAAAATCCTGGAGGCAGAGAGAAGGGTAAAGGGGCTTTGCTTCAAACACCTAAAAATAGCTGCATGTAGCCAATGCATCTTATTTATTCAATTATTTATTTATGGCGGTCCCTTTAAACAAAGCCATATCCCATCTTTGTAGCGGCTAGTGAGCTGCGACATTTCAGTGCGCTACAAAATATCACAAATAACCTATATTATACTCCTTTTTACTTTGCTTGCAGACATTTTGTTTTTAAAATAGTGTTATTGTACCTTTCTTAAAATAGTGCGATTTTCATTAATTTTATCATAGTGATGTCTAAATTGGATGAACAGCATTTCACGTATTTTTCTTTTTAAATGAAAAAAATCCTGCCACCTTAAGCAAATGGACAACGAGGCTTGAACGTGAAGTTGACCTCGCCCCCCCCTCCAAACACACACACACACACACACACACAATTAAAAGCACCGTCCAGCATGGTGAACACACACGCCCCAATGACTTTGGACAACTCGCATTCCCAAAGAGGGTGTGTCCCATGCTCCTGTCAGAACCGGACTGAAAACAATAAACAAGCATTGGTAAAGATGTTCCCGCAGCCCCACACTGCATTCTTTAAGTTATCGGTTTGATTAGCTTCCATTGAACTAATTGTACAAAGACAACTGATTACAACAATTCATGAAAATAAAGTCCAGGCCTGAACACATGATTTGTAGTGGATATGGGGTCATCTGGTAACCTTAAATGTGCCATGTGTTAGTTCTAAAGAGATAAAGATACTGAATTTGTAATCCATCCAACCTTTTTTCTTGTATGTGCATTGTGTGCAGGGTCAGACTGGGACAGAGAAATAGGTCTGGATACCAAAATAAGTGTCCCCCATTAGTAAATAAGTAACTCAAATAAATGGGCCTCATTCTGCCAATCGGGACACTTTTGAACTTAGAAAGGCCGAGCTGTATGTGTGTTTTCCAAGGTGTGGGAGACTGCAGGCAGTTGTGCTTGCTGCAGGCACTGTTTGTGATAATATCGGGAAATCAACAGTAAAAACCGAGCCACCACGCCATATAAACGGCATACGAACAGCCAACAAAAAACTGCCCCCCACACTGACCTGTCAGTCTAGCGCTTCTAGCACTGCCAGATAGCCCCGGAGTCCAGTCAGTCCTGTCCCGGGTGTGTGTGATGTGCCTCTGTAAATTAAATATAGATGGGCACACGCATGCTTTCTGCCTGTTGGTCTGTGCACTTCAGCACGTTTGAATGACCTGTGTTCGTAGGTGCCTGTGCATCTCCTGGACTGTGGTTCACGAGTGATGGTCTGTGTGTTGGCCCATGTGAATTTGAAAACACATTTCTGTCTGGTGAAGTGCATGTATGATTGCAGGTCTGTGGACAGGGTGTACGGCACAGCCCGTGCCTCACCAATCTTTCTAGCCTTCTGTCAGCCCATCTTCTCCCCAGTCCATCGGTCTGTCTGTGTGTGTGCCGGTAAGTGTGTTGTCTGTGACTGTGTGCATGTGTGCGGTTTATGTGAAGCTGTGCCTCTGTGTGTTGTCTGCATACATATCTGCATATATGCATGTTGAACTGTGTTTATGCGTCTGGATATGTGTTGATGTGTGCGCATGTGTGATTGTATGTTTGTCGGTCCATGTGAATGAATGTGTAAGCGTCCATGTCTGCGTCCTGGGTGGCTGTAGGTGTGCGATCTGCATCTAAAAGCACGCATCTTTGTTGTGTCTGTGAGTATAGAAGAATATACCAGGTGGGCCCTGCTGACTGTGTGGACGTCTGCGGTGGGGTACATCGGCCCCGGTTCCGCTGAAAGCAGGGAGCAGTTGTGTAAGCATCCTGTGTGTGCTGCTACTGTCTGAAAAGAAGTGTTCCCAGCGGGTGCCATAAGTGCCAGTAGACGGGAACTGCTGAGCAGGCACTTTTCGATGGTTTTGTGCAGACTGCCCTAATGAAAGCCAGAGCTGCGCCACTACAGGGACGCCCCGGGCTCGGAGAGGAAATGGAGCGCGCACGTGACGCACATACATGGAAAGAAGCTACAGACACTTTCATACCAGCCAACGCTGCCACCGTTTGAAGCAGGACCCGGAACTATCTGCTTTTAAAATATTTTTCCACATGGCGAGATCTCCGTGACACCCTTCCACACCCCACCAGTACAGAACTCAAATGTTTGTAAATACAAACTCACTGCACGAAGGCAAAGGCTTCTGGGCGCACCGAGCACCAGGACACACGCACTTATTCCAGCAGAGGCGGGCGTGCAGCTGGCCTCTCTGCGTAATTTAGAACATACAAGCGGCAATTAATAAACGATGTCATTGGTACAGGGTCCCTGTAATCCTAAATCCTTATGTATCGCAACTGGTTCTTTTGTAAAGCGCTCTGACACCTTCGGGTATAGTTTGCGCTATAGAATATCGAATTAAATAAATAAGTAAATAAATAAATAAATAAACAACGTCTTTAGTTGGGCTCGTAATACATAACATCACATTTTATTTATTTATTTTTGCAGCGCTTATTACGGAGGGTCGACTTGTTTCTCTGAATTATCGTGAATGCCTCCCCCTCGTCCTTCGGCTCAGTCTACGGGGCTATAAGCATAAAACCGAACAAAGTGCGTTAAATGCATACATTTACATTCTCACAGATGGAACCCACAGCCTGCCTTAAAGCAGCCACGGGCGTGAAACACACCCCTCTCTCTTACCTTGGTACGTCGGGAGCGCCTCGAAGACTGGCGTTAACTGCAGCAGGAGCTGCCGTGGGCTGGCTGCCGGGTGGCGGGAGAGGAACGGACGGCGGGAGGGGGCGGGAGAGGACACAGGGGGCGGGAAAGGACACGAGAGGAACGGACGGCGGGAGGGGGCGGGAGAGGACACAGGGGGCGGGAAAGGACACGAGAGGAACGGACGGCGGGAGGGAGGCGGGAAACGTGGGGACGGCGGGAGGAGGGACACAAAGCAGGACAGCAGGCTACCACGCGCACACCGTGCAAATCGCCTCCCACTGCCTCGTGGAACCACTCTGGACGTTCGATGGGACTCTTAACTGTGAGCGCCTCGCGCCGGGCCAGATCCTTCACCCAACCCTCTGGAGCTAACCACGCCCTCTTTCTTTCTAACACCCCGCCCATAGCAGAGCTCGAGCCAACCCCTCCTGTCTAGCCTGCCTTAGTAACATGAGGGGCGCGAGACCAAGGCTCGGAGCCCGGACACCATCACGCCGTCCCTAAACCACAAGCACCTACGAGGACAGGGGGGGGCGGGAGAGGAACGGACGGCGGGAGGGGGCGGGAGAGGACACAGGGGGCCGGAGGGGGGCGGGAAAGGACACGAGAGGAACGGACGGCGGGAGGGGGCGGGAGAGGACACAGGGGGCGGGAGGGGGGCGGGAAAGGAAACGAGAGGAACGGACGGCGGGAGGGAGGCGGGAAACGTGGGGACGGCGGGAGGAGGGACACAAGGCAGGACAGCAGCAAGCACGGCCCGGCCGGACCAGACTCGGGGGCGTTCCCGGCGTCGCGTGACGTCGGCAAAAGCCAAAGAATCTCGGGAACGCCCCCGTGTCTGGTCCGGCATTGATGGACAGGCCCCTCGTCCAATGGCTAGGCTCCATTTATGGAGCTAGCCAATGGGACGGGGGGCGTGTTCCATAGTGCCTTACTGTACTCAATAGATTTCTCTGGAGGAGGAGCCTAACGGCTCCGCCCCCCAGCGAAACCTAAAAATGGTCTGGCTTAGTGTGGATCCCTGTGAGACTCCGCACGATATTTGAAGAGTGTCGGATAGATGCTCTCCTTCTAGTAGTTGGAAAGACCTGTCTTCCAAGAATGAGGTCAACCACTTTAGCACAGTGCCTGTGATACCCGCTTCCTTTAGCCTACGGATGATTGTGCAGTGATCCTCCTATCAAATGCAGCACTGAGATCTAAGAGCAGGATACCGGCTGTGCATCCCTGGTCTAAAACTCCCTTTAATTCCACAGTAACCCCCAAAAGGGCTGACTCCGTTCTATGTTGGTGTCGGAATCCCATTTGTGTGTTATGTAGCATCAGATTGTCTTCTAGGTATTGGGACAGGGTTTGATTCACATGTCTTTCAGGAATTTTGCCCAAAAGTGGTAAAAGTGAAATATGATGGTAGCTTCCTGGCTCTGCTGGATCTAGCTGGGTTTATTTTTTAGCAGTGGCTCTATTATCGCATGTTTCCATGATTTGGGGAATAAACCTTGGGTGAGGAAGAGCGATACAAGAGCTGCCATGGTGGATTTAGTTTTTTTTTGCCTCCCTGAAGCAGGATATCCGGTGGGATCAGATCCTTAGGAGATCCGGATTGGATCTTCTGCAGAAATGAGGTCAAGTCTTCCTCATTTAAATTTGTGAAGTGATCTGGTCTCACTCCTGTTTTAATTCTCAAATTTTAGTTAATACTAGTGTGTGTTCCAGCATTATTTATGCTGCTGTTGTGGCAGAGTGGGCTAAAGAACGGTGATGGATTAAACCCAGATCTGATGACTGGGTGTGAGTGTTTGATTGGTTCAGATGCTCAGTCCATCACCACCCCCTTTTGTACCGCTTTGTTCGCCATAAGTTGGCAGGGTATGCTCAGACGTGAGTCCCTTGCTCACTTTGCCACTGGATTCAAGCAAGCCTGGCTGAAGATGGCTAATGCCAGAAACCGGTCCTAGGAAGCTTGTTTCCGGTCAAGGGAAGGCATGGCTTGGCAGTTCGGGCTGGACTGTTCCCATGAGGTACAGGGTCAGACTGATTTGCATATGGCCATGTCTGAACTGGGGTGGCAGAGTGGGCTAAAGAACAGTGATGGATTAAACCCTGATCTGTTGACTGGGTGAGAGTTTTTGATTGGTTCAGATGCTCCGCCCATAACCACCCCCTTTTGAACCGCGGTTTTGTTGCTGGTGGCTATATAAAATTTCCACCTTATTTGTAAAAATTTCGTCAGCTGATTACATCTTTCTTTAGAGGAGGACTGGTTGTTCATTTCATGATCAGCGGATGTTAGGGAGCGCACTACTTTGAATAATTATTTTGCGGAGTTACATGCAGAGTAAATTTTTTCTGCAAAGTATTTGGCCTGAGCATGAGTCATCTAATTGTGGTACTGTCTAATAGCCAGCTTGTATTGGTTTTTAATGGAGGGGGGGTTGTACTTTTTCCTCCATATTCTTTCCAATCTTTTACAGGATTTTATCAACAAAATGAATTGCTCATTAAACCAGGGTGCTTTTTTCCTCACTGGACAGTTGCTTCGTCTTATTTTCTGAGGATACTGTGCTGCTATTTTATTGATCCAGTCCGCCCAAGTCTCATCAGCCTCTTCCATATTATCTGTCAGGCACGGGGCTTGAGCTTCCAGTTCGTTCACCATACTATCATGTAAGGTTTTTGGCCAGTTATTCCTAGTTCTGGTATCTTTATGACATGTATGTGAGGCCTGTGGGTTATGTGATAGGTAAGAGATGGTGATCATACCAGGGCACTGGTACTGGAGTCCCTACCTTTAGATTAGGTTTGTTGTAAAAAAAATGGCATCCAGTAAGTCCCATTTTTCATGAGTACTTGCCCTTACCATTTGTTTCAGTTGCATGGCTTCAGTGTCATGAATTATTATGATTGATGTGGCATTATCTGGTTTATCCAGATGAACGCTAAAATACCCAAGTAGGGGAGGAGCCACGCGCGTTACCAAGATGGCCGCGTGAAGACTTAGCTCCTGAGACCCCATCCCTCCTTCGAATATATCCCGACATATATCCTGGGACCGGAGTCCGGAAATTGGCAGGGGAATAGAAGCGGTGCCCCCAGGCGAAATTTTGGAGCGAACCGACCATTCTAGACCGCCGAACCACAGTCTGCAGTTTTGGGGCCTGTCCACCGTCTAAACCGGGGTACACAGTGAACGGTGGACCCGACCGCAAATTGAACATCGGATTAGGAAACCGGAAGTTTCGGTCCGACCCCATAATTGACACTCTACATCTGAAGTTCCAGGAGATCGTGGAATACGAAGAAGACTCGTTGCGCTTTCATCAAATCGGCTATGAGTAATGGGAGGTGTGACATGTGCCCTTGAGGTGTGAAGTGGTGAGGCCTGGAGAAGACTAATGCAGCCATTATACGGGGCCTGAGGGGGAGAATCGAACGCTTGATCCTAGCTGATCCGGAAGGAAGGGAGCGGTCCCTACGGAATCGCTGCCCAGATGGCGTCGAAGTCCAACGCCGAGAAGGCTCCGTCCAGATCCGGGAGAGGGCTGAAGAATGTACAGACTAATAAACTCTATCGATACACACAGCCCAAAGGTTCCCCGTTGGAATAGAGAAAGACCCCAACAACCGGTGGAGACTCGCTGAGTGAGGCGGCGGAGCCCACACTGGCTGGTGTCATGAATGCTATAAATAAGGTCCAGACCACGATGGTGGAAAAAATGGACGCATTGGACAATAAACTGGACACTGTCAAGCTGGAGGTCAATCTGTTGCGAGCAGACCATGCAAAAACGAGCGAGCAATCCAGCTTGGTGGAAGATATGGCAGAATTGCAGCAAGAGGTGCGTTCCCTGCAGGACGCACGGGACGATACCCAAAGTAAGGAATCGGCGCTATAATATACGCATACTTGGCGTACTGGAAAAATCGGAAGGTCAAACACCTGATCTATTTGTGGAAGACATTGTCCTTGATCATCTAAAACCAGGAGGTCTCAGTAACTTTTTTACGATCAAGCGGACGCATAGAGTGCCAGGTGGTAGACCGAAACCGGGAGCGCCTCCTCGCCCGATGATTGCAAGGGTATTGAACTTCCGCAATAGAGACACAATATTACAAGCGGCATGAAAATGCCACGCTTTCTCTTTCCGGACTTCACCCAGGCAGTGCAGAAACTGAGACAAAGCTTTCTTTCCGTAAAAAGGAAACTCATAGACTAGGGCCTGAGATACTCTATGCTGTTTCCGGCGAAACTCAGAGTGGAGTTGGAGGGGAAGGCCTGGTTCTTCGACAACCCAGAGATAGTATCGGACTGGGTGGACAGTAGAGTGTCGGAACATTCTGAGAAGAGACATCAGGAAGCGACGGAAGAAGGACAGGAGCGAGAATGACACCAACTACGTGGACTGTTGAACTGAAATCATGGCCAGCTGAGATGGCTTGGGTACTCGCTTAAGTGGTCGCACTGGCGGGACACTGACATTGATCCTAATTCAGGAGGAATTTGGGGGGGGGGGGGTGGAAGGGGCGCAGCAATGGTTCCTCCTTGTTACTACCTTTAGTTATTTAGATTAGGGTGGGGCGACAGGCACACTGCGAGTTGGGGTGGGGCATTGGCCTTGTGCAGGGTGGAGGGGAGGGATGGGAGGCAGTGGGGAATGATGTTTGTTAATTTTTTTGATTGCAAGAGATTGTTCGTAAAATACTGTGTAGGTTTACATCGGGGGACACAATCGCAGCGTACAGTGAAAGGAGAGGGGTAAATGTCTTGGAGTGGGCAAGGATCAAGGCACTAAGCTGGAATGTTAATGGCCTGGGAGATAGAATAAAGAGGGGGATGGTGAATCAGTTTATAAGAAGACATGCCCCAGATGTTGTTTTGCTCCAGGAGACCCACCTAATCGGTAATCGTTGTATGGCCCTACATAGAGGCGAATATAAGTTAGTGGCGCATGCTTGGTTCACGACTGGTTCGAGGGGTGTGTGCATACTGATTCAGAACTCCTTTCCCTTTGCAATCCGATCTACGTGGGTGGACCAGAGAGGCAGATATGTGGGTGTTTCAAGACAGCTGGAGGGTAGAACGGTGACATTCCTTTCAGTCTATGTACCGCCTGGTCTCCAGTCCGACACTTATCGTGATTGGATTGTGTTTTTTCTCTCGCTGCCCTTGGGCCCTTTGATTCCGGAGGGGGACCTTAACGCAGTATTAGATGGGGAGTTAGATTGACACCCAAAGCGGATACTCAGACAGTCCCAAAGGTGGCTTCCAGATTTTCTAGAAACGCTGGGGTCGGTGGATAGTTGGAGAGTTCGACACCCCACACAGACGCACTTTACGCATGTGTCTGCTGCGCATAATAGTATGCCGCGATTGGATTAGGTCTTAATATTAGCAGCTGAAGCAGTAACAATCAGCGAGGCCAGATACCTGGGTACAGGCATTTCAGACCATTCACCCCTATGGGTGCGACTGGATAGTGGGCGCTCTGTGGCCGGTAAAGTTGCTCCCATTAATGAATGGCATTTAAAAGACCAGAGCACTAAGAAGGAGATTATCCGAGCTTCGGGTCATTAATTTCGGGAAAATGAGGGTAGTGTCACTTCAGCTGGAATACTTTGGGAAGCATACAAAACGGTGATTAGAGGGGAGGTCCTATCCCTGGTAGCAAGGAAGAAAAGGAAATGTCAAGAAGATATAGTTAGGGTGGAAGGCGAGGTGGTGACACTGGAGAAAAGAGTGGCTGAGTTCCCAAGTCAGGAGGGCCTCCATCTTCTAAAGTTGCGACAAGACGAGTATAGGAGTCTTGCCAGAGAGCAATTGATCAGAATAATATCACACAGAGCCGAGTGTATGAAAATGGAGATAAGGCAGGGAAGCAGATTCCATGGCTAGAGCGAGGGGAGTGGGCATCTAGGCTAGTGCCAGAACTGGAAGGGAGTGACTAATATGATCACAGATCCACAAGAGGTGGCGGAGGAGTTCTCAGAATATTACAGGGGGGTATATACCTCGATCAGTACATACTCAGAGGAAGAAAATAGTGAGATGATCAAAGACATAGGTATGCCGATGCTGTCAGAAGATGATAGGAAATATGTAGACTCCCCCTTCGCAGATGACGAAATAGCGCAGGCTATACGTGGGACGAAGTCTGGATTAAAAGCTACTGGCCCCAACGGGATATCAATTGAATTATATAAATTGCACTCCCAGAGGCTCGCACCATTTCTTCGCGCCATGTTTCGTGAGAGCCGGGAGGAGGGTGGCCAACATTGTAGTAATTCACAAGTCAGGGAAGCCCAGGACGCAGTGCTCCTCCTACAGGCCTATCTCACTGCTCAATGCTGAACCTAAAATGCTGGCCACGAGACTGGTTAAAGTGATCACCACCCTGATCAATCCGGGTTTATGCCACGCCGAAACACTGCCTTAAATCTGCGCGGGTTACATAGTGTCCTCGGTCACTCCTCAACCTCGCAGGAACCGGCTGCCCCTAGTGTCTCTCAACGCCACAATGGCATTTGATAGAGTTGAGTGGTCTTATTTATTTGCAGTATTGAGGAAAATGGGTTTTGGGGAGGAATTTATTGGTTGGGTCAGATTGTTGTATGCCAATCCTTTGGCCAGAGTAGTGGTTAATAATTGTAAATCAGTGGATTTGCCCCTTGAGAAGGGCACAAGACAGGGCTGTCCTTTGTCTCCGCTGACACCTTCCCGTGAAAACTATTTACCTAATATATAGAAAGCTGGTTAATCATATGGAAGACCCATTAAGGAGACTTTGAGATCCGTGGGGGGAAGATGGTATGGAACTGGATGGTGAAGACTGGACGGAAGCAGTTTCCTCCCCTAAGGTTGTGGCTATCCAGATGAGATTACGACTTGTGCAGTTAAAATTCCTCCATAGGGTATATATTACTGGACCTCGATTGGTGCGAATGGGGTGGGGTGGGGTGAGGTGGGGGGAGTGCCGACTGTAGGAGAGGATGTGGCGAACTTGGGACCTTTGTCAATGTCCTGTAGCATTGTGAACAAATACAAGATTACTGGTCAAAGGTTCATGAAACGATGGTGGTGGTGGTGCAGGGGTAAGAGGTGCGACTGGAGGCCCCAAGATGCCTATTGAATGCTTGGGAACCCACAGATCTTAATACATATCAGAAACAGTGGGTAACACTGGCATGCATGGTGGCCAAAAGAAATATAGCACAATTGTGGGGGGCATCTTGAGCGCCCGGTATTACGAAATGGGCTGAGGATTTAGACTGGTGCATGCTAAGGGAATAAAAATGTATATGTCGCATGGGGTTGCCCGGGCAAGTGGGGGAAGATCTGGAGAGCATGGAATGACTATAGGGGGGCATAGGTGAACTACCTGAAATAAGACTTGAAGCAGAGTGGCCAGAATCCCCTGGATCATAATTATGGAATATCATTGTATTACATCCTATGTCGAGACGTGGTCACCCTGGTTCTGAAGAAACTGTATTTTCAACCGACGCCTGTACGAGGTTTTATTTTGTATTTCCAATTAAAAAAAAAAAAAAAAAAAAATACAAATCCCCAAGTAGGGCGGTAGAGCCCTTTCTAGCCACAATTATTGTTACTCTCGGAAGGGTGTGCTGGGGCCCGGAGGTCTATAGAGTAATGTGCCTGAAAAGGTATTAAGTGAGAGTTTAAGACTAAATTGTACTGTGTCGCAGTTGGTAATAGTGAGGGGTGAAATCAAGCATTCAAATTAAGTTTTTTTAGATAGGTTTGCCACCCCTGCCTGTTTTTCCCTTCCCATCTGGTCTTCTGATAGAAAAATCTGGGGCAGTGCTTGGACTATCCGGGGTGGAGGATTCTTTCAGCCAGGTTTCAGTCACAAAAGGAATGTAGAGTTCTTCAATCTCGATTAGAAGCCCGATTTCTGTGGTGTGTGCTGGCAGAGATCTACTGTTAATAAGTCACATTTTCCACAATTTTTTCTTTGTGGACCCATCTGAATGTTGATGCCTGTCTACATTCCCTGAACGGATCTTATTCAAGTATAGAGGGCATGTGATTTCCTTACCTATAAGGCGATTGGTGAGAATATCTTCTCGCATTGGGAGCCTCCTGAACACTTTAGCTTTGTATATAATGTTCTTACGCTTTTCTGAGTCATAACAGGCAGAGTCCCTAGCCCTAGGCAGTGGTCATGCTTTCGGCACGCCAGTGACGTGCCGGCTGCGGGCACCATGAGTAGGCGTTTTTTTTTTTAAACGACTAGCCCACTGACCTGTCCCTCACTCCCCACGAGGGCAGGTCTTCTCAGCTGTGGTCCCTAGTCCTGCCCCGCCCAGCCCAGCCAGCCGCTCAACTGCTCGGTGCAAGGTCAGGATTATGCCAAGTGCACAGTATCGAAAGTTTTCAGAAGTATCCCATTCAATTCACTTAATAGTTGGAATTCAAAGTATTTTAAAGTATTTTAAAAGCGTCAAATTCAATTCACAGTAAACAGTTTTACAATTAAAACTCTTTGGCTAAAACAGGGCAAATCGTGCAATTTCTCTAGTGGTACTCGTTGGTACAGTGTTGCTGACCCTCGGTCAGATTCTCATTAGCGTGTCCGCGCTGCGGGCGCTATAAGTCTGCTTTATTTGAAAATGACTAGACCGCTGATCTGTCCCCGACTCCCCACAAGGGCGGGTCTTCTCAGCTGTGAACCCTAGTCCTGCCCCGCCCAGCCAGCCGCTCAGCGCAAGTTCAGGATTTCCCCTAGTACACAGATAAATATTCAACATGTAAACAACTTAAGAGATGAGTCTAGCTTCCATGACAGTTCACAAAATAAACTCCAAAACCCCACCACGACCTATGCATTTCAAATCAATTTTGATCACTATCATCAACAGGTAAGAGCATGCAGCAGACTGCTACAGAGCCATGGTTTCCCCTTCAGTAGTGAATGAATCTAAGTTGTGAAAGACTAAAACAAAACTAAGCAGAACAATAAAATATTACAGATGTGTTTTTAAGATCAATTCTGAATTTTAAATGTCAGTTATCTCTGAAGTATACAGTTTTAACTTTTACCTTGAGGGTGACAGAGAAAGATCAAAGTCAAATTGCTCGTCTGTCAGAAGGGTAATCTCTAGAAATGGAAAGAAATATTACTCACATCACATGGCAAAATATTGAGTCTTCTTTTTTGAATCAACAGAAATGTATTACTTAATTGAAAAATAAAACCTCAAAATAAATGCGTTCTAATGAGGTCTTAAGAAAACTGGTTATTAATTAAAGGCTACTCACTGTACTATCTATTGTACTCATGGGCCCCTTGAGTCCTAAGGAAGAACATCCATCCCCATTCAAAAAAGGGAGGACCAGGAATATCAACATCCAATCTACGCATGTTTGGTTACTAGATTTCTGCTAGCAGGGTGTGTCTAGTCTAATACTAATCTGTGTATTATCTGCATCAGGGAGATAGAAAACGATTGCGGGGGAGTTGGTATCTAAGGTATCGCTGGGGTTTCAGGACTTGATGGCACAGTGGCAACTGATGGATATTTAGAGAATACACCATGACCTCACAAGAGACTACTCTTCTAATTCCCCCAATACAGCCTACATAAACGTTTATATAGGTTTGTGAGTTTGACACGTCTTGGCCCAACATTGAGCCAGTCTGAGTAATTAGGGTGCACATTATCAGACCATAGCCCTCTCCTTTTGATGTGTAGGCAGTATCCACGGTGATCCCCCCCCACAATGCACCAAAATGCTGCTTACTTTGAGGACCCTGGCTTCAGGGAAGCTTTGGAATTGGCCATCACAAAATACTCCATCTCAATCACGGCAGAACTAGCTCCCAATTAACAGAAACGGAAGCTTTTAAGGTAACAAGGAGGGGCCAATGAATGGGGCTGGCAGTTGGGATGAGAAGGGACTTGCATAAAGAGCTCCCCAGACTGGAGAAGGGCTTGCATGACTTGGGCAACAAGTTGAGCTTTGGCTCTCCCACCCAAAAGCAGTTAAGAGACACGAAGAGCGAATATAATGCAACCCTAGAACGTCTCAGATGCATGGACCTCTGAGATTATCAGGCAAGGGTACGTGAAGGGGGGGCGCTAAGTCAGGTAGACTCCAAGCATGGCTGATGCGCCATTCATCTAGAGCAGGGTTCTTCAAACTGTGGGGCGCGCCCCCCTGGGGGGGCGTGGCACCATCCCAGGGGGGGCACGCGCTCCACTCCGATCTTCCCTTTGTGCAGCACGATGTAGAGACTCTCTGTGAGGGCGGGCGATTTCCGTTAGAGTGGGGCTGCAGGGGCCTAAGAGCTGAACAGAGCATCATTAGCATGCAAATGGTCTCTTAAAAAGGTGTGAAGTGCTCGGGTGCGGCTGGCTGGCTGAGTGTGTGTGTGCCCAGAAGCTGTGTCAGCCCGGGCACACACAGGCATAGTGAGAGGGAGAGGGAGGGAGGAAGGAGACAGGCAGACAGAGGGAGAGCGAGGTAGGGAGACAGGCAGACAGAGGGAGAGCGAGGGAGGCAGAGTGAGGGGGAGCGAGGGAGACAGAGGGAGAGCGAGGGAAAAAGAGGGAGAGCGAGGGAGGCATAGCGAGGGAGATATAAGGAGAGCGAGGGAGATATAAGGAGAGCGAGGGAGACAGAGGCAGCTAGAGGGAGAGCAAGGGATGTCGGGTGGAGCCGGCCACCAGACGTCCGTTATGTTGCCATGTGGGTGAATAGATGTATGGGTGGAGTGGTGGATGTATGGGTTGAGTGATGGGTGGAATGGTGGATGTGTGGGTGACATGGTGGATGTATGGGTGGGGGGGTGGATGGATGAGTGAGGGGATGGATGGATAGGTGAAGGGGTGGATGGATGGTGGGAGAGAGGATGGATGCATGAGTGGAGGGATGGATGGGGATGGATGTGTGTATGGTTGGAAGGGTAGATGGATGGGTGGAGGGATGGATCAGTGAAATGGTGGATGGATCGATGGGGGGTGGATGGTGGACGAGTCGGTGGGTGGATGGATGAGAGGTGATGGATGTATGTATTGATGTATTGATGGGTGAAGGGGTGAATGGATGGATGAGTGAAGGGGTGAATGTGGGGATGGATGGGTGATTGAGGAGGGTGGATGGATAGAGGAGTGATGGGGTGGGTGAGAGGTCAATGGATGGATTCATGGGTGGATGAGTGGGTGGATGAGTGGGTGGATTCATGGGTGGATGAGTGGGTGGATGAGTGGGTGGATGAGTGGGTGGATGAGTGGGTGGATGAGTGGGTGGATGAGTGGGTGGATGAGTGGGTGGATGAGTGGGTGGATGAGTGGGTGGATGAGTGGGTGGATGAGTGGGTGGATGAGTGGGTGGATGAGTGGGTGGATGAGTGGGTGGATGAGTGGGTGGATGAGTGGGTGGATGAGTGGGTGGATGAGTGGGTGGATGAGTGGGTGGATGAGTGGGTGGATGAGTGGGTGGATGAGTGGGTGGATGAGTGGGTGGATGAGTGGGTGGATGAGTGGGTGGATGAGTGGGTGGATGAGTGGGTGGATGAGTGGGTGGGTGGATGAGTGGGTGGATGAGTGGGTGGGTGGATGAGTGGGTGGATGAGTGGGTGGGTGGGTGGGTGGATGGGTGGGTGGGTGGGTGGGTGGATGGGTGGGTGGATGGGTGGGTGGATGGGTGAAGGGTGGATGGATGGGTGAAGGGTGGATGGAGGGATGGGTGGCTGGGTGAGGAGGGATGGGTGGCTGGGTGAGGAGGGATGGGTGGCTGGGTGAGGGGGGAATGGAGAGAGGGGGAGGATGGATGGATGAGTGAGGACATGGATGAATGATTGGCAGAGTGGATGGGCAGGTGTGTGCATAGATGGGTGAGGAGAGGAGCATGGAGATGGATGGGTCAGAGAGTGCATGCATGAGTGGGTGGATGGATGGGTGGAAGAGTGGGTGGATGAATGGGTGGAAGAGTGGGTGGATGAATGGGTGGAAGAGTGGGTGGATGAATGGGTGGAAGAGTGGGTGGATGAATGGGGGGATGGATGGATGAATGGAGGAGTGGATGGACAAATGAATGGAGGAGTGAATGGATGAGTGGGAGGATAGCTTGGGTGAAGGGGTGAGTGGTTGGATGGATGAGTGGAAGGAAGGGTGGAAGAGTGTATGGATTGGTGAGGGGATGGATTGGGTGAAGGGATGGATGATGGATGGATGGGTGAGGGGGTGGATGGAGGGATGGATGGGTGAGATGATGGATGGATGGGTTTGCAAGTGGTTGAAGGGGTTTGGATGTGGATGGGGCACAGATCGAGGGAAGGAATGAATGGTGGGGGAGTTGGTGGATGACAAGGTGTACATGATGGATGGGGAGGGTTGTGATGACTTCCTTTGCCTTGGAGGATTGTGTTTTGAGCTGTGTGGTACGCCTCTGTCGTTTTGCTACACCCACTCACAGGCCTGCAGTTTGCTAGGCACTCTTGTTGAGTTGAGCATTGTTTGCCGGATATGGCCCATGGTGTGCGTGTTGCAGTCGATCATGTGGTGTGCCGGATTCCTGAGGTTTCGGTCGGGTGGTGGGGGGGCCCAACATCTGGGGGAATTCAGCTGGGGGGGCTCAACCTGGAAAAGTTTGAATACCTCTGATCTAGAGGCTCACCCATCACCCAGATACGAGATCTGGATGGGTGCTCTTGTACTCCCCTAAAGCTTTAAAAACTACATTCTACACATATTATGAAGGCCTCTGCAAGAGTCCGGAGCGGCAATTGTTGGAGGGAATACAAGCCTACCTGGTGACCCTGCTGTTGCGAACTTTGGACCGGACTAAGCAGAAAGACTGGGGGGTGGAGGATAACAACAAGAAATCAAAGAGGGCTTCAAAGAAATGACCTTGGGTACAACTCCAGGACCTGACGGTCTACCTGTGGAGTTCTACTCTGCGTATGTGCAGATCCTGGCACCCAAGCTAGAGGCGCTATATGCAGAGTTGCTGCGAGTGGGATCATTACCAGATTCGGCCAGAGATGCACTGGCGACTCCTCTCCCTAAATCGAAAACTGCTGCAGCGTATACCACAGCATTCCAACCCCTCTCCATGCTGAACATGGACTTTAAAATCCTCAGTTAACCCCTTCCAGGCTCATGACGAGCTGGGCTCGTCATGGTGTAGCCTCCTCAAACACTGATGATGAGCCCAGCTCGTCATGAACAATGGGTTTTTAAAAATTACAGCACAGCAGCAAAATATCGCTAGCAGCGATGGTGTTAAAGAATTGGTCTTGAGGCCATTACCATTTATACTGAAGCTGGTACGGAGATTAAAACGGTTTTATACCGACCAGGTCCACCTCCGGTAATTTCAGCAGACTATTCCAATTTTCGACATCATCTGGACATTAGTGGTTATCTAGACGCTTTGATAATGTTGGTAGACTTAGAGAAGGTGTTTGACTCTGTGCCCAGTCCCATCTTCCCCATAACTGCATATTAAGTCACATCTCACAGAGTGGATCAGACGGGTGAGACTGCTATGCACACACCCCACAGCACGGGAGGAACTATCTCAACAATTTGTGAGGTTTATCAGAGTGGGTGGGACATGGTATCCTCCTGGAGGGTAGAGAACACATTATATGCTGATGATTTAATAGTGTACCTGGGAGGGAGGAGTATAGGGGTGACACACGCCCTGAGTTATTTGGAGAAGTTCTTGAAATTGGCAGGAATTTGGATGAATAAGGCAATAAACACAGCTATTTCCGGTGTTCGCTGTACAGCAGCTGCCGGCTGACTTGCCCCAGGACTTAGCTTTGTCTCCCCAATCCTTTAAATACCTGGGAGGGCAGGTCCTTCATTCCTTGGAAGACCTGCAGGATGGAAACCTGGGACCAGTGAGGAGGTCTCTTAGAGCCAATGTGCAATTTTGGGGATCCTTACGAATTCATAAAATGTCTCGAATCGCATTATCCAAAATGATCATACTTCCAAGACTTCATTTTTTGGTGAACCTCCCGGATGTAATTCTACCCACTTGATTCAGGAAACTAGACATGCTACTTAGGGATTTGATCTGGGGCGGGGCAATATTGTGTTGAACCCTGGAGACTGGAGGACTAGGTGCCCCTGATTTTGAGTTATATTACCCGGCTATACAGCTCCAGTGGCGGGCCCAATGGTTTGATGAGAGGACTTAAAGCATTAGAACCCATAGGATTAGTTGATAACCAAGGACTGTTGTTGGCAAGGCTCCCTCATCCAAGGGTCCCTAACCCACAATCAGGAGGGCTGCTACAGTTGGCATTAAAATCCTGGCAGAGGTACCTCGGACTAACACTCCAGTCCCCTCTTTATGCACCCGACCTGCTGCTGGTAGGACTCCCACATGGTTCGTTGTTAACCAAGTTTACGAGGCGCCAGATGACTGAGTGGATGTCAGCAGGTATTGTTACATTGAGTGACTGTTTTCCACAAGGTGAGCTCATGTCACTGGATGACCTTATATCCCAATAGGACTTTCCCCCTGGCCAATTTCTAAAATTACCATGCTAGTGAGCGCATTCGGACAGCTGTGGCAGGAGGGGAGGCAAGAACCAAAGACATAGGCTGCTACAAGCAATAGTTACTTTAGGAGCAGCACGCCATTTGGTGAAATGGCTCTATAAGCACAATTGGAGATGTTCACAAAACCTTTGGATAAATCCAGAGTCAGATAGAATACCCACTTAAACAGGGATCTGAAGCTAGAGAGAGGGCTGGAGTTCTGGAGAGCCCACACATATGTTTAAAAATGCAGCCCTTAAACTCATCCAGTTTAACTCCATACATATGACATACCTCCCAGAGGGAGAGAGGGAGAGAGGGAGAGAGGGAGAGAGGGAGAGAGGGAGAGAGGGAGAGAGGGAGAGAGGGAGAGAGGGAGAGAGGGAGAGAGGGAGAGAGGGAGAGAGGGAGAGAGGGAGAGAGGGAGAGAGGGAGAGAGGGAGAGAGGGAGAGAGGGAGAGAGGGAGAGAGGGAGAGAGGGAGAGAGGGAGAGAGGGAGAGAGGGAGAGAGGGGGAGAGGGGGAGAGGGGGAGAGGGGGAGAGGGGGAGAGGGGGAGAGGGAGAGGGGGAGGGAGAGATAAGACTAGAAAAGTAACAGTCCATTGAGACCCCTTAGAGAATTACAATACTTACATTTAAGTCACTGTCACAAATATCCAAGTTCATGCTGTGCAAGACCAATAACGTTCACAGCACTGCACAACCTACCTGACTTAGTCACAGAGTTCATTTTCATAGGACGCAGGCGCTTTGATGCACAATACAACCTACAAAAAAATACAACCACAAAGGGATTAACTATATTTAACACAAGCATTCTAAACACTGTGGTCACATCGCTTTGCTAAAAAGGTACACATAGTCAGCAACCATGGTTCCCGTATCGGACCAGTTTCATGGCATAAAACATTGCCTATTGTGGTAAAATTAGATGCATTACAATCAGGCAAATTATGTCAATCGTAAGAAAGCCATTACCCCTCCAGGAATACAAGCTGGGCATCCAAACCACTAGGTTACCACCTCATACTGGCTAGTTGTTAATGTAATACAATTCTCAATCCTTGCTATCCACTGACACCAAATGCGAACATCACAGAATTCTCACAGCCTCCTCTTCTCCTCCTGCCCCCACCACACCAATGCCCTTCAAATATCTGACATAGAGCAAACCATTTTACCACTTCAACCAAAAATCTCTTTATTCCAATTTAAAACAAATCAGAGATAATTCAAAATGTTCAATTCAGCTTACTGTATATGCCTGAAGAACTCACCATTAACTTGATGGCCAACCTAACAGTTAACGGGTGTTTAGCCAAAGGAACGCAAAACGTGGCATTGATAATTTATGTATATATAATTTGTATCTTAATTATCTTTACATCGTCCGTATTCTCATCTTTATGGATTTGATATACTTTTAAATACCTATTAATAAAAACTGCCCAATACTCGGTCTCATTTCTGCTACTCCAATCATATCAAATATTCTTCCTAATCCCGGGAGTCCCTTTCAAAGTACAATCACGCCTACTCATAATAGAAATTCACTGAAAAAACCATAGGTTTCACACCAGTTATAGTTAGCTGGAAATTTTACTGACATAAAACCATTGAAATTCCACGTAATTGTTAGTTGGACTCACTATAACTTGCGCCTGTAATGCACTGCTGATCACGTCACATATTACATCACTCATAACATGGTCAGGGACATCTCATGAAATCACTGATGACACCATCCAGTGAATGGGTGTCTTTCTGAAAAATAAATATGTTTTATATATGTATATGTAAAGGTCGATGGAAGAATAAATGTTTAAATAAGTGTCTTAATGGATGTTTAAAAAAAAAAAAATGTGATTGGTTAACTGGCTTATTAAGGTTATCTTAGTGAATACATATATTAGCGAGTAATATTTAAATATATGTATCAGTGTTTCACTTTGTGTATAATTGGCTGCATGGGTTGGTGAGTAGCTACACGTGTGTGTATATGGGTTATTAGATGTTTTTTTAGTATCAGTATGAGTCTCTGTATGGTTTAGTGGGGGTATTACTTAGCACATAGATGCATCAATGACGGACTCACTGTTTGTATGTGTTTTGAAGACAGCTTTTGTGCAGGACTGTATGGGTGGATGAGTGTGTATGTGTGTGTTAGTGAGTGAATGACTGTCTCACTAGTGTCTTTATCAGTAACGACATATGTTTTAATCTGGTATATGCGAGTATTGATGTTTATAAGTGAGTATGTGAGATTGTAAGAGTTCCTGTTTAAATAAGTATGTGTTTCTATAAGTGATTGTTTAAGAGAGTAAGTATGTGTAAGTTTCCTTAGAAGTAAGGTGGTAGTGTGTGTATAGTTGTATATGCAAATAAATGGATGTTCAATAGTTTATTTGCATGTGTGAGTATGTGTGTGTGAGTAACTTTTGGATGACTGTCTGTGTGTAACAAGATGTATAGGTGTATCACTACATATGATGAGTGAGTATATGTACGAGTGACTATATAGAACTGTTGGTGAATGAGTTGATGTGTATATAGATGGTGGTGTTACTGAATTGGTTGTTAAAACTGGTATGGATCTCTCCATTTTTTTGAAAATGTTCATTTCTATTTTCGAATATGTGTTTTAAGGGTTACATTACACTGAAAGGAGGTCTGTCACAAAGATGGTGTCATCAGTGATGTCATGAGTGATGTCACTGACCAGGTCATGGGTGATGTAATATGTGACGTCATCAGCAGTGCATTGCAGGCGCGCAAGTTATAGTGAGTCCAACTAACTATAACGTGGAATTTCAATGGTTTTATGTCAGTAAAATTTCCAGCCAACTATAACTGGTGTGAAACCTATGGTTTTTTTTAGTGAATTTCATAGGTTTTTTAAATGCTAATTCCTAACTATAACTGGTGTGAAACCTATGATTTTTCAGTGAATTTCATAGGTTTTTTAAATGCTAATCCCTAATTATATATAAGGCCCCAAACCTATGTTTTTTTCTTTGAATTTCAAAATTTGGTTAATAGCAAATGGCTATAGCTATGAAATGTAATATTTTTGAAAATGATTGAATCCTATATTTTATTTGTATTTTAAACACTTTTTTTTTTACCCTGGAGCGCTCCCGGGGCGCGCCCCGGAGAGCGTAGTCGTTTGAAGCGCCCCGGTGCGCGAACTGGGAAGCGTCCAGTTAGCGCCAATGTCGCGAATGAAAACATGATCGTAACGTATTGCGTAGCCGCATCCGCGTGATACGCACGGCGTAAGCGCACCCGGAAGCACTCGAGCGAATACACTCGCGCAACGTAAACATCTGATGCGCTTACGCGACGCGCCGGTCATGTGACCTGAAAATAACACTTCTCATTGGTTCAGGCCTTTTTTTTCCAAATGATGAAAGACCCCACCTTTTTTCCTTATTCTGATTTTGTCCTTTGACTGAGGAAGACCTGATTGTACCTCTCTGTACCTTTTTGATCTATATAATGGCTTCAGTAGCAGCAGCAGCTGGCTCAATGATTAGAGCGGCAGACCCTGATGCAGAGGTCTAGCCCGGGACCAGGGTTCAATTCCCCGCCTCGGCGGGTCTTGGGCTCAAAATTCCACGGACCAGATAATTCTCGCCTCGGTGCCTATTCCAGTCATGGAGTCCCACTCTGCAACTCTGGGGAATAGCTTGCTTAATCTCCGCAACGGCCCCCACAACGCTAAGGATGCCAGACCTCCACCTTGGGGGTGCCCGGGAGTGGGCACCTCACAGGGAAAGCCAGGATGGGTTCCACAGCGGTATTCGTACAAGCGCCTTGAGACCCGGTGAGTAGTGCGCTATACAATTATCAATTTACATTTACACCACCACCACGAGGACCACCACAAGACTACATTGAGGAAGAGGAAGAGGAAGAGGAGGAGGAGGAGATGGCTTGAAGAACACAATACCCCATACCAGCCAAGACCACACATTATATGGGAGTTTTTTCGATCCCAGAGGGGAAGAAAAAAGTAAATGCAGCCAAGGTGACTTGCCTAATCTGTGGCATGGAACTTTCTAGGGGGAACCCTAATAAAAAATATTCATTTGGAAACAACACAATGATTAGACACATGCAGCGCAGGCATCCAATAAACTATTCTGCTGCAGAGATGAGGGAACTGGCCAGAAACCCTTCCCAAACTACAAGCACCACCTCGAAAAGAAAGCAACGCACTCGGTCGGGACAAGAGGCAAGAGACGATGCCTTGCATTCAGCCACTGTTTGCAGATTTCCGAATAACCTGTAAATATTGTGGGAAGACCATCTCCTATGGAGAACAGAGCGTAAAGCTAATCGTCCTTGCTGGGGACAACCACAAATGCCCCAATAAACCCTAATTATTTCTTTTTTGCTCCAGATGAGCCATTTTCAATTCCCTGTTTTTTCGTTTCTACCCATGAAAAATACAAAAAAAAAATAAAACTGTTCAGAAAACCCCAAAAAAGTTAAAAATGTTCAAAAAAACTATAAAAAAATAAAACAACAAAAAGAAGAAAAAAAAACACAGTTTAGAACTACCTCCAAATTATAAAAAAAGGCTACATTTTTTAAAAACTGTCATTCTTTTTTCCCCATGGTCCGCTCCCCGGTGCGCGTACCGGGCGCTCCCCCCGTGCAAATCAAAAAAAATTTTTTTTGCCCCGCTGGGCACTTTTATGACCCCCACATCAAACCTAGGGGGTCGGGGGGGTCTATCCCTGCCCCCTTATGGTCATTTCCCCCCTTTTTTTCCACCTCTTGTGTCTCGATCCTACCGAGACACAAGATGGCGGCCGCTCCGGACTGTTTCGAATGTTTACAGACACCCAAGAGCCAATCAGCTTTCCGTGCGCACCTCCCGTAGCGCTCCCCAGTGCGCATACCGGGGCGCTACCATAGATATATATATTTTTTGGAACCTAAATTACTCAAAATCCACTGGAGCATATATCTTGAGACATAGCAAAGGCACATAAGGCTACCAGTCCCTGCAATTTTGCCAAGTTTGGTGTTAATCCATTCAGCTGTTCGGGCTAAAAGTGAGTTTGACCGCCCTATGGAAATTAACATGGGGAAAACACGTTTTGGGACCCCCCTTTTATCTCGGCCCCCGCTTGACGAATCCCCCCAAACTTTCAAGGAAGGACCGGAGCTCCGCGAGGCAAATTTGAGGAAGTTTTCAGGCAGATTCGTCAACCGGCGCCAAAGTTATTCCAAATAGAATTTTGAGATTTTGCATTGAAAAAAATCCTAACTATAACTACCTACTGGCGACCGCCAGTAGGTAATCGGAGCCAGAATACATTTCCTGTAGGTGTTTAGTACTGTATCCATCTTACTACACATCAGATAACCAGGTGTTATCATCTGAGGACTGTATATTTCACAACACGCACCCTTGAGCAGTCATACAGATTAATCAATGTGCTATATCTCCTTGCCAGTAGGTAGTTATAGTTAGGACCTATTTTCCATAGGAAATCCGCAACATTCTATTTGGAATAACTTAGGCGCCGGTTGACGAATCTTCGAAACTTGTGGGATGTTCCGGTCTGCTCCTATCCTGGAAGTCTCGGGGTGATTCGTCAAGCGTGGGCCGAGATAAAAGGAGGGTCTCAAAATGTGTTTTCTCCATGCAATTTCCCATAGGTACCTTTAATCGCAGCTACTGCCCGAACGAATGAACGGAATAACACCAAATTTGGCAAAGAGGTAGACTTTGGTTCAGAGTCGTGCCTTTTGCTTAAATATGGTAAATCCGTTCAGTAGTTCCTGAGAAAATCACTATTAAAGTCACATATATATCTATGGCCGCGCAGGATCTGCACACCCTGCCGAGCACGAGCTGTACGCTAATTGGCTGTCAAGGCTCCAAATCAGGAAGTGTTGGCAGCCATCTTGTGCCTCAGTAGAACCGAGGCACAAGAAACCTAAGGAAAAACAAAACAAAAACCGAAAAACACATAAGGGGGAAGGGTAGAAACACCCTGACCCCCTAGGCCTGATCTGGGGTCCCACAAGTACCCCCGAGGTAGGGTGCGTGGATCCTGCCAATACATTTTTTTTTTTTAAAGAAGCGGTCTCCTGCGCTTCGATGCTAATTAGCCCCCGGGGGGCCAAGTCATGGGGGTATGTGGAAAATAAAGTGTGGGGGGGGCAATCCCCCCCACACTGCCCCGGGACCGCCACCCTCCGGGGCAAAGTATGAATAAATGCAGTAAACCTGCTCACCATGTAGAAAGGCAGATTGCTTTTTCACATGTGGGGGGGGAGGGGGAATTGGGGACAACCCCCACGGTCCCCAACAGAGAGGGCCAGCCCCGGGGGATGGGGTCCCCAGGGCTACAAGTGGCCCGAGAGGGGGGCCACGAAGCCCCACTCTCCAACTGTTTAAAAATTTCAAAAAATATAAAAAAGGAAAAGGCCATGCCCCAGGGGATGGGGTCCCTGGGGCAGATTGAGGCCTCGGGAGGGCCACGCAGCCCCCTTCCACATTTTTAAAATAAAAAACAAAGAACTAGGGGGCAGGCCCCCAGGGCCCAAAAATAGAAAAAGGGAGACTACGCAGCCCCCCTTTAAAAAAACACACACAAAAAACAAGCATTTGCAATGCAATAGGTCTCGCATTAGGAAAGTTCGAGCTATTGGTATTGTAAATGACAATTTTTTTGATTTATGTGTTGGTTTTGAAAATAGCGAAATTAATAGCTTTGTCATTTACAATGCCAATAGTTTTAACTTTAACAAATGTGACACCTTAGAGCATTTGTAATGCAATATGTGTTGTATTTATGTGACTTCGATGTGTTGATATTACAAATAACAATGGCTTTTATTTTTTTTTAAAATAATACTTAAATAAAAGCTACTGTAATTTATAATGGCAATCAGTCGCAATTTTCTTTATTAATTTCACCATCGGACCATAAACTGTATGTAAAGGGGTAGAAATAGAGTTGGAGTTACGAGTTTTACAATTTAAAGTAGTAGTTTGAAATGGTAACACTAAAACTTCTGGAGATGGAGGCAGCACGTTACAACAGTTTTCAGAGCACAGTAAGAACTGTGGAAGCATGAAATATTCACAGTACAGGATTTGCAATGCAATAGGTCTCGCATGTGGGAGAGTTAGAGCTATTGGCATTGTAGACGATAATGTGCACACACACACCGATTGGGAGGTGCACTGGAGACGGAGTTTTGCTTAAAAACTGGAGCTGACGAAAAGTGCTCAGTGTACGAAGATAGATGCCCCCTCTGAAAGCTGCTGTAAAGCCTGCAATACTACTGCTGGTCCCTAGATGGAGTGTTAGGTGGAAAATAGCAGCCACAATAACAAAAACAAAAAATGCGAGACATGGCCTGGCGGCCGTGAAAAGTGTGAAGCAGAGGGCGGGGGAGCGGATCCCTTTCAAGTGAAGGCGAGACACGGCCTGGCGGCCGTGAAAAGTGTGAAGCAGTGGGCGGGGGAGCGGATCCCTTTCAAGTGAAGCTCTCGGAGGATGGCGCTCGGGGAGCAAATGGTAAAAAACGCGTGCATGAGCACATGCACTCGACGTAATCCACGATGGTTTCAGAGCTTGGTTGAGCCTCTATACTCTCGTCCTATTATCGCTTGCGAGGTTAATAGGACGAGACCTAAAAAGACAGGCATTGCGCTGGAGGCCATGCCCACTCCTTTCACTCTGCAAACACGCCCCCTGGCGCGTTTGCAGAGGGGGAACGAATTCCCCAGAGAGGTGTTCTGAGGCCACGCCCCTTTTTACACCTCTCTGCAATGCAGCTCTGTGGCGCTACTGGAGGTAGCTGGTGGGCTAGTTGCACCCCAGGGACCGTCAGTATTCAAGGGGAGTTAATCCCCCAAACTTAAAACGAGCCATGGGGTGTGTTTGCACAGTGGTGAAGGGAGGGGTCAGAGCCTGAGTTCACGTGTGCAAAAACACCCTGTGGCGCGCTTTAAGTTGGGGAATTAATTCCTTGTCAATCCCGAGGGTCCCTGGGGGTCAACTAGCTCACCAGGTACCTTCAGTAAGCGCCACGGAACAGCGTTGCAGAGTGTTGTAAAAAGGGGCATGGCCTCTGAACACTTCTCTGCAACGCAGCCCCCTGGCACATACTGCAGGTACCTGGTGGGCTAGTTGGCCCTCAGGAACCCACAGGATTGGGGAGGAATTAATTCTCTAACTTAAAAACGCGCCACAGGGCATGTTTTCAGACAGGTCACCTCAGGCCATGCCCCCTCTTTCTTCACCACTGTGCAAACAAGGCACATTTTAAGTTGGGGAATTAATTCTCTTTCAATTCTGAGGGTCCCTGATGGCCAAATAGCCCAACAGGTATCTCCAGTACGCACCAGGAAGCTGCGTTGCAGACAGGTGTTCAGAGGCCATGCCCCTTTTTACACCTCTATGCAATGCAGGTCTGAAGGCGCTTATTGGAGGTACCTAGTGGGATAGTTTGACCCTAGGGACCATTAGGATTCAAGGGGACTTAATCTCTCAACTTAGAACGGCCACAGGGCGCATTTACACAGTGGTGAAGGGAGGGGACGGGGCCTGAGGTGATGTGTGCAAACACGCCCTGTGGCGCGTTTTAAGTTGGAGAAAAAATTCCGCTTCAATCCTGAGGGACCATGGTGGCCAAGTAACCCACCAGGTGCTTCCAGGAAGCGCCACTGCGCTGCTGAGAGTTGGTGTAAGCTGTGCCCCTTTTCACATCTCTCTGCCACGCAGCTCTGTGGCGCTTCCTGGATGTACCTAGTTGGCTAGTTGGACTCTAGAGACCCTCAGGATTGAAGGGGAATTATTCCTGCAACTTAAAACGTGCCACATGGCGTGTTTGCACAGTGGTGAAGGGAGGGGATGGTGTAGGCAAGTGGCTCTAAATATACTGGACCGAAGTAAAATCAGCCAAACTACGATTTCCGATTTACTCACCGGTTATCAGGAGAGACCTCAGTGCTGCATCTTTGAGCCCAGTACTGATCCAGAAAAGTAGTTTTAACCGTACTTACCAGTAACTTGAATTTCTTTCCATAGGCTATCACTGGCTGCTTTTTGATGAAAAAGTTTCTAAGTGTCGATTTTTCAAACTTATAAATATTCCTCTAAAATCAGCCAAACTACGAATTCAGTGATGTCACTGACTATGTCATTAATGATGTAATATGTGACATCAGCAGTGGATTGCGGGCGCAAGAGTTACAGTTAGTACAACTAACTATAATGGAGGAATTTCAATGGTTTTGTATGAGTGAAGTGTCCTGCTAACTAACACCCCTGAAACCTATAGTTTTTTCATTGAATTTGTAAGGTTTTTTTTTTTAATCATAATTACTAACTATAACCTGCCTGAAACCTATGGTTTTTACAGTGAATTTCAAAGATTTTTTAAATGACAATTCCTACTTATGTTGACCACTTCCCCATATTTTCAACAAACCAAATCTACAATGCTACCTAAAAAAACAGGCGACAGTTCCATTTACCACTAACAAATTAATATCAACATTTAACTAATGTAAGAACGTCGAATATGTACTGCGTGAACTACATCCAACTCACACCCATATTTAAAGGGCAATATGTGATAGAGGTTCTAATGATACACTTCCGACACCAAACAAAATCTCAATACTCAGCGCCACCACCACCACCACAAGGATATATGATGTTAGCACACATACTTTTAGCACGCATACCAATACCACGCATTTTTTACAATGCAGGACCTATTACAACGAATACCTTTACAACGCATTACACTACAACGCAAATACTATTACAGCGCATACCATTACATTGTAAGTATATATTATTAATATATAACGTAAATAATTTTAAAATTGTAATTAATATATTATTAAATATTTAAATTAATATTAATTTTTATTTTATAATTTGTAAATAAAAAATGTGAAAAATACCCCTGTACCCCAAAATCCAAACCTGAAACCTAAAAATACCCCTGTACCCCAAAACCCAATCCCTGAAACCTAAAAATACCCCTGTACCCCAAACCCAACCCTAAAACTTAAAAATACCCCTGTACCCCAAAACCCAAACCCAGCCCTGAAAGCTAATACCCCTGTACCCCAAAACCCAAACCCACCCCTGAACCCTAAAAAAACCCTGTACCCCAAAATCCAATCCCAACCCCGAAACCTAAAAATACCCCTGTACCCCAAAACCTAAAATCAGCCCTGAAACCTAAAAATACCCCTGTACCCCAAAACCCAATCACAGCCCTGAAACCTAAAAATACCCCTGTACCCCAATACCCCTAATAAATGTTTTTAAAAAAAGATAAACTTACCTATACTTACGTTATAATGGTATGCATTGTAATAGTATGTGCGTTATAGTGTAATGCTTTGTAAAGGTATGCGTTGTAAACAATCCTGCGTGGTAATGGTATGCGTGGTAACAGTTACATACCCCACAACAACCACCCCCCCGGACCCCTCCCCCCCCCTACTACTTCAGAGGCAGCGCAAAACAGGACAACGGACCTTTCCAAAATATTATATCCCCTCAACAGCACACTAGCTCAATGTACAGAGATGACTAGACTACCGGTGAAATACTATACACAATTCACTATACAAACCAAAAACTATTCAGTGTTTAGATATACCACTGATACGTGAAGTGTACTGAATAGTGGACGCAACCATATTATCTCAGACACTGGGGAATATTTCGGTCATGTAGCTGTGTTCAACACCCCCCCTTTTGAAACAGAAACGGAGTGGGCTAGTCAAACGTAAGCAACGTCAACGTGAGACTATAAATAATTAGGCTATGCCTTGGGCGTGGTTCACTTCTGCATAAAGTAGAGACTGCGACACAGCGAAGGTCCGCAACCTGCCACGTGGCTGCCGCCAGGACCACGTGCCTCCTCGATACAGGCGCATTGCGAACTCCGTGCCACAGCACCGCAGACTTATGTCTGTATCGACTAGTGCCTTCCGACCTCCAATGCAGACAGCAGGGTTCACAACTTTAATTCAACTTTGGATCTACATTTTTCGTCTGTATATATGCAGAGTACTTCCTTCAATCTACAGTGCGGTCAGTAGAATTGACAACTGGATACCAGTTGCGCATCAGCACTACAGAAAACCTTGAATTCAGTCTCGATTTATTTAAAGCAAAGACAATTGTACTATGTCCTCAGATGTTCTTGAAGGTTGAACAGTAGGAAATTCAGCCTTCATTTATTTGATGCAGAGACAATTGTACTATATGTCTTCAGATTTTGTTTACATGAGTGACAAAAAGCATTCGTCCATGTCTGTGTCAACAACTGTCTTCAATCTCCACTGCGGACAGCAGGGTTCACAACTTGAATTTCCCCCTCCAGAGAAGTATTTATCAATTGCCTGGAAGTTTTTTACTTTTCCTCCGATGCAGAAGGTTAATGCTACCAAAGTCACTTGCAAAATCTGCAAGGCGATGCTGTGCAGGGGTGACCCTACAAAAAAAATCGTTTTCCGGAACAGCAAATATGAGGAGACCTCTTCAGACAAAACATCCGGAAACTTCACAAGAGAGAAATGAGGATTCTAAAAGACTTCTACCTTTGATTTACAGTGCGGTCAGTAGAGTTTACAACTTGATATCAGTGGTGCAGAAGCACTACAGACAACATTGAATTCAATCTCAACCTCATATTTTGTTAAACTACGAACAGTAGGAAATTCAGCCTTTATTTATTTAATGCAGAGACAACTGTACTGTAGGTCTTCAGAATTTGTTTAAATAAGTGACAAAAAGCATTCCTCGAAATCTGTGTCAACTACTGCCTCCAATCCACACTGCGTACAACAGGGTTCATAACTTAAATTCAGCTTTTCATCTACACTACGGACAGCATTCAAGTTCTCCTTGATTTATGTAACGCAGAGACAATTTTGTTAAAGCATGCCACAAAAAACATTCCCCAATGAGTGTACTGAGTACTGTTTTCAAATGTACACTGCGATCAACCGAGTTCACCACTTGGTACCAGTAGCGCAGTAGCACTAAAGACGACATTGAATTCATTATCTATTTATTTAAGGCAGAGACAATTGTACTGTGTCCTCAGATTTTATTAACTGTGACAAAAAAAGCATTCCTCAAGGTTTGTGTCAACTACTGCCTTCAATTTACACTCAGCAGGGTTCACAACTTGAAGTCTACTTTGCATGTATACTACCGACAGCAGGGAATTCAACCTTGATTTATTTAATGCAGAAACAATTGTACTGTATGTGTTCTGATTTTGTTAAATTTCACATGAATTATCTCAGAGAAGAGTTTTATGTCACGGTGAGCCATACTATCCCTTTTAAATGTCCCGGAAATATACATATTTTAATAATTTATTCTATATATGTTCTATCTTCCACTTCCACTGTGATTGCAGTGGATTCAGTCCACCCTTACATCTACATTGCGAACATCAGGGTTTACAACGTGACTATAATCGGTTAAGAAAACCAAATGCTCCCAATCTGCAACATCGCCAAAAGACATACCTCCCCATTTTCAGAAAGTTGGAATGCACTGTGTGAAGTGCAATTGTTTAATTTGTTATGGGGAGCAATCAGTAGACCTAGTTTGCAGAACAATTGATAACCATTGATGGTAGTTCCCCCCCCCCTCAAAGACATGCAATCCAGTATGCAACATTCAATGCTGCGAGTGCAGCCCGTTCAAGCCACGCATTATCGCAGGGTGAGCACATGCTAAACACCAGACGTACCACCAACTCAGTACACCATAAATAAATCGCCAAAGGCTTTATTAAGGCAAAATTCAATAGTCAAAAAAACATTACCCCCCACTGCGGCCTAACCGGACCACGCATCATCGCAGGTTACATACATGCTCAGTCCCAAAGGTACTACTAACTCAGTGCACCATAATTCATCGTCACATGGTCGTATTCAGGCAGAATTTTACTGATTCTTCATTCATTAGTTATAAAGTGCAGTACCAAACAAAATAACGTCCCTCAAACCTACACAAAATCGCCACGTGGTATTACTAAGCTAGAATTCACAAGACAAAAAACATCATCAGTACGGCCTGCCCAGACCACACTTCGCAGGCACCACAGAACCCTGTTGTTTCAGGTACCACTAACTCCGTGGAAACCAAACTAAGTATAACACCTATAAAACCCTACACAATATCCATTTAGTATGCTACCTTCAAAAATTTTATATCACTTGCAGATTTAGTTGAATAATAAAATGCACGCTGCATACATTTTCGATTTTCTATTTCAATTATGATTGCAGATGATGCACTCCACCCTAAAATCTACACTGCAGACAGAAGGGTTTACAACTTGAATTCACTTTTGCATCTACACTATAGACAGTAGGGAATTCAACCTTGATTTATTTAATGCAGAGACAATTTTACTGTATGTATTCAGATTTTGTTAAAATAAGTGAAAAAAGCATTGTTTTATAACTGTACTGACTACTAGCTTCGATGTACACTGTACACAGTAGGGTTCACAACTTGAATTTACCTTTTCATCTACACTACAGACAGCATTAAATTCAGCCTCGATTTATTTAAAGCAGAGAAAAAAAAATACTGCTGTTGCACTGCTAGTACGCGCAAGCACCTCTAATTGCTGCATCGTGTGAACTATGATAAAGAATGTAGAAGATTGCGCCACCACCGGCAATACCAAGTACCTCTGGGGTATCACCTTCAACATCGCCACCAGACATCCGTCCACAATTTGTGAAAGTTAGAATGCACTGCGTGAAGTGCAATTGTTTAATTTGTTATGTGGAGCAATCAGTACACCTAGTTTGCACAGCAATTGATAACCATCGATGTTAGTCCCCCCCCCCCTCAAAGTTCATATAGTCCAGTATGCAACAGTGAATGATTTCAGTGCAGGCCGCTCAGACCACGCATCATTGCAAAGTGAGCACACGATAAACAGGAGACATACCACTAACTCAGTACACCGTAAATAGTCGCCAGGTGCCCTTGTTAAGGCAAAATTCAATTGTCAAAAAACATTTTTACCAGTGCAATCTGCCTGGACCATGCATCATCGCAGGCTCCACACAAACCACCCCTACCTCAGGGTACCACAACTCATCAACTCTTTACGATCTAATCTTCTGTGTATTATATTCACATACAATGCTCCTTCCTTTGTACAGCAGAAGTCAAACAGTTTATGATTAAATATCTGTATATGATATCATGATTACTATTTTACTTGTTACCAACAACGTAATAAAGTGGAGCAGAGCACACGTTCCCGTTCCCACTTCAATTATCTATCTGTGTCATTGTATTTATTATATTTGTAAAATGCTGCTCCTACCACATTATATGGTGCTATAAATAGCATATGCAACAATCTTACCCGACAGTAAGTGTGGGCTAATCATCCTCTTTTTTTTATAGCATATTTATATAGCGCAAAATCAACCCAAAACTATATCAGCAATTTACATGAACACCGTATTTACATTACATTTTCAGGCACGCGTATATTATGTCATTACTCTACAATAACAGGATGTGGACGCAACTCCGAGCCTCGAACACTAATTTCCAGCACCAAGTTTATTTATTTATTTATAAAGTTTTATATAGCGTGAACTTGATACCGAAGGATATCAGAGCGCTTTACAATTTGAGGCAATTAATAACTTCCCACGCTATTCCCCTATAAACCCACATCCCACTATGGAACTAAAAATGAAAAATTAGAACAAAAAAATTGAATAACTACTAAAAAAAATTCACAGATAATAAAAACAAAAACAAATCTTATACCAAAAATACATGCATCACACACATACCATATAAATACAAAAATAAAAAAAAACTGATATTTTTTACATCTATGTTTTTGCAAATGATATTAAACACCAATATTTTTTACATCAATATTACTTACCTAAAGTTGATATTCTGCACCACAATATTTCGTCTGTCGATATTCTTGAGCCACGATATTTTTGCAATGATATTCAGCTAAATCGATATTTGTGATTTGATATTTAGGGGCTCATTATGATGGCGGTTAGATGTGGACAGAGCTCTCCCTAAAACATTTAATTTGAATCTAACCACAGAGATTAAGTAACCAGGAGGCTCCCTGGTCAATGGCTGAATTGTTAAGCTTTTCTTAAATCTATTTTCTTTGGTAAACCCAGACTGGGGCACCATTTAATTTGTTCAGTGATCTCATCTCTACAGTGTACCTGAATAACCACATACATGTGTATCAAAAATCTGGATGGACTAAGAGCTGTGGAACATTTCCTTGTGAAAAGGTCAATTGAATTCAGACAGCACAACAAAATGCTCATGGACATGTTGATCTTTTGTTTAGAGCATAATTTCTTTCTCTTTAACAAGCAGATGTTTCGTCAGGTTCAGGGAGTTGCCATGGGGGCCAGGTTCTCCCCCAGTTATGCCTGCCTATTTATGGGCTGGTGGGAGGAGTTGGTTCTCAGAAGACAATACATCAACATATACAGGGACAAAATTGTATCCTGGCTAAGATACATTGATGACCTGATTATTGTTTGGAAGGGTAAACTTGAGGAGGCAGAAACATTTATTGAATGCATTAACAACAATGATGTAAATCTAAAGTTCACGTCTCATATTAGCAATTGCCAGGTATCTTTCTTGGATGTGCAAGTTAATATAAAGAGTAATAAAATCAATACAACATTATACAGAAAGAAAGAAAACAGCAGGAAATACGTTGCTAGATGCAACTAGTGCACATCCTACACACCTTATACATAGCATCCCCAATGGGGAAATGCTGAGGCTGCGTAGAATATGCAGTGATGAGGGAGAACTACATATACATCAACAGGAAAAGCAAGATCAGATTCCTAGATCGAGGCTATAGTGCCAAAACAATTGATATAGCAATCAGGAAGTCAAGATTGAGGTCCAGGGAAGACCTTCTGGAAACAGTAGCTAACACCTTAGACAAGAATAAGGGAGGGGTACAGATACCAGAGGATACGCCCAGACTGATCTTGTCCTACAGCCGACAACATAGGGAATTGCGTAAAATTGTACAACGCAACTGGCACATAGTGAAAGATGATTCAGTAATAGGCAAGTGTCTCCCCGAATATCCTGCAATAACTTACAGGAAGGCCACCTCTATGTCGGATATCCTGGTGAAAAGCAGCCCCGAATACAAGGATAACACAGGATGGTCATTGGCTCGCAAGGGATTTTACAAATGCCCTAGCTGCAAAGCAGGTTCATATGGCGTCAACAAAACTACATATATGACAGCCTTTAGTTTAAAACCCCAGACTATAAAATATCACCTAACATGTAAAAGTGAGTATGTGGTCTTCGTCCTAGAGTGCAGTTGCAATCTAAAGTACGTAGAAGTACAAAGTTACCAGGCCACAAGAGGGTTTTGCAGCACCTTAGGGCGATAAACAATAATGATCCCAGTTACCCTGTAGCCCGGCATTTTCACGAAACACATGAAGGCAAACCCAAGGATCTGAGATACTATTTAATAGACGCTGTCCCAATTCAGAGAAGAGGTGGGGACAGGGAGGGATTGTTACGTCGGTTAGGGACCCACTATATACTAATGTTAGATACCAAGCAGCCAAAGGGATTGAATACGAGTGAGGATCTATATACGTACTTGGACTACCTGCCTCCAATGGTATCTATCCAGATCAGACAGGGATTGCACACAGCAAATGTCGGATGATGTGTATGTGTATACACAGAGCAGGCTCCATAATCAACCGCCCAGTGACACAGTGCGATCAAAGAGGTATGTCCCTCTTCCCATCAAGGAATGGAAGTTTACTTAAAAACAACAAACATTGCTACAAACATCACTATGATATAAAACAAAAAGGGACACACACTCAAAGGTGGCGGCATAAAATTCAGGAGAGGATGCACCACCAATTTAGTCCCTCCTTGCTGAACACTGTGTAGGAGGAGCCCATACAATGCTTTTAAACGAACTGCAAAATCATGCATTTCCTTAATCACCGGACAGCATCTGAGGAAGTCAGGACAGACGAAACGCGTCATGCTGGGTGCAATAAAGGATTTCACATACCCATTGAGTGCTCTGCGAGTGTTCCTGAAGGAGGGACATAATTGTTGAATATATATATATATATATATATATATATATATATATATATATATATATTGCCCTTCATGTGCCAAAAACTACAACTTAAACCTTTCACAGCCCTGTATTACTACAGCTAGAACACTCCACTGAATGTACCATAAACATTCATAAGCGCTGAAATGTGTCATGTCCACCATCTTTTATGTGTGCAACTATGAACGAATATAGAGTCAGTGATACCCCGTACCTTCCAGGTTGGCCAAGTTGTAGAACTTTACAGATCTGACACATTTGCGCTTAAGACCCGGGTGACGTCAGCACTATAAAATGGACACCCGAATCACTTTATTTTTCATATAGCTAATGACGGAATCATGCCAATAGCTCCGGAATCATGGAGCACAGCCTCGCGCAGCACTGGCATATGTCAGGCCAGACCACTCCACTTACACTTCCAGTAAAAAACGAAACATTGCCCAGATTTCCACTGTAGAGATTTCTTAGTTCCAGGTCTAGTTGTCAGAACGGCACACACACACACTCCCTCATGGCTGGTATACACCCACACCATACCCATCCAGCATATGCGTCACTACACACGTGACCGTACCAATAAAAAAAAGACGGGGCGCACGTGCACTATGCCATTTTAGAGTTGCTCCCATCCCAAGCACTGTGATGGCCCGTCTTGGTGGTTCAGACGCCTCATGTAGGCCTGAACCACCGAGTACAAGGGCCTACCACTACGTGCATGGCCTATTTGGTCACTGAGTTAGGGGTACCGCAAGGACTGAGCGGGTGAGGAAGCTGCGTTGATGGGAGCACGATGTCGTTAGCCATACCGATATCAAGACTCTGCACCATATGTCAGACTTCTTCGTGGCAGAGCGGGAATGCATGATGTAGAAGGTGTCGTGTCCACGAAAAGGTGAGCAGTAAGGCCTGGGTGCGCATCGATGGGCTGCAGCAGCCTGTATGCAAAAATCCGAAGCAGCGATTTAGGTGTACGCAGTCCTATATACGAATCTTATTGCATTTATATATTTTTTTTCCAATAGCAGGAACGTTTTTATAATCGGTCAAACATCTAAACTATACAAATAGTTTTTAAATGCGAGAGGGAAGGTGTTAGATCTGGCATCTTCGGCACGGTTTCCCCTGTCTTTTTGGCCTCCACCTTCTGTATTTTTGATGTTGTGCTGGATCTCGTTTTTGCTGGTTTAGATGCTTTGGACACTCTGCCACTGCTGATCAGTGCCAGAGTGTAAGTGCTCCCTGTGTAAATTGTTACGATGATTGGATATACATGATTGGCATATTTGTATCACCAAGAAGTCCCTAATAAAGTGCACTGCGTGTGCCAGGGCTGGTGATGACAAATGCTACTAGTTGGCCTGCAGCACTGATTGTGCCACCCACATGAGTAGCCCTAAAATGGTGTCTCAGGCCTGCCACTGCAGTGCCTGTGTGCAGTCTGAACTGCCATGTCCTCCTGGTCAGTGTTCCCCACTGACCAGGCCTAACCCTTCCCTTTTTGTGCACATTGGTCACCCCTATGGAAGGCCCAAGGTACCCCCCTGGGCAGGCTGCAGTGTATGTGAAAGGTAGAGCATGTACTGGTGCAGGTTACCCGCTCTGGTAGTGAATTACAGCCATTTTCATTTTTCACTATTGTAAGGCTATCTTGCTCCATAGGTTAACATGGGGGATGCTGGCTACAGTGGCTACCAGCATTTCTTCCCATAGGAACAAGATAGGACATAAGAGTCTAGTATCCCTGAACTCAGAATGTAATAACACATCTTTTAAGAAAGGTTGTTTTGGAATCCTGTGTTTGAGAACAGCACTTTAAAAAAAGTTGCTGTTCTCTTGTCTGACCTTCCTGTGTGCCCTGGCCTGTTTGTATTGACTGTCTGGTTTGAGAGTGACAGGGGCTGGGGATTCCCCAGGAGGCTGGCTGAGTCAGCCTTAGCCTGAAAGACTGCATTTGCAACTTGAGTGGTGGGAGGAGATAGCACCTGGGCCTGAATAGGGCTGTGCCTGCCTTCCACAATGCTGGCTCCACCTCCTGCTGGGAGGCTGAGGACCCTGCCCCTCACTCTGAAAGGAAAGGAGAAGCCAGGAAAACAAAGTGCTCAAGAAACACCCAGAACTGGTTCAGACCGGGCTCAGGGCCCACATGCACAAAGAAAACAAAGACTTTTAGGGGTATAAGTACAGGACCCCTGACAACAGAAAATTAGATCCTGGAATCAAGAAGGAACCTCTGCCAAGGAGAAAGCTGAAACTGAAAAAGGAAGATTGTCCAGCTGTTGCTCTGCTGTATTGCCCTGCTGTTGCTTTGCTGCCAAGGAGAGGGTAAGGACTTTGCTGTGCTGTGCCCCCTTGCTTGAAGGAATCTCCAAGGGCCTGAGAAGAGCTGGCTCCCTGTTCTGAAGTCCCAGGAACAAAAGGACTTCACCCCCAGCTTCCCCTGAGCTCTACTGAGAGAGTTCTGTCCTTCCTGGAGTGCTTGACCCATGTGTGGTGCCTCTGGAAGTTGTACCTGTGTTGGGAAGCTGGAAACTAAGCTTGAGCGACTTTGCTAAAGTAAAGTTATTGCATTGCTCGCTGCAGAGCGCATTCCCGACAGTGCAAGAAGATTCCCGCCACTACCAAGGTAGAGATCGTCGCAGCGCCCGTTGCCGCTGTCAGAGCAGTCGCATCCTTCGTTTGCGGGACGCACCCGATCGGTGCAGGAAGTCTAACATCGCTGCGAGTGTCGTCGCAAAGCCTGTCGTCGCTGGGTGAGAGCGCCGCACCGCCTGCTTGTGGACCACATCACGTCGCTACTAGAGTCATCGCATCGAGGAGCTGCGAGAGAGATCACAGCTGGTTCGCGCATAGTCGCCCCGGAGATTAAAGGTTTTCAACAACTCTTCTCTAATCTTTTTCCCATACTGAGAAAAGTTGGAAATGTACTCCTGGCAAAGGCAGATGTAAGCCTTCTTCCAGAGTTGGGGAAAAAAAGCGGTTGGATGAAAAGTGATTTTGCAAACATTCAGATTTTCGCATGAGAAAATCTACACATGAATATCTGTTCATGCTAAAATGCAGTTCACAAATATTTTCTTCAAGTACTATTTCTTGTCCTACTTTTGTAAATTCTTCAGAATACACAAAAGCCATATAGCAGCACTTAATGCAAGGATATATAGTATGTGTGCACTTTTGAGACTTTCTTTAATAATTGGGCTCCAAATTTAGTCTGGCCATGCCCTTTTGCGTTTATTAAAATTCTGTCTCTGTATCAGCTGGCTTCACTGTGAGGGACAGCATTCCGCTCTTTCACAAGGAGCATATCGGCACACAAAGTAGTATTGTTCAGTGCCAGTAACTAGTGTAGCAGTGTGTTTTTTTTCACACTAAAAACTTTGCTTTTGCCAAGGTTTTATAATTGTGAGGGGCCGGCAGCCCCCACACCAATAAGGTTTTACAAAAACACATTAGCAAAACCAAAAAGCTGACTACCAATTTCAGACCTACTGACTATGCCAATGCTGGTTTATTTTTGTTTCCCATAATCTTATTGAAAATGGTTACACTGATTTTCCATTATGAATATTTTTGGGAAACACTAGCATGCACAAATACATTACTAAATGATGCTGCAAAGAAAGTTTAGGTAAATGTTTTTTTCCTGCTTTCATTTTTTTATCAACATTTTATTTTGAAAGCAAAGAATCATCAATCTTGCTTTCAAGCTTCTGCAAATATTTTCATCATATCAGAGAGCCTGCTGGGAGCATTAGATATAGTCTCGTATTGCTAAACTTTGAAAATGTGTGTACACATTTTATACTGGAACCATTGTGAGTAGTGCAGTCAGAGCTTGCAACATTTACGTAGAGTGCTCACCCGAATAGTAAAGGTTTTCAATTAATGAACCATAAATACAAGTTTGAATAGCATTCACATATGGACAAAAATATTACCCTAACTGCAGACAGTGCCCTTCCCTGATTCATAATGTGTTCTGCACACTGGCAGCCAAAGGGTTTGTGCTGCAGGGGGCTGAGCCTACTTGTCCCAAGGACAAAATACACATAAAAACTTGTTGCCCTTGACCCCAAACAATATTCCTGGGTGTCGGGCTATAGGAATTCCACATCCCTGGCTAGTTGAACATTTCATAAAGCCACTTGGATAGTAAAAGAATATGGGAGGACACAGAGACACAGAGACCAAATGAAATGCAATAGATGTTGCACTTACAACAAAGTGAGCTATTGCCATTTTTAATTACACCATTTGATTAATGCTTCACAATGGTGAAAAATAAAAAATAAAAACATTTTCAATGCCAATAGCTCAAAACAATGTCATTGTGAGACCTACTGCATTGTAAATGCTTGTTAAAATATATACAATTTGGACAATGGGAAGCGTGGCTGTCGTGAAGCTGTGCCACGCCTAGTCTGGGAACACAGGAAGAAGAAAAAAAAGAAGAAGGAAGTGCCCGAAGGAAGACATGAACACCTTGTAAGTGTACAACAAAGCCAGTACTTAGTCGGTGCTGCATCGGAGGAAACCAGAAATGTAAAGGAGGGACCAACAGGAACAACTGCCCATTAGCAAGCAAGGACTTGTAAAGGACGTGGACAGAGACAAATGGAAGGCAAAGGGCAAACCAACTTCAAAAGCATATACAATAGGTCCCCAAGTAACAGCGCAAGCGCTGTTTTGCTCTACCTAAAAAGGGAGGAGGAGAAAGTAGCACACAGGAGAACAGTGCAACACAGGGCAGGAGAAGAAGTGGACAACGAAAAGAACACAGAGCACTGGGAAGTTTGGTCAGTGTGAAGCACAGAAGAGAGAGCGGGAGGAACACAAAGTAAGGGTAAAGCACAGGGAGAAAGCAACAACATGGGTGTGGGGGTAGCACACAAGCGAGAGAGCAACATGGAGTGCGGAGTGAGAGGATATTTGGCAAAGAGACGCACAGGGGTGGGAAAGCAGGAAAACATGAACTTAGTGCTTAACAAAACAACAAAAACACACATAAAATGGCAAGATGCAAGTCTGCCAATCAAAAGGATGGTAAAAAGGCTATGCGCCAGGGAGCACACAAACAAGAAGATGAAGGCAAGCCACTAAAGCAAGCAGGCAAATGACAAAGCTTAACTATGGTAGACAATGTTCAATATGTTTTTACGAACCAGAAAACGTGTGCTGTATGGTAGGCAAGACCTAACAGCTTCATACTTCTCAGGTTCGTATCACCAAGACAGGATCCAGCACAGCAGAGCTGCATTGCAATACACTAGTAGGTCAGTGAATGACTGCCATGTCACTAACTTATGCTGGCACTCTACTCCTGTATTTCTTTTTGTTTAAAACCCTGCTTACATTTTGTTTTTATGCAGCATTATGCACAGTCTAGAAAAATCAGTCCTAAAATATTCACACTCCACAGAAGAATCCCTACAAGTTACCTGAGACAAGACAACGATCCTCCTCCAAACACTGTCCCACACCCTACAAGCTTTCCCCAGTGTGTCCTGCCAAGCTCACACAACCCAACAAGTTGAGCACAGCATTGTCAGCACTCACAGCGATACCACAACTCTGAAAGTGCACAGGCCACTAACTAAGCTGCCATCTAACGAGGCCCATGACTCCCAAGCTCACAGGCAAGCACACAGGCCCCTGAGAACTGCACCTTACAAAAAAGGCAAGCCCAGTGCCCTACAATGAGACCCATGCTATCCAAGTCAACCCACTGTCCTCCCATCCCCCCGCCACAAATGAGGCTGGTGTCTTCTAAGGGCAGTCCACTGCAAGCCCACTGGCCCTCTAAGAGGCGTGCACCTTTCATGTTAAAGCCACAGCCCCCACCCCCAACAAAACCACACTTGCATGCCTAGCTCACTAGCCCCAAGGAGAACCGCAGCTTTCATGCCCAGCACACTGGCCCCCAATGAGGCTTATGTATTCCAAGGGGAGTCCACTGCAAGCCAACCTGTCCCAAACACACCAATGACTTCCAACAAGACCCATACTTTCCAAGTTCAGCCTACTGGGCCCAACCGGACTCGCACCTTCCAGGACTAGTCTACCAGCCCTCAACAAGACCCATGCCTACCAAACCCAGTCCACCAGCTCCCAACGAGACCCACGCCTTACAAGCCCAGTTCACTGACCATCACTGAGACCTGCACTATCCAAAAGCAGCCCACCTGCCCTCAGCAAGCCCCATGCCTTTAAAGCCCACCCAAGACATTTAACGTCCAAATCCATCACCATTTGAATCTAGTAAGACCATCGCACCGGAAACACAAACATCACCTCATCGAAACCTGGATGTTTGTCCAATGGCATCATCAGAAGCAGCCCTTCCAATTCCAACACCAAAAGAATCTCTCCATGGCCAGAAGACACCCTCTAAGCCCAGGACCTGAGATGTGCTTTTCAATCCAAGGACGACTTGAAACACTCATTCAAAAACAGAAAGGCCAGAAATAAAACAGTAAAGTCTTGGATCACCACACGGACTTCCTTTAAGCCCAGGACAACCAGAGACATCCCTTTCAAAACCAAAAACAGACATGTGTCTAACAGCAATGCACTTTGTTTCCACGAACAGTTGCGAGATACATCCACTCACCTCTGCGAGACTTATGCCCATGACCCCAAAGCCACCTAAAATATCAAAATCACCAGTGACACCCTCCCCGTGACAAACACAAGGAAGACACACCACTACTAAGCCAGAACCTTAAGACTATTTCATCAGTGAGGCACCGCCAGTCCATCAGATCTTACAAGAGGCATGCAGCACATCTCTCATGCATGACTACTTATTCAAGTCACCTTTATAGGAGCCAGGTTCACTATATTTTTAGTGAGGCCAAGTTCATATGAGCAGCTCCCTGGGGGTGAGAGAGAATGCTTGGCCCCCATAGGATGCCTTTGCTCACAAGCATGATGAACCATGGAAACGTTTCTGAAATTAATAAACTCACCCTAAAACAAATAAGCCACTTATTTATCCATTTTGTCTAACAAGAACCAGTCAGTGATGTACACTGAAACTTGCCATTCTTGAGCCTTTTAAGCAGACACTAAGTTCTAATAAAAATTAGAGAACAAAATTAGTGCACAGAATGTGAATAAATATCACTTCATCAACAGAAGGGATGTCACAACTTTATTGTGTCCCCTTTACAATCTAAGGCGGAGGTCTTCAATCTGTGAGGCGCTAACAAGGAGTCCTGGGAAGGCGGTCGCGCATTCCCAGCTTCCCCTGTGCCTAAAATCCAAAATCTGGCAAAAAGACAGCCATCCTGGGATGGCTAATTTAGATCATTATCAGCTGAAGTTGTATCAATTGAGGCTCTAGTGATGTGTAAAGCTTTCGTGCCAGGGTGCCTGCATGAAACACTAATGTGCACTGTTAATTAATCTGCAAGCGTAAAGGGTGTTTGGGAGCCGGTTCTGGCTTTAATTGTTCAAATCACTCCAAGCTTTGTGATGACAAAGATTTGTTTTTTGAGTGGAAGTCCAAAGACTGGGCTGTGAAGTGGTTGCTTCTAATTTTAACTGCATTTACACAGCCCTTAGTATCCCTAAAGAGGTGTTGAGACAGTTCTGTAAAAAAAATTTTAAAAAATGCATTACATACACCATGGTATTACTAAATCTACATTTTGGAAGCCCTATTTTATTGTAAACATATTTGCACGTTTTGTAGCACTCTTACAATGTGTGTAATGCAAGTTTAAAAGAATGACTCATATTCACAGTGCTTTCTGTCATACGCTGTGACCTTGTAGCACTAAAGATACTCTTCAATATTCTCTGCTGCACCAATCAAGATTTGATTCTGTGGCTCTCTGGTTAGACATAGATCCTTGCAGTGATTTAACTAATAGATTTTTCATTATGTACTACAGTGCATTACCCACTGAGTAACAACTTTTTTAATTAATTTTCATTACGCTGCTTATTATTTTATCTGTAGATACCCGATGGTTTAAGACTTAAAAAACATACATAATATTATGGGGCTTATTTATGAGAGGCTTGTATCGTCAAAGCATCACTTTTTTTGACGCTCCGGCGGGGCAAGTCTCTCAACCATAGCTATGAGGCGGTGCAAAGTCACCCTGCATGCTTTGGATGAGCTCATAGATATGGAGTAAGACATAGCAGCGCAAGTCACTATGTTGCCTTACTCTGCGGCAAGGTGGTGTTCCATGGGCATTGCGTGGGGTTCCCATGCAACACCCATGGATTTTGATGCTGTTCCATACTTACAAAATCAAGTAAACCTGGGGGAAGCTCCAAAAACGGTGCCTACGCAGTGGAGGCATAACAAGGAGAAATGTTTTAATTTCTCCTTGTTCTTTCCAGGTGTGCTGCATTCCGCTGCTCATATAGAAAAAGCAAAATGCCTCTCTGGTTTTTGTGAAGGAAGGCGCCCCTTCTTTACAAAAACAATCCTGCCTATGTTGGTGCTACACAGCAATTTGTACGCCAATGCAAGTGACAAGGCCAAGAATGCACTGTATTTCATAAATACAGTGCATTACAGCTATTTCACATTGGCAAAGGCCAGCACAGCAAGAAGACTTGCAGCGCTGCCCGGCCTACACCAATTCTTCATAAATGAGGCCCATTGGTTTTAGATAAAATTTTGGCTACACCCCCACGCTCACTGACCATTGGTTTACAAAACACGGTTGAATATATTATTTCCCCACCATAAAAATTATTTGCTGTGAGAATTTGGGGAGTTTATGGTTGTCCACAGTTGTTGATGATGAGGAGTATCAGGTTCTAGAAATATGTCAGAAGGGGGTCCTTACGCCTAAAAACGTCTGACATGGGGGTCTTGCATCAAAAAGTTTGAAGAACCCCGGTCTAATGTGAGGTAAAAAGAGTAGAAACGTGTATTATATATGCATATAAATATATGATTTGCAGAGCATGTTTTCATTTCTAAACCACACACACGTGCCTAAGAGATTTATGATCATAACTACGCACTCTAAAAAGTGTATGGGAACGTGTAAACATTTGAGTTGTTATTCTAAAGTAAATCATAGGTATATTTTTCTGATGTTGAGTTGTACTCCTTATAAATGTGTCAAAAAGACATTTCTGAACAATGGCTACATTTGTTTTGTGTATTTAAAATGTTTTGCTTTCCAACAAGTAAAGTAAATGTTCTGCTTCGGCTCAATACTTGGGTGCTAAACGTGTGAGAATTAAGAGAATGATTTGAATTGCAGCCGGATACATCTCTGACAACCGACTTCAGTCCCCTCTAGAAATGCTAAACACTCTTTCTCACCTTACGTTTTTATAAGGCGATCTGCAACACAGGAGCATCGCACACGTTCAGACAGTAAACGATGTGAAAGATCCTAGCCTAACCCTTGAATACATATCAGAAATTATTAGCGGAGCTTAAGAACCACAAGTACTTTTAACCTGCTGCCTCTGGTCGCCTCTCCACCCTCTCTTCGACTCCATTGAAACACGGTTTCCCCTTTAATTCGTCTCCTTCATAATTACCTTCATCAAGAGCCCTCCCAGCACCAATACCATTAGCAATGCGAGACTCGTCTCCAACACTAGGCAGATACGGTGCATCATGAGATTTAAAGTGCACCAGAAATAATTACGGAGAGCCCTCTACACCCCGCAGTTAAAAGCACTCGCTCTCTCACCGCCATCCGAATCCCCAGTTTACGCCCGAGCCGACCATCCTTTACCTGCAGCAGTTGTCCACACAACACGGGCCAGCCTCCCGAGAACGTGGAGGAATAAACAGGACTCAGAAGTCTGAAGGTTTTTTAAATTGGAGTAACAAGTCGCTAACTATATTCCAAGACACATTCGCGAAATCTTCATTGGTCAGTTTAAAGGTGTCTGAGCGTTCGTGCGTCAGTCAAGTTCCGGTTTTAGCCGCTCTGCATCATGGGAGATGTAGTTTAATTGCCCCTAACGTTTACAGGTTTTAGGTTTGATTTTTCAGCTGGTGTTTACGAGTTGAAATGAGTGTCCCGATTCTGGGCCATATCAGGTAGGCGTTCTAGAAGTATCGATATCGAAGTATCTAAGAATCCGATGGTACAATTACAGAACCTTCCAAAATGTGTACGCTGATGATTAATAAATGTAGTTTAAGATGTATCTCGGCCGACGGCAAAAATGGCTCTTAGCATTAGGAACGAGTGGTTGTGTTTTGTTAATAGAATGTATAAGAGCGCTCGAATGCACATAGGCGTCTTGGTGCTTGCTTTGCTCCTATCAAGAAATACCCTGTAAAGAAATGGAAGACCACTGAGTGGCCCAAGTAACGTGAGTCGTCAGACTTGTCATGTTTAGAGCAATGATATGGCTTCATTGCAAAACAAATTAGGCTAGCAATAATCGATAAAAAACATGCATTGACAAAGCAAATAGGTTTCGCCTCTGCAACATCTATTGGTTTTGCCAATGTATTTTTAGACATGTTGCACAGCAGCATTAGCTGTTGTGCAAAATGAAAAGCTTTATGTGTTATCTGTAGCAGGTTAGCAGTCTTGTTTAACCTCCCCATACCCGGAAATGCACAAGTCACATCTTCTGGCCAGAGGCTATAAAATAAACGGGCGTGGACGGCACGTGGTCTTACTGCTACACCACATCACTGAGTATTAGTGTGTCTTGTGGGCTGCGGGAGCTTGGCTTATCCACTGGGACCCATAGCAAGAGCGGTACTGTAGTATTCTGCCCTTGTTATTGTTATGTGATTTACACCTTTTGCTCAGCCAGTGTTTGTGCTGTGTGCTCAACCGGTCCGGTCCTCGGATGCTTGATTCCGTTCTGGGAAGGACATGGCTTTTGTAGTTCGGACTGGACTGTTCCCATGGGGCACAGGGTCAGAGCTGATTTGCATATCGCCATTGTCTAACCCAGGGTGGTGTGGAGTGCAAAAAAACGATGGATTTGGGCCCAGATCTTCGGACTGGGGTGAATGTGTGACATTGATCCACATTCTGTCCATCACCTGTTTTGTTTGCAATTGCCGCCATAAGTGCGCTGGGGATGCTCAGACGTGGGTCCCAGGCACTCCACACCACTGGAGTCAAGCTAGCCGGGCTGATGAGAGGTGTTACCTCGAAACCGGTCCGGTCCTCGGATGCTTGATTCCGTTCTGGGAAGGACATGGCTTTTGTAGTTCGGACTGGACTGTTCCCATGGGGCACAGGGTCAGAGCTGATTTGCATATCGCCATTGTCTAACCCAGGGTGGTGTGGAGTGCAAAAAAACGATGGATTTGGGCCCAGATCTTCGGACTGGGGTGAATGTGTGACATTGATCCACATTCTGTCCATCACCTGTTTTGTTTGCAATTGCCGCCATAAGTGCGCTGGCGATGCTCAGACGTGGGTCCCAGGCACTCCACACCACTGGAGTCAAGCTAGCCGGGCTGATGAGAGGTGTTACCTCGAAACCGGTCCGGTCCTCGGATGCTTGATTCCGTTCTGGGAAGGACATGGCTTTTGTAGTTCGGACTGGACTGTTCCCATGGGGCACAGGGTCAGAGCTGATTTGCATATCGCCATTGTCTAACCCAGGGTGGTGTGGAGTGCAAAAAAACGATGGATTTGGGCCCAGATCTTCGGACTGAGGTGAATGTGTGACGTTGATCCACTTTCTGTCCATCACCTGTTTTGTTTGCAATTGCCGCAATAGAATGTTAGAGTCATGATGTGCCTCGGAATGTTGGGAGACTGGAGGTGAAGTGACAGTTGAGCATGGGCTGAGCAGCAGGCAGGCTGCTCCTGGTGGGGCTCCCCTTCCCAACTCAACTTGTTGTCTGGTATTATTCAACATGTTACCTGCTTGAATAAATCATCCTTAATTATATCTTACCTACGTGGACCTCGTTAACACATTTATTTGGTGACGAGGATGGGATACAAACCCATGCTTGCAAAGTACAATGGATTAGCATGCACATACATTTTGCCTCATTCTGGCAGCCGCATGGGTCTCCTCGAAGATCTTCTATTACGTCAGCCACTTCACCGCATCAGAACTGACATAGTTACACAGTGTGGCGCACTAACGCGCCGTGAGCCATTCATCCTTGCGCACGGTACATGCCACCATCTTCTGGTTGGCGACTGCACGCAACTAGCAGAACCCAGATTCCACTTTCGTTTTACATTCCTGTACAGAGCTGTGTGTGTTCGTGCTGTTTTTCATCTCTTTCCAGAGGTCATAAATGTTGGTGGGTGCATTCTGTCTTCCCTTTAGAAGGCTGGCATTTCTCTAGTGCTCCAATGAGGCCACTTAAACAAACAGCTTCTGAATATAGCAGTACTATATTGTGACTGTTCTTCTTGGTCCCACAACAGACTCTCTGTGTACTGCCTTTCTATTTCCTCTGTGGGTGTCACTATCACGATTGACTGCCACTACAATTTGCCTGTACCCATGGGTGTTTCCAGTGTGTGACACAGGAATAAGGTGACACCCACACCTTTATCTTTTGACTGTCAGCAAACGTTAATGTGATGCAGTAATCAAGCCAATTGTATCATTTGCTGTGTTTACACCATATGCATAGACATAGGGGTAGCCATTTGCTCACTACACACTTGCTACATGGGCTACATTTTGTGTTCATGGACTCTGGGTACACTCCTTCAGAGGCTCATTGTTGTTTTACATGTGTACTTTTGTACACTTTATTCTTCCCTACACTGGGATGACAATGGGGTTCTAGCCCCATTTGCTCATACATGTGCCTACACGGGCTACATACGTTTTTCTCCCTTACACAGAGCACTGTTGCATGGGTATCAGTCCCATTTACACAAGTTAACCATTCCTAAGTCTAGGGGAAGGTCATTGGGTTTCAGTCCCATTTTTGCTTACACTTCTACCCTCACACGGGGTGTGACTTAGCGGTTATAGTCCCATTACTACATTTCACATTATGTGACCCCTACATGGGGGTTGTCCCTACACAGGCTATCACATTATGGGTCTTAATCCCATTTGCTGTCTTTTTTTTTTAATATGTCATGCTTACTCTGTTTTCTCGCCTATTCAGTTCTCCTCGTGATGTCTCACATTCTATGCATCCGTGGTATTTGGACTACCATTGGTTGTTAGTCTTCCCTTGTTTCCAGTCTTTCCCTCACTGTAGTTTCTTCCTATTTCTTCCCTGTGGAGGAGGAGATCCTTCCTTGTCCACTTCCTGTGTCTTGGGGAAGTATGGTGTGTAGGTTGTGTCGTGCCTTGTCATTCCTTCCTTGCTTGCCTGCCTGGCCAGTGGGTATGTTTGGGGGTAGTTTTTGGTGCGTATATTTCTTTCTGTTCACTTGTTTTTTATTTCGCATTATCACTGTTTTCATCTCCATTCCTACTCTTTGTTGGAGAATATATGTCATTTCTATTCGTGTTTTTTACCCTTCGCTTTGTCCACGCTTTCTTTCACCTATCTCTTTGCTCTCTCCTGTTTGGTCACTTCTTTGCATCCGTATTGTATTCGTTGTTGGTAAGTTTGGGTCTTTCCCATTTGTGTATGCTTGCTCTTTGCTTCCTCCTTGTCTTCTTCCACCTGTCTCTTCGCTCTTAATTCTATCTTACCTGCGTGGACCTCCTTACTACAGGTACCTCACAACACTGGTGACGATGTTGGGATGCACCCCTGCTCACTCTGAAGCTGCCTTCATGCAGGCCTGTGAAGAGCCGCTGCGGCCCGATGACACCTGGCCGCCGTCTCCGTAGCTGCTGCCTTACTACTGTGACCGGCGGGCCTTCCTCCCCTGTGGTGAGGCACCCGCTGTCCCGCGAAGTCGCCATCATGTCCCAGGGACGGAGGAACGCCCAACACCAACCTGCCGGCAATGCTCTGCCCATTGCCAAACAGTTAGCTGTGCATATTGTCTCAGGCCTAGGACTGCCTGCCGCTCCTATGCACGTGTGCTCCCCTGCTGCCACTATTCCCGAGCAAGGGCCAGTGGAGAGCTCTCTCTTCTCCCTGCTTGACACACAGAAGTCTGAAGAACTAAGGAGTTAGGCCCTAAGGGATGTGGGTTTAGGCAGGGCCATTTAACAACCAAAAGCACACCAAAATTGCCTGTACCACACTTACTTTTTTGAGCTATCACACTTTCTGCCTATTGGACAAACACAACTTTTTCGTTTTGAACCAGTATTTTATTTATACCTCTTGATTTCAACTTTTTTTTGGAAAGATTTTCATTAAAGAATTCATGTATGAAAAGGAGAAAGAAAATCCACTGTTCTGTACAATATATACAAACAATTATACAAATATTTACAACAAACCATTTGAAGTCCACATATCAATGAAACATACTTGACATACTACATCCAAAGTACATACATTTACATCAAACAAACACTTCTGACATAATGAAAATTACTAGATAAGTAAGTTAACAAACAATAAACCACACGAGAGATACCAAGGGTCTTTTCTGATTATGTTAGTGATTGGAACCTTTTAGTGTCCCAGACCACATATACCAAGAGGTTAATTAAGAAATTTGCACAGGAGAAGAGAGGGAAGTAAAGTGCAGATTAGAAAAGGAAAAATGTAACCATCAGCTCACACAATAGTGGAACTTCGTCATCTGGGTAAATCCCAGCTCCACGCAGCCACACCACCTCCCCCTCGGCTCAGCTGTCAGACCGAGGTAACGACGGAGAGGTGAGTGTATGCTGTACAGCGATGCAGGGGTGACTTAAAAGCTCAGCAACTGGAACTATAACTAACTATATTTAACATTCTAATTGAGGTTGGTTAAGACTTTTTCCTTACATCTAGATAATACATAATACTTGTTTTCCTTTTACTTGTCAATCTCCTGTAAGCATGGAGATTTGAAAGAATAATCCTTATTAAAAAGTAATTTTGCTCATAGAGCATAATCTATCTTTTTACACTTGAAGATTGCAAACATCTCACCATAACATTTCAACTATACATGGCTTGTGTCACTTACATAGAGGCCTCATCTATTTAGAGCCTAAGACCCTCCTATCTGCTGTCTGTCACATAATAAAGATTTGGCATATAAGTCCAAATAACAAGATAAATAATCTGATATCATTCTGAAAATTTCAGCGCGTGGCCTCCTTTGTCCTGAGCGAGCGCCAGGTGAGGTGAGGCAATTCCTCCCTACAAATTTGGGTGAGTTGGAAGGTGAAAACAAAACGGACACACCTAATATCAATACATTTAATATGTTTAATTTTGACTAGATTTATGTATTGTGTTTCTTTTTGTGTGTCTCTCACTTTACTCTGTTCACAGGAGAAGGTTGATAAACATAGACATACAACTGCAATAGTGGATATGTCTACACTATGAAAATTATCTATCACAGCACGTGGTAAGTGTTGCAGTAGTGTACATCATAGGTCCTGACGAAAGCCCTTAAGGGCTGAAACATGTTGACCAAATATCATTCATGGTGAATAGTAATTCCTTCCATACTATGTTCACTCAGCTTTTAATCATACCGTCTTGATGGGCGCACCTAATAAAGTTTCTTAAGACATGAAGACAGGTATTTTTAATCACCAAGATTTCTCTTTTCTTTCATTCTTCACTATTTTGAGCACTGCAACTTGCCCTTTCAGCCTTCAAACTCTCATCGGTTTCGGTTGATGGTACAACCGGTGGGTCCAAGTTCAGCTAGCCTCAGGATTCCTCCTGTTGAAGAGCTCACTGGACACCAGCTGTTAACAAAAAAACCCAGATGACGAAGTTCCACTATTGTGTGGGCTGATGGGTACATTTTTCCTTTTCTAATCTGCACTTTACTTCCCTCTCTTCTCCTGTGCAAATTTCTTAATTAACCTCTTGGTATATGTGGTCTGGGACACTAAAAGGTTCCAATCACTAACATAATCAGAAAAGTCCCTTGGTATCTCTTGTGTGGTTTATTGTCTAGTTGGGGGACAAGATACAAGCAGGTCTATAAATACACTTTCCCCTAGGGCCCCCCCCCACCTTTTGTTTTCCATAAGTAAGTTAATATCCAAATTTGAGACTGAATGTTTGTAGTCCAAAGGAGCAATCAGCCATAAATGGAAAATATATTCAAAAGCAAAAACTAATTCGATTAACTTTATTTCGATACAAATATCATAAAAGTTCATAAATACATGAGTACAATCATAAAATATCTTAAAAACCATTATATACATAAGAACATCACTAAATACAGGTATTCCCTATGTCTTAGTTAATCAAATTTTTACAATACACGGTTAAAAATGTGTTTGTTATTTAAAAGAAAATGTAAAAGTTCATTTAAAACACTGTATAGACATTTCCTATCAACCTGAACGGAGCCAACTTTGATCAGTTATCTTATTACAGTTCATAATTTTCCCCCGCTTTTTTCCTTGAATTATACACTGCAAGGAGATACCTGCTTATGCCAAATACAAGAACCTGATGCGTATCTGTTAATAGAATTCTTTCAGCATCTTTACACCTCCGTATTCCCAGATTTATGCAGAGAGGTTTGATCCACTTTGTCCTTTGAATCTTGTAAGCAGGACAAAAGAATAAAACATGCATAATGTCCTCCCTCGCACCTCCGTTGCACATAGTGCATTTATCATCACTGTTTTTATTCCACCTTGCAACACAGGTTTTTAGCATAAGTATTTTATATCTAAATTTGAGGTGTAGAGTTTTAGCTAATGGAGGGTTCACTTCATTCAGGAAGGATTCATAATAAGGGGCTACTTTGAACGACAGGAATTCTCTTGTTAGAGAGCCATTTGATATATCACTTGTTCTGTGATCGTTCATATAGACCCAAAAAGTGGCTTTTAGTGTCCTTCTCGAGATAGTAGGTAATGCATTAGGGTTATTCCAGAAGTGTAACAGTCCTACCCTCTGAAACCATGTTCTTATATGAGAGAACCATGTGATACGATTTGAAATATCCAGATCTTTTAGCTCCTCTAACTCTGTTCTATAGTGGAGGAGTGCCGGTGTAGTCCATAACCGTACCCAAAACATTAGTGGTCTAAGTATTGCGTGGTGGTCAGTACGCCTCATTTTGAGGTCTAGCAACATCGGGGTTGTGGGAGTACGTACAGGCATCCTTAGGAGGGATCTGTAGAATATGTTTTCTTTCACCTCAAAAGATTTTTTACATGCAGGGCCCCACAATTCCGCTCCATATAGGGCCGCCGCTTGAGTCAACATATGAATGAAACATACTTGACATACTACATCCAAGTACATAAATTTACATCAAACAAAACAAACACTTCTGACATCATGAAAATTACTAGATAAGTAAGTTAATATCCAAATCTGAGACCGAATATTTATAGTCCAAAGGAGCAATCAACCATAAATGGAAAATTCTTTCTAAAGCAAAAATTAATTCAAACTTTTTGCAAGCAAGGTCTTGTTTCCTTCTATTGTTGTGCTCCTTTGCTGTGCCGTCGCGTTTCAAATCAAGGAAAGTTAATACCTAGATTCTCGTCAGGGCTTTTCTCATTTTCTGTACATGGTGTATAAAACCGAAAACATTTACAAATTTAGAAAGCTTCATTGTTTTCAATACATTCTCACTACCTTTCTATTGAACCTAATATTGTACCTGAATATAGTGCAGATGAGCCTTCTTATTGTTACCATTGCAGGCTCTGTTCAGGTCATCACAAATATTTCTGGTTCGATTTCTGTAAAAAAATACGGACTTTGGAATGTATGGAGTGACAGGAGGACAGTCCAAGTATCCAAGAAGATAAATGAGCGACATCAAGAGGTGGAGCATACTTATGAAATAGAAACATCTAGATAATCCAGCATTGGCACACGCAACTCCACAGAATTTGAGTACTCCCTCCACAGAGAATACCTCACTGCCCCTACAGCATCCTCCATGGCCGATGAGACAAGTGTCGCTCAGCCCCAACCAAAATTCACTCCACAACACGCGCGCACATGGGTGCTACCGCCGTTCAGTGAACATGCAGAGCCAGCAACAGCGTCCCCTCACCTGGAAAAACTGGATAGGATGACTTGATAACTACTTCATTGCCACGCGTGAGACGGATAGCGCAATAAAAAGATAACTACTACAATTCACTACCAGGGGAAGAACTATACAAACACCTGACAACGTAATAGAAGTCCAGCAGTACAACCACCTCGAACCAAAGTCACCACTGGCCCCTTCACACACCAAGATCTTTGCTTATGGGAGCCAATCCCCCTGCCTCTCCAAGGACGCATAACCGTGCAAGTACAATCCAAAGACTGGGAAGTCACAACGACATTCAACGTCATAGACAAGAAAGCTGACTCACTGGTGGGGAGACACACCGCAGCAGATCTGGGTCTAGTTTTGCCCTGAGCTTAAAGTCACATCAGATCGATGACCAACTATACCAATTCCCAGAACTATTCAGCCTACTAGGATGCCTAAAGTCTCTACCAGTTAAGCTGCATATCGATACCAGTGGCGCTACATCACCGCCAGATCTGCTTCCACCTCCGACCTCTAGTAGAACAAGAGCTTGAAAAGCAAGGGGTGATTGAGAAAGTATCTGGACTAAAGCCGTGGGTCTCCCCATTAATAATAGCAGCAAAACCAAAGCAACCAGGAACGATACGCTTGTGCATCGACATGCGGCTACCAAACCGTGTTTCAAGTGTGAGCAGTACATAACGCCAACAATGGATGACATCATAGCGGATGTGAACGGTTCACATTGGTTCTCTAAACTAGCCCTAAATGCCAGGTATCACCAGCTACTCCTGGCTGAAGAGAGCAGATACATCGCCACCTTCAGCACTCACCTAGGACTACTCCGGTACAAGCTTCTAAACTTTGGCATATCATCAGCTGCCAAAGTATTTCAGAACTATCTGGACTTCCTGGCGTTATGAATGTCAGTGACAACATTCTCATCCATTTAGTGATGGCGACCGAACACCACAAGTACCTCTGAGCCACCTTAAGGGGTCTCTGGAAACACAGAGTCATGCTGCACAAAGAAAAATGTTCGTTCTTTCAGCCATTCATTGAATGAATTCTTTGTCCATGTGTTCAATCTTGATGGGGTACAAGTCAACCCCCAAATACCAAAAGCCATCAAAATTGCATGCACCGACCACCGTTTCAAAAGTGCGTAGTTTTCTCAGCATGGCCACAAACTATGGTAGATTTATTCCAGGCCTTGCCACCCTAGCGGAACCTCTGAGAGCCCTGATGAAGACGGATGCCAAGTGGGTGTGGGGTCAAAAAGAAGATGACGTATTCCAGAAAATTAAAGAGTGCTCCATGACAATGCCACTTTGATCTGGGCAAGGCCACAGAACTGCTCGTGGATGCCAGTCCAATGAGGCTTAGGGCAGTACTCACTCAAGAACGTGAACCTGGCCAGTGGGCAACGCTGGTGTTTGCCAAAAAGACATTGACGCAGACTGAAGCACTTTATGCCCAGATTGATAGCGAGGCCTTGGCAATCAAGTGGGCTGCAGATACTTACACTTGTCTCTGAGCGGTCGACTATTCATTGTCATCACAGACCACCAGCCTCTCGTCCCGCTGTTTTGTGGATCTACCACCAAGAATTGAGAGGGTAGGTCATCCAATTACAACCCTACCAGATGGAGGTGGTATAGAGGCCTGGAGCCAAGAATTTTGCTGATTTTCTCTCTCGTCACCCTGCGTTACCGGATGACCATAACACCAATACCATCGATGCAGTTGAGGAGTATGTCAATCTAGTCTCGCAAGCTGCCTACCCCAAAGCTCTGAGTATGGATGACATTGAAGAGGCTGTAAAAACAAACACAGTACGCGCATGGGTGAAAGCTGCCATCCAAAAAGGAACATTGTGGAACTTCCTACAGGACGACAGTGACTGGCCAAGACAGGGAGAGGCTTATAAAAATGTGGAGGGTCTGTTACAAATTCAGTACCACACAACAAGGAATCCTTCTGTGAGGACCCCACATTATAATCCCAGCTGCCTACAATGCCACATGATGCTGCTGGTGCATGGAGGACACCAAGGCACCATGAAGAAAAAGCCCCGCATCAGGGAAAAGGTGTGGTTTACGAGGTTCGAAGCCATGGTCAAAGAGATCGTTCGACAGGGCCTGGTATGCCAACTGATGAGCTCATCTAAGAGACCGGCACCTATAATCACTGAGGATCCATGTACTATACCGTGGCCCAAGCTGAGTCTTGATATTGGGAGCATCAAAGACAGGATGGCCACAATTGTCTTGATAGACAGATACTCCAAGTACCCTATTGCTGAGGTGGTTGGATCAACTGCATTTACGCATGTAGCTCCCGTCCTTGAAAAGACATTTGCCACCTTCAACTTACTGACCAAAATCAAGACTGACAATGAACCACCCTTCCAAGGCGCAGAATTAGTGGACCTCCCGAACAACCAAGAGAACATCACTGTTACATTATCCCACAATGGCAAGGCTGAAAGATTCATGCGTACCTTGAACAAGTCTCTCCGAATCGCAGTAGCGGAACAAGTTAATCCTGAACCTCTCCTCCAGTTATTTCTCCGTGAGTATCATGGAACACCTCACTGCACCACCCAGCAAGCCCCATGGACTCTGATGTTTAAATGACTACGTTGAGATACAATCCCAATGTATCCAGGATGTGTCCCACCACCCCATGACATTCAAGCTTAACATCCACACAACCCAAAGACGAAGAGCAAGGACATGGTCGGTCTCGCCAGGAGACATGGTGGTCATTAGAGATCGCAGAACAGGGTGGAAATTCAGAAAACCCTATAAACCAGTGGTCTGGACAGTACAAAAATTTGACTGAACCATGGTGATGGCCAGGAAGGGCAGAGAAATGGTTGCCAGGAACATCTTTTGGTTCAAATGAATTCATGCCACACAGGTGGATCATACAGACAAGGACAGAGGAGCCAACTGGCCGGTGACTGAGGATTGTGATGAGACTTTCACCAGTGACGGGGACTTGGGCCCAAGTTGTTGCAGATGGTGTGCCGGATAATGACACACAAGCCAACCCAGTTACTCAGGACAAACTCAACACCAGCGATACAACTTGCAGCCTAATCTTCAACAAAGTCAACGGCTTAGAACTATGTATGCCGTCTCAAATGAACATTAGTTTTCAAGACTGAGTTGGGAAGGGATGTAGCAGGTTAATGGTCTTACTTAACTTGGCCTCACCCGGAAATGCACGGATCACATCCTCTAGCCAGGTGTGGCCAGAGGCTATAAAATAACCTGGCCTAGACCACACGTGGTCTTACTGTAGCACCACATCACTGAGGACTTGTGGGCTGCAGGAGCGGGTCTAATCCATTGGTGCCCGTAGCAAGAGTACTCCACAACATTGTCTGCGTCATAGAGCTTTTTTTCTTTTAAGCCATGTTGCACTGCACTGCTTTGCAACATGTCTTAAAAGAAAAAAAAGCAATATGACTAGGTCAATGCTGGCCGTATCATAGCAAGTGGCGGCTCCTCCGCTAAGGCAATGGAGCGTTGCTCCACTGCTCTGTGAGCAGTTGAAAAAATAAAAATAAAATGATGATACACAATATTATTATCATTTTATTTTTCCGTCGTGGCTCAGGAGTGGGCGGGGCTGGGCATGGCTGGGCTGTGACAGGCGTAGGGTTAGGAGTGGTCGGCACTCTCTTAAGTGCGTATGACAGTTTTGCCGGCCGTTTTGGCCGGCCAAACAGTCATGTGCACTTTGCATGTTCTCCACCAGCTGTATTTTACAGCCTGGATGGAGAACATGCATAGCCTCCAGTCCCTCTCTGAGGGCCGAACCATGGCGCTCAGACCAATCACAACGCAGCTGTAATGCAGCATCATGATTGGCTAGGGAAGTCTGGGAGCCTGTGTGGTTCCTGCTTCCTGCTCCTGAAATCCATCGAAGAGGACCGAGAGGCGGCGGCCGGCCTACAGGTAAGTCTTTTTATTTATTTATTTTTCCTTTACCAACCCCACCCTGTTAAGTAGCAGCCACTACTGATTATAGCGCTTTATATTTTGAAACTTTAAGCCAACAAGTCAAAAAATACATTGACAAAACCCATAAATTTTGCAGAGGCAAAACCTATTGGCTTTGCCAATCCTTGTTTTACTGACCGTCATATCGGTCATTTCTGCGGCATACAAAAAGAGAGCAAATTGAAGGCCATATGTTTAAAAACTGCAGCCATCTACTATGTCAAATGTCTACATTGAAAGCCCTAAAGCCCTTAATTGTAGCATAGCTGTGCTGCTTAGCGTCGCCACAGACAAATCCCTCTTCTTAATCAAAGAAGCCGAATGAATCCTGGGAACTGCTTTCTATGCACAAGGCAGCTGTACCAGCGACACTGCATGAATCCGAAATCAGAGTGAGGCAGTGTGTCCTGAAAGAAAACTAGAGGGGTACAGGAGGAATGAAGTGAGAATGGAAAACTGTAGCATCAAGTCACCAGCGTCAACCACCTCCGCATGATACTACAGAGTCACCAAGAACATGCAGCTATGCAATTTCCTCACACATTTCTTGATAACTTTCTTGAGGAAAAACTCATTGGACACAATTGCTGAAAAGTGATCTACCTGCGAGACGGATTTAAAAATGCTTTGTTTTTATTTTGCACTGCTGTGTTATCTGTACAAAAATAATAACAGAGCTAAATAGCTCTGCATGAGATATTTGTCTTTGTTAATGTTATATAGAGATGGCTAAAGTAAATAAAACTTTGAGCTATGGCGCGGCCAGGTCTGTCCTTTACAGTGCTTTTTGTAGTTATTGGGAGGGGTGTTTGAAGAGAGATGGATGACAACCAGGAAGCGGGGTTGTGTGGGAGGGATATGGAAAAACACAAGGACGGGAGAGGGGGTGAGAGGGAATAAGAGGTGTAGATAGAGCCTGCAAACACATGCACTCTTAAGGGCTGCTGTATTAAAAAGAGAATAAAAGTTCCTGTACAAGCTACAGCCTGTGGATGGACACTGGCTGCATAGACCGCAAACAGTACTTGGTCCAATCTCTTTGTACTACCGGATGTCAGCAAGCACAGAAGAGACAGTGGAGGGGAACAGCCATTACAACGCGGATTTTACCACGCGTTGCTTTTACATCGCATGCGTTGCAACGCATGCAATGTTACAACGTGTGGTAAAACCACGCATACCATTACATCGCATGCGCTTTTACAATGCATGCAATGTAATGTGTAATGGTGGGGGCGGCTATTCACGTCGTTGTGAGGAAACTTAGGCTGTTTCCTCACAACGACGTGAAGCAAGCAGGAAGGAGGAAGCAGGATCCGACGGCGGCGCTGGATAGGAGAGAGGTAAGGGTGTTTGTGCATGGGGTGGGGGTTACTTTTGTAGGGTTTAGGGTAGTTTAAAAGTAGTGTGGTCATGTTTGGGTTGTGTGTGTGGGTTTTTAAAAAACGTTTTAGTGTGTGTTGTTGTGTTGTCGTGTTTGTTTAGTGTAGTGTATTGGGGAGGGTAGTGTAGATTTTTATGTGGTGTAGTGATTTAGGTTTTAAGGTAGTGTAGTGTTGGTTTATTGTAGCATATTAGGGTATAGGGTAGTGTAAGGGTGGGAGTAGTGTGGGTAGTGTAGTATTGTTTTAGGGTTTTGGGGTAGTGTAGGGGTGGGAGTAGTGTGGGTAGCGTAGTAGTGTTTTAGGGTTTAGGGTAGTGTAGGGGTGGGGGTAGCTGTTAATAGCAAAACGACAATCATGAATATTATCTGCGCCATCTTGTCTGATGGAAGTTCCTACATGCACATAAACTGCAGTCATTCTGACCCCCGCAACCATTTTGTATTCCGTTGGTCACCTTTTGTTTCACCCTGCCCATACTAGCATCCCTCTGACCAACCTGGTATGTGATCTGGGGGCTATAAACTATCGCCAGGACAAACATCAACAGCACTTGCTGCCACAAACTCGTTTTTCCTCTCATCTCTGTTTACAGGCAAACCCATGGACACCCTTCCACAAACAGGTTCCAAATACCAAACAGACTCTTGCAAACATGGTTTATTGCACTGCACACAGCAAGACTTGTTTTTGCCAACAATGGGACCTGTTTTTATCAACAGAACGGACTCTTAGATCTGGCCGGTCTCACATGTATTAGACCCTGAAGCAAGGTCCAGCTGCAAAATAAAATTATCTGTTTGACCTGGGTGGGAGGAGAATAACTGTTGGGATTGTGTAACCATGTTGATGAAACAATGTTTGGCTTGTGTGACAACCTGTCCAGGGCGGGGATACCAAGCTTACATGACACTGATCATAAAGATTACTTTGTCCTGATACTGTATAAAAGTGACCTGGAGGAGAGCTGTTGTCAGAACACCTCAGCAGATTACCACGGTGTCTGTTGACAAGTTCTCCTCATGAGAAATAAACGTCTTTCTTGTCTTCCAGTTGCCAGCGCCTGCCTCATTATTTTGATAGTAAATCCAGTGAATTAAAGGTGACCCTGCGCCGGGCAGCATTGGGGGTCTTAGGAGATTCGCTGCTTTTCACAATTGGCGCCCAACGTGGTGCCCATCAGCGACACGTGGGTCCGGTGAGAGAGGTCCTAACGACGGAGTGAACATCTAACGATTGGAGTGCACCTGCCTGAAAGAGACCCTCGTCTGGCTGCCGATCAACTGAACTTCACCAGTTCCGAATGGACCTCTCTCAAGTGACCTGCGGTCCTGACTGGGACCTTAGAGGAGTGCCGCATTGATATTGGAGTGAGAGGACAAACAGGCGCTGGAAGGGGAAGACGAAAAACTGTACATACGGTCCGGGTAAGGTCGTGAAAATGTGACAAATTGATTGATTGATTGATTGATTGAATAGTTTGATCGAATACTAGTATTCCTCTTTGAAGTTATTTGAGACATTCCCTGCTTGCAAACAACAGAGAATAGGAATATTCTCTCTCTTTGCAGACAGCGAAGAACAGGTAGTGCAGACTTTTGTCCAATTAATATTGAGATATTCATTTTGACCGATAAATACGTCATGCCTGTTTTTGTCTAGATTGTTTGGTTATTGTTTTGGACCGGACCGTTTGTTAGAGGTCAGTCATCCGGCACCGTCGGAAGGCACCCCTAACAAAGACATGTACATTAAATATGAATTAGCCTCGTGAATATTGATTGATTGATTGTTTGAACAGAAGTTACTATTTGAAAATAGTAAAGAGCAGGTAATGCAGACTTCTTGTCTGAATTTAGGATTAATTGAGAGATTTACTTTAACCGATATCCATCATGCCTGTCTTTTCTAAAGTTGTTGGAAAATGGTTGTTTAAGCTCGAATCATTTATTAGATATAAAGTACGGTATTTGTCCCCAAATGTATGGCTTATTGTGGAACGAATACACAAAGAAGAAACTCTATTTTCAGTGGCCAGTAGAATGAGTAATTCAATTCTAAAAAGTTAAAAAAGATGCAGTACGCAGAAACAACGCTAAAAGAATTGTAAAGATATGTTTTATTTATTTGCACTTCTACAACACAATCAATTTGTAAGATCCTGGCGTTTAGATATGTCAATAAAGAGGATAGTAAATTCAGCCTCTTTTACTTCGCAGCTCACTTGAAGGAGCAAAAGCACACATTTTTCTCATTGAACATTTTTGTACTACTATTGTATAGTTTCCAAGGGAGTACTTTAGCCAGATATTGGTTGACTGTGAGCCCCAGGTGCATTCTGGTTCTTGGGGTCCTAAACATCGTAATCTTTATTTTGCACACCATGTGTTTCACCTACCTTCCCACCCTTGTTCCACTCTAATAATCTTGCCGACCTTCAGAGGGGTTTTTCAAACACTCCTGAGCCTTACCAGGGGTATGCCATCCAGTCTAACATTAGACAGAAGTGAGATGTAAATCTATTAAATGAAAAGAGAGAAAATATCCTCCCTAACACATTGCTTGCATTGCCAAAGCCAGGGATTGGAGAAACATCACAAGAAAGCTCATTTTAAGTGTTAGCATGTGATGTCCATGCACAAGTTACATGACCTGAATGAGCATTTAAGGAAAGTCTTGCTCAGTTTTAACCACCCACAACCTCCTAGGAAAAAGGTAATCTGTTTAGATTGTAATATGGAAAAGCTTTTCTAGCCACTGCATTTTAGGAGTCAGGCACAAACACATATTGCTGGTTTTAGAAAGGCACAGCTTATTTTATGTCATATAGAGTGGTGCATCCTACACAAGCATTTAAGGCATGTCCTAGTCAATGGTTGCGGACCCCATGGGTAAGTCTGCCAGCCCTGGCCGTTACAAATCTGTGGTTTCCTAGCAGAGCTGTGCCCACACGTTTTTTAACTGGAGCTGCACTGTTTCCCCCATCCGCCCGCAAACTGATCTCTATGCAAACATTAAACAAGTTTGTTAATGGTCTTGCCACTGTAACCAAGATGTATACCCTTAGACACAAGGATGCACCCAATGAAACTTGCCACCTCCTATAGTTTCCATATTCTGTGAATGGGGACAGCCACTGTAGATTGTTTTTTTAAATGAAAGCATTAATCCATCATCCCCCTACCTTATACTGAATACCTCTGGCATCTGACCTTTTCCTACACGCGGTCTGTAATGCTGCACTTGAATGATCCATGTAGTGAACGTTCTGCCATTAATTAACCTTGCCGCACTAAATCTTTCTGGGCTTCAATACCAAGGTGCCAAGGACTGCATCTCAGAGATGAGTCTGATTCATGGTGGGTTAAAAATCTTCATCATCACGCGTATTGATGTGCTTTAGATGCTGCTCCCTCACCCCCTTTTCTTTAGGTTATTGCTGTGTTTCAACTGAAGGTTGGAAAGGCTTAGCACACTGTCTTTTATGCGAAAATAGGCTAGTGTTATAAAATTGTGCTTTGTGTGTAGGGACTATCTCTGAGTGCGTGAAATGTTTGTATAGTATGTATGTGTACGTGGCATGTGCATATGGGTCAATATGAGAACGCTTTTTTATGGCTGGGCTGCTAACCAGGTGGCCAATGGGATGTGAAAAACAGGCCCGAACCTGGTGCCCACATGCGAAAGACAAATAGCATTTTAAATTAAAATATGACACTTTCCTTACTAAAAACGTGTCTCCTGGAAGCCAGTGAAAGGGAGGGCAGTTTACATCAGGAGCCATTGCAACGATAAGAGCCCGGCTCCAGTAGGTATCACAAGTGTGCGACCTTTCACTTTTCCTAGGAATACTTTCTATCCTATTTAGACCGAAGTAACGCACATTAGTGAGAATGATGAATTTGATTTATGTACTGACCAAATGGAGAAGTGAAGAGTCCCATGGGTTGGGTTCATCCTATCTCCCTCCACCCAGAAGTTAGAGACATTGTCATGTTTAAATTTACCCCTTCTTCTTCCATCCACATTGAAACATAAGAGCTGTACCATTGCACATCTGACTTGCATCCCTACTTTACACCTATACCTCAACTCGGACTATCGTTGCTAGATGTTGGGGGACACCACTGTGAGTATTAGTACGACTGTGCTTGTGTCCAGCCATTAAAAAGAGTAAGTATTTTCAAAAGAAGGTCACCTGCTTAGGTCATCTACTGTAAAAAAACAAAAAGGGGGGGAAGGAAGGAGCCTGGCCCCTGGGTAAATTAAATGAACTATGAGATGCACGACATGCATGAAAAAGTCCTTTTGTGCAACTAACACTGCGTTTTTCGTCGGTTTCTGTGCTTGGTACATGTATTGTCGCGTCCTATTTTGTATTGTGTGTATACCAAGACTGTGCGTTTTATGTTTTCCTTTGGCTTATGTGCTTATTATGCAAATTGTCCTGTACTGTTCTACGTGGTAAGTGCATGGATAACTTGTTGTTGTGCACTCTCTCTCTCTCTCTTTCTCTTTGAGCCTACCTACGCTGTCCAGGAATGACCATGCTGGGACCAATTCCATAAGACAACTGGGTGGACTCACTCTTAGCCATTCACTTCATAGAAAGCTGTGAATACGCTTTTGAATAAATGAAGACACTGTACCTCACAAGTACACGTCTAATTGGCTTTAACACAACAGTGTTTAAACAAATTGACAGGAACAAAATACCATATTATGCCATGTTACTGCCCCTCCTTTCTGTAAAATGATGGAATTTAATTAGCGGAAAATGAAATGACGGGTAAGACGACTGATGTCCCCTAATCTGACCCTTAAAAGGGAGCTATATGTCGGTGGCCTTCGTTTAAATGCCTGAGTGGCACCATCATCATCGTTCATGTTATCACAAACATTGCATATAAGTTGTAGGGACATCGCAAGTCCTTCATTAACTAGTGTAGTAGCTAGGTTGTAATGGATGATGTAAAAAAAAAAATAATATTTACAGAAAATGATTTGAACTAAACTGAAAGGAATGTTGTTGTAGGCCCTGCTGAGTGGGTACTGAGGTCAAGATGTTTAGTTAAAAGTAAGGAACATTGACAGGATGGGACAGTGCTCAGCATGTGTACTTTATGGTGCACAATACTTGGAAGGGTACCTGTATGCCCATGATAATAGCGCATCACACTTTTTATTGTGGTTAGCAGATCTTGAAGAAAATATAGCCCTGCAGGAATTTGTTTGTAACAACAGGTTTTTGCTGGAGAAGTCAGTTTAAATTTGACAGACTATATAATTAATAATTTTAGATTTCTTGCCACAACCATAAACGTAAAAGGAATGGACACAAGAGATAATTCTTATGCTGGAAATTCCTAGAGGTGTTTGCAGACCTGCACAATAGTGAAAGTTCATGAGTGAATAATATACACAGATGTAAAGATTCAGAGTATCCATATTATCTTCCTTTTAAGTAAATTATACCTATTTTCCCAGCTGGTTGGGAGAGAAAACTAAATTGTGTAACGTCTTCCCCTGCCAGTTCTCTAAAAATGTGTTTTATACTCGCTACTAGATTCAGGACGCCCTCCAATCATTGGAAGAGAGAGGTCGGACGCGATGCACAGCCTGGCTGCTTGTCATGAAACACCTATGACCACGACCAAGGTGGAGCCGCAGAGCAAAGATATGCTGGACGAGGCACTATCACCGACAAAAAGAATGAAAGAGAGAAGGGCTGTCCAGAAGCCCCCAGCCTGTTGGTCTACTTGTGCCTGAAGTCTCAGCCCATTGGGCCTAATTGGTGGGCTCAATTGTGCGGAGTCTCTGCCTCCCTTGGCCCATCTCTAGTCTGACCCCACTCCACCCTCTCTTCCTTTGACTCCCCCAGCCCCCTTTTTTACATGGGGTGTTTTAATTCACTTGATGAAGAAACAGTGCACGAAGATAGAATAGGGTTAGTAAGGATGGACTTCACGGATCAAGAATAGGGTGCGGGTACCCTGTCTAAGGTACCAGCCAGAGAAAGAACGACCTCGCCCTGCAACGTGGAATCTGGATCCGAGCTGGACGCATAGCTGCACCGCCGGTGCTCAACAGCGCCAACGCTAGATGAACAATGGGAGCCTACTGCGTTGTAACAGCATTACGACTTAAAAGTTGCGTTGTAACAGTAACGCACCGCCTACCAGTAATGGCTCACTGTAAAAGACACTGGAAAGAAGAAGCTTTGACAAAATTCCCTTACCATCAATTATATTAGTTTGAATTTCTCTCCCAATCACCTTGTATTCATTTTGCCCAAATGGACAAGAAAAAGGTTTTCCTTTGAAATTCTACATCAATTGCATCCATAGTGTCATTGTATTAATAATATCATAGGAATATCATACCATATGGAAGAAAGAGTAAACTGTGTATCACAAGGATTATACAACGCCAGTTGCCCTCATGAATATACTTATGAGTTTGGCTCCTCACACAGTCCAGTTCTCAATAATGCACTTAGTGGTCCTTATCCTACAAAACAATTAGTATGATAAACTCGTTTTTGTGTTAGAAGGAATTTACTGCATCATCTAGGAATTATGCTCATCACCAAGTTTAAACGTGTGGTACAGCAAATACCCTTTTTGTATACACTATTTCCCAGTTTGTTACATTCACTGCATAGGTTATTGACAATGCTGTTTGTACTGATAGCGATCTTTTTCCCCCGCTGTCTGTGCATCTACCTGTACAACCTGTATACCACCTTTGTGTTCTCTTTGCATAAATACCTTGCGCCCTAAAACTATGGACACTCAGCTCACAAAAATGAGAGTAATGTATGAACAAGAGATACAGGACATTATGGAGATTGAAATAAACTGACAAGCTTGCTAGTTATGTTCAAAGGGGCAACTGTTAATAGCAAAACGACAATCATGAACATTATCTGCGCCATCTTGTCTGATGGAAGTTCCTACGTGCACATAAACTGCAGTCCTTCTGACCACCGCCGCCATTTTGTATTCCGTTGGTCACCTTTTGTTTCACCCTGCCCATACTAGCATCCCTCTGACCAACCTGGTATGTGAGCTGGGGGCTATAAACTATCGCCAGGACAAACATCAACAGCACTTGCTGCCACAAACTCGTTTTTCCTCTCATCTCTGTTTACAGGCAAACCCATGGACACCCTTACACAAACAGGTTCCAAATACCAAACAGACTCTTGCAAACATGGTTTGTTGCACTGCACACAGCAAGACTTGTTTTTGCCAACAATGGGACCTGTTTTTATCTAACAACAAGGGGTGGTGATGGACAGAGTTTCTGAATTAAGCAGAATACTCTCACCCAGTCAAGAGATCAGGGCTAGATCCAACACCGTTTTTTAGCTCACTGCACCATCCCAGCTCAGAACCTGGCTATATGCAAATTAGTCTGTTCCTGTCCCAGTGCATGATGGGAACAGGGCAAACCAAACTACCAAGCCAATTCTTACACTGGGAAGGAAACAAGCTTCCGGGGACCGGTTCCTGGCATTTCAGCCGTCGTCGGCCCGGCTTGCTTGAATCCTAATGGTGCAATGAGCAAGGGACTCACATCTGAGTATACCCTTCCACGCTTAGGGTGGACAAAATATTTAACAACAAGGGGTGGTGATGGACAGAGTTTCTGAATTAAGCAGAATACTCTCACCCAGTCAAGAGATCAGGGCTAGATCCAACACCGTTTTTTAGTTCACTGCACCATCCCAGCTCAGAACCTGGCTATATGCAAATTAGTCTGTTCCTGTCCCAGTGCATGAATGGAACAGGGCAAACCAAACAACCAAGCCAATTCTTACACTGGGAAGGAAACAAGCTTCCGGGGACCGGTTTCTGGCATTTCAGCCGTCGTCGGCCCGGCTTGCTTGAATCCTAATGGTGCAATGAGCAAGGGACTCACGTCTGAGTATACCCTTCCACGCTTAGGGTGGACAAAATATTTAACAACAAGGGGTGGTGATGGACAGAGTTTCTGAATTAAGCAGAATACTCTCACCCAGTCAAGAGATCAGGGCTAGATCCAACACCGTTTTTTAGCTCACTGCACCATCCCAGCTCAGAACCTGGCTATATGCAAATTAGTCTGTTCCTGTCCCAGTGCATGATGGGAACAGGGCAAACCAAACTACCAAGCCAATTTTTACACTGGGAAGGAAACAAGCTTCCGGGGACCGGTTTCTGGCATTTCAGCCGTTGTCGGCCCGGCTTGCTTGAATCCTAATGGTGCAATGAGCAAGGGACTCACGTCTGAGTATACCCTTCCACGCTTAGGGTGGACAAAATATTTAACAACAAGGGGTGGTGATGGACAGAGTTTCTGAATTAAGCAGAATACTCTCACCCAGTCAAGAGATCAGGGCTAGATCCAACACCGTTTTTTAGCTCACCACCATCCCAGCTCAGAACCTGGCTATTTGCAAATTAGTCTGTTCCTGTCCCAGTGCATGTTGGGAACAGGGCAAACCAAACTACCAAGCCAATTCTTACACTGGGAAGGAAACAAGCTTCCGGGGACCAGTTTCTGGCATTTCAGCCGTCGTCGGCCCGGCTTGCTTGAATCCTAATGGTGCAATGATGGTTTTTATCAACAGGACGGACTCTTAGATCTAGCCGGTCTCACATGTTTTAGACCCTGAAGCAAGGTCCAGCTGCAAAATAAAATTGTCTGTTTGGCCTGGGTGGGAGGAGAATAACTGTTGGGCTTGTGTAACCATGTTGATGGAACAATGTTTGGCTTGTGTGACAACCTGTCCGAGGCGGGGATACCAAGCTTACATGACACTGATCATAAAGATTACTTTTTCCTGATGCTGTATAAAAGTGACCTGGAGGAGAGATGTTGTCCGAACTCCTCAGCAGATTACCAAGGTGTCTGTTGACAGGTTCTCCTCATGAGAAATAAACGTGTTTCTTGTCTTCCAGTTGCCAGCACCTGCCTCATTATTTTGATAGTAAATCCAGTCAATTAAAGGTGACCCTGCGCCGGGCAGCATTGGGGGTCTTAGGAGATTCGCTGCTTTTCACATAGCGTAGTAGTGTTTTAGGGTTTAAGGTAGTGTAGGGGTGGGAGTAGTGTGGGTAGCGTAGTAGTGTTTTAGGGTTTAGGGTAGTGTAGGGGTGGGAGTAGTGTGGGTAGCGTAGTAGTGTTTTAGGGTTTAGGGTAGTGTAGGGGTGGGAGTAGTGTGGGTACCGTAGTAGTGTTTTAGGGTTTAGGGTAGTGTAAGGGTGGGAGTAGTGTGGGTAGGGTAGTAGTGCTTTAGGGTTTAGGGTAGTGTAAGGGTGGGAGTAGTATGGGTAGTGTAGTAGTGGTTTATGGTAGTGTAAGGGTAGGAGTAGTGTGGGTAGTGTAGTAGTGTGGCAGTGTTTTTGGGTTGGGGCAGTGTAGGGGTGGGAGTAGTCTGTTGTGTATGTGTAGGGATAAGGATAAGGATGCTACTTACCTTGCATACGTTTACCACAAGTACAGCTTTACCACGCATGCCTTTGCGTTGTAATGGCATGCGTGGTAAAAGCATACTCGTGGTAAAAGTATGCGATGTTATGGCATGCGATGTCATTGACATTGCGTACTAATACCCACGTTGTAATGGCATGCGTGGTATTAGTATGCGATGTAATGACATACGTTCGACAGTGGAAGCAGCAGGACGCTCTCACCAAACAGAAGCAAGGACATGAGAGCGATGTGGGAGCCAGACAATGGTAACAGTAAGTATGGGGTGAGCTGTAAGCTCGTTTTAAGCATCTGAAATGTCTTTTATTTACAATACATTTCACTGACAGCGAATGCGCGCTTCACAGGTAAAACCTAAAAATAGAAAGGAAATATTTTTTGAGAAGGGACCCAGTTTTGAGGATCTGTTTGAAATAACACTTGAGAAACTTTGTGGTAAATTAGTGCCATTTAATGTAGATTGGGCCATGAACCAATGGTCAGAATGTACCCAGGTTTAAAGGCCATTTTCTGTAGCTTTGTATTTTTCTCCTAAGGAATTTGTGGAAAATGTAAAAGCTGCATTGGACATAATTGGAAATGAACCTGTTACTTACCAGTAAATTTACCCCCATTAGGGGTCTTCCTCATCAAGTCCTTACATCTGAGGGATTGAGGTGCAGCACGTAGGTTATTTTTCTATTTCTTTTAAAAATCCCCCTTTTTTATTATAATCACTCCTCTCCTTCAACTCTTGTTGTGTTATCAAGCTATAGATAGTTTATGTGTGACCAGAGAGGGAGGGTAGGGGACTGGGTCGAGGAGGACTCAGAATCAGGGTAATGAATATTACCGGTAAGTAACAGGATCACTAACCCCTCATGGAGTTCTCCTAGTCCCAGTCCTTACTTCTGAGGATGTATTCAAGTCAGAGAAAAATAGAGTCACACCACACAATACAAATGACAAATATGTTTATTAGAGAAAAACAACAATGATTTTATTGCAATAGTCAGAACTTTTGATCCAAAATGATCATCCAAATCAACACAAATTGAAAGACGATAGTGAATAATGAAAGTCTGCTGAGAGGACCAAGTGACTGCTTGGCAAACTTCCAGCAAGGATAGTCCTCCTGCTTCTGCCCAGGAAGAGGAAACTAGGCTAGTGGAACGACCCTGGACATCAGTCGGAAGAGGTTCCACCACTGAAGGATCTGCACAAGCAATCTCCTCATGGACCTTTCTACTCAGGGTCTGAGTTGAAATTTTCTTTCCCTTTGCAACAGAACCATGTGTGATTTCTGAATTAATCAGAAGAGCCCTACTGACATCTAGAGCAGAGGGAATAGAATTTGAAGATGGATCTGAAACAAACAGGTAAAATAAACTCCTAAGCATTATGGAAGGTAGAAGAAACCTTAGGAAACTTGTGACCCCACCTAAGTACCACTCGATCAGGAAAGAATTTCAGATATGGAAAGATGGCCATGGGAGCCCCTTATTTCCCCAGACATCTTGCTGAAGTAATGGCCACGAAGAACACTACCTTAGCAGACAAGACCAATTTTGCGCCCTCCAGAGGTTCAAAAGGCGCACCCTGTAACCCACATGAAACAATAGACAAATTTCATAAGAGAAGGTCTCTATAACCTGAAACTCCTAAGTGACCTTATTACCAAGGGAGAAAGAGTGGTGAAATCAGGAAAAGTAAGGAAAGCTGCTATTGATGCCCATTGATTCGAAAGAGTACTAGGATTTAATCCCTTCATAAAACCATTCTGTAAGAAATCCAGAACCTTAAAGGAAACAATAACAGTAGGATCCTCAGATATAGTGGAACACCATTTTGAAAAGGAATTCCAGTGATTTTTGTAGGTTATCAGAGTAGATTGTTCACAAAAAGATTGAATCTCCAGAGCTACTTGGGAAGAGCAGCCTATATTCTCTAACCCTACTCGTTCAACGGCCAGTCCGTCAGACACATCCACTTTACCATCTGGTGAAATAGCATTTTATAATTGAAGGGGAGACTGGTCGTGTAGCAGATGAAATAAGTGACCCTTGGATAGAGCTAGAAGGAGAAGAAACTAATGATATATGGGCCAGTAGGGTGCAATCAGAATCACCTGGGCCTTCTCAATCATTATTTTCTGGAGAACCAGGGGTGGAATAGGAGGAAAAACATACAGCAATGCCAGAGGCCATGGGATTGCCAGAGCATTTACTGCCCATGCCAGAGGGGATGGTATCTGCGCAGAAAAAGAGGACATTGTGCATTCTCTGGGGAGGCAAATAGATCCAACCATGGACTCCTGAACTTCTGACAGACAAGATGGAACTGAGGAAGAGACAAGTGGTACGTCACTGAGGAAGACAAATTGCTGCGGAGACCATCTGCCCAGAAATTCATCTCTTTCCCCAATGTATATAGCTCTCAGTCCTGGAACACACACCTCCTCCTGTGACCAAATCAGGGATGCAATCTGTTTGAGGGACATGCTGCATGTACCCCTTTGACTGTTCAAGTATGCCCTCAGTGAACATGTTAACAAGTCTCTCACACCTTAGAAACAAAAAAGCACTCCCATCAGTGGCTGACCGAAGGTTCAGCACATCATCCCCAATCTTTATAAGCATTCAGAGTCCTGTGCAATCACTTCCAGAGCTTGCCACAGCTAACCTCCACTGACAACCAGATATGAATCTTTGTAGGAAAGAGAAAGTGCACCAAGAACAAAGTCAGTTTTCTCCAAGTATATCCAAAACGTCTCTTTATTGTAGTCAATAGTAAAAAATGGAAATCAACCAACGCATTTCGTTCCACTGAGGGAACTTCATCAGAGCTGATAAAATCTATACAAAATATAACGTAAATCACAACATCTACATACAAAAAACACACAGCGAGGTCTTTACCAGCAGGTAGGGGTTTTCCTGACGAGGTCAAGCTTTGCTGCGTGTCCATGCTTCCCTTCTCATGGTCCTCAACCTCAAGCCCTTGGAATCTATTGGGACTAGTTAAACTAGAGATTTCCCCGGCTGCTATACTGCCAATGGATGGTGATTGACCATGTACTTCCCGTGCTCTCCTGGGGTCATCCTTCTCCCTACTTCAAGTTCCCTCATTTAAAATGAGTGTCTTGGGTAGTACTTTAAAATAAGTCTGCAGCGAGAATTTTGATTCTTTTGACTGTTTCTCTGGGTTTTCTCTCTTTTGAAAAATTAGACTTATCACTAAATCTGGGCTTTTTAATTACCTCATGACTTTTATATCCTTTTAATGCTTTGCCATGTACCTCTGAGTTTTCTGCTACTCTTTCTTTGTTTCGTTTTGATAATATATCTGGAGACTGGGGATTTACCTCCCTTATAGCCTTGTCTGCACTTCTTAGCACATATCCTGGCCCCATGCCTTGCCCCATGCCTTGCCCTATCACCAAACCAGTCCCAAGTGTACTCTTTTACAACCTGAGAATTATCCTCATTTATACTTCCACTAGCAATCCCCTTGGCCCCAGAACTGCTTACTGGAGTCCTCACGTCCCTTTTCTTTGCAAAGTCTGTTGATTGTTTAGGCACTTTAGCTTCTGCTTGCTCCCTGCCTCCCGGTTTGCCTATTACAGTCACTTCCGTACTTCTGGCCCCTCTGTGGCTGCCGAAGCTGTCTCTAACTCCCCTTGCCCGAAAGGAGAATCTCATTGCCGCCCTCCACCCTCTATGGAGCTCGAGCACAGCTCTCATCCAGCACTTGGAAATAGCTTTCTCTCCTTTCTGAGTCCGCCGTGGCTGCCGTACCCAACTAAGGTGTACCGAAGAGTCTGTAAGACACCGCCCCGGTGGGGGATTCCCCACCCCTTGAGATCTGAAATAACGGCACACACAGGAAAGAGATCTCAAGTAGGGCAAACTGAGGTGAATGAGGACCCAAAAAAAACTATGGAGAACCACACACTCCTGTGACACAAATAAAACAGTAGCTGACACGACGAGTGATGCACCGATCATAAGTCCTTGTATGAACAATATTAATGAACTTAGTTTTATTGCATAACCGGCTACAACCATACTGGTTTAATTATTCCATTATATAGCCATTATCAAATTTGTTTAATAATAATAAAAATGTGCCTACTTCACCGCGGACGGGAACAAAAACAGGAAGAGGTGAGGGGGAGGAGTCACTGTGGAAGAAAAAAAACGTGCTGGGCCCATAACCCAGAGGTCAATGGATCAAAACCATCCTCTGCTACCAGCAAACTGATCCAGCGGGCCACCAACCTGCGGACATATATCACTAAATATTAATTTGGGCCCATAAACACACTCACTCGTTTGGTCAGTGTGAACACCGCTGGGGATCGATTTTAGGACTACAATTGTACATTCATTGCTTATCAATTCTTATATCCATTAAAAATACTAAGCCATTTCTAAGCCAAGTGGATCTATTTTAGTTGATTTTATTTGGTGACCATGACATATGTCTGATTTACCTGATTTTCCCTATTGAATAAATCACAGACTTGGGTAAGTTTTAAATGTTTATCTAAATTAATCATCAGAGCAAAACAAATTACAGTGTTAACTCCATCATTGTGAAGAGGTAAGATCTGTTACCTAATTTAAATTTTAAGCTTTCAATGACAAGGACCTCAGGAAAAAGAGGATAGAGAGAAAAGGCACATTGACACAATACACAGGTTTATATTTACCTTGGTATGGTGCGAAAATCAGACCCCTATGGCCAAGAGTAATGGGCTTCTCAGAAAAGTTCAGGTAATAAAGACTTCAGGACAGGACAGGACAGTGACCTCTTCTGGATTCGACGCCTGGATCTCACCCCTCTCTGGTGCTAACCTCCTCCTCGGTTCTTCCGCGATCTTCTAATTCTATATGTCCCAAAATTTGGTGCTGCACCACTTTCAAAACGTATATAATCAGGTCATATCATACTGAGTCCATTTTGAAGAGATGATTCGTGATTCTTGCTTAAGTACTTTTATTTTCTTTGAATTTTATGCCACAACCGACGCTTTTCGTTCTGTAAATCAGAACTTCTTCAGAGCTGTACGGTTAAACATATATAGAAAGACAATATATAACACATATATAAAACTACATATAAAAATACATTAACAATACAATATAAAACATCTGTGTGAGAAGGAAGGGGAGTCGGCCTGGATTGACGGCCGGAAGTGGGACATATCGGGAGGAGACGCCAGAGACTGCCTGGAAGCGGCTAACGGTCTAACTGTTTTCAGGGACTTGCAGGCATGAAAACTGAGATGGGACGATAAAAGCTCGCCACCAACAGAGGGCGGGCGGCGTACTCGGGAAGCAGTACCCAGGAGCCCGGAGGAAGACGAAGAGCCCGGAGGAGGAGCGGAGCCGATCCCGGTGGAGCCCAGCTGTCCCGGAGGAGGAGCGGAGCAGTTACCAGTGGAGCCCAGCTGTCCCGGAGGAGCGGAGCAGATCCCGGTGGAGCCCAGCTGTCCTGGAGGAGGAGCGGAGCAGAGCCCGAAGGAGCCCGGCAGTCCGGGAGGAGGAACGGAGCCAGTGCCGGAGGAGCCCGGCAGTCCCGGATCGGGAGAGGAGCGGCCTTCGGAGGAGCCAGGAGGGAGCAGGTTTTGATGTGCTTTAGATGCTGCTCCCTCACCCCCTTTTCTTTAGGTTATTGCTGTGTTTCAACTGAAGGATGGAAAGGCTTAGCACACTGTCTTTTATGCGAAAATAGGCTAGTGTTTTAAAATTGTGCTTTGTGTGTAGGGACTATCTCTGAGTGCGTGAAATGTTTGTATAGTATGTATGTGTACGTGGCATGTGCATATGGGTCAGTATGAGAACGCTTTTTTATGGCTGGGCTGCTAACCAGGTGGCCAATGGGATGTGAAAAACAGGCCCGAACCTGGTGCCCACATGCGAAAGACAAATAGCATTTTTTTAAATTAAAATATGACACTTTCCTTACTAAAAACGTGTCTCCTGGAAGCCAGTGAATGGGAGGGCAGTTTACATCAGGAGCCATTGCAATGATAAGAGCCCGGCTCCAGTAGGTATCACAAGTGTGCGACCTTTCACTTTTCCTAGGAATACTTTCTATCCTATTTAGACCGAAGTAACACACATTAGTGAGAATGATGAATTTGATTTATGTACTGACCAAATGGAGAATTGAAGAGTCCCATGGGTTGGGGTTCATCCTATCTCCCTCCACCCAGAAGTTAGAGACATTGTCATGTTTAAATTTACCCCTTCTTCTTCCATCCACATTGAAACATAAGAGCTGTACCATTGCACATCTGACTTGCATCCCTACTTTACACCTATACCTCAACTCGGACTATCGTTGCTAGATGTTGGGGGACACCACTGTGAGTATTAGTAAGACTGTGCTTGTGTCCAGCCATTAAAAAGAGTAAGTATTTTCAAAAGAAGCTCACCTGCTTAGGTCATCTACTGTAAAAAAACAAAAAAGGGGGGAAGGAAGGAGCCTGGCCCCTGGGTAAATTAAATGAACTATGAGATGCGCGAGATGCATGAAAAAGTCCTTTTGTGCAACTAGCACTGCGTTTTTCGTCAGTTTCTGTGCTTGGTACATGTATTGTCGCGTCCTATTTTGTATTGTGTGTATACCAAGACTGCGTTTTATGTTTTACTTTGGCTTATGTGCTTATTATGCAAATTGTCCTGTACTGTTCTACGTGGTAAGTGCATGGATAGCTTGTTGTTGTGCACTCTCTCTCTCTCTTTCTCTTTGAGCCTACCTACGCTGTCCAGGAATGACCATGCTGGGACCAATTCCATAAGACAACTGGGTGGACTCACTCTTAGCCATTCACTTCATAGAAAGCTGTGAATACGCTTTTGAATAAATGAAGACACTGTACCTCACAAGTACACTTCTAATTGGCTTTAACACAACAGTGTTTGAACAAATTGACAGGAACAAAATACCATATTATGCCATGTTACTGCCCCTCCTTTCTGTAAAATGATGGAATTTAATTGGCTGAAAATGAAATGACGGGTAAGACGACTGATGTCCCCTAATCTGACCCTTAAAAGGGAGCTATATGTGGGTGGCCTTCGTTTAAATGCCTGAGTGGCACCATCATCATCGTTCATGCTACCACAAACATTGCATATAAGTTGTAGGGACATCGCAAGTCCTTCATTAACTAGTGTAGTAGCTAGGTTGTAAAGGATGATGTAAAAATAATGTTTACAGAAAATGATTTGAACTAAACTGAAAGGAATGTTGTAGTAAGCCCTGCTGAGTGGGTACTGAGGTCAAGATGTTTAGTTAAAAGTAAGGAACATTGACAGGATGGGACAGTGCTCAGCATGTGTACTTTATGGTGCACAATACTTGGAAGGGTACCTGTATGCCCATGATAATAGCGCATCACACTTTTTATTGTGGTTAGCAGATCTTGAAGAAAATATAGCCCTGCAGGAATTTGTTTGTAACAACAGGTTTTTGCTGGAAAAGTCAGTTTAAATTTGACAGACTATATAATTAATAATTTTAGATTTCTTGCCACAACCATAAACGTAAAAGGAATGGACACAAGAGATAATTCTTATGCTGGAAATTCCTAGAGGTGTACAATAGTGAAAGTTCATGAGTGAATAATATACACAGATGTAAAGATTCAGAGTATCCATATTATCTTCCTTTTAAGTAAATGATACCTATTTCCCCAGCTGATTGGGAGAGAAAACTAAATTGTGTAACGTCTTCCCCTGCCAGTTCTCTAAAAATTTATTTTATACTCGCTACTAGATTCAGGACGCCCTCCAGTCATTAGAAGAGAGAGGTCGGACGCGATGCACAGCCTGGCTGCTTGTCATGAAACACCTATGACCACGACCAAGATGGAGCCGCAGAGCAAAGATATGCTGGACAAGGCACTATCACCGACAAAAAGAATGAAAGAGAGAAGGGCTGTCCAGAAGCCCCCAGCCTGTTGGTCTACTTGTGCCTGAAGTCTCAGCCCATTGGGCCTAATTGGTGGGCTCACTTGTGCGGAGTCTCTGCCTCCCTTGGTCCATCTCTAGTCTGACCCCACTCCACCCTCTCTTCCTTTGACTCCCCTAGCCCCCTTTTTCACATGGGGTGTTTTAATTCACTTGATGAAGGAACAGTGCACGAAGATAGAATAGGGTTAGTAGGGATGGACTTCACGGATCAAGAATAGGGTGCGGGTACCCTGTCTAAGGTACCAGCGATAGATTAGTTAGTGAACAGGGCAAAGAGACTGTGATCCCAGAGAAAGAACGACCTCGCCCTGCAACGTGGAATCTGGATCCGAGCTGGACGCATAGCTGCACCGCCGGTGCTCAACAGCTCCAACGCTAGATGAACAATGGGAGCCTACCAGTAATGGCTCACTGTAAAGGACACTGGAAAGAAGAAGCTTTGACAAAATTCCCTGACCATCAATTATATTAGGTTGATTTTCTCTCCCAATCACCTTGTATTCCTTTTGCCCAAATGGAAAAGAAAAAGGTTTTCCTTTGAAATTCTACATCAATTGCATCCATAGTGTCATTGTATTAATAATATCATAGGAATATCATACCATATGGAAGAAAGAGTAAACTGTGTATCACAAGGATTATACAACGCCAGTTGCCCTCATGAATATACTTATGAGTTTGGCTCCTCACACAGTCCAGTTCTCAATAATGCACTTAGTGGTCCTTATCCTACAAAACAATTAGTATGATAAACTCGTTTTTGTGTTAGAAGGAATTTACTGCATCATCTAGGAATTATGCTCATCACCAAGTTTAAACGTGTGGTACAGCAAATACCCTTTTTGTATACACTATCTCCCAGTTTGTTACATTCACTGCATAGGTTATTGACAATGCTGTTTGTACTGATAGCAATCTTTTTCCCCCGCTGTCTGTGCATCTACCTGTACAACCTGTATACCACCTTTGTGTTCTCTTTGCATAAATACCTTGCGCCCTAAAACTATGGACACTCAGCTCACAAAAATTAGAGTAATGTATGAACAAGAGATACAGGACATTATGGAGATTGAAATAAACTGACAAGCTGGCTAGTTATGTTCAAAGGGGCAACTGTTTATAGAAAAACGTCAATCATGAACATTATCTGCGCCATCTTGTCTGATGGAAGTTCCTACGTGCACATAAACTGCAGTCCTTCTGACCACCGCCGCCATTTTGTATTCCGTTGGTCACCTTTGTTTCACCCTGCCCATACTAGCATCCCTCTGACCAACCTGGTATGTGAGCTGGGGGCTATAAACTATCACCAGGACAAACATCAACAGCACTTGCTGCCACAAACTTGTTTTTCCTCTCATCTCTGTTTACAGGCAAACCCATGGACACCCTTACACAAACAGGTTCCAATTACCAAACAGACTCTTGCAAACATGGTTTGTTGCACTGCACACAGCAAGACTTGTTTTTGCCAACAATGGGACCTGTTTTTATCAACAGGACGGACTCTTAGATCTAGCCGGTCTCACATGTTTTAGACCCTGAGGCAAGGTCCAGCTGCAAAATAAAATTGTCTGTTTGGCCTGGGTGGGAGGAGAATAACTGTTGGGCTTGTGTAACCATGTTGATGAAACAATGTTTGGCTTGTGTGACAACCTGTCCGAGGCGGGGATACCAAGCTTACATGACACTGATCATAAAGATTACTTTGTCCTGATACTGTATAAAAGTGACCTGGAGGAGAGCTGTTGTCAGAACTCCTCATCAGATTACCACGGTGTCTGTTGACAGGTTCTCCTCATGAGGAATAAACGTGTTTCTTGTCTTCCAGTTGCCAGCGCCTGCCTCAATATTTTGATAGTAAATCCAGTCAATTAAAGGTGACCCTGCGCCGGGGAGCATTGGGGGTCTTAGGAGATTCGCTGCTTTTCACATAGCGTAGTAGTGTTTTAGGGTTTAGGGTAGTGTAGGGGTGGGAGTAGTGTGGGTAGCCTAGTAGTGCTTTAGGGTTTAGGGTAATGTAAGGGTAGGAGTAGTGTGGGTAGCGTAGTAGTGTTTTAGGGTTTAGGGTAGTGTAGGGGTGGGAGTAGTGTGGGTAGCGTAGTAGTGTTTTAGAGTTTAGGGTAGTGTAGGGGTGGGAGTAGTGTGGGTACTGATCCAGCATCACTATAGAAATTCTGTCATATAATACTCACCATACTAATCAATACCAAGGCCCATACAACTATGACAGAATATCATGGAGCTGAATCATGTGGCCTAATTAATCAATCTATTCAAACTCATATGTACAATATTTACAACTGCAGTATAACATTTTATTCATAAGTATAAAGAAATAACATTTAACTAGACCACTTTGGCCGATGGTTCTAACTAATGGTAACGACTAAATAATCAAGACCAGCTTGACGTTTTAAGTCTTTTATTTTTAAAGATTCAAAGTTTCAAAAACTTTATTAGCTCATTTATTAATTCCAAACATTTTTATTAATTCAGCTTTAATCATTAATTTATTGTCTCAAAAGGTCCGGCACTTCAACATTGCACAGAATTAATGAATTAAAATAAACAATAACCCCTAAAACCCTATGTTAAACTTTCTGACCTGAAAAAGAATAATCATTTATTAAGCATTCATAGTTCTTACGTGTCCAAAGGAAAACGGACAGCACTTCGCCCTCAGGAAACAGTCAGCCCCGCTCCCCTCAAGAGGCTAAGTTTATATACCTTTTCTTGCTCACTAATCTAACTAAAAATGATATTTTTGCAAAAAGCAGCAACCTAATTGGTTGTCATCCATCAGACCACCGAGAGGCCAACGCATCATTACTAGTGACATCATTATGTCATTGTCCATTGACACGAAGCAACACTGACTTCTCAGAGTTGTTACATTAAACTAAATGTTCATTTTTGTTTCCTCCAGGATTTTAGCCAAGCTGCCTCTACACGCTTCCTTGGCCTTGACGCTTTTGCTTTCGGAGCTTGATACACACATCGTCCTTTGTTTGAGCTTCTGCACGTTTCCGTGGAAGTTTTTCAATGAAGGCACATCACTGCTGTGCTCAGCTCCTTTTAGTCAGGCCAACCAACTTTCATTAGGACTAGGCCTCAAACCTTTCACTCGAGCTAGTATTTAAACAAACACAAAAAGGTGATTAATTCAGGTAAAATAAACCATTCTGTTACCCACCCTCCATTGCTAATATTTTAACCCATTAATATATGTCACCTAGCAGAAGCAAACAAATAAAGCAGCACATTTAATATCTACCATTCTTCATGATGTCCAGCTGAAGTCTTTATAAATCTGAAAGAGTAAAAAGATTGACGAACAAAACATAGATAAACAGTCACAACATAGACAAACACATAAGCACACATAATGAAAGCACATGCCATAATGTGATCAGCCGCATTAATAGTGACAAAGACAATAGGACAAACAAGACAATATTAATCAAGTGTTACAAGACAAACTCGCAATTGCAACATGAGCACATAAATGTTAGACCCGCGTGTTTGTGAATGCAAATTTACTCTAGGTTGATTTAATAATACAAATCATGCAACAATTCATTAATAAATTAGTTCATGTTACAGAGAATTAATTTCACGAGTCAGAATAAAATGAATTCTGAAACTCGCTCCATCAACTCCCTCATCTGGTGATTTAAAAATCACCAAACAACACCCAAAATGTAGAAAATTTTGAACCCAATTTAGAGACGTCACACCTTGCATTCTTTCAGTATTAGTCTCCCTAAACCCCTGTTCCTGCTGTCTGTTCAACACTTTCAAACTGAGCCCTTCGCATCTCTTCTAATTCATATTCCTTCTCCTGTTCCTTTCTGAGTTTGTAAATCCTCCTCTTTTCTCTCTGATGCTTTTTCCTCTTGTGAATCATGCAACTAATTTTTAGCAGCAATATCACAATAATGATGACAATTACTGGATAGAGCACTTTGCCGATGATTGAGCCACCATTTTCTGAAAACCATTCTTTTATTGCCTCCATTCTTTTGCCTATTTGTTCTGTGAAACTTTTTTCTTCCAGGGGTTCTATTTCTTCATGAAACTGTGTAATATTCTTAATAAGCGTCTCTATATTCCGACTCTTGTCAGGAATATAAGTACAACAATGCTGAACATGTAAAACCCCACAGACTCCTCCCTCTTTTGCAAGCAGAATGTCTAATGCAAGACGATTCTGCATAACCATGCTTCTAGTAGCAACAAGTTCTGTATTGACTAATTGAAACCCACTTGCAGTATCTGTTGACAACCTATCTACAATTGTAGAAACCTTTCTGATCTTGATTGAATTCATGGTAATTCCCACCATAGGAATGACAGCACCAAAGATGTCTCCCAGGATTTCTGTAAAACTTTCTCTTTTGTACCTATTCAGATGTTCACCAAATTCAAAAGTACCCTTTTCATTTCTGTCAACATGAAAACATTTTGGAAAAACTAATCCAAGATAACATGTCCCATACCAATGGTCTGGGAGGCTAAAATATGCCTTATTGCCACAAATAAAAGAAATTCCAGGAAAAATTGGATCCTTACCACCTTTAAATCCCCATCCCCATATGATACGATAGGTATCCTCACATTGACTAGCACCCACAAAAAAGTTATCATAGAGCGTGTTATCTCTTCTAATGCAAAATTTACCACTAACTGGTTCATCTATATGAAAAGCTGCATTTGTGTTAACACCATTTAGTTTAGCATCCTTCATTTGCCAGTACTTAGACTTGGCATGTTTAAGCATCTCATTTCTCTTGTAAACAGCCCTTCTCTCCTCAACCATGTTCAGGAAAGTCTTTTCTTCTGCTCTCATTTTGCATGTTAAATTATTTCTATAAGCATATTCGTAATTAAGTTCATTAGTGACTATAAAGAATTCCCTCATCTGTTTCACAGGTATCACTTTATTTAAGCTATTTACAACTTTGAGATTTGCAAAAACCTCATCAAAATCTGAATAATAATACTCCAAATGACCAGTTTGATAAAACAGGCTAGCAATTCCACTGCAAGTGATGCCATAAGTGAGAGGTAACATGTTATAAGTAACCCCCTCTGAGACAGAAGCAGGCAGCTTCACACAGACATAACAATCTTTAACATCTATTACTTTAACATATTCAGACAATAGCCTTGAAAATGAATTGCTAGAGAAATCTCCAACAGATCTATCTTGATGGATCTCTGGATTATGCTCAATAACTCTGCTAGACTTGCCAGCATGTTTCTCATGTTTAGTCTCTACCTTACTTGTTATGTTAGTCTTGAGTTTCTGTTTTTCAATACCAAAAGGGTACACTACAGCTAATATTAACCAAACTAAAATTAATAAAACCACACAAATTGAAGACATTTTGCAACATCTTCTTAATATCGAACACCTTGAAGTATCTGAACTAGGCATTTTGAAAAACGATCAAAATTGAAAAACAAAATTTTTAAATAATGTAAGTTAACTAAAATATAAGTGTAAAACTAAACTATACCCCCCTTTTTAAATTTTTTTTTTTTTAAAAAGAACCCTAAACAGCTTTTCTTCGACCTTGCGTCACATGAATATGTGCTTTTCAACTAAACACAATTTCTTCGACCTAAAGTCACCTAACACATTTTCTTCAGCCTTATGAATCAAAAACCCTTATCTAAAACTAAACAGCATCAGTCGTTATCACTAGCTTCTTCCAAGTCTTCCTGACTGCTACTTTCCACCTCAACTATTGGTGGGATTATGATGTATGCCCACTCTGGAGACTTATACTTTTGATTCGGCTTTATCACTCTTTTTGTCTTACGGGTGATCACTTCAATTTTCTTATTATTCTTGTTTTTCTTATCAGAATCTTCTTTTTGACTAGACACTTCGTTGATCTGCTCTTTTGATTTCTTTATCAGTTTGAATTTCAAACTATCTTCAGGCCAAATATCTCCTTTTCTCAAGATTTTCTTCTTTGGCACGTTTTCGTTACATTCAGCTTTCCAAGCTCTTTTTCTGAATTTTCTTATTTCAGATTCTTCATCACTTACATCAGTGTCTGTATCTGAGACTTCAAATCTGTACCTAGAAACTTCTTTATTCGGCAGCTTCACTCCATTAGGAACATCATCATCCTTATAGCTGGTACTTGGTAATTCTTCTTTTTCTTCAGTAATCACCTTTAGCTTCCCAGTTTCAGGTTTCTTGCTCCTGCACACAGAGTTACTTCTTTGCCTTTCAATACTCTTCCGGACTAGATTTCTGTCTTGCTCAGAATCTTCTGCTCCTGAATCTTCTTTTTCTTCTTGAGATTCCTTTGCTAGCAGGTCTTCATCAACACCTTCATCTCCAGTTTCGATATTCAGATCTTCTTCATTCAAGTTCTGATTCTCATCTAGATTCTCTTGATGTTGATTTTCTTGCTGATCATCAGACTCAGGATCTCCAGGATCTCCTTCTGAATCTGAATCAGTCGTCCCTCCACTATCTTCATCAGGATTCTCAGGAGGTGGTACATGAATTGTATGGCTCGCATGCACCCACCTTTTCAGCCCTTTACACTTGATTGCATTTGTTGTGACCAAAATGACTTGTCTTGCTTTTTGCCAAGTTGGTACTAAACAATTTCTTCTTCGATGAACTTTAGTCCTTACCCAGTCTCCGGGCAACAAATCATGAGCTTGTTCTTTCTCCTTAGTAATTACATCTGTTCCCACCTGATGAAATACAGAATTAACTACATCAAAAAGATTCTGGCAGTGTTGAATGATTGCACTATCATTAATACTCAATAGTTTGCCAACTGGAACAAATGCTTGCCTCATCACTTTTCCCATTAGAATATCATGGGGACTAAGGCCTGTCTTTTTCTCTGGAGTGCTTCTCAATGTCATCAGAACAAGTGGAAGAGCATCTGTCCACTTTACTCCTGTGGCTAGACACATTTTTGAAATCCTGTTTTTGATAGTTCCATTTATCTGCTCAACAACACCTGATGCTTCTGGTCTGTATGCACAATGCAGCTTTTGCTCAATGTTTAAAGCTTCACAAATCAATTTCATTAATCTGTTTTCAAAATGAGTTCCGCAATCACTCTCAATGGTCACTGGAAATCCATACCTAGATATGATCTCCCTCAAAAGCAATTTTGCCACAGTGACTGAGTCATTGTGACGAGTTGGGAAAGCTTCCACCCATCTTGAAAACAGACAAACAAACACAAGCACATATTTTAGCCTGTTGTGCATCGGCATCTCAATGAAATCCATCTGCAATCTGGTAAATGGACCACCCTCCCGTCCTATGGTTCCCATGCTTACAACAGTTTTCCTATTCGGATTCATCTGTTGACAGGTCAAACATCTTTGGCAAAGTGACTCTGCAATGATTCTAAATTTTGGACTGAACCATGTTTCTCTGAATAGTCTAATCATTGAATCTCTTCCTAAATGCCCTGGACCATGGTACATCCGTGCCATGTCAGCAATCATGCAGTTTGGCATTACAGGCCTTCCATCTTTGTAAACCCAAACTCCATCTTCCTCTCGCTGTCTGCATTCAGCTTTTAACCATGAGTTTTTCTCTTCATCTTCTGCCTCATCTTGTAATTCCTTTACCTCCTGCCATGTTTCAACTACAGATATTAGCATGAGAGAATTCAACATGTGACTTTTGTCTTTTTCCTGATTGATTGAATAATTGTTCTTTGCGCAGTACTTTGCAATCTCATCTGCATAAGCGTTTCCTTTAGTGATGTAATCCTCTCCCTTCCTGTGAGCCGCACACTTGACAACAGCAATTTGCTCTGGTAACTGAATGCCATCGATCAATCTCTTGATCAATTTCGCATTTCTGATTGGCGTACCCGCAGAGGTTAAATAACCTCTTTGAGACCATAGCTGTCCATAGTCATGAACTACGCCATATCCATACTGACTATCAGTCACTATGGTTACCTTTTTGCCAGCTGCTTTTTCACAAGCTCTAATTAGACCAATTAACTCTTCGATCTGAGCAGAACGAATTCCATCAAGAGGTGAACCTTCAACAACATCTGAGACTGTGCACACTGAATATGCTGCTCTCAGAATCCCTTCATCAGTTCTTAAGCAAGAACTATCCACAAAATACACTAGATCTGATTCAGGTAAAGGAACATCTTTTATGTCCTGTCGAGGTTTTGTGCAGTAATCTACAACATCCAGGCATTCATGATCAATGTCATTTTCATTATTTACCTCAGTAACAATTCCATCTGGCAATAATGTGGAAGGATTTAAGTTCACACATCTTGCAATTGAAACATTATCTGATCCCAGAATTGTTTTCTCATATTTTGTCAGTCTGCTACTTGTCAAATGCTGAGTTTTACTTCTGGTAAGAAGAATTTCAACTGAATGAGGTACATATACTTTTACAGGAAATCCCATAATGATACCCTCACTTTGTTCAAGACTTACACTTGTTGCAGCCACTGCTTTTAAGCAACCTGGCAAAGCTTTTGCAACAGGATCCAAAACAGCTGAGAAATATGCAATTGGCTTCCTCAGTTTTCCATGTCTCTGTATCAAAACAGACAATGCACATCCTTCCCTTTCGCTGCAGTACAGTTCAAATTCTTTTTCATAATCTGGCATACCCAAAGCTGGAGTTTCACATAAGCTTCTTTTTAGTTTTTCAAAAGCTTCCAGTTCAATTTTTGACAATCTGATTGGATCTTTTAAGTCTGCTTTAGTCAGTCTTTGCAGTGGTTTCGCAATTACCGAAAATCCACGAATCCATTGTCGACAGTAACCAACCATTCCCAAAAACATTCTGACCTGTCTTTGTGTTGTCAGAGGCTGTATTGCTCGAATCATTTTAATTCTTTCAATTGTCACTTGTCTTGTTCCCTTTGCAATTCTGTGACCAAGGTATTTTACTTCTTGTTTACAAAACTGCAATTTCGCAGGTGACACTTTATGTCCCTCATCTGCCAATCGATTTAAAAGAGTAATGGTATCAGTTACACAATTTTCTCTTGTTTTTGCTGCCACGAGCAAATCATCAATATACTGTACCAGTGTAGAATTTCCAGGCAATATCAGATCTTCCAGAGATTTCTTTAATAACTGATTAAAGATAGATGGACTCTCAGTATACCCCTGTGGAATACGACACCATGCTAAAATGCGATTCTGGAACCTGAATGCAAAAATTTGCTGGCTTTCAGGATGCAATGGAACTGTAAAGAAGGCATTACACAGGTCAATGACCGTGTACCATTCTGCATCATGCGGAATCTGATAAAGAATTACCGCAGGGTTTGGAACAATTGGACAGCATGGAACAACAATTTGGTTAATTTTTCTCAAATCCTGAACAATTCTATATGTTCCATTTGGCTTTTTAATACCCATAATCGGTGAATTACATGGGCTGCTCTCAATTTCTTTTAGCACACCTTGACTTATACATTTTTCAATCACTGGAATGACACCTTCAATTGTCTCAGCTTTCATTTTGTATTGAGGAACATTTGGAAAATCTATTCCCTGCTTTACAGTAATTTTTACTGGATCTACATTTTTCATAACACCCATGTCATTCCCAGTTAGATCCCAAATTTCTGGATTAACTGGCTTTTTGAGCTCTTCTGGCAGATCATTTTTTATCAAAAACAGGAAACAGTAATTTCTTTTCTTCATCAACCATCAACATTGTCAATTTATAAAGCCCATCTTCTTCTGATGTTTGCATTTCAATGCCATCTGGTGAGCAATATATCCTGCAATTCATTTTGCATAATATATCACGACCCAACAGGTTCACAGGACTGCTGTCACAAACTAGAAATCTGTGTTTATCTTTGTAATTTCCAATCCCCACATCAACTGGTTCTGTTAGACTTGTTTTAATTTGCTGATTAGCTACACCTACAATTTGGATGGACTCACCAGAGAGAGGAAGGTTTTCTATTTCTGCTGATCTAACAGTAGAACGGGTAGCACCTGTATCCACAAGGAAAGTGACATCGACATCATTCACTTTACCATTTACAAATGGACCAGACTGATCTACCTCAAGAGTGGGTCCAAGCACACACTCTTCTTCCTCTCTCAGGCACTGTCATGAAAAATCTTCTGATGAATCACTCTCTTCCTTATTTTTCAGCCAAAATTGGGAAGCATTTGACATGTTAACTCTTGACACATTATTTACCTGATTACCTCCACAGAAACCTGTTTCGGGTGAAAACCCCTGAGCATTTGTACTATTAGGAAATGGTGCTTGTGGTACCTGACTTTGCTGAATTTGGCTCTGCTGTATCTGGTTCTGCTGAATCTGGCTCTGCTACCTGTCGCTGTAGCTGTCGCTGCTGACTTAACTCGTTTAACTGTTGCTGTAGCTGTTGCTGCTGATTTAACTCACACTGTACCTGTGGATTCAATGAATTATTTTTAAAATTTCTGGGCGGGTTTTTACACTCGCGTTTCCAGTGTCCAATTTCGCCGCAATTAAAACATGGGAGCTTTTGTTTTAGCTCTTCAACATTTACATTAAATTTAGGCTTGTTATTATTATTAAAATTATTCTTAAATTTCCTTGATTCTGCTGCTGCATAGAAGCTAACTGCTGTTGTTGCTGCTCTGCTACCTTCACTTGTGCCCACATTGCTTTCTCTTTGAGATTTTTCTGCTTTGCATCTATCTCGTCACTGCAATATGTTTCCTTTCTCAGGATGTCATCAACTGAAAGTGATTGCCAACACACAATCCCATTTTTAATCATTTCACCAATTTCAGGTCTCGGGCCATAAACAAATCTGTAAATAAAGTGGCTCATGTCCTTTTCACTTAATTTTTCATAGCCACTGTACTGTTTGAAAACTAACAGTAACCTTTCATAAAATGAATGTACTGATTCTTTTGGTTCCTGATTTGTTCTGTCAATTTTAACCCAGTCCACTTCTTTTGGAGGAATTTTCCCTTTCAGCCAATAAATTACTTTATTATAAATGTCCATGACATCTTTTGACGGGGCACCTGTAATTGTGTCTTGGGCAGGTTCTTCTTTTGGCCAATCCACAGAAATTTTGCATTCTGTCCAAAGATCTGATGGAACAACAATGTCAAAGAGTCCATCTAGATCAATCCACAGAACTTTTGACACTTTTATAAATCTGTCTACCTGTCGGTACCATTCAACTGGCTTCTCTCTCAAACGAGGGAAATCATTGGTAAACAGCAGAATATCCTGTCTGGACCAAGGAACATGCACATACCCTCCTCCTGCTATTTCCCTCATTGGAAATTCTGAAACTACTTCGTTTCTTAACCTTTTATCTTGTTCTTTATTCTTTGACCATTTTATTCTCCATTTACCTAATTCACCTAGTTTTCTGAGAAAACTTATTAATTCTTTTAAATGGGCCATTCTTCCAGCAGCATTGAGGTTGTCAATATCCCTTTCAGAAAAATCCACTCTGTAATGTTTTTGCAAATGTTTCTGTTTACTCAAATCAATTTCTAATTCAGCAGCCATTTCTTCCAGTTGTTCATACCTGTTTTTCGTTTTCCACTGGATACTCTTGCAAATAAAAAGGAGTTCATCATCCTGATACAATTTCAAACTGTCAGTACCAATTGTGCCAATAATCAATTCTTCTAAATCAGCTTTTAATTTAGCAACATCAAGCTTTTTATAATCAGGACCTTCTTGTGACAATGCATTTTGTGTTAAATCTATTCTGATTAGGCTTCTCTCTGACGGACCTGGATCTGATTCTGCCACAGATGGTGTTTGCGAACCTGACAGACTCCCATTTAGAGTTAAATTTGGCATCATAGATTTTTCTCTATGAATTTCCGAAAGTTCCGAATAAAATCTTTCAGCCACTTTTTGAATTTCTGCATTTAATGGAACTGTCAAAGCAGTATGTCTATTTTCTCCTTGGTCGAAAACTGGTACAACAGGACCAATAGTTACTGGTACTGTCACTGCTTTCATGCTTTTCATTAATTGTTGAATTAAATCTTCCTTCGCTTTATTGTAAATAGAAATTTCTGGCATGTCAGCAAGTATTCTTTCCTGATTTCTCGGAAAGTTATTCCTTTGTTCAGGATTTCTATTTTCTCTGGGTGTACTACAATTATTTATTGACCCTACTCTTTCAGGTAATTTTAAAAATCTGGGAGAACCTTCCTCAGCTTCTCTAGGAGGTGCACTTGGAGCAGTTCCTGTAGAAACCCTCGGGGTAGATTGAGAATCTATTTGATGAGGTGGTGGTTTGCGTTTAGTAGCATAAATGTCTTCTAAAACTGCATCATCTAATTCCTCATCAAGTTCCTTTTGAGCTTTCTTTTGTTCTAAATCTTCAGTAATCATTATTCTCACTGGATACAGACCATCATACATGTCTGCCTTTCTCCAGCGTCTCACTTTGTCTTCATGTGTCTCTCTATTTAGAATATACTTTGAATTTCTAGGTGCTAAGCATTTGCTTTCACGCTCAAGTTCCATCATCTCAACTTCCCATTCAACCAATGCCTCAAATTGTGTAGGTCTAGGCTTCGGCACAAGATCCATCACTTTTCCTCTCAAGTTTCTCAAAACTTTCATATTAAATGACTCATCTTCCGGCCAGGCTAATACGCCATCATTTTTTGTATAATGCATCCAATTGTCAAACCAAATTACAATATGATAGCCATATTCGCCTTCCATATAGGCTGCAGGTGTTTTATACTTATGAAGTAATTTACCACCACGCGTTTCAATTTTCTTGTCTGGTTTAAACACATTTTTCACTTTCTGAAACCATGAAGGCTTCTTATTCTCAGTATCATTCCAATAACTCATGTTTTAAATCAAAATCGTTTATTCCGAAAGCTTCTAAATGTTCTCTTGGTGCTCCGCTATTCTAGCCAATCCGTGCGCGAAAGACACCAACAAGCCAATCAGGTTAGGCTACGTCACCACCTTGTTCAACCAACAGAAATACAGTATTCAGAACTGACCAATCTGGTACCAGCTCATCACTGTCACGTGAACCAATCAGTGCGCTTCCTGTGACGTATGTTATCCAATCACAACGCGAACCGAAATGACGTACACTGCTGCTGCAGTTTCTCTGCGTGTTACTCCGTAAACTCACCCCTCCTTCACAAAAATTTTCACAGCGCCATTTTAAACGATACTTTCCAATGTATTTTAATTAGTAACCACAAATAAACAAACCACTTGTCTGTTTCGCTAATAAAGTGATAGTTTTACAAACAATCAGAACTCTTTCTTCGCATAAAATAGACAACGCTATTTCTATACGATCATTCGCACATTCATACGAAAACCCTAATCATACACACACGAAATCTTGGCAGGACTTAAACCAACCACAGAAAACGTCAAACGTTAATAAGAATAGACGACGCTATCTCACCCTTCTCTTAAGCTTGGATAAATTCTATTACTCTATTCACAAAAAGTTTTAAAGCAGGCTCACCAGGTCCCTATGCTTAATGCTACAATTTCATAGACAATCCTCACTATTACATTCGACCAGTCACATCTAACGTCCCTAAACTTGTGTTGTACGTCCACAACACGTGATATATTCTATACCACAATTTTGAAACAGAACAAATGCACTGTGTAACTTTTCTACTCACACTACTCTTTGCCGGCAAATAACTAGGAATTTTTCACACTGCTGGAAAAATCCTTTCGACTACATACAACAAGAGAACAAACCTAACAACATTTTTTAGACATGCATCCTATGTAATTTACATGTAACATGTATGTTACCATAGCAACCGGAATCTGCTACCAAAAGAATTGATCCAGCGTCACTATAGAAATTCTGTCATATAATACTCACCATACTAATCAATACCAAGGCCCATACAACTATGACAAAATATCATGGAGCTGAATCATGTGGCCTAATTAATCAATCTATTCAAACTCATATGTACAATATTTACAACTGCAGTATAAATTTTATTCATAAGTATAAAGAAATAACATTTAACTAGACCACTTTGGCTGATGGTTCTAACTAATGGTAACAACTAAATAATCAAGACCAGCTTGACGTTTTAAGTCTTTTATTTTTAAAGATTCAAAGTTTCAAAAACTTTATTAGCTCATTTATTAATTCCAAACATTTTTATTAATTCAGCTTTAATCATTAATTTATTGGCTCAAAAGGTCCGGCACTTCAACATTGCACAGAATTAATGAATTAAAATAAACAATAACCCCTAAAACCCTATGTTAAACTTTCGGACCTGAAAAAGAATAATCATTTATTAAGCATTCATAGTTCTTACGTGTCCAAAGGAAAGCGGACAGCACTTCGCCCTCAGGAAACAGTCAGCCCTGCTCCCCTCAAGAGGCTAAGTTTATATACCTTTTCTTGCTCACTAATCTAACTAAAAATGATATTTTTGCAAAAAGCAGCAACCTAATTAATTGTCATCCATCAGACCACCGAGAGGCCAACGCATCATTACTAGTGACATCATTATGTCACTGTCCATTGACACGAAGCAACACTGGCTTCCCAGAGTTGTTACATTAAACTAAATGTTCATTTTTGTTTCCTCCAGGATTTTAGCCAAGCTGCCTCTAGACGCTTCCTTGGCCTTGACGCTTTTGCTTTCGGAGCTTGATACACACATCGTCCTTTGTTTGAGCTTCTGCACGTTTCCGTGGAAGTTTTTCAATGAAGGCACATCACTGCCGTGCTCAGCTCCTTTTTGTCAGGCCAACCAACTTTCATTAGGACTAGGCCTCAAACCTTTCACTCGAGCTAGTATTTAAACAAACACAAAAAGGTGATTAATTCAGGTAAAATAAACCCTTCTGTTACCCACCCTCCATTGCTAATATTTTAACCCATTAATATATGTCACCTAGCAGAAGCAAACAAATAAAGCTGCACATTTAATATCTACCATTCTTCATGATGTCCAGCTGAAGTCTTTATAAATCTGAAAGAGTAAAAAGATTGACGAACAAAACATATATAAACAGTCACAACATAGACAAACACATAAGCACATATAATGAAAGCACATGCCATAATGTGATCAGCCGCATTAATAGTGACAAAGACAATAGGACAAACAAGACAATATTAATCAAGTGTTACAAGACAAACTCGCAATTGCAACATGAGCACATAAATGTTAGACCCGCGTGTTTGTGAATGCAAATTTACTCTAGGTTGATTTAATAATACAAATCATGCAACAATTCATTAATAAATTAGTTCATGTTACAGGGAATTAATTTCACGAGCCAGAATAAAATGAATTCTGAAACTCGCTCCATCAACTCCGTAGTAGTGTTTTAGGGTTTAGGGTAGTGTAAGGGTGGGAGTAGTGTGGGTAGGGTAGTAGTGTTTTAGGGTTTAGGGTAGTGTAAGGGTGGGAGTAGTATGGGTAGTGTAGTAGTGGTTTAGGGTAGTTTAAGGGTAGGAGTAGTGTGGTTAGTGTAGTAGTGTGGCAATGTTTTTGGGTTGGGGGAGTGTAGGGGTGGGAGTAGTCTGTTGTGTAGGTGTAGGGATAGGGATGTTACTTACCTTGCATACGTTTACCACAAGTATAGCTTTACCACGCATGCCTTTGCGTTGTAATGGCATGCGTGGTAAAAGCATATTCGTGGTAAAAGTATGCGATGTTATGGCATGCAATGTCATTGACATTGCGTACTAATACCCGCGTTGTAAAGGCATGCGTGGTATTAGTATGCGATGTAATGACATACGTTCGACAGTGGAAGCAGCAGGACGCTCTCACCAAACAGAAGCAAGGACATGAGAGCGACGTGGGAGCCAGACAATGGTAAGTAACAGTAAGTATGGGGTGAGCTGTAAGCTCGTTTTAAGCTTCTTAATTGTCTTTTATTTACAATACATTTCACTGACAGCGAATGCGCGCTTCACAGGTAAAACCTAAAAATAGAAAGGAAATATTTTTTGAGAAGGGACCCAGTTTTGAGGATCTGTTTGAAATAACACTTGATAAACTTTGTGGTAAATTAGTGCCATTTAATGTAAATTGGGCCATGAACCAATGGTCAGAATGTACCCAGGTTTAAAGGCTATTTTCTGTAGCTTTGGATTTTTCTCCTAAGGAATTTGTGGAAAATGAAAAGCTGCATTGGACATAATTGGAAATGAACCTGTTACTTACCGGTAAATTTACCCCGATTAGGGGTCTTCCTCATCAAGTCCTTACATCTGAGGGATTGAGGTGCAGCTCGTAAGTTCTTTTTCTATTTCTTTTAAAAAATCGCCCTTTTTTAATATAATCACTCCTCCCCTTCAACTCCTGTTGTGTTATTAAGCTATAGACAGTTTATGTGCGACCAGAGAGGGAGGGTAGGGGACTGGGTCGAGGAGGACTCAGAATCAGGGTAATGAATATTACCGGTAAGTAACAGGATCACTAACCCCTCATGGAGTTCTCCTAGTCCCAGTCCTTACTTCTGAGGATGTATTCAAGTCAGAGAAAATTAAAGTTGCAACACACAATACAAATTACAAATATGTTTATTAGAGAAAAACAACAATGATTTTATTGCAATAGTCAGAACTTTTGATCCAAAATGATCATCCAAATCAACACAAATTGAAAGACGATAGTGAATAATGAAAGTCTGCTGAGAGGACCAAGTGACTGCTTGGCAAACTTCCAACAAGGATAGTCCTCCTGCTTCTGCCCAGGAAGAGGAAACTAGGCTAGTGGAACGACCCTGGACATCAGTCAGAAGAGGTTCCACCACTGAAGGATCTGCACAAGCAATCTCCTTATGGACCTTTCTACTCAGGGTCTGAGTTGAAATGTTCTTTCCCTTTGCAACAGAACCATACGTGATTTCTGAATTAATCAGAAGAGCCCTACTGACATCTAGAGCAGAGGGAATAGAATTTGAAGATGGATCTGAAACAAACAGGTAAAAGAAACTCCTAAGCATTATGGAAGGTAGAAGAAACCTTAGGAAACTTGTGACCCCACCTAAGTACCACTCGATCAGGAAAGAATTTCAGATAGGGAAAGATGGCCATGGGAGCCCCTTATTTCCCCAGACATCTTGCTAAAGTAATGGCCACGAAGAACACTACCTTAGCAGACAAGACCAATGTTGCGCCCTCCAGAGGTTCAAAAGGCGCACCCTGTAACCCACATGAAACAATAGACAAATTTCATAAGAGAAGGTCTCTATAACCTGAAACTCCTAAGTGACCTTATTACCAAGGGAGAAAGAGTGGTGAAATCAGGAAAAGTAAGGAAAGCTGCTATTGATGCCCATTGATTCGAAAGAGTACTAGGATTTAATCCCTTCATAATACCATTCTGCAAGAAATCCAGAACCTTAAAGGAAACAATAACAGTAGGATCCTCAGATATAGTGGAACACCATTTTGAAAAGGAATTCCAGTGATTTTTGTAGGTTATCAGAGTAGATTGTTCACAAAAAGATTGAATCTCCAGAGCTACTTGGGAAGAGCAGCCTATATTCTCTAACCCTACTCGTTCAACGGCCAGTCCGTCAGACACATCCACTTTACCATCTGGTGAAATAGCATTTGATAATTGAAGGGGAGACTGGTCGTGTAGCAGATGAAATAAGTGACCCTTGGATAGAGCTAGAAGGAGAAGAAACTAATGATATATGGGCCAGTAGGGTGCAATCAGAATCACCTGGGCCTTCTCAATCATTATTTTCTGGAGAACCAGGGGTGGAATTGGAGGAAAAACATACAGCAATGCCAGAGGCCATGGGATTGCCAGAGCATCTACTGCCCATGCTAGAGGGGATGGTATCTGCGCAGAAAAAGAGGACATTGTGCATTCTCTGGGGAGGCAAATAGATCCAACCACAGACTCCCGAACTTCTGACAGACAAGATGGAACTGAGGAAGAGACAAGTGGTACGTCACTGAGGAAGACAAATTGCTGCGGAGACCATCTGCCCAGAAATTCATCTCTTCCCCCAATGTATATAGCTCTCAGTCCTGGAACACACACCTCCTCCTGTGACCAAATCAGGGATGCAATCTGTTTGAGGGACATGCTGCATGTACCCCTTTGACTGTTCAAGTATGCCCTCAGTGAACATGTTAACAAGTCTCTCACACCTTAGAAACAAAAAAGCACTCCCATCAGCGGCTGACCGAAGGTTCAGCACATCAACCCCAATCTTTGTAAGCATTCAGAGTCCTGTGCAATCACTTCCAGAGCTTGCCACAGCTAACCTCCACTGACAACCAGATATGAATCTTTGTAGGAAAGAGAAAGTGCACCAAGAACAAAGTCAGTTTTCTCCAAGTATATCCAAAACGTCTCTTTATTGTAGTCGATAGTAAAAAATGGAAATCAACCAACGCGTTTCGTTCCACTGAGGGAACTTCATCAGAGCTGATAAAATCTGTACAAAATACAACGTAAATCACAACATCTACATACAAAAAACACACAGCGAGGTCTTTACCAGCAGGTAGGGGTTTTCCTGACGAGGTCAAACTTTTCTGGTTGTCCATGCTTCCCTTCTCATGGTCCTCAAACTCAAGCCCTTGGAATCTATTGGGGCTAGTTAAACTGGAGATTTCCCCGGTGCTATACTGCCAATAGATGGTGATTGACCATGTACTTCCCGTGCTCTCCTGGGGTCATCCTTCTCCCTACTTCAAAATGAGTGTCTTGGGTAGTACTTTAAAATAAGTCCGCAGCGAGAATTTTGATTCTTTTGACTGTTTCTCTGGGTTTTCTCTCTTTTGAAAAATTAGACTTATCACTAAATCTGGGCTTTTTAATTACCTCATGACCTTTATATCCTTTTAATGCTTTGCCATGTACCTCTGAGTTTTCCGCTACTCTTTCTTTGTTTCGTTTTGATAATATATCTGAAGACTGAGGATTTACCTCCCTTATAGCCTTGTCTGCACTTCTTAGCACATATCCTGACCCCATGCCTTGCCCTATCACCAAACCAGTCCCAAGTGTACTCTTTTACAACCTGAGAATTATCCTCCTTTCTACTGCCACTAGCAATCCCCTTGGCCCCAGAACTGCTTACTGGAGTTCTCACGTCCCTTTTCTTTGCAAAGTCTGTTGATTGTTTAGGCACTTTAGCTTCTGCTTGCTCCCTGCCTCCCGGTTTGCCTATTATAGTCACTTCCGTACTTCTGGCCCCTCTGTGGCTGCCAAAGCTGTCTCTAACTCCCCTTGCCCGAAAGGAGAGTCTCATTGCTGCCCTCCACCCTCTATGGAGCTCGAGCACAGCTCTCATCCAGCACTTGGAAATAGCTTTCTCTCCTTTCTGAGTCCTCCCTGGCTGCCGTACCCAACTAAGGTGTACCGAAGAGTCTGTAAGACACCGCCCCGGTGGGGGATTCCCCACCCCTTGAGATCTGTAATAACGGCACACACAGGAAAGAGATCTCATGTAGGGCAAACTGAGGTGAATGAGGACCCAAAAAAAACTATGGAGAACCACACACTCCTGTGACACATATACAACAGTAGCTGACGCGACGAGTGATGCACCGATCATAAGTCCTTGTATGAACAATATTAATGAACTTAGTTTTATTGCATAACCGGCTACAACCATACTGGTTTAATTATTCCATTATTTAGCCATTATCAAATTTGTTTAATAATAATAAAAATGTGCCTACTTCACCGCGGACGGGAACAAAAACAGGAAGAGGTGAGGGGGAGGAGTCACTGTGGAAGAAAAAAAATGTGCTGGGCCCTTAACCCAGAGGTCAATGGATCGAAACCATCCTCTGCTACCAGCAAACTGATCCAGCGGGCCACCAACCTGCGGACATATATCACTAAATATTAATTTGGGCCCATAAACACACTCACTCGTTTGGTCAGTGTGAACACCGCTGGGGATCGATTTTAGGGCTACAATTGTACATTCATTGCTTATCAATTCTTATATCCATTAAAAATACGAAGTCATTTCTAAGCCAAGTGGATCTATTTTAGTTGATTTTATTTGGTGACCATGACATAGGTCTGATTGACCTGGTTTTCCCTGTTGAATAAATCACAGACTCGGGTAAGTTTTAAATGTTTATCTAAATTAATCATCAGAGCAAAACAAATTACAGTGTTAACTCCATCATTGTGAAGAGGTAAGATCTGTTACCTAATTTAAATTTTAAGCTTTCGATGACAAGGACCTCAGGAAAAAGAGAATAGAGAGAAAAGGCACATTGACACAATACACAGGTTTATATTTACCTTGGTATGGTGCGAAAATCAGACCCCTATGGCCAAGAGTAATGGGCTTCTCAGAAAAGTTCAGGTAATAAAGACTTCAGGGCAGGACAGGACAGGGACCTCTTCTGGATTCAACGCCTGCATCTCACCCCTCTCTGATGCTAACTTCCTCCTCGGTTCTTCCGCGATCTTCTAATTCTATATGTCCCAAAATTTGGTGCTGCACCACTTTCAAAACGTATATAATCAGGTCATATCCTACTGAGTCCATTTTGAAGAGATGATTCGTGATTCTTGCTTAAGTACTTTTATTTTCTTTGAATTTTATGCCACAACCGACGCGTTTCGTTCTGTAAATCAGAACTTCTTCAGAGCTGTAAGGTTAAACATATATAGAAAGACAATATATAAAACACATATAAAACTACATATAAAAATACATTAACAATACAATATAAAACATCTGTGTGAGAAGGAAGGGGAGTCGGCAGGGATTGAAGGCCGGAAGTGGGACATATCGCGAGGAGACGCCAGAGACTGCCTGGAAGCGGCTAACGGTCTAACTGTTTTCAGGGACTTGCAGGCATGAAAACTGAGGTGGGACGATAAAAGCTCGCCACCAACAGAGGGCGGGCGGTGTACTCGGGAAGCAGTACCCGGGAGCCCGGAGGAAGACGAAGAGCCCGGAGGAGGAGCGGAGCAGATCCCGGTGGAGCCCACCTGTCCCGGAGGAGGAGCGGAGCAGATCCAAGTGGAGCCCAGCTGTCCTGGAGGAGCGGAGCAGATCCCAGTGGAGCCCAACTGTCCCGGAGGAGGAGCGGAGCAGAGCCCGAAGGAGCCCGGCAGTCCCGGAGGAGGAACGGAGCCAGTGCCGGAGGAGCCCGGCAGTCCCGGATCGGGAAAGGAGCGGCCTTCGGAGGAGCCAGGAGGGAGCAGGTTTGGCGAGGACCCAAGGGAGAACCCTCCATATACCTACAAGGCGCACACACCCGGTGGCCCTAGGAAGGGAGCACATGCCCCGGGTCCGGATGCCACGGCCCTAAAGGCAAGTACCTTTAAGGGGTGCCTTCTGGTGGGGGTCGTGGGGTGACGAGAGGTAGTCCCCTCCAAACACAAAACCACGCCAACCTCCTTCCTTCACGAACCCTCACTTCCCTCCTTCACTGCGTATGGTGACGGTAGCACAAACTTTCTGTGAGCGGACGGATGTGACTAATCCCGGTCCCTTTTGTTTTTCTTTTGCCCTTCTGAGGAGTACCAACGGGAAGAGGACCTCCATGAAGGCAGGACCGTACCCCACGACGCAGACCACCTCGCCCGGGAGAACATTCGAATATCACCCTCTGTTCTGTTCATGTTTACTGCCATCCCTTATTCTTGACTAAAAAGTGTGCCTAAAACAGCTAAAATAAAGACGCTTGAAACAAAGGCCAAAGACGTCCCTAGCACTACCAGTCTCCCTCACATGTATCCCGCCCCTAGATCTCACCAATCTAGAAAGCATCATGCGACAGGTCAAATCAGGATCGCCTACTGATCCGGCCCCTCCACGGGTTCTCACCCCGATCACCAGTCAGATCTCACCCACCATTCGGGACCTGCTTAACTCCTCTCTCCATGCCGGCATCGTCCCGCCTTTATGGAAGAGAGCAATGGTCACGGCTTTATTAAAGAAACCTAGCCTCGATCAAAACAATCCCTCCAACTACAGACCTATCTCCCTACTACCCTGGCTCAGTAAACTACTTGAGAAGTATGTCAACTCTGTCCTGACATACTTCTTGGAATCAAACAACATACTTGATTCCACACAGATGGGTTTTCGGCTCCTTCACGGAACCGAAACAGCCTTGGTCGTAGTGACGGAGGAAGCAAGAAGGATACTAGAGAGCGGTGGGTCAGCGGCCATCGTCCTACTCGACCTTAGTGTCGCCTTCGACACTGTAAACCACAATATTCTTCTCCACCGCCTCAGTAGGATTGGAATCTCAGGAACGGCACTCAACTGGCTGAGATCCTTTCTTACAGATAGATCTTTTCAGGTATTTGAGAAAGAATTCACCTCCTCCAGCAAACCCCTGAACTGTAGAGTGCCCCAGGGCTCCTCCCTGAGCCCCACCCTTTTTAATGTTTACCTCAGCCCTCTGGCTGATGCCGTCCGCCCCTTTGGAGTGAAAATCATCACCTATGCGGACGACACACAGCTGGTGGTGGCGTTAGACCCCCCTCTCAATTCCCACCACAGCTTATACAAATGTTTGGAAGCAGCCGCCGCCTGGATGTCGGGCTCCTGCTTAAAACTAAACGGGGATAAAACAGAGATTATGCTCTGGGGAAACAACATCACCAAATCCATCGACTCCATCTGGCCCCTTTGCCTAGGCAGTCCCCCGGAACCCAAAGAACAAATCAAAAGTCTCGGCATCTGGCTGGACAGAACACTCACTTTTAACTACCAAGCAACCAAGCTTGCTGCCAGATGCTTTGGGCTCCTGAGGCTACTTCGCAAAATCCTCCCTCTTCTCCCGTTCCACTCAAGACGGATCATGGTCCAAGGGCTGATTCTATCTCGCCTTGACTGCGGAAACGCCCTATACCTTGGGGCCCCACAGTCCACACTCAATAGACTTCAAATCGTCCAAAACTGTGCCGCCAGGACCCTCCTCGATATCCCACGACGAGTCTCAGTTAAAGCCCGACTGAAAGATCTCCACTGGCTCCCTGTGAAATCGAGGATCGAATTCAAGGCCATGTGTATTGCTCACCGCTCTTACTGGGCAACAGGTCCTGCTATCAACCGCCCCCTGGTAAATGCCTATCATCACAATCGTCTCCTCAGATCTGGAACCTCTTGTCTCACAACAGTGCCGCGAATCAGAAGAGCCAGGTGTGGAGGCCGGTCGATCTCCTACAACCGAGCCAAAATCTGGAACACTCTCCCCCTCTCAATCAGATCAGAGTCCAAACTACTTACCTTCTGAAAGCTCCTTAAAACTTGGCATTTTAATAAATCATCCTTTTAATAAATCTTCTGGAAAAATCCGCCTAAGTCTAGTTTACTCCGCTTAGCCCAACCTCTGCAGCGCTGGGACGCCCCTGGGTAGCCATCGCGCTTTATACATTTTCTTTCCATTCCATTCCAGACTCATTGTGTTGGCCACTCAGACAACCTTACAAAGTGGTGTCAGAAGTGGGATTCACAAACCCACAAAGCGGGTTAAACCATGACACAGCCCATACAGCTAAACGAGATGGTCACCCAGCTGGCCGAAGGGCAAAGACACCTCCAGTTGGTGCTAGAACAACAAATACAAGAAGCCCGACTAGGAAGGCAAGCCTTACAAGATGCCCTAAAGGAATAAGCTACCGTAACCACAGCCAATCAGCAAGTGCAAGACACGGCTGTCTTGAGACTCACTGACGCGATAGTCAATGCCCGGGCCACCCAACAGTTCCTGGGACGGTATTACAGAAATACCAGGAAGGGGAGGACCCTGATTATTTCTTCCTAAACTTTGAATGGGTAGCATCCACTGCAGCCTGGCCCAGAGAGAGATGGGGCTAGTATAGTGCCCCACTGCTCTCGGGGGAACTGCAGGTGGCATCCAATGCCGCCACCCGACTGGAACCACTGCATACGACGACCTGAAGAAGGTCATATTGGAGAGGCTAGGGTTTGATCAGGAACATTATCTCCTTAACTTTAGGAAGGAGAAATGGGCTACAGGAGACAACCCTCGGGCATTGTATTACAGGATACGGGATATGGGGAACAGATGGCTAACCCCCCATTTATCTACAATAGGAGAAGTGGTGGAAAAGGTCTATCTGGAGCAGTATCTGGAAGCATTACCACCTTCCACCCGTTCATGGGTGAAGCAACATCCCAACCTGGACACTTCCTCGGCAGTGGATATCGCATGTGCCTTCCATAGATCCTCTGATTTCAGAGTAGGCAACCCTCGACCCCAGCTCGCCCTTCCTCCCTCCCAGACCCCCTCTTACTCCAACCCTAGGTTCCCAGTAAAACCCGACCCTTAACCTCTAATCCCCTCTCGTCCGGTCCCAAGGCCGGTCATGACCCCTTCCAGCATCAGTGGACAGACACCACAATGTTTTCATTGCGCTGAATGGGGGCATAAAGCCAGATATTGTCCGCAAAAACAGCCACCCGCAGAACCCATGGAGGTGGGCTATTCACGAGGCAGGATATTCCTAACCAAGGAAGGTCCCCAGCGGTATAAAACTGAGGTTTACCTAAATGGAAAAAAAAGACAAGCCTTACTGGACACAGGATGCCACGTCACAGTGGTAGACGGGTCCCTCTTCAAGGCCCCCCCTTATTGAGCTCAGAGCATGTAAGGGTAACTTGTGTTCATGGCGATACGAAATCCTATCCGGTAACCAAAGTTCTGTTGGACGTAGATAACTACCCTCACCTGAAGAGGGTAGGGGTGATTCCTTCCCTGCCAGAGGCGGTGATCATAGGGACCGATCACCCTAAGTTCGATGAGTATTTGAAGGGAAAAAAAGGGAAGGCGCAGACATGGCTTCAGGAGGCCCCTTTTTCCTCAATAGACCTAGAATGTTCAGCCCCTAGGACCAAAAAAAAGCAGAAAGGAAAAACGTAAAGAAAAGAATGACTTCCTCCTTTCTCAGACACCTTGTACTGCTCTTACTTTTTTCCTGGCAGACAACAACAGGACAGGCCACTGCAGCTTCAGAACCGCCCAACGAGAGGACGAATCCCTAACCCATGCCTGGGAGCAAGTTCGAGAGCAGGCCCCAGAGTAGGTAGGACCATACTTCCTTATGGAAAAGGGACTGTTGTATAGGACAGAGAAAGAAGACGCCCAGGTTAAAAAACAGCTGGTAGTGCCATCACTTTTCCGTGAAAGAGTCCTTCTGCTAGCCCACAATAAAATGGGAGAGGGACACTATGAGAAAGAAAACACCCTCAAATACTGGTTCTACTGGCCAGGAGTGTATATAGACGTCGCCCAGCATTGTCCTGCTTGTGTGAGATGCCAGTTTTCGAGCTCGGGAGGTGTCCAAAAACCTCCCTTGCAACCTCTACCAATTATAGACGTACCTTTTAAGAGGGTCGGAATGGATCTAGTAGGACCCCTGACACCGTCCGCTAGAGGCCACCGCTATTTATTGGTCATTACTGACTACGCTAGCCTGTGGTATTGGGTTCCCAAGGCCTACATGCTCCGAAGATAACCCACTTACACCGAAAGAACTGTTGGCACGGAAACTGAAAAATGCAAAGAACAAGTTTATTAAGACCCCATGGGGTGGTGGTACATTCCTACAGCACCCTTCGGTAATGCAAGAAGTATCACCGAACATCGGTGTGACCCCCTCTTTTATACATTTAACAGGTAATAAAAAGGACAGGCGGTACAAAATTACAGAGCATTATGGACATATATGGTCATGTTTTGGAACACTGCCAGCTCATTGGAGGGTTTCAAACCCACTGGTCAGTTTGCGACGCATTCCTAAGGGGTGACTGGTCAATGGGGACTGCGCATGTACAGGCTTGACCGTTACTAAAAATAGCCTGTTGCTGGGCAAACTCAAGTGGTCAGTGGTACGGACAACGGACTAAAGGTCATGCTGGCCACGAGGCCGCTCATGATCTAAGATGGCAGCCGTAACACACAAAATGGCGTTTTCAAGTTTGGCCAATATAAGAATGAAACGTGTAGCTACAGTTAAACGCTAACTCGGCCATCGTCAAATTACGACAGACGACCCTTTTAGCGTTCAGCTGAAGCTACCTCATAGTGAACATAATCTGGGTGTTCATCTTCGATATCGATCAACATTATCTGGGTTACTTCTTTATGAAGCATCATTTTGTCATGAGCAAAAGCTCGTCTTGATGGTATACAAGCCGATAAGCACATAGAACACAAAGCTGGACCACATTGAATACATAAACATATTGAAAACAGTATCCCCACAAGAATAAATAAAATCGTTAGCAGTTTCCAACCCCAAGTGGTGAGCATTGACCAGAACCACCCTGAGAGAGTCCAAGTACCATTATCTGGATGTATTTCTGCAGCAATTTTATGTAGTTTAGAAATTGCATCATAAACGGATGGTGAGTTGTCAGGCACGTAGACACAGCAGCTACTTCCGATAATTCTACATGCCCCCCCACGGTCGGCTAGAACTACATCTAAAACCATCCTGTTCTGTAACGTAACAATTCTAGAGATCTGCAGTTACTCAGTAATGTTCCCCAATGCGATAGCAGTGTCATTTGCTACAGCCTCAACCACACGAGTCAGTCTTCGTATTTTCCGACTATTCAGAGCTGCCCCAACAAATGAAAACAGTCCAAGATTAAAATCCACATACTGTTGCAAAGCAGTGTCTGTCTGGTCTATGTCATCTAACACAACGGCACGTTTAACACGGTTCAGTATGAAATCGTGATACAAAATATAGTCATTATGGTACATTGGTGGGGCAATGAATACAGGAGGCAGTACAAAGGATACATAACAAGTACCTAACCATCCCAAAGGGAGCTGATGATAACCCTTCGTTCCGCAAATAAAATACGTGTTTCGTGATGCTACAAACGATATACCATTCGGGCTGTCAAACGTTATCGTGTTATTACATTCACTTTTCCCAACCGAAATCGTGCCATTATTACGTATACATAGATCAGCTTTCGTAGCAATGACATTTATAACATGAGAGCTGGAGACATTTATGTTACGTTGATTGCTGTAAACCCGTGGGGCAGAGATATTGTCAGGCCGGTATTCTTCCCATTCAAATCTAGTACCCTCAGCTTGGGGATACCCATCTCGATCATGGTAGCACACTTTATTTAAACGGAATAGCACCCCCCCTTTTGTTGGCCATCTCAAAGTGAAGAGCAGGGTGTACCAGGCGTTGCAGGATCCATTATGTGAGAACGGAAGTGGAGTGCCCCCTTTCTTCTGGTGCCCCGGTAACATCCCACACACCCAACAATTTGAAGTATTGGTCATATTATGCGTATGATGCAGGATCTGAATGAAGCTATTGTTCAGATAAGTTTGTCGGTGCCGTTCTTCATGGTAAGGCAGGGTGAAGTGAAAATGTTCAGATGGAGCCGGGGTAGTCGGCAGCAAATGTTCACGTACAGGTACCACAAGTTCAACTACCCAGGCTATTACTGCTATTACCACAATCGTTAGAACAAAAAGAATGGCACCCAGTATACGTTTATCCCGTGATGCAGACGACGCCATAGTTCAATTGCAATTCAAAAAGTCTTAAATGTTCAAAAGTTCAGGAAGTGCACAAGTTCTCAAATGTACATATGTATGTATTATACCTAAAAATAGAAAAATATGGTGCTGAGCTCCGAGGTAGCCGTTGTTTTCTTCTCCGGGCCAAGACGGGTGTCGCTACACTTGGCAGATCTGATCCCCCCCCCCTTGGAATTCCCGGTTTCCGTTTCACAAACCTGGAGCTGTAACCAACCAGTTCAAGAAACAACCCCCAAAAAAAATCTTCTTATCGTGGCCGTAGATTGTAGCGCTCTCGTCCAGAAACAGTGTGGTCCGGGAAGGCTCCCTCAACTTCGGCCGATGTCACTGCTGGACTCTTTTCTTTATCCAGAATCTCTTTGTAGTCGGTCAACACAGCAGGATTCACCAGGTCAGGAGAGACACGACGGCAGTGAGTTGAGTGTATCCACCGCTTCCTGTTGGTTACTCGTACAGCCGTGCGAGTAGCCAGGAGGACCTGCTCGGGGCCACGCCACCTCGGTTCCAAGCTGTTCGTCCTCTCAAACGATTTGATCATTACATGATCACCAGGGCGAAGATCATGGCCCTCTCCAGTAGAGTTGTCAGGGAGCGCTTCTCGAACCTGTTGATGAATAGAAAGCAAATCATTTGTTAATCGTGCCAAATAATCGTTCATCATTATACAAGGCACATCATGTATCAATCGCGGCTTGGGCACCCCCCAAATATTCATAGGCCTTCCGAACACCACTTCATATGGTGTGAGGCCTGTTCGAGAGTGGGGTACTGATCTAAGAGAGAGTAATGCCAGCGGTAAAGCATCCGGCCATTTCAATGACGTGGACGCCACGATCTTAGCCAATTTTAGTTTCAACGTAGCATTATACCGCTCCACAAGACCTGCTGACTGAGGGTGGAACACAGCATGAAACTTCTGCTGGATCCCTAACCCCTTCAGCACGTATTCCACAATTTTCCCGACAAAATGAGGCCCATTGACGCTCCACAAAAATTTGCAAACTCCAAATCGAGGGAAGTACTCCTTGAGCAAAACCTTAGCTGTTGTCAGCGCTGTATTGTCTTTCGTGGGGAAGGCTTCAACCCATTTGCTAAAAGCACATACCACCACTAGGACATACTTAAGGTTATTGCAGCGCTCAAGCTGGATATAATCCATTTGGAGTACCTCGAATGGTGCAGAAGGTGGAACGAACCCTCCTTTCGGAGTATGGGTCCCCTTAGCAGGATTGTGCTGTAAACATACCAAACAGGTCTGCACTACTCTCTTAGCTGTATTAGCTATCTCGGGATGCTCCCAAACTCGTGTTAACAATCGAGTAATTGCAAGAGCTCCCACGTGCGCTAACCCATGTGTCATTTGGACCATCGCTTGCAAGTAAGCTGCAGGCAACTTCCATTTCTCCATGTCCTTGCTTCTCCAACACCCTTCATCGTCTAGCACCCCATCAGTTGCCCATGCCGCAAGTTCTGACTCAGTAGCTGATTTCTGAATGTCTAATATTTCTGCTCTAGCATCATTCCATCGCTCTGCTTGGGATTTGGTCACATACATGGGGGAGTTAGCTCGGGACATAGCCGTTTGTCTCGCGATGCTGTCCGCAAAGGCATTTCCCTTTCACACTCCATCAGTGATCTTTTTATGGGCGCTACATTTTATGATCGCTACTTTCTTTGGGCAAAGCAACGCATTTAGGAGATCACGCACCAATTCTCCGTGCATAATGTGTTCTCCGTGAGAAGTTAAAAACCCACGTTCTCTCCAGAGTAGACCGAAGTCATGTGCTACTCCGAAGGCGTACCGGCTGTCTGTGTATATGTTCACACATAGGCCAGCACTCAATTCGCAGGCTCTTGTCAGGGCTATCAGCTCCGCTGCTTGAGCCGATTTCTGTGGTATTCTAGCTGTTTCTACCACTGTCTTAAGTGTCGTTATTGCGTAGGCTGCGGAAGTCGTGCCATCTGGCAGCCTCAGACATGATCCATCAACCCACAGTTCCCCATCCACATCTGGAAGTGGCATATCCTGTAAGTCAACACGACCCTTTGTCTGTTCCTCGGTGAGGAAAACGCAGTCATGGTGTTTTTCTTCCTGACCCTCCTCGACCGGATAGGGCAATAAAGTGGCAGGGTTCAGAGTAGCACATCTTTTTAGTGTGATATGTGGCGCCAACAGGGTAAGCTCGTATCCTGTTAACCGTGCACTAGTGAGATATTGGGTCTTTGTTTGGTTTAGCAGGGCATCTACTGCATGAGGAACTAACACCAACAATTTGTGCGATAACACTATTCCCTCACTCTGCCGTATCGCTACTGCTGTTGCTGCAACTGCTCGGAAACACCCAGGTAACCCTCGCGCTACAGGATCAAGAATGGCAGAGAAGTATGCACATGGCCTCTGCTTGTCCCCGTGTGCCTGCACTAACACTGATAACGCGCACCCATCTTTCTCGTGCACGTACAATGTAAAAATCTTCGTATAATCTGGTGTACCTAATACGGGTGCAGAGCAAAGAGCTTGCCTCAATTGATCAAAAGCATTTTGACATTCATCTGTCCATTCAAGGGGCATTGGTGTCGTTTTGGACAGTAACGCTAACAGAGGCTTGATAATGTGCGAAAACCCCATAATCCATTGCCTACAAAAGGACGTTAACCCTATGAAGGCACGTACATCTCTTTGCGTGCGGGGGACTGGTGTATCTAAAATTGCTTGAATTCGATCTGATGTTAATGCACGTCCCTCCTTAGACAAAAGATGACCGAGGTAGGTCACCTTGGGTCTACAATATTGAAGCTTTTTCTTAGAAACCTTGTGATTATTCCGTGCCAAAAAGGAAAGCAACGCAATCGTACTCTCCTCACATTGCGTATAAGAATCTGCGGCAAGCAGGAGGTCGTCCACATATTGGATCAGAACAACCCCCGATTGCAGCTCAAAGGAATCAAGCTGTCGTTTCAAAGCCTGGCTGTAGATACTCGGGCTCTCAGTGTATCCTTGGGGAACACGACCAAATCTATACGATCTATTATTTAACGTAAAGCCAAACAGATATCTGCTATCGGGATGGACAGGGATAGAAAAGAAAGCATTCTTCAAATCAATTACACTAAAGGTCGTAGCCATTGGTGGTACCAGCGTAAGCAAGGTCGTAATATCGGACACCACCGGGTATTGGGGAACGACAATTTTGTTGATCTCTCTCAAGTCAATAATAAAGCGATAGATTTTGTCATCAGTATCTCTTTTAAGAATCGGGAGAATGGGGCTGTTACAAACATTATAAGAAACCTCTTCCACCACCCCAGCCGCAATCAGATCTTGGACAATGTGAATCAGGGCAATTTCTCCTTCCTTCGAAATCTTATACTGTGGCACCCGTGGCAGAGAGGCCCCCTCCTTAACAGTAATATGAATGGGTGGAATACGCATCTCCCCCACATCCGTGTCTGAGATCGCCCATAACGTGTGCGGGAGAGAGGCCAAAGCGGGAATGTCTGATATAGTATAGAACCTATTCGGATCAGGGTAGTTGTCATTCAGAATAACCCGCACTCCTTCAGGAGCGCACCGGATCGTTGCTCGAAAATATTTAAGCAAATCAAGGCCCAAGATATTATCTGGGGTATAGGGAGATAACAAAAAATGGCCAAAACTAAAAAATTTATCAAGACAGAGTGCAAGGGGCTTGGACAAAGGGCTAGGGGAGGGTGTGCCATCAAACCCCACACATGTTATCATTTCGCCAGACAGGGGAGCCCTCGGAACCACTTTCTTTGACAGAGCGCTACGAGTAGCTCCAGTGTCGACTAAGAATTGATCAGTAAAACCCAAAATGCCCGCTGTTACATATGGACCTTCCTGATCTACCGGCACTTCAATTGGCTCCGCACCCCATCCTACGCAATCCTATGCATGCAAATAATTCTGATGCTCCACATTCTCACCCTCTGAAATCTGATATTGGTTCCGTCTATCAAAAGCATTTCGTTCATCCTGGCCACGGCCCCCTTGCTCAACCCTTCCACGATCACCTCCGCCACCTCTCACTCCCGTATAACCACCCCGCGACCTACCACTTCCTCGACCACGCTGGCTACGTTGTTCCCGTAATACCGGACAATCCTCAGCCCAATGACCAAACTCCTTACAATACGCACATTGATCCTCCGCAATATCCGTACGACCATACGACGAGTTTCCTCCACCACGTCTACCCCTATCGTTCCCTCTACCCTGTGTTCCACGAACCTGTGCCAACATCACCTTCGTTTTCAATTCTTTTGCTTTCTTATCAACACTTTCTTTAGCCTCCAACTCCTGCCGCTCGTAATACTGAGCCATAGTTAATAAAGACGCAGGGGTCGCCGTAGCCCAGGAACTTTCACTCGACTTCAATCGCTTGGCAATCTCCGGCAGGAGATTAGCCACATACTTATCTACAAACAAATGTCGACCTGTATCGTCTGCTAAAGATTGACCACTGTAATCATGAAACGCCTCTTCGAAGCGTGTAAAGAAGTCTGAAACCGTTTCATCTGGCTTTTGTTTGCACGAAGCTAACATGGTCCAATCTATCTTTTTAGAAGGTACGAGCGTTTTTAATTTAACCAGTATAGCCGTTGGAAGGTCTAAAATCAACTGGCAAGGTTTGCATGCTGGTTTCCTTTCTAGGTCAGCTTGATTAATCTCCTTCCATGTACCCCCTAATATTGTCTCATCATTATTCTTACGAATTTGTCTCCACATATCAGGCGGAAGTATCAACCCAAAAAACAAATCTATATCAACCAGAGTCATCACACAAGATGAAATAGCCCCTTCCACCCCCTCGTAGAATGCTGCCGGATTCTTACGAAGATCAGGTAGGGAATTTTTCAATGCCATAACATCCGCTCTATTCCAAGGCGTATACACCCAATTATATACAAAATACCCCTTCGCATCTTTTGACCTTCTATCATCATCTGTACCTTCCCCTTTCGGCGGAACATACAAGGGTGCAGCTTCACGCATAGGCATAACATGCAATGCAGAACTCTTATCTGAACCCCGGAGAGAACACTCCTTAGACTGCCCGTCGGATTCCAGCCCGGACTCCTTAATCTTTTTCTGCTCGTCCCGCAATCTGATAGTTTCATCTCACAGCTTGATCAGTTGTTTGTAAAAGGCATCGACATCTGCAAGAACAAAGACACCTGTTTCTAAATTCTCACGATGAACTGACACATCTTTAGGTTCTAACGTATCTGAAAATTTACGAAATAAGTTAACAACTTCATCTGCCAAAGCGGACATAAAATACACTAACTCTTGGTCTGTCCAAGTACTCCTTTCAGCAATAATTTCAGACTGAGTAACAAACTTCGTATTCACTTTACGAGCCCAACTACGTAAATGTGCGGATCTCTCCGCGGTAAACCTGAGAGCGGATACCCCTTTCTTTCCCGACGACTTATCCTGTCCTTCATCGTCCGATTCTGCAAGAGGAGCCGTAGGCGAGACGTACGGAGGCGGTGATCGATCTAATAAAGAAAAATCATCAATTTCATTATTAAGGACAGGATAAAGCGGTCGACGAATAGGGAATTGACCCGTCGTTTGCAATTTACGTTCCCGTTCCTCCCTTTCTTTCTTTTCCTGCTCCTCTTTTTCCTCAAGCTGTAAAGCCTTATCCCGAGCAGCCTTGCGCTGCTCTTTGTCCGCCAAGGCAACTTCACGTTTCATTCGCTCACGCACCGCTTTCTCCCACATTCGCACACAATCAAACATGTTCTGTCTAGACCTTCGTTGAAACAAACATTGCTCCACAAACTGTACTTTTCGCAAATCGAACAACCCATGTAGTGGCCATTGCAATTCAGGATCCGACTTTGTATACTTATTCCATAATTTACTGTACATTATAGGTGGAAGGCCATGCTTTATATACATGTCCCTATTTGGTGTTCCCTCTGGGGGAGCCGGCTGTGCTTCCGCTAACCTAATTGTGGTACCATTTCCAAAACAGCACATCCCTCGGAGTGTGCTTAAAACAGGCATGTTCAAAAGGGTACCACGAAAGCGCGATACCGTAGAAAAATGGCACTTACAGTACTTCCCACAAATGTGCCGCTCAAAGGAAAAAAACAAAATTAGAGAAACATCTCTACATGCCTGCCTATGTGAAGTGCACTACACATATACTTTTTCAAAGATCACAAATTCACAAATGTTAGCTAACTCAAATCAAAATCATAGATCATAGGACTTCGGCAAGCGTCCAAGGACTACCTTACCGATCACAAATCATAGAACTTCAGTAAGCGTCCGCAGACTACCTTACCGATCACAAATCATAGAACTTCAGTAAGCGTCCGCAGACTACCTTACCGATCACAAATCTTACCCAAAGCCTCAAAGGTCCAGTTTCCAACTGCCAAGGTCTTGTAATCGAATCAGCCAAACGGCACTTTATCCAGCAACACGGACAATCGAGGACTCAGTCGGAGACCGGCGCCACCTGGAAGGTCAGATCGGAAGGAAAGGAAAAAACACCGTGGGTGCCAAGACTCGGGTCACTCAGTGGCAGCGCGCGTCCATGGCGAGTATCCAGACCTTCGTCACGACCTCTCCTTCGGGCATCCGAGTCGCCGATGAGTCCCACCAGAGTCGCCAATTTGTGGTATTGGGTTCCCAAGGCCTACATGCTCCGAAGATAACCCACTTACACCGAAAGAACTGTTGGCACGGAAACTGAAAAATGCAAAGAACAAGTTTATTAAGACCCCATGGGGTGGTGGTACATTCCTACAGCACCCTTCGGTAATGCAAGAAGTATCACCGAACATCGGTGTGACCCCCTCTTTTATACATTTAACAGGTAATAAAAAGGACAGGCGGTACAAAATTACAGAGCATTATGGACATATATGGTCATGTTTTGGAACACTGCCAGCTCATTGGAGGGTTTCAAACCCACTGGTCAGTTTGCGACGCATTCCTAAGGGGTGACTGGTCAATGGGGACTGCGCATGTACAGGCTTGACCGTTACTAAAAATAGCCTGTTGCTGGGCAAACTCAAGTGGTCAGTGGTACGGACAACGGACTAAAGGTCATGCTGGCCACGAGGCCGCTCATGATCTAAGATGGCCGCCGTAACACACAAAATGGCGTTTTCAAGTTTGGCCAATATAAGAATGAAACGTGTAGCTACAGTTAAACGCTAACTCGGCCATCGTCAAATTACGACAAGCCGGTATCCTGAGGCCTTCCCATTGTCCAGCAAGACCACCCCGGTAGTAGCCCAAGCCATGATGACCCTATTCTCAAGAGTTGGCTTCCCCTCTGAGATTCTAACGGACCAGGGAACCCCGTTCGTCTCCCGAATGATGGGCCAAATCTGTGACATTTAGGAATTCATAAAATCCGCACTTCGGTCTATCATCCACAGACGGACGGCCTTGTGGAAAGATATAACAAAACCATCAAAAACCTACTCCGCAAGACCGTCTCGGAGACAGGGAGGGACCAAAAGCTACCTCAGGTTCTGTTCGCCCTACGAGCCCATGAACAAAGGTCTACAGGGTTTTCTCCCTTCGAACTATTGTTCGGAAGGAAGCCAAGAACACTGCTGGATATGGCGGTGGAACAGTCGGAGCAAGAAGACGGGAAAGGGAAACCCTTGTTAAATTATGCCACCGACCTTGGGCGGTGAGTGGACAGTGGCAGTGTTCCTGCTGCTTTGACGGCGCGAGCTGCAGCGTGTGTGCTGTTCATGTTTTAAAAGCTGACTAAGAGCATTTTAAATAAGTTGTTTTAATAGCACAAGGGGCATTAGGAGGTGAGCGCTTCTGGCTTCCTCTGTTTACTGTTACTACAGTGACTCGTAACTTCGACTGAGGGCACTATGCACTGCTGATATCTTACCTGTAGGCAGGCGCAGGGGCAGAGACATCGCGCAGAAGGGCTTGGCTCGTTTCCTCCTTCCCGCCTCGTTCTGACGCCGGTGACTAGCACCGTTCGAGCAGAGGGCGGGGAAGGTCCGAGCAAGCCACTTCCGGTGCGGAGGGGAGGACGGGCAGTGCTCTAGTGTTGCTGACGCTGGGGGAGATAAAAGGCGGATGCCTACCCGGCAGCGCAGCGGGCGCCACGAAGGCGCACCGAAGTCGCGCTTAAGTCAAGCTTGTCTGCGCCCGTCCGCGATCGTTTGCGGGCCAGGGCCAGATCCTATGTCCCACCGGGTGGTCTTTTACAAGGATCTATGACGTTACAACGCAGGCTATTACAACGCCTGCTGTTACAACGCGGTTTTTACATCGCATACCATTACAACGCATAGTGCTTGTAGGCGCTGGATAGTGAATTATTTAATTTACTATTCCAACTCCAGTCCCCGTGTATAGTAGGGAAGGTGTTGGATAGTAAATTAAATATATTCCCTATCCTAGAGCGCCCCCCAGCGCAATGCGTTGTAATGGTTTGCGTTGTAATGGTTGCGATGTAATGGTAGTGCGTTGTAATGCTTGCGTTGTAAGTGATGTTTACCCTTTTACAATGGAGCAGAATGGAGTTGATGTCTCTCCGCACTGTCACCTCCTGTATAGGTCTGCATAGTATGAGGGTGGAGGAGAACGCAGGCTGCAAGCACTGCCATTTTTCTTATAACTTGGAAAAGGTTGCAGGAAATGAGCACCACGACCTGGTCTGCGGCCTGATGAATGTTCGCTCTCTGCGGAAACACAAGCTGGATCTGAACGACCTACTCACTGAAAAGCACTGGGATCTTGTGTTTCTCACAGAGACCTGGCTCGATGAGGGTTCAGCCCCTGATGTCTTAGAGGCGTTGCCTGAAGGCTACACTATACTAAGGCAGGATAGACCCACCGGTAGAGGAGGGGGTATAGCTATTGTAGCCAAGCAATGCTTACGGTGCCAGCTAGATTATTCACCTATTTCGGACAGCGAGGCGGGTAGCTTTACCATTAAGGTAAATGACAGCTACACGATGAAGGGTCTTTTGATCTAGAGACCCCCGGGCCCCATGGCCGGGTTTGGGGATAGTCTGGCAGAAGGCATCATTGAGGCTGCGCTGGGCAGGGATAAATTCCTGCTACTGGGGAACCTTAATATACACTTGGAGGATTCCACGGACAAAGCGGCAATGGACTTCTGCCAAGTATTGGGGGCCCTTCTGTTAAACCAGATAGTAAGAGGCCCCACCCACCAGCAGGGTCACCTGCTGGACCCTATATTTGCCAACTGGGGGAAGTTGTTGCCCTTACCCCGATTCCTATTCCTTGGTCCGACCATTATCTGGTACCCTTTACCATAAGTATCCCGGGGGCTAGATTACCAGAGCCAGCGACCCAGTACCACTCAAGGCGGAGATGGGCCACTTTCTCACAGACTAAGTTTAGTGCGGCATTGACCAGAGGGGGAAATCCGGGGGGGGGGGGGGGGGGGAGATGTGGAAACAGCTAATGTCAACCGTTGCAAACGTATTACAGAGGCACTTGACTGTACGGCCCCACTCTCCTTTGCAAAATTAGGGGGTCGTGCTCAAAAAACGGCCCGTGGTATAGTAACGAGCTCCGAGTCGCTAAAACTGCAATGAAGCGGGCTGAAAGGCAATGGCGGGGGGCATTTGCCGCTGATGCCAAGGAGGCTTACTTAATTGAGAGACGCGCTTATCATGGGTTAATTAGGAAAACCAAAGCGGCACACTATGCCACTAGGATTATGGCGGCGGGGAACGCCACAAAAGAACTGTTTTTAGTATATAAAACTCTTTCAGGGGGGATGCCCTCCACAACGCCAGAAGATTGCTCAGTGGATTGCGGACTACTTTGCTGATAAAGTGCCAAAAAAATGTACTCGGCCTTCCCTAGCCATTCCACTGCAGGATCTGCGTTCGTAGAGTCCGCTAGGGAATGGGGGGAACGACACATGTTAACCAACTTCGTTACCCCACCCCGTGAGATTCTCTTGCAGATTTGTGGGTATGTCAAATCGGGTTCCCCTCGGGACCCCACTACGCGTAAACGATTAGTCGACAGCCTGCCAGTGTTGGAACCATATATTATTATTATTATTATTATTATTTCTTTTTTGTAAAAGAATGGAGTCTGGTCCTGGGACAAAGGGGCAGCTGGACCCATATAAAGTGGACTGAAAATAGTTGCTAGCCCCCACTCTGGTTTCTTGTCTCGAAATTTAAGAACAAACAAACAAAGAAAAAATCTTCTGTTTGTCGGGGTTATTTTATTTGAACCCTTTGAAATTTATCAATTCAGTTTATATATTTTCATGAGTGAGAAAAACATTATACAAAACACTTATACATATATACAAAACTACTATACATCATACATATATACAATTATGAACAATTTACACACAAACTTCTTTTTCAAAAATAGCGATTTTGTATCCACAAATAATTATTCTTCGCGAAATAGCAAACCACTACAATAACCACAAGGTGAAAATGGCAACAAAATTTCTTTAGGAAAGATCAGAAACCAACTTTGAAAATTAAGTCAAAGTGATAAACAATAAATTCATAAATTCTTGTTATCTTTCTTTTAGTGCCTGCCTGCCATATATTAGACATCTCTTGTATGTCTCTTTCAGGACCAAGACTGTGCCCAGAGACTGGAAACAGGCGGTGGTGCTACCGCTCCAAAAGAAGCCAGACATCAGATTCGAAAAATTGGAGAACCTCTGGCCAATTTCCCGGTTACCTTACATGGCTAAAGTGGCGGAGAAAACGGTAAACATTCAACTGATGGATTTCGTGGAAGAGGCTACCCTCCTACACGAGACCCAGTTTGGTTTCCGTCCCCGCCACTCGACTGAATCAGCGCTATTGACGGCAGTGGAGACCTTACGTCAGGGGGTGGATGAGGGCCAGACTATGGCTCTCATCCTACTGGATCTAAGTGCAGCTTTCAACACTGTAGCTCATACCACCTTGCTACAGTGTCTGAATGATGGAGGAATAACAGGAGCTTCACTTGCATGGATCCAGTCTTTCCTAACAGGGAGAGGCTTTCAGGTTCGCCAGGGAGACTGCTACTCTAGGGAGATTGGTTTGGGACAGGGCGTGCCCCAGGGATCGTCCCTGAGCCCAACCTTATTTAATCTTTATGTCTCCCCGGTGGCACGTATCGCTGAAGGTCATGGCCTGCGCATAGTGTCCTATGCCGATGACACGCAGCTGGTCATCTCCCTATCGCGCGCGCCAGGTCTTGCGGTGGACAGGTTCAGGGCCTGCATGCAGGAACTGGCCACTTGGATGTCCACCAATTGTCTCAAATTAAACGGCAGCAAGACCGAGGTGCTTGTGGTGGGGGGAGTCCGACTGCTTGGTCATCGGCATGGTGGCCATCCTGTCTACGGGATGTCCCTACACCCTGCCAAGAAGCAAAAAACCTGGGAGTGTGGTTCGACGCAGAACTCTCTTTTGGACCTCAGATAGGCCGGGTGGTGGGGGTCTGCTTCAGTGTCCTAAAAAGCTTGCGGAATGTTTTAGATCTCCTCCCTATGACAGCCCGCAGGACTCTGGTGCATGCCCTCGTCACATCACGCCTGGATTACGGCAACCTGCTTTATCTAGGATCCACCGTGAAGGCTATTAACCTCCTTCAGGTGCTGCAGAATGCAGCGGCTCGCCTGATCCTGAAATTCCATAAGAGATCGTCATCTAAGGCAGCCTTCCAGGCCCTTCATTGGCTCCCTGTAAGGAATAGGGTCGAATTTAAGGCCCTCTGCACATGCCACCGCATTTTGGGAGGCAAAGCACCCGCTCCACTGTGGGGCTTGATCACCCGGTATGTACCTACGCGCGCTCTGCGCTCTTCCTGCGCAGGGCTACTTCAGGTCCCAAGGATAAAAAAGGCATGCATGGGGGGGCAGGTCCTTTAGGTATCTGGCCGCGAAAAGTTGGAACGCGTTGCCTTTGGACCTTCGCATGGAGCCATCTGAACTTGGCTTCAGGAAGAAACTAAAACCCCACCTCTACACGTAGTAAGTCGGTCTGTCCTTGCGGCTGTGACTCTGCTGATTCCACTTACCTCAGCGCGGGGACACGCCTTCTGTGCGTAACCAGGCGCTATACAAACTTCCTTATTATTATTATTATTATTAGGACATCCCTGACAGAACTCTGGGGAATAGTACATGACAATATGCAGAAAGCACAAGACACCCAAAAGAGATATTATGACCGCAACAGCAAACTCAGGGAGTTCCAGCCAGGCGACAAGGTTCTTATTTTGCCCCCCTGCACAGAGGACAAACTCTTGATGAAATGGCAAGGACCTTACACCATAGAGAAAAGGGTGACTCCGGTCACTTACAGCGTTTTCCTGCCACATCGTGCAGCAGGTAAACAGATATGCCATGTCAATCTGTTGAAAGAATGGATAGACCAAACCCCCTCCTCCTCAGGGGTAACTAACACAGCCCTCTTGGCTTGTTCCTACCCTCCCATAGACATTACCCCTTCCCCAGTACAGGAGCGCTCTGATCATCCAGTCCCTACAGGCACGGCATTGACAGAAACCCAGAAAACTCGGGTTATGGCCTTACTAACATCTGTTCTCTACACGCCCAGGATTAACCTCCTTGATCCAACATCAGATCACTTCCCTAGTCCCCGATATTGTAAAATTAAATTAATTAATTTAAATTAAAACCCTACAGGATCCCAGAAGCGCGCTGATGGGCCGTAGAAAAGGAAGTGTCCAACATGCTACAAGCGGGCATTATAGAACCGTCCCAAAGCAACTGGTGTTTTCCTGTGGTATTGGTGCCAAAACCGGACGGCAGCATACGCTTCTGTATAGATTTTAGACAAGTAAACACCATCACGAAATTCGACACATATCCCATGCCACAAATTGACGAAATGGTAGAACGCTTGGGAAAAGCCCGTTTCCTATCGACCCTTGATTTAACGAAAGGGTATTGGCAAATCCCGTTAGCCCCCTGTTCCAAGGAAAAAAAGGCGTTTGCAACTCCTTCAGGCCTATACCAGTTTTGTGTACTTCCCTCTGGGTTGCAAGGGGCACCAGCAACTTTTCAGAGGTTGATGTACCACCTCCTAAAACCCCACCAGCCATACGTGGCTGCCTCTCTGGATGACATTGTGGCGTTTAGTCAAACGTGGGAGGTACACCTAGAACACCTAAAAGCCATCTTTACAGAAATACAGAACGCATCTATCACCATTAACCCCAAAAAATCTCTGTTAGGCACACATGAGATCCAGTACCTAGGATACACCATTTAGTGAGGGGTGTCTGAAACCACAGATAAACAAAGTCGAAGCCATACAGTCGGTCCCCAGGTCAACCACGAAAAAGGAGGTCCGTTCTTTTTTGGGTTTCATAGGATACTACAGGCGATTTATCCCGAATTTCTCCACCATCGCTAGCCCTCTTACTGATCTACTGTCCAAAAGCAGTCCCACAAACATACGCACATAGACAGCAGTCCAGGAAAAGAGTTTTCAGGCCCACACACTCGCTATATGTACCGCCGCTGTGCTGCAATGTCCGGACTTCCAGCGGTCATTCGTGCTCCAGGCGGATGCATCAGGTCATGGCTTGGGAGCAGTATTGTTCCAGCCTGACCGCTCGGACGAACTCAGGCCCCTCTTGTTTATCAAACAACAGGTGTTGGTGATGGACAGAGTTTCTGAATAAAGCAGAATACTCTCACGCAGTCAAGAGATCAGGGCTTAATCCAACACCGTTTTTTAGCTCACTGCACCATCCCAGCTGAGAACCTGGCTATATGCAAATTAGTCTGTCCCTGGCCCAGTGCATCATGGGAACAGGGCAAACCAAACTACCAAGCCAATTCTTTCACTGGGAAGGAAACAAGCTTCCGGGGACCGGTTTCTGGCATTTCAGCCGTCTTCGGCCCGGCTTGCTTGAATCCTGATGGTGCAATGAGCAAGGGACTCACGTCTGAGTATACCCTTCCACGCTTATGGTGGACAAAATAATTAAACAACAGGGGTTGGTGATGGACAGAGTTTCTGAATTAAGCAGAATACTCTCACCCAGTCAAAAGATCAGGGCTTAATCCAACACCGTTTTTTAGCTCACTGCACCATCCCAGCTGAGAACCTGGCTATATGCAAATTAGTCTACCCCTGGCCCAGTGCATCATGGGAACAGGGCAAACCAAACTACCAAGCCAATTCTTTCACTGGGAAGGAAACAAGCTTCCGGGGACCGGTTTCTGGCATTTCAGCCGTCTTCGGCCCGGCTTGCTTGAATCCTGATGGTGCAATGAGCAAGGGACGCACGTCTGAGTATACCCTTCCACGCTTATGGTGGACAAAATAATTAAACAACAGGGGTTGGTGATGGACAGAGTTTCTGAATTAAGCAGAATACTCTCACCCAGTCAAGAGATCAGGGCTTAATCCAACACCGTGTTTTAGCTCACTGCACCATCCCAGCTCAGAACCTGGCTATACCCGTGAAACCCGAGAGCTATCGCCCGACTTCATTACTCCCTTGGCCGGCGAAGGTGGCAGAGGCTCATGTCAACTTGGCCCTGTCAGAACATCTCGCTCGGGCCAATGTCCTAGATCCCACGCAGAATGGCTTCCGTGCTGGGCACAGCACGGAAACGGCCCTTCTTGCGATGGTGGAACACCTGCATACGGTGCTGGATGCTGGTCAGACGGCGGCGCTGGTATTATTAGACCTCAGCGCCACCTTTGACACCGTCTCTCACTGCATTCTGTTGCACCGGCTGGAGGAGATTGGTGTTGGGGGACAGGCCCTGCAGTGGTTCCGCTCCTTCCTCGACGATCGTTCCTTCTGCGTGGCCATTCCTCCCTTTCAGTCCAAACTCCTTCCTCTGGCCATGGGGGTTCCGCAGGGTTCCTCACTGAGTCCCACGTTATTTAATCTATACGTGAGACCGCTGGCTGAGGTCGCAAGGCAATGGGGCCTAATCATGGTCTCGTATGCCGACGACACTCAGCTGGCGTTTACTCTTAGTGGGGATGCGGAGGTTGATGCCCCCAGGTTTCGGCATGGACTGAAGGCGGTGGCCAGCTGGATGACGGCGCACTGTCTCCAGCTTAACGCATCAAAGACCGAGGTTATAATTGTTGGAAAGAGAGCGGAGCTTTGGGGGGACAGTTGGTGGCCCCCGGAACTGGGACCATCGCCTACTCCGGTCTCAGAATTAAAAAACTTGTGAGTATGGCTGGACAGTAGCCTTAACTTTGTTGCCCACACCAAAAAAACTGCGGCCTGCTGTTTCGGCGTTCTCCGGGGCCTTAGACCGGTCCTAAAATGTTTTGATGCCCCGACCAGGCAACGGTAGTTTCCCGGCTTGACTACGCTAGTTCTCTCCTGGTGGGGGCTAATCAGGCAGAAATTACCCGTTTGCAGCGGGTTCAAAACGCTGCAGCTAGAGCAATAGCAGGCTTGCCTAGATGCTGCTCCGTTTCCAATGTTCTTTGCTCCCTGCACTGGTTGCCGGTGAAGACGAGGATTCATTTTAAGGTTTTATGCTTGGCTTTTAAAATCCTGAAAGGTACCTCCCCTCAGATCCTCTCTGATCTCCTGTCTTTTTATGTTCCGGCACGCTCTCTTCGATCTTTGGGCCAGGCTCTTGCCGTGGTCCCTCGGTTTAAGTTGTGTCGTGCCGGGGGCCGATCATTTCGTGTGAAGGCTGCGGCCATTTGGAATTCTCTTCCGGTTGAGATTCGTATGCTGGAGGATCTTTTACAATTTCGGAAAGCCATCAACACTTTTTTATTTTAATTCCCCTTTAGCTGTTCCTTCTCTGCTTTTCTGTTAGTAGTGTTATGTTTTACCTTGTCGGGCGCCAGGACGCTCCTTCGCTGGAGCAGCTGTGCGCCTAATAAAAAATATTAACATAACATAACATAACATATGCAAATTAGTCTGTCCCTGGCCCAGTGCATCATGGGAACAGGGCAAACCAAACTACCAAGCCAATCCTTTCACTGGGAAGGAAACAAGCTTCCGGGGACCGGTTTCTGGCATTTCAGCCGTCTTCGGCCCGGCTTGCTTGAATCCTGATGGTGCAATGAGCAAGGGACTCACGTCTGAGTATACCCTTCCACGCTTATGGTGGACAAAATAATTAAACAACAGGGGTTGGTGATGGACAGAGTTTCTGAATTAAGCAGAATACTCTCACCCAGTCAAGAGATCAGGGCTTAATCCAACACCGTTTTTTAGCTCACTGGACAATCCCCGCTCAGAACCTGGCTATATGCAAATTAGTCTGTCCCTGGCCCAGTGCATCATGGGAACAGGGCAAACCAAACTACAAAGCAAATTCTTTCACTGGGAAGGAAACAAGCTTCCGGGGACCGGTTTCTGGCATTTCAGCCGTCTTCGGCCCGGCTTGCTTGAATCCTGATGGTGCAATGAGCAAGGGACTCACGTCTGAGTATACCCTTCCACGCTAATGGTGGACAAAATAATTAAACAACAGAGGTTGGTGATGGACAGAGTTTCTGAATTAAGCAGAATACTCTCACCCAGTCAAGAGATCAGGGCTTAATCCAACACCGTTTTTTAGCTCACTGCACCATCCCAGCTCAGAACCTGGCTATATGCAAATTAGTCTGTCCCTGGCCCAGTGCATCATGGGAACAGGGCAAACCAAACTACCAAGCCAATTCTTTCACTGGGAAGGAAACAAGCTTCCGGGGACCGGTTTCTGGCATTTCAGCCGTCTTCGGCCCGGCTTGCTTGAATCCTGATGGTGCAATGAGCAAGGGACTTACGTCTGAGTATACCCTTCCACGCTTATGGTGGACAAAATAATTAAACAACAGGGGTTGGTGATGGACAGAGTTTCTGAATTAAGCAGAATACTCTCACCCAGTCAAGAGATCAGGGCTTAATCCAACACCGTTTTTTAGCTCACTGCACCATCCCGGCTCAGAACCTGGCTATATGCAAAGTAGTCTGTCCCTGGCCCAGTGCATCATGGGAACAGGGCAAACCAAACTACCAAGCCAATTCTTTCACTGGGAAGGAAACAAGCTTCCGGGGACCAGTTTCTGGCATTTCAGCTGTCTTCGGCCCGACGTGCTTGAATCCTGATGGTGCAATGAGCAAGGGACTCACGTCTGAGTATACCCTTCCACGCTTATGGTGGACAAAATAATTAAACAACAGGGGTTGGTGATGGACAGAGTTTCTGAATTAAGCAGAATACTCTCACCCAGTCAAGAGATCAGGGCTTAATCCAACACCGTTTTTTAGCTCACTGCACCATCCCAGCTCAGAACCTGGCTATATGCAAATTAGTCTGTCCCTGGCCAATGTTGTAACATCAGAACCACATTGAACACGACTTGTATGACCCGAACAAACATTAAAAGTATATAACCACAAATATATTTACCACATCATCAGAGATCTCGATGTTTTGTACTTTATGTTAATCCCTATATGACCATACACCAGATATAACCCTATACTATTGTATCAACAATCACCATAGACCCATCTAAGGGTTCTAAGTGCCACGAGTTATGTACATCTCTCCCTACCTAGCACAACGATATCTTAGCACAATTCAAGCACAAAATGCAGGCAGATCCACATTTCTTCATTGGACAAGAACAGACCTACATTTATGATATATCCAATATGTCAGACATGCCCCACTGATGTAATCCATTGCAATGTTATGTCAAATAAAAACATAAAACTTTGTAAACTTATCGACAAAACTGTAGACAAAAGGTGCTAAAACATACCATTCTTATATCTGACAAAAAATACCAAACCGAGTTAGGGTATTTTTTGTTTGTTTATTTTGATGTGTATATGTTTTCGCTTAGCAGCTTATGTCAAATGTCTAACAGTGCTTAAAGGAGGTACTGGATCAATGCCAATATGGCTAGGTCCCGAGTTCTAACTTGCCAGGTCCTGAGTCAGGCTATTTATTTTCTTTGTGTATATAATTTAGTTTGGTATTTTATGACAGGCGCTTAACGGGGCTTGAGGGAGGTACGGGAGCAATGCAAACAAGGCGTTGGACCATAACCGCTCCGTCTAGTACTAACAACGTCGCTAATCATGACAATGTAGACATTACCACACTCCCCCCTGATTTTGACACGCATTACGTAGTCAAACCAATGGGATTGGACAAGATACTTTGACCTATGGCCCCATGTGATGACATTCGAATGTATGGTAATATCCAGGAGTGGATGAGCGTGTTGGACTGCAGTGATATGTCCTGATGTCATAGTGGATAATGTGGCTGCTTTGGATTTATATAGGTACACGAGATATTGGGCCGGATAATTGGAATTGATTATTATATCATCATATGGTACTTTGAAGCATATAGATTGGTTTCTTTGAGGAAGTCATACATAACTCAAGGTAGGCTTAGATATTCCCCTTTTCTCATTATATGTGTTCTGGGTAATAATGCCAAGATGATACAATAGGCTTTTCATTTTCTCTCTTGTGTGTTTATCTCTTTATATTTTCTTCATACAATTACGCTCGACAATCTAGATCTAAGAGTATAAACATCTTACCTATTATTCAGAAGAAATATTTTGCTGCATAACATCACAATACTGATTCGCTTCGAATGATATAAGAATGGTATGTTTTATCATCTCTTGTCTACAGTTTTGTCGATAAGTTTATGAAGTTTTATGTTTTTATTTGACATAACATTGCAATGGATTATATCACTGGGGCATATCTGACATATTGGATATATTATAAATGTAGGTCTGTTCTTGTCCAATGAAGACATGTGGATCTGCCTGCATTTCGTGCTTGAATTGTGCTAAGATATCGTTGTGCTAGGTAGGGAGAGATGTACATATATCGTGGCACTTAGAACCCTTAGATGGGTCTATGGTGATTGTTGATGCAATAGTATAGGGTTATATGTGGTGTATTTTCATATAGGGATTAACATAAAGTACAAAACATCGAGATCTCTGATGATGTGGTAAATATATTTGTGGTTATATACTTTTAATGTTTGTTCAGGTCATACAAGTCGTGTTCAATGTGATTCTGTATTGTTATCTGTATTGTATCACATGATGTTACAACAAATGTCCTGTTGTATTTTTTTTTATGTTTAGCAGATGTTTTATATTGTATCGTTAATGTATTTTTATATGTAGTTTTATATGTGTGTTATATATTGTCTTTCTATATATGTTTAACCTTACAGCCCGAAGAAGTTCTGATTTACAGAACGAAACGCATCCGCTGTGGCATAAAATTCAAAGAAAATAAAGGTACTTAAGCAAGAATCACGAATCATCTCTTCAATACGGACTCAGTATGATAGGACCTGATTATATATGTTTTGAAAGTGGTTCGGCACCAAATTTTGGGACATTTACAATGAACTCTGTTGACAAGGGTGGTGTACTTGGAAAGAGGGCACCTTTGGAGCTGGCACACAGAATTAATTTTGGATCTACGATACATATTGGTTTATTTTCTGAGGTTGGTGCTGATTCCAGGTAAACTGGTACACTGTCCGGTTCATGTGTATGTAAGTCTTTTAATTCTATTACCTCCTTGATTCTACCACAATCTTCTTCTAATTCTATTACCTCCTCGATTCTTCCGCAATCTTCTTCTAATTCTAGTTTGCTTGAAAATGTTAAGTCTGCTTCTTCAGGTATTAGATCAGCATTCGGAAAGCATCTCTTTCTTTCAGCATTCTGGCAGCGACTGCTGTGACTAATCTAACTAACTACCCCAATTATACCTTCTAATGGCAAGTACCACCCCTAAATGTTTCAACCTTATGAAACTCCTAATTCTGACTGGACAAGCTGAGGGGATGATCATCACACCAGGCGCTAAGTTTAATACTTTTCTTAAGACTTATTGTTTTAACTTACCCACCATTAATTTGTTCCCTCAAGCTTTATTTCCCACCCATATTTGCAATCCATATCAATAACAATGTATACAATTTTCACAGTTGTCTATTGAATTTTCAGGATGTGCAGCTGGTTCCCAGGGTACGTTCGTAAATGTCCTTGGACGAATCCCAAGACTTGAGCTCATTACTCCGGAGTTGTCTCTCCCGCGCAAGTACCAACCCCACGTGGGAGTCAGACCTTGGTATCTCTAGAAGGCCCAAATACGTACTAATAGAGAGGTCAAAGAAGACAAAGTATTACATTCAAATAAAATTATTTCCCTGCATACCACCTATCTCAACTTTAAGCCCATTTAAGTATAAAGTCTATTTATGCAATAAGCAATTAATATGTAATACGATTTAGTTTCAGCAAAGCAGATGCTTAGCTTTTGAGTTCTTAAGCGGCCATTTTAGATACCATTGCGCAGAATCAGTTTTCCCTCCAAGCGTTAAAACTTCATGCAGCTGACGCATGCGCAGTTCATTTTCCCACAATAGCAGCCATCTTTAATTGCACTCGGGTTACTTGTTAGTAAGACACATATGCAAGCTTCCCCCTTTCTAGAAAATATGAAATGTCGTTTAAAATTTGTATCACAAACTCTAATAATATTTTGTTACAGGATTATATGAGAGGATTACATCAGAGCAAGTATCTTGTTCACGAATCCTTGCTCCATCAATCCCCTCTCTGATGGCATTTATGCCATCAATAACTACCCATACCCAAATCAAATGCTAACTTTAGCACATTTCTTTTCTCTTCTCCATCTATTCAATTTCCCCTATATCTTCCTCTTTCATGTTTTTCATTTTCTTGTACAATTCTCCTTTTAATTCTTCAAGCTTAATTTCTTCATACTTCCTTTTCTTTCCCTGTCTATTTATTTCATACTAACTTCTCTTTCTAGAGCATTTGCACAAAATCATTATTATCAAACCTATCATAGTTATTCCGAGTATAGGTAGTATTACTTGAACTAAAACTCCTTTACCAAAATTAGCAAACCATGATCCTATTGTTGTTAGACTATTTGTTAACTTCTTCCATACACTGTCAACTTCCAGTGGTTTCAAATCCTCTTCCAACTTTGTAATATTTTTAATGTATTTTCCAAGTTCTACACTTTTATCAGGTATGTAAGTGTAACAATGTTGCACTTTCAGCATTTTACAGACTCCACCCTCTTTTGCCAATACAATTAGGGCAAGTCGATTCTGCAAAACCATAGATCTGATTGCAACCATTTCGGTATTGATCATCAAGAAGCCTCCAGCAGTATCAGTTGATAAACGATCAACTACTGTGGACAATTGGCACATTCTTCGTGAATTCAGAATTACTCCCACTGAAGGTATCAGTGCACTAAATATATCTCATACATTTTCTGCAAAACTAGCTCTTTTATTACGGATTAGTTCATTGTGTTTTCATTGGTTCCAGGGATTCTTGTCACATGATAGACTTTTGGAAATACTATTCCAAAATAGCAACTCCCATACCATCTTGCAGGTAGCTTAAAGTACGCTTTGTTTCCACATATATAATACATTCCAGGGAAACTGGATCTGTACCCCCCTTTAGGCCCCATCCTCCAATAACCAAGAAATTATGTTCACATTCACTAGAACCAATAAATACAATATTATAGTCAGCCTTTAACCTATGGAGACAGATTTTCCCTTTCTTTTCGAAATCTAGGGCCATCGCAGTTTGAGTCTTGCCAGATGTATAAATTCTTTCTTTTTCAGCCCATGGTGGAATATGACTTTTCTGTTTGTTGGCTATCTTCTGGAAATCCGGTCTCCTTTCTTCTACTAAATTATAAAAAATATATTTTCTTCTTCTTTCAGAGAATATGTTAAATTATGTCTGTGAGCTTCTGCTATATCCATTGCATTTTGTGCTAGGAAAAATTCACTCATATACTGTGCTGCTAGGCTACTAAGTACAGGATTCATATTCCTTCGAACAGGAACTTCTGAGAATATTACATCTAGATTTGAATAATAATACTGCAATTTGCCTGTTTTATGCAACAGACTTGTTATTACACTACAAGAAGTGCCATTTGTTAACAGTAAATGATGATTTGTGACACCTTCTGCTACGGAAGCTGGTAATTTCAAACATAGATAACAATCACTAATCTCCATAGTATCTACATATTGAAACAGTAATTTGGTGAAAACATTTAAATCTGTGTTATTTTCTGTTGTCGTGTGATGTATTTCTGACTCATCTGGTGCTTCTAGTTCTACTCTATCTCCTTTAAGTTAGCTAATTTTCCCTTTGTATCTGTACTATTTATCTTTTCTACGCTCATCAAATATGGTATCGCTGTAGTTAAGGCTAACCATACTACAATCACTATTAAAATGCCACATATACATATTCTACAGTATTTCTTTAGGCAATTTAGTTTTGATCTTTCATCAACTCTATCTCTAGGCATTTTAAGAAGATTTCTCTTCTTTCTTTACTTTTCGGAAAACATTTAAATTTCTGGTATTATTTCAAGGTGGTATCACTTTTCTCACATCAATCTGATCTGCAATTATTTCCTCATCACTTTCTTTGTTTAGATCTAGGTTCCCAAGTTCTTCAAGATTTACATAGGTCCATTCAGGGCCTTTGAATTTGTTATTCAGTATTTTTAATCTTTGACTCCTTCATCTGGGGTTTTCACTTGTCTGCCCTGACTAACTAGTGACTTCATTCACCTGGTCAGGTTCTTCATGTATTATCTTTAGATGATATCTTAATCTTTTGACATATCTAGGCCAATTATCACCTTTCCTAACCCTTTCTTTGTCACTTTCGAATGTTCTTTTATTTACGTTATGTTGTGGCACAATTTGATTTTCTTCGTCTTCTGAGTCCCTCTCTAACTGACCTAGTTCAGGGCTTCTTACAGTGACACCATTCGCCTGAACGTGTTCTGCTTCCCCTATCTGGTACTGTTCAGGTTTTACTCTAATTTGCTCTTCTTCCTGAACTTGTTCTTCTTTTCCTAACTGGTCCTGCTCAGGTCTTATTGCACTTGACTGGTTTGCAGCCTGAAAGTGTTCTTCTACATCTATCTGTCCCTCCTCAGATCTGTGAAAATCTTGGTTCACCTCTGTCTGAGTGTATTTTTCTTTCCTTGTCTGTTCCTGCTCAGGGACTCCAACAATTTCAATTTCCTGAGCTTTTTCTTCTATTCCTGTCTGGTCCTCACTAATTTCTTGCTTTTCTAAATTTGTTCTGCTTCTTGTTCTTATATTTACATCAGATATGTCAACCACTGGTACCCAATCCTCCTGACTAGAGCTTGGTTGTTCTTGGTTAGCTACATCAACATCTGTTATTCTACACTCCTCAGCTGCACAACCTTCTGCACCTTCAACTGCAGGTGTCTGTTGAGGATTTTCCTCATCAGGGGCTGGTACTCGTTTGGTATGACTGATGTGAATCCAGTTAGGCAAACCTGCACATTTCATTGCTGTTGTAACCAGTATGACCTGTCTCGGAGTACTCCACCTGGGTGCTAGACACATCTCTTGGGTGTGATTCTTCACCACCACCCATTCTCCAGGAATTAGATCATGTGCTTGATCCGGCTGCCTAGCCTCTGCATCTTCTCCAACCTGGTGAGAGACAGAACGCAGTAGGTCAGCCAATCTTTTACAATAGTCTAACACCAGATCATCAGTTATTCTTAACAGTCTGTGTCCTGGTATAAAGGCTAATCTCATTGTTCTTCCAATGAGTATTTCATGGGGACTAAACCCTGTGTTTCTGTCAGGATTGTTTCTGAGTCCCATCAGAACAAGAGGTAAGGAATCTGGCCAACACAGTGATGTAGATGCACACCCCTTTGCCAATCTTGATTTTATTGTGCCATTCAGTTGCCCTACCACCCAAGAAGCCTCTGGGTAGTAAGCACAGTGCAATTTTTGTTCAATTTTAAATGCTTCACAGACAAATCAAATTATTTCATTATTAAAGTGAGATCCTCTATCTGATTACTGTGAAACCAAAACGAGGTATAAGTTCCCTCAACAACAATTTGGCAACTGTTATACTGTAATTTCTTCTGATAGGATATGCCTCCACCCATCGTGAGAACAAACATACTATTACAAGGATGTACTTCAGTCCCCTACATGGTGGAAACTGAATGAAATCAACCAACAACCTCACAAATGGTCCTTCCGCCTTTCCAATTCTTCCCCAACTGACCACTGTCTTCCTACCTGGGTTGTTCTGTTGACAAATTAAACATCTCTCGCAAAGGCTCTCTGCGACAGTCCTAAACTTCGGATTGTACCAGTCTTGTCTAAAGTGTCTGATCATGGCATCCCTACCTATGTGTGTATCTCTATGGTACATTCTAGCCAATTGTGAAAGTAAGCAGTCTGGCATGACAGGCCTACAGTCTGGATAAATTCAGACACCATCTTCTTCTCTCCTATGACATCCTGTTTTAATCCACCCTTCCTTTTCACTTACTTCTACCTAATCCTGTAAATGTCTTACTACATCCCATGTTTCTCTGACTGAGATAAGCATAAGTTGGCATCTGATTCCTGTTGTCTCAATTTTCTTGTTTACTGCCATTTTGGTTTTGGCACAGTACTGAGCAAATTGATCAGCATAGTGATTACCAGTTCTTCCCAATTTTGCATGCTTTGATTACAGCAATCAATTCAGCTATTTGTGCAGACTGGACTCCTTGTAAATAGGATGCTTTGACTATTCCAGTCAATGTACAGACCGCATAATCAGCACACAACCCTCCTTTCTCGTGCCTCATGCATGAGCCATCTACAAAGAGCTTATTTTCACAATCATTCAGGGGCTCTTCCTATATGTCTGGGCGAGGTTTGGTACAATATTCAGTAACATTTAGACAATCATGTTCATCATCATCCCTCACTTCTTCTCCATGCACATCAGGTAGCAAAGTGGCTGGGTTTAAAATAGTACACCTGATTATGGTTACATTTTCTGCTCCTAATATAATTCTTTCATATTTGGTCATTCGACTTGGAGTAAGGTTTTGAGTTTTTGTTCTTGTTAAAAGAATTTCCACTGAGTGAGGGACATAGACCTTCACCGAGTGTCCCATCACAATAGATTCACTTTGTTCAAGATGGTATGTAACTGTTACCACGCATCTTTTAGCACGAAATACTGTTACAACGAAACTATTACAACGCAGGACCCATTACAACAAATACCTTTACAACGCATTATACTACAACGCAGATATTATTACAACGCATACCATTACAACGTAGTACAAGTACAAGTATAGGTAAGTTTATCTTTTTTTAAAAACATTTATTAGGGGTATTGGGTTTTGGTTTTGGGGTACAGGGGTATTTTTAGGTTTCAGGGTTGGGTTTGGGTTTTGGGGTACAGGGGTATTTTTAGGTTTCAGGGTTGGGTTTGGGTTTTGGGGTACAGGGGTATATTTAGGTTTCAGGGTTGGGTTTGGGTTTTGGGGTACAGGGGTATTTTTAGGTTTCAGGGTTGGGTTTGGGTTTTGGGGTACAGGGGTATTTTTAGGTTTCAGGGCTGGGTTTGGGTTTTGGGGTACAGGGGTATTTTTAGGTTTCAGGGCTGGGTTTGGGTTTTGGGGTACAGGGGTATTTTTAGGTTTCGGGGTTGGGTTTGGGTTTTGGGGTACAGGGGTATTTTTAGGTTTCAGGGTTGGGTTTGGGTTTTGAGGTACAGGGGTATTTTAGGGTTCAGGGCTAGGTTTGGGTTATGGGGTACAGGGGTATTTTTAACATATATTTACAAATTCTTAAATAAAAATTAATATAATTAATTAAATTATTTAAATAATTATTAGTTACATTATTTTACATTATTTTAAAATATTATATACTTACCTATACTTACGTTGTAATGGTATGCGCTGTAATAGTATCTGCGTTGTAGTGTAATGTGTTGTAAAGCCATTCGTTGTAATGGGTCCTGCGTTGTAAAAAATGTGTGGTAATGGTATGCGTGCTAAATGTATGCGTGCTAACATCATATATCCTTCAAGACTGGTGCAAACACCAGCCAGTGCTTTCAAGCAACCAGGTAATGCTGAATCCACTGGGTCCAAATTAGCAGATACATATGCTACTGGACGTCGCATTAATGTTATGTTATGTTATGTTATGTTAGACATTTTATATAGCGCTACAGCCACCCCAGCAAGGGGGTGTCCCGGCGCTTAACCAAAAGTATACATAACCACTGCTCAGATGAACCACTTGCAACCTAATCCCTAGGAAACAAATAGGTCTTAATCGCCTTCCTAAAAGGTAGGTAGCTGCTGATACTACGGATATGAGATGGCAAAGAGTTCCATAGTTTAGCAGCCTTAAACCTAAAAGCTCTACCTCCAGCCCTAGTTTTCTTTATCCTATGTACTAACAGCAGGTTATGGCCAGAGGAACGAAGGTGGCGTGTGGGCTCATACGGCGTGACTAAGTCTTTCAAAATTTCAGGAGAAGCCAACCTCCAAGCTTTAAAGACCACACAAAGGGCCTTAAACTCAATACGCCTTTGCATAGGAAGCCAATGTAGGCGCCGTAGGGCACTCGTGGCGGAACTGGATCTCGGTAATCCCAAAAGTGTTTTGGACGCAAAGTTCTGGAGCCGATTAATCTCTGACTTATTGGATCCCAGGTACAGAACCGATCCAAATTACAGGTGTGACAAGATTGTCGCCTGGACAATGATTTGACGGGTGGAAGCATCAAAAAATCTGAAAATCGGTTTGAGCTTCCGCAATAGTCCAAAGCATGTTCCTGTCACTTTCTTGGTTTGGATTTGATAGCTGAGTGCCTCATCTAACCAAACCCCTAAATTCTTCACTACCAACTTTGGAATAGGGGCAGCACCAAGATCGGTAGGCCACCAAAGGTCGCTCCAAGAGTCTCTATCTTTGCTCACTATCAAAACCTCAGTTTTAGATGCATTTAATTGCAGACAATTAGCTGACAGCCAGTACACCACTAAAGCTAGGCTGTTTTGAAAATACGCTGCAGCTGGGGCAGTATCACAGCCATTGGTGCTAGATAGCGCTACCACCAGCTGTGTATCGTCTGCATATGATAAAAGGCATAACATAAATGTTGAAGAGCAGGGGGCTCAAGGCCGAGCCCTGCGGCACACCTTGTCTAACCTTAAAGATGTTCGAAGAGAAAGGGGGCACATCCACTTGGAACGACCGCTCTTCCAAAAAAGAGGTCAACCAAATCAACGCTAATCCCTGGATCCCCACCTCTTCCAGGCGTCGCAAAAGAATAGAGTGGGACACCGTATCGAAGGCGGCACTCAAGTCAAGCAATAACAATGCAGATGTAGTGCCGCCATCGAGGGCGGCCCAGAGATGTTCAGTCACCGCCAACAGTGCCGACTCTGTTCTGTGGCCAGGACGAAATCCATTTTGCGAGGGATCAAGAATGTTATTGGAGGGTAGGAACTCAGATAGGGTGGCGTTGACATGTGCTTCCAAAATCTTTGCTGCCCAAGGAAGTTTTGAAATAGGTCTATAGCTCTCAACACTAGCAGGATCTAAATTCGGTGGGTCCAAAGTGACTCTAATGTAGTGTGTGATAGCAGCATGTAGCAGATAGAGGCGTGGTGGTGCTCCAGTGGCCCGCACAAAGGAATCGTGGTCCATCAGTGTGCTCCCCCGAAGAAAGCTCTTACCCCTTCTATCCCATTGTCCACCCAATTCTAGAGTCTAGTCTGTGTGAGTCTCCCCTGTGCTGTGGGTAGGCCTATTAAAGGTATGTTCCCAGCGTACGGTGGCTGCCGCAGAAGTGTAAGCCAAGGCCTTCTTCCAACAGAGCAGGAGCAGTCCGCAGCAGGGGGGGCCAGTTGGGAGAGATCCTGGCTCTCGGCAGCAGCAGGGTGTGTAGTTCCCCTCAATCTATCCTCTGCTGTGTGAATCCAATCTCGCGTAAGTTCCTCCCTGCAGTCCAATATGACAGCCACTGGAGTTGGCTAGCGTAGTAATAACATCGGAATTCTGCGTCCCCAGCTGAAGTTTCCGAAGGCTAACCCGTCTCCGGACCACGCCCCAGGTGAGGGTAGTCAGTAATGTGCCCAGTGTAGTAAAAATGAGCACTTGTCAATTTCCCCCATTGTAAAATGCACCCTGGTAAAATGTTGTGTTTTTAAAATGGCTGCCATGGCTGTGCGTTGTGCCACCTGACTGCAGGAGGTTATCAGTCTAGTTGTTAGGTACCCAGCCACCCCTGCATTTGGAGGGAAAGCCTGGCACCCAGTGTTCTCTACTCCTCCCTCTGAGACAGTTAGAACTAGTTCGCCTCTCTGAGGTGGGCTAGCGGTCTAGTTGTCTGGTATCCAGCAATCCCAGCATTGGGAGGGACCTTCTAAAAGCTTCCAGCCTTTCTGGTACAGGGAGAGCAGTAGAGATGTGATGAGCAGAGACAGAGCTGGGACAGGAATGTGAGGGGACCTGCTGCAAGGGGACACCGCCACTTGGGCCTGTGTGCTGGACCCTGCACCCATCTAAAACCCCTCTACTGTCCCCAGGGCTTGTAAAGCCCCACTTCAGGAGTTCAGGCTGCCGTGTGGGAGGAGGCCCACGCTGCAGTGGGGATGGTGAAAGCCTACCACCCTGCTTTGATGATGCACCCACTACCAGCTGACCTGGCTGAGTAGTGCTACTGCTCTGTCCCCCGGGCCCCTGAGGAAGGAGGGCCCCCTAGGTCCCTGGAGCTGCCGGGACCCTGCACTACGCAAGCGCTGCGCCAAGAAGCGCCGAGAAGGGAAGGAGTGTTGTGGACTGGACCCCCCCAGGAGGTGAGAAGAGTTAACCTGGGGCCCCTGGATGTGTTACTGGGACTGTCCACCCCCCCTTGCGCTGTGTGCCTGGAAGCGCTGGCCTGCAGAAGACTGCTTGTGTCCCCAGAGTGCTGTGACCAAGAGTGCCCTGCTGATTGCCTGCCAAGCGCTATAATCTGGAAAGCGCTGTGCTGCAGAAGCGCTGTATGGGGAGGATTGTACCCCCAAGGAGCTGTGCTGTGAGGAGCTGCCTGTTAAGCGCTATAACTTCAAAGCGCTGGAGAAGTGCTGCTGGCCCTTTGAGCCCCAGGGCCCTGAAAGCTGTGTGGCCTGAGAGAGTAGCTGAGCGCTGTGGGTGCCTACCCCATGTGTTCGCGCCCTTTTGCGGAGTAAATAGCGCCGCGGAAGCCCACCCCGCGTGTAGGCGCACTTATGGCGTGTTTAAAATAATTACCAGAAGTGTGCCTGGCCTACCGCAAAGGGAGGAGCCCCAGAGGAGCCCCGGAGTAGCCCGGTGAGTGGGGCCCTATTCAAACTGTGTGAGGGGGTGGAGAGGGCAATGGGGCACAGGGTCGGTGTCCGCCCCCCCCCATGACTTGGAACATTAGAGACCTTGGATGGTAAACATACCCTGAACTGGACAACAGCCTGAAGTGCGAACTGGTATAGTCTGGTTGTCAATGCTGTGCCCCTGGGTCCCCCAAGGAATCATTAAAAGCCCAAGAGCTAGGGCCAGGACTTAGGTAAATGCTGGGTTGATGTTCAGACCGATGGTTTCGCGCCCAGTGTGCTTATGGCCTAGTGTTAATGCCCCTGTTAATGGTGGGCATCCCCATGCGTTATACTGCTGAGGCCGACTGCCCTTTTAGGGAAGTGTTAGTCGCCCGAAAAGATATTTAGGGTTGCCCTAATGAAATGTTTATGCCTGCCCAGTGACCAGGTTATAGGAAATGTTTGATTGGATGTGACCGGTTACTACCGTTACTGATGCCAATGTATATTGATGTTTCCCGCCTGTTAGGTGATCCTACGCTGATTCCAGGCGGTTATCCAAATAAGGTTGTGGGCCCCTGCGGATGTTATTTACCTGCCTAAGTGAGCCGAAAGTACGCACTGGTGAGGTGCGCAATGTGTTGGATGCCCAGGGTATTTTACTCAGGAATAATGCGCCAGTGTTGATATGCTTATGGTTAAATGCCTAATGTCACAGAGTAATGTGTATGCCTAAGGTTGTATTGCATACAAGGTGCCTACTACCCTGATGAGATGGTCATCTCCCTGGCCTAAGGTGATGAGACCGATATCTAATGTTGATGTGCCCTTTTACTGCAGGTGTCCTGCCCCGATGCTGGCCTGACGTGTCATTCCAGGCCCCTGGTTATATCCCATGTTAATGAGCAAGCATTGCTGATTTATTACAGGTGCTCCTGTCTGTTGGGATTTGCTGTGATGCCATGAAGTTTTCCTTTACAGGGGTCGGGTTGGAGTTATACCGAATGGGGTGTCCTGATGCTAAAGTTGTACTTTGTTGTTACAGTTTACTGCTAAGGATGAGAGCCTGAGTTGGCCCCGCCATAGTGACCCCAGGTTTAATGACAAGTTTAATCACCTTCTTTATTTCAGCCACGGACTTAAAGACTCAGCCCTTACTTCCCATGTAAATAATCCCCCTTGATACACTTGGCTTTGGTGCCAGTTGGCGCCGTGTTGTGATACCACTGTTGATGCATTTTTGCCTTGCAGGTTGGAGATACGTGCGGCCACATGCATCAGAGTCCGGTTTTGCGATTCCTTATTTGCGATTTTTAGGGAATCGCAAATAAGGAATCGCAAAATGGGATGCATGATTTAAATTGCATAATATTTGCGATTCAGTAAAAATCGCAATTTTTACCGAATCGCAAATATTATGCGATTTCTAATTTGCGATTTCGCAATTCCCATTGATTCCTATGGGCCAAAAGGCCCATAGGAATCAATGGGAATTGCGAAATCGCAAATTAGAATTCGCAAAATGTTAATGCATTCCATGGGTGCAGGGGGGGGTCCAAAGGACCCCCCCTGCACCCCTGAAATGTATTTTGAAGTGCATGTTTTACACACACATGTCCTAAGGACATGTGTGTCTGTAACATGACAGTGTTTTAAAATGCAATTTTGAGCATTTTAATACATTTTCGCAAATTACCACGAGGTTCACCCTCGTGGTAATTTGCACCCCCTAATTGCGAATTGGCAATTTTAAAAGTAATCATGCATTGCTTTTAAGGAATCGCAAATTTGCGATTCCTTAAAAGCAATCACATTTTTGGAATTCGCTAAATATAGCGATTTTGCCAAAAATGCTTGATGCATCCCAAAAACCTATTTAGGAATCGCAAACGGCCGAATTTACCGATTCGCACCGTTTGCACTTCCTAGATAGGTTGATGCATGTGGCCGCAAACTACTTACTAATTTTCCAACTCAAACTGGTGTCCTGCCTCTTTTGTGGTGTGCCTGGTGTGTTGTCTGTGGGTACTGTGTGAGTGCTTCACATGTCCTCCGAAGTTTGGCCTGCCAGCTTGGTTCCATGCTACCCCCTGGAGATTTGGTAACCCCATTTCTTACATTGGTGGCAAGCGGTGGGATAGGACTTGTGTTTGCGCAGTACCACAGCGGCCACGGGTTACACCACAAGTTGAGCTTTGAGAGTATTCACAGCCTGGTTGTGGGGATTATTGTTGGCTGAATATTGTTTGCTGTATTGCTTCCTCCTGAAAAGCATTTTCAATTTGTCCCCTAGTTCCACTGTGGGTGTGTCCCGGAAAACCTCACCACAATGGGGTTGGTTTATGATGAGGTGGAACTGATGGCGTACACCGAGGGGGAAGTGATAGACTTCCTCAAGGAGAGAGGGATACCCCCAGTAGGAAACATTAGGAGAAAGTTGTTTCTTTATGAGGCCCTCAAGAGGGGGAGCCCTTAAAGATCGGTGGGGACTTGTCTGATTACCCCCCTGAGTATTTAAAGGGTGGATTCGGTAGAAGCCAGTGGGAGGGCTCCCAATCCATATCCCTGGAAGGTAATTACCTGGATGGAGAGGAGGAAGAGTTTGACAGGGCAGAGACGCCAGAAGCAAATGCAGATACCAGAGATAGGGAGTCGCGCACTGGGTCCAGTCCCCGGAAGAGTGGGTAGATAGGAGGGAAGAAAGGGAGCATCAGCTAGCACTGGAGAAGCTCAGGTTGGAGCAGGCCACGGAGTTAGCGCAGCTGAGGATTCAGGAGCAGAGGCTAGAGACAGAAATGGTCCTAGCCCAGGAGAGGATGGCAGAGGCGGAGAGGGCCTTTGCCAGGGAGAGAGTAGCTCAGGTGGGAAGGTTGTCCCCTGAGAGCGGTTTTAGGAGTCTGGATACACCGGTGAGGGTGGGATCCAGTGGTGGCAGCGAGTGTAGGTCCAGTGCAAGGAGTCCCACTCCCGAAGCCCAGGAGACGGTGCCTGATTCCCAGGAAGAGGGGGACGGGTTAGTGTTTAGGGCAGGGGAAAACTGTCCCACCAGTCCTGGGGAGAATTTGAGGAGGGGTGTTGGACTGTACTGGAGGATTGGGTGGTGAGGAGAGCAGTGGAGGATTGGGAAGGGCTGTGCCATGCAGTCATCAGAGAGCACATGCTGAGGAGTTGTGTCCCAAGTCTGCGTCACCATCTGTTGCAGTGCAGGTTCTCAGATCCCAGAGAACTTGCACGGGAGGCAGACCTCTGGGTAAGTGCCAGAGCGTCTGGGAAGGCTGAGGGGAGTGATCCTGGAGGGAGTGGTGCAGGGATCTTCCGACCCAGCGTGGCGGGAGAGGTGAGGAATGGCCCAGCTAGGTCCCAGGATAGTGAGAGGGTTGTAGGGCCTCACATCCCATCTATAGGAGGGAGTGAGACGGGGAGGTGTCCCGAGGTGCCCCAACCGCAGTCACAGGGCCTGGAGAGTTCTTTTAGGGAACTCCAGGTTGGGAGCCGAGGCTGTACTGATGTGCCACCCAGAGGAAGGGATCCCCTTATGTCAGGAGAACCCGGGGCAACAGTAATCAGAGCTCCAGTGGTTCGAGGGTCTGACCAGTCACAGGGTTTAGATCCTGGCTGGGGTTCCAGGTTCAGGGGTTGCCTGACCTGGAGGGTGGGGTACCTGTAATTCAGGTCCCTACCAATTTGACTCCCAGGGGTACTTCTCCCGTTGGGAGGGTGCGGAACTCTGGGAGGGGGTGCGGAGGGAGGAAGGTCTCTCCTCCGTCTCCGGCTCAGCTACAGGGCGCAGATCCCGGGCTGGGTGGCCAGGTTGAGGATTTGCCGGACCTGGCGGGTGGGACATCTGTGTTCAGAGTCCCCTCAGATTTGACTCTCAGGGGTACTAATCCAGTTAGGAGGGTGCGGATCTCTGGGAGGGGGTGCAGGGAGAGGGAGGACTCGCCCCTGTCACTGGTTCAACCTGAGGGTTTCGATTCCAGGTTGGGGAGAGAGTGGTTGTGTGAGGGTGTTCCCAGGCGTAGGAGATGGCGGAATCCTAGGAGGAAAAGTAGGGGGAGGAAAGCCTCGCCCCTAAGGGCAGGTCAGCCTGAGGGTGTAGACCCCAGGTGGGTGGACCAGTGGCAATTTGGAAAGAGGAGAGTGGCCCAAGAGTATTACCAGCCTGAGGCTAGAGCCTCCCACTCTAGGAAGAAACAAGGGCCAGAGACTTCTGGGTGGCCTAGAGGCCAGTCCTGGCCACATCCCACTAGGGAACACCCGTGGGGTGGTTTTGTTGGTGAAGGGAGGGTTGCGAGACAGAACCATTGGGTTCCAGAGTGGAGGAGAGACTGCAGGTGCTCCTGTAGTTGCAGGCCTGCGTCCACCTTTTTCCGCCCCAAGCAGGGAAGCCCATCAAGGCATTGAGTGGTCTACCCTGGCTTTTGGCTGGGGGGAAGTTGTGTTGGACTTGGCCTTCTCCCCAGAGAGTTTTCGCTTTTGACCCCCTTGACTAGGATGTCTCCCCCGTGGTAGTACACCTGTATAGGCCATGTGTGGTAGGAGTTACCCTGTTTTAAAAATGTAATGTCATGCAATGGTGTGAGCACTTGTCAATTTCCCCCATTGTAAAATGCACCCGGGTAAAATGTTGTGTTTTTAAAATGGCTGCCATGGCTGTGCGTTGTGCCACCTGACTGCAGGAGGTTAGCAGTCTAGTTGTTAGGTACCCAGCCACCCCTGCATGTGGAGGGAAAGCCTGGCACCCAGTGTGCTCTACTCCTCCCTCTGAGCCAGTTAGAACTAGTTCGCCTCTCTGAGGTGGGTTAGCGGTCTAGGTGTCTGGTACCCAGCAATCCCAGCATTGGGAGGGACCTTCTAGAAACTTCCAGCCTTTCTGGTTCAGGGAGAGCAGTAGAGATGTGATGAGCAGAGACAGAGCTGGGACAGGAATGTGAGGGGACCTGCTGCAAGGGGATACCGCCACTTGGGCCTGTGTGCTGGACCCTGCACCCATCTAAAACCCCTCTACTGTCCCCAGGGCTTGTAGAGCCCCACTTCAGGAGTTCAGGCTGCCGTGTGGGAGGAGGGCCACGCTGCAGTGGGGATGGTGAAAGCCTACCACCCTGCTTAGATGATGCCCCCACTACCTGCTGACCTGGCCCAGTAGTGCTACTGCTCTGTCCCCCGGGCCCCTGAGGAAGGAGGGCCCCCCTAGGTCCCTGGAGCTGCCGGGACCCTGCGCTGCGCCAAGAAGCGCTGAGAAGGGAAGGAGTGTTGTGGACTGGACCCCCCCAGGAGGTGAGAAGAGTTACCCTGGGGCCCCTGGATGTGTTACTGGGACTGTCCGCCCCCCCTTGCGCTGTGTGCCTGGAGGCGCTGGCCTGCAGAAGACTGCTTGTGTCCCCAGAGTGCTGTGACCAAGACTGCCCTGCTGATTGCCTGCCAAGCGCTATAATCTGGAAAGCGCTGTGCTGCAGAAGCGCTGTATGGGGAGGATTGTACCCCCAAGGAGCTGTGCTGTGAGGAGCTGCCTGTTAAGCGCTATAACTTCAAAGCGCTGGAGAAGTGCTGCTGGCCCTTTGAGCCCCAGGGCCCTGAAAGCTGTGTGGCCCGAGAGAGGAGCTGAGCGCGGTGAATAGCGCTGTGGGTGCCTACCCCATGTGTTCACGCCGTTTTGCGGAGTAAATAGCGCCGCAGGAGCCGACCCCGCGTGTAGGCGCACTTATGGCGTGTTTAAAATAATTACCAGATGGGTGCCTGGCCTTCCGCAAAGGGAGGAGCCCCGGAGTAGCCCGGTGAGTGCGGCCCTATTCAAACTGTGTGAGGGGGTGGAGAGGGCAACGGGGCACAGGTTCGGTGCCCCCCACCCCCATGACTTGGAACATTAGAGACCTTGGATGGTAAACATACCCTGAACTGGACAACAGCCTGAAGTGCGAACTGGTGTAGTCTGGTTGTCAATGCTGTGCCCCTGGGTCCCCCAAGGAATCATTAAAAGCTCAAGAGCTAGGGCCAGGACTTAGGTTAATGCTGTGTTGATGTTCAGGCCGATGGTTTCGCGCCCAGTGTGCTTATGGCCTAGTGTTAATGCCCCTGTTAATGGTGGGCATCCCCATGCGTTATACTGCTGAGGCCGACTACCCCTCTAGGGAAGTGTTAGTCGCCCGAAAAGATATTTAGGGTTGCCCTAATGAAATGTTTATGCCTGCCCAGTGACCAGGTTATAGGAAATGTTTGATTGGTTGGACCGGTTACTACCGTTACTGATGCCAATGTATATTGATGTTTCCCGCCTGTTAGGTGATCCTACGCTGATTCCAGGCGGTTATCCAAATAAGGTTGTGGGCCCCTGCGGATGTTATTTACCTGCCTAAGTGAGCCAAAAGTACGCACTGGTGAGGTGCGCAATGTGTTGGATGCCCAGGGTATTGCTCAGGAATAATGCGCCAGTGTTGATATGCTTATGGTTAAATGCCTAATGTCACCGCGTAATGTGTATGCCTAAGGTTGTATGGCATACAAGGTGCCTACTACCCTGATGAGATGGTCATCTCCCTGGCCTAAGGTGATGAGACCGATATCTAATGTTGATGTGCCCTTTTACTGCAGGTGTCCTGCCCCGGTGCTGGCCTGACGTGTCATTTCAGGCCCCTGGTTATATCCCATGTTAATGAGCAAGCATTGCTGATTTATTACAGGTGCTCCTGTCTCTTGGGATTTGCTGTGATGCCATGAAGTTTTCCTTTACAGTGGTCAGGTTGGAGTTATACCGAATGGGGTGTCCTGATGCTAAAGTTGTACTTTGTTGTTACAGTTTACTGCTAAGGATGAGAGCCTGAGTTGGCCCCGCCATAGTGACCCCAGGTTTAATGACAAGTTTAATCACCTTCTTTATTTCAGCCACGGACTTAAAAACTCAGCCCTTACTTCCCATGTAAATAATCCCCCTTGATACACTTGGCTCTGGTGCCAGTTGGCGCCGTGTTGTGATACCACTGTTGATGCATTTTTGCCTTGCAGGTCGGAGATACTAAACTACTTACTAATTTTCCAGCTCAAACTGGTGTCCTGCCTCTTTTGTGGTGTGCCTGGTGTGTTGTCTGTGGTTACTGCGTGAGTGCTTCACATGTCCTCCGAAGTTTGGCCTGCCCGCTTGGTTCCATGCTACCCCCTGGAGATTTGGTAACCCCATTTCTTACACCCTCTATCTGGTTTTCTTGTGTTCTGTACACATAAATGCCGAGGTATTTAAAAGTAGTGGGAGCCATGGAAAATGAATAAACGCCAAATTGTAAATGAGTAATGTGTGAAGTGTCTTGGAAAAAGTAACTGGTCGATTTTTCGGGGTTTATGGCCAGACCTGACAGGCGTTTGAAGGTAGTGAATATATCTGGGAGGGGGGTCACATCAGCCATGAGTGAAGTCTCAAAAATATAAGAGCATGTCGTCTGCATAGATTGATAATAAGTGATACACCCCTTCGATGCAGATGCCGAGCTGGGCCGCCGATTTTTGAAGAGCCAGGGCCAGCGGTTCCAATGCTAGTACAAACAACAGGGGGGACCCCTGCCTTTTGCCACGATGTATAGTATATGTGTCAGAAATATAGTGGCCCTAGCCGTCGGGGCCTTAAGTAATAAGCGGACCTACTTTAAGTACATGTCCGGAAATCCAAAACGCTGCAGCGTCGCAAACATGAAATCCCACGACAGAGAATCAAACGCCTGCCTGAGGTCTAATGCAATACACCCAGCGTGGCGGTGGGCCTGCGAAGTAGCCGCCATTACTGCTTGCAATCGCTGAGTGTTAAGCGAAGTACTGCGGTTTGGGAGAAATCCACACTGATCACTGTGGATAAGTGCGGGGAGATGCACCTGTATACGGTTGGCGAGGGCCTTACTCAAGATTTTATATTCGGTGGCTAACATAGAGAGGGGTCTATAGTTTGACATGTCCATTTTGTCCCGTCCCGGCTTTGGTATAGACCAGCGCCTGCATCCTGGATTCTGGTAAGCGACCCGTCTCCAGACCTGTCTTGTAGACAGTCTCCAAGGTAGGCACCAAGGACTCCGCGTAGGTGAGGTAGAACTCGACAGGGAGTCCATCGAGACCCGGGATTTTATTTTGATTTAAACCTTTAATTGCTGCACGGATCTCCTGTTGAGTGATAGGGCCGTCAATGCTTTTCTGTACTTCCTCCGAAACAACTGGGAAGGGGAGGTTCTGGAAGAAGTCAGTAACGAGAGAGCCATCCACTAAGGGGGAAGACGCGTAGAGCTTCTCTAAGTGAACTCGAAAGGCGTTATTTATGTCGGCTTGTGTATGGACTACGTATCCTGTCGTGGTGCGGATGCTAGATATGATTGGCACATCTGGTCTGTCACTAACCCTGCGGGCCAGCAGGGTACCAGCTCTCTCCGCCTCCGCGTGCTTGCGCTGAAGATATGCTCTGTAATCTATAGTCCGCAACGTCTCCAGAGTTTCTGCGTGGTCTATGTGAGTGGATTGTAGCTGCTCGCTCTTGGCAGAGTCTAGCACTGCCTCCCTCTCTAACACGTGTAACCTGTCCTCAATATCTTTCAGCCTCTGGTGTGTCTCGTGTCTAGCTCCCACCAGCTGTCCTATCGTCGCCCCTCTGACCACCACCTTCAGCGCATCCCATTCAATCAGGTGCAATGTCGCAGTGTTCCAGTTTTCATTTAAGTAATTGGTAACAGTGTCGGCGAGTGTTGTGCGAAATGGGGCGTCTTCGAGCAGGTGTGGGTGTAATTTCCAGGTGGGCACCGGGGTAGGTACCATGCCCCATCGAAGGGTGAGTTCCAGGGGATTGTGGTCAGAGAAGGTCATAGCTAAATATGTGAGCTGTGAACCTACGCGAGAAGTGAACTGGAACATAGAAACCCCTCAAGTCTAGTGTGGAGGCCATGCACCGGGGAGAAGAACGAGTATTCCCTGTGCGTCGGGTCGAGACAACGCCATGCGTCTGAGAGTTTTCGCACGTCTGCCGATGCGGTGAATTGGTCTGTGACCTTACCAGTTGTACCTCGTAGGGGGGTGTGACCTGTCCAAGCCAACATCCAGCACTGCATTCCAATCCCCACCCAGCACCCAGGGAACCCCGACTCAATCAGCCAAAGCCCCACTCGGCCTGCTCAGAAAGCGATCTTGATCAAAATTAGGAGCATAGATACTTCCAAGGACCACCGAGGAGCCGTCAAGTGTGCCCTTCACTATTATATACCGTCCCTGATCATCTATTCGGCGTTCAAGTGCAACAAAGGGGACCCCATGCCGTATCCAGATAGTCGCCCCTCTAGCAAAAGCAGAATAATTTGTGGAATAGACGGTACCCCTCCATTTTTAGGTCGAAGCCTGCGTTGCAGCGCATGCGCTGTCGCAGGCAAGAGTTCTTGTTAGCAAGAAGGGGCATGATACCACGCCCCTTCTTCCATTGGCCGGTCTCGCCAAACGGAGGCCTGCCACTGGACAAAGCCCGTGTTCGGATGATTTGTCCGGCTGTGATCCCGCCTTTCGAGGACTTGGTGACATGACTTACGGTGTCGCAAGCGTATTTTCTAAAATATCGCCATGGCAATCATGAGTCAGGTCACCAGTCCTGGAGGGGCGGGATTCATTATCGCGTTTCCGGCTATTTTTTATTTTTTTTCGCATTTTGGCAGTCATTCCTGTGCGTTCCTCAGTGGTGGAGGAGGTAGGGGAGAGGCGGTGCTGGTTTTTCTAGCAGCCGGAGTTCCTCAGAGGTAGCAGGGCTGCTTTAAAAACAAGCATTTGCAATGCACTGCCTGTTCCTCATGTCTTAATAGTGTTCGTATTTCAAACATTTTACAAGCCGCCTTTTCATTCCTTGACATGGCCATGTTGTATACAAATGTAAAGTATAGCGATATACGGTGCGCTCACGCTTGAAAGACGCCATTTGCCCTTGGTAGTCCATTATTGACACAGGCGCTGCAATCAGCCTTACATAAGCCAGCACTCACCCGTTGTTTTTTTCGGCAATTACAATCCACACCTTTCTTCGTGTACCATCTAAAATCCGCGCGGCTCGATGTGCGATATTACTCCTGTGGATAGGGCCGGCAGGTATTTTTTTTGTTAAATTCATTCTTGTTTTCGCGTACACCCTTGCCACTTGTAATGGCGGTCCGGGGCGGGATCGCGAATCTCAAAAATCCAAACAAGTATCGTTTTCCGATTTCCAACAAACAATAAGCCACGGCCTCGATCCTCTTTCAGCGTGAAGATTTATTGCATTAACCAAGTCACTCTAAGCATTTCGGAGCGTCCTGCTCATTTTTTTTTCACGAGTAAAAGTGAATGTAACCAACAATGCATTTAAAGTAATCATGTGACACCATATGTGTTAAACTGTGTAAACAGACTCATTGTAGAAAAATAAACATTACAATGTCGGTACAAGGCGATAGTTCTAACTCAATATCATTAACAATAATTCATAATATAATATATTCAATAAAAACATTTGTTTTTGCAAATGTGTTTTTTTTCTCAAATAAAGAAAGACATCCTCTGTTAATTTCCAGAATGCATGGGCTGCAGCATCTATGCCCCACTTATAGTGCGTTCTACAATTGTGTTTGTGCGCACTGAGCAGCAATAAAGTTTTTTTAACCAGAAACCAAAGAAAAGTTCGGCTCGGCTTGATCGGTTCCGATCAGCCTGCTTAAATAAATATTGATTAATTCACCTAAGGCAGACCCACTGAAATTATTTGCTTCTCTATCTATCTATCTATCTATCACCCTCACTCTATCATCTATCTATCTATCTATCTATCTATCGCCCTCACTCTATCTATCTTTTGCCCTCTATCTATCTATCTATCTATCTAACTATCTATCTCACTCTATCGCCCTTACTCTATCTATTGCCCTCACTCTATCTATCGCCCTCACTCTATCTGTCTATTGCCCTCACTCTATCTATCGCCCTCACTCTATCTATCTATCGCCCTCACTCTATCGCCCTCTATCTATCTATCTTTCTATCTATCTATCTATCTATCGGCCTCACGCCATCGCCCTCACTCTATCTATCTATCGCCCTTACGCCCTTACTCTATCTATCTATCGCCCTCACTCTATCTATCTATCTATCTATCTATCTATCTATCTATCAATCTATCGCCCTCACTCTATCTATCTATCGCCCTCACTCTATCTATCACCCTCACTCTATCTATCTATCTATCTATCACCCTCACTCTATCTATCTATCTATCTATCTATCTATCTATCACCGTCACTCTATCTATCTATCTATCACCCTCACTCTATCTATCCAACACCCTCTATCTATCTATCTATCTATCTATCTATCTATCTATCTATCTATCTATCGCCCTCTATCTATCGCCCTCACTCTATCTATCTGACTATCTATCTATCGCCCTCACTCTATCTGTCTATCTATCGCACTCACTCTATCTATCGCCATCACTCTTATCTATCTATCTATCTATCTATCTATCTATCTATCTATCTATCTAGCGCCCTCACTCACTCACTCTATCTATCTATCTATCTATCTATCTATCTATCTATCTATCTCTATCGCCCTCCCTCTAGTTATCTATCCCCCTCACTCTATCTATCTATTGCCCTCACTCTATCTATTTATCGCATCACCACAGCATCACTCAGCACCACCAGAGCATCACTCAGGGGCACCAAAACATCACTATGCGCTACCACAGCATCACTGAACGCCACAGCATCACTCGTCGCCACCACAACATCTCTCAGCACCACCACAGCATCAATTTGTGCAACCATTCAGCAACAACTGGTTCAAATATGTTCTCTTAATGTTTCAAGCTTTATTACAAATGTCACAAAAAGATGTTAATATTTCACTTCTGTTCTTGGATTTTCATCACCATAAAATACACTGAACATAATCTTCACAAACGTTATTTACAAAAGTTTAAGCTATTGCCATTATAAATTAAAATAACTTTTATTTAAGTATTAATTATTTAAAAAAAATGAAAAGCCATTGTTATTTGTAATATCAATACATCTAAGTCACGTAAATACCACACATATTGCATTACAAATGCTATAGGTGTCACATTTGCGAAAGTTAAAACTATTGGCATTGTAAATGACAAAGCTATTAATTTAGCTATTTTCAAAACCAACACATAAATAAAAAAATTGTCATTTACAATACCAATAGCTCAAACTTTCCTAATGCAAGACCTATTGCATTGCAAATGCTTGTTTAATTAGTTTCTGCGCCTCAGAGTCAGTCAGGTGGAACTCTTGAAGGAATGCCACTTGTATCTTACGTCTGAGAATGAATGCATGTATGCAGTGTCTTTTCTGTATTGCTCCCAAGCCCCGTACGTTCCATGTCAGCAGGTTGTACGACCCTATCGTGGTGGCATCCCCTGTCATAATTTCATGCGGAAGCGGAGTGCAACTACGCGTGACTGTAGCAAGGCAGTACTGACCAGAAGTCCCCTTTCCCCAACATGCTGAACAAAACTTGGCACAAAACCGAACCTGCACTGGGCCCAGCCTGGTGCACAAATGGTACATTACAAATAACGGTGCTTACGCCATGAGGGAGGTAGCCAACCTTACGTCTAAACATGGTCTACAAATGGTCTAAGGCTCAATGGCTCAACGGTACCCTGTCTCCTGGGGGGGGGGGGGGGTACTTCAGGGAGGGTGGGGCGCTAGCAGCCATATAGTAAGGGTAACATTAAATATCTCAAAGACCCCCACTAGGCATCCCGGACTCTAGGATGGCACACAATCCTGGCTATCACCCTTCATAGCAGTAGTAGTACCCTGTAGTATACCAGTTTATACAGTGAGCCATCACTTAATAGGATACAATAGTCTTTCTGCGGCAGGGTGCATGCACGCCGTACTTCAAAGTCAATAGTAGGAGTCCCAGGCTTTGGTACCCCAGCCACTCTCCTTACTCATCAGGCAAGTCGTCCGCTGCTCTCGGGGTGATGGTGGGGAAAAGCACAACACTGTGGTCAGAGTCTGAGTGTATCGTACTGTCCTCCGAGTCCGTGGCAATCTTGTTTGAATCCTCACGAAAGGAGCCAGCCACCGCCACCGCCCCCTCCTGGTCTTTTCGCTGCTGTTCTCTCGAGGGTCTCCCTCCGCCCTTCCCTCAGTTTGTGCCCTGCGCTCTTCTACGGGTCCGCTTCGGGAGTGCTTCTGAGTCCTGTGAGGTGCCCTCCGTGCAGTCAGCCTGGCTACAACCGATGCACATGACCTTCGCCATTCTTCCACGTCTGCCGGGCTTTCGAAGAAGTGCGTCTTCTTGTCATGTATCACTTTCACCCGGGCGGGGGAGAGGAGGGCGTACTTGTGTTGTGTTGACTGCAGTTTTTTGTCTTTGCACCATCACAGTATAATCTGGGTAAAGAGAGACACAGTGTTTTTTGTACTGTATGAGTGTCTTTTCTCTAGCCTTCTGCAAGAGCATGTCGCGGTCTCGATAATTAAGTATTTTAACAATCTGAGGTCGAGGCGGCGATCCCGGCTTGGGCTATCCCGTCGGTATCCTGTGTGCCCTTTCAACGCAGAAGTAGGGGGAGAGTCCCTCTTGAGCTACATATTCCCGCAACCATGTTTCCATGAAGTCAGCCGCCCCACTCCCCTCGCTTCTCTCCGGCAGACCAATAACGCAAATGTTGTTGCGTCTGTTTCTGCCCTCCGCATCTTCCAATCGGTCCATAAGCGAGGTGACCTGTTGTTGGAGACGCTGTAGGGAGGAGGAGTGGTCGGCCACCGTAGGGACAAGGTCCGCCAAGGATTGGTCGTGAGCTTTGGCTGTATCAGCCAGTTTGGCAAGGTCTGCCTTCAGCAAATTCAGACCCGTAGTGAGCGTACCCATCTGTAGCTCCATCGCGGTCCTTGAGTCTCGTATCTCCTGCAGGATGAGATCCAGTTTATCTGGCGTACCCCCGGAGTGGTTGGTCATGGTTTCCTTCGGCAAGGGGGGTCTGCTAGCCTGGCCCGACATGATGAAAGGGGGGTCAGCACTCTGTCGTCTTAGCCCGGTTCCTTCCCATTGCCCAACTTCACTGCCTGTCCTCTCGGTGGGGCTTTACCACAATTGGTCCTACGGGGCAACAGTGTCGCTCCTAGGGGTAATACTGAGCAGCCGTACTCCCAGGTATACGCCAGTGGGCGGGGTAATAGCTCCTTCTACAGAGATCACGGGGCCCCAGCCCAGCAGCGAAGTGCAGCACCAGTCTGTCACAACTCTCTAGGTAGAGCAACGAGACACAGTAGCTCATGGGGTCCCCCAAAGCATGTCCCTCCTGTCACTTTTTCGCGCCAGACTCTCCACGCCTCACCCATGCCCTCTGCAGTGTGTACCAAACAAGTCATCAGGCCTCAGTAGGCGTCTCTGAGGTTTTTTTTTCTGTTTTTTTATTTATCAATTTTTATTGAAATAAACAACATAAATGACACTCCATCTGTACATCATAGGCAATATACAATTATATGATATGAAAATAAAGGCAAAAGAAAAAAAAGGAGACTAATGACCATAATCAATCATAGTCTTGTCCCTCCCCATCCACCTGTCACATCCATCAGTCAACATACAAATTATATAACATTACATAGCTTTGTAACAGTAGTGGAATCAGCAAGCACATGGTACTAAACGGTATAAAAATAACATACTCAAATAATCAAACTAAGGAACAGAAAAGAAAAAAAAAAGAAGGAAAAGACAAAAAAGGAAACAGGCAATCTTCAAAGAGTTCTGCATTCGTGTTACGGGCGCTGGTATCCCTTCCAGTTCAACCAAACTAGAGCAAATCCATCCCACCCCACTGGCATTATAGCTGTATGTGTGCCTCTTCCCCCAATTTTCACACCTGTGGTGCATCACGCCGACTCACTAATTAGATATAATCTCAATGGTTCCCAGATGTCTCTCGGCCTTGACCTGACTGGCAACTCCTCCACATATGTATTAATGCCGTCTCTACAGTAGACCAAGTCTGACAACCAAGCTTTGAGTGTAGGATTGGGTCTGTCACCCCCTGTGACAGCCACTCTTCGTGCCGCCAGAAGCAATGCTAATCTCACAAAGTTACCCGTCACTCCGCAAATATGCGGGACACAGCACAACAGACACACCAACGGAGTGCATTGCACATCTGTCCCTTTTTTTTGTCCCTTTTTTGTTGAGGGAAGGAAAAAATATATCTTACCACTTCTGAGGGACAAGGGATTTAAGCAAGTGGTTGCTAATTTCTTGGTAGCATCGATGCGTGCTAAACGGCATAGATTGCTGAATATTCCATCGATGGAATGTATTCTGGAGTAGCCCAAGTTTAGATTTAATTTTATTCTGTTAAGAGTTGTTCATTTATTTTCTCCCTGTTGTGATCAAGCTCTCAGGATGAAGTAACATGGTTAATAAAACTACTTAAAATTGTAATATAATGGTTTTAGGGTACATGAATTGTTCTTAATTTTTTAATTGCTTCTGACTTTTTTCCTACCCAATTGTTCTTAACCGTTTTTTAACAATTTTTTTTGTATTACTGATCTGTGTATGTATGTGTATTTTTGTATATTTGTGTGTGTAGTATACTTTTATGATTTTAAAATAATCGAATAAAGTATTTTTGACTCTGACTCTTGATATCTGCCACAACCATCTTCGGTACACTGCCCACCACAGTGCTCCAAAACTCACCCACCTTCCGGCAACTCCAGGCCAGGTGCATAAAATCTGCGCCATCTTGTCCACATCTGACACAACAGGCACTCTCTCTCAACCCATATCGTAATAGCTGCACTGGGGTATGATAAACCTGATGTATAAATTTAAAATTAATAATCCGAAGATTACCGTTCATAGTGAGAGTCCCTGTCAGAGCACAAACGTGCATCCAATTCTCTTCTGTAACGGGACTCGGCAAACAATCATTCCTCCGTTCCCAACTTCTATCTGGCGCCTCAACAATCTCGTCCTTAATCATTCTGTATAATTTGGAGACCAATTTTTTATTTGTGGGTGTGGAAATCACAAACTGCAAGGACACTCGTTCGGGGGGTTCTTGCGGGCACGTGGGGTAATGTGTTCGGACCGCATGCCTCAGTCGATGTAGCGCAAACCGGAAAAGAAGCGACTGGCTGCTAATATATTGCAGCGCTTCCGAGTCTACGAGCAATCCCTGTGGATATATATCACGCATACGCTCAAATCCGGCTTCCCGCACCAATCTCATAGAGGGGTCCTCATGCATAACCAACAGTGTGGGGTGATGTTCTAAATGCATAAGCGACGCATAGAGCGGCAGCTTCTGTGCTAGGCGCCCGATACTGCCCCAGGCCGCTATTGTGGTGTCGACCGCATTAATTTCCACTTTATGGGTAATAATACGATGAAGCGGGATCGGAGCAGCATCTCCCTCCTCAACTGCAACTTGCGGCGTAAAAGCGTGCGGCTTGTACCAATAGTAAGCATACTGGGCCTGCGCACTCAGGTAATATACATAGAAGTCTCGAGCCGCAAAGCCTCCCCTCTCATATCCCTTCATGAGAACTGACCACTGCACTCTCGCCCCCTTGCCTCCCCATAGTAACTGAATCAGCTGGCTTTGAAGGTTCTTAAAAAAAATCTTTGTGAGGACTACAGGAATGTTCACAAATAAATATAGAAACCGTGGCAGCACCACCATCTTGACCAACGCAATTCGGTCTGCCAATGAGAGCGGCAACCCGATCCAGACATCCACCCAATCTTCCAATTTTGAGCACGCCTTGCCATAATTCTCGTGGACCACAACCACCGGGTCTCGGTGTACCCAGACTCCCAGATATTTGATGGGATCGGTTGTCCACACCAGTGGGAACTCGAGACTAGGCTTAAGAGTGCACTCTGTTAGCGGGATGACGTATGACTTATCCCAGTTTATGTGAAGTCCCAATATGTACCCGAATCGGATGTATTCTCGGAGTAGCTGCATTAAAAATGTAGCCGGCTCTCGCACATAGAGGACCATATAATCGGCATATAAGGATATCTTCACCGGTCTGTGGTTAAAATTAAGTGCAGTTTCCCTGTGCCTCTGTCTGATCACACAAGCCAGCGGCTCCAAGACTATCGCAAACGGCGACAGTGGACATCCCTGCCTGGTACCCCTCTCAATACGAAACGGTTCGGACGTCAGCCCACCTACCCGTACTCTCGCCGTCGGCGCCGTGTACAGCACTTTAATCCACTGCACAAAAAGCAAGGGGAAGCCCATGCGCCGCAGCACTCGATACAGATAAGGCCATTCCACTGAATCATTTGCCTTAGCTGCGTCCAATAGTACCGCCGCCGCTTCCAGACTAGGGTCTAAAACATGAAACATTGAAAAAATCGTGCGCAGGTTATGCGAAGTAGATCTGTCCGGAACAAAGCCCGCCTGATCAGGCAGCACCAGACCCTGCAACAGTGGTTGTAGCTTAGCCGCCAAAATCTTCGCCAAGATCTTGGCATCTATATTAATAAGCGATAGCGGTCGATAGGACTCACATTTCTCCGGCGCCTTATCCTTTTTAAGGAGCGTGATGACCAGGGCCTCTCTCAGAGATGAAGGAAGTTCACCACTCTCATATGCCTCAGCGTACATCTCCAGGAGGTACGGAGCAAGTAGATCGGCATACTTCTTATAACTTTCAACCGTAAGCCCGTCCGGGCCAGGCGCCTTACCACTGGACAACTCAGCTATCGCCATCTTAACATCTTCATTGTCTATGGGTAGGCATAAGTATTGTCTCTGCACATCAGAGAGCCAGGCGCTGGCAATATCATCCAGGTACAACTCAAAGTCCCGTTCCGTAGCAGAGCTACGCGACGTATAAAGCTATGCATAGAAGCTACGGAATTGTTCCACAATGTCCTCTGGTCGATAATGTTCGCCCCCCAAGTCATCAACTATCCTATCCACCCTAGGCTGGTCCAGTCTCTCCTTGATTTTTAGCACTAGCGTGCGTCCTGGCCTACCTGCCTCACCATAGCATCTTGCCGTATATCTCCTAGATAAATATTTTATCTCTGTGTCGGCTAGGTCCTCATACTCTCTGATCATTCCCTGTATACGAGCTAGTGTTGTCGCCTCCGGTGTGACCGAGTAATCTCTCTCCAGTACACGCAACTGACTTTCTACACGTTGAAGCTCCCATAGGGTAGAGGACTCTTTCACAGTTCCTTTGTTTATCGTAAAATATTGCACTATAGCCTCTCTTACAGCTCTATCAAATAGTGGATCGAGGAGCACCTCAGAGCGCAATCTCCATGTGAAGGGCCACACTACTGTCCCGGGAACTACTACCTCCAGCACCACCGGACTGTGGTCCGATAACGTCCAAGCCATCGGTGTCACCTCCGTCACCCAGTCCATCGCCTCTCCCCCAATCAGCCAATAGTCCAATCGCGACAAGCTGTCATATACAGGCGTGGCATGCGTACCCTCTCTCGCCTGCGGGTGCCTCTCTCTCCAGGCATCATATAGCCCGAACTCCTCCATAGCACTTACTATGCTCCTAGCTACCTTAGGGGTCCTGTGCGAGATGGGGCTAGACTTATCCAATGTCACATTCAGATAGGTGTTAAGATCCCCCCATATCACAGGAGAGGTCGGCCACTCGCGCAACTTTCCACAGATGCGACCCACACACGTCGGATCATCCAAGATCGGTCCATACATATTAACAATAGATATCAGCACACCATGCAGTTTACCACACACCATCGCACATCTCCCTTCATCGTCTGTATAGCGGTACGAACTCCACCCTCTTCTTGATCAATATCAGCACACCTCGGGCATATGATGAGTACGATGCGGCCTGCCGGAATCCCGCCCATCTATATGCCACCTCCCGCTCCTTATATTTGGTCAAATGCGTTTCCTGCAGTATAGCAATGGTGTCTATTCAGGTATGCCACAACCTGCCGTTCTTTTTTGGGAGAGTTGAGACCACGCACATTCCAGGTTAATAGTGTACATCTACCTGCCATCCAGTAGGGTAAAGATCATGCTAGATCGCCAACTGACCAGCGCCTCAAGGACCCAAAGCACAACAGTGCCTAACAACAGCTCTGTCTTGTGCAAACAGCTAAGAAAAAAAAAAACACAAAATAACCAACAATAACCCTTCCTACTCCATCCCGCCCCGCCCGCCACCCACTCCAACCTCCCAATCAGGTCGGGACCAGATACCTCCCCCCAACCTCATCACCTTACACCCGGTAACCCCAGGTACCATATGGGGAACACCGAGGTGCAGTTGCCGGAATCGCTATTTGTCCCCCCTGCTCGTCTCCTATACAGATATTGCCAACAGTAATGCTGATCTCCCCGGATGAACAAAAACATCTTCTCCAAGAACACTATCAGATCTGCGTTCCCCCAGCCTCCCTTTCCCATGGAAGTTCCCAAGTGTTTGCAGTTAGCCAGCTCAAGTCACCCAGACAGATACGTAGTTCATCTATGCATCTCCCACAGCCTCTTTCTCCCTCATCTAGTCCCGACTCCAGCGCTGATAGTTCAACCAACTGCTTCTTGGGTTTCGCCTTACAGATGTGTTTCGTGAACTTAAGTGCCGATTTCGCATCCGTGAAAAAAGTGCGATTGTTCCTCATGTGTGATCCTTAATTTTGCTGGATACAACATAGCATAAGGCACAGCCGCTTCTCTCAGTAGCTTTTTTGCTGGTACAGACTGTTTGCGCGCCGCTTGCACTGCAGGTGAATAATCAGGGAAGAATGATAGCTTGTCTCCCTTATACACCACTGGTTCCTAAGCTCTGGCTTCTCTTAAGATGGCGTCCCTGTCTGCGTAGTTTAGGATCCGTGCAATAATTGGTCTCGGAGGCGCACCCGGCTTGGGCCACGGCCCCAGGGATCGATGGGCCCTCTCCACTATCATCACTGATGACAAGGCCGGCCCAAACAGCTCGCGCAATAGTCCATCCACAAAGGGCTCCATTTTGTTTATGGGCGTTATCTCCGAAAGACCAAGGATGCGAATGTTATTTCTGCGCGAACGTGCTTCTAAATCCTCATTCTTGGCACTGATCACCTCCAGCACCTTTTCCATCTGGAGCAACTGTGTACGTGCCGAAGCCTGCGCATCATGTTCATCCGACACCCGATTCTCGAGTACGTCAAGCCGGTTTTCATGCTTCTCGACTTTCTTCTTTACTAAGTCAAGTCCCGTTGCTAGAGCATCTATCTTGCTGTCTATTGTCTTCATTCCTGCCCGTAGCTCTAGGAGGATGGACCTCGTGTCATCTTCTGCCCCCTCCACTTGGCCTGTGGCATTCGTGGCTTCACCCAGATCACCAGAGCCATCGGCAGTTCTGGTTAGTCTCTTATTCTCAAATTGGAGCTTTGCTTGCTTCGGCTCAGATTTGCCCATTGCGAAGTAAGAGCAGGCCTCGCACCCCGAGTGTACCCTACTGCAGTTCAAATCTCTATAGACACACACAGTCAATGCCACTCTCCTGAGTCCTGCCCAAGTCACTTGTGCGCCAATTTTCACTTCTCTACTCCAGCACATCGACTTCTGCCACTCTCTCCTGCTATTGCATGCCTGTCCCACAGACTGTCTGTGCGCGTGGTCTCGCCGCTCCCGCTCAATGCTGCACCACGAGTGTCACAAGCTCACCAGGACCCAACGGGGCCCCCGTATCTGTAAGGGGGAGGGCTGCACCACCAGGATCAACAGAAGGCGCACGGCTTATGGCCCGGACCCAGGACTGCGCCCCAAACACAACTCCCTCACAGGAGCCACTCAGCAGGAACCGCCACCCTCCACTCGCCCTATGTAAGGACAGCAACGGGGCAGAACCGACCCCCAAGAGCAGCCCCAGGAGCAGGAGAACGTGTCAGGTTCCGCCAGTCGGGACGAGGAGCACAGCCAGAGCTGCCACCCGCCACAGCCGCACCACGTGGACAGTCAAGGCACCAGCCCCCACGGGGGCTCAGTGCCCCGCCCGCCCGCCCAGCGTCGGCAAGGCCCACCTGGCCCCGCTCCAACCAGCACACCGCTTACCTCCGACAGACAGGCCTGCCCAGGGTCAGTCCGTCTCAGCCGGTCCACCGCAACTTCTCCGCCTATTCGGCTCCAGCCAATGTGCACCACAGGCCTCCCGCAGAACGTCACTGCATACGACCTCCTCCTCCAGCAACGGCCGTTCCACCCTGCCTCTCGATGCGTCTCCTCAGCTCCGGTGCCTCCGGATGTCCACCAGCTCAATCACCACATCGCCGGTGTCTGCGCTCACTGCAGACTGGAGGGTGACCACCGACGTCAATGGGAACCCTGCTCCTCCGCTCTCACAGGCCGATCACCAGAGCGCCGCCATTTTCAGGTCTCGCCCGCCAGCACTATCTGGGCGTCTTGCAGGGCAGCCCCGGGGGTAACAGTCGCCAAAGTCCGCCAACTCGTTCTCCTGACCACCCTTAGTGTCTCGGGGGAGACTCAGCACCAGCAGGAGGGGCTAACAGGATGGGATTAGCTTAAAGTATATTCCGGCGCGTGGAGCTCCTTCAGAAGGCAGCCATTCCGCTACGCGCCTTAGCCACGCCCCCTAGGCATCTCCTAGTTCTCTGCACCTCCACACAGGGCTTCCAGTAGGTGTATTCTCCAGGGAGCGTGGGGGGGGGGGTGGCCCACAGCCAGCTCTTGGCCCCCAAGTTACAGGCCACACCTGCAGCACCAAGCTTCCAGGCAGTCCGGCCCCCTTTTCTGTACACCCCACCACCAGCTCGTCTTCACCACAGGGCCGGTGGCTGTCACAGTCCTCCAGGGCAAAAACAGGCACAAATTGCCCCAGGCGCTGCTCCGTCTGTTCTTGCGCCTCTCAATTCAGGGGGGGGAAGGGGCCCACACTCCTACCGGATCAATGTTCATCGGTCAGCCGCATTCAGTCGTAGCGCGCCCCTGTAGCTCCTCGCCGCCTCACCTGCTCCGCCCCTGATCGCTCATCAGCAGGCCGCTTCTCAGTCGTGGAGTCCGTCGCTGCCCGGGAAGCCACCCGGATCCGTCACAGCCCCTCCGCCCCTTCCAGCGGGACAGTCAGTCGAGGCAGGGATCCAAAGAGAGGAGTCGCCGCTCCCTGGACGAGCAGGTAGCCCGGCCCAGCAATGTCCTTCGCGGGCGCACTCCGCAATCGAACCCCCGGCTTTCTCCAGCGTCACAGGGGAGGTAGACCCAAGGATGTAATAGCTTTTCGGGCGCTCCACAGCCGCAGTCGTGCCGCCACTACCGGGGCCGGAGAACATCCATGGCAGCAAGTCCCCACCAGATTCGGCCATAAAAACAGCGCAGGATTGTAGTTTCCCCCCGGGAGGGTCCGGAGCTCTACCGAGCCGTGATCGCCATTGCCGGCAGATAGCCACGCCCCCCCAGTTAGCACTGATAAAGCACAATTGTCTCGTTCACAACAAAATAATGCAAATTCTTTTGTGTGGTCTGGCATACCAAGAGCAGGTGCTTCACACAGACAATTTCTTAATTTCACAGAAGCTTCCATGCTTTCATCATCCCATTCTATCGGGTTCTTTGCTCGTTTTCTTGTCATTTGTATTAGTCGTTTGGCCAATAAGGAAAAACCTACAATCCCTTGCCTACAATACCCTACTACGCCATGAAACATTCTGATTTCTTTCTGTTTTATTATTCTAATTCTTTCAGGGGTCACCTTCCTCATTCCTCTTTCTAAATGATGTCCCAAATATTTAACTCTGGTTGGGCAGAATTGCAGTTTCACCTTGTACCCTCCATCAGCCAAATGCAATTGAATCAAGGACACAATCATCTCGTGCTTTCAATGCAACAAGCAAGACATCTATATGTGGAGAAGTGTGGCTCACTGGTTAGAGGAGGCAGACCTGGAAGCAGAGGTCAGCCCGGGACCAGGGTTCAATTCCCGGCTTGGTGGGGTCTTGAGTCCTAAAACTTCCATGGACTCGACAATTCTCGCTTTGGTGCCTACTCGATTCACGAGTTCACACTCTGCGACTCTGGGCAACAGCTTGCTAAATCTCCACAACGGCCCCTCGCGGTGGGATGCCTGGCTTTCACCTTGTGGATACCCTGCCGGGGTTATCTCACAGGGGAATACCAGGACGGGTTTCCTAAGCAAGCGCTTAGAGACCGCTCGGTGATTTGCGCTATATAAATTCCTGTACATTTACATTTACATATATTGGACTAAAAATAAATTTCTAGGCATCACTAGTGTTTCCAAACACTTTTTCAGAATCTGAGATAAAATTGAAGGACTTTCTGTGTATCCTTGAGGAATTCGATTCCACACATAGATACCATTTTCAAATTTAAACAAGAAGAGATACTGGCTATCTGGTTGAAACGGGATGGAGAAAAATGCATGACACAAATCAATTACTGTAAACCATCCTGCATTCCACAGGATCTGGTACATGATTACTGCTGGGTTCGGCACTACAGGACAACAAGGTACCACTATTTTATTTATTTTTCTCAGATCCTGTACTATCCGAAATTTCCCATTAAGTTTCTTAATGCCAATTATAGGTGAGTTACAAGGGCTACTCATTATTTCTTTTAAAATGCCTTGTTAAAACATTCGTTCTATTTCTGTTATGACACCTGCTTTGATTTCTGGGCTCATTTTATACTGTATCATGTTTAGATAAACCGCACCCTCTTTCACAGTCACTTTCACCGGATCCACGTTTGCCATTAACCCTACTTCTTTCCCAGGGAAATCCCACACTTCTGGATTTACTGTCACTTTAGTTCATCTGGTAAGTCATCTTTTGTCATCAGTGAATACATCTCATCTGCTTCATTACCCTGCTTTGCTAACATTATTTTGTAAATACCATCTTCATCAGGGGTCTGAGTTGCAACACCATCCGGTGTACAATAAACTGTACAGTTTATTTTGCATAGTAAATCCCTGCCTAACAAATTTACTGGACTGGAATCGCACACTACAAATTTGTGCATTTCTCTAAAAGTGCCAATGCATACCTCCATGGGTTCTGTAACTGGAGTTCTGATCTGTTTATTTAAAAACACCAAATACTTGGATTACCTCACCTGAGAGGGATAGGTTTGAGATGTCTGCTGTTCTCACATTAGAACGGGTAGCACCAGTATCCAATAAAAAGGCAATGTCTTTTCCTTCTACCTTTCCATCAATATATGGACCTGACTGATCTACCGGTAAGGATGTGCCAAGTACGCACTCCTCTTCCTCCCCCCTCAGGCACTGTCATTGTTCATCTTCGGACGAATAACTGTTCTGCGAAAGAAATTGTGAGGTTACTGAATTTATCTTACCACTTTCTCCTGGAAATCCGGCATCCACACTGTACTTTGCTCTGTTCAAAAAATTTGGCATAGGGGCAGGTGGTAACTGACTCTGTGGATTAACAACCGGTTGCAGTTGATTCAGTATCACCTCATTCTGCGTCTGTGGATTTAAATTTTGATTTGAGCCATTTTTATTTAGAATATTTTTACACTTGTTTTTCCAATGCCCCAATTTTCCGCTGCCATGACAAGAACATTTTTTCTTTGCTTCCTCTCTGCTCATTTTCCCTCCCGGTTTTCCTTCACTATTTTCATTCTGTCCTGATCCTATAATTTGATCAGTATTCTGGTTATTTAATTAAAGCTCTTGTTGCTCTGCCAATTTTACTAGTGCCCACATTACCTTTTCTTCTAATTTCTTGAGTCTATTTTCTATCTCACCTCCACAGTATTTTGCATACTTTAAGACTTCATCTATAGGTTTTCCTTGCCAACACAACATATGATTTTGGATCATCTGACAAATCTCAGGTCTCAGTCTAGATAGAAACCGACGCACAAAATGTCCCCTACCTTTGTCACCAATATTCTCAAATCTACTATACTGTTTGAACACCTGTAGCAAATGTTCATAATAGGCATGTACAGTCTCATTTATTTCTTGCGTGGTTCTATCTATATTTATCCAATCTGTTTCTTTTGGAAGAATTTTCCCTTTTAAAAAGGTGATCACTTGGTGATATTTCTTCATTACTTCCTCTGAAGGTGCTCCTGTTTTCTCATCTCTTGGGTATTTATCACTAGGCCTATCAACTGTGATTTTACATTCTGTCCACAAATCTGCAGGTACTACTATGTCAAACAGACCATCCAAATCCTTCAACAAAACTTTGGAAACTTTCACAAACCTTTTAACTTGTCTATACCATTCAACTGGCTTCTCTCATAATTTTGGGAAATCATTAGTAAATGATAAAATATCTTGCCTAGTCTATGGAACATGTACATATCCTCCTCCTGGTACCTCTCTCATGGGGCGCAGTCTGTCTGTCTTTTTTTATGTTCCCTTAATTAATATACTGATGTAGTCTTGTTTGCCTGTGCTTCCTCCTTTTTCTATGTCCACCTTGTTTTCCACCTATTTAGTTCTCCCCATTTCTGTGAAATTGTCATTAATTCCTTAATCTGTGATTTTCTTCCTGACAAATTCATATTTTCTAAATCTTTGTCAGTAAATTCTGCTCTGTATGGTTTCTGTAATACTTTTGAGCTCCCTATTTCAACTCCCATTCCAGAAGCAAGCTCTGCCAGTTTTTCATGAAATATTTTTACATTTCTAGTTATGCTTCTACATATGAACAACAATTCTTCACTGTATGTATTTAGTTGCTCTAGTCCTACTTTTCCAGCTATGAGTTCTTCCAGTTCTACTTTTAATTTAAAGATATCCAAAATCTTTGGTTGTTGATTCGGTTTGTCTATTCCCTGTGCCCACCTTTCTAACTCTTCTGGTGATACTGTTGTGTCACTTTTGGTTCTTGTGGAGGTTTTCATTCGTATTTCTTTTGAACAACTAGAGGTAACTCTTCTTCTTTGGGTTTCATTTATCTGTTCTCTTAATGGCAAATCCATTAGTGATATCACTGATTCACATTCACTAGCTTGATCTTCAATTATTATTTTCTCCATTCTAGGTTCTATTATAGGAGTGGCCATAACTGGTGGATTTGGACAATTTCCCTTATCCCCGTACAACGGGACAACAGGACCAATAGTCACTGGTATAGTCAATGCTACAGGGTGTGCATTGTTATTTTCTGTATTAATTTGTCTCTATTTTTATTTATTGCTTCTCTTTCCTTTTCTTGTAATATCCTTTCATTTAATGAGTCATGCATAAATTGGGGAACTAATGGTGTTTCCAAAGCAGGGGCACTTGGTGTATTTCTACAGGGTCCCTCCTGATATGGTGGAGGATTTTTCGTTAGAATATCTTCCATAAACTCATCTCCTATTCCCCACAACCTGTCATATGTTTGTTTTTTCCTGTACACTTGCCTCCAGACTGTTCCTCTAACATTAAAACAGGATACAGCCCTTCTGTGACCATTGCCTGTCTCCATTGTTTCATCTGGTCTTCACGTGATACACATATCGTTTTAGGATAAATCCTCTATAACCCCTTGTACTTCTAGATCCATCTCGATCAAAGGCCTCCACTTCCCATTCTTCCAAAGCTTCATACTTGTTTAATCTAGGTCTGGGCTCCAACTCATTCATTCTATTTCTTAAATTTTGAAGAATTCTTCCATTAAATGTACCATTTTCTGGGAAAGCTAGTATTCTATCACCCTTTGTATACTCATATCCCTTTTCCATCATCATAAATGAAACAGGAGTTTTAGGTGGTGGGATAATAATTCCTTCTCTAGTCTTAATGGGTTTATCTTTTGTGAAATAAGTCTTGATTCTTTGCATGAATTACATTTTTCTTTTCTTTTCTTTCCGTACATAATATAAATTGGTCCTCTTATGTATTCTTGTCTAGCAAAACCAAAATATCTTCTATCTTGGCGATTCCCTATTAAGGTTGGATCGTGTTTCCACATACAAACTCTGTTATCTATTACTATTACTGCTTCTATTTTGTCAACCAATGTGTCCTTTGTTTACACTATGGTTCTCCAATCCTTTTGCTGCTCTTATTCTTTCATCCAATTAAATTTAATTTCATAAAATTCATTTAATCAATACGCGGCTCTAATGTGACGTCAGTATCACTCCTCACTACTGACCTATCCTTTACAATTTCCTGATGTCACACTCACCCGCTGACTCAACCAATCCCAGTGCTGCACTTTGTGACATCAGTGCAACTCCGGCAACTGACCCTCCCTTCACAAGGTAATACAAAAAAGAACATTCTTTAACTTTTCACCAACATTTTCATTAATAACAACATAAAGACATTTGCTACTGTGTCTGTTTTACAAAGCTCATATTTGATTCCTTTCACTACAAGTAAAACCTTCCGCTTACTCTTCATTTACTACGAGTAAAACTCTTCCGCTTACTCTTTATTCAAGCTCAGAAAAGCCTGCTACTCTCCTAGTGTTACCCTTTCTAGGTGATATAACACCAGAGTTTCACCAGCGGACTCTTTGCTAACACTCACTCTCCCTTATTCATGTCTTAATTTATAAACCTGACGAGTAACCTCATTGCAGTGTGATTTCCATTCATCACCCGCTATACATTTCCCTGAAATTTCCAGACAACTAAAAACAATATACTGACGGTTTTGTTACAACATAAATCTATAACCAATAATCACCAAACTAATCAATAAAAATCATACCTCTGCTACCAGCAAGCCACCAACCTGCAGACATATATCACTAAATACTCATTTGGGCCCATAAACACACTCACTCATTTGGTCAGTGAACACCGCTGGGGATCAATTTTAGGGCTACAATTGTACATTCGTTGCTTTTCAATTCTTATATCTATTAAAAATCCGGAGCCCTTTCTAAAACAAATGGATCTATTTTAGTTGATTTTATTTGGTGACCATGACATAGGTCTCATTTACCTGATTTTCCTTATTGAATAAATCACAGACTCTGGTAAGTTTTAAATGTTTATCTAAATTAATCTTCAGAGCAAAACAAATTACAGTGTTAACTCCATGATTCCGAAGCGGTAAGATTTGTTACCTAATTTAAATTTTATGATTTCAATGTCAAGTACCTCAGGAAAAAGAGGCTAGAGAGAAAAGGCACATTGACACAATACACAGGGTTATATTTACCAAGGATGGTGCGAAAATCAAACCCCTCTAGCCAGTAGTTATGGGCTTCTTAGAAAAGTTCAGGTAATAAAGACTTCAGGACAGGCCAGGAAAGAAGACCTCTTCTGGATTCGACGCTTGCGTCTCACCCTTCTCTGATGCTAACTTCCTCCTTGGTTCTTCCGTGATCTTCTTCTAATTCCATTACCTCCTCGATTCTTCCGCAATCTTCTTCTAATTCTATTACCTCCTTGATTCTTCCACAATCTTCTTCTAATTCTATTACCGCCTCGATTCTTCCGCAATCTTCTTCTAATTCTATTTTGCTTGAAAATTCTAAGTCTGATTCTTCAGGTATTCGATCAGCATTCGGACAGCATCTCTGTCTTTCAGCGCTCTGGCAGCGACTGATCTAACTAATCTAACTAACTACCCCAATTATACCTTCTAATGGCAAGTACCACCCCCAAATATTTCAACCTTATGAAACTCCTAATACTGATTGGACAAGCTGAGAGGATGATCATCACACCATGCTAAGTTTAATTCTTTTCTTAAGACTTATTGTTTTAAATTACAGCCCATTAATTTGCTCTCCAAGTTTTATTTCCAACCCATATTTGCAATCATTATCAATAACAATGTATACAATGTTCACAGTTGTCCGTTGAATCTTCAGGATGCTCTGCTGGTTCCCAGGGTATGTTCAGTAAATGTCCTTGGACGAATCCCAAGACTTGAGCTCATTGCCCTGGAGTTGTCTCTCCCGCCCATGCACCAATCCCACGTGGGTGTTGGACCTTAGTGTCTCTAGAAGGCCCAAATACAAACTAATAGATAGGGCAAAGAAGACAAAGTATTAAATTCAATTAAAATTATTTCAATGTACACCACCTATCTCTACTTGAATCCCATTTACTTATAAAGTCTATGCATTAGCAATTAATGTATTATACGATTTAGTTTCAGCAAAGCAGATGCTCAGCATGTGAGTTCTTAATCGGCCATTTTAGATGCTATAGCGCAGAAGCAGAGTTTTCCCTCCAGGCGTTAAGACATCATGCAGCTGACGCATGCACAGTTTATTTTCCCGCATTAGCAGCCATCTTTAATTGCACTCGGGTTACTTGTTAGTAAGACACATAGGCAAGCTTTCCCATTTCTAGAAAATTTGAAAATGTTGTGTAAAATGAGTATTACAAACTCTATTCATATTTTGTTACAGGATTATATGAGAGGATTACATCCAAGTAAGTCTCTTGTTCACAATGCCTTGCTCCGTCAGGGGGAGGAGTCATTGTAGAAGACAAAAAGGGATTTTTAAGAGAAATAGAAGAAGTAGATTGTATTGTATTGTATTGCATTTGCATTTATATTGTAATTGCAATTATATAGAGCTTACTATCCCTGAAGTTGAAGTGCTTTTTCAGCAAGTAGCACGCTACTCCAGAACCCATAAAGGATTAGGGTAGTGTAATATGAAAATAATTTGAGTGGTGGATAGGTTAGTCAGGTTTTTGGATTGAGAAGGATAACGGAGGGATGGAAGAGGGGAAAAGGTTTACATTTATGTAGCGTTTGTTACCCCTGATGGGGTGTTGAAGCGCTTTTCTGGTGAGTAGCACTCTACTCCGGAACCCATAAGGATTAGTGGTGAATTAGTATAGTGAAATAAAAAAGTAATTTGAGTGGTGGATATGTTATTCAGTTATTTGGATAGAGAAGGGTAGCGGAGGGATAGAAGAGGGAAAAAAGGTTTGCATTTATATAGTGCTTGCTACCCCTGATGAGGTGCTGAAGCGCTTTTTTCGGCGAGTAGCACGCTACTCTGGAACACATAAAGGATTAGTGGTGAATTAGTATAATGAAATATGAAATTTGAGAAGTGGGCATGTTAGTCTGTTATTTTGATTGAAAAGAATAGTGGAGGGATAGAAGAGTGTAGGATTTACACTTTTATAGATTTTTTTGCTTTGGAGGTCATAGCATTAGGAAGAGGAGGGTTTGGATGAGTAAACAAGGATGTGAAGGGGAAGAGTCAGAGGGAAGAGTTTAGAAAGGCTTGTTTTGGGGGATCGGTATAGTAAAAGAGGTGTTAGATGGTGCAAGGAGGGTAGAGTAGGGGAGAATCTGGAAAGGGCTATTTTGGGGATGATAGTAGTGGTATGTGGTTTGGGATGAATGAGAGAGTGGATGCAGAGGATATATTGATAGAAGTACAGGGTGAGAAATAGGGTAGTGCATTAGCTATGCTGAATTAGAAGAAAGTAATAAATATATAGATCCATAAGTACATGGAACTTACATAGATGCATAAAGGAAGTAAGTATATGTAGATTAAAGATATTGCTAGAGGTATAGGGGGAAAAATAGGTTAGTGCATTGAATATGCTTTTTTGGATACAAGTAAATGAAAACATCCCCCTCTCCTCGTGTCCATTAAAGGTAGGTGGGTTGTGGATTTATTTTTAAAAATTGGACCATAGATCTTAAATGTTTGGGCAGCACTGCTTTAGGACCTTGACGAAGTAGTTGGTGTGCATTTACATGTGGTTTGTAATGAGACAACGAAATCTGAAAAACGCAGGGTCATGGTAATGGCAAATAGTCTCTGAATATTAGCAGTGATCCAGCACATTGATTACTCATATTATTACACATTTCCACCATTTAGCTAAAAGTGAAAGCTGGTGTTTTTAGGTCGAGCCTGGCAGCGCATGCGCTGCTATGCGAGGCATGCTGCATTTGAGTATGGAGTTGAAGCTCTGCACACTCTCAGCCCATACTTTTCATTAGCTTGTGTCATTGTCCTTTGTAAATGCTGGCTTCTGAATTGTTAATAGGCTTGTTAGTCCCTCCTGAGTACTGCCTTGTCTTCATTTGTAACCTTCCATGAGGACTGGCCCTTTTACTTCTGTTGTTACAGGGTATGTCTTATTTAGTCTGTAAGCACTATTTTCTTTAATGAGTTTCTCCTACTGCAGGCATGACATACTTTCCTGAAACATTCAGGCGCCATGCGCGCGTTTATTTTCCAAGCAGCCCGGGACAATGGCAACTGCTTCTTTGAAGTGAAATAGGTCTCACATTTACAAGAATTTGAGCTATTGGCATTGTAAATGACAATGCCTTTTATTTATGTGTTAATTATCAAAACAGATAAATAAAAGGCAGTGTTCTTTTCAATGCCATTAGCTTAAACTCTCGTAAATGTGAGACCTATTGCACTGCAAATGTTTTTTCAATATGCCTTATGTTATTACCACCAAGGCTACTTGAAACATGCCAGACCTATTTTCTGGTCTTTGGCTGGGTCTATTATATCAGACACTGAGTTATTAACAGTCAGCAAAAAGTTGGATAGATGTGGAAAGAAGGTTCAATTGAAGGCTGTGTCACTATAAATCCCTGCTGACAGAATGTGATCTCCGTATTCCATTTCAAACTCTTGGTCATGAATGCATTAATGCGGTGTTAGTGAGCCTCTTGGGAGCCACAGCCATTGACCTTATGTAACATTAGCTGAGAAACCAGTGGGAAAATGGCATTCAGGATAATCGTTTTTAGGTCTCGCTCTCGAGACCTATTGTCGCCCAGTTGCCTCTGAAGGGAGACAGAGCGGTGCACGAGCCTACCAGGGTCTGTGGACGTGCTTACACAGGCTGGCCGAAGGCACGCACACACGCGCAGACACACACACACACGCAGACACACACGTGCGCAGACACACACACACACACACTCACACACGTGCAGACACACACACACACACACACACACACACACACGTGCCAAGCCCCCCAAGCCCCACTTACTGCATCAGCGGCCTCAGCCGCCACTCCTGGCTTCTGCTCTCACCGGTCCTCTGGGCCATCCACTCCGTGGGCGCGGGCTTCTCCCAAAGACGGAAGTCCCGCCCCACGACAGCCGTGAGCGTGCACATCCTGAAACCGGAAGTTCGGGAGAGTGCACGCTCACAGCTTGTTTATTTAATTTTTTTATGTAGCCGCTAGACGAGGGATGTGGGCATACGACAGTTCGTTGACTCCAATAAGAACCGATACGTAACGTAAGAGGAAGAAAATGGTGGACTAACAAACAAATTTGGGTAAAGAACCAGCCCCTTTGGTGACGAGCCTCAACAGCGACCAATAAGAGTTCATGGCAGGGAAAGGGCAGCCAATAGGATAATCACAAGGCGGGTGCTTGGTGTGGCGCTGCAAGGGAGATTTTTCTGTGGTGTGGGTGCACGCACTCCGGCAGTTGGTTGCAGCTGCTACGCAGACCGAAGCAATAACATTCACAATCGGAACAAGATTAACAGCTGACTGAGGAGGACAACTATGTGGGGGAGGTCTACGAGACCCAGGCCAAGCGGCTCAAGACCGAATAAATTGAGGACTTAAACACTTATATGCATTGTACTGGCAAGGAGAAAGAGTACATGGAGGGGTTCTGCTTCCAGAAGTGGTGGGGGAAGGGGATATATTTCACCTGATATTGGAGTTGGGCACCTGAGATGTTAGTTTATATTTGAAGATCATATTCTGCCCCATTCTACCCAGATTAGTTTTAGCCCTTGGTGCACATGCTGCGATCCGGTATCGAGATGCCGCTCCTGAACCCAGCAATGTTGAAAGGCGGTGAAATGGCGGTTTTCTTAATTCATCTTTAATTTAAATTACCTGGCGGCTGCTATCTGGTCTCGGGCACCCTTTGTGGGCCCATGTTTAATGGCGGTCGCCGATACTGTCAGTAATTTGGGTTTCTAAGGAAAAAGTGGATTTCGATAATATTCGCATGATTTCCTCCCTTTTTGATGAAGCACCAGCGCGTTATTTGGGATATTAACGGGGATCGCCTAGGGCACCCCCGGAGTTGCGCTGAGCAGGGCGTACTTTTCTTTTCTTCGTTCTGCGCCGACCTTTGCGCTCTTGCTAAACAGAATTTCACAGATCCGATGCCCAAGCCTGGATCTGGCCCCTAGTGCCTATTTGTTCTTCTAGCCAACACTGTTAGTCGCTCGTTATAGTTGGATCTCTTCGTCAGGAGTGTAATTTATTGACACAAGCTGGGCGCGCAAGCAGCTGTAACGACGGCGACATCTTGCACACAGCTTTTGCTGAGAAATAGTTGGCCTACTAATGATTCCTGGACGCTTTATGTGAAACGTACTGATTTTAATATTCAATGGCTTACTTGTAGTTTTTTTTTTTTTACTCTTTGGTAAAAAGGAAAATGTAAATTGTTGCCTTTTCTTGTGTTCCCTGTGGAGGTGTAAAAGTATTCTGTGGTAAGGATAGGCTCTCGGAAATCGTTCGTGGTTCTCCTTTTTTTGTTTTTATTTTTTGTTTATAGGAAGCGTTGGCCTGGAGATCCTAAGTTGGTAGGCAACAAATGGCGCACGTGGGTCAAACTCGTTTTTTTCATTAAGCACATCCGAATTCTTTCATGGCTGGCTATTATGCTTACTTTTCACGTAACTGTTGTTTTAACCCGTTTTTTATGTCAGCGGAGGCCTTTATGTTCTGCTGAGAACAACACTTTTTCTTACTGATGCTTCCTTAATACAACCAGCTTTCTTCTGGAATCTGCTCACCTGCCAGTCTTTAGAAAGGAGTTACATAATCCATTTTATGAACACCGGCCCTGCAGTTTCTATCTCACTATAACCGACACAAATCGTTTCATATATGCTTTACAATCTAGATCAATCCTACTCCTTTCTGCGTCAGTTGCATTGTTAACTTTCTTAGTTGCTCGTGCATATATTTCCTTTACTTGCCATGTGTTTTAGAAGACGGTATAGAGTGACAGATGTGTTTTTAAAAAAAATGTATTTATTTATTTTTTAGCGAAAGGGCATACCTACGCTTTCAGACTCTTGTAGGATTTTTGTGCAATATTTTTCTATCATCTGGCTGAAAGATATGAGCAAATCACTGGGTATCGACTACCCAGACCCGTGATTACACCAATGCACCGACAAAGGAGTTGGTCTGGTAGGGTACCCAGACCAGGACGAATGCAGTTTCCGCTGGGGGGATAGTTTGATAGAGGGGCTCTACAAAGTATTGCAAGCGCTTTCTGGTGATATGGGGATTTAAAAAAGAATTTTTTTTCTATCATCTTGCAAACTGCATTTGCACAGGAGATGCAAAATGTTTTGCTGTACATCTTAGCCAGCATCGCTATTCATTTTGTCATTTATTTTTTTTTGCTCACGGGAAATATTCCTAATTAACATTTCTGCATGGCCTCACCCTGGGCACCCGTGATAAACTGCTTCTCCACTTAAACAGTTAACCTCCAAAATTCCTTCACTTGCAGGCACTATTACATCCCTATGTAAAAAGTTCGCCTGATCATGCCGATTCTACAGCTTGCTGCTAATTGATTTTTTTAGATCCATACCAGCTACTTGGGTACCTCCTCTCCTTATCTCCTTAGTTTGTAATGTTATGTTTTGTGGGGCTTCTGGGAACATACTCCAGATACTCCTGATTGTATGTGCAATTTTTGGGTATATTGTAAAAAAAAAAAAATGACCTACGCTGACCGTAAATGTTTGGGCATGCATAAATGGATTCTCTACTACGTGGCACTCTACCTACCGCCTGTCATCTCAAGAAGGAAATATCTTTCCTCCGTGTTTGGAATGGAGGAATGGCCCAGAACGGTACTTTGCAAACTGATCTTTCATAATCTAATACAAGCCCGTGCCATCCTCACAATCGGCCAGGCAAATATGGAAGGTTTATTTTGCACTAGAAGGTAAATGTCTGACTTGGTGTGTAGTTTATACATGTTACAGCCAACAGGGGCTTCCTTCATCAACTAACCTGAACTGTGTGCTGCAGCTGAGTTGTTGCATAATATAAAAAAACAGGAAACTGGTTGGGCAGCCCCAATCCTTCTTTTAACGATAGGATGCGCTTTCCTACCCATACCAATTCTCCTTGAAGGCAATCTAGTTTATAAAACGTGCTCAGTAGCATCAGGCACATGCTATTTTGCAGCACATTCAGACACAATGGCAGAAGTTCAATTTTCACCCCCAATATGCAGCCCATAACGGTGAGGGGCAATGCTGAGTAGATGTCTGTCTAGTGTTGCAGTCCTTAAACCACTTTACCTATATTACTGACATGTTCATCTTTTGGCTCCTGAGCGACCTATATTTCCACTAGGACTGGATGAAGTTCAACCACGCGGAACTCTGCAAAGTGACAAAAAAAAAACCTCTGCCGCATTACATGGAGTTCTGCAAGCAGTGGCGTGTGTTCCATCTTGCTGGTTGCTAGCTCCAGGTGTTTAACGCACACTGTAAAATCCGCACAGCCAGCAACACGTACAGCGCGAGAGTGTGCTGCTTCTTTCTGCCAGTTGAGTAGATGTTCTACTCAAGCGCCAGCCTCCTCAACCCGAACAGAAAGTTTCTCAGCGGTAGCAACCAGCCGTGACAGCCCGCGTTGAGAACTCGCTGGGAGGTGGTCTGGGGTAAAAAAAAAATCCTTGCTCTTCAACTTACCGCTAACGGAGCAGAGTTTCACGCCCAGACCCAATTTCCACTCTGTTCCCACTCCAGACCTAGGTTGCGGAGCGTAGTGCCAGTTCCTTTTTAGGTCGAGGCTACCGTTGCACTGCGAAGCAGGGAGCGGAGCCGAAGATTTTATGACTTCTACAGTGGGGCTTTAACCCGCCTCTCTCTTCCATTGGCTAGCTTCGTAAATGGAGGCTAGCCATTGGAAGAGATGTGAGTAACTCGATTCAGGCCCCGGCTTGAGCAGATTCGTGGCGGTTTCTTTCTTTTTTTAAGCCCCGCCCCTTTTTATTCAGAGGTGGGCGTTTCCTTTTTTTTTTTTTTTTTTTACAGGGCTGTCTTTTCGTCATTGGTAACGTCTCTGTTGCCGGGATGGACGTAGCGATTTCTGTTGCCGCTCCCGGTCCCCTCTGAAGACCCCCGCGGCTCGCTCCCGGAGTCTGCCGAGGGCTCGGGCCCGCTCCCCGGTGAAGAGTCGGAAGTCTGTGCCAGCTCGGTCCCGGTCCCCTCTGAAGCCAGTGGCCGCTCGCGCCCAGTCCTCACCGAAGGCTCCTGCAGCGGCACCCAAGTCCCCGCCGCCGGCCCTCAAGGCCCCCGCAGCCCGCTCCCAGAATCCCTCAACCGCCTCACCCGCCCAGCCTCGTAAAGCACCAGCCGCCCGCTCTCTGTCACCACCCCAGGCCCGGAAGGCGCCCGCCGCTCGCTCGCAGTCTCCTCCCTGTGCTCCCACGGGGGCGGCTCTGAAAACGCTTGTTTTTTTGTCCCTACACATGCATGGCGTTGTGCTTTCTCTTTCGCCAAGTGTTCTGGGATTCTTGTCCTTTTGTGTCGGCTTGGATCAGTTGTGAAATTATACATTGTTTGTTTCCTTGGAAATGCCATCGTTCTCTTACAGCGCCTCGGTCCCTTTGTGCACTGACTTCAAGAAGCCGTGCTCGCTGAATCTGAGGCCATGAAGGCGGCGGCGATGAAAGCGCTCGTTGCATGAGGGCTGTAAAGTTACTGCCGCCATGTTGCTGGCAGACACCTTTTTGTTGTGAACTACAAAACATGCAACGTGAGATGATGTTAAGAGGTAAAGAACCACATCAGTCAAGCAACACTCCAGAGTGGGGACGGGCGGGGCGGGGGAGGAGTGTTCTGATATCACTTCACCTCCCCTGGCTTCATCAAGACAACAGGAAGTAATGTGTACATCAAGGCGCTGACAAAATGAAGCTAGCGTGCCAGAAAAGAACTGAGCCTCTCTTCTGAAGAGGGATCTAAATACCACTTGTCTAAATCTATTGATAGGCATGGATCCATTATTAATGAGCACTGCAGCCTCAGTAGCGCTCCTTGGATGGTTGAAGGCGAGTGTTTAGCGGGGAAGCATTCTGTGAAGAGCTGCGCCTGACGATGACACTGCCTGCCTTAAATCGAGCAGGCGGCCGGGGCTCGTCCTGGGAGTCACCGAACGCGCGGATGCTGTGGAGTTGAGTCAGTGGGATGCCTCCAGAGGTAGGCTAGGGGGCAGGCAATAGTGAGACATCTCATATTGACTTTTCAATAATGTAGGACCGCTGATAGCCCTGGCTTACCTCACCTGGCCCCGGCCTTCCTTTTGCGCCTAGAAGGGTATGCTGAGCTGTCATTGTCGTGTCCAGTGCTTAATTTGTAAAATATTTGTCGGAGGCCACGCCTACTTTTCTCTGGCTCCACCTACTTCCTCAATTGGCCCCACCCACTTCCTTAATTGGCCCCACCCACATCCTCAACTGCACTGCGAAAAGACAGAGTGCGTCGTGCGAGCAATTGTAAAATAATTCTAGCCACACTAAAAGTATTCATGCCGCTCAGACTCACTCAGTACATTGAATTAGACATTTTACCCAGTACTGATTTTACCCAAGCTAAAGATGGACTGTCTTGAACATATCAATCAAGCCATAGCCAAGTAATCACTAGAGTAAAGCTGAAATATTGAACAGATCGATAACTGGACTAATAAGAACCTCATTTGATTGAAACTTTGCTTTAACAAAAATAAATAACGGTGAACTGAAAGAAGACGTTTACAACTTGGTGCGGATTGGCACGGAAATGGCTTTCAAAATGACCATATTGACTGATGTCACTGTCACATTACTTTGATACTATTTTGATTTTTGTATTGTGCGATGTTATACATTGTCAGTTCAGTGACTTCCGAAGTCTCTAGTCTGGACCCCTAGTGCTTGGCAAGGAATCACCAAAAACCAGCTCTGCATTTGGAGTTTGCATTTCTCTTTTCAATGTCCTTATTCCCATGAGAAAGCTCATTCGTTCAGCTGCTGATCGAAATTTGTGTCAGTCACGTGTGCTTGTTCTAAGCAGTGTGGGTAAACATCCTATTACAAAGTATTAGGAATTTGGTAGGGGTTAGGCTAGCATTCGATTCTTACTATCAAGACCACACCTTACATCCTTCAAATGCCATGAAAGTTGTACATTCGCTCAAAACATAGATATAAACCACGTGATAAAATGCGCAGCTTTAATTCTGGGAGTTTTTTAATCGACCTGGTGGATTGCTATCTTTAGTAGTGCCTTGTAGAGTGCTTCGGCGCTATATAAATGCATACCACGCATCTCCCCATGGGCCCTGCCTCCTAGATTGGTGAGGGGGGCTGCACCCTGGGTCCAGACCCTCGCGCCCCCGGCAGTGTGCACCTGCCCCGGGCATTAGGCCTGCCGGAGCCCAGCTATGCTTAATATGCCAGCCGGAAGGGTGTGACAGGAAGTGTGCTTTATAAGAGTCTAGCAACTAAAGAAAGGAAATGGCAGCATTCCTACAACCCCCTCCTTAACCCCCACCTGATCCCCTTACACCTGCAATCGGAGAATAAGACGCCCAGACCTACAGCTGCAACCCCCCCCCTGGCTGCTATAAAGATGCGAGCTCCTGGAGCTTCGGGTCCGGGAGGGGCTGACAAGAAGGAAACAAACATACTCCAAGAGGAGAGGTTTCAATAGCAATTGCTGCCTTGCACCCTTTCACCCCACCACATGACTCAGAAACCAGGTAATGTAAACCTTGCAAATGAGGGAGGCAACTACGATGGCTTTGAGCTTTAAGTAATATTCATACCATCAACAGGATGTGCACTCTGCACTCAGATGTCGACAACAACTAAACACAAGAACAATGAATCCTGTGGGAATCAATTTAAAAAGTAATATATTGCTGCCTGCATCACTATCCGTTGCGACAACGCCACACCACACCCGAGAAAGAAAGTGATTCCATTACCATCGGGATCGCACCAGTTTGGACAAGACAGTCAGCGAGCGGCTGGGTGGGTAGGCTAGGGCAGCAGGGCCGAGTAGTTTTACTTAAACCCGCAGCCTGCGCAGGTCAGTACAGCAGTAAGTACTGCGGCACCAGCACAACTATACACAGCTACAGCCGAGGGAGGCTTTGGTGAATCTGAATTGCTGCATCATTTGCATCCTATTTTTATTCCTAATAAATAAACAGTATTATGGAGCTGCCTCTTTCCCACCCCCTTCCTTCACCCTCCCCCCCCCCACACACACACCGGTGATCTAACAACCGGACCCTCAGTCACACAATACCAAAAAAATACAGCGTTGGTTTGATTTTGCACACTATTCAGTACTGACGGTATTGGAATGGCAAGAATTTAGTTCAGTTTGCTTAGCCGCTTACAGTGCTTGCTTAACTCACTCAGTAGTTAGTAACAAACTCACTGTTTTATTAACTAACTTCAATCTTACCGTTACTCGTGTGGTGGGCGGACGGTCCGTCTCAGAGTAACTGAATTTTTTACGCAATTAGGCAGTGGACCTGGTGCACTGCTGCTGCTGTTTGCTCTACCCAGCAGTACCCAACAATGCTACCAGAGCCGTTAGCAGTGATACTGGCTGCTGTGGTTATGCCTGGTCGTGGCGCGCTCGTGGTCATGTGACAAATATCTGCACGCGCTTCTACGTGCTGCACGTACAGCAACCCCTACCTACCCCCCTATCAGAACAGTCAGAAGTTAGAAGAAGCCAAATCCAGCCCGTCCCTGGCGCTCCAATACACCAGTGTGTCAGTCCGACAAACAGTACTGCTGCTGCCAGTGTGTGTTGTGTACTGGTCCCCGCCTGCCCACCTTCAAGTAAAGTGAACACGCACAGCCCACTCACTGTGTACTGTGACTGAATAAGTGACCAAGAAGGGCTGCGGCCGCCATGATCACAAGCACCACCACAACATAATAATGTATTCTATCTTGGACGGTACCGTGCGCGGTAGCTAATTAAGAGAAGCAAGTGTGTGCTAGTCGTCTCACGCAGGCAGTCATTGTTAACCGCTCTGTGAACACGCTGAGTACACTACTTAAGGTAAATTTTAAAAAACATCAAGGGCGCTCGGCGAGATGCCCTGTCAATTAAGTGCCGGTACTAAGCAACGGAAAGCACCGGCACAAATTAAGCACTGAGTAGAAGAGTTAGTGCCAGCACTACAAGAAGGGTTAGGAGAGGTGTACCTAGAAAAATACAAAGGCTAAAATGAAGTTATGTATTAGTGGAGTCAGTGCTTAATTTGTAAAATATTAAGTGCAGGTGCTCAAATCTTTGGCGGAGGCCACACCTACTTTTCTCTGGCTCCACCCACTTCCTCAATTGGCCCCACCCACTTCCTCAATTGGCCCCACCCACATCCTCAACTGGCACTGCGAAAAGACAGAGTGCGTCGTGCGAGCAATTGTAAAACAATTCTAGCCACACTAAAAGTATTCATGCAGCTCAGACTCACTCAGTACATTGAATTAGACATTTTACCCAGTACTGATTTTACCCAAGCTAAAGATGGACTGTCTTGAACATATCAATCAAGCCATAGCCAAGTAATCACTAGAGTAAAGCTGAAATATTGAACAGATTGATAACTGGACTAATAAGAACACCTCATTTGATTGAAACTTTGCTTTAACAAAAATAAGAGGTCAGATAAATAACGGTGAACTGAAAGAAGACGTTTACAACTTGGTGCGGATTGGCACAGAAATGGCTTTCAAAATGACCATATTGACTGATGTCACTGTCACATTACTTTGATACTATTTTGATTTTTGTATTGTGCGATGTTATACATTGTCAGTTCAGTGACTTCCGAAGTCTCTAGTCTGGAACCCTAGTGTTTGGGAAGGAATCACCAAAAACCAGCTCTGCATTTGGAGTTTGCATTTCTCTTTTCAATGTCCTTATTCCCATGAGAAAGCCGTTCAGCTGCTGATCGAAATTTGTGTCAGTCACGTGTGCTTGTTCTAAGCCGTGTGGGTAAACATCCTATTACAAAGTATTAGGAATTTGGTAGGAGTTAGGCTAGCATTCGATTCTTTTTTTTTTTTTTGAAAACCTTTATTTAGCATTTGCACTCAAGTACAAACCCGGGCCTACAACCCCCAGGGCTGGCCGCTAAGCAGTTCAGTACAGTATCACAATCAATTTCAGAGTAATTGTCCCTGGGGAGCATAGCAACTCAAATTACCAAGCGCAGCAGTTGTGAATGCAGTTCGATGCGGAAACAGGATAGAAGGTTTTCATTTTTCAATATAAAATAGAAAGGATCAGGTATCATACAGTGTCTCGGATCACAAGAAAGGGGGCGAATAGAAAAACGATGTGTCCATACCAAGTTCGCCACCATGGAAATCAACGGCTTCAAGACATGCGACATCAGGATAAAACAGCATATTATTATTAATATCTAAACCATCGTTATTGTCCGCCCCACAGCACCAAAGCCCCCGAGAGGTCAAGGTACAGATGGAGAGATAAGGATGTAAAGAGAGCCGAACCCACTACACTAACAAGGAAAAGGAAAGAAAGGCAAGAGAAGAGAAGAAGAAAAAGAGGCCATAGAACAAAGACAAAAAACTAAATACCCACCCCCACGCCCCCCACCCTGCACCCCTGCAGATGACTACGGCCACCCCCCACGCAGCGTGCCTGTCGCCCAGCAACCAGAGCCCGAAATATAGGAGAGAAGGGAAGAAAAGAAAGGAAAAGAAACCCCACTCGAGAGGGGAAATCGGAGGAGGGCATAATACTACGGACTCCCGGTCTCATTCCCCCACCGCAGCCAACCCTGCCCCGGATTCCGTTAGGTCAATAACTCCATCCCGTCAACCACAATCCCACAACGAGAAACCCAGACAAGAAACTCAACCCTGGCCCCTTCGATCAAATGTACTGAGTCGGTAATTAAGGGAGGTCCTTTACACACAATGTCACAAAAGTCGGCAGAACAGGAGCGCACAGATATACGTTTCTGGTACCACTGTCGCCCCTCCCCGTCTCCGAGGCCGAGCTTCATCCAATCCGCTATATTGAGAAACCGGTGGAGGAGGGGAATCGACCCAGTCAAAGACAGCATACGGTACAAAGTAGATGATTCCGTAATGGGGACGGTATGTAAATGTTCCGAGGGGTGCAAAATCGAAGGTTCCAACGGTTCAATTGGGTGTCCAGGCACATTCCAGTCCGGTAAATCCATCACAATAGGGGCAAACACTGTTTCCACCGCCGGGTCTAAATACACCTCCGAAGCGTCCATTTCAAAGCGGGCTAGTTGCCGGGTCACAAGCGTCGAGTCAGGGTCCGGTCTCAAGCATGTGATTTTGTCCATCGCAGACAACAAGCCGCGAGTCCGGGCTTTGATAGTGCCCTGAAGCGCCATAAGTGCCTCCAGCACCGTCAACAAGGACGGGCCAGGTCGAACCTGCTCCGTTAAACTTCTTCTGTCCTCAGGCATAGTGGTTCCTACGGAGAGGCGCCTTCTCCGGGGCAAGATTAGGCGGAGCAGGAATAAGCTAGGAGGGAACGGCGGTCAGCGAGCAATGGTACGCAGTGAGGAACCGACCCGGGGGGATCGGTGATGTGAATGCCGGACCCCCGGTCAGGGACCCCCGCAACACAGTACCTTGCTTCACTCGTCACCTCACCTGCTGTAGGGCACCAGGCAGCTGATGGTAGCGAAACAATCGAAAAAAGTTTGAGTGGACCAGAGGCCGGACCCAACCGCACTCAGCAGCCCGTTGTTGTTCAACTCGGACCCGGCAGAGCCAGCACTAGAGATCCCGGCTTCCCATGTGGGTTAGGCCTCAGTACGGTCTTCGACGTATCTTCGTTCCACGACGGCGGAAAAACTCCGGGATTACACCACTAGAGTGTGGGTCGGATCACCCACACGGATCCGGTTCAGGTGAACAGGATTATCAACAGGATAGTGAAGCATAGGACGGAGGTCAGCGGAGCCGGGAGACTATGCGGCCATCTTGGTTGGTGTCGCAGCTCCTCCTCCCGAGCATTCGATTCTTACTACCAAGACCACACCTTACATCCTTCAAATGCCATGAAAGTTGTACATTCGCTCAAAACATAGATATAAACCACGTGATAAAATGCGCAGCTTTAATTCTGGGAGTTTTTTAATCAACCTGGTGGATTGCTATCTTCAGTAGTGCCTTGTAGAGTGCTTCGGCGCTATATAAATGCATACCACGCATCTCCCCTGGGCCCTGCCTCCTAGATTGGTGAGGGGGGCTGCGCCCTGGGTCCAGACCCTCGCGCCCCCAGCACCTGCCCCGGGCACTAGGCCTGCCGGAGCTCAGCTGTGCTTAATATGCCAGCCGGAAGGGTGTGAGAGGAAGTGTGCTTTATAAGAGTCTAGCAACTAAAGAAAGGAAATGGCAGCATTCCTACAACCCCCCCCCTTAACCCCCACCTGATCCCCTTACACCTGCAATCGGAGAATAAGACACCCAGACCTACAGGTGCAACCCCCCCTGGCTGCTATTAAGATGCGAGCTCCCTGGAGCTTCGGGTCCGGGAGGGGCTGACAAGAAGGAAACAAACATACTCCAAGAGGAGAGGTTTCAATAGCAATTGCTGCCTTGCACCCTTTCACCCCACCACATGACTCAGAAACCGGTAATGCAAACCTTGCAAATGAGGGCAGGCAACTATGATGGCTTAGAGCTTTAAGTAATATTCATACCATCAACAGGATGTGCACTCTGCACTCAGATGTCGACAACAACTAAACACAAGAACAATGAATCCTGCGGGAATCAATTTAAAAAGTAATATATTGCTGCCTGCATCACTATCCGTGCGACAACGCCACACCACACCCGAGAAAGAAAGTGATACCGTTACCATCGGGATCGCACCAGTTTGGACAAGACAGTCAGCGAGCGGCTGGGTGGGTAGGCTAGGGCAGCAGGGCCGAGTAGTTTTACTTAAACCCGCAGCCTGCGCAGGTCAGTACACCAGTAAGTACTGCAGCACCAGCACAACTATACACCGCTACAGCCGGGGGAGGCTTTAGTGAATCTGTATTGCTGCATCATTTGCATCCTATTTTTATTCCTAATAAATAAACAGTATTATGGAGCTGCCTCTTTCCCACCCCCTTCCTTCACCCCCCTCCCCCCCCCCCACACACACACCGGTGATCTAACAACCGGACCCTCAGTCACACAATACCAAAAAAAGACAGCGTTGGTTTGATTTTGCACGGTATTCAGTACTGACGGTATTGGAATGGCAAGAATTTAGTTCAGTTTGCTTAGCCGCTTACAGTGCTTGCTTAGCTCACTCAGTAGTTAGTAACAAACTCACTGTTTTATTAACTACCTTCAATCTTACCGTTACTTGTGTGGTGGGCGGACAGTCTGGCTCAGAGTAACTGAATTTTTTACGCAATTAGGCGGTGGACCTGGTGCACTGCTGCTGCTGGTTGCTCTACCCAGCAGTACCCAACAATGCTACCGGAGCCGTTAGCAGTGATACTGGCTTCTGTGGTTATGCTGGGTCGTGGCGCGCTCGTGGTCATGTAACAAATATCTGCGCACGCTTCCACGCGCTGCACGTACAGCAACCCCTACCTACCCCCCTATCAGTACAGTCAGAAGTTAGAAGAAGCCAAATCCAGCCCGTCCCTGGCGCTCCAATACACCAGTGTGTCAGTCCGACAAACAGTACTGCTGCTGCCAGTGTGTGTTGTGTACTGGTCCCCGCCTGCCCACCTTCAAGTAAAGTGAACACGCACAGCCCACTCACTGTGTACTGTGACTGAATAAGTGACCAAGATGGGCTGCGGCCGCCATGATCACAAGCACCACCACAACATAATAATGTATTCTATCTTGGACGGTACCGTGCGCGGCAGCTAATTAAGAGAAGCAAGTGTGTGCTAGTCGTCTCACGCAGGCAGTCATTGTTAACCGCTCCGTGAACACGCTGAGTGCACTACTTAAGGTAAATTTTAAAAACATCAATGGCGCTCGGCGAGATGCCGTAGACCCGGCCCTGTCAATTAAGTGCCGGTGCTAAGCACCGGAAAGCACTGGCACAAATTAAGCTTTGATGGAGTTAAAAAGACCCTGTATAGCCATAGAGTGTTAAGAACTTTGAACTGCAAGGCAGTTAAAAGCAGACTGTTTAATAGGAGGTTGGAAAGAACCTGGTACAGTAGTAGGGTAAAAAGCCCTCTATATAACATGGGGGTGGAAAGCACCTGGTATAGTATTAGAGTAAAAAATACTCTATATAACATGAGGGCGGAAAGCACCTGTTATAGTAGTAGAGTAAAAAACAATCTATATAACATGAGGGCGGAAAGCACCTGGTATAGTAGTAGGGTAAAAAGCACTCTATATAACTAACATGAGGGTGGAAAGCACCTGGTATAGTAGTAGGGTAAAAAGCACTCAGTATTACATGAGGGTGAAAAGCACCTGGAAAAGGTGAAAAGTAAAAGTGTCTGGGCTACAAGGCAATTCAAACATGCCAAGACTAGATCAGGGGCTAAAAAACACCACTTCTAGTTAGGAAGTGAAACGTGCCTGAACCAGTAGGAAGGTTAACAGCACCTAGACTTGCAAGACAGTAACACCACCCTGGACTAGTAAGATTGTTTAATAGTACCTACCTGGAATTAACAGACAATAAAAAAAAATGGGTCTAGTAGTGTGTTTAGAAGCAGCTGGGCCAGTAGAAGGGTTCAAATCTCCATTAATGTTATACGAGCTAACAGAGATGTATGGCATGAGGGTTAAAATCTGCTTGTATGGCCTGAAAGTTAAAAGTACCCGAGTCAGTAAGATGAATGATAAAACCCCCTTTGCATGGCACCTGCGTTAAATGCTCCTGGAGTAGTAGGAAGGGTGAAATCCCCTTGTAGTGAACTCCTGGAGGAGTTAGAGTCTAAACTTTATAAGCAGGGGGCTTGCGGTAGAATTAAATATTATTGATTGGTGTAATATGGTATCAACACATTGATCATCTATAGCATTGTATTTCAGCTCACAGATTCATATAAATATTGAGTTTTATTACTGAAAACCCTTTCAAACCCCATACAATATCCAAAAGAATCCCTTTTATTTGTTTAAAAGCTTTTATTTGAATAATAACAAAAAATACAGAAGACCAGCAGTACGAAGTAAGGCATACTCAAAAAAATAAATATAACAAGAAAATGGCTAGTACAAAAACAGAAGACAAAGCTGGCTAACATTTTTGGGAAATGAAAATTCTTATAATTGACAAGAATAAAAATTAAAATGATTAGTAAATGCATATTTACAAAGGAATGTGAGAGATAATCCTAATAAAATGTATATATATATATATATATATATATATTCACTGAAAAAACCATAGGTTTCAGGCCTTATATAGTTAGGAATTAGCATTTAAAAAACCATTGAAATTGCTCCTATATAGTTAGTTGTACTAACTATATTTCGCGCACCCGCAATCCGCTGCTGATGATGTCACATATTACATCATTCATGACATGGTCAGTGACATCACAATCAGCTTTCCGCTCGCGCACTTCCGTGACACGCCGGGTGCGCTCCCCGGTACGCGTACCTGTAAGCGCTCGAAGCGCGCTTATAGATATATATGTGTTTTTGAAGTTAATTTTCGTAAAAACCACTGGAGCAATTTTCACCAAATATAGAAAAGGCACTTCTGCGTACCAGTCCCTACAATGTTGCCAAGTTTGGTGTAATTCCGTTCAGCTGTTCGGGCTGTAGCCGTGTCTAATCGTCCTATGGAAAATAACATGGGGAAAACACGTTTTGGGACCCCCCTTTTTTCTCGGCCCCCGCATGACGAATCCCCCCAAAACTTCCAGGGAAGGAGCGGGGCGGAGCTGGCCTAAATTTTGGAAAATTACACGCAAATTCCTCAACCGGCGCCAAAGTTATTCTCAATAGAATGTTGCGGATTTCCTATGGTAGCTAGGTCCTAACTATATATACCTACTGGCTATCGCCAGTAGGTACTGATAAGCCAAGAAAGATAAAAAGCAAGGAGCAGAGAAGATAAGCATTTAAGGAGGTTTAACATTTTCAACATTTAAACGAGGATTATCTGTAAACGCTAGATTGCCTACATAAGTAGTAAGAGGCAACCAAAAGAGATCCCTGTTAACCATTGGCCTGCAGGATGAGGCAAAAGCAATATCAAGTCGATGAAAATGGCAGAGACTATTCCACCAGTGCTGGATAGAGAGTTTTGTAAGTGATTTCCAGTTGAGAGTGATGTGTTGGAAAGCTAAAGCAAGCATAAGGTCAAAGAGACCATGTTTATGGGAGAGAAGCTCTACAGAATTCAATGGACTCCCAGAGAAAAGAAGAGGAATGCAATAGGGAATGGAAATATTAAACAGGCAAGAAATATAGGACCAAATGTCCCCCCAGAAATTAGAAACCTAGGGGCAAAGGAATAGAAGGTGCATAAGATCAGCATTAGAAGAGCCACAGGTCCAACATTTTGTATCAGTAGAATGGGAAAATCGAGGTATAGAAGTAGGAGTAAGATAAAGTCTATGGTATAGGAGGAACATAGATTGAGTGAGAGAGGCAGAACGAGAAATTTTGAGAGAGCAGGACCACAGTTTGTCTCAAAAGGAGAAGGTCCATTCACATCCCAGGTCAGATTCCCATGAAAGCTCCAACTTGGACTTAGTATGTTCTGGATTAGGAGCTGAGAAGTGTTTATAGATAAGAGAAACTTTGGGTATCAAGAGAAAGATCTTGAGAAGAGAATTTTGAACAGAGGAAACAGGGGATGATGGAAGAGAGTAAAAGGTAACAAGAATTACTGCCATTAGAATAGTGAATTTCTGCAGGAAGGAATGTAGCATGAAATTGAGGAAATTTAACCCAAATTATACCCTTTAATCTCCAGGATTCCCTGAAGATGGTTCTGTTATTGATAGTAATAAGGGAATTATGCCAAATAGGGGAATCTAAAAAGGATTCTCTAGACATAGACTTTGAATGGATGAGAGGCCTCAATAAAGAACAAGTGTGCTTAAACAAGGGGGAGAGGTATGAGGGGTTTTGGCAGAAAATGCAAGAACTTCCTTGAAAGAAAAGGGTAATAATTAGGCATGTTCAATAGAAAGCCAAAGGGGAGTGAAAGGGGAAGGTTCGTAAAGGGGCAATTTTGAGGTCTGGCGAAGGCAAAATGATTTATGAGAAAGGCAAAAATCAGGAAAATTCACATGTGAAGAAAAAATTAAGAAATCATGGCTCTTTTGTTCTTCCAGAGAAAGGTGGAGAGGCGAGAGTCTTTTTGTTTAAAATGACAGGCAGGAATATGGACGGGAAGCATGGAAAGAGCATAAATCAAAATAGGGGTAATCATCATCTTGATTCATTCTAATCGACCCCACCACGAAAGGAAGAGAGGGTTCCAGGAGGAAAGTAATTTGTCAATCCGAGACAGGACCGCAGTCATATTTAATTTAATGGAAGAGGAGATGGAGTTGGAGAAGCACATACCTAAGTATTTGATTTTAGAACCACTCCAGGCAAAACCAGTGGAAGAAAAGGAATGTGGAAGACAACATTTAATAAGAAGGAGAATTTCTGTTTTATCTGAATTCATTTTATAGCCAAAGACACAGGAAAAGGAAGTAAATTCATGTAATAGAGGGGGGATAGGGATTTTAGGAGCAGAAATAAAAAGAAGAATGTCATCCACGTAAGCGGAAAGTTTTAAGTGTTGATCTCCATAAGAAAAAACAGATATAGAATCATTATTACGGATTGAGGATAAGAAGGGTTCAAGAGTTAGTACAAAAAGAAGGGGGAGAGGGGGAAGGGAGTTGTGAGGAGGAGAAAAGAAGGAAAAGTCAAGAGTATCGGGGCTAGAGAGTCTCCAAGAGTCAACGAGGTGTGATTGGGAGATAGTGTCAAGAATCTGTTTATGCGATTTATGAGGAGTGAAGCGAACCTGAGATTGGCGGTCGAGAATGGGCTCAACAACTTGATTGCAATCACCTCCAAGTATAAAATAATCATCCCTAAATTGAATACATTTCTGTGTAATCAGAGGCCAAAAGGTACAATCAGGATGAGTAGGGCCATAAACATTAAAAACAGTCAAAGAAATGTTATTAATTAACAACTTAGCTAACAACCATCTTCCTTCTGTATCAGTCTCTTGCAATATAATTTTATAGTTCAATTTCTTATGACATAAGTATATAACACTGTTTTTCTTATTAGAAGTAGGAGAGAAGAAGACTGAACCCACCCAACCTCTCTTTAATTTTAATGCCTCATCTTCTGTAAGGTGGGTCTCTTGTAAAAGAACCAAGTCAGGGTTATAAGTGGCAAGATGTGATAACATTTTATGTCTCTTAATAGGGTTCATAAAACCTTTCACATTCCAGGAAATAACTCTGAATGTAAACCCATCAAAAATAAATTACAAACAAAATATGCATTAGTAGAAAAGTAAGGTAAAAGATAAAGGGATAAAGGGGTAAAAAGGGAAGAAAATAGAGAAACCAGCAAGAAGAAGGAGAATGCAAGTCAAATAAGGGAAAAAATAGATATGACAAGGAGGGAAGAAAAGAAGGGAGGAAAGAGTAAGGGCAAAAGAAGACAGTACTGTCATATAGCTACTTCTTTTCTACATACTGTGTTAAGTTAGCATCAGTTTATTAAATGTTTGCACACTGTTTTCATTCTTACTTCACTTTTGCACACGACACATATTTGTTGTTTTAGCTTTCAACCCAGAAGAGCTTCGTGATTTACTAGAGAAATAATATGTTATTGCTCTGATATCAGTTTTGTTCTGCACTCTGTCTGCACAGTGAGTGCTGAAGGCTACACGGATAACTTAACCCAGTGTTGTTGTAAGGTCTGATCTTCGCACCCCTATAGACATAACACACATGCTGCTGCCAAAATCTGGCTCTAGGCGAGTTTTATATTGTTGTGCTGAACGCACAAAAACACACTTGATGTGCTTCGCATGCAGAGAGCTGGTGGAAGATGATGTGATCCTCCTGCCACTGAGATTTTGAGGTGTGGGCCCGCCCTGCTAAAACCCAAATGAGACCTTCATAAATATAAAATACTATACTAAATAGGCAGGGGGTGAATTAGACGTTGTTAATTTCCATTCATTTCAGCATCTTAGTATGCTGCCACCATTCGCCTTTTATGGACTGATAATTATGCTGATAACTTTATTGCTTATAATATGTTTGCTAGTATTATACAAGATACTGCGTTTGAGAACCTTGCATTAGTAAATACATATTTCAAACATGCACGTGTCCTCTTTTACTCCACGTTCTGGTTTGTGATGATTATATAACGAAAGAGTGTTCATGTGTTCCACGATTCCTGCGGTATTCTAAGATCATGTTCTGGTCTGTCTAAGCATTGGGAGTTTGTTATGACCAATGAGACACTGTAGCTAGCTCGGTAAGGGGATTTTGGGTACTGAGGTGAGTTTTGGGCCATCCTAATTCACCGAGGTTCCAGGTCTCTATGCACAGTTCTGTAGGAGAACGGAATTCCCGCTACAGTACATGTCAAAACAACGACTTTAATACATACCTTACAGGAAACAAGAGAGAGGGTGAGAGGCGGCAAGGGAAAACAGAGACTACACACCCAACAAAGGGCAACACACCGCACCAGGACATCAATAAAATAAACACGATCAGGAGTGGGAGCATGGACCATGGAAAGAAGCATAATGAATTTCAATGAACCTGTAAAAGGAAAGAAGAACTAAGTAAACAGAACAATGAAGTGCAATAACATACACTATACCAACAAATACAATGCAATAATATAACAAGAGAAACACTACATTCAAGATCCAGGAGAGGGAGGATCAATTTCCGTCAAGGTAGTGGAACAAGAAAACGGATGAGGCGGCAACGGACAGCGGAAACAGCACACTTAACAAGGGGCAACACACTATGGGGTCGATTATGTTGGCGGTGAATACGCATCCTCCGGGCCGGTGAAAGCCACCGCTGGCCCGGAGGATGCGGATTCTCCGCCGCGGACTTTGCAAACACCCTCCTGGCAAAAGCAACTGTTTTTGCGATGGCCAAATTCCTTGAAGCAGTATGGCACAAGAGACGGCTTTTAATTTCTAGGATACCCCATCCCTGACCAGATCATGTACTAGTGAGTGTGCAACCCTTTTGTATTGGTCACTTTTTTAACTAGAATCTAAATTTTATATAGAATTGTCTCGTTTTTTACCTAAATAGATTGTCCAAATAACTAATTAGTATTGATCTATTGATTGTTTTTACACTACAGGTTGCTATGTATTGGGCCACTTTCTTGTTTTATTTGTATGCTATTCCGCTACTGATGTAACATGGATGTCTAATCTTGGTTTGTATGCAATTTTATGTTCATCTTTTATGGCAATTGCCGAAATAAAGATTAATGAAATGAAAATGAAAAGTGTGTGTCACAGATGAATAACCCTCTTTTTACTGTAAACAAGCCTGACGGTTCATATCATTTGGTTTTGGATTACCGGCATTTAAACTTGCATTGCCGTAACTGTGCAGTAGAGAATACTCACGGCTCTGCTCTTGTGAATAGTCTTGTGCGTAAGCGGTTTAAAACCACGCTTGACATTTCCAATGGTTTCTATGCCCACAGATTAGATGGTCTAAGTTCCCAATGGACCTCCTTTACATGCGGCGGTGTGCAAAAAAAGTTTCGGCGTCTCCCTATGGGCTATAAGAATAGTCCTGGGGTTTTTTCCACCCGCATTGTCTCTCTTTTGGAGAGAATCGACCCAGATGCTTGTTCGTATGTGGATGACATATATCTCACAGACAACGAACTTTGGGAGCATCTGTGTAGAGTCAACAGTATAATTTGTAACTTTGCAGATCTAGGTTACAAGTTTAACTTTGCGAAATCGCACATTGCAGAGTACACAGTGTTGTTTCTGGGCTACGAGCTCAACAATGAGGGTAAAGGTTTAGCTCCTCACTTTCTGGAGAAATGCTCACAGTTGCGCTCTCCGACAACACTGAAAAAATTACAATCTTTACTGGGCTTCTTAAATTTCAGGAGAACATACATTCCGGAATACGCCCAGCGTATCAAGCCACTGTATGCTTTGATACAACCATCTTTTTCCAAATCATGCTGGCTGCCTGAGCATTCAGCTATCCTGCAGTCTTTGCAAGCTGATCTGCTCGCTTCTGAATATTTACAGACTCGTGATAACCAGACCAACCTGGTGATAGGAATTATCCCTGGGACGGTAGGTTTCACGTACCTGACCTTTAATGAAGGAGACACAGTACCTATCGCTTACAAGTCGCACTTGTACACTTTGGCGGAGATCCGCTTTTCCACAGTGGAGAAGGTTTTGACGGCTGTACAGATGGCAATTCTTAAGGAACGTGCCCTGTCACAGGGAAAGCGCATGTTGGTTGTTACCCCGTGTCCTGCCTTGGAAGCAGTCACAAAAGCCAGTGTACCTAATTCTAAAGCTTTGCACCCTCGGTGGATTCAATGGGCTGCGTCCTTGACATCTCAGGATGTCACGTTTATCTTTGACGCCACATTACGGTCGCAGGAGTACTTGCAGTATGAATTCGTTCATCCAGCTCCTTTAGCAATGCGACCCCTGGAGATTTCCATTGCATCATTTACACCGATGGTTTGGCGCAGGTTGCGCATGGCTCTAAACATGCCTACGTTTCCACATGCGCCATTGTGGTCGGTGCCATGGTGGACGATGAGTTCAAGTCCAGTGTCCTGCACACGCAGACACTTGGAGACTGCACAATTAGCAGAGCTTCGTGCTCTGATGCTTGCATTGGAGTACGCAGATCCTAGGGTGACTACTCTTATTGTCAGTGATTCTTACCACTGTGTCCAGTCTTACAATGAGAACTTAATCTTTTGGATTCAGAATAAATTTCATGATTCCAAGGGTGGCACAATAAAACATAAAATGATCTGGGTCCGAGTGGCTGAGCTTAAAGAGCAGTTGCCACTTGTGTTTGTGATTCATACTCTCGGCCATCAGCGTGTGGGAGTCCACGCTGTCGGTAATTCGCTTGCTGATGAAGCAGCGACGTCAGCAGTTTCTAAATATTTAGTTGCAGCAGTTACACGGTCCAAAAGTAAAATAGATGATGACATCTTGGCGGCAGTTGCTGCCACTGAGAAGGGAAGTAAATATCCTGCGGGGTTCCCTTCTAAGTACACATACCACTTAAGTCCCGATAAGGTTCCTTATGTGAAAATTCCTGATGTTGGCGAACGTTTGATTCCCAACTCGGATCGCAGAGCTACTTTGATTACAGCGGCTTATGAAGGTGTGGCATCTGCGCATGTGGGCGTCTCAGCCACTGTAACTCAGCTACAACAGACGTATAAGGATGCTATGATTTCGTTGGGGGTCCAAGTCAAGTTTTCGTTTCCCTACAGGCCTGAGGGTAATAGTGTAGTGGAACGAATGAACCGTGATTTAAAGCAATCTTTGACAGCTCGAGTTATAGGCACTGGCAGAAACTGGCTGGCCCATCACAATGGCATGCAGCGTGCTTTTAATATTCTCCCTAGAAGGTCTCTGGGTGGGCGGACCCCATACGAAATGCTCTTTGGTATCAAGATGTATGTCCCGGACCTTGACGGTCTAGACTGCGTGGCTCAAGCCACGGCCTTTGACGTAGATGAACATTGCAATGTTTTACAGGATCTACAAAAGACCAGAGACAGTCTTGTAAAGGAACATTTGCCCTCCACATCGGATGATGCGTTGCAAATCCCGGTAGTTGGCTGGCTACCCAAAGTTGGAGAACTGGTTCGAGAGAAGATCGATAACAAGAAAGAATTTGGTCCTTCCTATCGAGCACCGGTCCCCGTTCTTGGAGTGAAGGGCACAAGAACGATCGTATTACCACCACTTCCAGGTCGTAAGGAAAACAGGTTTATCTCAATTGACAATGTCAAGATACACAGGGTGGCCGATTCTTCATAGCATGACACCGGCAGTCTCCTGTCCTTCGATGGTGAGAAATTCTGTTTTGGCCATTACTGCAGCTGCTGAGCCAGAAGTGGCCCTCGAGATGCCTGTCATTTCCAATCCTTTGCTGAACACTTTCCCCGTTAATAACATTGATGACCTCGATTATGCCTATCCTGCTGATTTATCGATGCCTGACTTACAAACACGTTTGGCCACAGACTCAAGATTCTCATTTGACTCTGCTTCAGTGACTTCGACAAAACCCTCACGTTGTGCAATTTATGCCTCTTTATTCAAGAAACATTTTTTGGTTTCTCCTTGGACATATATTTGGCTAGTGCTTTTTTCAGTATACATTTTTATGTCATTTGGTTTTGTGTTTTATTTTTTCCGTCTCATGAATGGACACTATGTCGAGGAGAGAACATGCATTCGGCATCTTAATGGAACTTTGGCCCCCTTTTCCTCTTCACATTCTGCACACAGACTGAAAAGAGACTTGAACTTTGTTAACATCACAGCTTGGCCAGTTCTTGATGGGATTGTGTGGGATGCAGTTAAATGTCAAATTCATGGCCCCACTGAGGTGGTTAATGTCCCAAATGTACTGAGAGTAAACATGAAGGATGTGGTAAAAGAAAACATACGTTCTGATGATTGGAATGGTCAGGCCGTAGAACCATTATTCTCTGATTTAAAATATTATGCTGCTTTTGATGCTGAAGATTTATATTTAGAGTCTGCTAATTATGGTGATTTATTTTGCTTTCAACATTTTGGTAACCATTTTCTGCATAAAACAAGTTCCAGATGGGGTACTGTAAATTACACACAGTGGGAACATTGCCCAGCACCATTACAAGGCAGCTCCAGTACATTTTTGATGAAGTACACTTACTTTACCGACTTTAATCAATCAAGTCCTGAGTCCTTTTATTTAAAGATGACACAGAAGCCCATGTCCAAAGTTAGACTTACCGATACCAAATTATTGTACTCGAAGTCCTTTCTAGAAAAGTTGGCTGTAGAGGGCTACGAGCTATGGAAGGAAACCATTGACCTTAAATCGGTTTGGGGTTCTAAAAGTTGGCAGGTACAAGGCACTGAGGCTTTGCACCGTGCATGTCTCATCCCGAATCACATGTTGTTTTTTAATTCTACTATTTCTCAGACAATGTGCTTTGGATTGGCTACTTCAAAAAAGTTAAATACCCCTGCTGTCCCAGATTTGGAAGAATATTCCGGTTGGGATAATTTCACAAAGTTTTCCATTCGAGAGTTGCAAACATTACTACATAATGCATCCTTTAATGTATCCAGTTTTGATCCGAAGGGTTGGCTGCTGTGGCACAGAAGCACTGACTCTTGCCAGCGTCGCTTTATGGAGTTAACTGAAGGTTTTACACAAGTCAGGCCTGATCCACGTTTTGATCCTGACCACACTGTTACAACATACTCAGTTGGCAAATTATGTCAGAATTGGTTACAACATTCTACATTAGCTGCTGTTAAATTACATCTCTCTAGTCTAACTGATGATGTGGATCTAAATGATTTTATAAAAGGCCCGGCTAGCGGTAGATCTAAACGTTGGATTTATGCTGTTCACAATTAAATCTGGAAGCTTTCACAAATTGAGGCTGCTAAGCGCCTGAGGGCTATTGATCAAGCTAATTTAGAAAAGGTGCTTGCAGTTGTCGATAACAGTATTAACATGCTTTCTTCCCGCATATACACGTTGAATAACATTGTTTCTTTAGTGGTTGATATTGTAAATGATGAGGTGTCGGTGTTATACCATGGCCAAAATCAATTGCGTTCTGTAATGCAGTTTGCGTGGACTCTGCAGACTCTTAATTCTGGCCGTGTACCCTGGAATTACATGAACGTGTCCTCCCTCTTTGCCCCATTTAATTTGACTGACAAACAGCGTATGCTTTCAATGCGAGATGCATCATTTTCTATGTTACACATTGAAAGGTTGGAATCTTTACCGTTCGCTGTTGCTGAGGCCACTGAAGCAACGTGGCTTATCCATGGATTAATTTTATTACCATTCGCCTAGTACAAATTCTCTAGTTGTCTGCAAGACACCGCCAGCCATATTAGGTTGCAGGCGGAAACATGCTTTTCCACGGCGGCTTGTCCGCCGTGGAAAAGCATGTGGTCTTTTGTGTTTGGGGGCCCGTTGCGGGCCCCCAGGGTGTTGGGGGGTGGGGGGTGCACATGGGGGGTACATATGGTACCCCCTGCTTTGGCATGCGCAAGGTGGCAGGCACCACGCGGTGCCTGCCAAGTTGTGCATGCCAAAGTTAAACATGCATATTTTACATTGCGGCGGGTGCTGCTCAAAGCAGCACCCGCCGCAATGTAAAATATACGGGATGTGACCGCCAGGGTGGCGGTGACATCCTAATTGCTATGGAGGGACCGCCGCTGCCCCTGCGGTCGTCGTCCGTCCGCCATCCTAATTGACCACTATATCAGGACGTCAAATAAACAAGAGCAGGAACAGGAAGAGGAGTAATAAGGAGTAAGGAAAACTATCAATGAACCTGTAAAAGGAAACAAAGGATTAAGCAAAAAAGAGCTAGAACAACGATGGAGTCCAAAGAGTAGAAACTATAACAGTAACTTCAATGCCGTAATATAACAGAAGAAGTATTACAGTCAAGACCCAGAGGAAGAGGGAGCCGTCTCCATTGAAGTAGTAGAGTGAGATTGGATAAATCTGCGGAGGTCAGCTGGATCCTCAAAAGTGGAAGTCTTGTTAAGAAAGGTGACCTTGAAGAGGCAGGGATGGAACAAGCCATATCTTGCACCAAGGATCCAGAAACGCCTTCTGTCATTTGGCAGTCGTTGAAGAAACATCCTGGGAGATAAATACGTTGGTGCCATGCCAGGAAAGATTCTTTTTGGATTTAGCAAAAATAAAATAATTATTCCACAAGGATTAGAAGGCACAGATGAGGAGGAAAGACGAGGACCCAGTCTATGAGCTTGTTGCAGATTCAGTTTAGTTGTAGGAGGGAGACGCAGAAACTGCTGTAAAAAAGAGGTAAAGTACTTGACAGGGTCATCACCTTTGAGACCTTCAGGAAGCCCATAAATGCGTAAATTATTACGACAATTCCTAATTTCCAAATCTTCAGTCGCTCTTTTCAGCTGTGGAATTTCCTTCTCCAACGAGGATAATTTAGCAGATGAATCCTGTACTTCAGTAAGTTGGTGTTCCACCACAGTGATGTGGGACTCCATGGAAGACCATTTATTATCTAACGTTTGTAGGCGACAGTTGGTTTCCTCAATAAAGGTTCGGAGAGCACATAGTTCCTCCCAAATCATGTCTAAGGAAATCGGAGAAGAAGACTTAGGGGGGAGATGGAGGATCCTGTTTAACTCTCCTACCAGTGGTCGGAGGTAACAGTACTTTAGACGCCATGGTGATGGGACTCTCTGCAAGAATAGGACAGTCCCTGTGTGGCGATAGCCCAGAAAAACAGGAAAATTTGTTAAAGTAGTGACGCTGGTCCCAGAAGTAGCAGGAGCAATCCGTTCCAATTTTGTGGCGTGGTGAAGTAGGCGTTTGCTCCTACCCATGGAGTGTGGTGAGGAGAACGCAGAAAAAGAATGACTCCACACAGGAGAGAGGGCAAAGTACCTCAGAATATATAACAAATTCGACAAAAAAGAGGAACTCCCACTGCAAAACGATAGTCATGGAGAAAAAATGCACAAAACCTGCATGAAGCGTTGAAGAAATGCAATGAGGGACATCTTGTGAAGAAATATAAGGAGAGAATCGGCAGGAAAAGAAACAAAATGTTGGCCGTCAGGCAGCATTGAAAAATATAATCTTCACAAAATAAATCCTTTCTCCAGAGATGAATTTTGGAATGGGACCCTCTGGAAGCACCAGCATTCCGATTTATAAAGATGCCAGCATATTTAGGAAACGAGCAGCAGAACCGCTCCGAGAAGCACACGAAGTCCGGTGCGGAAGGGGAGCTCCATCGCTAGGCGGCCACCTTAGGTCGCGGTGCGCTTGACTCTAGCCAAAAGAATCCTGAACTAGGGATCTGAATATACAATAGATGGTTACAAGTTTAAGGCCTTCTGCCATGGAAATGCTTTTAAAATCGACCAATGCAGCACAATTTATTTATGCCTGCATAAGTAAGAGTTTTCTTTCCTGGCTTAAGACTCTCTCTGTTCCTTTGCCCCAGAAATAAATGCACTAGGGGTCTGCATACTTACAAGTCCGGCTGGAAAGCTTTGTGAAGGTCATCAACTTTTCAATATTGCTAAGTACATCAACCTTTGCAAAACTTTACCTGCGCGTAAAGCTTGCCTGCAGAAACAATTTTGTGGGAGATTTTGCCAGCAAACATTTTTGGGGTATAATTTTCATGCAAAAAGATTCTTATATAGTGTCTGTCTTGAAAAAGATGTTTTTTGTGGTGTTTTTCATGTTCGGTGTTCTTAACCGCACACACAAGTGAGCTTTACTCTAGCTCGAGTCAAGGAACACAGGGAAATTCAAGCACATTCCAAATTGTCTTAGTTATTATAAGAATGTCAAAACAGCCACCCTCCACCACAATTCTGATTCTGCATGCTGAAAGAACATGAAGAAGGTTAGGTCAACTATGGAATGAATGGATAGATCCAATGAAAATAGATCGATGGCTCAGCTTAAGGATGGGTCACTCCGGGGTTGACTGATGGGTGAATGTATGGATAGGTGGGTGAGTGATGAATAAAAGAATGTATGAGTGCGTGGGGCATGGATGGGCGAGTTGTTGGATCAATAGTGTATGTGAAAGAATGTGTAAATGGATTAGTAAATGCATGTGTGAATGGGTGGCTGAGTAGATGGATGGATGTGGGAATTTGGATGAATGAGTAGATGATGGGTAAGTTTGTAGGTGGTTGTGTAGGTGAATGGATTAGTTAGTAGGTAGGTAAGTAGGTCGAAGATGGTTAACTGATGGACAATGGGTTGGTGGGTAAGTGAGTCGATGAATAGATGAGTGGTTTAGTGAAGGAATATGTGAGTGATTAAGGAGTGAATGAACAAATGGGTACATCACTTGAGGAATGTATTCATATCTGAGTGCATGGATGAATGTATAGGTCAGGGATACTGAAAGTGTGGCCCTCCTGACCTTTAATTGCAGCTCCCTCATGTACATCAGAACTTGGCTGTGAACAATTTGACAGAGCAGGAACATTCAGAAAGTTGTGAAACAGGAATAAATTATTTACACATAAAGTAAAAGTAAAGAAGCAACGCAGGAGTCCTAGACAACTTATCTTTAGGAACACCTTTAGTTTTAAAGACAATTTGCACTAAACATGTAAACACACGATAACCTCCCTACAAACTTCAAAAAAGTTAATTTTATTAGCATGCAGGAGCGTTTTACCTTAGTAGATCAGATCATATCACTGCATTGAGAGGCCTTTATTAGCAGTGATAGTTTTCAAATATGATCTTGGAACCATTCATGCCACCACCATACTAAAAGCAATGCCATTAGTAAACCAAGAGGCAAGTCATTTGTCAGACACACCTTGAATGTAGCCTTGTTTCTTATATAATTGGAACACTATAGTTTATTAAATAAAATAACGAGAGAAGGCTTTGTGCAGCACTCCTCCCGAACCTGTGTATTTCAAGGGGCTTTCAAATGTGGTAATGAAGAAAAAGGAGAAAATTGAAATTAACCAATTGCCTAGGATCACACAATTTGGTCAAGTGTGAAAGCCAGGACTGATACCAGATTTTCTGCTTTCACATTTTGCAATTCAGCCACCAGAGAAGTAACTCTTGCTCAATCACATTTTACAGTACAGGTTAATGCTTTGACTTTAATTCTTGGTGCTTAAGAATAGAGCTTTGGTTGCAGACATAAATCATGTGAAGGCTCGGTTTGTTGTCCACACCATGCATCTGCTTCACTTCCCCCTACGTATACCTTTCATCACCACTGCCCTCGGGCATGCCACAGACAGTGCTTTGTGGACCCCCGGGGTAATGTTTGTGAGTACCATGGGTATAGGTGTATCAACATTGAGTAGCTGTAGGGGCGTACCTTCCATTAGTATGGCTGGTCCACTGGTACCTGGACCCACAGGCCTGAGGGACCACTGGACACTGAATATTGCTGTTTTTTTATATTTCAAAGAGCAGCTGGGGGGTATCTCTTTCCTTTTACATGGTCTGTGACACACTGGCTTTTCTGCTGAGTAGTTGGATAAGTGCATAAGTAAATGGATGTACAAGTGGTTGAAAGGGTGAGTGCGTGGGATGGGAGAAGTAAAATCATTTTGAAACTGAATACTTCAGAGAACGCTTTCCGGCAGAGTGTAAACAAATTAAATGAATACAGAGAAAAACATCGCCTTGTTAGCATGCTTGCACAGCATTTATAGGAACTGCTCTGACATAAACAAGAGAGGGCTAAGGATTCAATAGTTGCACAGGATGTGTCTCTTGGATATGATGATGTGCTATCAACAGGAAATAACAAGACATCATGTGTTTAAACACCTTGAAATATTCCCGAAAAGCATAGAATGAAATGAAAATGAAATTAAAGTGAGTTTTATAAAGCGCATTACTACCCGGAGGCCTCGTAGCGTAGATACTGCCTTAACAAAGTATGTCCCTTTTAATGGATGCTGTCTCCCCCTCAAAGGATGGCCACATTCGAATGAGTTATACCCTGAATCCAACCTTGGTGGTTTGCGAGGGCTGGCATCATGAATGGCAGTCACTAGGCACTACACGTGTTCAGGAATCCGCACTAACTGCAGAGCTGCAATACCCCCTCTCCCTGCCCCCAGGGGGGCCTGAAGGGCCGTAGCTATCAGTGACCAGTGCACTGACTCCGAGGTCCAGGAGACTTACCTGCCCAATATGCGAACGACTGTGAGTGCTGCTAGCGCTGTTCGTTTTTAAAAATACAATCCTGATTTTAAAATTGTATTGCACTGTGTTTTTACCTGTGTTGCTGCTACCATTTCGCACCAGGCACTTTGTTTTGACCTCTACTCAGGCTTGTGCGCTCCGACCCCGGTCCACCACAGCTGACGCTGATTGAGTGTAGGGCGGACACGCACGGCCTGACACACACCCCCCCTGGCACGTCGGACTCGTGATCGCTAGACGGCAGGGAGTCAGTATTTAACCGGGCTGGAGACAGGCACGCAGCGGACGACTGTGAGTGCTGCTAGCGCTGTTCGTTTTTAAAAATACAATCCTGCTTTTAAAATTGTATTGCACTGTCTTCACCTGTGTTGCTGCTACCATTTCGCACCAGGCACTTTGTTTTGACCTGTCCTCAGGCTCGTGCGCTCCGACCCCGGTCCACCACAGCTGACACTGATTGAGTGGAGGGCGGACACGCACGGCCTGACACACCCCCCTGGCACGTCGGACGGGTGATCGCTAGACAGCAGGGAGTCAGTACTTAACCCAGCATGAGACAGGTGCGCAGTGGACGTGCGCAGTGGGCGTGCCAAAGGAAAGCCCATCTGAGCCAGTCCGCGCCCGAACGGGACCAGGGACCACAACCCCTGGCTCTCGGGAGGGGGCACCCCGCCGCTATACGGCCTTGCAGCTAATTGGCCTCAGAGGTATACAGGCATGTCACCATAAACTTGGACCTCCTTTTAAAAAAAAATGCCCTCATTGCTCTCTACTCCTGCATGCAGAGAACCCATATGGGAAGACCCCTCCACCCACACAAAATTTTAAAATGCTCCTGCTTATTTGCCGGTTCTTGACCAAACATGCCACCGAAATTAGACTAATCCTGGTGTAAGAGAACCCCAATGTATTTTTTCTGACAGAAACTTGGCTGAACAATAGCTCAGATCCAGTGGTTGTCCATGCTCTTCCACCAGGCTATGCCCTAATGAGGCAAGATCGTCCAAATAACAGAGGAGGAGGGCTCGCTATTATACATAGGGACTACCTCAGCTGCCGCGTAAAAGAAGGGTCGACCTGTGATTGTGAGCGTCTCTCCTTCGCTATTGGCTTCCCGCAAACTAGCACCTTCTCTGGGGTCCTTATCTACCGACCCCCAGGAGCCCTGGGAAATTTTAATATTGACCTTCCAGAAAATATAGCCAGTGCAGTAAGCTCCCTGTCCAACTTCACGGTTCTGGGAGATCTGAACATTCACTTTGATGATGCCTCCTCTTCCAGCAAAGGGGAATTGGTTGATAGCCTAGGGGCCCTAGCCCTCATCCTGAAAGTGGATGGCCCAACCCACCTCAAAGGTCATTTGTTGGACCCCATGTTTACCAACGCCAACTTAATAGTCGATAGCCCAACCCCTTTACCTTGGAGAGACCACTATCTAATACCCTTTACCTGGTCCGCACCGACCAGTAAGTGGCCGGAGACTTCCACAAAAAAACCTGGACGGAATTGGTCCCGGATTCCTGTAGAGTCATGGGCAGATATTCTTAACAACACACGACCAACGTTAATGGGTGACCCTAAATCAGAAAACCTAGAGATTAACGGCTGGCTTGAAGCCTCTTTAGACTTGGTGGCCCCCAAGAAACTCAGGAGCAATAAAAGGGGCTTAAAAAAGATAGCATGGTACACAGCCGGCCTTAGAGAACTTAAATTCAAGTGTAAACAAACAGAGAGACAGTGGAGGAAAGACTTTTCGGAGGAAAAAAAGCAAATCTACAGGGAAGCAGTAAAATTATATAAACTGGAAATTTGAAAAACCCAAGCCGAATACTATGAAACAAAAATTTCCTCAGCCACCAATGCCCCTAGAGAAATGTTTAGGATTTTTAAAACAATCACTACCCCTACACCACCAGCACCCCCTGTAGCTGATACACTCAAACGCTGTAACGACTTAGCAGAATTTTTCCATACAAAAATTCAATCCATCTACCTAACCTTTCCTTTGCCTACCACCACGAATATTCTCACCCAGACTGATAATGAGGGGGGACAATTAGCTACCATGTTAGAAGCCTTCCCTCCCATGAGCCTGGACTCTCTAATAATTCTTCTGAAAAAACTAAAGTCAGGATCTCCCAAAGACATGGCTCCACCTGCCGTCCTAAATCTAGTCTCTCATATAGTCGCCCCCAACATTTTAGAACTCATCAACCTATCCTTAAGCACAGGCAAGGTTCCATCTTCATGGAAGCAAGCCATGGTCAGAGTACTGCTGAAAAAGACAGGAGCCGACCCAGACGTGTTCGCCAACTACCGTCCCATTTCCTTGCTGCCAGAAATTGCAAAAATCACAGAGAAACATGTGAATGGGATACTGTCCTCCTATCTGGAAGAGAGCGGCTGTTTTCATTCCACACAAACAGGTTTTAGACCCCAGCAGGGCACAGAGACAGCCTTGATTGCCGTCACTGAAGAAAGCAGAAAAATTATGGACACAGGAGGTTCGGCAGCTATTATCCTCCTGGACCTAAGTGCAGCCTTCGATACCGTTAAACATCGCCTGTTTATCTCTAGGATTAGAGAGGCAGGGGTATCGGGGGTTGCACTTGGTTGGCTGGAGTCCTTCCTTGATGGCCGCTCATTCCAGGTCTTTGAGGAAAACTTCACCTCTAAAGGCCTACCCTTGAATTGTTTACAAAAGGGGGTGGTGATGAACAGAGTGTCTGAGTTAAATAGACCACTCTTACCCAGTCCAAAGATCAGGGCTTGATCCATCACCGTTATTTATCTCACTGCCCCATCCCAGCTCAGAACCTGGCTATATGCAAATCAGTCTGTCCCTGGCCCAGTGCATCATGGGAACAGGGCAGACTAAACTACCAAGCCAATTCTTCACCAGAAAGGAGACAAGCTACCAGGGACCGGTTTCTGGCATTTCAGCCTTCTTCGGCCCGGCTTGCTTGAATCCTGATGGAGCAGTGAGAAAGGGACTCATGTCTGAGTATACCCTGCCACACCTATAGTGGCCAAAAACGATTTACAAAAGGGGGTGGTGATGAACAGAGTGTCTGAGTTAAACAGACCACTCTTACCCAGTCCAAAGATCAGGGCTTGATCCATCACCGTTATTTATCTCACTGCCCCATCCCAGCTCAGAACCTGGCTATATGCAAATCAGTCTGTCCCTGGCCCAGTGCATCATGGGAACAGGGCAGACTAAACTACCAAGCCAATTCTTCACCAGAAAGGAGACAAGCTACCGGGGACCGGTTTCTGGCATTTCAGCCTTCTTCGGCCCGGCTTGCTTGAATCCTGATGGAGCAGTGAGAAAGGGACTCATGTCTGAGTATACCCTGCCACACCTATAGTGGCCAAAAACGATTTACAAAAGGGGGTGGTGATGAACAGAGTGTCTGAGTTAAACAGACCACTCTTACCCAGTCCAAAGATCAGGGCTTGATCCATCACCGTTATTTATCTCACTGCCCCATCCCAGCTCAGAACCTGGCTATATGCAAATCAGTCTGTCCCTGGCCCAGTGCATCATGGGAACAGGGCAGACTAAACTACCAAGCCAATTCTTCACCAGAAAGGAGACAAGCTACCGGGGACCGGTTTCTGGCATTTCAGCCTTCTTCGGCCCGGCTTGCTTGAATCCTGATGGAGCAGTGAGAAAGGGACTCATGTCTGAGTATACCCTGCCACACCTATAGTGGCCAAAAACGATTTACAAAAGGGGGTGGTGATGAACAGAGTGTCTGAGTTAAACAGACCACTCTTACCCAGTCCAAAGATCAGGGCTTGATCCATCACCGTTATTTATCTCACTGCCCCATCCCAGCTCAGAACCTGGCTATATGCAAATCAGTCTGTCCCTGGCCCAGTGCATCATGGGAACAGGGCAGACTAAACTACCAAGCCAATTCTTCACCAGAAAGGAGACAAGCTACCGGGGACCGGTTTCTGGCATTTCAGCCTTCTTCGGCCCGGCTTGCTTGAATCCTGATGGAGCAGTGAGAAAGGGACTCATGTCTGAGTATACCCTGCCACACCTATAGTGGCCAAAAACGATTTACAAAAGGGGGTGGTGATGAACAGAGTGTCTGAGTTAAACAGACCACTCTTACCCAGTCCAAAGATCAGGGCTTGATCCATCACCGTTATTTATCTCACTGCCCCATCCCAGCTCAGAACCTGGCTATATGCAAATCAGTCTGTCCCTGGCCCAGTGCATCATGGGAACAGGGCAGACTAAACTACCAAGCCAATTCTTCACCAGAAAGGAGACAAGCTACCGGGGACCGGTTTCTGGCATTTCAGCCTTCTTCGGCCCGGCTTGCTTGAATCCTGATGGAGCAGTGAGAAAGGGACTCATGTCTGAGTATACCCTGCCACACCTATAGTGGCCAAAAACGATTTACAAAAGGGGGTGGTGATGAACAGAGTGTCTGAGTTAAACAGACCACTCTTACCCAGTCCAAAGATCAGGGCTTGATCCATCACCGTTATTTATCTCACTGCCCCATCCCAGCTCAGAACCTGGCTATATGCAAATCAGTCTGTCCCTGGCCCAGTGCATCATGGGAACAGGGCAGACTAAACTACCAAGCCAATTCTTCACCAGAAAGGAGACAAGCTACCGGGGACCAACTCTTGAATTGTGGGGTGCCACAGGGCTCATCTTTGAGTCCCACCCTTTTTAATATTTATATGAGTCCTTTGGCCAAAATTGTTATTATTATAGAGGCTTTTGTAGCGCGCTCTGTTACTAAAAAGTATAGTATCCTGGCGTGAGAGAAAGGGGAGACAGATCACATTACATGCAGAGTGGAGAGACATCCATTAGGCAGTGATGTTAAAGAGGTGGGTTTTTAGGCCTTTCCTGAACGCCATGATGGATGGTGATGTTCTCAAATGAAGAGGAAGGGTATTCCAAGCTCTCGCTGCTCTGACAGAGATGGATTGGCCACCGAGCCTGCTATATTTAAACTTTGGCACAGTCATTTGGTGGAGATTGCTTGATCTAAGAGGGCGGTTGGGAACATAAAGGGAAAATCTTTTCCTCAGATAAGCTGGACCCGTTTGATGGAGTGCTCGGTATGCTAGCACGAGGATCTTAAATAAGATCCTTTGATCAACTGGGAGCCAGTGAAGATCTCTAAGAGGTTGACGGACACTAGATCTTCTGGGTATGTTAAACAGCAGCCGGACCGCGGCATTTTGAATGACTTGGAGGCGGTGAATCAGATAGGCTGGGAGTCCGCAGTAGAGGGCATTCGCATAATCCAATCTGGATAGTATGAGAGCGCGAATGACCGTCTCCTTGGCCTCTCTCGGGAGCAAAGGGAGAAATCTGCGCGGGGTTTTGAGGGTGGAGAAGCAGATTCCAGTGATTTTTTTCAGGTGGTCCTCAAATCTGAGATTGTTACTAAACCAGACTCCTAGATTTTTTGCAGGTCCACCAATGGATTTGGGGCATGGGAAATCGGTGGGCCAGAGAGAGTCACTAAAGTTATCTGGAAAGGAACCATACAGCAAGATTTCAGATTTACTCTCATTGCATTTAAGCTGGGCACAAGCCAGCCAGCGAAAAACCGATGATAAACAGAATTGGACTCTCGACGTGTCCGAGTTGTTTTTGGGCCATGTAAACAAAAGCTGAGTATCATCGGCATAGGCCATAATTTTGGCTCCTAGCTGTTCCGCAAGATAAATGAGGGGGGTCATATATATATTAAAAAGCAGGGGGCTTAGAGTGGAGCCCTGTGGGACACCAGTAGAAAGTTTTTTGGGAGAGGAGGAGAAAGGCGGCATCCACACTTGCTGGGACCTGTTATCTAAAAAAGATGTTAACCAGCCAAGAGCGGAGCCAGTTATGCCAATGGCCGCTAGTCTGGTAAGTAAGAGGGAGTGAGGGACCGTATCGAAGGCGGCAGAGAGGTCCAATAAAATCAGAGCCGCTCTGCCACCTCCGTCCAGACATTCCCGAATGGCCTCAGAAACCTCGACTAGAGCCGTCTCTGTGCTGAAAGCAGCTCTGAAGCCTGATTGCGCAGGGTGAAGAGCTTGAGAGCTTTCAACAAATTTGTCCAGCTGTGTGAATGCAACCTTTTCACATATCTTTGCCAGGGCCGGCAATAATGATATGGGCCGGAAATTAGCAGGGGCCTTCGGGTCTAGGCCATTTTTTTTAAGAAGTGGTAGCAGTTTGGCCTGCTTCCAGCATGCCGGAACAGTGGCGGTGGAAAAAGAGAGGTTGACAATATGTGTCACCTCTTGGCCGACTGTATTAGCCAGGCCCGCAAGGACTCTGGCCGGGCAAGGGTCGGCGGGGGATCCTGATTGTAAAGTAGCAAGAATTTTAACAACCTCTGTTGTATCCACTGGAGTGAAGAGGGCAAACTGATCCATAGAGATGGGCATAATGGGGGAAGGAATAGTCATTGAGGCTGGAAAATTGTTACATACAGTAAGCAAGTCATCTTGGATTTTTGCAATTTTGTCCACAAAGAACACAGAGAGTTCTTCACACCATTTTGCCAAAGAGGCTAAAAGAGGTTGAGCGGCACAAGGGGAGACAAAGCTTTTAACAATGGCAAAGATTTCCCCGCTGTTGTTTTTGGCCTTGGTTATGCGCCCATCGTAGTATAGACTTTTTGCCGATTTAATTGCTGCATAATACCTCTTTTGAGCCGTTCTCAGTTCTTTCTTAGCCTCAGGGAGATAGGCTTGTCTCCAACGTCTTTCAAGTTTTTTACAACCTGATTTGAGATTGCGGAGAGTATTAGAGAACCAAGGTTTAGAAGAGGTGGAGCGCACTCTGCAGACACGACCTGTTTTAGTTGAAGAAGCAGCACCGCCTTCAATCCATGAGTTGAATGAACTAACGGCTAACTCAATTTCAGAGGGAAGTGTGGGGCGAGAGGTATCAAGCTGATCACAGAGCATAGGTATGTTAATTTTCTGTGTGTGAGCAGCAGAATGATTGGTCTCAGCGGGGCGGGACAGGGGCCAGGTGAATCTTATCAGCATATGGTCAGACCAGTTTACTATTTCAGGGTCAGACATATTTATGTCAAAGTTGGTACATAGTAGGTCAAGGACGTGACCCCCTGAATGGGTGGGAGCCTTAATCCACTGTTTTAGCTGGGCCATCGCAAAAGCATCGTTTAGCCGAACTGTGTCAGGTAGATCTAGCTGATCCACGTGAATATTAAAGTCCCCCAGAAGGAGATATGTGGGGTATTTCAGGGCACGTGGGACTATCATGTCCTCTAGTGCCTCTAGAAATTTTCCTGCGTGGCCAGGTGGTCGGTACACCAAAGATCCACCTAAGGTGAAATGTGCCCCCAGAGTAAGAGAGAAGTGGAGCACCTCGGCATCAACTGAGGGGCCCATAGGATCAAGAGAAAAAGTCCACTTATCTCTGAAAATGGCTGCTATGCCACCTCCTCTGCCTAAGGGGCGATCTTGTCTAATGATTTTAAAGCCACGTGGAATAGCCAGTTCAATCACGGGGTTGCATGTCTCATTAAGCCACGTTTCTGTGACAAAAAGAAGATCAAACTCATTGTCACTTAGTAGTTCAAATATGTCATTGGAGTGTTTGACCAGTGATCTGGCATTGATCAAACCGGCCCGAAGACATGCCGAATCGGTGGGAAGCTGGGTAGGAGCAGTTAGAGTAGGCTGAAAGCGAAATTTGCATGCTTGGCAAGTACGCTGAGATGTATCAGCCAGGTCCCAACGATTCAAGCAGGGGCAAGAGTTAGCATTAAGTGCTATTAGATACTCACGAGAGTAGGAGACACGCAACCGATCAGTGGATGGAGAAGCAGCAGCAGGGGGGCTGGCGCTGGCCGCGCCCGGGACACGGACGGGCACAGACGGGCCCTCCTTTGGCGCTCCTTCGGCGCGCCCGCTGCGCGTCCTGAAGGGCATGGCTAATTATAGACTGAAGCCCCAACCTCCGCTGGACCGCTAACTCCGGTCCGGCAGGGTCCGACCCACACCTAAGATGGCGGCCGACCTAGCCCTCCACAGCAAACGGCACGTGAAGCCGCGGTGGACCGGGGCTTAGGGGGAACACAGTCGGTGACAGGCAAATAGCGGTGAGTAATTAAATGAGCAGACAATATAACACAGTCAATGTAAAAGAATTTAAAAGTTCAGTTTTTTAAAAGCACATCAGTTTAAATGCATCCAATGATAATTGCAAGCAGAGGAGAGCCCTCGCAATCTGCTCGCCCTTCTCGAGCGTTGTGCCGAGGTACTGCCACTGCCTCAGCCCAAACGCGCTACCCAACGAGCATCAGGTCTAATTATAGACTGAAGCCCCTACCTCCGCTGGACCGCTAACTCCGGTCCGGCAGGGTCCGACCCACACCTAAGATGGCGGCCGACCTAGCCCTCCACAGCAAACGGCACGTGAAGCCGCGGTGGACCGGGGCTTAGGGGGAACACAGTCGGTGACAGGCAAATAGCGGTGAGTAATTAAATGAGCAGACAATATAACACAGTCAATGTAAAAGAATTTAAAAGTTCAGTTTTTTAAAAGCACATCAATTTAAATGCATCCAATGATAATTGCAAGCAGAGGAGAGCCCTCGCAATCTGCTCGCCCTTCTCGAGCGTTGTGCCGAGGTACTGCCACTGCCTCAGCCCAAGCGCGCTACCCAACGAGCATCAGGTCTAATTATAGACTGAAGCCCCAACCTCCGCTGGACCGCTAACTCCGGTCCGGCAGGGTCCGACCCACACCTAAGATGGCGGCCGACCTAGCCCTCCACAGCAAACGGCACGTGAAGCCGCGGTGGACCGGAGCTTAGGGGGAACACAGTCGGTGACAGGCAAATAGCGGTGAGTAATTAAATGAGCAGACAATATAACACAGTCAATGTAAAAGAATTTAAAAGTTCAGTTTTTTAAAAGCACATTAGTTTAAATGCATCCAATGATAATTGCAAGCAGAGGAGAGCCCTCGCAATCTGCTCGCCCTTCTCGAGCGTTGTGCCGAGGTACTGCCACTGCCTCAGCCAAAGCGCGCTACCCAACGAGCATCAGGTCTAATTATAGACTGAAGCCCCAACCTCCGCTGGACCGCTAACTCCGGTCCGGCAGGGTCCGACCCACACCTAAGATGGCGGCCGACCTAGCCCTCCACAGCAAACGGCACGTGAAGCCGCGGTGGCCCGGGGCTTAGGGGTAACACAGTCGGTGACAGGCAAATAGCGGTGAGTAATTAAATGAGCAGACAATATAACACAGTCCATGTAAAAGAATTTAAAAGTTCAGTTTTTTAAAAGCACATCAGTTTAAATGCATCCAATGATAATTGCAAGCAGAGGAGAGCCCTCGCAATCTGCTCGCCCTTCTCGAGCGTTGTGCCGAGGTACTGCCACTGCCTCAGCCCAAGCGCGCTACCCAACGAGCATCAGGTCTAATTATAGACTGAAGCCCCAACCTCCGCTGGACCGCTAACTCCGGTCCGGCAGGGTCCGACCCACACCTAAGATGGCGGCCGACCTAGCCCTCCACAGCAAACGGCACGTGAAGCCGCGGTGGACCGGGGCTTAGGGGGAACACAGTAGGTGACAGGCAAATAGCGGTGAGTAATTAAATGAGCAGACAATATAACAAAGTCAATGTAAAAGAATTTAAAAGTTCAGTTTTTTAAAAGCACATCAGTTTAAATGCATCCAATGATAATTGCAAGCAGAGGAGAGCCCTCGCAATCTGCTCGCCCTTCTCGAGCGTTGTGCTGAGGTACTGCCACTGCCTCAGCCCAAGCGTTGGTTAATTGTTGAGCCCTTTGGCATCCGAATCGTCACATACGCGGACGACACCCAGTTGATAGTATTCCTCAACCAACCGGGACATGACCCAAACAATCTAGCCAATTGTCTTAAAAATATCTCAGCCTGGATGGAACGCTCCTCGCTGCAAATGAATGGAGCAACAACCGAAGTAATGCTCCTGGGTAAACCTCTTCCAGAGGGGTCCACTCCGACTTGGCCTAACTGTTTGGGCACCTCACCCACCCCCAAAGATCAAATAAAGAGTCTTGGAGTCTGGCTGTACAATAAGCTAAACATGAAAGTCCAAGCACAGAAGGTTGCAGGATGCTGCTTTGGTTTGCTCAGGATGATGAGGAAAGTTTTTCCATTATTAACCTGGGAGACCAAGAAACTAGTGGACCAAGCATTAATTCTCTCCCGCTTGGACTACGCTAATGCTCTTTATGCTGGATCACCACAGTCCACAATAATGAGACTACAGATAGTCCAGAATTGTGCTGCTAGAATGCTTCTGAATATTCTCCGCAGAGAGTCAGCCAGAGCAGCCATTGCCTCTCTTCATTGGCTGCCTGTCGCTGAGAGGATTTTATTTAAAGCCCTCTACATTACTCACAAGATCATGACCAAGAAAAGCCCGCAATCTTACAGTCAATCATTGCCCCATATCACCCCAACAGAGCTCTTCGCTCTGTAAACAAACGCCTGGCTACTATCCCGAGAATCTACAGGACCAGAAGTGGGGGCCAACGCTTCTCATACGTGGCCTCCAGAAGATGGAACACTCTCCCCGACCACATTCGATTGGAAGAAAACCATTTGGCGTTTCGTAAGCAGCTGAAAACATTTTTATATCCATCCAGTTAAAGGGGACACTCTTACAGTCAGGTCCTTAGCGCTGGGAGGCCTCATGGTAGCCATGCGCTTTACAAGTGCCTTTTTCATTTCATTTCATTTCATTTCATATACACCACCAATTATGCCTTTATTTTTCGACCCAACTAGCTGATGGCGGGGCTCAATTTCCTTGCTAGCACCAGGCCCCGACCTCCTTTGCTTCCCATTGGACACCGACCCTCGGTCACTTGCAGACCCTTGAAGGCCAGGGGGCGATAGTTATCCTGGACAGATGCCTAAAGGCGTCCCCTCCTTTTTTTGTTGATGCAGTTTTTATTTAGCGCAAACTCAACTTGACTGTATTGGAGTGCTTTACATGAGCACAAGTTACATTACATATTCATTCGTATTTTGGTAGGCACGGGGAGATTAAGTGATTTGCCCAGAATTACAGGTTGTTGAGCCAATGCTAAGACTCGAACCTGGTTCCCGAGCTACAAAGTTGGCAGCTCTGGCTGTCAGGCCTCATCCCCCATGATGCCAGGAATGCATGATTTTTTACATATTGCTCGTACATTTTAGAATCCCTTTCTGCCTAAGACAATATAGCGCAGAGTGTGAAGTATACCCTGTTTTCCAGGGAAAAACCCCATTAAAGAAAAAAAAGAAAAAGGAGGAGACCTAATGAACATCGGCAATGCAAAATGACATCTCAAGGAGCAGCGTCACGTCGCAGTCCTATTGTTGCCCTGAATTTCATGGGAACGGTTCTCTTGGGGAGTACCCTCGAATGAACTAGCCCTTTACATCTGGTCTTGATTAGGCGTGTTAGATCTTAGAAAATGAACACTGACTGCACACGTTTTTATACAGCTCACTGGCTTCCGCACTCACTGCAGAGAGCTTTTTGTGACCCATAGGTAACACGGTCTGATAAAAGAATATTCAACAGAGGTTTTCATCATCCCATGGTCAATTGAAATGAACAGAGATTAGAGTGGGCAATAGCAAGTTCATGATTTTAAAAGTATAGAGCTGACGTTGGTGTTTTTCAGTGGGGTTTTCTAGCTTGAACAGTTGCACAGCAAAGTAGTTGGCGCAACACTTTCTTCTAGGTCACTTTGCTAGACAGTCTAACATCGCCAAGTTCTTAACAAGCATTTGCAATGCAATAGGTCTTGCATTAGGAAAGTTTGAGCTATTGGTATTGTAAATGATACATTTTTTATTTATGTGTTGGTTTTGAAAATAGCGAAATTATTAGCTTTGTCATTTACAATGCCAATAGTTTTAACTTTCGCAAATGTGACACCTATATCATTTGTAATGCAATATGTGTTGTATTTACGTGACTTACATGTATTAATATTAAAAATAACAATGGCTTTACATTTTTTTTAATAATTAATATTTCAGTAAAAGCTATTGTAATTTATAATGGCAATAGGTTAAACTTTTGTAAATAACTTTTGTGAAGATTATGTTCAGTGTATTTTATTGTGATGAAAATCCAAGAACAGAAGTGAAATATTAACATCTTTTTGTGACATTTGTAATAAAGCTTGAAACAATGAAAGAACATATTTGAACCAGTTGTTGTTGAATGGTTGAACAGATTGATGCTGTGGTGGTGCTGAGTGATGCTGTGGCGTTCAGTGATCCTGTGGTACCGCATAGTGATGCTGCTGTGCCCCTGAGTAATGCTGTGGTGGTGCTGAGTGATGCTGTGGTGATGCGATAGAGTAAGTATGATAGAAAGAGTGAGTGCGATAGATAGAGTGAGTACGATAGATAGAGTGAGGGCGATAGAGAGAGGGCAATAGTGGGAGGGCGATACATAGAAGGAGGGCGATAGATAGATAGATAGAGGGAGGGCAATAGATAGATAGAGGGAGGGCGATAGACAGATAGAGGGAGGGCGATAGACAGATACAGATAGATAGAGGGAGGGCGATAGATAGATGCAGATAGATAGAGTGAGGGCGATAGATAGAGTAAGGGTGATAGATAGATAGAGTGAGGGCGACAGAAGGAGTGAGGGCAACAGATAGATAGAGTGAGGGCAATAGATAGAGTGGGTGAGGTGACCTCGTTGTGGCCGTGGTGGTGGTCATGGTGGTGGACATGGTGGTATCAGCATTTGATAAATTTTTCCAGCCCCGAAATTTCTACAAAAACTTGTAAAGGAAACAAATCCAATTGGCCCAGGGTGGATTCGTTGTATAAAGTAATGATCTGTTTTCATTTGGCACTAGGTTCATCACCTTTCGGAGGGGGCGTTTACACAGTGACCAGAGGTGTACTTTACTTTGTGCTTCTTTGTTGCATGTTTCAAATGTAAGGGGTTGAGAATGCTTTCCACTGGTGTGACTAAAATTCTACCTCGGCAGGTTGAATTAGGACTTGGCTGGTAAAGCCAGGTGTGCCCCAGAAACCCATGGGCTGAAGTCTCCAGCCCCCCAGTAATCAATAAACACTGAAAGAGTGTGTAGTTTAATGAGGCTGACGAGAGCTAACCTTACAATCCACGCATTCCGCTCAGCTGGGGGTGCGTGAGCCTGAGACTGCACCTGTGCGGTGTGCAGCCCCCGAAGCGGGGGCACGTGCCTCCAACAGCACCGGCTGCCAGGGAGGGGGAGGGAAGACCACCCCGGGTCGGCAGGCAGCAGCTCGTGCCATTGTCCCGAGCCTGGCTCGTGCCACTCGGCCTCTGCCCAGCACCGCCGCCTCCCAGGCTGCCAGCAGGGCCGGCCCTAGGCATGTGCAAACTGTGCACCTGCACAGGGCCGCCAAACCCCAGGGGCCGCCACGACGAGGATCGGATCGGAAGGATCACTGGAGTGGCGGCCCCCTGGCAGGGATTAGGAATATAGTGACAGGAGGCTTTTTGAAATAATATGTGGTCTGAGGTTGTATAAACGGCAGTAAGAAGGGCTGACATTGTTGTCAGGTGCTCTATGTTGTCCCATCTTTTGTTGCTCAGTTTGGCTGGTGATAGTATTGAACAGGTTATCCACTGATTGGTTAAATTAAAAGCGCAGATTGTTTGCATCCCTTGTGACTTCGTACTTGGTTCTTTCTAATGTGAGGTATTGTTTTATGTTGTATCTCTGACAGAAGGACCTTTAGTTTCTCAAGTAAGATTTGGAGGAACGGGTGTTTAAAATGGGATTGTGCTGTTTTGGTTCTCCCTTGATCTTAGATGGTCTTGCAGGGCATGTGTCTGTAGGCATAGAGAAAGGAATTTCTGATGCCATTCATTTTTGTGAACAAGATTTTCTGTTCCTTCAGACTGTACATGTATAATGGTGGTCTTACTAGATGTGGCAAATTATTATTTTCAGAAATACTGCTTTGCCACTTCCACAAAAAGTGACCCTTTTTTGAGATTTACTCTTTTGTGTTTTGAATCGTGTTTTCCACAAAGTGGATTTAGTAACAATAATATTGTTGATAGCATTTACTGTCATAAAACGCACACCATAAATAAATAAATAAAAACTGCTTCTATGCCTTTAAATAATAGTGGTTACATAATAGTGCTTAAATAATAATACTCTTTATCAACATGATATGTTAAGTTGGCACCTGGATTCGAATATGCGTCCTGGCAGTTTATGGGAGTTCTCCCCTCTGACTGCAATGAATTCATGTCGGGGGGAGCGCATAAACTATTTTCAAACACACTTGCAGCAACGTAAGCAAAAATACAGATTTTAATTTGTCTGTTGCTACAAACGGTGTACTTCGCTCAAACACACCATTGTAACTCCACCAGGTCCTGGAAGAAGAAGAACAATACTGTGACAATGCCTCAAAAAGACCTCTACTTGTCCCTCTCAGCCTCAACAGACACAGCTTTCTTCTCCCATGGCTTGCTCCCAAGGTCTCGTCACTCTGAACTTGGAACCAATTCACCTTTCTTTCTAGCCCTTACCTTTCAAGAGGTACCAGGACACGTCCCATTCTCCTTTTTTAAACATATTGTTATTGCCATTTCTTTATACATTCTACATCACATAATATTTATCCAACATTTGTCATGATATCTTCGTGTAATTGACATGGTACAGAGGTTGCTGACATTGCGAAGCATCATTGATCCCTGATTAACATTTATGAGCAGGGTACGACAGCTATGATGTATGCCAGCCCATTCCGCCCATTCCAAGGCAGAGAATTCAAATATCTTTCCTCATGTCCGTCTCTCCAGCAGTGTAATGTACTACCCTTGTATGTCGGGGTGAGTGCGTTTGGACAGGAGGTGTCGCTGCCATCTAAGAATCATATGTAATGAAAATTAAGAGAAAGTGAATAATGCTAAAATATCTAAATACTTGGCTTAACTAGTGTCACCTTCCTGAGCTCCGCCCCGTCCGGACCCCCTCTTCCGGGGCCCCCACCTACGCTCCCTGCACAGGGCCACCATGAGCCTAGAGCCGGCCCTGCTGCCAGTGACGTCAGGGGCCGCGCTTGGAGAACCTCCCTGCGCGCGCTGGTTAAAAAGAAGAAGCAAAAAAAGAAGGACTGAAAGAACACAAGAGAGGAGGTAGACCTGCGGAGAGGAGCCAGTGGCACCAGCAGCGCACACACCTCCCTCTGCTAACAGTGGCACAACCCAAGACCAGCCTTCTGCAAAGCAGCATCACACAGACCTGCCATCTGGTACTAGCATCACCCAGATCACCAGCATCACCCTAGACATTGTGTCTGCCAGCAGCATCCGCGTAGATCTGCCCTGTGCAGGCAGACTCAGCATCAAATATCCCATTGGCACTAGCACAAGACCTGGTATCTACCTAGGCACCGGCACTGTTCCTGTACCTGCCCTGTGTCAGCAGCATCTTCACAAACAGACTTACCCTCTTTCAGCAGGCACACTTCACACTAGACCTACCCTGTGCCAGACAAACCACCCCGAGCAGCACCCACACCTGCCTTCTGCTGGCAGCACCAGGAGAGCGACCCGATGCACTTCTGAGATCTGCCCCGGCCAGCACCCTGTGCCTGCATCAGCACCGTGTCCTGCTTTGTGCCCTCCACAGCCTTCCGTTCTGCCCTCCCCCGTGCCCTGCGTCCTGGGAGCTGCGTGACTGCAGAGCCAGGACCTGCCGGTGGCACCGCTGACCCCGTGCTACTCCTCGGAGTCCCCGCAAAGCTAAAGCTCAGCCCGGGATGCTGCCCCACCAGTCAGCACTGCTGCTGCTGGCAGCGATGTTGCTGCAGTGCGAGGCCAAGTTCAGAGAGAGGAGCAAGTCCCAAGGGAGGAGACGGTGTCTGAACGGAGGACCGCCCCGGAGGAGCCGGCGCAGGGAGCATGCGGGCACAGAGGGCTGCCGCTGGCTCTACCCCCGGCTCACCTGCTGCTCCCGCACCGAGAGTTGCCGGGGGCTCCTACTGCACAGGGAGCCCAAGGTAGGCCCCGCCATGGGGGGACAGGGCACAGTGCCACCTGTGCCAGGAGGGACCATGAGGGGGCCAGTGCGTACTGCATGCCAGGGAGGGTGCATGGGAGAGTGGGTGACCTGTAGAGGCCTATTGAATGTCTGCGAAGGTGTTCTACAGACTAGTTTGATGGTGATTGCAAAGAACCAGAAAGAACCAAAATTTAACTATGAATAAATATAAATAAAGGAATATAATTGTGTATAGAACTGCACAGGAGTGCGGGCAGGGTACGATAGTGGCAAGGAAACAACTACAGGACACGAAGAAATAATGTTGAAGTATAATGACTAATGAATGAAGGGATGGGTACCATGGAGGGGGAATGGCCACTATATGAAGGAATTGCGAGCACAAGTACAGGATACCCACTGAATGAAGGGGCGGTGAAAATGAAGAACTAGTGACAGCAACATAAAGGAATTGGTTAAACGATGAAGGGATACTCACAGAATAAGCAGATGGTGAACATGACGAAAAAGTGGACGCCTGATGAATACAAATGTGCAACTACTACAGGAAAATAACGAAATAAATAACAAAAAAAGATACAGCAGCCACCGCAGCGAACACGGAAGACAGCGAAACAGAAAGCAGCTCAGTAACCGAGTTGTGACTGAGAGGGCGGAGGCTGCCCGCGCATGTGCGCTATTCGTTATGAAGAGGGAGCCCAGGCGCCAAAGCGAAGTGCGGCAGCTGAAGTCCCGGGTCCCAGGAGGGGGCACGGGTGAATACCAGCGGATAGCACTGCGGGGCTCCCATGCCGAGACTGACCCGCTGGCTGCCGAGGGAGAGAGGGACACGCGGAGAGAGCCCGGTGAGTGGGGGGGATGTGTGTGCGTGTGTGTGCGCACGTGTGTCGGTGTGTGTGCGAATGTGTCTGTGTGTGTGTGTGTCTGTCTGTGTGTGTGTGTGCGCATGTCTGTGTGAGAGTGTGTGTGCGCGCGTGCGTGTGTGTGTCTGTGTGTATGTGTTATCCACTTCCTGGCAATGTAGGACAGGAGATGTGCACGACGTGTGGGTGAATGTGCGCGCTCACATGGGAGAATCGCCAGCGTGTGCCCATCCCCTGTCTCACATTCCCAGGAATTGAGTAACAAAAGATGCTTCGCTGGACGCAGACTGAAATAAGGTGACCAAGCATCCATACGTTTCACGGACCATCTGTTATTTTGCTGTCACGTCCATTGTCCGTCATCATTCCTTTTACGAATGCCTTTTGTCCTTAATTTTGGGATTGCTGCAGGCTGTGCTATTTCGCTGTGATAATCATAGCCAGCTTACACTTCTCTTTTAAATTTCAGAGGCTGCAGCAGCTCCTCCCGGGCCTTGCACAGTCTGTGGGCCGGCCCTTTGTCATTCTGACTGTGGCTGATTATCACATGCAGAATGACAATGGGACAAGGGTGTATTGAAGCACCTGCTAAGTGGGGGTGTCACGGGGTCAGATAAAATTGTTTTGTAGACCTCCCTAACGTTTATCTGTGGCTTGCAGGTCAGGCCCTGGCATAAGGTGCTGTGGCTGGAATTCAGTGATATGCACCTGGTAATACTGCCACACCTAGAATATGTGAGTCTAGCATAAGTGGTCAGATGCTTCAATTGCACATATGGTTTTATGTTAAGATATATTTATGCAGTTTATCATAATCAAAGTTCCTTTTTCCAGGCTTCCTTTTTGCAGTTGATGTTTTTCTCTGTGCACTGTTGCCAATATGTAACTTTCACATATATGTAACCAACATGCGAATCTTTCTTTCTACCAGAAGCAGTAGATTAGAACAGCCTGCAGTATACATACAGTGCCAACATTTACATAGCAGGGATAAGCAAAAAAAAGGACACACTTTTTATTGAAGCAAGATGTGTGTTTATACACATGTGTTGTCTACTAAGCACCGTTATTGATGCTGAATATGGAATGGTGTAGGCTTGTGGAAGGCCCTGTCTCTCTCACTCTAGCCCCAAATATGCCCCTTAAATGTGCGGAGTTGTCTATGCATTTTGGGACCAGGGCCATCAGAATCCAGTTTTGATATGCAGAGATATTATTTGGACATTGGTAGAGGTGGCCGAGCCACTGAAAGCTCTAGCCAGGCTTGAGCCTGAAGCCTGACTATGGCTCAGCTTGAGGTCCTATTGGAACCTCGAGCCCATAACAAGTCGAGCTTTCATGTAGCTTCTTTCTGCCTATTTGCCTCTCTTCCTCTCTCAACCCAGGATATGGCATTACTGTCTGAGCTGCCGACTGTGGAACAAGGGAACCAGGTTGACATCTCGACGTAGGCTCAACATCCTGTGATTCTGGGCACATCACTTAATTTTCCGTTGCCTATAAACAATGCTTGTGAACTTGTGTAAGTAACTGATGCACATGTAACTGGTGATCATGCAAAGTGCTCAGCCTTTGGGTCGAGTTCACGCTGTATTTAAAAATTACAGAAAATTATTTAAAAGGTAAAAACAAAGCCTTAATATAAGGAAAGACAAATACAGACACATTTCCTGGCTGATATGTACAAAGTGAAACCAGAAAACCAGAATAAATTACGTCTTCCTCACTTAAATTGCGTGATCTAGATCAGACACTTAGGGGCAGATTTATGTTGGGAATGCGCCACGTTTGCGTCACGCAACTGCGGCGTAAACGTGGCGCATCCCTGCGACCCATTTACAACGTGACGCATCTAGGCAGATGCGTCACGTTGTAAAGCCCTGCGCCACTTGTGGGCGTTCCGGCGCAGGGTGGGCGTTCCGGGGAAAGTGCGCCCCGCAAAAAAGTGGCTGAGTGAAATCTATAAGATTTCACTCAGTCACTTTCAGGCCAATGCTGCGTCAAAACCCTGCGCCTGCTTGAAGCAGGCGTAGGTCTTGACGCAGCATTGTAAAGATGGGGAACCCCCGAGCCTTGCTGGAGCTGCGTCGCGCTTGCGACACAACTCCAGCAATGCGCCACCTTTACGGCACAGATGTGTCACGCATCTGTGCCGTTTTTGCCCCATGGTGCGCCGCATTGTAAATGCGGCGCACCATGGGTGGCGGAGCAGCGGCGCAAAATAACTGGCGCATCCTTGGGGATGCGCCAGTTATCATAAATCTGCCCCTTAATTTTTCCAAAACTCTTTTTTTATTCATTTTCGCATATGAAAGCACTTACAGATATGTGAATTCAGACTACAAGTTGTACAAAACTAACACTCTTAATAAGTACTTCTCAGTGCAGAGCAATAGCGTGCATTCTTAATGCTAAAGCTTCCACATGTTAAAGAAAGCACTTTTTTGAATTTTGATAAGACTTTACCATATTTTAGGTGGTGTTTGTTGGATGATTTACATAGCAAATATTTTCAGCCCTCAGCTCTTGCACTGTCTCTAAAATCTAAGCTAGACTCTTGGCTCTGGTTCTCCCTGTTAATTTATTGGCTAGCCCACCTCTAGACATTGGCCAGAACATGCTAGTTTCATGTGCATATCTTGCGAAGACAAGTGAGATTAGCATGTGCTAGATGCCAACACAACCAAAGACCTCACATCAAAACACTGAAGAAAGGGACGAATGCCTGCACTTATATAAAGGGCAGAACAATATTTCGAGGTAGTGGTGAATCATATCAGTGACTGACATTAATAGGGCCATAGCAGAAAATGTCCTTTTTGCATTCTCAAAATTAATGTCCTCATCTTTCGAAAAAGCCCTGCAATGCAATAATTATAGCTGATAGGGCACTATACCATTGCCAATTAACAATAACGAAAAGTACATCACCTAGCAAAGTTTTCTTAAAATTACTCTCCCCACCCTATCATCTATTCTCTGGTTATGTGTAAATCTATATGAAGTAACTGTGCTGTGAGTTGATTTGCGACAATATACGCAAACTTTCGCATTAGGCATAGAAAAACTAACAAGTATTAGGCTCAGGGTCTCTAAAGGATTTAGACCGATTCTGCACTAGAGACATCACATGACTTGCACAGTGCTTCACCTGCAGAAGATGAATGGTGAAGCTACCTTCTCAGGTGGTCTTTGATTACAAAACGTGTTTTACAAGCATCTGTGAAGATCTGACACACCCCTACAGCTTCAATTTGAATCCCACCTCCTATGTGGATGATACCCAATTAGTAGTGGCAACGGTTGACAAAAATTCCCCAGGTCCATTAACACTGCATGACTGCATGAGAGCCATCAGTTTATGGAGGAGTAAGCATTGTTTAAAACTCAATTTGGGTAAAACCGAAGTAATCTTGTTTGGAAATCCCCTCCCTGCATGGCCTCCAGCTTGGTGGCTTGACGCTCTTGGCCCTCCGCCTCTACCTGTGACCAAAGCCAAAAACTAACTTGTGCTTTATTATTGATGATAAGCTCAAATATGGAGCACAAGTATCTAAGGTGGTTTTGTCTTCCTTTCATACCCTAAGGATGATCCTTCCCTACGTTCCTGCAAGACCAGGAAAAACATGATTACAGCATTAGTCCTCTCAAAATTGGACTATTGCAATGGACTGTATATCAACCTACAAGTATGTTTGATTAGAAGGCTCCAACTGGTCGAAAATGCAGCAGCCAGAATGATTTTGAACATCCCACAATTTCACTTGATCGTCCTTCGAATCCGAGATCTGCACTGGCTTCCGGTTTATAAGCGGGTTAAATTCAAGGCTTTCTGTGTGGCTCATAGATCCCCCTATAATGCAGGACCTACATTCTTACTGGACCACTTTAGGTGGTACATCCTCAATAGATGCCTGCGTTTGGCTACGGCTAGATCAATCACCACCACCAGATTCAAGAAAGTGAACTGGGGAGGAAGGAATTTTGTCATCAGTACGGCCAGGCTCTGGAACAGTTTCCCTCTATATCTTAGAGCCATTTCACCCGTGCTCACATTTAGGAAGGAGCTCAAAAAGTGTCTCTTTAGCAACTAATTGGTCCTAACTCAGCATGCTCGGTTTCAGCAAGCGCCATGACACCCACGGGTATTTGCACGCCCTATACATTTTACTAACAAAACATAACATATGAGTGATAGTAACAAAGTCCATCTGAGCAGATCTTACCGAACACTTCTCTCACCAAGCATGCCTGCTCAGGACCATGAACTGTAAACAAAATAGCAGACTGGATAACGCAGTGCGGTAACCATTTAAATAGATTTTGATCATTTGAAATACCACAAAAAGACCTGCACAGTTGCTCAAAGCTGCACACACACTGACAAAACGTGAAGTACACAATTGCTTCAACCCAATATAAACATTTTTTGACTTGTGCTTATGTTGTTTGTCTATTGACTTACTTATATAGTATTGTGCAACATCCTCTGATGTTTCCGTAAAACGTACCTTCAGTCCTGAATTTTTGTCCTGAATTTTGACCCTTTGTCCTGAATTTTTACACTCACTGTCCTGAATTTGCACTCATGCCAGTTGGTCACCCTAAGCTGAGAGAGTCTTGTGCCCTTCTCAAGGAAGAGTGGATTCAATACACAATATTACACAACTACCTGGCTCAAACTAAAGGAGACACTGTCTCCTCCTCTCTTGACCTGTAGCTTTATAAATAGCAAGGAGACAGTGCCCATTGGAGTCCACTCTCCTCCCCCTGCTTGATTTGTAAAAAAAAAAGTGCTGGGCCCTTGCCAGGCCACCACAGTTTGCACCACAGGTTGCCACTGTAGTTACACAACTGCTAACCATCACACTGCTACAAGTGTGACAATTCAGACTGTTCAAGGCTGCCAAAGCATTAAGAATGGCTTAGGTGGCAGGTATTTGTTGCTATTAATGTATATCCTTGGCCCCTAAATTGTGGAACTACTTTCCATTGGAGATCCAGTCCTTTAGCAACCTTCTGAGCTTTAGGAAGAAGCTCAAAACGTGTCTGTTTGGGCAGGCACTTGAGTAAAACGACCCCTTGTTCGACACGTTATAGAGTTAACGCCATTAAACCATTCGGTGTACGTGCGCTTTAGAAATACTTCCTAACATAACATAACATTGAATTAAAAAACAACAGTTTTTCTGTTCATCTTTAAATTACACAAACAGTGCCACCATGTGGCAGCTGTCATAAATGTAGGTTCAGGCAATTAATTGCCGGTGCTGAGCACCAGAAACCACTGGCTCAAATTAAGCACTGCTCCGCCCATGCTCTGCTCTCTTCAACAATCAATGATATAGAAACTATAATCAGTATATGAATGTTGTGACACTGACACACACCTTCTCTATTGCTTTGCATTAAATGAGTCAGAGCTGACCTTCGTATAACATCTCGCCTACAGATAGCTTTCTCTGTTGTCCAATACCTATTGTCTATTGTGTAATATACAGAGTGGGATTTGGGTCAGCCCCTCACTCATGATTGGATGGCAGCCTTAGCTATTTCAGTGCTCCTGAAGGGATGACTTTCTTCCTAATTCTTTGTGTTTATCCCACCCGTGTGCATAGCTTCTTTACCATAATTTCGAATGACTAACGTCTACCCTTCCACTGTGGTTGTGAGGAGGCTAGTCTTTTTTATTTCTGATTCAGTGCTCCCTGGGGGTGTAGTGCCTTCCTCTTTCCCTCCCGTCAGCTCCCTACCACCCCCAAATTACTCTGCTAACCCTCCCCAGTGCCTGCTTTATTTATTTATTTATTTATTAATACCTATTTATATAGCGCAGACATTACTCAGAGGTCCCAGAGTGCTTTACAGGAGAAATATTTAGTTATGTGGAAATTTCAGAAGGTTCAAAATAGACAATACAACTATAAGCAATTAAAAATGTTGAAAATATAACAAGGTAACAATTAATGTACAAAAGTCTTAAAATGGTTGAGGTAGTATACAGAGTGTACAAAGATGCACAAGGCCGTAAAACGTTGAGGTAGTATACAGCTGTAGAAAGGTTGAATTAGTATAGGAGTCTGTGCCAAGAGCTGATTATAGTGTTTTAGCTAAAGTACTGTTGGAAGAGAAAGGCTTTCAGGTTTGTTTTGAAAGTTGTCAGCTAGGTAGTTGCGAGCAGATTTAGAGGTAGTGAATTCCAGTTTCTGGTTGCGCTTCTCAAGAAGTATTGCGCCATCAGTCATTCTTTTTTAACGGACAAAGGTTCAAGGAGCATTACTTTGGCATTTCATGATGGTCTGGATCTGCCAGATAGTTTGAGTTTGTCCACAAGGTAATGGGGAGTGGGAGTGTGCTGGCTTAATGAGTAAAGAAGGTAGTCTTGAAAATAGCCCTTGCGCCAATTGGCAACTGTTGGAGGGTGATCAGCATGGGGGTAATCTGGTCATTTCATTTGGCCTCAGACACAAACCGTGCTGCCGAGGGTGGAATGGTTTGCACTGGGGTGAGATGGGTTTTGGGGAGACTGGTCAGAAGAGAGTTATGATAGTCTACTCTGAGAGCACCAGTGTATGAGCAAGAGATTTAAGGTTCTGTTCTGGGATGTAACAGTGGATTCCCCACGAAAGACGTAGTTTATAGCAAGCATTTCAGCCATGGTGCTGATTGCGAATGTAGATAGAGTTTTTGTTTAGTGTGACTCCGAGAGACTTGGCACTGTCAACAATGGTGGGTTTTCGGTTGAGGGTGTTGTGTGTGTTCATCCAGGATTGTGGCAAGGTGTTGCTTTAGAAGGGTATATAAGGAGAAATTCAGTTTTAATTGAGTTTAGCTGTAGATTATGAGAGGTCATCCAGTCCTGAACAGAGTTTAGGGTGGTGGCGAGCAGCGAGATGTTGTTTTATGAGGAAACATTTAGATACAGGTGTGTGTCATCTGCTTATTAATGATAAAAGATCCATGACTTTTTTTTTTCTTAATTGCATGTGCAAGGGCCTGGAAGCTGCACACTGTTGCTGAGCTACTCGCTTTCCTATAGAGTGCTTCCTGGCACATGCCCCCTCTTCTGGCATTATACTTTAAAAAAAACTTTTTTCTCTTCGAGGGAATGGCAGCTGCATACTGCTGCTGGGCCACTCATTTACATCTATTGTTCCACTGTCTGTACATTAGTTTTTAAAGCATTTTGTATTCCATGGCCTAGTGGCTTGACACAGCTACCAGGCCACTCACTTCTTTATTTTAGTGTTTGTACACATATCATTTTTTAAGAATTGCCATTCAAAAATTGCTTTCTGTGGTGCTGGAACAGTAAATTAAAAGTGTTAAAATGGCACACTGTGTGTCATGACATAGAGGCATGAACGCATATGCAGTGGGGCATCCGTAGAATGCATAAAAAACATTTGTTTATGCGGCCATCGCTTGCATGCATGTGTCTATGCCGTGATGCATCAGCAGTCATTATGCCATTTTAAATTTACTGTTCCAATATGGTCTAAGACCAATTTAGAACAGCAACTTAAGCAAGACTTGGAAATGCCAAGAGCGATTTTCTTTGCTACCGGGTCTCGACTATTGGTTTTACCAATGCCTTTTTTTGTTTTCCTCTTGTGGCTGCTGTGAGAAATTGGGTTACTCATTGAGGGGGGTGAAACCCTACTCAAGCAGCAACCACAATACATATCAGGGTGAGGCACAAGCAAAACCCAAATGAACCATGTGCTCAACCCTTTGGTAGATTGGCACAAACCAGTCAAGCTAATGTGTAAAGTTTTTATGCAGAATTTCAAACACTAAGAAAGTGAAAACACAACACAAGAAAAATTCCACACCAACTCATAAAAAAAGAGTGGCATTTTATAAATAAATCAACGCCAAAATGCCAAACATCCAGTCAGTAGAACCGGAGATATACAACTTTAAAGATTTAAGTGAAAATAGCACCAAAAAGCTAAAAGTGCAAATCACGGCTATCTGGTCAAGCAAGTCTGGAAAAAGTCAAAAGTTCAGGCTGACTGTGATGTACGGTGGGTTGGATCAAGCACCAGGTTAGTCCTGCTAAACATTTACCTTCTCAGTCCAGTGCAAAGGGAGGGCTGCGAGGAGCAGAGCAGCATTGTGGACGCTCGTCTTTGTAGCGAGAAGACCAAGCTGGGTGTCACAGATGGGCGTCACGGAAATACAAAAATCTTTTTTTCATCGCAGATGGTTGGGCCGGAGCTTTGGGTGGTGCATCCCCGCAAGTTGTCGATGCTGTAGTGTGAAGGGTCGGGTTGACGGAACTTCATGTTGGCGGGCTTTGCAAATGAAAAGGTTTTGGCGCCAATGGGTCCATTCCCCGGTAGCAAAGAGTCCAAAAAAAATCAATTCAGGTCCATTGATGCCACACCAAGTGTCCAGGATCAGAGGGGCACCACTTTGGAGTCAGGAGCTAACTCCAGTTGGATCTCGGAGCTGGTTCAGATGGTTGTGAGCCTGTTATGCCACTATGGCTCTAAATAGGAGGCCAGCAGACTAGCCCTTGGAGTCCTGGGTTCAGGTGCAGGTCCAATCCCTCCGACTCAGGCAGCAGGACAGCAGTGCATCAAGGCTGTAGTCAAGCAAGGCAGCAGGCCAGAAGAATGGCGGTCCTTTCAGAAGCACCTTAGTCATTCCTCCTGGCAAAGTCTCCATAGGTCCAGAAGTGTACTTAAGAATTGGTGTCTGGGGATCCAATATTTATACCAGGTGCCTCCTTTGAAGGTCTAACATGTGCCCTCCCCCGCCCCCAGCAGAAGTGGGGAAAACTACCCAATCACCTGGGAGTTCTCATCAGTGAGGTGGAAATACCTGGACAGACCATCATCATTGGAGCAGACTATTCCAGGACAGTGTTCCTCAGTAAAGTCTAATTTCTGTAGGGAGATGGACCACCTCAACAGTTTGGGATTCTCACCCCTCATCTGCATTAGCGATTTGAGGATTATGTAGCATGTCTGAATCTGGAAGTGAGCACCCAACAGCTATGGTCTCAACTTCTTCACTGCCCCGATCACTGCAAAGGCGTCCCTTTCTATTGCACTCCACCTTATTTCACGGGAAAGTAACTTTCTACTGATGAAGGCTACAGGTTGATCCTGGCCCTTTTCATTCAGCTGTGAGAGCACAGCCTTTACACCATGGTGTGAGGCGTCTATCTGCCCCCTGAACTCCCTAGAGAAGTCAGGAGCCTTGAGGATCGGTGCTGTGCACATAGCCCTCTTCAGTTTGTCAAATGCATTCTGGAACACCTGCGTCCAGATAACCTGTTTGGGCTGCTTCTTAGAATTCAACCCTGTCAAGGGAGCAACAATGGTGCCATACCCCTTGACGAATATCCTGTAGTATCCGGTGAGCCCTAGGAAGGCTCTGACCTCCAATGACCCTTACTTCCAGCATTTTGGAGACTTACTCCCATTCGCTGGCTCTCATCTTGTCAGATAGCCTGTTGATTTTACTCTTTACAGGCGTACTGTCACCAGTATCAATATCATGGGTGCATTATGTAGTGAGTTCTAGGGTACTGGAGAAAAGTGAGGTAAATTGCCCCAGCAACTGGCAGCAGCCCCTCAATTGCTCAAGGGTCAAGGTACGGGGGAGGCTGACACCCTCCACTGGCCTATCCTGTTACTCAAAAGAAAGGAGGTTGGTGAGAGGTTCTCCTCTTCGCTATCATCTGTGGCCAGGATCATGGTTACCTCAGACCTCTCTAAGTGTGACTTGAGGCGATTGACATGCAAAACCCTTAAAGTGTTCCTGGGAGTCTTCTTGAGGTCTACCAGGTAAGTGACCTCACTTTTGCAGCTGTCACCTCATAGGGCCCAGCCCAGCGGTTTTGTGGGGCGCTAGTCTCCACAGCCTCCATAACCCACACTTTTTGGCCAGGTTGAAACCTTCTGGTCCTTCCACCGTTTGCTGACCCCCTGGCTGGTTCCTAGATTCTCTTTGGCGTTCTTCCAGCACGCTTTATTTGCCGATATCCTAGGGGTTTTCCTGGGAGCTTGCTCTCAACCTTCCTTCACCACACTGAGAGGCCCTCGCCCAAAATGCCCTTAAAGAAGTTGAAAGGGGCTGAATATAATAACCCCCTTCTGTAATACTTGTCTGTACTCAAACAACAGGCAAGGCAAGAGGACGTCCCACTTCTGCCTCAAGGGCCACAATACATTTTTACTAGTGCATTTCATTGGTGTTAAATACAGCGGTGCTTAGTACAAACACTCCTTACTACCGTTTGTATGTCAGAATGGTTAGTACAAATATTGTCTGAAAGTCAACTTGTTTCCTGAATGTTGTTTACAAAACTATTGACCATTAGTATAGATTTTCCATTATTAACTCAAATGGACGATATTTTTTGAAACAATACTTAGGACGCAGTTCTTCTCTCAGACAATATTTTGGTTACGATACTCCACTATCAAACCTTATTATGTAGGCAAGTACTGAGACAGTTTTAAAAGGAACTAGGATATATGTGTGTGTTTGGTTTTGTTCAGTTATGCTGTGGTGTTGGTTTTAGTGTGGTTGTTGTTTTGCATTCTGTTTTGATTAATGTGCCCTGTTACGTTATTGTTGTGTTGTTGAATTGCTTTGTGTTATGTCATTGTGGTGACTTCTAATTTGCTCTGTAATCACTTTAGAGATTTCAACAAATGCTACTTTATTTCCAGACCAGAGCAACACATTTCTATACAGTTCACGTGACGAACAACCATTTGTGAGAAAGAGAACAGCGGGAAGAGAGGAAAAGGGGAACTAACCGGAGACTACCGGAGTCGTCCTCCCTAGATTCACCTTATATAACAAATATATCAAGGTGCCCCCAAAGAAATGGTGTGGAGAAAAGGAGCTTTGTTTTTAATAAACAGATCAATTAGTCGTGTGCACCAATGATGACATTACCAGTCAGTGCGCGAAGCCACAGACCTGGCCTGAATTCCTTCACCTAAGTGGGCCTGCTCAGATAGGTAACGCAACTGCTGAAGATTTTTTATTTTTGATTAGGACCATGGCCCACGGGAGAAGGAAGAGTCCAGAAGCCCCAAAATAAGTACTAGGGGCGCCCACTGCCAACCAGCAGTACAAGTTAAGCAGTCATATCTTTCTACATGGCCAGCATTGCCTCATATTTTAGTTTGTATGCAAATGCAGGCCTCACTAAAACTATGAAAATGGTACTATGACAAATACGAATGCAAATTTACTATAACACAAGCATGTAGTTTGAAACTTAAATAGAGGGTGATGTCGTTTTCCAGAGAAGAGTTTTTTTTCCATCTACGGGTTTATTGCATCATTTCTGGCCTTATTTCTTCTCTGCGTGTTTTGTTTTGGTTGGACATTCGTTGACCTCAGTTGTTGTAACTGCTGATGCTAATGTGCAGTTGTGTTTAGTTAAGGCCGCAGTTCGAATAAATTAACCGAAAGGGCCCGTCAGCTGCACCAGTGTTTGCAATAACAGGTGTCACAAACTATCCAAACAATATGTATCAAAGTCCCTGGACAGGAGATACGAGACACAAAATTCGACATTCATGCATGAATCATTCTAATGTTACCTCTACTACTTCACTAACCGTGGACTTCTAGTCACCAAAATGCCATGGGTAGTGAAAGTGACATCACAAACCATTTGACTCCATCGATGAAATGATTGCTTGTCTCATTCGCAGGGCTGACTGTAGCACTGGTGCCGCCCAGTGTGACAATCTTTTTTGGTGCCCCCCAATAACCTCCTTCTCCACGGATTCCCTCACTACCACCTCCAACAGTCCGCCACATCTCTCCATAGCTCCTTATAGTACTACTCATACCAGTGTATGTTGCCAGAGCACTTTACATCACACACACACTCACATATACAGAGAGAATGAATCCAACTAGTCTATATCAGCATATAGTAAATGTTATGAAAGACAATGCAAGAACTACATCATCCATACTGGTAGGACGTATATTTGAAGAGTGCTTGGAGTGGAGAAGCACAAACTCAGAATGTAAAACTTCACACAGTGGTTTGGGATGGCTTTATTTAAAAGGATTTATTTTTACTCATGCAAGCTCTTTTTAGCAACACTATGATAATGAAAAATGGAGAAAAAACATAGCGTTCTAACTGAGAGGCTCAGGTCCTCTCCCTAGCCCTAATGGGAAAAAGCTCACAAGGAAGTTTTTACAGATGAAGATGGTGCTACCCAAACGGAGGGTTGCAATTAGATGGATGAGTCCGACAACCCCCACGGTGTCAAACTGAGCCAAAGATCTCCAGGAGTGGGCTGTGATAGAGTTATTCCGGATGAAAAAGTTCAGGTGGGATGACGAATTAGAAGATGATGCGATGACTTGGAATGTTATGATAGCAGAGATTCCCGTGGGTGGGGGATCCCCTCGCAAGGCTCTGGAGGGGCACAGACGGGACACACTAATTCAGGGGGAAGTACCGATACATGGGAGTCACCCGTAGCCCGGAACTGTGGGAGAAACATAGTATCTGTGAGTCATGGTCCGGTCGGGATCTGATATAGTAGGGAAATGTTCCCCGACCAGGGAGGGGGAGGGCTGGGAGGGTAGTTTAAGTATTAGGGTTTGTTTTTTGTTACAATATTGTTGATCTGTCCAGATCCAGTAATGTACCTCTTCATATGTGATACGGATGAAAATATGTTCTTCTTGAACGGAATGTGTAAATATCAATGTCATGGCTCCTGTGAAGTATAACTGTTGCCATACTTTGGTTGTGATTCTTTTTTTTTTTTTTTTGAAAACCTTTATTGAAGTATCAAAGCATTACAAGCGCAGGCCTCCAACCACAGGGGCCGGCCGCAAACTCAGGATATAGATTCAGGTGGCATGCAAATGTATACGACCGCGTAATATCAACGAGACAAGCATAGCTTATGATTGCATGTGCCATGAAGCGAAGGATATCAAAGGTTTCATTTTTTGGTTATGAAGAAGCAGTAGTGGCTGCACTATCGATGGTGTCACACCATAGAATAGAATTAAGAAGAGATGGGGGGGACGCACCCCGCAGTGTGATCAGAACCAGGTGATGAACATTACAGCCTTAAACATACTACGCCCGCTAAGGCAGACAAGGAACAAAAATCAGTATAATAGCGAGCGATTCAGCTAGAGCATCATCCCGAAAACCCACCCTCTAGAGATAGTAAGGCATAGGCAAGTATAGACGCCAGATAGGGAAAGAAGTGAGATAGAGAGAGACAGTCAACCTACTGAAGAGGAAGGGAAGCCCCACCTAAGAGAAGAGAAAAGAAAGAGACCATAGAACAAAACAAACTAAAATAATAAACCCCCCCCCCAACACCCACCACCCTGCACCCCTGTAATGGCTACGGCCAACCCCACTAACAGCGTGCCTGTCGCCCCAGAACTGCCCTAAAGAAAGGAAAGAAAGCGGAGGAGGAGAGCAATAGACACACTCCTGGTCCTCATTACACCCCACCAGCAGCAGCCTCCCCAAATTCCATGTCGACTATTAAAGCAAGTATTGAACACGTACATGGGGAGACCTCCAATAAAAACCTCCCGTCTCCCAGTAGTATACACGGTGCATATCCGGCATAAAACAGATAGAAAAGCTAACCCCGAATGTCAAAGTCAACCCTGACCAGTTCGGTTCTTCACGAAAGCCCATGTCGTCCAAGCCACAGCAATCACGAAGAAAGCGAAGCGTCCAACACAGTTCAAAACAATGGCGACGGATCGAGGAGAGGAGACAAAATGGTGGCCTCCAAAAATTCGACAATAGAGGATGAAGAAGGAAGACAAACCTCTCCGAAAGTCACTGAAGAACTGTCCTTGGCGGTAAAAACCTTTAGCAACAATGTTCCGTCGAACAGGAATGGAGCAGGGAAAGCCAACGACGATCACAGGTGCACCCTCCATAAGGCCAGAGTCATCAAAATAGGCTAAAACAGGCTTCCGTCCGGGGGTCTCTAAATGGTGCGGAGAATAATCCACGGGGTCCAAGGCATGCTGACACCTTGTCGGATTATCCGCTTCTGGTTCAAACTGTGCGTTGTCCAGCTTTACAGACATCCGTTGGCACAGGACGGCAAAGTGAGAGCGGAGCGCCCCAATGGCGGCCATTACGGACCTCAGCGATGGTGTACCGTCAGTCTCCCCCATCTCCTCCGGCATGAGACGAGGCAGGATTTGGATCCCTGAAACACCGTCCAGGAACCAGGCACACTCGGGGCTTATGACAACAGCGAGCGCTCACACAACAGGCATGGTCGGTATTTCGCCACTCGCGGGGGCCAGCCCAACAACCCGGGCTCCCCAGGGGGTCACCGGGCATAAGACCCCCGACCGTGGTCACCGATATCACATGCGTCACTGTGCCGTGTCCTTGAATAAAGCCGATTACTCAGTTGCCAACTGGAATTAGAAGGATTGGACCGAGGTCGGGAGACCGGAAGTAACCCTGGTCCCACAGCCGATGTTGATCACATCCAACCCGGATGGGCCAGAAATCGAGGTCCCGGCGGAAGCTCTGGAATAGGCCGAGAAGTAAATTCGACGTAACTTTGTCACTCAGTAAGTTGGAGGGTCCGGGTTTGCACCGCAGGAGTCAGGAGCACTTCATACGTGTGGGAGTCCGGCGTGCTTGAAGGATGAAGGGCAGGATATACGAGCTTCCGGTGGAGGTCGGCGGACCCGGGAGCTTATGCGGCCATCTTGGATCGTAGCGTAGCTCCTCCCCCCTGGTTGTGATTCTTGGTGTCACTAAATACAATAAAAAATATTAAAAACAAAAAAAACTGAGAGACTCACCTGTATTTACTGCAGGGACGAAATGGATGGAATCAATGCTGGATCCCAATTTCCCTCGCCCACCTCTTTCACCCGACCAGGTCAAAGCAAAAGGGGGAAGGAGGGTAAACAAAACAAGGAAAGGAAGAAGGGGTAGACTCCACTGGATCGTCCGTTGGGGTGTCACCAAAGCTCCTAATGGGAAAGACACAAGGTAAGTGATTTTCTAGTGTACAAGTAACTGGCTGTATATATATATATATATATATATATATATATATATATATATATATATATATATATATATATATATATATATATATATATATATATTCACTGAAAAAACCATAGGTTATAGACCATATATAGTTAGGAATTTGCATTTACAAAACCTTGAAAATTCACTGAAAAAACCATTGGTTATAGACCATATATAGTTAGGGATTAGCATTTTCAAAACCTTAATTTACTCGCACTAAACCATAGAAATTCGCATATATAGTTAGTTGCAATAACTATATATCGTGCACCCGCAATCCACTGCTGATGATGTCACATATTACATCATTTATGACATGGTCAGTGACATCACTGATGACATCACTGATGACATCTCAAATGACATCACTGATGACATCTCAAATGACATCACTGATAAAATCACTGATAACATCTCATTTGACATTACTGATCACATCACTGATGATTTAATTCATGTGATAATACGATGAACCTATTCAGACTCTAATATAACCTTAGATACAATCAGTGTAAACAGACACTCACAGACTGTCACTCATCCATGGAGTTACTCACACACCTAGTCTGTCTACCTTGCCCCCTTTCCTTCATTTCCCCCTTCGTTTTTCACCACCTCTTGTCTCTCGATCCTACCGAGAGACAAGATGGCGGCCGCTCCGGACTGTTTACAATGTTGACAGCCAATCAGCTTCTCCTCAGACTCCCGTTACGCTGCCGGTTAGCTGCCCGGTTAGCTGCCTGGTTCACGTACCGATTTGCGCCTCTACGACAAAAAATCGCAATTGATGGCGGCCGCTCCGGACTGTTTAGAATGTTGACAGACACCGGAGAGCCAATCAGCCTCGCTTCGCAAAGCTCCGTTACGCGAAAAGTATGCGAACCGGTTCGCTGTCACAGATATATCTGTTTTTTTAAACGTTAATTTCTCAAAATCCACTGGAGCACATATATTGAGACCCAGCAAAGGCACATCGGGCTAACAGTCCCTACAATTTTGCCAAGTTTCGTGCAAATCCATTCAGCCGTCCACAAACGCCAAAGTTATTAGACATAGAATTTTCAAAAGTTCCATAGAGAAAAAATCCTAACTATATATACCTACTGGCGACCGCCAGTAGGTAATATATATATATATATATATAAATATATATATATATATATATATATATATATATAGAAGAAAAGGTTGCCACCTAGGTGGGAATGCACTTACAGGTAGGAATTAATGCCAGCGCAAGGGCGCGAGCTGCGAACAGAGTCCCTTTCCTGCCAGACGCGTTTCGGGCCAACGCCCTCTTCAGTGGCAGCACATGTGACATGACGGCAGCTGCAGGCACCAGTAAATACCCTCAGTGATTATGCACAGGTGTAAAACCTGAAGCAATGCTTTCTGGGACTGGTGGTTCGATAAAACCCAAGTGGGTCGCCGCCGCCATTCGCATGCAAAAAAAGTTTTAAAGGGATTGCCAATGTCCCCGCAAGCACCCCGCAAGTAAAGGCACCTCCTGTACCACAACAAGCTGCCCAAATGAGGCAGCCGTTCGAGCTAAAAGTGAGGCCAAACGCCCTATGGAAAAATGAATGGGAAAAACGCGTTTTGGGACCCCCCTTTTTTCTCGGCCCCCCCTTGACGGAACCCCCCCCAAATTTTCAGGGGCTGCTCAGAAACAAAATGTGCCATTTTCCGGAAAATTTCAGCCAATTCCGTCCACAAACGCCAAAGTTATTAGACATAGAATTTTCAAAAGTTCCATAGAGAAAAAATCCTAACTATATATACCTACTGGCGACCGGAGGTTCCCGCAGTGGAGCTTTGAAGAGGTCGGAGGACATCGACGAAGCACCGTGTGGATCCCAAACGGGTAAGCCGACTAGTCCGTGAGCGCCGTATTACCGGCTGACCATTTTGCGGGTGAAAGGAGAACTGCGCTAACAGCTTGGAAAGACTGCTGGGGATCGTATTTTCGTCCCGCGGTCTAAGGCATTGGGTTTATTGTTCACAGCAGAATGTCCTTACCAGCAGAGGCTTTAAGGAACCGGGAGGCATTGGCAGATGAAATGTTTGTGAATTTGCCGACGTTAAAAACCAAAAACGACAACGTTAAGGCAAATGAAAAAACAACGGATTTAAAAAGCAAAATGAAACGCTTGGAAAAGCTTTTAAGAACTGAAACCACCAAATGGTGGGAGCACCGATCATTGCAGAAATATAAAGATGTGGGGCGTGTGCCTAGGGGATTAAGGATACTGACAGCACCGTCTTTTGAGAACCCTAATCCCCTCCTGTTGAAAGAGTGGGCCACGATGAATTTAGACGCCTCAATGAATATGGTTTGTTTGCTCATAAAATATGCTGAAATCGATCGCATAGAAATTGTAAAGCAAATAGAGGAATTAAATAAAGAGTTGGAAATGGAAGAAGACAAAGATTTCATCAAAAAACAAAGGGAGGAGATTGATGCCAGGCTGGTTAAACACCAGGAAACAATTAGCCAGCGCAAGCAATACAAGTTTGCAAGAGACAGAAATGACTATGAAACTGGTAGGATTTTCACGTTCGCGCGCAAATTTGACAATGTAAAAAGGCAAGCACTGGCAGCAAAAAATGTAGAGGCAACAGGTGGTACTGAACAAAGATTAGAGTCATCAGAACCGGAAATGAGCTCTAGAGGCAGCAGTTATGATTCAGATGAAGGGGCAGCAGGAGGCACTAATTTGGGATTAGTTCCTACCAAATACACACCATCTGAGGAATTGGTTTTTCTCGTGGAGGACAGACACAAAACGCTGCGACCGCTAACTCGCCAACAGCGGAAAATAAACGAAGAACAGCAAACAAAAAGCGCAGCGCAAGGAGAAAACTCAAGAGGCAGAGGTTACACAAAGAGAGGCAGAGGGCAAGGGAAGAAACGCTAATGGCTGCATCAAACCCTACCCTACATAATTCAACGGAAGCCCATAATCAAAGTGTGAACATAACCGCGAACGAAACAGAGGCACAGGACAACACTGTCATCAATTTGTCCGATACCACCTTATCCAAAGCAGAGATGCAACTTCTCTCTTTGGGCTTGTCCTATTGTCCAAAGAATTCTTTTAACTACGTGCAGACACGCATCGATGTATTCAAATTTATCCGCAAACTAAAATTGAGGAAGCATTTTAAACTGAATAATGCTCAGGTTCGGGCTGCGACCATCACCAACCAAACCCAACCTTCAAAAGTATTTCAGACCTCTGATATAAATGCATTGAAAGTGGCAAATGAACTGGCACAGAATGTGGAGTTTGAACCAGGCTCTACCCAGGAAAATCTTTCCAGGGCTGGGATTTCAATGAACCAACCATGTGTGACATCCTTTAAGCCCCCATCCACTTTCTGCCCTATCATGCCGAAAGATAATATTGATGCATTTTGTGACATAGTTGTGGAGGATTTGAAAAATTTGGGAATGAGCACTGCACGCAGAAAGAAAAGAATCAAATACATGGAGAGACAATACCAACGACTAATGAAGAAGTTAAGGAGTGATTCGAACCTCATAATCAACAAATCCGATAAGGGTGGCAACACTGTCATCTGGCCAAGGAATTTGTACATGGCAGAAGCGGAGAAACATCTAAATGATTCCACCTGCTACAGAAAAGGCAGCTTTGGTGACATCAAGAGCTTGAAAGAGAAAGTCCACAAAGAATTGAATCAGTGGAAGCGCCTTGGGTTACTGAGCAAACAAGAGCACGCCTTTTTGAAAAATGATTTCCCTGTCACTCCTTTCTTTTATTTAATTCCCAAAATTCATAAGCAAACATCACCGGTCCCTGGGCGACCTATCATCTCCGCCCAAGGGAGTTTACTGGAGTCTATTTCAAAATATGTTGATCAATTCCTGCACGAGTATGTGGAAAATCTACCATCCTACATAAAAGACACTGGCCATTTCCTTTCCAAAATCAACAGCATCAAGTGGGAAAATGACTTTATTTTGATTGCTTTGGACATTAATTCATTATACACTAGCATCTCTCACAATGATGGTTTAAATGCAGTAAGATATTATTTAAACAAACGGAGCATATCTTACAGTCAACATAGCAATATGTTAATGAGCATGCTAGAATTATGTCTGAACAATAATTACTTCTTGTACAATCGTGAGGTATACCAGCAGTTGAGAGGGGTGGCTATGGGGGCATGCTTCTCTCCCACCTACGCATGCTTACATGTGGGGTGGTGGGAGGAGCATGTCCTCACTAAAGTACTAGCCGATCATTTCCCCAACTGCTTGGTACATTTCTGGCGTTTCATTGACGACATTTGTGTAATTTGGAGAGGGTCGTTGGAGTCAGCTAATGAATTCGTCAATTTGATTAATGTAAACAACCTTAATCTAGGTTTCACTTCACAGATTAGTACACAAGTCATCCAATTTCTTGATGTAGAGATTTATATTGAGAATGGGAGAGTTAACACTCGCCTGCATAGAAAAGCTACAGCGGGCAACGCCATACTGCACGCGAGTAGCTCCCATCCTAACCATTTGATCAGAAGCATCCCATATGGGGAGTTTCTTAGGATGAGGAGAATCTGCAGCACCCCATCAGATTTGGAAAGATGCCAAAACGAAGCACTGGAAAGATTCTGTGCCCGAGGTTATGATGTGGCTCTCTTATTAGATGCAAAAGATAAAGCCAACCAACTGGACAGGGATAACTATCTAGCATCCATTACTGGGATTGTTACCCCTAGTCCAGTTGAGAGTGAGGTTGAGACCCAAACTAACAACATCAGCCTCATAACTACCTTTAATGATGATCACAAAAAAGTGAGAGGAATACTGAAGAAGCATTGGCCCCTTTTGAAGACTGATATTACTCTGGCCCCCCTCATACCAGCTGAACCAGGGGTGGTGTTTAGAAGAGCTCCCTCCATGAGGGATATGTTGGTTAGATCCAGTCCGGAGGTAGTAATTAAACCTTATCGTATCTCCAACAAATGCGGTTTTTTTAAATGTATATCTTGCAGGGCCTGCAAATTTGGTGTAAACACCAGTGAGTATTGCTCTGCTTTTGACCCTACTCCCATTAAGATCAGGGATCATTTCACCTGCCGCACGGACTTTGCAGTATATGTGCTCCAGTGTACCTGTGGACTCAGGTACGTTGGGAGCACCAAACTGCAGGCTTTTAACCGCATTCTACAACACCTACGGGCTGTGGTCAATTCGGATGGCAACTATCCGGTAGCCCGGCATTTCGAATTGGTCCACAATAAGAACTTAAATGAATTGAGATATTTCATCATTGACGCGGTGCCGAAAAATATCAGAGGGGGAAACAGGGAGAAAGCGTTAAGGCAACTTGAGAGTAAATACATCGTATTACTCGATACCAGAATCCCTAACGGTTTGAACACAGGGGAGGATCTTTATTGTTTCCTCTAGAGGTAGCAGTATAGTAAGGTACATCAGCCACCCTGTTACTTCAATCATGAACTAGTACCCGTTGGGACCAAGCTGCCTGTTGAACAAGTGAAAAGGGCACTATGCCATAATATTAACTTGAGATACCTGCTGTGCCCTGTACCCCATGGTGTAGCTTTTCTTGTCAGATATTTGTGCACTATGCCATGATGTTTCCGTTGTGCCTTATTACATACGTTGTCTATAAAAGGTTTTTTGATGTCACTGTAACTATTACACACATTTACTTCTGTTAGTGGGTGGCATGCAACTCTTCATTAATAGAGATTAAATTAGCGTGCCACCACCAATGCACTCCCTTAAAATACTTGAGTATAGCACTCGGTTTTAACAAGCACAATTTTGCACATTATCACTAAAAATGCACTTTATAATATCATATATTGCACGTTCCCTATATGTGTGACTTTTTGCAACTCTGTAATACTTAAATACATGAATTGGAGTGAATCATGAACATGATGGGCAATGCACTTTATTTCCATAGGCATCAGTATAAAATGATATATTTATTTGTAAATAGTTTGTAAATATATTAATTTGCCTTGTTATGTGTTTACATTGATAGATATTTTATCATGTAATGAACTTGCCTTTTGCACTTGGACCATTGTACATTGTCGATGGGATTGTAAATAACTGCTCCGTTTACAAAGTATTTTTTCCATGTTTATGTTGCATTTAAGTCTGATTGGGAGCATTCACAGTATATAAGCACACTTATTGGTTCTTTCTAGTCATGTGATCAAGGCTGCCGTGTTGCAGCCGAAACGCGTCATGCTGGGGACAGAAGAGCAATAAACCACCCTTGAACTAAACTTATCGCAGTGTTTGTGGTCTGTACCTACGTCGAGGACTCTGCACTTTTGCCGAGAGTAGGAGTTGGAACGGATATATATATATATATATATATATATATATATATATATACCTACTACTCTGATAAAATACCTGTTGAATGATGTGATAATTGAGTGTAGGGAACAGGCTCAATGAGAACGTAGGACACACTCAAATTTCTAGAAAAGAAATACAACCTTGGTATTTATAAGAACTACAAGAGTGTAACCGCAAACAAGAGTAGAACATAAAAGTACCAACCTATATCATAATCTCCTTAGGAGGTAATGAGACCCTTAGGAAAAAATCATCCTTTATGCCTGAATTTGGGAAAAACCAAAAAACTAATTTCCCAGGTCAGGAGATATCCCAGATAAAAGAAATAGGGCAAAAAGTGCAATGTCCAGTTCCAGTTCATAGACTTTATTTGATTGTTCATAAAAAACATCATAAAAGTATACAGATTAAAAAACATGACATACATGAATTATCACAAGATAGGGAAGTGCAGGACGTAACAAAACATGGACTAGCAGCAAAAAGGTTAGAATAGACATAATATAAAAAAAACATACTTTTTCTAACCGAGATTGATTTTAAAATAAAGGTTGCAATAAAAAAGCATATATCCGGAGTTGCAAGTGCAAATAAGAATCTCATAGCATTACCAGTTGTAGACACAGAAATTTTCTTGAACAATGGTTTGAGGTAGAAAATACGCAAAGGTTTATACAGGGGACATATTAACATAAAGTGCAATGTGCTTTGCTTAGTTATTCCATCACAGGGACAAGGGGTGGCAGAATAAATTTTCATCCTTGGAAATGCCACCAGGTTATGCAAAAAACTTAGTCTCAGCCTTGTAAGGACATATTGATGGGGCTGTCTGGTGATAACTTTAAGGTACGTAGGGAGACCAAACCCGTCTTCCTTATTAGTAAAATAGAAAGCATGGGTTGAGTAACCTCTGGTTTGGACTCTACGCTTTTGCCTCAAAAAGACACCTTTAACCTCCTGTTTCGATAAGGCAATGGCACACATTGGGTCTTCATGTACGTCCAAATCGTAGAGTTCCTTAAAGGCTGAAACGACATACTTTAACCATGGGATCTGGTAGGCCTTATCCAGGCGTAAGCAGTCTTTGATTATTACCCTGGTAAAGCTGGTTTCATCCTTGGACCAAATAGATCTCCATGCCATTAAGGGTCTCAGTCCGATTAAATCGGATATATAGTCCAACCCTAGTTCTTTGTGGGTCAGTTCAGTGAATGCCGAAGAAGGGAGGCAAAAAAGTCTTTTTAGAAATACATTCTCTTGTATTTGCAGGTCCCTTTGGGTCCAATGTCCCCAAACCCCTGAACCATATAGAGCAATGGATGCACACCTGTGTCTGTAAACATTCAACATATCCGGTATACGCCGGCTTCCCAATTTAGCAGCAAAGCGAAATACACATAAGGAGGCCTTACCCATCCTAGCTTTTACATTGTGTTGCTCTGGTGTCCAAGACCCACCATTGTTGAAAGTAATGCCCAAATAGCAGAAATTATTCACAACCTCGATGCGGTTTTCCTTGAAATAAAATTATCTAAGTTGGTTTACCTTCTTACCGCATGCCATGATGAAAGTTTGGGAGTTATTAATTTTTAATTTCTTCCCCTGTATAAAATCATAAAAGCAATTCATACGTTTCTGGAGGCCTATGGGGGTTCTTGAGAGTAAAACGGTGTCGTCTGCGTAAAGCAGCACCGGGATAGATTGCCCTTCAGCTTGCGGGGCATCAGCTTGCACATATTTCAATTTTTGCTCAATGGAGTTTATGAAGAGGGAAAAAAGCAGCGGGCCAGGACACAACCCTGTCTAATACCAGATTTAACCCTGATCTTCCTCGTACATTCCCCCTCAGGACCGTAGCGAATCTGGGCAGATAAATTGATGTAAAGTCTGGCCAGGAAATGAATAATCGCAGCCGGTGCACCCATTTCGAGTAGGGTTGACCACAACAAAGTGTGGTCAACCAGATCGAAGGCGCTAGAGAGGTCCGCAAAACAGAGAAACAATGAGCCCTGTTTGGCTTTAGTGTATTTTCCTATTAGGAGATCTAAATTAATACACTGCTCTATAGTGCCAAGGCCCTTCCTGAAGCCGTATTGGGAGACAGCAAGGATGTTATTGCTTTCGGCCCATTCCTACAAACGTAGCAATAAGACCCTGCTCATAATTTTTAGTGAGGAATCCAGAAGGGAGATAGGGCGGTAGTTCTTGGCCTCTCCTCTATCTCCCTTCTTGTAGGTTGGTATAATTACAGATTCACTCCAAGTTGAGGGGGTAGTATCGTTGACAGCAGCGTTAAATACTTGGGTCAGTAGGGGGCTCCACAAGGCCAGATACGTTTTATAAAGATCAATCGGGACCCCATCTGGACCTGGGGCTTTCCCCCCTTTGCTTTTACTGATTGCCATGTCAACTTCTTGAAGGGTGATCCCCAGCGGCTGGTTGGACATAGTAGGGTTATTACGGGAGCTATCCTGGACCTCCCCCTTTGGGTCAAAAATCCCGCTAAAATGTAGAACCCAACTATCCTCGCTACCGCTTCATTTCAAGTTTATATGAAGCCCTCAGATGTTTAACAGCATCCCTGTCTCTCGGGTGGTTAGATAGTGCCTTCTTAAGATCTTGTAGCGCGGACGTACACGCTCTATCAAACCAACCTAGCGTGGCCCGCTTAGTTATGCCCTTAGAAATGGTAAGTGATTTTTTAATTATAATACCAAGTTCCTCAAAATCAGCTATAATGCAATTTGGGGTGGCATCAACTTCGAGGCATCGAGATATCACTTTAGTACCAGCTCCCACAATTTTTCGTAGTAATTTATCAGATTTAGCTCCACACCATTTGATCCGGATACCGTTTTGCCTACATGGGGTAATCTCATCGACAATCCTACCGACAAATTGGTTTTTAGGACCCCATATGAGAATTGACATCGTTAAGGCGTTATGGTCGCTAATACCGAAATCCACGATAATCGGGACCGTACAGAGTGGAGCGATCTGTGTCGATATCAACAGGTAGTCGATAACAGATGCAATATTCCTCCCTGTGAAGGTCGGGACAATATTATCATCTTTATCCAGGGCGGGTTGGTGGATGACCAGATCGTGCTTTAACAGGAGGGTATTAAGGGAGTCACCATAAGGGGTATGGGAGAAATGGGCCAGATTCTCCCGGTTGTCCCCATCAAACCCGCATCCGTTAGTGTAGGAATACGGACAGGATCTGATATTAAAGTCCCCCCCCCCGATAATATCAAATGGTTTGTGGGTATCATTACAGATTTTATTTATAGCTGATTCGAGTTTGTCTACAACAAGGGTACTTGTGGGGTCAAATGTGTTGTTATAATGATTGATCAGCAGGATGTTCCTGCCCCCTCTATTTGCTAACTTCAGTATTTGGGAGTGTGAACCAACAGTGGAGTAAGATCTTACACGTACTGGGAAATGCACGGACAATAAAATCAACAGGCCACCTTTTGCCCTACCCATGGCAGATTCTTGTGCTGGGCAGTTATAGGAGACAAAGCCATCATAGTGAATATCAATAGTAGACCAGGTCTCCTGTAGGCAGAGGATATCAAACCCTGAGATAGATTCCCTCCGGCCCAGGGCTGAAACCCTCTGTCGCCACCTGGCAATATTCCAGCTCGCCATTAAACAACCTGAGGGACTAGATGTCAATACCGGTTCTGTGTGTACGGGGTTATGAGAGGGGACTGTTCTAGCGCACCCCGCCTCAGACAGACCCGAGGTGTAAGGTAGAGGGTGGATATCCACCATCTCAGCATGCAGAGGGGGTACCAAGGGCAACATTTCTAGTGTTAACGGAGTTACCAAACATTCATCCGGACATATGACATTGCCCGCGACTTCCCCGTCCACTAAATCATTAATCGTCTCAGGTGAGGGGCTCTAGGATGCGTTTTGTCAGTAGTCAATCGACTCCCTCTAGGCCCTCTAGGCAGCTATACCGGTTATAGTCAGAGAAGGGATTGTGCTGTGGGGTGTATTGGGGTGGCATAGCTGGTCTTGTTTCATAATATCTTTGTCTACCCCTCCGTTCAACCCTAGTCCAGTCATACCTTCCTTTGTAGTGGGTTACATTGTTGGGTGGGAAGAAAAAGGACACTGGGAGGGTCTGAATGGTCGAGTCAAAAGGCCCATTAAATCCCGCACAAATATGGATTACCGTACGGGGGTCTCTGAAGCTGACCGTAATGCAGTCCCCATTAATGGACTTGGGCGTCTTACCTATCCATGGTACCCTCCTTACCATTATGATTTCATTGTGGAGATGGGCTGTGAGGGGTCTGTTCCCATTGAGCCACTTAACGACTTTACCTTTCAAGGAGCTAAAGGTTTCGGTTTCCCCTGTTTCAGGGGAGGAGCTCCAGCTAAAACTACCGTATACTGGTTAGCTTCCGGGGGGAGATCGGGCCGGCGTAGTCTAGGGGCTCTAAGTTCTTTGATTGGGGACCCTTGTATCCCATCAGCCATTGGTCCGGAGGGATTAGAACTACAGGCTTGGTGACTAGGGAGTTGATATGAGGGTGCATTGTTATCCTGGCTAGGAGGTTGATGGACCATTGGGAGGCCTGGTACTGGGCAAATGGGGTGTTGGGTCACAGTTGCTGGTTGTGTGACTGGGATGGTGGGAACAGTTTGTAGGGTGCTCAAGCTATTGGATTTAGTGGAGTTAGCTAGGATGGTGGCAGTGGCTTTCTCGATAGTAAACAATCTAAGATCCAACCTTTCCAATTTGGCCTCTAAGGGGAATAAGATTGATTTAAATAGGGTGGCTATACTTTCGATAGAGACCTCTCTACTAGAGGGGGCTGTTTGCAGGGTGGTATGAGGAGGGGTGGGGTCGTGGTGTAACTTGGCTGTTTTTGGAGACCTTCCAGCTTTTTTATCTTTCTTGTTATATGATCTTTTCCATTTCGTAATAGCCCCTTCCCTGACCCCCTGAGACATAGAATTAATAGAGCTCTCTCAATGAACAGAAACAGTGCTAACATTATTAATATCAAGAACTTGGTTAATTTCGGGTAAAATTTAATTCACCAAAATGTCAAGGCCCACTGGTGGCAGTTTATCTGCATCAGGGAGGGGGGATTGGTTAGCCAACACGGGAGTAGCATTGTCAACATGTCTTTCTGGTGTTTTGGCATTAGCTAATATCCCCAGGGATGATCTTTTGATAGACATCAATTCTTTGGACAGGCGTTTCTCGAGAATGTTAATTTCCGTATCAATGATGTTATTCGCCCTGACAAGAAATTTTTCCATACCTCCGGTTGCAGATCCTCCAGCAATCGAGGTCTTACTCTGTGTTTCCCGGCCAGCCATGGATGTCCGGTAGCGCGTGGAAGCGGTTTGAGAATGCGGTTAGGGGGGTGGCCTGGTCTGGTCACGATCGGGCACAAACGGGCCCGCCCTTGGCCCGGGCTTCGCCCGGCGCCGTCCCGCGCGCGTTCCGCGTGCGCGGGTATTAGCCTAATTATAGACGTGAGCAGTGTGGGCGTGGCTACAGGGAGAGCGGGCCAGGTGTCAACGATTGGCATCGCAGGGACTCCTGGTAGTTGGAGTCCCTGCCGTCACGCTCGCAGCCCTGTAAACTGCCACAGACCCCCTCGGAGTGTCCAGATGAAGCGGGACCTGCGAAGCGGGTCTGGCAAACAGTAGCGTTGGTCTCGGGCACAGGAGACAAATCCCAGCAGTCAGGTCACAGTCTGCAGCTCTGCTTTAACCAACTTGCAGGCGAAGGAGAACCCACCAGTGCAGGGAGATGAGGCTGCTTATACCAATAGCCGGTGCAGTGTGGGCATGGCTACAGGGAGAGCGGGCCAGGTGTCAACGATTGGCCTCGCAGGGACTCCTGGTAGTTGGAGTCCCTGCCGTCACGCTCGCAGCCCTGTAAACTGCCACAGACCCCCTCAGAGTGTCCAGATGAAGCGGGACCCGCAAAGCGGGTCCGGCGAACAGTAGCGTTGGTCTCGGGCACAGGAGACAAATCCCAGCAGTCAGGTCACAGTCTGCAGCTCCGCTTTAACCAACTTGCAGGCGAAGGAGAAACCACCAGTGCAGGGAGATGAGGCTGCTTATGCCAATAGCCGGTGCAGTGTGGGCGTGGCTACAGGGAGAGCGGGCCAGGTGTCAACGATTGGCCTCGCAGGGACTCCTAGTAGTTGGAGTCCCTGCAGTCACGCTCGCAGCCCTTTAAACTGCCACAGACCTCCTCGGAGTGTCCAGATGAAGCGGGACCCACGAAGCGGATCCGGCGAACAGTAGTGTTAGTCTCGGGCACAGGAGACAAATCCCAGCAGTCAGGTCACAGTCTGCAGCTCCGCTTTAACCAACTTGCAGGCGAAGTGCAATGTCAAACTAGGAAGGTATGTGGACTACCTGTGAGCACTAATACAGCCTCTTTCTATTTTATCATAGCAAGAAGAGACTTAACTAAATCAGAAGAAAAACAGAACCACACTTCAAATCAACTAATAAAGGACAGCTATCAGATAAGTGTGAAAATGCTGCAAGATAAGGAAAAGGAATATTATAACTTAAAGACACTGCGATTCTTTAAACACTTTCCTTTCCTTTGCCTTTCAGAAGCAGACTGCTAGGAGATAAATGGTTAACCAAGCAGCAAAACCTGGAGGAAACTATGTTGCCAGCCGGCAAGGGAGTTTCAAGACTTCTGCTGATCCAGAATAGCACCGTACCGTCCAGAGCTAAAGGGTTACTCCAATAGGCCACGAAGGAAGATAAGAACGTCAAACCACTGCAGCTACAAACAAGAAATTTCAGGTAAGGAATACATTTCAAGGTTTCGTGCTGGAATGCGAAGCGGGTTTCCATTGCAGACCCCTCCCTTAAATACTCTCAGGCGCCGCCTTCGCCAGAAGACAGGAGGTAACGGGCGGGGCTCTCCTCCGCGATCTCGGGCCGGTGAAGGAGCGCTGCCGCAGGCAGCATGCCTCGCGGAGCACATCACTAACCAGGGGTCTCCAACCTTTTCTGTAATATGAGCTACTTATGTTCAACGAAAATTATCATGAGCTAGTAATATTATTAGTGTTGTAGCAGTGACCACATCAGACAAGATTATGTTAGTGGTCACCATATGCAAAATTACCAGCAGTCAGGCGCGACCGGCACAGGTAAAAGCGGTGATGCGGGCAAGTCGACAGACAGAATAGGGAAAGTAAAATAAATTAAACCACTTACCTTGTGCTCCAATGGTTAACCCGTTCATCAACAATGGGCATACGGAAAAAGATTTGAAGTGGATAGTCGCGAGTGTAATGAAACCAAACTCACGAGGGGGTGACCTTGAAGTGACCCTCACTAAAAGAGAAGCATACTTGATCCTCAAATTTAATACAGCAACGCGAAGTTTAAATGAAATGTCTGAGATCAGCAGATTATATGTCCAGCTTTTCTCCACATTCAAAATTCCGATTCCGCCTTTGGAGACGATGCAAGCCAACATAGCATGATTAGAATAAAGGATCAATGAAAAACATAATTTCCATGAACTAGGCATTTTCATGCTAAAAAGCTACATATACCAGCATGCAATAAAAATGCATAGCTATAAGAGGCTTGGAGATGCAATGTCAAATATCACCATTGCTATCTACAATTGAATGTGTGCCTGTGTTACACACGCTCACTAGCAGGGATCAAGGCATCACTAAGAATTAAACACAAATACAGATCGAGAACTACATATACCAGCATGCAACTTGGCTAAAAACGGCGCCCACTCATTAAGTCTGACCCGTTGACACTTGAGCGTTTAGAACGGAATTTCCTAAAAGAGGAGCCAGCAGACAAGCGCAACAGTGGATGGAACAACAAATTCAAAAGAAAGTGAGAAAATCGTTTTTATATTTATTCCTCTCCAATGCCCACAAATATTGTCATGAAGCAGCAAATCTCATTGTTTATGTTTAAACCACTGGTGCAGCACAGACATATAATATAAGTTGTTATTGCTCCCCCGCGGCGATTTGAAAAACAATGTTGAAACAATGGTGTTACACACTGAGTCACTCGCAGCCATCAAAGGGCGGCTCCCCGGTACCACCCAATTAGGAATGCAAACACTCATTGCTAAAAAGCCTTTTAAAACAATGTACTGTGTTTGATTGAACAACGTTCCACGCGGCTTAATAAATACTAACACAGGCTTCCTACTCATATTTACTGACAGAAATTTGCTACACTGTCCATTCTGGCATCATGAAGCGGTAATGTAAATAAGCAATGAGTAAACGAACAACAGGCAAGCCAAGGTATTTACGATACACAATTTAATATCCTACATAATGTGGAGCAAGGGCATTCAGGAGAAAGGGTTTTAATTAGCCCTAATGTATTATTATTTACCGAACTGTCCCAGTCTTTGGCCAGAGGAGAACGCCATTACTGATAAACGGGTACGTAAATTGCTGACAATACAAGATCTCTTGAGAAGTAAACCTTGAAGAAAAGGACTAGAGAGTGCGGATACTGCTAGATTTTGATTATTCCACAATACATCTGAGTCAAATTTGCAGTCCCCAGGAGTTACCACTAGCAAAAGGCACCTTTCAGAATCAGTGATTTAAAACCTCTGCTTGTTTTGTTCTAGAACAAATGACTGGCATGATGATTTTTCTCCTTGGTTAAGTCTTTTAAAATATTATCAATGTCTCTTGTTATTGTTCTCAGTTTCTTTACATATATGTGACAGTAAAAAACGCCATCTATTTGTAACATTTCTGTATGTACATAAATGGAAAAAGTGGTTCTTTTATGACATGTTATAAGCTACAATATGTGTTGAGATGAATACAAATATTGTGAATAAATATAAGGGCCAAGGAGATTAAGTTATTGGACCATGTCTAGGAGTTATTTACCATTGCAATCAGGCAGCTAGGTCTTTCTTTTTGATTTACACATAAAGGAGGCTTAATCTAGCTGTTCATAAGGCCCCAACCCCTCAAATACATGACATTTCTGAAAGTTTCATTTCTGAAGCTGTAATCATAAATTCCATTTTTCATTAAAAAAGATGTATTATTACAAGTCAATAGGTACCAAACATGACAGATCTACTCCATCTCAATCAGGAATATTAACTTATTAGATGTAATAAGAAATCTCCAATGTTAACCTATGCAAGCGGTAGCTCTCACAGTAGTGAAAACGGCTTTAGGAGTTTTTCACTACCAGGACATGTAAAACTTAAAAGTACATGTCCTACCTTAGACTTACACTGCACCCTGCCCTATTGGCTTATGGGTGACTTATATGTAATAAAAGGGGAGTCTAAGGCTTGGCAAGCGGTTTAAATGTCAAGTCGACATGGCAGTAAACCTGCACACACAGGCCCTGCAGTGACCGGCCTGAGACATGTTTAAAGGGCTACTTAAGTGGGTGACCCAATCAGTGCTGCATGCCCACTAGTAGTTTTTAATTGACAGACCATGGTCACAGGTAGTGCCACTTTACTAGGGACTTATACGTAAATTAAAAACGACAATTGTGAATAAACCAATGTTACCATGTTTAGGGGAGTGAGCATGTGCACTTCAGCACTGGTTAGAAGTAGTAACGCGCTCAGAGTCCAAGAACCAACAAAAACTGTTCAGCAAAAAGTGAGGCAAACAGGCAAAACGTTTGGGGGCAGATCACCCTGAGGCTAACAGGACTAACAGTCCAAGAATGTTATTTACCAAACAATCAATAGATACATAAAACCAAATACAGAAACACAATATCTTGAAAAAGCAATTATACAATATGATGTAAATCATATGAAATATAAGCAGTGACTGCGTCATTGACATGGATCACTGTAAGGGTTTTTAAAGGCAGTATTGAGAAATCAATCAGTGTTTTGGCAGTAAAGTTAAGAACATGAATATAGGGCACGGTGAGGACCCTTTGCAAAGACAGTGTTGAATTACTTCATGGGCTAGCACTGACAAGACCTGGCCTATATAAATCCCTGGGTAAATGTAAACATTGTAAACGCTAGTGAGGCTCGGCATTTTAGGGTCTAGCCTCATGGTAACAGCTATATGTCAGGAGAGGTGGAGAATGGCTTACCCTAGTATCCTAACCTAAACCAACCTACTCCAAAAAGCAGCAAATGAACTACTGGAACTTGATGCAGATGTGCTTGGCCCTCTAACAGTGTACAGGCGTTATTTGTGATTAAGAGGCCTATGAAACAATTCACACAGACTGCTTTTGCATGAAGTGACTCCCAAGCACAACCAATAATATCTGAAGAAAAGTCGACATCAAACATTGGCAATTCTACATTCTTCCAATAGGCGGTGTGCTACATGTCTGCTAACGTGCATTGGTGTCTTGTCACGGGAAGAAAAAGATATGTTGTATTCTATTTACATTTATGCAACATGCATGCAAATGATGGGAGAATGAGGTCCCCAGCTAGGACGCTACTTTGTGGGAGAGATATAGACAGAAGAGTATGTGCCCTATTGCAAGTTATATAGGTAGTGTTTTGATGTTGTGTTGGTGGTCCAGAGTTGTGAACTTACGATGTTTTGTTTCTGCATCCACGTGTGAATCTGAAAAGAATTTCGTGAGAGGGAGGATGCTTAAATATCGGATGTTTCTGCAGGAATGGATAGAATGTGTGCTAATGCTGCTGGGTTAGAGAGGGGAGTGTTGTGGCGTGATGTGTGTATGTCAGAGACAGCTAAACCCTTGTCACAGCAAGCATTTAGCTGCCCCTATACACGGGGGCACAAGAGGAAAGGCATACTTATGCATGCAGAAGGATTCTACCTTTGCAATGTGTAATCTTACATCAACTATAGTATATTCTCTAAACTCACAGAGGAGTGCAGGGAGTAAACCACAGGAATTACCTTACGAAGCCAGCCTGTTAGCCTTCTGATGGGTCAACAGTGGAGTGGTGGAGGAGCAGTTCTGGGCAGCCATTTCATGTCTGAGGATTGCAAAGAGGTGGATCGTACACAGCCCATCATAGTCTACTCCAATGGGTCCAGTGCAGACCACAAAGCAGCAAAAACATTGTCGGATTATCCTTAATGAATGTCAGTGAGGGCACCTAGGTGACAGGAATTAACCCTGTACAGCGACTGAGAGGAAAACTATTTTACGACTTGCCATAGCATATTCCTGAGAAGACAACTTAGGTGGAAAGATGCAGCCCATCTGAATTGGCATTATATAACTAACATGCTGGATAGGCTGCAACGTTCAAACAGTAGCGACAGAGCAGCAGCCAATAGGAATAGATTTACAACCAGTTATGCTATACAGAATCCACAGAGGAGCACAGGAGGACCAGCCTATGTATCTAGGCACTATACAACCAGTCAGGCGATATCAGCTGCGGAGTCCGGCCAGGTGTAACAGGGCAGCAACCCTCATAAATTAGCATTATTCATGTAACCATACCTTATTGGCTCTGGCGTCCACCCAGGAGCCACAGTTGAGTAACCCTTGGAAATGTTCATTAGAGAGTCCTTCCAAGAGCGAAAGAAGAGCAAATCATAGGGATGAGCATTATACAACCAGAAATGCTATAAGTGTAGAAGGCCTACCCAGGAGTCAAAGAGAAGATACCCACACAAATGATCATGATGCAGCCAGCCATAGTATATTATCTAAAGGTTCCACCCAAGTGTCACAGAAGTGCAAACCAAGAAATCACGAGGCACCACACTTACATGGGTCTGTAGGGTCCATCCAAAAGCGATGATACCTTCGCCCATTGATGCATAGACCTTCGAGAACCAAGGAGAAATGGCATACAACTGTGATTGTGTCAAATGAATTTGTGTTGGTTATGGAACATGAGAGGGGAGGAAGCAGTGAAGTTCAAGGATGAAAGTGAGCGGGGAAACAAGGCAGTGGTTCTATGCCCATAGGCTCAAAGAGGGAAGTCACATCAAAGACACTATTATAGGACAATAAAACACGATACTTTAGCCACTCGAGGAGTTTTCACCTGTACATGCAGGAACTAGAAAGGTACCTCCAAGAATGAGTACATTGTCCCCTCGCTCACCACTTGAATATGTTGTGGAGTGCAAGTTAGAGACCCCATATCTTGTTTTTCCTGGCAATTCTAGCAATTTTCCCGGCAGAGGAGGTTCCTCTGATATGGTGGAGGCTCAGTTGCTATAGAAACAGATTTCACACCACCATTTTTGGCAGATATACCTCTGATCAGGAGCAAAAGGATAGCACAGTCAGCAACGTTTTTGTGGCAGGATGTATACCTATTGATCTCACTCTAAGGCAGTGGAATCCATGGTTGTGGCGCAAACGTTAAATCTGTGGCTTTAATGGGCAGATTTTTTTTTTTATGACACAGCTCTGAGGCCCTCATTAAGAGTTGATAGGTTATTTGTTGCTTGCACCCAGCTTTTCCATTACCAGGAGGTTTGGCTGCTGAAAGCACCCGAAATCTTTCTGGTGGGAAGGTAACAGCTAGCTGTGAATAAGAGCTCTTTTTACACCACCAATTATAAATCACAACAAAAACCAGCCCTAGGAGGGCACGTGCGCGCTCCCACTGTCAGGCAGTGGACTTTATAAGGGAGGGAGCAAACGTGCGCTGTCATAACCGTTCTGGTGCTTCCAGCAGATTCGTTAGTTTGTTTAATCGAGCGTCGTTCCTGAAAGCCTTTTCCACTGTCTCTTGCAATTAATATCCCTTCCTGGGCTTTCCCTGGTTGTGGCGTTTTTCCCGCGAGCTGCCAAGGCCTGGACATTGCGCAGAACTGTTTTTGTCGGAGGAAGCAGGAGAGCTCGCGAGCATCCGTAGCTTCCACGCGCACCTACCAGAACTCAGGGACCGGGCAGAAACGCAGCCAACGCCTGGACCGGCGCGAGAGGCAGCGGGCAGGCGGTGTACCGATCCAGACCCGGGATAACCGTTGCAACCACTGGTGGTCAATATTGTTCAGCTGCGCCGTGTGTACTGTCTCTGGCAAGCGTCACAAAATTCTCTCACGTCGTCCCTTGTCGAGATGAATGCTGGAAAGAGGTAAGCGATGCTCCTACGTGGAAATGCTACCGAACATGGCGAGAACCGTCCTTAATGCACTACAGAGGCATGTTGAGAGGGTGCTGTTGTTTTTAAAGTTCAAGCTTGTTTTTGATTTGAATCGCTACCAGCATGAAGCGCTTTATAAGTATGCTGAGTTATTTTTTTATGTTAATTCATTCTTTTCAGTTATATTTTATTTTATTCCTTTCCTTTCTCTTCTACTTTTATTCTTTACTTTATTATTCTCGAGTGTTTAATTGTTTTATTTGAATTTATTAAGATACTGCACTTTGCCGATTTAATTATTTTACTGAACTTATAAAGCACTTTTATCCAAATCGGTAATTACAAGAAAAAGCAGAGCACAGCACAAAACAAGAGACTTTAAGGACATGAACAAAAAAAGGAATGGTTCACTGTTGTCTGTAGAATGGAAAATACTAAATTCTTAATAATTTGCAGTATATGTGTGAACTCTCAAAGTTTAGTTTATCGTTTATTCTGCCTTAAACACAAGATTTCCCAACATTTTCCAGTTAGTGATTGGTGGGTTAGTGATAAGACATTCAGGGGCATATTTACAAGCCCCTATCGCCGAAGGAACATCACATTTTTACGACGTTCCTGTGGCGACAGGGGCTTCGCCTTGTTCACAAAGCGGCTTTAAATCACTTAACATGGATTAACACCACCTTCTGAATAAGGCCACCTTTCACTTTACACTTAGTGCGATAGGGGTGAGCAGAGGGTGTTGGGGTGGGCGTTCTGCCACAACACCCATTGATTTTGACACTGCCCCAGTGCCAAAATTAAGACCAGGGAAAACCTGGTCTTAACCTGGCGAAACGAGGAAAAATGCTTTATTTCTCCTCGGTTTTGCTGTTTCTAGGTGTGCTGCACAATGCAGCCCACAAAGAAAAAGCAAAATGCCATTGATTGTTTATGTGTAGGAAGGAGTCCCTTCCTGTACATAAAAAAATTAATAAAAATGGCGAGTTGCAACTTCTTTTTGTGTTGCATTCTGCAGCACACATAGAAGTTACAAATGCCATTACTGATTGTTTCTGTGCAGGAAGGGACACCTTCCTGCACATAAATAATCTTTCCCTTCAACACAGGCACCCTTGCACAATGGCGCAAGATTGCCTGCTTTGGCGCTAGGCAGCTATATTTAGCACCAGTGCTAAAGGAATGGCAGGGGGGCACCTTATTCTCGTGAATACAGTGCATCCCAGTGTTTGCAAACTGTCAGAGCACAGTGTTAGCCTTCTTGGTCGTGCTCCGACAGTTTCCTAGTAAATATGCCCCTCAGTCTTCTTACTTGCAGTGACTTTCTTATGGGCAAAAATAAAATATGGATGGCAGCAGTGCTTTGCGTTGCAGTGCTATCTAAATTTCACAGCATTAATATAAACATGAATACTGATATTTTTCTGCATTTATTGATCTTTAGTCCATATTAGAATTTTACAGTGGATTTTGCGAGTTGGTTTTGTGTAATAGTATAGCTGCAACAAGTACATTTTCTAGAGGAGTGACTCAAGGTCAGCTCAATCCTCACATCACTTTGCAACCTGGAAGACTGTCCAAGCTGCAATACTCTTTACCTCACACTACATTGCGCAGTATCTGTTAACATGTGAATCATTTCAGCCCATTATGTGCTGCACAGCACAAGCACATTACATAGCATAGACCAGTGACCTGTTGTTCTGCTGTTCAGCAGTTCTGCTCTGCACCTCATGCATGGATTGGCGAACAGAAAGGTGTTTAGTTGGGGCTGGTTGGTAAATTCAGGCCTTTTTAATTTGCGAGATCTAGGTGCCCTAAGTCTGTGCCTGTATCCCTACTAAGAATGGCCACATGAGATTGAAAAGTGTTTATTTTTCTGCTTTCAGGCCCACAGAAAATGTATAATTTGAAATTATTTTGAAATTGTTTTCCGTTGTCTGTGGCTTGGCAACATCCATTCTTTATGCCAACAGATGGGCGAGCAGCTCGAGCCAGATGCCTAGCTCTGGTTCATCTAGAAGTTCTCTTGAAGCAAGGAGTGAGCCAGGCTCTCCAGTGGATTCTGCTTGCCACCCACACTTACCTAGTGCATCAAGAATTTAACTCCTTCGATGCTGATGATGAGCTCAGCTCGTCATCAGCCACGGGGGGCGTGTGCGGATGACGAGCTGAGCTCGTCATGTAACGAGGCTTTTGTAAAAAAGCCGCGCAGCGCAAAAATGACCGCCGCAGCGATGCGGTTAATGAAAGCAGTGACCTTTCATTTATAATGGGCGAGAGAGGGAGATACTCATTTAGTGGTTGGGCTGTACAATCAGTCCCAACTTCCTTGCTTAACCAAAGTGGGTGATTCTAGAGAAATATTTTATTTCACCATTCTTTGTTTATCTTCGTGAGAGTACCTTCAGATACCTGAGTTTAGGAAGTGCGCTGTATGAAATCCTCTTGTGTTTGATTTAATAGACTATAATGTTGCTCTATGTATATGTAAAATCCAAGAAATTAGATCAGAGCATTCTCAATATCCACTTTCACATTCTAATTTAAAGATTGTGGCCAATGTTCAAACACCACTTTAAAAGCTGAAACCTTAGCAAAATGGATATTTTGAAGATTTCTCCAGTGGTGCAGTGGGGGTTCTGGGCCCCGGTTTGGAAAAGCTAGTCATCTGGGCTTCTTTAATGCTACACCTTTGGAAGCTTCATCCGTCTTTCGGCTCACGTGAGTTATAGCAATTGGACATCATCTTTTGTCATAGGTTCAGCAGAAATCATGTGTTAGTTAATTCTATTTATCAATGGAAATTGCAGTAAGAGTTGGGGACCCGATTATTAGATGGCCAGTACTCTTGATAAGCATAAAAGACAGAGCAAATTTTGTTTGAATGTGATTCAAAGGGCTGTTTTAAATGATCACATTTTAAATAGAATAGAATTTCAATGTTTTCTTTATCCTGCATCTTACATCGATTTGAGCTCCATTTTCGTTTAAAATTGCAAGCATTTCCAAAGTGCTTACATTAATTTGGCAAGTCAAAGGTTAGCATCATCTGTTCCAGTCCAAAAAATGTCCCCATGTAATTTATCCGATCAGAAGCGGGAGGTCTCCTTTCAGAATCATCTTACCTGCACAAGTAGTGATTTTATCTCCATGAGCAGCATTTTCTGCAGTGTAGGAGGGCTCCACTGTGAAAATAACACACTAATTTAAGTTTTGCTGCAACCAGGCATATCTTAAAAAGGACTACAGCGTTTCAGTCTTTTTTGCCAGTTCTTATTCCACCCCTGGAAGTATTAAAAATTGCATATAGAAATGTTATGAGTCAATCAGTCAGTCAGTCAAATATACTTTTATTGATTCATTAAAAAAATCATAAAAAGATGGCAAACCATCATAAAGCACTGTACTTTCAATAAACATTTTAAAAAACATGAGAGACAAAAAAGGCCTTAAAATCGTGACCATAATTAGAAGGCTAGCAGGTATAACAATACATTACAAAAAAAAATATGGGCCAGCAGATTATTGAATAGCTGTTTGGCTTGAATCAATTTTACCCAGTTCCTTTGCTGCTATTTTCCAGAATTTTATGGCACAACAGGACAGGGGGATTGCAAGCCCGCCAAGACACCTAATGACTGCGGCTCTGCATGTTTTTAACTGTTCCTTCTTAAGAATCTCCTGAAGAATGGATATTCAAGTTTCCAGTAGAAAAGAGCAAGTACATAGTAGATGTAGTAATGACTCCTCCCCTTGACCGCGGAGGCGGCATTCCTTATATGGCCATGTGCATTTCCATTTTGGGGTCAAATCCTTTGAGGGGAATGATCCCATTCATAGCATCATCAGGTGATGCTTTTTATGGTGGGAGAAGTGATCAAACAGATACTGTTGCGGCTTCAGCCTCTGGTAGCCCTCTATCAGCCTCTGGTAGCCCTCTATCACAGCCGAGGCGTGATGTTTTTTTGTGAAGATCATTTTATCTGTTAGTAGAGAGATCCGCTTAATTGCATTACGCGCCACACTTCTGAATCCGGAATACGTTGCTGGGGTGAACCAGGCCTCCTCTAGTTGTAATACCTACAAAGATTGCTTCAGGATTGTCGTAGCTGAAATGTTATGAATAAAGCACCGGAGGAGTCATCCTTAATCATTACGGTGTTGGAGTTCCTGTACGTAACTTAGATGCCTCTGACATGGCTGCACATACAAGCATACACACACACATACAAACATCCTGATACATCTTTTAATAACCTCCTCCTTAATGGTTGCAGACTTAAACTACCATCCCTTGCCCTACACAGCAGTGTGAGTACCAGGTTGCCTTAGTCTTTAAAAACTAAGGTCTGAGATAGCATGGACATCCATCAGGGTATGGAGATCACTTATGATCAGACTTTAGGCAAGCTATTGATTAGGCTATCTGGATCATACATGGGCACAGCATGAGGTGACATTTTGCTAGCAGGCCTTCGTTGATACTGCTCTGTGAGTTCGCAAATTCTCATTCATCAATTTTTCACCATGGTTAAAAGGATGAGGTGGCCAGGCTATGGATCAATCTGCATGCTGTACAAAAGTCTCTACAGCAGCAGACTCATAACTCAAACAGATAAATTATCAGTTCACCTCATTGTTCAATATTCTCATTCATAAATGTTAGTGTTTTAGGGATTTAGAAATCCCCCCAGTGTTTATACTGATTCTTTACTGATGTCACCCACTTGATATTCTATTATTATTGGATACAGAAATGTGTTTATTGCTCACAGCACTGCAAGGTATGTGAATAAAACTCAATGAACCCTGTAGTTAAGGACACTGCACCCCAAGTTATAGCTGCATTTATGTCCCTCACATAACAGTTATACTAGCGGCTGCAGAAGCACTACCCTCAAACACGTACAAAAGAAAGTAATTTTGAGTGTGTGTAGTTTGTGGTAGTTTATAGACATAGTCATATGGCATTGAGGCTTTGCACACTGAGTTGAGTGGTGCAGTATGGAAACCATAAGCTTGCCAGTGTATCTTGAGGCAGTGCAATTGGATCGTGATGAAGGTATGCCACATACTTAAATCCCCATTGAGCAAGAAGTGGAATAAGAATGGAGAGGAGAACTAAAGGGTTTGCCGGCCTACTTGTAATCATCAGCACTCTGATTCTAACCTCTTTGTTCCAGTATTTATGTTAACAACCTTCCACCTGCAATACACCATTGCATCGGTATCAGCTGTAATGCAAGATGTCTAATGTATTTTCCTTATTTGTTCCACCATGGACCACAAACTGTTCTAAAGAACTTGTTCTAAATTTCACTAAAGGGAATATGCTTCTTTCAACAATCAAAATCCCTTCAACTCTTTAAAATATTATTATTTGTGTACTCATGTTTGACTGATACCCATGGATTGCCTCAGAAACTCTTTTAAGGAATGAATGTTCGAGGCAGCATGATGCCCGTCTTACTTTAAATACCAAAATGCTTGCAATCTTTTAATATATGCAGCTGTTTTATGAGGCACAGATTACAGACATTCTTTCCGGAGCCACCCTGTACAACAGTGCCCCTGCGTTACATGCCCGAGTCGTAAATGGGCTGCTTTTTCTAAAGCCAAGTTTGATACTGCGCTGATTAAAGGTGGCAGACCGGGAGGCCAGGATGCTGATTCCGCATCCGATAGACTGGAAGGTCACATTAACGATGCCCTGGATGACATAGCTCCCTTATGTCCCAAGAATCCCTGTAGTAGACCCCAGAAATGCGCCCCCTGGTTCAGCGATGAGCTCCGCCGAGCTAAGGCGGAGTGTAAACAACTCGAAAGGCAGTGGAGGGTGGCCTATCTTGATCAAGCTAAACAGGAGTATAGAGCTAAACGGAGAGACTATCATAGGTTAATCAGGCGTTCCAAAGCAACTTATTTTTCAGGCAGAATAGGGGAAGCTAAAAACTCCACGAAGGAGTTATTTGAGATTTATAAAGAAATCTCTCTATGTGGTTCATCTGTTGACCCGTCTAGTGTCTCAGAGGAATCATGTAACCGCATCGCAGCTTTTTTCTCTGAAAAAGTGGCCACTATCTATTCCGCTTTTTCAGGAGGAAACAGAAGGGGATCGGATTTCAGAGAGATTGAACAAGAGGTTCTGGGTGATAATAGGCTGGAGAACTTTTTCACCCCACCCCCTGACGGCCTACGGCAGATATGCTGCTCCATCAAGTCAGGATCCCCTCGCGATCCGGCTTTGCCGAAACTGCTCGCGGGGAGTATCGAGATCCTAGAGCCCTATATTAGGGATGTTTTGGATCTATCGTTCAAAACTCATACAGTACCTGAAAGATGGAAGCAAGCGGTGGTACTCCCGCTCCAAAAAAAGCTTAATCTAAGTTGGGAAAGGTTAGATAATCTTTGCCCTATTTCACTCCTTCCCTATCTGCCAAAGTGGCGGAAAAGGTGGCCAATCTTCAGCTGATGGCTTATGTGGAGGAGGCCAATCTGCTCCATCCAACTCAGTTTGGCTTTCGCTCACGGAACTCCACTGAGTCAGCGCTGCTTATGGCCACTGAGACCATCAGGCAAGGGGTAGATGAGGGGCAGACGATGGCCCTCATTCTACTCGACCTAAGTTCAGCGTTCGACACTGTAGCACATTTCACCTTGCTACAGTGTCTGAACAAGGGCGGAGTTACAGGGGCAGCGTTGAAGTGGATCCAATCCTTTCTGTCCGATAGGGGCTTTCAGGTTAGATAGGGGGAACATTACTCTCGTATGTTCAATTTGGATCAAGGGGTACCACAGGGCTCTGCCCTAAGCCCAACCCTTTTTAACCTATATGTGTCCACGTAGCCAATATTGTGGAAAGCCATGGCATGCAAATAGTGTCATATGCCGATGATACACAGATGGTCATCTCGCTGTTACGGGCACCCGATGTTGCGGCATCTAGCTTCAGTGCTTGCATGCAGGAGCTTTCATCCTGGATGTCTAACAACTGCCTGAAGCTGAATGGTGCCAAAACTGAGGTGCTCGTGGTGGGGGGTGGTCCGGATGTGTGGTCTTCGGCATGGTGGCCAGCATGCCTAGGCACCACTCCCGTGCCCTGTCAGCAGGCCAAAAACCTCGGGGTGATGTTTGACTCTGACCTATCGTTCACACCTCAGATTGGTCGAGTGGTTGGGATGTGCTTTGGAATTCTCAAGAGCCTGCGGAAGATTCTGGACCTGCTCCCCGTTGGTGCCAGGCGGACATTGGTGCACGCCCTTGTGACATTGCGACTAGATTACTCCAACCTCCTCTATCTGGGGACCACGGCTAGAGGTCTGAATCGCCTCCAGGTGCTAAAGAATGCCGCAGCCCGACTGGTGCTGAGGCTTCCGAGAAGAATGGCCTCCAAAGCGGCCTTGAAGGCTCTCCACTGGCTCCCAGTTAAGGAAAGGATCACTTTTAAGGCGTTATGCACGTGTCACCGCATCATCAGGGGAAAGGCGCCCGGTCCCTTACTAAGCCTTATCACACCATACAGACCTAAGCGGATGCTTAGATCCACTGGTACTGGATTTGTAGCTATCCCCAAAATTAACAAAGCGCGCATGGGGGGCAGATCTTTTAGGCACCTTGCAGCCAAGAGTTGGAACATGCTTCCGCTAGAGCTGCATCTAGAACCCTCTGAGGCTAAGTTCTGAAGAGCTCTCAAAACTCACCTGTTCCAGTCAGTACTTGTGTAACCTATCCCTGTCTGGCCTCCTCATATTCTCTCACTCTAGCGCGGGGACACGCCGGTGCGCGTAACCAGGCGCTTTACAAACTTCCATAATAATAATAATGCACAGCTGAAGGCTACAATTCCTTTTTCTACTCACACCTGTTATGGCCATCCTTGAACACGTTGGGTCCCATGCACATCCCGGAGATAATGCAGCTCGCCAGAAGGACATACAGCCAGCTCCTGCAAGACAGGACACCTTGCATTCACTCCATAGCCTGGAGGTGCATCCGTGATAGCCAAGAGAAGTAAAAAGCACTGGGATTCCCTGCCAGAAAACCTTTGGTCCATTTATAATCACAACCCCTCCTAATTTAACGTTCTTGCAATACCTGAAAGTCTAAATGAGCAATGTCTTAGGTTAATTTTGCAGACGATTACATGACATTAGAGGGAAATTCTATTTTTTAAAGGGCAGAATCGCTCTAAATCAAAAAGTTGTTCTAATTGCAAAGTCAGTCATTCTGAAAATATTTTTGTCCAACAATCGATCTGACCTTCACCCTTGGAAGATGCTACAGCCAAGGACAACGATAGGGGTGCCAGTTCTGAAAGGTATACCAGCTTGCCAGAGTGTTGGGACCCTAATCAGTGGACTCAATTTAAAGAAAAGTATTCATGACAGAGCACTGAAAATGGCTTTCTTGGGTGCAAACTATGCAGTGAGGTTAGGCTGCTTAGATTCTCAGCATTGCAGGGTGTGAGTACATCTAACAAATGGACAACTGGGCGCATATCTGCACCTGGCCCAATAAAAGTTAGCCAGTTAACCTCACTGCGGTAAAGAAATTATAAGCACAAACCTTCCAAAGGGCATAATAAAGTATGTGATATCCAAGCTGCATCCAAGAAGGAGGGACTGTGGTCAACTATCTCAGAGCAGCAGTGGTATTGCAGTGCCTCAGTAGTTAAGGTACTTCCACTCTTTAATTTCGTGCCCAAAATAATCACCTCTTTTCAGACTTTCCAAGTGTAATTGGCTTGCAGGTTGCTGACAAGGCATATATGGGCTTGATTTTACTCAGTGGCAATACAGCAGCACAAATGACAGATTGCATCACCAATGAAATGCAGAGAAAGTTTCTTCAAAGACCGGCGTTCGTCCTATGCCCCAATCGGGGGGGGGGGGGGTCTTTGAAGAAAGTTTGACAGTAAGACAGCGTTCCCAGGTTTAGAGAAGTTCTTGTAAACTCGGAAAATGTTTCCCTACATATATAATAGAAGATTCATCGGAAAATAAGAAATTTTAGACCAGAGTGCCACAGAATCAAGATGACAGCCGCCGTGGAGCCTTGACTCTGATGCCTCCGGTGGACTGCATTGAACTGCTTCTAGTCTACCTGGCCCCTGAAATACTCTGCATCTGCGGTCAGCAAGGCCCACAGGGCTGGGTGTGTGTGTGATCCATGGGCCTAGCCCTACAAAGGGTGTGAACATAGCGTGAAGCCGGTGTCGGCCCTGGTGGAGAGGGTGAGGCGGAGAACTAGTGTGGACCTCCTACGCAAGCTTTGGACCCAGTTTAGCTGTCCAACGATATAGCGGGTGGCCCTGAGGTGACCTGGCACTGGATGGCAAACGTTGAAATTGGTAGGGGTGGCGCAGCTGCCCAGGGCCTCGGGAGAAGACTTGCAGTGATCCTGATACACTGGCATACCCTGCGGAGGGAGGCATGAGGTTACAGCCGGGAGGAATACCCATTCCCTCAGATACAGCATTTGTGGATGGTGAGGGCATTTCTACTACTGAAGACTCACAGGGGAATAGCATTGTGACTGGAGAGGCTCTGGGATTCAAAGTACACACCCTGGAAGAAGTCGCGGCATGTGCAGGTAAGCACAGTAGAGCCGGGGGAAGCCGAAAGACGACAGAATAGGTTTTATTTTTTTAATTTTACCTATTCCATCCTCTATCGACTTAACACGCACCCACCCCACCCTTCCGCACCTACCTGCACCAGACTCCACTGCCTGGAAGAGAGACCCCACCACAATGCTCTAAACCCTGACCCTCTAAGGGAGCACCCACCACCTTAGCAGCCTCAGTGAGTATCAGAACCCCAGAGCCACCCAGTTTCAGCAGCCGTGGGGCCTCTAGCTCACTGTGCCAGCAGACACTTCTGATGATCTGGGAATCTAACTATAGGAGAGTTTGTTCCAGAGACCTTGTGTCTTTGTTGCACGGGGTCGATCCTCTGTTCCCCCCCCATTCCTCCCCCACCCATCTGGCAGGACTCTGCAGAGAAATCCTTGACGAAAGGATTCCCTAATTGAGGGGAGCACAACTGGCCATTTAAGGCAGCTGATGCTGGTGAAATTTGACTTTCAGCAATTATCCATCTCTCATTGGTGGGGCAGACCTGGTGTCAGAATGTCCACTCTGCTACAAAAAAGACAGCACCTTGAAGGACATGCTCAGTAAGCCCCCCACCAAAAAAGCTGATCAGCATCGGGATGCCTCACCTACACCATCCTCCCACGCAGCTGTGACTGTAGTAGACCCCCCCAAAGAGGAAGCACCTGTCACTCCTGCATTTTTGAAGACCCTCTTCACCACTTTGAGAGATGACGTTGCTGCCCTCAAGCAAGATATGGTAGCAGCCATCAAGGACATTTAGAGAGACCTGGGAGAGCTAGGCCAAAGAGTAGTCATCTTGGGACAAGCTAGTGACAAAGTGAGAAACTGCATTAGCACTTGTAAGATCTTGAAAACAGGTTGCGTCACACTACAATCAGAACTAAAGGAACGCCTCTTCAGGGGTACTCTGGAAATCTACAGGACTATGTCATCCATTTGTTCCATCATGTGGCACCAGATCTTGCAGATAATGACATTGTTGTGGATTGCACCCATAGAGTGGGCAGACCAGCTAAATCCTCCAATATGCCTCAGGACATCCTGACCTGCTTACATTACTACTGTCAGAAAGAATCCAATATGTTTGCTATTACTATTTAGAGAATTAAGCTATTGCTATACCAAGACTTATCACTTAATACACTCCAGCGCCGCAGGGTGCTTCGAACTACTACCACCTTCCTGTGGGAGAAGGGTGTCTGGTACAAGTGGTGTCACCCCTTTCAGCTCATCTTCATCTGGAATAATGAGACAACGGCGATCCGTACCCTATAGGAGGCACACTCTGTGCTGGGCATGGAGGCACTACAGAAGGAGGAAAACAATTACTCAAAGCTGTGGAGCCTGCCTCACTCATCTGCCACGTTGCAGTGCCCCTTCCTCACAGCAAGAAAAGTACCTTGGTAAAACTGAGAGCCACAAAGAGAGCAACACTAGCTCCAGGCCAGGACAGTGAGTCAGACCCTGAAAATGACCAATAAGACGTTCGATCACCTGCATCTTATCTGCTGGACATCTGGCTTGATCTCCAAGGCACCAGGGGCCACCCCGGCATGGAACAAAGAAGACCTGGATACCTTAACCCTGTCTTTGTCATTCTATTTGTAAAGTGGCAGAGACAACCACTCGCCAACGAAACAAACCTTTTCCACTTTGTTCATTATGGGGGTCATTAGGATGGCAGACAAACTTGAGTCAGTCTGCCATCCTGTGGTAAACTGGGACCATCTGTAATACATGGGCCGGTCCCGCATACCAAATCCGGATGCGACCACCACCATGGCATTTTGCTTTTTTACATTGCGGTGGATGCTGCTTACAGCAGCACCTGCAGCAAAGCGAAAAAGCCATGTGCATTTCACTGCACTACGTGGCAGGCACCACATGGTGAGTGAATTGTTGGTGGGTACCATGGGTACCCCCCCAGTGCACCCACACCTCCCTCAACACTAGGGGGGCCCACAACGGCCCCCCCAAAAAAACCTCCACCAGCCTTTACATGGCGGCATCGCCGCCATGGAAAGGCCTGCAAACTCCATCAACATAATTTTGTGGACGGTGCCTGCTAGGCACCGCCACCATTTTATGCTCCCTTGTCCGTCCACCAGACTGATTGCTTCTGACAGACCAGTGGCGGACGGTCTTTCTGTCTTCCCACCGACATCCTAATTCGGCGGTAAGAAAATCGAGATTCCTCCATCCTAATGACCCCCTATGCTCCTAGGAGAGGAATGCTTTGGTTGCTTTGTTCTGTGTTTCACCCCCTTTCTTCCTGCTCAGTGACACATGCAAGGATACCCGCCTCAGATGATGCTGGCTAAGCTGGTCCGACAGAAATCCACCTTCTTAGAGTGGACTGGAAACGCCCAGGGGAAAGGGTGGGGGTGGCGGTTCTCCTGGCTATGCACTTCTTGAGTTGGGTCATCCAGATACAGGCGGAGCTGCTGGGCAGTCTACTTTCCCCAAGCATTTCGATAAATACATACACATTCACACTTGCTAACATCTACACCACAAACGGCCATCAGGAGGCTTTCCTCCTGGATGCTATAGGTCAAGTGAGGGTCCCCTCCAATGCAGACACATTAATAGGGAGCAACTTTAACCTGGTCCCTGATACACTTCTGGACAGATCTGTTCAGAGGATGGGGCAAACATGCGTTTATACAGGCAGGAATCAAATGGCTAGGAGACATGGGATTGGTAGACGTGTGGGGATTACATCACCCTGCGTTAAAATAATAGATCTACTTCTCAGCAGCCCACCAATCGTTTGCCAGAATAGATTATGTTCTGACCTCACCGTGCCTTACAGCAGCTCCCACACTGTTGGAATTTGGCGTGACTGCCCTTTCAGACCACTCACCAATCTCTATCGCACTGCGCATCCCAGATTCCAAATCATAACCCCGCACCTGGCACCTCAATCATAAACTGCTAACACATAACTCCACTATTTCTGAAATCAGTGAGTCAATCTGCACCTTTCTGAGCACCAGTGATACATCAGTCACTTTGCGATGGGACACCCTGAAGGCAGTGCTATGTGGCATAAAGCTATTGCTGCCTGATTTAATAGGGACTGGAAAGACCAGCAACTTCACCTAGAGGGACAGGTGAGGGAATCTGAGGAGACCCATAAGCAGTCTGGTTCCCATAAAGTATGGAGCCAATTAACAATAGCCCTAAAACAGCTTGAGGCCCTAGACATAGACAAGGCAGAATACGCCCTCCTTCGTACTAAACAAAAATATTACTCAGGGGGAAATAAACAGGGCATCTCTTGGTACACCGGCTAGGTGCTCAGGTACTCAAACAGTGAATAACAGAGACTGAATGGACACAGGGCTACAGGGTGTTTCAAGACACACCAATCGTGCAAGAATTTGAACACTTCTACTCTACATTATACATGGATGGGGCCCTTGATAAGGGGGACGTTGAGCTCTACCTAACCCAGGTTCCTACTGACCACATCTCTGAAGTTGATGCCTTACCGTTCGATAGCAACATTTTTTTCCAGTTTAGTACTCATGGCCATAACTTGCCTGCAGTTGGGTAAATACCCAGCCAAAATGACTACACTTCTGATTTTTATAAGTAGTTTCCAGTCCCCCTGGTCCCTGTCCTTACCGGCCTTTATAACTCCTTTAACGCACCTGGCTCCCTCCAGATACTATGAGAGAGGCTACAATTACAGTACTCCTCAAAATGGTTTCGAACCCCACATTCTGTTCCTTATGTTGCCCTGTCTCATTAATAAATATTGATGCTAAGTTCTTCACCAGTATATTGGCGACCCACCTCGCCCTTATTAGTGGGCCATGATCAGGCAGTGTCCATTCCTGACAGGGGCTGTGGTGACAATACCAAGTGCCTCTTCTACCTTATAGATAAGACTTGTTGTTTGTGCACCCCAGCACTCCTACTCTCCATCGAAGTTGAAAAGGTATTTGACCATGTGCACTGGCCATATCTTCAGATGGTACTGGCCAAGGCAAGTAATTGGAGGCAAGTTCCGGGTCGGATATGGTGTAGTTACACCAGCCTTCTAGCCATGGTCAGGATCAAATGGCTGATGTCGCAACCCTTCAATGTAGCACGCAGCACTCAACAGGGATGCTCCTTGTCACTGGAAAACATCCATTACAACGCAGTCATTACATCGCACGGCTTTTATAACGCAGCTGGTACAACGCAACGGTCTTTACATCGCATGCCATTACAACGCATGCCATTACAGCACGTCACTACAATGCATGCCATTACGACGCATACTATTACAACGCATTATAAGGTAAGTAATAGAGATTTCTTTGTTTTAGGGTGGGTATGGGTTTTGGGATAGATGGGAATAGTAATTTTACCCCTACAATATCCAACACTTGCCCTACTGCTGCACTCACTGGAGTGGGAATAGTAATTTTTACCCCTACACTATCCAACACTTACCCTACTGTTGCTCTAAAAGTGTTGTGTGGTAATAGTATGCGTTGTAATCGTAATGGGTTGTAATGGCAGGTTTTAAAAATGCGTAGTAATGGCATGCGTTGTAAAATCATGTGATGTAATGGTAGTTGCGATGTAAAAACCATGTTGTAAAAGTATGCATTGTAATTGTTTTCGTCGTAACCTCATATATTCCACCCCTTATCCAGTTTAAACTGTATTTTTTATAGAGAACTAGCTTACCCGTTGCGCGTTGCTGCGATCTCAGAAGAAAGGAAATTCAAGGAAACTCGTTATGATAACATTCAATTTACATTGTGTCATTTTTATTGAAACTTAGTCATTTTAGTATGTGAAACATTTCAAAGTGTGGCTTGAGTAGTGCGTACTCGATCGGCTTCCAATCTTGATTCTGGTTGCTCTCCTGTTTCATTCGAGCGGACTTGAGCAGTGCGTAATTGATCGGTTTCCAATCTTGATTCTCGTTGCTCTCCTGATTTATTCGAGCGGGCTTGAGCAGTGCGTAATCGATCTGTTTCCAATCTTGATTCTCGTTGTTTGTTCGTTTGAGAAGAACAGGCTTGAGCAGTGCGTCCTCGATCGGCTTCCAATCTTGATTCTCGTTGCTCGTTCGTTTGAGAAGAACGGGCTTGAGCAGTTTGTATTCGAACAGCTTCTAATCTTGCTTCCCGTTGCTCGTCTGTTTCTGAAGCTCGTAATGCCTTTTTCTTTCGTGCTTCAGATGTAGATCGACCAATCGATTTCCGCTTGGGGGCATAATTGTCGACGATGCTCGCAAATTTGCTGACAATTTCAGTATTCGAAAGATTATGAGGGCCCTGGGGGGCCGATATTTAAAAAGAATTATGGCAGAAACTTTCGCGGGAGTGTACTCAACAACTTCCCAAAGTTTCATGGCGATCGGATGAATGGTGTGGTAATGCATAAAGGACAAACAGACAGACAGACAGACAGACAGACAGACAGACAGACATACATTCGTTTATTTTTTTTATATATATATATAGATACTGTTTGCCATGCTCAGAATACCAATGCAATTTGCTGGTTAATTGTTTTTGTTAATTGTCAAAGTGTGCTAAGATTGTCAGTGTATATAATGATGGTATGTTAGGTAGCCTAATACATGTTCTAGTTTTGATATTCACAATTCCACTTTCTGGCATTTTTATTGCAATGCATAAACTGTACTTTGATTTTGGTGTCAAGGTTAGTATTCTAAATACCAAAGGACACACCTATCGTTTCATTCATGTATATGTAAGCAATATATGCAGTGTAGCCCTAACTCTCTCTCTAGAAACTAACGTTAAGTGATCTTCAAGGGGGAGACATCCCTTAAGGATAAGAACCCTCACTCACCCGAAGGTGACATGCTTCATCATATGGGTCCTCCTTACCAATGTGGAAAACCTAGTCAGCACTGGGAACTACTACTTCGAAAATTTAAGGAAGGAGCTCAGAGATGTTTTTTTGGGTAAGGAGCAGGATAGTAATCCCATATGAGAGATGATGAGTGTGTTGAGGTTTGCAGCGCTGTATGAAAGAATAGAATGTGAGTTAAAACAGCCTAGATAGAATCACTGACAATTGCTTTATTAATGTGTTCTACCTGACAGGATTAAAATGAAACAGCACAGTGGACCTCCGGGTGAGTGAGGGTTCTTATCCTTAAGGGATGTCTCCCCCTTGAAGATCACTTAACGTTAGTTTCTAGAGAGAGAGTTAGGGCTACACTGCATATATTGCTTACATATACATGAATGAGACTATAGGTGTGTCCTTTGGTATTTAGAATCTTAATGAGGGAACACACACCCATTGGTCTATAAACTTTCCCTTCTGACCCCCCAATCTACGGTAGTGTAATAACGTCAAGGTTAGTATGCCTAGCTTGTAGCAATTTGTGACTTGCCTACAGTAGTTAGTCAGACACCAAATTTCATCCACATTTGGGCTGTTAATTCTTTCAATCCGGGAACTAAAGTCACAGCCTTCAGTGCTGATCAGCTTACATTTTTTAATCTCGTAATGCACTCTGCACTAGTGACAGACCTGCTAAACATGTGTGTTGTGAGGTTTTAAGAATCATGTCACTTCCTGCGATGTCAGGACTTGATTTCCATTCATGTGATGTTATTTCCTGTGATGCAATTCCTGTGATGTCACGGGCCGTGCTGTCACTGACCCTGACCCAACGGGCAGTGATGTCACTTACATACCGCCTAACTTGGTGAGTCCCTGCACTTCTTTTATTACGACCTGTGCTCTGAATGAACTCCAGCGATGTGCTTTATAAACATTCCAGCTAATAACTATGAAGTATTAGAAAAAACTGTTCAGGAAAAAGAGAGCAAGAGCTGGTCATCTCTTTAATTTTTAAACATTTTGCAAGCAATTGTAATTCTGCCAGCGTTTCACACTGCTCGCTCAAGCAAGCGGCCTTATGGTGTCACCACTCAAAGGTGATAATTTATTATTTTAGAATATATGACATTTTCCTTTTGGTATTACAGATGACTAGAGATGCCACTAACAGATTGTAAAACAAATTAGTGTCACATTTACATTTTTTAAGGGTTTGTATATTATAATTATTTATTTGTCAGTACAACGCTACTGTCAGATAAGCAGTACATAGTAACAGTGGTGCATTGTGTCATAGACATTGTGAAAAAAATCCAGTATTTCTAAAGCACACAAACACCCTAGGGTGTCAAGTCGCTGGGTGCCATCGGGAAGATTAAGCAAGCTATTCCCCAGAGTCACATGGCGCTGAACTAACCTGCCGCCGCCACCGAGGATCGAACCGTGAACCCTGTGGTCCAGAGTCAGGCGGCCTGGCCTCTGCGCCACACCTCTTCTTCTCAAGGTTACTTAAACTTGTAGGGGTGGTTGGTGGTGAGCATGAGTTTTTACAGTTTGAATGAGTGTAACCTAGAAAGGATGCAGAAATTTCTGTTACATATGCCACCTTGTCTTCATTTTTTAAGTTTGGCCTACAGACAGTTTTATCTTTCTGCTTGCCAAATGTGATAAAAAATTCATAAAAATAAAAAATACATACAGATACACATACATAGAGGAGGTATGGGTCAACCCTCTTAATTAATTGGTCTATTTAAGTGTTATTTACATTTTGCTTCTACCCACCGTAGCATACAACATGGGGCAATTGGTCCGTCAACTTCATCAATAGGCTCTCTTGCACTGTGAGTGACATCAATTTATCCACATCACTTTGCCATTGTTGGTCCATTTTTATTTGCTAAGTCATATTGGCGTGTTTAAGCTATGTCTTCAGATTACAGCAATTCAAAACCAATCGTACCTTTTTGTTTATGCAAATAAGAATCATATTTTCCTGTGATGAACACTAAGGGCCTAATTACAGTGTCCTGACGGAGGCTCACCGACCGATATGGTAGGTTTACATTCCGACCGCCGAATTATAATTTCGGTAGTTGGAGTGTAACTCAGTTGAGGAAACCGACTGGGTTCCGACAGGCTCAAGAAGCCCGTCGGCCAGTTTGAACCAACACATAATCCCTTAAGGACTGCGTTTCCGTTGTCAGGATTATGATGTCGGTTTCCGATAGGCTTCCCATGTCAGCCTTCCTGACATGGAAAGGCTGTTGGAGAGCGACTTTGGGAGCCACTAACTGTGCCCCCTTCTCGACCTGGCCCTCCGATTGTGACCCTGGCGTGCATAACATTCCTGCACCTTGTGGCAGGCACCATGAGGTGCCTGCCACAAGGTGCACGGACATGCAAAAACTTTTAGGAGCTTGTGCTGCAGGCGGTTTCGGACTGCCACACAAATGGTGCGGTTGCATCCTAATTCAGTATGGTCAGACGGTTCCCTCACTGACCTAGTAATAAGGGCCTAAATGGTTTCTTTAGCAGTAATAAGGACACCTGCCTGCACATGTACATGCAAATTATAGCCTAAGGATTTTTTTTTATTTAAAAAACACGGCCATTACATTTAGGCAGTAGTATGATTTCTTTTTTTTTTAACAAGTCTTTATTGAGGTTTTAAGGCAGTAGTAGTATGATTTCTGTTGTTAATTCTTTTAATTTTTGTGGCTTTTGCTTGCAATAAATAATAAATATCAAATTTACTATTGCATCACTTGCCAAGGCCAGACCTATTGGCTTTGTCAGTGCTTCCTAATCCTATGCTTCCTAAAGTGCATCTGGGTTAAGTTTGCAGAGTAAGTTGGTATTTGTCCATTCCTATTACACAGCAGAAAATTGCTACACTCTGTTTAGATTGTGTATAAAGATACAGATGAAAATTATTTTCAAAATTTTTTTTTCTTTCTTCCTACAGAATACAAGCTCTTCGCCCTCACAGACAGAAGGGGCAGATGAACTCAGGGGAAAATCCACAGTGTGCTGAAAAGTGGAGTAATGACGAACTAGCGACCTACGTTGTGATTATTGTCATCATCTCATTAGCCCTTTGGGAGTCTTGGTCAAGGAAAGACCCCTACCGCTAGGCAGCATTGCTGGATGACATTGAATGTCTTGGTTGGAGTATGCTCCTCTTGCTCACACCTACACCCGGGCCTTCTTGGTGAGAGTGGATCAGTAGTTGATGGACAGGAGTAAAACTATGAGTCCTGGTGAGGACTTGAAACTGTAAGCCATACCTGAAGAGAATGGGAAGGTGAAGTTGTAATACCGCCTTTCAGCTGCAACAACTCAACATTGACTCGTAACGATGCACATTATATAATATTGTATTAATGTACAATACAGACATATAAGAAGCCTTTTGACGAACACCGGAAGAGGAGGTCGTCCATCTGTTTACAGATTCTCTGTTATGCCTTATGCACTCACTGCATCACAGCAGAGACTTGAAAAGACCTTGCTTTTGGGATTGATTCCAAAGCATAGAGAAATCACTGAAATATATACTTAAGATATGTAAATTGAATGTTTAAATAATTTATTTTCTATTTATGCTCTAATTTATCAATTGTACCTGCTGTTTGGAATACTTATGTTGCCACACTGCTTCTGGCTGTGCAAAACGTTATGTACTTTATGTAGAAAGACCAATCAGTGTGGAGTATGAACACAGGAGACCAGTGAAAATTCATGTTGTTTTTTTTCCAGATCACTCATAATTCACAAGAGCAGGCCCTTCATCATGTCTCCCAGGAGTTTACAGTGTAAGTCCAAGAGGACAGGCTTTATCATATAAATTGTATCTAAATGCATCTAATATGGACATCTTGAAATTTAGGCATGGATCTGACCTTCTTAGTCCCCTTCAGTGTCTCTACTGACCTTGCAGTGAAGAAAGCTTTCATGCCCTAGGAAGATGCTGCACTTCATTGTCAGTGCCAATAATTTGCACTGGCACTGCTCGGCAATACCTCATTTGGGCTTTCGATGATTTACAATGTTGTGGACTTCCAAAGCCTAGGAACAAGCAGGGTAAAAGAGAAGGCTATTAAAAGGCACAGGACTTCCACAGACCTTGAAAAGCGGTTTGCTTGTCATATTCTTTGTGATTACTATTAAATTAAATAAAAGTGAAGGCGGTGTTGCTTCTTGACCTTTTGGGAGTAACAGAGTTAATGATGTTGGGAAGGAAACATTTGTATAATGCAAGGTATATTCACAAATTTTGAGTAAGCATGATTAACATAGGGTTTCTCTTGAGAGGCAAATGTTTCTTAGTTAGTAAGATATTAGGAACTTCCTCACAGATAATATAATGTCACCTGCTGTAATTGGTGGTTATAGCCGACACAGCGTTCTGCCTTTTATAAAAGGATGATATAGTGGTTTAGTACCATCTGGGTAAACTCGCTATTGCCAAAGATAATTTCATTACCATTATCAGAGCCAATGATAAAAATACTGCCAAAAAATGACAGAATTTATAGCTCAAAGTAGGATAAGTGCTTGGATGATTTTAAAATGGATAAAATGAATATGTAGCTGTTGTAGCATGGGTATTGGTTTATATGAGGTCATTAAACACTCGGGCAATGGTGCAGGGGTATATGTCCTGGATGGCCACGATCTCCACCCCTGAACCTGTAGTCTGCATTTTGGATAGTGATATTTGTACCACTGATAGATAATTGTTACCTTGGAATTTGTTCAAAATATGTGTTCAGCTTACTGTATTTGTTTTCAAGCCAGGATACCTACAATCAGCAGTATTTCTTCAGTTTAATACAATTTTCATTGATGGTAAATGAGAAAATAATGCAAACATATTAATTACCATCATAAAAAAATAAACAATGATTATACAATGGGTCATTTTATAATGACATGTAAAACTCATTCTTAGAAAAAGGAGTGAAAGAGAAAAAGAATAGACCAAAGAGAAGAAAAAAGAGAGAGGAATCAAGATACCGTATTTTATAAATATCTAGTCAAAGGAAAACCATAATAAATCTGACTTAATTTTAGCTTGAACAATTTGAGCAGAAATGAGTTCTATTCTAAGGTTGTCACATATATAATTCCACTAATAAGAAATCAATAAAGTGGAACAATCTTTCAATGAAGCTGTAATCTGTCTAAAGGATATAACAATAAAAAGAGCTAATAGTTTAACATTTCCATTAAAATAAAATTCAGTTAGAGGAATTGAACCAAGAAAAACATTATGAAGTGTTAAAGGTAATGAAAAGGTAAATATTAATTAACATTTGGCACAAACAATTTCCCAATATTGGTAAACATGATACATTGGAAAAACATATGCATTATAGTACCAAGTTCTTTTGTGCAAGACCAGCATAAATCGGAAGCATTAGGATAAAAATGTGAAACTCGGATAGGAGTCATCAACATCCAATTATAAATAAGAATAGTAATTCCATAATAGCTGCAGACCTAGCAGTGTGAAAGAGTTTCTTCAAAATTGTTGTCTAAGTACTTATGCCAAAACAATGCTGCATATCACCTTTCCAAATAAGTTCAATAGTAGATTTGGATCTATTTAAGTTTGGTTTGTATAAACGTTTATAAACAATAGAAGCTCTAGGAGTAGCATGACTGCAAATTAACTAAGAAATTTGATGGAGTGGGATAGCTACAGAATAACTGTTGCCATGGCATTTGATACAAAAGTAGAAATAGATTTAGACAATTTGTTATAATCCATATCAAAGCTGTCAAATAAATTATATTTTGTTTGAAGTGTCATGAAAGGTAAAACACCATCCTAAATCTAAACAATCCAGGGTATACATTTATCTTTCCACTGTTTACAACAAAAATATTTATTCTAATTGTTAAGTATTTATTTACCACAGTAGAGGTGAAAAATACAATGAGGTTCAGTATAATCAGAAAAGGAAACGTTAGCAAAAGTTTTATTTGTAAATTTCAATAGTAAGCGATTTTTAAGGATATTAACATTTGAAATATAAAGAGTTTCATAAAAAGAAAAGTTGACCAGAAAAGAACTCTCCATTTGAACTGAAGTGGAGTAGAAAACATTAAGAAATGAAACATTACATTTGCTTGCTTGTCTAATGTTTGTCTAATATATAAGGTATGATAAAGTTTGTGATTAGGGAATCCAACGCATCTTCCAATTTTGGTCTCTTAAATTTAGACAATGCTATAGGTGAAAGATAGTAAAAATACATTATGAGAAACAACCATCATTTTAATAGTATCCAGGCAAACACACTATGATGGATGTAGAGGAGACCAAATAGCTAAAAGGTCATTAAATTTAGCTATCAGGGAGGAAATGCTGAGTTCTATAGTTTTCTTGGGGTTAGCAACGGGCCCCCGGGCGGGGGTGCTGGGTGGCTGCACTTGGGGGGTACCCATGGTACCCCCTACATTGGCATGCACAAGGTGGTAGGCACTGCATGGTGCCTGTCACGTTGTGCATGCCAATGCACAACATGCAAATTTTACATTGAGGCCGATGCTCGCAATGTAAAAGATGCAGTATGCGACTGCCAGGGTGGCGGACGCATCCTTTTTGGCCCCACGGGACCGCCGCACCTCTAGAGGTCAGTCCCGTTTTCCGTTACGGTGGCGGGCGTACAAAGTCCGCCCGCCATCGTAATGGGGCTCAAAGTTGCTATCATGGAACATATTACTTGTACAGTAAATATTTTATAGAAATACTTTGGTTTTATTTAAATATATATATACAACCTGAATCTTTTAGTTTTGGGGTCAACTAGGAAGAGGGGTTAAACATATATATTAATGTAGCATCTGCATATGCAGGTACTTTGATTTAATTGCTTTGCATTTAATACCAGTAATTAAATAATTGCCTCTTATACATACTAAAGACAGCTCAAGACAAGGAGCAAACAACTTAAATTAAAATAAGGAGAAAAGTATTGTTAATATATACACTTGCTTTACGAGATCAATACTTCAGTAACTTATTGAAGGATAGAAAAAGGGGGGCAAATGCATGCCATTGAAAAGATTTATACTTCATTGCCGATTGATGCGATCAAAAGCCTTTTTTTGCCTCAGATGAAATGAAAGGGTAGCAATCAGAATTTTAAGTTTGGATGCCAATGAGATCACGGGGCAGATTTACAAGCCCCTTGCGCCATTTTTGCGTCACTTTTCACATGTTAAAAATGACACAAAGGTGACTCAAGGGCCGTGAAAATAAGCCCCCACATTTGTAAAAACTCTTGCATTGTCTGATGTCAGTCTCTTTTTAATAAAATATTTTGGGTAAGCAATTTGACATACTCTTACCATTTTTTTTTTAAAAGCATACCAGAGGACAAGAAAAAACATCTTGTCTTCTTTAACATTCGCTTACTTTCATTCTCCATCCCTGTCCACTCCAAGTAGATCCTCAGTTATATAATATTAATGAGAATCTTCTTGGTAAGGCATCATAGCTATCCCTCAGGCCAGACAGATCCTTCAGGTTCAATAGAACTATAATACACCAGTCTTACCAATTCAGGGCTCAGATGGTAGTTACAACAAGTGAATCATAAACTATAAATGTGGATCATATAAGACTTGTAATTGAGCCATTAAATAATTGCAACAGCAGCAGAGTAGTGTCCTTTACAATTTAGGAAATAATCCTGCAACATCAGCTACAACTGTCCTCAATTAGCAAGAAGTATTTTGCATTGAGCCTACAGAAACTTGCCATATTCTGAAAATATGATCAATTTCCCCTTGTTCTTGAAATGTATTTTTGGGAATAGCCTATAACCACCCCAACTCCCAAAAAACAGCTTGTAAGTTGTTTTTAAATAATTACACAAATATGTCGTTCTATATATTACAATTCTCCCCTGTATCTCCAATTTAAGACAGTCATTGCTGCCCTGTCCCCAGGTACCCCAACATATGGTAGCCAATGCCAACATGTGCTCTGGTTTTATCCCATCCTTTGCCAGCCAATGCAGTTATGTACTCATGTATGTCTCATTGCATGCCAGTCAGTGCCATGTGCACTGGGATTCTACTTGTGCAAGACAGTGCTTCATGTTCTCTGGGATGTCACATCATATTTAATTTAATGTCATGTGCCAGGTACCAAATAAGTCAATAAATAGCATGCCTCTTCGTATAGCAAGTAATACTATATGCCTGTATAGTTCCATTTAATCTATTATTGTCATCATGGTACAGGCAGTCACTTTCTTGTGCCAAACATGCGTAACAATATTCTAGGCACTTCTCTGTGCCCAGGTAAGTAAAGTAAAGTAAAGTATGAAGTCTTATATAGCGCACGACTTACCCTGGGGCATCTCGGCGCTTGCTTAGGGAACCCGTCCTGGTATTCCCCTGTGAGATAGCCCTGGCAGGGTATCCACAAGGTGAAAGCCAGGCATCCCACCGCGAGGGGCCGTTGTGGAGATTAAGCAAGCTATTGCCCAGAGTCGCAGAGTGTGAACCCGTGAGCTGAGAAGGCACCGGAGCGAGAATTAACGAGTCCGCGGAATTTTTGAGCCCAAGACCCGCCGAGGCGGGGAATTGAACCCTGGTCCCGGACCGAACTCAAGCTCCAGGTCTGCCGCCTCTAACCCCTGAGCCACACTTCTCCACAGGTCAAGCAGGAGGCCTCTGGCCCACCTCTAATTTGTTAATAGGAGACAGGATGGCAATTCCAGCACTCTCATGTATATGTGGCAGTGCGTCTCGGTTGCTGTTTGGCTTCTACAGCTTGAGGTAGCCCACTATCGAACTTTGGCCTGATATTTTGTTGCATTGTATTAGCATTGCCCAGGCCATAGCAGTAGTACAATGCAGTGTGAGGCACAGCTTAAATACCCTGTCTCTTGTTTTGCATGTGTCAGAGGACTAATAGGAAAGTGAAAGCTCGTATCCAAATGACCTTATTTGGGAGTTGACTACAAATCAATCATGTGCCAAGCATTGAACAAATGAAAGGTTCAATGAAAACTGAAATGGGTGAAAAACAGGGCCGGACTGGGAACCGAAACCGGCCCTGGCAAGGTGCTCGGCCGGCCTCCCCCTCCCCCCCAGGGGGTGGATTGGGGTGCGACCGTGCTCTTTGCCAGGGCCGGTTTTCGCCGATTTTGTTACAGGGCCGTTTTTGCAGCTATGCTGGAAAATACGGCCCTGTAACAAAAACGGCCCCCTGGGGCCCAAAACCGGCCCCCACCCATGCGGCCGACCGGGGGATTGCCCGGTGCCCGCAACGGCCAGTCCGGGCCTGGTGAAAAAACGTGGGACTTTGAAATAAAACACACAGTGCTCAATCAGTTCTTATGATGGAGCATTCTTCTCACAAAATGCTAATTTGCACCACTGTCTCTATGAAGAATTAAATATTCCATGTCCATATACAAAGGGCGGTTTGCAAACAGGATGTGCACATTTGCGAACTGTCACTTATTTTGTGATGTGACAGATGCACCAATCAGTTATTTCGCAAAATAAATATTTGTAGAGGGTTGCAAATACTTCTGTCACATGAATATTAATGTGGCAGGTTGGATTTTGCGACCTTCTATAAATTGCTGCAAACGTAAGGAACCTCTTCTATATACAGACCCTCCAGGATTTCACGGTTTGCCGCAAAATCGGCACTTTTGTAAAAATGCCGAGATTTTTACAAAAGTGCCTGCGAAATCGTCACTTTTGTAAAAATGCCGCATTGTTTACAAAGTGCCCACTAAATCACTTCTGTGAGGTGGAGGCAGCATCTGATCACAGAAGCACTGCATGGAAATGCCAGGTTTCCAAGATAACAATATGCAAGGCTAGGCCCGTCCTCGTAAACGAAAAATAAGGAAACCAGACTGATTTCTAGATGTGACCACAAGAGGACTACAAAAGCTGGAGTGATCTGCTGTAAAATAAAGAAAACAAGAAAAGACTCTACTCTAGGCTCCGAGCAGCATCCAGCGCAGAGTTTGCCTGAATGTAACAAACTTAGGGGCCCATTATGATCGCGGACGGACTTGAGTCCGTCCGCGACCATAGAGGAAGAGGGAACCTCCGCATGGCCTGCGGAGTTCCCTCCTGTCCAATTAGGATCATCCTCTATTTTTACCATTGCGGCGGGTGCGGCTTCAAGCTGCACCCGCCGCAATGGTAAAAATGCATACGCTGCATTTGCATGCAGAAAGCGGCAGGCACCCAGGGGGCTAGCAACGGGCACCGCAGTGAAGTTCCACATGCTTTTCCACGGCGTAAAACCCGCTGCTGAAAAGCACGTCTTAAAGCCCATCCTAATATGGCTGGCGGTGTCTGAGAGACAATGCCACCATATTAGAGCTTTTCCGCCGCGGGTATAAGCCAACTGCGGCGGAAAAGCTGCGGACAGAAACCAGGACCCACCAGCCATCCTAATGTGGCGGTGGGTCTTTGGGGGGTCCGCTGCGGTCTTTCCCCATCCTCCGGGCTGGCGGTGGCTTCCGCCGGCCCGGAGGATGCGGAAAGACCGCAATCATAATAGGCCCCCTAGTGCTGAGTAAGAGTACAGACATTTATCTACTCTGTGTAGGGAAAGAGGATAAACATTTGTTTGAAATAAAAGGGGCCAATGCAGTTGCCTGTTTCCTCAACATAACTCACTGTCATAATGTAATGACTATAAGGAAGAAGATGGACTCTGTGGTACTGAAACTGTCTGTCTTTCTCCTCCATCACTGAGTGCCTATGAATGGCAATGCATCATGTACCTGAAATATGAATGGCATGTACCTTGTAATTGAAATCAATGTAGCACTGTTCTATATATTAAGAGGTATGTGGGCCCAATGCAGAAAAATATTCTTGGATCTGCACCCTTTAGTTTACCAACTATTTTATTTCTGCACATTGTAATTTATTTAGTTGTGTAATGATGATCCAAAAATGTGATTAATTCTGAAAGGAATTTACTGTGTGTGCTTTGATGGTTTTAACATTTTTTAGATCTGCACCCTTTAGTTTACAACTCGCTTGGGTGGAAATTTTAATTTATTTCTGATTCACAAAGCTTTCCCGGAGTTCCCCTGTAAAACTTCCCACCTTGAACACAGATGTACATTGCCCTTGACAGAAGTAAATCTCTTTTTTGAAGGTGGAATTCGCCATGAAGAAGTTTCTGTTTGCCAACAAAACCACGTCTGTATATATTTCAAAACGTTTATGGCTTCCCTGCCCTGGAACGCCTATTCTCCACCATCTCTGAGCAGGATGTACTCATGCTGAATATTACATTGTACTGGCTTGTTTTCTAACATTCACTGATACAGGAAAATACAACTTCCTTGTGTCAAATGCATAACAAGTTCAACCTAAAGGTCGGCTTCAGGCTGAGACACAGCACAAGATGACGAGGAGAGGGGTGATTCAATTCTTTCAGGACCACAGTGGGAACTCAGTAGGCAGTGTCTCTCTCTCTCTTTCTCCACCTCCACCCATCCCTCTAACCTATTTTCTACATCATTAAATGATAATCTATGAGTGCTCCGTCCTGTTACATGTGTGTACACTGATTTATGTAGAAACTGAGAATAGAGATCTCCATGAAGGACAGGGAGGGTTCAGCTGACCCTTGACCGAAACATTGACCTTGCATCTCTTGGCCCCTTTGTTGCCGTAGTCCACTCACACTTGATGAATGGGGTTTGTAGTGGGCTGCAGGTCAGGGATGACCCCATGTTTTCAAGTTCTATACCCTATATTAGCCAAAAAGGAGCTGCATGACCAGTAACTGCTCCATATCTTGCATACCAGGCAAAAAGTAGGAGTGACACTTGCAGGGGACCTTTTATTCCCTGGAAAAAGCATGTTTTACAATGCACCTTGGGATCCTCAGTCAAACAGCACCAAGGCAGAGCCAGGGGTTTGATGCAGGTACAGGAGCAAACTTCGCCTGCAATAACTGTAAGAAACTGAGGAAGTGCTTTCTCCTTTGTCCACGCGTAACAAATCCAGCTCAATCCCCGGTCTGGTTCATGCTGCAAAACTGCAGACAGCGTCAATTGTAAAGCACGACTACTCACCCGTTAGGGTCTCAAGTTGCTGATTGGGTGGAGTGCATCTGCGGTTCATTCGAAGAGCAAGGTCTTGAGATCCTTCCTAAATTGAGGCAGAGACCGTGATTGGCTGGGATGTATAGCCTGGGAGTTCCAAGCTCTCGCAGCAAGGTAGCAGAAGGATCTTCCTCCAGCTGTGGTCTTGTGGACCTATGGGGTGGGGGCCAGGGCCAGTTGGGCAGAGCGGAAATGCCTGGTGGGTGTGTGGAAGAGGAGGTGGTGGTTAAGGAGCCTTCACCTGTGGACTGCTTCCTCTGTTCCATATCCCAGGTTGCCTATAATCCATGCCGCTATATCCTGGGTGGTCTGTATAGAGCTGCCCAGGGACCACTCTATGATTTTGGGGGCCCTTGTTTGGAATAGCTTTAAATTGGTTCAATGACAAAATATTGAAGTAAAAAATATTAATGACCAATACTTAAAAGTATTGAGGACAAAAGTATCGATGTTAAAATATAGCTGTACAAAATATCGATTTTTATATATATAAAATAAAATAATAAATATTAAATATGTTAAATAGTACAATTAATATAAAAAATTATGTACATTTAATATAAATTAAAAAAATATGTAATAAATGAACTTAATTAAAAAAGTAACACACATACATAATAATTCATATATATTTACTTTAAAACAATTATTAAACTATTCATTTTAATTTATTTTATAATTTTAAAATTATATAAAAATTTACAAAAATATATATATGTACCAATAACATAAAATCTAATAAGAAAAACCATTCTAATATAAATGAAAATAGTAAACTATTTTAAAATCTTCAAACTTAAATTTCCCACTCCAGTGAGTGCAACGGTAGGGAAAGTGCTGAAAAACTATACACTCTACCGGAGGTAATGCAAGAGCTCATACAGGACATGAAGGCAGGCATCCCAAAAGGCAAGCATGGGGAGCTGGCGGAAAGCCTGAAACCACAAGTAGCAATGGGCATGTGGGCAAAACATTTGCAAAGGAAAAGTATGCTTGCCCCAAGTAAAGCAGAATGGGAAGATAGATAATGTATGGTGCATGCTGTCCAGAAAAAATAAACAACACGTAAGAATTTAAATAAGAACAACAAAAGGCTTAGAATCTTCGCCCTGATCAAGTCAATAAGGAATACAAACCATTTCCAATCTTCACAAAATATGCCACAGGCAATGAAACGATCTGCGAAAAGATCTGTGAATCACTAGTCTTACCAAAAACCCTAACAAAAGCTGAAACAAAAATTGACATAATTGAATCTGCTCCATCTAATATTAGGCGGCAGTTGGTGGAGCAAAACAAAACTAGCGGAGACATTGGCAAGATTGCATGGGGGAGCCCAGGATTCTGATTTCAACAGCCTAGTCAACTCACCATCTCAAACAGAGACATATGTTAATGAAATGCTGCTAGCACAATCAATGCCATCACCCTAGCTAAGAATGCCTCCAATAACAATTGATATCAACAATGGGAAAGGCGAGAGAAACAATCAACAACGTTTTGTCATGTGGGATATCCCAATGGCCCATGAGGGGAATATGAAACCCACAAGCTCTGTATCTGAGTTAAGCAGGGGTGCAGATGGATAACCCTTAATTCAAAATGAATCTCAGTCAGCCGAGCACAATAAGGAATCGCTGAGGCCCGATAAAATGGCAACTACAGAGGAGCCTTGTAAAGGCTTAAAAAGAATAACATTATATCTGAAAGACATCTCACATGCGAAATAGTCCATTTTGAATAGACAGAACATTCTAAGATTAGCCGCCAAACAGCCAGGCTTGGAAAATTTGAGTTCAAAGAATATTAATTATGTGGCTTATGGTTCACTGACAGAATATCAATGTAAAAAATATAGAAGTAAAAAATATCGAAGAAAAAATATAGAATGCAAAAATATCTACTCCCTATACTTAAACAGGTAAGTACAAAAATATTGAGACAAAAATATCGATGTTAAAAATATAGTTGTACAAAATATCAATTTTTATATATATATATATATAAAATAAAATAATAAATATCAAACTACTTTAAAAAAAACAGTCAATTTAATATAGATTTTAACAAATATAACAAATAAACTTAATTTAAAAAATGAAAACACACACATTATCAATATATATATATATATATATATATATATATATATACATACATATTTACTTTAAAACAATTAATAATCTATTAATGTTAATTTACTTTATAATTTTAAACTGCACATGGTTTGTGAATAAAGTAAAAACTTTTACAACTTACCTGTTGCTGTGCCATGACTTCAGCCGATGTACATGGGGTGAGAAGAAACGTAGCATATATATATATATATATATATATATATATATATATATATATATATATATATATATATATATATATATATATATATATATATATATATATATATATATATATATATATATATATATATATATATATATATATATATATATATATATATATATGTTCGCTCCAAAGTGCCCACCTGGCAAGCAGCACTCAGACAACAGCTTCGAAGGTTAAACCTTTATTAGGTATGGGCAGAGTCCCGCTAACTGCATCCTTGCAGCCCTGAATTGCCATTCGCCTGACGCGTTTCGAAGCGAAGTCTTCTTCCTCAGAGGCGTGGCAAAGGAAGTGCATGTGGTCCACTCACAGTTCTTTAAATTTTCCAAGCCCGAGAGCATTCTGGGAACTGTAGTGTCCTATTCAAACCCTGGATGGGTGCACAAATCACACTGCTGGATTGTAGAGACCTTGGATAGATCTCCGCTGGCGGAACTTGCCCTCCCTAAGCCGCTGTCCCAGATAGCGACCCGGTAGGATACCGAGCTGCATGGCCCCCAGGAGTATCAGGGTGGTGCTCGCTTCACGGCTGGGCGGCCATGTGAAAATGTTCGCTCCAAAGTGCCCACCTGGCAAGCAGCACTCAGACAACAGCTTCGAAGGTTAAACCTTTATAAGGTATGGGCAGAGTCCCGCTAACTGCATCCTTGCAGCCCTGAATTGCCATTCGCCTGACGCGTTTCGAAGCAAAGTCTTCTTCCTCAGAGGCGTGGCAAAGGAAGTGCATGTGGTCCACTCACAGTTCTTTAAATTTTCCAAGCCCGAGAGCATTCTGGGAACTGTAGTGTCCTATTCAAACCCTGGATGGGTGCACGAATCACACTGCTGGATTGTAGAGACCTTGGATAGATCTCCGCTGGCGGAACTTGCCCTCAATCCTAAGCCGCTGTCCCAGATAGCGACCCGGTAGGATACCGAGCTGCATGGCCCCCAGGAGTATCAGGGTGGTGCTCGCTTCACGGCTGGGCGGCCGTGTGAAAATGTTCGCTCCAAAGTGCCCACCTGGCAAGCAGCACTCAGACAACAGCTTCGAAGGTTAAACCTTTATTAGGTATGGGCAGAGTCCCGCTAACTGTGTCCTTGCAGCCCTGAATTGCCATTCGCCTGACGCGTTTCGAAGCAAAGTCTTCTTCCTCAGAGGCGTGGCAAAGGAAGTGCATGTGGTCCACTCACAGTTCTTTAAATTTTCCAAGCCCGAGAGCATTCTGGGAACTGTAGTGTCCTATTCAAACCCTGGATGGGTGCACGAATCACACTGCTGGATTGTAGAGACCTTGGATAGATCTCCGCTGGCGGAACTTGCCCTCAATCCTAAGCCGCTGTCCCAGATAGCGACCCGGTAGGATACCGAGCTGCATGGCCCCCAGGAGTATCAGGGTGGTGCTCGCTTCACGGCTGGGCGGCCGTGTGAAAATGTTCGCTCCAAAGTGCCCACCTGGCAAGCAGCACTCAGACAACAGCTTCGAAGGTTAAACCTTTATTAGGTATGGGCAGAGTCCCGCTAACTGCATCCTTGCAGCCCTGAATTGCCATTCGCCTGACGCGTTTCGAAGCAAAGTCTTCTTCCTCAGAGGCGTGGCAAAGGAAGTGCATGTGGTCCACTCACAGTTCTTTAAATTTTCCAAGCCCGAGAGCATTCTGGGAACTGTAGTGTCCTATTCAAACCCTGGATGGGTGCACGAATCACACTGCTGGATTGTAGAGACCTTGGATAGATCTCCACTGGCGGAACTTGCCCTCAATCCTAAACCGCTGTCCCAGATAGCGACCCGGTAGGATACCGAGCTGCATGGCCCCCAGGAGTATCAGGGTGGTGCTCGCTTCACGGCTGGGCGGCCGTGTGAAAATGTTCGCTCCAAAGTGCCCACCTGGCAAGCAGCACTCAGACAACAGCTTCGAAGGTTAAACCTTTATTAGGTATGGGCAGAGTCCCGCTAACTGCATCCTTGCAGCCCTGAATTGCCATTCGCCTGACGCGTTTCGAAGCAAAGTCTTCTTCCTCAGAGGCGTGGCAAAGGAAGTGCATGTGGTCCACTCACAGTTCTTTAAATTTTCCAAGCCCGAGAGCATTCTGGGAACTGTAGTGTCCTATTCAAACCCTGGATGGGTGCACGAATCACACTGCTGGATTGTAGAGACCTTGGATAGATCTCCGCTGGCGGAACTTGCCCTCAATCCTAAGCCGCTGTCCCAGATAGCGACCCGGTAGGATACCGAGCTGCATGGCCCCCAGGAGTATCAGGGTGGTGCTCGCTTCACGGCTGGGCGGCCGTGTGAAAATGTTCGCTCCAAAGTGCCCACCTGGCAAGCAGCACTCAGACAACAGCTTCGAAGGTTAAACCTTTATAAGGTATGGGCAGAGTCCCGCTAACTGTATCCTTGCAGCCCTAAATTGCCATTCGCCTGACGCGTTTCGAAGCAAAGTCTTCTTCCTCAGAGGCGTGGCAAAGGAAGTGCATGTGGTCCACTCACAGTTCTTTAAATTTTCCAAGCCCGAGAGCATTCTGGGAACTGTAGTGTCCTATTCAAACCCTGGATGGGTGCACGAATCACACTGCTGGATTGTAGAGACCTTGGATAGATCTCCGCTGGCGGAACTTGCCCTCAATCCTAAGCCGCTGTCCCAGATAGCGACCCGGTAGGATACCGAGCTGCATGGCCCCCAGGAGTATCAGGGTGGTGCTCGCTTCACGGCTGGGCGGCCGTGTGAAAATGTTCGCTCCAAAGTGCCCACCTGGCAAGCAGCACTCAGACAACAGCTTCGAAGGTTAAACCTTTATTAGGTATGGGCAGAGTCCCGCTAACTGCGTCCTTGCAGCCCTGAATTGCCATTCGCCTGACGCGTTTCGAAGCAAAGTCTTCTTCCTCAGAGGCGTGGCAAAGGAAGTGCATGTGGTCCACTCACAGTTCTTTAAATTTTCCAAGCCCGAGAGCATTCTGGGAACTGTAGTGTCCTATTCAAACCCTGGATGGGTGCACGAATCACACTGCTGGATTGTAGAGACCTTGGATAGATCTCCGCTGGCGGAACTTGCCCTCAATCCTAAGCCGCTGTCCCAGATAGCGACCCAGTAGGATACCGAGCTGCATGGCCCCCAGGAGTATCAGGGTGGTGCTCGCTTCACGGCTGGGCGGCCGTGTGAAAATGTTCGCTCCAAAGTGCCCACCTGGCAAGCAGCACTCAGACAACAGCTTCGAAGGTTAAACCTTTATTAGGTATGGGCAGAGTCCCGCTAACTGCATCCTTGCAGCCCTGAATTGCCATTCGCCTGACGCGTTTCGAAGCAAAGTCTTCTTCCTCAGAGGCGTGGCAAAGGAAGTGCATGTGGTCCACTCACAGTTCTTTAAATTTTCCAAGCCCGAGAGCATTCTGGGAACTGTAGTGTCCTATTCAAACCCTGGATGGGTGCACGAATCACACTGCTGGATTGTAGAGACCTTGGATAGATCTCCACTGGCGGAACTTGCCCTCAATCCTAAACCGCTGTCCCAGATAGCGACCCGGTAGGATACCGAGCTGCATGGCCCCCAGGAGTATCAGGGTGGTGCTCGCTTCACGGCTGGGCGGCCGTGTGAAAATGTTCGCTCCAAAGTGCCCACCTGGCAAGCAGCACTCAGACAACAGCTTCGAAGGTTAAACCTCTATTAGGTATGGGCAGAGCCCCGCTAACTATATATATATATACACGCGTCACAAGCTTCTACAATACGCACGCTCTCAGGAAACACAAAAACCAGCGGAATAGTGGTTTAAACTGTTGTTTAATGCACACAACGAGATTCACCAAAAGGCTTGATCACGTGTACAATGACACCATCTTGACAAACATAAATACCACGGCATGCCAGCAACATAGAAATTGGCTGACGAGTTGCCGGCCGGCCATTGTTAAGTGTAACAGAAATAGTAAGCAGCATGGCAAAGTAAAAACCTCCTTTTTTTAAACTTTTTATTTATTTATGGTATTTATACATACAGTAAACAGGGTTTACTTCCTTTTGGGAAGCCCGCCGGTGAGCATACAGGTTAAGTCATACATTGCAAGTTTTGTGTTGGGCCCCCTAATTCTTGCTTGTAGGAGTAATGGAGGGAGAAGGAAAGAGAAAGATGTGAATAAGTAAAGAGAAATGATATTATCAGCCCATATCAGGCAGGATTCAGGAAAAACATCTCCACACCTGACCAACTATTTAGATTTCAACTTATCACATGGAATACAGTATCAGTGGAGGGTGGCAGCCTCTATCTGATATTTGTGGACCTGAAAACTGCTTTTGATCTGGTCCCCAGACCCATATTGTGGGGGGTTCTAAGAGATATGGGGATCCCTGCCTATCTACTTGACATATTGATCAAGCTGCATGATAACACCTATGCTAAAGTCTGATGCGGAAGGGGAGGAGAATTGACCGGCAGACTCTCAGTTGGCAGAGGTGTAAGGCAGGGCTGCGTGCTCGCACAGACCCTGTTTTGCCTTTTTTGTCAACGCACTAATCCCGCTCCTGGCCAAGGTAGCAAACAACGATGCCCTAAAGTTAGCTAACACCAAGGTGGCAGCATTGATGTTTGCTGACGATACCCTCCTCCTATCAAAGACACCAATGGGCATTCAGAGGTTACTGGATAGTTTTGCCTTATTCTGTAATAACAGGGGTTTGGCGATTAACACTGCTAAAACTAAATTTATAATCGTCCACCCCCCCATACAACCCGCCCTAACCCACAATTGAATGGCATCTGTTTGGAAAGGGTGTCCATATTTGAATACTTTGGTGTCACCCTCTCAGAAGACATGCAGTGGGCGCCCCAAATAGCCAAAGCTAAGCTTAAGCTTTCACAGATTGCCGGGAGTATAGCCAAACTAGCCAGGGAGTCTTCTTTTAAAGAGCTGTGCTGATGACGAGCTGAGCTCGTCATGAAACTATGTAAAGCTGAAGACTTTAGCACCTATGGGGAAAATGTGCAGCAGCGATGTGGTTAAACCTATTGGTCCCGCGCTTGAAATGTACAGGGCTCAAGCGTGTGGTGCAACTTTATATGGGCCAGAATTATGGGGACATTCTTTGCCTTCTACCTTAGTTGCAGTTGAGAATAGATTCTTAAGACATATAATGGGCCTCCCGGCGAGTACCCCGTAAATCCCTTTACGATTGGATTTGGGCATCTCCCCGATCGAGGATGAGATTGCCCTAAAACCGTTGATGTTTTGGCGAAGACTCTGGGCAAATCCCGAACTAGCATCATATCAGGCAGACACAAATGAGCTTTTATCTTACCCAGGCTTGTTGAAAAGGGTCCCTTGGTTTGCCCATGTAAAGCAAGAGTGCGAAAGGATTGGTCAACTCTTTTTGTGGAGCACTCCGGGTGATACCTGTCCGTCAGTCCCTCGAGCCCTAGTGCCCAAAACGTATCGTACTCCAAAGCTCGAAGCACTGCAAGCAAATCCCAAACTAGGCTCCCTCACAACACAGTTTCTTGCAGTGAAGGATCAGTATGAGTTAGAAATATTCATGGATGATATCCTCCCCCAGGCTGCAAGGAAACTGTACGTACAGTTTAGACATAGCACCTTGCCTGTATGTGCGGTCACTAACAAATGGGCCAGACAGACAGAGGAGGGTTGCCCTGTATTCATTACACAAGAAGAAACAGAAATGCATGTCTTATTTTTCTGTCCTGGCTACCAAAAAGCAAGGCGTTACTGGCTTGTGCAGCTCTGTCGGAATTTGGGCTTCAAGCACTGTAGGGAGGCTTTTCGGGTTTTAAAATATGATACATCTAAACCTACTGTGTTTGTTGTTTCGAGATATTTAAACACAATGTGGCGTAGGAGGTGGGCTTTTATTCAGAGGGTAAAAATTCATAAAATGTGCATCAGCAGCATAATTATAAATGTGCCTATCATGTGTACAGTCTTTTTTAGATACTGATTTTAGCATTATATTATTTTGTATATTGAATTGTAAATAGTATTAATTCCTTTACTTTGTCTTTTAAACTATTTATTGAACTATCGCTGTTATTTTTCTAGTTGATTGCCGGCTGTATCACATCAATTGATATACATTTTTCCCGTAGTGCCAATCTATTGCCTCCCTTCCCCCTCCCTCAGCTATTTGGTAAAACTATTTTACCTGCTTTAAAAAAGGGAATTGTATTATTTATGGAGTGTTCCTTTTTTAATCTTGGTATACAGTACTTAATAATGTATGTTATTCTTTGCCCGTGCTTACTTTTTATGGTCCTGGTGACCGAAAAAAATGTTTTTGAAACGAAACGTAATGAGAGAGAGAGGTTGTAGTTTAGATCTGGCGGGAGCAAGGTATTGTTTGGCATTGGGGTACATTTCTGCTAGCAGGGACCTCATTTGGGGTGCTTGTGTCGTATCCTATGGTGGGTCAAAAGTTCGTAGGGACTTGTCCAGTGATTTCCAGAAGTCTCTGGAGGTGGTTTTCCAGGGTGAGTACTTTATCGCCAGGGAGTCGGCTCCCCTTAAGTAGGTGATCCAGGGGAGCCATCCGCTGTACGACACTTTGGATGTGTCTTTCCAGTTCCTGAGGACTAGCTTGGCTGCAGCAATTAGGAGGGGGTCCAGGAGCTCTCTTTCTCCCTATGCGGGGAGGTCGGTGCAGATAGAGGCTGTGATGATCGAAGGGAAGTCTCTTGTCATTTTACATTTGAGCACCTTTTCTATAAAATCAAAGACCCTCCCCCAAAATCCCTTGAGAGTCGGGTACAGAAAGATCAGGTGTTCTAGGTCGCTCTTAGCGCTGTTGCAGTTCCAGCATGTATTATTATCCCTAAGTCCTAGCTTGTGTAGATGCTCTGGTGTCCAAAATGTTTTGTGTAAGAGCCACAGTTTTATCTGCGCCAGCGCTGGGGTGATCTTAGCTTGTTTAGCTGATGACCATAGATTGTTCCATTCCCGGTCATCTAGTGGTGGGTGTATATGAGTGTTCCAGTATTTCTCTGTCTTTTCGTTGGTGTTGTTTTTTTGCCCGGTGAGGATTTTGTATATGCGTGAGACCTGGTGTCCTAGTCTATTTATGTTTGCAACATATTGGAATATAGAGGGTTTCGAGTTTGATATTTTGGATTGTGTCAAGGCTGTTTTGATCTTTAGGAACTTGTATAGGTTTGAGTCATCTAGTTGCAGGGAAGATTTTAGGTTGGCAAAAGTTAGTGGTGCAGAGTTCACTTCGAGTTGGTATGGGTGTGAGATGCCCTTCATTATCCTGTTCTCAAAATTGAGTTTTTTGCCCCTGTATTTAATAGCGTTGTTTGACCATATGGATTCAGCCTTAGAGCCTTTGATGCTCACCTCCAGTTTACTGTCTAGTTTTAACAGTGCAATCTTAGTGTTTTTCATTATTGGGTCGCTCGCGAGTGGGTGTGTGGTGGCAGTGAGGAGGGCAAGTTGGTTAAGGTTTTTGAGTATTGCCTTTTCTAGCTGTAAGCAGGCTGGTATGTACTTTGTTGTGTGCTCTATCCAGTGTGTGCTCTGCTTGGCTAGGAAGGCTAGTTGGAATGTCTTGAAGTCTGCAAGATTTATCCCCGCTTGGTTTTTGGGTCTTCTTAGTTTTTTCATGCTTATTCTGGCCTTTCTATCTCGCCACAGAAATCTAGAACACATTTTGTCTAGTTTTTAGTGTAATTCTTCAGAGAGGAATATACGGAGCATGCTTGAGAGGTAGTTCACCAGGGGGGTGGTCATCATTTTTATGGTCTCGATTCGCTACCACCAGGACATGAATTTGGGAGACCATGCTTCAAATTGCTTCCTGATCTTGTCTAGCACCAGTTTCTTATTGTGTCTTAGGGCGGTAAACAGGTCAGTGCTAAAGTAGTTACCCAGGTATCTAACGTGGCCCGGTTGCCACTTGATTCCCGATGTGCCCAGCATCTCTTTGTTGCAGGGGATATTTAGCGGTATGCATTCTGAAATTCTGACATATCATTGTTAAGTTTGTATCCTGAGAGGGTGGAGTATTCATTTATTGTGGACATGAGTGCTTCTATCGATATCTTTGGCTGTTCTGTCATGATTGGTATATCGTCAGCATAGGCAGCTACTTTTATAGTCATGCCACTGATGCATATCCCTCGTATTTTCTCTTTTAGTTTAATGCTTTGGATTAGGGGCACTAGAGCTAAGAGGAAGAGGGCGGGCTATAGCGGCCAGCCCTGTCGCGTGCCTTGTTGAAGGGTCAGTGGTTCTGATAGGCCTCCGTTTATTTTGATGCATGCAGTGGGTGTCTGATATAGGGCCATTATAATTCTTATGCATTCCTCTCCTAGATTGAAGTTTTCCATGCATTGCTCAAGGAAAGCCCATGAGACTTTATCTAAACCTTTCTCCGCGTCTAGCGCTACAGCTCCGCCTTTGAAGGGGCTCTTTGAGGCTTGTTCTAGGACGTGGCATAGAAGGCGTGTATTGTCACTGGCCATTCTGCCTTTCATGTAACCCACCTCGGTGTTACTTATCAGTTTGGGGAGTATCCTGTTTAGTCTCGTTGCTAAAATCATTGCATAGATTTTGCAATCTACGTTGATGAGGGAGATTGGTCTGTAGTTTTTTGGTAGTTGGTGATATTTGTCATCCTTGGGTATTACTGTTATGGTAGCTCTGGCATGGATGCTGTTATTCTCCCTGTGTGTGCTACGTGGTTAAATACTCTTTTCATGAGTGGTGTGAGTTGCGGTAGGAAGGATTTGTAGAAGTCTCCTGTGTAACCGTCTGGGCCGGTGGCTTTGTTCTTTTTTAGGGACCAGACTGCCGTTTCTATCTCTGTGGTAGTAAAATCCGCCCCCAGTTTTGTGCTGTCCACGCTATCCAGCTTCGGTAGGTTTAATCTTTCTAGGTACTTTTGGCATATATCTTTATCTTGTTGTCTGTTGTTTCTATAAAGGTCTGAGTAAAATTGCCTAAAGACCCTTAGAATGTCCTTTGTTTGGTGTATGTTCTGTTGTCAGTGTCGGTGATCGCTGTGACAGCCCTCTGGTCGTTTTTGTATTTCAGGTATGAGGGCAGGAGTTTCCCTGCTTTATTATGTTTGCATAGGTTCAGTGTTTTGCATCTGTTGAACCATAGGCCCGCCTTTTCGCTCGTGACTCTGTTGTATTCGTATCTGGTGGTCGTTAGTGTATGAAGAGTGGGGACCCCTCGATTGTGTTTATAAATTTGAGTTCAAGCTTTTTCATTTCTGCCTCTAACTCAGTTAGTCTTAAGTTTGCCTTCTTGCTAATCCTAGCTGATATGTCAATTAACTTACCTATGATTGTGGCTTTTACAGCGTCCCATAGTGTGTCTATGCTGACTTCATCATTATCATTAGTGATCATGTATTCGGTGGGGGTGTCTATGATCTCTGTTTTGTGTGCGGGGTCTGTAATAGTGCTACTTCTGAACGTCAATTTAAGGGCCTTTACCTCATTATGTTGGCCCGGCCAGTTTCGGGCTGACTGCTGAATTGTCTGATGCAAGTCTCGGTTCTATTAGTGCCTCTTCTATCATGTGTGTATGGGTCCCTGATATTAGGATGTAGTCTATTCTCGTGTGTGATTTGTGTGGGTTTGAGTAGAAGGTGTAGCCCTTGTGGTTGGGTGTGTGAGTCGCCATGTGTCTTTGAGGTTGAATTTCGTGCATATATTGAGGAGTGCATTGTGGGAGCTGTTGGGATGGTAGCAGCAGTGGGATTGTCTGTCTAGTAGTGGGTCTAAGGGCATGTTGATATCGCCTGCAACAACCGGCAGCTTGTTCTGTGGTATTTTGGCTAGGGTGCCAGCTACTTCTTTCCAGAAGGAGAGATCGTCTGAGTTGGGGCCATATAAACTTGCAACGTGGATCTGGTCGCTACCCCTTGAGATGCTGGTTATCAGTAGCCTGCCTTCGCTATCTTGCGAGTGTGAGTTAATCGTGAGTTTGGAGTTCTTTGAGATGAGCGTTATGACGCCTCCTCTCTTTCTGGTGGCCGGGGAACATACTGCCTGGGCAATCCACTTTGCTCTAACTAGTTTGTGGCTCTCTTCGTCTAGCTTAGTTTCCTGTAGTAGGACTATGTCGAGCTTGGATTTGGCTAAGTAGTAAATTACTTTCCTGGGCTAAATGGGGTGATTGAGACCTTTAACGTTAAGTGTGGTTATTTTTAGGTCGGTCGCTGGCACAACAGGGCTGTTGCTAGCCATTATCTAGGTTGTACGAGTGCCGCTCTCTGTGCCCGACCCTACTGGACCCATCCGATAGTCCCACTGCCTGGATTCTGCGATAGTGTAGAATGAATAAGTAAAGACAAGAGAGTGTGAAAGTTATATTAAAGAAAAGTCCTATCATTTCTCCCCCTCCCCTGTCTCCATCTTCTCCCACCCTTCCTCCCTCCCTCGATCCCCCCGTCCGCTCCCTCCCCCCACCCCCTCCCCCCCACATCTAGATTCTGGAAGGTGCGACGGCAGGATCGCCATTGCGCCTCCCGGAGCCAATTCCAATTTATGTCAATGCAATAGGTAATTTCTAGGTAAACGTTTTGTATAGGCGAGTGACCGGCCCAGACTTTGCGTAGCAGCGAGGACACCTCCCAATTTGGGGTCGCCAGTCACGGATGTAAACAATAGCTTGGGAGTCTAATACTGTTTTAAAAGGATACTCTGCGTTCAGGACCGCCGGCCTTTTGTGCGTCCGTAGTCGCTTTTTCCTTGAGGTAGATGCGGTTCAAAGCTTCTTTTTTCTTTCTTTGAGGTAGGTCTGAATTCCTGAGAATACTCTTGCATGTTCCTCTTGAGGTAGCTGACGGTTGCGTGGTTTATACGGTGTTTGGTCAGTTTATTAGCGTTTTTATTCATCGCAAGATCAGGAGAGGGCCCTATTTTGGCGGTGCCATTTGTTGATACTTCCATCTGTGAGGTTGGAGGTCCTTTCAGGTATTCGTGCAGGTCTTGTGGATCGGTGAAGAAGTGGCTTTTGCCCCTATCGGTTATTTTGAATTTGGCCGGGGCAACAAAGGTGAATAGGATTTCTTTGCTTTTGAGTGCTTGTCGTTGAGCGAGGAAGCCTTTCCTGATGTCTACTTTTGTTTTGGAGTAGTCTTGCGTAAGTATGATTTTTTGGCCTTTCCAGATGGTCTGGTTGTTTTTTCTGGCGTAGTTAAAGATCTCGTCCGTGTGCTGAGACCGCAGTGGCTTGCAGCTGATGGGCCTGGTGAATTTTGTTGCGAGTTGTCTTTAAGCAGAAACTCTGAAGGCCCTATCTAGTTCAAATTGACGGTCAAATTTTAGGTTTGTGATCTTCAGGATGAGCTCCTCTAAGAATCTGGTGCATGAACACGCCTCATCTTCAGCCCCTTTCAGGATTCCCAGTATTCGTATGTTTCCCCTGCGGCTTTTGTCTTCCAGTTTGGCCGTTATCTTTTGCAAAGAGTCTGTTTTTGTGCTCAGGTCTCTCACTTCCCTTTTGGTGGATTGAGTGGCATCCTCAGTATCGCTGATAAGCTGTTCTGCCGCTGCGAGCGTGGTGTTTACTGTGCTAAGATCGGCCCTGACTGCTGCTCGTTCAAGTTGTGTGGATTCCGTTGTGAGTTTTGTAGATTTTGCTAGGTCGTGCACCTCAGTCAGTTTCTTTAGGATAGTGTCAAGCGTGGTGTTTATTTCCGGCTTCTGCTTTATTGGCGAGTCCGATATCAGAGGTTCGCTTTTGCTTTTTTGCAGTTGCGCTTGCAGCCTGGGTTCTCTGTCAGCCATGTTTCTTTCCGAGTTCGGGGTGAATGCGCCTGGTGGTTCTTTTCCCCTCCACTGTTGTTGATTTACAATAGGCTTTCTTTTCCCTCGTCGCTTGGTCCTTTGTTCCTTGATCAGGACCCTGTGCCCTCAAGGCCCTCTTCCGGGTGTTACCAGAGTTCGATGGCAGGGTTTTCTTTCTGTGTCAGGGCCTTTGCAGAATGTGTCTTCTTATGGTATGGGTTTTTGTGACCTCGGGGTTCTTGCTTGCACGGCTTTGCAGCTACTGGTTCTGGGTAGTGCAGTGCTGCTCTGGTTGAGAGCCAGTAGGGGGGGGGGGCACAGGCAAACATGCCAGTTCTGAGCGCGAGGAATCACTGTGCTCCTTCGGGTCACGCTCCTCGTTCCGCCTGCGCCTTGCTCCGCCCCCGCCGTTTTTCCTCGCGTTGATGTGGAGCTGTGCTCTCCTCTACCCTCCTTGACAAAATCTGCTGTTCTGGTAGCAAAGCAGAGCACTACAGCCAATGTCGTCTTAATGTGAAAAAACAATGGGAGCAGCTTTTAGGGTGTAATCTGTCAGAGTCCTTGCTGGTTGTTATCCTCTTGCCTGTGGGGAACTGTTACTGCGTGACATTCCTGTTTGCGGATGTCATGCTTTTCGCTCGTTTTTTGCTTTTTTCCCCCTCTTGTGCGGGCTGGGCTTGGTTCTTTTCGGGGGCGGGGGAGCCGGCTCCGTGCTCTTCCAGTGGGCGCTAAAGTGAGGGGTGACTCCTGCTCTCGGTCCCCCGTTCCCGGCGCTGCCCTGCCCCTCCTCCGCCTCGTGCTGTGTTTCATTTTGTTTTCCGTGGGGGGTGGGGGTCGAGATGAAGCGATGAGGCCGTGGCTCGGTGGCGCTGAGGTGCTGCTTAGGTGTTTCTGCTTTTTCGTCCTGTTCTCCTTATTGCTTGCTCCTCCCCCGCTTGCCTGCCTCGGGCTGCCTTGCTGTTGTGGTGACCGGGATGGGGCGGTGAGGTGGGGGCAGCAGGGGGAGTCGCGGTACCTGTTTAGGTGGGTGCACGGGTGCGCTCGCTATTCTCTTCCTCTCTCCACTCCGCTTTTGGGGTCTATGATGTTCTTCTTGTCTGGGGGAGCTGTTTACGGCTGGAGCCTATCGCCATCTTGGATTCATTTCACCTTGTCTCCTCCTTCGCCGATGCGGGGCTCCGCTCCTGGTGCGTCCTGACTCCTCTTCTGGGTCGCTTCCTGTCGCTGGTGGGTGGAGCGTGTGTGATACATCCAAGTGCTACGAGCCTGAGAGGAAGAACTCGCCAGCTGGTACATGCTACGAATGTCTGACTGGGACACAGTATGCTGTTACCATGGTGCTGAAAAACAAGTGCATGGTGGAGAATAATAAAGTTGCAAGATCTCAATTCCCGCTAGTGGGCGCTGTGCATGTCTGAGACCCAGTGTTCTGTAGTCATGGTGATGGGAATGCCTTTCCACTCACTCTGTGTAAACAGTGAATGGATCTCCTTGCAGTAAAGGAGACCAGGCTCGCCCACCGGATCGGATAATATTGAGCAAGAGATCTTGTCCAGTGTGACCAAGTGGAGAGGTGTGTCTCACCTCTATGTTATACCTCCCATGTCCTTGTAGGACTGATGGACCCAGAAAGCCATATCGGCCCTGTGGCAAGTGCCTGGGGGCCCAGGAGTACTCAGAATGAGTGGGCAGAAATAAATGCAGCGCTGTGAGTGGTAAGTGTGCTAATCACTACCAATGGCAATTACCTTGGAGCAACGGAGTGTACCATAAACCCCAGTCCCACTGATGTGCCCATAAGAGTGGCCCTGCCATGGTAACATGTCAGTTTGTCATGGTATCCCCAGAATCCCGTGCTCATGAAGAAGGTGAAGAGAGAAAGGGTAGACAGCCCGTTCAGGTGAGAAGGGCCCCTTCCTTTCTTCCTGAAATCATAAGAGTAAATAAAAACATGATTGGTGAACAGTGATTAAAAACAGAGCGATTCGCCCCTACTACTAATTCTACTCACAGTTAACATTCCAAAATGCCAAACTATGCCATGCTGCTTACTATTTCTGTTACACTTAACAATGTGCGGCAGGCAACTCGGCAGCGTTTTCTATGTTGCTGTACAAAAGGGGGTGGTAAAAAAGGGGGCGGTGATGGACGGAGCATCTGAATCAATCAAATACTCACACTACAAAAGGGGGTGGTGATGGACGGAGCATCTGAATCAATCAAATACTCACACTACAAAAGGGGGTGGTGATGGATGGAGCATCTGAATCAATCAAATACTCACACATCTGAATCAATCAAATACTCACACATCTGAATCAATCAAATACTCACACTTCTGAATCAATCAAATACTCACACATCTGAATCAATCAAATACTTACACCCCCTTTTGTACCATTTTCTATGTTGCTGGCATGCCGTGGTATTTATGTTTGTCAAGATGGTGTCATTGTACACATGATCAAGCCTTTTGGTGAAACGGCTTGTGTGCATTAAACAGGAGTTTAAACAACTATTCCGCAGTTTTTTGTGTTTCCTGAGAGCATGCGTATTCTAGAAGCTTGTGACGCATTGTGATTACCGGATATCTCCGCCGGTGTGCACGCCAACCTCCACGGGTCTTAGAAGTCTGGAAGGAGTAATGTTTGCAAAGGATATATATATATATATATATATATATATATATATATATATATATATATATATATATATATATATATATATATATATATATATATATATATTTTTGAACAAAGGGGGCGGCACAACTGGATACTAAATTCAGTTTTTATTCACACAAACACTCCACCAACGCGTTTCAGCCTCACGGCTTTTCTCACGGTGGGGCTGAAACGCGTTGGTGGAGTGTTTGTGTGAATAAAAACTGAATTTAGTATCCAGTTGTGCCGCCCCCTTTGTTCAAAAATTAATTCTGGGGCTTGGATCCAGCTCTTGGGTAGTGCACACGCTGTCGAGCGCTCTCAGGCTTTGAAGGATCACTTTGGAGTAATATATATATATATATATATATATATATTAACGCTCCACTTGCACCTGCCTGTCGCACTCCTAGGCTGGTGCCTGCCAGTCGGGGGTGCGCCCGACAACAATATCGGCTCCAGAGTCCCTCCCCGCAATCAAACGGGAAATCAGGAAGCAGCACTCCCAGGGTAAGTTCACAGTTGTTTATTCTCTCACAAAACGCGCTTTCGGCACTCGGCCTTCCTCAGTAATGAGACCTCATTAAGACCCTCCCCAGTGGGCGTGGAGCTGCAATCCTTCATGGTCTTAGAAGTCCCTTGTCGTTTTACCCCAGTTGGTGTTGGCGGGTTCTGGAAAATAAAGCACACATATATATGAGCAAGGGAAGTCTCCTGAAACGCGTCAAGTTATTTTTCTGTTGCCAGTCACGAAATAAAACTATTTTTGATGCAACTTTGGGCTCGTGCCTTTTCATGCAGCCTCAGATGAGAGTATATATATATATCAAAAACGTAAAATCTAGTAACAAAAAAATTAAAACATTAAATAGATAAAAATCTTTAAACTTAAATTTACCACTCCAGTCAGTGCAACAGTGGGGAAAGTGTTGGATAGAGGACGGTTAAAAATTACTATTCCCACTCCAGTGAGTGAAACAGTAGGGAAAGTGTTGGATAGAGGTGCGGTAAAAATTACTATTCACACTCCAGTGAGTGCAACAGTAGGGAAAGTTTTGGATAGCGGAGGGGTAAAAATTAATATATCCACTCCAGTAAGTGCAAGAGTAGGGAAAGTGTTGGATAGTAGAGGGGTAAAAATTACTATTCCCAATCCAGTGAGTGCAACAGTAGGGAAAGTGTTGGATAGTGGTGGGATAAAATGTACTATTCCCACTCCAATAATCGTAAAAGTAGGGAAAGTGTTGGATAGCGGAGGGGTAAAAATTATTATTCTCACTCCAGTAAGTTCAAAGTTAAAAACAAACACAATTTTAACAACAGCAAAATATTTAGAAAACAAAATAAATAAAAAAATATATAAATATGTTAAAAATTAAAATACAAATATATTTAAAATTAACTTAAACAAAAACACACATAATAATGTTAAATACATATGACCAATGCCTACAAATATTATATTTAATAAAAATTATAAAAAATCCAAACAAATAATATTTTTAATTAGAAGGTATGTAGAAACAAAAACATTATTAGATAAATGTACTCTTTATTTATTTCCTACTCTCTAACACCACAAACTTCAAAACCCACATCTAATTAAAAAAAATTTACTTCCTTTATGAACATAATTAATGACCAATTAAAGAAATGTTATTATTATAAAACTAATTAAAACTCATAAAAATGATTTAACTTCTCAAACTGTACCCCTATAATCACCACAACCCACAGCTAAAATGAAACTGTAATTAATTTTCAATTAAAAAACTAATAATATTTAACAACTAAGAGGCCCATTATGTTCGCGGGCGGATCGCCACCGTTGGCCCCTGATGGTCACCACCGACTCGGCTGTGGCGATCCGCCCGCCAAATGACCTATCTTCACCCAGCCATATTAGTATGGTGGGGGGCACCGCGGCGGACGAAAAGGCCGTCCGCCGCTTTTCCGCCGGTCGGATTGCAGGCCGCGCTGAAAGGAAAGGGATTGGCAATGGTGGCGGTGCCTGTATTAGGATGCAGGCCTTTCCATGGTGGAGACTCCGCCATGGAAAGGTATGCAGGAAAACACAGCGGGGGCCCATTTCGGGCCCCCAGGGGGTGGGGGTGGGTAGCTACACTGGGGGGTACCCATGGTATCCCCATCATTGACATGCACAAGGTAGCAGGCACTGCGCAGTGCCTTACACGTTGTGTATGGCAATGCACGGCATGGGCTTCAACATTGCAGCGGTGGGTACATCCTAATTTGCCTAGCGGGACCGCCAAAACTTCAGTGGTTGGTCCCGTGCTCCCTTGCAGTGGTGGGCGGACAGTAATGATGCCCTAAGTATAAAGTAAAATGAATTTACTCCCCACACTGTACCCCTATAACAATAAAACCCACACACATAAAACTATAAACAAATGTCCAAATTAAAGTTACATTAACTAATTAATATTAATGATCAATTAATTTTTAATTCATTAATTTAACATAAATTACTTCCCACCCTTTACCGCATAAACCCCCAATCCACACCTAAAATTAATTACACAAATTCCATATTCAATTTTTAATTAATTAATAGTAATTAACAACTAATTATTAATTAAATAAAATAAATTACTTTCTACCCTTTACCCCATCAACTCCACAACCCACACCTAAAAAAATCACACAATTACCATAATTAATTATCAGTTAATTAGTTAATATAAATTAACAACAAATTATTCATGAATTAAATATAAATTTCTTCCCACCCTTTACCCCTATAAACACCACAACCTGCACCTAAAATTAATTACACAATTTCCATAATTCATTTTAAATCATTAAATTATTAAATAGGAACGTATTATTAATTAATTAAACATACATTTCTTTCCACCCTTTACCCCATAAACGCCACAACCCACACCTAAAGAAAAATCACACAATTACCTTAATTATCAATTAATTAGTTAATATAAATTAATAACTAATTATTAAATAATTAAACAGAAATTATTTCCCAACCCTTTACGCCTATAAACCCCACAACTCACAATTAAAATAATTTCGACAATTTCCATAATTAAAATTCAGTCACTTAATATAAATGAATAACGAATTATTAATTAACCAAACATAAATTACTTCCCACCCTTTACCCCTATAAACCCCATGTGACGGGGCACATGGATCCGAACCTCACGCTGAGACAGAATGGTGGACCGCTACCCCCCTCTTACCGTGCCCCTTATCCCAACAGAGTACGCCTGGTTCGTGGACTGAAGAGGAAGAGTCAGGCTGGAGCCAGTTCGTTAATACGGACGGTCCCTTTAAGACATCGGACCACAGAGACGAGACTCCGCCCCCTGAAAGCGGCACCACGTCAAAAGCAGGAAGTACAGAGAAGACGGCGGACGGCGTTTTCCCAGAGGCGGCTAACTTCGTGGAAGAAGACGGAAGATACCAGGAGTCGGAAGAGAAGGAGGACAACACGCCTGGAGGCCAACGTTTCCACGTTGCGCCCCGCCACGTTCCCACGGGAGGAGCGTGGCTCCAAGAGGTACGGGGCCGGGTAGCGGGTTGGGTCGGGCGGAGGAAACAGCCTTAAGCGTTCCTGCAGCGCTGTCCTGGTAAACCTCCCTACCCTTTTCACGAGCCCTTCCCCTCCCTGTTATTCACTTAGCGTTAAAGTCTGTGAGTGTGCACAAGTTCACGGCGGTTCTTCCCTCACTCCTGGTCCTTCTTATCGTATCAGTTTAGTACGATTCTCTTACCCTCGTTTCCTTTCTTTGCCGGTACTGGAGCGGACGTAAGAAGACGACGCTGCAACCCAGAGCCAGATTGCCATATAACCAAGTGCGAACACCGGAGAAAGAAGTATTTCTTTGGGACACTTTCCACGGCAGGACGTTGGTCTGCTTTAATGAAAAAAACCTAGATACCAATAAAGCCTTCGTTAAAACCACTGCTGAAGGCGCCAGTGTTCCTGTTTTCACCGAGTACTACTGTAGAGCCCACAGTAACTAGTTCAGTCTCCAACGTTCCGACCCCCTCGGGACAACTGGTGTCAGAAGTGGGATCTCCACCATCCGTCTGTAAGAAAAAGATGGAGGCCCTAATCGACCACATTATCAAAGGACAGGAAAAACTGGAAAAAGCAATGGAAAACCAAATGTCGTCAGCGCAGGCTGACCGGGATATGTTCACGACCACCATAACAGCACAACTGGAAAGTATGAAATATATAACGCCTCCCACCCAGGTCATCCCCGGTGAAGTTCGAGTGAACAACCCCCATCCCCCGGGCGTAGCCCTACAGAAATACGTCCCGGGTGAAGATCCTGACGCTTTTCTTGTGAACTTTGAAAGGGCTGCACGTGCACTAAGTTGGCCTGAAAAGAAATGGCCGTTCTTTTTAGCGCCTCTTCTCACAGCAGAAGCCCAATCGGCCTACCAAGCTGCTAACCCTCTGGGTACAACCCCATATGCCACCATCAAAATGGTGATCCTGGATCATCTAGGTCTGGATCAGGAGGCCTATCGTGTACGTTTTAGGAAAGAAAGAGGGGTTCAAGGTGAAAAACCAAAGACCCTATTCTTTAGGTTAAAAATGTCTGCTGATAAGTGGTTGCGCCCGGACGTGTGCAGCAAAGAAGATATATTAAACAAGATATATCTAGAGCAATTCATGGAGGCCTTGCCTTACGCTACCCAGCGCTGGCTACGCCAACACGTGGGACTTACTGTAGAACATGCGATAGAAATGGCCTCCCAGTATGCTAGAGCTCAACCTAAAACCTTTTCTTGGGAGCCAGATAAAGTACAGAAAGCGGTTCCGCCCCCTAAATCGGATAAAAAACCTAAGGGAGGAGTGGAGCTACCTCGACTATTACGCCCCACAAGCCTGATCCCTCCACCAAGCAAAGGACCCCAATGTTTCGAGTGCGGAGAGTGGGGCCACATAGCGAGGATGTGTGCCAAACGTAAACCACCAGAGGAACCAATGGAGGTCGGCTATCTCCCAAGAACAGTGATGTACTCCGCAGAAATGGGCAGCACCTTCTATGTGAGTATATGGATGAATGGTTATACAGTAAAGGCATTGCTAGATTCTGGGTGCAGGCAATCGGTGATACAAACACGGTTTGTTAAGCCAGAACAGATGAATCCCAAGGGGCCCGTTTATATAAGGTGTGTCCATGGCGATGTAAAACCGTACCCTGTAGCGTCCATTACTATATCCCTACCCCATAGGGAACCCTGTACAATTTGGGTAGGGGTGGTGGACTCACTTCCTGAAGACATGATCTTGGGAACAGACAACCCTGAATTTCTGTCCCTCTTCAAAGATCCCTTGTCCCATCCTAAACATAGAGAGAGTCTTCCCTCATACCTATCCCCCGAGCCTTGGGTTATTGATCGTAGTTTTCGTTTTGCCCAGGGTGAGGATAGGACCTTGGTCAATGCCTGGGAAGCTGCGCACGGTACCAGTGGATTGGCATCTCCCTCCTTCCCTCGCTTCCTAATTAAGAATGATCTATTGTATCGACAGAATAGAGCTGAGGGTGAATTACAATTGCTGGTACCCCAGTCCTTTAGAGAACAGGTTCTTTTTTTGCGCATGCCCATTTAATAGCTGGTCACGCAGGGAAAGAAAAAACCACTGACAGTATAACTAGACATTTCTTTTGGCCAGGGATCTATAGAGATGTCCAGGACTATTGTGCTAAATGTGAAGTTTGTCAACGACAAAATACTCACCGACCATCCATGGCCCCATTACAGAAGATGCCCATTATAGGAGTGCCGTTTGAAAGGGTCGGTATGGATATCATCGGTCCCTTGCCCAAGTCAAGTCGAGGATACCTGTATGCTCTCGTGATCGTCGACTATGCCACCAGGTTCGTCAAAGCCTTCCCTTTGCGGACCACTACAACGGCAGCCATCGCTGAAAAATTTGTGGAATTGTTTTCAAGAGTAGGATTCCCCAAAGAAGTGTTAACGGATCAGGGAACTCCATTCACTTCAAAATTGATGAAAGAAGTTTGTGCTTCCTTGGATATTAAACATCTGAAGACCTCGGTGTACCATCCACAGACCGATAGTCTAGTGGAACGGTATAATCAAACCCTCAAGTTAACACTGAAGAAAATGCTGACAGCCGAGGGGCCTACCTGGGACCGGCTTTTGCCTATAGCCCTATATGTCATAAGGGCTCAGAAACAAAGTAGCCTGGGATGCTCTTCCTTTGAGCTATTATATGGAAGAATACCACGTTCCCTCTTAGAAATCACCAAGGACATGTGGGAAAATGAAGAGGCAGAAGAACAGAAAAACATGTTGGAATATACGACTCAACTAAGAACCAAACTGGGGAAGTTGCAAGAGCTAGCATACTCTAATTGGGAAGTCCAGCAGAATAGGTATAAAAGAACCTATGACAAAGGAAAGAAGTTGAGAAAACTTGGAAAAGGGAGCTTGGCTCTCGTGCTGCTACCTTCTAGCATGAACAAACAGAAACATGAATGGCAAGGTCCTTTTCAGATAATCGACACGATAGGGCAGGCGACCTATAGGTTACGTCTGTCCCCTTCCAAGACCCAAACGTACCATATCAATTTGCTAAAAGAGTGGTTGGGACCAGTGCCTAGGAAGGTACATTTCGTGGGACAAATGAACGTGGACAAAACATCAACCCTGGAACATCTGGTGATCAATACGGACCTATCCTCCCAGGAAAAAGCGGAATTAAATGATGCTCTGAAACCCTTTGCGGACATCTTCTCGGATCTACCCGGGAGAACTACACTAGCTGAACATCGCATTGACACCCTACCCGGGAAGGTCGTGAAGCAAAGACCGTACAGGATACCTGCTGCCCGAAAAGATGCATTCCGAAAGCAAGTCAAAGACATGTTCAAACCAGGTGTCATACGTCCTTCCCAGAGCCATTGGTCGTCACCCATCGTGATGATACCCAAACCGGACGGGTCCAAACGTTTTTGTATGGATTTTCGTGCCTTAAATGCGGTGTCGCATTACGATACGTACCCTATTCCAAGGGTAGACGACTTGATAGAGAAAATAGGTGACTCCCGCTATATAACCACCATCAACCTAACAAAGGGATATTGGCAGGTGCCCCTTCGGGAGGAAGATCAAAAGAAAACGGCCTTCGTGACAGATGACGGTGCTTATGAATTCACGGTTCTGCCCTTCGGCTTACATGGGGCCCCAGCGACTTTTCAACGCCTAATGAATCTAGTCTTACAACCCTACACTGCATTTAGCTCGGCCTACTTGGACGATATTGTCATTTACAGCAAAAATTGGAAAGAATATCTATTCCACCTAACTACTATCCTCACTGCATTACGGAAAGCAGGGCTCCACATTAATGCAAAAAAATCAAGAGCCGCCTTTCACACAGTAAACTACCTCGGGTATGTCCTAGGAGAGGGGTCCATAGCTCCCCAAAGTGAGAAAGTGCGAGCAATAGCATCAGTTCCTTTTACTTCCAACAAGAGATCCTTACGAGCATTCCTAAGTCTGGTAGGGTACTACCGTAGGTTCATACCCCACTTTGCCGAGGTAGCAGCCCCTTTGACCGACCTCCTCAGAAAGGACACAAAGCCCCGTGACTTCAGACAACCCTCACCTGAATCCATAAAAGCATTTCAGGTCCTAAAGACCATCATGACTACAGCACCAATACTAGCATCCCCTGACCATTCCAAACCCTACATATTAGCTACTGACGCCTCCAACGTGGGTTTGGGTGCTGTCTTATCCCAGGTTGGCCAAGACGGAGTCGAGCACCCAGTGTTGTATGTAAGCAGTAAAGTTCCAAAAGACCAAGGCAGCAGATCAGGTCAAGCACTTCGGATCGTATTGTTCTAAATTATGGATGGTGCAAACTTCTTCCTACACCTGCTACCAATAGGTGTATAAATCAGAGATACAAAAATATGAAATGGAAGGTGCACACAATTAGAGTCCAAAAGAAAGTGATGTATTAAATATCTTCTTCTTTATTAAACAGTATTCATCTGATATAGGCACAGCCAACGCGTTTCGTTCCATTTGCCATTACGGAACTTCGTCAGGGCGAATCAGTTCAATTTGAAGCTGTCAACCTTATCGGACAGAACCTTGTGGATCAAAAAAGTAGATTTCACTCGTTGGTCACAGTCATATGACCTTCATATCTTATGAGGCGATGTTCACACTAGGTGCGAATGAGTCAACCCAGTTGGTATCCCGAGGTTATGTTCAATTGTTTTCCGAGTATAGCAGATGTCAGGTTCTCAGTCCGATGATATTTTGAAGTTGAACTAATACCCACCGGGAAGTCTATTGGCTCCCAGGGGAAATTTTCTATTGTCCTTGTGATCTTATTCTCCGGGAAAGGCGTATTGTGAAGGCATCGAAGACACCAGTCTGCAATGTGGCACGGTGTCTGTGGCAATAACCACCGAGCACCTGTAGTCGGGTGGTCGGATTCGGTAGTCTTGTTTTCTGCGGCGTCCCGAAGTCTGTATGTAAGCAGGAAGTGTTTCCGAGGGAGTGCAAGTATTCCACAATTGAAAGGGAGGCCCTGGCAATAAAATGGGCTATAGATAAGCTAAGGTATTATCTGGAGGGGAAACCATTCATCCTTCATACAGACCATGCGCCCCTGAAGTGGATACATCAAAACAGTAGCCATAACCCTAGAGTCCTGAGGTGGTTCTTGTCCTTACAACCGTATTCCTTTTCCATACTCCATCGAAAAGGGAAAGACAATGGTAATGCGGACTTTCTTTCAAGGGTGTTCCCTCTCCCCGATCGGGAGAAGCCAGGGGGGGAGGAATGTGACGGGGCACATGGATCCGAACCTCACGCTGAGACAGAATGGTGGACCGCTACCCCCCTCTTGCTGGGCCCCTTATCCCAACAGAGTACGCCTGGTTCGTGGACTGAAGAGGAAGAGTCAGGCTGGAGCCAGTTCGTTAACACAGACGGTCCCTTTAAGACATCGGACCACAGAGACGAGACTCTGCCCCCTGAAAGCGGCACCACGTCAAAAGCAGGAAGTACAGAGAAGACGGCGGACGGCGTTTTCCCAGAGGCGGCTAACTTCGTGGAAGAAGACGGAAGATACCAGGAGTCGGAAGAGAAGGAGGATGACACGCCTGGAGGCCAACGTTTCCACGCTGCGCCCCGCCACGTTCCCACGTGAGGAGTGTGGCTCCAAGAGGTACGGGGCCCGGTTAGCGGGTTGGGTCGGGCGGAGGAAACAGCCTTAAGCGTTCCTGCAGCGCTGTCCTGGTAAACCTCCCTACCCTTTTCACAAGCACTTCCCCTCCCTGTTATTCACTTAGCGTTAAAGTCTGTGAGTGTGCACAAGTTCACGGCGGTTCTTCCCTCACTCCTGGTCCTTCTTATCGTATCAGTTTAGTACGATTCTCTTTCCCTCGTTTCCTTTCTTTGCCGGTACTGGAGTGGACGTAAGAAGACGACGCTGCAACCCAGAGCCAGATTGCCATATAACCAAGTGCGAACACCGGAGAAAGAAGTATTTCTTTGGGACACTTTCCACGGCAGGACGTTGGTCTGCTTTAATGAATAAACCTATATACCAATAAAGCCTTCGTTAAAACCACTGCTGAAGGCGCCAGTGTTCCTGTTTTCACCGAGTACTACTGTAGAGCCCACAGTAACTAGTTCAGTCTCCAACGTTCCGACCCCCTCGGGACACCCCACAACCCGCATCTACAATTAATACACAATTTCCATAATTAATTATCAATTAATTCTTTAATATTACTTAATTCAATACCAATTAATTAATTACAAATAAATCACTTCCCACAATTAACACTATAAAATGTAAATTAAATAAATAAAAATAATCATTAATTTATTATCATTAAATTACTTCCCACGCTATTCCCCTATAAACTCACTAAACTAAAAAATGCCAAATTTAATTAAAACAAAATTCAACATGTATTAAAAAACATAAACAATACGTATACAAAAAAACATACATCACATACATTTCAAATATAAACCAAATACATGACACTAATTAGAACATCGATATTTTAAACAACTATATTTTTGCAAACAATATTAATGACTTCTATATTTTTAAACGATATTTCTTACCTTAAATTCGATATGCTAGAGCACTATATTCTTGCTGTCAATGTTTCTGAATCACAATATTTCTAACTCAATATTTGTGTAAGTCGACATTTTCACCTCGATAAAAAATCTATAATGTTTTGTTCTGTGTAAAGCACTTTATTGCCCTTCTGCCAAGTTCGAGCTATATATAATTGCAAAAAAACTGTGATTCAGAAAGAGTTGTAAGGCCCCTTTTGTCAGAATGACTCTTTTGACTCATAAAAGTGTTTTGTACATTTTGAAAACATATCTGTGAAAAATTGGGTTGTAGGGTGACTGGGGTGTGAGCCCTGGCCAAGCAACAGCCACAATCATGTGCAGGGTAAACTAAAAAAAATCACTTAATTAACCTGTGCTCAACCCTGGGTATCTTGGCACAAAAAGCAGTCGTGTTTAATTTAGATGCAATTTGTAAAGTATTTATGTAGCACACAAACAGTTATATTGTGAAAACACAACCCAAGAAAAATCCCACACAAATTTACATAAATAGAGTATATTTTAATACATTATTTGGCACCAAAACAACAAAATTCCCAATAGTAGAACAGAGTTCTGATTTTTTTAAGTTTTGAGTAAAAACTAGTGCCTAAAAGATTAAAGCATCAACCACAGACATCTAATTGCACAAGACCAGATCAAAGTTGAAAAATATAGCCGATGTGATGGAGCACAGTTCGGATAAAATAAATGGATTGGGCCCAGTCAGCTCTTACCTTCAAACTTAGAAGAAATTTTGAGAAAAATATTCTGTGAATGAAAAGTTCAACAGGGCAATGCTACAGGCGGTGTTCAAGGAGGGAGCATTGTTGTCGAGGAACCTTTGGTCAAAGCTGCAGTGAAGATTTCTACATTAGTACTCATTCTCTTCTTTGAAAATCAAAAATCTCCAGCGGGACGCAGCAGGAGGCCGTACTCGAAGAGAATTCCAGGGGATCGGATAGCCCTTCAGTGAAGGACCAATGAACAGGATTTGCTGCTGCAGAGGAGAATGTAGCGGTACCAGCAGTGAAGTCAGGCGAAATGGCGATGGACCTTGTCCAGATAGAGCAGGTTAGTCGCAGTCACCTCCGGGTTCTCTTCTCAGAGCAGCTTTAGCCCATAAATGTTGATGTCCTCAGTTTTGGATTTTAGCTACATAGGCACCTTGAGCATCACAACAAAGGGTTCAGGATTAGTGGGACAGCACCTGAGGGTTCAGGACTCACTCAGGCTGGATTCAGGTGCAGGTTCAAATGGTGGGAGCCTTTTGTGTCCCTGTGGGTCTGAGTAAGAGGACAGCAAAGTAGCCCATGGAGTTACTCTGGTAGTCTGGGGTTCGGGTGAAGATGCAGGACTCAACAGCAGGCCTCTGAGGATTCAAGGCAGGCAACAAATAGTATTTCTCTATACAGCAAAGCAGTCTTGCAGAGTGCAGGGCAGGTCACAGCAGCAGGCAGTCCTCTGAGAGTCCTTCCATAGGTCCAGAAAGTGAACTGAAGAATAAATTGAAGGGCCAGTTGCAAGTGGGGCTGTGCTCATCTCTGCTCCCCATACAGCCAGCAGATGACCCATTCAAGCACACCTAATTGCTCTATTGTGTGACTGTCTGGGAGGAATTCACAAAGTTTAACTGTCAGTTACACTCAGTCATGTGACCCGAGGCAGGCTGCAGGTAGACAAGGGCTAAGGGCAGCAAAATGTCAACTTTCAAAAAGTGGCATTTCCAAAATTGTAATCAAAATTTGACTTTACCATTAAAGAGGATCTTTCATTTCAATTTGATAGATACCAAACATGAACAGACTACCTGGTCCCAATCAAAAGTTAGAACGTATTAAATTTAATAAGGCAGTCCAATGTTATCCTATGGGACTGATAGGCCCCTCAGGAATGAAAACCAAATTTAGAATTGTTTCACTACCACACATGTAAAACTTAAAAGCGCATGTCCGACCTTTTATTCACAATCCACCCTGCCCTATGGGCTACCTAGAGCTTACCTTAGTAGTGACTTATATGCAATAAAAGGGGAGAGTAAGGTTTGGCAAGGGAATTATATTGCTAAGTTGAACTGGCAGTTTAAAACTGCCTTTAGGCTGTAGTGGCCTACCTGAGACATGTTTTAAGGTGCTAGTTAAGTGGGTGGCACAATAAATGCTGCAGGCCCACTGTTAGCATTTCGTTTACAGAACCTGGGTATATGGTATACCACTCTACAAGGGATTTATAAGTAAATCAGATATGCCAATCAGATGTAAGTCAAATAAACCATGTTTAGGCAAGAGAGCACAATCACATTAGCACTGCTTAGCAATGATAAGTGCACAGAGTCCTAAGGCCAACAAAAATTAATTACAGCATCAAAAATGGAGGTAGGTAGGCACAACATTTAGAGGAAGACCACTCTATGGTTGACAGGATTAACAATATTGTTGGTCGCAGTCCTTGTTTTTTATAGTTCCATAAATGTACATATCAGGAACCCACTTACCGCTCAGTCTCAAGTGCTGCTGGTTACAGATAATCACAATAATCTAGAATCTGTTGTGAGAGCTAGATTACTGTAATGGTTGAAAAGTTTGCATAGTACTTTAAAAAAAAGTGGTCCGCATACTAGAGAATGTTTTCTTTAAATTAAAAACCAAGCACTTTATTTTTACAATCTTTGAAAGTGTAAAGGTGCAGGTATACTGCAAGGTCTATGATACAAGGTTGTCCTCCGAAGATCTTCCTGATTGCGATGGAAGCAGCCGGCTTCAGGTGACCATCATAACTTGCAAGTAGCAGTGTGTGATTTTGGTGTTCCTGCTTTCCTTTAACATTCATTTTAATGCATTCTCAGTCATTACAATGACCCCTCGCAAATGGAAAAGGGGCGGGCCTTCTACCACTGCAGATGCAGGTGACACTCCAATCCAAATGATCCACCAATATAATCTTCCAGCTCAGTTAGTGTTGCTGTGAGTTGGCTTGGATGTGATTGGTGGAGTTTGGATGGAAAGGTTTTTTGCATGGTAATAGACATGCACTCCTTCCCTGAGTGACCCAGTTGAAGCGATATCTGGATCCTTGACACAGATTTTTTAGTCATAGGCTAACATCGATCATGCGTGTGCACCATGACATAGGACTGTATCACAGATTGCGGTCTTGTTAGACCGGGAGAGGCACACAAATGTTTACCTGCTAGTAGTAAAGAGCTACTGCCCTTGCCCAGAGTTAAACCGCATGAGTGCAGGGGTCACAGCACACCGTTTTTGTGGCAATTGATCAATATAATGAATAGGCCTTTTGACCTGTGTCACTGGAGTGAGGCCTACTAGCCCCTTCATGTAACATTCTTCTTCTGTACCTAATGCAACCTTGACCTACATCATTTTGATTCTGTAAAGCTCACTGGTCAGTGAGGCCTGGGCACATCTCAGGAGGGAGATTGGGCTGATAAGGTAACCATAATGAATAAGGTTGGGGGCCTTGCTAAACTTTTGATATGTATATATCAGTGACGCTGACATCCAGGTGTGATCCTCTAGTTCCTACCATAACCTGCGGGTGGGACTATCAAGTTTGGAGTCACTCTTGCTGTGACAGACTGCTTCTTGGACAAAAGGCAGGACAGAGGATTGGACATTTCAAACGGAACATCCACTACATCATGAACTTCAAAGACTCAGTCAAAAAATCACATCTGTGTTTGGAAATAGATCATAAAAAGGACAGCTTGAGCCTCTCAAAATTGTCAAAATGGAGCTGTACATTAGTGTGGAGAAGCTCAGCACAACAGCATGACTTCTTCCTGTTGTAACCAGGACTGGGAACTGAGGTCTGCAGATTCCCAGCTGGGTGAGAGGACATTGCCCATGAAAATCAAGACCACTCGCCCAGGAGCATCAGCATCTGCTAGCCTGCCAAGACAAGAGGACCATGATAGGAGGAGAAGAACTCATGGAGGGAGTGGGATCCAGTCAGGACCTTGTTGAGTGGATACCTGAAGCAGAGTGTGAGATTTGGGATCAGTAATGAGGGCTGTTGCACCGATCAAGCCTTCCACCAGAGTGCTGATGTTCATGACCGCTGCTACCAGGTGGGGATGGTGGTGGAGATGGTGGAGATGATAAGGGTTGTCGTCTTGGTTTAGTGTTGCAGGAGCCTGAATGAACCCCTCATGTGAAGAGGGAATAACTACCATCCTTAGATAAGGGAGTGGAACTCAGAGGATGCATCCAGACAGCGCAAGAGTGACTGCCTTATACAGACTGTGTGTATTATATGTTGTGTGCCCTATTTCTCTTTGTATCTAAATTCTAGTTTGAAAATAAAATGAAAGTGAGTATCTGGCTGGGCGTTCATTTACTGGGGTTGCTGGACGTGTTTTGATTTGTGATCCTGTGCACAGATTGCATGCGCCTACTCTCCCTCCCCCTCACCACCCCTCCCACCCTGAGAAGCCTTGGAGTGATCGACCCGCACTACAACTGAGTCAAGTGCTGAAGGTATAGTTCTTGGCCAAGTTCCTCAGCACCCATAATAGCTCGAGCCAGTGCCTGGGACATCAGGAGTAAAAGGCCACAACCCCCCACGGTTTGCCCGAGTAGCTCCTGCTTGCCCCATGGCCCTCTGAAAGGGGTCTAACAGGTAGATACTATATAAAATGCCAAAATAAAATAACTTTATTTCAGAGGAGAATAGAGATAGAATTCTACAAGTACCACTAATATTTTGATTTGCTATTACACAGTACTGAGTGTTAAGTGGAACAATACAACAATAGCCAAGTGAGATCTTTATTGTCATGGTGAGAACCCCGTCCCGTCTCTGCACAAACATACAGGTCAAATACTTTACATCTAAGATCACGGATGTCTAATTTACAGTTAACTTTGAAGCAAGCAGAGTAGGGTTACATGATGAATATAGTATTACAATTCCATGTTTATGCAGCATCACTTATCTTTAGACTGCTAAGCACATTAATAGCTAGCACTGGCAAAGCCAAAAGGCCTTGTCTTTAGAAGGCGAGTGCCCATGTATTAGCTTTGCTGGCTATGCTGAAAGTACAAAAAAAAAGCAAAAATGGCTGACAGCACATCCTACCAATAATGTACACGATGGCTACTGTATAGTATTCTTCGTGACTTGTGGATGCATGTATTGTGAAACAGCGGCAGCCTTGTTTACATTATGGGAACACTTACAGGTGAAGCAAGTGGCTCAGTAGCACTTTGCATATGCTGGACTCTCAATGGAAAAATATATAAAAATAGAACAAGGACAAGTGGTTAAGCAGTGGAGTGGTAGAAAGGAACTGGAGAGCACAGGGTGGAAGCTCTCTCTTGGAAAACAAATATTAAACAAGGCATTAATACCAATACGTGTGTGGACTCAGGGCCGGCTTCAGTGCTGGTGGCGCCCCCTACGACAATCAATTTTGGCGCCCCCACACCCCATGACCGCCTTCTCGTATTCTCTCACTACCACTGATCAAAAGTGTCCCTCATCTCTCCAATCATAAGCTATCGCTAAACAGAGCGCTCCCCCCTGAGGTCGCGCCCCCTCCACAGGTCAGCGCCCAGTGTGGCCACAGCAGTCACACTGCCCTAAGGCCGGCCCTGTGTGGACTAATTTTTAAAAGCCTTCACTTCTAAAAAAATCCTGTGGACTGACAACAGCAACGATCAACAACTCTGTTAGCCAATGACTACCACCAAATGAACCACAGTAACCCTTAGCTCCATGGGGCTGTTGTAAAACCCCTTTTCTTACATGTATGTATGTGTATTTTGCCCATTGTAATGTAATTTGTACTTGTAAAGCGCACTAATACCCCAACTGGGGTGTCCTGGCGCTGTAACACATACCGCTGTGGAACCCTTCCTTGTTTTTCCCTGTGAAATGTCCACTCCTGGGCACCCCCAAGGTGAAGCCAGGCATCCCAGCGCTGTTGGGGCCGTTGTGGAGATTAAGCAAGCTATTGCCCAGAGTTGCAGAGTGGGACCCATGATTAGAATAGGCACAGAGGCGAGAATTATCAGGTCAGAGGAAATTGAGCCCAAGACCCGCTGAGGCGGGAATTGAACCCTGGTCCCAGGCCAGACCTCTGCATCAGGGTCTGCCACTCTAACCATTGAGCCACACTTCTCCATTGCGTGTTTTATGGGTATGTGGTGTATGGTGGTATGAGCTCTAGCCAGAAAGCTAAAGCTGTATGTAAGGAACACATCACTGCTGCACTGACTCATATTAACAAACCCTGGTTTAATCAGTCTAAAATATTCAGGGCTCCCAGATACCTTGCACCATCATCATTGCCAATACTTGTAAACAATTTGAGAATTATTTTTACCAATAGCATTCCTCAAAACAGCTGAGACACCTGTCCCGTAGATATGTATATATATATATATATATATATTAATCAGTATGTTTACCACTACAGCACCGCCTGACCATCACTCAGCAGAATCTGAGCACCGCCACACACCCAGCCCAGCCCCACCTCAGCATCACTCAGCCCCAGTGCAACACCTCATCAGCACCAGTGCAGCACCACATCAGCACCAGCACAGCACTACCTCTGCACCTGTGCAGCACCACCTCACTACCAGTGCAGCACTACCTCATCATCAGTTCAGCACCACCACCTCAGCGCAGCACCAACACAGCATCACTCAGCAAGAGCGCAGCATCTCCTCGGCATCACTCAACACACTATAGCACCACCTCAGCATCAGCACAGCATCACCTCCACATAAGTGCACCACCAACATTGCAGTACAAAGTCAGCACCAGCACAACCCCACCTTCCACATCAGCACAGCACCACCTCAGCAGCAACTCTGCACCAATACAGCTAGATTAGCGCAGCACCAGTGCAGCATCACCTCAGCACAACACCTACCCAGCATCACTCAGCACCACCTGAGCATCAGCACAGTATCACCGGAGAATCACTCAGCCCACCTTAGCATCAGTGCACCATCACCAGTGCAGTCCCACCTCACCACCAGCACAGTCCCACTTCAGCAACTCAGCACCAACACAGCACTACTTCAGCATCAGTGCAGCACCACCTTTGCATCAGTGCAGCTTGACTCAGCACTCCCAATTTATCAGTCAGCACCAGCACAGCATCACTCAGCAGCACCAGCAGAGCACCTCCTCAGCACCACTCAACACCACCTGAGCATCACCATTGCATTAGCACAACACCACCTCCGTATAAGTACACAATCACCACCTCAACAGCAACTCAGCACCACTTCAGCATTAGCGCAGCATCACCTCAGCATCAGTGCAGCATCACCTGAACACCAGCATAGCATCAACTCAGCATCCCTCAGCACCAACTGAGCACTAGCAAAGAACCACCAAAGCATCACCTCGGCACCAGTGCAGCAGCAGCATCAGTTCAGCACCACCTCAGCATCAGTGCAGCACCATTTTAACATCAGCCTAGCACCACATCTGCATCAGTGCACCACCACCAGCGCAACCCCACATCAGCATGAAAGCAGCACCACTTCAACATTAGTGCAGCACCACCTCAGCACAGCACCACATGAGCACCACCATAGCACCACCTCAGCATCAGCACATCATCACCTCCTTATCAGTGCACCACCACCAGTCCAGGACCTACTCAGCATCAGCGCAGCACCACCTTAGCATCAGTACAGCACCACCTCAGCACCAGTGCAGCAACACCTTAACATCCGCACAGCCCCATCTCAGCATCAGCAGGACACCACCTGTGCATCAGTGCACTAGCACAGACCCACTTCAGAAACTCAGCACTTCTTCAGCATCAGCGCAGCATCAGCGCAGCACCACCTCAGCATCAGTGGAGCAGAACCTCAGCACAACACCACCTCAGCATGACTCAGCACTACCACAGCATCAGTCAGCACCAGCACAGCATCACCCAGCACCACCAGAGCATCACTCAGCACCACATTAGCACTAGCACAGCATCCCCTCAGCACCCTTGGCACCACCAGAGCATCACTCAGCAACAGCACAGCATCTCCTCAGCATCATTCAACACCACCTGAGCACCACCTCCGCACAGCAGCACCTCCGCACAGCACCACATCCGCATCAGTGCACCACCACTAGTGCAGCACCAGCTCAACACCAGCACAGCACCATCTCAGCATCAGTGCACCATCACAAGTGCAGCACCAACTCAGACCCAGTGCAGCACCACCTCAGCATGAACGTAGCACCAATTCCTCATCAGTGCACCACCACTGGTGGAGCACCACCTAAGCATCAGCGCAGCACCACCACAGCATCAGCACAGCACCACCTCAGCATCAGTGCAGCACCAGTGCCGCACCACATCAGCACCAGTTCAGCACTACCTCAACATCACTCAGCACCACCTGACCACTACCACAGCACCACCTGAGCATCAGAGCAGCACCATCTCAGCATCAGTACTGCACCACCTCAGCATCAGCACAGTGCCACCTCGGCACCAGCAGAGCACCACCTCAATATCAGCATAGTACCACCTCAGCATCAGCACAACACCACCACGGCATCAGTGCACCACCACCAGTGCACCACCACAGCACCACCTCACCATCAGCACAGCACCATCAGCATAGCACCACTTCCTCATCAGTGCACCACCACTAGTGCTGCACCACCTCAGCATCAGCACAGCACCACCTCAGCATCAGCGCAGAACCACTTCAGCACCAGTACAGCACCACTCCAACATACGCACAGCACCATCTCAGCATCAGCACAACACCACCTCTGCATCAGTGCACCAACACCAGTGCAGCCCAATCTCAGCACCAGCACAGCTCCACTTCAGCAACTCAACACCAACACAGCACCACTTCAGCACCAGAGCAGCTCCGCCTCAGCGTCAGTACAGCATCACATCAGCACAGCACCACCTCAGCATGACTCAGTACTACCATTAGTCAGGACCAGCCCAGCATCACTCAGAGCAACCACAGTATCACTCAGCACCACCTTAGCACCAGCCCAGCATCTCCTCAGCATCACTCAGCACCACCTGAGCAGCACCTCAGCATCAGCACAGCACCACCTCTGCATCAGTGCACCATCACCAGTGCAGCAGCAACTCAGCACCAATACAGCGCCAATTCAGCATTAGTGCATTACCACCTCAGTATTAGCACAGCATCACATCAGCACCAGTGCAGCATCACCTCAGCAGCAGCACCGCATCAACTCATCATCACTCAACACCACCTGAGCACTAGCAAAGCGCCACAAAAGCATCACTCAGCACCCCTTAGCACCGCCTTAGTATCACGCAGCACCACCTGAGCACCACCTCAGCACAAGCACACCACCACCTCAGCACCACCTCAGTATCACTCAGCGTCACCTCAGCACCAGTGCAGCAGCAGCACAACATCAGTGCAGCCCCACCTCAGCATAAGCACAGCACAACCTCTGCACCAACACAGCACCACCTGAGCATCAGTGTATCATCACCTCAGCTCAGCACCAACTTAGCAACACTCAGCACCACCTTGAGCACTGGCTCAGCACGATGTGAGCACCATGCAGCTCCACCAGCATAGCATGACTTTGTAACAGTTCAGCATCACTCAGCACCACCTCAGCATCACTCGGAATCACCTCTGCACCACCACAGCACCACCTCAGCTGCAGTGCAGTACCATTCCACATCAGCACAGCACCTCCTCTGCATCAGTGCACCACCACCAGCGAAGCCTCACGTCAGCACCAGCACAGCCCTACTTCAGCAGCAGCTCAGCACCAAAGTAGTACTACCTAAGCATCAACGCAGCAGCACTTTAGCATCAGCACAGCACGACCTGTGTATCAGCGCAGCATCATCTCAGCAATGCACCAACTCAGCATCACTAGCACCACCTCGCACCAGCTCAGCGCCACCCGAGCACCAGTGCAGCACCACCTGAGCACCATTGTAGCACCAACATCTCAGCATGACTCAGCAACACAACAGCATGACTCAGCACCACCACAGCATCACTTAGTACTACCAAAGCATCACTCAGCATATTCTTAGCATCCTTCAGAACCCCCTCAGCATCATTTAGCACCACCTCTGCATCAGCACAGCACCACCTCCTCATCAGTGCACCACCACCAGTGCAGCCCCACCTCAGCACCAATGCAGCCCCACCTCAGCAGCAACTCAGCGCCAAAGCAGCACCACTTCAGCATCAGCACAGCACCACCTCAGCTTCAGTGCAGAATCACTCAGCAACAGCACCAACTCAGCATCACTCAGCAACAGCTCAGCAGCACCACCTCAGCATGGCCCAGCATCACCACAGCATCACTGAGCACCATCACAGCCTCACTCAGCACCACCTCAGCATCAGCATAGCACCAACTCAGCACCACCTCAGCAGGAACTCAGCACCAAAGAAGCCCCGCTTCAGCATTAGCACAGCATCAATGGAGCACCACATCAGCACCAGCACATCACCACCTCAGCAGGAACTCAGCACCAATGAAGCCCCACTTCAGCATTAGCACAGCACCACCTCAGCATCAGTGCAGCATCACCTCTGCACTAATGCAGCACCAATGCAGCAAAAACGCAGCATCACTCAGCACCACCTGAGCACCAGCGCAGACCCATCGGAGCACCCCCAAAGCATCACTCAGCATCACCCCATCATCACTCAGCACCTCTTCAGTATCACTCGGCACTACGGGAGCACCACCTCCTGCACACGCACACCAACACCTCAGCACCACCTCAGTATCACTCAGCACCTCCCCAGCAATAGTGTAGCACCACTTCAGCATCACCTCAGCATCAGTATAACACCACCTCAGCATCTGCACAGCACCACCCGAGCACCACCACGGAACCACTTCAGCATCAGAACAGCCCCATCTCCACATCAGTGCCCCTCCACCATCACAGCACCAACTCAGCATCACCACAGCACCACTTCTGCATCAGTGCACCATGACCATCGCAGCCCCACCTGGGCACTAGTGCAGCCCCACTACCAGCAGCAATTCAGCACCAAAGTAGCACCACTTCACCATCAGTATTTCACCCCCTTAGCATCAGTGCAGCATCAGTTCAGCACTACCACCTCAGCCTGACTTAGCACCTCAGCACCATCTCAGCTACACCTAAGGATCACTTAGTATCACGTTCACACCAGCACACCACCTCCTCAGCACCACCGCAGCATCAGTACAGCACCACCTGAGAATCAGAGCAGCACCACCTCATTCGTGCGTTCTGAATCTTGCATCTGTTGATTATCCCCTAGTGTCCCCCGCTGCTCGTGCTGTAATTCAGGTAGTATTTCCCAAACTCCACCCTCCTGTTGTTTATGTCCCCACTCCATAACAAAAAAATGCTATAACAATTAAGCATTAAAACAGGCAAGAAGAAGTTGCCAGCATTTCAAGGACAAAACAACTAGAAGACGCATACATTATTTTTTAATAGGGTTGTTCAGTTGTACATAATGTCTTCTTGGTTATTTATAAGGTAACAAAATGCTTTATTATAACTCTTCAACATGCTGAACAGCAGCCACACTGCTCTACAACATAGCTTAAAGAAAGTGGAAAAGCCAATAACTCCGGCTAAACACTTATACGGTCTCTAAGGCAAGTCCTATTGGCCATGCAAAAGCTTGTTTTGTATTCTAATAAATAAAGAAACATAATGTTTTCAGTCTGTGTCTGCAAAATTTTGTAAAAACAGAAACCTGTAAGCTTTAAATATATTGCACTATACCAATCAAAAATGATAGTTTGAAAAACCTAGGTTACATTATTCCACTAATGTGTGAGTAAGGCACCAAATATGCATATTGTTTGGATTATTTTGTGAATGATCATTACCCAGATATCACCAATAAGAATCCAATGCAGCTGTAAGCATTTCAGAACTTCCCCTAATATCATAACATGTATAAATATATTTGCAAGCTCAACAGTTGCGTTTTTTAGTACTTCTTGGAAGATTCAGTGTTTTAGAATACACATTACATGCATATCTATCATTTTGTTTTATATCTGGATGTTTTGGCTGGGGGGATAAGTCTGTCCCCATTCTGAGCTGCTGGAAAATCCCACATTACAACTGTTTAGATAAGGCAAGGAAAAAGTCAAACAGAATAAAAATTCAATTTATGACTTAAAGTGAATGCCTAAAACAAATTAGTGGTAGCTGCTGAATCAAAAAGTTGGCTTTATTTTCACCATTGCCTTGTCAGTTCCTATGCATTTTGTAATGGGTGGACTTGCAAATAATTTTATAGCATAAATGCCTGCTTGGCTGGCTGTGTCATAGCTTGCAGGTTTGCTTCCCTGTTGATTTAAGGCTGGCTACATTACTGCGCGTGACCAACACCCCCTCCTTCGGTCACCCATTCAAGCTGGAGCTCCTTCAGCGGTGTTGCTAACTCTATATCTTCAGCGGTATTCTTAGTTGTTTGCCTAGAGCATCCTCAGCACAGCAGCTGGAATTTTGATAACTTGCCAAAATCCAACATTTTGACCCTGATTTACAGGATCTGCGTATTGTTTACTGTTAGAAATTGGGTTACTGGTTGACTGGTGTGTGAGCACTGGTCAAGCAGCAACCAAAATCTTAGTCAGGGTAAGGCACAAGCAAGCCCTAAATTAACCTGTGCTCAATTCCTTAGTAGCTTGGCGCAGAGCTGGCAGGCTTAACCTAGAGGCAATGTGTAAAGTATTTGTGCGTACACACACAGTGACACAGTGAAAATACCACAGAAGCACTCCACACCAGTTTGGAAAAATAGCCAATATTGTTCTAAGTAAAACAAGACCAGATCAATAAAATTCCATCAGGATATGAATCCTTCAATATTAAATGCAGTTAGTGCATTTAGAAAACATTAGCTCCAACCGGGGCTATTTGGTCACGCCTTACCGAGACAAATTCACATGTTTCAGTCTGACTGCGATGGAGCGGGCGCCGGCTACAGAAGTCACACGGAACCAGTACAGTGCCTTGGATGCGTCATAAAGTCAAAAACAGTGCGAGGCACAGAGGAGGTGAGGTGTCGCAAAGGCAGGTGAGGCATCAGTTTGTTACTGCTATACAGGTCATCAATATAATCAACAGTTGGTTCATACGGGTGCAACGTATTTCTTTCACTATCTGAGTGATACCTGTAACATTCAATTGACACTTTACCAAATAAAGGTATTTCAACGAAAGATTCTTCCTAAAAGACACTTTCTTAAAAAACAGAATCTAAAGCATCTATATCTTCATTTATGCTTCAAATATTCATCATTTACAAAAGGCTGAAAGGTGAACAATCAGTGCAATTCGTGACATTTAGTGCTCTGTGCTCACGGCGCAAGTGTGACCAACAAAATATACAGGTATTATTTACAAATGGGACATAAAAAGAGAATTTATCACGGCCTATATTCTTCAATATTCAACTGTATACTGCCTTTGTCAATATTCAATACAGGATTTTGCCATTATAGGTCCAATATATTGTATGTCGACGTTTAGACCCTCTGGAAGCGCCCTTTTTGGCGTCAAGGCGGGTCTTCCTCAGGACTGTGTGGGGCGGGGGAAACAGCCTTCTACCATTATGCCCAGCCGGGCATCTGGTGGTGAAGGAACTGAAGGAATCAGCTCTGTCGGTGTGACAGCGACTTCTGTCCCCGACGGTGACCTCGTTAGAAAATACGTGCTCAATTATGCCAGCAATTACTCCTTTCTCAATTCTAGTCTAGTGCGCATACCCAGCGATGATCATCTGTAAGTATTATCCCATCTGACTCTGGAATTCCATAGTTCAAAACGCACAAAGTGCTCTTTCCACTCTATTTTGAGTAACGGATGCAAAAACCAGGGTTTTCTACTTTTGCCCTTCCCGGCGTTGCTCCTACGTGGATTGACTCGACAGGTCATGGCACGTTGCTGCTTGGGGATGATGCTCAGTGGTGGTGAGGTGTCACTGTAGCAAAGTGATGCGTTGGTTCCTGGAGGCGGTGCAGGGTCATTGAGCTGCTAATGCCCGGAGACGATGCAGGCGCAGGGTAGCTGGTGCGTTGATTGTGGGTGCAAGGCCTCGGGTCCTGAAGGCAATGCAGTGTCAATGATGCTTCGAGGTCACAGCGCAATGCATCGATTCCACAGCGTTGATATCGAACCACCAGGACACAGGCGGTGCATCAGAATGGTGCATCACAGGCTTCACTGAAGCGGTGCTCAAAACTCACTCAGCAGCAGGAATTTTTAGGTGCTGCGGCATCATCAGGGCTTGCGTTGTAAGTCACGGTCATTGTGTTGCGCACTCAGTGGTCACGGTCATTGTGTTGCGCACTCAGTGGGCAGGAACCACTGCTTCGGTGCAGGCACAAGTGATATGTCGATTTGGCAGGGATGTGCCGGGTCCAAAGTGATGCTTGGAGTCAATGCATTGATTTCTTGGTTGCAGCAATAAAATCTCCTCCAAGGGCCCGACTGGGTTTGGGACCACTTGGCAGATCAGGACTTACAGCGGAGAAGCCCAGGTGCTGGTAGCAAGATGCAAGTGAAGGCTCCGATGGCCCGATACTTCCAACAGGAGGCAAGCTCAACTCAAGCCCTTGAAGAAACGTTAGAAAGCAGGAGGAAGAGAGCAAAGTCAAGTCCTCTCACCCCGTGCAAGAAGCAGCAGACAGCAGGTCAGCACAGCAAAGCAAGCAGCAAAATGGCAGTCTCTATAGGCAGTACAAAAGCTCTTCTTCCTGGCATAATGTCTGCAGTCCAGTAGTGTTCTGATTATATGGTGTCAGAGTTCTAGTATTTATACTAATGTTAGCCTTTGAAGTAGGGAGACTTAAAAGAAAGGACCATGTAGTGCATAGGACCCTGCCCTTATTGGCCATGGCTCCAGACACACTACGCGGGGGGGGGGGATTTGCAGCACTGTGTGAGGGGACAGGCACAGCCCGATTCAGGTGTGAGTATTGTATTGTATTGTATTGTATATGGACTTGTAAAGCGCGATTGCTGCCCAAGGGCGTCCAAGCGCTGAGTAAGTAGGCAGAGATGGGCGGTGCAGAAGAGTGCCAACTCCTCCCACCACTCTAGTATTACCCGTCATCAGCCAGGATACCTTGAATCCAGTGGCACAGTGAGCAAGGGACCCACATCTAGGCATACCCATCCCATTTATGGGGGAAAGTGCTACTCAAACAAATGATGGACGGAATGCTCAATAAATAATACATTCACCCTCAGTCAAGAGATCTGCGTTAAATCCATTGTTCATTTGCTCACCATGCCACCCCAGTTTAGACCCAGCCATATAAAAATCATTCTTGACTATGTGCCTCATGGTAACAGTCCAGACCAAACTGCCAAGCCAGGTCCACACTGGACCATAAACAAGCATCCTGGGACCAGTTTCTGGGTATTACCCATCATCAGCCAGGCTAGCTTGAATCCAGTGGCACAGTGTGCAAGGGACCCACGTCTGGGCATACCCATCCCACTTAGGGTGAAAAGTAAGCATGGGCGAATTTTGCGAATCTCGCGTTCGTGAATTTTGCGGATTTGCGAACTCGCAATCCGCAAAATCCGCGAATTCTCGCGAATTCGCGGATTTTTTTTTTTGTGTTTGCGCGGGTTTCTGCCAGTTCGCGAGGGTTTTGTACAATGTCGCAAATTGCGAACTTACCTGTCGGGTCGCAAGTTTCGCGAACTTGTTGTTTCTACGTTTCCAGCCTGTTTGGGACACTCTTCTTCATCACTGCCACTCTCTGTCACCACTGCCACTCTCTGACTACTCATGCCACCCTCTGGCCCACCCATGCCACCCTCTGTTTCATCACAGCACCCTCTGGTTGTCCAGGCAGTGTACATTATTGTGGCAACGCAAGCACACCTTCCCTGCCTCAAGTGACCTGAATTAATTTGGGGCTGATTAATGTGTCACAGAATATTTTTTTAGCTGGCACCTGCTTCCTTAGTGCTTCCTGATTAGTGATCTTTTGCACTTGCTAAGTGCTTTCATTGTTGCAAAATTAGTTACAACACCTGCCCTTCCCCAACTGACAATAATGAATTAGGGGCTGATTAATGGATTTGAACTTCCAGCCTGGCTCCTGCTTGTCTCCCTTAGCTGTAATTCAGGACCTTTGTGGCATATGTGTAACTATTCTGAGGTTCAGAGCAGGGTCACATAATAGTTGCAACTGGCAACTGAACTCTGGAGGGGCCCCTCAGGAAGCACTACAGGAAATGGCTACTAATGATGAGCCTGAACTTTTGAACCTGGTAAGTAGTTTCAGTTTTGCTAAGATCGTATTTCTGCAATTTTGCACTTATTCGCGGGGCGCGAAGTTGTACTGGGAAGCCGTGAACTCACGCGAACAGTGCGAGCAGTGCGAGCAAAATCCGCTGCTCGCGGATTTGCGGATTTTGCGGGAGATTCGCAAATCTCGCGGATTGCGAATTTACCGAAAATCCGCAAAATCCGCGAGCGAAACGGATTTTCCGCCCATGCTTAGTGAAAAGTGCTACACAAACAAATGATGGACGGAATGATGAATAAATCAGACATTCAACTCCAGTCAAGAGATCTGGGTTAAATCCATTGTTCTTTTGGTCACCATGCCACCTCATGCCGAAACCAGTCCTAAGATGCTTGTTTCCAGTCCAGGGAGGACCTGGTCTGGCAGTTCGGGCTGGACTGTTCCCATTGGGTGCAGGATGAAGACTCATTTGCATATGGCTGGGTCCAAACTGGAATGGCATGGTGAGCAAAAAAACGATGGATTTAGGCCCAGATCTCTGTACTCGTGTGAATGTATGACATTGTTCTGAATTCTGTCCATCATTTGTTCTTTTTGCATATGTAAGCCTGAGTGGGACAGGTATGCCCAGACGTGGGTCCTGTGCTCTCCATGCCACTGGAGTTAAGCTATCCTGGCTGATGAGGTCTGAAAGACCTGGTCTGGCAGTTCAAGCTGGACTGTTCCCATTGGGCGCAGGGTCAAGACTGATTTGCACATGGCTGGGTCCAAACTTGAATGGCCTGGTGAACAAAAAACAGATGGATTTAGGCCCAGATCTCTGTACAGGGGTGAATGTATGACATTGTTCTGCATTCTGTCCATCATTTGTTCTTTTTGCATATGTCAGCCTGAGTGGGACAGGTATGCCCAGACGTGGGTCCCCTGCTCTCCATGCCACTGGAGTCAAGCTAACCTGGCTAATGAGGGATAAAAGTCCGAAACCGGTCCTAAGATGCTTGTTTCCAGTCCAAGGAGGACCTGGCCTGGCAGTTCGGGGAGGACTGTTCCCATTGGGCTCAGGGTCAAGACTGATTTGCATATGGCTGGGTCCAAACTGGAATGGCATGCTGAGCAACAAAACAATCGATTTAGGCCCAGATCTCTGTACTGGGGTAAATGTATGACATTGTTCTGCATCCTGTCCATCAATTGTTCTTTTTGTATATGTCACCCTGAGAGGGACGGGTATGCCCAGACGTGGGTCCCTTGCTCTCCATGACACTGGGTTTAAACTATCCTGACTGATGAGGGTTGAAAGCCTGATACCGGTCCTAAGATGCTTATTCCCATTCCAGGGAAGACCTGGCCTGGCAGTTCGGGGTGGACTGTTCCCATTGGGCGCGGAGTCAAGACTGATTTGCATATGGCTGGGTCCAAACTGGAATGGCATGGTGAGCAAAAAAATGATTGTTTTAGGGCCAGATCTCTTTACTGGGGTGAATGTATGACATTGTTCTGCATTCTCTCCTTCAATTGTTCTTTTTGCATAAATCAGCATATCAAGGGCACACCTCAGCTCCCTTCGTGTGTGACTGTCTAGAGTGAATTCACAAAGCCAACTGTCATACAACTCAGACATGTATTCTAGGGACCGGCAGAGGCACATAATGGTTAAGTAAGAAAATGCCACTTTCAAAAGGGCCATTTTCAGGCTTGAAATTTGAAAAGAATCTTCATTAAAAGATGTATTTTTAACCTGTGAGTCCAGAGACACCAAACTCCAATTTTCTATCTGTCCCAATTGGAAGATACACTTGTAATGTGTTACAAGGCAGCTCCAGTGCTCATCTATGAAAGAAATAGGTCTTGCTGTAGTGAAAAAAGTCAAATTTGCAGATTTTTACTACCAGGACATGTAATAGTTAAAAGTACATGTCTAAGCATGGGCGGAAAATCCGTTTCGCTCGCGGATTTTGCGGATTTTCGGGAAATTCGCAATTCGCGAGATTTGCGGATTTCCCGCAAAATCCGCAAATTCGCACGCAGCGGATTTTGTTTGCGGCGCGCGGCGTTGGTGATACAATTTTTGCGGCGCGCGGCGTTTGTCATCGTTTGCCGGGTTGTTTTCCTCGATAGTTTGCGAGTGCTGCGCCATTTTGGATCTTGCTGTGTGATCCCGCGGGATTTGGCGAGCGCGATTACGTCATCGCGGCTTGCGAGCGAGAGTTTGTCAACGCGAGTACAGCGAGATCACGTCTCGCGGTACTTCGCAATTGCGAGATTTGAGATGCGAGCAGCAAGAATCTCGCACAGACGAAAATATAAAATTTGCAATTCTGCACAAGAAATCCACCAGCAAGCAGCATAAACCTTCTTGAAATGATGATTTTTATCTGAATAACTCCTTAGGTTGACATTTGCCTGCACTTTTTTAGCGAGGAGTCCATTTTGGGGAGGGGGGAGGGGGGTGGGAGGAAGGAAGTGCCCCACAGTCTTCAACTTCCTGTTCCTGTCCAGCAGGCTCCTCCCAGTGCTTTGTCCATCTCCTGGTCACTTTTCATTTGGATCTGGAGCTGGAAGGAATACTTTTTGTGGATGCTGCTGGATATTTGGATTTGAGGCCTTTTTGACTTTCTTTGGATCATTGTTGGATTAGAAATTTTACAAGTAAGTTTGTTTGGGGCATTACAGTTGCTGCAACAAAAATTTTGGAATTTTCGATTTTTGGGCTGTTTTGGGGGCTTTTGCCCAGGGGTACTCTGTGGTGGGTGGACTGAGTCTTTCTGAGGGGTCTCTTTAATGTGAACATCATGGAGGGCATGGATGGCATGGGATTGTGCTGATTTTAGTGTGTTTTTCGATTTTTTTGGCTGCTGTTGGGGCCTTTTGCCCAGGGGTAGTGAGTGGTGCATGGACTGAGTCTTTCTGTGGGGTCTCTTTAATGTAAACATCATGGAGGGCATGGATGGCATTGGATTGTGGTGATTTTTTAGTGATTTTCGTTTTTTGGGGCTGTACTTGTGGCCTTTTCACCAGGGGTATTTGAGTCTAGCATGGGCCTAGTTTTTCTGTGGGCTGTCTTGAACTTAAACATCATGGAGGGCATGGATGGAATGGGATTGTGCTGATTTTGCAGTGTTTTTCGATTTTTGGGGGTGTTCATGGGGAGGGACAGGCCATGTGGCTGGTGGCCATTTTGAGTGCAGCTACAGGCACTGGCCATGTGCTGGCAGGCAAGTGGCCATTTTGAATGCAGGCTTTGTTGTTAGGCCTGCAACCATTTTGCCTACTTTTCAACCTTTATTTATGCCCAGGGGTAGTGAGTCTTGCATGGGCCTAGTCTTTCTGTGGGTTGTCTTGAACTTAAACATCATGGAGGGCATGGATGGAATGGGATTGTGCTGATTTTGCAGTGTTTTTCGATTTTTGGGGGTGTTCATGGGGAGGGACAGGCCATGTGGCTGGTGGCCATTTTGAGTGCAGCTACAGGCACTGGCCATGTGCTGGCAGGCAAGTGGCCATTTTGAATGCAGGCTTTGTTGTTAGGCCTGCAACCATTTTGCCTACTTTTCAACCTTTATTTATGCCCAGGGGTAGTGAGTCTTGCATGGGCCTAGTCTTTCTGTGGGTTGTCTTGAACTTAAACATCATGGAGGGCATGGATGGAATGGGATTGTGCTGATTTTGCAGTGTTTTTCGATTTTTGGGGGTGTTCATGGGGAGGGACAGGCCATGTGGCTGGTGGCCATTTTGAGTGCAGCTACAGGCACTGGCCATGTGCTGGCAGGCAAGTGGCCATTTTGAATGCAGGCTTTGTTGTTAGGCCTGCAACCATTTTGCCTACTTTTCAACCTTTATTTATGCCCAGGGGTAGTGAGTCTTGCATGGGCCCAGTCTTTCTGTGGGTTGTCTTGAATTTAAACATCATGGAGGGCATGGATGGATTGGGATTGTGCTGATTTTGCAGTGTTTTTCGATTTTTGGGGGTGTTCATGGGGAGGGACAGGCCATGTGGCTGGTGGCCATTTTGAGTGCAGCTACAGGCACTGGCCATGTGCTGGGAGGCAAGTGGCCATTTTGAATGCAGGCTTTGTTGTTAGGCCTCCAACCATTCTGCCTACTTTTCAACCTTTATTTATGCCCAGGGGGTAGTGAGTCTTGCATGGGCCCAGTCTTTCTGTGGGTTGTCTTGAACTTAAACATCATGGAGGGCATGGATGGAATGGGATTGTGCTGATTTTGCAGTGTTTTTCGATTTTTGGGGGTGTTCATGGGGAGGGACAGGCCATGTGGCTGGTGGCCATTTTGAGTGCAGCTACAGGCACTGGCCATGTGCTGGCAGGCAAGTGGCCATTTTGAATGCAGGCTTTGTTGTTAGGCCTCCAACCATTTTGCCTACTTTTCAACCTTTATTTATGCCCAGGGGTAGTGAGTCTTGCATGGGCCTAGTCTTTCTGTGGGTTGTCTTGAACTTAAACATCATGGAGGGCATGGATGGAATGGGATTGTGCTGATTTTGCAGTGTTTTTCGATTTTTGGGGGTGTTCATGGGGAGGGACAGGCCATGTGGCTGGTGGCCATTTTGAGTGCAGCTACAGGCACTGGCCATGTGCTGGCAGGCAAGTGGCCATTTTGAATGCAGGCTTTGTTGTTAGGCCTCCAACCATTTTGCCTACTTTTCAACCTTTATTTATGCCCAGGGGTAGTGAGACTTGCATGGGCCTAGTCTTTCTGTGGGTTGTCTTGAACTTAAACATCATGGAGGGCATGGATGGAATGGGATTGTGCTGATTTTGCAGTGTTTTTCGATTTTTGGGGGTGTTCATGGGGAGGGACAGGCCATGTGGCTGGTGGCCATTTTGAGTGCAGCTACAGGCACTGGCCACGTGCTGGCAGGCAAGTGGCCATTTTGAATGCAGGCTTTGTTGTTAGGCCTCCAACCATTTTGCCTACTTTTCAACCTTTATTTATGCCCAGGGGTAGTGAGTCTTGCATGGGCCTAGTCTTTCTGTGGGTTGTCTTGAACTTAAACATCATGGAGGGCATGGATGGAATGGGATTGTGCTGATTTTGCAGTGTTTTTCGATTTTTGGGGGTGTTCATGGGGAGGGACAGGCCATGTGGCTGGTGGCCATTTTGAGTGCAGCTACAGGAACTGGCCATGTGCTGGCAGGCAAGTGGCCATTTTGAATGCAGGCTTTGTTGTTAGGCCTCCAACCATTTTGCCTACTTTTCAACCTTTATTTATGCCCAGGGGTAGTGAGTCTTGCATGGGCCTAGTCTTTCTGTGGGTTGTCTTGAATTTAAACATTATGGAGGGCATGGATGGATTGGGATTGTGCTGATTTTGCAGTGTTTTTCGATTTTTTTGTGCTGTATAACTGAACTGATGTTCCTCTGTCTTCCATTTTTTTTAGGTGCACAAGACTCAAGAGAACCACCAGTGCCAGGATGAAGTCCTGCAGCAGGTGTGTGTGTGCAGCATAACGTCACGCGACGTCACGTCTGGCCTCAGACAACTCTACAATTCGTGCAACTGCGGCCTGCTGTCTGACCTGCTCTGAAGAAGATGGCCCCAAAAAAAGGTCTCCGTAGCTCCTCTAGCAAGAAAGTTGCTAGTAAGGAGCAGAAGAAGCAAGTTACCAAGGAGGCTGGTGTGCCACCCGCCACGTTTTTTGGGAGAAAAAAAAAAGTACGCCTGCAGCAGCAGGATCTGCTGGGGACCAAGCTGGGAGCAGCACCCCTGCTCCATTGGGTTCAGTGCCTCCACCACCACGCCAACTTAAGTCAAAGCCCTTGAGTGCTTCAGAGGCAGTCAGTGTACTTCTCCAATCACCATCGACCAGTGATGTTGGCTCATCGCAAGAAAGTAGCAGCAATTACCCTGAATCAACACAGGTTGTTGTAACTCATCTGACAAGTGTTGAACAACCACAGCCGCAACAACAACACCATGTGCAAGTACACGCCCAAGTACATGTGGAAGGAGAGGCAGCAAAAGGAGATGCGCAAGCAAAGGTGCATGGAGGTTCACAAGTGCCCACAATAGTTGTTCCTCCCGAAGTAGGGGCACATCAGGAAATCGACAATGAAGCCGAGGTATCATTGGAAGCCACTCCTCCTGATGATCATTCATTGCCTTCCACATCCCTAGCAAGGAAAAGATCAAGGGGGGTGTCTACATCTTCTACAAGCCCACCTCGTTCTGATGCAAATGATCTGTCTTGGGAACCACAACTGCGGTCTGACAGTGAGGCACACCATGATCTGACACAGGTACCTAAGCGTAAAAGGAAGGTCGTCCAAAAACTCATACCTATGGAGTGTGATGAGGCTCAACAAGAAGTGACAGATACTGCTGGTGATGAAGCCTCTCACGATGACGACGAGCCAGTCATCACAAAGGTCACTGCAGCCCCACCGGGCATGCAGCAAAGAGACATTTTGACCCTATCCCGAGAAGCTGCTGAGCGTGATGATGATGTCGGCGAGGAGGCAATGGAAATGGAATCATTAGATTTGGAGTTAAGTAGTACACCAAAACCTACCGCTTCCATATTTCTTCCTCGCAAGAAGGTACCCACCTCGTCCTCGACCTCAATTCGTGGTGGTGAAAGTGCAAAACGTACTGAAGTTTGGCAATCCACATCCTCCACTTCATCTGGCATTAGCAGCAGGACCACCACCACCAGTATCGCCGCCTCCTCCGGCCCCCAAAGACATTTCAAGTCTGCAGTTTGGGACTTCTTTAGTGTTTGCCCAAAAAATGAAACCGTAGCCATTTGTAGCATGTGTAAGCTTCGAGTTAGTCGTGGTAAGTTGGGTTCCAACTATGGTACCGGAGGCCAGAGAGGTCATCTTGAAAGAAAGCACGCTGTCAAATGGTTTGCGCACCTACAGGCGATCGAGGAAGCCGGAATTGCACGTAATGCTGTTTCATCTGATAATGACGAGGAGGAAGAAGACGATTCAAACACTTCACTTACACCCAGTACCCCTGTCAGCAGCACACCCCATGTGAGCCACACTAAGAGTGTGGGAGAGAGTGAGACATCAATGCGGAAAAGTTCATCAGCGAGCGTAACTGGGTCGAAGATATCATCATCATCCCGTAAATCCTTGGTCCAGGGCAACATTAAAAAGATGTTGTTTACAGAAGCGCAATATGAACGCAACCACCCAATGACGCGTCTGTATAACACTAAGCTGGCTAAAATGCTAGCTCTGGACCTTCTCCCTTTTTCTTTTGTAGAAGGGGTTGGTTTTCTAGAATTAGTGGCAGCGCTCTTCCCTAAATGGAAGGTTCCTAGCCGGTTCTATTTTGCCCGAGTTGCGGTTCCAGCACTACATGAAGATGTTCTGAAGGAGATTGGGGCAGCTTTGCAGAAGAGTGCTGTTCACACTATACATCTGACAACAGACATGTGGACCAGTGGCGCAGGCGCTGATTACATGTGCATCACTGCACACTGGGTCTCTTTTTCAGGGGCTAAAGCAAAGCTAAACACAGGTGTTGACACGAACATTGTTTTTAAAGCTGCTCGGAAACATGCAACACTAGCCATGTTTGGTTTGGAGAAACGTCACACAGCAGAAAACATTTTGGATGTCTTTAACACAAAGGTCCTTAACTGGCTGTCCCCACTAAAACGCCGGGTTGGTTATGTTTCCACGGACAATGGCGCCAATATAGTTAAGGCCATGAGGGACGGTTACTATTTCAGAGTGCCGTGTTTGGCGCACTGTATAAACCTGGTTGTCCAAAAATTCTTGGCTAATAAAGCCAGTGCAGCGTACAGTGTATTGGACACCTGCCGAAAAATGTGCAAGCATTTCAGCCATTCTTTTAAGGCCCGGAAGCAGCTGAGGAGCCTGCTATATCAACGTAAAATGCCAGTGAAAGCACTCATCCAGGAGGTGGTAACACGTTGGAACTCAACCTTCTACATGCTTGAGCGTCTGTATGAGCAATATACGTAACTCGATCAATATTTCCTTACAGAGGGTACAGAGGAGCTGAGGATGGGTGGGCCGCAATGGAACATAGTTCAAAGCCTGAGACGCATGCTTCGTCCTTTTGAGTTCTTCACGCGTGCAGTCAGCAAGGAGGACTCTAATTTGGGAAAAGCTATCCCATTGTTGTACATGCTGGAGGACCAACTGAAGGAGGTGTGTTCTGTGTTTGAAAAAGATGACAAAAACCAAGACTCTTTGCTTCTGGCTGAGCAATTATTAGAGCTCCTACAAGGTGATGAACGTCTTAAAAAGATCCACTCAGAACAGCATTACATTTGTGCTACTATTCTGGATCCACGCTACAAAAAGGCGCTGGCAGGCCAAGCATTCTTTCCTTTTGATGATGAACATGTTCCAAAGTACAAACGTTGGCTAGCCTTGTCAGCCAAGAGGTTTGAAACAGAACGGCTGGAATTTGAAGGAAATGGCAGTACATCAGCAGGCCATCCCGAGTCAAAACAATCCACTTCTGCACCTGTGGCTGTGGCACAAGTGACCTCTCAGCCGTTAAAGACACCGGCAACCGGATCATCTGCACGAAACACAACAGAAACATTGGAGGCTGAAGAGGATTGGCTAGCTCTGCGTGGGTTTGGTACTCAAAAGGTCAGAGGCACAGCAAGAGCTAAGCAAAGTGGAGGAACCTTGGATGAGGACCTTGAGTCGATGGTGAAGGACTATCTGAATGACTCAACAGAGGTCTATGTTAATTCTGACCCATTGGCGTATTGGCATGGGAAAAAAGAATTGTGGCCACAGCTCACCAACCTGGCTTTAAACTACTTGTCTTGCCCACTCGCAAGCATGTCTTCTGAACGGGTTTTCAGTGCTGCTGGTGGCATTGTAACTCCCAAACGGAGCCGCCTCTCGCCCAAAAATGTGGAGAGGTTAACAATGATCAAGATGAATCAGCACCTCATACCACCAGATTTCAGAGTACGAGAGAGCGTGCCGGATGAAGAGGAGGTGGCCAGCAACATAGATGAGGGAATTTCTACTCTGTCAGGTGACACTGAGCTCACCCTGCCTGAATTCGCAGAGTATGATGACGAAGCCTTATTCTCATTCCTGGACCGTGATACCGAGCCCTGAAAATGAGACAACGAATCAATAACTTTCTTTTTCGTCCCTATGCACTTTTATTCCTGTGTGTCTGTCTTTCTTTGTTGTGCACAGTTAATATATTTCAAACTATAATCAGATAATCACAAAATCAAGCCCATCAGCAGAACTGTCTTCGCTGGTTTGCTAATTGATTTGAAGTTGCCGCAGTCTGCATTCCTCAAGTTCACAAGTTCAGAAGAACATGCTCCTCTATCCTCCTCCTCCAGACTCCTATTTCCATCAAACCAGAGGGCTGGTTTACGCCCAATGAAGAAAGACTCAGCACTTGTGGGGGTGTTGTTGTACCTCTTTGCAGGTGAGTTGACGGCTCTGGGACCATTGTTGGGAAGCTCTAATACCGGATAAAAGTGGTTTGGACCAAATCCCAGGAAGACATTTTTTTGTGTTTTTGATGACTTGCTTGCCTTTTAGGTGCTCTTAGGGAAGGTTCCGTCTGTTTGTGGGTGAGTTTCGTGGTCTGGGAGCATTGCTGGGACACTCTAATCTTGATTGCATTTGCTTTTCAGGAAATCCGTCGTGGCAACCCCGACTTATGGCCTAGCTACGCAGCGCGTTTGGACCGAAGGCCGAGAAATATTGCAAGTATGAGATTTTGCTTTTGGCCTGTTTGGGGGTGTTATGCTTCTTGGCGGGTGGGTTGGCGGGTCTTGGGGCATTCCTGGGAAGGTCTAATACCGGGTAGAAGTGGTTGGGACAAAATCCAGGCCGATTTTTTTTTGGCTATTTCTGACATTTTGCTCAATGTAGCGTTTTCGGGTGCCTGTTTGGGGGGCTTCCTGGTGTTTGTGGGTGAGTTTCGTGGTCTGGGAGCACTGCTGGGACACTCTAATCTTGATTGCATTTGCTTTTCAGGAAATCCGTCGTGGCAACCCCGACTTATGGCCTAGCTACGCAGCGCGTTTGGACCGAAGGCCGAGAAATATTGCAAGTATGAGATTTTGCTTTTGGCCTGTTTGGGGGTGTTATGCTTCTTGGCGGGTGGGTTGGCGGGTCTTGGGGCATTCCTGGGAAGGTCTAATACCGGGTAGAAGTGGTTGGGACAAAATCCAGGCCGATTTTTTTTGGGCTATTTCTGACATTTTGCTCAATGTAGCGTTTTCGGGGGCCTGTTTGGGGGGCTTCCGGGTGTTTGTGGGTGAGTTTCGTGGTCTGGGAGCACTGCTGGGACACTCTAATCTTGATTGCATTTGCTTTTCAGGAAATCCGTCGTGGCAACCCCGACTTATGGCCTAGCTACGCAGCGCGTTTGGACCGAAGGCCGAGAAATATTGCAAGTATGACATTTTGCTTTTGGCCTGTTTGGGGGTGTTATGCTTCTTGGCGGGTGGGTTGGCGGGTCTTGGGGCATTCCTGGGAAGGTCTAATACCGGGTAGAAGTGGTTGGGACAAAATCCAGGCCGATTTTTTTTTGGGCTATTTCTGACATTTTGCTCAATGTAGCGTTTTCGGGGGCCTGTTTGGGGGGCTTCCTGGTGTTTGTGGGTGGGTTTCGGGGTCTGGGCGCACTGCTGGCTATATATACTTTACTTTGCAAGAGGTTTGAAGCAAATCCATGGTGGCAGAGGGGAGTTAGGGCCTAGCTGCAGAGCGCGCGCGGAGTGATTTTGGAAATTTGTGAAAAATTGACTAAGTCCCCATTTTTGTACTTTTGCTCTTTGGCTGTTTGGGGGTCTTCTACTCGTTTTTTCCTGGGTTGATGGCTCTGGGGCCATTGCTGGGAAGCTCTAATACCGGATAAAAGTGTTTTGGACCAAATCCCAGGCGGAAATTTTTTTGTGTTTTTGATGACTTGCTTGCCTTTGAGGTGCTCTTAGGGGGGGGTTCCGTCTGTTTGTGGGTGAGTTTCGTGGTCTGGGAGCACTGCTGGGACACTCTAATCTTGATTGCATTTGCTTTTCAGGAAATCCGTCGTGGCAACCCCGACTTATGGCCTAGCTACGCAGTGCGTTTGGACCGAAGGCCGAGAAATATTGCAAGTATGAGATTTTGCTTTTGGCCTGTTTGGGGGTGTTATGCTTCTTGGCGGGTGGGTTGGCGGGTCTTGGGGCATTCCTGGGAAGGTCTAATACCGGGTAGAAGTGGTTGGGACAAAATCCAGGCCGATTTTTTTTTGTAGCTATTTCTGACATTTTGCTCAATGTAGCGTTTTCGGGGGCCTGTTTGGGGGGCTTCCTGGTGTTTGTGGGTGGGTTTCGGGGTCTGGGCGCACTGCTGGCTATATATACTTTACTTTGCAAGAGGTTTGAAGCAAATCCATGGTGGCAGAGGGGAGTTAGGGCCTAGCTGCAGAGCGCGCGCGGAGTGATTTGGGAAATTTGTGAAAAATTGACTAAGTCCCCATTTTTGTACTTTTGCTCTTTGGCTGTTTGGGGGTCTTCTACTCGTTTTCTCCTGGGTTGACGGCTCTGGGGCCATTGCTGGGAAGCTCTAATACCGGATAAAAGTGTTTTGGACCAAATCCCAGGCGGAAAACTTTTTGTGTTTTTGATGACTTGCTTGCCTTTGAGGTGCTCTTAGGGGGGGTCCGTCTGTTTGTGGGTGAGTTTCGTGGTCTGGGAGCACTGCTGGGACACTCTAATCTTGATTGCATTTGCTTTTCAGGAAATCCGTCGTGGCAACCCCGACTTATGGCCTAGCTACGCAGTGCGTTTGGACCGAAGGCCGAGAAATATTGCAAGTATGAGATTTTGCTTTTGGCCTGTTTGGGGGTGTTATGCTTCTTGGCGGGTGGGTTGGCGTGTCTTGGGGCATTCCTGGGAAGGTCTAATACCGGGTAGAAGTGGTTGGGACAAAATCCAGGCCGATTTTTTTGGGCTATTTCTGACATTTTGCTCAATGTAGCGTTTTTGGGGGCCTGTTTGGGGGGCTTCCTGGTGTTTGTGGGTGAGTTTCGTGGTCTGGGAGCACTGCTGGGACGCTCTTATCTTGATTGCATTTGCTTTTCAGGAAATCCGTCGTGGCAACCCCGACTTATGGCCTAGCTACGCAGCGCGTTTGGACCGAAGGCCGAGAAATATTGCAAGTATGAGATTTTGCTTTTGGCCTGTTTGGGGGTGTTATGCTTCTTGGCGGGTGGGTTGGCGGGTCTTGGGGCATTCCTGGGAAGGTCTAATACCGGGTAGAAGTGGTTGGGACAAAATCCAGGCCGATTTTTTTTTGGCTATTTCTGACATTTTGCTCAATGTAGCGTTTTCGGGGGCCTGTTTGGGGGGCTTCCTGGTGTTTGTGGGTGAGTTTCGTGGTCTGGGAGCACTGCTGGGACACTCTAATCTTGATTGCATTTGCTTTTCAGGAAATCCGTCGTGGCAACCCCGACTTATGGCCTAGCTACGCAGCGCGTTTGGACCGAAGGCCGAGAAATATTGCAAGTATGAGATTATGCTTTTGGCCTGTTTGGGGGTGTTATGCTTCTTGGCGGGTGGGTTGGCGTGTCTTGGGGCATTCCTGGGAAGGTCTAATACCGGGTAGAAGTGGTTGGGACAAAATCCTCGCGGAAAAGCCTTTTGGCACTTTTTGTAACTTAGGGTTCGTTAGGGTTAGCCCTAGCAGCAGGATTGCATGTGTTTCGGGGTGTTCTAGATTTTTGCAACTGAGTTCTGGGGTCTTAGAGCACTCGTGAGAATGTGTAATTTTGGTTGCAAGTCATTTGAAGAAAATCCATGGTGGGAAAGGGGGGATTTGGCATCGTTAAAGAAAGCCTTTGCCACTATTCTTAACTTAGGGTTCGTTAGGGTTAGCAGTATTTCTATTGCATGTGTTTGAGTGGGGGGGATTTCGAGTCTTGGAGCGATGCTGGCTATGGCTACTTTTGCTTGGTTGCTTGCAAGTGGTTTGAATGCAATCCACGGTGGGTAAGGGGTAATTAGGAAGGGGGTACTTCGGCCTACTTTTACTTTCAAAGTAAGTTTTGTCACCAGTTTTCTGCTAGGCCTCGTTTTTTGAGATTTGATTGGGGGTCTTCTACATTTTTGCGACTGGCTTTCGTAAGGGTCTGGGTGGGAGCACTGCTAGGAAGATCTAATTTTGTTCTAAAACACAGTTTACAGTACACCTAGCTTGAGGGGCAAGATCCGCTACATTAATTTGCCCATACTTATTTATCCTTCAAAAGGTGACTCAGAGTACGCACTTTCAAAAATATTGTACTGTCTACTAGGAAAATCAATTTGTGACTTTTTGCACTCCACAGCCTACATACCTTATATTTATTTATCAGTGGTGTTGTAATATTATATCACTTCCTGTTTTTCTTTGAATAATTACAGGCCGGGTTTCAGTCTCTGCAATGGGGAAAAAAGGATGGAGTCAGGCTTCACAGTAGCGAGCCACAATTCAGCATCAGGCAGGCAGTGGACAGGGTGTCTTCTGGTGACCAACATCGATGGACGAAGCGTCGGCTGCAATGGAGGAGTGCCGCTAATAGGAGGATTTTTTTTCTGCAGGCAACTTACTTACCACTTCCAACAGGACCACTACAACCACATAGATACAGTATCCCTTGCCTTTTTCTCTGACTGTGACTGCATTTCTTGGATCTCTCTCTGCCTCTAAATTGATCCCTTAACACATCACTTAGTCCACTCCACTATCACATCTGCACCACACATAGTCATTTGTAAGTGCTCCTACGTAATTCGCAAGTCGCAGCACGCCCCAGGCCGTAGAGGACTGGGATGGCCCCAATGATGAAGCATGTCACCAAGGGGCAACCCTGGTGAGTGAGGGGACACCTAGAAAAAAAGCAATTTCTCCTTTTCTATCTACTATACCTTCCAGACCAACCCCACTGAGTGTTGTTGTGAATGGATTTATAGTGACCAGCAAGGCTCTCGGGTATCTGGCTAAGTACAGAGACCTTATGTTGAATATCGTTATCAATAATTCCACACAGGCCCTGTACTGTCGCATTCTTTCTTCCACAGTTGTCGAATGTACTACTTACTTTTCACTGACATACATGCATGCAGTAGTGCATGCACTTTCAAAGATTGATGGATAGGTTTGTACCCAAAGAATTGTTTATGTTCAATTGTTTGTCTATGCTGTGCTTTTTTTTACAGGGTGTCTTCTGGTGACCAACATCAATGGACGAAGCGTCGGCTGCAATGGAGGAGTGCCGCTAATAGGAGGATTTTTTTTCTGCAGGCAACTTACTTACCACTTCCAACAGGACCACTACAACCACATAGATACAGTATCCCTTGCCTTTTTCTCCGACTGTGACTGCATTTCTTGGATCTCTCTCTGCTTCTAAATTGATCCCTTAACACATCACTTAGTCCACTCCACTATCACATCTGCACCACACATAGTCATTTGTAAGTGCTCCTACGTAATTCGCAAGTCGCAGCACGCCCCAGGCCGTAGAGGACTGGGATGGCCCCAATGATGAAGCATGTCACCAAGGGGCAACCCTGGTGAGTGAGGGGACACCTAGAAAAAAAGCAATTTCTCCTTTTCTATCTACTATACCTTCCAGACCAACCCCACTGAGTGTTGTTGTGAATGGATTTATAGTGACCAGCAAGGCTCTCGGGTATCTGGCTAAGTACAGAGACCTTATGTTGAATATCGTTATCAATAATTCCACACAGGCCCTGTACTGTCGCATTCTTTCTTCCACAGTTGTCGAATGTACTACTTACTTTTCACTGACATGCATGCAGTAGTGCATGCACTTTCAAAGATTAATGGATAGGTTTGTACCCAAAGAATTGTTTATGTTCAATTGTTTGTCTATGCTGTGCTTTTTTTTACAGGGTGTCTTCTGGTGACCAACATCGATGGACGAAGCGTCGGCTGCAATGGAGGAGTGCCGCTAATAGGAGGATTTTTTTTCTGCAGGCAACTTACTTACCACTTCCAACAGGACCACTACAACCACATAGATACAGTATCCCTTGCCTTTTTCTCTGACTGTGACTGCATTTCTTGGATCTCTCTCTGCTTCTAAATTGATCCCTTAACACATCACTTAGTCCACTCCACTATCACATCTGCACCACACATAGTCATTTGTAAGTGCTCCTACGTAATTCGCAAGTCACAGCACGCCCCAGGCCGTAGAGGACTGGGATGGCCCCAATGATGAAGCATGTCACCAAGGGGCAACCCTGGTTTGTACCCAAAGAATTGTTTATGTTCAATTGTTTGTCTATGCTGTGCTTTTTTTTACAGGGTGTCTTCTGGTGACCAACATCGATGGACGAAGCGTCGGCTGCAATGGAGGAGTGCCGCTAATAGGAGGCTCTCGGGTATCTGGCTAAGTACAGAGACCTTATGCTGTGCTATTTTTTCTTGTCTCCCAAAACCTTTCCCAAAAACCCCCGTACCCATCCATTTTTCAAACCCTAACCCTCTTCCCCCGGGCTGTGTGGTTTTGATTGATGTGTGACTAAATGACAGCAATAAATCCACACACTTGCTGGGGAGGATAAGGTGATAGCAACAGGCTGGTGAAGAAATCCGAGGATATATTCTTACTCTGCTTGACAAAGAACCATTGCTAATGTGAAAGAACTTCAACCGAATTAGTAGTTATACTTTACCATTTGTTAGGCTACAATGTGGCACTGTTCTACTGTACTTCTGTCACCTGCTATATTCTCAGTTGTACAGTTGAATTGCTCAGGAGGACAAACCAGATTTCATTTTCTTTTTTTTCATAGGCATGCAACTGCCACTGTGTCACACCACTAGTACCACCGCTATGAGGAAATTTTATCCGACCAAGATTGCCAACCATATTCGCTGTTTCCCGTGGAGCCAGCCCTGGGTCTAGCCCTACTTTCAAACACAAATTACAGGTAAGATAAGCGTTTGGTGGTTTGGGGGTATAATGGAGTATTAGTACGAGAGACGAGAGACTGAAGGTAGTACTACTAAAGTCCTAGGACTCTTGGATTCACTTCACTTAGTCTGTGAGAGGCACTTACAGCCTTATTCATGAAGGCTAAATCGGCTCGCAAAGGGCCGGATTCTGAGAATCCGGCCCTTTGCGAGTGCGATTTTTGCTTTTGGGATTCAGCATCCCAAAAGCAAAAATCGCTAATTGCGATGTCGCAAATGTGCGAGGAAATGACATTTAAGGAATCTCTATTTGAGATTCCTTAAATGCTATTCAACATCCTATTTCAATTTGCGATTTCGCTATTTCTAGGCGCAATTTACCGCAAGGTCAGACCATTTAAATGCATTTTTCTGAGTTGCATGTTACACACACACATGTCCTTTGGACATGTGTGTGTGCAACACCTGTGTCACAGATCATTTGAGGGGTGCTACAGGGTGTCCTGTGGACACCCCTGGCACCCTTCAAATCGCAATCTTATTTGCGATTAGCTAATTGCTAATCACAAATAAGGAATACTCCCCATTCATTCCTATGGACCTTTTGGCCCATAGGAAAGAATGGCGAGTTATTCCTTATTTTCGATTAGCAATTTGCTAATCGCAAATAAGGAATCAGTAGGAATCACATTTTATTATGCGATTCCTACATGATTACCGTTTTGCGAGTCCTTAATAGCGAATCGCTATGATTCGCTATTAGGGGCTCGCAAAACGGCCCCTTCATGAATAAGGCTGCAAGTGTTGAAAACATTTGGGCATTTACACTTAAAGGAAGAAAATGGAACTAAACTTTCAGGAAAACAAAGTCAACGTTAAACCCCCACCCACCAGGCAAGCAGTAAGAAACGGGTATGCTCAGATAAAGTTTGAAAAAGTATATTTATATCCCTAACAAAATAATCTCCCGCAAGACCCTCCCTAACCCCAACGATTGTCCTTCAAAAGTCCCCAAAAACCCAACTCCCAATTCCCACCCCCCAAAAGTCTCTAAAAAAGGGGCAAGGGACACTATGGGTGGATGCTGTCAACTTTTTGGGCCAGGGCATCATGCTCCTGGCGGAGCAAGGCGTGCTCTACGCGGAGCCCCTCCAACTGGTTGGAAAAGTGGTGGAGCTCCTGCTGGAGGCGGGACACCATCAGGGTACTGCGGCGCAGGCGTGCCTTCAATGCCTTTTAGGTGCAACGGCTGTGAGAGGAAGCTGTAGCTGTTGTCCTTGCTACTCGGCGGTGGCGTTTGGCTTTGGCAGCCCGGCTCAGTCTGGGTGGACCACTGTGCTGGGTGGCACTGGCAGCCCGTGGGGGAACGGAGGCCGATGCAGACGACGTAGTTGTTGTGGTCGACTGCACACTTTCTTCGTCCTCCAGGGCCACCAGCCGCCGATATTCGGCCACAATGGCATCGATCCTCCGTTGCCGGGCCGCTCTAGCCAGCTCCTTCCTCCTTGTTCGTTTGGAAGGAGAACCTATATGAAGAAAGAAAGACATAGTCTGTAACCAATGCTCTTTAAGATTAACTCAATCATTCAGCAGAAATTTGTGTTGCACTACAACTAGCAACTTGCAAACGCATTACATAACTATTGAGGCCAGTATCTATCTAACCTCACACTTCTTCATCCTTGCTCTAACATTAGTGGGAGTTTAAGGAACAAATTCTACGAGCACTATGGACTTCCATTGGAGTCGACTATGAAAGTACACCAGTCTTATTCTTCTTCTTGTCTCTTGTTTTGGAAAATTGGTACGTTATCTTCTGCAAGCCGGCATAATGCCAGCGCAGTAAACTTGCACCCGAGAAAAAGAGACGCACGCCATGAGGAGTGACCTAGACTTGCGTTGCGTTACTGTACCCGTCCAGTACATGCAGGTGGTGAAGCTCTTACTTTTCTATTACGGGTGGCACTGAGAATACTCTGTTACAACTCAAGGGCTACTGCTTAATTAATTTAACTTTCACCCTACAGTGGAAATGAGTACTAGAAATGGAAAATTGAAGAAGATAAATAATCTGATTATCTATCACTTCACATGGGATGTTTTTGCTTATATATGGGATGACTTTAGGTGCTTTGCTTTTTATTGAGTGACCAGTGATACATCCACACATGAATGACTGAGTACTACTAAACTTATTAAGAGAGGTAGGGAGTGGCCACCGTAATAACCGGATCTATGCAGTGCTTGCAATACAAACTACTGCTACTATTGATGGTAGTATTTGGACAAAATTAAAAGTTCTTTTCCTTGCCTTTCCTACACTGGAACGGACGTGCGGGTGCAGTGTTACATGCTCTTCAAAGTTACACTTAGTTCATCCACTGACCGTCTACTCTCTCTAGATCATGGGTACTCACAAACTTTCTCTCAGGGGCTACATTTACAGTGTAGTTTGGGGCCGAGGGCCGCACTGGTGGGGGCGGAGTCAGAGGGGGCGGGGCTAAAGCAAAACGATAACTTGTGACCATGAGGTTGCACACAGGTCCCTGCAGCAGATGCCCTCATCCACTGAGCCACCAGACCCAGCATTTACATACATCTCTCTCCCTCCTGCTCTCCCTCCTGCCCTCCCTCTCCATCTCTCTCTCCCTCCTGCCCTCCCTCTCCCTCCCCCTCTGTCATCTCACTGTGTGTGTGTCTATCTGTGTCAGCCTTCAGCCCGGGTTGAGACCGCTTCCTCAACGCGCACACACAGACAACAACACCAAAGTACTTAACAGGTCTTTAAAAGACCATTAACATATTATTGAGGCTTTGTTTGTTGTAGCGCCCCTGCTTCTCCACCCTGACAATCACTGCTTGCCCGGCCCCACAGAGCAGAGGCTTTGTTCTATTTCACCTCTTTGTGGCCTTGCATCTCCACTCTGCTCTGTGGGGGCCGGGGGAGCAGTGATTGTCAGAGTGGAGATGCAGGGGCGCTAACAGGTGAAATACAAAAAAGCCTCTGCTCTGTGGGGGCCGGGGGAGCAGTGATTGTCTGCAAGGCCTGCGCACCGCCAAGGAAGGCTTGCCGGGCCACCACCGGCCCGCGGGCCGTACTATGAGTACCCCTGCTCTAGATACACATATGCTATCTAAGAGTCAGATAGTAGCATGATCCAGGTATATGGACACATACAGTTTCTGTGTCACCCACCCAGGCTGTTGTCCTTCCACCCATCATTGCTTCATCATTCACCCAGCCATGCATCTCATATTCTTGCCTTCCCAGCTAGTCTTCAATCTCAATAAGTAAGGAATATATAAGAGCTTACCTCTGGCCGCCACCACCACCGTCTCAACTCTCACAGCCGCCGCCTCCTCCCCTGAAGAATCGCCCTCCGCCTCCGTGTCGAGCACCACCACCTCCACACTGGCCCCGCCACCAGATGTTCCACCTACAAAGTACATTTAAGAATGTTAGAATAAAGCACTCACTAGTCTTTGGTCTAGGAATGAAGACATGTGAAAACAATGTAATTTGTGACTGTCTACGTTAAAGTTAAATACAATTTCCCTTTTTCCAGGGAAGGTTGTCTTGCTGCACTTTTTGGCACAACTGATGAAGGCTGTTTTTTTAACACGCACCATTTTTCTCCACACAGACAGAAGATGGACTTCTAACAACAAGATCAAGTTGAAACCAGGTGAGAGCTCGGCTCGACCACAAGAAATGTCTTCAATTAATCGTCAGCACTAACCACTTTTCCATTATCAGTTAAACGTTTAGTTTTATTATGACTTCATTTTAATAAATGTGTTTACTTTTAATAAAGCTTTTAAACTTAAATACAATCTGTGTATTTTGGTCCAGACTAGAGTGACTGAGCGAAAGGTTTTGCAATTTTTGCAAGCATGAGTCCAGATAGAACACTTCAAAAGACATTATGGACAATCCCAGAGGACTGCACTAAGTTGATAGAGCTATTGCTGACTAGAATCATGGGAGTTTCGCCAACCGTGCAATCTTAGTTAGCTACACAGACAGACTAATAAGAATAATCTAGTAATACCACAGGGAGTCATAGTAGAGGCAGGATAAGAATTTAGATACAGTCTACAAGAAGAGCAAAGACAATTTTGAAAAAAGTCAAATGAGGAATGCTAGGAAAAATAGGTACTAGTCTAAAATGAAAACTTACTGGGGCCAGCAGAGGAGCCCTCGCCTGCCCGATCCTGGCCCTGTTGAACAGCATCCGCCGCCTGCTGCTCCTGTGTCCTCCTCTCGCCCCTGGGGGGAGCTGACGTACAACATGAAAGAAAGAACAGAAAACATGGATGATTGTTGCTTGTCAATGTCAACCAAATCAAACATTTCAAAAGAACAATAACAAAATATTTCCGCGAAATTATATTGATTAGGGTTAGTTTTCATTTATTTGCGGACCTGTGACTTCGAAAGTCACGTAACTCACTAAACAAAGTACTGAAACGTTCACCTAGGACTGGCAGGCAGCAGTCCGCAGGCAAGACGCAAAGTGACAGACAAACTCCATTGTGATTTCAGTCAGATCAGTGACAACACTAACAGTTGCCTGCTACATTACCAGTCATTTAAATAGTCAAACTATCAATCCACCGCCACTATTTTTCTTATTGTCAGGGGTACAAAGGAAGGGGCAGATTTAAGCCCCTTGCGGCTCTTTTGCGCCGTTCTTGCGTGACTTTTGTGACGCAGCAGCTAAACAAAAAAGGGCGCAATGGTGCGGCGTATAATATTATAACAACGTGACGCATTTGGGAGATGCATCCCGTTATAAAGCCCTGCGCCATCAGGGGGCGTTCCGGCGCAAGGGAGGGCATTCCTGCGCTGGAACACATCCTAATAGTGGCTGAGGGAAATCTACAAAATTTCAATCAGTCACCTTTAGGACAATGATGCGTCACACAAACCCTGCACCTGCTTGAAGCAGACGTACGGCTTGACCCAGCATTGGGGCGATAGGGTACCCCAGAGCATTGCTGGAGCTGCGCCATCGTTGCGACGCAACTCCAGCAGTAAAGCTTCGGTGACGTTTTGGGCCCATGGTGCGCCGCATTGCAAATACGGCGCACCATGTTTGGTGGTGGTAGCGGGCCGCACAATTAATGGCGCATTCCTGCTACTTTGCAGGGATGCGACGGTAATTGCAATTCTGCCCCTTAGGGGCATACTTACTTACGCGTTCTGGCGCATCTCCAGAGATGCGCCAGATCAAATGCGTCACGCAAAACTACCCTTGCGACACGGCAGATGCGCCTCATTTACAATGCGGCGCGCCCTGGCGCAAGGGTAGGCACTTGCGTGACGCATCTCGTCACGTAAGAGCGGCGCATCGCTGGAGTCACGTCGCCAACGCAATGCAACTCCAGTAATGCTCAGGGCCACCCAATACTTAACATGCTGTGTCAGTCCTTTCGCCTGCTTCGAGCAGACATAAGGAATTGAATTGACGTAGCAGCGTCGCAGAAGTGCCTGCGTTAAATCTTGTAGATTTCACGCAGGCAATTTTGCGAGGCGCACAGCCGCCGGACCGCCCACCCTGCGTACTAGGAACGCACCCATTGTGGTGCAGGCCCATGGCTTTATAACGTGACGCATCTCCCTAGATGCGTCATGCTGTAAATGACTCGCAGGGATGCGGCACGTTTACGCCGCTGTTGCGTCACGCAAGGCAACGTAAACGTGGCGCAAGGGGCTTGTAAATGTAATCTGCCCCTTAGTGTCTAGCATTACGCAGTTCTGTAAAGTACACTCATACATAATAGTTACTCAGGCCAATGAGACCATGAAATAGAAAACAAATAAGCATAGTAGCAACGCCACTGAGAAGGAGAGCAGTGCACCTGAAATGCACAGAAGATTTTGAAATATAATTTAACTACAATGTAATAGTCATCAGCGGCATTATTGGCTTGCTCCATGTAAAAAACTAATATTTGCAATACAACAACACAGAGCAGGAGAAAACATCATAGTAGTGAGTGATTAAATGGCTACTACTACTCACCAAGCCCGGGGATCTCCAAGCCGAGCTGGTCCAGCAGGTCGCGCTCGCGGTCCAGGAGGTCCGTCCAGCGATGGGTGACCTGGCTGTAGGTGCGCTGGACCCCGTAGAGGTGGGATATGGCCCAGCACACCTTCTCCCACCGCTTCCGGCGCTCCCGCATGTTGTAGCCGCCGGCTGCGATCCTGCCGCCTCCCGCGATGGTCCTGGGCAGGCGGCGCTGGACGAAGTAGACCAGCGCGCCCACTTCCTCCGGGCTGAATATCTCCCGTCGCGTCACCTGCTCCCCCCTCAATCTCCCGCATGCTGTCCTGGCACTGGGTCCAGCACTACTCCCCGCCGCCGCTGCGGCCCTCAAGTGCCTGGGCAGCTTCACGGCGCCTGGCTTGACCATGGTCTGGGCAGGTAAGGTAGGAAGAAGTAGAAAATTAAGAAAGAATAGGATAGGGAAGAAGAAAAGAAAAGAGTTTAAAAAAGTAGTTTAAAAGTAAAGAAAAATAGCAGAAAAGACAAAAATATACAGCTAGGAAAAGAGAGGGATAGATAAGAAGCAAAATCGTAAAAAAAAAACTGAAAACAAGCAAAGGATGGCAAAGATACCAAGAGGATTAAACACCATGCCCAGACACAGGAAATGAATGAAAAACAAGATGGCCGGCGCCCGTTCACGAGCGCGAAAGTAAGTTCGCGCGAGATTTTCCTCGCGATCTCGTGCGAACCTCTAGATTTCCCGCGCGATCTCGTGCGAACCTCTACTCGCAATGCGCTTACTGCGCGAGATTATACATAGTGGGCGGAAACGGAAATACGTCACGCAAACAAAATGGCCGCGCCCGTACTCGACCTTGGGGTAAATTCGCGTGTTGCGCTGCAAGCGGCTCGCGAATACTGCAAAAAAACTCGCGAAACAACAAGCCGCAAAAAAATAAAATGCTCATTCGCACGAATTGGCGGCTTCCGCGGTCGGTTTCGCACGACGCCGCGCCCCGCGAATAGCGCGAAAAAACCGAAAAACGATTTCAGCAAAAGCAAAAGCAATGAGCAGGTGCAAAAGGTCAACCTCATGATTTGTAACGATTCTCTGTAGTGCTTCCTGAGGGGGCCCTCCAGAATTCGGTTGCCTGCTTGCAACTATTGTGTGACCCTGCTCTGACCTTAACTGTATGCCACAAAGGTCCTGATTTACAGCTAAAGGAGCAGACAAGCAGGTGCCAGGCTGGAACTTGAAATTCTTTCAGTGACACATTAATTAGCCCCTAATTCATTATTGTCAGTTGGGGCAGGGCAGGTGTTGTTAATAAACTAACCCCAAATTAATTCATGTCAGTTCAAGCAGAGCAGGTGGGCTTGCTTTCCCCCCCCCCATCTTCTACAGTGATGATGAACCAGAGGGTGGCATTGATGTAACAGAGGGTGGCATGGGTCAAAGAGAGGGTGCCAGTGGTGAAACAGAGGGTGCTGGGAGGCTGTGATGATGAACCAGACGTAGAAACAACATAGTCGCGACCGTTGCGAGCCGACAAGTAAGTTCGCAATTGCGAACTAGTACCAAATCCCCGCGAACTGGCAGAAACCCTTGCGAACACAAAAAAAAAAAAGAAATCCGCAAATTCGCGGGAATTCGCGGATTTTGCGGATTGCGAGTTCGCAAATCCGCAAAATTCGCGAACGCGAGATCCGCTAAATTCGCCCATGCTTATACATGTCCTACCTTTGAAATACATTGCAACCTTCCCATTGGACTACTTAGGGCCTAGGTGTTTCTATAGACTTTCTTCTTGTTGTTCAATGTTGCATTCACAATTTATCTATGCCACTGATTACCATATCCCACCATTCTCCAAAACCTTCTAGATTACTTCTCATCTGACCTTAAATGTAAAAAACTAAACTACTTTCAAGCAAAAACTTTATTGCATCCTTTTCTGTCAAAGTCTTCATTCCATTACCATCATGATGAAGTCATATTCTTTTTACATAACATGTATAAAGAGCAATTTAATAATATTACAGAAAAGAAGGATAAAAATAATATTAATTCAAAAGTTCGTGCGCTATAGCATTTGACCCACCAGCATTAACTCTGAAATAACCCTATATAAAAGTGAAAGTAGAGAGCATCACACACTTTAAACTTTAGATGTGATACAGCATGGATTGCTCCTTAAAATTTCTCTCTACTCTAGACTGCACACCCTTGGGTTGAATATCATTCTTGTACTTATTTAGCCTCTTTTAATTTTATTTCTGTTTGACCATATAAATTTAGCAACGCTCAGACACCACAAATTGCCTCAAAATGATTTCTGTGTCTATATCCAAATGCGTTAAATGTGGGTCTCTACTTTTATATCTGTATCTATCTATCTATCTATCTATCTATCTATCTATCTATCTATCTATCTATCTATCTATCTGTCTGTCTGTCTGTCTGTCTGTCTGTCTGTCTGTCTGTCTGTCTGTCTGTCTGTCTGTCTGTCTGTCTATCTATCTATCTATCTATCTATCTATCTATCTATCTACCTACCTACCTACCTACCTACCTACCTACCTATCTATCTATCTATCTATCTATCTATCTATCTATCTATCTATCTATCTATCTATCTATCTATCTATCTATCTATCTATCTATCTATCTATCTATCTATCTATCTACCTACCTACCTACCTACCTACCTACCTATCTATCTATCTATCTATCTATCTATCTATCTATCTATCTATCTATCTATCTATCTATCTATCTATCTATCTATCTATCTATCTATCTATCTATCTACCTACCTATCTATCTATCTATCTATCTATCTATCTATCTATCTATCTATCTATCTATCTATCTATCTATCTATCTATCTATCTATCTATCTATCTAACAAGAGTGGAAAACACAAAAATGGGGCAGGGTAGAGACCCCCCAACCCTCTAGCCCTTCTCAGGGGGTCCCAAAAGGACCCCCAAGGGCTAAAAAAAATAAAAATTCAAAAAAATCGCGGGGTACGCGCACCGTACGCGTATGGTATGCATACCGTGCGCGTACCCCGCGATTTAAAAAAAACAAAACTTTTTTTTGCTCTTGGTGGTCCTTCTGGGACCCCCTGAGAAGGGCTAGGGGGTCAGGGGGTCTCAACCCTGACCCCTTTTCGCGTTTTCCACTCTTGTTTTGTGCTCTCTTGTGCCTCACTTCTCCTGAGAAACAAGATGGCTGCGCAGGTGGTCCCAGAAGGATAATAACATACATAAACGTTATCCGCTAATAGAATTAGCATTTACAAAACCTTTGAAATTTATTGAAAAAAAACATAGGTTTCACGCCTGATATAGTTAGGAATAAGCATTTAAAAAACCTTGCAAATTTACTGAAAAAACCATAAGTTTCAAGCCTTGTATAGTTAGGAATTAGCATTTAAAAAACCTTGCAAATTCACTTAAAAAAACTATAGATTTCAGGCCTTATATAGTTAGGAATTAGCATTTAAAAAACCTTGCAAATTCACTTAAAAAACATAGGTTTCAGGCCTTATATAGTTAGGAATTAGCATTTTAAAAACCTTGCAAATTCACTTAAAAAAACATAGGTTTCTGGCCTTATATAGTTAGGAATTAGCATGTAAAAAACCATTGAAATTGCTCCTATATAGTTAGTTGTACTAACTATATTTCGCGCACCTGCAATCCACTGCTGATGATGTCACATATTACATCTTTCATGACATGGTCAGTGACATCACTGATGACATCACTGATGACATTTCAAATGACATCACTGATGACATCACTGATGACAGTTATGTCTTCCGGGGGACTAAGAGGGTTTGAGTTAGCTAAGGCTGCAATATCAGATCCGACGTTTTTCAGGTTTCTCTTCCAGATTTTAGTTCTCAGGGGTTGAGTAGGAAGTCGTTTAATGGTTTCCAAGACTTGGAATGAAATGACATGATCGTCAGACCAGTCGCAAGGGAGTATTGAGTCGAGCTGAGTTGAGTCCAATTTGGAGATAATTAGGTCGATAGTTGCACCTTTGTCGTGTGTCGGGCTATTGCATATTTGGTTGAGATTGAGATCCGTGAGGAAGGCTTTGAGGCTGTTTACCCCCGGGTCGTTGTGGTCGTTCCAGTGAAGGTTGAAGTCCCCTAAGAAAATTTGCTTCATGTGTTGGTTGTCATTTGATGCTAGAATGTCCATGAGGTGTTTTATGAAAGTGAGGTGATCTCCCAGAGGATGTTAGAAGGCGTGTAAAGAGCATATTTGTTTGTTGTTGTTGGCGATCTTTGCAATCTTCAGAGTTAATGAAGAACGCTATTGACTTTTTAGTCCATTCTGGTGGACCTCATACACACTGTACATACACTGTCTATATGCCATGCAGATCTATAACAAAGGAGGGAGGGAGAGGGAAAGTGGATTCGGTCTCCCCTGACAATTTTACATAAACAGAATGGAATCCACTCGGGTAGTGGTAGTGATCCCCAAAGCGATGGGGAGCACACAGTGTTTTTTAGAATACCCCTCACACACCAAGAGGCCCCTTGGTGTCATGCTTCATCATTGGGGTCTTCGCACCCCTCTACGGGATGCGGCGTGCTGCGACTCACGACTACGTAGGAGCACTTTAAGTGTACTATGTGTTGGTGTGTGTGAGGGAAATAAGTGTGAGTGGTGAGGTGGTGAAATGTGATGGTTAAAAAGATACCTGGCTCGTAGGGTGAAAAACAAAATTTATTAAGCCCTCGGCTGCTATCGTTAAAACGGGTGCAGGGTGAGGTTGTTACTGTATATTAAGGTACATCAACCTCAAAAGTGCGTAGACATGTTTAGGAGTGTAAAAACTCCTTCTTCAGGACGAGGAAATGCACAACTCCCCTCACCATACTCACATGTGGTGTAGATGTAAAAGTGTATTCTACAAAAGTAAACGAATTAGGTGTAATGTTCCTAATTATGTTTTCAACGTATTAGTCTGTTGCGCCCAATTGGCGTTTTAAACAGGACCTGTGAAGAAGAAAAGAATGCAGAATAAATCATAACATCACAATTGGACGTAGCTTTTGATCAGGGAAAAATGTAACCTGGTCAAGACACAGGGTAGTCATGGACCGGATAAGGTCTAGAACCCTGAAAAGAAAAAGGACAAAGACACACACTAAGACAAAGACACACACATTCTCAAATGGACAAGTCTTATTCTGTTCCTTAGACTTTGAATTTCAGGAGGAAAAATAGTCTTATCAATGCTTACTTATACACTGAGGCTGGATGGCCTCATGAGCTTTAGCGTGATATTGGGGGTTGTCTTCCGGCTCAATGCGGCAACCTACAGGATATTAGAAAGCCCAATTCAGATGTTTGTATTACTCACTGGTTACTTAGATGTAATTTCCTAAGTTCTTTTGCCACCAGACTCACGGTTTCAGCAACACCAGGTAGGCTGTCTTCCCCTCAACGCGGCTCCGATGTAATGCTGTGTTTCAGACAGTTACTCCCTTATATACTACCAGACATGTGTTTAATTGATGCTTAATTAAAAGCGGAACACGCCCAAAGAAGGATTAAACCTCTGTAATGTTTGTCGGTTCTGCGCGTATGATTAGGGCGTTCCTTTTGTCAGCTCGCATGCGCGGTAGGATAGCGTACACGTCCAGACACTGTTTTCAATGTATCGCGCATGCGCGGGGCGATCCTGCGCAATTTCAATGCACGTCTAAACCCGGAGAGGCCTGTAGAAAGTGTTTGAATCAATCGCGATCCTTGGTTTGCCTGACAATTAGATATTTGTCCCTCATTGAAAACCCAGACATTATAGAGACGTTAGTTCGAAGGTTCAGTCTCTGCTGAGCTTTCTAATGTGGCATGTTCAGGTCGATTATTGCAGGGGCTATCAATCCCTAACCTTGTCCTGTGAGGTGTTTAGAGGGCTTGTTTTATTCAAAGAGGACAGTAACCATAATGACTATTACCAGGGGTTCTAGGATGGGCGTGGACTGTTGAGCCCACATGTCATCGCACATTTTTTGGAGGCACAGCATTGTTTCAATGAACTACACTGGACTGTTATTGAACAGCTACCCACTGATGTTGGACTATTTGAGAAGGAGCAGAGGTGGGTTTTCCGTCTGGGCACGGACACCACCGGACTCAATGACTCCATCCCTTGGGGCCAGTTGCGATGACATGTGGGCTCAACAGTCCACACCCATCCTAGAACCCCTGGTAATAGTCATTATGGTAACTGTTCTCTTTGAATAAAACAAAACCTCTAAACACCTCACTTTGCCACTGGATTCAAGCAAGCCGGGCCGAAGACGGCTGGAATACCAGAAACTAGTCCTCTGAAGCTTGTTTCCGGTCCAGGGAAGACATGGCTTGGTAGTTCGGGCTGGACTGTTCCCATGAGGCACAGGGTCAGACTGATTTGCAAATAGCCATGTCTGAACTGGGGTGGCAGAGTGGGCTAAAGAACGGTGATGGATTAAACCCAGATCTTTTGACTGGGTGTGAGTGTTTGATTGATTCAGATGCTCCGTCCATCACCACCCCCTTTTGTACCGCTTTTGGCCGCCATAAGTGTGGCAGGGTATGCTCAGACGTGAGTCCCTTGCTCACTTTGCCACTGGATTCAAGCAAGCTGGGCTGAAGACGGCTGGAATGCCAGAAACCGGTCCTCGGAAGCTTGTTTCCGGTCCAGAGAAGACATGGCTTGGCAGTACGGGCTGGACTGTTCCCATGACTTTGAAAAACTGGGGGGTGTGGCCCTATGGACAGAAGTGGGGTAGGGCCCAATATATGTTTTACAAAACAGAGAAACCCACACTTCACGTTATTTCAAAAAGTCTTATTCAAGTGAAAAAGAATGAACAGAAACTAATATGTTCATCTCGGCAATTATATACGCCTTTTAATCGTTTTTTTAGAATGATAAATACTGTTTTTTAGAAAGAGAAGACAATGTTCTTCACGTACATAACCACACAATCTTGTTGTCTTAATTATACAAAAACATATATACAAAAGAGTGAAACATACAGTTATTACGATTCATTTCATGTTACACAACATTATATTCAAAAATGAAAACAGGGGGAAAAAAATGAAAGGTAAAAAAGATGTCAAATTATTTCAAATGAACATCATCAAAATACCAAAGCATAAGTACAATTCTTTTCAAAATACTGAAATGTCATCAATTAATGTGGATACTCAGTATAAAGGTAGATGTCAACAATGTTTTCAAGAGATAAGGCTTAATCCCCTTTGTCAATAGCGTTTTCAAAAAGTAGGATTTAATCCTTTTTGCCGACGCGTTTCGAGTGTGGGTTCCTTGTCCCCAGACTCTCATCAGGGCCAAATCAATCCTTTTCCCAATCCTTATCCTAATAATGAAAAAATAAATTGTACATATTTATTAGGACAGCTTCCCTCAACCTTCTCAGTCTGTTTATTATCTACATGCTTTGCACTAAGGTGCCTTACCTCAAAGTTGTAGAGGTAAAGGTCGCTCTTCAAGCTTGTGAATAAAGCTGTGTGCACGCTTCTAGAACATAGATTATTATGTATTTGTTAGCTAAGGTGATTCTACATTCATTTCTTTTAAAATATACAAAGTGGGGGGCAGGACATTCATACCTGCAACTGGGTGTCTCAAGAAATCAGATGTATGAGCTATTTTTTCTCATCGTTTTAAAACGGGACCACTTGTAATTCCAATTTTGTTTCTTTCTGTGAAAAGAGTAGCCAAAGTGGCGTGTTATGGCTGTCTTTACATTTTGATTCTTAGCCATTGTTCTCCTAAGGGGACCGCTAAACTACTCACCGTGAGCTTCCTCACGTTGGTCGCGGTGTCTCGCACCAGCCTTGACTAGCGGTAACCGTTCACTGACTGCGAATCTGTAACATGAAAGAACCCGTTAGGGCCGCTGTGTCGGTAGCAAGGAATGCGAGCGTTTGGAAACAAACCAGGGATCCACGCTTACCTATTTCTTTCGCTAGCTTTCCTCTTAATGTGCTCCTTGTTCTGAATCACCAGTGTTGGTCAAACAGGCAGTCGCCTGTTGGTTTCTTTAAACTTTCTTGGCCAATCCAATGTAAGCATTGCGGTGAAGCCACAGGAGTGCATTCTGGGAAATGTAGTGAATTGAACGACTCGAATTGAGTTATTGTTAGAGTCTGTTCAATTCGCTCATGGAATTGAGTCCTTTGTTAATGCTGTCGAATCTCATTATTAGGTACGCTTCCTTGCGCAACAGCGCCTGCTCTACATTTGGTGATCTATGTTTTGGATCAATGCTTGACAAAACCGTCCAAGTGAATTCGGTCTCTTTGTGATTCAAAGCCACAAAATGGTCTACCATTGGGGCATTTGGTACTCTTTTCTTTAGTCTCGATCGATGCTGTGAAATTCGAATGTTCACCTGTTGGCATGTTTTGCCGATGTATATTTTATTGCAAGCACACATTACTGCATAAATGACGTTCTTGCTTTTGCAATTAGTATGCATCTCATGCCTCCATTTGATGCCATTATGGCAGAATTCATTTCCTTCTATAGTACTACTGCAGGCGACACACATACCGCATTTGTGGTGTCCAGTGATGGGTTTAAGTTTCCACTGTGATATAAGGTCACTCTTAGTTTTTGGAACATAGCTATCTGCCCGGATAATTTGTTGGCCGATACTGGGATTTTTTCTCATGGCGAACATTGGTCTTTCCAAAGGGTATTCGAGTCCCTCTAGCAAGTGCCAGTTTCGCAGGATGATTTGCCTAAATTTATTAGTGTGAGCCCCATAAGTGGTGACACAGACCAGACCAAAGGATTAAATCCTACTTTTTGAAAACACTATTGACAAAGGAGATTAAGCCTTATCTCTTGAAAACATTGTTGACATCTACCTTTATACTGAGTATCCACATTGATTGATGACATTTCAGTATTTTGAAAAGAATTGTACTTATGCTTTGGTATTTTGATGATGTTCATTTGAAATAATTTGACATCTTTTTTACCTTTCATTTTTTCCCCCTGTTTTCATTTTTGAATATAATGTTGTGTAACATGAAATGAATCGTAATAACTGTATGTTTCACTCTTTTGTATATATGTTTTTGTATAATTAAGACAACAAGATTGTGTGGTTATGTACGTGAAGAACGTTGTCTTCTCTTTCTAAAAAACAGTATTTATCATTCTAAAAAAAACGATTAAAAGGCGTAAATAATTGCTGAGATGAACATATTAGTTTCTGTTCATTCTTTTTCACTTGAATAAGACTTTTTGAAATAACGTGAAGTGTGGGTTTCTCTGTTTTGTAAAACGGACTGTTCCCATGAGGCACAGGGTCAGACTGATTTGCATATAGCCATGTCTGAACTGGGGTGGCAGAGTGGGCTAAAGAACGGTGATGGATTAAACCCAGATCTTTTGACTGGGTGTGAGTGTTTGATTGATTCAGATGCTCCGTCCATCACCACCCCCTTTTGAACCGCTTTTGGCCGCCATAAGTGTGGCAGGGTATGCTCAGACGTGAGTCACTTGCTCACTTTGCCACTGGATTCATGCAAGCCAGGCTGAAGACGGCTGGAATGCCAAAAAACGGTCCTCAGAAGCTTGTTTCCGGTCCAGGGAAGACATGGCTTGGCAGTTCGGGCTGGACTGTTCCCATGAGGCACAGGGTCAGACTGATTTGCATATAGCCATGTCTGAACTGGGGTGGCAGAGTGGGCTAAAGAACGGTGAAGGATTAAACCCAGATCTTTTGACTGGGTGTGAGTGTTTGATTGATACAGATGCTCCGTCCATCACCACCCCATTTTGTCCCACATTAGAAAGCTCAGCAGAGACTGAACCTTCGAACTAACGTCTCTATAATGTCTGGGTTTTCAATGAGGGACAAATATCTAATTGTCAGGCTAACCAAGGATCGCTATTGATTCAAACACTTTCTACAGGGCTCTCCGGGTTTAGACGCGCATTGAAATCACGCAGGATCGCGCCCGCGCATGCGTGATACATTGAAAACAGTGTCTGGACGTGTACGCTATCCTACCGCGCATGCGCGCTGACAAAAGGAACGCCCTAATCATACACGCAGAACCGACAAACATTACAGAGGTTTAATCCTTCTTTGGGCATGTTCCGCTTTTAATTAAGCGTCAATTAAACACATGTCTGGTAGTATATAAGGGAGTAGCTGTCTGAAACACGGCATTACATCGGAGCCGCATTGAGGGGAAGACAGCCTACCTGGTGTTGCTGAAACCGTGAGTCTGGTGGCAAAAGAACTTAGGAAATGACATCTAAGTAACCTGTGAGTAATACAAACATCTGAATTGGGCTTTCTAATATCCTGTAGGTTGAGCCGGAAGACAACCCTCAATATCACGCTAAAGCTCATGAGGCCATCCAGCCTCAGTGTATAAGTAAGCATTGATAAGACCATTTTTCCTCCTGAAATTCAATGTCTAAGGAATAGAATAAGACTTGTCCATTTGAGAATGTGTGTGTCTTTGTCTTAGTGTGTGTCTTTGTCCTTTTTCTTTTCAGGGTTCTAGACCTTATCCGGTCCATGTCTACCCTGTGTCTTGACCAGGTTAAATTTTTCCCTGATCAAAAGCTACGTCCAATTGTGATGTTATGATTTATTCTGCATTCTTTTCTTCTTCACAGGTCCTGTTTAAAACGCCAATTGGGCGCAACAGACTAATACGTTGAAAACATAATTAGGAACATTACACCTAATTCGTTTACTTTTGTAGAATACACTTTTACATCTATCAATCAATCAATCAATCACAACATTTGTATAGCGCACTACTCACCCGGAGGGTCTCAAGGCGCTAAGGGGGGGGGGGTCCGCTACTGCTCGAACAGCCAGGTCTTGAGCTGCTTCCTGAAGGCGAGGTGGTCCTGGGTCAGGCGGAGGTGGATCGGGAGGGAGTTCCAGGTCTTGGCGGCCAGGTAGGAGAAGGATCTTCCTCCTGTGGTGGCTCTTCGGATGCGGGGAATGGCCGCGAGGGCGTGGCCGGTCGATCGAAGTTGGCGTGTGGGAGCGTAGAAGTTGAGGCGGCTGTTGAGGTATCCTGGGCCTTAGTTGTGGAGGGCCTTGTGTGCGTGGGTGAGAAGACGGAAGGTGATTCTCTTGTTGACCGGGAGCCAGTGCAGATCTCTCAGGTGTCCGGAGATGTGGCTGCGACGGGGGATGTCCAGGATGAGTCGTGCTGAGGCGTTCTGGATCCGCTGGAGTCTCTTCTGAAGTTTGGCGGTGGTTCCGGCGTAGAGGGCGTTGCCGTAGTCTAGACGGCTGGTGACGAGGGCCTGTGTGACCGTCTTCCTGGTCTCGGTGGGGATCCACCGGAAGATCTTACGTAGCATGCGCAGGATGTTGAAGCATGATGAGGAAACGGCGTTGACTTGTCTGGTCATGGAGAGGGAGGAGTCCAGGATGAAGCCCAGGTTGCGTGCGTGGTCTGTCGGTTTGGGTGCGCTGCCCAGGGCGGGGGGCCACCAGGAGTCGTCCCAGGCGGAGGGTGAAGATCCCAGGATGAGGACTTCCGTCTTGTCCGAGTTCAGTTTCAGGTGGCTGCTCGTCATCCACTTGGCTACGTCTGTCATCCCTTCGTGTAGGTTGGCTCTGGCGGTGGCGGGGTCGTTGGTGAGGGAGAGGATCAGCTGGGTGTCGTTGGCGTAGGAGATGATGTTGAGGTTGTGATGGCGTGCGATGGCCGTGAGGGGGCTCATGTAGGCGTTGAAGAGGGTTGGGCTGAGCGAGTAGCCTTGAGGAACGCCGCAGATGACTTTGGTGGCTTCTGATTTGAAGGGGGGGAGGCGGACTCTCTGTGTCCTTCCGACGAGGAAAGAGATGATCCATTCTAGTGCCTTCTCCCCGGATTCCGGCGTTGCTGAGGCGCTGCACTAGGGTGCGGTGGCAGGCAGTGTCGAAGGCTGCGGAGAGGTCTAGGAGGATGAGGGCCGCTGTCTCTCCGTTGTCGAGCAGGGCTCAGATGTCATCGGTGGCTGCGATCAGGGCGGTCTCGGTGCTGTGGTTGGCCCGGAAGCCAGACTGCGAGAGGTCGAGGGATCCATTTGTCTCGAGGAAGGCGGCCAGCTGCTTGTTGACGGTCTTCTCGAAGACTTTTGCAGGGAATAGGAGTAGCGAGATGGGGCGGTAGTTCTTGAGGTCGGTGGGGTCGGCTGATGGTTTCTTAAGTAGAGCGCTGAGTTCGGCGTGCTTCCAGCTCTCCGGGAAGGAAGCAGTGTCGAAGGAGGTGTTAATGATGTCTCGCAGGTGGGGTGCGATGACTGCGTCGGCTTTGTTGAAGACGTGGTGAGGGCATGGGTCGGTCGGAGATCCGGAGTGGATGGAGTTCATCGTGCGGATGGTGTCATCGGTGCTGATCGGGTTCCAGGCGCGGAGGGTGGTGGTGGGGGGCGGTGGTTCAGTCGTGGCGTGTGCCGGTTGGGGGCTGAAGCTGTTGTGTATGTCCGCGATCTTGTTGTGGAAGTAGGAGGCGAGGGAGTTGCAAAGGTCTTGCGAAGGGGTGATGTCGTTGTTTCCAGAGTTGGGGTTGGAGAGCTCTTTGATGATGTTGAAGAGCTCCTTGCTGTTGTGGGCATTGTTGTCCAGTCGTTCCTTGAACGCAGTTTTCTTGGTGGCGCGGATCAGTTGGTGGTGTTTTCGGGTGGCGAGCTTGAGGGCAGTCATGTTGTTCGGTGTAGGGTCTCTGCGCCAGGCTTTCTCGAGGGCTCGGCAGTTCTTCTTGGAGATCTTGAGTTCGTCGGTGAATCATGGGGCTTTCTTGCTGCCGGGTCTGCTGGGCGGGGTCTTCAGAGGGGCGAGGTCGTCTGCGCAGTAGCTGATCCACTTCGCGAGGTTGGTGGCCGCTTGGCTAGGGTCCAATACGCTGGTGGGGGGGTTCAAGCTCAGGGAGGTCGCGAGCTGGTCGGCTGTGATCTTGTTCCAACTTCTGCGTGCGAGCTGTTGCTGGTGGTGGTGGGCCGTGGTCCTTTTAAAGCTGAAGTGGACGCAGCTGTGGTCCGTCCAGTGGAGTCCGGTGGCGTGGCTGAAGGTGATGTCCTTGCTGGATGAGAACACGGGGTCGAGTGTGTGTCTGGCATAGTGGGTGGGGGTGGTCACCAGCTGCTTGAGACCGAGGTTGGCGAGGTTGTCCAGCAGGGTGGTGGTGTTGCGGTTGTTGTTGTTCTCCAGGTGGAAGTTGAGGTCCCCGAGGAGGATGTAGTCAGTGGAGGGGAGAGCGTTCGGGCTGACGAAGTCGGCGATGTCTTCGCTGAATTTTGTGCGTGGTCCCGGGGGTCTGTAGATAAGGGTGCCTCTGAGGGTGGTCTTGGGGTTGACGTGGATCTGGAAGTGCAGGTGTTCGGCGGGTGCGAGGGTGTCGTCGGTGTTGGTCGTGATGCGGATGCCTCCTCCAGTCTGGTTGACGCGGTCTCTCCGGATGATCTTGTAGCCGTCTGGGATGGCGATGGCGATGTCGGGCGCTGAGGAGGCGTTCATCCAGGTTTCCGTGAGGAAGGTGACGTCTGGTGCTGTGGTGTCGAGAAGGTTCCAGAGCTCGATGGTGTGTCTGTGGACGGAGCGGGTGTTGAGCACCACATGTGAGTAAGGTGAGGAGAGCTGTGCATTTTCTCGTCCTGAAGAAGGAGTTTTTACACTCCGAAACATGTCGACGCACTTTTGAGGTTGATGTACCTTAATATACAGTAACAACCTCACCCTGCACCCCTTTTAACGATACCAGCCGAGGGCTTAATAAATTTTGTTTTTCACCCTACGAGCAAGGTATCTTTTTAACCATCACATTTCACCACCTCACCACTCACACTTATTTCCCTCACACACACCAACACATAGTACACTTAAAGTGCTCCTACGTAGTCGTGAATCATAGCACGCCGCATCCCGTAGAGGGGTGCGAAGACCCCAATGATGAAGCATGACACCAAGGGGCCTGTTGGTGTGTGAGGGGTATTCTAAAAAACACTGTGTGCTCCCCATCGCTTTGGGGATCACTACCACTACCCGAGTGGATTCCATTCTGTTTATGTATATATGCCATGCAGTGCAGCAAGCAAACAATAATAAAAGGGAGACATTCCATGAACACTGGAAAAACACTGTTAACACTGTTTCTGTTGTTTTTAATGGGGCAAAAATGTGAAACCACTGATAACCACTGTTTTTTAAGGTATTGAAATCACTTGAAAACACTGAAAAAGCCCCACCAGAATTTCCCAAAATTAGAAACTGAAAAAAGGAAAGCCTAATTATGCCATTTAATTCTATGATTTTAGCCATTCAGTTCATCCCTCTTTGGAGTGAATACCTGTGATTATTTTTCTTATTATTATATATTGTATGCACAAAACTCTATTCTAGTGGAGCGGGGGAGAGCTGGGACTGAGCCGCGGTACTGGGGCTGAGCTGCGAGAGCGTGACACCGGCAAGTTCACCCGGTGCTGGAGCTGTGCTGAAATCAGCAGTAGCTGTGTGGGACCCATATTGCCGGTACCACGAGGGGCGGCCAGGTGCAGCAGTTGCCGCGGACCGTTCTTTAGCGACGGGGAGCGGCGGCCAGGTGGTCCTATCCTGCAGCTTGCACCCCCTACACCCCCGGGGATGAGCTTTTGCAGCGTGAAGAGTGAAGACAGCACGCTGTTTTTAATCATGAAAAAAAACGTTACCACAAACAGCAAAGATTCTTGCTTAAAGGGGACCAGTCTTTTGCCGACTTCTTGTGCCCTGGTGGGACCCTTGTCCCAGGGCTTTCCTCCTGCTATTTTCGTCCTCCTGTAGTGCCTACAGCACGGTGATAGACTCGCGCTGACCCTGGTGGGACTCCATGTCCCACGGTGCACGGCGCTTGTTCCACACGCACTTAAGAGCTGCATCAGTCCTGCGCTTCCCTGTTTCCTTAGCCTCGACTATGGCCTTCTAGGAGGGGAGTCAACCCAGGTGAACAATCTTAAAGTCTTGTCATGGAATGTGGCAGGCCTTGCAAAAAAACTAGCCTGCCCTGATTGGGGGTTATTTATAGATCAGTTTGATGTCTGCCTACTCCTGGAGACCTGGGCAAGGGAAGATAATAACAAGACTGGGCTTTGCGTCCTATAATAACATGGCATCCATAGGAGAAATGGGCCGACCCTATGGGGGCTTACTGATATTTGTGGCTTCCCATTTGGACTGCACAGTGACACAACTAAATACCCCAACTATAGATCTCCAATGTGTCACACTTAAGTTCCCGTCCAACCTAAGGATGACTTTTATAAATGTCTATTCTCGCCCGGTTAGGCTGGGGAGTGAATCCCCCACTCTGGCTTTGCTGGATACTTATATTTCCATTGTTAAGGGAGAGACTAGATTGTTTATTGCAGGGGATTTCAACTGCCAATATGAGACTTTACCTGGCATTGGAAATCTACTTGCTAGAGAAGAAGATGAACAATGGTCAATCCCCAAGCTTCAGATTGCTCCTATTAAGGTTTGGTCCCCACTGGCTCTCCAAGTAAATTCCATAACTATGGCTCATTCTCTGAGAGCCTGCAACGGCCGAGCCCATTTACATCAGGACGGGAAAGCCACGTTTAATCATGTAGGTCAGTCCTCCAGGATAGATTATATTGTGGTAGAGACAAGGACATGGTGATGGGTCATCGATTTTGAGGTTATTTTACGCCATGACAGTGATCATAACGCCCTAGCCCTTAACTTAAGACTTCCCGAGACAAGTATCACTCTAGGGGAAAAAAATAGGAAGAAAAATGTCTTGATTCTTTCCAATGATAGAAGAAGGCTCAAATGGCCTATGGTAAAACAATCCCCAGACAAAATGTGTGCTTTATATTCATCTGTCCAAAATTACCTGGTGGAATTAAGCGTTTTCATTGAACTTGGCCAGGAAATGATCACAGATATAATGCACAAACTACATGTGGGACTGGTGGCTGACCTAGCAGACCAACTCAATCCAATAGTGACCAAACACAGGTGTAAACAGAAGACCCAATCATGGTTTGACTGCAATTGTAGGAAGGCAAAGTCCTTATTAATTGAGGCAATTAAAGCACATGACAGGACCCAAAATAATACTAGGAGGCAGGAGTTTAAGCTGGTCATTGTGGAGGCTAAACAAGAATGGGAAAACTGTAAATGGGACAGTATTAAAACTGCTCTGGGGAATAGGAATATGCGGGAATTTTGGGCAATAATGAGAACTGGAAGTGGACATGGCCAGGAAGCAAATGAGCCGAATATTGCGCCTGATACGTGGATTGAACACTTCCGGCTGCTGTGTTCGACTGAAACAGCAACTTCCACAATGCCGATTGCATCTTACTTGGAACACACCGGTTTTTTCTTATAGCCCTGCGCATGCCCCCATATTGCCCAGAACGGAAACTGTTGTAGGTACAATGATAACCCTGTTGGAGGTGGAGAGTGCGATCAAGAGACTCCCGGTGGGCAAAGCACAGGGCCTTGATAAAATTCCCAGGGATCTCTTTAGGGACCAACCAGGAGTATGGATTCCATACATTTGCCTGATGTTTAATGCTATACTCCAGGGTTCCCTCATACCAGAAACCTGGCTGGGGGCTGAGATCGTACCTGTGTTTAAAAAGGAATCTCCTTTAATCCCCACAAACAACCGTCCGATCACTTTGATCGACGTTAGGCAAAAACTTTTTGCATGGATTATCCTTGACTGACTTCAGGCATGCATGGAGGAGCATGAGATACTGAGCCCATACCAAGCCGGATTTAGGGTAAAAACATCTACCGTAGACCAACTGCTTAGATTGCAACTTCTGTATTGGAAGAGGGTGGCAGCCTCTACTTGATTTTTGTTGACCTTAAGACGGCGTTCTATCTGGTACCTCGGAAACTTTTATGGGTAGTACTGGAGTATATGGGGGTCCCTATTTACCTTCTTGATATTCTTAAAAGATTGCATTTGAATAACTCTGCACAAGTCAGGAGTGGTAAGAGTGGTGTCTTAACACCTAGGTTTTCCGTCAATAGAGGAGTCAGGCAGGGGTGCGTCCTGGCCCCCACCCTTTTCTGTCTTTTTATAAATGCCCTAATTGTCCATCTTAGGGGGGGTCAAAGACATCGATGCCCCGAAATTAGGAAATGAACAGGTAGTAGCACTGATGTTTGCCGACGACACCCTTCTATTGTCGAAATCCCCGAAGGGAATACAGTGTGCTCTAGACAGTTTTGCCAGTTTTTGTAAGAAAAGGGTCTGGAAATTAACACGCTAAAAACAAAATATATTGTCTGTAACCCACCTAAGACCACCCGTCCCAACCCCTCTTTAAATGGCACTACTTTGGAAAGGGTAACGGTATTCAAATATCTTGGTGTCACCCTCACAGTCAGTATGGAATGGGGCCCCCAGATTTCTAAGGCTAAACTTAGGCTGGCGCAGATATCGGGGGGGGGGTGTCCTAACATTGCACAGGGAATCCACCTCTAAACCAGTTGCCTCCTTTCTAGAAATTTATAAAGCCCAAGCAAGAGGAGCTATAATCTATGGGGCGGAACTGTGGGGGCACTCCTCATCAGAATACATTCTCAAGGCAGAAAACTGTTTTTTAAGATCCCTATTGGCTCTTCCAGCCAGTACTCCTCTTGTTCTCTTGAGAATGGATCTAGGAATTAGATCAGTAGATGAAGAAATCGGCCTACGCCCACTAACATTCTGGCATAGACTGTGGGTCACCCCAGAACTGAAGCACTTTAGATCCAAAGTTAAAGAACTTATGGGCCTGCCTGGGACAGAAAAACTCCAGTGGTTTGCAAACATAAAAAATGAGAGCAAGAGGCTGGGTAATTTAGAGTTTTGGAGCAATCCTGAAGTAGCCTGCGCAGAGATGTCACGCGCTGACCTGGTGAGACTTTATCGTAACCACCAGACGATGGATATTCGTAGCAACTCTATGCTGGGTCCCTTAACCATAGAGTTTCTTAATATTAAAGAGGAGAGTAGGCTGGAGCCCTTTATGGATATGATTTTGCCCAGTCTAGCAAGGAAACTCTATGTACAATTTAGGCATGGCATATTACCACTTAGGGTATTCTCCTACAAATGGTCCCAAACTAGGCCACTAAATTGTCCAGCATGTGGGGAACAGGAGGAAACTGAGTCCCAAGTCTTCTTTTTCTGCCCATATTACAAGCCCATCAGGCAGCGTTGGCTTGTCCAACTATGTAGAATCTGGAATTTAAACATTACCATCAGGCATTCAGAATTCTGAAATGTGAGACATCTCCCCCTGTGGTATTCTCAGTTTCCCGCTTCTTGCTCGCCATGTGGCGTAGGCGTTGGTCATTCATTAATAACACCTCCCGATGAAACTGTTATCCCCAGCCCATGTCAGGTGTCCTACATGTGTCTTGTTTGCTTAGGCTCTGTCCTTGTTGTTCCTCTTTTTATCTTTTTACCTTTTGTACTTCGTTTTTACCTTCCTTTCTAGTCTTTATGATCTCCATCTGAGTATTTCTTTTTAATGCTGATGTACATTGTCTTGAATGATGTTTTTTTATCATATGCTTGCATCTTTTATGGTCTATCACCGAAATAAAGATTATTTGAATTGAACTATTCTAACTAGTTGGATTTGACCAGTAGTCAAACAAACAATCAAGAAATCAATAGATTTAAATTCTTGATTACCTGGCCTTCATGAAAAAGTATGCTCCCATCATTTGTTGGTTACCTCCAGGTTATCTATCTCAGTAACCCAGTTGTACATAGTTTGCAAAATCTAAAGAATATTTGTTGACATCAACTTGACCAGTTTAGCCAATGAACGGGCAAGAGATATGGAACAGCTAGAACTTAACTTTCCCTGCATTTTCCTAATATGCAAGGTTGATACCTTCTGAAGGAGGGCTATTCAGAATGATTTTTTTCAATTTGATGGAGCATATTTTCCATATTGATATACAGCTTTTACCAGGTACTCATCATTTGAATTGAGACAAATCACATCTTATAAAGAGCTGGTAGGCAGCTGCCATCCTTCTATGTTTCTGCGTTCACATGATAATTGACACATTCCTAAAGCTTTTACTATCTAGTTGGTTTTCTTACCTTTCAATGAATTAGCTGATTCCCAGCTGCTTTTGGTATATCTCCTGATTACTACCATATCTTTCACTAGGGTTTTACAGACGTTTGGCTGTATTCGAGAGATCAAGTGCAGCTGGTGTGATGCAGATACCTCCTCCTTTCTTTGAGACTATAATACCACTGGGGTAATTAATCTTCTTTGTAAAAGGTCTTTCAGCACATAAATGTGGGACAGATTGGGCCTTAATTTATCATATAATGGTGTTGCAATTAAGGATATAGGTCTCTTTTATTTATTTATTAAGGAGCTTCAAAAACCTTTCATCAAAGTGCTTGGAGGAATGGAAAAAACGAGATTGCTGGTAAGGGTGGAGGATGAAGTCCAATCCAGTAAGTCAAATGAACCGCGCCTGAAAGTCTTCTCTTCTGGCCACTTCTCTGCGCTATATACAGTTAACGAGCAAACACTAGCCAAAGAAGCAAATTCCCCAGAATACCAGTGAGCAGTAGAAGAGCAATAGTAGGACAAGCAACAAGAAAAAAAGACAAGGTAACAAGCTCTGAAGGGTAAGAAGCCAAGAGTAACCCAAGAGGCAACCAACAGGGAGAAAAACAACATAGGAGGCATGAAGCAAGGTCAAGGGTATGAAATTAACATAAGCAGAAAGACATGACAATCATGAAATGTTCTCTATGGAGGAGACCTGTGCAGTGAGGCTAAGTACTGATTCTGCTGCTGTTGACCCAGAGGTGAACACTTGGACCAGGAAGTTTCCACTTCTGTAGCCCTTGCCTTTCTAGGGTTTCTCAGATACCATTGCCCAGTCTTCCATGGTCTCCAGTTCCTTAGTAGGATTCTGTGACTGAAGCAAAAGGTTATTGTGTACCAAGGGACTAAACAGGTCTTACATTGTGTGATTGGCTCTGTGACCCCTTACCTGACTTGCAATTCTGACCTGAAATCCTGACAATGTGTTCAACTATGTATGAAGTTGTATGTGTTGGGCCATTCATCGATTGTGTGAAGCAGAGGATTTGCATGCTTTCGAGGTCATCAATAGTAGGATTGGCATCAGGACTCTCTTCTCACATGTTAGTGTGGTATGGTCAAAATGTTGACTTTGGTCTACAACCGGATAGAAAATTCAAGCGGTCCACCCAGAAATGTGGTTTACGTCTATTGGGTTAGGGATAGTAGACCATACCTGCGATGAAACCTGTGTTTTCATTAATAGTGCAGTGGGCCGTTGTGTATTGAAATGATGCAAAAGTAGTGTTATGATCTGTGGTACAAAGCAGGCCATTCACATATACTAATTTTCAGTGAGGCCCAATGTGGATTCAGACAGGAAGCCGTGGATGTTGAGGGTGTGCTTCAACAATCAGCCAGTAGTTAATAGGCAGAGGACTTGTAGTTTGAGACAGATCAGTGCCAACTTTGGTACTGGGGTTGGGCAGGACAGTGCCTCAGCCTTGTGGTGCTCTCTAAACATGATGTTTTAAGGTGAAGGTGAGCTGAAAGGGCTTTAAAGAGAATTCAGTCTAGGATGCTGTGCCAGGCCATTATGAAGTCTGGGGTGGGAGGAGAGAAGTGGTGTACATTTAAGGATTCAGTGGCATTAAAGTGGGATAAGGCAGGCCATTGGTGCTTGGCGGTGGTGATGGGTGTTGGTAGTGGTGGTGGTGGTAGAGAATGTGATCTGTGACCTAGGATGTTAATGTTAATGTTATTCGGTATTTATAGAGCGCAAACTGTCGCTCCGAAAGGAACATCCTGGCGCTAAGGAAAGTGGGAATAAACAAAGGTGAGATCTAGATGGCGGCCAATACGTATGCATCTTTCAGGTTGAATAGCCAGGTTTTCAGTTGTTTTCTGAATGGAGCTTCTAGATCCAGTAGTCTTAGCTCTTTAGGCATGGAGTTCCATGCCCTGGAAGCCAAGACACTAAGAGTTTTCCCACCCTTAGTTTTATAATGAAATGTAGGAGCAATGATTAAATTACAGCCAGCTGATCTTAAAACTCTAGTAGGATTGTAGAAATGTATCTTTTTGAAAGATACTTAGGGCCAACGTTGTTTAATGCTCTAATGGAGGTAAATTAGATCTTGAAAAGAATCCTTTTGTGGAGAGGGAGCCAATGCAATGTCCTAAGGGCTGTAGATGCAGAAGATTTTCTGGGCAGTTTTAATACCAGTTGTGCAGCCACGTGTTGGACGCTTTGTAATTTTTTTAGCATATGCTTTTTTACCCCTGCCATCAGGCCATTGCAGTAATCGAGGCGGGAAAGTATGAGGGCAACAGCCACAGAATTTCTCGAATCGATGTGGAGAAAATCAAAGAATTTCTTCAAAGATTTTATAGTGTTGAAACAACTTCCTGCAACATTCCTTACATGGTGGTCAAAAGACAATGACGAGTCAAAAAGAATGCCCAGATTTCTGGCCACCTCAACCGAACTGGGGGGCGGAGTGGAGCCCTTTGGCCACCATTTACTGGGGCAAAAATTAAAAAAATTTCCGATGGGCAATATTTCAGTTTTACTTGAATTGCATTTAAGATGGTTGTTATTCATCCACTGAAAAACGTCGGTCAGGCGATTCAGGAAATTTTGTTCAGCCTTTGTGGACTTTTTATTTAAGGATGCAATCAATTGGGTATCATCGGCATACAATGTTACCAGTATCCCGTATGATTCAATTATAGTAATAAGGGGCCCCATGTAAATATTAAAAAGTAGGGGACTTAAAATGGAGCCCTGGGGAACTCCTGAGGTAATTTTTTTCTCACTCGAGAGAAAAGGTCCCAGTGATATGGTTTGAGTTCTCTCCGACAGGAAGGAACTTATCCAGTCAAGGGCCCTATCTGTTATTCCATTTTCTCTCAATCTATCGATGAGTATTTTGTGAGAGATAGTATCAAACGCAGCTGATAGGTCAAGCAATATCAGGACCGCGTTTTTTCCTTCATCCCGTAAATTTTTGATGGAATCAGTTAGTTCAATAAGAGCCGTTTCGGTGGAATGCTTTGGACGAAAACCTGATTGTTGGTAGTGTAAAATGTTGTGCATTTCCACAAACTTTGACAGCTCTTTATGGACCAAGTGTTCGGTTATTTTCCCAAGTGTGTTGTTGCATAAGGCTTTTAAGGGGGTAGCAGGAGGCAATAACATACTAAGTCACTTATTTAGATTATGATGGTACCATTAAATAACAGAAACAATAACAGCAAGTCTTCTGTGACTACAATAATAGACGGCGGTATCAAGTCAGCAGCCATCTTAAATTTCTGACTGGTTGAGGGGACTTTAAATAGGAATATGTGGTGTCATATCTCAAGGGTGGTTGAAATGAAGAGGATGTTGTTCTTGATGATTCTCTCATTTTTTTGCTAATATAAACATCCGCAAGGAGGGGTCCTGGGCTTCACCTTGTAGTGACATACTTTAGTTTTTTTCTGACCTATTTGGATATAGGAACTAGTCGGTAGAGGATTTATTTATTTATGTGTTTTTATATAGCACAAACGTTACCCAAAGGTCTCAGAGCTCTTTGCAATAGAAACAGTTACATTATTTAAAACTTCAGAGTGCATAAATTACATAGAAGACACCAAACAGATAAACTCTAAACTCACATAAGAAGGGTAGTAAGTACATACGTCTACTACAGATTCTAGTGGTTAGAGTTACCTATATACAAGATGCAAATTCAATCAAGATGACATTTTAGGAAAAGTTGAAGCAATTTGGTTTGGACAAATATATATTACATATTTACACAGCATGATCTTCTTGCCATTGCTGGGTTCTTGCTTCACCCCTGCCTTCAGGGTGTTGTTGCACTCATGGCCGGTGATCTTGGGCCTGGAGGTATCCCCGAGCTTGTGATGGTTGTAGGGCATAAGGCCGGGTGGTGGTGGGTGAAGGATTAAGAAGCTTTTGTGCCTGTACCTTCAGTAAAGATCTGTTTTCTTTCCTGGTCATGAATGAGCTTTCCATAGTGTGGGGATGTGGCATAATACAACACTCACAAGGGTGAAAGGTATTGGTGGGTGCTTGTGCGGTATCTGGTGACCGTATGGAGCACAACCCCCTTGACTGGAGACGAATAGCTGAATGGAGGTAATCATGCCTAAACATTAAACATGGTGGGCCCCTGGGCTGGGGGGAATATAGGTTGCAAATTAGTGTGGTTAGTTTAATGATTGGCTATTTATTGGCTCAATATGTTATATCATTGTGTGGCATTCCAACTAGGGGTATTTCTGAACTAACATATTCTTGTTTTTGCACCTAGAGTCTGTAAATCTTGTGGTAAATTGTTTGTGTATTCAAATTTGACTAATTGGTCCGAACACAACTGGGGTCCAAATGGTGCTGACAAGTTTTACTGTGTATATGCAGAATCTGGGTCTTAGAATCAACATCTCAAAGACCTTAATTATGAAGTGCGGGAGAAGCAGCACAAAATGCAGAGACATATATATAAATATATATATATATATATATATATATATATATATATATATATATATATATATATATATATATAAATATTACCTACTGGCGGTCGCCAGTAGGTAGTTATAGTTAGGATTGTTTTCCATAGGGAATACGCAACATTCTATTGGGAATACCTTTGGCGCCGGTTGAGGAATCTGCCTGAAAATTTCCAGATAATTTACCTCGCTGCGCTCTGCTCCTTCCCTGAAAGTTTGGGGGGGATTCGTCAAGCGGGGGACGAGATAAAAGGGGGGTCCCAAAACGTGTTTTTCCCATGTTAATTTCCATAGGGCGGTTGGACTCACTTTTAGCCCGAACGGCTGAATGGATTTCCACCAAACCTGGCAAAATTGTAGGGACAGGTAGCCCGATGTGCCTTTGCTATGTCTCAAGATATGTGCTCCAGTGGATTTTGAGTAATTTAGGTTCAAAAAAATATATATATCTATAAGCGCGCCCCGGTACACGCACCGGGGCGCGTACCAGCGCGCTAATCGAGTTCGTGCACGGAAAGCTGATTGGCTCTCGGGTGTCTGTCAACATTCCAAACAGTCCGGAGCGGCGGCCATCTTGTGTCTCTGTAGGATCGAGACACAAGAGGTGGCAAAAACAAAGAGGGAAATGACCAAAAGGGGGCAGGGTAGACCCCCCCTGATCCCCTAGGTTTGATGTGGGGGCCATAAAAGGGCCCCGCGGGGCAAAAAAAAAAAATAATAATTCGATTTGTGCGGGGGGAGCGCCCGGTACGCGCACCGGGGAGCGTACCGGGGAGCGTACCATGGGGAAAAAAGAATGACAGAGTTATTTTAAAAATGTAGCGTTTTTTTATAAATTGGAGGTAGTTCTAAAAAGAACTGTTTTTTTATTCTTTTTGTTGTTTTATATTTTTTGAACATTTTGTACTTTTTTTGGCTTTTATGAACAATTTTATATTTTTTGGGGAATTTTTATGGGGACAAACAAAAAACAGGGAATTGTAAACTGCTCAACTGGAGCAAAAAAAACCAGGAAAAAATGAAGGTTTATTTGGGCACTTGTGGTTGTCACCAGCACGGTTGATGAGTTTAACACTTTGCTCACCATAGCAAATTGTACGCCCACAAAATACGCAAACTATTTTGAAATTTCCAAACTGGGTTTGGATGTTTGGGACCATCTCCCTTGTCTCTGGTCCCAATGGAGTGGGTTGGGTACTTTGGGAGGTGCTGGGAGAAGATTGGGGAGGGTTTCTGGTCAGTTCTCTGACCTCTGCCACACTATAGTTGTTAGGGTGCCGGCGTTGCATGTGGCGAATCATGGTGTTGTTGACAAAAGAATATTTTTTGGCAGGGTTCCCCCGGGAAAGTACAGTGCCACAGATCAGACAAGTCACCTGGTCAGTTCTCTGACCTCTGCCGCACTATAGTTGTTAGGGTGCCGGCGTTGCATGTGGCGAATCATGGTGTTGTTGAGAAAAGAATATTTTTTGGCAGGGTTCCCCCGGGAAAGTACAGTGCCACAGATCAGACAAGTCACCTTTGGCGCATTTACTTTCTTGAGGCCCCTTGGGATTTAAAAAAATTCCGACACAATGTGCTCCTTTGGCTTGTAGGGGGTAGTATCTTCTGGCAGGTAGCGCAGCCTCTCCTCCTCCTCCTCCTCCTCCTCCTCCTCCTCTTCTTCATCTCCACCACTGTGGTGTTGTGGTGGTCCTTGTGGTGGTGGTGGTGATGGCTGAGATGCTCCTGCTGCTGCTGCTACTGTAGCCATTTCTCAGTACAAATAGGTACTAATAGCTCTGGAAACAGGTCTTCCTCACTCAAAGTACAACGTGAGAATGAGGAAAAAAGGTGGGGGCTTTCATCATTAGGAAAACAAAACTGTCCTGAACCAATGAAAAGTGTTATTTTCAGGTCACATGACCCAGGCTTTCATCATTTGGAAACCAAAACTGCCCTGAACCAATAAAAAGTGTTATTTTTAGGTCACATGACCCAACGTGCTTACGCTACGCGCCCGGGGGCGCGCCCCGGGGCGCTTACGTAGCACGATCGTATGTGCTCGGGTGCGCTTACGCCGTGCATATCACGCGGACGCGGCTACGCGATACGTCACGATGATGTTTTCGTTCACGGCAATAGCGCTAACAGGACGCTCACCGGTACACGCACCGGGACGCGCCGCAAGACTGCGCTTACCGGTGCGCTCACCGGTACGTGCACCGGGAGCGCTCAAGGGCAAAAAAATATACATATAAAAAATAATATTACATAAATATTCAATATAGGATTCATTATAAAAAATATTATATTTGATAGCAATAGAAATTAGCATTTAAAAAACCTATGAAATTCACTGAAAAAACCATAGGTTTGACACCAGTTATAGTTAGTTGGAAATTTTACTGACATAAAACCATTGAAATTCCCACGTTATAGTTAGTTGGACTCACTATAACTTGCGTGCCTGCAATGCACTGCTGATGACGTGAGAAGATAATTGCTAACTATAACTGGTGTGAAACCTATGGTTTTTTCAGTGAATATATATATATATATATATATATTCACAAAAAAAACCATAGGTTTCACATCAGTTATAGTTAGCTGGAAATGTTACTGTCATAAAACCATTGAATTCAACGTTATAGTTAGTTGGACTCACTATAACTTGCGCGTGTAATGCACTGCTGATGACGTCACATATTACATCACTCATGACATGGTCAGTGACATCACTCATGACATCACTGATGACACCATCCATTGAATGTGTGTCTTTCTGAAAATAAATAAATAAGAATAAATGTTTAAATAAGTGTGTAAATGGATGTTGTTTTTAAAAAAAAATGATTGGTTAATATGAATCAGTGTTTCACTTTGTTTATAAATGGCTGCATGGATTGGTGAGTAGCTACATGTGTGTGTATATGGGTTATTAGATGTTTTTTTTAGTATCAGTATGAGTGACTCTATGGTTTGGTGGGAGTGTTACTTAGCACATAGATGCATCAATGACTAACTCACTGTTTGTAAGTGTTTTGAAGACGGCATATGTGCAGGACTGTTTGGGTGGATTAGTGTGTATATGCGTGTGTTAGTGAGTGAATGACTGTCTCACTAGTGTCTTTATCAGTAACAAGATATGTTTAAATCTAGTATATGTGAATATTGAAGTATATGAGTGATTATATGTGAGTGTGAGAGATTGAAAGACTTCTTGTTTAAATAAGTATGTGTTTCTATAAGTGATTGTTTAAGAGAGTAAGTATGTGTAAGTTTCCTTAGAAGTAAGGTGGTAGTGTGTGTATAGCTCTATATGCAAATAAATGGGTGCTCAATAGTTTATTTGCATGTGTGAGTATGTGTGTGAGTAACTTTTGGATGACTGTCGGTGTGTAACAGGATGTATAGATGTATCACTACATATGATGAGTGAGTATATGTATGAATGACTATATAGAACTGTTGATGAATGAGTAAATGTGTATATAGATGGTGGAATTATTGAATTGGTTGTTGTAACTGGTATGGGTATCTCCATTTTATTGAAAATGTTAATTTCTATTTTTGAATATGTGTTTCAAGGGTTACATTACAGTGAAAGGAGGTCTGTCACTCTGTCACAAGGATGATGTCATCAGTGATGTCATGAGTGATGTCACTGACCATGTCATGAGTGATGTAATATGTGACGTCATCAGCAGTGCATTACACGCGCAAGTTATAGTGAGTCCAACTAACTATAACGTTGAATTTCAATGGTTTTATGACAGTAAAATTTCCAGCTAACTATAACTGATGTGAAACCTATGGTTTTTTTAGTGAATTTAATAGGTTTTTTAAATGCTAATTCCTAACTATAACTGGTGTGAAACCTATGGTTTTTTCAGTGAATTTCAAAGGTTTTTTAAATGCTAATTCCTAAATATAACTGGTGTGAAACCTATGGTTTTTTCAGTGAATTTCATAGGTTTTTTTAATGCTAATTCCTAACTATAAGTCTCACTTTATAAGTAAGACTGTTAGCGCTCTAGTTGTTTAGAACACTCTGGTACATTCTGTCATTGGGCTACAGTTGTGCTACATCTGGCTGAAGCTAGGGAGACATGCTCCATCATTCAAACCAACTTTTCAAATTTTAAAATAGTTTGTAAATTTTGTGGTCAAACGATTTGCTATGGTGAGCATTGCATCACTCTTATTAATCGTGCTTGGGAAAACCACAAGTGCCAAAGGAAATATCAATTTGTTGCCCTTTTTTTTTTCTCCTGTTGAGCCCTTTTGAAATGCCTGGTTTTTGTTTCTCTCCTTAAAAAATACAAAAAAAACAAAAAATGTTCAGAAAAAACAAAAAAATCAAAAAAAGTTTAAAAACTCCCCCCAAAAAATATAAAACAACAAAAAGAATAAAAAAACAGTTCTTTTCAGAACTACCTCCCATTTATATAAAATGACTTAAATTTTAAAACTCTGCCATTCTCTTTTCTCCCTGGTGCTTTCCCGGGTGCGCTCCCCGGTGCGCGTACCAGGCGCGCCCCCCGCGAAAATCGAAAAAAAAATTTCTTTTTTGACCCCGAGGGGCCCTTTTACGGCCCCCACATTAAACCTAGGGGGTCAGGGGGGGTCTACCCTGCCCCCTTATGGTCAATTCCCCCCTTTGTTTTTGACACCTCTTGTGTCTCGATTTTACCGAGAGACAAGATGGCGGCCGCTCCGGACTGTTTCGAATGTTTACAGACACCCGAGAGCCGATCAGCTTTCCGCGCGCAAGTCGCGTGGCGCGACCGGAGCGCTCGCCGGTGCACGTACCGGGGCGCACTTACAGGCACGCCCCGGGGCGCGTAGCGTAAGCGCGTCGGGTCATGTGCCCTGAAAATAACACTTTTCATTGGTTCATAACAGTTTTGGTTTCATAATGATGAAACCCCTGGTCATGTGACCTAAAATTAACACTTCTCATTGGTTCAGGATATTTTTTTTTTCCAAATGATGAAAGCCCCCACCTTTTTTCCTTATTCTACCTTTTTGCTTTGAGAGAGGAAGACCTTTACTTTTATCTATAGAAAATGGCTACATTAGCTGCAGCTGCTGGATCTTCTGGACCACCACCACCACCACAAGGACCTCCACAACTTGACAGTGGTGAAGATCCGGAATAGGAGGAGGATGAGGACGAAGAGGAGAGTAGATTCGTCCGAGAGGACAACATAACATACAAGCCAAAAGAGCACATTATTTGGCCATTTTTTTCTATCCCGAGTGACAAAAAAAAAGTGAATGCACCTAAAGCAACCTGCCAAATCTGTCATCAGGAGATGTCAAGGGGGAATCCCAACAAGAAGTACTCCTTCGGCAACTACACAATGATTCGGCATATGCTTAGAAAACATCCCAACAACTATTCTAGGGCAGAGGTCAGGGAACTGGCCAAAAACCCTGTACAATCTTCTGCCAGCACCTCCAAAACTACTGTTTCCACCCCATCAGGACCAGAAGCTAGGGAGACATGCTCCATCATTCAAACCAACTTTTCAAATTTTAAAATAGTTTGTAAATTTTGTGGTCAAACGATTTGCTATGGTGAGCATTGCATCACTCTTATTAATCGTGCTTGGGAAAACCACAAGTGCCAAGGGAAATATTAATTTGTTGCCCTTTTTTTTTTCTCCTGTTGAGCCCTTTTGAAATGCCTGGTTTTTGTTTCTCTCCTTAAAAAATACAAAAAAAACAAAAAATGTTCAGAAAAACCAAAAAAATCAAAAAAAGTTTAAAAACTCCCCCAAAAAAATATAAAACAACAAAAAGAATAAAAAAACAGTTCTTTTCAGAACTACCTCCCATTTATATAAAATGACTTAAATTTTAAAACTCTGCCATTCTCTTTTCTCCCTGGTGCTTTCCCGGGTGCGCTCCCCGGTGCACGTACCAGGCGCGCCCCCCGCGAAAATCGAAATTTTTTTTTTTTTTTTTGACCCCGCGGGGCCCTTTTATGGCCCCCACATTAAACCTAGGGGGTCAGGGGGGATCTACCCTGCCCCCTTATGGTCAATTCCCCCCTTTGTTTTTGACACCTCTTGTGTCTCGATTTTACCGAGAGACAAGATGGCGGCCGCTCCAGACTGTTTCGAATGTTTACAGACACCCGAGAGCCAATCAGATTTCCGCGCGCAAGTCGCGTGGCGCGACCGGAGCGCTCGCCGGTGCGCGTACCGGGGCGCGCTTACAGATATATATATATTTTTGGAACCTAAATTACTCAAAATCCACTGCAACACATATCTTGAGACATAGCAAAGGCACATCAGGCTACCAGTCCCTACAATTTTGCCAAGTTTGGTGGAAATCCATTAATCCGTTCGGGCTAAAAGTGAAATCGACCGCCCTATGGAAATTAACATGGAGAAAACGCGTTTTGGGACCCCCCTTTTATCTCGGCCCCCGCTTGACGAACCCCCCCCCAAACTTTCAGGGAAGGACCGGGGCGCCGCGAGGCCATTTTGAGGAAATTTTCAGGCAGATTCGTCAACCGAATCCAAAGTTATTCCAAATAGAATTTTGAGATTTAACATTGAAAAAAATCCTAACTATAACTACCTACTGGCGACCGCCAGTAGGTAATATATATATATATATATATATATATATATATATATATATATATATATATATATATATATGATTCACAGTCCTGCTCCGTTCACGGCACAAGGAAGAGCTTTCCAACAACAACCAACGGAAACCACAGGTACAGACCACTCCACAGCGCTGAGTTAGAATTCAAAGGTGGTTTATTCTCTCACAGTTGCCAGCATGACGCGTTTCGGCCACGACAAGGTGACCTTGATATATATATATAACGAAAAGACATTCCCAAACTTAGGTATTCTTTTTGACCAGAAAGGGTCATGATCCCAGGTAGTTAAAACTAGGAAGCTCTCATTCTTGAAAGCCACAGCCGCCCTAGCTAACTTTACAAGAAAACTGGGTAGAAGACCCCCCCGAAGTGTTGCTACATATTTACAAGGCAAAATGTGTTACTACTTCCATATATGGCACAGGTGTGTGGGGCTATTGTGATCCTCAGCCCCTACAGCTGGTCGAGAATGCCTATTTAAGATTCTTGTTGGCTGTCCTGTCCCATGCCGTACATCTACCTATATATGTCATTCAGAATTGGGAATACCGTATTTAACGGACCAAAGAAAAAATCAACCAGTCCTTCTGTGGCATAGGATATGGACCTCTACAAAAAGCACGTTTGACCAGAATAATATAAGAGACAGTCTCAAGCTCCACCGGGTCTTTAATATCCCATAGTTTAAATATATAAAATATTTTATAAATGACTTTGGGCACCCAGAATGTCATGAAGACCCCAGTTCCATAGTTTCCGCCACTAGAAAAGATTGTAAAAGAAACTGTATGACGCTTCTAGAGACAAATAGATTGCCTGATGAAATATTGTACCAACGGTACTGCACAACCAAATGATATTGACCACTTACACTATCCAGCTGTACCTTAAAAAAATTCTAGGTGCACATGAAAGATCTGTATTGACTCGCTTTAGGCTTGGTATCTTTCACTTCTTAACAAGTTTTCCTATTACAAATGATTGGTCAAAAACACTGAGTAGATGCCCATGTGATGATACGTCTCAGCAATTGACAATGCACCTGCTTTTATTTTGTACATTTTATGAAATACAAAGAAGGAAGTGGATCTTGCCTTTTAATGTTGCTTGGTCTTAGACAATGTCATCCTGCATTTCTATTACTGCAATTTTAAGATAATTAATATTTTACGAGGTCAATAGCATCCTTTTTAAAGAATGTAGTTGATGAAGCGAGCTTCAGAAAATATTTTATTCTGACTCGTGGATTTAATCTCCCATAACATGAACTAATTTATTAATGAGCTGTTGCATGATTTGTTTAATTAATCCAACCTAGATTAAGTTTGCACCACACATGAACACGCGGGAATTAATAACATGTGCTCTTGTTGCATTTGCAAGTCTGTTTTGTAACATGTGATTAATATTGTTTTGTTTGTCATGTCTGTCCTATTGTCTTTGTCACTATTAATATGCGGCTGATCATTCATGGCATGCGCTTTTTATATGTGCTTCCATGTTTGTCCTATGTTGTGTTTGTCTGTTTATTAAATCATTTAATCATCTTTTTACTCTTTCAGAAACTTAAAGCTGGACACGATGAAGAATGGTAGATTTTAAATGTGCTGCTTTATTTGTGTGCTTCTGCTAGGTGACTTATACTAATGGGTTAACATTAGCTATGTAGGTTAGAAACAGAATGACTTTCATTACCTAAATTAATTATTGTTTTGTATTTGTTTAAATAATAGTTTTCTGGAAAGTGACGTGAGCTAAAAGTGGCGCAGTGACGCAAGCAAAAGTGGCGCAGAAAATTGATGCTTTCTGAAAAGAGGCCTGCTGTTGTTGAAAGCCACATGAGAAAAACTTAAAAGCTTTGAAAAAGAACTGCTAAAGACGACTCTGTGGAGAGTTTGCTTGTGCCATGGAAAGCTCAGAACGGACAGGCTCAAGGTTGAAAGGAAGAGACGTGACAGATTTTGTATTGCTTGAACATCTTTGCTACAAAATGTAGCAGACTAAGGAACTGTCGCCAGGACTTTGTGCATGAACAATGGCTCTGTGTAAAAGCCTGGTCTCGTGGTGGAAGATGTCACAGTTTATTTACTGTGGCGTGAGGTGATTCAGCCAATGGGGAGCCAGAATTCAGCTGATGGAATGTGAAAAATAGTTAGCTCAGCTTAATTTAGGGTATAAGAATAGGCTCTTGCAGCAGATTTTTTGGCTTACGCTTCTTGATTCCAGAGGGACGTGTTCTGCTGTCCGATGATTACACGTAAGGAAATGTAACTTTTTAAGACTTTGTTTTCAGGCGATGAGGGTAGAGACAGAGAGTTAGGTAGGATTTGGAAATGCTCATTTCACTTATTTCTGCTAATGAATAATATTTTCTTGAATTAAGCTCTCTTTATAAATGCTGAATAAAACTTTCTTATGACTTTTTCTAATGCTTGCTTAATAAAGTTCCAAAACCTAAGTTTTCTTGAATATGTTTGAATAAACTTTTAAAATGACAAGCTGGTCTTGTTTATTGTGAATGTCTTAAAACAAACATATTAGATCTATTCGCCTCATGATTCAGCTGCTCTGTTATTTCTATGGGCCTGGTATTGATTGGTAAGTTTGGTGGTAGATAGTGACATCATTTATGCAGAATTTTAGTAAGAGCGCTGGATCATAATCAAATGTAGAAAAAATATTTTAATATGAAATTTTTGAACACGTTTGAATGCAGTTTTAGCACGTTTCTTACCAATGATACTACAAAACGGCATCAGATCTGGAAAATATGAAGTGATTTTGTTGTATGTGCTTTTATGATTGTCGTTTAAGAAATCGAGAAAAACGTTTTTTGAATGATATAATTGACATATTTGGTCAATTCAACTTAAAAAGGCTGACTTTAAACCATCAGGCATCATCCTTTCCGTTATCCTCTCTATCTAAAACTACTGTGCAAAATCAAACAAGTCCTTAAATTGCTTTTGCTCTAAAGTACTTCTGTGCCTCCCAGGGACGGGACTCACCTGGTAGACACAGATCATATCAAGAGGGCACTGAGCAGGCGGGGCTTGACTTTACATAAATCGCCCTTGGTGCTCAATGGGGAAACCTCTCAATTCTTGTCTTGAAGAAACAGACCAATCACACATCCATGGCAGCTCTACATTACAAGTATTTTAGCTCCTGTTAAATAGAGTGACTCATCTTTTCTTCACCGTGCAGCACATACTTTACTGTGCAGCGTGGCAGGGATCAAGTCAATATGCACCTCAGCAGCCCAACTCATTGATCAGACATACTAGCACCCAAGCTATTTGCTGTTATCAGGATACTATAGCATTCAAATTAGAATTCTCAGAATTGTCACGAAATTTGATGTAGGTTGACCTAGGTTAATGGGATTGCACTACATCTGTTTATTTTTACAATCAGAAACTAGGATCATTTGACAATTATCTTTCGTACTGATATCTGATATGGTTTCTTCTTGCCAGCCTTGCTATCCTTTTCATTTATGGGAGTTAGATATTATCACATGATTTCAGACTGTGTTGTAGAAAACAAAATTAACAGTTGTTTTCCCTTTAGTCATGACAGCAAAGGCAATCTTCACTAATTACTATAAAAAACTCAATATAACTGAGCAATGGTTTAGTTGTGAAAATGTAATCTTAAGTGGGGTGATAGCACAGGTATCAGTAATTCAAGAAAAGGGTGAATTAACTCCTTTTACAAGTTGGACCACAACAGTCCCCTAGAAATTTGGAATTACTAGGGGAATTGGGATTGTACCTCACCAAGGGCCCAGCGTAGGTGGCTAATTACCGGTCAGTAAACCCGAAATTCGGTCAATTTCAGGCTTACCTACCAGTATTGAGCCATTTCTGATGTAGGTGATGATAATGGTAAATACAGAATCGGTGTTTACCAATTCTGTATTTACCGAATCATTATTTACTGATTCGGTATTTACCGAATTGGTAAATGGTATGTAGCAAGCACATTTAAGAGTGCTTATGTGCTTTAAGGATTCGTTATTTATCACCAACTACAAGGTGGTGGTAAATATCGAAAACCTTTACAAAAGCAATTTTGTGCTTTTGTAACAGTGCCATGTGGCTGACATACATGCCACATGTGCACACATGCACGATTCAGGGGTGCAACAGGGTGTCCATGTGACACCCTGCCACCCTTGAATATGTGCCCCCTATTACCGATTTGGTATTTACTGAATCAGTAATAGTGTATGGCTTCCCATTCATTTCTATGGGCCTCCAGGCCCGTAGGAATGAATGGGAATTAGCAAATCGGTAAATACCGATTCTTAAATACTGAATCTTACCGATTCGGTAACATTTACCGAATTATTTTCTACATAGCATTTACCGATTCTAAAATACTGAATCGGTAAAATCTGGTATTTTAGAATCGGTAAATGTAGATTACCTACATATGGCCCCAAGTTCCTGTAGTAGTTCCTCATTATTCCCCTCAGTTTCACTTGTACATTTATCGACTTTTAACAAATGCACTTCCAATGCATTATTCCTGCACACCTTGTAAAGAGGTTTTGTTCCCTACACCATTCTAGTGTGCATAGAAAATCTCTGCAAAAGGAAAAGTTGCAGAGAAATATTCTACAAACATTTGCCATTGTTCATTGAATTTCTTTACACAAAATAAATGTGCAGAGAAGAAGTATGGATGCATTTTCCATCTTGGCTGGGTTTCATAAAAGTTTGAACCCGAGAGTCTTCTAGGAAATGCGGAATTACCTGGGAACTGGGACTAACGACCTAACACACTTCCTGCAGTAATTCCTTCTTTCTTCTAAAGTTTCACCTCAACATTTAGTCTTGTTTCAGCAAATATACTTCCAATGCGGTACTTCTGCACTTCTTGTAATTAGTGCCAAACTATGATTTTCTTACACACTAGGATTAAGTATTGAAAATTCTACAAATGTAAACTTGCAGAGAAATATTTTGCAACCAATTCCAATAGTGTATTTAAAAACTTCATAAAAATGAAACATGCTCATAGAAATTCTTGATTCACTTACTAATTTGGTTGGTTTTGATTATAGTGAAAATGATCTCATTATTCAGTGAAAATTACCTCACAGTGCAAAAAAAACTTTACTGTGGTTAATGTGACTCTTTTTGAAGAGCAAAACTCGTTTATATACTGAAATCTACAACAAACACTACCCAGATGGCTTGCTGTTTAGTTACATGCCCTACTGGTGTTTCTCCTGCCAGACAGTCTTAGTGATGCACTGTTGCCACAGCAGCACACTGGTTGAATTGCTGTTGTGGGACAGACTATGTTTTAACAGACATATCAAAAGGATACTCCTGTAACTCTATTGCTTCAGTAAGTGTCTATACTAGGCGGGACTATTCACAATGGCCTTATGGAGTACAAAAATTAGTAATCCTCTAGTGCTCCTGTAGTTCTCATATACACATTTATTACTACAGTACTTGTAATCCTGTAGTACTCTAAGCATGTTTTGTTAATTGGCCCTAAACCCCCATACATAAGAATACAATCCGAATATTCAGTGAATATAATTTGTACCAATAGAAAGGACAGTGCCCTCTTTGAACATGTATTAATAGGGAGTTGGGCACCTCAGCATTGATTCACAAAGTTATGTAAAAGTCCTAAAAAGCGAACTCCTGTAGTGTTACTTCTTGTGCCAACAAATGCTTTGTGAATAAGCCCAATAAACTGCAAATCTCCGCTGCAATGCACATGGTGCTGTAAATTAGTTGCTTGGAAGTTAAGGACAAAGCATACATTGCTAAAAATAAAGTCATAGGAAAACGGCTAGTGGGTATAATTAATTGTTAAATAGTTTAGATCCAGAATTGATGAAGCTTAAAACATGATCATCCACCAACATCCTGTTCCAAGGCAAGAGACTGCTTAGATATCATACATTAGTCCTCGATATGAACGAGTTATCTTAAGGAGCTGACTGAAGAGAGCTTATGGCTTTGATACGTGGATTAGTGAGTACAAAGTCTCAGACATAAAAGTCTTGCTTGCCTATACTCATGATGAGGCCTGACTCAATGATTCTTTAAATGAGAATAACACTGAGAAAAGGGTAACTGATTCAAGGACCTCCCAAATAGAGGTTAACTGATATTCATCGAAGGGGTCAATGACTACTCTAGTAGTGATCAGTGTATGAGGTATAATATGGAGACAAAGAAACAAGCTTCTGCCAGGGAACAATGTTTTAAGATTATGAACCGAGAAAACTGTAACAAGTATACCAGAAATGCTAAAATCAGCATCAAAAGGCAAATGGCAAAGAGGTTCTTGCACATATATTTTTCTTTTGACCACAAGCTAAATCATTAATAAATGTATGGCAAATTAAGTGGACTTAATTGGTAGTTGATTGGTGGTGGTTTGTCTTATGCTTGTACACAAGATGGAAGGCATCCTTTCAGTTTTGAGAAAAAGGAAGTTTCATAATTGACATTTGGGTAATCAGCTTTCGCCTTCTGCTGTCCTCACTTGAGCTTCACTTCCTGTACATTTTGTTTCAAAGTGTTTATAGTTCTTACTGACTCTTACTGATTCTATTACACTGACTATGTTCATAGCCTCTTGGAACTTGACTGCATACATTTCATGAAACTAATGAGCATGACTTTAGGTGGGCTTGCTTAAGCATTGTTAGATATGACATAAAAGTAGTGCCAGAAAGTAGGCCATGACTCTGTGATCTCACCAAACCCTACTTGTTGAACATTTCTAGGCTGTACAGCTGGGCAGGTCGCGCTTAATTTATAGACATCAGGCTCTTCTTTTCCTACACCCTTCAGCCCCTGTCTCCTGATCTTTTTCTCTTGAAGGCTCCTTCTCACACCTGCTTTCTCCATTTGCCACTGTTTTCCTATCTTCCTGTTTCTTCTCACTTCTTCCTTTCTGCCTTTCTCTCTTGCTGTGATTCAAAGTCTCATGATGAAAATTATATCCTTGTTCCCAAACCTGAGTGCTGATACCCATCATTAGAAACCAACAGCACGCATTAAGTAGTGCGGACAGGTTATGGATCTGATTCATGCCTCATTGAGTTTAGATATTTCAGTACCAATTGACTCTTTTTCAGTAGTTGTCTTTGTGGATTTCTATTTTGTGTCAAATACACAAAAAAGGATTAGCTCTAGACCCCTGTCTTTACAAGCATGTAAATTACTCAAACCTCTGAGATAGGAGCGAAAAAGAGGTGACTCACCTTTTTCTCCCAAAGATAGGGATAACAAAAACTTGGTGGGTGCTATTTCAATCAAGTGTTCAATTCAGGATACAAATAAAATGCTAAGTGAGAAAATAACAAAGATTGAGATAAAAGTGGACCCGCTTCAACTGAATGTTAAAATATATCTAAAGTTGTTCAATGTTATGGAGTAAGATAATGACTCAAGGTGCAATAGTAAAATGTAACAACTCAGACAGGCTTCCTGAACATGGTTGAGAGATGCAGGAGTAGGTGTCCAAGAAAATATTGTTGCAGTATTTCTGTTATAACTATCTGAACAGGAAGGAGAATGGCATTTGCTAGAACTTGACCTAGGATACAATTTCGAACTAACAAAATGTTATTAAAAATCACAAAACAAAGAGAATAAATTCATAAGGATAAGATGCAAGTAGTATTGGAGTACCTAAGTGGGGTGCAAAAATTGATGCAGGACAATTGGCTACAACTAATTGATGATGCGATTGTGGTGCTGTTTTGGGGCTGCTCTGATTTATTAATTTCCCCTTTTATCAGTCACCACAAATGGCTTTGCCTCAAATACAGGTTTTTTTTGTTAAATGGTTTTTTATTAAGGGCATATAGAACAAGAAAAATAATAATAACAGGTGTAACATTGCAATATAATAATTAAAATCAAAGGTATTACAATATGTGAAGTAAAGAAAAAACAATAAAAACCTGTAGATAAGAAAGGAGAATAATTTTATATAAAAAGAAGGAAGAAAGAAAAATAGATCAATAAAGATTGGGTGGAGTAAGAAGAAAACGGCGTAAAGAAATAAGGGGAATGTAGAAAAAAGATGGAAAGATAACAAATTAAGGTAATGGTGAGTGCAAAGATAGAAGTAGTAAAGGATAACCAATAAAAATACAATTCAATTCTATGGCGTAATGATAATGAATGAATGAATGAATGAATGAATCGACACTTGTAAAGTGCATGGCTACCAAAGGTCTCCCAGCGCTAGAGACAAAGCTGGACACAATCAAGCGATCAGAAAGTTCCAGAAAACAGCAGAGTCTTCAGCTGTTTGCTAAAGGAGAGATAATTGGATGGAGACAGTCTAATGAAGAGACCGTAGAAATTCTATGTTCGTCACAAATAAACACAGATAATTTAGGTGTTTCTTTTGAACAGGAGAGTATAACTTTAAAAGGAATTGCAATAAAAATTTCCAATAACAAAGGTTTAGGGGAAAGATGTTCCAAGTCAGGTGACATGTGTTAGGGGTGGTCGGATCTGACCACATTCATGAGTGTTCAACATAGATTCCTCAGGGCTGCGTAGAATGCTCCTTTCCGCATTTGTTAATGTGCCCCTGAGATCCTTTTGTGACATTCCCTAAATCTCTTACTGCATTATGCTACGGTATTTTGAGACGCTCCCTAATTAGCTGAAAAGGGAGTTTCACCCGCAAATCCTTGCTTGGCTTACTGTTTGGTTAGTGACCACGCCCCCTCTACTCAGCGTCCTGCTCCGTGAGGTTCCCGTAGCGTTCTAAGATCCTGTTTTGCCATCACGTTCCCGTTTTTGCTCCTTTCCTGATCCTGTGGTATTTGCCATTTGATTCCCGGTATTTCTTTTCCTTGCCCGTGTCCTGCCCGTTGTTTGTACCTCCCGCTCTTTTCTGTAAACTTGCTCCTTTCCCGGCACCTCCTTTCCCTGTGCCTTTCTCTCCCTTCCGCCTTGTTTCCCTGGCGGTCTTTCACTCCCCGTTTCTATTAGTGAATCTGACGCCTCAGCCTTGTAATTCTCGCCGGTCATTTCTGTCGTCTATTGCAGAGTGATCGAAGGGGTTCTGTATGTGTTTGTTTATGCGCTCCACTCCGTCTTAAGTTACGAGTGGAACGCTGGTACGTCTCTCTCTTGTATTGTATTGTTATATGTACACCCGCTCCGCTCCGTCCTAAGTTTACGAGTTGGACGTGGTGTGTGTATTGTGGGTATTGTTTGTGTTGTGTGTTATTTGTTCCTCACTCCGCTCTGTCTTAAGTTTATGAGCTGGAAGTGGGAGTTTCGGTGTCACTTTGACTTTAGCTCTATAAGTGATACGAGCTTGTCATCAGCTGCTCTTGTGACCCAGTCTTGCTCTGTCTTCAGTTTAAGAGCAGGACTGGAATTGTGTACCTTCTGCCTTGGAGGTATCCTTGCTGGTAGTCACCCAGGTTCCCTTCTGTACCTCCTGGTTCTCGACTTGACTGCTAGCTTAAAGCCCTGACGCTCACCTGGTGAGGTGAGTGGAATGCTATGTTGAACACTTATGTATCAGTCCTGTAAATTACTGGGGAGGTTAGTATTGTTGTATATTTATTTCAGCCATCTCCTGCCATCGAGACTGCAGCTACATCGTCCTTGCTGGGGGAGAGTGGTATACTCCCTGGGAAAATTCCCCCCACACTTTTTGGTAGTAGCTGACTTTGAGCGAGTTATCTCTTCTCGCTTGGGTCGTTGTTGCCTGGAAGTGTGTGGGACATTCATCTTTGCTCCTGTGGCTGAACATCCTCCTCTACCGAGGGGGATCTGTGACAACATGGATCCTAGGAAAACTTTTTGGATTGTTAACGGTATATTACAGTGCAATTTCTTTGAACATTTACAACAAATAGTTTTTCAAAGGCTAGATACCTGAGAGCAAGAATAAAGTAAATGAGTTAAAGTACCACTGGGTTTAAGCAGACAATTCCAATTTGGAAATACATTCCATGGTAATAAAAACGCTATTATAAATAAAAAATAGAGATTGTGTAATACGAGCAACTTTGGATGTGTTAAAAAACATTTGAGCCAAAATTTATTTCAGAACTGAACAGAAAATCATAAGGATAGATCAGTTTCCCATAATATTTCAATCAGTTTTTGTTTATGTTCAGATGTTGATGGTAATAAAATGTTGTACATAGAAGCAGCTTTAGGAGTAGAGTCATGCTGAATATTATCAATAGGTGTCAAGGATAGTGGTGAAACTGGCAGAAATTAGAGGTTGTGAGTGGTTAAACAGGAAAGAATAGCTGAAGATATTAAATCATATTCTTTGACAAAAGTGCTTGGTAAGTTGTATTGCGCTCACAAGTGTGGAAATGGTATAACAGAATTACCCCTTATCAGCTGGTGAACAAACACAGTACTCTTTTTTTTTCCAATGTTTAAAATAAAAATATTTTTGTCAAAATGTAATTAAATTAATATACCAGTCTGAGGCGGATAGGAAGTATTGTTGTAAGTCATAATCAGCTGTAATCACGGTTTGTAAAAGATTTTGGGAATATTTTGAAATAGGATGCTTAGAAATAAAAGTAATATTAGACATGAATGGAAATTCTTTCAGGAAGGATCATTCAAATATAATACATCGTGGTATAGGAGAATCAGAAAAATCATTGGTCCAGGCATAGAATTGTCTAATCAAAAAAGCAGATTGATAAACATTAAAATCCTGAAAACGGATGCCACCTTCATTCTTTAGGCATTTTTATTTTGATTGGGCAATGTTTCTTGTTCTACTGAAATTTTGTACAAATGCAATTCATTTTTGAGAAATAATAATTATGGATCTTGAATGGTAGTATAGAAAGTGTGTAAAAAACATGTGGCACAATTATCAGTTTAAGAGTATCCAATCTTCCCCACCATGACAATGCAGATGAGAACAGGAAGAAAGTAACGTTTGCAATTTGAGTTTTAACACATTAAAATGATATTTGATAATATTGGAAATAGTAGGTGAAAACCAAACACCAAGATATTTAATTCTGGACAGGCACTAAGTGAAGTTAGTGGTTGTAAACATATACTACAGCAAGAATGTAATGGTAACATTTAAGTTTGGGAAAATGAAGCTTATATCCCAAAATGCTTGACTATAAGTCAATCTTTTGTAAAAAAACTAAAAGGTCTTAAAGAGGACAGGGGATTGGATATTTAAATAAGAATATCATTGGCATAAGCTGGACGTTCAATCTCAAGGGGATTGTGTTTAAATCGAGTAATAAGAGGATTACATTGAATACTCACAAGGAAGTGTTCTAGACAAAGGATAAAAAGTAAAGGGGAGAGGGGACAACTTTGTCTAGTACCTCTATGGAAATTGAAATAAGCGTAGAAATGGCCATTAACAAAAACACTAGCAAAGGTTCTGATGATAATAGTTTTATACATGAAATAAATTAAAGACCAAAAGCAAACCATTCGAGAGTGGTAGACATCAAGTTCCAATTGATACAATCAAATTCCTTTTCAGCATCAAGGGATAGGGCTGCAAAGGGAGTCCTTGTGGTGTTTAGCTAATGCTAGAAAAAAAGCCTGGCATTATCTGTAGCAAGTCTGCCGTAATAAAACAAGTCTGATCGGGCTTGACAAGGAGAGGTATAACAGTTTCTAGGCGAGATTGAAGAATCTTAGCAAATATTTAGTAACCATGATTGATTAATGAAGGTGGTCGATAATTCTTGCAAAGGGTGGGATTTTTTTTTGGACTTGGGTATAAGAACAAATAGGGCTACCATGAAGAAATCACTGGCCTTTGAGGTTGTGAGAAAATAATTTAAAAGCTCTAGGAACTTGGAGACAAAAAAGGAGGAAATTAATATACTGGAAAAACCTCCTGGGACATGTGCCTTAGCACGCTTTAGGGATTTGATCGCATCCATAATTTCTTGAAGGGTAATATCAGCCTCTAATATTTTGAAGATGTTAGAAAGGGAAGGGGCTTGAGCTAGACCGTTGAAAGTTTTTATGTATATCAGGGTGTGTTGGAACCATGCCCTCTGTATATAATGATCGAAAGAAGGATTGAAATCTAGCAGATATGTCACAGTCGAAAGTCAAGGTGGTGCTCGTAAATATTTTTACAAATGGGACCAAATATTTGCGCTCAGCATCGTATCAGTGTTATTTTAACCTCCTTGATACATAGATTTAATTTTAAATAGAATGTCACATGCATCAATTGTAGCAATTTTGTTAAGATTAGACGTGCCAGTAATTAATTTATGCCAAACAGTGTAGGATTTTCAGGAAAAATAAGTATGTTCCAATCTTTTTTTTTTGCTGAAGCAAAGCAAGGTATTGGGAGTTTAGCTTCTTTTTCTATGTAGCAGAAAAATCAAAGGTGAAGGCCTGAAAAGGAGCTTTAAAAGCATCACAATGATTAAGAATAGAAGTATCAATAGGTTTGTTATTTTGAAACAAATACATGATAAAAGCAGTGGCTTCTGCTATAAAATTATGATCTGACAATAGGAGGTTAATAAATGTCCAAATAGCAGTTTTGGAATTACAAAGGGAAAAATCAAAAGAAGACAAAACAGGGGCATGATCCAAAATAAAAATGGAGCCAATTTCTGATGCTTGTATAGAGGGAAACAGAGATTTGGAAACTAAAATATAATCGATTCTGGACAGGGTATGGTGAACAGTAAAAACCCCACCATAAATTAACAAATATCAGGATGACAAAATTTCCAGACATCAAATAACGGGCAAGTGGAAATGGCTGATTGGAATGCCTCATGGAAATTGTTGGGAATTAATTTGCACTTAAATTCACAAATTAAAAGGATCCAACCATTGATTGAAATCGCCTACTACAATTATATTGGGATTATCAAAGGAGGTTTTACTTTCATAGTGTGTCAGAAGTCAGGATCAGATTTAACCAGGCCATAGATATTAAATAAAGAAATGTGTTTGTTATAAATGGTAGCCATAACTAACACCCATTGCGCATTAGTGACACCTTCAGTTGCTAAAATTTGTATTTTTAACAACTTATGACATAGGATGGCAACACCACCCTAGCAATGTATAGCTGGGTAGAAAAACTCCTGATCAACCCATTGGCATTTCATTGTAAGTGAACATCATTACAATGGATTTCCTGTAAAAAGCCAATATGTGGATTAAGTTTTGATAAATGAGAAAGTATCTTTTGTCTTTTAACGGAATGTCCCAGGCCATGAATGTTTCATGAGACAATGTTAAACATATTGGGTAACAAAGATAGGGGAACAGGACCATGGATGACAAGCTGCAGAAAGACAATATTGATCAACTCCTACAAAATGCATATAATATGTATGTGTAGTGATACGGAAAAACATGTAAGCACTCACCTATTGGAAAAGGAAATTAAAACAGGAAGTATTGAAAAAGGAAATTAAAACAAAGAAGTATTGAAAAAGGAAATAAAAAGATGTAGAAAAAGCAACAAATCAAGGGGAGAAGACCAGACCTGAGAGGAAGAACATGAATGAAGCTCACTGTCTGGCATGGTGTAGCTCAGAACCCCACGATACATCTCTATGGCTAGGAAAAGTAATTCTTAATCCATATCTTATGTACCTGCCCTTTTTTGCTGCAACAATGAAAAATACTTATCCGCACTGACTTAATTTGTTTAGGATTGTGCACCTGCCGGCAGGCAGTAATAGCCAGTCTGAACCCTGTGAACTTCTTACTAAATGTTAAAATTGTTAAGTTTCTTCAGATGGCTGAAGCCAAACTGGATGATGTTAATTCTATCTGTGCTGCAAAAACCTGATGTCAAGTTTTGCTTTTTAAGTACACCTTCTGTTTTGCACATTTTGCTTTTTTCTCCAAAATTTGAATACCTGTGGAATCTGATATTGCTTGTTTTACATTGGGCTGGGTTGTGCTTGCAAAAATGTCTTGTGCTACATGTTACATTTCAAAATTCAGTTGCAAATGGCACTATTGCCTGTACTGTGTGCTTCAAATGGGCCTGCTATGGTCTTTTTTGCTATTGCAATTTTCACATTGCTTTTTAGTAGTCAAATATGCTGCACTATTGTTGGTACTCTCATAATTGCACTTTGCCCATTGCTTTCAGTGATCACTTATGCTGGCTCATCTTCAGCACTGTTCTGTTTTGTCTTACAATGTGTCATCATGTGGAGAAGTGTGGCTCACTGGTTAGAGCGGCAGACTCTGAAGCAAAGATAAGACCTGGGACCAGGGTTCAAGTCCCGACGCGGCAGGGTCTTGGGCTCAATGTCTGCGGACTCGATCATTCTCGCCTTGGTGCCTACTCTAATCATGGGTCCCACGCTGCAACTCTGGGCAATAGCTTGCTTAATCTCCACAACGGCCCCTACAACATTGGGATGCCTGGCTTCACCTTGGGGGTGTCCATGAGGGGCATCTCACAGGAAGGGTTCCACAGTGTTATACAGCACCGGGATGCCCCGTTGGGGCAGCTGTGCGCTTTACAAAATACACTACACTACACACACACATCAATCAAAATGTTCTTTGACACTGTGTTTTTATGGTGTATTGCTTGCCTCCATAATGTGTTAGAATGGGAGCTGGAAAAACCTGATGTGCACGTAGCCCCCTGAGTTTCATGTGCGCTTTAACAGGTTTGTTATAGACCAGGATGGCACATAACATATAAATGGTTTACCATGTTATCTGCACTTCGCATATTCCTTCTCTGATAGGGTAAAAGGCTGCCCCGATTTATGTAGCACGGATCAAGAAAAGAAAGTTGTTCTGCACCTTCTATTTTATTCTGTACCTTCTGTTATAACAATGGCTCAGTTTACTCTTCTTTGTGCCGAATTCAGATCTGTTTTCATTACAGGGTTTTTCAACTCTGCATGCTGAACGCTTTTAACTACTATGTTTGTTTGTTAAGGTCTTTTTAACCATACAATAAAATTAATTACTGAATATTGACTAGATCATTCATGATCTTATTCTTTATCCTTACTACAATCCCCTAGCCCAATTAAGTTTTGTATGAAGAACATTATGATATATACTTGGGCTTTGAATTAACCATGTAATTGCGCTTTGGGGAGAGGATGTTGTCTCAAAGCTAAACTGCCAACCTTGGAGCTGGGAAACTAAGGTTCGAGCCTCAGGGTCGACTTCAAATCCTGTGATTCTAGACAAATCAATCTCCCCGAGCCTACCAAAAAAATGGAATGTAAAAATAAGGACTGTGAATATTTCAAAAACTCTCCATACAACGATAAGGATTTTGTGGCATTATGTTTATAATATCAGCAGGGTTGTTAAAGATAAAACAGAGAGTATTTCTTCCATGTTTATGGAGTAATGACGAGTATAAACAGCGCAATTACCATGGGGACTTTAAGATTGAGAAAGGCATGAAAAGAGCCGAAATGAGTCTCTTTATTTGAATACTGCATGCAATAAAAGGAAAGATCTGTCCCTTCTCTAAGGGCCGGGCTTCTTGTATGGAAAGGAGTAGTGGTAATGTGAAGATACCTGCCGGAAGCGTCATCCATGCACCACCTGCGTTCAGGTGCAAGCCAGAATACCTCAAAGAGTGGAGTAACATAGTGGCAGGCTTGCCCCCAGGCATCTGAAGGAGATTCGACGAGTGTGAGATGTTGCCAGAGCAGCAGCCCGACGCTGTAAGGAGAAGGACTCTTGCGGTTGGGATTACAATGCTCCCTAGATTGGCCAATCTCAGCTGACTGATGCCTAAGGATTCTGGAGCAGGACACCGTAGACATATGCCGAGCGGTGAGAAAAGTGGGACTGTGCAGAACTTGTGCTTTTAAAGTAAAACATATGCTGTTTTAACAAGGAATGAACCATGCAATTCCCCTAAAAGAGTGTGAATATTTGAATAACTCTCCTTACAATTATGAACATTTTGTGGCATTACGTTTATAATGACGGCATGGTTGTTAAAGATGAAACAGAGAATATTTCTTCCATGTTCATGGGGTAGTGACGAATATAAACAGACCAATTGCGATGGCAACTTTAAGATTGACAAAGGCATGGAAAGGGCAGAAACACATCTCTTTATTTAAATACGGCATGCAATAAAAGGAAAGAAATGTCCCTTCTATGAGTAATAGTAATGTGAAGACGAATGGCAGGAGTGCCACCCGTGCCCACCCTGCATTCAGGTGCAAGCCGGCATACTGCAATGAGTGGAGATCCTTGATTCCAAAAGCAACATTTAAAAATGTGTTTGCCAGTCACTCCCACTGCTCTCTGGAAAATTTATGGGCGATCCGTCAAGAGGGGGCTGAGAAAAAGGGGGTTCCCAAAACATGTTTTTCTTATGCAATTTCCCATAGGGATTTTAGACACAACTGCAGACCAACCCGCTGAACAGAATTGCACCAAATTTGCCAGAAAGCTACATTTTGGCCCAGAAAGAGTGTTTTTTTGTAATTTAGTGTAAATCTGTTCAGTAGTTTTTGAGTTATTAAAGTAAAAGATTTATGTATACCTACAGACAGAGATCCGCCACAGAACGTCCGCGTTTACGAGTGGATTTGCAGATTCATGTGCCAACAGCATTGCAGTGATTGGCTGACTGCAACCTGAGAAGAAGTTGTGCTTCGGGACATGGTTCCTGGAGGAGAAAATAAAATGCAAAAGTGATAGATGGGGTCAGAGTAGATGTACCCTCACCCCACGAGGCCGATAGAGGGGTCTGTGAGGGACCCAGCATAGGGAAAGAAATTGCCAAAAACAAGTTGGGTTTTGTTTAGCACGCAAGACCCAGTGGATCCACCTGGATCCTCATGGATTTGGGTGGATCGGTGGATCCAGACCACAATTAAAAACAAATATACACACCCACTCACAGACCCATGCACATACCCACACACTCACTCAAAATCTCACATACCCAATTCACAACCACTCACACACCTACTGACACATGCTTACAGACACTCATGCACCCACTCACTGACCAACAAAATCACTCACACATCCACACATAGCCACTTACACACTTAAAGAACCACTTGCACACCCACACCCACACAAACACTCACACACCCACACAGCCACTCACAGACCCACAAAACCACTCACACAGCCACTCCCAGATCCACACAGTGGCTCAAGCACCCATTCACGTACTAGCACAATCACTTACACACCCAAACAACCACTAACAGACACATAAAACCACTCAAACACCCAAATATCTAGTCACACACAACACAGCCACTCACACACCCATATAACCACTAAAACACCCACACAGCCACTCACACAGCCACTCATATATTAAGAATGAATGTGTGAATAACATTTCTTTATAGACTTGTGAAAATGTATATTAGTAAATTGAACTTATGGGTCAAATCGTAGTACAATTTATATTTTAAAAACAGTGAAATTTGCTAAAAAAATGAAGGTTACAGGGATGTCATAGTTAGGAAATGGTATTCAAAACCATAGAATTTCACAGAAAGGTTACAGAGACATTATACTTAGGAAATATAATTTTTTTTAAACATAGCAATTCTCAGAAAAAAACAAAGGTTACAGGGATGTTATAGTTAGGTTCAGATATCACACACAAAACAACTGAAATTTAGCAGTTATAGTTATTTCAAGTAACTATAACTTGTGCCCTATGGTAAATATAATTCGCACCCAAGCATAATCCTAGCCCGAACACCTAAATCAAATTCCAATTACAGTGTCTGCACTTTGGCACAAGTGTCTTTCAAGCTGCATGTATATTGTTGTTTATTGCTTGCGGTTCTGTATTTTACAGTTCAATTTATACATCATGATTAGAGGTTCAATAACTTTAATTATCATGTCCAGTTGCATTGCGGTCATTGCAGATATTTAGGTGGTAGTACAATTCCTTACATTTTTCTTCAGTGCAACTCATAGTATGTATTTTGCTCAGTATGGAGATCATCAGAGGAGCATCAGGGGTGCAATGCACAAGATAAACGTTTAAGGAGAATAAATATGTGATACAGCCAGAAACACACATGCAATCAACACTGTTGCTATCACCACCATTCCCTAATGGGCGCTAAGGTCAGAGAACAAAATGTATTTTTTGAGTGTCATCAATACCTGGTAGATAATTGTTACATTAACTAGTTCTGATGTGGCCTGACATGGCATAAGAAGCAATAATACCGGAGATTGTAGCAAACTCTACCAGTATGGTCAGTTTCCTAGTGAAAGCCTACTTCTAGAGATTTTTGAAGACTTGCATCTGAGGAGTGATATGTACAGTTCAGCTTGGCTTATGGGGTTTCAAGCACTGATCCTTCTGCAGCACACATAGAAAGAGGAAAACGCCTCATGTGATTGTTTTTGTGCAGGAAGGTTTCCCTTGCAGCACAAAAATCATAATCATCTCCCGTAAATCAGGCCAGCTTGCATCATGGTGAAAAGGTGCCTGCTTTAGTGCTTGGCAGACCGTTTTGTGCCGGCGCAAGGAAAAGGACAAGAATGCGCCGTATCTAACAGATACAGTGCATTCCTGTCCTTTTCTTTTACCATAGGGCAGCGCAGCAAATCCTGCTGTGCTGTCCTATGGCAAAAAACCCATAAATGAAACACTATGTGCACAATGATGGAAATACTCTGTGTGTCCGCTCATTGTGTCTCTTGGTCCCTTGAAATCACCCATGTACTTGATCATTAATAAATGTAAACTTGTGAACATGTAACTGATTCTGGAAACTTCCGAATTTGGGTATACATGTATGTGCTCATTCAGTGATGCTGGGGACCATACATTCCATTTTTTCGTGATTCACAGCTTCTAAAATCTACATTTACAGACAAAACCAAAAGTTGAACTTTGAATTGTTCTTTGACAATATTCAGTTATGATGTACACCTTTACAGTAAGGCCTTCTGTCAATATGAAGGGGGACGAAATGTAGCCATGATGGTAAATCACTCCTACCAAATCGCTCCAAAAATTAGAGGTCCATGGACTTTACTGTTAAATAAATGTCTCTCCAGAGCACTTGGTAGACGTTAATGGAAGTTTGTTGTCATTAGGGGAAGAGCCAATGTGCCAGAGTCTGTCTGCAGCCCTTATAAGGCAGCCCAACGCCTGTCAGTGTATTTTTTTATCACAGAGCATGATTTAGATGGTTTCAATGATGTGAAAGGGTGTGTACATACCACTGGTGCACAACTATATATGCCCTTATTTCATGGCACACAAGTATGTAATGCCTATTTCTGGACCTGCTTTTAAAGTTACATTTTAGGCCCATCTGCCCCAACACAAACCGATAGACAACTAAGGGGCCGATTTACAAGTCCCTTGCAACACTTTTATGCTGCCATTGCGTCACTTTTATGATGCAGGCGTTGTCATAAAAAATTTGCCGCATTGCGACACATTTACAACGTGACGCATCTAGGGAGATGCTTAGGAAAGACAAGGGAACCCAAAAGGTATGCCATAGGGACCTTGGACAGTATCATGCTACAAAAAACAGTGGTCCCTACTCGTGGACACAATGGTATACTGAGCTAATAATCAGGTTTAATGTGACGTAGGGCTTTACAACGTGACGCATCTAGGGAGATGCGTCACATTGTAAAGCCCTACATCACATTAAACCTGGGTCAGGTTTAATGTAGGCAGGGTGGGCATCCCGATGCAAGAGAGCCTCGTAAAAGTGATGCAGTGAAATCTACAAGATTTCACTGCGTCACTTCTACGACGCCACTACTTGAAGCAGGCTTAAGGAGTGACACAGCACAATAGGAATAGGCATTCTTAAGTATTGCTGGATTTGCGTCCGCAGCAATGCGTTACCTTTATGACAACAGATGTGTGATGCATCTGTCAATACTTGTGCCAAGGTGCACAGCATTGTAAATGTGACGCCTGCATGGTGGCGCAAGGTTTTTTTTGGCGTGACGCAATTGAACAGACGCATCTCTGCTAAAACACAGAGATGCATCAGTTCTTGTATATCTGCCCCTAAGTTTGTATCTTTATACCATATGACCACCCTGCTCTACGGTCATTAATCCGATGTTAATAGAGTCTTCATGTCAAACAGGGGTGCCCTGTTTGACAGGAGTGAGGAGTGTTTTGTTTCACCTTTCATTTTGGGGGAAAAGTGAACTCTTACCGCTTTCACCACCGCGCGCCGCACCCGCTTCGCGGGTGCCGCATCGTTGCTCCGATCAAGAGGATAACCCTGACTGGGGCTTTGTTGCTGTTCGCTACCTGGGGCATCTGAGTGGAGAGGAGGAGGAGCACACATTGGAGTGTTTTGTTTCACCTGTCGTTTTGGGGGAAAAGTGAACTCTTACCGCTTTTACCACTGCTCGCCGCACCCGCTTCGCGGGTGCCGCATCGTACCTCCGATCCAGAGGATAACCCTGACTGAGGCTTTGTTGCTGTTCGCTACCTGATTCAGAAAAGGGGGTGGTGATGAACAGAGTGTCTGAATTAAGCAGACCATTCTTACCCAGTCAAGAGATCAGGGCTGAATCCATCACCGTTATTTAGCTCACTGCATCACCCCAGTTCAGAACCTGGCTATATGCAAATTAGTCTGACCCAGTGCCTCATGGGAACAGGGCAGACCAAACTACCAAGCCAATTCTTCACCGGAAAGGAGACAAGCTTCCTGGGACCGGTTTCTGGCATTTCAGCCGTCGTCGGCCCGGCTTGCTTGAATCCTGGTGGTGCAGTGAGCAAGGGACTCATGTCTGAGTATACCCTGCCACACTTGTAGTGGCCAAAAACGATTCAGAAAAGGGGGTGGTGATGAACAGAGTGTCTGAATTAAGCAGACCACTCTTACCCAGTCAAGAGATCAGGGCTGAATCCATCACTGTTATTTAGCTCACTGCATCACCCCAGTTCAGAACCTGGCTATATGCAAATTAGTCTGACCCAGTGCCTCATGGAAGCTTGTTTCCTTTCCAGTATAAGAATTGGCTTGGTAGTTTGGTCTGCCCTGTTCCCATGATGCACTGGGCCAGGGACAGACTAATTTGCATGTAGCCAGGTTCTGAGCTGGGATGGTGCAGTGAGCTAAAAAATGGTGATGGATCAAGCCCTGATCTGTTGACTGGGTACGAGTGTTCTGTTTAATTCAGATACTCTGTCCAGCAGCACCCCCTTTTCTGAATCGTTTTGTCCACCATAAGCGTGGAAGGGTATACTCAGATGTGAGTCCCTTGCTCACTGCACCATCAGGATTCAAGCAAGCCGGGCCAAAGATGGCTGTAATGCCAGAAACCGGTCCCCGGAAGCTTGTTTCCTTTCCAGTATAAGAATTGGCTTGGTAGTTTGGTCTGCCCTGTTCCCATGATGCACTGGGCCAGGGACAGACTACTTTGCATGTAGCCAGGTTCTGAGCTGGGATGGTGCAGTGAGCTAAAAAACGGTGATGGATCAAGCCCTGATCTGTTGGCTAGGTACAAGTTTTCGGTTTAATTCAGATACTCTGTCCATCACCACCCCCTTTTCTGAATTGTTTTGTCCACCATAAGCCCCGGAAGCTTGTTTCCTTTCCAGTATAAGAATTGGCTTGGTAGTTTGGTCTGCCCTGTTCCCATGATGCACTGGGCCAGGGACAGACTAATTTGCATGTAGCCAGGTTCTGAGCTGGGATGGTGCAGTGAGCTAAAAAACGGTGATGGATCAAGCCCTGATCTGTTGACTGGGTATGAGTGTTCTGTTTAATTCAGATACTCTGTCCATCACCACCCCCTTTTCTGAATCGCTACCTGGGGCATCTGAGCAGAGAGGAGGAGGAGCACGCATTGGATGCCAGCAGGGACTCGATTTTCCAGGAGCCCCTGCACTGATTGTTAACACCTGCTCCAGCGTTCTGCCCCCAGCCCTGCCCACGTGCTCCTACACGCATTTAGTCTCTGTGACTGAACTATCCAATGGGTGCCCTGTTTGACCGGAGTGAGGAGTGTTTTGTTTCACCTGTCGTTTTGGCGGAAAAGTGAACTCTTACCGCTTTCACCACTGCTCGCCGCACCCGCTTCGCGGGTGCCGCATCGTTGATCCGATTCAGAGGATAACCCTGACTGGGGCTTTGTTGCTGTTGGCTACCTGGGGCATCTGAGCGGAGAGGAGGAGGAGCACGCATTGGATGCCAGCAGGGACTCGATGTTCCAGGAGCCCCTGCGCTGATTGTTAACACCTGCTCCAGCCCCGCCCACGTGCTGCCACACGTGATATATAGCAAGCTTGGATAGCCGCTGCGCGGGAGCGTGCAGGGAGAAGCCCTGGACAAGAGCGGGACCGTCTGTGGCTGCCTGGGGCCAGAGGAGGCCGGGCTGGGCCACCCCCCTAAGGTCTCGAAAATTGGTGTGACTGTTAATGCAGGTGACTAAGACGATTGTGAATACTAAAAGACTGAGCCGATATCTGTTTAAAATATTCGCTATCTGTTTATATTGTAAACACATGCTGTATTACTAATCATGTCCTCGCGATCAGATAAAGGGGGGAAGGTAACATCTAAATCCACCAGTGGAAGCCTTATCGGAACTCTAGATAATTATATCACCCGGGCAGCAGCCGCCCTTGACCGGGAGATAGCAGACACCGAAAAACGTCTCTCACTAGAAATATTTTCCAAACAATCCTCTCTGGGATCTTTCAGGAGATGCACAACTCCTGAAAACCGAATAAGTCAACGTCTTGTTGATCTAGGATTGCCAGAGATCAGCATAGGGTCGGATACACAAAGTATCATTACCCTGGGGAATAGTACACAGAACAGTAACACTACTCACGAGGAAAGTGGGCCTTGTAAGACACCCCCCACGAAGATACATGTATGCCCCACTGTTGAAACAATAACCACAAGCTCCAAACTAATAGGGAAAAGAAAGCGGGGTGGTGGCGGGCAGAAAGGCAAATGGGCTAAGATCCCCAAACTAGTGAACAAAATGGCTAACCCATCGGGCACACATAACCACACACAGGCCGCCGCTTCTGCCCAGAATAAGAGCATCCCCCTTCCATATAAAAATGCCCATCATCAGTCGCTGAAAAGATTGCCAATGACCATACAGGGAGATGGTGGGCTGATAGGGCAGGTGGGACAGATTGTAAAGTCCTTAATGCTCCCCCTCATTGAGAGACTGAAAATAATTAATGAAACTCTAGGCAAGTTACAACAGGCCACATTGGATAACACCCAACTGCTACACTCCCTAACAGACAACAAGATATCGGGGGACAAGCTATATACCCAAGCAAACGGATTGATACTAACCAACCCCCCGCATCCACCCCTAGTCAACCTGTAACGTCAACAGAGAGAGGGACTTTGACTAACGGGGATACTAGACCAGAGGACATATAGGACAGACCTCAGGGCACGGAGGGAAATCGCAGTCTTGTGGGGGCCCCCAGACACATCAGGATGAGGGCACACAACCAGCCTTACTGACTACCGGATCCATACAGACTAATAAGTTGGCCCAGGGTGTGGGTAATCAAACTATCCTAGACCTACCCTCACAAAGTACCCCTTTAGTGATAGTTATGGGTAATGTTCCCCCCCTCCGTCAAGGAGAAAGAGAGGACTTTTCCCAGATTAAAAACAAGGTTACACACTGGCTATCCCGAAATACAGTAGGAGGCCATATGGTAGGGCATAACATAATTATGGCCTGACGAGTAGCCTGGCTGTGATATTCTAGGAAAACCAGAGATGGAGACTGTATAGTAATAAACTTTAACAGTCCGGTACCAGTGGAAAGGATCCTTAGGGAAACAGAGGGAGGTACTTCGCTGGGGGGACAGGGTATAGAAATATTGCCCCTCGGGTTTTTCTGTAGGCCAGGGCAGCAGGGCGCTTTTAACAATAGGAACAGGATGTTCGCTAACAAACTACTTTACCCTAGAGGACCAGATGGGTGGGACACAATACCTCTGAGGTCCAATGGAGTTCAGATGAGGGGTGGACCAGGATATCTCCCGCATATGGAGGTCACAAACTGATTTAATGCCCTCTCGGGCCTCAATGATTGCGATTGACTGTGTGGTAACCCAATTAGCTACCCCCCTCTTAACGGTCCTAGCACTTTGCCTGTATATTCCTTACCCCTGGTTAGTTCGGTGAGAGGTTTTAATAATCCAGTAGTTGTTCTCCCTAATAAAACCATCAGTAGAAGAAGGTTCCTGTGAGGTTAACCACTTTGGAACAACTCAACTTGATTCACCCAGAAAGCCTGTTCCTGTGACCATAGAGGTTAACTCAGAATTTAATGTTCTCTCATGGAATGTTGCGGGCTGTCAGGAAAGGTTTTAGACCCCTTATGGTTGGAGTTTGTAAGCCAACACTCTATTATCTGTCTCCAGGAGACATGGGCCACCAACTGCAATACTTCACTGGAGGGTTATAAATCATTTAGTGTTCCAGCAATAAGCTCAAACAGTGGCCGTGCATCGGGATGATTGGTCATCTTTACCTCCCTGGCATTAAGATGCAGCATAAGGGCCTTTTCCACAGGTAACAGAAACATCCAGGCCATTGTCTTGGGGAAAGAAGGCAGCAGCCTGTGTGTGATAAACTTTTACAACGCAAGTAACCAGGGTGAGGGATGTAGGATTACTGAACTGCATAATCTTATTACTCAGTGTCGAGGACCAACAAGAAGGAACCTGCTACTTGCAGGCGACTTCAACGTACACCCTTGCGGCGACCCTATGTTAAATATTTTAGCGACCATGGGTTGCCACACAATAACGGGGTTACATTTTGAACACACAAAACAGGGAAATGCGCTGAACCTCATGCTAGATGAGCATGACCTTTTTGTTTCCCATGAGCATTGCACCACCATTATCCACACAAAAGGAACCCATTTTTAAGGGTAGAAGTCTTGGGACCTTTATAGACTTTATTCTAGTTTCTAGAACTATTATGAGCCTCCTCTTGGCCTTCTGTATACTACCGAGCGCACACAGCGACCACAATCCAGTGTGTGTGTTGAAAAGAGAGAACCTTGTGAAAAAAAAGGATAAAGTCATAGGAGGAAATATGCTGCAACCTATAAATGGAGGGCGACGCATCAAATGGAATCAGGTCACACCGCCCGTCTTCCTTGATAGACTTAAAAAAGACTGCGTTGCTGAACTTTCAACCTGCCTTAGCACTGAACCCTTGGGCGAAGGAGTCCTTAAAGCCTTCGAAAGTATTGCCCTTCATGTAGGAAAGATGCTACATGCCCCGGGGGGAAAAACTCCATCCGGAGACCCTAAATGGTTCTGCCACAATTGCTCTAAAGCAGCCAGAGACTTGAAGAAGGCCCTTAAAACAAATCCCTGGGATAGATTCATGATCCGCACACTTTGATCCACTTATAAAAGTGTGCTGGCTAATAGGAAAAAGGAGTTGAAAAATGCGCTTTGGAAGGAGCACTTAGATCCTTTAACACTAGCAAGCAGCTCAAGATTCTGGTCCACAATTAACCGCTCACCTTTATTAACGTCAGGGGTTAAAGAAGTGGGGTCAAATATCACGGAGGATGAATGGGTGTCCCATTTTACTACAATCCTTGAGGATACCGTTATATGTCCAGCCCAACCAAAAGAGGTGCTGGGGTTGGCCTCTGTGGTGTACTCAGTTGCTGGAAATGATGGAGGGAATTAATAACCTCTCAAATAAGAAGGCCCAGGTCCAGACGGCATCCCCCTCACTTATTTAAATCTAGCCCTCTATTCTGGGCCCCAATTCTGACAGCAGTGGTTAATGCCGCAGCGGAAAAGGGCTGTCCAACCTCCTGGGGATTATCAACAATTGTACACGTATTCAAGAAGCGAGATAGAAACAGTACTTAAACTATAGGCCTATCTCCTTAATTGATTCTATTGTAAAAGTACTAGGGGCCGTTATATTAAAGAGGCTGACTACCTGGGCGGAGGAGAAAGAGATAATTTCTGACATCCAGTACGGGTTCCGCAAAGGGCACTCAACCTTGGCCCAATGCCTAAACCTCTATCTGATTTTGGGCAAGTACACCCTTTCACGTCCTGGGACTATTTACATGGCCTTCATGGACCTTTCCTCGGCTTTCAACTGTGTCAACCGGGGAAAGTTGTGGCAGTCCATGGAGGCCATGGGGGTAGAGCAACACCTGGTGAACTTCCTAAAAGATCTACACAGAGGCACAAAGGCAAACGTTAGATACACCATGGATCTCAAGGTAACAAGAAATTTTAGTATTAGTCGGGGGTCAGGCAAGGGTGCATCCTGGCCCCCTTTCTTTTTAACCTTTATATAAATGACCTTGAAGAAACACTGGTTGATAGAGGGGCGGATTACCCCTACGTGGGTCGTCGGGGATTGCCCGTCCTGCTGTATGCGGATGATGCTGTCCTTCTAGCCCGCACCCCGAAAGGGTTACAAACAATACTCGACGCCTTTCACTGGTTTATGGCTAGTCGTGACCTATCCATAAATAACACAAAATCTTACGTGATGCAGGTGGGGAAAGGAGCAAAAAAACAGTACCCATTTAGGGTAAATGGCACCAGGGTGCCTACATGTACCTCTTTTTCCTACCTGGGCGTCTTCTTGGATCATCAGCCGAACTGGGCCTCACTCCTGAATAAGAAAAGGGGAGAAGTTACTAGGGCTAACGCAGCGCTCTTTGATTTTGCTGCGAGAATGGGCAATAGACCAGTGGTGGCCATGTTGAAGGTTTATCGTGCAAAGAGCATCTCGATAGCTAGCTATGGAAGCGAACTATGGGGATACTGCAACCTAGAGCGCTCCAGGTGGTCGAAAACAAATTCCTAAAACAGCTCTTGTGTGTCCCACAGGGAACATCGAATATGTCTGTGCATGAAGAGACTGGCATGCCTTTTATCAGTGACACCCTGTCCTTGCGACCCCTTACATTTTGGCTACAAAGCTGGCTCAATAAACAGCTTGGCCTAACTCATAGTCTCCTAAAAGAGATATTGAGCCTAGATTGTATGACCAAAATTCCTTGGATGAAATACCTTAAAACTAGTTTTGGGAAGGAGGGACTCTTGGATTTGTTTTCAAAACCGGAAGGAATCACTAGAAAAGACGTAGCATATATTAAACAGTCCTTCACTGCACGAAAAATAATGTAAAGGCAGGAAAAGGATCTGTTGAAGCCCAATGTGCGTCACCATATGATGCTCAAAACCTCGCCAGGTGAGGAACCATATCTACTTTGGCCACTATCAGCCTATGAGCGTTTTTTACTAAGTAGGTTTAGGTTTCATTTGTTTCACTTTTTATTAGCAGTCCCAAGGGGGTGTCATAGAGGGACAGTGCTAGCACCCTGTGACTGCAACAACTTGTCTCCACAGGATTTGCTGCACTTTATGTTCTTTTGTAAATATTATGAATTCCCCAGGGCTTTTTATCTTAAACCTATTTTAAAAAGATTCCAATTTGTACAAGCTCGCCCTGCCCTACTGTATTTACAATTGTTAAAACCTGATTGTTTACCCCTTGGGAGCGGCTTTTTAAAAAGCTCAATGAAGTATAGACAATGCCTGGATACCTAGAACTGTATAAGTAATCCTCAGAATGATGCTCTTCCTAACGTGCAATAGCTGGATTTTAACGCTATGAAAAATGTGTTTTAACTGGTGTACATCGTAACAAGTATTTTAACTGAAAGCTTGAAATATATTCTGTTCTATGAACTTTTATGGTTTTGTACAAAAAAAAACGAATAAAGTACTTTTGAACTGAATTGAGTCTTCATGACAATTATGAGCCGTGTAGGAAAAATCTTTAGAACAACAAGTGGGCATAAACCCATGCCACGTGTCCATAGAGCTAGACTAATGTACCACATAATTTGGTATTGTTTTCAGTTTAATCACCACAAATGGACATCTGACCACTCGATCTAGGATACAGAGTCAACGGATTTAAGGTGAACTTCCAGCAACTTGACAATGCAAAGGAAAGGTGTGGTATCAAAACAGGGAAATGCGCTGAACCTCATGCTAGATGAGCATGACCTTTTTGTTTACCATGAGCATTGCACCACCATTATCCACACAAAAGGAACCCATTTTTAAGGGTAGAAGTCTTGGGACCTTTATAGACTTTATTCTAGTTTCTAGAACTATTATGAGCCTCCTCTTGGCCTTCTGTATACTACCGAGCGCACACAGCGACCACAATCCAGTGTGTGTGTTGAAAAGAGAGAACCTTGTGATAAAAAAGGATAAAGTCGTAGGAGGAAATATGCTGCAACCTATAAATGGAGGGCGACGCATCAAATGGAATCGGGTCACACCGCCCGTCTTCCTTGATAGACTTAAAAAAGACTGCGTTGCTGAACTTTCAACCTGCCTTAGCACTGAACCCTTGGGCCACGCCCTTTCACCCTCTGCAGAAATGTGCATGCATAGGAAGCGCAGCGGGAGCGCCGTTTGCGCGCCGAAGGCGCGCCTAAGGCAAGCCCGTCTGCGCCCGTCCGCGCCAAGACCGCGCCAGGCGCAGGAAACTCTGCCCAATCCCCCACCTTCATCAGGTACCTCCCTGGGGACCTCTATCGATTACAGGGCTCCAAACACTGTCCCTGTAAACTCGATCCAGCTAAGCTTGCGGGCACTATCAGCTGTAAATACTGCCGCTGGACGACTACCAATCATCCAGCCGACACATCCACTCCCCTATCACAACCCAAGGCCGCCCCAACTCCCTTCAAAGGAGGTCTGATTAATGCACGGTCTATGTGCAAGCATAATACAGACATATGCGACCTCATCCGTGACTCTGATTTAGACTGCCTAATGATAACCGAAACATGGTTAACAGATGATAGCAATCCTGATATTGCTACCTCCCTACCTCAGGCTTCTCATTCTTCAGGCAGGACAGACCGAAAGGCAGAGGTGGAGGTGTTGCCATTATACTTAGGAACACCTTCCCCTGCCATACCTTCAATCTAGAGCCCTTAAAAAGCACAGAAGGCCTAGGTTTTTCAATCAAATTGAACGAACAAACCTCCTTCTCTGGTGGTCTTATCTATCGCCCGCCTGGTAATGCCACTGAATTTCTTGACTCATTGTGCGATTCCCTGGGTCACTTCCTTCTCAGGTACCCCCATTTCACCTTACTCGGGGACTTTAACCTACATCTTGAGTCCAAATCTGATGCTCAAACCATCAATTTCTCCCAAACACTAGAAATGTTTAACATCCAGCAACTCGTCACTCAACCTACCCACCTGCTGGGTCATACCCTTGATGGTGTGTGCACCAACCTCTTCTCTCTAACTACCCTGCCCCCTCTTCCACAAATTTGGTCTGATCACAGCTTGATCCTGTTCCATATCCATAACGTGCGTTCTCCTCCCTGCAACAATACTAACTCCCACCCCACCAACTCCGTCAACTGGAAAAAAGTCCAAGAAAGCTTTACTCTTAAACCTATGCATCAATCCCAAACCCCCACCCTATCCGGAAACGTCGAAATCGACGCCGACCTCTTCTACAACTGGATCGCACAGGAAATGAAAACCAGAAACCCACCCAAACGTCTAGGCACTTCTCATAAAAAATCCAAAACTAATGCCCCCTGGTTCACCCCCAATCTTGCTACCTCTCACCTACTTTGTAAGAAAGCAGAGCGAAAATGGCGCAAGTCATACGACAACGACAACCGTCTCTCCTATATTCAAATAAGGAAAACCTATCTTTCGAACATCAAATCGGCCAAAAAATCCTTCTACGTGAACGCCATCAAAGAATCCTGTCAAAAACAAAAGACTCTGTTTACTATAGTAAAATCATTCACTCAGCCCAAGGCACTCCAACCAGAAATACCTCCATCACAAGACTTATGCGACAAAATCTTTGACTACTTTGAAGACAAAATTGTCTCCATCCAAAGCAACTTCCCCCCTTTTTGTACTTCTTCAATTCCCCCCCTCCCTTGACTCTCTTCCCGGCAACCTGAAAAGTTTTTCCCCTGTAACACTGGCGCAAACCAGAGAAGTCATCCTGGCCTGCAAATCGGGCTCTCCGTCTGACCCCTGTCCCCCCAAAATCCTTCACCAACTTATTGATGTGGTGAACCCAGTAATCAACGATATAGTCAACTCGTCGCTAAGTACAGGAATCGTCCCCCCCGTGGAAGAAAGGAATTGTCAAGCCCCTCATGAAAAAGGCCAACAAATCCCCGTCAGACCTAACCAATCTTCGCCCGATCTCACTACTCCCAGCCTTGGGAAAAATAACAGAACAACTGGTCTATAGAGAACTTAGACAATACCTGGAAGTTAATAACATACTCCATCCACAGCAGTCGGGTTTCCGTCCCAAACACTCGACGGAAACAGCGCTGATAGAACTATCAGATACGATCAAACTGCTACAAGATCAGCGAAAAAACTCAATCCTCATTCTTCTCGACCTAACCGCGGCGTGTGACACCATTTCCCACTCCATCCTTATCAGTAGACTGATGGACATAGGGATCTCAGACTCCGCCTTATCCTGGTTAAAATCATTCCTCGCTGACCGATCACAGACCGTCGCTCTGGGCCCTTTCCATTCTAAAGAGAAGACGATCTCATCAGGCGTTCCGCAGGGTTCGATCCTAAGTCCCCTCCTTTTCAACATCTACCTCATTCCACTCCTGTCTTTGATCGAATCATTTGGAATACCAGTAACCTCCTATGCCGATGACACACAACTCATCGTGCCCCTGGACGGTAATTCTACCAGCTCTGAGCTCAACCTCAAGAATTGCCTAACGGAGGTCTTCCATTGGATGAACACCAACCATCTGAAGTGTAACTCCAACAAAACGGAGATACTCCTGATTGGAAAGAACACCTCCTTCTGCCCAGCCCTTTGGTGGCCAGACAACTCAGTCGCTCCCCCTCAAACTGTAACAACGGCCAGGAATCTAGGCGTCATATTCGACTCAGACCTCTCTTTCGATCAACATGCTAAGACTGTAGCCGGTAAATGTTTCGGAATAATAAGATCTTTAAGAAAGTTCTTCGACTTTCTTCCTCTCGACGCCAGGAAAACTGTGACAGTAGCCCTTATAATTTCACGATTAGACTACTGCAACGGCCTTCTTGCAGGGGCAAAAAAGAGCACTCTAGCGAAACTTCAGAGCGTGCTCAACACCGCCGCTCGACTGGTACTCAAACTGCCCCGTAGAGCATCTATCTCCGCAGCCCTTCGATCCTTACATTGGCTGCCCCTTCACAAAAGAATTCTCTTCAAGATTTTGATCATCGCCTTCAGAGCTTTTAACAAAACCGGCCCAAAATACCTGTACAGACGTTTTCCCCATTACACCCCCAGTCGATCCCTCCGCTCGTCCCAGGACAACCTCATCCTTCCCGCAAAGTACAATCTGAAGACGAAGGGAGGTAAAACCTTAAGCTTCCTAGCCACCAAAGCATGGAACAACCTGCCCAAAAATCTCAGGCAACAAACCCTCGAAAAACCCTTCAGAAAGCTCCTGAAGACATGGATTTTCAACCTCCCCGATGACTTCGCCAAGGCAGCCATCTAATCCCCCTCTGTTTCCGGACTGGTCATCTAGGATTCTTAGCGCCAAGATGCTCCCTCCGGAGCGAACGTCGCGCTCTAGAAATACCCTTACAAATTACAAATTACAAATGTGGTATTGCAATAACAAGTACAAGCATCTGAGGGACACCAGGCACTCAAAACCAAGTCAAGTCAAAGATTTATATAGCGCGCTCCATACCCATAGGGTCTCAAGGCGCTTGAGGAGGGGTGGGGAATTACTTGTCGAATATCCAAGTTTTAAGTTGCTTTCTGAATGCTAGGTGGTTCTGAGTAAGGCGAAGGTGAGTAGGAAGAGAGTTCCAAGTTTTAGCTGCCAGGTAGGAGAAGGATCTGCCTCCCATGGTGGTTTTGTTGATGCGAGGTACAGTGGCAAGGGCTTGGTTGGAGGATCGTAGCTGACGGAACATTGGGCTTCAGTTACAGAGGTAGGGTGTAAGCCTCTCTGTATCTGATGCTGAATTTCAGGGTGGTAGGGCTATCAGCATCAATCGGAAGATTCCTAGTATGGAGGGCCTAAAGAACAACAGGGTTTGGAAGTGCCCTCTAGTTCGCTGACCTTACAGGGCACACGCTAAGAGCCCAGAATGAGATTGCAGTTGCCCTTAGTATATTTCCAGATACAGATCATCAGTCTGCTGTTGGAGCAGAGCAGGGTGTGTAGGCACCCTTCTACTAAACCAACAATGAGCCAGCTGATTACTTGTGCCTAGATGTGTGACACCAGCATGCACTTGGATCTATCCAGGCCACAAGCAAGGGGAAGCAAGGGAATTCTGCATGCCACGAACACTGCTTTTCTACTACAGATTAAGCAAATCAGGAGCTAACAGGCCAATGTTTTCCCACTAGCCACTGCAGCCCATCAAAATGCATCCACAATTGAAAGGGTGTGGCAGCCAGCTCCCCATGGTGATCACTTTGGTAGCAGCAGATCCACCACCATTTGAGACCGCATCATGTACAGAACAGAAACCACAAGTTAGACCTGGGGTCAAATGAGCCATCACAGCCACAGCAGGGCTACGCTGTAATGGAAAGCACAGAACACAAAATAGGGCATCTGCGCCGAAGTGGGTAACAGGGATGAGTACCATGCATGATACATTAAAAATGCTGCAATAGGCTGTGAGGTGTTAGTATTCCAATGTGGTAACCAGGAGGCAAGCACGGATTAAAGCAAGGCGTAAGGCCAGGGTGCTTCTATAACATGTTGACTTCTTTTGTTTTTTAACAGAGTTCATCTGAGTAGCAAAATGTTTTATATTACGACAGAGTTGCCACTGCTTTGTTGTAAGTTGTTCACCAGCATATCAAGCACTTTCATGTGACAACTTACCTGCTTCTGAATTGCTAGTTGCTTTCCATCCACTACATCAGCCACATGGACCTACACCATGCACATAATGGAGTTTTCCCAGGTGTGCGGGAGCAGTGGATAGCCATGTTTAATATGCACACTAAGTATCTGAAGGCTTCGCTATGCACAAATCAATGGAAACTCTGCTCATTAAATAGTTCAAAAACCGCTACGGCGAAGTTATCGCACACACAGATCGTTTCATCAGTATCTTAGCTCAATATGTGCATTAACATAAGGGATCAGCTGCAGCAATCTCTACTACCAATAGCTGCTAAAAACAGAAGCCTCTAGGGAGATGCATTCAGAAAAGCAGGAATAATATTACAACATTTGCAAAAAAAACGTGTTTCAAGTGCATATTATAAATCCTTTTCACTTAATATTCATAAAGGTGCTTAGACTCCGATGTGCTTGATGACTCTTTAAACTTAATTTCAAATAATTCTTTGCCACACAATGTGTTTCGCTCCCCTGTGTTGAAGTGAAGGACACTCGTAAATATCCAAATACCTTTATTGGTATAAAAAGGTAAAATACAAAGAAAGCAGGCGAGTGCCAGGAACCACAGCTAACAACTGACTCACGAATTAGAACACCCACACCCTAGTTACATTCTAATGACTCGCTCTGTCATTAGAGTTAAAGATATACTATGCATTCAATTACATTAGTAAAAGTTAACAATATACTTATATAACATATCCCCCCTCCTATAACTAAAAATAGAATTAAATAAACGTAAATAAAAAAATAAACAAAATGATGCATAAGGCAAACATGAGAACAATATGAATCCAAATTACAATAAGTTACATCACATATTCATTTAGCTACTTTGGTAAAACTCGTTTCCTCTTATTACACACATCAACATCCACTTCAACATTAGAAGTCATATTTTCCTCAGCATCACACCCTTCTCCCCTCGTAAAAGAAGAAAAGGAACCCTCTGAAATATCATTAGTTGTGGATAACCTAAAGTTTTCAATTTGTTTATCCTGACCGAGCGCCGGATTTTGAAGATCATCACCAGCTAATTGGGACTGTAATTTGGTATTTTCAAAATAATCTTCAATCCATTCCAAATCTTTGATGTGATCGTGCCCCAGATTATCTTCAACATGATTTTGATTTGTATCAATAGCAATATTCTTGAGATTCCAAACTTTCCCATCGTTCAGTCTAACAGAATTTCTTAAAACTTCTATCACCTGTTTAGGTGTTTCAAATCTGCCACTGGATTCAAGCAAGCCGGGCTGAAGACGGCTGGAATGCTAGAAACCGGTCCTCGGAAGCTTGTTTCCGGTCCAGGGAAGACATGGCTTGGCAGTTCGAGCTGGACTGTTCCCATGAGGCACAGGGTAGGACTGATTTGCATATAGCCATGTCTGAACTGGGGTGGCAGAGTGGGCTAAAGAACGGTGATGGATTAAACCCAGATCTTTTGACTGGGTGTGAGTGTTTGATTGATTCAGATGCTCCGTCCATCACCACCCCCTTTTTGTACCTCTTTTGGTCGCCATAAGTGTGGCAGGGTATGCTCAGACGTGAGTCCCTTGCTCACTTTGCCACTGGATTCAAGCAAGCCGGGCTGAAGACGGCTGGAATGCCAGAAACCGGTCCTCGGAAGCTTGTATCCGGTCCAGGGAAGACATGGCTTGGCAGTTCGGGCTGGACTGTTCCCATGAGGCACAGGGTCAGACTGATTTGCATATAGCCATGTCTGAACTGGGGTGGCAGAGTGGGCTAAAGAACGGTGATGGATTAAATCCAGATCTTTTGACTGGGTGTGAGTGTTTGATTGATTCAGATGCTCTGTCCATCACCACCCCCTTTTGTACGGCTTTTGGTTGCCATAAGTGTGGCAGGGTATGCTCAGACGTGAGTCCCTTTCTCACTTTGCCACTGGATTCAAGCAAGCCGGGCTGAAGACGGCTGGAATGCCAGAAACCGGTCCTCGGAGGCTTGTTTCCGGTCCGGGGAAGACATGGCTTGGCAGTTCGGGCTGGACTGTTCCCATGAGGCACAGGGTCAGACTGATTTGCATATAGCCATGTCTGAACTGGGGTGGCAGAGTGGGCTAAAGAACGGTGATGGATTAAATCCAGATCTTTTGACTGGGTGTGAGTGTTTGATTGATTCAGATGCTCTGTCCATCACCACCCCCTTTTGTACGGCTTTTGGTTGCCATAAGTGTGGCAGGGTATGCTCAGACGTGAGTCCCTTTCTCACTTTGCCACTGGATTCAAGCAAGCCGGGCTGAAGACGGCTGGAATGCCAGAAACCGGTCCTCGGAGGCTTGTTTCCGGTCCGGGGAAGACATGGCTTGGCAGTTCGGGCTGGACTGTTCCCATGAGGCACAGGGTCAGACTGATTTGCATATAGCCATGTCTGAACTGGGGTGGCAGAGTGGGCTAAAGAACGGTGATGGATTAAACCCAGATCTTTTGACTGGGTGTGAGTGTTTGATTGATTCAGATGCTCCGTCCATCACCACCCCCTTTTGTACCGCTTTTGGTCGCCATAAGTGTGGCAGGGTTTGCTCAGACGTGAGTCCCTTGCTCACTTTGCCACTGGATTCAAGCAAGCCGGGCTGAAGACGGCTGGAATGCCAGAAACCGGTCCTCGGAAGCTTGTTTCCGGTCCAGGGAAGACATGACTTGGCAGTTCGGGCTGGACTGTTCCCATGAGGCACAGGGTCAGACTGATTTGCTTATAGCCATGTCTGAACTGGGGTGGCAGAGTGGGCTAAAGAACGGTGATGGATTAAACCCAGATCTTTTGACTGGGTGTGAGTGTTTGATTGATTTAGATGCTCCGTCCATCACCACCCCTTTTTGTACCACTATTTTTTACCCCAGGCCAATTCTGCCCACCCTTGAGGCATGATACCCTGAAAAGCCCCCACCAGCTAGCATAAAAGGAATCTGATAAATTGACCCAATTGTCCCAGCTGTTCTTTTTCTATGAATAGGCCCCAAAATGTCTCTCTCATACAAATCTTCTCAGTGAGGCTCAGCTCCCCCGGAGCCCCCACTTCCTCGATCTGCACCTCTTCTCTTTCACCCACGTAGATACCGCAAGAATAGCAATACCCCAAGAACAGGGAACTTCCCGAGCTAAAAGAGACATCACGCAATACCTGATGGTTGGGGCCACTTGCCATCTGTCATCTTTCATATTATTGTATCTGTTGCTAGCCTTAATGTAACTAAGACATGCAACCAATATCTTCCTAAATGTTTCTCTTTCTTATAAAAGTTTCCCTGAAGTGACGCAAATCCTGGTCAATAGATGTGCAATTTCATTATGATTCATGGTCAAACATCCTGTGACCTTTTGAGAAACCTTTTGTAGCGTGGGTGGCACTTCTGTTTTCTTAAATATTTTCCAGACGTGACCAAAATGTGTCATGTCCTATAGGTCAAAGACACCTGATAATGTCGTCATTTTGTGGTCAATAGTTCATCATTGAAAGAGTATAAAGATCTGCTCCTCAGTCCATTCAACAGACTACCTCGCTGCAGTGACCCCTTGGGTCATTGACGCCTGTGTGGTCTCCTTCAGCCCTCTATCTAAGCATCTTTGGCTGAAGCTCCAATTGTTTCTGGCACTTTAAAATTGTCTTTTTCTCTCTCCTCTGCTTCGCCCTTATTCTAAAACATTATTGCAATTGCAAAGCAATAACGGTGTTCCTCCTAACTTAACATGTGCATTACTAGCATTGCAGTGAAGAGTAGTTTTCATTTTGAAAATATTTCCATAGATTTAAAATATTTTTGCATTGCCTGAGTTTCTCCTTCACTCCAGAAATGTGGGTTTCATTCCCTAAGTAATTTCAATTGTGCCTTTTTAATAATCCTGGCCCCTCACATTCTGGGTCTCTTTAAAATGTTTAACGTGCATGAATTGCTCTCTTCAGGAAGGCTTGTTTCAAGTTCTCTATATTTTTATAGAATGTATTCGGTGTCTTTCTGAGTCTCTAGCTGATTAAAATGTGATTTTTAATGGATCCTCACTCCAGCTGCCTTATAGTTCTCATCAGAAAGGCTTGATTCTAGGCACTATGATTTCATAACAAATGTACTCCATGTCTTTGGATCTCTAGCAGTTTTCCATTATGCATTTTTAAGAGTTACTCATTTCAGCTTGCCTCGCAGCATTTTAGAAGTGATTGCTATTTAGCATGTACTCCTGGCAGAGTGAAGCCAGGTTTTCTTAAGAGTGTTCACTAGCAATGCGTTTTATTGAAATACATGTGTTTTGTGTAATAAAAGTGCCACTTCAACATGAAATGTCGTCATCTCACCTCATTGTTCCTTCTTTCTTAGTGAATTATTGAGACGGTACCCCAGATCATAGTGAAACGTGACCACACCCTTAACGGGGGCTCGGAAGGGCCCCCAGTTTCCCCTCTGTCACTCTAAAAGGTTTATTCAGTCACCCACTTTAATTTGAACATCTTTAGTGCCATGGTGCTTATCATAGTACTCTTTAGTCTTAGCGGGTACTGAAACCAAATCCTTTTTCACATCGATAGGTGACCACTGTTGTACTTTGCCCTGCATAAGCCACCCAGGGTTAAACTTACATCTAGGGGTTCTCCCTCTGATCATAATAAATGGAGACAAACCAGTACTTATTTGTGAAGTAACCCTATAAGACCATACTGCCTTCTGTACTTCTATTTTCCAATCTAAATGCTTATGAATGGACACTTGTTTAACACCTTTTATCACTCTATTAAAAACGTTCCACTGTGCCATTCCCACTTAGATTGTAAAGTGATGTTGTCTTATGCTTTATACCGCACCTCTCAAAATAGCTTTTAGCCATTTTAGACAAAAACTGTACACCATTGACTGTTAAGATACAGACAGGTAATCTCTACACTACAAACACTTTATCCAAAAACGTAAGAACAGTCTGTGTGTCAACTTTTTCCACAAACTTAACAATGGGCCATTTAGTAAAAAGTTCAATGGCTACCAGCCCAAAGTCTTTCAGATCCCCGATTGGCCCTAGAATATCCACCGCCACTGTGCCCCATGGAAGATCAGGGATTAGTCCTTCACTCATACTAGGTCTCAAGGACTTTAACGATTTATCTGCTGAACATCAAACAACGCAAGCTTTTACAAAATCCTCAACATTTTTGTCAATCCCGGCCACCAAAACACACCTTTCACAACCAACTTAGTTCTAACCACACCAAAATGTCCTACATGACATAATTCTAAAATCCTTTTTCTTAAAGGTTTAGGAGGAACAATTCTGTCTCCTCTCATCAATACCTTTTTGTCACAAGACAATTCCATACGAACTTCCCAAAAAGCCCTCAAACAATCTGTGATGTTATCCTTCTTCGGCCAACCTTTGCAAATGTAATCAGAAACTTTCCCTAAATCCCCATCCTTACCTTGTTCTTCTGCCCATTCCTCTTTACTTATCGCAGGTACTCCTGAGTCTTGTATGAAAGCTACACTAAAATTCCCCCAAGTATCGTCCACACACTCCTCCAATGGAATAGGTAGCCTGGATAAACAATCTGCCAGAACATTGTCCCTGCCAGGTACATACATCATCTTGTAGATGTACTCCTTCATCCGCATAGATATTCTTGCTAACCTTGCTGACACAACTGCAGTTCCTTCACTCGAAAGTATACGAACTAAAGGTCGGTGATCAGTGCAAATGATTACAGGCGTTCCCCACATTAAGGCACAAAAGTGTTCTAAGGCCCATGCACAAGCCAATGCCTCTCTCTCAATTAAGTATGGGCGGAAAATCCGTTCCGCTCGCAGATTTTGCGGATTTTCGGTAAATTCGCAATCCGCGAGATTCGCGAATTTCCCGCAAAATCCGCAAATCCGCGAGCAGCGGATTTTATGGCTTGCTCGCACTGTTCGCGTGAGTTCGCGGCTTCCCAGTTCAACTTCGCGCCCCGCGAATAAGCGCTAAATTGCAGAAATACGATCTTAGCAAAACTGAAACTACTTACCAGGTTCAAAAGTTCAAGCTCATCATTAGTAGCCATTTCCTGTAGTGCTTCCTGAGGGCCCCTCCAGAGTTCAGTTGCCTACTTGCAACTATTATGTGACCCTGCTCTGACCCTCAGAATAGTTACACATATGCCACAAAGGTCCTGAATTACAGCTAAGGGAGACAAGCAGGAGCCAGGCTGGAAGTTCAAATCCAGTGACACATTAATCAGCCCCTAATTCATTATTGTCAGTTGGGGCAGGGCAGGTGTTGTAACTAATTTTGCAACAATGAAAGCACTTAGCAAGTGCAAAAGATCACTAATCAGGAAGCACTAAGGAAGCAGGTGCCAGCTAAAAAAATATTCTGTGACACATTAATCAGCCTCAAATTAATTCAGGTCACTTGAGGCAGGGAAGGTGTGCTTTGCTTTGCCACAATAATGTACACTGGACAACCAGAGGGTGCTGTGATGAAACAGAGGGTGGCATGGGTGAGCCAGAGGGTGGCATGAGTGAACCAGAGAGTGGCAGTGGTGACAGAGGGTGGGAGTGATGAAGAAGAGTGTCCCAAACAGGCTGGACACGTAGAAACAACAAGTTCGCAAAACTTGCGACCCGACAGGTAAGTTCGCGTTTGCGAAATTGTACAAAAACCCTCGCGAACTGGCAAAAACCCGCACAAACACAAAAAAAAAATCAGCAAATTCGCGAGAATTCGCGGATTTTGCGGATTGCGAGTTCGCAAATCCGCAAAATTTGCGAACGCGAGATTCGCAAAATTCGCCCATGCTTACTCTCAATAATAGGGTATTTGCATTCAGCAGAGGACAGTGCTCTAGAAGCGAACAGTATTATTTTCTCTTTACCCTCTTTTCCTTTCTGTGATAAGATGCCCCAATCCTTTATCACTCGCATCAGTCGTTAATAAACATTCTAAATTCGGATCAAAACTGGATAAGGCATTCACAGCTTGTAAATCAAAACTGGATAAGGCATTCACAGCTTGTAAATCAATCTTAATTTGCGAAAATTCTTTCTCACATTCTTTAGACCATTCAAATTTTGCATTCTTCTTCAACAGTGACCGAATATTGTAAACCTTGGATGCAAAATTATTTATAAATTTTGCGGAATATTGACCTTCCCCAGGAACGATCTTATTTTTCCCTTAGAGGTTGGAGCAGGTGACTTCATGATGTTTTCAACCAGCGAAGGTTTCGGCTTAACCCCTTCCTCACTCATAATATGGCCTAAATATGCCACACTTCTTTTTCCAAAATTACATTTTGTCAACTCCACAGTTAACTCTGCTGATTGTAATGTTCCAAAAACCTGATCTAACCTGGAATTATGTCCATCTTTGTTGGCAGCTTCAATCGAAATATCATCCTGGAAGGATCAAACTCCCTCCATGTCCCCAAAAAGCCTGTGCATGAGTCGCTGAAAAACAGCAGCGGCTGATGCCAGTCCAAAAGGCATACGCCTAACCTGGTAACACCCGAAAGGCGTAATAAAAGCTGTAAGGCTTCTAGATTCCGGCTCCGACTCCGCCTGGTGATAAGCAGCAGAGAGGTCAATTGTAGAAAATCATGTTGCACCCCTCAAGGAAAATACCATTTCATTTATTTTAGGTAGTGGGAATTTTTCAATCACAATATTATTGTTTAGATGGCGCAAATCAATACACAAACACATTTTTCCATTAGGTTTTCGTGCGATCACCACCGGAGAAATCCATTCTGATGTATCGATTTCTTCAATGACCCCCTTAGCTAGTAACCCTTGAAACTCCTTTTTGACTTCATCCCTAATTAACATGGGAATTGGTCTTACCTTGTGTACCTTAGGTTCTGCGCTCCCTTTAAGAATAATTCTATGTTCAAATCCTTTTAAAGCTCCCAATTCTTGTCCAAAAACCTTAGGCAATTTCTTACTCAGCACATCGCCCAATTTACTTTCTTCATCCATGATAAGCACCTTCTCCTTACTGTTTGGATCTAAAATTATATGCAGGGTTTTTTGGTCAAACCAACCCAGGACAGATGGTCCCACCTTAGCGACATATAATTTGCCCCTTGTAGATCTATGTGAGAAAATGGCCAGACTAGAGGAGAACCGTACCTTCCGGTGGCCTAAAAACGGACTGCAACACCCACGTTCCTTTACTGTGTCTCCTCAGGAAGACGGAAGCGTATGAATGCCGTAACCCGGAAGAGGAGGTGGAACAACCCGGATATGGTACGGCAGGACGAATGACAGACCTCTACAAAGAGGCAAGGGCGGAGACAACGCCGGAGATGGAGAAAGGAGTGTAGAGACGGAGAACGAAGACGCGGGACCCGAGGAGAACCAGTCCAGCCCCGAACAGGACGTCGTCGAAGACCGCTGGTGTGAGGACTGGTGGATGCTGGAGAGCGGCCGTGACTCTAGGAAGAGTTGCGGCGGGGTCGGTGAGTAATACCGACTCGAGGGAATTGTATTGGGTAGCGGGTGGGAAAAGATACAGGGAGGGAGTTGTGTCGTTCGTGACGTGTTTATTAAGGGCATTGAGCATCAGTTGATAAGTAGAATCACGAGTATCCAAACCGGTTATTTAAATGCATGGTGTTTTTACTGCTGACTGTATTTATTTCTATCGGCACTGAGCACTCTTGTCAAACTTGCCCAGACACGGTGAATACTCTTACCTATGAGCACTTCCAACGTTCCTAGGCACAATAACTTCTGCTACTACCCTGAATTACCACTATCCTGACGTATCCAAACCCCAATCCAACACTACCCAGTTCGTTATTACTGGCCCTGGACACAAAAGGTGTGGTGAAGGGATTACTCCTATCTAAGGAATATTATTTAGCGTTCTCACGATACCCTCATTTATTTCCCTTCTCTTATGAGCCACCGGGGAGAGCCACCACGTCCTGAAGATCAGACGAAGACCACACAAGCCCTTTCATTGCCCGACACCTCTCCGGAGTCATCAGCAGAAGAAGAAGAGAAGTTTGAAGACTCTTTGCAATCTCCCGTCACATCATCACTTGTATTCAATAAACCTACTTCCTTTAAACCACCACTACCGCCTCCACGCCTGTTTATCAGACCCGCCCTCTGACAATCTACCTTTAAAATTAAATGTGAGCCATCTGAAACCCAACATGTCAATCCTCTCACCTGTGTAACTTACCGGATTCACATCAGACACAATCAGCTTATCACCAATTTTGTCAACAAATTTCTTTTTCCATACCAACTTATTTATTATAGTGTAGGGAGACCCTGAATCTGCATGAACACTTACAGTTACCCATCCAAGAGATAACTCACAAATGGGTTTACCTTCCATGGAATCCTCCTTAATATTTAACACCAAGTTCCCTCTCACATTCTTCAAACAGCTCTCATCCCCATCATAAACATCCTCATCATTATATTCTTCTTCATTCCAAATACATTTTACATTGGGTCTTCCACGACACAGCTTGCTAAAATGGCCTAAAAGACCACATATGCCACACTTCCTTTTTCCTTAATGCTGGACACATTTTGCTAAAAGCTAGATACTCTTTACTATCACAACGAAAGCATCTTCTCTCATCTGGTTTCCTATCTCTTCCCTGGTTCCTTAAAGGTTGATTATTCCATCTTCCTTGATTCGGTTGTGAATGGCTCTTAACAGTATTTTGTATCTTAAAGACCGCTCCAGGTGCTTTATCCGAATTCTTCCCTGTTTCTTTAATCACTGTCGCGCATCTACCTGACATTTTCGATTTCCTTATAATAGCCAGTACATCATCTAGCGGTGCATCTCCGTTTACCCATAAACGGTTTTGTATGGGTGAGTTATTGTTATGCATAACAAGTTGGTCCCTGATTAAATCATCATGAAGATTTCCATATTTGCAGTCAATAGCCATTTTTTTAAGATCATCAAGCCACTCATCAACCATTTCATCCTTATTTTGCTTCCTTTGAAAGAACCTGTGTCTAATTACTCCGATGCACATATCTATCCATGTCTTAAGAGTGTTTTCAAAAACGTCCAAATCAGCATCAACAATTTTACTCATCCTGGAATGTGTTTTCAAACCAACAGGCCCCAAGGAATGGAGGAGAATCCTTTTTTTCTGTTCTGCTTTCATTTTCCCTGCTTCGTCAATTGCACATATATAATTTTCAAAATCTTCTTTCCATTCCACCCACTCAATGCTAGGCTGTGAGCCAGTAGCCCAATAGGGATGTAAAGCACTAATAGAAACATTTTGTTGCGCCATAACTTCTTCCACAATGTCACTATTTTGATCACCTTGTTCCATAAAAGGTTAAAAAAAAGATTTTTTTTTACTCAAAACATAACCTTTAACTTAATCTCCTTTTCCTTTGTACATGAGATTAAATTACCATAAACTTTCCATGTCCCGACAATCTCACCTGCTTCTTTTTCCCATGAATGCACTGACTGATGAGATCGTAAAATTCAAGATGGCCGTTACGCAAGGTCACGCAGTGTGACCTTGCGCGATGATTCAATTACGCTTCGGCAATGCGTGCCTGCTTACTGACATCACCCATACATCAGCAGCCGGGCACGGTGTTCGCGTTTCAGAATCTCACTGCTGCTCGAATTATGCAGCCGATGGCGATATCCCAATGGCCACACCCTCCAATGCAAGGTAACGAGCTCTCCTTACCTTGTAAAGTCAATGAAAGTCCCACTCTGTTTTGTTTCTGCTACGTGTTGATCAAATTAAGAAGTCTCCCACAGCTTTTCACTTCGAAAAAACAAAAACATCCTTCTGGTACTCCCAACGGACGTAGGCAATTCTTCAGAGATTCCCAGAACTAATGAAAAATTAAATATAGAAATGGTTTTCCTCGTCGCCAATTTGAAGTGAAGGACACTCGTAAATATCCAAATACCTTTATTGGTATAAAAGGGAAAAATACAAAGAAAGCAGGCGAGCGCCAGGACACACAGCTGGATGCTCCAACCACAGCTAACAACTGACTCAAGAATTAGAACACCCACAGCCTAGTTAAATTTTAATGACTCGCTCTGTCACGAGAGTTAAAGGTATACTATGCATTCAATTACATTAGTAAAAGTTAACAAACACAATATACCTATATAACATCTGTTTAGGAACTTCTTCAGGGCTAATTAGTCTGTTGGGTTGCTATTCCATTTCCAAAGCCGATTTCCAGAAGGGACTAACTTTTGTCATGAACCCGTAAAAATGTGGAGTATATTTTTAATTCATTAGTTTCATTTACCCACATTAATTTGTAGAAGTGTGTGTAACCCCACCTAAAACATCCTCAAAGTGTCTGGCTACACATGTTCTATGGCTTGTAGGATCGGCACTGTTTTCGAAAAACAGGGTCTAAGATTGTCATGTTCCCCAACCTGAACCTTGCCATTCCTCTCCTCTCGCCTACTTTGATTGCTCATATGCATTGCCGGTCTGCCGAGACTCGGAAAACGACTATTCCCATAAGCCTCAGGAGTGGCAAGTTGCAGTAAACGGTAGAGCGGAAACAAACAAAAGCTCATCCGCTTCCCCGCAGTTCTGCCAATTATTGTACGTTGCGGAGCTAGAGCCGTTGGAGTCACATAATTTTGCAGAGTCTTGGCATCTGGTAAGGGTGCGGTTGCACCACTTATTCTTTGATAGAGCCGTCACTATTGCTGGTTCGCCCAGAGAGTTAAGACAACTCCTTTGGGGAAGTGAACGCTCTTGATTGTGGCCATCTCCTTCCTAGATACTTCCTAGCACGTGGTGTCCCTCCCTGTTGGTGAGACACACATGTGTGGTCTTGTGCTGGTGGTAGTAATACCGGTGCTGACTTAGAGAATGTTGGCTCATTACCTGTACACTTGTCCCGTTGGCAAGTTTCTCTGGTAATGTGGGCTCATGTGGGCAACCACACAAATTACTCACATTAATTTCTCCCTCCGTTGGCGAATTTGCCTTACACTAATTCATGCGGAGGGGAGTGAAAGGCTGCATATTAACTTGAGGAGAATCAACCTAAAGTAATATTATCATTTATTGCTACAAGGCTAAGATACTTATGCAACGTGCTCTTCAAGTAACATACTAACTGTGTGTATGTCCTTTGTGTTCATCCTTGTCCTATTTGGTTGAACTTACGAAAGACATTTATGATTCTGTGGGGTACAAAACATTCCCAAAGCATGGTGAAGACAATTTGGTTGGATTAACTGAAAAGTCTCTCTAATATATGCCAACCTGAGATGAAAGGTCATATATGTTATCAATTGGAAACATAGGCATTTATTTAATGACACAATTTCAATTATTTTGCCCTACACTAACAGGGGATTGTGGTAGAGCGATTCTCCTAAGCCTCTTGCATCCTCTTTGAAGTGTGGTGCTATCGCATCTGGATAGGTTAAGAAAACCATAGACATATCTAATAGGAGTGATTCTTACCTTACCAATAGATCCATATACGTTTAATGGCTCTTGCTTATGTTTGTTTTCTTGTTTCTTGTAGCATTATTATTATATGTATGCTCTATCAAGAGTGCCCATGGATTCCATACTAACTTGATCTACAAGGGACACAACACTCCTTGTGGACGCAACTGAACAGTTCTTATTTTTCTTTACAGGTAGTTATCATAGGTATACCAAATGTGATACAGTTTAGAGAGGTTATACTTAAGATGCTCATAGTCTCTCTGTTTTTTGTCTTCTCGTTGTTTATGGTCTCCTTCCCCGCTGTCCCCACCCTTTCCTTCCCTCGCTTGGTCGCTTCACTGATTTGTGCTATAATAGCAAACAGACTGGCAGCTATCGAGAGGTGGACCAGTTTTGAGCATCGTTCCGATTCCGAGCAGTTGGTGATACGACAAAGATGAAGAAGAACAACACAAAACCAGTGAAAAGATCTTAGGAAAATAAGCTAGACAAGAAGTGCACAGCTGAGGTTGTGGGTGATGGCTGCAAAGGAACAGACAGATGATGTTTATAAAGAGGGGGAAGTACACGTGTAGGGGGAATTTGAAGGTGTTCAGAGGTGTTCAAAAGGTGTTTTGCTGGAAACAAACACAGCACTAGTAGGATATGTACAGTCCAGGCCGGGAAGGATAATCAGTATACATCTTGAGAACAATTTAGGCTCTCCCTAAGAGGCATGAACCATGTATTAAACACAAGGCTACAGTGTATACCATGTATCTGCGTTAAGAGGCCATGGTGTCACATCACATTCAGCCAAGAAGCGCAAGCTCAGTATTTCTGCCATGTGTAATGTGTGAAAGCCACACGCATGTGGTTCATCTGCGGTAAAGCCATAGACTGCAGAGGACCTTCAGTGACGCCACTGCTAAGTCAACTTCACTGAAAAATATAGCATTGCCACCACCCAAGTTGGAGAATATCAGGGTTTGAACTGTGATTGTAAAATTATTGCCAACAATAGGCTCTTTTCCTTTCAAAAGAGAAGAGAACAAAGGGAAAGCACACTGTCCTTCACAGCTTCTCTCACGCTTTTCTTTGGCATGGAAATCACAGTCAGATTTTTTTATGACAATTGAAGAAACAGATTACATAGCAAATGAAATGCTTAGAAATATTGTATATTCCACTAGGGGACCCTTTTTTCGCACCTAGTGTCCTAAAAGGTGCTGCCTTTTACCACAATTTTGCATGCAAGTGGAAAATATATGCACATATTAACCATTTATGTGTTTCACTTCACTCGTTTTGCCAGAGGTACTGGGAGTTTCAGGATTCAGAGTTGAAATAAAAGAGAATGTGATGTATTCTGCTAACATGGGAGTATTGTCATTGAGATGCCTACTGCAGTTTTTGGGTCTTACTTACAAGACAGTATCACTTATCATTGGTTGGCTTATTGTCACTGTCATTTGCTTGCTTCCTATTCAGTAGTTGCCTTCCTCTTATGTTGTTTGTCTCTCCACTGGAGTATAGCCTATTTTCCTTCCTTTTGATTGGCTGACTTGTATTCTTCCATTGCTCACATTTAGTGAACTACTTTTTTAAAATTATACACTCCACAAGGCTGCATGTGTTTTCTGGCGTTGTCTTGTGTGGTAGTTCCCACCCCCATCAAATAAGCTCCCCTCCATTGCTTCCCGTTGACCCACTCCCCACCTGCTCCTCCATGTTTTCATTTATTTTTAATTTGGAGGGCTCAACAGCTGCCATTTGCTGCTATGCTTCTCTGCATTCCAGTGACTTTGCATCTTTTTGTTGCATCTGGACTGCTCCTTTGTTGCTCCCTACCTATGCCAGGATGTATTTTTTTTCTTTTTTTTCTTTTTAAGGCCTTGCAGCTGCCATTTGCTTGCTGGCCCACTCCGCTGTCCAAAAATCACTTTGTGCGAATAAAACGAATATTTTTTTTACATACGTGGCATCTGCCATCTTAAATTAGAAAATAAAAAAATAAAATGACACCTGCATCATTCCGTAGGCTCATGCATGTGTGGTGAAGCATGTACATACCAACATCATCAAACATGCAGGTGGTTATGGATTGACGCAGCCGACAGCAGCAGCTGCGTCATCACAGCCTTTTCTCTTTTTTTTTTTTTTTTTTGCTGATGCTGCACAGCATCAGCAAAATACATTGGCAATGGCAATAGGCCTACAAGGCACAACCTGTTGACTTTGCCAATGCTTGTTCTTTCAACAGTTACCAGATCAGCATTTCCCCTTCTGCCCATTCTTAGCTGACCTGCCTCAAAAGGCCCTCTGCGTGAACCTTCCTGAGAGGTTGCAAGTCACTATTTCTTGATACCCTCTATATTCAGTTACAGCCTTACCAGCACCTGACCTATGCCTTAGGTTAGATACGTGCCAATATAATAAATTCAGTAGAGTAAGCAAATAGGCTACGAAGCCTCGCTCCACTCCTGTCTTCAGTCCCTAAAGTGCCAATCTGACTTTCTCGATTGAATACTATTAAAAGGTATATCCTACCGGTCTTATTTATGCTATGTTGCTGAAGTTCGCTTTGATTAGTCTTTTGTAGCCCTGTTAATGGCGGGTTGACTCGGGAATAAATTAACTCGGTGAGGCTAGAGATGCACAATTGGCACTTTATCTGTTGTTTTTTTAGAATGCCAATTGTTTTAGGATTTGGATCAATCGACTGTTGTATGTCTATTTTTGCACATCATCCCTCTTTTTGTATCTTTGAGGGTTTACTATGTGTTAAATGCTGGGTGTTTTATTATGGTAACCTCTAGCACTTTATATGTAGGATGGAATTTGAAACCAATTCATGAAATACTTACAATCAACTTAATTAATTGGTAATCACGCTAAATAATATTTAATTCAGATCGGATTGAGCCATGTAGTATATCTATCCAGAATTAATCACATTTGCACTTTTTCTTTTCAATTTCTGCTGCCCAAAAAAAGTATAATCTCCGTTTTTCCATTGCTGTTTCGTTATGTGCTACAAGTTTTATATCTATTTGCTAAGAATTCCACAGACATGCTGTTGATTATTCTTTTCCCGGTTTTTTTTCTTACCTGCTGTGTGTGATGTCTCCCCCTGTGTTCCATAAATACAAAAAGCTAGTACAATATTTAAATTAAAATAAAATAAAAAGGCATATACAATCAGTAGAACCATCAACATATTCATGGTAACTGCGATTGATTGGGCCGATGAGACCCACAGTTGGCAAGAGGTTCGGAAATCACAAAATGGAGGCTTCAGCCTCCCAATCCCGTGAAATAACCAGGAGGCCAGAACTCCGTTCTAAATAAACAGAAAACGGGAAAATATGAAAGTCTTCTGTCTTTTTCACTCCAGAGAGTATTCCAACCCATAACACACAGCAAGAGCGGAACCTAAACAAATGGGATGTGAAATTTGAAAACTGATCATGGCTACTCACAGGAAAGTGTTTCCTTCCAAATTGAAACACCTAAATAAAGATTGAAGGGCCAGATAAAGGCTTGCTTGCAGCGAGGGACGCTTCACAAGTGCGCACTTCCTCACTGACGAAGCTTAGAAACTCTAAACATTTTCTACATTATTATTTTGTGGTTACACACACCGGTGAGGCCGCTGTGTTCAAGGCAGACACGAAATGTAAGCACCGGGTGGAAGACGTCAAAGGAGGGAACATTCCGAAGAATTTGAAAAGACCATCAGAGGCAAAGCAAGGGTGCTTGGACCTAACTGAGGTAAATGTACTCTTAACCCTCCTGCTTAGTGAAAAAACAGACAGTCATGATTAAGGGTGCAGTGGACCTTTCACTCCTGAGTTTCCCGCTGCCACTGCACCTGTGCTTACATGATAACGATACCACTGTAGGCCATAGAGAGCGCTGTTAATGATTTCAACAAACTTTAAGGTCAACGCAAAAGGGCAGCAAATAAGGAAACAGGTTCGATGGAACGAGAAAATGACAGGCAGCTGAAGCCAGCAGGATCCCGCCATGGATGTGGCAACAACACCTTCATACCATGTTTCCAATCACATGTATTCATCGTGATCTTTACAGGCATACTCCTCTGCAAAGCGTGATGATGGTGCCTGTTCGGACGGTCCTTGTTCCAACCATGATCACTTCCACCTGTCTCCACCACACTCAGTGAGATCCTTTGTGTCCCTAGGATCTCGTGGACAGGAGGCAAGCTCACTGGCCCTTGAAGAGTACTTTAGGTCCCGGGCCATGACAGTTGGCACCGAGCTGCAGGCCAGCCACATCCAGAGAAAATCCACCATGTGATAGTCCCCTTCCTGGAGCACGACAAGTTCCAGGCCTCCATAATTCTGTGGATAGTCCAGATGCCGTCCCTGCTACCCATACAATTTCTCATGTTGATGTCCCACGTCGAACCAGCGAAGTGTGGTTCCAAATCCAAAAGTGTCTCTACTTTCTGAGGTCGGAGCCCCAGTAGTTATACCCACAATGGCCTTTGAGGATTCGATCAGTTCAAAATTACACCTTTGAAATGCATAGGCCCTCTCTAAATGTTGTCCTGTCTACCACCCTACCCCGGGAGATTTGATCACAATCTTTAATGGTGCCAAGACCCTGTCCCTTGGAATGCAGGTGCCAATTCCATCCCATGTAACCATTCCAGAAAGGCCCCACAGAGTCAGAGGTCTGACGTTTCTCTTGAGCTCCTAATTTATGGCATTCTATCAGGAATGCACAAATGTGGCTGCCCCCTCGCACCCAGTTGTGAATTAGGAGATAGGCTGATGGGCACACAGAGCAACAAGCATCGAAATACCCACTTTTCCAAAAGTGACATTTCCACACACGTAATGCTGAACCCACTCATACAATCAGAAAAGATTCACCATTAAGAACTCATTGATACCAAACACGATACTGTTACTATTCTGGCCACAGGAAATACTGCTCGATAGCATTTCCCTACACCCCTCCCATGCTAATCCAATGTGAGAAGCAGGTCCCATCGTATCAAACACACCACCCGGTGCCATTCACAATCCTTGCATGTAACGCACACACATACACACCGAACCTCTTCCCAACACTGCTGGCTGTCACCAGGGAGAACTCAGATATAGCAAGAGACATGTAGAACCTCGGCACGTAGCTTTTTAAATACCAAGCCGAGTAACAGTAACCTGTGCACACAGGCCCCACAGGGCAAACCTGTGGCATAATCGACGAGTTACCTCCATGGATGGCACAATTAGTTCAGCAGGCACATGGAGGCACACTGGAGATTCATGCCCCGGGTACAGGTCTTACCACCTTGACTAGGGACTACGAGCTAACTCAAATGAGCCAATCATATATACACCAATCGCCAGTATGTGTATGACGAGCACAGCGCTTTGTCACTACACAGCAGTGTCTAATGCGCTCAAAGTCCTATGGCTAACATCCAGAGCAACAGCAAACTGGGAAGGAGAAAAGCAAAAAGTCAAGGGAAAGCACATGAGAAAGGGCCATTTCCAACACATGGTGCACATTCTTTGCAGCAGGTATGATAATCCTCTGCATTCCCTTAGATGATTCAAAACTGCCACTAGACAAACTCCCATCTCTCTACAGCATGCCCATTTATTAATTGAGTTAATTTGACACTTTTATTATTGGCCAAAAACTGCTGAAAATACAAAAACTTTGCAGTGGTTTTAGAACTGTTGCACTGCTTCAAAACCGGTCCCACAACCATCCATCCTCCCGGGGAAATGCCTGTTGCCTGGTATGGCCAGTCTGGCCTTGAATGCATTAGTGCTCAATGCGCAAGCACTGACAAAGCCAACAGGCCTGGGTTCAATGTGTCAACCTATGCAGGGCAAGACATTTAAGTTAGCAGGAGCAGACACAGAGGGCTATAGCTGTAAAGTTGTCGCTCATGCAGTTCAAAGCAAGCACTGGCGTGGGGACAGAAGTGTACACCCTAACAGCCTGTAGCATTAGGCACGAGATGAGTACTGCACAATGACACGTGTGACAAAGTTTCACATTGATGGCTGGGAGAGGCTGGTCGAAGAAAGCCAATGGTTGAGATGGGTGAGCTCAAAGCTCTAGATATATTGATAGAAAACATTCTGTTTGACAAGTGTCCAGTCAAACCCAGACCTTAAACCCTTCGATGCACGTGTCGGCCGACGGCCATCGTGAGCTCTACCTCTGTAGTGCTGCGCACTTCCGCTGGCCGACTTGGCCCCGCCCACTCTTTCAAACCGCCCCACCGCGGTGGAATTTGCGCCGCGGTTATAAGAAGCCTTAGGAACCATGTATCATGCAGAACACAGGGTAAACAACACTCTAGTCCATGGGTACTCATAAACCTTCTGCCAGGAGCCAAAAGATATGGTCTGTGGGGTGACCGAGGGCTGCACTAATGCCAGCAGGGTGACTCAGGCGTTATGTAAATTGGTCGTAGGGAAGCTAAGCATGTACATCTAGTGTTTGAATTGGACAATGTGAAACCAGAAAACCTGGGATCAATCCCAGCTTCCCTCTTAACCAAAATATTTGATCCTAGGCAATTTCTTTTCACTTTGCCTCCTTTGTCTTCATTATTGCATATAAGAGGACCTTGAGATACATGAGTTGAGAATGTATGCTGTACAAAACCTTCTCCTGTTTTTGATTCAATAAACTATAATGTCAATTGTTAATAGCAACCCAGACCACATGACAACTAACTTGCCTCTTAGGGCACTATTGGCATTGGTTTCCCGCCTCATAACCAGCTATTGTCTAATAAACTATACATTGTATAGGTGAACAGTAAGCCCTCATATATTTTTTCCTGCTCCCTTCTTGTTCTTGTCTTTATTAGAGATAAAACAGAAGCCTTTTCTATCGTGACTGCACTTGTTGAGGCCAGCATTTTCATCTGAAATCTTATTGTGCCTCCTAATTCAGAGGATGGTATTTGTCAAGCTGTATTGAAATATCTTGCTGCATGTGGATTTAGATCACTTTGGGATATTGAAGTTTGATGCACATTTATCACTCCCTTTCCACTTTTCGTTAGTGTTTTATCACTCCTCCCACTGGGTTTGGATTTTTGGTATGTCTTTGATCCTGTTTTCCACATACTTATCACTTATATCTGGAATGTTCATTTCCTTTTAAGCTCTATCCTGGATATGACAATTTTATTCTTTATTATGGTGAAAAACTTTTTGACCTATCCAATATGAATCATGCGGTTTCTCCTTTTCAATCTATAATGACTGACTATCTTGATTGCCTTGTACCACACTTGATGTCCTTTGAATTTTAAAGTATGTATGTATTTTTTTCACAGACATCCTTCCCCACTATGCCTTTGTATACTCCCGCCCTGATGAAGGTGTAGCCCCGGCTGGGGCTATACACTGAAACGCGCGTTGGCGTTTTCTACAATTTGGGGAGCATCTGAGCCATCTGGGACCTTGTTCCAACTATTCTCACCAAGTCAATCATTGGCTATGACATTTCTGTGGAGTGGTGTGTTGTTTGTGACTAGAGCTGTATGTGTGTTGGCATGAAAGTGCTGATTGGCATGTGGGTTGTTGTGTGAATGTGATTGATTATTTTTATGTATATTCTTTATATCAAATAACAATGATCTATATTTAATGTAATTATTCAGATCATAATCATGTATTGAAAAAACTGTTGTCTTATTTAATAAAACCTTTATAATTTTGTAATTATATTGTAAGATTCTCATGTGTGGTTCGGGGTTCAGTATAAATATATAAGGACCTCCCTGAGGCCTTCTCTTGAATATTACGGGCAGGTAATCCCCCTTTGCCTTGTTTCTTACTTTTCCCCGTCTACCTGCCTTTAAGTGATGAGGGGTCCCCCTTCTTTGTACTATTGGCATTGCTGTCAAGGTGAGGGTAAGCATGTTTTTTTTATAAATCCATGTTTGAAAACCATCATTTAAAAAAAAAAAAAAAACAACCAAATGCAGTCATATGATATAAAGTACTAAGGCGAATCGCTTCTGCATGTTAATGAAATACATTTTTTTTTAATTTTGAAGAGACAATAATATTTGTACAATCTTTGTTTAAAGCTGTCTTTAAAAATGGAGGTATCCTAAAGTTAAGTGGTGCAGGACACCATAGATACTTCCTTCAACTTCAGTTAACCTGTAAATAAATGCTTGCCCATTCATTTAACATCTTTCTGAATGATAGCGCTCAGTAAAGTAAACAGCCGCCCAGTGCTGCTGTTGATCATGGGTCTGCATGAGAAGTTCACGAGGGCGGCAAATGGCCCCCAGGCCGTACTCTGAATATCATTGCTCTAGCCGTATTTGCAAGTGGGTGACTTGATGGGGCAGAAGTGAGGTGCAGTTATTACAGGTAGTTTTGCACCACAAGTCAGCAGTAGAGTACGTTGTGGCTAATGGTCCTGCATTTTGATGGTTTGTCCCTCAATCATGGCTCCTGTCCCACTGAACTCAAAATGGCACTGCAGGGCAAACATTTCCCACATTTTGGTTACTGCCACTCACTCACAGGTCAAGCAGCAAAGGAGGATTGGATTTGCCAGTGAGACGCCTCATGCAGCCTTCCAAGGAGTTCAACTCTCACTCTTTCCGCCCTACATGTAAATTAGGTTGTCTGTTAGTGGCTGGCAGGCAGTACCTACAGCACTGTAGAGGTCCTACACCACACAGCTTTAGGGGCTGTTGAAAGAAAGATGCAAAACAGCCCTGACTGTGTGAATGAAAACCAAGCTAGATTCAAATGCTGGCAATATATCTTTGGCGTTTTTTTTCTTCCATTTAGCCTGCTTTCATAGTGCAACCAGACAATGTCAGATAAAGGGACATGGGCAGATGGAGAGAGTGTTTTGTGCAGAATGAAATAGTTAGAGGACCACTGACTGCAGCACACTGTTGATTTCTCGAAAGGAAGTAATTTACCATCTCTTTTTTAAACCGCACACTTACTAGCAGCTTTTAAATTGATTCGATACACTCCCAATTTTACCAAAAACGGAGCAGGGGAAAACGTTCAAAAAGTGATTGTCCAAAAGTGCACAATTTGGCCAAATGGGGAGTCTGTGATTAAAAAGCATGTCTCCTCCTTCTCTAGAGTTTACAAACAGACCTCTACTGGGGTGGCAGTGATTCTGATGTCCAGGCAATAGACTCTCTTCCCAAAGAAATGTCATTGTGATGTGGGCCCTGCCACACAGAAGACTTAGAAAACAGTGTTTATTTCCAGCATATTTAGGTAACTGGTAAAGCTGAGATTAGACGTCAAGTATACTTGGCCCATAGCTAAAACACACCCACTGGACCACACCTAGCTCTGTTGTCTTGCCAATACAAGTGACTTGCCCACCTCGTTACTCATTCTGTCAATATTTTTTATAGCACTCATTACCTTGATTCCAAGCTAGGGACGAGGATATAGAGGGAAACCCCAAAATGTGCTGTGCAACACATAGATCCTCTCACTCTCAACAAACATCTTCTGATGTCTCCATAGCTGCAAAGTGCCTCTAAGCGCTAAATGTCCTACAAAGGATAATGCAGTTGGCCACCTGAAGGGGGCAGCCCTGGAAGCTTTGATGCATCTGGTATCTGGGCACTGGTCCGATGAGGTCAGTGACTGGCACACCAGTGAAGTCAATGGGGTTTCCACTGCTGGGGAAGGCTATGAAAAGCGAGGAGAACTGCTGCGGAGTACGTGTGACCCTGCTTCTTTAAGACTTGATGATGTCACAAGCCTGTTACTGCACACAGAGTATAAAAAAACGAACCAAAATGACAAGAACACACGCACGAGTTAGAAAAGCACACGTCAACTGTCGAGCGGTTATGTTTTCTTCCTTTTATTGCTGATTTCTGCGTCAAGCCTGCTCGCCTTTTTTCAGCATGATCAAAAAAGGAGGTGGTTTAAAAGTACCTGTCCAAAACTGCTATTTTAAACTCCCAAAATAATGTCAGCGGCTCAGCCAGCAGGTTTGGTGAAATACTCCATGCACATGTGTTTTGTCAGACACTTTAAACAAAGCTCCAATTTTCCAAGCTTAAAGCCGAGGGTACAAATGGAAATGTTTTCTTTCAGAAGCGTCTAACCATTACCCCTGCTCAAACACTTACTTGACGATGTACCTATTATTTAAAAGAATAACAACAACTGGATTTCAACGGAAAGGTTTAAAATTAGCACAGGTGGTGTTTTCTCTCGACAGAACAATTATTTATTTTGTGAGAAGAACGCCCAATTGATGTATTTCATCTACTCTTACAATCGTTTTCATAAAACCTGCAAGTCTGCGTTTCTTTTAAGAGCATTATTTAGTGGATAGATAGCCAGTAGCATTACTTGATCACACTTAAGTATAACAGGAGTTCCATCACAAACTATTTGGCTCCGGACGACATCACAGGAAGGACCTTTGACCCATCCCGATGACAGGGAGTAAATGTTATTTAAACAAATGTTATTGAGAGGGGTAGTGTCAGCTTGGCACGTTACTTCTTGGAAGTCTGCAAACTCATTTGTTGAGTGCCTTAACGTTCATCACTAAGCTTTACTCGCTTCAACGCATACATGATCCCTCTGACCAATGTCATCTATGCACACAACATCATCCTCTCTTATGCAGAAGACACACAACTGATACTCTCCCCCCTGGACAAGGCCCCAAACACAAGAAACAAGTTCCCCACCTGCATGACCAAATTTGTTATCTGGATGAAAGCCAACAGTCTTAAGTAGTTATCCTTGGCAAGAACACCTCATCATGGGACTTCAACTAGGTGCCGGCCTAACTTCAGACAACACTCAGAACCCACACCAGGAACCTTTTAACCCCTTCACTGCGGCGGCTATTTCGCCGCAGTGCTAAGGGGGCGGGGCCGAAATGCGGCTGGCGCATGCTGGTGATGGAACCGCTCCGTCACCAGCATCGGTTGCGCTGTGCTTATGACGGAGCGGTTCTGTCATGGCCCCGCCTGCTCAATAGAATGCTCAGCGCAGGCGCGGAATTCGCGCCGCGCAGGAGCGTCGGGCGGGCCATGACGGAACCGCTCCGTCATCAGCACAGCGCCACCGCAGCTGATGACGAAGTGGTTCCGTCATCAGCATGCAACGGGTTAATAATCATCAACAGCAAACTGGACATGATTGCACAAGTCAACGCCATCACTGCATCCTGCTTCTACACCATAAAAATGCTGAGAAGAATCTTCAAGTGGCTGCCAAGCAATCCAAGAAAAAGATCACTTATGCCCTATTCACCAGCAAGTTGGACTGCGGAAACAACCTCTAAGATCAGCAAGCAACTCACTAGAAGACTGCTAACCATCCAGAACTTAAGAGCCAAGCTATTCCCCAACCTCCCAAACATTACAACACACCTCAGAGAACTACGCTGACTCCCGATACACAACGCGCTCAATTCAAACTCCTCATACACACACATTCAAAGCACTACACAACTCAGGCCCCACCTACCTGTACAGCCGCATCTCCTTTCATCAACCACCCAAACACCTCTCTCACAGGACTTTCACTTTCACACATCCCAAGCAGACATAGAACCAGATCAGGAGGATGGGCGCTCATGTGTATCGCTCCTAGATTATGCAATGACATCCCACTTCAAATCAGAACCTCCTCCTATCTTCTTGAATTCTATAAAAAGCTGAAGATCTGGCTTTTCAATGAACCAACCAAACATAAGCTGTGCTAGGTGCACACACACTCTTGTGGGTGATAGTGAGCTTTAAAAATGCACATACACATGACACCGTGGGAAAAATTTGTTTTTTCTTTGATATGTGTTTTATGTATGTGTATATGTAATGTATAATGAATTTGAATATAGAATAATCTGCATTATTGAATATAATTGAATGAAAAATGAGAAAAGTATTATAAAAAATTTTTTTTTTAAATAAAATATTTATATATATCTTTTTAACTATTTGGCCATGAATCATTAATTCTATATAGAAGGTCGCTAATGTTTTGATTTTCACCTATAAAAGAGCTGGCATTGTTTAATTGTATGTTTGCTATAGTTTTCCATTTTCCCACTGTGATAATTGAACCCTACGTATAGCAAACTTAGAAATTGTAGGGGTCCCCTGTTTTTCAAAAAGCATAAACATGACACAACATAGTGTTAGTTATGAGTTAGTGTTGAATTATTAGGATGAGGATTGTTTTGATACGTGGGATGAATTGGATCATTGTAGCTTAGGACACATAGGGCCGCCTGTATGTCATTTCTACAAATTTTTAGGGGCCACGTAATTGCTGTTTTTGTCTTGTTTACAGGACAGGATGTGATGCCGCATGGTCTGACTTTGATTTCACTGCAGACAGTAGTGTACTGAAGTGAAAAAAACACACAAAACACTATAAATGTAACATTAAGAAAATAACAAAAAGATTGTTTACTTTCTGCCCTTGGCACTGCCACATATTCTTACAATCTCGTGTCTTGCAAGGGAGACAATTGAGGTACCACAACACAGGCCAGGGTAGCATCAGATGCACCAAACATCCAATAAATGCCTCCTGAACAATGTGGCCTTAAGTCCTTTTTGAATGCTCTCAGATTTTTCTTGAGATTCCAGATTGGCACTCAGTGTGTTCCAGAGAGGCCGTTCTGAACATTAATGCCTCATATATAGGGCTCCCGGTTTTATGGTATTTATTTTTTGACATTTCAGTCTGTATTTATCCATAATAAGTTTGGGTTTTGTGGAAAAATGAAGCTGAAATTAGTATATTTCCTAATTTATTTAACCGATAAATAAGCACTAATGCTTGAATGCATGACAGGTTTCAAAGCTGTGAACACACGCAGAGGATACATCAAAGCACTTTTTTGAAAATATGCAAATGTAAGTGTCAACCTTGTGCATATCTACAGCTGTTAAAGCCTCTTTACTAAAACTCCTTTCTTTAACCCCTTTGCCTATCAATCCACACAGCTATTTGCCTGGCAGTCATGGAAGACAGTATTTAGGATTACTTAAAAAGCAACCCAATTTCCATTTTTAACCACATTTAAAAATAAATACAGACAAGAAAATAAATGTTTGCTGTCTGTATTTATCTGTAAAATCAGTAAAAATGGAAAACAGGGAGCCTTACTCATACATGACGCAATTGAATCCGGGTAGTCCTAGAATGTTTGCATCTCATTTCTGCATGAGCCATAGTGGCATGCTACAATTTCCACAGTAAGCTTTGTGCATGATGCACATGGGTTTAGACTTGAGTCTGTCTTCTTCTGAGAGAAAATGTAGCATCTTTAATGTAGGGGCAGAATGGGAGGACTTCATCGGACCTAGACAGCCTGAGGCTGGTATACTTTGGACTCTGGAGTTTCAGAAGTTGCTTTTGTGCAGCCCACTGTCATTAATCTATCTGGAATAGTCCAAAGAATATTCTGAGTTCCACTATCTTTTGTTCAGTGTGGAAAGAAATTGGAGCAAATTTTTGAACACTCTGATTGATCTTTTCTTTTATCTGTGAGCCGTAGCAAAATAAATATGTGTGTGTTTTTGCTTGTTCCACCTACGGTAGACAACTCAGTTTTCAATTCCAAAAGGGAGCTATGCTTCCTGGATTGAAAGGCGGAAGAGGTTGAGGCATTCAGATATGGTTCCTAAATTGCCCATTGTTGGCAAACGATTTTGGTATCAGTTTTGCAAACTTTGGTTTCCGGAAAAGAGGTAATCACTGAAAGCAGAACTGACCATGGAGAACTATGAGGAACCTCATGTTACTTTGTGGAAATTTGGCAGAGATCGCTGTTAGAATTTCATACACTACCGAAGGGTGTTGTGTGAATGTAGTTCCACCTCATGAGGTTAATAAAATATCTCTTTGCTATTTCAGTTTCCGTGCCAACTTCTTTTTTATTTCAGTAATTTTTATTGAAAAATTTTATTTACATGGTGCAGAGGATATACATGGGATATAACTGAAAACAAGAGAAAAGACCGGGAAAAGACGCCGGGGGGGGGGGGGGCCGGTAAGCATTGGCTCGCGGCTATTTGTCCATTTTCCATTCTTGCTTCTTCTTCTCGTTGTTCCTTTCGGCATTCCCCATTCCCCCTTACAGACTGTCCGATTGTCTTTTCGCACCCCTGGTGGCGTGGAGAGAGAGGTGTAGAGATATAGAGAGTAAAGAGAGAGAAGAGGCACAGTGTGTTACAGAGTAGGTGATCCATGTGGTCTATGTAGTGCTGCCTTGTCTTGGCTCTGGGCTTCCTTCCTGGTTGTCCCCCTAACGTTCAGGGTGGCTTGTGTGAGGAAAGGTAGTTGTCCAGCGAGAGCCACATTTCACTTTTCTTCCCTGAGTTTGGTAGGCTATTGGTTGTTATGGTGTCGGCGCCTCGCAGGAATATGACCCAGTTGAACCAGGCTTTGAAGGTGGCTTTCGCTGTGTCTTTCCAGTTGTTCAATACCGTCTTGACCGCCGCTGTGAGCAGGAGGTCAATCAGGTCCCTGTCTTTTTCGGATGTTATGGAGGGGTCGGTGTACCCCAGTGCAGATAGTGAAAGTCAAGTGTTAGTGTGGTGCCTGTTACGTCGTTGATTAGGGTGTTTATTGAGTCCCAGAATTTCCTGACCTTGGTGCAGTGGAAGAGGAGGTGTGCCAGATCTCCTTTCTGCTTATTGCAATTCCAGCAGGAGTCATTTTCTCTGATACCCGTGGAGGCTAGGTGGGCTGGGGTCCAGTAGGCCTTGTGTATCAGCCAGAATTTTGTCTGATATAGTGTTGTTGTCACCTTCCTTCTTGATGTGGAGGACCAGAGGTCGGCTCTTTCCTCCTCACTGAGCTCCCTCCCCGCCACTGTTCCCCAATGGGTTGTGATTTTGTTATTTACTTTAGAGGTCTTGGGGCACAGGGCTCTGTACATGTGCGCCACTTGGTGCGAGCAAATCCAGACATAAAGGGTATACCTATAGAGGGAGAAACTTTCAAGCTAGCAGCATACGCTGATGACGTCCTCATCGTAACAGAAGACCCAGAGAGATCCATCGACGCTCTAATGGACACTATAGATCAATATGCGCTGGTGTCTGGATACAAACTTAACAGAGAGAAATCTTAGTGTAAACCATTGAACATCCACACCAACAGGACAACGCTGGGGTCCTCTGGACTGACCTGGCAGAGGAAAGCCATCAAATACCTAGGCCTCCTTTTCGAAAGAGACCTGCGCACCACACTAGACCAGAACGAACAAGCTATCTTAAACAAAATCAAAGAGAAGCTTGAGGGATGGTCACCCAAATTCACTACATGGTGGGGGAGGGTAGAGACTATCACAATGGTGGTCACCCCAATGGTTAACTACATGCTCAACATGCTACCACTAACCAACACATCAGACTTTCACAAAAAGTTGGACAAGCTACTTAACACATTCCTATGGAGAGGGAAGAAACCCAGAATAAGCCTTCAAAAGCTCAGACTCCCCAAGACACTAGGAGGTCTTAACATAACAAATTTGCAAATTTTTCAAACAGCCTGAATAGCTAAACAAGGCTTGTACTGGCTAACTCCGAAGAGTGACTACACCCCGGCCTGGCTATCTCTAGAACGGAGACTGCTAGGTGGAATGTAACCCGTAGCCCTGCTCACGGCGACAAAGCACCCTGCAATCAAACAAAACCCAATCCTAAGGAACACAAGACTGGCCCTACTAAGAATAGATAAGCTACTAGACACCAGTATCAGACACACCCAACTAAAATCCCTTTGGCACAACCCTAGAATAAAATACAGGAACAACACACTAGATATGCACACATGGTACCGACACGGCATAACCACAGTAGGCCAGCTACAGCACAAAGGAACTCAAACATCCTTCGACACACTCAAAGAGCAATACAAGTTCGATAGCGCAGAGCTCTATAACTTCCTTAAAATAAGAGTGGCAATCGCCAAAGCAGACATAAACAAGCTCACTCCCTCAATACTACAATACGCCACCAGCCTAAACATAATAGGACACCGTGCCAACTTCTATTTACTGGTCTGAGGACTTGTGTGCAGAGAAGGGCGAACCCCTAGCACTGGTAGGCCTTGCTGAGGTCCACTTCTACAGATTGGCGTCCAATCAGTGGGGCTCATCGGCGACTTGGATGCCCGAAGGAGTGGTCGAAATAAAGGATTGGAATCTCGCTACGGATGATCACTGCCCGAAGAGACCCACGTCTTGGCACCCACTGCATTTTTCCTCTCTTTCTGATCTGACCCTCCAGGTGTTCCCTTCTGGTGTTCGCCGTGCAGAGACCATTTGGTCGATTCAAAACTTGGCACTTGGAATCTGGAACCTTTTGTTTGGTACGGTCATTTGATGTGACACTTTGTATATGGAAATTGGCCAATATTTGGAATTTGTTTGGATATATATACATTGCAATTTATATAGGCAGGTAATGAGGATACTTTTCTCCAACTTTTGAATAATTCGTAACAGCACATATTGTGTTAAGTGCCATTGCTGTAAAGTATTGTATATGCTACAATATTTTTGGCATGCCTGTTTCAAGCACACTTCGTAGAATGTGTTGCTTCTTTGGAGGTACCAATGTGAATATCATGCGGAATCAGCTTGTTCCCCCCGAGGGGCCACCTAATAGGGACATGTATATTAAAAATGGTATTTCTTCTATAGTGTACAGCACGTTATGGAATAAATATACTAGCAAGGATCCTGTGTTGCGTTGGCCTATACATGGGTCATTTGATCTTAGAAAAATTCAGTATGTGGAACAATGTAACTTTAAGTGCAAAAGTAGACAAGATATGTTTGACTGTGTATGAATGTAGGGGAAAGAAGCGCGTGAACGAGTGAGAAGAGAGCAAGCCTTGATAGACAATGAACAACGCAAAAATATCCATGCGAAAGCGCTGGAATTAAAAAATAAGAAATGAAGGAGATAAAAGAGAGAGAGGATAGGGAGTGTCGTTTACAGGTAAATGGCCAATACCCTGTCGGGGGCCCCCTCTACCCTCTCCTTAATAAACCGCAGGATGATTCAATTCCGCTAGATCGTTCTCCGCCTCCATATACTTTTCCCTCTTCCCCTGTTCCTGATTCTGATGGTGATATTTCTTCTTCGGATCAGGATAAGCTAAGGTTGGATGCTCTGCGAGAGACTCGCTCTATGCTGAGTGTTGATCGTGCCGCTACTCTTAGATCTGCTGCTCATAAAGAAACCCGTGATAACATTTCTGCCTCAGATCTTTTAGCCGAGGTACAACAATGGCAGGATAGAGAGCAGTTGTATTTTGTAGAAATGATTGCCACAGAAGTAATTGAACGGTTTATAAAGCATTCCACAGAGTTAGAGCCTTCTGATATAGCAAACGATTGTAAGCAATTGCGTGACAGTCTTTTTCCCCCCTCTCAGGTGGCTGACTTAATTAGACATGTGGTTAAACTACGAGCTGATGCACTCCGTTTGCGGGAGGAGAAGAAGGCAGCTGCTGCAGCTGCACAAACAATTCAGACCACTGTGCCGCAGGCTGACACTTCAGGGACAGATAAGATTGTTGTAGTTCATGGGAAACCCATGCGGGAAGCTGCACCTTTGTATGTCCCTCCTAGAGGTACGGGAATAGATGATGATAAAAATTCCACTGATGCGAAGGGTTATTTTATTTATAGTTGGGTCTATACTCCTTGGAGTAGAGCAGATGTCATGGCTCTTAAAGGTGCTTTGCCTGACCCGCGGAAAAAGCCAGCCGCTTTTAATGAAGAAGTTGAAGGTGCCATTAGTTCTTGTACCATGACTTTATCTGATATTGATATGTTTTTTGGGCTTATTTTACCCCCTGATATGTGGAGATCTATTTGTAAAGTCGACGATCATACAACTTTTGGGGATGTTTGTAAAGTACTAGAAAGGATTGATGCAGAAAGGGAACCCGCACGGAAACCACAACAAGAAATTTTAGACCTTCCAAAAGCTATACTTGTTAAACTGAAAACTCTCATTCCTCCTAAGCAGATAGATTGGACTGTGTTAGCATCCTGCAAGCAAAAGGCAGATGAATCGGTCTCTGATTTCTTTTTGAGGAGGCATTCCACGACTTTAGTGGCCAGTCCTTGACAGATGATATGGGCAGGCATCTGTTTGTTGATAAATTTGTCACGAACATGTTGCCAGGAATAGCTAGTCACCTAAAAGCCAGCGAAAGTTCATGGACCACGTCTTTCCCAGTCTCTCTTTTGACTATGGCCCAGTATTATGGACATTTGAAATTAGAAGCTAAGGGCAATGAGGAGAAAAAAATAAGGAGTTGAAAACAAAGGTTATGATTGCTCAGGTTTATGGCCCATCTTATGGAAGTGGAGGTAGAGGCGGGCGTGCAATGTATTGCCCAGGCACACCCTCTTTTTCCAGAGCTACTTTGTCTTCTGATCAGTGTGCTTACTATAGGGAGACTGGACATTGGGCTTTTGAATGTCTTTGTTTGCGTACTCAGCAGTATCAGCGTGGTCGGGGACAAATGAGAAGCCACCCGGTGAATCCAGGACATAGGGGAGGTATGGATGATTGCGCTAGATTTGAAACTTTTAGGCATACTTCGAATTCTTCTAATACATTTGATAGGCGTAACCAATATCAAATATCTGATTATTTGAATTCGGATTTGAAGGACTCTGCTTATGCATAGGAATGTCTAGGATGGGGTAAGGAATCAGTTGAAGTCCCAGTAGATCAGGAGGGTCCCTATGTTCAAGCAAATTTTTTGTGTTCTACTGATCTGTTTCTGGTTGATACAGGAGCTACTCGTAGTGCCTTGTCTAAACAATTGGTTCCAAGGGTTCTCCTGTCTGGCTTAACCATTACATCAATAGGTTTCGATGGGACACCTTCCCTTAGCCCGCTGTCACAACCACTTGCATTCCATGTTGATATATTTACTGCTCCATGTCCATTTTTGCTTTCCCCTAACACACCGGACAATATTGTGGGTCTTGATATGCTCAAATATTTTAGGGCTACAATACGTTGGTACCCAGAAGGTGTGCATGTTATTTTGAATGATAACTATCAAGTGACTGAGAAGTACTGTCTCATTAGAGAAGATATTGCTTTGGCTTCACTTCCTAGTACTTTGTGGGGTACTTCAGACACTGATATGGGGCAAATGGTTATTCCACCAGTGCATATTCATGTAAAGGAGGAAGCTTCTTTGCCTCAATGCAAAATTTCTCGAGAAGGTGAAGAGGCACTTATACACATTGTTCATGATCTAATTGAAGTGGGGGTTGTGGAAGAAGTCCCTTACAATATTTGCAAAAGTCTATCCTTCCTATTCTGAAGAAAGATACTGATTCTAAAATCTACAGGTTTATCATTGATTTACGAGAAGTTAACAAGATTGTAGTGCCACAATAACCGGTAGTCTCTGACATCACGACACTCCTTACCTTGGTTCCCCCAACTGCTACTACATTTACTGTGATTGATTTAAAGAATGCTTCTTTTCCATCCCTATTCATCCTGATAGCCGATATTTGTTCGGCTTCACTTTGAATAACCGATCCTTTAGATTCTGTAGAGTTTCCCAAGGGTATACAGAGAGTTCTAGTGTTTACAGTCAAGCATTGAAAAGACAGCTTGATTCTTTCCCTGTGCCGACTGGAGTGGCTCTCATACAATATGTCGATGACATCTTGTTGGCAGCTGATACGCCTGACCAGTGTGAAGAAGGAACACTGTCATTGCTTTAATTTCTTGCATCGCACCATCAGAACATTTCACGGAAGAAATTGCAGTATTGTAGCCAGAAGGTTACCTATTTAGGTCACCTCCTGTCTAAGGAGGGACATGCACTTACACCAGACCGCATTCAAGCTATTTTAGACACACCAGTGCCCCGTACTCAGAAAGATGTCCGTGCATTCATGGGTCTTGCTTCTTTTTGTAGGCAATGGATTTTGGGCTTCTCACACATTGTTAAACCTTTGTTGGCTCTTCTGACCAAAGACACTCCAATACCCCTTCCATGGACGAATGAATGTCAGAATGCTTTCCACCAGTTGCTTTGTTCTGCACCAGTATTGGGCACTCCAGATTACACTAAGATGTTTACACTCTATGTACATGAGAGAGATGGGTGTGCACTTTCAGTTTTAGTGCAGACACAGGGTGACAAGCAACGTCCTTGTGCATATTTTTCAGCTGTTCTCGATCCAGTTGCTCGTGCAATGCCTTGGGTTTTCCGTTCTGTCGCAGCGGCAGCTGTGTCTATACGTCAGAGTGAAGGGATAGTCTTATCACATAGACTGTTGGTGTTAGTACCTCATGCAGTTGATGCTCTTTTGAACCAAACTAAAACGCAGCATTTATCTAGTGCTAGGTTGACAGGATACGAATTGACACTCTTGACCCCTCATATCACTTTGAAAAGATGTTCAACTCTGAATCCAGCTACTTTGTTGCCATATCCAGCGACTCAGTCCCAGTCACAAGAGCCTGATGATTGTATATTCCTTACTGAGGAACAGAGGAAGGGTCATGTTGATTTGCAAGATACGCCCCTCTCAAATGTTGATGGGGAACTGTGGGTTGAGGGGTCCTGTTTGAAATTACCAGATGACACGAAATCAGCTACATATGCAATTACAACACTTCAGACGGTAGTTGAGATAGCTCGTATTTCCAGAAGTCAGCTCAGGCAGCTGAGCTAATAGCTTTGACACAAGCATGTGAACTTAGTACTGACTTGTCTGTGAACATTTATATAACATTAGCTATGCTTTCGGAGTGGCTCATGGTTTTGGGGTTGGTCTGGAAGGAAAGAGATTTTCTTACATCTCATGGGATGCAAATAATGCATGGAGAATTGGTACATAATCTTCTGACTGCCTTGATCAATTGTTAAATGTAGCGCACACAAGAAAGTGACCGATAAAATAGGACCAGGCAATGCCTTCGCAGATCACATAGCCCCTGAAACTGCAATGCAGCGAAGCACCACATCTATGTATGTAGTGAAGTCACAGTCTGAATGTTGTGTTAACCTTCACTCACCTGAAATCCAAGTTGTTCAACTTGAGAGATGAGACTCTAATTCTCTTCCACCCCTAAAAACCTATACTAGCCCAACTGGATGCACAACTCAGTTTGGCAAGAATAGATTCCCAGGAGAAGGGGGAAAAATGGGACAAAATAATAAACAAAAAAGAAACACTCCTTTGGCTATGGCTCACGTTGTTAGACGTCACTCCTTTCTAGCTTAAAAGCCTTCAGCAAGTTTTACTTCTGGGAGTTGACAAGTACATCTTTGTATAAAACGTGAATCTGATTCACCATAAGGAGTTTTTATGACAAAATGTTATTATCCTTATCTTTAAATTAAATAATAACTTCCAAAAACATACTAATAGGATTCACAATGTTCACTGAGTCTTAATATGCTCTCAATAAAGTTATTTTTCTCCTCTTGTGTTTTCTTTTTATGCTCAGATTTGTGATCGTGGCAACAGAAGAGTCCCGGATTATGCTCAGGGATTCAAAGGTAAGTCATCAGAAGTTTCATTATTCACAAATATCTGTTCTTTCAGTTTTGTAGCTCCTTCGTTATTACCAAAGTCTTGATTCTGTAAACAATGTTCGGAAAATCAAAGAATACACACTCGCAAAAACAAATGGAGTTGGTAATTACCTTTTTTCCTTTATGCGAGCATCTCTCAATGCAAGCATTTTCAAAGATCTTACTTGATTTATAATTTTTATTTCTTTTGTTGCAGATCGGACAGGTTTCCCCTTGGGACCGGAAAGGAAGATTCATATGAGATTACTCTAGGCTTCGTGTTTTAAGAAATACCAATGGATCTTAATTGCCTGGACTGTGCAAACAGCTATTAAAGTGCATGATATTATGATGAACTAAAAACATTCTTGCTAACATAAACCTCTGCCCAAATGTATCTATATAGACAGATAAAAATCAAAGCTTAGCGAACTATCTGTTTCTAGGTGATCATACGTTGATAAAAGTATAGTACAAAAATGTTGCTAATACTGCTCTTCGACAATCAGGTAAGCTGATTCAGTATAATACTTTAGTACTAGCCAGAGCTTCACATATAGGGCATGACTGAGGATGTAGTACAACCATAAACAATAATATCCTATGCTACCCTTCCACAGTCAGGCGAACCAGCTATGTATGATATTTTAGTACTGGCCAGCCGCTCACATGTGGAGTGTAACCTAAAATAGTCTTTATAAGCAGGTATGCCATACCAATTGAAAACCTTTCATAAAATCAATACATGTAAGACAACTATAAAGATAAAACACACATTGATCAAAAATATATAGTTGTGCTAAAACCTCAGACAGTACTAATGCACATAGTAAAGTGCAAACTTTGAAATTAGCAGCCAGTAGTTTAAGGAAATAGGAGCAAATGAACTTGCTTATTATCTTAACCTGCTATGGTCATTAATTTCATATCTGCCTTTTGTCAAATCTTCTGGCCTTCCATGCATCATATATGCAGGATGCTACTGCCTGATACATTTCCGATGATCTGCTCTGTAACAAAGTGTTAAAGCATCCTTGCAGTTCCTCATATTGTTTCTTGGCCTCCCAAAGGGCAGCAGCATGTCAGCCCTGAATCGGGAGGCCTTGGATCAGGATTTGATGAAGGACTGGGCAAGTAAGGTTCCTAATCTAACCCTGAGATATAGAGCCCTTTCTCAGGCATAAATATCGAATCAAGGAATGGCTCCTACTGAGGTTTGGGCTTCAAAGCCAGATATTTTATCAGTAGGGCACTTTTCCTACCCTCATGCTTTCGCCTTATGAGCCCAGTATTTCTTGTTCACCATTTGTAGCGTGGCTTTGTTCAACATGTCCGGATTGCACTATAGGTCCGGGCAGTCTATTGATGTAAGAATATGCTCAACGTGTCTGAACCAATGTAGACTACTTAAGTTCTGGCTTCTCAAGAGATCCTGCTGGGACTTCTAGAATGCTGCAAGGGCTGTGGTAGTCCAGATTTGGATCCAAAAGCCTATAGGATAAAAGGCAATGAAGCCCTCCACAGCTGACATTCCCTACTCTTCTCCAAGTATTACCATTGGGGTCCCTTGAACCGAGTGTAATAATCGTCTCGGGAAGGAGTTTTCCAGTTTTTGAAAGATCTGCACATCCGTAACCTCAAATCTCGGTGCCATCAGGGCTTACCGCCACAGGTTTGTTTTATATGCGGTTAGTACAGGCTTTACTATGCGATTCCCGCAACTATTAGCAATCTCCCTATAGCTCCAGGCTATTGGGACAGTACTGATTAGGACTTGGCTACTTGGGTGCCACAACAATGCTGATCATCAATACGAACGCCCAGGTAGTTGTAGGTTTTAAATAAACAAAGAGAGGAGTACCACCATAGAGAATCAAGAAAATTCCTAATGGGGTGTGTGACTGACAAAAGGAAAGATTGTATCCTTTTGTTAAAAACCCCTCACTCACCAGCCTAGTGGTGACATGCTTCATCATCGGGGTCCACCCTGGCGGCCTAACGTCACCAGGGTGTGCTACAAAACCTGAAATACAGTGGAGCAGGTTGTGAGTGTAAGTGCAGAAAAAGTGTGTTAAAAATTGTCCTGTTTTAACTTAGTGGGGAGATCAATTTTATTTACAAGCAACTGGACAATGTTAAAAAAGTGTGGCGAGATACTATGAGGGTAGTTACGGCCAGAAGTATCTCTGTATGTGTACTGGTCTACATGTTTCAACCTTAGATGGAATATACCAGGTTTTCGTCAGGACCAAAAACAAGGAAGTGGACGGTCTGTGCCCCCTAAAAGGCGCACCCAATCCTAATTCCTCGTGACCAAGTTAGCAAAACTCGCTAATGGTGAAAAGCTCTAACCTCAGTGGGTGAGCATGTGAAGTAAAAATCAAAAAGACCTGTTGGGGAGGAAAGAGAGAAAAGAACATCCATCAGACGTGATCAATATTACATGCCTGTTACGTTGTGCAGTGTCGTGTCTCTGTGTCATCATGCTTCATGCCACTCTCATTAGGAAATTGTGGAGACAGCATAAGCCGCAGGTAAGATTTCAAAACAGGAGGCAGATTAGCTGTGCAAAACGGAAGGCAAAATACCATATTTCTACGTGGTCCCCAAAATTCACAAAGGAAAAATCCCCCCACCAGGAAGACCTATCGTATCAGGGATAGGCTCACTGTTAGAACCACTATCTAGGTTCTGTGACTTCTTTCTTGAGACCATAGTGCAGGGTACCTCTACATACCTGAAAGATACCAAAAGCCTACTTGTACTCCTAGATGACATCAAAATGGAGGAAGACACCATCCTTGTGAGCTTCGATATTGAAAGCCTCTACACAAGCATACCACAGGATGCCACCATAACTGTTCTCAAAAAAACTCTGGAGGAAGCCATCTGGGAACACCACACACCAGAGCCATTCATACTGGAATGTGCCACTCTTGCCCCCAAGAGAAATTACTTTGAGTATGAAGGATCACTATACCTCCAGACAGGGGGCACATTCATGGGCAGTGTTTTTGCCCCCAGCATGGCAGGGCTCTACGTGTATGATTTTGAGCAGAAATACATCCTATCGGGTGATAATTCCTATGCTACCTACATCAAATTCTGGCGAAGATACATAGATGATATCTTGGCAATCTGACAAGGCCCGCAAGAAGCACTCATGGAATTCATAACATGGATCAATACATGTGACCCACATCTGCGGTTCACACACTGTTATGACAGGGATGAAATGATCTTTCTGGACATTGAGATCAACAGGGAAGAGGAACGCTTGATGACGAAAACCCACTTCAAGCCCACAGCCAAAAACAACCTTTTGAGGTACAAAAGTTTCCATCCTCGTCCACTCAGGGAAAACCTCCCTTATGGACAATACCTCCGACTACGCAGGAATTGTAGCAAACTAGCAGACTACAAAAACCAAGCAGAGGATCTCACCAAAAAACTGAAACAACAGGGGTACCCTTCCAAAATTGTGAACAAATGCCAGAAAAGGGCAAGAACCCAGCCCAGGGATGCCCTACTTGAAGAAAAGATAAACGAGAATGAGACAACACCACTCACATGCGTTACCACCTATAACGCAAAATCCAACCAAGTGAGCAGAAGCATCAATAAGCACTGGTCAATACTTAATTCTGGAAACTTCCAATGGGACAAACCGCTATTTTCATACAGAAAAGCGCAGAGCATCAAAGATAGCCTGGTCAATACCAGACCCAAGACAACAACTACAAATGTAAATCCCAGTATAACACACATCTGGGGGCTCCCTCCTGTAACAGGACACTCCAAGTGTGGAGACTGCAGTGTATGCCACCTCACAGAAAACACCAAAACCCTCAACCTGGAAGAAGGCAAAACCTGGGAACAGCGATCACACCCCAATTGCAACAGCAGCAATGTGGTGTATCTGATCAAATGCATATGTGGCAAACCATATATAGGCATGACAACGCGCAAGGTGAAGCAACGTATCAGTGAACATCGGAGTACGATACGCTGCAAGAAAAACACCACAAGACTAACAGACCACTTCTTGGCGGCACATCACACACCCATTGACATGCAATGGACAGTAAAAGAACAAGTACAACCAGGTCCAAATTCACAGAACCGCTTGTTTGAAAAGGAACAAGGCTGGATCTACAGGCTTTCGACACATAAGATAGGCCTGAACGACAATATTCCTTGGGCCTCTGTTTTAAAATAACTAGTACCTAGGGATACCTACATACCCTGATGCCTGCCAATCTGGAGTCATGACTTATACTCTCCTCCCAAGTAATGCGATGTTATATCCTCACACATCTGCAAATCTGAACCTACAGTATATGACCAGAGCAACCTTTACCCCTGCCTGGCATACTGTGTGGATGTGCCACCACCAGATATACACCAGACGCCCTATACTATCCCAATCCACATAATCCCATTATTGCAGCCACATGGGTTGTTCGATCCGCCAACAATGGCACCCCCCCCCTTTTTCCCAATATTTCCCAATGTGGCAGACGCTACGATTAACAAGTGCACTGTTGCAACGAATGACCGCGTAACATCCGTGATGGTCAATCCGTTTTATAATGATGTACACACCAATACGCGCCGTCTGCAGCGCTTACAGCTTCTTGCCAGACGCTCTTAATTTACTAGCGTCTATTGTAGCCAGATTACAATAACTACTGTAAAGCTATTGTTTTCCCCTCTACGCTAGTGGTTTATCTTCATCAACAAATGTGCATGTTTATTGTCACGTTCGCATTAGCGGCCCAGCACTAACTTATGGGTATATCCCGCTGACGCTTCCACACCATAGTGTCATTCCGTGGCCATCAAATAGCCCAATCTCACAACACAGCTACGGGCTTGTAATCTTAAACCTTTCTGGCCGAGTGCGGCACCCGTAGTACAATGTAGACAGCAGTTGCCCTGGTTACGCCCACTTGACACGCACGAAACCCCGCCCACCCCGGAAGCCAGCTCCTGACATTAACGCACACGAGAGCCCCGGCCTTTGTAGCGGGACAGCGGAGGAGAGATGTAGGTAACTGGCCTCTTCCATCACGACCAAACTGTAAGTAGAGCAGACTTGCTTTTCAGCTTCTGAGACTCACCGCTATTACCGAGTCCAGAATCTACCACGATACGCGGCCGATCTTGATCGGCAACCCCTTTTTGTACCAGTTGCCTCCATGTAATTGCAGAATATGTTTTACAAGTGGTGATACCACTCCCTGCCCTCCGATGCAACAGACACTAGAATAGGAGTAAGCCGCTTCCCATCTACCAATATATGTTTGTTTGTTTTCCATGTTATATGTTAGTAAGTCCTTGTGTGTCTCTTGACTTTTACGGGTAATCTATGCACATCTAAAAACGACCCTCGCGACCACAATATCAGGGATGCGAGAGTAAGATATCACGCCACTATAATTACTACGAGTGCGCGAGATTGTAATAAAAGTATTGTATGCCACAGAGCACGCACCTTTTGATAAGTATGCGTGAGTTGGCAAAATAGGACGACTATATCACGCTGATACCAACACAATTTCCTAATGAGAGTGGCATGAAGCATAATGACACAGAGACACGACACTGCACAACGTAACAGGCATGTAATATTGATCACGTCTGATGGATGTTCGTTTCTCTCTTTCCTCCCCAACAGGTCTTTTTGATTTTTACTTCACATGCTCACCCACTGAGGTTAGAGCTTTTCACCATTAGCGAGTTTTGCTAACTTGGTCATGAGGAATTAGGATTGGGTGCGCCTTTTAGGGGGCACAGACCGTCCACTTCCTTGTTTTTGGTCCTGACGAAAACCTGGTATATTCCATCTAAGGTTGAAACATGTAGACCAGTACACATACAGAGATACTTCTGGCTGTAACTACCCTCATAGTATCTCGCCACACTTTTTTAACATTGTCCAGTTGCTTGTAAATAAAATGTATCTCCCCACTAAGTTAAACCAGGACAATTTTTAACACACTTTTTCTGCACTTACACTCACAACCTGCTCCACTGTATTTCAAGTGTTGTAGCACACCCTGGTGACGTTAGGCCGCCAAGGTGGACCCCGAGGATGAAGCATGTCACCACTAGGCTGGTGAGTGAGGGGTTTTTAACAAAAGGATACATTCTTTCCTTTTGTCAGTCACACACCCCATTAGGAATTTTCTTGATTCTCTATAGTGGTACTCCTCTCTTTGTTTATTTAGTCCTTAATCAGGGGAACAGGAGTACTCTTCGTTCACTTAAGGTGAACACGATCCCTTGCTCTCCCTTTTGTTAGTCTATAGTTGTAGGTTTCAACCTGCTCTATTAGTTTTCTATAGATCCTGAACGAAGATTTCAGATTAGATGTGGGTTTTATTATCATAGATTCTGTTTTCTCTATATTAATAGTGAATTTCCTTCTTTTACTAAATAATTAAAAACCTTTCAGGAGCCGATGCATTGACAATTCTGTGCATGCAAGGATAACAGAATCATCTGCAAACATCAAGATTGCATTATACTCGTTCTCCACCATGGGCACATCAAGGCCAAGGTCACTGAAAAACTTTTCTATGCCATTACTGTTATGTTAAGTTAGGCTGGGGCTAGGATGCAACCCTGCCTGACGTCTGTGTATATTCCAAATGGGGTTTTAAATTCGCTCTTGCTTCCTTATTTCACTGCTGCTGTGTTGCCAGTATGCAGATCTATTAGCAACCTCCTTACATTATTGGGGGCACCTTTTTCCTCCAAGATACTCCAAAGAATTGACCCTAACAAAAGCTAACTTGAAATCTATAAAGAACAGGAAGATAGGGGAACAACGCAGGGCTGTGTACTTCAAGCTTATGATGTACAATCTGGGGACTTGATCAATTGTACTCTGCCCCTTGCGAATCCCTACCTGGAGGTGGGATATGACTCGACGATCTTCCATCCAGGAGGCAAATGTCAATCATCAAGGCTGGTTATTGGTAGTGGCATCTAAAGGGTATAAGTGCACATGTGTATACATTATACAGCCATGCAAGTTCAACCTCTTTCTAACTTTCATTCATTATTTTCTTGCTGACGCAGAGTTGTGGATGAAAGCAGGAAACACGCTTTCAGGAAATTGTGCAATGTTGATACTGAAGGTTGACACAAGATGCGAGGAAAAGAAAAGTGTGTAACTGGGTCATATCCAACCGGAAATGAATCCAAAAGGTTATGCTCTTCTTATTCCCATCATAGGGAAGAAAGTGTTTTTGCAAGGCAGAAGGAGACAGAAACATATCAGGCATTGCAGGACACGTGCAGACACCATAAGCATGAACAGATATGTGTTTAGAAATGACCATCATTGTGGAGGCCTCCAAAAAGTGATACATTTTTAGCCTCATTACTGTTACTCTGAAGATGTTAGACTGTCTTTGAGCTTGTGTTTTTTAATCACGAGATGCCTTTTTACAAAGGCAAAGATAAAAGGCTTCAGTTAAAAAAAATGATAGGAAAATAGGGGTTCTGTCGAAATAAGTAACAAATATCAATACACTTTTCATCTTAAATTCAGTTTTTCCAAGTTTGTCTAAAATAACAAAGACACAGCTAAAATAGGATAGCGCAAAAGAAGGGAGTAATGGTTCAAGAGCCAGAAAATATAGGTGATGAGCCAGAGGAAGTAAACTGGAAGCTGAGAAAGGAGAAGTAGAAATGAGATAAAGGGGCATACATACTCCTCAGTGATAAATCACTTATAACATAGAGGAGGAGTAATAACCAAAGTCCGGTGTATCATTTAATTTCCATTAGAGTCCTAGGGGCAGATTTTCAAGCCGCTTACACCACATTAGCGCTGCCGTTGCGTCACTTTTGTGACGCAGCAGTGGCGCTAAGGCAGCGTCATGCTGCGGGGTATTTACAATGTGACGCATCTAGGGGGATGCGTCACGTTGTAAATCCCTGCGCCACATGTGGGCGTGCCAGCACAGGGGGGGGGGGCGTTCCAGCGCAGGAACGCCTCGCAAAAGTGGCTGAGTGAAATCTACAAGATTTCACTCAGTCACTTTTACGACCCCGCTGCGTCAAAACCCTGCGCCTGCTTGAAGCAGGCGTAAGGATTGACGCAGCATGTTAGGGATAGGGGCACCCCGAGCCTTGCTGGAGCTTCGCCGCGCTTGCGACGCAACTCCAGCAAAGCTCCGCCTTTATGCCGGGGGAGGCGACATGCATCTGCCCATCCGTGCGCCATGGTGCGCCGCAATGTAAATGCGGCGCATCAGTGGTGGCGCACAGGTGGGCAGATGCATCGCAACTCTTCTGGCGCATCCCTGCTGATTAGCAGAAATGCACCAGAAGTAGTAAATCTCCCCCTAGGGTTTGTACCAGTGCTTAATTTCAGCATGTGGTTGCAGAAGAGGCCCACTGGCACTTATTCTTTTTCAACAGACGTTGACCCAAAGCAAAAAAGAGAAAAACACAAAAGGGTGAAAGAAAGTGGAAGAGAAAAAACCCAGAAACAAATGAAAAAGCAAGCAGGGTCGGACTAGGACAAATAAACAGGCCCGTGCATCAAAAAGGTGCCTCTATTGGCGAACCAAATAGCAAAAAAAAGTGGCCCACATATGCAAATCAGGCCAGTTTTTCAACTTGTAAAGACACGGTGTAAGGGTATTTTGCAAGGTGTGTGAGACTGCATGCGTTTGTGTTTGCTACAGGCAATGTTTGTGGCATTATCAGGGAAATCAAAACTAAAAAACGGCCAACCTGACCATAAATCAGGCCCACATATGGATAAAACAAGCATTAGGAATGCATTAGGGCTCGGGTTTGCTTGAGTTAGAGATAATGGAATTGTAAATGGCAATGTGTTTTAGGCATGTGTTTTGGAGTGAAAACATGTGGTGTGTGTTGGAGATATGTGTGTTGGATTGGAATGTTATCAATGGTGGCATGCTACCCTTTAACGCAATATCTTTAAAAGGTAAAGTGCAGCATAGTGCGATAGGTACAATATTAATTGGTGGATGCGTTATCAATTGGTGTGTGCATTGATGTGTGGTGGATGTGTGTGCCTGTAGGAATTGTGCAGTGATGGCTGTTGGTGTGTGTGTTTGGTGGAAGCGTGTAGTGGTGGCTTGAGGTGTGTATGACTGGTGGTAGCGTGCAGTAAGAGCTGTTAGTGAGTGTGGCTGTCAAGCGTACAGAGCTGGATGGTAATGCGTGTGGTTGGTGAAAGGGTGCACTGACAGCTGTTGATGATTGTGCCAATTGAAAGAGTGGCTGGTGCACTGTCAGCTGTTGGTGTGTGTGTGTGTGTGTTTAGTGAAAGTTGCACTGACATTGTTTGTTGTGTGCATGAGTGTTTAGCGGCACTGATGCATGGTCGTGTTTGTTTTTGGTGAAAGCGTACATTGATGGTTGTTGGTGTTTGTGCCTGGTGAAAGCATTCATTGACGGCTAGGGGTGTGTTGTTGTGTGTGTTGTTTTCTGTGTAGTGGTGAGTATGTGGTGGTGAGTCTGTGGGGGTGAGCCTGGGGGGGTGAGTGTGTGGTGGTGAGTGTGTTGTGGTGAGTGGTGACGAGTGTGTGGTGTTGAGAGAGTGAGGTGTGTGGTTTGTGTGTGTGTTATGTGTGTGTGGTGGATGTGTGTGTGGTGTGTGTATGGTGTGTGTGTGTGTGGTATGTGTGTGTGGTGTATGTGGTGTTTTCTGCACACTCACACACTGCCCCTACACATTCACACACTGCTCACCCGCACACTCCCAATGTCACCCTGCATAGTCACACACTGTTTATCCTGCACACTCATTCTGCACACTAACACAATGTGCACCCTGCATCCTTACACACTGTCTCTGCAGTCACTTTGCACTCACTGTCGCTTTACACTCACTCTGCACTCAGTCACTCTGAATCTGCACTCTGAATCTGCACCCTGCACTCTGAATCTGCACTCTGCACTCACAAATGCACTCTTCACTCACACTCTGCACTCTGAATCTGAACTCTGCACTCACAAATGCACTCTTCACTCACACTCTGCACTCTGAATCTGCACTCTGCATTCACACTCTGCACTCTGAATCTGCACTCTACACTCTGAATCTGCACTCTGAATCTGCACTCTGAACTCACAAACAGCACTCACAATCTGCACTCTGCACTCACAATCTGCACTCTGCACTCACAATCTGCACTCTGCACTCTGCACTCACAATCTGCACTCTGCACTACCAATCTGCACTCACAATCTGCACTCTGCACTACCAATCTGCACTCACAATCTGCACTCTGCACTCTGAATCTGCACTCTGAATCTGCACTCTGAATCTGCACTCTGAATCTGTACTCTGAATCTGCACTCTCAATCTGCACTCTCAATCTGCACTCTGCACTCTCAATCTGCACTCTGCACTCACAATCTGCACTCTGCACTACCAATCTGCACTCACAATCTGCACTCCGCACTCACAATCTGCACTCTGCACTCTGAATCTGCACTCTGAATCTGCACCCTGCACTCTGAATCTGCACTCTGCACTCACAAATGCACTCTTCACTCACACTCTGCACTCTGAATCTGAACTCTGCACTCACAAATGCACTCTTCACTCACACTCTGCACTCTGAATCTGCACTCTGCATTCACACTCTGCACTCTGAATCTGCACTCTACACTCTGAATCTGCACTCTGAATCTGCACTCTGAACTCACAAACAGCACTCACAATCTGCACTCTGCACTCACAATCTGCACTCTGCACTCTGCACTCACAATCTGCACTCTGCACTACCAATCTGCACTCACAATCTGCACTCTGCACTACCAATCTGCACTCACAATCTGCACTCTGCACTCTGAATCTGCACTTTGAATCTGCACTCTGAATCTGTACTCTGAATCTGCACTCTCAATCTGCACTCTCAATCTGCACTCTCAATCTGCACTCTGCACTCTCAATCTGCACTCTGCACTCTGCACTCACAATCTGCACTCTGCACTACCAATCTGCACTCACAATCTGCACTTCGCACTCACAATCTGCACTCTGCACTCTGAATCTGCACTCTGCACTCTGCACTTTGCACTCTCAATCTGCACTCTGCACTCTCAATCTGCACTCTGCACTCTGCATCTGCACTCTCAATCTGCACTCTCAATCTGCACTCTCAATCTGCACTCTCAATCTGCACTCTGCACTCTCAATCTGCACTCTGCACTCTGCACTCACAATCTGCACTCTGCACTACCAATCTGCACTCACAATCTGCACTCTGCACTCTGAATCTGCACTCTGAATCTGCACTCTGCACTCACAATCTGCACTCTGCACTCTGAATATGCACTCTGAATCTGTACTCTGAATCTGCACTCTGCACTGACAATCTGCACAATGCACTCTGAATCTGCACTCTGCACTCTGAATCTGCACAATGCACTCTGAATCTGCACTCTGAATCTGCACTCTGCACTCTGAAACTGCACTCTGCACTCTCAATCTGCACTCTGCACTCTCAATCTGCAATCTGCACTCTCAATCTGCACTCTGCACTACCAATCTGCACTCTGCACTCACAATCTGCACTCTGCACTCTGAATCTGCACTCTGAATCTGCACTTTGCACTCTCAATCTGCACTCTGCACTCTGAATCTGCACTCTGCACTCTGAATCTGCACTCTGAATCTGCACTCTGCACTCTCAATCTGCACTCTGCACTCTCAATCTGCACTCAGCACTCTCAATCTGCACTCCGCACTCACAATCTGCACTCACAATCTGCACTCCGCACTCTGAACTCTGCACTCTGCACTCTGCACTCTGAACTCTGCACTCACATTCTCTGGATGATTCCATCATTGATATCATCAAGGATGTCACTTGATATGTCATTAGTGATGTCATTAAGGATGTCATTGACGGAGTGGGGGGGGGGGGGTTGGGGGCATCTTGTCAATAGGTGCAAGATGGCCACCACCCAGTGAGGCTCTGCTGGCTGGACGGATCATCCACCATAGATCAAACCAATTCCTATACACTGTTATGATGTATTTGGTATCTACAGTGCAGTATTGCTCGTGATTATATAAGGACCATGGGCACCAGTTGCCCACATATACGGTCGTCTCCAATCGAGGAGTGAAATGGGTCTATTAAGTACGCCTCTTCACAATAGTGGTCATTGATGTGTAAGCATATCTATGTATATCAAAGCATGCTTTTAATATGAATTCCAGCGGTGGGGACTGAAAGGACGAGCAGGCTGGGAGAGGCGATGTCAGAGGCTTCTGTGAGCTCCCAGCCTGTCGTTTCCAGTGGTGGGGGCTGCAGTGAGGAGCAGGCGGGGAGAGGCGATGTCAGAGGCCTCTGCGAGCCGGCATCTGGCTTCAATTACCACAGGCCCACAAGCTTTGGCAGGGAGCCAGCATGCGCGCACACACGGCTGAAAAAACAAGGAATGGATTCTTGCATCAGGCCAAACTCACTGCAGAATGGTGAACGCGCCCCCACCATCTGGATTCCATTACCGCGGCACCCTGACAGCTCCTAATTGAAATTTATTGACTCCCTTGCGCATAACCGCACAGAAAATGCAGGAAGTGCCGCACATAAAATATATATGGCCTATTGCGTCAAGGCTACTACAAACACGGCACCGTGAGGACCAATTACCATGCAGATGGCAAAAATAACTACTGAAAATCTCGCGCACTGAGGAATTTTTGCTACAGTATTCTGAGCCCCTTAACAATACGGCTCGGAGCTCCGCCCCACTGCTGACGCAGTGGTGACGTAGGCCGAGCCCTAAAAAACACCCATACACTGATTTATCAGACAAGCCCATAGGGCACTGCTCGATTGTCTCTATAAGCCACCCGACCCTGAAAGCAAGGATAAATAAGCATTGGCAAAGCAAACATTGTGCTTCATTTGTGCTTTGCTAATCCTGATATATTCTGAAATACTTGCACAGTTAATTTACATATTTTTGTGGGCTAGAAAAATCCCTTTCCTCTACCCCAGTATTCAGCAAGATTGTCACATAGTTGATCTCACTTTAAAGTCTGAGAAAGAAAAGAAAACGCCAATCTACCAGGGAAGACAGAGCCTGACATTTCAATCTATCAATAAATTGGTATTTGTATACCACTGTTTTTCACCACGGGGTTTATCCAGGCACTGGGGTATGGTGAGCCCTAGTGAAAGAGCCACATTTTAAGTTACTTCTTGAAGGTAGTGAGTGAAGGGGAGGCTCGGAGGGGAAGTGGGAGGTCATTCCAGGACTTGGCTGGTAGGTAGGTGAAGGATCAACCATCACTGTGGCTTCGCCAGATGAATGGGACACATGCGAGGGAGATGGATTGGAGTTCTCTGGCCAGCTGGTGGAAGGTCAAGCGGTGGTTGATGTAGGAGGGTCCGGCATTGTGAAGGACCTTGTAGGCAAGAGTCATCAGCTTGAACTGGCATCTCTTCTGGACGGGAAGCCAGTGGAGGCTTCTGAGATGTGGGTGATGTTGGTCTATTTGGGACGGTTGAGGATGAGTTTGGATGCAGGGTTCTGTATGGTATGTAGTCGCTTGAGGAAATGCGTGGCGGTTCCGGTGTAGAGTGCATTTCCGTAGTCCAGTTGGCTGGTGATGAGGGCTTGAGTCACTGTTTTAATGGCACTGATGGAGATCTACCTGAAAATCTTACGAAGCATGCGAAGGGTGTGGAAGCAGGAAGAGGCTACTGCTTTGATCCGGTGCTTCATGGAGAGGCCGCTGTCCAGAATCATGCCGTGGTTGTGGGCATGGTTGGTGAGGGTAGGAGAGGGCCTGAGTGAAGTGGACCACTATGTGTCGTCCCATGAGGCGTTGTTTCTTCCCAAGATGTGCACTTCTGTCTTGTCTGTGTTTAGCTTCAGTCAGTTGGATCTACTCCAGTCGGATGTTGGTCATGGCATTCTGGAAGATGAATACTCTTGGGTTGGGAGGTGAAGGTGGTAGGTGGATTGTCTGTGTCCGTCCAGTGAGGAAGGAGGTGATCCAATTGAAGGCATTTGGTGATGAGGGTGTGGTGAGAGACCGTGTCAAAGGCCGCTGAGACGTCTAGGAGGATCAAGGCTGCAGGCTCGCCATGGTCGAGAATGGATCTGATGTCATTGGTTGCGGCTATCAAGGTGGTCTTGGTGCTGTGGTTGGAGTGGAAGCCTGACTGGGAGGCATTGAGAAGGCAGTTTCCTACCAACTGATCTGAAAGCTGGTCATTGATGGCTTCCTCCAGGGCCTTGGCAGGGAATAGGAGCAGCGAGCTGAGACCGTAGTTCTTCAGTTCGCTGGGGTCAGTAGAGTGTTACTTTAGGAGGGGTTTAACCTCTGCGTGTTTCCAGGCCTCAGGGAAGGTGGTGGGATTTTTTGAGGATGTTGGTGAGTGCGCTGCTGATATCCTTCTGTCCCAGGTTGAAGGTGCAGTGGGGGTGGGGGTCTGTTGGTGCTCCGCAGTGAGTGGAGGTCATGATCACTGAGGAAATTGGCATTGTGAGTGGTGTCCAATTGGAAAAGTGGATGTGGGAGTTGTCGGTGTGTGTTAGAAGGAAGTCAAGGCTGGCTGGCTGTGGGTTGAAGTTGCTGTAGATATCTTGTTGTGGGAATGGTCTGCCAGGGAGTCGCAGAGGACTTAGGAGGGGCAGATCGTGGCTTCAGTGGCAGATAGGCAGGAGAATTCTCTGACAATGCTGAAGAGTTGTTCTGTGTGATTGGCACTTCCTTCAATGCAGATGGTTAGGACATCCTACTTGGCTTCTTTGAGGCAGAGATGGTATTTTTCTAAAAGCAGATTCGAAGGTGGCGGGTTCGGAGGGGCTTCCTGCTGGAGCATCAGCATCGCTCTAGTCATTTACACACAAGTTTGAAGGTCTGGAGTTTGGGGTTGAACCAGCCGGCATGTTTGCTGGTTCTGCTGGTGCTAGTTGTTTTATGGGGGGGTATAATGTCAGCGGAGTTGGAGATTCAGTTGGAGAAGTTTCTGACGGCTAGCTCAAGTTTGCTGGTTTTGTTGGGTTGGGTGGAGTTGAGGGCCGCCGTCCATTGGGTCTCTGTGATTTTGTTCCATCTGTGGTGGTGTGGTGGGCAGGAGTGGGGGGCAAGGGAGTGTGTATTGGTGAGCCTGTAATAGTGAAGTGGACGATGCTGTGGTCTGTCCAGGTGAGTTTAGTGGTATGGCTGAATTTGATTCAGTCACTGGCTGTGAAGATTGGGTCAAGAGTATGTCCTGTGCAGTTAATGGGGATGGTGACTAGTTGCATCAGTCTGATGTTGCTCATGCTTTCTAGAAGGTTGGCAGATTTGGAGTTGTTGGGGGTCGTCAAGGTGGAAGTTTAGGTCACCGAAGATGTAGTTCTTGGTGTCGATTACCAGGGAGGGATGGCATCGCAGAAGCCGGTGCGGGAGCCTGGAAGTCTGTAGGCGAGAGTGTCTCTGATGGAAGTGTTTGCATTGATTCGGATAAGGAACTTGAGGTGTTCCATGATTGATGAGATGTCATCTTTGATGGTGGTGCATTGGATGCATTGGATGCTCTCCTTGTGAATGATGGCAATGCCACCTCCGAATTTGTTGGTGCGGTCTCTGGGTATCATCTTGTAGCCGTCGGTTGTTGCAGTTGCGATGTCTGGTATGAGGATCGTGTGAGCCAGGTCTTAGTGATGAACATCACATCGGGTGGAGGTACTGATGGCGTTTCAGATTTCCATGGTGTGCTTACAGAGGGATCGGCTGTTGAGCAGCATACACTGGAGTTATTCTGAAGGGTTGGAGGTTGGCTCTGTAGGTGCGGTGAGGGCTTCAGTGCTGCAGATGAACTGGCAGAGGTGGCAGGAGAAGGGTCCTTCAGTGGATTTTGGGGAGGAAAATCTGCAGTTGTTGTTGCAGCTTCTAGGGGCTAGGGCAAGGAGCTTGGAGGGGGTGTAGCGATGGAAGGCTGGAGAGCATTACTGGCGCCGGGCATCGTCAGATACAGACAGGCTTGCCTTTGGTGTACCCACTGTGTGCCATGCAGAGGCTTCCATAATTTAAAGGCATGTTTACATAAAGGAGCACTCGTGGAAGAATACAAGAAGAGGTGGTGTGAAAAGGCTTTACTCCTTGAGAGAAACAAACTGGAAAGGGGCGACCACTCGGTCCCCCGAACGTATGGTTGGGTGCCCCGATCCTCCCGGGAAACCATTTTGGGCGGGGGGCGTGTCTTGGCTGGTATGCCCGAAGCGGCATAGCCGGGGCGCGCCTTTTCCCGCCCAAGAGGGGTTGTCCTAGACACCTACACCGATGGCCACGCCCGGTAGGCGTACCGGAGGAGGGTACATGCCCTCCCGCAGAAGAATAAATAGAGCGGGAATCCGAAGAAGCGTCCTCTCGTTCCTGAAGGCTGCACCCACTCGTTGCTCGTGAGCCCTCGACGGAACAAGCAGCAATTTTGAGAACTTGTAATCTTGTTGTTTTTCTTTCAGTAACCCAAAGGCGAAGAGTCCAGGACCGTGTTGCTCGTCTAAGGAGCCGATAATCGAAACCATTGCTGGCAAGAAAGCAGGAAAGGGTTCCGAGACGGATAAGGTGCTACGCATGTTGATGAACCGAATGGCTGGCAAGGAGCGGAAACTCGGACAAGTTCCATCGATCGGTCGAGGTTTGGCGGACGTCAAAAAGCAACTGGCTGCACTGAGCAATCCTGGTAACCCTAAGAAGGTAATAGGCCCGGCCTTGCCGGGAATCGTCCCCGAGGGTAGAGGGAAGCGGGTTAAGAAGAGGGCGGTTTCAGGGGAGGTTCCGGTCCCTGAGGTGCCCCCGGCCACCCCTGTCACACCAGCTGACGACCCGGTACCAATCCCAGACGCGGGTCAACCGATCCCGGTTGTGGTTATGCCCGCTAACGATGAGGATATGCCTCCTGAATTGGCCACCCAGTTGGCCGCATGGCTCAATAAGAAGGCAGGGGGTGCCAAGGCGCCCGGAGACACGGCCGAAGTTACTAATCCAGCAGTTGCGGCAGTCGCGAGATGCCGCGAAGGCGAATCTTCCTCTTGTTTCCCCACAGGTGACACCGGTAGGATCGGCAGTTGGTCTCGAGAAAACGGCGGGAACAACGACCGAACCGGGTAAGCTCGCTTTGCCAATGGCGGGAGAGGGCTCATTACCCTCAAGGCGGGAGAGGGTGGCACAGCACATCCCTATGGCCACAAAAGAGTTGATATGGGGAGACAAGTATGTCAATATGTTTTTGTTATTAACTGACCATCGCGAGATGGAATATGCTAAAACCCAGAAAGATTTGTGGCACCCGAGCGTGTGGCGCGCCAAGATGGCGGAGTTCAGGGTGGATGAAACGATAACGAATTGGCGAAGGCCTTTGCAATATTTACTGCAGTTATGGGGGAACATAAACCCGAGGTATTAACTGAACTGTCTTGCTATCAAACTCGTATTATGTATTTTTATGCAATGTATGAGGGAGAGGAATGGAAAGGTTATGACATGAAGTTCCGAAAAGCGAAAGAATATGATGCCTCTCTGACATGGGACTGCCTAGACTCGGTCTCATGGCATAGGCAGCTCCTGCCGGGGGCGGCAGGTACATCCTCGCCGGGCGGGAGTGGGTCAGGGGTCTCCCGCCAAAAACCCGCGGTGCCCTTTCGAACAGGCGCCGGGGGCGATCACCAGCCGAAAACCGGCGGGAAGGGTGGAAAGCGGGGGGTCTGTTGGAGCTTCAATCGAGGCAACTGTAACAGACCGCAAGGAACATGTAGGTTCAAGCATGTGTGTGCGGGCTGTGGGAATTCCTCACACCCGGAGAGTTCATGTAGATCGAAAAATAACGGGGCGGGAGGAAAGGGAGGGTCCAAGCAGGAGTGAGGTTGAACGTTGGGACCAATTGCCTACACCCGTTGATCTCATGGCTATGACTCCTTGGTTAAACAAATACCCTGATCATGTCTCCGCTGGGGTGTTGAGGAAGGGATTCTTGCACGGCTTCCACATCCCGGCGGGGGATTTTCGAGGGGACTCCTTTTGTAAAAACCAGTTATCAGCGCAACATAATCCAAGTGTGGTAGAGAGGAAAATTGCAAAAGAAGTCACCTTGGGGCGAGTGGCAGGGCCTTTTCATCGCCCACCGGTTGCAGATTTCATCTGTTCCCCGTTAGGGGTGGTCCCGAAGAAAGACCCAGGGGAGTTTAGGTTTATCCATAACCTTTCTGCTCCAAGGGGTTCCTCGGTGAACGAGGCCATTGACCCAGAAGTCTGTTCGGTGCGGTACGCATCATTCGATGATGCCGTGGCCATGTTAAATCGCCTGGGCCCCGGGTCGCTGATGGCAAAATCAGACATCGAATCGGCGTTCCGGTTGCTCCCGGTACACCCACAGGATCAGCGCTTGCTAGGTTTTGCATTCCAAGGGAGTTATTACATGGATAAATGCATGCCGATGGGTTGCTCCATTTCTTGTGCTTATTTTGAAAAGATCAGCTGTTTTTTTAGAGTGGGCATTCACCGAGGCCAAAGGGCATAGGCATGTTATGCACTATCTAGATGACTTCCTGTTCTTGGGAGCAGCCAGCGACACGAAATGTGCGCAGGCGCTACATGACTTCTGCATCCTCATGAGGGAATTTGGAGTCCCATTGGCACCAGGTAAGACGGTTGGACCATCTACTTCATTGGAGTTCCTTGGAATTGAGCTCGATTCTGTGGAGGGATGTTTCCGTTTGCCGGTAGGAAAGGTAGCCAAATTTAGGGCTTCACTGAAGCTATGCCTTAGTAAGGAGAAAGTGACCCTGCACCAGTTACAGCAAACAGTGGGTCAGCTTAACTTTGCCTTGAGAGTTATACCAATGGCCCGCCCCTTCTCACGCTCTATTGCGCAAGCTATGGTTGGTCTCAAAGAAGGACACCACCGTACGAGACTGTCTGCAGAGGTTCGCCAGGATATGCGCATTTGGTTGGCATTTCTGGCGGACTTCAACGGTTGTGTAGTGTGGAACAAGCCTCCAGCGTCTTCAGACCAGCTAGGTTTGTGGACTGACTCGGCGGGGAGCGTGGGATTTGGCGCCATTTTTGGTAACCGATGGTCGGCGCAAACATGGCCGGCGTGGTGGCATTCCAGCGGTCTCACAAGTAACATTGGGTTCCTGGAGCTATTCCCTATTTTGTTGCTCTGATGGCATGGCCAGACGATTTCAGAGACTGCTCTGTGGTATTTTGGTCTGATAATATGACTGTTGTCGAATGCATTAACCAACAGGCAGCACGCTGCAAATGGATCTTGAGATTGTTGAAAGAAGTTGTGCTGCTTTGCATGAGGCTGAATGTACAGTTCAGGGCAAAACATGTGCCGGGTGTACTGAACCATGCGGCTGATGCACTCTCTCGTTCACATATGCAGGCCTTCAGGGGTTATCTACCTACAGCGGACCTAGTGGCGGCACCATTCCCCGAAGCACTTTGGCTAATCGGTCCCCCGGATTACAAGACCTCGTGGCAGCGAGCTTAGCCCCCAGGACGAGGAAAGCATACGAAGGAGCGTTTCGTTCCTATTGCACATTTTTGGATCCGACAGGGAATCAGAACTGGGGTCAGGAGGAATCCTTCCTGGGGTTCTTGGTAGCACTGCTCAGAGAAGGCCGATCAGCGGCGACGGCCATTAGGCACAGGGCGGCCATTTCATTCATGGCGCAGGTGCATGGCATAAAAGACCCAACAGGTTCCTTTCTGGTGAAAAAAGCCCTTCGCGGCTGGCAGCGCCTCGAGGGTCGCAAGCAAGATGAGAGGCGCCCGATTGGCTTAGAAAGGTTTTCCCTACTCATGGCGAAACTAGTTGAGACATGCTCCTCCCAATTCGAAGCAGTTCTGTTCCAGGCAGCTTTCGCATTAGCGTTCCATAGGGCTATGCGAGTGAGCGAACTGGTCGCGAGGAATAAGAAAGATGTTGAGGGAGGCTTGTGCAGGGATCATATCCTAATTAGGGGTGATTCGATGGTAGTCACGATAGCCAGGTCCAAGACCGACCAGGGGGCTACGGGAAATAGTGTTGTTGTGCAGCGCGTGCGAGGGTCCCCCACGTGCCCGATAATGTGTATAGAGGAATACTTGGCACTGAGAGCGGCTGCATGGGGGGGGAGTTTGCTGAGGCACAACGATGGCACCCCACTGACGAGGTTTCAGTTCCAGAGGGTGCTAGCACTGACAATCGCTGCTGCGGGCATGGACCCGCGCGATTTTGGGACCGACTCCTTTAGGATAGGGGCTGCTACTGAGGCTACAGCCAGGGGTCAGAGTGCGGATGAAGTGAAACAGTTGGGACGATGGTCCTCGAATTGTTTCAGAAGGTATGTGCGATTGCACATGTTGTAAAGTCAACTGACATGCACTCACGCTTCTTGTCTTTTGTTTGAATTACAGTTTCGCGAGCCTGTCACGCGGGGCGGAATTTGCAGTCGACCCAGTACCAGGAGATCAGCGGTCATGGATCACCATCTAGAGAGAGAGTGGTATGGGTCGTGGGCCACTCATATGTGAGGCGCGCCGGGGACGTATTCAAAGCAGGTGACGCGACTCGCGCAGCTGGGGAATACGGGTACAGAGTGACCTTCCATGGGAAGGGCGGGCTCTGTTTTGACCAATTCGAGTCATTTGTTGAGGGTCTTTTAAGGCGGCAAAGGTCACCGCCATCTGTAGTCATAGTACACCTGGGGGGCAATGACTTGGTGACACTGGGTAGACGAGTGTTGTTTGAACAAGTTTTGTCTGCTGTTAGCTGGTTGGCAAAAAGAATCCCAGGGTGCACGATTGCCTGGTCCCACATGATTCCCAGGAAAGTATGGCGGGGGGGCCTTTCGGTGTCAGCACTGAACCATTCGGTGAAGAAGGTAAACAATAAAATTGGTAGGTTGTTTCGCTCTGCGCAGTTGCATAGCATTCCTCATGGGTGTATTCGGGGTGATCACATGTATCTGAATGATGGAGTTCACCTGTCCCGGAAGGGGAATGTTTTACTCATAGGAGACTTCATAGCATGGCTAAGGGGTTTGAGGAAGCATGACCTTTAGGAGGAGTTGGGGGGGCCGGATAGTCGGTCAACTATCCGGCCTGTGGCGGTAAGGTCATGATCGGTGAGCAGTAATTTCAAGGTCCCTAGAGGGGGGCGCCACCCAGAATGGATGGGAGCGCCCGGGGGGAGGCGGCCATTGGCCCCTCCCACGGGGAGGCGGCACCCACTAAGGATGGGTCGCCTAAGGGGAGACGGCCATAGCCCCCTCCCAGGGGAGGAGGCGGCTATATGCCCCTCCTACTAATTTCCCGGGGGCCGGATATCCGCGACGGCGGATAGAGAGTGTGGGGATGGGGGGGGGAGTCCACGCTGTCCTTCCTACAGATACCTCACACGGGAACTCGGACGACCTTTAAGATGGCGTCGAGTGGAAAGGGGGCCCCCACCACGACAAGGGAAATTACAGTTGGCAATGAGGGTACAGTCCTCTGCGCATGCGCCACTCACACCGTGAGGGCGAGAGTTTTGGTAGTAGGGATCTGACACCGGTTAAGACCTTGCCGTTGGCCCTTAATGCTAGGATGTACAATTTTAATTTAGAATGTATGCATTTGCAGGATGTTAGACTCGGCTAGGAAACCTTTGTATTAGAGATCTGTTAAGGTTAGCCAAAGAACATGTCTTCATCGAAATGTAATAAATGTAAAATTGTACATGTTTATGAAACTTTTATTCAATGTTTTAAATTTTGTTTCATATTTTAATAAATACGGCCGGGAGGGTGACTCCCTCCCGCCTTCCAAAAGTTCAAGCCTGCGTCCGACTTCCCATCCTTGGGGATTGTGTTGGGAGGGGGTGACGGGCATCTCGGCCATATGGAAAGGGGCGACCACTCGGTTCCCCCGAACGTATGGTTGGGTGCCCCGATCCTCCCGGGAAACCATTTTGGGCGGGGGGCGTGTCTCGGCTTGTATGCCCGAAGCGGCGTAGCTGGGGCGTGCCTTTTCCCGCCCAAGAGGGGTTGTCCTAGACACCTACACCGATGGCCACGCCCGGTAGGCGTACCGGAGGAGGGTACAGGCCCTCCCGCAGAAGAATAAATAGAGCGGGAATCCGAAGAAGCGTCCTCTTGTTCCTGTGCTCTGAAGGCTGCACCCACTCGTTGCTCGTGAGCCCTCGACGGAACAAGCAGCAATTTTGACCCACCCACCAGCCCCTTATGGCAATGTTTGTTTTGTAATAAAGTTTGCTGTGTTAGGCCCCTTTTTTCCTCTGCATAAAGTAAATGAATGTTTAGGTTGAGGATGTGATGCTGTCTGTAGGATACTGTTTTTTTCTTTTAGGGGTAAACAGTTTTGATACAATTAGACATGCGGAATATTTTCCTTCCTTAGTAGGTGAACAACTGTCGTATTTATTTGTTGGTCGGGCGGTAATGTCATGATCGGTGAGCAGTAATTTCAAGGTCCCTAGAGGGGGGCGTCACCCAGAATGGATGGGAGCGCCCGGGGGGAGGCGGCCATTGGCCCCTCCCACGGGGAGGCGGCACCCACTAAGGTTGGGTCGCCTAAGGGGAGACGGCCATAGGCCCCTCCTAGGGGAGGAGGCGGCTATATGCCCCTCCTACTAATTTCCCGGGGGCCGGATATCCGCGACGGCGGATAGAGTGTGTGGGGATGGGGGGAGTCCACGCTGTCCTTCCTACAGATACCTCACACGGGAACTCGGACGACCTTTAAGATGGCGTCGAGTGGAAAGGGGGCCCCCACCACGACAAGGGAAATTACAGTTGGCAATGAGGGTACAGTCTTCTGCGCATGCGCCACTCACACCGTGAGGGCGAGAGTTTTGGTAGTAGGGATCTGACACCGGTTAAGACCTTGCCGTTGGCCCTTAATGCTAGGATGTACAATTTTAATTTAGAATGTATGCATTTGCAGGATGTTAGACTCGGCTAGGAAACCTTTGTATTAGAGATCTGTTAAGGTTAGCCAAAGAACATGTCTTCATCGAAATGTAATAAATGTAAAATTGTACATGTTTATGAAACTTTTATTCAATGTTTTAAATTTTGTTTCATATTTTAATAAATACGGCCAGGAGGGTGACTCCCTCCCGCCTTCCAAAAGTTCAAGCCTGCGTCCGACTTCCCATCCTTGGGGATTGTGTTGGGAGGGGGTGAGGGGCATCCCGGCCATATGAACCTGGACAGCCAAAACTAATAAATGCAGCAAATAGGAAGCCAAAAAACGTGAGGTGGAATCAAGATTATGCAGCCTTAGTATTTGCCAACTCTTGCATTCGATAGTGCCAACCACATAGTGTATAACAAAACTTTGAACACCGGCCCTTAATCTTTCACAAATTAAGTGCTGATTTTTACCAATTCACATGCAATGCATTCACATTTTTTGTTATGACTATTTGAATAGATTCTCATTCCGCACTCCCTTTGACTATTAGTTCCACATTCTATATTAAGTGTCTTCTATCCCTCACTGCCATGCTAGTGGACATTATCCTAACGTAACAATGTATAGATTTTATGGTTCAATTATTTAAAAACAAAAACACATTCCAGATAATTCTGGCTCAGACACAGAAAAGTTTCAAACTTATTCAAAATCACCTGATTCGCCCAGCTCAGACCTGCCTTCACAATGTGTCAGGAGTAGAAAATTATGCAAACCATGCAACTTCATCTGCATTCATAAGTGACACCTCGAGGGCAATTCAAATACGTTTGCGACGTAAAAGTCATGCAAACTAAAGGCACACCCTTGAGGCATAACTGCCTCGGTATTCACAAACACTTTCTATTTTTGGGCCTGCCACCACTCCGCCTGAAAGCTGCAGAATACAGCAGCCAGATCTCTCTTCAGGGGTGATCGCTGGCAGTATATCTTGGCTCTCAGTGCTCAGCATTAGCAACGCGCAAATGACAGAACGCAGCTCAAGAATCCAATATAGTGCACACGAGTTGTGCGGAACAGAGGCTCCTATTTTCTCTACAATAAATTCTCTTGATATAATCCTACTAGGCTACTTCACTCAGATGGGCAAAGATGGCAGTTCATTGTGTAGGACAATTGGAATGAGAGCCCGGCCTTCTCTGCGCTGGAAAGGCTTTATTTGGGGTTTAAGATCTGTTGAAGGCCACCCTTGTTCAGGGGAAAGTGAAAGCTCTTCTTCTTAGCAGCATAGTCTATGTTAGGGCATTATCTATGTTTAGAAAACTCCGAGTTATTCATTATTGGCAAAGAGGCCGCTCTGTGGTGCACAGTAGCACATTAGAAATCACAAGAGAAAAAAAGAAGGGTTGTTATGCATTTCTCATACTTATAAACACTTCTAAAGAGGCCCCTATGAATTAAGTTATATATTAATGGCTCCGAAATTGTGGCTACAAAAACAACACAGTCCCTTGTCCAGGAGCGTATACGGGGTGGTGACATTTGACAGAGATATTTGTGAGATCTCACTTATGCATGCAGATATTTTTCCATGCGGATACTGCTCAAATATAATGTAAGGGAATTAAGGTGCACACCAGGAATCTGACAAAAGCATAGGTTTCCCAGACGTATAGCTAATTGTTTAATGAACTGAGTTAGCCATTAATCTCTGGGACTCATTGCCCCAATAGAGATCCCATGTATTCAATGTGGCAAGATCATTCGCATCCACTTTGTAATGCTTCCCAATAATGTTATGGTACCCAAATGAAGAGAGTCTTTGGATACTAAGTGTCAGAGGAGTACCGATAGAACACAGTTGTGGTCCTTTGTGTATGAGAGCCATCTTTATTCTCCACGTAAGGCACAAGAGGTTGTATTGCAGATACTACATAACACACACAAAATACTGCAATGTTTCCAAAAATGAGCAATGAAAGGTCTCTTCTGTTTAGATGCACATGTTGTGCTGCCATTTGATCTGCGTACTGTAACAGGGACCTGTGATGCGGGTCCATCCCAGACCCTGCCCGGACCTCCTGTTAGCGGACACTCACCCTTCGCGGCAACCGGCAGTGAGGCGTCCCTGGATACCACCCTGACAACCAGCACCCCACCCCTCTCTGTTTTTCAGGAACCAATCCGGAGCAGCCGTTTCCAGGAACCACAGCCCCATGACCCCAGAAGTCCCTCCTCAGAGATGGCGCCGGAACAAGGAAAAAGCGGAAGCAGAGACAGAGAAGCCGTCGGAGCAGCGATCTCATGGCAGGAGACTCGGACCGGAGCTGACGCAGAGCAGGCGAACGAAGGAGAAGACGTGTGGAGCGAGGACTGGTGGAGTCCAGAGGAGGTGGCTGAAGAGCGGCCGCAACTCGTCGGAGAGTTGCAGCGGAGCGTGTGAGTACTAGCAAATCCACCTCTGTAGCACACTAGGTGCTTTGTATATATTAACTTCTCTTTAGTATCACTTGGCCTGGCCAGCACTGTAAAATCCTTGTATAGCACGTCACCACTTGTACAGCACTTAGTTGATAGGTTACCCCCTCATGAACCCTCACGAGACACTCTCTATCTCTCTCTCCCTTCCGTCCTGATTCCGTCCCGCGTTCCCTCCCTCACTGTCGTTTTCTTCGATTCCCTTCACTGTATTCCCGGTGTTGGTTACGGATTGTACCACAACAGGTCCAGCTGGACTAACCGCTCCTTTTGTTGTCTCCTTTACCTCCGAGGACCACCCCAGCACTTGTCCTCCCCGGAGAACCTCTTCCCAACGAAGAACTGAAGAAGACCGAGACGGCCTCTCCCGGAACTTCACTCCTGTTCTACAATTCCCCAGCATTGTACTGACTCGGTATTTAAATAATAAAAGAAACGCCATTGCCCACTACATCCGACCTCCTTGCCTGCTTTTCCAGCCCGCCATTGCCCCACGGTCACAGGTGGTGTCAGAAGTGGGATCAGCTGGAAGCATGGAGGCCGTCGTAAAGAAAATGGCGGAGACCCAGGAGCAGTGGGGAGCACTGATGGAAAGATTCCTTAAGACCGCCGAGGATGACAGAGGCCAGTTACATGACGTCCTCAAGGGTCAGGGAGCGGCACACGATCAAGCCATGGGAAAACTCAGCGATGCCCTGGGTCAGCAAAGACCGGTAGCCTCCCTCCCTTTGATTGTCCTGCAAAAGTATGTGCCGGGTGACGACCCGGACTACTTCTTTACTAATTTTGAAAGACTTGCCCAGGCCGCCTCATGGCCCGTAGACCGCTGGGGCCAATACCTGGGTCCACTGTTGACCGGCGACCTACAGGCAGCCTACCAGCAAGCCAATATCCAGGGGAACACGCCCTACGAAGACATTAAGAACTGTATCCTGGAACGTCTGGGCATTGACGATGAGACTTACAGAGTTAAATTGCGGCAAGCCAAAGAAGGACCGCAAGAAAACCCCAGAGCCCTCTCCTTTCGCATTAAGGACCTAGCAAATCGATGGTTGAGACCAGACACTTCCTCAAAGGACGACATCCTTGGGAAAATCTTCTTGGAGCAATTCCTGGCTTCCCTGCATCCCGCCACCCAGAGATGGGTAAGACAACATGCCCGTCTTACACTTGAGACAGCCGTGGAGATCGATGTTGCCTACAACCGAGCCCAAGAACTACAAAGAGGTAGAAACAAGCACCCCAGCTGACAGCATAACACTACTGGTGTTCGTCCATCCCGACCGTCACTTCCACGAAGACCGGATCCGCCACTCATGCTGCCCGCTACCGTATTGTACTGACCACCTCACCCAGGGCCACAATGTTACAATTGTGGGGGTTATGGCCACATCGCCCGCATGTGTCCTCAAAAGGAAGAACCCATGGAGGTCGGCCTCGTCAGGAACTATGTTTGTGTCAACCCAGGGGCCACTCCTCCCCCATTCCACTGTCCTGTGCACATCAATGGTCATCCTGTTCTTGCCCTAGCTGATACCGGATGTCGGCAAAGTGTCCTACGACCTCAAGACTTGGCTACTCGTGTCGGTCCTCCCACTGGTATGGTCGATATACAATGCGTCCATGGTGATACTAAAAGGTACCCGACCACACGAATATGAGTGCAACACCCTGCAGATCCCGGAACCGACCTCACCGTCAGACTGGTTCCAAGCCTCCCAGAACAGGCTATATCGGGGAGCGATTATTCCGGCCTTCCGAGACTCCTTCAGGATACAACCGACTCCTTCGCTCGCTGGTGGAAGGAAGCACCCTTTCCTCAGGTACACCCGGTAATGGTCCTGGCATCCCGACCCAAGAAGACACGAACCCAGAGACGCCAAGAAAAGAAGAGTTTCTCCAGTGCTTTCCCAGTTATACCCGAAGATCACCTCTGGCAGACAGATAGGGAATTCAGGGCCGCACAAAGGGAAGACCCCTCCTGCAGGAAGCATGGGAAAGGGCCGTGGACAACGAAGACCCCTTGCAAGTTTGTCCCTATTTCTTTAAGAGAACAGGATTGTTATACAGGAAAGGTGGGCCTGGCAAACTCCCCAATTATTGATCCCCGCCCCCTTCCGAGACAAGTTCCTGTTTCTTGCCCACAGCCATCTCCTGGGGGGGTCATTTTGGGGACGAAAAAACGAGCCAGTCCATTCTGGAGAAGTTTTATTGGCCGGGTGTCCATCAACAGGTTAAGACTTATTGCCGTGAATGTGCGGTTTATCAGACAAACAGCAGATACCGGCCTCCTAAAGTTCTTTTACACCCGCTCCCCCTCATTGATGTACCGTTTAGTCGAGTCGGGATGGACATTATAAGGCCCCTTATTCCCTCCCGAAGCGGGTGTCGTTATGCCCTGGTCATTGTGGATTACGCCACCCGCTTTCCTGAAGCCGTTCCCTTACCGCATCCCACCACTCAGAGCATAGCCAAAGCCATAATCGCTATCTTTTCCAGGGTAGGGTTTCCTCGGGAGATCCTTACGGATCAAGGCACCCCTTTTGTTTCTAGCCTCATGCGACAGGTGTGTTCTCATCTCGGTATAAAACAGATTAGAACCTCGGCGTACCATCCGCAAACGGATGGGTTAGTTGAACGCTACAACGCAACATTGAAACAAACCCTAAAGAAGTTGTTGGCTCTAGAAACCAAAAGATGGGAAGAGATGCTGCCATTGGCCTTGTTTGCCATCCGATGTAAACCTCAGAGAAGCACAGGTTATTCAACATTCGAGCTTTTGTATGGTCGGCCTTCCCGTACCCTTTTGGATATGGCCCAAGAGGCCTGGGAAGCTGAGCCGGACAGAACGCATCCCTTTCCTGAGTATGTCGAGAATCTAAAAACCCACCTGTCAGTTATCCGGGATATAGTCCGCCAAAATATGGAGATCGCCCAAAATACCCAGAAAAGACAATACGATAAAGGTACCAGAACCCGTACCTTTGTCGTCGGAGACTTGGTCCTCTTAATGATGCCGTCATCTGATCAAAAACTATTGAGACAATGGCAAGGCCCCTATACCGTCCTCCGACAAGTGACCCCTGTGACGTACGAATTGGAGCTAGACCCCACTCGGGGTATAACACAAATATATCATATAAACCTCCTTAAGAAATGGGAGGGACCCCGACCCGTCTTGACTAATGACACCTACCACCCAACCCTCCCCTTTGAACCTTGTTTTGACCCCGAGTTAACCGAGAGACAAAAGCAAACCCTTCGGGAGGCACTCCTGCCCTCCCACCAGGTGTTTTCTTCTTCTCCAGGGCACACCTCGATTACGGAGCATGCCATTCACACTGAACCCGGGAAGGTAGTCAGGTTGATACCCTGCCGGGTCCCCGAAGCCCGACGGGCCGTCATACAACAGGAAGTTGATCAAATGCTGCGAATGGGGATCATTGAACCCTCCATGAGTGACTGGAATTCCCCCATTGTTTTAGTTCCCAAGCCCGACGGGTCGATAAGATTCTGTATAGACTTCCGCGAGGTAAACAAGGTATCCACCTTTGACACATATCCCTTACCTCGTGTTGACAAAATGGTCGAGCGGATAGGGAAAGCTAAATATATATCCACGCTCGACTTATGTAAGGGATATTGGCAGATTCCCTTACGGGAACAGGACAAGAAAAAGACTGCCTTCTCCACCCCAGCTGGGTTATACCAGTTCACTGTTTTGCCTTTCGGCCTTCATGGTACACCTGCCACCTTCCAAAGAGCCATGAACCAAATCCTGAGGCCCCATTCCCTATACGCAGGTGCATATCTTGACGACATTGTCATCTTTAGTGACAGCTGGGAACAACATCTAGATCACTTGTGTCGAGTTGTCACCTCACTGGGTTCCTATGGGTTTACCATCAACCCCGCCAAAACCACCCTAGCGGCCCAAACAGTCAAATACTTGGGTTTCCTGTTAGACGAAGGTGTTATCAGGCCCCAACAAAACAAAGTAGAAGCCATCCAAGCCCTTCCTTTCCCCAGGACACGAAAAGACCTTCGAGCATTTCTGGGCCTCCTCGGGTACTACTGGAGGTTCGTTCCCAACTTCTCCCAGAGTGCAGCCCCACTCACGGACCTGTTAAAGAAAACAGCCAGGACCGATGTCACACTACAGAACCCTACTCCTCAACTCTTGCATGCCTTTCACGAGCTCAAATTATCCTTGACCACCGAGCCTGTGTTGGTCAGTCCGGACTACTCCCGACCCTTCTTGTTGCAGACGGATGCATCAGACCAAGGTCTAGGAGCCGTCCTCTCCCAAACAGATGAAAAAGGGAACGAGAGACCGATCCTGTTCTTGAGTAGAAAACTGTTTCCACGCGAAATGAACTATGCTGTCGTAGAAAAGGAGGCTCTCGCCATTAAATGGGCTGTCGAGAGTCTCCGATACTATTTGGAAGGCCGGGACTTTCTCATATACACCGACCATGCCCCATTAGAATGGATGGCCCGGAACAAAGGGCACAATGACCGAGTCCTCCGCTGGTTTTTGTCTCTACAACCATACCGATTCAAAACCATCCATTGAAAGGGCTCTGATCAAGGGAACGCCGACTTTCTCTCCCGTTACCCCATCTCCCGACTCGTACAAGAAGGACAGCTAGGGGAAGGGGATATGATGCGGGTCCATCCCAGACCCTGCCCGGACCTCCTGTTATCGGACACTCACCCTTCGCGGCAACCGGCAGTGAGGCGTCCCTGGATACCACCCTGACAACCAGCACCCCACCCCTCTCTGTTTTTCAAGAACCAATCCGGAGCAGCCGTTTCCAGGAACCACAACCCCATGACCCCGGAAGTCCCTCCTCAGAGATGCCACCGGAACAAGAAAAAAGGGGAAGCAGAGACAGAGACGCCATCGGAGCAGGGATCTCATGGCAGGAGACTCGGACCGGAGCTGATGCAGAGCAGGCGAACGAAGTAGAAGACGTGTGGAGCGAGGACTGGTGGAGTCCGGAGGAGGTGGCTGAAGAGCGGCCGCAACTCATCGGAGAGTTGCGGCGGAGTGTGTGAGTACTAGCGAATACACCTCTGTAGCACACTAGGTGCTTTATATATATTAACTTCTCTTTAGTATCACTTGGCCTGGCCAGCACTGTAAAATCCTTGTATAGCACGTCACCACTTGTACAGCACTTAGTTGATAGGTTACCCCCTCACGAACCCTCACAAGACATTCTCTATCTCTCTCCCTTCCGTCCTGATTCCGTCCTGCATTCCCTCCCTCACAGTCGTTTTATTCGAGTCCCTTAACTGTATTCCCGGTGTTGGTTACGGATTGTACCACAACAGGTCCAGCTGGACTAACCTCTCCTTTTGTTGTCTCCTTTACCTCCGAGGACCACCCCAGCACTTGACCTCCCCAGAGAACCTCTTCCCACCGAAGAACTGAAGAAGACCGAGACGGCCTCTCCCGGAACTTCACTCCTGTTCTACAATTCCCCAGCATTGTACGGACTCAGTATTTACATAATAAAAGAAACGCCATTGCCCACTACATCCGACCTCCTTGCCTGATTTTCCAGCCCGCCATCGCCCCACAGTCACAGGACCACTTACTTTGTGGCTGGTTTTTCTACAGAAGAAGTACAGTCGGCCTGATTAAGAGAAGGCTCCTCCAGATGTGATAATTTTTGCATTCAATAAAATCCGGCAGAGGTGTAAGAAATGTATAAGATGCAATAACTATTATATTATTGTTTGCAATATAACCAATGCTTCAAGGTCACAGATTCCAAACGAATTTCCAGATTCATGGCCTTATATAGGTATAATTCACATTACCCATATATAGGCATAGAAACCCAGACCTTATTTAGGCATAGCCCATGCTGCCCAAATACAGGCATGGCTACTTCCATCCGTTCATCTATGTCACAACGATTTCTTTGAAAACCAGACTCTTAAGCTCTTAGGGACTTCCCCTTGCTTGATATTGCTTTCTCCAAGAACTCATTTATTATGCATGAACATCTATTTCTTAGGGGTTCATTCATGATGTTCATATGCTCGACTTTACTTCTCGCTACAGCAAGTGCCAAAGGAAGCCAACTCTCCAGCTGACGCACTGACCAGAAGCTGTCATCTTCCTGCCGAGAATCCAGCTCCAGTGTTTCTGACTCCCTTTGCGGGGTGTTGGGAAATCGAGTCCATGAAGGAGATACCAACCTCTCTCATTCTAAGGTATGGAGCTGATTAGAACCTAGAGAAACCTTTGGCAATTCTCGGCAAAACTAAGCCTATGCTAAAGACAGCACCTACTCCTTCCCACATACTAGACTTAGGTTAGGTACACTGGGGTAGGCGTATTTTAGAAGCACCAGTTGAGTATTTTAGCTTGTGTTATTTATGTATGTATTTTTACAGGTCATAGCAACAGACTATGCTATTACAGTATTATTTTATATTACTGTTTACGCTGTACGCATTATACTTTGCATTCTGTCTAACGATTGTAGCAGTTCACCTCTCTTGCATGAGAAAGAAGACTGTTCAATAAACCCTTTTATTGAAACGCCCGTCTCTTTATTTTTATGCAACTCTGTAGAAACGAAGCCTGCACGATTGACTAAGTAAAATAGTTATCTATTGTTTCCACGATGCTGAAGATATGTTTCCATTCTAGGGAAAACAAAGTTGTCATGTTTATGCGGTTGTCAGAAACTAATCCCTTCTTGTTTACTCAAGAATGATTCTAGTGACCTCTGAGTTAGCTGGCACACACAATTAAGTTTAGTATACTTGATAGAGACATACTGACCCTAGTCCTATGTCAATTCTATAGTGTATAGTGTATATTATTCCAATGCGCAGAGCCTTTTGAGAATATAGGAACTACACTACATGGCGCCCAACGGTTTGGTAAGGCACTAATTAAACGCTACTGGAATAACTCAGCCGTGTTTTTCTCCGAGACCCCTTCCCCCCCCGTCTGGAGTAGGTAAAAGGATAATATAAGCCATAGATTAGTAGGACGAAAAATCCTATGTATTAGCATTTTGGTTTGTTCAACGTTGAAGGATACAGTGTTCCAAAATATTGTGCACCTTATCTTTGTTTACTTGAAACTTGCTCTGTAATTTTCATTAACCCCTTCCATGCTGATGACGAACCCCAGCCGTCATGCACTACGGTGCTCGTGTGCTGATGACGGCTGGGGTTCGTCACGGCCCGCCCCTGTTCGTGCTGTTTACAGCACACCAGGGGAATCGCGGCCGCATGGAAAGGGTTAAACAATGACAAATAACGGCTACAACACCGAACTCGGTGGAGCTATGGCTGACTCAGTCGATGCAGCTTTTAATTTCACAGGTTTCCAAGAAAACCGACGAGGATGCTACATGCATTCCTCTCAATTTAGGGAAAGCCATCACTATAAAACTTATAAAACATGGCCTAACATCGAGAGGTGGTAGGGCAGTTTTTGTGATAGAGGCACATCAGACAGATGTATTCTATTCATGGATAGTCTTCCCTGAAGCAAATCCAATAACACATGGGTTTCACTTCTACAAAGAAGATGATCCACCAGAGGAATATATTCCGTTCGACGATATTGAAATTCCACTCACATACCAGGAGCCAGAGCTCTGGTTTAAAGGTGCTCTAAAACATTTAAATCACATTACCAGGCTCGGTCCACTAGGTAGACTAGGAGCCACATGGCCGGTCTTAGACAGCTATACACCACATCCTGGCATTAATGAGATGTCAGACGTAAACTTACTAGCTCGACTCAAAGAGTTAATCAAAATCTATAGACAATTGGTTCAATATGTCATGCAGACTCTCACAGTCCAACCTGCAATAGTTATTCCACAACATACCTCTCACCAGGGAATACACTAAAAATAAATTACCTGCAAAATGGGAACAAATTCCATTCTGGATAGGTCAAAAAATTACTCAGATCGAAGCAGTATTTCCTAATACTAGCCCTCGTGAGAAACACAGAATTTTAGCAATCTGTTTACCAATGGAGATCACACCACATCTGGAGGACTGCACCACTTGGGGTACAGTCTTTGCTGCTATCTAACTAAAACACACGGTGTTCCGTCTATGGCGGTAATAAAAGACGTCCTGAAACAGATTCAAAATGAATACGGGGCAGAGCCTGCTTTAAATTTGGGTATGAAAATACTGATAGAATTCAAACAGGTCACAGCAATAGTAGCTATCCACCAGAAGTTAAGGGAATTTGATGTCACTGAGCAACCACAAGAACTAGCCAGAATAAGTGAAAAATCCTATGAAGAAATAGGTAGAGACAGTCTGGGTGGGAAACCAGTGAAACCCCAACTGTCTGAAAGTCCTGAAAAGGTCTTTACTAAAAACACTCCTACTCCTTCTAAAAAGAAGTGAGAAAATAGCAAACAAACTTCTAAAGAGAAGCATTCTCATTCCAGAGGTAAGTCTCCTCAAACGGAGCCCTCTGAAAGGAGGTATAACCTGAGTAATAGGGATAATTTGAGAAAACCTGATAGATCAAGATACTCATACACATTCCTCTCGTACCTTTCAGATTTCGTCACAGAAATCCGAAAGAAGAGGACAGTCAGAAAACAAGGAAGAACGCGTGAAGTCCAAAAACGATCAACACTTTCAGAAAAGCAAAAAACCTCAATTTACAAAAAAGAAGGTAGCAGGTCTAAAAATCAAACATGGCGAGGATCTTGAGAACACAACTCAAGAATGGAGAATGGGCTCGGACAATGTTAGACAGCACAGCAGAGATCACAATATCTCGCCAGATCCTGAAGGATCATCTGGAGACAGCGGACTTGAATGAATACATCCAAGTTGAAACTGCAGCTACCAGGGTTAGTTATCCACATAAGTTATACGAAATAACACTCTGAATGGAGGAAGACATACCAAGAAAAGTGAGAGCACTCTTTTGGGAGCGACTTTCTAAGGGTTATGACATTCTTCTAGCTAAACAAGACTGGCCACCAGAATTTGTGAGGGAGTGCTCACATGGCGAAGACATCATTATGCCAGCCTTCTCTAATCATATTCCAATTCATTTAAAATATACTTATGCCAGGAAATGGCCCAAGATCCAGCATTATACAAAAATCATGAAGGATGGGATGAGGGTTCACCTCACCATAAAATCCAGTTAAAAAATCAACCAACTGCACAGAGGCAGTATCCAGTTAAGCAAGAAGATAAAAAACAGGTCAGGGAGATCTTATATCAACTTGAATACCAGGGGGTGATTGAAACATGCACCTCGTCAATAAACGATTCTTTGTTTCCTGTCTCCAAACCAGACAATACATATCGTCTAGTATTGGACTACAGGCATTTAAAGTCTTGTTGCAAAACATTTGCAGTGCAAAATGCACACAGTACAGCATTAATGAATAACATTGTGCGTAAAAAATAGAAAACCACATTAGATATTTCACATGGGTTTTTCTGTCAAAACTTTGCACCAGAAAGTAGGTATTTGACTGCTTTCTCGATAATGGGGACACAATGTCACTTCTGTTGTCTCCCTCAGGGATTCAAGAATATTCCTCGGTTATACCCAGCGCCTTGAGACCCTCACGGGTATGTAGGGCACTCTACAAGTGTCCTGATTGATTGATTGATTGATTCTCAGCAGGGGTAACAGAGTTACTACAAACGTATGATGACAAAGCATTGTCATATGTCGATGACATCTATCTGACAGACGATGACTTGGATAGGCACTTGAACAGGGTGAACACCATTATACTGGGGTTCGCCTCTGAAGGGTACAAATTAAATTTTAAGAAATCAAGAATTTCCCACCTCAATGTCCTTTTCCTAGGATATGAATGATCAAGTTAAGGCAAAAGCCTAGCAGCCAACTTTTTGAAAAAGTGTGCGCTGCTCCAACCTCCAAAATCGCTGAAAAACTTACAGTTGATTCTAAGTTTCCTGAACTTTGGAAGAACATACATTCTAAATTACGCAGAATGGGTTAAACATTTCTACGAATTAATCAAACCTGATTTTAAAACAGTATATTGGACACAAAAACACACAGAAATTTTGCGTTCATTGCAAACCGACATGTTAGAAAATAAACATTTGCAAACCCACGTAAACGTACGCAACTTAGTGATCCGAATCATTCTAAGACAATGAGGGGAAAATTACCAATAGCTTACAAATCACACTTGTGCACACAAGCTGAAATAAAATTCACTTCTACAGAAAAAATTCTGACAGCTGTTCAAACTGCTGCAGCAAAAGAGAGAGCCCTCACACAGGGTAAGCGCATTATGGTCGTAACACCTGTACCTGCGTTAGAGGCAGTGACAAAAACGAGCATTCAAAAAGCTAAAGCTTTATATCCGAGATGGATACAATGGGTTAATTCTCTTGCTGCAACTGATGTTGAATACGTGTTTGACCCTTATTTGAAAACACAAGCATTTCTTCAATACGAACAAGAATGTCCTCTGCCTACTGAAATTCTGCCTCCAGAGCAGTATGAATGTATAATTTATACTGACGGATCAGCTCAACCCGCTACAGGGGGTAAACAGGCCTATAGTGCGGCGTGCACGATCGTTACAGGTCATTGGCGCGTTGGTAAATTCCGATCAATAGTCACTAAAACTCAATCTTAAGGAGATTGTACAGCTCAGTGAGCTGAACTACAAGCCTTCAAGATGGCACTTGAGAATACGGATCACGAATTCCCCAGACTCATAGTGTGCAATTAGCATTATTGTGTTCAATCTTACAATGAATACTTGCAAAACTGGCTTCAAAATGGTTACAAACATGCAAAAGGTGGCACTATCAAGCATAAAACGCTTTGGGAACAAGTAGATCAGTTACTACAAGGACTACAAAACACTCACATGATAAACATGCTGAGTCATAAACGTGATGGTGTTCACGTTGAAGGGAATTCATTGGCTGATGAAGCCCCAAAGGCAGCTGTGCAAACGGCTTCCATAGCTGCAATCACTCGTTCAAAAACGAAAATAGACAGTGAAATAATGCTGGCTGTCAATGCATCTAGCAAAGACAGTGGTAAAACATTACCTAAAGGGTTTCCACTCAAATACTCCTATATAACTGATACAAATAATGTTACGTTGGCTCGAATCCCTGGAGTGGGGGATAGAGTAATTCCAAACATGGAACATAGGTTAGAACTAATCTTAGCAGCACATGAAGGGCTCGCCTCTGCTCATGCAGGTGTTTCCGCCACAGTATCATTTAAAAAAAGGAATAACGGTGGCCACACATGCGGAAACAAACCAGAAACTATGTTTTGGAATGTGAAGTATGCCAAAAGATGATGGTGTCTACTGTGATACGTCCTGCACAGACGCCCCTGTAAATTTCAGATAAACCATTAGCTTGCATTTACCTGGACCACTGCGGTCCCTTACAAAGGGATGGGAACTATAAATATACCATGGTCGCAGTGGATGTGGCCTCAGCGCTCGGCTGACACTTGAACTGTTATAAAAGATTTGCAAGTCTTTATCGGCACATATGCAGTCGGCACGCTACATTCTGACCAGGGTCCTGCGTTTAGCTCTCGAGCTTACAAGTAGGCCATGGCCAATTTGGGCATTGCATTGCGGTACTCTAGTCCATTCCACCCTGAGGGAAATTTGGTAGTGGAGAGAAAACACCGGGACATAAAGCAATCTATAACAGCTAGAGTATTAGGTTCGGATGACGGGTGGGCCAAACATCTAATAAGTGTTCAACGCAGTCTTAACAACTTGCCAAGAAGTTCACTAGGGGGTATCACTCCATATGAAGTCCTTTTTTGGACAAGAATGCTGGTTCCGGACCTTGATTGTCAGACATCAGTGGTGGACCAAAAAGATTTTGATATCAAAGATCGTTTGGCTGTTCTACTGGACTTAAAAGAAATAAGAACTAAACAAAGAAACGTGCTCCTGAAACCAACCATCACTGAGGAAATGTGACCGTCCCAGCAAGGCCTGTCTGGATCCCAAAGCTTGGTGATCTAGTCAGAGAAAAGATTGCGGACCAGAAGGAATTTGGGCCTTCTTACAGACAACCAGTACCTGTCCTAGCAATCCACGGAGCAAGAACAGTATTACTAACGACCCTTGCTGGTAAAAAGGAGAACAGGTTTGTGTCTATCGACCTGGTCAAACCACATTATGTGGCCGATAATAAGCAGTAGGCCAAGTGGACTCTGCCAATGTAGCAGACGCCCTGCTCTAGCTACTATCCAAGAGGTTCAATCTGAGAGACTCATCACCTTTGAAGAATCTGCAGTGCGAAATGAAGGACTAAGCAACAAAGCTATGGAACTTGTACCTCTTGAGACCCAAATAGCAGTTCGCCAAGAAACACCTGTTTACAACGAAGTAGCATCTGTCTACACAAACGTAACAAGTGATCCTGTGGTTCTAGCGATTTCAACGAATCCTGATGCAATCCCAACAATTGACAGAACTGCCTCTGGCTATTTCATTAACTTTGATACGTTTTCTGAGGATCCCAGTGAGTCTGAAACGATGCCAGTGAAAAGAACTTTGAAAGAATAAGCAACAGACCTTTTTCATCCCCTGGAAAAGACTTATCTGGTTTGACCATGGATTGAACTTTGGATAGTGTTGGTTGTATTTTTTCTTCTACTTTGGTTGACTCTGGGAATGCTGATCAATGGAAGTTATGTCAAAATGGACACAGCAAGTAAGAACGCCAACTTACAACTCATTCCACACAAATTATCTCATTGTGAACAAAGAGACTTGTTATCAGTAAATATCACAGCCATTCCTATACCTGGTGGTATCGCTTGGGACAAAACGGATTATGACATTTTTGACCCGTCAAAGCTGTTGAAGATTCCACACTTATTCATGATTTCATTAAGTGACTTTGTTTTATCTAGTACCTTTTCTGATGATTGAGACTTCGAAACTGTTAATAATATGATGTCAGACTTAGAAAAGTCTGCAGTATTTACAAATCATGAATATTTAGAAGGTTCATCAGACTATGAACAAATTTATTGTTATAATCATTATGGTCATCATTTCTTGCACAAATCTGCAAATCCTAGAAATGTATGAATGTAAAACCAATGAGAACATTGTCCTATGCCACCAAATGGTAGCTCAAAAACATTTAGTAGTAAATTTCCGTACTTTTCAGGGTTCAATGTATCCAATTCAGAACCGCTTCACTATAAAAATGTAAACAAAACAGGCATGAAAAGTATATTGACCAAACCAAGCAAATTTATTCTGCAGGCTATTATGCCCAACTGTCTAAACTAGGTTTCGACTTTTGGAAAGACAACATTGAGACAAAATCTGTCTGGGGCACAAAAGATTGGCAGGTACAGGGTGTAGAAGCTATGTTTAAAGCCTGTATCATCCCTGAGCAAATTATGTTTTTGAATGACACTGTCCAACAGACGTCTTGTCTTGGGTTAGACAAGATCAAAGATCTGAACAATCCGTCCATACCTACACCTACATATGAAAGTAATAACACTTCAGAGGGGGAGGTCGACGTACATACTATATTGCTTCATAAAAGAAGAGATCCAGATTGGAAAAAATGGATGATCTGGCCCACAGACACAAACAACTGTCAAGATAGATTCCTGAACAAAACACAGGGTTTCACATTCAATAGGCCAGACCCAAGACATCTTCAAAGACAGCATCCAGGAACAGTAACAACATACAGTGTAGGGAAGCTGTGCCTTGATTGGCTACATAGATCTACACTTAAGGATGTAAAACAACACTTATCTTTACCTAAAAATGGCGCTGATCTTAGGGAATTCTTGTTAGGACCAGGAACACTGCGTCATAAACGTTTTATATATGCCGTATCTATGCTGCTTATAATGAAGCATGGAAGATTACGCAAGCAGAGACTGCAAAAAGAATATGAGAAATGTATCGTATTAATTTAGAGAAAACTCTCTCTGTGGTTGACAATGGGTTAACAACTCTGTAATCCAGGATATATTAATTGGACAGCATAGTGTCTTCTGCCATAGACATCATGGAACAGTTGCAACTACGTTCTATCATGCTATTAGGCTGGACGTTGCAAAACCTTCGTTCAGGCTATGTGAATACCACTTCACTGTTTTCAAAATTCAATCTCACTGATAAACAGATCAAATTGGCACAAAGGGGAGCAGACTGTACGGTGCTGAGCATTGAAAGACTGTAAAGATTGCCATTTACAGTAGCAGAAAAAACAGCTATTTGAATGGATAATACATGGAATAATCACTCTGCCTGTTACAATTTTCCATTTTCAGTACTGCCTAAAACACATACCAGCAGGCACATATGAAAGGTTGGGTACAGAATATATCAAGACATCCTGGGAATTGCCATACACACATTGATGTTGGAGTGGGGGACGCGAAGTGTTTATTAGCGGGAAAAACTGTGAACACGCACTAAGCGGTTCTCTCCTTTCTCAGGGTATAAACGTACACGGGCCTATGATGGTTCCTCGAACAATTTATCCTGCCACCTGCAAGGTTCACCAGCTGCAGTGATTGATCCAATTTTTGGACAGCTCTCGAATGGGAGTTACCTCATGTTAAATGATCACGGCTGCTGTGGCATGTTGCCAGGCATACCGTATCTAGTAACTGTGTCAGCCAGGGTCACTTTCTGTATGCAAGTATTGTTTCCTAAAACTAAGACAGACAGAGAGTCGCCTTTATGGCCTTCACTGAACCTCTCTTCTATACGAATTGATACTTTAAGCAGAATGAAAGCCATTATTTTGCAAAAAACTGTGCCACTGACATCGGCCGAAGAAACCTATGATCTACAAGTCACAAGGACTTATGCCGAGATTTATGCTCTCTTAACTACAAACTGCCCTAAACATTTCTCAGAAATGTTAAGTCGTATCTTAAACATGTCTGATACAAGCGGTATTGTACATGTATTTAAGACCATATTTTCTGGACTGGTAGCACCTTTTGAAGCAGTCCTAGGAATATTTCCAAACTTCGTGCACTCAGTGTTTGGCGGACTGCCCCTCCTTTTGGGAATCATTGCAGGGATACTATTTTTGCTCCTACTGCTGCGATATTTTACAAGCCAATTTACCAGCGACACCCAGTTCTCCATGGAGACAACTCTACTGGCGATGAAGTGTCGTGAGCGCATCGTCCAAATTTTAGGACTACCTCGTCTATGAGAATTAAATACCACATGGTTTCTATCATTCAGACCAATTTGGCAAGATTGCATCTTACCTGTTTTACGCTGCCTGCTATGCGGAGAAGAATGCGTGTTAGACACATGTCTAACACTCCCATCAGTCATGCCAACGGATGTTGATACTTTGCTTGAACCAGTAACGACCCATGCTCTGTGTTGTCCCCAGCGGCTACCAATCCTGATGACGGCATTCATTGAGATCTCACAGATGCAAATTGCAACTGCTGAGGTACGAGAGGAAACAGGCGCACAGGTACCATCCATTATGAACATTGCTAATGCGACCACTGCTGACGGCGATGCTTCACATCTATGTGCGATTAATCTTCTAAACGAGGTGATCCACCTTTCGCCTACGATGGTAGACAATTTTTTATCAACAGACTTAGAAGATTTCATGTTTTCTCCAAGCCCTAACACTGACTTTTGATTTTGGTACACGGTGTTCTGAGAGACTTTGAATTTGACCTTCATTTTTCAAAACAAGATACTATCTTTGGAACTCTTTTTCCAGTGATCATATTTTTCATTTTTTGGCACAAGTAATCTGCTTATAGTAGAACTATTCATAGAGAACAAGATTTCTTTGAGTACTTCAAGAGACAATATTTGACCTTGTCCACATACAAACAGTTTTATGTAATCTGACATGAAATAGTTTCGGCACCTTTTTCTTCTGTATTTATGAGCCATTTCATAAATGTATATTTTTGTGATTCATTCAGTTAACATTCAAATGTCAACGACTATGCTTCGAATTAAACATTGCTTTAAATGCGTACAGCACCTATGCTATTTTTGTGGACAACCGGTGCCAATGCATTTTTATATGTTTGGGTGTGTTTTGACACTTCATGTGTAGGTATGTTTTAGATACGTTTCAACATGTTTAGGATTTAGTATTGTTGTACATAAGAAAGTAGAGTGGGTGTTCTGTTCCATTTTAGATTCCAAATGAATTTCCCGATTCATGCCCTTATAGAGGTACAATTCACATTGCCCATATATAGGCATAGAAATCCAGCCCTTATTTAGACATAGCCCATGCTGCGCAAATACAGGCATGGCTACTTCCATCCGTTCATCTACGTCACAACGACTTCTTGGAAAATCAGACTCTTAAGCCGTTAGGGACTTCCCCTTGCTTGAATATTGATTTCTCCAAGAACTCATTTCTTATGCATGAACATCGAATCCTTAGGGGTTCATTCATGACATTCATATGCCCGACTTTATGTCAAAGCTGGCATTCCTAAACACCTTCAAGGTTTAAATATACCTTCACTTGCTATAGCAAAGCACGGTGTGGTTCGGTGCAGTTCGACTACCTACTTGCACGACACAGCTCGCTACAGCAAGTGCCGAATTAAGACAACTCTCCAGCTGACACACTGACCCGAAGCTGTCATCCTCCTGCCGAGAATCCAGCTCCAGTGTTTCTGACTTCCCTTGCGGGATGTTGGGAAATTGAGTCTGTGAAGGAGATACCAACCTCTCTCATTCTAAGGTATGGAGCCGATTAGAACGTAGAGATACCTTTGGCAATTCTTGGCAAAACTAAACCAATGCTAAAGACAGCATCTACTCATTCCCTCGTACTAGACTTAGGTTAGGTGCACTGGGGTATGCGTATTTTAGAAGCACCAGTTTAGTATTTAGGCTTGTGTTATTTATGTATGTCATTTTACATGTCATAGCAACAGACAATGCTATTACTGTATTATTTTATATTACTGTTTACGCTGTACTCATTTTACTGCGCATTGTAGCAGTTCACCTCTCTTGCATGAGAAAGAAGACGGTTGCATAAACACTTTTATTGAAACGCCCGTCTCTCTATTTTTATGCAACTCTGCAGAAGCGAAGCATGCCCGATTGACTGAGTAAAATAGTTATCTATTGTTTCCACGACGCTGAAGATATGTTTCAATTATAGGGGAAACACATTTGTCATGTTTATGCAGTTGTCAGAAACTAATACCTTCTTTTTACTCGAGAAAGTTTCTAGTGACCTGTGAGTTAGCTGGCACACGCAATTAAGTTTAGTATACTCGCTAGAGACATACTGACCTCAGTCCTATGTCAAATCTATAGTGTATATTATTCCAATGCGCAGAGCCTATTAGGAATATAGGAACTACACTACACCACAACAAGATATCCACCTTCTACAGTTCGAACCCCCACCCACCAACCTCTACAACCTCCTCACACCACTGGACGCCACCCATAACCACCCGCTCACTGCATGGGAACCAATCACCATACCGAACACCACTTCCATCATGAACTCCATCCACTCAGGAGCACACACCGACCCTTAGCTCTCCACCTCTTCAACCTCATGAGCAAAGAAATAAGTGGTGAAGTCCCCTTAATCCTCAATGCATTCATCACCACATCCGCCTACCCAAATGGATGGAAATACGCAGAGGTCAGGCTTCTCCTCAAGAAACCCTTCATTGACCCAAGCGAACCGAAGAACTAATACCCCATCTTGCTGTCCCCTTTCACCGCCAGAGCCCTCAAGAAGGCCATCAACCACCAGCTCATCGAACACCTGGAGAAAAACAACCTGCTGGATGCCCCAGTCCGGCTTCTACACCAACCACAGCACCAATGCTACCCTGAGGGCTACATCCAACGACATCAGAACCCTCCTCGACCAGAGTGAAATGGCAGACCGGATCCTCCTTGACCTCTCGGTGGTGTGCAACACGACATCCCACCACAGCTTTATCAATAGGGTCAACCACATCCGGATCCAGGGAGACGCACTGAAATGGATTGCATCCTTCCTCACGTGATGCAACCAGAGAGTCTAGCTACCACCCTTCACCTCGGAGCTCAATAGCATCATCTGTGCCATCCCTCAAGATTCATCCCTAGGGCCCACCCCTGTTCAACACCTACATGACACCCCTGGCCGACATTGTCAGAACCCAGGGCCTCAACATAATATCCTATCTGGGCGACACCCAGCTCATCCTCTTGCTCACAGAAGAGACCTCCTCCACTAGAATCAACTTACACAACACCATGAGTGTTGCTGATTGGATGTGATAAGTTGCCTGAAGCTCAAAACAGACAAGACGGAGGTGCTGATTTTTGGGAACATCTCTCGGTTCGGCGGGCCACCAGCTGTCATCTCAACATGGGATGACAGCTTGTGACCCACCAAACCCAGACCCACACCCTCACCGACAGATCACACCTGCAACCTCAGCATCATCCTGGACAGTAAACTCACTATGAAATGCCAGATTAACGCCATCTCATCCGCCTGCTTCCACACCCTCTGCGTGCTACGAAAGATCTTCAGATGGATTCGCGCCAGCACCAGGAAAAAAGTAATTCAAGGCCTTGTCACCAGCCGGCTGGACTATGGAAACACGGTCTATGCTGCAATCACAACCCAACTCCTGAAGAGACTCCAGACAACAAAGCCTGTAAGTCAAATGGTGCTGAGGTACGACTATTGACACTGGTATACTTGTACAAAAGTGAATCTAACAAAAGACTATCAACTGTAGCTGATTAAGTCCTATCAGCCCACCCGATGGCGGAGCCTCATCATGTAGGACTCCAATACCAAGGTAAGTGTGCAGTCGCCCAGTTGTGATTTAGCGACGCATTACTAAACCATGGTATGGTCACCACAGTTGTTAGACTAGAGGGTGAGGCTGATATGTGCAGTGCAAGAAAGTAAAATAAAGTGATGTGTGCTAAAATGGCTATCAAGGCAAACAAAGACCTTTATTAGCGTTTGCCTGGACGTCAGATTAAAAATAGTGAAACAACAGTGTGAAAAAATTACTGTTTGACTTGCTTGGTAGAAAACTAAGTAAGATATAAGAGGGCCAACATGTTTCTGCCTTAAATGTGAAGGATCACTGGCATTCGTCAGGGCCGAATTAATATCTGCTACTGCAAGGCACTATAATATGTGCTGGACTAAACAAAATATACAACGAAGTGAACAAAACAGAACCATCCTACCACATCTTCTCAGTGTTGTTCTGGTGATGCGATAGGTCCACACTGTTGTTTCACTATTTTTAATCTGACGTCCAGGCAAACGCTAATAAAGGTCTTTGTTTGCCTTGATAGCCATTTTAGCACACATCACTTTATTTTACTTTCTTGCACTGCACATATCAGCCTCACCCTCTAGTCTAACAACTGTGGTGATTATACCATGGTTTAGTAATGCGTCGCAAAATCACAACTGGGCGACTGCACACTTACCTTGGTATTGGAGTCCTACATGATGAGGCTCCGCCATCGGGTGGGCTGATAGGACTTAATCAGCTACAGTTGATAGTCTTTTGTTAGATTCACTTTTGTACAAGTATACCAGTGTCAATAGTTGTACCTCAGCACCATTTGACTTACAGGCTTTGTTGTTATTTAGGTAGTCTTACAGGGGGTATTAGCCTGTTTTGTCATTAAACACTTCCCTCGGACCCTCTCTTACGATTTGTTTAGATAGAGACTCCAGACAATACAGAACTCAGTTGCCAGACTCATCCTCAACCTTCCCAAATGGACTCACATCACCTGAGGAACATTCACTGGCTCCCCTTCCAGAAGAGATGTCAGTTCAAAATACACAGGCCTACAAGTCCGTCAGCGGCCAGGGACCAGCATACATCAACCATCACCTGAACTTCCATCAACCGTCCAGATTCCTGCGATCCGCCTCTCTCGCCCTTTAACACACTCCCCTCATCTTCTGGAGTCACATTAGAGGGCGTTCCTTCTCGTACTTTGCCGCCAAGGCCTGGATCGACCTTCCACCTTAGAATAACACCATCTATCATGGAATTCAGGAAGGGACTCCAGACCTGACTTTTTGACTGAGCCCAGTAAGACCTTAGTGCCAGGATACCCTCATGGGTGAGTATTCGTGCACTACAAATGCTGACTAATTAATTGATTAGTTATCGCATATTCTGAGTTTTTGGGGAATGACGTATGGATTTTGGAGCACCACAATCTGCATATCCTGCCAAAATTTAAGAAAGGGTGAGATCTTTATCGCACCATATAGTTACCAGGTGCGATAAACTTCTGGCCACTTGTACTTGTGATCCCTGGGCAAATCAGCTTTTGTGCCGGGACTGCAGTTTATCAGATCATTTGTAATCAAGCCAAAGGGGGCTTAAATAGACCCTGGTGGACAGCAGTTCCCTTCACAGTACTGAAGGCTTGGCTTGCAGGTGGCATGGTTAAAGTACCAGCTCATCAAACGTTTTTGTTCAGAGAAAACAAAAGAAAATAGGAGTTTGCTTTGGCTAACAAAAAGTAAGTGGCCATGATGCACAGGGAATTATTTCCCTGCCTGAGAAGGAAATGTAACAATTTCCCTGACTTTTTCTGCTACGCATACGGTGCACATGAACAGGAGAAATCAGTGATGTAGGCCCACCCTCAGGAAAGATTGATAACTGTCACTGTGGCCAGTGTCCTTGTGGCAGACGGGCTGCTGGGTCAGAGAGAAGGGAAGGTGCTTTGGGCACAGATGCAGAGACCTGATTTCCCTTGTAGGAGATATCTGATCTGTGGTTTAAGTAGTTCCTTGCCCGCACATTTTAGTTCCAAGGGCAGGGATTCAGTTGCCTTCACTCCGCCCCGTTTTGGCGAAGACAATGAGGGACCCGAAGTTAATTTCACCAGTCTGACCATAGCGCAAGTCCTGGAGGAAAATCACACACAACTAGCACAACGAGACCTTTCTGCATCCCAACACTCAGCCACTGACTGATTGACATATCTGGTGCATAACTATGGAAAAATGGGATAGAACACATTCCACAGCACAGCGAACACACTCCAGGTGTGTCCTGGATCAGTGACCGACCCATTCAAGAAGTTAAACAATGGAAACAACACCTGCAAAGCATGTCCTAAGAGAGTGAGGGTCATGGATGAACCGTGGGCAAATTAGAATAACTGAAAACAAAAGAGAGTCTTTCAAACCCATACTCATCCATAGCCGCACCTCTAAAATACACCCACAGAAACCAAGGACACAAAGACGCCCAGGGAAGTAAGCCAAGTGCAAGGCAAACCCCTCAGAGGACCACATGAAAGCAGTCACATAGATGAGTGGGGTAAGATGGAGCAAATAGTTGAAGCACTGTAGACAGCAATAGAACATAGCAGGACTAGGTTTGGGAAATGTAAAAGTGAGGAGGAAATGGCCAGTTGAGATGTGAGCTGGCAAATCCTTAACCCCTAGAACGCCTCAATTCCAAAGCAGGCACATGAATCATAGACTTAATGAACCCGAAGGAGAAAGTGAAGTCACATAGGGCACAGCTACAGCATCCCTATTGACCCATGTCAGCTCCGCAGGGGCGGATTGGCACTGCGGGCATTAGGGTATCGGCCAAAGGGCTGCTGTTTCAGTGCCCTCTGTGGACCGTTTTTTTCTCCCCTTTCCCAGTCCACAGAGAGTGCTCTCTGCCGTCTGCTCTCTGTCGACTGGGAAATGGGAGAAAAAAAAAACGTCCCACAGCACCGAGACAGAGACGGAAATGAAAGTGCTTCACTGTGCAGGCCATACAGCGATTATCAGCTGTGGCCTCTACTGCACCCCCTGCCCTGCAAAGCAATCACGCTGAGGGTGGCTGGGGAGGGGGTGATTGTTTACAAGAATCGGCCTTCCTGGGGGCCAGGTTTTTCTCAGGCCTTTTGAGCCATTTTCACCATGGCCCCCCTGGGGCCAACGCAGCCGGGGAAACAGTGATAGTCTTAACACCTCGCCCACAGCCCCTCACATTCAGGGCACAGTGGGCGAGGAAGAATGGGTCTGGCTGTGGGGGCCAGGTGATGTTTTGAAAGCGCACAATCTTCGCCTTAGCCCCCCAGCCGGGTAAGAAGTTTTTAAAAAAAGGGTTATAGTTCTTTCTCGGTGTCATTATTTTAGAACTGATGCATTTTCAATATTACATTCAAGGAAGTCATGGTTGCAGCTTTTCTATTTTATGCAACTAACAACCATTGACAAAACCTATAGTTCTGGCTTGTTGTAGGTGTAACATTACTTGCTGTATTATATATCTGAACGCAATGACAGAAGCAGCAAAATGCCAGTCGGGCGGCACACTATGCTAAGCACAGATTTGTAGCTTAGGTGTTTTAAGCTACGCCCATAATTACATTGAACACCCCCTTTGGAGAGACCCCTCAGTCTTGTCATCCCACTTAAAGCCCTGGAAACAACACCATGTCACAGACACCTCAGGGCCTGGCACTGTGCATCATGCATGACTCATGATTTCCAAGGTTTCAGATTGACTATGTGCAGGGGCATCTTGAGCGCCTCCCTTTGCTTTAGGAACTACAGCGAGGGGTGAGTTCCTGATGAGTCTCTTCTGTCTGCAACTCTGCGTACAAAGGCTCAGCTCACAATTATTGTGAAAAGGTGGGTGAGAGAGTAAGTGAAGGGATGGCTGGATGGATCAGTGAAAGGGTGAATGGATGAATGAAAGGGTGAATGGTTGGATGATGAGAGAGAATGGGTGGATGGATGAGTGAAATGATGGATGGATTGATTAATTGATAAGTGAAAGTGTGAATGGATGAACAGATGTGTGAAAGGGTGGCCGTAAGGATGGATGAGTGAGTGAAAGGGAGGGTACATGGGCAAAAGATTCGATAGATGAGTGAGGGAGTGAAAGGTTGGATGAGAGAGAAGATGGATGGATGATTGAAAGGATGGATGAGTGATAGGGTCAATGGATGGATGCATGAGTGGATGAGTAGATGGATAGTTGGGTGGATGGAAGGAAGGATGGATGGCTAAGTGAAAGGGTCGATGGAGAGAGAAAGGGAGAATGGATGGCTGAAAGGGTGAATAGGTGGAAGGATGAGTGACTGGGTGGATGGATAAGAAAGTGAAAGGATGGCTGGATGGGTGAGAGGGCAAATGGCTAGATGGATGAGTGAAGAGATGGATTGGGTGAAAGGGTGGATGGAGAGAAAAAGTGAGGATGGATGTGTGGATGACTGAAAGGGTGAATGTGTCTAAGGGTGAGTGACTGGTTGGATGGATGAGTAAGTGAAAGGGTGGCTGGATGGGTGAAAGGGTAAATGGATGGATGAGTGAATTGGTGGATGGGTGGAAGAGTGGATGAATGGGTGGATAATGGGTGGATGAGTAAAAGGGTGGATGGAGGGATGGATGAGTGAAATGATGGATGGAAGAATACATGATGGATAGGTTTGCAAATGGTTGAATATGTTTGGATCTGGATTAGCGGCATCTTATGTTTGCCACTTTACATCTCACAATGACTATCCAAGCAGATCTTCCCGACCATTTCTCTCACCAAACATGCCTGCTCAGAACCATGAATTGTAAACAAAATATCAGACTGGACAACCCAGTGCTGTAACCATATATATAGATTATTATCATATGAAATATCACAAAAAGACCTGCACAGTTGATCAAAGCTGCGTGCATACTGAAAAACCGTGAAGTACACGATTGGTTCAACCTGATATAAACTTATTTTGACTAGTGCTTAAATGGTTGTCTATTTACTTACTTACATAATAATGCACAACCTCCTCTGATGGGTCTGTAAAACGTACCTTTTGTCCAGAAGGTTTGTTCTGAATTACCCTTTGTCCTGAATTTTTACACTCTCCATCCTGAATTTGCACCCATGCCAGTTGGTCACCCTAGTCCTGACACTCCCATACAGAACTACAGAGTGTTCATCCTGCCTTTTCTATTTGGTTACTCTTGTAACCAGATGCACCACACTGCCAAGCTCTAACTCAAGAGGGGCCATCTAATCCCCTTGGCATCCCACTCTCCACAGGGCTGACCAAAGTAGGCTGAGTAAAGCAGTACTCAAAGCTACATCGAGTGTGCCTCAATTGTCATCCCACCGAATCCAGAAAATACTGCACTAGACTCAGTGCAGTAGGTCTTCCTCAAAGGTTTACTTGACTTGCCACATCCAGCACCCAGAAATGCAATGTGTTGCTAGCTGATCCCTTCCTCTGAAGCAAGAAGGAACCAGTAGGAACCATTTTGTTTACCATTTCTTTGCACAATTTACTGATTCATTCGTGTGCCAGTTAATAATGTAACTTTATTTTAAAGGCCTCATCCAAAATGCAGACAAGGGGCATATTTCTCTATAAGCCAAAAATATTAATTAGTAAGTTTTGGTTAGTTTTTGTTTGTAGTGTGTAGGTCTGACTGCACTCTATTTTAGGTCCTAGGCCAGAATGTGGCAACATGTTTGTGTGTTGATTTCAGGACATGTCTAAGACTTTGTGTAATGGGATTTCTCAAAAGAGAGCTGTTTAGCCTCATTCTATGCTAGGCCTTGTTCGAGGCCTAAGCAACATTTGCAAACTTGGCACTTCTTTCTCTGTGCAGAAGAATTAACTTTTCTAGCATGTTCAGGTTAGAATTCCTTTTTGCAGATTTTATATCATTTTCATGGTTAATTGAGTAATCACCAGTCTCCTCATGGCCCAGACTTGAAGGCAGCAACAGATGTGAATAAAACTGTGTTTTTGTATATAGACATCACTTGCTGGCTGTGAAATAAATTTATGACTAGATTGTACAGATACATTTTTTCAGCATTCTTTACACCCCAGACTGCCTTTTCCTCATTTGTGAATTCTTACTTTTGTTCTTACATGTTCTGTTCCCAGAGATTCCAGTCTTACCCTTTCTCCTTGACTTTGTACTAGATTTCTGATTTATGTGATGATTAGCTGGTTGGGAAAGAGTATCTAACGACCTTGTGCAGGGCATTAAGACTGCATGTAAGTATTCAGTTATCAGACCTGCAGTGCTCCTAGTCTTTACCAATGTTACTTGCTCTGTAAGCTTTAAAAGGCTTAATTTACTAAATATTTATCTACGAATTAGACCTCAAAGAGTAACCAAATAGTGTTTCATGAAAGGGCACGCCCCTTGAATGTGGGCCACGCCCCTTAACTGTAGGCCACGCCCCTTAAATGTATGCCACGCCCCTTGAACGTGAGCCACTTTTTTCGTCAGTGCCCGGGCCAAATTGTGATCCCAATCCGACCCTGCAGCTCCAGCACTGTGCCAGTGTTAATCATGCGGGTTTGGGCACCTGGTATCCCTAAAATCTTAAACCTCAAAAGACACCTTAACAGCATGCTCACAGGTGGGTGGATCCGGGACAATAGTACCCCCAGTTTCATGAGGCACTGTGCCCCAGGATACGGTTCAAAATAACAGATAAAGAATACAGTCAAGTAAGGAAGGATAGAGGCTAAATAAGAAAGATTTAGGGCAGAATTAGAAATTTGCAAGGATTTATTAGAACAATTGAAAAGGTACAGTACAGGATAATCATAGTGCAAATGCATAAAATAATTGACAGAAATGCTCTCGGTAATCGAGCAATGCAAAATAATAGGGAAAATCAAAAATATTCCAAGTCCCAAATGAGTAAGAAATCAGACAGCATCCGTAGTACCATCGGAAAGTCATCATCAGAAATCTGCCTCACCCTTAAATTTGAGGATTCTATAGGAAACAATCTGATAGACTAATATTGAAATTGCAGATTCATCATGGTGTGAGCAAAAGAATTGCAATTCCCAGCAAATCAATTCACCAAAATGAAAAGCGTCAAACAGCCTTACCACCTAAGCACTATCCCACTACATGCATATTGATTCAGTCCCCTTTATGCTAATGTCATCTGGATATGTCAGAACAGCCTAATTACAAAACAACAGTGAACTATTATGAATGAATGCAATATTGTGGACAGGCGGAAGAACCTTGGAGGGAAGTAACATTACTGAGTCCATGCTAGAAAGTCTTTTTTAGAACATAATTCGGAAATTAACAAACATGACTTGCTTGAATATGCACAGCAGAAATAAGAAACTGTGAATGTTGACACAATGAGACATCCATTTTGAACAAGATGGCGTTGAAGCCTAGCTGTAGCCCAGTTAGTAAAAGTCAAAAAAGTGCACTGTAACTGGTCATATTAAAAAAAATTCAAAGGCAATAGCATTATATAAGTATACACATAGATATGAGTGTAGATCTCTATTCTGGACGTTATTAATAATGCACAATTCGATTAATGCACAAAAACTCCTACACTGGAAAGATGTAAATGAAAACAAGCCACAGGACCAAAACTTGCAGTGAAACCTATGGAATAATCCATGGCAGGAGTGTAGCTATAGATAGTGCAGTAGGTGTACTTGCACCGGGTCTAAGCAGTCTCATGGCGCCACCACTCCCCAGTTAAAGTGGTTTCTTAGTAACAAACCATGGGAAGGGGTCCCATTTCCCTTGCTTGCACTGGGGCCTATAAGACCCTTGACACGGCAATTAACCAGGAGTGTATATGCATATATTCTGTACCACAAACATTTATCAGAGCCCCAACAGAGGGGAGGATAAAGGCCATCCAGTAAGACAGTCACAGGACAATGGGAGAAGGGCCGGTTCAAAAGGCATGGATCTTGGTGACAGTAGGACAAAGAAGTCCTCTTAGATTCAGAACCAGTTCAGCCGGGAATCGAACCTGTGAACTGCAGTTAGCAAAATATACGTGAGGCATGTAAAACACAGCAAGGCAATATGCAGAATTATGAGTACAAAAAGCTAGCTGCTAAGGGAAGCAAACAAGTACAGCAAAAGAACATAAGAAAAATTGCAGCATAAAGACTCAAAGAAGCATAGCATTAAAACTGTTGACTGTCCACCTACTACAGAGAACTTTGAAATTCATTGAAATTAAATCAACCTTCAGGCACAGTACTTGAGCAGCAGTGAAACCTGAACTCTCAATCTTCAGATAGAAAGTCAGAGACCCCATAAACTTTGCCGTGAGTGATGCTTTCCAAATAGCTGTAAGTGATGACCGACAGCACCAAAACTGGCCGAACATCACACATTGTCAAAACCAGGTGTGGATGCTATTGCAAAATGGGCTCTACCTAAAGTCCGGCAATAGATGGAAAGCCAGCGATTGAACTGGAAACAACCATTCCTGGCTCCCAAAAGGCAGTCACCACTCCTTTTCAAGAAGTGATGGAGAAAGCACAGGATCATGGAGCAGATGACAGGTCAGTCAAGTTAGCAGGCCCACATGTCCAACAGCAGCAGCCAGAGGGAGGAGGACAGGAGGCAGGGAGACCAAAAGGCGCAAAAATGCATCTGCACAGCGGAAGTCAACACCAAAAGCACTGTATCCCAATCCAAGGTAAGTGAACTGCATAGGCAGTATTTTTGGGACGGCAAGAATAAAGAGACAAGAAACTAATATTAAAGAAGATATATTACCCTATGCCCCTTCAAATGAAGGTAAAAGAAAGTAGACAGAAGCTCCTACGCAAGTTGTCTACCTCAAGGAGACAGGAAACTCTGGACTTCCAGTGGGAGGCTGCCTGGTGTTTTTTGAAGGGTTGATGGGAATAGGTGGAGATCTTCAGGGGTGAGTCACCTCATTGATAAGAACTGAGAAGCAGAAAAATATTGAGAACTAATTGGTCTTCCTTACTCTTTGTTTTGCCTTTTGGTATACCCTCGTATTCTCTCATGTGCTGTTTGAAACTGTTTCAGTAAGAAAATATATGGGTGTTTCTCCACTGTCAATCCAAAATCGACTCCAAACTTTTATGCGGAACAGGTCTATCCTTCTATCACTTAAATGTTGTCAGAGAGATCATATTCCCTGTACCTGCCTAAAGATGCAGGTAGGAGAGTATTGGGCAGTCAGCACCATGAGTGCATCAGAGACCGTGACCCTAAACCTCAGTAGCTCTCTTTTCAGCTAGTTTATGATGCTTTAGGAGAAATGGAGCTACTGCTTTGAGGGGGTTGTGAGGGGAACGTCGTTTACGACGCAACTTTTAACACGCAGTGCTATTACAACGCGGTTTTTAAATCGCATTCTATTACAACGCATGACTCTGGGGGGGCGCTCAAGGATAGGGAATACTTTTAATTTACTATCCAACACCTTCCCTAGTGTCAACGGGGACTGGTGTTGGAATAGTAAATTAAAATATTCACTATCCAACACCCCTTTGTATTATGCGTTGTAAAAGAATGCGTTATAAAAACCGCGTTGTTACAGCATGCGTGCTAAAAGCATGCGTTGTAACAACGTACATCCGGTTGTGATGATTATGTCATGATGCACTTTATGTGCACATTCCAACTTGGTTCCATTTGGGGAGGGAAAAAAAAGCGAGGTGAAGGCTTTTCCACATGTAGTATGGAAAACCTTTCATCAATACATGCATTGTGGGGGGGTGCTACTATGGCAGAATATTATGACTCTGTTTGGTTGCTGTTGATCTCCAGAGCTAAGGTGATCAATTAAAAAGGTTGCAAGCCTGCATGCACCAGTTCATATCGGACTCACATTCATTCCGTTTCAAATCCACCTCCCCATTCCAGGTTTGAGCGATATTCCGCTTAGCCACCATGCATCCCAAAGTGAACCATAATCGCTCCGGTCTAGTAAGATCCGTGGCATCCCAAATATTCAAAAGACACAATCTCGGAGAAGCCTCCACTTGTTTACAGCAAATCTGTGATAAAATAGAGATGACCTCCCCCCAATACCGTTATATGGTCGGACAATCCTACCATTGATGTAAGTAAGTACCCACCTGCCCCAACCACGGGGACATAGCGGGGAGACTAAAAAACCCATTTTGACCAGTACAGAGCTTGTGTAGTAGGTCCTATGCAATAGTTTGAGTTGGATCAATTTAAACTGGGAGCAAATCGCCACCTCCTGGGGTGATACTAGGGCCTGCCCTCCATTCCTCATCCGAAATCTCACCCACGTTTAAGCACCATTTCGTACGGACTTTTGCAGGAGATCAGGTGAGTTATTAAGGAGTTTACGGTATGTGAGAGATATGGCTTTGCTGTGGAGATAGTCGTCTAGTAACCTATCCTCCAGAGGGGAGGACAGCGGTACCTCCACGCCCCTGGAGAGCACCTTGGTCAGTACACTACGCACCTGAAGATAGCGAAACGTTTCCCCTTCGTGCAGTTGATATTGTCGTTGCAGATCGGCGAAAGGTACTATACCGCTCTTAGCCCACAGGTCGCCAACTCTAGACAGGCCAATCAAATCCCATTTGTCAAACCCCGGTTGCCGTCCAAGCATACCCAGCCGACAAGAGTCAAGTAATGGAGTCGCCTGCGTAATCCTGCCCTCCCAACCCAACGCCGTGTTCGCAAGGTGCCAGATGGAAACTGTTGTGGAGGTTGGAGTGAAATTGGGCTCCTGCTTTGACCCACCATACAAGGCCCGTAAGTAAGTACCCGGCAGCATATTGTGTCTGTCCATCTGGTATGCCGGATCATCCATTGGTCTATTTGATTGATTTGATTTTGGGTTTTATAAAGCGCCCGAATGACCATGGGCGTCTTGGCACTGAGTGACACTAGAGCCTGCTTCCTAGGGGGCTGGTTCAGAGACTTGTGGTGAATAGCCAGGTCTTTATTTCCTTCCTAAAAGAGGACAAGGAGGGGCAGTTTTCGATTGCTATTGGGAGCTGGTTCCAAAGCCTGGCTGCGTGTAGTCTGAAGCTTCTCCTTCCCCATCTCACCTGCTTGAATCTTGGAACCTGAATCCTTTTCAATTGGCTGTATCTCAAAGGTCTGGAGGGTTCATACCATTTCAAGTTATTTTTTAGGAACAGGCAGCCTATTCCGTGGAGTGTCTTGTATGTCAGGCAGAGCTACCTAAATTTGACTCTTTTAGCAATTGGCAACCAATGCAGCCCCCTCAGTTTATACGCCACTGGTTCGTGTTTAGGGATGTCTAGCACCAATCTGGCCGCGGCATTTTGAAGACGCTGCATAGTCGCCAACTGTTTGATCTGGATCCCGGCATATAGTGCATTACCAAAATCTAGCCTTGATAGCGCCAGTGCTGTGACCACAGTCTTGTGTGAGTCCAAGGGAATGAAGGGTAAAAGTTTCCTAATTGTTTTAAGAATAAACCAAACGGTAGAGGCTAATTTGTTTGTTTGTGCCTTATACGTACGTTTTACATCCAGGAGAATGCCCAGGTTTCTGACCTTCTCAACTGGGCTGGGGCATTGGCCAAGGTCCTCTGGCCACCATTCCTGTGACCAGGATTGCATGTCTGTCCCCAACAGCATCACTTCACTTTTACTCCCATTTAATTTCAGGCAGTTACCCTGCATCCATTGGGAGATGTGCTGCATGCATTTTTTAAATTTCCCCGCCGTCTCTTTTGTTGTTACTTGAGATTGACACCACAATTTGTGTGTCATCGGCGTATGATACTGGTGTGAAGCTGTGGTTCCTTATTATTGCCGCCAGGGGAGCCACGTAAAGGTTGAATAAGGTGGGACTTAGTGACGACCCCTGTGTGACACCGCAAGGGGAACTGAAAGATTTGGACTTGGCCTCTCCAACCTCCACCGTGAAAGTCCTATTGGACAAATATGACGCAATTAGAGTTTGGGCCGATTCATGTATTTCCACCTCACTAAGTCGGCGGAGTAGGATATCGTGGTTTACCATGTCGAAGGCCGCCGAGAGGTCTAATAAGATCAAGGCGGCCTTCCCCCCGGGGTCCAGGATATACCTCAGTTCTTCTGTGGCTGTCAGCAGGGCTGTTTCAGTTCCATGCCCTTCTCGAAAGCCATATTGCGCTTGGTCCAACAGATTATTTTCATACAAATATTGGGATAGTTGCCTATTCAAAAGCTTTTCCAGGACCTTCGCTGCAAAAGGTATTCTTGATATAGGTCTGTAGCTGCTCGGCTCTTGTGGGTCCAGGGTGGCTTTCTTTAGTAGGGGCAGAACTGAGGCCGTTTTCCAGGACTCTTGGAAATTGTTATTCTCAACTATTCCTTTAAAGAGTAGTTCTAGTTGTTCACTCAACAATGCCGAAAAGAGGTGCATTACCCTGGGGGGGGGGGGAGGGGTCGGAGGTGCCTCCAGACTTTGTTTGCCTTACAGCCTGACTAATCTCTTCAATTGTTGGGGGGTCAAACTGGAAAGAGCCCGACTTAGTCTGGGGGATCAGGTGGTCGTTGACTTCCCCCATGGTTCTGAAGGACTCATAGACACTCACCACTTTGTCTACGAAAAACTGGCCCAGGGTGTCACAAAACTCAGGACTGATTTCTGGGGGAGCCGAGTTGTCCTCCTTGGTTAGTTTTTTTACAACAGCAAAGAGTTCCTTACTTGAATTTTTTGCTTCCTCTATCTTATGTGTATAATATTTACTTTTTTCCCTTAATATCAGTTTTTTTATAAGTGGCCAGTGAGGATTTATATTTCTCTCTTGCTTCTGGCTCATACTTTGTCCTCCATAACCGTTCTTCTTTCCTGCATATTTTCTTTTGGGTTCTTAACTCAATTGTAAACCAAGGGTGGGAAGGTGATTTCCTTTTTACTAACTTTCTACTACTAGGTACTGCTACCAACGTTGCCCCTTTTATCCAGCTTGCAATTTGTGTGGCGGCTATACTGCAGTCTTTGTTCAAGTCTGGTATAGAGTTTGACAGGTGATCCTCTAGCAGTGTGTTATTTATTTTGGACCAATTACGGACGCCTGTGTGTTGGACTACGGAGGGTTTTTTATTAACGGATTTCCTGTATTAATAGCGAAAATTATTAGCTTGTGGTCAGACCATGTCACCAGGAGTATGTCTAGTAGAGAGACCTCTTTGTTGGAAGTAAAAATCCCTTCTGGTGTTTGGCCAGCCTTGTGGGTGCTTTGCGCAACTATCTGAGTCATGTCTACCGTAGCCATGACCTCTTTCAGTGTCAGTATCTCCTTGTCAGTACTCTTTTCTAGGTGAAGGTTGAAGTCTCCCAACACCGTGGCGTCTGCTTTGTACACACCTGACTCCAGGTAAGGGCCCAATAATTTAATTAGGGAAGTCATCCCTTTAGGGGGTCTGTAAATAAGGAGACCTCTAAACGTCTCATTGTTAGTTAAGTTTGATTGGAACAACAACATTTCACAGTCCGGGTTACTGTCCTTAATGTGTCCTAAAGTCTTTAGGGTACTCCTATGAATGATAGCCAAGTCCCCCCTCTTTATCCCATCCTGTCTGCTCTAAATATGGAATACCCCACAGGAATTGCTAGAGCTAGGTCACTATTAGATGCTTTATCTGCCCATGTCTCTGTCACAAAAAGGATGTCCAGGTTATGTGATTCGATGAGTTCCGCGGTTTCTGCATTATGTTTCATGAGAGACCGTGTGTTAATTAATCCTGCCCTGAAAACTCAAGGTGGTGTTATCTTGTGCGGGGATCCTTCCCCATTCCACCCTTTGTTGCTACACCCGTTCAGGGATAAATTGCAGCTGGGACAAGTGCTGATGTCAGTTTGCTGAAGTGGGAGGCAAGTTGGTTTAGGCCTAAGGGCGAGTAGATCATCCCGTGAGTAGACAGTAATAGGGTCTGTTCCTAGACTGACAGGGGTCTTGGCCCTTGGCCCGGTCCATGCGCGGACGGGCGCAGACGGGCTTGCCTTTGGCGCGCTGTTGGCGCGCCCGCTGCGCGTCCGTCCTGACATTGCTTTTGAGCACCTGAGCATCGATCGACTAGACCGCTACACGCCCGCCTCACCGGAAGTGCCCCCGCAGGAAGTGGGTCAGCTCTAGCACGTTCCACCTTCCGTTCAATCGGCACTCGCCGTGATGGACCGGGGTGTTGGGCAGAGCTGTCAGGACTAGTGTGAGGAAGCGGAGCGGAGCATCAAAGTAATGGTACACTTTAAAAACAGAGCAACTACTTAGTTACCACAAGTGCTTTTTAAAAAAAAATTCCCTTTGCTTATGCCAAAGTTACACAAAATAACACAGTGCAATTTTTAAAATCAAGAGAAGCGTCACCGACTGCAGTGGTGCGCACAATGATCAAAATTAAATCAGCGCGGTCTATCACTCAGACCTGTGCTGCGTGCTGATGCTTGAATGAAAATGAGAATGGCAGCAGGGTCTCTTGGTCGGTCCAGTGGTTAAGGACAATAAGCTGCGAAGCCCAATAGTGTAATCTGATGGACCTCAAAGCTATGCCACCATCATACCAGCTCCTGATAAGCCTATTGAAGGCAATGCGAGGTGTACCACCGTTCCACAGAAGGCTGCGACCTTCTGACTCAATCAACGTGAAATATTGTGTTGGGACTAGGTGTGGAGTATTTTGCAATGCATAGAGAAATCGAGGGAGGACCACCATCATCTTATACAGAGACGCTCTACCCAAGAGTGTAAGAGGGACGGCCCTCCAATGCTGTACATCTGCCTTGAATCGATGAAGGGGGGGGGTCAGCACGTTACGCCGATAAAAGACCGCCTCATCGATCGTGATGTAGATCCCTAAATATTGGAAGCCATCAGTAACAGTCTTAATACCACAGTCCGACAGGAGGAGAGGAGGGCGTCCACTCAGGATATAGATCAGCGACTTGTCCCAGTTAATTGTATAAACGGAATATTGTTGAAATAAAGTGAATATGTGGAGTACTCTATCGATCGAGGAACGGAATTTGGCAAGATAAAGCAAAATGTCATCTGCGTAGAGGGACACCTTGTATCCAATCCGGTGACAAATTTAAACCCTTAATCAGGGGTTCTCCCCGAGCCATATAACAAGATGTTCAAGCGCTAAGGCAAACAACAAAGGGGACAGCGGACACCCCTGTCTTGTGCCGCGACCCAGTTCGAAAACACTTGACCTATCGCCATTCACCGCAATTCCCGCCAGAGGCTTTGAATAGAGAAGGCGCACCCACAACAGAAAACGCCTGCCAAAGCCATATCTTTCCAGTGTTGCAAAAAGAAAAGGCAATTCGATCATTCGACCGCCATTTTGGCATCCAGGGACATGATGACCGAATCCTCCTGGATCTTGGAGGCCCACCCCAACACTCCAAACAAGTGGCGCAGGTTAAGGGCCGTATTTTTGGTTGGCATAAAGCCGGACTGATCTGGGTGAATCAGCCTGTGAAGAAGGGGCGAGAGGTGCGAGGCCAACACATTAGCCAAGATCTTGACTTCAGGGTTAAGAAGGGCGATGGTCTGGTGGGAAGAACATTGATCAGGAGGTTTGCCTTGTTTATGAATGACTACTATATGAGCCAAACGCTGTGCAGAGGGGAGAACACCCTCCTGTATACTTGCATCGTACCTTCTCAGCAGATAAGGAGTAATAAGGGGAGACACTGTCTTATACAATTCAATCGGAAGGCCACTGGGACCCATGGCCTTACCGTATTGGAGAGAGGAAATGGCCTTGTAGATCTCATTAGTCGTTAGTGGCTTTTCCAGGTCTTCGACCTCTTAGGAATCAAGAGGTGGAAGTGCTAGTGGTAGCACGCAGCTCTGCCGTCTCTCCCTGGGTGGCGGAGGACACAGGAGAAAAAACACCAGCAAAATACACTGCAAAGGCGTTCGCAATACCCAGCCTATTGAGACGCCGAACAGCAGTATCGTCCACTATTTCAGCAACCCATCTATTCGCGTGATCGCTCCTATCTAGCCAGGCCAATAATTTACTAGCTTTGTCCCCAATGTCGTAGATCCTGTGTTGCGTGGCCCTATAGTGATTTCTAGCTGCGTCATCTGCATTATCCCTGTATTCTTTCTGCTTAACGGCCAGTCTATGCGGGTTCTCTGCCGACCTCCCAGGCACCAAGTCCTGCTCCAGGGCCCCAATCTCACTTTCGATAGACTCAAGTTGTTGCAGTTTTTCCTTCTTATGTCCTGCCACGGCCGCCACCCCACAGCCCCATATCACGGTCTTATAGGCTTCCCATTAGATCACATCAGACTGGACCGAGCCTACATTTTCTTCAAAGTAATATTGGGTGTCTTAGTCAATTTGGAGCGTATTTCGGGGATTCTGAGATACCAGGGTGGAAGAACCATGTCCCTCCGGCCAGCGGGGGACACCCCACCATAGTAAGACACAATAGGGGAATGATTGGAAATCCCCCTGGGAAGAAAGGACAAGTTATCAAACATATGAAGCTGCACGGCCTTAGAAAAAAGAAAGTCAATGCACGATAGACTGCCTTGCACACCAGAGTGAAAGGTATATTGCCTTGCAGTGGGATTGCAGACTCTCCAAACATCCACAATACCTAGAGCCCTCAAGAAATTGGCCAACAGTTTACCTGATAGTTCGCCTGGCCTCTGGGGCAACCGATCCAACATGCCATCTACGGCTGCATTGCAGTCATCGCCCAACAACATGTCCCCCTCAGGCAGATTTAACAAATGAGCACCTAGGTCATTCAAGGTGGTAGTGTGAAGCTTAGGAGGGACATACAAAGATATGACATTGAGAGACCTACCCTCCCACCTCCCTGAGACTGACCCAAACCGACCCGAGGGGTCATTTACAATTTTCTGGACCTGAAAAAGAAGAGAATTATGTACAAGAATACCGACTCCCCTGGAGCCACGAGTATAGCCAGCGTGGGCAATAAGTTTATATCCCCACCTGCTGAGTGCACAGTAAGAGGGACCCTGGATCTGAGTCTCTTGAAGAAGCACCAGCTCTTAATTTGATCGCCCAACCCGTTGACGTTCCAGGAGAGAAGTTTGTGACGGCCCAGAGGCGGACCCACACTTTCAAATACACTCATTCCAATAAGCTTGAGGTGGGGCCCTCCTATCCCAAGAACAGAGGGGGGAAATTTTCAACAACGAGGAGATTTGCCCCTGTATAGACCACTCCACAAATGATATTCGGTGAAGTGCGAAGTACGCAAGTGCTCCTACAACATCTGCCCCAAGAAGTAAACTGACTCCGATGCAACCTAGACTCTGAAAGCGTCCACGAAGGACTCATCACACAAAAAATAAAATAAACACACACAAACAAAACCCAAACTACTCAGAGAAACCCCCCACTCTGCCTCCCTGCAGCATGGACTTAAAACTGCCCACCCCCCAAACTTGCAGAGTGTCTGTAGCCCCAAACACCAACAAACTATATACAGGGGAACGTTGTTCAGCCCAGACAACCCAATAACGCCGCCCATGAAAGGCATTTTTTCCTCCCCCCAATTCAACATCATTGGTTTTCCCATTAGCAAATGGCATAACAAGCATCTAATCAAAACTACCCAACGTCGTATAGCAACTTCGAGTACTACCCACCCCCCTCGGATCCCTATCAAAGATCCCCAGAGAAAAACAGTGCAACTAAGTCAAAAGATCTATAGTCTGTCTAAACAGTTAAAGCTCGTAACTATGTAAATCTGGACAATAGTCCACATTACCTCCAGTGGCACCCTCTCACAGAGCATACAGTTCCACAATAATGCAAATGCCACATGCACCGACCAGGTCTCAAGGTCTTCACACTTCCTCAGAGCGAGAGCCTACAGATGGAGAGGAACGGCTCCGTGCCTCAGTTGCTCTCCAGCCCTCCAGCCAGTTCCAAGTGTCCTCCGGGGTTTGGAAGAACCATGTCTTCCCAGCATCCTGCACCCGGAGTTTTGCAGGGAACAGCATAGCGTACTTTCAATTATGACCTCGGAGAGCACGCTTGACTTCCAGGATGGATCGGCGCTGTAATTGTACTTTGTAAGTGAAGTCAGGGAAAAAGGTTATGATAGAATTGTCCAACTTAAGCGGTGAAGCGGCCCTTTCCGTCTGGAGGATGGCATCCCTATCGCAGAAATTGAAGATCCGAGCCAGGAGAGGGCGCTGGGGGGCCCCAGGTTTTAGGGGACCCCAGGGATCCTATGAGCAAGTTCCATGGAGAAAAATTGAGACAGGGAGCGGGGTTAGAAATGTTTCTGAATGAGGTCCTCTACAAAGAGATCCGCCGCCTGCCCCTCCGCTCGCTCCGGAACTCCCAAAATTCGAACGTTATTAGATGCGCCCTCCCTTCGTAGTCCTCAAGCTTGCCTGCCAGTTCCGAGGTATGCACTTGCAGGCGCTTAATCGTAGTTTCCATCACTTTTGTGGAATGTTGAAGGGTGGAGATGGAACCCTTGTTCGTCTTGACCTATCCTCCATATTTCTCAGGTCTGTGCGAATCAGGGTGATCTCGGTAGTAATTGTTACAATTTTCCCTTCGAGCGCCATACGAACGCCCTGGATTGCCGCCATCACGTCAGCCAAAGTCAAGGCGTCCTCTTCCGACTGGTGCTTTGCGCCCGGCGAACCCTACAGCCTCTTCTGATCTAGTATGCACAAACTTAGCAAGTTTGGAACCTTTACAGTTTCACCTTTGCATAAGAATAAAAATACTTCTCATCTATTTGCAATTTGAATTTTCAAGAGAATAGGTCTAAGGAAGCCAGAGGGGGTGCCATCAAAGCTTCTATGCCCCCAAATCACAAATGTACAAATGGAGGCATCCAGCTGTCACGCCTTTTAGATGTTTTCAAGGACACTTAGGATAAATCTGCCAACTGAAGAACTTGTCACACACAAAAGGATATAGCTAATACAGAAGTGCTTATGCTTGACGTTTTCCTCAACAGTCATGCCACAATGGATAGTTCTGTGCATGGGGTCCGCGTCTCCCACAGCAAAAACGCAAGAAATTGGGGGCTCATATTCAGCCCAGTTCTGTTTTTTCCCCAAATCAACTGAAATTCCTGTTCACGAAATTCCTTCCACTAACACAAACCAACCATCGATGGAGGTGATGCTTCCACTAATTATGGGCAGCTTTACTTTTTCAACACAATAGGCGTTTAGAAAGCACACAAACAAGATGCAGAGGCTACACAATCACGCATCTAAACGTTACAGAGTCTTTGGAGTGCACCATCGGGTGAAATCGGCCTTCAGTTGGCACCTAAGACTTGGCTGCTTGAAAACTTTGGACAGGCCTGACCACAGCCAGGAATCCACAAATGACCCCTATTGCACTCCACCCACTTGCAGACCTTGAATCGACAGAAAGATGGGGGCAGATCACGCGACTTTCAGAACCCCTGACTCTGGAATGCTGGACCCGAGCCTGCGCGCCGACGCAAACCAGTTTCACTTCAGATAAACATCTCTGCAGATGGCACTGCTCAGGGCAGCCTTCTGCTTCCCACTTGCACAGACAGGTGATGGAGTAGTACCAGCCAAGGGTGCCAGGCCTCGCTGTTGGCTGTACTCTAACTACCCATGTTCCCTTCTCAACCTCCTGTGCCCCAGCTCCTTACCTTGAATTTGTATTTGTATGCAGTATTTATAGAGCGCAGCTATCACCCAACGGGTATCTTGCACTGTATGTGCACTGTAAGGCCTCACAGCACTTCACGAAAACCCCTAAATACATATGTAAGTAAACACAACTAACGAAGAGAGATATGCTACAACATGTAGTCTCTTAATGAATACACTGCAGGAGAAGTGTGGCTAAATGGTTAGAGCGGCAGACCATGATACAGAGATCTGGCCCGGGTCCAGGGTTCAATTCCCGCCTCGGCGGGTCTTGGGCTCAATTTCCTCGTACCTGATAATTCTCGCCTCTGTGCCTATTCTAATCATGGGTCCCACTCTGAAACTCTGGGAAACAGATTGTTTAATCTCCACAACGGCCCCAACAGCGCTGGGATGCCTGGCTTCACCTCGGGGGTGCCCAGGAGTGGACATTTCACAGGGAAAAGCCAGGAAAGGTTCCACAGTGGTATGCGTACAGTGCCAGGAAACCCTGATTGGGGTATAAGTGCGCTTTACAAGTACAAATTCATTTCATGCCGTCATAGAAAAGGAGACCATTTTTGAGGTAAACAGGTTCGATATTTTAACGATATCAGTAAACACTTGGGGCAATGTGCAGCATCAGAATCAGCAACTTTCCCAGTCACGAGACAAATGAATGCCAGCAATTTCATGTGAGAATTGGGTCGTCTAAAGGAGAAATTAGCTCGAGATTGACAATCCATCACATCAGCGTTGTTATCAATGTTATTGTATGTTGGAAACATTATGTACATATGTAACGAATGTCATGTTATGCCCAACAAAGGGCTATTAAAAAAAATAGAAGAAGAACCATGCCTCCCCTTCTGGTTTTTGTCATTCTCTAACCTGACATAAAAGGGAGAACAAATATTGATGTGGAAAGGAAATGTTTGCACAAGTAAGAACTGTCACAAAGCCAAGAGCTGACAAATGCCCGCATGTGCCTTGCTAACACAGCCAAGTACCTAATTTGGCAGCATTAACCCAACATTAATACAAGCTGGATAGTTGTTGCAATAATGTGGGCTTGACTCCAAACCTCTAAATCCTTTTAGGAGATTAATTTGGTTTAGAAGACGGATTTAGAAACAGTTGTATAGCAATACTGTCATGAGCCCACATCAAAGCACCCTTGAAATGGGTGAGTTGCACAGACACATTAGGCAGATAGGGCCCGATGTAGGTCACCAAATACCGGTCGGTAACGGCCGAATTCGGCCGTTACCGACCGGTATTTGGTGATTGAGATGTAGGGGCCATTATTTTACAGAATCGGTAAATTTACCGAATCAGTAAATTTACCGATTCTGTAAAATACAGAATCGGTAATTTTACCGATTCGGTAAATCCCAGATGTAGGTAGCACTGTTTACAGTGCTACAGGCCTTCAGAATTCGGTATTTTAGCACCCAATACAATTGGGTGGTAAAATACCGAATTCAGGTGTACATGCGCATCTGTGCATGTACACCTGTGCCATGTGACACACGGACATGCCCTTAGGGCATGTATGTGTGCCACATGGCACACAAGCCTGGAATTGGGGTGCTACAGGGTGTCAAAGTGACACCCCGTTCACCCTTGCAGAATTCCGTATAATCAGTAAATACCGAATCGGTATTTCCCATTGATTCCTATGGGCTGCAAGGCCCATAGGAATCAATAGGAAATACTGAATTGGAATTTACCGAATCGATAAATACCGAATCTTACAGATTCGGTAATTCTAAATTAAGAATTACCTACATCTGCCCCCTTCCTATTTACCTACTCTTAAATACCGAATCGGTATGATTCGGTATTTAGAGTAGGTAAATAGGAATTACCTACATCGGGCCGATAATAGCTTAAAGTGCCATTTTCTGATTATAAAATCTGCCACGTTTTCAAATAGGCACATTGTAAGAAACTTGAGTATTAGTTGAAAGGAGTGAGAACCCACTTCCAATAATAATCACATTGATTGTCAGCGTGAACCGCTGAAGTCACTAATAAGTCTGTGCTTCACACTCTGGTAGCTTGGCTCAAACCAATCAGGCTTATCTGGAGGCAAGGTTTAAATTGTTTAAGCAAGATTCAAAACAGTAATAAAGTGAAAACACATAACAAGAGAAATGCCAATCCAATTTTTAAAAATGAGAATATTTTAACGAATAAAATGATTCCAAAACAACAGAAATATAAAAAACAGAAGTGGAGATATGAATACTTAAAATTTGAATTAAAATTTGAGCCTAAAAGCAGAAAGTCCCAACTACAGGTATCTGGTCGTGCTAGACCTGGTTGAAGTCAAAAGTAAAAACCATCTGCGATGCTTTGCCAGTCGGATACAGAGACCAGGCTCGTCAAAGTGGACAGGTTTGCCTTCTGACTTACAAACTTTTATGGAGAAAAAGTGGATCCGAAGCCGAGCTCAACAATGGTGGGTGCTGAAGAGCGGGGTCCCGTTGTGGTCAGCAACAAAGGAGGGAAGCTCCGAGGGCAAGAAGTCCAAAGTCTGTGCCCAAGCAGGCCTCAACATCTTTTGGATGCTGCTCTGCTTTGGCCTCAGTAAAGTCCTCTACATTCAGACATTTCAGGCAGAACGTTGAACAACACAAATGACATCCCAATTTCTACACTTTGGGGACAGGAGGAGTTATGTTCCCTATTAGTTGAGTGAATAGATGGCCGCAAACATCTTTTTACTTTCCATTTTATGAGAGCACACAATTAAAATTCAATTAAGAATGAATAAAACACCCTGAGCCTGTTTCAGGTTTCCCTTTTAAGTGTGGGCTAGATCAACCCCTGTTCCCTCTCACAAACGAGCACGGTGCATAACAAAAGGGCACTATTAACAGGCATTCACACTGATGAATTTGCAATCATCCCCTACTGAGAAACCCTTTTCGTTTAAAACAGTGCTTTACACCTTTCTGCTCTGTGAATCAGACGCTCACTTGGGGGCCTAAGGACATACAGTGTAAAAATATATCTGCCATTATGTGGTGGCGGCAGAGAGCAGTTGAAATATGTGCTTTCATTGTGTTTACCTAGGTCTTCTTAGGCTAATTTGTTCAGGAGGGGTTCCACAGAGAATGAACAACAAATCATTTTCAGCTGCTTCTTTGAATGAGGCAGACTGCTGAGCGTATCCAAATCGTTCCCCCTCACATCGATTTCAGCCCTCTAGCACCTCAGCTTAGTAAAACAAGCATTTGCAATGCAATAGGTCTCGCATTAGGAAAGTTTGAGCTATTGGTATTGTAAATGACCATTTTTTTATTTATGTGTTTTGCTTTTGAAATCTATAGATTTGGTAGCGCAATATGTGTTGTATTTACGTGACTTAGATGTATTGATATTACAAATAACAATGACTTTTAATGTTTTAAATAATTAATACTTAAATAAAAGTTATTGTAGTTTATAATGGCAATAGCTTCAACTTGTGTAAATAACTTTTGTGAAGATTATGTTCAATGTATTTTATTGTGACAAAAATCCAAGAACAGAAGTGAAATATTAACATCTTTTTGTGACATTTGTAATAAAGCTTTAAACATTGAGAGAACATATTTGAACCAGTTGTTGAATGGTTGCACAGATTGATGCTGTGGTGGCGCTGAGTGATGTTGTGGTGGCGCTGAGTGATGTTGTGGTGGCGACGAGTGATGCTGTGGCGTTCAATGATAAAGTGGTAGCGCATAGTGATGTTATGGTGCCCCTGAGTGATGCTGTGGTGATGCGATAGATAGAAAGATAGAGTGAGTGCGATAGATAGCGTGAGGGCAATAGATAGATAGAGGGAGGATGATAGATAGAGTGATGGAGATAAAGTGAGTGCAATAAATAGACAGATAGAGAGAGGGAGATAGATAGATAGATAGATAGATAGATAGATAGATAGATAGATAGATAGATAGATAGATAGATAGATAGATAGATAGATAGATGGATAGATGGATAGATGGATAGATGGATAGATGGATAGATGGATAGATGGATAGATGGATAGATGGATAGATGGATAGATAGATAGATAGATAGATAGATAGATAGATAGATAGATAGATAGATAGATAGATAGATAGATAGATAGATAGATAGATAGATAGATAGATAGAGTGAGGGCGATAGATAGGTAGATAGATAGATAGATAGATAGATAGATAGATAGATAGATAGATAGATAGATAGATAGATAGATAGAGTGAGGGTGATAAATAGAGTGTGGCCGGTAGAGTGAGGGCGATAGATAGATAGAGTGAGGGAGATAGATAGATAGATAGATAGATAGATAGATAGATAGATAGATAGATAGATAGATAGATAGATAGATAGATAGATAGATAGATAGATAGATAGAGTGAGGGTGATAAATAGAGTGAGGGCGATAGATAGAGTGAGGGCGATAGATAGAGTGAGGGCAATAGATTGAGGGCGATAGATAGATAGATAGAGTGAGGGCGATAGATAAATAAAGTGAGGACAATAGATAGTGAGGACAATAGATAGTGAGGGCGATAGAGTGAGGGCGATAGATAATGTAAGGGTAATAGATAGATAGAGTGAGTCCGATAGATAGACTGAGTGCGATAGATAGATGAATAGATAGATAGATAGAATGATAGATAGATAGATAGATAGATAGATAGATAGATAGATAGATAGATAGATAGATAGATAGATAGATAGATAGATAGATAGATAGATAGAGTGAGGGCGATAGATAGATATAGAGTGAGGGCGATAGAGAGATAGATTTATAGATAGATAGAGTGAGGGTGATAGATATATAGATAGATAGAGTGAGGGCAGAAGATAGATAGAGTGAGGGTGATAGATAGAGTGAGGGCAATAGATCCAGTGAGGAACGAGAGATAGAAAGATAAATAGATAAATCGATAGAGTGAGGGCGATAGATAGATTGAGGGCGATAAATAGATTGAGGGCGATAGATAGATAGAGTGAGGAAAATAGATAGTGAGGGCGATAGAGTGAGGGCGATAGATAGATAGAGTGAGGAAAATAGATAGTGAGGGCGATAGAGTGAGGGCGATAAATAATGTAAGGGTGATAGATAGATAGAGTGAGTCCGATAGGTAGACTGAGTGCGATAGATAGATGGATAGATAGATAGATAGATAGATAGATAGATAGATAGATAGATAGATAGATAGATAGATAGATAGATAGATAGATAGATAGATAGATAGATAGATAGATAGATAGATAGATAGATAGTGAGGGCGATAGATAGATTGATAGAGTGAGGGCGAAAGATAGATAGAGTGAGGGCAATAGAGTGAGGGCGAATGATATATAGATAGGTAGATAGATAGATAGATAGATAGATAGATAGATAGATAGATAGATAGATAGAGTGAGGGCGAAAGATAGATAGAGTGAGGGCAATAGAGTGAGGGCGAATGATATATAGATAGATAGATAGATAGATAGATAGATAGATAGATAGATAGATAGATAGATAGATAGAGTGAGTGAGGGCGATAGATAGAGTGAGGGCGATAGATAGATAGAGTGAGGGCGATAGATAGATAGAGTGAGGGCGATAGATAGATAGAGTGAGGGCGATAGATAGATATATAGATAGATAGATAGATAGATAGATAGATAGATAGATAGATAGATAGATAGA